>NC_090446.1:596862083-599262083 GCF_031143425.1 Pleurodeles waltl | reverse complement strand
GACTTAGTACACCCCAGTTAGAAAGTTCCCCACTAGCTGATACCTTCTCAGATGATTGCCCAGTCAAACAATTCCCAACTAGGCCCTTAAGTAGTCATTACTCCCAACCTAGACCAATGCCAGGTCAGACATTCTAACAGTCTGATAATTTCCAACCACAGCTTTCTCACTCAGGCCTTTCTATTCCCAGTGCACCTGGTTGTTGATGTGGGAATGTTCCATGCATAATGCATAGACATATTCCCCTGAGTGCCCGACTGTGTATATTTGTTTTCCTGGTTTTTGATTTTGGCTCTAGCCTAACACTAATCTAGTGTGTGGACAGAGACCTAGGCATGTCTCTTGACATGGGTAAGGTCCTGGTGGTGGCAATATACCATATGTTGTGGCTCCTACTTGTGACCAGGCCTTTGTGTCATTGGAGTGGAGGCAAACTAGCCCACTTCTGCTTCTATGAGTTTACCCAGATCCTAGCACTGCCCCCCAGTTGTACACGTTTATGTGTGTGTGGCCTGCCTGGAACATACATGGTGTGTATGAGTAAGCCAGAGAAATGGAGGCCTGTTGGATATATTTTACATACACCAAATCTGACTTGCTGCACAAGATAGCAGTGACATTGTTTTCTGAGACAGTGGAAGTGTGTTGCTGACATTTCTGGGACATGAAGCTGTAGGGAGGAGACTTAGACACTAAAGTGGAGAAGGAGGTGACAAGGCTCTTTTAGAAATGTGACTATCCTTTTGCTGAGCATGAAGCTGCTGATTAGTCTTTCTGTAGCACTGCGACTTGGTAGATGGTGAAGTTGAAGCGTGGAACTGCAGCCTCAGTTTTTCAAGGTGAATAGAAGCCCTTAACTGAGGCGAGCCTTTTTTCTGTCCCTGATCATTCTTTCTGTGTGTTGACTACAACCAGGTTCCAACGGCTTACACCTCTATGTGCTTCTATTGTGGGTACTCCATGCTGGTGACAATCCTGCTGTGAGAAGCATTACTTGGCACAAAGACTGTGTCTGTAGAGCAGCCTGGAGAAGACACTTAAATGAAGAAACATTCCAAACTGGTTCTCCAGATAGTGGCTACATATTTCCTATCTGTTTTCACTGTATAAAAGTGGGACCCACTGGCCCACTTGTTGTTCCAGTTCCAAGTGCTTCATGAAGAAGGAAGGGAGTGCGCTGCAGAGTACTCAGAGTACAGCTGTGCAGCCAGTGCTGGTGTCTGTCTGACAGCCAACTTCCCATAGATGATGAGACAGCACCTCAGTCCATAATTAGCTGAAGAGCTGTTTAGCTTTCCTAAAGTGCCTAAAAGCCAACCTGCCTGCTGGGAGAGGCAATGAACAAGCCAACACTGCAGAGTGTTTGTCCAGAAAAAACGAGGTTCATTGTTCTCCCATTGTGGTAGGCCAGCAGTAGTGATCTGTGTGCCCGAAGCTTCAGGTTCCCCTTGTGATTCCACTAAGGAATCATGAAGTTGTGGCATGACCTGAGCAGCTCTGCCTGAATTGTGAAGCTGCAGCATGACCTGAACAGTTGCCCATTCTTGAGAGTGTGACGTGTTTTGAGCTATGGTTTTTACCCAGCTAGTGAGTCATGTGCAAAACTTTACCTTCTGTTTGAGCCACCCTGTGTGTGAACACAACATTCCAGACCAGAACAGCCCAAGTGGGGCTGCACAGTGCACCACTTAGACTTGCCATGAGAAAACCATAATTTCCATGCACAGCGATTGACAGCCTGGAGGAGCCACATCACTGCAGACGTGACCACTAAAGAGGCAAATGGGAACCACCTACTTACCCTCAGCCAAGAACAGGGGGAGCAGACGAGTCAAGGAAGAGCATTGTGGCCACCAAGAATCTCAGTCCTAATACAGACTGAAAAACTCATTGGGTGGGAAACAGTGGCTGAAAAAGAGACTGAGCACAATTTTGAGAGCTTTGGGGGTAATCTGCACCTGATCCTAATTTTGCAAAGTATTGAATTGGGGACAGATCCAACTAGACTATAAGGGTCTGACTTGGGCCAATAGTAGGGAGTGGCACAGACTTACTCTAGCACTAAGACACTAAGGGCCTGATTACTAACTTGGCGGAGGGGATTACTCCGACCCAAATGTGACAGATATCCCGTCCGCCATGTTACAAGTTCCATAGGATATAATGGAACTTGTAATACATGGGCAGGACATCTGTCACATTTGGGACGGAGCAATTCCCTCCACCAATGTCATAATCAGGCCCTAAATTTTAATGTTTGCATTTACATATGTGTATAACTGTGGACCAGATGTACAAGGACATTTTGCATTCACAACAGGTCAAATTCGCAAAATCAGGCCATTTGCAACCACAAAAAGGCTTTTTAGCATGAAACAAATCCCAATTGGGATTCGGTAACACATTAAATAAATACAACTTAGGTTTGTCACTAGAGGGGTCTGTTTAGAGAGTCTCTTCCAAATATCAGTTTGGAATGGGATGTATTAATGCCTTGTGATCTAAATCCAGTCGCAAAGCATTTATATTTTACTGAATACACAAATGCAGTGGTAACCCATTCACAAATGGGATGGGGTCTCAAGGAACATCTTCCCCTTTGTGAATGGTGTAAAAAACATTTTTTTTTTTAATTAGGCAGGGGTCCCATGGAAAAGTTACTGACTCACAAGTTGGGGTGGTAACCTATTCGCAAAAGGCAAGGGGTTCCCTTTGGACCCATCCCCGTATTTTAATTGAGGTACAACTTTCAAAGGGGGTAGACAGCGGTACAGGGGACAACTACTAACTCTCACTGAAACTTGTTAGTTAGGTCAGACTGTGACCTATTCCGAAAGTGGGTTCGCAAAATAAGATTCTGGTTACAAAAATACTGATTGCAAATTGCCGCTTTTAGTGACCAGAATATTAGTACATGCGGCACTATCTGATCCAGAAAGAAAAAGAAGCTATCTTCATTCCACAATAGTATCCCTTACTCCAAATAGAGAACCTAAATGGGTTTTATTTATAGCCATATTGACATTTTTCTCACCCAGTCTCCATCTCGTTTATTTTATAATTATGCTTGAAACCCATGTAATTCTGTGAGTTCTTGTGAAGATTTCTTTAATGTTTCTGTAGGAAAGTACCATCTTGCCTGGCAAGTTACCCCCATTTTTCACTGTATATATGTTGTTTTAGTTGTATGTGTCACTGGGACCCTGGTAACCCAGGGCCCCAGTGCTCATAAGTGTGCCTGAATGTGTTACCTGTGTAGTGACTAACTGTCTCACTGAGGCTCTGCTAATCAGAACCTCAGTGGTTATGCTCTCTCATTTCTTTCCAAATTGTCACTAACAGGCTAGTGACCATTTTTACCAATTTACATTGGCTTACTGGAACACCCTTATAATTCCCTAGTATATGGTACTGAGGTACCCAGGGTATTGGGGTTCCAGGAGATCCCTATGGGCTGCAGCATTTCTTTTGCCACCCATAGGGAGCTCTGACAATTCTTACACAGGCCTGCCACTGCAGCCTGAGTGAAATAACGTCCACGTTATTTCACAGCCATTTTACACTGCACTTAAGTAACTTATAAGTCACCTATATGTCTAACCTTTACCTAGTAAAGGTTAGGTGCAAAGTTACTTAGTGTGAGGGCACCCTGGCACTAGCCAAGGTGCCCCCACATTGTTCAGGGCCAATTTCCCTGACTTTGTGAGTGCGGGGACACCATTACACGCGTGCACTACATATAGGTCACTACCTATATGTAGCTTCACAATGGTAACTCCGAATATGGCCATGTAACATGTCTATGATCATGGAATTGCCCCCTCTATGCCATCCTGGCATAGTTGGCACAATCCCATGATCCCAGTGGTCTGTAGCACAGACCCTGGTACTGCCAAACTGCCCTTCCTGGGGTTTCACTGCAGCTGCTGCTGCTGCCAACCCCTCAGACAGGCATCTGCCCTCCTGGGGTCCAGCCAGGCCTGGCCCAGGATGGCAGAACAAAGAACTTCCTCTGAGAGAGGGTGTGACACCCTCTCCCTTTGGGAAATGGTGTGAAGGCAGGGGAGGAGTAGCCTCCCCCAGCCTCTGGAAATGCTTTCTTGGGCACAGATGTGCCCAATTCTGCATAAGCCAGTCTACACCGGTTCAGGGGACCCCTTAGCCCTGCTCTGGCGCGAAACTGGACAAAGGAAAGGGGAGTGACCACTCCCCTGACCTGCACCTCCCCTGGGAGGTGTCCAGAGCTCTTCCAGTGTGCTCCAGACCTCTGCCATCTTGGAAACAGAGGTGCTGCTGGCACACTGGACTGCTCTGAGTGGCCAGTGCCACCAGGTGACGTCAGAGACTCCTTGTGATAGGCTCCTTCAGGTGTTGCTAGCCTATCCTCTCTCCTAGGTAGCCAAACCCTCTTTTCTGGCTATTTAGGGTCTCTGTCTCTGGGGAAACTTTAGATAACGAATGCAAGAGCTCATCCGAGTTCCTCTGCATCTCTCTCTTCACCTTCTGCCAAGGAATAGACTGCTGACCGCGCTGGAAGCCTGCAACACTGCAACAAAGTAGCAAAGACGACTACTGCAACTCTGTAACGCTGATCCTGCCGCCTTCTCGACTGTTTTCCTGGTGGTGCATGCTGTGGGGGTAGTCTGCCTCCTCTCTGCACTAGAAGCTCCGCAGAAATCTCCCGTGGGTCGACGGAATCTTCCCCCTGCAACCGCAGGCACCAAAAAGCTGCATTACCGGTCTCTTGGGTCTCCTCTCAGCATGGCGAGCGAGGTCCCTCGAATCCAGCAACTCTGTCCAAGTGGCCCCCACAGTCCAGTGACTCTTCAGTCCAAGTTTGGTGGAGGTAAGTCCTTGCCTCACCTCGCTAGACTGCATTGCTGGGAACCGCGACTTTTGCAGCTACTCCGGCCCCTGTGCACTTCCGGCGGAAATCCTTTGTGCACAGCCAAGCCTGGGTCCACGGCACTCTAACCTGCATTGCACGACTTTCTAAGTTGGTCTCCGTCGACGTGGGACTCCTTTGTGTAACTTCGGGTGAGCACCGTTTCACGCATCCTCGTAGTGCCTGTTTCTGGCACTTCTCCGGGTGCTACCTGCTGCTAAGAGGGCTCCTTGTCTTGCTCGACGTCCCCTCTACCTCCTGGTCCAATTTGCGACCTCCTGGTCCCTCCTGGGCCACAGCAGCATCCAAAAACGGTAACCGCACGATTTGCAGCTAGCAAGGCTTGTTGGCGTTCTTTCGGCGGGAAAATACTTTTGCACGACTCTACAAGGCGAGAGGGATCTGTCCTCCAAAGGGGAAGTCTCTAGCCTTTTGCGTTCCTGCAGAAACCGCAGCTTATTCTGTCCAGTAGAAGCTTCTTTGCACCCGCAGCTGGCATTTCCTGGGCATCTGCCCATCTCCGACTTGCTTGTGACTTTTGGACTTGGTCCCCTTGTTCCACAGGTACCCCAGATTGGAAATCCAGCGTTGTTGCATTGTTGGTTTGTGTCTTTCCTGCATTATTCCTCTAACAAGACTTCTTTGTCCTTAGGGGAACTTTAGTGCACTTTGCACTCACTTTTCAGGGTCTTGGGGAGGGTTATTTTTCTAACTCTCACTATTTTCTAATAGTCCCAGCGATCCTCTACAAGGTCACATAGGTTTGGGGTCCATTCGTGGTTCGCATTCCACTTTTGGAGTATATGGTTTGTGTTGCCCCTATCCCTATGTTTCCCCATTGCATCCTATTGTAACTATACATTGTTTGCACTGTTTTCTAAGACTATACTGCATATTGTTGCTATTGTGTATATATATCTTGTGTATATTTCCTATCCTCTCACTGAGGGTACACTCTAAGATACTTTGACATATTGTCATAAAAATAAAGTACCTTTATTTTTAGTATAACTGTGTATTGTGTTTTCTTATGATATTGTGCATATGACACTAGGTGGTACTGTAGTAGCTTCACCCGTCTCCTAGTTCAGCCTAAGCTGCTCTGCTAAGCTACCATTATCTATCAGCCTAAGCTGCTAGACACCCTATACACTAATAAGGGATAACTGGGCCTGGTGCAAGGTGCAAGTACCCCTTGGTACTCACTACAAGCCAGTCCAGCCTCCTACATTGGTTGTGCAGTGGTGGGATAAGTGCTTTGAGACTACTTACCACTCTTGTCATTGTACTTTTCATAAGAGAAAAATATACAAAACAAGTTCAGTGTATATACACATAGCCAAAAAGTTTTGCATTTCCTCTTTTCAATCTTATCTAAGTGCTGAAAAGTACTTCTAACTTTCTAAAAAGTTCTAAAAAGTTTTAAAAGTTTTTTTTCTCTGTCTTTCTAAAAGCTCTGACAAACTTTTTTCTCTTTTTCTATCACTTTATCTCTCTCTAAAAATGTCTGGCACAGGCCAAAATGTTGATCTGTCCAAACTTGCATATGATCACCTTAGCTGGAAAGGAGCAAGGAGTCTCTGCATAGAGAGAGGTTTGAGTGTAGGGAAGAATCCTTCCTTGGAATTGTTACTTAACATGCTTAGAGAACAGGATAAGGCTAGAAGTGCCCCATCTGTTGAAAAAGTAGCTAATGGTTCCCAATCTGATCCAGGGACTCCCCCAGGAAAAGATTCAGGAAAGAAACTTCCTAGCCTGCCCATTACTAGACAGTCTAGCATAGTTGGTAAAGATGAAGAGCCACACCATACAAATAGTGTTGTCTCACATCATAGCAAAAGCATTTATTCACACCACAGTGGTACTGATGTTTCTGTTAGCCAAGCTGTTAGGGTGCCCTCTGTAAGGGACAGGTCTCCTTCTGTTCATTCCCATCATACCTCTGTATCTAGAAATGTCCCTCCCACCAACCCAGATGACAGATTGTTAGAAAGGGAACTCAATAAGTTGAGGGTGGAACAAACCAGAATGAAGCTTAAAAAGCAACAGCTGGATTTGGATAGACAGTCTTTAGAATTAGAGAAGGAAAGACAGAAGTTGGGTTTAGAAACCCATGGTGGCAGCAGCAGTATTCCCCATAGTCATCCTGCAAAAGAGCATGATTCCAGGAATCTGCACAAGATAGTTCCCCCTTATAAGGAGGGGGATGACATTAACAAGTGGTTTGCTGCACTTGAGAGGGCCTGTGTTGTACAGGATGTCCCTCAAAGGCAGTGGGCTGCTATCCTATGGCTATCATTTAGTGGAAAAGGTAGGGATAGGCTCCTTACTGTGAAAGAAAGTGATGCCAATAATTTTACAGTTCTTAAGAATGCACTCCTGGATGGTTATGGCTTAACCACTGAACAATACAGGATAAAGTTCAGAGAGACCAAAAAGGAGTCTTCACAAGACTGGGTTGATTTCATTGACCATTCAGTGAAGGCCTTGGAGGGGTGGTTACATGGCAGTAAAGTTACTGATTATGACAGCCTGTATAACTTGATCCTGAGAGAGCATATTCTTAATAATTGTGTGTCTGATTTGTTGCACCAGTACTTGGTGTACTCTGATCTGACCTCTCCCCAAGAATTGGGAAAGAAGGCAGACAAATGGGTCAGAACAAGGGTGAACAGAAAAGTTCATACAGGGGGTGACAAAGATGGCAACAAAAAGAAGGATGGTAAGTCTTCTGACAAGGGTGGGGACAAATCTAAAAATGAGTCTTCATCAGGCCCACAAAAAAACTCTGGTGGGGGTGGTGGGTCCAAATCCTCCATTAATCAAAACAAAGAAAAGAAACCATGGTGCTATTTATGTAAAGTAAAAGGCCATTGGACAACAGATCCCAGTTGTCCAAAGAAAAGCACCAAGCCTCCTACCACTACAACCCCTACTGCTACCCCTAGTGTCCCTACTAATAGCAGTGGTGGTGGGAGCAAACCTACTAATAGCCAATCCAAGGGAGTAGCTGGGCTCACTATTGGTAACTTAGTTGGGGTTGGCCTTGTTAGGGAGGCCACAGAGGCTGTGTTAGTCTCTGAGGGGGCTATTGATTTAGCCACCTTAGTTGCTTGTCCCCTTAATATGGATAAGTACAAGCAGCTACCCCTAATAAATGGTGTTGAGGTTCAGGCCTACAGGGACACTGGAGCCAGTGTGACTATGGTCATAGAGAAACTGGTCCACCCTGAACAACACCTACTTGGTCACCAGTACCAAGTAACCGATGCTCACAACAACACACTTAGCCACCCCATGGCTGTTGTTAATCTCAACTGGGGGGGGGGGGTTACTGGTCCAAAGAAAGTTGTGGTAGCCACAGATTTACCTGTAGACTGTCTACTAGGAAATGATTTGGAGATATCAGCTTGGTCAGATGTGGAGTTGGAGGCCCATGCAGCAATGCTGGGCATCCCAGGGCATATTTTTGCTTTTACAAGGGCCAAGGCCAAAAAGCAAAAAGGACAGGGAAGCTTGGATCCTGGAACAATGGACCAAGTGCTCCCTAAAGCTAGGGCTAGTAGAAGCAAACCACTTCCTACTATCCCTCCCTCTACAGTGGATTCAACTTCTGAGGAAGAAGAATTCCCTCCCTGAGCATAACCTACACCAGAGGAGCTGGAAGCAGACACTGCTGAGCTTTTGGGTGAAGGGGGGCCTGCCAGGGAGGAGCTGAGTGTGGCACAGCATACCTGTCCCACATTAGAGGGTCTAAGACAGCAAGCTGTCAAACAGGCTAATGGGGATGTCAGTGACTCTCACAGAGTTTACTGGGAGGACAACCTCTTGTACACTGAGCATAGGGATCCTAAACCTGGAGCTGCCAGGAGATTGGTGATTCCTCAGGAGTACAGAAAGTTCCTCCAAACTCTTGCCCACGACATTCCCCTAGCTGGCCACCTGGGTCAAATGAAAACTTGGGACAGACTTGTTCCCTTGTTTCATTGTCCTAGGATGTCTGAGGACACAAAAGATTTTTGTAAGTCCTGTGAAACCTGTCAAGCCAGTGGCAAAACAGGTGGCACACCAAAGGCACCCCTTATTCCACTGCCTGTGGTTGGGGTTCCCTTTGAAAGGGTAGGGGTTGACATAGTTGGCCCCCTTGACCCTCCTACTGCTTCAGGCAATAGGTTTATCTTGGTGGTAGTGGACCATGCCACAAGATACCCTGAAACAATTCCTTTAAGGACCACTACAGCACCTGCAGTGGCAAAGGCCCTCCTGGGAATATTTTCTAGGGTGGGCTTCCCAAAGGAAGTAGTATCAGACAGGGGAAGCAATTTCATGTCTGCATACTTAAAGGCCATGTGGAAGGAGTGTGGTGTAACTTACAAGTTCACAACACCCTATCATCCACAAACAAATGGACTGGTGGAGAGATTTAATAAAACTCTCAAAGGCATGATTATGGGTCTCCCTGAAAAACTCCGCAGGAGATGGGATATCCTTCTACCATGCCTCCTTTTTGCCTACAGGGAGGTACCCCAGAAAGGAGTGGGCTTCAGCCCCTTTGAACTTCTTTTTGGACACCCTGTTAGGGGTCCACTCACACTTGTAAAGGAGGGTTGGGAACAACCTTTAAAAGCTCCTAAGCAGGATATTGTGGATTATGTACTTGGCCTCAGATCAAGGATGGCTGAGTACATGAAAAAGGCCAGCAAAAACCTTCAGGCCAGCCAAGAGCTCCAGAAGCAATGGCATGACCAGAAGGCTGTTTTGGTTCAGTACCAACCAGGGCAGAAAGTGTGGGTCTTGGAGCCTGTGGCCCCAAGAGCACTCCAAGATAAATGGAGTGGACCCCACACAATTGTTGAAAAAAAGGGAGAAGTCACCTATTTAGTTGACTTAGGCACTGCCAGGAGTCCCCTTAGGGTACTCCATGTAAACCGCCTGAAACCCTACTATGACAGGGCTGATCTCACCCTGCTCATGGCAACTGATGAGGGACAGGAAGAAGACAGTGATCCTCTACCTGATCTCTTCTCTTCCACAGAACAAGATGCTCTTGTGGAAGGTGTAGTTTTGGCTGATTGTCTTACTGCTGAGCAGAAAGACCATTGCATAAATCTCCTAGATCAATTCTCTGAACTCTTCTCTACTGTGCCAGGTACCACTTCTTGGTGTGAGCACACTATAGATACTGGAGACAGTTTACCTGTCAAAAGTAAGATCTATAGGCATCCTGACCATATCAGGGACTGCATAAAGCAAGAGGTGCAGAAAATGTTAGAACTAGGAGTGGTTGAGCACTCTGAAAGTCCATGGGATTCTCCTGTGGTACTTGTACCAAAACCCCATTCAAAAGATGGAAAGAAGGAAATGCGGTTTTGTGTAGACTTTAGAGGTCTCAACCTGGTAACCAAAACTGATGCTCACCCTATACCCAGGGTAGATGAGCTCATAGATACACTGGCATCTGCCAAGTATCTAAGCACTTTTGACTTGACTGCAGGGTATCGGCAGATCAAATTGTCAGAAGATGCGAAACCTAAAACTGCATTTTCAACCATTGGAGGCCATTACCAGTTTACTGTAATGCCTTTTGGATTGAAAAATGCACCTGCCACTTTTCAGAGGTTGGTGAACACAGTCCTGCAAGGGCTGGAAGCTTTCAGTGCAGCATATTTGGACGATATAGCTGTCTTTAGCTCCAGCTGGGATGATCACCTGGTCCACCTATGGAAAGTTTTGGAGGCCCTGCAAAAGGCAGGCCTCACTATCAAGGCTTCAAAGTGCCAGATAGGGCAGGGTAAGGTGGTTTATCTGGGACACCTTGTTGGTGGGGAACAGATTGCACCACTTCAGGGGAAAATCCAAACAATTATTGATTGGGTTCCCCCTACCACTCAGACTCAGGTGAGAGCCTTCCTAGGCCTCACTGGGTATTACAGGAGGTTCATTAAGAACTATGGCTCCATTGCAGCCCCTCTTAATGACCTCACATCCAAGAAAATGCCTAAAAAGGTATTATGGACAGCAAACTGTCAGAAAGCTTTTGAGGAGCTGAAGCAGGCCATGTGCTCTGCACCTGTCCTGAAAAGCCCTTGGTACTCTAAAAAATTCTATGTCCAGACTGATTCATCTGAATTAGGAGTAGGGGCAGTCCTATCACAACTTAATTCTGAGGGCCAGGATCAACCTGTTGCTTTTATTAGTAGGAGGTTGACCCCTAGAGAAAAGCGTTGGTCTGCCATAGAGAGGGAGGCCTTTGCTGTGGTCTGGGCTCTGAAGAAGTTGAGGCCATACCTGTTTGGCACTCACTTCATTGTTCAGACAGACCACAAACCTCTACTTTGGCTAAAACAAATGAAAGGTGAAAATCCTAAATTGTTGAGGTGGTCCATATCCCTACAGGGAATGGACTATAAAGTGGAACATAGACCTGGGAGTAGCCACTCCAATGCAGATGGACTCTCCAGATATTTCCACTTAGACAATGAAGACTCATCAGGTCATGGCTAGTCTTATTGTCCTTCGTTTGGGGGGGGGGGGGTTGTGTAGGAAAGTACCATCTTGCCTGGCATGTTACCCCCATTTTTCACTGTATATATGTTGTTTTAGTTGTATGTGTCACTGGGACCCTGGTAACCCAGGGCCCCAGTGCTCATAAGTGTGCCTGAATGTGTTACCTGTGTAGTGACTAACTGTCTCACTGAGGCTCTGCTAATCAGAACCTCAGTGGTTATGCTCTCTCATTTCTTTCCAAATTGTCACTAACAGGCTAGTGACCATTTTTACCAATTTACATTGGCTTACTGGAACACCCTTATAATTCCCTAGTTTATGGTACTGAGGTACCCAGGGTATTGGGGTTCCAGGAGATCCCTATGGGCTGCAGCATTTCTTTTGCCACCCATAGGGAGCTCTGACAATTCTTACACAGGCCTGCCACTGCAGCCTGACACAGCCATTTTACACTGCACTTAAGTAACTTATAAGTCACCTATATGTCTAACCTTTACCTGGTAAAGGTTAGGTGCAAAGTTACTTAGTGTGAGGGCACCCTAGCACTAGCCAAGGTGCCCCCACATTGTTCAGGGCCAATTTCCCTGACTTTGTGAGTGCGGGGACACCATTACACGCGTGCACTACATATAGGTCACTACCTATATGTAGCTTCACAATGGTAACCCCGAATATGGCCATGTAACATGTCTATGATCATGGAATTGCCCCCTCTATGCCATCCTGGCATAGTTGGCACAATCCCATGATCCCAGTGGTCTGTAGCACAGACCCTGGTACTGCCAAACTGCCCTTCCTGGGGTTTCACTGCAGCTGCTGCTGCTGCCAACCCCTCAGACAGGCATCTGCCCTCCTGGGGTCCAGCCAGGCCTGGCCCAGGATGGCAGAACAAAGAACTTCCTCTGAGAGAGGGTGTGACACCCTCTCCCTTTGGAAAATGGTGTGAAGGCAGGGGAGGAGTAGCCTCCCCCAGCCTCTGGAAATGCTTTCTTGGGCACAGATGTGCCCAATTCTGCATAAGCCAGTCTACACCGGTTCAGGGGACCCCTTAGCCCTGCTCTGGGGCAAAACTGGACAAAGGAAAGGGGAGTGACCACTCCCCTGACCTGCACCTCCCCTGGGAGGTGTCCAGAGCTCTTCCAGTGTGCTCCAGACCTTTGCCATCTTGGAAACAGAGGTGCTGCTGGCACACTGGACTGCTCTGAGTGGCCAGTGCCACCAGGTGATGTCAGAGACTCCTTGTGATAGGCTCCTTCAGGTGTTGCTAGCCTATCCTCTCTCCTAGGTAGCCAAACCCTCTTTTCTGGCTATTTAGGGTCTCTGTCTCTGGGGAAACTTTAGATAACGAATGCAAGAGCTCATCCGAGTTCCTCTGCATCTCTCTCTTCACCTTCTGCCAAGGAATCGACTGCTGACCGCGCTGGAAGCCTGCAACACTGCTACAAAGTAGCAAAGACGACTACTGCAACTCTGTAACGCTGATCCTGACGCCTTCTCGACTGTTTTCCTGGTGGTGCATGCTGTGGGGGTAGTCTGCCTCCTCTCTGCACTAGAAGCTCCGAAGAAATCTCCCGTGGGTCGACGGAATCTTCCCCCTGCAACCGCAGGCACCAAAAAGCTGCATTACTGGTCTCTTGGGTCTCCTCTCAGCACGACGAGCGAGGTCCCTCGAATCCAGCAACTCTGTCCAAGTGGCCCCCACAGTCCAGTGACTCTTCAGTCCAAGTTTGGTGGAGGTAAGTCCTTGCCTCACCTCGCTAGGCTGCATTGCTGGGAACCGCGACTTTTGCAGCTACTCCGGCCCCTGTGCACTTCCGGCGGAAATCCTTTGTGCACAGCCAAGCCTGGGTCCACGGCACTCCAACCTGCATTGCATGACTTTCTAAGTTGGTCTCCGGCGACGTGGGACTCCTTTGTGTAACTTCGGGTGAGCACCGTTTCACGCATCTTCGTAGTGCCTGTTTCTGGCACTTCTCCGGGTGCTACCTGCTGCTAAGAGGGCTCCTTGTGTTGCTCGATGTCCCCTCTACCTCCTGGTCTAATTTGCGACCTCCTGGTCCCTCCTGGGCCACAGCAGCATCCAAAAACGCTAACTGCACGATTTGCAGCTAGCAAGGCTTGTTGGCGTTCTTTCGGCGGGAAAACACTTCTGCACGACTCTACAAGGCGAGAGGGATCCGTCCTCCAAAGGGGAAGTCTCTAGCCCTTTGCGTTCCTGCAGAAACCACAGCTTCTTCTGTCCAGTAGAAGCTTCTTTGCACCCGCAGCTGGCATTTCCTGGGCATCTGCCCATCTCCGACTTGCTTGTGACTTTTGGACTTGGTCCCCTTGTTCCACAGGTACCCCAGATTGGAAATCCAGCGTTGTTGCATTGTTGGTTTGTGTCTTTCCTGCATTATTCCTCTAACACGACTTCTTTGTCCTTAGGGGAACTTTAGTGCACTCACTTTTCAGGGTCTTGGGGAGGGTTATTTTTCTAACTCTCACTATTTTCTAATAGTCCCAGCGACCCTCTACAAGGTCACATAGGTTTGGGGTCCATTCGTGGTTCGCATTCCACTTTTGGAGTATATGGTTTGTGTTGCCCCTATCCCTATGTTTCCCCTTTGCATCCTATTGTAACTATACATTGTTTGCACTGTTTTCTAAGACTATACTGCATATTTTTGCTATTGTGTATATATATCTTGTGTATATTTCCTATCCTCTCACTGAGGGTACACTCTAAGATACTTTGGCATATTGTCATAAAAATAAAGTACCTTTATTTTTAGTATAACTGTGTATTGTGTTTTCTTATGATATTGTGCATATGACACTAAGTGGTACTGTAGTAGCTTCACACGTCTCCTAGTTCATCCTAAGCTGCTCTGCTAAGCTACCATTATCTATCAGCCTAAGCTGCTACACACCCTATACACTATAAGGGATAACTGGGCCTGGTGCAAGGTGCAAGTACCCCTTGGTACTCACTACAAGCCAGTCCAGACTCCTACAGTTTCAAACTGATGGATGCAAATATATATAAACACACATTAAAAAAATTAGATTGAGCCTTAAAATAATAAGTGAATGCACATGACTTATTTCAGATATGAGGGTGAACTGATCAAGAGATTTACTAAAACACAGGCGATTTGTTTATTTGAAAGGCATGTAGGTACAGCCTGGCGCGCAGGCTCACAGTGCAGTGTAACGCTACGGCCGCCGTATACGCTGCCTGCACTAGTAGGGCCGCAGCCCCCACGAAAAGCACTCCAGGACGCCCCCTAAAAGAATTTCAGCAGACGCCCATGGGTAGGTCGGTGGAGAGGCACAGCTGTTTTTGTTTCCTAAGCCCCCAGTCCGACAGACAAGAAAAAAGCCAGGCCTTGGGCTTTTTCTTCCATTTAAGATGGTCCGCTGCCCCTCCCATGGCTGGTGGCAATTGATTCCACGCATTGGACACGCTGATAGAAATCAGCACGACCACCTGCTCTGACGCTTTTGTTCCCGAAAAGGTTTGTTTGGAACGAAAAGAGCAAGTTGGATATGTATCTATGGAACCGTTTCTGAAGAAAAAAGAGATTCCTTTGATTGGTTTTGATTTGGAAAATACATAAGCACTCAAAAGGGATGCCTTTTCAGACTGGGAGCCAGCGCAGTTCAGAGGCGGTGTGATACTGTATTACAATGGACCCTGTGTAAAGAGAGTGGCAGTGATCTGGACGTGAAATAATCACTGCCTCGACAATGACGTTTCAGCAGTCTGCTGGTACCAATATGACGATTTTCCTAAAACTACTAAGGCTAGGATAGCAGACCAGTATGAGATTTTTTATCTGAGCCTTAAATGTCAAGTTGTAATAAAAAATGATTCCAAGATTGCTGACTGACTCTACAGGAATCGACATTTTGCGCTAGGATTTAGCCCATTTAACATCTGCCCAGCTAATTATTAACCCTCCAACCAAAATGACCTCCATTTTCTTGGTATTATGTTAAAGAGCATTAAGGCTTATTCATTCAGCCACCCTGCAGGATTAAAGTATCCGCTCAATTGTTTTGATCTTATCGCCCAGCCGAACGATCAGCTAGGTATCAGCTCAACTAGTGGGTCAGCATAGCTAATGGTCTTATGTAAAGAAGATTGAAGGGGGACTGAGTGGTGAGATTTGGGGTATCATGTAGTCCAGATGATTTGGATGTGACCCATGGGTGCTCGGTACGACTGCTTGTGTACTCCCCTGCAAAAAAAAAGTGAACCACTTTATCGTCTTGACAACTGACTCCAATTTCATACAGGTGCTGGGTAGGTACAGAATGGAAAACTGTGTTGAAATCAGCAGACAAGTCCAAAAGGACCATGAACGGTGTAAAGATCTTCAAAGATTGATGTCAAAGTGACTCAGTTTTAAGGTTGGATCTAAAGGATTCAAATACAAAATCCAACAATTTATTGTTTTCCAAGAAGTCTGATAGGTAGGAATTGCTTGCATTATCTGTGACTTAGGTCGAAAGCAGGAGTAGCAAGAAGGATCTGTAATTTGCCAAAGCCATAGATTTCTGCGTCTGTTTTTTTTTAAAGACTGCGCATGCCTTGTCTGCTGCAAGACATATTGTTAGCAGGCAGTGGGCTTAGAACCTGACCTTTGTGTACCATTGGTTGGCTTTATTGACACTCTCATTTGCTTGCTTCTTATTCATCAGCTTGCATGGGCTTTTCTTCCTCTTCTAGGGTCTGTTCCTCCGATGGAATGAAGACCCATTACTAGTGCCCTTCCACTGCTCCCTCTTCAGGCACTGCTTTTTTCTGTTTAGTTAAGCACTCTACGAGAGTATATATGCTTTCCAGCTGTCTCCTTAGTGTAGTCTGTGTTCTTCTTTTTTGTCGCTGAGTTTCTCCCCTCGTCCTTCTCTCTGTTGCTGTTCTTACTTCCTCCATGCCCGCCCATTTTCCACTGCCTTTCTTACTTTTCCACCACCTCTGTTGTCTGTGTGCTTCCTCATCCTCACCAGCCAACCCTACATTGCCTGTGTGCTTCCCTGTCCCCATCCACCTGCTACCCCTCCACTGAACGCGTGCTTCCCCACCCAAGCCCACGGACCCTCTCTTCTGTTCTTCACTGTATCCACTCGCACACCTCATATTGTCCATGTGCTTCCCCATCCCTGCCCTACATTGTCCATGTGATTCCCCATCCCTGCCCTACAATGTCCATGTGCTTCCCATCCCTGCCCTACATTGTCCATGTGCTTCCCACCCCTGCCCTACATTGTCCATGTGCTTCCCACCCCTGCCCTACATTGTCCATGTGCTTCCCCATCCCTGCCGATCCCTGCCCTACATTGTCCATGTGCTTCCCCATCCCTGCCCTACATTGTCCATGTACTTCCCCATCCCCTGCCCTACATTGTCCATGTGCTTCCCCATTGTTGTCTCTCGCTTGCCCTTCTCACCCCCACCCACATCCTTCTCCTGTGTTGCCTTGGCCTCCACCACCAACCCACTCCTGTTTTTTTTTTTTAAAGAATATTAGCATTATATCAAAAAGGGCATTAGCTCAATAGCAAATAAACACATTTTGCAGACGTTTTTATTTACTAATCCATCTCGGATTAGTAAAATAAAATTGCTCACCTCATTTTTCACGTGTGTGTATCCATGTAGGCACATGCCTACAAAATCACTCTATGGCCAAGTTATTACGCTTTTTAAAAAAATTATTTTTCAACCGTGCTTTACAGCATGGTTAGAAATCTTTGCCAAAGCAAATACGTATCTTAGGTGAACCTACTGGCTTTGCCTATGCTTGTTTTAGCAATGGGATAATAGTAGCCTTTTTTTTCCTCATTTTTAGAGAACTGGCCTCCTCGTGCAATGATTACAAAGCTACTTAAGATGAGGTGCGATAGATCAGGTTCCACTTTAATAATTT
The DNA here is from genome assembly GCF_031143425.1 of Pleurodeles waltl. Classification (NCBI taxonomy): domain Eukaryota; kingdom Metazoa; phylum Chordata; class Amphibia; order Caudata; family Salamandridae; genus Pleurodeles; species Pleurodeles waltl. The sequence goes on along the minus strand of NC_090446.1, from coordinate 599,244,773 downwards.
TAGAAAGCTTTGAGGCTGATGGTGACTTTATATATTTGAATTTAGCCTCTACATATTGTTAATTTAAAGGAATAAACATATTTTGCCTTCGTTCCAGTGACAGCAAGGGGGGTGGAAGAAGTGATGTAAAAATAGAAAAGATACATTGTCGAAATTGGCGAAAACTTTGTTAATTTTCTCTTAAAATATGGATTAACTTTGATGTTGCTGGAGAATCACCATCAGGAGCAGAAAGCTCTCTGGCTATGTTGAAGAGTTCTTTTGTCCGACAATTAGTTACATAAACAGAACAATAGCCGGATTGTGCTTTTATAGCCAGTTTAGAGAGGGAGAAGAAGTGCCTAACTTGAGCTGGCAGTTGTGGGCGGGCCCACCGGCACTCATTTGTGGGGATCAGCAGTTAATTTTCCTCCTCAGACTGACCCAGGACAAGAGAAGGAAACAAACACAGTGGTGGAGGAAGAGAAAACGGGAAAACTGTGACAAACGGAGAAAGCAGGGATGAAAAAGAACCTTCAAGAGTGAAGTAAATGGGAATCAAGACTAAGCAGCCTAGGTTTTTGATTCACAGATATTCAACAGCAGGAGCTTCTGAACAAAACTTTGGGCCTTGCATTTAATCTTTCAGGTCTTTGCGAATGTGTTTGACTTCCTGTGGTACCGTGGGCTCTCTGGCATTTGCTCCACCTCTTGAACCTGGTGGAGCTGTCTTATAGGTTGAGTTATTCAGATTCTGTAGAATAGTATTGCTTTTGGCCAGTCAATGTCTACACTGAGGATCCAACCTACAGCTACGAGAGCATTTTGAGAACAATGGGCCTGATTTAGTGTTCACGAATGTGATGGGTATCCCGTCTGCCATATTATGAATCCATTATATCCAATGGCAATTTGAATCTAGAAATCATTAAACAACTGGGTAACAGGTTGTTGAGAGGTTTCTCTCTGTCCAGTGGTTAAGCCTCTAGCCCCACCTTGGGATTTTTCATAAGTCCTCTTTCCTTTGTAGAAACCTCTGTTTGAAACACTGTTGAATATTACAATAAAATTCCTAATATTGTATGTGTTTCTTTCAATGATGACCACCTCAGCCGGGCTTATTGCCAAAGGTGGCATCCGCCTTGTAAGTAAATAAAAGATCACTATCTCCACAATCTCTGCTAATGCAAGAGGAAGAGGGTGTTTCCTGGATCCAAGCACTGTTGTCTACCCAATGTAAAACCACATAATGTCACAGGGCTTGGAATGTACTGGGTGGATGGTAACAGGCACGTAAGTTGGAGCTGGGGGGTGGTGTGGACAGAATAAAATGTTTATAGTACAATATGGGGGTCATTCTAACTTTGGCGGGTGGCGGAGTCCGCCCGCCAAAGTAACCCCGTCGAAAGACCGCACCGCAGTCCAAAGACCGCGGGGGTCATTTCGACTTTCCCGCTGGTCCCGCGGGCGACTGCCAAAAGGGCGCCCGCCGGCCCAGCGGGAAAGACCCTGCAACAATGAAGCCGGCTCCGAATGGAGCCGGCGGAGTTGCAGGGGTGCGACGGGTGCAGTAGCACCCGTCGCGATTTTCACTGTCTGCAAAGCAGACAGTGAAAATCTTAATGGGGCCCGGTTAGGGGGCCCCATTAAGATTTTCACTGTCTGCTTTGCAGTGGCATGGGCAGTGCAGGGGCCCCCAGGGGCCCCACAACACCCGTTCCCGCCATCCTGGTTCTGGCGGTGTAAACCGCCAGAAACAGGCTGGCGGGAAGGGGGTCGGAATCCCCATGGCGGCGCTGCAAGCAGCACCGCCATGGAGGATTCTCCAGGCCAGGGGAAATCCGGCGGGAAACCGCCGGATCCCCTTTTCTGACCGCAGCTTTACCGCCACGGTCAGAATGGCCCTGGAAGCACCGCCAGCCTGTTGGCGGTGCTTCCATTGCCCTCCACCCTGGCGGTTTAGGACCGCCAAGGTTGGAATGAGGGCCTATATCTTTTGTGGATTTATTACTACTGATGAGGGACGAACTCACAGAACACAGACACCACACCTCCTAAGGTGTCAAGATGTAGTGTAAAAGCAGAGTAGAAAAAGTATCCCACTCAGCCTCCCATATACATTCTGAATAGTGAAAATATTCATTTGGCCAGATCCACTGCAAGACACGTGAGGATGAACAATAAATTGCTGGAATACAACCACCAAGTTGTATAAATAATGCTCAGTCCAACAATCAAAATACGGGGGCGAGGGGGTTGCTATTTGTCAAGAATCCCGTTAAGTAAAGCAGAAGGGAGTAGGGAAGAGAATGATGGCCAAGAGCAGAATGTTGAATGTTTGGTGGCCATGTTAGCTGTATTTGGTTGTGGGTGTGTGAGTGAAAAGGAATGGTCGAAGTGTTTGGAGGAATTTATGACCATGGGAAAAATGAATGACTGTATCATGAGAGGCTGGTCCAAGGAGAGGTGTCTAACCTCATGAGTTACAACTGTTTCCCAAAGTTTCTTCAGAATTAAATATTGAAGATGGGAGAAGCTTGTTCCACCCACTTGAGTAAGGAATAAGTTAGTGGATCTTGTACATGTTCAAAACTTAAATATGATGCTGAGTCGGAAGTTGAGGGAAACATGCTCATGGTCAATGATGCTCGAAATTGGACCAGCTAAACTTAGACACAGCCACGCACTCACCCACTCATATCAGTTTATCCTGCTGACAAAAGTTACATCAAATTCAATCCAGGCAGTGGGGAGTCAAATTCTTAACATAAGTACACATACAACCATAGGCATAAAGTTCCTCTGATATCTTTACATGCAATTTGTTACAGAGAAAACATATTATAACGTTGCAACCAATCCAACATCAAATTGCCAACATAATCATATATGAATTTCACAGAATTAGGTGCTGAGGTTGTCTCCAGTTATCAACCCAAAGCAGATAACTGAATATTACAAACCAAAGCACTGAAGTTGCCAATACGTATTTCGTGGAATACTGTCTCCGCTTCTTCAGAGCAATAAACTAAATAAGATTAGAGCATGGAAGTTGCAATCCAAGAACTGCAACTGGTCAATAACATGATGAAAAGGTTTCTTACAATATGTCTGAATTCCCAATCCTAAAATTACAGAACCAGCAAGTGAAAAAGTGCATCAAGGAAACCATACAATTAAAGGCAAAATGTTGCATAATGCAGAATCTTGCCACAAGCTCTGGATGTGAGGGTATGGGGGGGGGAGGGGGGTGGCTGCAGCAGAGCTCACCTGAGAGCTGGAGCCCCCGAGGCAAGCCGGAATGGGGCAGCAACCAACAGCTGACTGCTGGGCATCAAGTCTGAGAACCAGGAGCATGCGTGGCACCAGGGAGGCTCCTTCCTCAATCAGGGGCTCCGGTGGGACTCACAGGTGACTGCAGGTAAAAGCTGCTTGCCTCAGGGGCTCCAGCTCTGAGGTGAGCTCTGTCCCAGCCTCCCCTAATGCTTTCCTTGATGTGCAGTTGACAATGGGCATGGAAGCTGGAGGGGGTGGTGCTGTGGACAGACTAAACAGTTAATATGATATTGCATCTTTAGTGGATTTTATTAGACTCAGCAATAGATGGATGCTGCTACCTGTGGATGTCTAGCTCTCTCATTCAGCGCAATACTGAGATTGTGCCACTTTCTGATCTTTGGCTCTTATCATCCGGGAGAAAATGGCCCCACCTCAAAATCTAAAACTACCTTCATGGCTACGATACGTGGAAGAGCCCCAGGTGGGATGGCTGGGTTCTGGTGTCTCCTACAGGCATTATTCAGACCACTACATAGGCAGTTCCCTCAGCTTTAACTTCTTCTACAGATTAGGGTTTAGGGAACAGCAGGTTGTAAGGTTTGGGGACAGATTCAGTTCTCTCCTTGCAGAGTAATTTTCTCCAGTGGGCTCTATATTCTGCATTAAATCAGATGTGTGGCAATGCCCTGGGAGGTGGTCTATTTTGTTGGCTAGTGGGATCACTATAAAGCTTTGATATATGCTCATTAATTAAAGGACTTGGGTAAGGAAGGGATCGGGCAGTAACACTTGGATTACTCATTAGTAATCATCATTACTCAGATTCTCTCTTCTGTGTCCCTTTACACAGAAGTCTCCTTTGTTCTCGGAAGTGCTCCAACCTTGATCCTCAGAGTGCTTAGTGAGTGCCCATGAGGAGCAGGAGATGCAGACTCAAGTCAGGGCATTTCTTCTCCAAAGAAGAGTGCTCTGGGGAGAGTGAGGAGTCTTGTTAAAGGATTTTCTCACATATCATGCCTGTAGGAGTTTGATCTACCTTATTCCTGCAGACTGAAGAACTGGAGTAACGAAGGTTACTGGTATGTGATCCAACCTAATAGTTTCAAACCGGTCTCAAAGAATAAATGCCATCATTTGCTGAAGTGGATGCAAATGAACTTGGGCCATTTGTTATGTTAGCCATTAAAGCTAATTGTGGACTGGGACAAGTGGCCAGGAAATAGCTAAAGTTACAATTGCTGTTGGAGTCCACCAGTAGGTAGCCGCTAATACCAGCTCACCACATGATTTTGTGAAGAGAGCCTGCATTATTCTATTTTCATTATATTAAATTTAGGAAATAAAGATGACCAAGAAGCAGTCCTTTAGGTAGTGGAAGTCTACTTAAGAAGACTGCTACAGAGGGAATACAATGTCATTTAGGCTACTGTTGGATCGAAACATCTCTGCCAGCCACCAGACCCCCCGCAGCAGCACGAGAGATTAAACATTATGGATACTTGGATGGAGAAAGAGTTACTTCAAAGTTGTTGTCTAGGAGAGTGCCTGTTGATCGAACATAATCTTAATTTTGTTTTTACTATCAAAGACCTTTCTGTGGAATGACAGAGACTGACAGATCCCAGTCTTATACTTTGTCCCAATCCATAGTCCCTAACTGACCCGAGTATCCTAAGAACAAAGTGAAGACTCACCCAAGAGACAAAAAAGGGGAATCCATTAATGGATTTCTCCTAGCTGAGTTTCAATGGAACCCCTCTGAACGGCGTCAGCAGCTCGAGTACCGCAGAGGAAAACACAAAAGTGGTAAAATGATAAAACAAATTGCCAGTGATAACAGAAAGGTAACTGGCCCTTACGTCTTACACACAACAAGTCGCAGGAGTAGTTCAAGGACCGGGTAATATCTTTTAAGCAGTGGAGACGGTTGTGTCTTGCTCTCCCTCTGTTCTCTGTGTCCCTGCTCCACCATGATTATGATGCTGCATGCAATGTTGCAATTTCACTTGGAGTTTTGGTCTGACAGGTACAACAGTGAAGGCCAGAGGCTGAGCAGGGAAGTCTCATGCTCCTTGTGGGGTGCCATATCTATCTATCTATCTATCTATCTATCTATCTATCTATCTATCTATCTATCTATCTATCTATCTATCTATCTATCTATCTATCTATCTATCTATCTATCTATCTATCTATCTATCTATCTATCTATCTATCTATCTATCTATCTATCTATCTATCTATCTATCTATCTATCTATCTACACTACACAGTGATAGACACCACTTTATAGTATAGTTTTGCCTATGCTGGGGTAGTGTAATTTCGGTAATTCCGTGTTACTCTTTTGTGTGGAATGACTGATAATAACACTGTTATGCCTGCTCACATAATTGAAAGTATTTTGGAATTACTTCTTAGCACCCGACATCGCCATAGCCATCCCAGACGGATACAAAGGGCCTGATTCCAAGCTTGGTGGGCGGCGGGAGCAACCTGCCAAGCGGGAACCGCCAGAAGACCGTACCGCGGTCAAAAGACCGCGGCGGTCATTCTGGGTTTCCCACTGGGCTGGCGGGCGACCGCCAAAAGGCCGCCCGCCAGCCCAGTGGGAAACACCCTTCCACGAGGAAACCGGCTCCGAAAGCCTGTTGGCGGTGCTCCCGCGGACCACGGCCCTGGTGTCGTAATCAGGCCCAAAGTCTCTCGCAGAGACCGCACCAACAGAACCGGAGAAGGTATAGCCATTGTCCACAAAGCCACCCTCGAAGTCAAAACCATCCTGGACGACTCCTTCAGCTCTGCCGAACTCCTACACTTTCAAGTCCACACCGACCCCAACACCACGCTCAGAGGAACACTCATCTATAGACCTCCAGGACCCAGGGCAATGTTCGGCAACTCCATTGCCGACCTGGCCAGCACCCAAGCACTCACCTCCACGGACTACATCCTCCTCGGGGGACCTGAACTTTCACCTCGAAAACAATAATGACACCAACTCCACCACCCTGACCGAAAACCTCGCCAACCTCGGCTTCACACAGCTTGTCAACACACCCACCCACACAGCCGGTCACACTCTCGACCCCATCTTCTCCACAAGCAACCATGTCTCCTTCAACCATAACACCAAACTCTACTGGACCCACCACCACTGCATCCATTTCACCTTCAAGAAACAAACAGAACACCACCTCACCCAACAACCACCCCGCCAACGCTGGGGCAAAGTCACCGAAGATCAACTAACCAACGCCCTAGCCCAAAAATCGCCTGCCAACCCCGCCGACCCTGACATCGCCGCACACAACCTCAAGCTATGGATCGACGACTGCGCCGACCGCCTTGCTCCACTCAGAAAACCCTCCAACAACCATGTAAAAAAAAAAGCCACCTGGTTCACCGACGTCCTCCAAGACTCCAAACGCCACAGCCGGAAACTCAAGCAATTATGGCTACTCGAACGCACTCCAAACAACCACATGGCACTCAAGGATGCTACACGCAAACATCACCAACTCATCAGGCTAGCAAAAAGATCCTCCTTCAAAACCCACCTAGAAAACAACGCCCACGACTGCAAAGAACTTTCCAACATCATAAAAGAACTCTCCAGCCCAAGTGCCACCATCAACGACATCACCCCCTCCCAAGAACTATGCAACACCCTAGCCACCGCCTTCCACCGAAAAATCACTGACATCCACTACAGCTTCAACTCCCTTCACACCTCGGACACTCCTACTCCGCCCTTCATGAACTCCACCCGCTCCAGCCGACTGACCTCCTGGACCAACATCAGCAACGACGAAACCCGCAAGACCATGAATTCTATCCACTCCGGATCACCATCAGACCCCTGCCCACACCACATCTTTAACAAAGCAGATGCAGCCATCACACCACACCTATGGAAGGTCATCAACATCTCCTTTGAGACTGGAAGATTCCCGGAAAGCTGGAAACACGCCAAAATCAACGCTCTTCTCAAAAAACCAAAGGCGGACCCAAAGGACCTAAAGAACTTCTGGCCCATCTCCCTGCTCCCTTTCCCGGCGAAGGTCATTGAGAAAATCGTCAACACCCAGCTCACTCGGTACCTTAAAGACACCAACATCTTTGACCCCTCCCAGTCCGGCAACGACGAAACCACAGCACCGAAACCGCCCTCCTCGCCGCCACAGACAACATCAGAAGCCACCTCGACAACGGAGAAACATCAGCCCTCATCCTCCTAGACCTATCGGCCGCCTTTGACACTGTCTTTCACTACACTCTGAAAATCCGCCTCCTCGAAGCAGGAATCCAAGACGTGGCCCTCAAATGGACCGCATCCTTCCTCGCCGGCAGAACCCAAAGAGTCCGCCTCCCCCCGTTCCAATCCAAGGCCTACAACATCTTCTGCAGCGTACCCCAGGGCTCGTCACTCAGCCCGACGCTGTTCAACATCTACATGGCCTCCCTCGCACAAGTGGCCCGTCAGCACAACCTCAACATCATCTCCTACGCCGAAGACACCCAACTCATCCTTTCCCTCACCAAGGACCCACGCACTGCCAAAACCAACCTCCATGAGGGACTGAAAGCCATCGCTGACTGGATGAGATACAGCCGGCTAAAAGTGAACTCAGACAAAACAGAGGTTCTCATCCTTGGGCCCACCCCGTCCTCCTGGGACGACTCATGGTGGCCTGCCTCGTTGGGTCCCCCACCGACACCTACCGACAGCACACAAAACCTCGGCTTCACCCTCAACTCATCCCTCTTCATGTCAAAGCAGGTCAACGCCGTCTCCTCCCCCTGCTACAACACCCTCCGCATGCTTCGCAGTGTCTACAAATGGGTCCCAACAGAAACAAGAAAAACAGTAACTCAGGCCCTCGTCAGCAGCAGACTCGACTATGGCAACGTCCTCTATGCCGGTATCCCATCCAAACACCTACAACGCCTCCAACGCATCCAAAATGCCTCCGCCTGACTCATCCTCAACATCCCTCGCCACAACCACATCACCCCCCCACCTAAGAGACCTTCACTGGCTCCCCGTCAACAAGAGGATCACCGTCAAGCTCCTCACCCACGCACACAAAGCACTCCACAACACCGGACGACCTACCTGAACAGCAGGCTCAGTTTCTATACCCCCACCCGGCAACTCCGCTCCGCCAACCTCGCCCTCGCCTCCATCCCTCGCATCGGCGCACATCCTCCGGCGGCAGATCGTTCTTTCACCTCACCGCCAAGACCTGGAACACCCTCCAGCATGACCTAACACAGACCGAGGACCTGCTTTCCTTCAGAAAACTCCTCAAGACCTGGCTCTTTGAGCAGTAGCAGCACCCCCCCCCCACTTCGCGCCTTGAAACCCTCACGGGTATGTAGCGCGCTTTACAAATAAATTGATTGATTGGGGGAAAATTCTACTGGAGAAGAACATTTAGTGAGCACAAGCAGCTGCTCAAGGTACTTTTTATGTTGTGTTGCATTTAATTCTATACTATTATTAAAAATGCACCCTCACATCCATTTTGCATGCAAGGGTGGATTGTGCGCTAAGAAACTAGTGCTAAATGCTGGAAGTAGGTTGTGAGAAAATCCTACCCCTGAATGCACATTGCAATTTATTTTGCTCTAAGAAATCTGTTTAGTGCGATTTCTTAGAGAAAAATACATTCTTGCATCTATTTTAGACACGAGTGGGCATTTTTGTGCTAAGAAAATAGTGCTGAATGCAGAATTACTCTTCCTGCTTAATTCTGCTTAATCTTGCAAAATCTTTGGGTAATTCCATAAGATTGAGCTACACAGAATTATGTGGGTTACACCTACCCCTGGTTATATTTAAATAGATTTGTTGGTTTCGTAAAAACAAATCTTTACAAAACGTTTCAAAAAATGATTCATCATACTCAGCGCCTTCCATCAAGCAGGGGCTGAGAAAAAGGAGGGTTCCCAAATGTGTTTTTCCTAGAAAGCACGCTATTCTGATTTGGTATAAATCTGATTGCTATTTTTTTAAAGAAGCTCTTACAACACAAGTAATTGCCCTTTACAAAGCTCTTCACAGAGAAGCCTGTCCCTTAGCACTTCCAAGTTGTGTTATGTGGGTAAAGTCCTACTATCTGTAACTTCTGACATGCACTGAGTACCATACAGAGAGGACAATCACTCAGCATTCTGAAACCCCTCAGGAAGGGAAACCCCTACTGTTCACAGTTTGACCTGCACAGAGCTATTTGCACATAGGTCAGTCCCTCACAACAGCATACCCTAATATGTGGGCAATGGCCTTTATGCACACCGCTTGTCTCCAACAAAGCTCTTTAAAGAAAAGCTAGTCCCTTACCATATTGCAGTCATATTACATGAGGGAAACACCTACTACACATGCCTTTTGATCTGGAGAGCGGTTCACAGAGAGGCCAGTCACTCACCACGCCTAAGCCTTATTATATGTGTTTGCTGCCATCATACTCACTGCAAAGCAAAAACAAGAAAAGTATATGTGTGTGTGAAAACCAAAGAAAGTTAAATTATACAGTGGTTTAAACTTGCAGTATACTTACTAGCCAAAGAGCGCTTCAATCTATGTATCGGCCAGGTTGTGCACAGTACTGTATAAACAAAGTGGGTGACAACAAAATGCCAGTTAGAGGTGCACACAACAAGTTTAAATTTATTCCAATCCCTGCTGATCTTCATCAGCTCAATGTTCATGAGAGTGTTCTTGTGCATGCAATACATCCTTACCAAGTCATAGTAGAAATGCAGACAAAACCTGGAAAATGACCTCTCACAGAGTTAAAGGTCTCAAAGGAAATGTATACCTTCCATTAGATTTGAGTATGTTTTGATTAGATTTGATGACATAAAAAGCCAAATGAAATAGGTAGATGTAGTACCAGATTTCTGTTAGTAAAAGACATCTGTACATAGGGAACAGTTCCTCTGTGTTTGGCCTATGCTGTCACCATTTTTAATTCACAATGATTAAATATGTATGCAGCACTGATAAATATAAGGACAGCATTTTTCAGAGAGGGTATGGCTTATATTGCACTGTCACTCTTTAGAACACTCTCAAGACTGTAACTTATAGATTTTGATGAGAACAAAGTAAAAACAGACAGCTCATGTATTAGAAAATAGAATAAATTAAAAAGCCTGTATGAACCTCATCTGGGTCAATACCCAATCATTGAAAAATGTGACATCTGATCAGAGTGTACGTTTACTAAAACCTCAGAACGAAAAACGCACAAAAGTGGAAACTGTAAAGCAAAATGGGAAGAAAAGTTAAAATTAAGAGGAGTGAAGACTGTGGTGGGCTCACCATTTTTAAATACTTTATGACTAAACTGTTATATAGTTTAGTTGTGAATGTTTTATTTTAGTTACCTCTGGTAATGGAGAAAGTTGAAGAAAACAAAGACAAGCTGTTATGCAGAGCACTGTCAAGTTTTCTCAGGGCAGTGCAAGCTGACAAACATGTGTCTCATTCTCTGATGGGTATACGTGACTGTGTAGACATCTGGACTGGTGTGACACAATTCACTTTAAATTCCCAAGAAAATGCTCAAAAATGGCTTACGGTGTTGGCAACATGAATGTGTCAATTCTCAACATTTGTTAACAACTTACAGTAATTTATAATGATGTCTGTATCTAACAATACCAGATGGCAAATCATTGTAATTTGCTAAATTAATCACAAAAGCAGTACAAAATAATTTATATGCAGAATGTGGAGCAGAACTTATATCAAGTTTACTAGTTACAGAGTGCAGTAAAAGGGTAATTTTAATGCTACAAAGATGTAGAGCAGATGACACTAAAATACGCACACATATTTCCAACTTTAAAGCTGATCACTGATGTTGCCATCATTTTCCATCAGAGGGAGAAAATAAGATCAGGCCACTACACTGTCTATCTGAAAAATACATATAGGCAGACTGAATGTAATGACAGTGTGTTACATGCAAACTGAGATTACCATAAAATACACCAAACTCATATCCACTATGTCTGGAACAACAGTTCTAGATAGTGTGGCTTTCAGTGCATTAGGAGCAGGAGGACAGTGAAACACACTATGAATGATGTGGATCTATGTAGTAATGTGGCCTAGCAAACGTGACAACCCCTTTAGATTTCAATTTTTTGAAGCCACACCTCAATTACTGTCCAGTGATATTTTGGGACATTGTAAATAGAGCTCTTGAATAAATTACCTGATTTTTTGCTAATTATCAATTGAAGAACTTCATAGTGGAAATGATGTGTGTCTAATAGGGATGTGCAGCATCTACTCTTTAAAATGTCTAGTCTGACGTGCGCAGTTCTTATGTTTTTGTTTTGCAAAATCTATCCTATTTTTCCCCATAGTTCAAGGATGACAAACATTTCTTTGAAAGGTTGCCAGTGCTGAGCACTTTTCGGTCCTTATTATTAGTATGAGAATTTTATCAGGGAAGGAACACAGTCTGAGAGCACACACAAAAACCCTTTGAGTGAGTTAAATTTTTAAATATAATTGTTGGCTGTAGCTTTGTTAAACACAGTGTTTTGAAAGTTGTGTGTTAATTTCTGCTATTTAACATTAAACTGTTAATTTCTTTAAGTTGACCCTAATTATGACCACACTGAATAATAAACCATAGTCAAACCTCAATAGGTACTCACACTCCTACAGGAAACTGACTTTTCTTTCCAGAGAGGTGAATATGCCATTCTTTCATTGCATCTAAAGTATTCCCTCCTTACACCTAAACTGCAGTACATGAAAATGTTCTCAGTGGGCACAGTATTTACTCTGTATTTATATTTTACTAGAGAAGAGAGTTCCTTACCATACAATGTTTATTACATTTTAAACTGTGTTGAACGCTTTGACTACACCCTGTACAAAATTCAGTACACAGCCTCTAGTACTTCATCATACTGAAGCTATATTACATGAGCAAACTCATACTATGCATAGTCTTTTCTCTGTACATTATTCTTCTTGGTGAATCAGTCTCATACTATACTGAATCTACATAACATGACTTTGGCAATTCTATAATCTGCCTCCATCTTAAAGATAGGAGTTTATGCACATGTGCATCTCCTTTCTATACATAGCATTCACCCTGTACAAAAGTCATTAGAGAAAGACCTGTGCGTCATCTTAACTACAGTCCATTATCCGTGTGTCTCCGTCCTATGAGTAGAATTTGCACTATGAAATTGTATAAGTAAATTATACATTTCTTTCCCTAATGCTTTTTCCTGATATTTGTAAGTGTTCTGAAGATTGATTATTAAGATCATGAACAACAGAAATGAGAGGAGATACTGAAATTATTTATTTAAACATGTAGTAGCATATAAGAATATTATAGTTTTTGAATAGTTAAAATTTTCAACTTTAAACATCATACAGATTGCAAGTGTGGAGGAGGAACATAGTACAGAAAAGTAAAAATGTTTGGCTATTTTATAATGTGTTTTGGCAAGTTCTTAATATTGCCAGTCTCTACCATGTCCAAAGTATTGGCAGAGAGGCTGCACTGTGTGTAGACAGCAAAGCACGATTAGATGACTAAGACCATAGAACATAAACCATACTCCTTGTGCATGACTCTACAAAGGCATTCTACTGTTTTCAGACACTAATGCCCCAATATGTTTTTTAGTATGCAGTATAAATGTGTACTGTCTGTACAGCCTTCCATTATGAAGGTGCTTTCTTGAGTTTCATAAAGCTCACTTGTTAGACATGTTCCTTTTACATACATTCTTTCTTCCGTGCAACACTTACAACACTGGAATGTAGGGAGCTCCACTGAAGATAATGAAGTAGCTGAAACCACATGAAGGGTAGTATGTGACTCGTACAGCAACATGCCAACGTTTGAGTGTCATTTTCTCTCTTTTTAATTTAGAACATTCTAACTTCAGGTGTGATTATGGCTTATAACAGTGGTTCCCAACCTGTGGTCCGGGGACCCCTGGGGGTCCGCGAAGCGTTCTCAGAGGGTCTGCGAGAGCCTAGAAAATTTTAAAATATTAACAAATATTGACAAATTAGGTCCCCAGCTTCCTGTAATGACTCAGGCGGGGGTCCCCGGATTCCGATGATGATTCAGTGGGGGTCCCTGGGTTTCATTAATGTTAAAGTGGGGGTCCACAGAAATCAAAAGGTTGGGAACCACTGGCTTATAACTTGGCCAGAGGGCCTTTAACAACGTGTGTATCTCTAAGCATTGACCTATAAAGCTTTATTAGATAACTATGCACTTTTTACATAAATATTTATTTACCTACTGCTACTCACACTCAAAAAGATATCTCCATATGTGTAAAGTGCTTTAAATGATCAAGGTCTTTCTCTGTACAGTGGTCACACTGTACACATATTTTTATAGAGCATCTTCATATATATACATATGCAGACAAAACAATGCAAACACCCAAACACACTGACACACATATAATTACACATGCAAGATGGAAAGACACATCCACAGAAACTCATACACTTACAAAAACACACATACACAAACATAGACAAATATACACACATCCACACTCTGAAACACACACACATACACACATCTAGACACACACACACACAAATACACATATGCCAACAGATACACACAAACACACTGAGACATGCACAAACATCTTCTCTCCCCCAGACACATAGGCCCTCATTACGACCCTGGTGAGTTGTGTTAAGGTGGCAGTAATACTGCCAACAGGCCAGTGGTAACTACCACCAAATTATGACCATGGCGGAAAGATCCTTGAAAGACAGCCAATGTACCACACCGACCACCAGGGTGGAAACAACAGTCACCACGGCAGTAGCCGCCTACAGCTAGCAGGAACTCAATGTTCCACCCAATACATTATGACCCTGGAAACCACCACATTTTCTGGGGCAGTACGAACGACATCAAAAGCCTGACAGAAACTGAGCTCAGAAGGGAAAGGACTTACCATTGGAGACACAGAGAACAACCACGCCGCCCTGGAGTCTGAACTGCATGTCTTCCCCATGATGTTCTATGTTCTGCTCCACCATGAATACCAACGCCAGCGAAGACAATGGCGGTGAGTACAGCTGCCTAGCACACAAGGGAGGGGGGAGGAAAAAGAGAGTGACACACACACGCACAGCACCCCCCAACACCATACACACAATCAGCTGCATGACAAAAAATGTTTGCCCCGTAACTCAGATGAATAATGCAAGGACAAAACGATTTCGCAAAAGTGAATGTAATGAGATCAACACAGCATGAAAAATAAGTTAGGCAAGATAATAGATATATACATAGGTACAGAAAAAGGGACACAGCCCGGTCCACTATTTGCGTAGTCCACATGGCCACAGGCCAAAGTCCTAGGCCACACATGTCACCTGCTTCAACACGGAGAGAACACTGCAGGGGCATCAGTTGGTAAATAGGCAGGCACCTCAGGGGGATGGGGGACTGGGGGCGCCTTATCTGGGAGATGTTACAAGACACTGGTACTGGAGGGGGCAACATGCCCTATGCTTGGTCCTGTGGAGTGCAAGGTCACAGTCTCTGATGTGGGTGTCTCACCCACTGGTTCTGGAGGAGGCAATATGCCCTGTGCTCTTGCTCCTGGGGAGTGTTTGGCATATGGGTGTCTTACCCACTGGTTCTCGAGGGGGCATTGTGCCCTGTTCTTGATCCTGGGAGTGTTAGGAATGTGGGTGTCTTACCCACTGGTTCTGGAGGGGGCAACCTGCCCTGTGCTCTTGATCCTGGGGAGTGCAAGGTCACAATCTCTCAGGTAGGAGTCATACCCACTGGCTTTGCAGGGGGCAGGCCGCACAGCAGCCCATGGAGGCTCGATTACATACCGTCCGCTGGTGCTGACGGCTGCACAGTGGTGGTTTTGCTGCTGGTGGAGGGAGGCTCCTACCCATCCCCTGCAACCTCGGATGGCTGCTCCGAGGTTGCTAGTGGGGGCTCAGTCACAGTTCCTACCCCAGGACCCTTGGTCTTCCTGCCTGCTGGTGCAGGCTCCTTGCTCTTCCTGGCAGCTGGGGCAGGCTCCTTTCCTTTCTTGGCTGCTGGTGCAGGCTCCTTTGTCTTCCTGGCAGGTGGGACAAGCTATTTTCCCTTCTTGCCTGCTGGTGCAGGCTCTTTTGTCTTCCTGGCTGCTGGGACAGGCACCTTTCCCTTCTGGCCTGCTGGTGTAGGCTCCTTTGTCTTTCTGGCAGCTGGGGCAGGCTCCTTTCCCTTGAGGCTGTCTGGTGCAGGCTCCTTCACCTTCAGGACATGTGGCCTGGATCCTTTTCCACCACGAATGGGTGTGGTGACAACTGGACCCATGGACTGTGTGGCTGAGGTGCTTGGCTGGGTTCTTCCTACCCGGCCCATACATGAAGGATGGGGGGAGGGGGAGGGGAGAGGTCAATGGTAAATAGGAACAGTTTTTTAGGGACATTGGGGCAGGAAGAGGGAGAAGGCATGGGAGTGGAGGAAGAGGGAGTGGTTGTTGGAGGTGTCTGTCTGCTGATTTTGGGTGCAGGTGAATGGCCTGTATGCTGTTGTGAGGTGGGTGACTGTTGAGTGTCTGAGTGCTTGAAGGGGGGGACAGACACAGTGGGACAGGACACATGGGAAGTGTGCATGGCTGTTGTGGAGGTGTCTGCCAGTGAGGTGTGTGTTCTGCTTGGTGTTGTGATGATGCTGGTAGTGGATGATGATGTAGTGCATGCAGGTGTGAGTGTGGATGGAACTGCGTGGGAGGTGGTGGAGGAGGAAGAGGGGGAGACAGTGGAATAGTGGATGTTGGTGTGTCTGCATCTGAATGGTGTTTGTGTGAGTGCCTGTGGGATGAAGTGTGGTGCTTGTGTATGCCTTTACCACTCTTGTGTGTTGTTTGTGTGCATGCTCGTCTGCCTGTTTGCTTGGGATGGGTTGGGGTTAAGAGAATGGGGCTGGGCAGTGGAAGTTGGAGAGGGAGAGTAGAAACAGGGACAATGTCTGCCATCAGAGAGGAGGCCAGAGCCTGAATCAGTCTCTGTTGGGCCGCCAATCCAGTGTGAATGCCGACGAGGTATGCATTAGTTTGTTGCATCTGGGCTGCCAGCCCCTGGATGACATTCACAATGGTTGACTGGCCTACAGAGATGGATCTCAGGAGGTCAATAGCCTCCTGACTCAGGGCAGCAGGGCTCACTGGGGCAGGGCTTCAGGTGCCTGGGACGAACGAGATGCCCACCCTCCTGGGTGAGTGGGCACGGGCAACTCGCTGAGGGGCTGCTGGGAGGCCAGTGCTGGTAAGGGGGGAGCGGCAGTACCTGTAGCTGGGGTGGTCACAGAAGTGTCCGCCACCACCAGGGATCTTCCATCGGAGGAGGTATCTGTGTCACAACTGTCCCCTCCAGACTCCGCTGTGGTGCTCCCCTCACCCTCCGTCCCACTGGTGCCCTTGCCCTCTGTGGACTCTGCCTCCTGGGGCCTGTGGGATGCAGCTCTCTCTGTCACAGGTGCCTCTGCTCCTCTGCCAGATGATTCTAATGCACATAAGTACAGGATGACAAAACATGAAGGGGGAGAAGAGACAAAGGATACACTTGGTCAATGGCTGCACCAACACCACTGTTGGCATACACAGCACCCTCCCACACAGGGAATAGGCCTACGCAATATGCCATAGCACTGGCAGAGAAATAGTTAGCAGCCAAGGCATGGGGGGAGGCACACACTGCCAAATGCAGCACACCTGGGACCCACGCAGCCCTGACCAGGAGTAGATGCCTACAAGCTAGGTAGCAAGATTTTCCCTTCTGAACCCTAGCCACCAGGGTACCTACTATGCAATGTCAGGCTTGGCCTAGGGGCACACACTGACACACATCCACCACCCGGATACCACCCTACCATATGTAAGTTGTAAGGATGGGCACTATACTCACCTCCTTGTAGCTGTTGTGATGCCCTCAAGCGCCCATGCAGCTCAGGATAGGCCACCGCCAGTATGCAGGCCATCACGGGGGTCAGGGTTCGACGGGCACCCCTTCGTCTGTGAGAGGCCATCCCCAACTGGGCCTCTGCTGTCTTCCGTGCCCAGCGTCTCAGGTCCTCCCACTGTTTGCGACAGTGGGTGCTCCGCCTGCCATAGACCCTCGGCACGCCATATACTCTTCTTTTGATGGGCGCTGACCTGCAGAGGCAATACACACAGGAAAATTGAATTACACAAACAGTCCAGCCTCTTACACATATGGCCCACCATACCCGTTTTCATCACCATTGGCACACACATGGACCAGTACACAACCTATATGCCTCCCACTGGGCATCCAACCACCCCTGACACGAGGCCTTCACACACCACTCCATGCATTCATGCCACATGCATCGTGCCCACAGTGTACTCACCTGTTGGTCTGGAGGCCCATACAGCAGTCCGTACCTGTGTAGGTCCCCATCCACCCTCTCTCCAACTCTGCCGAAGTGAAGGCAGGGGCCCTTTCCCCGGTAGGTTGCAGACACAGGTCACTGTAGCACATGCAGTGTAGGTCCTCTCCTGTGGAAGGTCAGGTAGCAAGTGAGGGATCAGATAGAAAATGGTGGTCACGTCCACGGCGGTGCATACCGTCACTGCCGGCGTAGATCACCATTGGCCATTGTAACCCATAGGGCCCAATGTTAACCAATGAGGAGCTGCACGGCGGTTCCCTACCGCCTCCTGCAACGGCGCCCAATGTCATTGGAATTAGCTCACTTCCACCTGTCCCTCCATACAGGACAGGCGGATGCCATTTCGTGGGGGGGTGGCATGCCCTGGAAAATTGCTGTGTCACTGGTGAAAATAGGATATACTGGACAAATCACACTGACTTATTACAAGTTAACAGCATGCAAAGTTCTGTTGTAGCTCCATTGTTTAGTTTGTGACTGGCACCTCACTCTTTTGCCCCATAGATTCCTACTGCTGTGGATGAATAGGAGATGGAGACATACCCCCGTGTACAGACCCCTTCTGGTCTTGGCAACACTGGAGGACAGGCACATAATACTCACCTATAGAATTGACAGGGCCACAATCACTGAGCTGTGTGCCCAATTGGAGCCTGACCTGATATCTGCTATCCGTCACCCCCACTGGGACCCCCCCCCTCTTGTGCAAGTTCTATCAGTGCTCTATTTCCTGGCAACTGGTTCTTTCCTAGTGACAGTGGACTTGGCAGCAGGAATGTCACAGCCAATGTTCTCAATAGTGCTGACAAGAGTGTTGTCTGCCTTGATTAAACACATGTGCAGCTACATTGTTTTCCCACAAGTTGAAGATTTGGCCACAGTGAAGGCTGAGTTCTATGCAATGGGACATATCACCAACATAACCAGGGCGATTGATGGAACACATATTGCATTTGTCCCCCCCAGCCAGAATGAACAGGTATTCAGAAATCGTAAGAGTTTCCACTCTATGAATGTACAGATGGTGTGCTTGGCGGACCAGTACCTCTCCCTCATCAATGCTAAGTATCCTGGGTCAGAACATGATGCCTTTGTTCTGAGGAATAGCAGCATCCCAAATGTGATGGCCCAACTAAAGAGGCACAGGGTGTGGCTAATAGGTGAGCCATGGTACCCACCCAGTATATGTTGGTGTATGGGTATGGTGTGGGCCATATAGGATTGTGTGTGGCTAAATGTTGTCCCTCAATATTTCAGGTGACTCTGGTTACACCAACGCCTCATGGCTGCTGACCCCTGAGTGGAATGCCAGGACAAGGGCGGAGGAACGTTATAATGAGGCCCATCGGTGAAGCAGAAGGATAATTGAAAGGACCTTTGGCCTCCTGAAGGCCAGGTTCAGGTGCCTCCATCTGACAGGTGGATCACTGTGCTACTCACCCAAGAAGGGCTACAAATAGTGTTTGCATGCTGCATGTTGCATAACCTGGCCCTCAGACGCCATGTCCCATTCCTGCAGGAGGAGAAGGCTAGAAATGCCCATGTGCCAGCAGTGGACTCTGTGGTCAGTGAGGATGAGGAGGCAGATGATGAGGATGAGGACTACAGAACATCAGTGATCAGACAATACTTCCAATGACAAACAGGTAGAACAGAGTTACTTCACAATTCAATGACATTTGTTTTTAATTTCTGTGGCACTGGCATGCTGATATTTCCCACCTCTATGCCCACTTACTGTTCCCTCTGACAATTCATTTTGCAGATGTTGGTGACCTCATATATACTCCTGGTGTGATCACTGCAGCCAGCTACAGGTCATTAATCTATGCTCATTTTCTGCACAGTTAAATTGCACTGTTTATACCTGTTTCAATGAATACATATTTCATATACATGACATAGTCCAAACTTTTTTCCAAGGGTGTTTATTGAAGTGTTAAAATATAGAGTGGAAAGTGCAATGGGATGGGGTGATGATTGAGGAAAGTCCAGAGTATTGTTCCAGTCTGTTTGTAGCACGGGTGCATTGTCCAATGGGACATAGGAAGGGGAGCAATGGCAGTTCAAGATGGACAGGGCGACAGAGTGGAACACAAGGGGGACAATCAGGAGAGTCTCATTTCCTGGCGGGGGTCTTGGCAAGTGTCTCGGGCTTCAGCCTTGATTGAAGGGAACCTTTGCAGGGTGGTTCTCCTTCTGTAGGGGGAGGGGTGCTGGTGGCCTGTGAGTCCTGTGGCGGGGCCTCCTGGCCACTAGCGGTAGCGGAGGTGGAAGGCTGTTCAGATGTCTGGCTAGTGGCAGGGGCCCGCTGTTGTGATACTGCCTCCCTCATAATATTGGCCATGTCTGCCAGCACCCCTGCTATGGAGATCAGGATGTTGTTGATGGCCTGCAAGTTCTCCCTGATCCCCTGGTACTGTCCCTCCTGCAGCCTATTGTTCTCCTGCACATTGTCCAGGATCTGGCCCATCGTGTCCTGGGAATGTTGATAAGCTCCCAGGATCTCTAAAAGTGCCTCCTGGAGAGTCAGTTCCCTGGGCCTGTCGTCCCCCTGGCGCACAGCAGTCCCCCCAGTTTCCCTGTTGGCATGTACCTCTGTCCCCTGAACTGTGTGCCCACTGCCCCTGACCCCAGGTCCCTGATTGTCTTGGGTCTTCACTTCAGTCATGCCCAGGTAGTAGGTCTTGCCACTGCCCTGCTATTTTGCCAAATACATATGTTTAATTTCACAAATTGTAGCCTTGGTTTTCTTTTGTCCAGTTGGTGTGGTAAAGAATTAGTATACCAGCGCCACCTTTTCACGCCTGACAGTCTCCTCTTCTTCCTCCTCCTCTATCTGCTTAGGTCTGCCTTCTTTAGGTAAACATATTTTCCTCTAGTATATCTCCAGATAGGTACACAAGAACTGTTCCCAGCTAGGGGCTTGTCTCAAATGGGATTAAAAGGGTGTGGTCCTTCCAGCAATAATGGAAGACAATAATTTCTATCAATAAGAACTCTCTTTCAGTATGACACTAGTCTTGCGGTACTCAGAGAGACAACCAGTGTACTAAGTCATAAACCACAGAATATGCATATGGTATACAAATACAGACAGCATACTCATATAATGACCCATTAAATAAAGCACTGCCCTCAGAATTCAACAATAAATTCTATTTCATTCCAAAGAGAACTTTTCAAATTGTATTGGTTTGGCTGTACTACTGTGAGTCCAAAAAAAGGAAGTATAAACCTGCTCCGCTTTTCAAGGGAGACCTGAAGTTGAAAATGGTGGTATTGCGTTACTACCTGGAGACATTAAACCTATATGAAAATGTATTTATTAACTAAAAAAGCACATAGGGATCTACTAGAAATAACACAGATATAAGGCCTCTGCTTGTAAACTAATGTAAAATTAAATATTTAATTGCAAACACATTTTGCTTTGTAAAAATTTGCAGTGTCATGATGGTAGCTTCATGAAATCCGGAACTGAAGGTACACAGTACGTTATAGTTCTGGCAGCACCTTGCCTTTGGATGTGTATGTGCTGCAATGGTACCGCGATACCATAGAGAAAGAAGAGTTGTAATTTAACATTTACCAATCCAGTTAACTAAAAAAAATATTATATGCTTCACATTAAAACAATGTTTGAAAATTCCTGAAAAAATACTAAACATTGAAGGGATGTTATGGTGTGGAGAACATGTCAGTTAAAACACACCATTTTAAACAAAAAAAAATGAAATTCAACAGTTGTAGTTCGGTCATCTAACTATAACTTGCGCTCTGCCATGCACTGCTAAGGACCCCACATACTATATCAATTATGGCATGTTCTAGGACATAATTGATGACATCACAGATGACATCTCAAATGACATCATTTAAGATATCACTGATGACTTCCCCAAGTGGTCCCAAATACTTTTGGATATTATTGATGCCTCGGGTAGGACCATGGTACCCACTGAAACTAGAAGAAAAAAAAACATTACAATGTGCGCTTCCCGCATTACCATTAAACAATAAAAAAATTAAAAAATGGCATTGGGTGTTCTGGGTGGGGACACCCAAGTATAAAAAAATGTGGCCTTGTCACTTCACTATTCTCATCTGAGAACATCCCATAATGCCCTGCCTGGTCTTTGTTTTTATATACTATCCGTGTTGTGGTTACTCAAGGAGGGACTGGGACACCAACAACAATTTTAAAAAGTGTTATGAGGGCTGCAAGGAGAACAGCAGCCCCGGAGAAAAGTTTTAAAAAAGATGTAAGTCTCATAGGTCATTGAATGCATGAATTTGGGTGAGCTTAGCATTATTTTTAAAACGGTCCAAGCTGGAGCTGTAGGCTCTTCAGCAAATGTGCAAGGACACCTTCTGGTTGGTTCTATGCCTGCATTTTGTGCCCTGAGGAGTGTTAAAGGAAGACTCAAACACACATTTATGGTTGTTTGGAATCAAAATGCTTTACTTTAATTATTGTTTGACAATTACTATTATGCATTACCATGTGTGTATTTATAAGTAATACGTTTAATAAAGTTATTGATGAGATACTGTATTGACTTTTTGACAAAGCTCATAGGTCTACTTTATATAGGTTGAATATATATATATATATATATATACATATAATATATATGATTAACTCAACACTTTCTCAAAGTCACAATATCAAAACATAAAAAATGTCGCCAAGGTGTGAGCAAATCAATATTAATATAGAAGTTCTGTCATCTTTCTCTACAAATACCAACATTTTACCCAATAGATATTTCAGTATTTCACACAATGTATAATAATGGTGATTATTAGAAAAAAAAAGTTTTAATAAAAAAATTAATTAACGTGTCTGTGAGTGTTTCTTTTTTTTAACACTTTTATTTATTAGAATTTCAAATGATACATTTTAGTATTCAAGATGTATTAATGTCGTGTGCAGACATACCACATTTCATATCACCCTGCAATTGGGTTAGTGGGTCATACATTATAATTCAACAAACTCAGAGTAGCTCTTGTTACAATCCCGTATTCAAGTGTGGACGTCCACAATGCTGGTGTCATGGAAGCTGCAGATTCATAGGGGCATATCTATGAGACGCGGAGCCAGATCCCACTGGGTGCATCTTACTTAACACATAGAACAGAAAGCCATAAGTAACCAGTGTCTGTGTTCCATTATTTTCTTCGTATAGTTTGTTTTTGTTTTCCCTTTTGTGTTGTTCCTTGTGTTTTTTTATCTTATCTCCTAAGAAAAGAAGGTAATAAACTAACCGATTAACTTGCCCAGGTGTGTCAAACCTGACTGTATTGTGTGCAGGTGTAATCGCCAGGCTGCAGCACTGGTGTTGCTCAATGTGCATCCATGTCCACTCGTAAGGGAAGGGTCCGCCAGGGGGGTGAGGAGGATCGTGGAGTGATCCCTGCCAGGTGAATGTATCTACAGGGGGTTGGGTCTGTGTGTGTGTCATACCTCTATCCCTCTAGGGATATGTTCCTGTCAGAGTCCTCTTTTATGATCACATCTAAGGTTTCCCAGGGGTCCACCATCTCTGCCCACAGGGGGGTTATCGGTCTGCACATCAGTCCTCTCATCTCTTCCCTCTGTAATGCCCTTTCTTCTGCTCTCACCCAATGTGTAACGTCCGTCACCCATGTGTCTAACCTAGGCCCATTTTTGTTTTTCCAGGCCATTGACACTCTCCTGTGTGCTAGTACCAAGGTCAGGTTGGCAAACCTGTTCACCACCTTTTTGGGAGAAGGCCTACCAAAGAGACCCAGTAGACATACAGCCGACCCGTTATTTATTTGTCCATCTAGTGCACTGTTGATCCGTGCAATATCTCCACCCCAGTTGAGTCTTCGCGTTTGGCATTCCCAAGTCATATGACAAAAGTCAGCCTCAAACAGCTGGCTTCTGGGGCATGCCCCGACATTACTCCATAGATCCTTTTAATTCTGTGTGGGGGGGAGGTAGGTCCTGTGAAAGTAATTGTATTGTATGTATTCAAGGCGTGTATTACATGAGACCTTGTGTGCGTAGGCTTAGGTCCTGGCCCATTCGGCGTCTGTCATGTCTCTGCCTATATCTGTGTCCCAGTTCTCCCAGTGACCTCTCAGTCATCTCATTCAGTGCTCTGTAAATCCATGTGACCAAATGAGATCCCCCTGACAGTCAGAATGGTTTAAAGAACTGCAGGCGTGGGAGGCTCCTCACTTCTGTTATCCCATATCTCTTTCAGGGCTCGTACTAGGGCCTCATATACTAAGAATTGGCCAGAGGGTAGGCCTCTCTGTTCCGTTAGATCCCCAAAAGGTATCAGCATCCCCCCTTGGTAGCAATCCCCCATGGTCTTCACCCCCACTTCCCTCCAAGATCTTAGTTGTCCATGGGTAAAGTAGGAACAGGGTTCACCATGTGGCAGCCCGGGGGTATGAGGCAGATGTGCGTGTTCTCTTAAGAGCTCTCTGCCATTCTCTTAATGGCAGTCAGGGTCATTGACACCAATATTTTCGGTCTGAGGGGTACCCTTCTCCCACAAAGCAGTTGGGTCAGGAATCCCTCCCCACATGCAATCTTACAGTCCAGGGTCACTGTGATAAATCCAGCCCATTGAGCCACTGCAACGGCCAGTGAAGTTGGGCCGCTAAGTAATATAACTCAAAGTTGGAGACCCCAGTCCTCCCTCGGTAGGGGGCAAGTGGGTGAGTTGCCAGCGCCATACGATGATGGCCCCCATCCCATACCAACTCTCGTAGGAGCACGTCCAGGGTTCGAAAACCTGATGTTGGAATAGTCAACAGCAGGTTAGCAAAGTAATAAAGGAGTCTGGGGAGCATCATTATTTTTTAAAGAGTGATCCGTGCCATGCTGGGAAGCCTCAACGTGTGCCAGAAAGCCACCATGGCCCTCAATGTGCGGCACGCTTCAGCCAGATTGCCCTGTCAGCGGTCGCTCAGGTCATGATAAATCTGGATTCCCAGATATCAAACCGTTCGGGGAGACCAGGTCACATCTTCTCGGCAGCAGAGCAGGTGTGGCACCACTTCAACCATCGGAAAAGCACAGGTTTTCTGTCTGTTTAGCCATAGGCTTAAGTGGCTGCCGAAGTCTTCCAGTAACTGGAACACTGGGGAAGCGCGGCATTTCCATTCCGTAAATGAATAAGGAGGTTGCTGCATAAAGGGAACTAACATGCGGGACAACCCCTCTGAGCACACCCCACTCCTGACCCATAGCCCAGAACCTCTCCGCCAGCGGCTCTATAGCTATGGCAAATATTAAGGGTGAGAGTGGGCAGCACTGTCTGGTGCCACTGTAAATCTTGTAGTTACCTGAGATTGTGCGTCCAGTCTTAACTCTTGTTGTGCGAAGGGAGTAAAGTAAGTTGACCCGGCTCATCCATCTAGGCCCTAGGCCCATTTGCAGCTTGATAGCCTCGAGATAGCCCGAGCGCACTGTGTCAAAGGCCTTTTCTAGGTTCACAAAAAACTATCACTGCTGCTGGGTCTGGCGGGTACAAGTCATTGTAACAAGTAGTGAATAGACGTACTGCGTGTAGGTATAAATTAATTCTGATCGTCATGAATGAGAGTCTGCATGTATAGGAGCATTCTGTTAGCTAGTGCTGTGCTTGTCACCTTACAATCAGCATATAGAGTGAAAGTCAGCGACCGTCACATCGGCTCGCTTACTCTTGGGGAAGGGTATCACCAAGACCTCCCTAGTGGAGGGTGGCAGTTCTCCCTTCTCATAGGCTTCCATAAACATCTCTTTAAGTCTCTGCAACAGGGCTCCCGCAAACCTTTGAATGAATTCTGGTGGTAGTCCAACAGTTCCTGGGGTTTTCCCTACCACTAGGACTTTGATGGCAGCTTTCACTTCCTGGACGTCCACTGGTGCACCAAGGGTTTCACTATCTTGCCCTATAAGCGTCCTCAAATGCAGACCCTCCAGGAAGTTTTAGCGTTATCCCGCGTCCATTGCTAGCGGTAAATCAAAAAGGGACGTGTAATAAGTTCTGAACTCGTCATTGACATGTAGTGGAGAATACAGTGGAGTCCTGTCTCTGGATGCCAGGTGGGTGATCGGCATGCTCCTGCCCCAGGGCTGATCAACCAGGCCAATAATATCCAAGCCGTCCCCTCTTCTTCATGCACTCTGCTCGTGTAAGTTTTGCAATCATGACAGCAAAGGCATTCTAGTGCAATGTTGTGGGTCTCTCATGTTTCTGAGAACTGCTGTGGGGCCTCTGCGTCAACACCCAGTACCGATTCCCATCTACACAGGTCTGTTTCTAGACCGATAAGGTCAGTTTCTAGATCACGCCTGAACCCCACTGTTTGTCCCAGACAATGGCCCCTGACTACCACCTTCAAAGGCCCCCATTCAGTTTCCCTGTTAGAAGCTGTTCCCGAATTCAGTGAGAGGTAATCCGTCAGTTTGGTCTCTAAGGCGCTTCGGAAGATCTTGTCCTGCATGGCTTTAGGGTATAGACACCACATCGGGATCGGTGGGCATTTCTCCAGTGTCTGCATCGTCAGTATCAGTGGGCTATGGTCCGTCACCGTGCGGCCCAGATACTAGGTGTGTAGAAAAGCACCACTGAGGCAAGCAGAACAGACCATATGGTCTATTTTAGTATGCACCTGATAGAGGGATGAATAGTATGAGAATTCCTTACTTTGGGGTGTTGAATGCACCAAACATCTTCCATGTCTCACCTAGTCACCCACAACACCAGTCCCATCGCCACCCTGATGGTTGCAGCCCCCGCACTGGGGGGGATGGAGTGGTCAAGGTCTGGGTCAAATATGCTATTAAAGTATCTCCCCCCAGGAGGTAAGGACCATCTGGGTAGCGCACCATGCAGGCAGAAAGCATGTGTAGGAAGGAGACCTAGTTGTGACTGGGGGCATATACATGCCCCAGAATCACCAGTTGAGCACAGAGACATCTTCCACAAGTAAACAGTGATGCTCTTAGTAAGCGTCTATTGAAGTGGCTTCAAAGGACACTCCCGCCCGCACCCACACTAGTGCTCCATGTGCATATGCAGAATATGTGGTGGTGTATATTTGTCACCGCCATTATCTGCAGAGATGATCAGCTTTGGTCTCAGTAAGGTGGGATTCCTGTAGCATAGCAATGTGGATCCCTCTCCTCTTCATGTATGTCAGGATTTTATGTCATTTTGATGATGTGCCCATCCCGCG
Organism: Pleurodeles waltl; assembly: GCF_031143425.1. Lineage (NCBI taxonomy): Eukaryota > Metazoa > Chordata > Amphibia > Caudata > Salamandridae > Pleurodeles > Pleurodeles waltl. The sequence goes on along the minus strand of NC_090446.1, from coordinate 599,217,834 downwards.
AATGTTCCAGGACATCATTTTAAGGGTAGTATTACTATATGACATACGTTCACAGTGTCTCTTGTCCTGCAATCCTACCCAGCACCACAGACTCACACCAAATATATACATGGGCATCAACAACAATAATAATAATCAAACCCCAACTCCTCTTCCCCAGAGCAGCTCTGCAACATCCGACTGCCCAAACCAGTAAAGTCAACGTTTGGCATTCCATCATCGTCACCCTTCCGGACTAGTCTGCAGGTGAATGGGGGTTGAGATAGTCGTTTGTCTGTAGTAGACCATTGATATTACCTGGATCAGCACAGGCCTGCAGTTAAGCTGCAGCTCCAGGTTAAGAGTCATCTGCAAACTTAAGAGGTGCCACCTACTAAATAATGTTTTCTGATGTTTGGGGCGTCACATGAGGGATTTCTTCTAGCGTACTAGTGACTGATTCAAGGTAAGATGTGTCCTCCCGCTCATGGACATCAATGAGATCATTTCTCACCCTATCGGAGGTGGGTTACTGTCAGGGATCCCCAGGCCTGTATCGCCGGTCTCTTCTCCTGGCTTGCCTGCAGCTGTGTGGGCTTTGCCACATGCTTGTTGTGGGGTTGGTCCTTAGAGTGGTGTCTCTTCCTACGGCACCTGGATGTAGAGGGCTTCTCCGTTCTGAGTCCATCTTTCCCCGTTTTATAAGTTTTAAGCCAAGCCCAGACTTCTATTGGGTTTTGACAGAAATGGGCATGGCCATCCCAAATTATCTTCAATTGTGAGGGGAATAACAAGGCATACCTGACCCCTTCTGCTCATAATGTTCTCTTTATTTCCAGGTAGGACACCCGCTTAGCCTGCACTGCTGCTGTGTAATCAGAAAACATATTGACTCTACCTTTCTCCACCGTGAAGGGGCTTGCCTTTCGTGCTTTCTGCAATGGTAAGTCCTGGTCCCTGTAGTGGGGCCTTTCCAGTGCAAAGAACTGTGTAAATTGTTGCTTATCCATGAGAGTTTTCATCCAGGGTTCCAAGATGGCCACAGTGCCTTCATCCTTGACCTCCTCTGGGTATCCGATGATATGTACGTTGTTGCGCTGACTTCTGCCCTCAGTGCCCTCTGCCCGATGCTCTAGTCGTTGTACTCAGTCTGTGCAGTGTGTTCATTGGGTCTGGTGAGGTCGAAGCAAGGTTCCCAAGTCAGTCAGTGCATCCTCAGTGTTTTTTACCCTATCTGACAGTTTCCGGTGGTCGGTCCGCAGGTGCCCAGCTCAACTAACACCTTCCCAATTTCTTGTTAAAGGGTGTTCTTAGAGTCTTCACTCACCTCTAGGATCTTCTGTAGAGTGCCCAGCAGCTGCCAGTTGCAGTGTCATTACTCCAGTACATTGTCCAGTTTTGGGGCTAACCACCCTTGGGGTGTTGTTTTCCTATTGGAGTCAGTAGTCAGAGCCCTGTTGCTTCCAGGCAGTGTAGTGCCATTTATGGATGCACTCACTGGAGGGACCTCTTGCCTCCAAAGGTGGTCACCACCTGCCTAATGGGAATCTGGGCGTACCGACAGTCTGCACAGTGCGGCAGTGGCACGTAGCCTGAAGCTCAAGGGTCTCCGTCCGTGCGTGTCTGCAAGTGCCCTGAGGTGCTAGAACCCTGTTGCTTCAGATCACTCAGGCCAGCATGAGGGGGAGAGATCCGTCTCCTGGCAGGTGCCTCCCCCATTCAAAGTCATAGTGGGTTACCCATGCGATGGACCCATGTCGGCCAAGATCCTCTGCGCCCACAGCCTGGTGCCATTTCCCTACAGCTAGTCAGTCCAGTCTGCCAGTAACCACTCCAGCGATCTGAGTCTCTCCTGGGCGTCGCCTCCTCTGTAGGGGGGTTCTCGTGCCCAGCATTTCCCCCATGTTGATATTTCAGTGTTGCAAACCAGGTCCAGGCACTCCACGAAGGCGCAGTCCTCCCAACACACATGCAGGTCATCGATTACACAGTATTGGGGTGCCAAGGGAATGCCCCAGAGCTCCAGCAGCTCCATCGGCTCCCTGATTACACCTATCCTGGCTGCAGCGAGAGCAGGCATTGCTCCTGCATGGCAGGAGCAGGTGTTTCTGCTTGCTCCCACCGGGTGGGAGGCATCTTGGTTTCCCTCCCTGCGCAGCCCCTCCCTTTTTTTTTTAATGTTGGCCCCACGGATTCACAGATCCTCTGATAATTTGCGGGAAAAATTTGAAAAAGAAAACGTATTTGGTCCCAGGGGGAGGTCCTTCTTGACACCCCACCCAGCAAACTTGGAGGGGCAGGATGTCCCTATCCTGCCCCCTTGTAGCAATTTTTGACATTTTTTGTAGGACTCATCACTGAAATTTCTATGTTTTTGTGCAAGGAAATTCAGAACCGAACTATAACTTCCCTGTTACCTTTATTTTTTTTAGTGAATTTCCATGGCTTTTTTAATTCTGTTCCCTAACTATAACGTCCCTGTAACCTTTGTTTTTTTCACTGAATTTCTATGGCTTTTTTAACGTAAAATGATTTTAATTACTAGACATTAATCCAATCAACGTTGCGCATGGCCAGCGTGGGTTGGTCGCAGGGACTGTCGCTCTGGGTGTGAGAATAGGTGTGAGAGGGTGTCTCTGAGTGTAGGAGTGGGTGTGAGAGTGTCGGGATGTGAGAGGGTCTGTGTGGGTGTGAGAGTGGGTGTGAAAGCGTCTGGGTGTGAGATGGTGTCTCTGGGTGTTGACGTAGGTGCGACAGTGTCTCCGTGAGACGGTGTGTGAGTGTCTATGTGGGTCTGTGAGTGGGTGTATGAGAGTCTGAGTGGATCTGTGAGTGGCTGTGTGAGAATCTGAGTGAGTCTTATGTGGGTGTGTGAGTGTCTGAGTGGGTCTGTGAGCCGGTGCGTGAGTCACTGAGTGGGTCTGTGAGTGGGTATGTGAGTGTCTGAGTGGGTCTGTGAGTGGGTGCGTGAGTCGCTGCGTGGGTCTGTGACTGGGTGTTTGAGTGTGTGGGTCTGTGAATGGGTGCATGGGTCACTGCGTGGGTCTCTGAGTGGGTGTATGAGTGTCTGTGTGGGTCTGTGAGTGGGTGTGTGTGTCTGATTGGGTCGGTGAGTGGGTGCCTGAGTGTCTGATTTGGTCTGTGAGTGGGTGCATAAGTCACTGAGTGGGTGTGTGAGTGGGTCTGTGAGCATGTGTGTGAGTGTCTGAGTGGATCTGTGAATGCATGCATTAGTGTGTGACAGTGTGTCAATGTATAACTATATATTTTTTAATGTGGCAAGCTCGCTACTCTGTTGCGTTGTTAGATGGGGGCTGCACTGAGCATTGTGGCAGAGTTGCAACTCCATGTAGATGCAAAATAAATGGTTTGGGGATTTTTAAAACTCATAAGGGGTCCCTCGCGGACCCCTACAATGCACACATGGGGTCAGGGTAGCCCTAACCTGACCCCTTCTATAGTTTCCAATCATTGTTTTTATCCCCTGGGGCACAGTTCCGGGTTAAGAAATGGTGGCCACAACTTTCTTCACAAGTTGCGGCCTGCCCGTCAGAGACCTGAGAAGACTTTTGGCAGCATTTCCAGCAACCCCAAAACGACTAGTTGCTCTCTACTAATAAAGAATTGAATCCAGTAACACATGTCTAAGGTTACACAGCAAAGTCTGCCCCAACAAGGGTGAAAAATAATGATATATTTATCCCTGAAGAAAATTGTTAAAATGAAGTGATTAATAGGTATGGTAATAAGATCTTTGCTTATGTTAAAAAACAAACAGAAACTTCCTTAAAAAACAAAGGTTGGTATGATGTTGTGGCGCTGAAATGAAACAAGAACTAAAATTTAAAAAACGAAAAGTTCTTGAAATTCGCTAGCTACGGTTTAGTGAACTAACTATAGTTTGGTTGATATGGTGTGATGTGTGAGGCCATACAGTGTATGACAGGGGCAGAAGTTATAGTTAGGACACAAAAAATACAACAGATGATTTTCAGTGTTTTTTCCTTTTTAAACATTAGGTCTTATCTCATTTGAGCACCTATTTTTAACAACACTTCAACCTTTGGTTTACTATACCTAACTATATCAGTACTTAAACTTTCTTTTTTTCCAGTGAATGTATACATGTGTTCTTAAACATACTGTGAGCTGCAAATAAAGAGCCACTTGATTGTACTGTGGAGTCCAAGCTGATGAATGTGCCTGAGGGATGTAATTACAAAACAAATCCAGAGAACCTGAGCAAACCAAAATGGGTATATATGTATGAACACTGATACTAAGACCAACACTCCTACTGTGACAGAATCAGCCTGGTTGAAGCACCTAACACCTGGCTACTTGCTCAGAACAGTGGCTGATGGGTAATTTCTTCCACACTGCATTAACGATGTCCGCATAAACCATTTCAGATGCCAAAGTTGCTGGGAAACCATAGCAGAGGTCTAACTTTTCTAGATAAAGGTGCCACATATTTCAGTGTGACAAGCCCTGACCCACCAGTCAAAGAATCTTGAATCAGTTTTCTGACTAGAAAAGTAGAAGATAGATTCTACAATTTGTACTAGATGAAGCACAGGAATGACTCTGAATAAAATCTGTAACATCCTACATGGGAGCCTGCCGTCGCTTTATAAAAGCCTGTATCTAATGGCCTTAATACAGTTGAGTTTTAAAATCTCTTGTACACTGTAATAACGAAATGCTAAAAATGCACAGCTGTAATAAGTTGCTACCGATGAGTTGTGACATCACAATGCCTCCTGCCAAAGCCATCAGCCAAGGTGAAAGGAAAGTCACAGAGGAAGGTTACAGTTGTAGTTAAAACAGTTATGTTCTTCTGATCTGTTTACGTGAGCAGCGTAATGGAGACGTTTATGGCAATATGTTTATTTTTTGTACCCTGTAGTTTCTAACAGAAAATATGGAATCTCTTGGCATCTTTCCAAGCATTCTGAGCTAAAGCATTTTCAATCTGATTACATTAAACCCATACTAATGTGTTTTTGGCTACAAATTGCTGAGAAACTGATTTACAGTTTGGTAGACAGGGTACTCTGCCGCTAAACTTTCTGCCACTCACATAATTTAGAAATAAGTAAGTATTCTTTTGGCCAAACCCCCTTTGGCTCATTCGATGGAATACTTCTTCCACCTAAGCAAAAGAGCAGGGACCATTGGAGGAAGGGTTTCCCCAATTTATTTATTATTTTTTTTTTTTTTATGGGGGAAACAAGAAAGGACTTTGTGAATTGGTGATATGAAATGCGAGCGCAGTCATACACAACACTGTGGCATTATGAATCAAGGAGATAGCAAGCATTTGCTCATGTCCATACTTCCCTACCTCCCCATCAGGGACCCCTTCAGTGACACACATGCCCGTCCATTCTCGGTCTCCAGCATGTAGAGTGGCAACCGATACAGAAGTGCCCAAGTTTACCTGATATTCATTCCATTTCCCTCACACTTTGTTCCATTTATTTGCACATCCTTTACTTTCAAAGATTGTCTTTTCTGCCTGCATACTCCAATCCATATCTCTCTTCCATTCTCCTAAATGAGGTATGTTATCACCTTCCCAGAGCCTAGCTATGTCCAGCTTGGCTACCATCAGCCCCAGGGTCACCCACAGGCGGTCTGCATGAGTAAGAGCTGCGTTCCTAAAATATTTAAATGGCACCACTTGGCTCCCATTCCAGCCACGCCCACGGACATTCTCCATGCATGCCACCAATTTGGCCCAGTAGGTCTGCAGCACTGGGCAGTCGCGGAGCATAGGATAAAATGGATCCATTTGTCCAAATCGTTTGGGACAAGATGTACCCAGTCTCCCCATTTTTAGTAGTGTTGTAGCTGCATATTAAGTTCTATGAAGAATCTTCAATTGTACCAGTCAGAGGACGGCTCGTATGGCCACCTCCCGGGAAGAGGCCAGGGCTTCAGGCCATTCATCTTCCTCTACAGCCCACAGGCCCCTCTCCCAAGCCTCCCTTAAGAGGATCAGGGTGTCATTGCTTTTTTGGGGAGGAAGTGGTCAAGCAGCTTATCCTCGAGAGGAGAGGACTCCGGGAGATTTTCCCCCTTAGGGATCACTTTGTACAAGGCATGATGTATCTGCATTTACCTGTACATCTCTGTGGGAGCTAGTTGATAGTCAGTTGTAGTTCTGGGAAGGGGATTACCTCGCTGCCACTCCACAGGACCACCACTCAGGACAGGCCTATGAGCTCTCATCTGTTGAATCCCTTCAGGAGAGCCAGATTATCCAAGTGAGCCGTGTCCCACAGGGGCATGTTCAGTGTCATCCCACCCTCCCAGCCCATGGTCTTCAGTGCAGTGTGCCATATGGATACAGTGATGGCTGTGGGGTCGAATCTAGATGAGTGCTTCCCCCCGCACATAAAGTGCTTGTAGGTAGCGCCCCAGTTGCATGTTTCTCATACCCATTTTGTAGGCCAGATCGTCTCCTGAAAGATGCTTCCAGTGATTGGTCATGATTAGCAATACCTCTGTATGTTACAAAAGGCTATTCCTCCATTGTACCAGCCCCCCATCAACTTCTGGAGTGTTCTGCAATGGAGTACCCTTCCCAGAGAAGTGCACATGATTCACCATCTGTGGCGCGGAAGTAAGAATGAGGCACCAGTGGGACGTGTTCTGGAGTGCATACAGAAATTGCAATAGAGCCATCATTTCAAAAAGGTCCACCTTGTCTATCAGGGTAAGAGGCAAGGTTTTCCAATGCACCACATCTCTCCGCAGATGCTGTGATGGAGATTCAAGTTTATGCATATAGAACACTTCTGGGTCTTTTGTGATAAATATGCCCGAGTAACGGAACCCTTCAACCACCACATGAGCCTCACAGCCAGCATGGGGGACCAGGGACCCTCCACGAAGGACAGATATCAGGGATTTATGTCAATTGATTAAACAGCCTGAGTATCTATGATATATAGAAATTATTTGCATTATTCTATCAGCTGTGGCTAGGGGATCCGCCACATAGAGCACAATGACATCTGCAATAGGGAGATACTATCCTCCCAATCTACAGTCCATGTCAGTCCCCTAACCAGGGTGTCCCTGTGGACCCATGCCGCCACTAGTTCCAGTATCCGGGCAAAAATCAGGGGACAGAGCAGGCATCCCTATCTGGTACCCTTCTGTGGAGGAAACTGCGACGATCCACCCCTATTCACTGTTACTTGCTCCAGAGGGCCAGAGTATAACAACTGGAGCCAAGAGATAAATTGGGGGCCAAAGCCCATTTTTTATAGGACTACATGCATAAAGGGCCATTCCACTGTTTCAAATGCCATTCACGCGTTCAAGGACAATACAAGGGCATATTCCCAGCACACCCTGCAATCTCCTCAGATTAAGGGCTGTGTTCCTACCTGGCATAAGGCCAAACTGGTCTTGGTGGATCAGAGATTTGATCACTGCCACCAGTCGCGTGGCGTACAGTTTCGCCAGGATTTTGACTTTAGAGTTTAGCAGTGAAATGGGCTTATAGGAGGCACAGTCTTCAGGTGGTTTGTTTTCTTTGGTGATAACCACTATGTTTGCAAGATGTTGATCTTGTGGAAGTTGGCCTGTGCTCTGGCTCCCCATTGTCATGCCATTTTGTCAGCTGCAAATTTGTAAAGCTCGATAGGAAGGCCAATGGGGCCCATTGCCTTACCTGACACCAAGCTATGAATTGCCTGCTTTATCTCTTCTTTTGTAAAGTCTTCTTCTAAGGCTTGCCTATCATCTCCGTAGAATTCCAGCATTGAATGTCTGCAAGGAGTTTGCGGCAGTCGTCGAAAATGGCTGCCTGTGTTGGCGAATAGTCGTGCACAGTAATCAGTGAACACTTCTGCTATGCCTTGATGGTCGCTCAGTTTCGAATGTGCAAGACCCTTCGGGACCCATCGGGACACCACCTCCATCTTATCCAATCATGCTAATACTTTGGCAACCTTATTTTCTACCTCATAATAGTTCCAAGCCTCCTCGCAACATCTTTTGATTCCTTCTGCTGAAGGGATAGCATATGCTGCCAGTGTCCCTGGTCATCTGATAATCAAAGGGACTCCAATTAGGCAATCTTTCTTATGCTCTGCTATCAGTGCCATGCCCTGACCTCTAACAACAGTTTTGTAGGCCTCTCACAGTGTGCATGCAGATTCTACTGAGCCATTATTCATTTGAAAATAGTGTTTCACAACTTCATGAATACATTTGCTGAATGGTCACAAGTGCCTCTGGAGTAATGTTGGGCCTCGTGTATGCTTGGAAGGGTTTTAGTTAATGTCAGGAGGTAGTCAATGCGTAAGAGGCACCCATGTGCTTCCTAGCGATGTGTGTACTGTAGTACTGAGGGGTGACGGGTGTGCCATGCATCTAGTAGTCCAAACCTGGACATGAAATCTGCTATTGGATGTCATTTTGCCTTTTGGGGCCGTGGAGGCCAAAAGTCTAGCGTGTCAGACACTGTATCATTGAAGTCTCCTCCTAAAAGCAAGTCACCCTTACGGAACTGAATGAGTATGCAAAGCTGATTCTTGGAGTCTTGGGGACGTAGAGGGAAATAATATTGAGGGTGGTGCCCTCCCACTGTCCTAAGAGTCAGCGAATCTCCCATGTGGGTCAATCCACGTCTGTTGTATGGTGAGGGGGATAGATGTGTGTAGAAGGATGCCATTCCCCTGGGATCCCTTTGTGAAAGCCGCATGAGCTACCATCCTGTATCCCCCCGTCCATCACATAGCATGAATTACCTAGGTGTGTTTCTTGCAACAGGACCACTTTGTGGGCAAGGCACTTAAAATACTGTAGGAGAGTGGTTCCCAAACTTTTTCGACCCGTAGCTCCTTTGACCTATTGGCAGTTGGGCGTGGCTCCCAATTATGTTACTTTTTTTGGCAGACATTGGGAGTACTTCCATTTTTCTCCCTGAAAGTAATTGCAATGAAGGCATTATATTCGTAGTTGTGATCTACTTCGTCAGTGAACTAATGCTGTAATCAAGCACTTTATCAGCAACAAAAACTCACTTTACCACCTCTCCTTTTCACTCCAGGCCTTGAAGCCTTAACCCACACGTTCCCGCCATAAAGCGGGCACCAAAAAGCTGCATTACCGGTCCCTTGGGTCTCCTCTCAGCACGACGAGCGAGGTCCCTCGAATCCTGCAACTCTGTCCAAGTGAGTCCCACAGTCCAGTGACTCTTCAGTCCAAGTTTGGTGGAGGTAAGTCCTTGCCTCACCTCGCTAGACTGCATTGCTGGGAACCACAACTTTTGCAGCTACTCCGGCCCCTGTGCACTTCCGGCGGAAATCCTTCGTGCACAGCCAAGCCTGGGTCCACGGCACTCTAACCTGCATTGCACGACTTTCTAAGTTGGTCTCCGGCGACATGGGACTCCTTTGTGTAACTTCGGGAGAGCACTGTTTCACGCATCCTTGTAGTGCCTGTTTCTGGCACTTCTCCGGGTGCTACCTGCTGCTGAGAGGGCTTCTTGTCTTGCTCGACGTCCCCTCTACCTCCTGGCGCAATTTGCGACATCCTGGTCCTTCCTCGGCCACAGCAGTGTCCAAAAACGCTAACCGCATGATTTGCATCTAGCAAGGCTTGTTGGCGTTCTTTCGGCGGGAAAATACTTCTGCACGACTCTCCACGGCGAGTGGGATCCGTCCACCAAAGGGGAAGTCTCTAGCCCTTTTCGTTCCTGCAGAAACCTCAGCTTCTTCTGTCCAGTAGAAGCTTCTTTGCATCCACAGCTGGCATTTCCTGGGCATATGCCCATCTCCGACTTATTTGTGACTTTTGGACTTGGTCCCCTTGTTCCACAGGTACCCTAGATTGGAAATCCATCATTGTTGCATTGTTGGTTTGTGTCTTTCCTGCATTATTCCTCTATCACAACTTCTTTGTCCTTGGGGGAACTTTAGTGCACTTTGCACTCACTTTTCAGGGTCTTGGGGAGGGTTATTTTTCTAACTCTCACTATTTTCTAATAGTCCCAGCGACCCTCTACAAGGTCACATAGGTTTGGGGTCCATTCGTGGTTCGCATTCCACTTTTGGAGTATATGGTTTGTGTTGCCCCTATCCCTATGTGTCCCCATTGCATCCTATTGTAACTATACATTGTTTGCACTGTTTTCTAAGACTATACTGCATATTTTTGGTATTGTGTACATATATCTTGTGTATATTTCCTATCCTCTCACTGAGGGTACACTCTAAGATACTTTGGCATATTGTCATAAAAATAAAGTACCTTTATTTTTAGTATAACTGTGTATTGTGTTTTCTTATGATATTGTGCAAGTGACAATTGTGGTACTGTAGTAGCTTCACACGTCTCCTAGTTCAGCCTAAGCTGCTCTGCTAAGCTACCATTATCTATCAGCCTAAGCTGCTAGACACCCTATACACTAATAAGGGATAACTGGGCCTGGTGCAAGGTGCAAGTACCCCTTGGTACTCACTACAAGCCAGTCCAGCCTCCTACAGAAGGGCAGTGCGAACCTCTGAGCACCCTTTAAGATGGCTCCAAGCCCTGCGCCCGCACCCATCCCTGCATTTCTCACACAAGCCAAGCTGTAGCAGTTGTGGCACCCATCTCTCTCTGCTGAAATGCAGGTTAGAGCAGGAACTGCTGCTGCAGGTGGGAGGGACTCAGTAGGAGTAAGAATAGGAGTATTTAGAGTAAGAAGGAAGAAGTAGAGAAAAGGGTAGGAATATGTAGCAGAGTAACTGACAGTGCATAGCTGCAAGAGTAAGAAGGAATATCATTAGGAGTAAGCAGAAGCTTTGTTGCTAGTAAAGTGATGAAAGTAGAATGACAGAATCAGATAAAGATGATAAGAGAACAAATCCTTTCATTTACTTCTAACAAAGAATCTGTGCTAGTAAAGCTGGATGTGCTTTCCGTTTCATGCACAGATCACATTGAAGTGAGGGCCTTTAATCAAGCACTATTGCAACCTGCTTCAGTTGGTTAAATATCACATGTACGGAGCTGAAATAGGTAATATTAACTTTTTTTAAGGCAATCAGACACTGCTGACATGCATTACCTGGCATTTATAAGCACGTTATTGCTGTTTCACTGGCTCGCTTAGGTACAATGTCTATCTGTGCAATACTTTACAGATACACCTGTCTCTGTAAAGTATCCTGTATGGAAGAAGAGTGCAGTGGAAGGCGGGCTGTGGTGCATTCGCAGGCATCCAGCCAAGGTCTGACTGCAGTCACTAGGCTGAGTATCCTATGATCTTTGTCTTATAGACAAGTGTTAGCCGTGTAATAAACTGCCTATCTGTGGGGCCCTGCTGACAAGAAAAACAAAGTGCACAAGACAATAAAGGTACCTATGTACAGGCAACACCCTTGGGGTGTTGTTTTCCTATTGGAGTCAGTAGTCAGAGCCCTGTTGCTTCCAGGCAGTGTAGTGCCATTTATGGATGCACTCACTGGAGGGACCTCTTGCCTCCAAAGGTGGTCACCACCTGCCTAATGGGAATCTGGGCGTACCGACAGTCTGCACAGTGCGGCAGTGGCACGTAGCCTGAAGCTCAAGGGTCTCCGTCCGTGCGTGTCTGCAAGTGCCCTGAGGTGCTAGAACCCTTTTGCTTCAGATCACTCAGGCCAGCATGAGGGGGAGAGATCCGTCTCCTGGCAGGTGCCTCCCCCATTCAAAGTCATAGTGGGTTACCCATGCGATGGACCCATGTCGGCCAAGATCCTCTGCGCCCACAGCCTGGTGCCATTTCCCTACAGCTAGTCAGTCCAGTCTGCCAGTAACCACTCCAGCGATCTGAGTCTCTCCTGGGCGTCGCCTCCTCTGTAGGGGGGTTCTCGTGCCCAGCATTTCCCCCATGTTGATATTTCAGTGTTGCAAACCAGGTCCAGGCACTCCACGAAGGCGCAGTCCTCCCAACACACATGCAGGTCATCGATTACACAGTATTGGGGTGCCAAGGGAATGCCCCAGAGCTCCAGCAGCTCCATCGGCTCCCTGATTACACCTATCCTGGCTGCAGCGAGAGCAGGCATTGCTCCTGCATGGCAGGAGCAGGTGTTTCTGCTTGCTCCCACCGGGTGGGAGGCATCTTGGTTTCCCTCCCTGCGCAGCCCCTCCCTTTTTTTTTAATGTTGGCCCCACGGATTCACAGATCCTCTGATAATTTGCGGGAAAAATTTGAAAAAGAAAACGTATTTGGTCCCAGGGGGAGGTCCTTCTTGACACCCCACCCAGCAAACTTGGAGGGGCAGGATGTCCCTATCCTGCCCCCTTGTAGCAATTTTTGACATTTTTTGTAGGACTCATCACTGAAATTTCTATGTTTTTGTGCAAGGAAATTCAGAACCGAACTATAACTTCCCTGTTACCTTTATTTTTTTTAATGAATTTCCATGGCTTTTTTAATTCTGTTCCCTAACTATAACGTCCCTGTAACCTTTGTTTTTTTCACTGAATTTCTATGGCTTTTTTAACGTAAAATGATTTTAATTACTAGACATTAATCCAATCAATGTTGCGCATGGCCAGCGTGGGTTGGTCGCAGGGACTGTCGCTCTGGGTGTGAGAATAGGTGTGAGAGGGTGTCTCTGAGTGTAGGAGTGGGTGTGAGAGTGTCGGGATGTGAGAGGGTCTGTGTGGGTGTGAGAGTGGGTGTGAAAGCGTCTGGGTGTGAGATGGTGTCTCTGGGTGTTGACGTAGGTGCGACAGTGTCTCCGTGAGACGGTGTGTGAGTGTCTATGTGGGTCTGTGAGTGGGTGTATGAGAGTCTGAGTGGATCTGTGAGTGGCTGTGTGAGAATCTGAGTGAGTCTTATGTGGGTGTGTGAGTGTCTGAGTGGGTCTGTGAGCCGGTGCGTGAGTCACTGAGTGGGTCTGTGAGTGGGTATGTGAGTGTCTGAGTGGGTCTGTGAGTGGGTGCGTGAGTCGCTGCGTGGGTCTGTGACTGGGTGTTTGAGTGTGTGGGTCTGTGAATGGGTGCATGGGTCACTGCGTGGGTCTCTGAGTGGGTGTATGAGTGTCTGTGTGGGTCTGTGAGTGGGTGTGTGTGTCTGATTGGGTCGGTGAGTGGGTGCCTGAGTGTCTGATTTGGTCTGTGAGTGGGTGCATAAGTCGCTGAGTGGGTGTGTGAGTGGGTCTGTGAGCATGTGTGTGAGTGTCTGAGTGGATCTGTGAGTGCATGCATTAGTGTGTGACAGTGTGTCAATGTATAACTATATATTTTTTAATGTGGCAAGCTCGCTACTCTGTTGCGTTGTTAGATGGGGGCTGCACTGAGCATTGTGGCAGAGTTGCAACTCCATGTAGATGCAAAATAAATGGTTTGGGGATTTTTAAAACTCATAAGGGGTCCCTCGCGGACCCCTACAATGCACACATGGGGTCAGGGTAGCCCTAACCTGACCCCTTCTATAGTTTCCAATCATTGTTTTCATCCCCTGGGGCACAGTTCCGGGTTAAGAAATGGTGGCCACAACTTTCTTCACAAGTTGCGGCCTGCCCGTCAGAGACCTGAGAAGACTTTGGGCAGCATTTCCAGCAACCCCAAAACGACTAGTTGCTCTCTACTAATAAAGAATTGAATCCAGTAACACATGTCTAAGGTTACACAGCAAAGTCTGCCCCAACAAGGGTGAAAAATAATGATATTTTTATCCCTGAAGAAAATTGTTAAAATGAAGTGATTAATAGGTATGGTAATAAGATCTTTGCTTATGTTAAAAAACAAACAGAAACTTCCTTAAAAAACAAAGGTTGGTATGATGTTGTGGCGCTGAAATGAAACAAGAACTAAAATTTAAAAAACGAAAAGTTCTTGAAATTCGCTAGCTACGGTTTAGTGAACTAACTATAGTTTGGTTGATATGGTGTGATGTGTGAGGCCATACAGTGTATGACAGGGGCAGAAGTTATAGTTAGGACACAAAAAATACAACAGATGATTTTCAGTGTTTTTTCCTTTTTAAAAATTAGGTCTTATCTCATTTGAGCACCTATTTTTAACAACACTTCAACCTTTGGTTTACTATACCTAACTATATCAGTACTTAAACTTTCTTTTTTTCCAGTGAATGTATACATGTGTTCTTAAACATACTGTGAGCTGCAAATAAAGAGCCACTTGATTGTACTGTGGAGTCCAAGCTGATGAATGTGCCTGAGGGATGTAATTACAAAACAAATCCAGAGAACCTGAGCAAACCAAAATGGGTATATATGTATGAACACTGATACTAAGACCAACACTCCTACTGTGACAGAATCAGCCTGGTTGAAGCACCTAACACCTGGCTACTTGCTCAGAACAGTGGCTGATGGGTAATTTCTTCCACACTGCATTAACGATGTCCGCATAAACCATTTCAGATGCCAAAGTTGCCGGGAAACCATAGCAGAGGTCTAACTTTTCTAGATAAAGGTGCCACATATTTCAGTGTGACAAGCCCTGACCCACCAGTCAAAGAATCTTGAATCAGTTTTCTGACTAGAAAAGTAGAAGATAGATTCTACAATTTGTACTAGATGAAGCACAGGAATGACTCTGAATAAAATCTGTAACATCCTACATGGGAGCCTGCCGTCGCTTTATAAAAGCCTGTATCTAATGGCCTTAATACAGTTGAGTTTTAAAATCTCTTGTACACTGTAATAACGAAATGCTAAAAATGCACAGCTGTAATAAGTTGCTACCGATGAGTTGTGACATCACAATGCCTCCTGCCAAAGCCATCAGCCAAGGTGAAAGGAAAGTCACAGAGGAAGGTTACAGTTGTAGTTAAAACAGTTATGTTCTTCTGATCTGTTTATGTGAGCAGCGTAATGGAGACGTTTATGGCAATATGTTTATTTTTTGTACCCTGTAGTTTCTAACAGAAAATATGGAATCTCTTGGCATCTTTCCAAGCATTCTGAGCTAAAGCATTTTCAATCTGATTACATTAAACCCATACTAATGTGTTTTTGGCTACAAATTGCTGAGAAACTGATTTACAGTTTGGTAGACAGGGTACTCTGCCGCTAAACTTTCTGCCACTCACATCATTTAGAAATAAGTAAGTATTCTTTTGGCCAAACCCCCTTTGGCTCATTCGATGGAATACTTCTTCCACCTAAGCAAAAGAGCAGGGACCATTGGAGGAAGGGTTTCCCCAATTTATTTATTATTTTTTTTTTTTTTATGGGGGAAACAAGAAAGGACTTTGTGAATTGGTGATATGAAATGCGAGCGCAGTCATACACAACACTGTGGCATTATGAATCAAGGAGATAGCAAGCATTTGCTCATGTCCATACTTCCCTACCTCCCCATCAGGGACCCCTTCAGTGACACACATGCCCGTCCATTCTCGGTCTCCAGCATGTAGAGTGGCAACCGATACAGAAGTGCCCAAGTTTACCTGATATTCATTCCATTTCCCTCACACTTTGTTCCATTTATTTGCACATCCTTTACTTTCAAAGATTGTCTTTTCTGCCTGCATACTCCAATCCATATCTCTCTTCCATTCTCCTAAATGAGGTATGTTATCACCTTCCCAGAGCCTAGCTATGTCCAGCTTGGCTACCATCAGCCCCAGGGTCACCCACAGGCAGTCTGCATGAGTAAGAGCTGCGTTCCTAAAATATTTAAATGGCACCACTTGGCTCCCATTCCAGCCACGCCCACGGACATTCTCCATGCATGCCACCAATTTGGCCCAGTAGGTCTGCAGCACTGGGCAGTCGCGGAGCATAGGATAAAATGGATCCATTTGTCCAAATCGTTTGGGACAAGATGTACCCAGTCTCCCCATTTTTAGTAGTGTTGTAGCTGCATATTAAGTTCTATGAAGAATCTTCAATTGTACCAGTCAGAGGACGGCTCGTATGGCCACCTCCCGGGAAGAGGCCAGGGCTTCAGGCCATTCATCTTCCTCTACAGCCCACAGGCCCCTCTCCCAAGCCTCCCTTAAGAGGATCAGGGTGTCATTGCTTTTTGGGGGAGGAAGTGGTCAAGCAGCTTATCCTCGAGAGGAGAGGACTCCGGGAGATTTTCCCCCTTAGGGATCACTTTGTACAAGGCATGATGTATCTGCATTTACCTGTACATCTCTGTGGGAGCTAGTTGATAGTCAGTTGTAGTTCTGGGAAGGGGATTACCTCGCTGCCACTCCACAGGACCACCACTCAGGACAGGCCTATGAGCTCTCATCTGTTGAATCCCTTCAGGAGAGCCAGATTATCCAAGTGAGCCGTGTCCCACAGGGGCATGTTCAGTGTCATCCCACCCTCCCAGCCCATGGTCTTCAGTGCAGTGTGCCATATGGATACAGTGATGGCTGTGGGGTCGAATCTAGATGAGTGCTTCCCCCCGCACATAAAGTGCTTGTAGGTAGCGCCCCAGTTGCATGTTTCTCATACCCATTTTGTAGGCCAGATCGTCTCCTGAAAGATGCTTCCAGTGATTGGTCATGATTAGCAATACCTCTGTATGTTACAAAAGGCTATTCCTCCATTGTACCAGCCCCCCATCAACTTCTGGAGTGTTCTGCAATGGAGTACCCTTCCCAGAGAAGTGCACATGATTCACCATCTGTGGCGCGGAAGTAAGAATGAGGCACCAGTGGGACGTGTTCTGGAGTGCATACAGAAATTGCAATAGAGCCATCATTTCAAAAAGGTCCACCTTGTCTATCAGGGTAAGAGGCAAGGTTTTCCAATGCACCACATCTCTCCGCAGATGCTGTGATGGAGATTCAAGTTTATGCATATAGAACACTTCTGGGTCTTTTGTGATAAATATGCCCGAGTAACGGAACCCTTCAACCACCACATGAGCCTCACAGCCAGCATGGGGGACCAGGGACCCTCCACGAAGGACAGATATCAGGGATTTATGTCAATTGATTAAACAGCCTGAGTATCTATGATATATAGAAATTATTTGCATTATTCTATCAGCTGTGGCTAGGGGATCCGCCACATAGAGCACAATGACATCTGCAATAGGGAGATACTATCCTCCCAATCTACAGTCCATGTCAGTCCCCTAACCAGGGTGTCCCTGTGGACCCATGCCGCCACTAGTTCCAGTATCCGGGCAAAAATCAGGGGACAGAGCAGGCATCCCTATCTGGTACCCTTCTGTGGAGGAAACTGCGACGATCCACCCCTATTCACTGTTACTTGCTCCAGAGGGCCAGAGTATAACAACTGGAGCCAAGAGATAAATTGGGGGCCAAAGCCCATTTTTTATAGGACTACATGCATAAAGGGCCATTCCACTGTTTCAAATGCCATTCACGCGTTCAAGGACAATACAAGGGCATATTCCCAGCACACCCTGCAATCTCCTCAGATTAAGGGCTGTGTTCCTACCTGGCATAAGGCCAAACTGGTCTTGGTGGATCAGAGATTTGATCACTGCCACCAGTCGCGTGGCGTACAGTTTCGCCAGGATTTTGACTTTAGAGTTTAGCAGTGAAATGGGCTTATAGGAGGCACAGTCTTCAGGTGGTTTGTTTTCTTTGGTGATAACCACTATGTTTGCAAGATGTTGATCTTGTGGAAGTTGGCCTGTGCTCTGGCTCCCCATTGTCATGCCATTTTGTCAGCTGCAAATTTGTAAAGCTCGATAGGAAGGCCAATGGGGCCCATTGCCTTACCTGACACCAAGCTATGAATTGCCTGCTTTATCTCTGCTTTTGTAAAGTCTTCTTCTAAGGCTTGTCTATCATCTCCGTAGAATTCCAGCATTGAATGTCTGCAAGGAGTTTGCGGCAGTCGTCGAAAATGGCTGCCTGTGTTGGCGAATAGTCGTGCACAGTAATCAGTGAACACTTCTGCTATGCCTTGATGGTCGCTCAGTTTCGAATGTGCAAGACCCTTCGGGACCCATCGGGACACCACCTCCATCTTATCCAATCATGCTAATACTTTGGCAACCTTATTTTCTACCTCATAATAGTTCCAAGCCTCCTCGCAACATCTTTTGATTCCTTCTGCTGAAGGGATAGCATATGCTGCCAGTGTCCCTGGTCATCTGATAATCAAAGGGACTCCAATTAGGCAATCTTTCTTATGCTCTGCTATCAGTGCCATGCCCTGACCTCTAACAACAGTTTTGTAGGCCTCTCACAGTGTGCATGCAGATTCTACTGAGCCATTATTCATTTGAAAATAGTGTTTCACAACTTCATGAATACATTTGCTGAATGGTCACAAGTGCCTCTGGCGTAATGTTGGGCCTCGTGTATGCTTGGAAGGGTTTTAGTTAATGTCAGGAGGTAGTCAATGCGTAAGAGGCACCCATGTGCTTCCTAGCGATGTGTGTACTGTAGTACTGAGGGGTGACGGGTGTGCCATGCATCTAGTAGTCCAAACCTGGACATGAAATCTGCTATTGGATGTCATTTTGCCTTTTGGGGCCGTGGAGGCCAAAAGTCTAGCGTGTCAGACACTGTATCATTGAAGTCTCCTCCTAAAAGCAAGTCACCCTTACGGAACTGAATGAGTATGCAAAGCTGATTCTTGGAGTCTTGGGGACGTAGAGGGAAATAATATTGAGGGTGGTGCCCTCCCACTGTCCTAAGAGTCAGCGAATCTCCCATGTGGGTCAATCCACGTCTGTTGTATGGTGAGGGGGATAGATGTGTGTAGAAGGATGCCATTCCCCTGGGATCCCTTTGTGAAAGCCGCATGAGCTACCATCCTGTATCCCCCCCCGTCCATCACATAGCATGAATTGCCTAGGTGTGTTTCTTGCAACAGGACCACTTTGTGGGCAAGGCACTTAAAATACTGTAGGAGAGTGGTTCCCAAACTTTTTCGACCCGTAGCTCCTTTGACCTATTGGCAGTTGGGCGTGGCTCCCAATTATGTTACTTTTTTTGGCAGACATTGGGAGTACTTCCATTTTTCTCCCTGAAAGTAATTGCAATGAAGGCATTATATTCGTAGTTGTGATCTACTTCGTCAGTGAACTAATGCTGTAATCAAGCACTTTATCAGCAACAAATACTCACTTTACCACCTCTCCTTTTCACTCCAGGCCTTGAAGCCTTAACCCACACGTTCCCGCCATAAAGCATCTTCTTCAGTGGCAGCAGCTTGCATCATATTCTGCATGTCACAGGACTAAATAGAATGTATATCTCTGACAATCCTTAGCAACAAATATGACACAACCACTGAGCAGCCAATTTAAACATTTATTTTCTTGGGAATTCTGGCATTAACATCAGCAATCTGAAAAGGGCAGTGTTGGCTACATTCGCAGAAGGATCTTCAATAGAAAAGTCTGTTGCAGATGGCATCCGAATGCCATATATAGCTGAGCTATAACTGAAATGCAATGGGAGTAACTTCCTATTCAAACTATCCCAGAGCCAGGACACTAAGAAGATGATATCCCCTCAGACATGAACCTGACGCTGAGGAAGCCAACCTTCCTCCAGCAGCAGGCAGGCCACTGTTTTCCTTAAAGGAAAAGAATGTGTAGGAAAGTACCATCTTGCCTGGCATGTTACCCCCATTTTTCACTGTATATATGTTGTTTTAGTTGTATGTGTCACTGGGACCCTGTCACCCAGGGCCCCAGTGCTCATAAGTGTGCCTGAATGTGTTACCTGTGTAGTGACTAACTGTCTCACTGAGGCTCTGCTAACCAGAACCTCAGTGGTTATGCTCTCTCATTTCTTTCTAAATTGTCACTAACAGGCTAGTGACCAATTTTACCAATTTACATTGGATTACTGGAACACCCTTATAATTCACTAGTATATGGTACTAAGGTACCCAGGGTATTGGGGTTCCAGGAGATCCCTATGGGCTGCAGCATTTCTTTTGCCACCCATAGGGAGCTCTGACAATTCTTACACAGGCCTGCCAGTGCAGCCTGAGTGAAATAACGTCCACGTTATTTCACAGCCATTTTACACTGCACTTAAGTAACTTATAAGTCACCTATATGTCTAACCTTTACCTGGTAAAGGTTAGGTGCAAAGTTACTTAGTGTGAGGGCACCCTGGCACTAGCCAAGGTGCCCCCACATTGTTCAGGGCCAATTCCCCGGACTTTGTGAGTGCGGGGACACCATTACACGCGTGCACTACATATAGGTCACTACCTATATGTAGCTTCACAATGGTAACTCCGAATATGGCCATGTAACATGTCTATGATCATGGAATTGCCCCCTCTATGCCATCCTGGCATAGTTGGCACAATCCCATGATCCCAGTGGTCTGTAGCACAGACCCTGGTACTGCCAAACTGCCTTTCCTGGGGTTTCACTGCAGCTGCTGCTGCTGCCAACCCCTCAGACAGGTTTCTGCCCTCCTGGGGTCAAGCCAGGCTTGTCCCAGGATGGCAGAACAAAGGACTTCCTCTGAGAGAGGGTGTTACACCCTCTCCCTTTGGAAAATGGTGTGAAGGCAGGGGAGGAGTAGCCTCCCCCAGCCTCTGGAAATGCTTTCTTGGGCACAGATGTGCCCAATTCTGCATAAGCCAGTCTACACCGGTTCAGGGGACCCCTTAGCCCTGCTCTGGCGCGAAACTAGACAAAGGAAAGGGGAGTGACCACTCCCCTGACCTGCACCTCCCCTGGGAGGTGTCCAGAGCTCCTCCAGTGTGCTCCAGACCTCTGCCATCTTGGAAACAGAGGTGCTGCTGGCACACTGGACTGCTCTGAGTGGCCAGTGCCACCAGGTGACGTCAGAGACTCCTTCTGATAGGCTCCTTCAGGTGTTGCTAGCCTATCCTCTCTCCTAGGTAGCCAAACCCTCTTTTCTGGCTATTTAGGGTCTCTGTCTCTGGGGAAACTTTAGATAACGAATGCAAGAGCTCATCAGAGATCCTCTGCATCTCTCTCTTCACCTTCTGCCAAGGAATCGACTGATGACCGCGCTGGAAGCCTGCAAAACTGCAACAGAGTAGCTAAGACGACTACTGCAACTCTGTAACGCTGATCCTGCCGCCTTCTCGACTGTTTTCCTGGTGGTGCATGCTGTGGGGGTAGTCTGCCTCCTCTCTGCACTAGAAGCTCCGAAGAAATCTCCCGTGGGTCGACGGAATCTTCCCCCTGCAACCGCAGGCACCAAAAAGCTGCATTACCGGTCCCTTGGGTCTCCTCTCAGCACGACGAGCGAGGTCCCTCGAATCCTGCAACTCTGTCCAAGTGAGTCCCACAGTCCAGTGACTCTTCAGTCCAAGTTTGGTGGAGGTAAGTCCTTGCCTCACCTCGCTAGACTGCATTGCTGGGAACCACAACTTTTGCAGCTACTCCGGCCCCTGTGCACTTCCGGCGGAAATCCTTCGTGCACAGCCAAGCCTGGGTCCACGGCACTCTAACCTGCATTGCACGACTTTCTAAGTTGGTCTCCGGCGATATGGGACTCCTTTGTGTAACTTCGGGAGAGCACTGTTTCACGCATCCTTGTAGTGCCTGTTTCTGGCACTTCTCCGGGTGCTACCTGCTGCTGAGAGGGCTTCTTGTCTTGCTCGACGTCCCCTCTACCTCCTGGCGCAATTTGCGACATCCTGGTCCTTCCTCGGCCACAGCAGTGTCCAAAAACGCTAACCGCATGATTTGCAGCTAGCAAGGCTTGTTGGCGTTCTTTCGGCGGGAAAATACTTCTGCACGACTCTCCACGGCGAGTGGGATCCGTCCACCAAAGGGGAAGTCTCTAGCCCTTTTCGTTCCTGCAGAAACCTCAGCTTCTTCTGTCCAGTAGAAGCTTCTTTGCATCCACAGCTGGCATTTCCTGGGCATATGCCCATCTCCGACTTATTTGTGACTTTTGGACTTGGTCCCCTTGTTCCACAGGTACCCTAGATTGGAAATCCATCATTGTTGCATTGTTGGTTTGTGTCTTTCCTGCATTATTCCTCTATCACAACTTCTTTGTCCTTGGGGGAACTTTAGTGCACTTTGCACTCACTTTTCAGGGTCTTGGGGAGGGTTATTTTTCTAACTCTCACTATTTTCTAATAGTCCCAGCGACCCTCTACAAGGTCACATAGGTTTGGGGTCCATTCGTGGTTCGCATTCCACTTTTGGAGTATATGGTTTGTGTTGCCCCTATCCCTATGTGTCCCCATTGCATCCTATTGTAACTATACATTGTTTGCACTGTTTTCTAAGACTATACTGCATATTTTTGGTATTGTGTACATATATCTTGTGTATATTTCCTATCCTCTCACTGAGGGTACACTCTAAGATACTTTGGCATATTGTCATAAAAATAAAGTACCTTTATTTTTAGTATAACTGTGTATTGTGTTTTCTTATGATATTGTGCAAGTGACAATTGTGGTACTGTAGTAGCTTCACACGTCTCCTAGTTCAGCCTAAGCTGCTCTGCTAAGCTACCATTATCTATCAGCCTAAGCTGCTAGACACCCTATACAGTAATAAGGGATAACTGGACCTGGTGCAAGGTGCAAGTACCCCTTGGTACTCACTACAAGCCAGTCCAGCCTCCTACAGAAGGGCAGTGCGAACCTCTGAGCACCCTTTAAGATGGCTCCAAGCCCTGCGCCCGCACCCATCCCTGCATTTCTCACACAAGCCAAGCTGTAGCAGTTGTGGCACCCATCTCTCTCTGCTGAAATGCAGGTTAGAGCAGGAACTGCTGCTGCAGGTGGGAGGGACTCAGTAGGAGTAAGAATAGGAGTATTTAGAGTAAGAAGGAAGAAGTAGAGAAAAGGGTAGGAATATGTAGCAGAGTAACTGACAGTGCATAGCTGCAAGAGTAAGAAGGAATATCATTAGGAGTAAGCAGAAGCTTTGTTGCTAGTAAAGTGATGAAAGTAGAATGACAGAATCAGATAAAGATGATAAGAGAACAAATCCTTTCATTTACTTCTAACAAAGAATCTGTGCTAGTAAAGCTGGATGTGCTTTCCGTTTCATGCACAGATCACATTGAAGTGAGGGCCTTTAATCAAGCACTATTGCAACCTGCTTCAGTTGGTTAAATATCACATGTACGGAGCTGAAATAGGTAATATTAACTTTTTTTAAGGCAATCAGACACTGCTGACATGCATTACCTGGCATTTGTAAGCACGTTATTGCTGTTTCACTGGCTCGCTTAGGTACAATGTCTATCTGTGCAATACTTTACAGATACACCTGTCTCTGTAAAGTATCCTGTATGGAAGAAGAGTGTGCAGTGGAAGGCGGGCTGTGGTGCATTCGCAGGCATCCAGCCAAGGTCTGACTGCAGTCACTAGGCTGAGTATCCTATGATCTTTGTCTTATAGACAAGTGTTAGCCGTGTAATAAACTGCCTATCTGTGGGGCCCTGCTGACAAGAAAAACAAAGTGCACAAGACAATAAAGGTACCTATGTACAGGCAACGCATTTGTACTTCACACATTTTTCAAAAGTGTTTGTCTTAGGGTGGCTTATTCCGAGTGAAGTGTTTGGATTCTATTGTTGAAGGGACAGGATTAGTTGTCTGTGACAGCAGGTCTTCCATGAAGGCCTGAGTATGCGTTATTTGCTGAGCAGGAGAAATGCCCTTTACAGCGCTATACTGCATATTTCTTTACCGTTTATTTTATTTTTGGAGCTTGTGTATTAAATAAATGTTATTCACCCTTAATGACCTTTATAACGCAGTCTTCCTTGCCTCTTTACCTAGGTCAAGGTAATAAGAATTAGCATGCATATTTTAATTATATTGCACAAAAGGTTTTGTTAAATTGCATGAAGGGATTTCTAAATTTCACTCGAGCAGCACTTCTGAACTGTTTAGCTCAGGGTGGGGACCAGTTAAATAATTCGGAGTTTAGCAATAGTTTTATGTTTCAGTGCCATCCATAAACACTGTAGTTAGCAGGAGGGCAGGGCAAGTAGTGACAGCAGACGTTTATAGCTATTTCTGCAGAGGTTCCCAAACTGTGTGCTTGGTGCACAGCGCCCCTGGCTAGTTTTGGTGGCGCACCTGGGTGCTGCGGTGCACAGATTGTGAACCACTGCTGTAGGATCATCCCCCACTTAATTTTGTCCCCCAACCCACTGACGTTCCAGGATAGCACCCTGAAACTGGGCCCATTAGTGTTGGTAACCATGGGGGGGTATACAATGAGAGGGGCCTTAACCCTTGATGGATGGGATTTACCCAAGATGCCAGGTAGATAAAGAACTTGCCTTGAGGGTATGGAGTCTGATCTGAAGACCATGGAAACCGGGGTATGCTATTCTCATTACATCTTTCGTCTGGGGGGAGAAAGGGAAGGAGCCAAACCTGGGTCCCGCCATACTCTCTGTCTCTCCAAATATAGTGCTCAGTCACCATTGAACTAGTAACATTGCCCCATGAGAGGCTTAACAACCAGTAATCTGTACCCCAACCATTTCCCGCCTCCCAGCCTCCCTGCATGAAGGTACTAAAACTATCCGCCTCCCCAACTTCTCAAAGCGCCTGTCGCCCCCTCAACAGAAAACAAACTACAAACTAAAAAAGGATGTGAGCAGTGTCCGCACACCACCCTATCCTCCCCAAAATAAGAAGAGTATTATGTTACCACAGTTATTTTAAGACACCGCTCCCTGTTCCTACAACTTAGCAACTACGTTAGGATGAAAAAGCGTTGCCCACAGGGCCATAAGAAGTAGATTGCTTTGTATGTCACTTGCAGGGAGGATGTCTAGCTCCACCATCCACCCCACCCACAGACCCAGACACATAAAGAAGGCTGCCCACATAAGAGGTCCGGCGGCCCCCGGAGTTGAGGAGAATCACTGGTCAGCATCTCTTTGCAGCTCCTGTGCAAGTTCTTTACTGTTGTGGCTGTGTTGCGATTGCTGCTTGTGGTGCTGCCTACCCACTACTCTCTAGCCTTCCAGCCATTCTTGGGTGTCCTCTGGGATGGTGAAGAATAAAGTTTTGTCCTCTGACTACACCCTTAATTTTGCAGTAAAGACTATTGAATATTTAATGTTGCATTGCCTAGGTTTTTTTAAAAATTTCTAGGCAGGACCATCGCAGTCTCTACACTTGAAGTGTTAAGTCTGGAAAGAAGGTGATTGAAGCGTAATCAAGCCTGACCGGGAGTGCAGCTCGGACTTCCTGGCACATGACATAGCAATCTCTATAGTTAGAGACGCAGACAAGGATGGGATGCGGAGGGGTCTCTGGTTTAAGAGAGGTTTCTGAAACTCTATATCCCCCCTTCACTGAGAAAAATTTGGAAAGACACGAGGTTGCAGGTGTTTTTGTATCAATTCCTCCACAAAGAGATCTATTGCCAGACCCTCTGCCCCCCCTCAGGCACTCCCATGGTTCTCACATTATTACGCTGGGAGAGTCCTTCATAGTCTTCCAGACTGGCCTCCAGAACGTGCAAGGTGGATGTGAGTTCCTTGACTTGGCGCTGCAGGGCTGCCATTTGTCTTCAAGGTTGCTATGGAGTCTTCCACCTCCTGCACCTGGGCCCTCAGGCTGCAGAGGTCGGCACACACCAGTCCGACATCTACAAAGTCTGAATCTATTTTTGCTTCCATTGTTGAGCGGAAACCCTGTATCGGGCCAGAACTTCAACAAGCGAGGGGCCTTTGGTTGCCGGGGAGACCTGGACCCCGGACGCTCCGTCCTCCTCTGTCTGCAGAGGGGCCATTGTGTTCCTGGTGTGCCTGTATTTGTCCAATTTCAGGCTTTCTCACCGTCTCCTGCCGCTCCCACTGCACCCAGGCTGGGTAGTGCACACCATCGGGCAGCGCCTTCCTCCACTGCAGACACCGCGGCACAAAGGGACACACCGAAAAACAAGGGGTGCAGAGAGCAACAGAGGCAACAGCAAAAGTAAAGGGCGGGCCGCGTTGCTTATGGCCTAGTTCAACAGGCTTCCATTGGTGGCATCTTCAATCACTGCTGCCACTCCATATCACTGAGTGATGCATTGTTGGAGACTAAATACCTGTGTGGGGGACAGCTTCAAGATCCTTCTGCCCTAAACACCCCCCTCTGATTCTTGCAGGGCGGCCCCGCAAACAGGCTTGGGCAGTCCTTTCCAGTGGCAAAGGCCCCAGAGCACAGGTACAACCGTGCCCCCCCCACGGGCCAAAAGAGTTTTAGTAAATATGCACAAGGGAGCTTGTCTCTTCTATCGCTGTGTACTTGAGTGCTGTGCAGGGGAGGGAGAGCTCCTCAAGAAACTTACTGCTTGCAGTTCTCTGCTCCTGACCTCAGTATAGATCACCTCTGGTATGTTCAGAGACCTGCTGGGCCACCACTTCACCTTCCTCCACTGCTATCCATGGTCAGCTTGGCCATGCAGGCCGCATTTCAGCCCCCTCTCGGCAACTTGCAGAGGCGCAGCAGCAAAGAGGTAGGGCCCGAAGCCAAACTTAGGATCTGTGTCAGATTTTACGGGGTTGGCGGCGGTACCTGCGTTAATGCGCAGCCATTGTCCACGGCCGCTGGCCTGAGTTTACCCTATTTAGAGTGGACAATTTAAAGTCTTTTTTTCTTGTCCATCTCCTCCCCTGGGAAAGCCTGACATAAGGGACAGGAAAAAGCAATACTGACCGCATATCCTGAAAGAAACTCCCAAGGTGTGGGGGT
Source organism: Pleurodeles waltl (assembly GCF_031143425.1). Classification (NCBI taxonomy): domain Eukaryota; kingdom Metazoa; phylum Chordata; class Amphibia; order Caudata; family Salamandridae; genus Pleurodeles; species Pleurodeles waltl. The sequence continues at coordinate 599,191,276 of NC_090446.1, read as the reverse complement.
CAGTTTTTAAAAAGGTGACATCCATCAGTCATGACAGATGGTACCATCCATCAAACATTTCCTACATTGATTTCAGCCGTGATGATGGTGGTTTCTATCAGTGTAGAGAGTGTCTGCAAGGGCGGTGGACAGCTCTGAATCTGACAGGTGGAGGTCCCTCGGTTTGGCTGCAGTGTTATCCCTTGCCAAGCCCACAGAGTAAACTCCATCAAGCAAACTCTAATTCAGGCCTCATATACCTTTTGGTGTGTTTAATTTGGCACTACAGATTCTTTTATTCTTCAAGTCTGCAACCATGCTGTTTCTTTCATATGAAAGAGCAACATGCCAAGGATTTAAGAGGTTTGTGGGAAGGGCGATGGTGCCACCATAAATTATAAGAAAGAAATTACCCTCTGCCTTACATTATACATACATTACATGGATATTGCAAGTCACCTCAGAGTCCCGTGGCCTAGTAAAGGAACTCCATCTTCAGCCTCGTTCCTCTGTATGATCAGGGAATACTGTTGTACTTGAGGAATTACTGGCATGCAACGCATGCTGAGAATTCCATTGAGGAGACTACCGGCTGAGAGTTCTGTAACTAACAGTTTACTCGGAGGCTAGTGAGGGAGCTCCATGTTGTCCTGTGTTTCTGATTACTTTTATATTTATGATACACTGCAATTCGTGACAGTTCCCACATCATAATAAACACCTCAAGAATTTGCAAATACCTTTATCGTGCACGATAAGGCAGTTTATCTCATATAATAATGGCTGGGTTGAACCCAGGTACATCTAATAATGTTATTAATATTCAGAACATCTACAGCACACACTGCGTAGAATTTTCCCTTTCTGATAATGTTACCTAAGCCAAGATTGGTCATATCTGTCTCCTGATAATAATAGGCTAAAAATTACTTCACAAGGGACCAGATTTCAATCTAACCTGATTGTCAAATTGAGGGTGAAGGGGCATAAACTCGCTTACCGATCTCATCAGCTGCATTTTAAGATTTTCAGATGACAAAATAGTAATCCTACTCAAAAACATAAACATGTATAATGCCCTCCTCACTCACAGCTCACAGAAGGACAAAAAGGTTTTCAGGGCTGGGAGGTACTTCTGCAAAGATCGGCAGTGGCTAAAACTCACAGTAGAGTCTGTCGCTTTTTGAGTATCGACTTCTCTTGAAATGTCAGGCACGTTTTTTGAATGGCATTTATAACTTTTTCATAAATCCCCTGTACACGCCCTACCTGCGGAGTGAAGGGGACAGACATCTATGACAGGAGGAGTGTGTGTGTGGGTGGAGGGGGGGGTAACCTGGCAGATGGAGAAAAAGTGGGAGTGACAACCTAAAGGACCACAGGGATATACCACACAAAGCACATAGGAAGTGATGTCATAAGGGAGTCACAAACGGGACGTCACAATCACAGCTCAGTCAGTGCTATCTCGGTGCGTATCCTAGCAACAGTTGAATGTGTACGGGATAACAGGCTATCGATGACAGAGCGCTGTGAAGGAGGAGCAGCGGTACAGGAGCTCTCTGAGGACGGTGTCCGTCTGGTAGCCCGCACTCCTAGGTCCCAACTCAGTGACACGGAAACTGCGTAGTACTGTGACCTGTACTCTTAGGCCTCAAGGCGCCAGCCAGGAAGCCTGCAGTCCTAGGCCCCGGCACAGAGGCGCATGTGTCAACCAGGCCTGCGCGCCTAGGCCCGAGAACAGGATCTCTCAGGACAGAAAAGGGCAACCAGGTAGGCCTGTGCCCCTAAGTGCAGCCGTATGGAAGCTCACTCTATCTGAGACCACACCTGCAACATTGACATATTGACGCTGTACGTCCTTTGACACTTGATCTCACGCCTGAGGACTGCAGTACCACACTGTACCCAAGAGACTGCTGGATCAGCAGACCCGAGTGTTCCTCGGCTCAAAACAAAAGACCCCAGGTTGTGGACAACTGCTTTCTACTCTCGCACTACTGCTCAGTGATACCAGACTTGAAACACAAGACACAGGAGATAGAAAACTGCTCAGTGCAGTACACTGTGACACCAAGCTCTGATCTGGGCCACAGCTGGGGTGCAATGGGTGACTGGAAAACATACATAAACTCCTTCCTGAAGGACAAGAATGTCGAGGATGTGGCGATTGTTGGCCACGCTGACAATAAGTCGGTCTGGGCTTCCAAGCCAGGGGGACTTCTGGCTGCCATCTCTCCCCAGGAGGTGGGGGTGATTGTGGGGATGGACCGTAAGACCTTCCTTCAAACGGGTATAACCATCGCTGGCAAGAAATGCAGCATAATCCGCGACAACCTGATGATCGAGGGCGACTGGGTGATGGACCTGCGCTCCAAGGCCGGAGACAGCCGCTCCATCTGCATCGGCAAGACCCCCAAGGCCCTGGTCTTTATGATGGGGCAGAAGGGTGTTCATGGGGGTGCCCTGAACAAGAAAGTGCACGACATCATCAAGACCCTGAAATCTAAGGACTGTTAATTCCTCTGCCCCAGCAGCACGTAAACTGACAGCGATCTATGGAGCTGGTGAGATGGCCGACCAGGAAGCATGAAGGATTTGGAAAACAATAAAAAGGCAGTAATCCTTTATCATAACAAAACCTGCCTCCGTCCTGTCTGTCTGGGTCTGAGGGAGGGAAAGAGGCAGCAGAAGGAAAGAAGAGTAGAGGAGACGAGAAGACAGGAGATGCAAGGGATTGAAGTTAGAGTTTAAAAGTGAGAGAGCTGTAAGAGAGAATGAGGGACTGAGGGTGGAGAGGACTGGAACAAATGAGGATACAGGGAAGGACATAGGGGCAGTTTCAGGGGACTGGTTTAGCCAATGTGGCACTGGTGCATCGTGGTGTGGCACTGGTTCTGCTGGTAAGGCACTACTGGTACCGTTTTGGCTCTGCTGTGTTGGTGGGGCACTGCTTCTAAAGAATGGGAATGTTTCCACTTATAAAAAAAGTTGTAGTACTGGTGGGATATTAGTTGAGCTTGTGACGTACCTGTTCTCCAGGGGGGCACTAGTTCTGCTGGTAGGTGACTTTTGTGACTGATGGTACACCGACTCCACCCTACTGCACTGGTTGTACTGGCTAGATACTGCGGCCCATATTTATCATAGTGTTTCATTGCCCTTCCGCCACGCGAGGAAGCAAAAGGGTGACACAACACTAAAGTCAGATTTAACAAGACACGCAAGACCACCTTGCATGGCAGCACATTGGCTTTTAAATCTGGAGTAACACAAGGCAGTGCAAATCTCTGCCTTGCATTACTTTGCCCCAGGGAGGAGATCCATGGGTGGAGGGTGGGTGTTTCCACGCATCCACCCTTGGATTTTGGTGCATTGCCAAATTTAGCATTAGTGGTAGACCTGGGAATTAGTCATAATGCTGCTCCTCCCCAGGGGAGGCTTAACGAGGAGAGAGATCTTTATTTCTCATTTTTTAATCTTTCTACGTGTGCATTCAGCAGCACACTTAGAAAGAAGAAAATTCCTCTGAGAATTGTTTTGGTGTAGGAAGGTGTCCCTTCTTGTACAAAAACAAACCTTGACGACAACGCAGGCACCCTTGCACCATGAAGGCAAGGGTGCCTGCATTGGCACCAAGCAGCCAAAAGTGCTCCACTGCAAGGAAAACGCAGGAATGCACATTTTAATGTTAAATACAGCACAATCTTGCCCTTTCCCTTTCACTCCGTACAGCGCAGCAAGGTGGCTTGCTGCATTGCGCTGCCTAAAAGTATGATCAATCTGGACACTATTCTTCTGATGGGACCCTGGTTTTCTGAGTGGTGTACCGATTCTGCCACTTAGACACTATTTCTCCCGGTTCTGCCAGGGGGAGATTGGTTCTTCAGAGGATGCACTTGTTCTACCAGTGAGACACTGGTCCTTCTGGTGGGACCCTGGAACCGCGGATGCTGCACTCGATCCACGGGTGTCCTGCTGGACCCTGGTTCTTAGGTAACGCCTCGGTTGCACAGGTAGAAAACTTCTTCTTCCGGTGGGGCACTGATTGTGCCAGGGGTACACTGGTTCCACTGGCGGTGCACTGGTTCTAGGATTAGATAGTTTCTCCTGGCCGGGTGGTTATCTGACGATACTTTTGTTCTACCAGTTAGACACTGGTTCTCCCAATGGCGTGCTGGTTCTGCACATGCTGCTCTAGCTGTACTGGTTGGACGCTGGTTCTGAGTGCAGGAAACTGTTGCTACTGGTTACCAGCATCATGGAGGGCAGTGACTCAATCAATCAATCAAAAAAAATTATAGAGCGCACTACTCACTCGTGAGGGTCTCAAGGCGCTTGGGGTGGGGGGTCAAGGGGAGGGCAAGATCAGAGATCAATCAACTGCAAGTGAAGGGTAAAAAACTATGAGCTTGCTAATCCCTCTTTAAAAACCTGTAAACTGCCACGTGCTTTTTTTACACGAAGGAATTCCTGTACCTGTGCACCGGTACAGCTCACAAGTGTTGAACGCGAATTTAACTCTCCTAAACTTTCACAAACGTGTCTGACTGTATTTCCACTTTGAGTGCTCACAGGGTTTTCGCCCGGAAGTGCTGGGTGTCTGCTCCGAGTTAGCTGCCCGTGGCCGGGTGATTACATTCGTCTCTGAACCGGAAGCCCCTTTGTGAGCTGCCCCAGAGGCTGGTGGAACTGCGCATGTAGCGCTACCCATGAATACCCACGTCAAGAAATCTGTGCGAGACGTCACACATGTACCCCCTTCCTCAGGCGCCACAGTGGCTACCTGGAGCTCTAAGAAATGGAAGATCTGCTTTTCACGCTAAAGTGAAAGGGTTCTCTTATTTTTGGCACTCTCCTCCTCACTTACAGTGCTAGGACCCGGTACCCACCACCTAACGTCTCTCCTTCTCTCTTCCCTGATGCCCCTTCTCATGTCTTTTTCTTACCACTCTGTCACATGTCCAGCAACATTACCGAGAATTGCACCACGTCCCCTCGAAACACAAATCTCTGATCTCTAAATGGATTAAATGTAACATTATTTTGGGAGGTGCCTGGCTCCCTATCCTGGCGGTGGGTGCCATATTTGAAGGTGCATTCCGGCTTTTAATACAATTTGCTCACTGTTCTTTTAGTTTTATTTGCTTTACCAATAGAGTTCAGGCGCCTGTCCGCGCACCGGTTGTGCCTAGCGCCAGAACACCCTGGCCTTTTTGTTAAAGCCCTCCCCGCCCCTTTATATTGGCTACTCCAGAGAGGAACTCCTGCCATACAACCCTGGCAAGAGACAAACATGCCAATATTGGGATCTGGCCACCTACGTCACTGACGCTATTTTCCGCTGTCAGGTATGTCATAAGTGCCCTCTTCCCAACACCACTGTGACCACTAATGTAGCCCAAGGTTCCAGCCAGCAGAATGTTACTAGTAGTGCTGCTTCGTCAGACAGGAAATTACGAGCTGCCCTAGTCAATGCCAGATCTCTGGTCAAACATTGTACTGAATTTCTCATTTTTATGTACTCCTATACGCTTGTGGCTGCCTTTAAAAACACATGGGTCGATCCTTCCTCTAACCCCGATATTATTGCGGCCGCCCTGCAGGGGTTATGCCACATGTAAACATAATAGATTAACCAAACGGGGGGTAGCATAGCTATTATGCATAGAGACAACCTTAAGATCAGTTGCAATTCTAGCCCCCTCCCCACACTGTGAAGCAGATTCCTTCAGGATTGAAGTCTCCAAAACTCAGTCCTTTAACTGCCTGGTTATTTACCAGCTGCCCAGTCCCAGACATTTGTTCAGTCAAGGGATTAAAAGCCGTTTGGAGAATAACATTTTAGCCACTGATTATACAATTTTAGGAGATTTTAATTTCCATCTGGAGGTTCAGCTCGACAGGGATACCATTTCCCTGCTCCACACTATGTCAGGCTTGGGTCTCTCGCAAATGGTTGATGGCTTCACCCACCAGGCGGGTCACACTCTGGACGGTATTTTAACTAGCAATGCCTAATTGTGCATTTTAAATTCTCTTCCTCTTGCATGGTCTGACCACATGCGATTTTCTTCGACCTTTCTGATAGTTCTGCTCTTTCCCCATTAAGGCTAGGCCGTCAATATCAAGATTTCGAGCCTGGCAGAAAATACAACCAGAACTTTTTGCTAAACTGTTAGATAAGCCCTCCGCAGTACTTTCACATGTCCCAGATAACGCAGCATGTTCATTAACAAGCTGGTTGGATTCGGCAGCCAACTCACTCGCACCACCAAAAATGGTGAAATCTTAACGATTCAATATATCGGTTCCTTGGTTTTCTGAAGAGCTTAGGAGCCTTAAACAAAGCTGCAGACATCAAGAAAAAAGATGGTGGATGGAATATAAGGAGGATGAGAAGAACAAATATAAAAACTGCTTGTCAACTTACAAGACTGCTATTCTTACTGCTAAATCCTCCTACTTTATCTATAAAATAGAGCTAGCTAAAAATTCTTCAAAAGAACAGTTCCAAACTGACTGTGCTTCCGAAAGGACCAACTAGGAATTTAGAGAACTCCAGTCAATCTTTCTGGAACAATTTGGGCATCTTTTTCCACCACAAAAATTGAGGCCATATATGGATCCCTTTCAACATGTTCCCCGTCTCTCCATAGTGATCCAATCAGTCTCTCTCAGTTGGAGAATCATGCTATCTTTAGTGAGTTTGCTCTGCCTTCTGTGGAGGAAGTTTCCTCACTGCTTAAATCCACTTCCTCAAGATCCCTGTGTGATCCCTGTCCCCCAAGAATTGCAAAGATGGTAACAGAAACGATCTCTCCCAAACGTACGGAGATCTCTCATTGCATGTTCAAGTTGGGCACGTCCTCTCAATGAGGCAAATTGCCTCAGTGACCCCCTTTTTAAAGAAGGCTTACGGGACTCTTCGGATCCTGGTAATATTAGGCCTATCTCTTGCCTACCTTTTTCCACCAAGGTGGTTAAGAAAATTATGAACAAGCAACTTGTCAATCATATCCAATCCATCCATTGCTTGGACCCTGCCCAATTTGGTTTTGTAGTGGTCACAGTACAAAGACAGCGTTATTAAAGGCTACCGAGGAGATCAGGGCATCGCTCGATCAAGGCCATAGCGCTGAATTCCTTACTTTGCAACAGCTGAGTGAACATTTCATGGCTAAAAACTCCCCACACCTACAGTCCTAAACAACACTCTCAAGTCTTTTTTTTTTCTGTCCTCATTCATCCCAGGCACCAGGTCTTTCTTCACTCTTGTGATCGACCTGCCTTCTTAACTGGGGAGGGGGCCTTCTTCTCTCTCTCTCATCGTACCCACCGTGGGAGGGGGGTAAACATACCACCCTGATTTCACAGCTATGAGAGACACGAAAGATGAATAATCATAGGAAAAAATTACATGGCCTTCACCATGTATTCCTCCAATTAGACTTTAAATGGTGACCAAAATTTCTTTAGCTTAGTAATCCCCATTACCGTGTCCATTTTAAACACATATATCAGTTGATCCAACCACTCTTTATAAGAGGGAGTGACCTTACCTCGCCCTTTCCTACAAATGTCTTGCTTAGCTAATAATATAGCATAGAACAGCCATTTCTGCAAGTCACTTCTTGGATTTCCTATCTGATCTAATCTTCGAAAAATAACTAATAATAAGGTAATCTCAACCCCCAATACCTTTGAGATCGTGTACCTCACTGCCTTCCGAAAAGGTTGGATTACGAACATTCCATAAACATATGAACATCCGTGGCCTTTTCCATTCCACACTTTCCGCATTTAGCCACCTCTCCCTTACCCATTTTTGAGAGCCTACAAGGTGACAAGTATGCCCTATGTATTACAAATAAGTGATTTCTTCTATACGGGGGAGGTTTAACCACTTGGTATAAGGTACACATTGACCACTGCCAGACATCACACAGCTGCATTTCCGGAAAAAATCACCCCATAAATCGTTGGCTAACTTAAATTCCCCATCTACTATTTCCACCATCTCCCAATACCAAGTAGCCACTACTTTTTTTGGGGGGGATCTTCCATAATCTTTTCCTCTATCTGATACTGCAGGCCACAACTCTTGCTAACCTTCCGCACCCACCCATTCAGTTGGAAGTACTTTAATTTTAACAAGCCCCCACCTGTTTTCATCCAGATTTCCTCCCAAGGGAGTAAACAACCTTCCTTAACTAACTCACCCCAGCATTTGAACCCTGCATTCTTGATTGGAGTGGTCAATGCATCTTTAAGGCACTCTGGCGTGCCTGGTGAATCCCAAATGGGTGCCCGACGACTGTAATAATCCATTTTACACATACACCTTATGCTATACCATCATTTTGCTGCATCCCTCAAAACCTTTAACTTAATTTTTTTGAAAAATGTAGGATCCCCAAATTTAAACCAAAAATAGTTTGAGCCCCCCCCTTCACTTCCGCTAGCATAGCCTTAAAAACATAAGCCCCACCTCTGTGGCGTCTAGGGAGGAGCAAAGCATCCTAATGTTTTTAAGTAGAAAAAACCCAACCATATAGCTGCAGATCAGGTAATGCTAATCCCCCTTTTTCCCTTCTTCTGCGTAGCTTCTTCCAAGACATTTTTACTCCCTTCTGTGCCCATATAAATGAATTATATCTTGTTGAAATTTGGCTATCAATGTTTTATCAAATTGCAAAGGGATTGAATTAAATAAGAAACTAACCTTGGGCAAAAATTACCATCTTCACCAAATTTATTCTACCCAAAATTGACAAAGGTAAATACATCCAACTTTTCATCAGATTGCAACATTCCCTATGCACTTTTTTAAGACTAACATCTGAAATTTGCTCAATATCTTGTACTATCTTGATACCAAGGTATCTCATTTCACTTTTTATTAATGGGCACTCTGACCACTGATTCCATACCATGATTACTGTCTTATTGGCATTAATCTGATAACCCGACACTTTGCCGAAATCCTCAACTATATCCAAAACTGCCAGCAATGCTGTATGTAAAACCGGTGTACACAATAGCAAATCATCAGTATATAGGGAGACTTTTTTCTCCCATCCACCATATGAAAAAGATGGGATCCTCTGCTTTTGCCTTATTCTTCTGGCCAGAGGTACAATATATAAATTAAACAATATCGGTGAAAGTGGGCAACCCTGTCTTGTGCCCCTATAAATTTGGATAGTAGAAGTCAAACTCCAATTTACTAAGAGCCTAGCCGTCGGTTTGAAAGAGATTTGGCTCATCATCCAACAAAATTTTTCCCCAAAACCATATTCTTTTAAAATAGTAGCTAGAAAGACCCAGTTCACCCTATCAAAAGCCTTTGAGGCATCCAGCGTTACCACTGCTAAGGGGAGGCTAAGGCCCTTATTACAATATTGGCGGGCGGTAACTGCCGCCTGCGAATTGTATCCGCCTGGCGGCCGCCAATGCAGCCGCACTCCCGCTGAGGCCATTTGGAGACCCCGCTGGGCCGGCGGGCTGAAACCTGGTTTCTGCCCGCCGGCCCAGTGGGGATGTCTGCCGCAACACGGGAGCCAGCTCCAAATGGAGCCGGCGGTGTTGCGGCGGTGCGACGGGTGCAGTTGCACCCGTCGCGCTTTTCACTGTCTGCTATGCAGACAGTGAAAAGCTCCATGGGGCCGTGGCAGGGGGCCCCTGCACTGCCCATGCCAGTGGCATGGGCAGTGCAGGGGCCCCCAGAGGCCCTGCGACTCCCCTTTCCGCCAACCTTTTCATGGCGGTTCTTACCGCCATGAAAAGGCTGGCGGGAGAGGGACTCGTAATCCCCTGGGCAGCGCTGGGGGATTACAACCTAACATTATTGGAACAATTGCATCCCCCAATATTTTATACAGTTCTATCGGGAAACCATCCGGCCCTGCAGCTTTCCCTCGCTTACTTAACATGATTGCAGACTTAGGGGGTCATTCTAACCCTGGCGGTCCAAGACCGCCAGGGCTAAAATGACGGGGGCACCGCCAACAGGCTGGCGGTGCCCTGCTGGGCATTCTGACCGCGGCGGTTCGGCCGCGGTCAGAAGTGGAAAACCGGCGGTCTCCCGCCGGTTTTCCGCAGCCCAAATGAATCCTCCATGGCGGCGCAGCAAGCTGCGCCGCCATGGAGGATTCTGACACCCCATACCGCCATCCTGTTCCTGGCGGTTCTCCCGCCAGGAACAGGATGGCGGTATGGGGTGTCGCGGGGCCCCTGGGGGCCCCTGCAGTGCCCATGCAGTACTCGCCCCCGTAAGAGGGCCCCAAAAAGAATTTCAGTGTTTGCTTTGCAGACACTGAAATTCGCGACGGGTGCAACTGCACCCGTCGCACCTTCCCACTCCGCCGGCTCAATTCTGAGCCGGCGTCCGCGTGGGAAGGGTGTTTTGCACTGGGCTGGCGGGCGGCCTTTTGGCGGTCGCCCGCCAGCCCAGTGCAAAACCCAAAATACCCTCAGCGGTCTTTCGACCGCGGAGCGGTATTTTGGAGGGGGAAGTCTGGCGGGCGGCCTCCGCCGCCCGCCAGACTTAGAATCACCCCCTTAATCTCTTCCATTGTAATTTTTTTGTTCATAGTTTCCTTCTCTGTAGCTGTAATTTTGGGGAGTGTATCTGCACCCAACCATCTTCGTACCTCTTCTGTCATTACCACGGTATCCTCCTTATATAACTCTGAAAAAAACAATTGAAAAGCCTCCCTTATATCGTAACTGCTGGTCCGTCTCTCCCCCATTTGATCAGAAATCTCTCTGATTTCATTTTTGGTCATGTCTGTCTTAGCTTTCCAGGCTAATAATTTACCTGGATTCTCGCCATATTCGAAATGGGCCAATTTACTAGCCTCCCATCTTTTTTTTAACCTTGTCTGTAGTAACTCCTCCAATTGTGATTTCAAAATTCTCCTCATGGTATCCAACTTATCTAAAGACTCTGACCCACCCATTTCTAGGCGATCACACTCAATCAATTTGCCTTCCATTGTGCTCATTTACATCCTATACTTCTTATTCCTAGCAACAGTGAGACTTGTTATTTTGCCTCTTAGAAACGCCTTAAACGTGTCCTACACTAGACTTATTGAGGCCGATCCAGTATTAAATTTAAAGAACTCTTCTGTCTATATAAACAATTGTATCTTGACATCATTCTTCAACAACAAAGATCGATCTAATGTCCACCTCCTCACCTCCTTTTTGTGGTGAATTTAATTGTTAAAGCCACCGCCGAATGGTCCGACAAATGAACAGCCATATATTCTAAATTGTCAGCCATTTCCACTAATCCCGGATCTATCAAGAAGTAATCTATCCTAGATGCATGGCCATATTTCTTATTCTTAAAAGAGAAAACCTGTTGAGTTCCTGCTCTTACTCTCCAAATATCACGCAAACCCAGTTCTCTCGTTCTTGACTTGAGGAAACTCTGAGATTTTGGCATAACGGTGAACCTTACACTTGATGATCTATCCAAGTTATTATCAACAGCACATTGAAGTCTCCTGCCATAATAACTGGTCTGGGAAAGTCCAAAAGATGCAGAAACATCTTTGTTATAGGTTCCACATCATCGGAATTTGGCCCATAAAACCCGACCACTGTTAACACTGTGTCATATATCTGAAGTTTAGCAATAGCTCATGTTGTCTGATACAGATTTTAACACTACTGCATTAAGTCGCTGCTTAATAATTATGGCCACTCTCCTAATATTATAATTATTTTCAGTGAACACCACATGTCTAACCCACTTGTTAGCTTTAAATAGCTTAGAGCATTCCCTCCCTGTCAAATGGGTCTCCTGCAAAATAAAGATATGCGCTGAATTATCCCTCAAGTATTGCAAAATTCTATTTCCGGGGCTGTAGACTGGGGAACATGGCGGCCGGCAGAGAGGCGGGCCGCGGAGCGCACAAGTAGAGGAGCCTGACTGGAGGGAGAGGGAAGGAGGGTGAAATACCTGATGTGCCGGCTTACCAGGGGAGCGGAGAAGGGCGCAGTCGGCTCCAGTGTCACGGTGCTCTGGAAGAAGAGGACAGAAGATGGAGCATATGCAGCTGGAGCGAGAGGAGGAGGTTTTACCGGCCGAACTGCGGAAGAGACAATAGGCTCGGCTAGAGGCAGGAGGAAGTGTGGGAAGAGAAGCCTCTGCAGGAATAAAGAAGGTTGTGCCACTGGGGAGGTGAACATTAAAGGTAAGAGTGGGGGCTGCGGGGGAGTAGCTGGAGAACACTCAAAGGTGTTCCTGATAGATCGCTCGCAGCGGAAAAAAGACTTGGGAGTTAAGCTGGATAAAAAAAAGAAAGCGGAGCCCCCTGTGATTGTAAGGCCAAGAATTACCCCATCATTGCGGTCTTATTTTAAAATCCTCCTCTTAGTGGCGTTAGACAATCCCAGCAGGCTCATGGAGGAAGGGAGAGAAGAGGGAACGGAGCCTCTTCCTAATACAGCGATGAAGAAGGTGGGGGCTGAGGCGCGAGGAGTAGGGACGGTAGTGGTGGACAAGGGCGAGATAACTAAAGATCAGTGCCCTGCTCTAGGGGTAAATTTGGAGTCGCAAGATGAACAGTCTGGAGAGACCCCCTTAGTAACGGTGCAAAAGAACAACAATGCACCAGGTCAACGACAATCGTTAATGATGGAGGAAGGTGAGGAAATCCCTAGGACCTCTCCTAGCAAAGCGATGATAGTAAAGTTAACGGAGGAGATTAAAAAGGGGTTCTCGGTGTCTGAGGCAAATCAAGTTAGTATAAGAGAGGCCTGCGAAATATTGGAAACAAAATTTGATTTATTGGCTAAAAGAACGCAGGTATTGGAAGAGACAGTGGAGTCTCTGAAAGAAAATGTAGTATTGATTAAGCAGGACTTGCGGCAATCGAAAGTTAGTGAACAAGAACTACAGGATACACTGGAACAGCTGGAGAATGCAGCAAGGAGGAACAATTTGAGAATTTTAAATATACCAGAGGGGGCGGAAGGTGATGATATTAAGTCGTATATTGACTCACTCATCAAGAATACTCTGCAGTTGGAAGAGACGGATAAGGATATTGCTGCAGATATTCAGAGGATACATAGGGACCCGTTTAGGAGAGATCCTGGTTAAAAATAAACTCGTAAGGTTGTGATTAATTTTCAGACATATGCACCAAAGGAGAAGATCTTGTCAAAAGCATTAAAGCAAAAAACTTTAAGGGGGAAGGATTTCTCCTTTGAAGTAAGGTCGGATCTTGCTAGAAGTACCCTTAATAGACAGTGGGAACTAGGGAATCGCCTTGAGGATTTCAAGAAGTTAGGTGCTTCAGCGCAATTTAAATTTCCAGCCTCATTGCGTGTGATGCATAACAACAAGATGTACAATGTAAGAGATATAAAAACAGCGGACGACTTGTTAGGGTCGATTAGAAATGGATCATCCTAGATATGAAGGTTGGGTCCTCCTCTCTCACGACCCTCTGGTCAGGCTTTCTTTGAAGTGCTCCTAATCTGGGGCTTACCATCTAGCCCAGTATGAGTCATGAATGGGTTCCCCTGGCGGGGGGTTGGGGTCACAGGGTGGGATAGTGGGGGAGCACAGAGTGGGGAGCATGAGGGAGAAAAAGGGAAGAAAAAAAACCTCTTTCACCTCAGGCATACCAGGTAGCATTGCAATTTGGGAAAAGGAGAAGAAATGGGTAAAGATGATATGAGTCCGGGTACAGATAGTAGTTTGCTGCAAGTCAGGACATGGAATGTAAACGGGTTGAGAATAAGAGGAAGGAGAACACTCTCAAGTCTTGCACAACTTCAAGTGCCTGGAGGCTTCATGTCCCAGTTGTTGACTCAAAGCGTTCCAGGATTTCCCTACTCCAGACTGACAATGCAGCCTGAGAAAACAACAGGCAACTACAAGACTGTTTGGGCAGTTAGAAACTCTTTGCAATCCATTAAATGTCCAAACATGCCATCGTAAAGGACTGTTTTGACATTGCAAGTCCTGTATTATCACAACAGGGAAACAGCAAGTATAGCCCAGTAACCATTGGCACATTCTCAAAATGTCCAAAGGGTCAGGCTACCACCCTTCACATCAGGGACCAAGAAATTGATATGCGTAGTCCCACAGGGGTCGTCCTCAGCCCCACCCTTATCCACATATATATGAAACTCATCCGATCACAAGACATCACCATCATCTCTACGCTGATGACACCCAACTCATCTTCTCCCCGATGGACAAAACAACCACTGCCAGAAACCAATTTCACCAACTGCATGAGAATGGGAGCACACTGAATGTGAACCAACTGCCTACAACTCAGCTCTGACTAGACAGACATACTGGTCTTTAGCAACAAGACCTCCCCATGGGACTCCACCTGGTGGCTGTTAGAGCTAGTACCAACACTTATGCCCACAGACCATGAAAGAAATCAAGGAATCATCCTAGATGACACACTCAACATGACTGCTCAAGTCAATGCAGTGTGCACCTCCTGCTTCTCCATCCTAGGCATGCTGTGAAAGATTTTCAAATGGTTGCATCAGAACACCAGATGAACCATCACACAAGAAATCATCACTAGCAGACCAGACTATGGCAACACTCTCTATGCTAGAATCTCCAAACAACTCCTACACAGACCTTAGATCATCCAGAACACCACTGCAAGGCTCATTTCCCAAGCACAACATATTCACACTTCTCACACACAGACAAAGGTCTACACAACACAGGACCAGAATACCTAAACATTTGCATACACTTTCACTAACCTATCAGACACCTATGCTCTGCCTCACTCTCAATCGCACACATTCCCCGCATCCACAAAACTGGAGGTTGCTCATTCTTCTACATCGCACTGAAGACATGGAACTACCTCCTTCAACACATCAGAGCCTCATTCTCACTTCTTGAGTTCTGCAAGAAACAGAAGACCTGGCTGTTCATATAAGCACCTTGGGGACCACAAATCCAAACACCCACCCAAGCACCTCGACACCCTCTTGGGTGATTAGTGTGCTACACAAATTAATATAGCATAGCAAAACACTGACAGACTCTGGGCCTGATTACAACTTTGGCGGAGGGGGTTAATCCGTCCCAAATGTGACAGATATCCCGCCCACCGCATTACGAGTTCCATAGGATATAATGAACTCGTAATACAGTGGGCGGGATATCCGTCACATTTGGGATGGATTAGCCCCCTCCACCAAAGTTGTAATCAGGCCCTATGTTTCTGATAATGAGACAGTCACCCTCTTTCCATCTGGTGAGGTGTTACCCTATTAGTGCTGATTCAAACTCAGGATTCTTGTGCATTGTTGTAAATAGTGAAGGAAAAGTGGTGGTAACATCTAGTGACTTGGAAATCGTGCCCCAGGTTTTAAGGAGAGTATGTGTTATCTCTGAGGCGTAGGCGGCTGGGGGGTTGTGTTTTTTAGGCATCCATAATGGTTCCACAGTGGGTTACCCATTAATGCCCTCTGCATATAAACCCAAAGTTTTTCCATATCTCTAATCCAGTGGTCCTCAAGCTTTTGACTTCTGTGGAACCCACTTAATCAATACTACCATCCAGGGACCCCCATAGAACAATGCTTGGAATCAGGAACCCCCATTGATTCATTACTGGAAGCCAGGTACTCCGACCTAATCAATTTAGATCATGTGAACCACAAAACAATGTACAAATGATGAAATATTTTATTTAATTCACAAACAAATTAAAAATAACCAACATTTAATTTAGATGGGAATGTTGGAGCTTTTCTAAATTTAATTAAAGGAACCCATTAACCATACTATGCTCTGTTTGATGCACTTGCACTATACTACATATCAATCTGTGGATACAAACTTAATTTTTAGCCTCCAATCTGAAATTCATTCACATTTACAGAACATTAAAAAAAATCAGTTTTCAATTTTGCTTCTTTATTCATATATACTTTATTAAACTGGTAATATTATTTCATTTTCTATGCCTTCGTCGACCCTCTGATCAGGCTTCGTGGACCTCCAGTGTTCCCCAGACCACGGGGTAAGAACCTATGCTCCAAGGAACTAGTCAAATGCCATACATGACTGGGCTGCTCTAAAGGGGGACTAAAAATGTGGGGTGCTGAGGCTCACATGCGCCTTGGGGCTTCACATGATTGGTTTGGCTACTCTAGGAGGTACGTTTACACAAATAAAGGCATCACATATTTCCTGGAAACCTACCTTGTCCCAGTGTGGTATGAGTATTGGTAGTGCTTGAAAGGTATGTAAAACCTTGGGAGGATGTTGATTTTTAATGTGGCTATGCGTCCCAACCAGGAATTGAATAGTGGTCTTCATTTGGTTTGGTCATTTTTTTCGATATCCTTCCATAGCTGCGAATAGGGAGCTTTATACAGCTCTTGGATATTTGGGGAGATATGAACCCAAAGATATTCGTTTTTTCTGCTTGCCCAACGCGATAGAAAAAGGGTCTCTATCCAATGGAGAAGGAGATCTTGTGTTAGGCCTATCTCTAGTATTGCAGTTATAGTCATATTTATCTGGAAATCAGCGATTTCCCTAAAGGATTCTATAGTATTCTAATTGGCTTCAATTTGAAGGTCTGCAGATTGGTCAGTGCCAACAATATGTTATCTGCAAATAGATGTATTTTCTGGGATTGCCCATGAAATTGCATCACCTCCTGCCTCATTTTTAGGTCAAAGCCTACTAGACAGTACTGTGTGGTTTGCTAACAACTTCCTGGGTTACATTCTCCTTGCTTCCCTGGGTATGCATTCAGCCCATTGCTTACCATTGGCTTTGATTCTGTTGCTCACATTTGCTTGCTTTCTATTTGCTTGCTTTATTTCTTTTAGGCTGTCCAGCTTGAGTTTATTCCTCCTCTGGAGCATAGACTATTCACTGTATTATTTCAGAAGTATTTGCTTTCTGTAAACAGGTCATTAAATCTTGTTCTAATCTTGTCACATTAGCTGTGCAGACAGAGGTCAAATGTTAGGCTCTGTCTTCCAAGGGAGATTGGTGTTTACTTTTCTTTCTCTGACTTCAAAGTGGGAAGATGTCTGTGTCAATCTTGCTGGGAAAGGAAAGGTTTTTTCCTAGCACACAACAACATTTAAATGTCTGTAATCATACTGTGCGGATATTTAAGAATATATCAAAATTAGGAAATCATCCATACATCACATTTTTATGTAATTATGAAGTGTGGTGGAAACACTTTAATAGAGCAAAACAAATCAATATACTTGGCGATGATGTTTCTATACATTATAGTTTGTGCACTGTATACTTTTACCAGTAAAACTGTATGCCTGTGCAAATGTAATGGTCAGTTCAACTGACAATGTGTTGTCAGCAATGGCAGTGTGCTATCAAACCATGCATACGCCACACTACGACACTCCACTCTACACCACTCTATACCACTCTACTCCACTCTGTGCCTTTCTACTCTATGACACACAATTCCATTCTAAGACACTCCTCTACGACACACCATTCCAGTCTTTGATACTTTATTCCACTCTGCGACACTCCACCCTATATCATTCCACTCTATGTCACTCCACTTTGCACCACTCCACTCTATAACACACCACTCCACTCTTCGACACGCCACTGCACTCCACTCTACAACACTCCATACTTTGACACTCCACTCTATGTCACTCCACTCTATGCCACTCTACGACATGCCACTCCATTTCACTCTACGACAAGGCACTCTATGACATGCCACTCCACTCTACCACAGGCCACTCCATATGCTACTCAACTCTATTGAAAGACATGCCACTCCATTCTATGTCACTCCACTCTATGCCACTCCACTGAAACTCTACAACATGCCACTCTACTTTACAACACGTCACTCCCCTCCACTCTACGCCACTCTATCCCCTTCTAATCAACACTACTCCATTAAATGGCATTTTACTCCACTCTACTACACTCCACTCTATGGCACTCTACTCCACTCTATGCCTCTCTACTCTATGAAAGGTCACTTCACTCTATTCGATGCCACTCCACTTCACTCTCCCTCTACAACACTTTACTCCACTTCAAGACACTCCACTCTACTCCACTCAACTCTATGCCACTCCAATCTACGACACTCTAATCCTCTCTATACCCCTCCACTCTACAACTCTGCTCCACTCTGTCACTCCACTTTACACCATTGTACTCCACTCTGCTCCACCCTATGACAATGTACTCCACTCTACACCACAACACTTTACTCCACTGTTTGCAACTCCCTCTACACCACTCCACACCATTTTACTCCACTGTGTGTGACTCCACTCTACCCTTCTATGGGACTCCAGTCTACCCTACAACACTCTACTCCACTCTACACTGCTCCACTCAATGAAACTCTATGCCACTCCACTCTACAACACTCTACTCTAAGACTCTCTACTACACTCCACTGAATGACACTCTATGCCCCTCCCCTCTACAATCGTCCACTCTACTCCACTTCACTCTACTCCCCTCCACTCTAAGCCCTGTGCAATAGTCTATACCACTCCATGACACTCTACTCCACAACACTCTACACCACTCCAATCTCCTCTTCTCCACTCTACTCTAGTCCACTCTGCTGACACTCCACTCTACGGCACTCCGCAACACTCTATGCCAGTCCATGACATTCTATGGCACTCCATGCCACTTCATAACACTTCACTCTACCTGACTCCACTCTGTGACACTCCACTCCACGCAACTCTCCTCCACACCACTATCTTTTAGCTATGCTGAACAGCAGCCGCACTGGTGTACAATATGACTAAAACACATTGGCAAAGCCAGTAGCTCTTGCATAAGCAAGACCTACTGGATTTTCCAATGCTTGTTTGAGCTAGGTGTTCAACTGATAGAGCAAACAGCAGGGGTGGAAGAGGGCACCCCTGATTTGTTCCTCAGTAGAGTCTATAAGGGTTGGTTTTGTCCTCATGTATTACCACAGAGTGTGTCTAGTTGGTGTGGCCCATGTATTTTTTCTATCATAGGGACCATTCTTTTACTTTACGTAGGTAGGCCAAGCCTACACAATCAAATACTTGTGAACGACTCATCAGATAATATTAAAAGGCTAACCACACCTCATTGATCACAGTCTATTAGAGGCAGCATGTATTCTTCAAATCCGCTGGCAAGGAGTTTTGTGTATATTTTAATATCCAGATTTAGCAGATATTTCTTTATATGACAAGCATTGGACAAGGTGCTGGTTTTCCTTCTTTGCGTATTAGTATTTTTTTGCGTGCTGCATCATTGGAGCAACCATTGTGTCGGCCAGAATGAATTATATAACTTTGCTAATTTTGGAGACACCCTTGAATTTAGTATGTGCAGGATTATTTTCCCAATTTTAGCTGTTCTCAGGCTGTCCACCAGACGTCTGTCTGCCTTGTTGGCGTCTCGTAAAAGTGCTGTTTTAATCTTAGTAGCATCCTTTACAATTTTCTGTGAGTAAAGTAGTAAGTTGACATCTAAGGTGTACAATTTCTCTTACAGCACCAATGAATCCCTCCTTTATATGTTGTTGTACTGCCAACGACAGTTCTTATTCAAGATTTTTTTGTCAGGGACCAATCTGTTTTTTTTCTCCATTTTAAGCAAAATGCATTTCCCTCCCATTACTGCTTTATAAGCCTCCCAGAGTACTTGTTTGACTACTGTAGTGTTATTATTATGCTCAAAGTATTTGTCAAATATGTGTGCCGGTCTCTGATTCATAGATCTTATCTTTAAATAGAGTGTGGTCAAAATGCCAGGAATTACACTTTTTGGAAAGTTTGGTTATTTCACAGTCCCATAATAATAGAGTGTGGTCCATGAGGGCAACAATACCCATTTTGATAGCTATTGTGGTTTAAAACAGGGCTTGTGTTTCCCATATCAGGTCTCTGTCTATGTTCAGAAGTGGGATAGATGTACATTTGAGTAAAAAGTGCATTCTCTATCTTGAACTTGGACTTGATTTATTTATTTATTTATTAAATCATTCTCTTCTATTGTCTTGGTAAGTGTTACGGACATTTCTCCACTGAGTTATCTCTTGTGTGTGCATCAATCTGTCGCTGTTGAGAGCACTTATTACATCACTCAGCTATGCCAACTTGCCTGTCCAGTGTTCTTTTATAGTTTGTAATGGGGGGGTTGAGAACGTTTTCTTGGCTTGCTGTCAGGGCATATGGGTTCACCTAGGTAATCTCCCTATTTTCCCATTTCCCTGTAAATATCAGGTATCTACCGTATTGCTTGTCTTTGATGATTCTCTCAATCTCAAAGAGAAGATCTATGTGTAGGAGGTTGGTTGGTTTTGTTGAGCTGTAACTTGTAGCTGTACTAGGTAATAATTATAGTTCAGGGGTTTTACACCCCTAGGTAACAGCTGCGCCTCCTGCAAACATAATATCTTGAGTCTTTCTGCCATTATTGTCCTCACGATTTTGTGTTGTTTAATAGGTGAATCGAGGTTGCTGAAGATCCACTTCATAAAGCTAGTGACTGATGCATGTTTAAGTGATTATTTGCTTGTGGGATTGTTTGTTTTCCCATTATGGATTGTGGAACATAATCTCCTGTAGTGCTAAAAAGAGATCTGCTGTGTGATTTGCCCTGCCCTCAACTTTGTTCACTTCATTGTTGACCTATAATTCTCCCTCACACCTCCCTCAACTTCCCTTAAAATGTATTAAAACGTAAAGAACATAGAGAATTGGGTGAGTGTTTGATACTCGCCAGATGTAGTGGTGAGAATACATGTGTGGCTCAACTTCTCCTTCCTCCCTCCTGGCATGTGGCACCCAAGCCTACTCATCCATGTAGAGTCTTACTATTTTCCCCTACTTTCCGGGGACATACCATTTTCTGTGATGATCCTGGGCCACAGATAGTACTTATCACATCATTTGTCGGGGCAACTCACAGTTGTTTTTTGGTGCACATTTCCCCTCTGTGTAGTTATTAATTTCTACTGTTGTGCACCTTTTCCCATCTGCTCTTCTTGCAAGTTTTGTCTTGGTGCTGTGACTGGTTGTCTCTCTGTGCTGGCCTGAAGGAATCCCAGAATGGATCTTACTTGTGCTGCAGTGTGGATCATATGGGTTTTGAGGTTGAGGTGGAACATCAGTGCAAACATATAGGCCCATCTGCATTTTTATATTTTGCTGTTGAATTTTGCTCATGATCTCAGTCATTGATCTTCTTTTGGTCAACGTGTTTTGTTAACTGTCTTGATTCAATTTAGATTTCATCCATTGTCCCCTCTTGTTGCAGTATTCTCTCTTTTAGACTACAGCTAGCCAATTTCATAAGGATGTCACACAGGAATATTCTGTGTGACATTACTTGGGGTCCTACTCAATACATTCTGACTATGTGAATGAAGAAGGTCTCATCTTCTTCCATAAGTTGGTGAATAAGTGTTGCTGAACATCTCAGTATTGGTTCCTTCTACGTGCTTTGGTAAATTTCATATTCAAATATTGTCTCTTTTACATCTATCTTTGAGATAATCACATTTATCTCTCTGGCTTGTCAACCTCTCTGTTACCAGGCCCATTGTTTTATACAGATCGTCCATGTTAGTGCTCATGGTTGTAATTGAATCCTTGTTTGCACTGGCCCTATCCCCAATTGATATATTTGGCTAATGCTGTTTTTTTGAGTTTTCATCTCTATACATAGAGAGGCAATTTGCTCTTTGAAGGTTGTGCTAATTTTTTCTAGAAGATTTTGCAAGAAAGGCATTAAGGTGGTCATTACAACCCTGGCGGTCGGTGTTAAAGCGGCGGTAAGACCGCCAACAGGCCAGCGGAAAACAAAATGGAATCCCGACCGTGGCGGAAACCGCCATCATAGACAGCCACTTGAACACTCCGACCGCCACAGCGGTACAAACAAACAGCATGGAGGTCACCGCCAACAGACAGGCGGAGGACAATGTACCGTCCACAGTATCACAACCTACCAATCCACCACCTTTTCCGGGGCGGATTCACCGCGAACAAAAACATGGCGGAAACAGGACTTCGAAGGGAAAACGCTCACCTCTACACACCCCACGAGGAATCCGGACGCCATGGAACCCGAGCTCCAGATCCTGCCAGCCCTTATCTTCTTGCTCCACTACCAGGAGCACGAACGCCGGCGGCGAAGACCACGGTGAGTACTGCACCTATGACACAGGGGAGGGGGGAGGGAAAAAACAGGGACACACACACGCATCACCCCCACCCTCACACACTACAACACACACACTAATACAGCATGATACATTACAGTTACACACCCTAGACCCCCCGGAAGAATGCAAAGACAAAAGGAAATGAGTGTCACCATTGTAATATATTAAAATCCAGTAAGCAAAAATATATTTACACTATAAACAAATATATACACCAAGAATAGTAGTCCAGGTTGTGCTCCATTGAAGTCCGTGGAACACTGGGCCCACACAGCATGGGCGAGGCCCACACTCAATCCCCGAACATGACGGAGAGAACACTGCAGGGGCATCAGATAGCAATAAAACAGGCCCCTCAGGGGGAAGGGAAAGGGGGGGCACCTCATCCGGTTGAGTGCACGATGCCAAATCCACGAGGGGGCCACATGCCCACTGTTCAATCCTGGGGAGTGCAAAGCCACAGTCTCTCAAGTCTCTACAGTGGGTGGGTTGCCCACTGTTCCATCCTGGGGAGTGCAAAGCCACAGTCTCTCAAGTCTCTACAGTGGGTTGGTTGCCCACTGTTCCATCCTTGGAAGTGCAAAGCCACAGTCTCTCAAGTCTCTATAGTGGGTGGGTTGCCCACTGTTCAATCCTGGGGAGTGCAAAGCCACAGTCTCTCAAGTCTCTACAGTGGATGGGTTGCCCACTGTTCCATCCTGGGGAGTGCAAAGCCACAGTCTCTCAAATCTCTACAGTGGGTGCGTTGCCCACTGTTCAACCTGGGGAGTGCAAAGCCATAGTCTCTCAAGTGGATAACAGTCTCCACTGGTTCTTGAGGGGGCCTTGTGCCCAGAGTGCTTCATCCTGCCAAGGACTGAGGTAGTGGATATGAATCTCCACTGGTTCTGGAGGGGGCCTTGTGCCCAGAGTGCTTCATCCTGCCAAGGACTGAGGTAGTGGATGCCTTACTCCACTGGTTCTGGAGGGGGCCTTGTGCCCAGAGTGCTTCATCCTGCCAAGGACTGAGGTAGTGGATGTGAATCTCCACTGGTTCTGTAGGGGGCCTTGTGCCCAGAGTGCTTCATCCTGCCAAGGACTGAGGTAGTGGATGCCTTACTCCACTGGTTCTGGAGGGGGCCTTGTGCCCAGAGTGCTTCATCCTGCCAAGGACTGAGGTAGTGGATGTGAATCTCCACTGGTTCTGGAGGGGGCCTTGTGCCCAGAGTGCTTCATCCTGCCAAGGACTGAGGTAGTGGATGTATCTCTCCACTGGTTCTGGAGGGGGCCTTGTGCCCAGAGTGCTTCATCCTGCCAAGGACTGAGGTAGTGGATGTGAATCTCCACTGGTTCTGGAGGGGGCCTTGTGCCCAAATTGCTTCATCCTGCTCGTGAGGGACTCAGTAGCGCCAGTGCCCTCATGGGCCAGCGGTGCTTGCTGCGGCGGTGTCCTTGGCAGTGGTGCTTGTGGCGGCAGTGTCCTGTTCATCACTGCTTGTGGCGGCGGTGTCCTTGGCAGCGGTGCTTGTGGCGGCAGTGTCCTGTTCAGCGGTGCTTGTGGTGGCGGTGTCCTTGACAGCGGTGCTTGTGGCGGCGGTGTCCTGTTCAGCTGTGCTTGTGGAAGCGGTGTCCTGTTCAGCGAAGCTTGTGGCGGCGTTGTCCTTGGCAGCGGTGCTTGTGGCGGCAGTGTCCTGTTCAGCGGTGCTTGTGGTTGCGGTGTCCTGTTCAGCAGTGCCTGTGGCGGCAGTGTCCTGTTCAGCGGTGCTTGTGGCGGCAGTGTCCTATTCAGCGGTGCTTGTGGCGGCGGGGTCCTTGGCAGTGACTCAGCTGCTGGCGGTCCTATCTGGCACAGTGGGGCTGGTGCTGGCGGTCCCTTATGGCCCAGCGGGGCTGGTGCTGGCGGTCCCTTATGGCCCAGCGGGGCTGGTGCTGGCGGTCCTGTCCTGGGCCGCTGGGCTGGTGCTGGCGGTCCTGTCCTGGGCAGCTGGGTTGGTGCTGGCGGTGGCCTCCTGGGCAGCAGGGATGATGGTGGTGGCCTCCTGGGCAGCAGGGCTGATGCTGGCGGTGGCATCCTGGGCAACGGGGATGATGGCGGTCTTCTCCGCCGTGCTGCTCTTCCCAGACTTGCTGAGTTTCTTATGCCCCTTCCCCACCTTGGAAGGTGTCGCAGCTGACTCCACACTCCCACTTGCACCCCTGGGAGCGGCTTTGGTAGCTGGAGTCTTCCCCCTCTCCCACTGGGCACTGGCCAACTTTTGATGCTTGACAGGTGGGGGACTGTCCGTGCTGTGGCTCCGTGCCACTCTGGGTGCCCTGCTGCCTGGTGCACTCCAGATTCCGGTGACTACAGGCACCACTGGTCCCGGAGATGTTGTGGCTGAGGTGCTAGGTTGGGACCTGGAGAGCCGGGCCCTAGAAGACTGACGGGGTGGGGGAGGTGAGGGAAAGAGGTCAAGGGTGGACAGGAAAAGTTTCTTGGGAACACTGGAACGGGTAGCTGGAGGGGGTTTGGGAGTGGAGGAAGAGGTTGTGGTTGTAGGAGGTGTTCGTTTGGTGACTTTGGGTGAAGGTGCATGCGCTGTAGGCTGTCGTGAGGTGGATGGCTGTTGGGTGGGTGTGTGGCTGCGTTTGTGTACACAGGGGACGTGTGAATGGTAGTGGGGGTGGTGACTGCACGTGAGCAGGGTGTGATGGTGTGTGCTGGTGATGGAAGTAGTGGCTGTAGATGTAGTGCATGCAGGTGTGAGTGGAGACGAGACTGGGAGGGAGGAGGGAGACGAGGAGTAGGGGGACACAGTGGAGGCAGTGGATGTTGGTGTGTCTGCATGTGTGTGATGCTTGCGTGAGTGCCTGTGGGATGTGTGGTGCTTATGTTTGCCTGAGCTTCCCTTGTGTGTTGACGTGTGTGCATACTGGTCTGAAGGTGTGCTTGGGATAGGCTGAGGTAGAGGGGATTGGGTCTGGGTGGAGGAAGTTGGAGGGGGGAGGCTAGAGACAGGGACAATAGCTGCCATCAGTGCTGAGCCCAGAGTCTGAAAAGCTCACTGAAGGGCCACCTGACCAGAATGAATGCCCTCCAGGAATGCATTTGTTCGTTGCAACTGCCTTTCTACACCCTGGATTGCATTCAAAATGGTAGACTGCCCAACAGTGAGGGACCTGAGGAGGTCAATGGCCTCCTCACTGAGGGCAGCAGGGGTGACTGGGGCAGGGCCTGGTTGTTCCTGGGGCGAAGGTGATGCCCACCCTCCTGGGTGAGCGGGCACGGGGCAAAGGCTGAGGGGCTGCTGGGAGGGCGGTGCTGGTAGGGGGGGTGGCGGCTGTACCTGTAGATGCGGGGAGCACAGATGTGGCCGCCACCACAAGGGAGCTCCCATCAGAGGACGAGTCCGTATCACTGGTGTCAGCTCCTGTCCCCGCCGTGGAGCTCCCCTCGCCCTCCGTCCCACTGGTGAATTCCGAGTCCGTAGTGTCGCCCTCCAGGGCCATGTGGGATGCAGCTCCCTTCTGTTCTGGTGCCACTGCTCCTTCGCTTGATGATGCTAATGCACACAAGAACAGGGAGACCACAAAAAGGGGGGGAACGACAGAAGAAAGAAATGTTGAGTGCATTCATTACCGCTACCATTGGCGGACACGACAGACACAGAAGCCCCCTGCACTATGCCGCGCACTTGGGGCCCACTGTTCAATCCCTGGGACATGGCCTACAAGGCTATGGCCGACATCTGCACACATGGATGTCACAGGAGCATGACTAGGTGTACTTGGCACTGTACACAGGTGGGGTGGGGTGCCACAGGGTCTCCCAGAACAAGGGGACCTAACTAGCACACTCGCCCTGGCCTAAGGAAACCCACAGCCCACCTCCCCCACCCAGACACCTCCACTGCGCGCAAAATCAGCAGAATGTGTTACCACTCTGTCGTCCCATTTCCAGGGGGCGCTGTAAGAGGACTGTCGGAAGCCTGGGAATCACCTTGAACACCTATCTAGAGTCCCTTGCTGACTCCTGTTTGTTTCACTTTTCTCCATGGTACACTTGTGTAGTACTACATTTGCTTCCTGGGACTGCAAATCCCATAATGCACAGCCTGCTAGTCAGGAAAGCCCGGATTCTGTTTCCCATTGTTTTCAATGGGAGAAGTCCAGTTGCTCCTTTTCACCGGATCCTCTCCTCCAGGACTTGCAAGTGTCTGAAACTACACACACCTGTGACCTCTCCTGTGCAGCCCAGCTTGGAACTGCTTAAAAGCAGCCATTTCCTCAAGCTCCCCGTCGTGCATTGGACTTCGATTCCTTTGTGTTGCAGACCCTTTGTCGCTGGTGTTCCAGTTTTGTTCCTGTTCTGTTCCAGCTTGATCCTGTTTCCTGTTTCTCTGCCCTGCTCCTGATTGTTCCAGCCAGAGTCTGCTCCCTATCTCTTAGCCTTGTACCTGTTTGTTTCTTCCAGAGCCTGCTCCCTGTTTCTCTGCCCTGCTTCTGCCTTGTTTCAGCCTGAACCTGCTCTCTGTTTCCCAGTCCTGTTTACTACTCATTCCTACTCCCTGTATTCCAGTCCTGTCATTGCCTGTTCCAGCCAGAGCCTGCTCTCAGTTTCCCAGTCCTATATCTGTTTGTTCCAGCCAGAAGTTTGCAACCTGTTTTCAAGTCCTAGTCCCGCCTTTACTTCAGCCTAACCCAGTTCTTGCCTCTGCCTCTTTGTTTGTTCCCTTCTGTTTCTTCTTGGTTCTTTGTGTCTGGTAAGTGTTCTATCAGTCTTCACCCGTGTATAAGTGTCCTCCTTTGTACTGGGGTTGGCTCCTGGATTCCAGGAGGCAATTCCAGCCCCCATCCTTGTCTAGTGTTATACGTTGTCTTTCGTGCCTAACAGTGACAGCGTGCTATTGCTGTTTTCTCAGGAATCGCCACGGTGTTTCCAGCTGGACCCACAAGAGCGTGTCCTGTGTATGTAAGTACTATCCTTGTTTGTGCTCTAGGGACCAGAGACAGAATCACTTCTGCTGCCTCCTTTCTATGGGGCTGGCAGGGTGACTATCTGTAAGAGCAAACTGCACAGAGGCATTGAGATTCTCTGTCACTGTGGGAGGTTCTGCGCCTTACTCTGTGTACAACCCCAGCGTGTTTGTCCACTAGTAATCTGTTTCCTATTTGCTCACACAAGGGTTGCTCTGCTTTTACTTTCCTGTTTCCTGTGCCTGTCCATAGCTGTCCTTCCCCTGTACGCCTTTAGCTGCTCTTATGCCCCAGTACACTACCTCTTTAGAATATTCGGTGACCTCAAGGGGTGTCCCAACCAGAGTCCTGATCAGACCCGCCCGAAACCGTGACAGAATGATAGTGTACTCACCCCCTTGTGGCTGCTGTGATGCTCTCAAGCGCCCATCCAACTCCGGGTACGCCACCGCCAGGATCCTGAACAACAGGGGGGTCATGGTGCGACGGGCACCCCTCCCACGTTGGGAGACCATCCCCAGCTGGGCCTCCGCCGTCTTCTTGCTCCAGCGGCGAATGTCCTCCCATCTCTTACGGCAGTGGGTGCTCCGTCTGTGGTAGACCCCCAGGGTGCGGACGTCCTTGGCGATGACAAGTAGAAGTATCCTTCTACTGGTGGGCGCTGACCTACATGAATTGTACAGGGGAAAAAGAAAAGTTATTACCAACTGCACCTTCACAGTCATTGGCCCCCATCCCTACCCTTGCCATGTGGCACATGCACTCACCGTCGTTTCATGCACGCCTCAATCTCCCCCCCCATCTTTCATCCACCCCACTCCACACAGGTATAGCCCATACAGCATGCTCCCAGTGTACTTACCTGTTTGTCTGGAGGACCGTAGAGTAGCGTGTACTGGGGGAGGACCCCATCCACGAGTTTCTCCAACTCCTCCGATGTGAAGGCAGGGGCCCTTTCCCCAGACGCACGAGCCATTGTGTCTTCCAGACCGAGGTCACAGCAGCACTTGCAGTGTAGGTCCTCTCCTGTCGAAGATCAGGTATCGAGTGATTGAACAGATAGAAAATGGCGGTCACGTCCGCAGCGGTGCGTACCGTCACCACCGGCGTACATCGTCATTGGCTTGTGGGACCCATAGGGTCCAATGTTAACCAATGCAGAATTGCGCCGTGGTCTTCGATCGCCTACTGCGACGGTGTACAACGCCAGCGCAGTTACCTCACATCCCATTGTCCCACTTTACAGGTCAGGCAGCCACCATTTCAGGGGCCCACATGGCTTCATTTTTAACTGCGTCACACATACCTAGGCCTTGCCTCAACAGTCATACAGGCCAAATTTCGGATGATGATTCGTGTTCTGTGTAAGCTGTGGGTACGTACCTCTGAGTTGGTTGACTCTGTGCTCGCTGTTGTCATTCATACGCACCGTCCGCTGGGACATGTGAGGAGATGGCGGCATCCTCTGGTGTACAGACCGCTGGTGGACCTGTCGACAATGGAGGAAAGACATGTGATCATCACCTACAGGCTTGTTCTTGCCACAATCCTGGAACTGTGTGCCCAGCTGGAGCCAGACCTGATGTCAGCTATCCGCCATACCACAGGAATCACCCCTCTAGTGCAGGTGCTGTCAGTACTCCATTTCCTTGCAAGTGGGTCATTTCAAACAACAGTGGCCACAGCATCAGGGATGACCCAGCCTATGTTTTCCAACGTGTTGTCCAAAGTGTTGTCTGCCCTGCTGAAACACATCGTTTTCCCTCAGGTGGAGGATTTGCCTACAGTGAAAAGTGACTTCTATACCTGAGAGATATCCCCACCATCATAGGTGCCATTTATGGGACACATGTGGCTTTGGTACCACCCCCCCGCAGGAGTGAACAGGTGTACAGAAACCGGAAGAGTTATCATTCCATGAATGTGCAGATGGTGTGTTTGGCAGCCCAGTACATCTCCCATGTGAATGCAAAATTCCCTGGCTCAGTGCATGATGCTTACATCCTGCGGAATAGCAGCATCCCTTATGTGATGGGGCAACTCCAGAGGCTCCGTGTGTGGCTATTAGGTGAGCACCTGGAAGCAAGTCAGTGGGAATGGTTGTCTGGGTCTGGGGATATCCCTACAGGTCAGTGTGTGTCTAACAGTTGCCCTCGCCATTTGCAGGTGACTCTGGTTACCCCAACCTGTCATGGCTACTGACCCCAGTGAGGAATCCCAGGACAAGGGCAGAGGAACGTTACAATAAGGCCCATGGGAGGACTCGGAGGACTATAGAGCGGACCTTCGGCCTCCTGAAGGCGAGGTTCAGGTGGCTCCATATGACAGGTGGATCCCTATTCTACTCACCAAAGAAGGTGTGCCAGATCATCGTGGCCTGCTGTATGCTTCACAACTTAGCTTTGCGACGACAGGTGCCTTTTCTGCAGGAGGATGGTCCAGATGGCGGTGTTGTGGCAGCTGTGGAGCCTGTGGACAGTGAAGACGAGGAAGCAGAAGAAGAGGACATCAACAACAGGAACTCGGTTATCCTGCAGTACTTCCAGTGAGACACAGGTAGGAATACAAACATGCCTACTACATGTACTTTAACACTACTACCTCTCTACTGTGTGCCGTTTTCACCCAGTGTATGGTCACTGAGTTGTCACTTTCCCTTACGATTTCACAGATGTGGGTCCCACTGTGTGACATCTGCTTTGTTTCCTCATGGACTAGAGCTGTGTGACATAGGTATGTTGACATTACAATTGAAAGAGCATTTTTTCACTGTAATTGCTAATACACTATTTCGAAATCACAGACAGACTCCAGATTGTTTTGTGCTTTAAGGGTGTTTATTTCAGTGCTGTGTGGGGTGATGGTGGAGGAATGTCCATGGCAGAGTCCAGTCTATTAGTCTCACAGGTGCATTGCCCACATGGGCATAGGAAGTGGAGCTGGGGCAGTTTGAGGATGGACAGGGTGACAAGGTGGGACAAAAGGATGACAATCAGGGTGGTCTTATGTCTTGGAGGGGATCTTGGCATTGTTCTCTGTCTTTGTCCTGGATCTCAGGGACCGTTTGCGGGGTGGTTCTCCATCTGCAGGGGGTGGGGTGCTGGTGTGGTGGTCCTGTGGCGGTGCCTCCTGTACA
The DNA here is from genome assembly GCF_031143425.1 of Pleurodeles waltl. Taxonomy (NCBI): domain Eukaryota; kingdom Metazoa; phylum Chordata; class Amphibia; order Caudata; family Salamandridae; genus Pleurodeles; species Pleurodeles waltl. The sequence continues at coordinate 599,161,006 of NC_090446.1, read as the reverse complement.
CTAGCGCCGGCGGAGGTGGTGGGCAGTTCATCGTCCAGGCTAGTGTCAGGGGCCCCTTGTTGTGCCACAGTGTCCCTCCTGGTGTTGAGGACTTCCTTCGGCACCCCTACGATGGTGCCCAGGGTGGATTGATGGATCTGAGTTCCTCCCTGAAGCCCAAATACTGTTCCTCCTGCAGCCGCTGGGTCTCCAGAAACTTGGCCAGTACTGTTGCCATCGTCTCCTGGGAATGGTGGTAGGCTCCCATGATGTTGGAGAGGGCCTCGTGGAGAGTGGGTTCCCTGGGCCTCTCCTCCCCCTGTCGCACAGCAGCCCTCCCAGTTCCCCTGTGTTCCTGTGCCTCCGTCCCCTGGACCGTGTGCCCACTGCCCCCAGGTCCCTGTTGTTGTTGGGGTGGTGGGTTAGCCTGGGTTCCCTGTAGTGGTGGACACACTGCTGCTTGACGTGTCCTGGGGACAGAGGTATGGGCCCGCTGGGTGGGTGCTGTGCTAGTGGTTTCAGAGGGAGGAAGCTCTGTGGCGGCCTGTGACTGTGTCAGGGGAACCGACTGTCCAGAGGTCCCAGATGGGCCGGGCTGGTCATCTAGATCCAGTTGGACAGAGCTGCTGTCATCACTGTGGGCCTCTTCTGTGGGTGGTGTGGACATGTGTGGACCCTCCTGTCCGGTGACTTTGGGTAGGGGTCCTGCAGGGGTATAAAAGGATGTTTATTACATCTGTGTGTGGCATGGTGTGCAATGGGTGGGTGACCCTGTACCCCAGTGCTTGCATTCCTGTGTGGGTCCTTGTGTGATGGTGGTTTAGGGGGGTGTATGGGTATGTGCAGTGGCCATGCTTTGGTGATGGGTGTCCATGCTTTGTTGTTGCATGCAGGGCTTGGTGTTAGGATGTGTGGTTTGTGATGTTGGGACATTTGTGAGGAGTTGGAGTGATGGGGGTGAGGGTATGGGTGAGGGTGGGGGTATGTGATAGCATGCAAGTAGGGTGGGGGATGTAATAGTTAAGATTTTACTTACCAGAGTCCATTCCTCCATCTACTCCTGCGAGGCCCTCAGGATGCAGAATCGCCAAGACTTGCTCCTCCCATGTTGTTAGTTGTGGGGGAGGAGGTTGGGGTCTGCCGCCAGTCCTCTGTACTGCAATGTGGTGTCTTGAGACCACGGAACGCACCTTCCCTGTAGGTCGTTCCACCTCTTCCTGATGTCATCCCTATTTCTTGGGTGCTGTCCCACTGCGTTGACCCTGTCCACTATTCTGCGCCATAGCTCCATCTTCCTAGCTATGGAGGTGTGCTGCACCTGTGATCCAAATAGCTGTGGCTCTACCCGGACGATTTCCTCCACCATGACCCTGAGCTCCTCCTCAGAGAACCTGGGGTGTCTTTGCCGTGCCATGGGGTGGTGTGGGTGATATGTGGGGTGGTGTGTGTAGTGATAAGTGGGGTGATATTTAGTGGTGTGGTGTGTTGTAGTGTAGCCATTTTTAATGTAGCTTTCTGCGCGTTTGCTTAAAGTATTAGGCCTCTGTGCACTTTGCCCTAGATGCATTTTATTTAGCCTTGCACTGTTATTTTACAATAACCAGTTTCACTGTCTTGTTTTATTTTCTTCTATCACACTGTTTAGCTTACTTCAGCACTGAAGTTCTCAAACAATACATTCTTGCTCGCTCTGTGCTTCAGTCAAGGATACAGTCTGGTACATTGCCAATAGACGTGGTAGAAGTTTAGTCTTTAGGGTTCGTAGAAAGTACACATTCTTACGTAGGGACGTTTCTTAGAACACCGACGTGTTAGTTATAAAAACACTTCCTAGTCCTGGTACACATAAGAGGGAGATTCCGACCAGGAACCCACAACTAAATGCTGACTGCCCTGTTGCAGATGCTGATCCCGATCAAAGGCCTTTGCTCAGGTATGAGGGTCGATGTCCTCACGGGGGAACCTGAAAGACAGGCTTAGAGCTTAACATGCTGTGCTCAAAATAGAACTTAGAAGAGAACTTAGAAGAGAAGAGTAATCTAGTTGCACTATGATAGCAATATTCTTATGTTTCACTCTCCTCGTTACTATTTCAATCCTACTGTGTTGTATGGTTCTGGTTATTGCGGCTCACGCCTTGTTATCTAAAATGCAGTCATTTTATTAAACCAATCTTTAAAACTTAAACTGCCTTTGTCATTTGTATATGAGACCACACTGTGTATGAGAGAACTGGGTGGGATCTGAGTGACCACGACTTCCCTGGGAAGCACTAAGATGTCATGCGCTCGGCTGCCCAATTGTCTCTTCCAGTTGGGAGAGACAAGGCACTGCTAGTTAGCCGGAGCTCAACCCGGATTTGGGGTGACAAGGGTTCTTTCGCCGTGGATTAGACTTAGTCTCCCACACAGTGAACGATCTTGCCGCCCAAAAATCCAGTAGTCTCATTAGGATAATGACAGCCTATACGACAGTGTGAGGTGCGTGGAAGTTATGTGGGTGATGGTATTGTGTGCCTGTGGATGCTTGGTAGTTGTTTGTAGTGTCTCTCTCTGGCCTTCTCTCTGTAATTTTATCATAGGGGTTTGTGGGTGATGTGGGTGTGTGTTTTATATTGTAATGGGTGTGTGGGAGTGGGGTGTGTATGTGTGTCAGGTGTGTGTATTTGGAATTGTCCAATGTGGTAGTGTTTTGTAAATGTGTGTGTATGTTGAGCGCGGCGGTGTGTACCGCCAATGGAATACCGTGGTTGAATGACTGCCACGTGGATTCGTGTGTCGTGATAGTGTGGGCGTATTTCTGTTGGCGTGACAGTGGCGGCTTTGTTTTCGCCAGTTTAGCACTGACCTTTGGTGTGGCGGACTTGTGTGGGTGTCTGAATTTTGGCGGATTCCGAGCAGTGGGTCATAATGACTGGGGCGGAATTCCGCTGCTGCGGCGGTGTATTGCCGGTCTTCTGCACGGCGGTAAACGGCTTTTGCCGCCAATGTTGTAATGAGGGCCTAAGTCTTCCTTGGTGAATTTTTTTGATAACCTCTCCTAGTTGTGATTACAAGTATTTACTGCAATCAGATCTCTCCTAGAAGGGTGCTAGTTGAAAAATGAGTCTTCAATTTGGCCTGACCCCGTACCATTTTTAGGTTACAGTGTTTCCCTTTTTGTGTAGCTTTCTTCATATATTTTTGGCTAATGTCTGATGGAGAGTATTTCTTTGGAACCCTATTGTCGGAGAAAGTGAGGCACTGTCCTTGTCATTGGAGATGAATTGTTGACAGGACATGTCGTCTCACCCACAAACGTCTCTCTCTCTCTGTGCTACATTTTACCTTGCCTCCATCACCCCTTATCTATATCAATCATCTTTGTTATTTATGATTTCCTCTCTCATTTCAAAGTCCCTCGCATGGTATTCAAACAGATGTCTTGTCATGTGGATGACATGCCTATGGGAGCAAACACAGTAATATGGCAGACTACCTACCTGTAAGTGTTTAGATATGCTTTGGCTCTATGAGTGCTGTTTGGTTGAATGCATGTGTCACTTGCTTCATGCCTCCCATGGTGATTTATCTTTGGTCGTTATTCCTCCGCTGGCCCTTCACCCCTTGTTCACTGGAGCCTCTGGTGCCTCACTGTGTTTGTGTGGTTGCTGGTATGCTCAGTCGAGACTGGGCCTCGGGTTGTTTCAAGTAGGCCACATGGCGTTCATAATGACAGCCACAGATTGCGGCGAGTTGGCCTGTCTGTTTGAGAGGCTGGTTTGTTCCACTGCTGAGGACTGGGTTGTAGCTTTGTTCCCGGGGCGTTCTCAAGGGTGTCTCAACATGAATTGCGGGTTAGTGTGGAGTCCGGGAGCTTCCCCCTGATGCATCCACGTTACTCCAGTATTGCCCCCCTCCCCATCGAAAGCCTTGCTTTTAATAATGTTGGAGGAACGAGAGGAAGAGGTCGTATAACGAGGGGAATGCCTGAGCTGATGCACAGATCCAAGGTTGTATTTTGGCTGCCAGAACTTACAAAGCAGGAAAGGAGAACTCGCAGTGTAACTACGGGACCTATTCAGATGATAGGACCGGGGCAGTTTTCACAGGAGTGTTTCCTGAGCAGTGGCTAAGAGTGCAGCAGAGAGGAATGACTGGGAAAAAGGAGAACATAGATACACTGAACCCAAGGTGGTGGCTGAAGATTTTTGCAAAATTAGATGATAGAAAATGCCGCTGTAGAGGACGTAGGAAGCAAGTGTTGGTACTCCTGGTATGTAAGTCAGTAAACGTGGGTAGATGGTATATGTGGCGAGGAGGATGTGTGTTCAGAGTGGGAATGTTAATTCAGCTCCTTTAAATAGGAATAATGGTTGCATTGAGACTAAGGACCTAGTAGACAAGAATGTCAGTGGAGCATGGAAGGATCAGAGGAAATGAGTTAAAGAGAAATAAGGCACGGGTTGAGTGTCCAGTAGCTAGACAGTGATCTGGAAATGGTTGAAGAGAAATAAGACTAATAACATTTCTTACCTGTGAAAATCTTCTCATCACTAGTGTTGTAATGCAAGTTACCCAGGTGGAGCAGTGTCGTGCTGGGCTTGCGGGCAATCAGGACACAGACGCCAGTAATGAAAGTATTCAGCCGGATTGCCCACACCCCACACGGGTAGTCTCCTTCGTTAACTTCCCTGATGTCACAAGGGTGCGACCACAAACAGCAAGCGAATGGGGTAATGACCCCACCATATGAAATCACCCCTATATTGGCATAAGCGCCAATACTATGCTCCGGCCCAACCTACAAAATAAACATCTCCAAAATGCAACCCATGCGAGCACTGCCAGGGAATCGACCTCCAGCATGTCACTGCACAAAGCCACTGTATCGCCGTGAAGTCGTAGGATTATCTCTCAAATGATCCCGGGGGTGATGGTCCCGACCTCCCTCAGCCAAATAGGGCTCTCTCTCCCCTGAGATCTCAGGAATGCCAGTGAAAACCACACGTGACAATATTTGTACCTTGTCCTCCTCACGAACTTCAACACTCCTCACTTCCTGTCTTACAGGGAGACCCTGAGGGGGCTCTACTGTGGAGGTTCAGGACAGGACATCACTAACACCCCTAGCTTCAACCAAAGACTCACCAATAGAGCGACACTAGAATCTCTTGAGAAATATTCCTTGTGATCACTTCTACTCCTTGCTGGACCGTTTCCCTTGCACTATTCACTTTTGCAACATCCCAGGGTTCCACACTTTTAAAGACTTTAAAAACAGAGAGCAGAGAGCGTGTGTGTGTATTTTTTTGGGTGTGTGCGTAAAAAGTCCAGGTAAAATCCGACAGACAACTCGCATTATCAGACTGAAAGCTCTTGTACCCAACCAACCATTTGCCAGAAAATCTATTTCGGAGGGGGGGGGGGGTTGTAACACCCCAAATAACCCCCTAAAGATACGCCTCTGGTCACTGGTGGGCCCAGGTAGAGAGGACACAAACTTTTGCATCACACATTCCATGCACCAGTACACTCATGCAGGGAATGGGGAGGCCCAGGACAACGCAAAAGCACTCTGACACCTGACTCTGTCAGAGCCTGACATCTGACTAACATCTGATTCTCACAAAAGCACTCTGACATCCTAGCCACACAACAGAAAAAAACATGAATAACGAATTAAAATGGAAAACGTGTGGGAAATGAGCTTAAGGCACAAGCAACCTGAAGCTGTGAACACAGATAAGTATTAGGGACCGGCTAGGTTATCCCTAGGGGACTCAAATTCCTAGAGGACAGTAATCTTCCGAAAAAGAGGGGCTGTGGGACTTTACCACACAAACTATTCCGAGAGAGACCAGGTTTAGCTCAACTCTTAGGGAGAAAGGAAACGGTGAATTGACGTTTGCGTTCTACGGGGTCCTTCAAGTGGATGGCGGGCAAGATAACAAATTTAACTGTACGAACTAAGACACAAAAATACGCTAGATGGCAGCAGAGACCTAACCAAAGACGAAGTGCGTACGAACATGATGCAAGGAGAGGAGAATAAAATGTATCCAAATCAAGTCTACCCTGTTGTTTACGAGTTGTAAAAAGCCGCGATACTGCCGTTTCCGATCTCTGAGATCATTATCATAGAGAAATACAAAAAACAATGCGGTACCCTGACAATAACACAGGTGCAACCAGAAAGAGCACCGTACAAGAGCGTGAAGGGGGGGCAGGGGTGGGTGGTGTAATGTCGCAGCAGAAATTAGGAGCCAGGAGCACAGAAGGGCACAGCGCGTTTCGAATTGCGACCTTTATGAAAACTAACCCCGCCCATTCCCGGGGCTCCCCATCAGGACATACAGGCGTGACACTCTTGTTGGTGTAAAAGGTCATTTATTAGAACAGGTTTTAAACATCATTACTCAAAACTTAACTATATTTCCTTTAACAGACTTCAACTTAAACAATTCCTTTCCTTTATTTCCTCCTTAAAAATATCTCCCTTCAATTTCCCTACCATATCTACTCCCCTACTCTTCCCATGCCTTCCCTGCCTGTAGCCTACCCCTCCCCGCTCTGATCCTTCAAATCCTTGTTTTTCCCCCTGGAAGGGTGGACAAACCCGCACCTGGCTCTCCACCCTCCCCCATCTCCTGCCATCCCTTCAAAATTCACCTGTCCTAAATGACTATTAACCGCCCCTACTTGCCCTTTCCTTCCTACCTACGATTTCCCCCTCCTCTCTTCCTAAGCTGGGTGGGTGGGTGGTCCTAGTTATAAACTCCTTCCTACCCTATGTCGGCACGGTGAAGAGGCCGACCCCACCCTCCACCCCCCTTATATACCCTTTCCTAAAACCCACCCCCACCTAACTTCCTACCAATGAGGCGCCTTGCGCGCCACTTCCTTTCCCGAAAATGCCCGCGGAGAGACTAGACTGCGTCTCTTCCTCTCCGCGGGCCCCTCCATCGGGACATACAGGCGTGACACTCTTGTTGGTGTAAAAGGTCATTTATTAGAACAGGTTTTAAACATCATTACTCAAAACTTAACTATATTTCCTTTAACAGACTTCAACTTAAACAATTCCTTTCCTTTATTTCCTCCTTAAAAATATCTCCCTTCAATTTCCCTACCATATCTACTCCCCTACTCTTCCCATGCCTTCCCTGCCTGTAGCCTACCCCTCCCCGCTCTGATCCTTCAAATCCTTGTTTTTCCCCCTGGAAGGGTGGACAAACCCGCACCTGGCTCTCCACCCTCCCCCATCTCCTGCCAACCAGGGAAACCCGTGAGGCGTTTCTCTGCCCCACCCTCTCTTATTCCTTAGTACACAAATTTGTACCCCATGCGCCTTCTAACATCAATCTCAATTCCGTAATATAATAAACATTGCCCAGTTGTGATAAATGCACCCCATCATCACGAAACAACTCTTTTTCTTGTTCTTTTATGTCCCCGTGCCTCAGCACTTTGATCCCCTGTGCCCAGCAGAAAACTCTCATAGCTCTGTTCAATTTTTTCCGAGCCCGCTCTATGGCTCCGTGATTGATAGCCCCTCTCCAAGCCCTTCTCGGCACAAATTCCGTCCAGATCAAGCATGTACCACATAGTTTGTGTTTTAAAAGTTCCAGATCCCTCTGCATCATTTGAATCAAGGTGAGCCCCGATAGCTTCACCAGATCATTCTCCCCCAAATGTATCAATAACAAATCTGGACACCCCCAATGCAGCAAGTTACTCGTGATAAATGGAAGCAGGCTCCCCCACCTCATACCACTCTTGCCCCACCAGCGCACTTCATGGTTTCTGCTGGGCAGTCCCAATGATCTGCCGTACACTTGTTTCTCTGCGAATTTCGCCGCCCAATGTACAAACGAGTGGCCGACCAACCATGTCGTCATTTTTCCTTTCTCTGGCCCCGCCACGCAACCTATAAAGAAAAAACATTGTAACAAACTGCCTGGATATGCAAACCCCCCCCCCCCCTCGCTCCCCTAACTTTCTTCTTCTGTCTGTGCCGTATTCTTTACGGCCTAACATATCTTTCGCAGCACCTCGACTTCCATCTCCCTATGGCCTTAATCTTAGCCCAATCCCATCCCAAGTGTGCCGCCTCCGTTGCCGCGCCGATCCTAAAAGAGTGCGTTCCATAATCACCTGCGCGCCGCCCTATCCTTCCCAGGGTCATTCTCATAACTTGTAAGAATTGGTAACTCGTTAGTTTCTTTCCTGAAGCATGCATGAAAACACCTGTTTCACCTGCCCCTGGCCATTTGTCTTTGAAACTGACCCATTCCTCAAACGAGCAAGCTAAAACCACACCCCCTTTCCTCAACCATATCCATTTGCCTTTTCCCAGTTGGTCAGTTTTTGACCGTCTTAACCATATCCCCAACTTATCTCTATGCACATATACCTCTTTTCTCCTTACTCCGATTTATTTTCCCACCCCCAACAACTCTGATACTCTAAAGGCGCCAAAAAACATCCACAACATACATAACCTAAACAAACCCACCTCATATTCGTCCCTACAACAAACTGGTAACGCCTGTAACATCTCTACCAACATTTCAAACGTGATGGGCTCCCTGGCTGGCTTGTCTCCGCTCACTCTAACTTTGCTCCATCCCTTCAGCATTTTGCCCAATAAGTCATTACGCGCTGGGTCATAGCCGAAAAACAATTTGCCATAGAAGGACACACCAGCCAATTTCCCCCCAATGGTAGCTGGGGATAAACCCTCCCCGATCAAGAAAAGCACGAAACGTCTAGTTCTGGCTTCCAGCATTGGCAGGCTCTGTGCCCAGAAATTGCCCCAAAATCGTTCAAAAGATTGAAATTCCAACCATGCCATTCTGTAATTATGCCGTGTAGATACTGCTAATGACATCTCCACCAGCCCCGTGATCATCAAGCCCCCCATTCCCAGATGTCTGCCGGGACCACAGTCTTGTTCCGATCCGCTCCCGGTGCCAGTTCGTGGTAACGTTGCCACTGTGAACGAGATAGTGAGTCTGCAATCTCGTTGTAAATCCCAGGTATATGTGCAGCTTTGAAAATAACATTCAATGACAGGCATTACAGCATGAACTGGCGCAACAGGCGCAAAACTCTGAGGTCCCTTGCTCTCTGTCTATTGACCAATTCTACCACTGCCATATTGTCTATCTGAAAAATCACTGTCCTGTTCGCTAATTCTTGACCCCACACTGCCAGTGCCACTAAAAGGGGAAAAAACTCCAAAAACGCAATGCTTCTCCCTTGCTGCATCCAACATGCCGGCCACTTCTCCGCACACCACCTCCCGTCCCAATACAAACCAAAACCTGACGCTCCTGCTGCGTCTGAAAAAATTTGTATTTGCCATACCGTGTCCGACTCTCCAAAAGACATAGGCACTCCATTGAAATGTCTCAGAAAGATCTCCCACACTCTAATGTCTTCTCGTAATGACAATGATACTCGTATCCTGTGGTGCGGAAGCACAGCACCTGACATTGAAAGTCCTAAACGCCTACAAAAGGTCCTACCTCCCCTAACTACCCTGCACGCAAAGTTGAGATAACCTAACAGCCTCTGAGCCGTTCTCAGGTCCATCTTACGCAACGTGCGCACTTCCTCTAGGCAAACCAGCATTTCCTTCACTTTTGCCGCTGGCAACCTGGTGACCAAATTTTGTGTATCCAATTCAATGCCCAAAAAGGTTAGCATCGGCACTGGGCCTTCTGTTTTTTCTGGGGCCAAAGGCACACCTGCCTGTTGTGTCAGATTTCGGAAAGCGTCCAGAGCCCGCCCGCATGCCCCGGATGCCGCTGGCCCTACAAATAAGAAATCGTCTAGGTAATGCGTCACCCACCTGTGGCCGCTCGCCCTTACAAAAACCCATTGTAAGAAGGTGCTGAAAGTCTCGAAAAGGGCACATGATATCGAGCAGCCCATGGGCAGCACCCTGTCCACGTATATGTTGCCATCCAGCTGCATGCCCAAGAGGTCAAAATCTGCCGGATGAATAGGGAGCAGTCTAAAAGCTGATTGAATGTCGCATTTTGCCAATTCCGCCATCCTACCGCATTTCAAAACTAACTTTATCGCATCATCAACTGATGCGTAAATTACTTTAGAGTCCTCTTGGGCAATGAAGTCGTTGACCGACGTCCCTTCCGGCCAAGACAGATGATGAATCAGCCGGAATTCGCCCTGTGCTTTCTTGGGTACCACTCCCAAGGGGGATATCATAAGAGTGTCACTTGGCCACCCAAAGAATGGGCCTGCTATTCTGCCTAAAGCTACCTCCTTTGCCAACTTGTCATGCACTATCTGCGGGCGTTCTTTGGCTGACCGCAAATTGTCAGCCCATCTACGTTGCCGAGGGGCTTGGTAACCTATTCTAAATCCTTCTCTAAACCCCCATTCGAGTAGGCGCGCTTTATCCCTGTCTGGGTATCTATGCAACCATGGTAATAGAAATTCCAGTCTAACTGGTGTAGGCCCCTTTTGGCGCAGGAGTGCCATGGCCCCCTCTCCCTCTAGCAGCCCTCCACTGTTCAGCTGGGCTGGACAATGAGAAACATTGGGTGACTGGATGACGGCCCCCGCACTTGGAGCAGTCATGCTTGAATCTGCATTGTGCCCTGGAACAAAAACCTTTATTAAAGTTCCAACAAGCCCCTGCCGTTGTCCCTGATGTCTTGGTAGTATTGCCCGCCCCTCCCTGGGCGGGGCGAGTTTGAAAGGGCTTATACGTCACTGGCAGTCCACTCGCAGTGTGAGTGGACGCCGCTGTCTGCGCGGATGCCATCCATTGCATCCATAATTCGGGGTCCACGTCACCCCACGGTTTCTCCGGATTAACACTTATCCAGGCCCTGAATTCCTCATCATAACTGAGCCATGAAAAACCTCCAAAATGCATCTGTGCCTTCCTAATTATGTCCATGTATTTGAAAAGTGCAATGGCCCTGTCCGGGTATTTCTCACAGTATATGCTGGCAAATATCAAAAAGGCCGATGTCCAGTTATCCATTGTTATCGGCACCCTAGGCCTACGCGCTAGCTCCCATTCCTCCTCCTTGGACCCTTCCTTTGCCTGTATGTCCCTATGTAACAGTTTAAAAACGTCCACATATTCGTGTTTCCATATTTTGTTTTTTGTTTTTTCCGCCACATGCGAGCCCAAAGGCATGGCTAAACCCATGTATGGCAATCTCTTTCTGAGGCCCCCCCCGTCTTTATCCTCCGCCGTCTTTTCTCCCGAAACCTCCTTCCCCGCTGTGGCCGTACCACTCTTGTCTGGGCCCTCTTTGTCCTTGTTCTCGACCGGTGTCTGAATGTCGCTATCACCTGCCTTTTCCAAAACTGACCCGTCCCCTACCCCAATGGACCTCTTTGTGTTAGCTTCCTTCCTTATGCCACTCCCCTCGTCCCATACTGACCACCAATTCTTACCTCCAGTGGTGTCCGCCAAATTCCTTGGTATTCTTTTTAGGCTTCTGCCCCGCGGCGTACTTTGCCGACCGCCCACAGGGCCTTCCAGTGGAGCTGCCACCTGCAAAACAGACAACGAAGAGGTTGCGCCGCTCTTGCGCCCTCTCCCGCCCCCTTTGTGTACCGTATTCACCTCCCAATCACGTATTTCGCCTTCCTCCCAGTCATCCCTTTCCTCCTCATAGTCTAGTTCAATTTCGTCGTCTCCTTGCCACTGGCCCTTGCGCTGGCCGAAATCCCTAGTATTGTCAGATGTACTCGTACTTGCTTCCCCACCCGCATGACGCGTGCCATCGGGACGGTGTCCATGGTCCCCTGTTGTAGAGAAGGCCGCTGCAGACCCCTCCAGTGCTTCGTGCCAACGCGTTTGGGCCGTAGTGCGCCAAGTTGGCGTATTCCGTCTCTTGCCAACCTCTGCCGCTGACATTGCTGCCCTACTGACCCCATGACCGTCTGCGTCACCGGGTTTCACCGCGCCAACTGCCCCTTCGGCCGCTCGAGCCTCTTGTCTCTGCTCTCCCCTTGCCTGTGGCACCCATACCCAGGTACCCTCTCCCTGCCCCGGTTGTTGTGTCCCCGCCTGTCCCTTGGCCTCTCTAAGCTTTGATGTTAACTCATTGCGTGCCCGTGCCTCGTCCCTGTCCTTACAAATCTGTGCCCACCTGGCTTCTGTTTCTGCAACTGCCTTGCGCTGTTCCCTTATTCTAGCCTCCAAATCCCATGTCTCTGCCTGGTCCCAGGCCACCTGCCTGTGCGGGCTCAGATCCCCCCCGGTCCCCGTTCCCTGCGCTGCCTTGACTTTTCCTCCCTTGGCCTGGCGGGGCGCTGCCTTGGCCCTTCCTGGCCCGCCCCTGTGCCTTCCAGCATATTTACCTCTTTTCTTGGCGGGCGCCCCGAAAAAACCCAAGCTGTGGGCCTCACCACTGCGGTACGACAAATCTAAAGGTGCAAAATCCCCGCTAGGCCCTGGTATGGGTTGCTCTGCCTCCTTGTCAAGGCGGTCATCTTTGTCTTCCCCTGCCTTGGGCCCCTCGCTATCTGCCGGGCCCGCGCCTACTTGCGCACTGCCTGAGGTTGCTGCCTGCGGAACCTGGGATTCACCTCCAAACAGCAGCGGGCTCTGAGTCCCTTGGGGGGCCTGCCGCGTAATCTCGGCCTGCCCGGGGGCTAACGTCTCGTCCTCTCCTTCCTCTGCAGAGTCCTGGGACTCGCAGGCCGCGATGGCGGCCGCCACCCGCCCCGATGCCGCCCTGCTGGGGCGTGTCATCCCAACCCAGGCCTGATCCAAAATCCCAGGTCTCAGCAAATCAGCCCTCCCAGCCTCACCTAGCACGCGTAGTGCGGCCCTCACAGCCTCTGCGTCGTGTCCGGCTGCCATGTTGTGGGTAAGTATATATTTGTGTGTTTTTTTGTTTGTTTTTTTAGGCTGCTCCGGTGCGCCCTGCGCTACCCTTTTTCCCTTGGGGGGGGTGTCCGCTATGTTCTATATGCCCAGCAAATTGTGGTGACAAAAACAAAAATATAGATATCTTATTTATTTCTATTTATTTTTTTATTTTTTATGTAAATTATTATTATTATTTTTTTTTGTGGCCCTACCACGTGGCCTATCTCTCGTTTGGGCCCCGGGGGCCCCGCGCGTCGGTGCCGGCAAGGCCTAAACTTGCCGCTTATGGGCTACTCCTCCAATGCCCTGTTTATGAAAGGGGAACCCCCTGGGGGCCGCCTCCCGCGCGCGCGCGGCTCCGCGCTTCCCGCTTTCTGTGTCGGGGTGGGGCCGCCCTGTCCCCGATCCCCCGCTGGTGTTTGTCCCGAAACGGAGCCGCTCCCCCCCCTCCAAAAAGGCCACCTGCACCTTCCGTGGTGCCCAAATATAATTGAATTGCGGCAAATATTTCACAACACGCTTGTCCCAAACTCCTTACCTACACTTCCTAGTTATAAACTCCTTCCTACCCTATGTCGGCACGGTGAAGAGGCCGACCCCACCCTCCACCCCCCTTATATACCCTTTCCTAAAACCCACCCCCACCTAACTTCCTACCAATGAGGCGCCTTGCGCGCCACTTCCTTTCCCGAAAATGCCCGCGGAGAGACTAGACTGCGTCTCTTCCTCTCCGCGGGCCCCTCCATTTATAACTAGTCTGACGCATACATCAGACAAACAAACTCCAATATTTATACTTTTTGCCGCAAAACTGCGCTAACGCAGTTGTGCGGCAAAAAGTTTAGCTACGGCTTGCGTTTTTTAACAACGCCAGCCGGGCGCCAAATTTATTGAATGGCACAAGCCTGCACTAAACTTGGGCTAGCGTCTTCAAGAAAGACGCTAGCCGTGTGGGGTGGTGGTAGTGAAGGAGTGGGTTGAGCGTCAAAAAATTACAATAGCCTGTTTAGAGGCAACAAAATTGCCTCTATCCAGACTAGCGCCATTTCCTGGTGCACAACCACCATAAATATGACTCCTGTCTTAGGGAAGACAGGAGTCATGCCCACCACCCCAATGGCCAGCACAGAGGACAAGTGTCCCCTGAGCATGGGCATTGCACCCTGTGCCATGCAAGGGGCCCCAAGTTAGGTCCCCAGAAGGCACTTCATTTTTTTTTTTTTTAAATACTTAACAATACTTACCCTACTTTCCTGGGATGGGGTCCCCAATCCTCTGGCGTCCCTCTGGTGGGGGTGTTCCTGGGTCTTGGGGAAGGCACCTGTGGACCCATTCCATGATGTTTAGCACCTGCTGAAAAGTTCCTTGTGCCAACCTTCAGGAAACAATTAAAATGTCAAGATATCTCTTGTGACTAATGTTCCTTCTCTAGAGAGAGATGGAGTTTTGTCCAATGGCAGTTTTGATGCCATAAAGTAGCATGCTGCAAAGAACAGAGCTACATTTTATGTGGATAGCTGAGTGGATTAGTTAAACAGGCCCTTTAAAACAAATGAATGTATGTGAGAGAGGGGCTATGGAGAGATGAGGGGCACATTTAATGAGTGAATCCGAGCAGGTGGGCATGGGGTGCGGGGGTGCCAAAAAAGGCTGTTGCACAGGGCATGACCAGCGCTAAAGCCGGCCCTGCTTGCATAATAGTGCAAGGGTGTCTGCATTGAAGGGAATGCTTGTCTTATGTGCAGGAAGGTGTTCCTTCCTGCACACATACAATCTACAATGGCAGTGTGTTACTTCTGCAGCACACATAGAAGTAGCAAATTGTCATTATTGAATGATCATTTATGTGCAGGAAGTAACAACTCAATGCACATAAACGATCATTCATGGCGTTTTGCTCTTTCTACGTGTGCTGCCAAAGAATGCAGCACACTTAGAAAAAGCAAAAACGAGGAGAAATAAAAGTATTTTTCCTCGTTGCGCCATGCTAACGCCACTCATGGGGTGGCATTAGTTTTTGGTGCTACCCCAGATTTACGAATTCTTGTAAAGCTGGGGCAGCGTCAAGAGCAATGGGAGTTTCAGTGGAACACCCACAGCAACACCCATTGCACGGCCGTCTGCAGCAGAAAACTGTGTCAGAGGGGCCCATTTTTACAAGATGGTGTTAAACCATAAAAAGTGGCTTAGTGCCACCTTGTAAATATGGTGCAGTGCACATTGCCGCCGGGGTATCACAAAAAGTGATGCTCCGGTGCCACCAGGGGCATGTAAATATGCCTCTAAGGTGCCTCCAGTATGTGGGGGAACAGCTCACCCACCCACCCCCCATGATGATCACTTACCTATTAATTTCACAGACCGACTGATGCGCCACTTTTCTTGCGTCGCCCCGCCCCACCTGACAACACCATTGTTGCGACATTTTTACAGTACGATGCACCATGGTAGTGATTAGTACAATAACGTCAATATTTTGGTTGCTATTCTAGCGCTTTGCTGCACTAGTGTCAAAAATGTTGACACTATTGAAGCAAAGCAGAGGGAGGCCCATTGATTTTAATGGGTGCATAATTTTAACGCCTGCTCTGAGCAGGCGTTAAAATTGACGCAGTGAAATGGAAATTTCATGGCACCATTTTTTTAGGCCTTCATGCATCAGAATACCCCCTTGCGTACATTATGCCAGACGCAGGCATAATGTGGTGCGCAGGTTTACAAGTGGCGCAATGTAAGCATACGGCATGGGAGAAAGACCTCCTTAACACCATCTTAGCATTAAAAAAAATGATGATAGGGCGGCACAAGGTGGCGCTTGTAAATATGCCCCAACACTTGTCGGTAATTTCAGCAAATTCAGTTCTGCAGGTTCATTCTTCATGCTGTGCAGCTAACAGGCAGCTGCTGCGATGTCTGTCCAACCTGCTTTAAATTAGCCAGAACGGACATTAGAACTGGCCTCTATGGCACTACCAAAGGTTAATAGTTTAAAGAGCCCTTAATAGAACAGAAATATCTTGTTAATACTTCAGGTAACACCCGATATTCTAAAGGTTTTCACATTTATTTTCATTCTTTGCCGTTTTCCTCCCACTTAAGTTGAAAAAAATGTTTTAAGCACATACCAAGTTTCCATAGATGTCGAGCATGTTGTTAATTCATTTTTTAGTTTTGGTATTATTGTTTGAAGTGAATTGATGGACTTGTGCATGAGTGACTTGATGGATGGGTGCAAAGATGTAGATTGTGAGTGATGAATGGATTATGTGTAGATGGATGAATGAATGAATGAATGAATGACTACATTGGCCCCGAATATTGATGAGTGATGGATGGATAGATGTGTGAATCTGGAAGGATGTATTGTGTGGGTGGATGGATGGTGCTTGGATTGATGGATGCTTGGATGGATGCATTTAGGTGGGTGGATGGCTTAATGGATGATATGGGAAGATGAATGGATGGAAAAGTTGATAGATATGAACACACTCTGTTTTACAATAAACTTTATTGCCATTTCTTGATAGAACATGCATAGGACAAATCACATCCTTGCAGGATCTGTGCAAAATTTAAAGAACACCAGTGAAGTTTCGGGAATTTTGTGTTGCTCGTTACATGAAATTCCCCAAATTACACCATTACACCAGGTCACACAATTCTACTGCATTATAGCATGGGAACAATGCAAATGACCAGAACACAAACCACTCTTCTTTGCAAGAATTGGGTTTTTAGTGCTATTTTTTAGCATGAAATGCATCCATGCGCCCAAAAAGCATGGAAGGACACATTTCTTGTTAAAAAATAGCACTAAACGATAAATGGGCATTTCTTTGTAATCCTTCTAAATTTTGCATTCTGTGAAAATACACTTGTTTCACACACCCCTAATCCTTGCATGATCACACAGCATATTGTCTCAACCTGAGTATTCACCTAGACAAATTAGTACTCACATTGGTACCCTAAGAATAGGCAGGCCACACACACATTTCCATTGGCTATCCTGCCAATTAGCCCTCATCCCATATTCATGCCCTCTTCATCAGTCATTTTATGATGCCTTTGTAGGATCTGCAGGAGTCACATATTTTCTGGTGTTTGTGAGGTCAGTCCGGGGCCTGTATATCGACATCCACAGGTGAGTTACACCTGTGAGACAACTACCCCGTTTAATGGCCTGCAGTGTGTTATCCTACACCCAAATTTTCTTGGAAGTTAGTGGCGAGAGACTTGAGGGTTGCCCCTGTATAAAAGGTGCAGAGTATGTGAATAGCCTACGGACCACCACTGGGGTCTGAGGTGGGGCTGCATGTCCAGCCATTGATAAACACCATTTGGGAGAAGTGGTATGACAGCATGTCACCCAAACCCAAGTTAAAATAATATGGGTGCTTCATGCATTTACACATCGCCAACCTGGGATTATGTATAGTCTCACCATGGCATTGAGTTATGTAAAGAAGTTACAGCAAAACATAGGGGATAATTATGTAGTTACTGCATTTGAAGGAATGACACATGTTTTATTATGGGTGCCTGCTCCATCAAGGATAGCCAGAACAGGACCAGTATAAGAATCTTGCAAGAGACTGTCCAGGACCCAAGTTTCCCTGCCACTCTGTCCTCAGTGCTCAAGGTATGTAAATCCATAGGTCACAACCTTAAGGCCAGAGGTCCAGTGTATAACCGCTGTAACTCCCTTGATTGGGTAGACCACTGATTTGCCTGTTTTAACGATGAAGCCCAAAAATGTGCTTCATGTATGTAACATTTGAAGGGCTCGTGTACAGGACAAGGCAGGATATTGGAGTTAAAAAAGGACATCGCCTGCTTATGTGGAGACTATCCTCACATCTGGTCCAGTCAAAGTCCAAATTTAGGCAAGTTGTCGGAACCATTCCACCAGAGGCTTTGTGGTTGAGTGTCAATGTCTGTTACTAGCTGAGCCTTATATTTACTTTCAGTCTGCCACCAACCACTATGCCTTCACCAGGTCTGTTACCTCTGCCTTCCAAAGTCAAGTGTGAGTGCCATTGAGGAATGATCCAACAGGCCTCTGGCAAGAGTAAGTGTATTCATAAAATATCTGTGGTTGGGGAGTGGCAGTAGAAAGTACTGTATCCAAAAAAGGATGCATGAGCCTAAAAGGAAAAGATACTTTGTTAATTAGGGCGTGAACGATACCAAGGGTCGTCCAGGCCCATGGATCTTGAAGCGTCTGTAAGAGGAGAGGGACTCCTATGAGTGCAGGTAGGGGTTTGTGGCCCGTCAGATTACTGACTTGTATTACCATTGAAGTTTCCACCCACAACCAACTTTACCCTGGAGGCTTGGGCCATGACTTTCCCTGGTCTTTTCAGGAAGGCTGATATTCAGTAAAGGTTACAGGTTTGCATAGAGGATGTCGGAGATGACAAAATCTGCCTAGCAGGTTCTGTGGTGCTTTTAGGATCTGGAAGAGGAGGTGGCATTTGAGCAGTATGGTTATCTCGTAGCAGCTCAACCCGAAGAAGGTTTTGATGCATACTGTCCACGTATTTAACAATGTATTATTAACCTTTCTGCTGAGCCTGTATGTCATGAGTTGTATTGCTGTACTAGTCAGAGGTGAACGGTCCAGATTTGCACTCTGATATAAAGAAGTTGCAGCAACCCATATAGATATAAGGAATGTCTGTGAGAAATACAACTGGTAGTTTCAAAGCTCTAGGGGCCTTCAGACACAAGCCTGGGATTCTCTCAGTGGCATGGTAAGCCTCTTTAATTTGTTTTAAACTGCCACAGAAATTAACAGCACTCAAGTTTGGTCGTTAAATCTATTGGCTTTGCCAGTGCCTATTTATGCTCTAGTATGCTGAGCTGTGACATTTTTATTGAGTACAAGACCTTGAAGCTGCCACCCGACACTGTGTTCTTTCTAGTCTGGTGGAGGCAGGGGTGCAACAAATAGCACTGAGAGGAGGCTGGCTGAAACACCCAGTCATTTTGTTTGAAACAAGCACAAAAAACTCTCATCACTCCCTCTACATTTCTATCCTCCTTGTTATATCAAATAGTAATAGTACTACTGCATATCAGCTGGGAGTCAGCATTGCTTCTAGCGCTATAATTCATGATAAGGGGTCAGATTGTTGTGATAACTGTCCTTTGTGGTGGCTGTAAAATTTTTCTTACTGTGCACATTTGCTAGTTTTTCAATGAATAAATAAGCCAAGTTACACATGAATATTTCCTCAATAATGCTTTGCATTATACATACCAAAGTCAAAAAACCAACGTTGACTTCTATTTGTGTAATTTGCCTATTCAACTTACATTTCGATTATTGCTTAACGTACTCAGATTGTTCCGTAAATTTGACCTTTTTTCATGAATTTATGTCCTGAATGTTGCCCTTTTGTCCTGAACATTTAGTCACTGTCCAGAATTTGCCACCGTGCCAGGTGTTCACCCCCCATGGGCCATCCTACGGTGTCATTACTCATGAAACAACCCTACATTCCTCCTTTACCATGGGATCGAAAGAGAAACATAACATGAAAACAACAGTTAATGCATAAACAGTCAACTTGGGTGACCAACTCTTGATCAGTGGGTGAGCTGGGTCCTCCAGGCAGCCACAAGACTGGCCCCCTCTTGGTAGCTCACGCTCAGTTAATCTTGAAGTCAGCATAATGCCAGGATGGGCTAGGGTTGGACCTGAGATGGCACTGTCCTTGTTCACTTCTCGCTGCAGGCGTTTCTATTGCTGGGGGGCCATTGCTGTTGGACTTGATTCTTCAAATGTGTGCGTAGAGCTAGGTAGCAGGGTCCCTGGGCTGAGTGGAGGTTTCACTTCAGGCTCTGGGATGCCCTGTGTGATCCGAGTTTGTGGGACTTAACTTTCCTGTGAACTGTTCCAGCTCTTGTCATCTAGCAGGTCACCTGCTGCCGGGTCGACGGTTGGTAGACCTGGCACTCTTTTGAAGTGGGACACATTCTTGATGAATATTTCTGTTCCTCTCTCCGCTGTCACCATGGTGCTTCTGATGGCAGTGACTGTCCATGGGTCAGCTTTAAAAGGCAGCTGAAACTTTCCACCTGGGTGGCAATCTTTGACGAGCACTGAGCCACCGTTTCGCCTGGTGCTTTCTTTCGCTCCTCGTCATTATGAGCCATACTCATAGTTGGGAGCTCTCTTTGATTCTGAGTGATTTGGGGGATTCAGCTGGTCAGCCCAGAGAGGGTGGTGTGGATGGGGTCAATCACAGCTCCTCTAAAAACGTATCTGGCTTGGGGCAATGCCAGTGGTGGCCCGAGACATGAGTCAAGATTCTCGGAGGAAGTTGTAGATGTCCGTTTCGGTGCTATGCGGTTCTACCACTGTTCATATGACTTTTGTAAAAGTTCTTCTAAAACGGTCAACTTCTTCGTGTACTTCGGGCCATCAGGTTGCTATGCGGCGATGTTCGTGCTTTGAGATCGGAGGTATTAGGCCCACTCATGGCTGTTAAGAATGTCCTCAAACAGGCCGTAGGTGACCATCATTTTTTCCATCTCTGGAATGACTTCTGAAGCTATGGTAGTCGGGACGATCTCCTGCATATCAAAAAAAATCGTCAGTCATGATGAGCATATCAGAGCCTTCAGGAAGACTTCCAAAATCGGTGCTGGCACGTTGCCACCGGGCTGTGGGTCCCTCTTCTCTGATGACTGATACCGGCAGGTTCAGCTGGCGGCTGACGTGCCAGGCACGGTTGCCTGGTTGTTGTCTCATTGTACCTGGTATTGACGACTGTGCCACCTGTTAGTCACTAATCCCTGAAGTGACCATGCTGCTGGTTTAGACTGTAGTCATTTCTACCTTAAAGTTTATTTTTGCCAAGTGTAATCTTTTGCTTTTAAGTTTATTCTACCTTAATTTTGCAGTTTCTGGTTTGATCCTCTGCACCATCCAGGAGCCACTTGCTCCTTCCCACCTGTTCTTTTCCATCAATTTCACCCTCCTGCTTCCCTCCAGCCAGTGCCCCACCCCCCTACTTTATAGAGGCTGCAGTCCGACTGCGCTGCCTGTGTGCCCGATATGTGCCAAAGGCAAGCCCATCTATGCCCATCCGTACCAGACCCGCAGCCAGGGCCAGGAGCCCTGGTCATCCGGCCACCCACAGGTACACTGCTGCAGAACTCCAAGCCCTGGACTCTGCAACAACTCCTGCCTCAATGTTCACCTGCCACCTCTGTCTCTTCACCTGGAACTCAGGACCTCCCGCCCCCACGGAAATTCATGCCTCCCTCTCTCTTCCTACAACGGCCGCCCCAGAAGCACTCCCATGCCTCCTGCTCAATTCCCAATCTCTCTACAAACACACCACCAAAGTCTGGGACATCACCTCTGTCCTTGCCCCTGATGTGATCTCCATCATGGAGATCTGACTGAACCCCTCCACTACCCCCGATATGGCCCCTGCAATGCCCAATGGCTACAAGATGACACACAGGGACTGCACCAACAAACACGGAGGAGGCATCACCATCATCCACAAAGAAACAATCAGCTCTCTATCAGTGACAAAACAACCATCAGAGACCCCTTGCCTACAATCCTCCAAGATCACGCACCAGCTTCTGCTACACCATCACTGACTTCATCACCCCTCTAGCCATCAAGTCAAAGCACTACATCTCCCTCGGAGACTGCAACCTCCACGTGGATGACCACACAGACACTAAGGGGCATATCTACACGCCCCTAGCGCCAACTTGCACCACCATAGCATCATTTTATTTATGCTAAGGCAGCACTAAGTTGGCTTTTCCCCCACGCCATATTTACAAAGTGGTGCAATGCTTGCGCCACTTTGCAACCCATTGCGCCACATTATACCTGCGTCAAGTATAATGTATGTAAGGGGGGTGTTCCAACGCAGGGAGGCCCAAAAAATGGGCAATGAATTTACATTTCACTACACCATTTTTCTGTCATTTTTAATGCCTACTCAGAGCAAGCATTGAAGTGACGCACCCATTTTAATCAATGGGTCTCCCTGAACTTTGCTGCACTAGCGTCAACATTTTTTACACCAGTGCAGCAAAGTGCCACTATAGTGTCAAAAATGTTGACGCTATTGTCCTAACAGCCGCCATGGGGCGCAGTATTGTAAATACCGCACAACCATGGTATTGTTAGGTGGGGTAAGGGTGACGCAAGAAAAGTGGTGTATTTAAACCGATGCACCACTTTCTTGTAAATATACCTCTAACTCTGCCAACCTCCTTAAAAGCATGAGCAACAATGGCCTCACCCAGCTGGTCACCGACCCCACACACTGAGCGGGACACACACTGGACCCAATTTTTACAGCCAGCAAAAGAGTCAAATACAACCATGCCATAGAACTCACTGGACCTGACCACTCCAACATTCACTTCACCATCGCAGGATCACTATGCACCGCAACCAGCCCCCTCAATGCCACCTTCCACAGCTGGAACAAAGTGACACAGAGCCAATGAATGGATGCCCTCAATACCACCTAGCCCGACACCACAGCCAACCTAGAGCAAGCAGTCCAGACCTTCACCACATGGATCACCAATGCTGCTGAAAAAGTCGACCCCCTTCAACCAAACCAAGACCACAGATCCAACAAGCAAGCCAGATGGGACATACCAGAACTCAGGAAAATGAAACACAGCTGCAAAAAACTGGAGAGAAGATGGCACACCAGCAGAGACATAACAGACTGATCCACCTTCAAGTCAGCCCTCAACAAGTACCACCAATGACTCAAAGACATGAAATAAGACACCCTAGCAAATCGCATCAAAGCAAGTGCCAAGCACACCAAAGATATCTTCAACATCATTAGAGAATTCTCCTGCCCTGCAGCCACCAAGAACACAATCCCTCCTTCACAGGTACTCTGCAATGCTCTAGCAGACCATTTCCACAACAAGATATCCACTGTCTACAAGAACTTCGAGCCCCAACCCACTGACCTCCACATTCTCCTCACTCCAACTTAAGCTACACCACCAATCAGTCACTCACCGCATGGGAACAGCTCACCGCACAGCAATCATAAACTCCATCCACTCTGGAGCACCCACAAACCTCTGCCCCTACTACCTCCTCAACCTCAGAGGCAGGAATATCAGCCACCAACTCACCACCATCCTCAATGCTTCCATCTCCATAGCCACCTTTCCTGGCGCTTGGAAACATGCAGACATCAGACCTCTCCTCAAGAAACCCTCCGCAGACCCCGGCAATCTCCAGAGCTACAACCCCATCTCACTGCTCCCTTTCCCCGCAGAAGTCCTCAAGAAGGCCATCAACCAGCAGCTCACCAAACACCTGGAGAGAAACAACCAGCTCAACGCTTCCAAATCTGGTTTCCACACCAACCACAGCACCGAGACCACCCTGATCACTGCCAGTGATGACATTTGTACCCTCCTTGACAGAGGAGAATCGGTGGCCGTAATCCTCCTCCACCACTTTGCAGCATTCAACACCATATCACTCCACACACTCATCAAGGGACTGCACCACTTTGGGATCCAGGAAGATGCCCCCAGATGGATTGCATCATTCCTCACAGGATGAAAGCAGAGAATCCGCCTACCTCCCTTTGTCTCATAATCCAAGAGCACCATCTACAACATCCCTCAGCCCCACCCTCTTCAACACCTGCATGTCACCTTTAGCCAACATCCTCAGAACTCACAACCTCTACATCATATCCTATGCTGAAAACACCCAGTTCATCCTCTAGCTCTCAGCGGACCCCACCACAATGAAGAACAACTTCCACAAATGCATGACGAACATCACCGACTAGATGAAGACCAACTGTCTGAAGCTCAACACTGACAAGACGGAAGTGCTGATCTTTGGCAACAATGCCTCTCCTTGGAACAACAACTGGTGGTCTGCCGAACTCGGACCCAGTCCCACACTGACTAGACCATGCTCGCAACCTTGGCATCATCCTGAAAAGCAAGCTCACCATGAAGTGATAGATCAACGCAGTCTCCTCTACCTGCTTCAACACTCTTTGCATGCTACAAAGAATCTTTAAATCGCTCCCCATCAGTATGAGGAAAACTGTCACTCAAGCCTTAGTCACCAGCTGGCTGGATTACAGCAATGCACTGTGTCCAGGAACGACCACTGAACTCATGAAAAGACTACAGGCTATACAGAACTCAATGGCCAGACTCATCCTCAACCTGCCCAAACTGCCCCACATCACCCCACACATTAGGAACCTCCACTAGCTCCCCAGCCATAAAAAATGCTTATTCTAGATAGTGACACACGCTTACAAAGCCCTCCACGACCTAGGAACAGCATACATCAACCACCGCCTGAACTTTCGACCAATGATCCAGAGACCTTCACACCGACACCACGCATCTGCTGAAGCCACTGCAAACGCCATTCCTTCTCCTACTTCACCAACAAGTCATGGAAGGGCCTCCATCTCTGGACATAACCCTTGATGGTGGATCCAGGAAGAGACTCAGGACCTGGCTTTTTGACTGAGCCTGGCACCTAGCGCCTGGATAACTTCACAGGTGATTAGTAGTGCTACACAAATTCTGTTTGATTGATTGATCAATGATGGGGCAAGAACATCCTGAATATCCTCGACTTTTGCTGGGTAGGGGCCTATTCCAGGGTCTGAGAATCAGTAGCCGAAGAAACAGATGCCATTTCTCAGGAACTCACACTTCTCTCTGTGGAGAGTCAAGCCATGCTCCGTCAGCCTGGTGAACAGAGCTCGGAGGTGAGCAAGATGGCTCTCCAGCACCGGGAAGTGCACCAGAATATCATCTCTCACTTCAGTGTGCCTGGAAGCCCACTCAGGACCTCTTTAATGATATGCTGTAATACTTTGGCGGCGCTAGAGATGCCAAAGTTCAGCCAAGTTTATCTTCAGAGGCCAGTGTGAGTAGAGAAAGTTGCGATAAACTGATAGTCTGGGTGCAGTGGGATCTGGTGGTAGCCAGACCAAAGGTTCATCTTTGAAAACCACTTTGAGCTGGAAAGTTTGCCAATTATGTTATCTATAGTCGGGTCAGATGCTGTTCTTCCTTGATAGCTAGGTTTGGTAGCCTCATGTCTGCGTAAATACGCACAGCATCTGGTTATTTTGGTTTCTCTGAAACGACAATAGGTGAGACCCAGTTGGTAGGGACGGTCACCCTCTCAATGATGCCAGATAGTTCTAGGAGCTGCAGTTCATGTTCAGTTTTGGGGTGTAGGTGGAAGGTGATGCACTGTGTAGGAATGCCACTGGGGTGACAGAGTCATCAATGTGCAGGTAGACAGGTTGGCCTGCTAAACACCCTGTGCCTTCAAACAGTGGTGCAAATTCTCAGATCAGCTCATCGAGATCAGAGGCATGTACACTGAAGGCGAATTGTACCAGTTTGAGTTCTTGGGCAGTTTGGCAGCTGAAGAGGAAAATGGGCTCTTTCTGAAACATGTATGCTTTGGAGTTTAGGCTTGTGGAGTCATGTGTGAGGTCTGCAGTAAACATGCCTGACAGTTGTAGGGGTGAGTTGTTGCCAAAGGCATAGACTTGAACTCTGGTGGCTCATAGGGTTGGCGGTTTTGGCAGACTTTGGTACATTTCGGCAGCCATGGAGTTTACGGAGGCCCAGTATCTATTAGAGCCGAGACGAGTTGTCCTTGAACTGTTAATAGGCACATGGGGAGTCTGTAGTGGGTGTTGCTATGGGGGTCAATCACTCTGACTATTTGGACCACCTCTTGGTCATCATCATCCATGTTGCTATTGTTGGGGGAGGTGGGACAGGTTTGACTGATTTCTTGGAGCTCATCAATGATGGTCTTGGTGTGGAGCAGCACACTTTGTAAAAGTGGTTTACTTTGCTGCACACTGTACAGGTCTTTCGTGGTGCAGGGCAGTTACTGGTGTGGAGGATGGGGCCACCACACCATCTGCACAGCCGGTTCCCAGTTTTCGGTCTGGGGCGTCAGTCTTGGATTGGTTGGTATCTTTGCAAATTGGGTTGATGGGTTTGACTTTGACAGCGGACAGCTGCCCCGGGTCCATGTGCGCAGTACACACTCTAGACAGTTCTTTGGACCGACCAAGGGTAGGGATATCCCTCATAGCCATGTTTGGTTCTTGGAGGATGTGTTCGCGGAGTTTGGAGGATGCACACCCCTGTATAAATTGTGCCCTTATTTCGTTTTCTTCCTTATTCAGGAGCGTTCAGGTGTTCACTAGTTACTTCGGGCAGCTGTAAGAGACATCAGCTGACTAGGGCCCAAACAAAGGCTGAACTTGCAGGAGATAGGAGGGTTATTAACCAGGTGTGGCTGGCAGCTGTAGGCCCGCATGCGCAGGGTGAGGCTTCAGGCAGGCTGGGGAGCTACAGGGTTTCAGCATGCCAGGAAAATAGAGGAGCCAGGCACACGTATCTGTCGGTGCCGTGTGGCACATTGCCCCCCTCCTCCCCCACCCCCTAGGAGACAGTCAGGGCTCGTACCAAGATTCAACTGCAGGCCGACGTCCTCAGGAGGTGTCTGGAGGGCTGTGCAGGTAGGCCGCTGCCAACCGTGGGCCATACTGGGCATGATTCTTGAGCCAGCTGCTGGAGGAGATGTCTGGGGGGCCACGCAGGTTGGCCGCGTCAGGTCGCAGGCCGTGTGAGGGCATGCTGGTAGAGTCAGCAGCTGGAGGTGGGCGGCGGACACCGTGTGGCGATGGGCCCAAACTCGGAGGCACAAGCCAGCCTGCTAACCTCAGACTGAGGCTGCTACAGGCTGCGCACACGTGGTTGAGGTGCTGGTGTTGGAACCCGGCAACCCGTGTCAAACAGTTATGTAGAGATGGGCCGGGGCGCTATAGGCACATGCAGCGAGGTTGACATGGGGCACACATGGAAAGTTGTATGGCCTCTGATAGAGCGGTCCGTAGTAATAATTTACCTGTGTTCGGACGCTCTTTAGGCCGATGAATCTTTTGACTAAGTGGGAACTCTCTGTACTCTTAATCGATCAATTTCCTGAAATTAATAATCAATAACGAACATAAGCAATACCTTGATCAACATAACACTTAACAATTAGTCCAGAATACATTTTGGCGAACCCTGACCTTTCAGTCAGGAATAACCACACTAGTTTATTGCAAAGTTAGTGAATTTATTTCCCTATATTAACAAAGCTAGCACAATATATATGTGTCTCAACACCAAATGATAAACATAAATGAACATTAATAGCTGTCCATAACGGCGAAACAAGTGTAATCTATGTAGCATTTGAATCACAAGGCATTCGATAATGGCAATGCAAAGCACTAATACGATAATCTGTAATGAACTAATTGCATACATTTAGTCAGCATAACAAGATCTCAAATTGCATCGTGCGACATATGGAATCCTCATCTAACCTCAAATTAGCATCGGCATGTGGGACTTCATGCAAAAACAATTTACCAACATTAATTTAGAAAAAACTCCTAGCTAGGGCCCTTATCAAAATCAGCAGTTGGTTAGCTAAAAGGAACACAATGCAATTGTACAATTTCCTTTCATATTTACCAATTACGATCAGCATACAAGGAAGTCTTCGTCTCACAGGTACCGTTTTCTCGATCAGCATGGGACGGGGCAAAGGGGCAGGGGTGGACGGGCAATTGCCTCACGGCGGCAAGGTAAAACTACTACTTCATGCAAAGGGATCAAAGTTAAAGTCTCTAGGGCAAGAATCATTTAAAGTCTCTTTCTCTCGATTAGAGAAAGCATCAAAGTCTCTCAAAATGGCGTCGCAGCAAAGTGGGCCATAATAGCTACGAAGTCTGCAAAATGGCGGGATGTCCAATAATGGCCTAATTTCTTCTCGTGCACCTGGGTTTTATAGACAACAGTTCGAATCCAGTAGGGTCTCCATTGGAGGGTTCATAGGTTAGCTTCAAATTGTCCAATCAAAAACGACAGTTCTCAAGCTTTTACTTAAGCATACATTATCCTTGGAGATGGGTACGCAAGTTGCAACATTGTCTACCAATTAGCTCACTTTCAGAGCCTCCATTGTCCGCACCTGCAAGTCGACCTTGAAGTAAAGAGAAAATATGCCAGGCTGGCACGAAACTTTAAGATAAGCATGTGAACAGTTTCTGTGGAAAAGTACAGCTTCAAGCAGAAATACACGTTTAATAGCACATTGGAAAAATACGAGCATCTAAACCGTGAGACCAGGCCACTAGGCCAAAGCCTCCATTAAAGTAATGCTAAGCTAAAACATTTCAAACAAGCAAATCGTAGCACACGTTTATGATTATGTCGGATTAGTGCAATTCTAATACACCACGTTACATAAAGCACGCTTATAAATGTTGGCGAACTACTCTGAGGGCACATTTTGTCCCCGTACAATCTTTATTAGTTCGGTTAGAGTCACACATGATTATTTCACACTACGTTTAAGCGTTAATAAATCAAAACCTTCATTTTCTGCTTCATCAATCCCTCCTCTGATGACTACTTGTCATCACACAAGTTAAGCCCACAAATTTTATTCCATTAAAATTCTGTCAGTTCTCTTTTCCTTTTAGTTCCCCTAGTTTGCGCTTTGTATTCTTCTGCCATTCTTTTCATAATTTTCTCCTCCTTTCTTCTTTTTATTCTTTCCATAATCATTATTATTCCCCTTTTTATTCCCCAAATTCCAAATACACAAATTATCACTATTAAAATTCCCTCTATTATTTTTAACAATATTCCATTCCAAATTCCCCCAATCCAATGTCCCACTGAAGCAAGTCCTTTTCCAACCTTCTTCCACACTCCTGGTTCTTTCAGTTCCTTCAAATCTGCACTTTCTTTTGTTAGATTAGCAAGCATAGTTTTAATTTTCACACTATTGTCAGGTATATAGGTACAACAGTGTCGTGCACCAAGCATTTTGCAAACACCACCATCCTTTGCTAAAAGAATGTCTAAAGCAAGCCTATTTTGAAGAGTCATAGCTCTTTCCGCTGCAAGTTCAGCATCTATCAGGATTATAGCACCTGAAAACTTTGTCAACATGTTATCCACTATAGTAGACAACTTTCTTATTTTGATGGAATTCAGCACAACTCCCAATGAAGGAATCATGGCTCCAAATATATCTCCTACCACAGCAGCTGCGGTCTCTCTTTTCTGGATACGATGGGATCCAGATGTCTTTTGAATCATCGATAGATCATCCAGTTGATAAACCTTTGGGAACACTATACCCAAATAACATCTTCCCCACCATCCCTTCGGAAGACGATAATAGGCATTATACCCACAAATGTAATATACACCTGGAATGACAGGGTCAAGTCCGTCCATCATGAATGTCCATTTGGCCTTAAAGATAAACGTGTGTTTACACTCACTCGCTCCTACAAAAATGTTGTCATAATAAGATTCACCTCGATATATACAAAACTTCCCTACATGCCAAGCATCTAAAGCAATTTTCCCTTGTGTCTTTATTGCAGCAAAATCATAATTATCTACTGAAGTCCTCTTATGTAACTCCTTTTCTAATTTCGCCTTCATTTGAGCCCTTCTATCATCTGTGCGATCTAAAAAGCTTATTTCTACTGCAGAGAGCGAGCAGGTAAGATTTTCCCTATGAGCGTGAGCCGTTTCAAAAGGTTGCATTGGCTCGAAAAATTCCCTCATTATTTTAGCATCCCAATCTTTAGCAATCTGGCTTAGCTGCGCTATTATAGGAACATAAGCAAAGGTAACATCATAATTTGAGTAAAAATACTGTATGTTAGTTTGACCATAAAACCTAGACATTACTATACTACATGTAATCCCGTATGTAAGAGGCATGTGGTGATATGTCACCCCTTCCTTCACTGATGTCGGTATATGGGTACACACATAACAATCTTTCGCATCCATTGTCTCAACATATTCTGTTAGTAAGCGATAGAAAACATTATACGAAAGCTCTTTCCTATCATGCAAGAGTCTCTCATCCAGTGCTAGCCTTTTCAATGCGGCTAGTTCAGTGACAGTAACAAAAGTAGAAGCCTCGATTCTCTCATTCTCAGTTTTACCACGTATTCCAAGCACAATTGCCATTACTATTAGTACACATGTAATTACCAAGCCTATACACACATATTTACAAT
Organism: Pleurodeles waltl; assembly: GCF_031143425.1. Taxonomy (NCBI): domain Eukaryota; kingdom Metazoa; phylum Chordata; class Amphibia; order Caudata; family Salamandridae; genus Pleurodeles; species Pleurodeles waltl. The sequence continues at coordinate 599,131,016 of NC_090446.1, read as the reverse complement.
ATTTCTTTCTATTGTTTTGCGTCATGATCTGTATAGAATCAGAGAGCTAGAAGCACTTATAAATGAAACTTATTTAGCAATTCAGTTACAAAGCTGAACGAGCGCAATGTTCACACCGTCTTCTTCAAAAGGCCAGTCACTTATCGGTTAGCAGCATTTGTCTCAATTCGGCAATAACTCAGTCTTTATCTGTTAAGCAAATGTCTCATCCGGTTTAGCAATGTCTCAGCTGGTTGTTTGTTTCACGTTAGATTGTAGCAAGCAATATCATTTATCACCCTTTCAATCAACACTGTCCATAAAACTTTTCTTTTCTATTGGTATCTCTTCCTCTTCTTCGTTCTCGATGCTTAGAGATACAAACTCGTCAGTCCAATCGTCATTGACTGCATATGCCCATTCTGGACCGGAATACCTTCTGTTCGGTATCCTTTTCCTTTTCAATTTTGCTTCTCTTTTCGATTCTGCCTCGCTGGTACTTTCCTCTTTTGTCAAGTCTTTTTCTTCACTCGAGGTTGGTACTACGACAGACACTTCTTTTCTTTTCTCTTTTACTTTTGGCCTTTCTCCGTCGTTCAAACCTTCTCCAGACCTTTGTTTTACTGGTGATATACTTAGTCTCCTCTTTGCACCATGTCCATTTGATGGACCTGCGACCTTTTCTGTAGAAGTTTGAACTTTTTCGTTCTGTTCTGCCTTGTCCCCTCCCTCTGGGGACTCGATCACGTTCTCTTTTTCTTTTTCTGTATCGTCTGTTTCTGGGAAAGCCCTCTTCTGATCAGGCTCTCCTGCTTTTTCACCTTTTTCGAGCCCTTCCTCACCGTTACTTTCGTCAGGCTCTGTATCACTTTCAGCTGCTTCAGGTTCTTTGTCACCTTCGGCTGCTTCAGGCTTTTCGCTACCCTCAGCTGCTTCAGGCTCTTTGTCACCTTCAGCTTCTCCGTCGCTGTCTGAACTTTCTCCTTGGTCTTCCCCAAGTGAGTCGGACTCTTCGTTCTCCAATAATATTTCTCTCTCTCCTGCTTCTGCCTGTCCGTTTTCAGTTCGGTTTTGTTCTGTCTCAGCACTCAGCACTGTTTTATCAGGCACTGGCAGTTTCAGCGCTTCAACTTCCTCATCTGTGGGACACAACACTTTCTTTGTGTGACTGGCGTGAATCCAGTTGGGAACCCCCGCACACTTCACAGCGGTAGTTGTCGTCAGGATCACTTGGAAAGGGCCTTTCCAACGGGGTTCCAGACACGACTTCCTCACGTGCTTCTTTACCACGACCCAGTCACCTGCTTTCAGTGCGTGTCCTGGACCTTGGATCGGTGGCAAGGTGGTTGCTTCCACCTGGTGAGAGAAAGAGCGAACCACGTCAGCCAGACCTTTGCAGTAGTCTAACACCATATCATCTGTAATATTCAAAAGCGCCTTTGCGGGAACTGCAGGAAGTCTCATAGCCCTGCCCATGAGAATTTCGTGCGGATATAATCCAGTCTTTCTATCAGGGGTGTTTCTCATTGACATTAGCACTAAGGGTAATGCGTCAGGCCATTTCAAATTTGTTGATGCACATATTTTCGCCATTCTTGATTTCAGTGTACCATTCATCTGCTCCACCAGTCCTGATGCTTCAGGGCGATAGCTACAATGCAGTTTCTGCTCAATTTTCAGCGCTTCGCAAAGTAACTTTATCACCTCGTTATTGAAGTGACTTCCCCTATCTGATTCTAAAGAGATCGGGAATCCGAAACGTGGTATTAACTCTCTCAACAATAACTTTGCAACTGTAAGGCTGTCATTTCTACGTGTGGGGTATGCCTCAATCCAGTGACTAAAAATGCACACAATCACCAACACATATTTCAGACCTCCATGCACAGGCATCTCAATGAAGTCCATCTGCATACGACTAAAAGGCCCGCTTGCCCTACCAATGTGGCTCGCGTTCACAACTGTTCCCTTTCCTGGGTTCATCTGCTGGCAAGTGACACATCGATGGCAAACTGCTTCTGCAGCTTGACGAAATCTGGGGTTAAACCAATCAGTTTTGAACAATCTTATCATGGCATCTCTCCCTAGGTGAGCTTGCCCATGATAGAACCGCGCAAGCTGTGATAAGAGACTGTTTGGCAAAACAAATTTTCCCTCATTCGAAACCCATAACTCGTCTGGTCTCTTTATACACTGTGATTTAATCCAGGAATCTCTTTCATCCTCCCTGACATTATTCTGTAGTGTTTTTAGTTCCTCTATTGTATCTACGACCTTCAAGGCAAATGCTTCAGCTGGTTCGAGTTCTGGCTCACTTATTGAATTCCATTCATCTCTGAGTAATATACAGTTCAAGGCACAAAATCTTGCGACTTGATCCGCATATGCATTTCCCAGAGAAACATAGTCCTGTCCTTTCGTGTGAGCACTGCACTTTACCACTGCAACTTCAGCTGGCACTTGAATGGCATGTAACAATTCTCTTATCCTTTCCCCGTTCTTCACTGGGGATCCTGAAGAAGTCAGGAAACCTCTCTGTGACCATAGTTGTCCAAAGTCATGCACAATCCCAAACCCATATTGGCTATCAGTGTAAATGGTGACTTTCATCAATGCAGACAGTTGACATGCTCTGGTAAGAGCTACAAGTTCTGCTACTTGTGCAGAATAGACTCCTTGGAGCCATCCCGCTTCCAAGACACCTGTTACAGTACATACAGCGTATCCTGCTTTCAAAATCCCCATCCCGTCTCTTAGACATGAACCATCAACAAAAAGAATTTGGTCATTTTCATCAAGCTTAGTATCCTTAATGTCCGGTCGAGGTTTTGTGCAAAATTCAGTCACCTGAAGGCAGTCATGCTCGACGTCTTCAGCGTTCTCAATTTCAGCATTTTCTCCAGGAAGCAAGGTTGCTGGATTCAACGTAGTGCACCTTTTCAGCTGCACATTCGGTGAGCCCAGAATTATCGTTTCATACCTTGTGAGTCTAGCTCCAGTCATGTGCTGCGTTCGGGAGCGGGTCAAAAGTATCTCAACTGAGTGAGGGACCATGACTGTTACTGGGTGTCCCATCACTATTCCTTCACTCTGAGTGAGGCTGATACCAACTGCTGCTACGGCGCGCAAACACCCTGGGAGTGCTGCTGCGACCGGATCCAAGGTAGCTGAAAAATACGCTACTGGTCTGTTTACGCCACCATGGGCTTGAGTCAAGACAGACAAAGAACATGCATCACGTTCATGGCAAAACAATGTGAAAGGCTTTGTGTAATCAGGCATACCTACAGCTGGAGCCCTGCACATGCACTCTTTCAATTCGACAAAAGCATCCATCTCATCTCCTTTCAGCTCAATTTGATCCAAAGCATCCTTCTGGCTCAGTTTCAGTAAAGGCTTCGCTAGAGTCGAGAAGTTGGGAATCCACTGGCGACAGTAGCCCACCATTCCCAAAAACTTCCTCACTTCCTTTCTCGTCTTGGGCGGACTCATTTGAAGTACACTTGTTATTCTTTCCTTCATTATTCTCTGTGATCCCTTCTCTATCTGGTGACCCAAGCATTTCACTTTCTTCTGACAGAACTGCAATTTGGAAGGAGACACCTTGTGTCCATTCCTTCCCAAATGGTTCAACAGAGCAATGGTATCGGCCGTGCAGTCGCTTTCTGTCTTTGATGCAACCAGTAAGTCGTCAATGTACTGTACTAGGGTTGACTCGAATGGCAATTCTAACTCTTCCAAGTCTTTCTTTAGAATCTGATTGAATATTGACGGTGACTCAGAAAACCCTTGAGGAATTCGACACCAACTGTACACTCTGTCTAGGAATTTGAAACAAAAGAGGAATTGGCTGTCCTCATGAAGAGGCACAGAAAAGAATGCTTGTGACAAGTCGATGACTGAGAACCACTCAGCATCGCAAGGGACCTGAAACATTATCACAGCTGGATTTGGTACGACAGGGCAACACTTGACTATGATGTCATTTATTTTTCTCAAGTCCTGCACAAGTCGGATCTTTCCACTTGGCTTTATTAGTCCCATTATTGGTGAATTACATGGACTACTTAACACTTCTTTCAGTACTCCTTGTTTTACAAATTCGTCAATAAGTTGAGCAACTTTCATGAGGTTGTCTTGTGCCATGTGGTATTGTGGGGTCTGGGGAAAGATTGCATTGGGCTTTACAGTCACTTTCACTGGTTCCACTCCTTTCATCAATCCCACCTCTTTCCCTGTCATGTCCCACACTTCCTTTCCGACTGTTTCCCGTAATTCGGCTGGAATATCTTCTTCAGTTATCATCGGGAAAAGACAAATCAGAGGATATTCTTCATCTACCGTTTCCATCTCATCCCCCTCTACACTATACTCTTCTTCCCCATCACTGCTCGTCTGTATCGTTATTCCTTTGTTCGAACACATGATCGAACAACCCAATTTGCACAATAAGTCTCTCCCTAACAGTGCTATCGGGCTTGAGTCACATATCACAAACTGATGTACCCCTTGATAGTTACCGATGCTGACTGGTACCGGATCTGTTATTGGGTTCGTCAGGTGCCTGTTTGCTACTCCCACCACTTGAACTGTCCTCCCTGAGAGTGGCAAATTTGGTACTTCACTGCTCTTAACAGTTGAACGTGTGGCTCCCGTGTCCACCAAGAATGAAACACAATGACCCATTACTCTTCCCTCTACGTACGGACCCTTTTGATCAACTTCCAAGGATGCTGCAAGCACACAATCTCCTTCTTCTTCTGAGCTCTCACTCTCCCATACATTGTTTATTCCACTCTCACTGTGTAATGGGAACTGTTGTACGGTGCCATTTGTACTCATTACCTGACCCGAGACCTGTGGAGGAACCATCACTTGCTGCTGACTCATTGGTGCCAAAGGTATTTGCATTTGCTGATTAGGTACCATGGGTAACTGCTCTTGCATTGGCTGCATTTGCGTCATCTGCATACGAGGCATCTGCATCTGCTGCGGCTGCATAGGTTGCAATCCCTGCAATTGATTTACGGTCTGAAAATTTGGGTTTGGACCTCTCATTTTCGGTCCCCTCATTGTCTGAAATGCATTGACATCATTGTTTTGCTGACCAACACCTACACCTGCACCTGCACCTTCCTGCACCACCATCGGGCACTCGCGTTTCCAATGACCGACAATTCCGCACACGTGACACGGCATCACCTTCTTCATTGCCTGCACACCCGTCACAACAGTGTTTAAATCCGGACCATTATTCACAAAACCTCCTCTGCCTCTGCCTCTGGCCTGTGGCTGAAACGACATGTTTCCCTGCAACTGCGGCTGCGGTTGCGGTACCTGCTGTTGGAACCCTTGCATCCCTTGCAAACCTTGCAGACCTGTCTGAGCTGCTTTAAGTTGCATCATCATCACCTTTTCTTTCAGCTTTTTCTGTTTCACCTCAATTTCGTCGCTACAGTATTTCGCATAATTCAAGACCTCATCAATCGGTTTCGACTGCCAGCAAATCAAATGCGACTTTATCATCTGACTTATCTCCGGTCTCAGCCCTTCCACAAATCTGAACACAAAATGAAGCATGTCCTTCGCCTCTATTGTCTCTGTGCCACTGTAGTTCTTAAACGCCTTCAACAACCTCTCATAGTAACTATGAATCGATTCTTTAGCCTCTTGGGCAGTTCGATCAATCTTCTGCCAATCCACATTTTTCGCGGCAACCTTCGTCTTCAAATGCTCAATCACCTTATAGTACAAGCTCATCACCATAGGTGATGGTGCACCCGTCTCCCTGTCTCTCTCTGGTTCACTTGTCGGCCAACCTACAGCTCTTTTGCAATCCTCCCACAAATCTGCCGGAACCACGATCTCAAAGAGAGTGTTCAGGTCTTCCCAGAGACATTTTGCAAGCTTCACAAACCTATCAGTCTGTTGATACCATTCAATCGGCTTCTCTCTCAGTTTGGGAAAATCATCCGTAAATGACTGAATGTCGCTTCTGTGCCATGGTACATGTATTAATTTTCCCCCTGCTGTCTCCCTCATTGGTAACATGGTTACTGTCTCGCTGCTTTGTGGTCTTTTCTCATTATGCTCTGTAGCACTGTCCCTCCTCTTTTCCTTCCTCTTTACCCATCTGCTTTCCCACTTGTCTAAGCACCTCCACACTTGTGCACTCTGTAGCAATTCTCTAAGGTGTCTCTTCATGCCTGCTGACCTCATGTGTTCAAAATCTGTGGTCCCAAAATCCAACCTGTAGCTTCTGCTCAAGTGTTTCATCTTGTCTATGTCAACCCCGTTTCTGTCAGCTGCTTCCTGCAAGCTCTTATGTACCTTGTTCACTTCCTTCGTAATCCTGGGACATAGATACCTCAGCTCTTCTTCCGTGTAGGACTCTAACCTATTTACACCCATAGTCCCTTCCACCAATTCTTGTGCTTCCATGTTCAACCTGACCCTATTCATATAGTCTTCTCCTTTCCCACTGGCTGAACTTTGTGTGGAATTTAAACTGTTGAACCACTGTGTCAGCTGTTGCGCATTTACCCCCATCAGTGTAGCATTCACATCGACTGCCATTGATGGTTGCGGCAGCTTTTCAGTATTCGATGTTAGAGGTATTATCAGTGGGGGACTCGACCTCACCAGTGTAGACTGAGCACATATGGGACTAAACTCCAGCAAGGATCCGGGTCCAGTTGGCTGAGCCGCTATCGGAGTTATCCCTGGAGTGTTCTCTATGCACCTCCTTTCTGTCCCATTCTGCAGTATTGATCCCTGACCGCTCATACCTAAGTTAGGCTGACTGTACAGAGGTACTGGTGGACCTACAGTAATGGGTAGTGATATCGCGTCTGGGTTCTGTCCATTTCCCATGTTCTGAGGCATGTTCATTCCCATACTATGGGTCATCATTGCCGGCATGCCCATCTGACTCCCCGTCATTTGAGCATGTGCGTTTCCCCCCTGCATCTGCTTCTGAGGCATCATAAACTGAGTTGATTCAGCCTGTGTCATTGTTGGATTGTGACCATTCTGTACTCCCCTTACGGTTTGTTCTAGAACCATTCCTCCACTATTGTCACTGCTGTAGTACCCTGGCATCTGCGGCTGATAATTTTCTGCTGGTTTCAACATGGGCACATCTGGATATATTCTCCTAACCTGCGGTATCTGCGGGGTAAACAGTAAACTCGGGTCCTTAGATCCCGATGACGCTCCTGAACTCTGGGTTTCACTGTTCTGTACCGGTGCCGGAGGGGCAGAACTGGTACTTGGACCTTGTCCATTCTCCGCATAAGGTGGTGGACTGTCGTTCAGCAATTGCATTATTAACTCCTCATCCTCTAACTCCTCTTCTCTTCTCAATTTTTCCTCGTCCTCTCTATCCTTGGAACACTTCCTGTCTGTCTTACAGGTAGCTTTCTTACCTGTCTCCTCTTCTTCCTTAGTAATTGCGGGAAACAATTTTATCCCCTGCAATACATCTGACCTCCACACCTTCTGTGCATTATCCCACCTAGCATCCGCTAGTGTCTTTTCTACCTTCCTCATCCTTGTTTCAAACTTATTTTTCTGTTGCTGTCTAGCCATTAATTCCCAGATCGCTAGAGCCTCAAACTGGGCTGGCCTTGGAGGCACCTTCATGTCATACATCGTGAATCTCAAATTCTCCAGAATCCTTATGTTGAATGTCCCGTGGATCGGGAATGCTACGCTCCCATGTTTCTCTGTCAGTTTGTGCCATTGCTTTAGCCATAGACACGGAGCTACCCCTTTTTCCTCCATTACAATGTAAGCTGGCGTGCCCTCGGGCGGCGTCTCCTCTCCTACGCTCGCTTTGATGTAAGACTCCCCCTTCATCGCACTCCTAAATGCTTTAAGGAATTTCATTTTCTCGTCTTTTATTTCACAAAGTTTATAATCAATAGGTCACTTTTATTCCACAAAATTTGTAATCAATAGGTGACTTTAATTCCCGGAATACTCTTCGCCTGCCTTTCCCCTTCCAATCGAGCCCCACGGACTGCGTCCAATCCGTGCGCGACCCTTCTCTCCAACCAACCTATCCCAGCGCGGCTCCTAGTGACGTCACACTCACACACTGTGGCTGACAAAGTCTCGCGGCTAGTCCTCCTTCACTCAGCTCCTCTTGTAACAACTTCTTGCATGTATTGCGAGCTACCAAAAACTAAAACAGATCTGTCGGTTTACTACAGGAAGGGTAACACAATCGCTTCAGGACCTTAGGGACCTTTCACTAGCCTCGGCCGCTATTCCGTCTTTCTCGGTCCCCACGTTCGCAAGCAAATCTGACCTGCAGACCTACTCTCAACTTGTCAATGATCTATTCTAGTGCACTTAGAATCTTGTCAAAGCCCGAAGTCGAAGTTTCTTTCACTCCCTAACACACGTACCGACTCGTTGACCACGCCCGATCAACCTACTAAACCGCCCAGACCACAACATGGATCAACATACTCCGGAGTCTCTTGACCTCGCAGGGCCCGTCTCAACAACAACAACCACGTGGACCTTTTTATGCACAAAGCGCCACACGCACATGAAGTTCGACGACTTCCCTACTCTCACACTCGGAGCCGCACCTCCGCTATCTCTATGAAGTTCGACGACTTCACTACTTCTACACTCGGAGTCGCACCTCCGCTATCCTCTAAAAAGAAAAATCCTCGCAACATTTTCACACACCCTGCGGCAATAAGCTGTGCAAGCGCAAAACCCTAACATCACTCATACCATCACTAGTACCGCCAACGCTGTTTCCACACCTCCGTTCTCTCCATACGCAAGCTCCGAGATCCCGGGAAAGTCGCGGTGGACCTAGCCCATCATCATTCTGTCAATCTATTTTATCCAAGAAAAATCTAATTCAACTTCTCGAGTGGGGTCTCAAAATGCGTAACCGTTAATTCAACACCATGTACTTTAAGAGTACAGGGTCCCAAAAGACGTAACCGTCCTCTGCTACCATCTACTGATAGAGCGGTCCGTAGTAATAATTTACCTGTGTTCGGACGCTCTTTAGGCCGATGAATCTTTTGACTAAGTGGGAACTCTCTGTACTCTTAATCGATCAATTTCCTGAAATTAATAATCAATAACGAACATAAGCAATACCTTGATCAACATAACACTTAACAATTAGTCCAGAATACATTTCGGCGAACCCTGACCTTTCAGTCAGGAATAACCACACTAGTTTATTGCAAAGTTAGTGAATTTATTTCCCTATATTAACAAAGCTAGCACAATATATATGTGTCTCAACACCAAATGATAAACATAAATGAACATTAATAGCTGTCCATAACGGCGAAACAAGTGTAATCTATGTAGCATTTGAATCACAAGGCATTCGATAATGGCAATGCAAAGCACTAATACGATAATCTGTAATGAACTAATTGCATACATTTAGTCAGCATAACAAGATCTCAAATTGCATCGTGCGACATATGGAATCCTCATCTAACCTCAAATTAGCATTGGCATGTGGGACTTCATGCAAAAACAATTTACCAACATTAATTTAGAAAAAACTCCTAGCTAGGGCCCTTATCAAAATCAGCAGTTGGTTACCTAAAAGGAACACAATGCAATTGTACAATTTCCTTTCATATTTACCAATTACGATCAGCATACAAGGAAGTCTTCGTCTCACAGGTACCGTTTTCTCGATCAACATGGGACGGGGCAAAGGGGCAGGGGTGGACGGGCAATTGCCTCACGGCGGCAAGGTAAAACTACTACTTCATGCAAAGGGATCAAAGTTAAAGTCTCTAGGTCAAGAATCATTTAAAGTCTCTTTCTCTCGATTAGAGAAAGCATCAAAGTCTCTCAAAATGGCGTCGCAGCAAAGTGGGCCATAATAGCTACGAAGTCTGCAAAATGGCGGGATGTCCAATAATGGCCTAATTTCTTCTCGTGCACCTGGGTTTTATAGACAACAGTTCGAATCCAGTAGGGTCTCCATTGGAGGGTTCATAGGTTAGCTTCAAATTGTCCAATCAAAAACGACAGTTCTCAAGCTTTTACTTAAGCATACATTATCCTTGGAGATGGGTACGCAAGTTGCAACATTGTCTACCAATTAGCTCACTTTCAGAGCCTCCATTGTCCGCACCTGCAAGTCGACCTTGAAGTAAAGAGAAAATATGCCAGGCTGGCACGAAACTTTAAGATAAGCATGTGAACAGTTTCTGTGGAAAAGTACAGCTTCAAGCAGAAATACACGTTTAATAGCACATTGGAAAAATACGAGCATCTAAACCGTGAGACCAGGCCACTAGGCCAAAGCCTCCATTAAAGTAATGCTAAGCTAAAACATTTCAAACAAGCAAATCGTAGCACACGTTTATGATTATGTCGGATTAGTGCAATTCTAATACACCACGTTACATAAAGCACGCTTATAAATGTTGGCGAACTACTCTGAGGGCACATTTTGTCCCCGTACAATCTTTATTAGTTTGGTTAGAGTCACACATGATTATTTCACACTACGTTTAAGCGTTAATAAATCAAAACCTTCATTTTCTGCTTCATCACCTCCTTGTCGCTAGTGTAATGTTACAGCAGAAATTAGGAGCCAGGAACACAGGTAGACACAGCATGTTTTGCAATTGCAACCTTCATTTAAACTAACCCTCTCCCCAGGATCACCCTATGGTGTAATCCCTCATGGGACAACACTACCGGTGGGAATGTTGAATCTGTGGTGGCCCCATAACCACTCCTGGTGACACCCGAAAGGGGATAAACGGCCATGTTTGTAAATAATGGCGAACTGCATGGTGCTAGGACACATCCAGCAGATAGACCCGAATCAGGCGAGAGATTCCCTATTTTTTCAACAAAAAAAGGCTATTTTTTGGCTATCTCCTGCCTGAATTTGTGTATCTTTCAATAGAATAGAGGAACTGCACTCTCCCGATTATTTTTTTTAAATCTCCCACTTTCCTCTTCTAATGTTGGCATGTATGCCTGAGCTCTGGTTTGGAATACGATTAGTGCCAAGGCCTACACTTCATTAAGGTGAAGTTAAGAAGTACAGCAGCAGCAGTTGAGGGGGGTAGGATTGTCTTGCACAATGGAAGGCTTATGACTTCTTTTGTTTAAAAAAGTGCAAGGGCCCACTGCCGGGTTACCTCATATAAAAGCAGTCTAGATTTCAGTCCACCCCGTGCCTCCCTCCTTGACCACCCTACACTTCCTGACCCTGTATCTCACTCTTGTGTTTTATTTTTCATCCCACTTTCTCCTTTTGTCACTGTTTCTGTTACACGACCCCCAGTGCATCAAGTTCTCCTAAAAACAAATGCGGGCCCATTCTAATTTAAAAGGGCAGGGTCTGTTCTCCATTTCATTTACTCTGGATCTTGAGTAAAGAGTGAAAATTCAAAGTAGGTGGCCTGAGTGTCATTTCTGAAAATATTCGAATTTCAGTTCAACTTTGAAACATTGTTCTTCGGGTGTCTTTCAACGTGAATAAATTAATACATTGCAATATTAAGTAACAGAAAAGATCAGATACATTTAATTTATTGACATGGTTCATTCAAAAACTCATAGAAACGAAAATTATTGTTCCTTCCCTTCATATATGACAACTGCAATGGTATTGGGGTTCAATGAATTCGAATGTTCATTTCTTTCTCCTGCTTGTGGCCACTTGTTGCCTACAAATATTGGTACCATGCCCCTGGTTTCCCAGGCACACTGGGTCACTATCAGCTTACCCATTCCTTCCTCGGCACCTAGACCTCTTTGATGCGAGCTCACGCTGGCAGATGGTGACTCCTGCTGCTTCACTTACCATATTCTTTCATTTACCACCCACACCACCGACATCCCCTACTCACTGCAGAGGCATCATGTCCTAGAGCCTTTCACTCCAACCCATTCACTTGCAAAATGCCTGATATTACGCCTTATCGGGCAATCTTCCATCCGCCTGTGGAAAACTATGGGTCATACTGAAGAGCCCCTAGCGCCACTGGAGCATCACTGTATGTGATGCTGCAGTGGCGCTCACCTCTGCTCCATATTTACAAGGAGGTGTAACGCCGCTTTTTGTGGAGTGACGCCTCCTTGTAAATATGGCCCCCTCCGACTCAGTTTTCTGCTTCAGAGGGGAGTGCAATGGGTGTTACTGTGGACATGCCACAGCAACACACATTGCATTGTGACGCTGCCTCAGATTTACAAGATTTCACAAACCAGAGGCAGCGCCAAAATCTAACGCCATCCCAGGGGTGGGATTAACAAGGCACAACTAGGAGTAATACATTTATTCCTCCTCGTTTTTTGCTTTTTCTATACGTACTGCACTCTGCAGCACACATACAAAGAGCAAAATGCCAGACATTATTGTTTATGTGCGGGAAGGTATCCCTTCCTGCACATAAACAATCATTTCTAAATGATGTTTTAGCAATTCTGTGTATGCAGCACACACAGAAGTGTCAAATTGCCATTAGTGATTGTTTATGTGCAGGAAGGGACACGTTCCCACACATAAACAATTAAACCCCTCAACGCAGACATCCTTGCACATTGGTGCGAGGATGCCTACGTTGGCGCAGGCAGCATAATTTAGTGCCAGCACAGGGGACAACACAGGGGTGCGCTGTATTCAATTAAATACGGCGCATCCCTGCATTGTGAAATGGCATAGCGTTGTGCTGCCAATTTTGGCACAGTCATTTTCTTTTAGATATGGGCTTATTTTGCAAGAGAACTGAAACAACGTGAAAAAACAGAGGGTGAGTGGCTGCTGTTCACGTCATGTGTGATTTAGCGTTATTTTTTTTGTGCTAAATGCCGAGTTTGCAGTTCAATTATTTTTTCCAAAATATTACGTGATTGCACAAAAGAAATTAGGCGAATATTGCACACTCCTGTTTTAAAGTGGGTTGATGACATTAGTCTTCATGTGTATCCACTACCGGGGCAGAGTTAATGTGCAGCACTCATAACATAGCAATTTAAGTGCCCCAGACATTGTGTGTGAAATCTACTTTTCATTTCCTTGTGTTCGTATCACAAAAACAGAAATCTTGGCACAATTGTGCCCCTTTATCATCCCACTTTCTGTTTTGGTGAGCACTGTCAATTAGCTCATTCTGTGCTCCACGGCCACTGTAAAAGTGTAGCCTACTTATGTACCAGTGGCATGTCCAGGTTTTAGCTTTACAAACTCAGGTCACTCTACTGTCTGTCCTCAAGTGGTTTGCCACCCCAGATGCAGTGGTTCATTTGCAAAAGAATGAAGGTCTGTGCCCTAAGCTCTGCTCAGAGGTCCATGGCTGGCGTTGTTAAAGTCAAAGCGCAAAAGGCCAGTGCTACATAGTCTTGAAAACATCTCATGCGTCTTTAATCCACCACCAGACACTCCCTGTTCCTTTACCTTCCTCTTGCAGGTTCCTGTTTTCTCCCCTTGTGAAGGTTTTCTGTCTTTCTTTTCCTCCTTGTTTGCCTTTTGTGTGTTTTTTTTTCATGCTCTCAGTAAATGTTTGATGAGGAAAAAAGAGTGCTGGCCCCCAAAAATGAGTGCCGCTGGGCTCCTCATGCAACCACAGTCTCAATCAACAGGAGACTCTGTCAAAGACAGCTGAGAGGTCAAGGAGGATGAGAGCGGCCTAGTTTCCTGGGTCGAGGATGCTTCTGATATTATCCGTGACGGTGATCATGGCAGATTCAGTGCTGTGATGGGAGCAGAAACCGGATTGGGCTGTGTCCAGGAGATTGTTGTCCTCTAGCTATGCTGTGAGCTGTTTGTTGATGACTTTTTCAAATACTTTTGCTAGGAAGGGGATCAGGGAGATCAGATGGTAGTTTTTGAGTGCGACGTGGTCAGTGGAAGGTTTCTTGAAGAGAAGTTTCACTCTTGTGTGTTTCTATTCTTCTGGGTAAATGGCTGTGTTGATAGATGCGTTAAGGACGTCAGAGAATTTGTTGCTGATGGTGCTGATGCCAAGGTTGAACATGTAGTGAGAACATTGATCCATGGGGGAACCTGAGTGGATGGTGCTCATGTGATTTAAGGTGTTTTGCGTGGTGAGTTGGCTGGTGATTCTGTTGTTCGTGGGAGACTCTGTAGAGTCTAGGAGTCTGCTGGTGTTGGCGATGTTGGGTTGGGGTACAAAGTTTTTGTAAGTAGTGGATATTTTGTCTTAAAAGAAGTCAGCGAGGGCGCTGCATAGGTCCTGGGATGGAGTGGTGCTGTATTCTGATAATGACAGGCTGGAGAACTCTTTGACGATGTTAAAGAGTTCTTTGCTGCAGTTGGAGCTGGCTTGTATGCAGGTGACTAGGGTGTGTTTCCTGGAGTCTGTGAGGCGTTTCTGATATTAGCTGAGTCTGCTCCTGAAGGGGTCATTGGTGGTGCAACATCTTCTTTTAAGTTGTTTACACTTGTATTTTGTGGCTCTGAGTTCTGGTGCGAAACTGTTGGCTTGTTTGTTAGGTTTGACTAGTTTGCTGGGGTCGACTATGTCTGCACTGATCAGGATCCAGGTGGTGAAGTTCTTGACACCTTTTTCGATGTTTGCTGTGATTTCTGGGTAATGAGAGTTGAGGGCATTGATCCATTGGTTCTCGGATAACTTGCTCCAGCTCCAGTGGGAGGTGCCAGGTGGTCTGGTCGGGCCGCTGGGAGCTGAGGTGTAGGTGAAACGGACGATGGAGTAGTCAGTCCAGGTGAGTTCGGTGGTGTCACTGTATTTGACACTGTTGCTGGATGTGAAGATGGGGTCTAGTGTGCGCCCTGTTATGTGTGTGGGGTTGTTGGCTATTTGGTTGAGGCCAATGACGGTCATGCTGTCTAGGAGATTGGTGGTGTTGGGGTTGTTAGGGTTTTCTACGAAGCAATTGAGGTCTCCGAGGAAGATGAAGTGTTTGGTGTCAATGGCTTGGGGGTGATCATTTTGGGGATGAACGCAAAAGTGGGGTCGTGGTCTCAAATTGAACTAAGCATTGACATGGGAGGATGGGAAAAAGACAACTACTGTAAGGAGCGTTAATCGTGTCCACCTACAAAAGTATCAAAATATCACATTAGTAATCCACCACTGTACTCTTTTCTGGTTGATTGATTATTTGATCATTTTTACAACTCTTGAATGATTTGTTCTGCCTTTAAAGTTCATTTGAATTTGAAAGAGGATGGACTGGAAGAGGGGGACAAACCAACCAACCGTAGCCCAACTCCCCTTGGGTCATCATCACCCGTTACTAGTGATTGATGGGATGTAAAGATCATGGGAATTACCTCCTTGTTCCTTGACAAGCACACCCCACTACTCGCACTGTGGCAGTGTCAACAAAGGCCTCCTAAAACACCCACCGGCACAACACCCTAAAAATAACTTTAGGGCTAAAAACTTCACAAAAATATACTAGGACTACCATGGACACCTTACTTCTTCACTTGTCAATTTCTACATGAAATATAGTTCGCTGGGCATTAGGCAGGTTGGAGAGGGGGCTGACCTGCTGGGAGTTCTTTACCTTTTAGGGCTCCCCTCAAACCGGAAACATTTTTTTAAAGACAGTCCTTGTCCATTAAAGGGATAGGTGTTGCTTTAAAAAAGTATTTTCTTTTTGGGATGGGAGGTGGCATCCCCTGTAACACTGCATGCTGACATTAAGGGCTCCTAGAGGGGCAGATTCCCCACTGCGCACAAGTTAGCACCCCAAGTGAAGTTCAAACCACTTATGCATACCTTTGTATCTTGTAAGTAGGAAGGGGACACGGCTTTTACACCGCCACCCATTTGCGATTTGTAAAGGGTTGCATACTAGTCACAAAAGACTCTTCTGACTCATAACAGAGCATTTATGCATTGTAAGAAGTCCTCTAGCAGTTGCAAACCCTGTGATTTTCGGAAGTACAGTGTTTGAGACGCAAAAGGGCTTTATACATTTGGGCCCTTACTGTAGAGGAGGGAACACATGAAGGTTTGATAAACTCCTCGGGTTTAGAATCAGCCAGGTGTGACAGAGACAAAGTGGATGAGAAGCGAGGAATACTTCAGTAAGAGCGTGCACTTGGATCTAGGGAGTTAAGACGTGCATTTGTATGTCTGATCTCTCCAAGTGACAAGAGCAGCCACTAATCACATTTTCTGTGCCCTCGCGTTGATTTGAACTTTGGAACCTAAAGAAGTGCAATATTTCTAAGCAGAACAGGGTACTGTTGCTTTTCCTTAAAGTTCTCCAGCAGACAGGAAATCAATTGTCATACAAGAGGGCATAACTGAAGCAAGAGGAAGTGATCTCCATCCCCCTTGTCGGGCCAGGCCCACTACGAGAATCCCAGCTTTTAGAAGATGCTTGGCGTGATGAAGTTGGATTGTAACTTTTGGGGGTAGCTTGCCTCTTCTCCAGAAGTCGCAGGGACATAGGTAAGAACAGAAGATCAAGGTGGGTCAAACCAACTGCTTTCCTGATACACCTGAGCCACTCCATCACCTTAGGCCTAATTCAAACGGCCCACATAGAAAAGATGTCACTTTATTGGAGTCTTAGAAAGAATCTGCCACCCCTGCCCCTTTCCATGGCCATTGTGCTATTTAATCGTGAGCGCTGGGCCAGATAACCTGTTAATGTCATTTCAGAGAAAATGCTGTGAAGGCACTGTTTCATAGCTGGAAACAATGGAACTCCTTAACCACAGATTTGCCACATAGACTTTTACTGGGGAATGCACACGGGAAACATAGGCTTGGTCCAAATCGTCTGCCATGGATTAAGTAACAACTCTCTACAGAGTCGATGGCGCATATGCTGGTAGCCTGCATCCCAATTTCTGGAGCCGAACTGGGGCGCAGTTGGGAACATTTCCGGTCCCATTTAGGGAGTGCCGGCCTTCGCTTGGTTTCCCTGTTCAGGGCTTCCAGGGGCTGCATGACAATAATGGGCAAAAAAACAACAAATAATGATCCTGGCGCCATAACTTGACAAACTCTTCAGCCATCACAAAATGCATGCAGCAGTAGTTGATCTAAAGAATGAAGGACCCCACTAGGCGATTGGTAATCTCTATACACATGGATGGTTGGGCACACAAAAAAATGTACAAAAGGTAATGAAATACATTTGTACAATAGTCCTTTTAAGTTGTAATCGTGTCCATGAATTAATCTATCCTCCCTCAATGGATAAGAGGTAGTACAGGCAGTGAAAAAGATGTAACATGTAGAAAGTTGAACAGCAAACACGTTTTCCGTCCACACTGAACTTTATCAATGCTGTGGTAAATTGCATAGATATTTTGTAAAATAAAGGTGTCCTATGGTATGCATAGGCTCAAACATGAATTATATACTCAATTTGGACCTTAGATAAAATTGGGGAAAATAGGATGACATAATCCAAACCAATGTACGTATATTAGAAGAGGCCAAAGGGTATTTTTCATGGTGTAGCATTGTGTCAATTAGTAGTTCTATGGTGAGAATAGGACAGCTGGTTCTCCCCCTATTGTAGCAGAGGTCATAGCTGGCAGGCTGGTGGGATTCCCACCATGGTCTGAATGTCCCAGGAGGTCCTCGTTGAGAGTTTGCTGGATCAGGAGTATCACTTTGGAATTTGTTCTTGCAAAACAAAATGCTTTACAGAGAATGCCCACTCAGCAAAAGCTCAGGGCCTTTAATGGAGTCTCTGAGGTGTATACACTTAAAGCACAGAGGCCCCTGCCAGACATGCGAATATCTCTAAATATACAGGGAGGTCCTCCCTCAGGGAAGCGGAGGACATAGCCTCCACTGATCTGTGCATATCTAAACTTAATTTGTGCTTGCTGTTTAATGTTATTATAGGTTTTGATTGCTTCGCTAAAGTTCATTTACTGTGGTTTTAATCTAATTTAAAAAAGAGATTAACCGGAGGTTTTATTATTTCATGTTTTTAGTTTTTTTTAGAAAATGTATTTAAAAAAAAGGTCATTACATCTACCAAAACAAATTACATTAAGTAATGAATAACACAAAAAATCAATTAATATTATATATCTTTGATTATCTTTCTTCTAACTAAATAGTTTTACACCTTACTAAAGTTTATTCCTAGATAGATCCCTGTCAATCGCCCTACTTATAAACTTAAATACATTTCACACTTGTTGGACCTGGCCCTTTTTGCAGGTTTATCCCCAATCTTTTTGTCTCCTTCCTCCTATTTTTCTGACCTCTTGCTGTTGGCTCTTGGACTCTGAGCACTTTATCACTGCTGATCAGTGCTAAAATGCAGGTGCTTTCCCTTCTAAAGTTGGTATGATTGGCTTATACGTGGTTGGCACATTTAATTTACCTGTAAGTCCCTTGTACAGTGGTATGCCTATACCCAGGGCCTGTAAATGAAATGCTATTAGTGGGCCTGCAGCGCTGCTTGTGCCACCCACAGAAGTAGCCTTACAAACCTGTCTCAGGCCTGCTAGCACAGAGCCTGCATGTGCAGGCTTCTGCCACAGGGACCTGGCATCTAAATTTACTTGCCATGCCCAGAACTCCCCTTTTACTACATGTAAGTCACCCCTAAGGTAGGCCCTAGCTAGCCCTATGGGCAGGGTTCTATGTAGGTAGAAGGCAGGACATGTGCCTGGTTGTGTGGCCTGTCCTGGTAGTGACAAACAGCCTATTTGGTTTCTCACTGCTGTGAGCGCTGTCTGCTGATAGGATTGCATTGAAAATGCCCTACCTTATGTCTATGGGGTATTGTCTGATTTACGAGGGGTAGCATAGGCATGTTTGGTATAGTTGTGATGGTAGTGAGAAATGCTTCTTACTGTTGTACGTGGACTTTTTATTACCATTACAGAAATGCCACTTCTAGAAAGTGAGCATTTCTCTGTGCTTATGACTCTGGTGTTTTGCAGCTTGACTCCAATCCATGTCTGGGCAGAGTGACAGCTGAGCTTTGTGCATAACTTTCAGACAGCCTGTACACGGGAAGGAGGGAGGTGTCATAGTGGTGCCTCTACATTTTGAATGGTCTTCCTGGGCTGAGAGAAGGAGAGGCTGGCAACACTTGCATTTGTAAAGCTGTGCCCTGGCCTCACACAAAGGGCTTGTTTACCCCCAACTGATTTCTGGAGCCTGTGCTGGAGAGGACAGAGGGGACACTCCTAGAACCAGTTGTAACTGGTTCAAAGCTCCTCTTCCGCCTCTTTGTTAAACCTTGTGCAAAACTGAGTATAAGTACACAGGGTTTTCCCAATTAAAAAGAGACACAGAAACACTATTAACATGCTTGTAACTGGTCACAAAATGCTGCTAGAGGGACTGACCAGGAACCGCCTTGGACTGCTGCTGCTGTGCTGACCTGTGACCTGTTGGGTCACTTGGAGGAACTGCCACTGTCTGCATCCCCTTTGTGCTGGCCTATTGCTGGGCCCTACTGCCCTGTACTCCCCTTGTGTCCTCCAGGAGCTGGGTGCTATGGCCGCTGCCCCCTGCCACCGTTGGCTTTCCAGCATGAGAAGCGTTTCCCTTTGTCTGCTAAAGCACCTGGAGTCTCGATCTGTTGGAGATCCATGCTGCAGTGCGAGAGCCCAGTCTTTCCAAGTGCCCCCGCACCAAGAGGGCACTTTGTTCCTTCCCTATAGCGCCTTGAGAGCGCTTAATTGTGTTGCTGCTGCCGGGGAGAATCACCACGTGACCCGGGCATTCCTCGTGTTAAAGTGTGTTGGATGCGTGATGTGCCGGTGCCCCTGGGACATGAAGAAACAAAACCTGAAGCGAGTGTGCTCCTTTCGGTGTCCCTGGGGCAAAGCGTACTACAGAGAGCACCCCTGGGGCACCATTTGGCCTTGACTGCTGTCAGGCCTTGCCACACCGGCCTGGGAGCAGGAGTCACACTTGCGCACCCGATTGGGTGCGGGCGAGTGGATGGTAGTGGCCCCAGGAGAGTGGGAGGCCTCATCATAGGCCCCTCCGGATCCCAGGGCCACCCAGAGAGCAGGACACGGGGGAGGCAAGCGTAAGTCCCATCTCCCCCTGTCACTGCCAAAGGAGTGTGAAGCTCCACTTGTTGCATAGTGTTTTCAAGGTCTGTGGCCGGGAGGGAGCCTCATTCGAGGCTCTCTGTGCCCCTGGGCCCCTACCCCCAGTAAAAAGCACAGAGTGCCGATCGAGGCACTCGTGACCTTGCCAGCGGGCAGGAGAGCCCCTGCCCAGCTAAAGGTACCACAAAGATGAGGTTGCCCCCGAGTGAGGAGTGGGGTCACCCGCTCCTGCACTGTCTTTGTACTACGAGCACAGGAGCTCCTTTATACCTCGCCTGTATCTGGGCTTATCGGCCCCCATCCCACAGAAGCACAGGTGCCGGTATGATGATGTCTTTGCATTTTGTTATGATATCATGTGTCTCCATAATGTAGGCATTCTGGATGATGTGTCAATGGCCCTGTGATGTTCCTTGATATAGGCATTTATGCTGATAAGTTTTCTCCCTATGACTTGCCATGTGTTTGTTAATGTTTCTGTTATGGGCATTTATGCTAATATGTTTTTATGACTTGCCATGTGTTTCCTGATGTTCCTAGTATGGGCATTTATGAGGATCTTATGACATGTGATTATAGTAGTAATGTTTTTTTCCCGACTACTGTTTATGTTGCAGAATAATGAGTAACCTGTGTGTTATATGTGACTACTGCTGGTTTTTGCAGAGTAACCGTACTGTGTAATGTTCTGACAACTGCTTGGATAGCAGGTATTACTGACATGTTCTGTTTGGTCTAATGATGTGTACTATAGAGTGTATTTTTATATAATTTGGTGTTGTGTTTCTTTTGTTGTGGGGATAGTGTGTCACTTGTGTTGTGTGTGTTGTGCAAACACTCTACACATTGCCTCTGGGCTAGGCCTGACTACTCGTGCCAAGCTACCAAGGGGGTGAGCAGGGGTTATCTTGGGTGGGTAACTTCCTCGCCCTGACTAGAGTGGGTGGGTTCTGTCTGGCTTGGGTGCATACCCTAGCCAACCAGAAACCCAATTTCTAACAACACTACCTTGTTCCTTTTCTTAAATCGGCCCTCTAATGACAAAAAAACCTCTTCCATATTCTAGTTTACCCTAAGTTGCTTGACTCTTCCACTTCATCTGGAACATGTCCTAATATCCACTGATGCAACATCCCAATTGTGTTATGTTATGTGTATTTGTAGAGTGTGCAACTCACCTTGGAGGGTTTGCTAGCATTGAGGCAGTAGTTGTATGGGCTAAGCCAGGGTTGTAGCTAAGTAAAAATCCAGGTCTTAAGTTTCTTGCAAGGATTTAAGAACTGAGGAGGAGGCTATGCTGTACAGTGGAAGGCCATTCCAGCTTAAGGAGTGAGGTAGGAGAAGGCACGACCGTCTGATCTGGTTCTATGTATGTGAGGAGGGAGTTGGGCATGCAAGTAGGAGTCCAGATGAGCGGAGGTGCCTGGTAAGTTTTTTCAAGGACAATTGTAGAGGTACATGGGGCTAATGTTGTATAATGTCCCGGTTACTTACCAGTAAGCTTCATTACTCCAAGTCATGTCTTCCTCGCCACATTACTTACACCATGAGCTTCATCTCCTTCACTGAACCCTCCAAGCAAATTTAGCACTTGAGTCTTCCCTATCCCTCCCTAACCTGGCCGACCTCCTTTACCCTTGACCTATCCATGAAAAGAGATTTGACCCAAGCCACTTCCTGTTCCTCTCCCAAGTCCCACAACACCTGAAGAGAGAACCAAGGAAGGGAATGATGGGAAACCACCTTTGGTGAGGAAGACATGACTTAGAGTAAAGAAGATAACCCGTATAACTGGAGCATTACCTCTTCATCGGTGTTCCTTGCCACATTACTTACAATGTAAACTGATACCAAAGTCGGACTCTGCCTCATGGGTACAGAAAGAACACCAGAATCAACAATGTGTGCAACATGCCAGATTTAATCTAGAGAACACACATGAAACAAACCAATATAAACAACCAGCTGTAACACACCAGCCACAGAGCACTCAACTGCTGTTGCCTACATCCAACACAGTTAAAGCAAAATCCATGCCAGCTGTGCTCCCTAAATCCACACGATAATGATCCATAAACATGTCAGGGCAGGCCCAAGTGGCGGCATTGCAGATGTTCTCAATAGACACTCCCTTAAAAAAAGCCCATGAAACTGAAAGATTTCGGTTCGACCTCCCTGGCACGCGGCTCACCACCTCAGCTCACAAGTTGTTAGACTTCTGGAAACATGCAGTCCTCTCCAGATACACCAACACAGCCCGCTTCACATCCAACAGTGGCAAGCACTCCTCCCCCTCCGACTGAGGCTCAGGCGTGAAAGCTGGAAGTACCACCTCACAGGACTGATTGATCATAGACTGAATCTTGGGCAGAAACTCGTGTGTAGAAGTCCATTTTTCTGCTTAATGGTAAGGTCCAGTAATGCAATTTCAGTAGCAGTGGTGGCCACGGCAAATTTCAAGGCAGAAGGGTGAACGGATGGGGGCCGGGGGCGGGGATGGGAAATAAAAACAATAATAATTTTGAAAAAGGTACCTGTTCCTGCCGCCTCGCTCCTCTTCCCAACAATGGTGTTGGTGCCCCAGCAGTTCCTGAGACACCAACACAGGATCCCCATACAATCCTGGTGCTGCTCTCATGCTATACCTAGCTTGACAGCAGCATCAATATTGGTCTGAGCAGCATGTTCTGGTACGCAGACACTGCATGGGAGTCTGTGCAGTTTCTCCAACCCAGCTGTGCAACACAGCCTGACACAGCCGGCCAAACTGACATGCTTACATAATACACTCAGCAACTCCTCTCCCCCTCCCCACTCCCCCTCCCATAGCCCAACACCGCCATTCCCTGCACATGCCAGCTAAGCCAGCAGCTGAAAAGTAAAACAATAGTATAATATAATTTTATTTTTCAGCTGCTGGCTCTTAGCCAGAGTGGACGCTCCTTCACCGTTGGAAGCTGGCTCTGGTAGACCTTACCATTAAGCAGAAGAATGGACTTCTACACTTGAGCCTCTTTAGAAAACCTACTGAAAGAAATACCCTCCTTGCATATGGCAATTACCATCCTAGGACACTGCATGACGGCTTACCTTATGGACAATTTCTATGCCTCCGCAGGAACTGTACATACAAGGAAGCCTTTTTCAGAGAGGCCACAGTATTGCAGGGTAGGCTTTTGTCAAGAGGTTACCCAAAAAGGATAGCTAAGACAGCAATGAAACTTAATGGTATTGTCCTAGAGAAGAGTGGGGTACAGACAGGCACAGATGGGCTTGCCTTTGGCACACCTTTGGCATGCCATCTGTGCATCCGACGCTGCAGCCTCCATTAAGTGAACACAGTTTTGTCAGGAAACCAGTGTTGTCACTTCCTGTATAGATGGATGGTGGGAAATCAAGTCATGTTCTTTCTGTGCAGATGGATGATGGGAATTTAGTCCTCTTGCTTGGCGTTTTGTTTTAAACAGTTTTGACAGGAAACCAGTGATGTGACTTCCTGTGCAGATGGATGATGGGAAAACCAGTGATGTGACTTCATGTGTAGATGAACGATAGGAAATGCAGTGATGTACTTTTATACAATTGAGTGGCACTCATTTTTATCAGCATTTGAAAGATGAAAAGCTGAATTGATCCATCAGGATTCAAACGGCCTAAAAGTCAAGACCTGAGTCAGCCATAAGCACTTAACATACTTATCTAACTTTCCTCAAAAGCAGTAGCATATAAATAAATTCTAGATCTCCCAGCTTTTCTTTTTTGTAATCTCCTGCATTCTTAGCATTCAAAGCATTGGGAATCAAGCTAAAGCTGGTGATTTCTTTCAGTTTTCCCATAATCATTGTTTTTCTCTTCTAAAAGTATCCTAAGCAAGGACATGAATCCAACGATGGTAATGTAGCCTTTATCCCTCATCTAAAATTCTACTAATTGTCCCAATTTTCACACTTAGTTTTGTCATTCAGTAGTCTGATGAATTTTGGAAAGACTGAAGACCTGTACCATTTTAAAGATGCAGAGAGACCAGTTATTTAGCAATTGATCCAAAGTGCACTGCAGAAATCGATTTTAAAGTTTTGTTCTCAATCCCAATATATAGTCTCACCACTGATATACTTAAGATTCAGGAAAACAATCTAGAAAAAAATGTGATGTATGATATGGGGCTCAGATTTTCTCCATATCATTAAAGGAACCGAAGAATGATTTCATTGAGTGTCGTATATAGTCGTGCATTCAGACCTAAGATAGTAATTTCTAGAAATGTAACGCTCTCACCCCAGAAATGATAAATAAGTATTTACAAAACCAGCAGATCTGGGTTTAATGTGATAATGCATGCACCAACTGCGCATTAAAAGGAGACTGGTAGGAGGGCGCCAGCAGGGAAGCCAGAGGAAACGGCAGTCCTAAAATAGTCTATTTGTGCAGTTCACTGCAGGCTCTGGAGTGGAGGAAGACGACAGTACCCAAACATCCAGTAGTATTACGTGAGAGCCGAGTAATCCACAGAAGTAAGCCAAGACGTCATTGACAAAGTATCAGGCCAAAGAGGCTGATTGAAAAACGTCAATGGCCGAAAGGGAAAGTTCATAAGCCCACTCCACATTTTTGGTTAGCAACAAGTTAGTTTTGAAAGGTGGGATGTGAAAACTCAGACCTAAAAATTAAGAGCCATTGAAACCCTTTTTTGTATGGAAATGTATGGAGTGTCAAAAAAGAACTAAAGTCAGGGTCAAATACAATCAAAATATTTTTTCAGGGATACACTCCAGAAATATCATAAACTGATCTGTACAGGAGCTTCCTTGCTCCGACCCCAAGCCGTTCATGCTTGCGTCGCCTGCTTCACTGGGTACTGTCATGTGGCCGAACTGCTCTGGCAGCACGTGAGCAGGGCGACAGTCTCTCGGCGACCTTCTTTTCTCCACCTCCATTTGCAGCGGCGAGAGCACGCTTCTCAGCGCTGTGAGGCATTGCCCCTCTGGTGGGGAGATGGGCGTCCGGCAGGGGGCGCCCTCTACTCGCTGAGGTCTTTGTCAGGCGTCGCGGCTCCATTTCAGCCTCCACTACTACCTGGGAGAAAGCGGGAACATCCCAGGCAAACTCCCGAGGACTTACTGTCCGCCGCCTCGGGGGCGAGCCGGGCCTACGCAAGCTGCAGCTCAGTGGGAGGGGTGGTGCGCTGCGCAGTGTTATCGAGCAAAGACACCACAAGCCGTCCTCCTTTGTTAGAAGGCCACTTTATTAAGACATGTGTGTCGAATCATTTCTTCAAATGCATAATGCTTTCTAAAAACCAAACCTCACTAATAGGTTACATTCCCACACTCCCCTAAATTTCCTTGCATTCCCAACGCTCTCAACCACACCCCAGCAGTTAGAGTTGTTCCAAGGACCCAAACTTACTCTTCCCCTGCCCTGTGCTTATTCCTCCCCCTGAAGGATGGATATGCCCGCACCTGACTCTTCATTCCCCAACAAACTACTGTCTGTGTTAAAACTACAACCTGTCCTACTGTGGGAAAAAAACTTTTCTCTATTGCCTGTTACCTTAAATATTATCTACAGGGAGTGTAGAATTATTAGGCAAGTTGTATTTTTGAGGATTAATTTTATTATTGAACAACAACCATGTTCTCAATGAACCCAAAAAACTCATTAATATCAAAGCTGAATATTTTTGGAAGTAGTTTTTAGTTTTTGCTATGTTAGGGGGATATCTGTGTGTGCAGGTGACTATTACTGTGCATAATTATTAGGCAACTTAACAAAAAAAAAATATATACCCATTTCAATTATTTATTATTACCAGTGAAACCAATATAACATCTCAACATTCACAAATATACATTTCTGACATTCAAAAACAAAACAAAAACAAATCAGTGACCAATATAGCCACCTTTCTTTGCAAGGACACTCCAAAGCCTGCCATCCATGGATGCTGTCAGTTTTTTGATCTGTTCACCATCAACATTGCGTGCAGCAGCAACCACAGCCTCCCAGACACTGTTCAGAGAGGTGTACTGTTTTCCCTCCTTGTAAATCTCACATTTGATAATGGACCACAGGTTCTCAATGGGGTTCAGATCAGGTGAACAAGGAGGCCATGTCATTAGATTTCCTTCTTTTATACCCTTTCTTGCCAGCCACGCTGTGGAGTACTTGGACGCGTGTGATGGAGCATTGTCCTGCATGAAAATCATGTTTTTCTTGAAGGATGCAGACTTCTTCCTGTACCACTGCTTGAAGAAGGTGTCTTCCAGGAACTGGCAGTAGGACTGGGAGTTGAGCTTGACTCCATCCTCAACCCGAAAAGGCCCCACAAGCTCATCTTTGATGATACCAGCCCAAACCAGTACTCCACCTCCACCTTGCTGGCGTCTGAGTCGGACTGGAGCTCTCTGCCCTTTACCAATCCAGCCACGGGCCCATCCATCTGGCCCATCAAGACTCACTCTCATTTCATCAGTCCATAAAACCTTAGAAAAATCAGTCTTGAGATATTTCTTGGCCCAGTCTTGACGTTTCAGCTTGTGTGTCTTGTTCAGTGGTGGTCGTCTTTCAGCCTTTCTTACCTTGGCCATGTCTCTGAGTATTGCACACCTTGTGCTTTTGGGCACTCCAGTGATGTTGCAGCTCTGAAATATGGCCAAACTGGTGGCAAGTGGCATCGTGGCAGCTGCACGCTTGACTTTTCTCAGTTCATGGGCAGTTATTTTGTGCCTTGGTTTTTCCACACGCTTCTTGCGACCCTGTTGACTATTTTGAATGAAACGCTTGATTGTTCGATGATCACGCTTCAGAAGCTTTGCAATTTTAAGAGTGCTGCATCCCTCTGCAAGATATCTCACTATTTTTGACTTTTCTGAGCCTGTCAAGTCCTTCTTTTGACCCATTTTGCCAAAGGAAAGGAAGTTGCCTAATAATTATGCACACCTGATATAGGGTGTTGATGTCATTAGACCACACCCCTTCTCATTACAGAGATGCACATCACCTAATATGCTTAATTGGTAGTAGGCTTTCGAGCCTATACAGCTTGGAGTAAGACAACATGCATAAAGAGGATGATGTGGTCAAAATACTCATTTGCCTAATAATTCTGCACTCCCTGTAAAGAAATGTCCTTCCTGCCATGAACATATCACCGGATTCCCAGACTCCCAGATTGGTGTTGGCTCCCACCGTTCCTCCTATCCCCGTCATTGTCTCGTGGCCTGTGCCACTTGCCTGAAGCCACACAGGGGGGGACTGGCTGTCGCCTTGCTCCCCCCAGGTCCCTACAATGTGGTCCTAAAGCGTATTTTTACGCAGCCTGTCAACCTCTGTGGTGTTGTTATTCAGCACTTCGTGGTGCAGAGGGCAGCTTTGACGGGTTCTAAATGAAACATTTTCTTCGTTTTTAAGTTATGCCCAGTGTATTACTGTATTTCTTACTGTAAAAAACCTGCAGGCAAATTCAATTGAAATGCTTTTTCTCCAACTGAGGAACCACTTAATGCCATTTCCCCTTTTCTGTTCCTACCACTTCATTCACCATAGCACCCTTTGACTACCTTTGCTTATAAGCTGTAATAACTACTGACCATTTATTTCCTCTGCCTGCATTACCGCTGTGCAGGAAAGCTTTGTTGACAAAGCCTTGTTTGATCCTCTTTCATTGTGTGTCTAGCCCTCTGGTCCTGTGTTGTTTTCGACCTGAAACCAGGATCTGTATTAAACTCTGAATTCAACAAAGACTTACTCCAAGGTTTAATTTCTCATAACTTATCAGCTTATCGGTAATCAGCTGTAGGTGGTGATTTAACCAGAAAGGCTGTAGCATCAGCAGTGTTATAGAAGTGTTAACATATTTGGTTGGCTTCCCTTGCAATCAGGAAGACCTGTTTATAAACCACAGCTGGAAATAGAATAGAAATATAAATGGAATACAGTCTGTGAACCAACAAATTAATAGGGGGAGCCAAGCCAAGGGTTGACACTGACTCTAAAAAACAGTCCTTGAGCTGAGCCTTCAAAATATTTGGCATGTAAATGATGTAGCAAACATCATGTTGTATCAGCCTCTCAATCGGTGTCTCTGACATCAAAGATTAATGCTTTATTCTTAACTCTTGGTGGATGGGGAGAAAGCAAAGGGGAGGGCATAATCCACATTTTATTTCTGGCAGTTTCACATAGCGCAAACTTTATCCCAAGGGCATAAGAGTGCTTCACAACAAACACAGACTACAAGTTTTTTGGCACAGGGAGATTTGCCTAGATGTACAGGATGCTGATCCAAAGCCAGGATTCGAACCTGGTTCCACAGTGTTTACCCACGAGGCCACATTGCCACCTGTGAAAGCCTGGCTTGTCTTGAACTCTAGGTTCCAGGAGTTCCAGAATGCCGCAGCAAGACTCATCTTGGATCTCCCTCATTGCACCCACATCACCACCACCTACAAAAACTCCACTGTCCCCCAGTTTGGTAGAGATGCCAGTTCAAGCTCCTTATCCACACGTTCAAGGCCCTTCACGACCCCAGAGCCGCCTACATCCACTTACTGAGATTCTATGAACCCTCCAGACACCTACGCTCCTCCTCCCTGGTGCTGGCCCACACCGCCCGATTGCAATGCAGCAGAGCAGGAGGATGCTCCTTCTCCCACCTTGCAGCCAAAGCCTGGAACAGCCTCCACCTGCACCTCAGGACCTCCCCACCTCCACAGGAGTTCCATAGGATCCTGAAAGCCTGGCTATTTGACTGAGACCCTGGACCCGGCCAACACCTGGATACCCTCACAGGGGACAAGTCGTGCACAACAGGTCGACTGATTGATTGAATGATTGAAGAGGATCTCGAGCTGAGCCAGAGAAAGGCATCAGTCTTAAGCCTAGTTCGAGCTTTCAGTGGCTTTCTCACCTCTAGATTGGGAAGCGTTGTGAGTCCTTCTGTGCAGTGTGGTACTCTCTTTGACTTTTATAAACATTCTGGATCTGATTCAAGAGGTATCTGCTTCTCTTCCCTCACATCATTTCATCCAACAAACGAATCCAAACGCTTTCATGAACAAGAACCACCTGATCTAAACCTAAGTCCTAATTTTTCTGACTGTCCCCAAGTTCTGGGTTTCCAGCACGGCCGCAAGGATCATTTGGGGGATTGCGTTCCCATAACTGGACAAGCTCTATGCAATCTTCCCCCTCATGTATCTAATGTGAGTTGTTGGAGCTCTCACTGTCACCCACATGTTGGAACAATATTCCACTTTCTCCTATTGCGATTATCGAAAAGAAGGTAGACCCTTACCATACCACTTCGTGTGAATCTGAATCCATGAATATCGCCAAGGAACACAATATAATGTTGTCCAACCTAAAGCTGCATCTCTTTCTCCTTCTTTTGTTCAAGAAACCACCTCCCTAAATTATAAAATAATTCCAACAATGTGTCCTATGAGCACCAAATTTGGGAGCAGTCAGTACCGCCGTAGGGGCCATGACTAGGCAGCTTTGTTACATGATGACAAGATGGACATTCACATCGAATTGCTTCAGTCATTAGCTGACTACGTCACTGGTTTAGATTTAGGTTTTCGGACACTAAGGCGGTCATTCTGACCCTGGCTGTCAAAGACCGCCAGGGCGGGTGACCGCGGGAGCACCGCCGACAGGCCGGCGGTGCTCCAATGGGGATTCCGACCGCGGCGGTAAAGCCGCGGTCGGACCGGCAACACTGGCGGGCTCCCGCCAGTGTACCGCCGCCCCATGGAATCCTCCAAGGCGGCGCAGCTTGCTGCGCCGCCGAGGGGATTCCGACCCCCCCTACCGCCATCCAGATCCCGGCGGTCCGACCGCCGGGATCCGGATGGCGGTAGGGGGGGTCGCGGGGCCCCTGGGGGCCCCTGCAGTGCCCATGCCACTGGCATGGGCATTGCAGGGGCCCCCGTAAGAGGGCCCCTAAATGTATTTCACTGTCTGCTGCGCAGACAGTGAAATACGCGACGGGTGCAACTGCACCCGTCGCACAGCTTCCACTCCGCCGGCTCGATTCCGAGCCGGCTTCATCGTGGAAGCCTCTTTCCCGCTGGGCTGGCGGGCGGCCTGAAGGCGACCGCCCGCCAGCCCAGCGGGAAAGTCAGAATTACCGCCGCGGTCTTTCGACCGCGGAACGGTAACCTGACGGCGGGACTTTGGCGGGCGGCCTCTGCCGCCCGCCAAGGTCAGAATGAGGGCCTAAATTATCTTATTATATGGACTAAGACGAATCAATAATTAACCTTACGTTTTTTAATGTGTCTAGCAGTCTCACACCTTTATGTATAAAGATTGTACATTTTAAAATAGTGTGCCCGTGTTTAGATTATTGTTCTTATCAGCCTCTGCATTTATACGACGTTATGGCAGTACAACCATTCAGTTGTCAGAGAGTTACTCCAGTAAAAGCCTTGACTTGTGAAACAGGCAAATCTATTGAAAACCAAGGTAGAAAAGAAAACGAATACCTTTAGAAAACTGCTGCACACCCATCCCTAAGAATCTCCCCACAATAAAAGGATACATTTGTTTTATGCCTTCAAGGGTAGGTGAAGGGACCACAAAGGATAAAGCTTTAAAAGAGGTCATTTGGGGGCAAAACTCCCAGTGCAGATGGAGCCCTGGTTGGTCTTCATTGATCAATTTCGCTATTCACATGCAAAGAAGGACAATGACATTATGGTGTTTATTGTCATTTTTGGAGTGTTCCATTAAATCGTGATAGATTGTGTCCCTGTAGACCGCCATGGGTCACACATGTAAACCTCTTTTTTCCTGCATGAAGCGGTCCGTCAGTTCTGCCTGCGCTCATTTAAGAACCTTTTTTCTCCGCTGCGGGATCGGATCCTGGATGGGGATATCCACTTCATAGACACTGCCCTTTTATCCAACAAGAGAGGTCCACCTACGAATCTCCTGGTGGCCTTCTTGTTCTTGGGCCTAGGGCGTGACCCCAGTAGACAGTGTTGAGCCATGATGACATCTGTCCGCTCAGTGACTTGCATAATAGCTGACAGTATTCTCCTGCAGAAATGTCACAGGGCCGGACATGCCCAAAATATATGTGTCATGTCAGCAGGGGCAGCATGTTGCTGCGGGTATATACAGCATTACTTGTGAGGGCGGGGGTGGGGGGTTAAGTAGGTTTTGTGCAAAATATGAAACTGGATGCATTTAAATTGGGCATTCCTGGAGACTTTACAGGTGTGTTATAATATCTTTAGCTAATCTGAGTCATTGACTACCTGCCCTAGGGAATCCTCCCATTTGCTCTAAGTTGAGCAAGGGCCACCAATGGGTCTTGCTGGAATGGTTTGTAAAGCCATGGTTCCAATCATTTGCCAGAAAAACCTTATCTTGTTCTTGCTCAGCAATCTTTGACAAACCTTTCAAACTGCCTAACATGCTTCATACCATATTTGAACACATCAAGACTGTAAACCACAGTCGAACCTCAAAGGAGCCTCATATTAACTCAAAGTGGGAAAGTTTTAACCAAGGGTCAACTACCGTCTCTGATAATCTAAAGGCAAATGCCTCTAATTCTGAGGTATCCCTCATCAGTCTCTTGCCTAAAGATGACTTGACGTATTAGAGAATAGTTTGTTCCTTCGGATTGATTTGAGACCATTACTGATTCAGGGAAGGCTAATCACAAGCAGCTAATCGAATGCTAGAGTGAACCCCACAAATGAGTAAAAGAGAAAACAAATGAAATTATGATATAAGAACAAATCATTAGGGCAAGGCAACATTATGAAATTACATTGATCGTTAAATGGTATTCCTGGTATAAATGCAGTTTAAGTGAGAATGTGACAAAGTGATAGGTGCCAAATGCAGAATGCAATGGTCCCAAGTACAGTGCTAGTAATCCCAGACATCAAAGGATATTCAAGGGTATCATATTTAGTATTTCTCCATGGCTACCTAATGTAACCATTGACCTGGAACAGTTAAAAGCAATCTGCAACCTAACCCTCCATTTCCTGTACCTTCGATCCTTTCTTAAAAAAATGGAAAAGATTGAAAAAATGAAAGGACAGTGTTTTAATTTTGTCTCGAGGTGCTCATCCATCCTCTCTGTATGTTTACCCAATATTTACCCAAAAAGATGAAGGGCTTGCTCTGCAAACCATATGTGACCAATTAGAACTCCAAGATGAAGCGGTAAGTCTCAGAGTTTTGACTTGGATGTAGTAATTAATCCATCTGTAGCATCCTACAAGGAACTCCAAGTCAGCCAGTTTATATGCCCACCAACAAGCCAGTTCCATGCAACAATGATAAGATGATCCTCCAGCACTAAAAGATATTTCAATCCAGCCTAAGTGATGCATTTTCACATGTAATAGAGGTCTAGGCAGGCCCGAAGGCCTTATTTTGAACCCTGCTCTTACTTGATCTATATATCACGAGGGAATTGAACCAAATACTTTGAGAGTTGAACTTGGGATTTAGACAATGAACATGAAGGGTCCTATTTCCTACTCATCAGTTGCTTCAGTCCTTATACACAATCCCAATTCAACAACAAATGACAAGAGATTGTGTCCAATGCAGAAAGTACCCTAGGGTGTAGAATGCAGGGGACACGTTTCCAAGAGCATATAATCAATAGCGGCAGTAAGCTCTCCCTTATTCGGGGTAGGATGTATTCCTGAGGAACACATCTCAGGATCCGTGCCACGAATGGCCATGTGTATTTATACCTGACCCATCTCATAGTCATTCTAACTTTAGCACAGAGTATAGTTACCATGCTCTTTCCCTCAATCAACCCTTTCTCTACACATATGAACCATTGACCAACCAGGATACTAACATCTCTGACAAAACTTTTTTTTCCTAAAATAAGACTATCCCCAGAATATACTTCAAAAGGATCATTTGACATTCTTATCAGAGGAAACATCCTTTGACTTTGTCAGCTTCCAATTGCATAACTAGTAGACAGTCTCTCTGTTTCATTTGAGACCCTTGGCAACAAAGAGTTGAAAGAAGCCATACTGGTCACTCTTGCCAGCCCGATTGGTCTCTTCACTCCTCAACAAGGTCAAGTTACAGTAAATCGTACCACTGGCAAAAACTGAAGCAGTGTCAAGGTGATCCCACCACTCTCTAAAATGACTGTGGCTGGCTGCCGAACAGCTTGGTCTATAGTTCCCAAAACAGCTCCATTCTTTTGGAAAGTCCCACCAAAGATCAGTTGCTTTGACTATCAACATTTGTTCTTGGAACATAAATGGCATTTTCACATTGAGTGATGATCCAGAATTGCTGGGCGCCTTGCTATCATTTGACATTGCCTGCCTGCTGGAGATTTGATGGCTTTCTGAAGTGCCCTTCATTGATTATAGTGATCTTGTTCCTGCCTGTCACTAAAAACAAAATCACAGGTCTGGGTGCCTCTCAATCTTTGCTTCCAAAAAACGTAATTTGCTCCCTTTGTCAATTCACCTGCATTCACCAGATTTCTTGACCGTTACTTTTGATTTCGCTTCCAGGGCTGGTTCTGACCTGTCACATTTTGTCCTATGTAAAATTTATCATAATCCTGCTACAAACAGAAAACGATGCCCTTCTGACACTTGCTTCATACATCACCACAATTAGAGGATACCTCTATAATTGCAACTGGTGGTTTTAACACTAATCTGTTGCGGGGAGAAATAAACAGCGAAGGAGTAGTGGCTGATGAGAAGTATTAGGCCATCCCACAATGCCACCACCCTACTCAGCAGCTCAACAAGAGGGGCGAAATTCCTCTTCTCACCTTGGGTCTGAGTACCTTCAGCGGCCACACTCCCAGTGACATTCTGTAGCGTTTCTCTCATATTTCCCTCAAATGGCAAGCAGGACTTTATTGTACTGTAATATCGGTGGACACCTTTAAATTTGTAGTTGATTGTGAACTCATGGCTTTTGCTGGCAGGGACTATTTTCCACTATGGCCTTCCATGCACTGTGTTCATTCCTGTAGCACGCTAACGGAATGTCCCTGCGAAATAATGAAGGGTTCACCAAATAGAGTTCCACTACATATTTTCTCAGCTGAATGGAAGAAAAATAGCTTATTTGAGAAGTATGTTATACAACTTGTAGTTGACAATCTAATATTGTTGCCAACTCTCTGGGCCATATTGAATAGCGATCTAAACACATATTTAGGGTTCTCATAGGAGACCCCTGCCATGTAGACAGACTACTAAACCTTGGTATTCCTCCAAGATAAAAGAAATGAAAGGTCCACTAGATCAGACTCTCATAAGAACTGGAAGTGTTTTTGTCAGTAGGGCACTGAAGATAGAAGTTCGGACTCACACTACAGTACAGAAAAGCAGTCAGGCAGGCCAAAGTCGAAGCCAATGAAAACTATGTTACAACTACAGTATTTACAGTATGTATAGCAAGTGACTCTGGGAAATGTTTGGCCTGTGTCAACCATTTTGTTTACTAGGAGCAGGGGGAATCCCAAATCTCTGAATGACTGGTTGAATTTTGTTAGGTCCTTATATGTCTGTTCCAACATAAACCCAACTCCATAAAGGACAATTGCTCCAGAAAGTATGCATGCCATTATATCAAGTGATATTGTTCAAAACACCATGTCTACTGTTCGCTCTCAGGCACCCCTGGTCTAAATGGGGCTCTCACAGTAACATTTAAAACTGAGATCAACTTCTGGATATCATGACTGGCCTCTATGTACAGATTTTACATTGCAACTAGTACCACCACTGAGAGCTGGTGGGGATCCCTTTTGTTTCAGACGCATAGAAATATGTTCTGCATTATATCATGAGGCATTTGGGTGCCATATAGGGTGAGTCTGCTTTACACTTGCCTTCTTGTATGGGGCAGGGCTTTGTGAAGAGGTACAATGGTGTAGACAAGAGGTAAGGGGTTTGAGGGTATAGGTAGGAGTAGAAGTACTAGTAAACAGGTAAGGTATTATGATATAGCAGGGCAAGTTATGCTGTAATATAGAAAAGGAACAGAGCTATTATGGTATTGGCAGTGTGGATATATATATTTTTGGGTAGGTTTAGAGGTACCAGGATATAGGTGGGGTAAAGGTACTACGGGATAGGTGCAGTTGGGATACAAGGGTGTAGGTGGTTGCAGAGGTACAAAGGTATAGGTGGAAGCACTAGGGTATAGGTAGAGATAGCAGCACCAGTCTACAGGCAGGAGTAGAAGTAGTAGAATATATGTAGAGCCACTATTGCATAGGTAGAGGTACAAGCGTATTGGAAGTCAAAGAGGCACTAAACTTATACAGGGGAGAGCTAGATATTGTTGGAGGAGGGGGAGACACCAGAGCGCTGCAGCGCAAGATGGCCACTCTGACTTGAGCTCCAGATTGGAGTCAACAATCCATCAAAATTCTGCACCTAAAAAGTAAATTTGGTATGTATTCTGTTTGTGGTACGCCATCCACCTTACGCTACCCCTGCTGAACCTGGAGCGACCGCTATAGTCCTTTGGCTCAAATGTTTACTTGGCTCTGCTGTGCAGCCCCGGAAGGGGCCCATCTGGGGATAAGGCAGAGCTGCTGGTGCATTATGTGAGGAGCAGCGCCGGGTGTCTGTGACTGCTACTGACCCACAGCCAGGCCGAGTGGGCCTGGGAGAGGGGGATTGTGCGGCTGACAGCTTCCCGTTCTGGGTTTCTGGGGGGATATGTGGTGGTCTGCCTCACCACAGCAGCCTGCCTCCGGAGCAATACATGGATGCAGTTGGAGTGCTGGGAGCGTACCTGGTGTCTGCACCCCAGCACTTGTTTAGTGCTGGAACTCTGTGGCTTCCGAAGCATGGAAACACTATTATCCCATGTGGCACTGACCGTAGCAGAGTGGGCACCAGCAGCTATGGGCTCCATGGTGGCCTACCAGGCCTGGAGATCCCAAGAAAGACCACAAAATATACAAGGTATGGCACTGTGTAAATGATGAGGATAAAAAACTGAGCTATGCATGGGAATTAAATTAAAACAGTGTATAAAGTGCTTCCACTTAGAGCACTAGCGCAACATATCCAACAAGAGTCCCTTGTATTGTATCGTGACACAGCTGAAGTATGAAACAATTGTCAGATCCGGTACTCAGCAATAACAATGGCTCAGTTTTGTTCGTGCAAAACCAAGAAGCCACATACTGATGCACCCAATGAGCACAGTACGAAGTAATGGAATGAATCAATGCAATGTGGGCTATGCTACCTGTCTGCATAAAGCAATCTGATGCTAATAACATATATTAATCACCTTCACCAACATATGTCATAGAGGCTATTAACAAAATATTGTGCAGTTGTGGCATCAATAGAAATATACTGTGCGAATGCTGTTGACACATCCCAGGTGGACACACTTGCTGAACGAAGAAACACATATGTCCAGTGGTGCTGAATTTACCACACCATTGGATAGTTACACTCAGCAATCCAGAGAGTGGGTGTGACAGGTGTACCTGACATTCAGATATAGATAGAAAACCACAACTATTAAATTGGGTAAGACTCACCAACGCCAAACTAAAGTTGCATTCAAATGTAGCAAAAAAATGTACAAGAACAGTGAGGGGAAATGAGCAAGATATAAGTTCAAATCTCAATGCTGAATTGGATGCACCTGGGAACAAATCTTTGCTCATGGAGCTAAAAACCACTCTGGCTGCCAAAGATTGGAAACTTTATACACTAACAATACGCATGGACTAACTGAAGAAGAGAATTGTTTAACCAGACTGAATGAATAGGTCCGGCAAAATGGAGGCTATCCAATACTGAGGACACAGTGGCTTCACACCGAACACATCTCTCCAAACTGTGTAAGTAAATAGCAGACAAAAGCTAAAAATGAAGACTTGGAAGCCCGATCGAGAAGGAACAATCTTTGCATAATAGGTGTCCCCGAGATTATAAATACAGGTAAAATGGCAACCCTTCTGGAATCAAAGCTGGCTGATCTACTGGGCAGACCTGCATTCTCAATGTCTTTATCTTAGAACGCTAGTTATTAAAACAGAGATTCTCATCAGCCAATGTAAGTATACTTGATAAGAGCCTGCGCAAATGCATTAATGATATATTTTCATAGGAAGACTGAAGGAAAGCCACTCTTTAAGAAGACACAACCCGTTTGGTAATTTAGCCAAAATTATATTCATATGATAAATATAGATAAATATCCAGGCACTGATTTGCGAAAAAATGACATAGAGAAAATGTATAAAGAAAGGTGTCCAAAACAAACTGAAACCTGCAAAATTATAGTACATCAGTCAAAAAAAGTTTCACCACATTTTAAAACAGGTTTCCTATATTCTAAATGCAAGTGACCTAAGTTAATCAATCGTCCATATACATAAGTCAGTCAATATGACGGGCCACGTTGTTAGCTTCACCTAGTAACAGTCAACGGTGTTTCGACCCTCTTAGAGGATGGGGGGTCTCCTCAGGACTACCAAGAGTTAGGACACCTGATAAAAACAGAACAACACCAATGTGAAGTCACCATAAAGTGTGTAGTCAAAGAAGTACTTATAAGGGGCCTTGACACCCCAACCCCTTTGGGGGAGCAGCCACATTCATGGCACACCATTATCTCACCATTGTGCTTGTTTCCTCTGGGTACCTAACCCCTTTCCATTTGGCCACACACCTCCTAACTGGAATAGGAACTGTTCTTCATCCCGCCCCTGAGTGCTGATGTATGAAGCAGTTTCCTTTTGATTTTATTCATATTGAAGATCCAGTTATCCTTTGAGATTGTACAGTTCCTCCATTGAGTGATTCCTCATATTGACTGAGATTGGTAGAGACATCAGTTGGGGTGTCAAGGCCCTTTGTAAGTATTTCTTTGACTACACACTTTATGGTGACTTCACATGGGTGTTCTGTTTTTATCAGGTGTTCTAACTGTTATTGGTCCTGATAAGACACCCCTCAACCTCTAAGAAGGTTGAAACGCTGTTGACTGTTCTTAAGTGAACCCAACAATGTGACCCATTATATTGATTGGATTATGTATATGGACAATTGATTAGCTTAGGTCACTTGCAATTAGAATACAGGAAACCTGTTTTAAAATGTGGTGAAACTTTTTTTGACTGTTGTACTATTATTTTGCTGGTTCCAGTTTGTTTTGGACACCTTTCGTTACACATTTTGTCTATGTAATTGTTTCACAATGCTTGGATATTTGTATATATTTGTCATATTAATATCATTTTGACTGAATTACCAAAGGGGTTGTGTCTTCTGAGAGAGTGGCTTTCCTTCAGTCATCCTATGAAAATAAATCATGAATGTGTTTGCGCTATCTCTTATCAGGTATACTTACTTTGGCTGACAAGAACCACTGTTTTAACAAGTATTGTATGGCCCAGGTTCTTAGTTAATGGGGCTTCCATTCTTGCGATTCACATATTTATCTTGGAACGTGCATACTTGGCGCTGGTGCAGGGCCCCTGCTGGGTGCCCCATCTCAACATCTCTACTAATCATTGCATACATTTTGAACTCAGTGGCGGCCAGCAGCTTTAGGAGGGAGGGGGGTGGGCGGGAAGCACACACACACTCATTCTTTCACACACACACGCACGCACATCCATTAACAACATTCATAACATTCAAACATGCACACATGCACCAAACATTCATTTTAAAAGGTCACACACACACTTACCTTCAGCCTTGGAGGTCCCAGGAGGGTTGGGAGTGCTGCCTCAGGTCAGCCAGTGAGGGAAGGCAGCAGTCCCAGACTCGTCACAGAGTGGGATGGGGTCAGTGAGACTGCTGAGCCCACCCCACTCTGTGACGAAGTGTCACTGATTGACACTCGCCCTTGGCGCTTCAGGGCTTAAACCTGAAGTGCCCAGGTCGAAGTCAATGGGTGACGTTTTCCTCGTCACCCGGGGAGGGCCTCGAGGCACCTTTGTTGAGCCGAGGAGGTAACGCCCATAGGAGTGTGACCTCCTCAGCCCAGCAAAGTTCAACTCAGGCAGCCAGGAGTCTGCGCAAATTGCGCATGTCTGCTCCTGGCTGCCTAACCTGAACATGAAGAGTGTCTGTCAGGCTGACCTTTGTTCAGCCTGACAGACACTCTTCATGAGGGGCAAAGGGTGGGGGGGCATGGCCCCTCCACCCTAAAGTTTGGACTGCATCTGTTTGAACTTCCAGGACAGGAACACAGCACTTTGTCTAGCTCAGCGAAAAAAATCTCACATTCCCAAACTACTCCAAATCTCTATTCCCTGATTTCACCCAAACAGTGCAGGCGGCCAGGTCCATGTTTTCCCAGTCAAGGAACGGCTTGAATAAGCTAACATCAAATATGCCATGTTGTATCCAGCAAGACTTTGCCTTCTCTTTGAAAATAAACCTTGCGTTTTCAACAATCTACAAGTGTTCCTTAAGCATATTCGTAAGAGATATCCATCACTAGCATCAGCTGTACAGCAATGCCTACCTGGGCATCAATCAGATGAGGAAGACACTTGTCATGATGTTTCCGAATAAAAAATGCTGAAAACTACATGTCCACACAGTGCTGTGAAAGCACAATGTATAATAGTATTGCCTTGACTGAATATGGGCATTTGCTAGCTGCTCTATAGATGTTGGTTAGATTCCTGGGCTGCGGGAGGAGGGAAGGGGCAGTGCCCACGGGACACCCCTGCGCGTACACGCCTAGCTGTTGGTAAAATGTTTTTAATGGATATCTGGGATAGGTCACCAATCAGGATATTGCAGCAAACACATATTGCAATTACCTTTAACTACCACCAATAGCTGCCCAGACTAACTGTGCCTACACAAATTGTACAAATTTCCTCACATGTAAAGTAAGAGGGCTTGACAACGCCCACAAGGCGAGACAGGTCCTTGTGTACCTTGATCGCTATTACATTCATATAGGACTTTTACAGGATATCTGCTTGACTCCTGGCGCAGACATGAGATTTACATCCTGCTGGAGTGAACATAGGAGTTTGACTTCCTTTTGAAGCTACAGCAGAAGAGTAGCTATTATAGTTAAAAACACCACACCATTTGTGTCGTAACAGGTATTGGGCAAAACAGATGGTCATTACCTAGTGGTAAGCGGACTACTAGATAAATTACCTATTGCAATTTTTAATATGTATAGTCCCAACGCTGACTCTCCTGCATTCTTTCACACCCTAGCAGCTAAACTACGAAAGTGCCCTAGAGGTCTGGTACTTTAGGGTGTATACTTTAAACTAGTTTTAGATCCTTAGCTTGATAGATCCTTTTATATGAAATACACAATGGTGCTAGCAGCCAAGGCCTTACAACACAATATATCACAATTTCAACTCGTAGACCTAGGGGGATATCATAAACCTAATGAGCGAGGCTACACCCACTGCTCCTCTGTACATGCCACAGTATCCCACCTTGACTATTAGCTCCCCTCCAAGGATGGAGGCACATGGATGTCAGATATCAAAATACTGGCCAGAAGGTTATCCGTCTATTCTCCTGTCATACTTACACTGGCACTGCCAGCAGATTATAACAGATACAGACAGTGGTGCTTCCCTCCTGAGGCTGTTTTGGCCTCAGTCTGCTATATTCATTGAATTGCATATAGCTATTGCTGAATAATTCGACAATAACATTAACTCAGTGTAAGCTTAAGTACTATCTGGGAGGCATTTAAAGCCTACACCAGAGGCACGTGCATATGTAGATTTGCTGGAATTCTCAAATCTATAAGAAGTAGATTATCCATGCTTAATGAGCTAGGAAGAGGGCAGATAATTAAATACAACATGACAGTACATGAGTACCACTCAGAGGCAGATAGGGAAATACACTTCTTAGGGAAATATCACAAGACCTGTAGATATGAGGAAGGAGAGTGCCCAGGCAAGTCACTAGTGACCCTAATATTTAAACCATTGGTGGTGTCTGGCTTTATCAAAGTTACAATTTCTGAATCAGTGACCACATCAGATTCACAAGCTATATTACGTGCATTTGAACTATTTTACCAGGCACTTTTTAAATCCACAAACCAGCACACCCAATCTGAACTAGATAACTACCTGGATGAGAAGGCACTGGCATGGTTAAATGACGGTCAACCCCTCACTGAAAAATAAGTCATAAATACAATCCGTAGCATTACAAGCTGCAACGCAACAAGTAGCAACGACCTCTCTGTTGCATCTTACAAAGAATATGCTATGCTTATTGTCCTGCATTTCATTAAATTACATCAAGAAGCATTTGATGTAGAGCATCTCCCCAGCACATTACAGGAAGCTTTCCTGAACACATTGCTTAAACCATATAAGGACCCTACAGTCTGCTACATACCGCCATCCCTAATTAGTACTGATAATAGGAGACTGGCAAAACTGCTCACCAGTAGATTGCTACCACTCATGTCCTCCAATGTCCTACTGGAGCAATCAGGATTTGCCCCAGGTCATTCCAATTCTTACAACTTACAAACTATATTTGCATTAATGCATCAATTAGACCCTGAGACACACGCTGCAGCAGTATACCCTGATGCTACTAAGGCGTTTGACCCCTAGAATGCCCATATTTGTTTAGGATCATTAGTCAGAGAGGTCTCAGCCTGATTTTTGTGAAATGGGTCTGTCTCCTACATGCTCTACCCAAAGTGATACTGTGAATTAATAATATGCTGTCATCTCCCATAGGTACTCAGCGAGGGTCACAGCAGGGGCATTCTTTGTCCCCATTGTTGTCATGCAATATATTTCCTGCATGCTTCAGCAACACCACGCACACACGGGCCTTACCTTTTCAACGCATCGTAGTATCATTTCATTGTGTGTGCATAAACACATACACATACTGACTCACACACAGAAGAACTCGGAGCATAACATGACAGGTACAGGTCCCCTGGTAATGTGTACACATGGGCACAGTTGACAGGTGTGAATGTACCATCATTGTGGTGTCAGCATTCATTTGCCAATGAATACGGGCACCATATTGACATTTGTGTATGTAGGCTTTATGTGTTGTGTACCAGGGTGTCCCTATCCATATCTGACCAACTCGTATCCCTGACATATGCATGTCATAGTAGCTTAAAAAAAAATCTTGGAGATGTATATGTCTGCAGTAGCCCCGACCTTCCGTGCAGTGCCCACCCAACATACCCTGTCAATGCGGCATTCCTACTTTTGAGTCCTGTGATGGAGGGGTCGTGTTTTCTCCGTGGGTCAGTGGCAGCAGTGAAGGCTGTTACGACTCTGTCGTCCCATTTCTAGGGGGCGCTGTAAGGGGACTGTCGGAAGCCTGGGAATCACCTTAAACACTTATCTAGAGTCCCTTGCTGACCCCTGTTTGTTTCTCTTTTCTCTATGGTACACTTGTATAGTACTACATTTGCTTCCTGGGACTGCAAATCCCATAATGCACAGCTTGGTAGTCAGGAAAACCCGGATTCTGTTTCCCACTGTCTTCTATGGGAGAAGTCCAGTTGCTCCTTTTCACTGGATCCTCTCCTCCAGGACTTGCAAGTGTCCGAAACTACACACACCTGAGACCTCTCCTGTGCAGCCCAGCTTGGAACTGCTTATAAGCAGCCATTTCCTCAAGATCCCTGTCATGCATCGGACTTCGATTCCTTTGTGTTACAGACCCTTTGTCGGATGGTGTTCCAGTTTTGTTCCTGTTCCTGTTCCTGTTCTGTTCCAGCTTGATCCTGTTTCCTGTTTCTCTGCCCTGCTCCTGATTGTTCCAGCCAGAGTCTGCTCCCTATCTCTTAGCCTTGTACCTGTTTGTTTCTTCCAGAGCCTGCTCCCTGTTTCTCTGCCCTGCTCCTGCCTTGTTTCAGCCTGAACCTTCTCTCTCTTTCACAGTCCTGTTTACTGCTCTTTTCCTACTCCCTGTATTCCAGCCCTGTCATTGCCTGTTCCAGCCAGAGCCTGCTCTCAGTTTCCCAGTCCTGTCTCTGTTTGTCCCAGCCAGAAGTTTGCGCCCTGTTTTCAAGTCCTAGTCCCGCCTTTGCTTCAGCCTGAGCCTGTTCCTAGTTCTTGCCTCTGCCTCTTTGTTTGTTCCCTTCTGTTTCTGTTTCTTCTTGGTTCTTTGTGTCTGGTAAGTGTTATATCAGTCTTCACCAGTGTATACGTGTCCTCCTGTGTACTGGGGTTGGCTCCTGGTTTCCAGGAGGCAATTCCAGCCCCCATCCTTGTCCAGTGTTATGCGTTGTATTTCGTGCCTAACAGTGACAGTGTGCTATTGCTGTATTCTCAGGAATTGCCACTGTGTTTCCAGCTGCACCCACAAGAGCGTGTCCTGTGTATGTAAGTACTATCCTTGTTTGTGCTCTAGGGTCCAGAGACAGAATCACTTCTGCTGCCTCCTTTCTATGGGGCTGGCAGGGTGACTATCTGTAAGAGCAAACTGCACAGAGCCATTGAGATTCCCTGTCACTGTGGGAGGTTCTGCGCCTTACTCTGTGTACAACCCCAGCGTTTTTCTCCACTGGTAATCCGTTTCCTGTTTGTTCACACAAGGGTTGCTCTGCTTTTACTTTCCTGTTTCCTGTGCCTGTCCATAGCTGTCCTTTCCATGTATGCCTTCAGCTGCTCTTCTGCCCCAGTACTCTACCTCTTTAGGATATTCGGTGACCTCAAGGGGTGTCCCAACCATAGTCCTGATCAGACCCACCCGAACCCGTGACAGAATGCACAAACCAAAAATGTCAAGCTCCCCGGGCAGTAAAGGCACACACAGACCTAAAATGTTTTCCTA
The DNA here is from genome assembly GCF_031143425.1 of Pleurodeles waltl. Classification (NCBI taxonomy): domain Eukaryota; kingdom Metazoa; phylum Chordata; class Amphibia; order Caudata; family Salamandridae; genus Pleurodeles; species Pleurodeles waltl. The sequence continues at coordinate 599,087,210 of NC_090446.1, read as the reverse complement.
TCATGTTAAGACACCCCTTTCTAAACCTATACATTCTCTGAAGACCTCTAAAAAAGGCCTTAGTTTAAAGGATAGACTTGTTAAAGAAAACCATAACTTGCAAGTTCAGTACTACACTGAGTGGCTTGCTAATCTTTCAATGGTAGACTATTTGGTTATTTGTGACTATGACCCCCAGTCCCTGTCTTTAGAAGAATTACAAGGACGTAATGAGTTTTTGCAGTATCTATTAGCTGAAGCCAGTAAGAATGTTCATAACCGTGGAAGCGCTCTTGCTACCTCTGCACAAGACACTTACACTCAAGAAAAACTGGTTAATTCCTTGCCTCATGCTAGTGCATCCCAAGTTCACCTCCAGTACTCTGCCAAAACAAAGAACCTTGATACTGTTCAAGAAGCCACACTAGGGATTCCCTTGTTTTCTGTTGAGTGCTTCAGCCCATCTAGGCCAGTTTCTCAGAATTCAAAGTGCAGTGCTGACTCTTATAAAGACCTATCAGTCCCTCAGAGCTTTCAAGTCAGCAGGCTAGACCCGGTATCTAAGGGATCAGTAAAAACTGTGGGATTCCTTAGTTCAACTCAAATGGCTTGTGCTCCTCCCAAATTGGATGACAGTACATCAGTCTCAATTCCGAAGTGTTGTGCTGACTCGTGTAAGGATCTACCAGTCCCTCAGTGCTTTCAAGTCAGCAGGATAGAACCTGTATCAAAGGGATCAGTAAAGACTGTGGGATTCCTTAGTTCAACTCAAAAGGCTTGTGCTCTTCCCAAACTGGATGATAATACACCAGTCTCAATCCCTAAAAGCTCTGCTAAACCCTTTTCTATTCTGAGTGGGTTTGATAACAATATGGACATACACACACTAAAAGAGCAGTTTTGGCAGATTAAAAGGCAGATATTGGACTTCTATGATGAATATGTTGTAACATACACAAGAAATTGTGCACGTGGGCTCTTTTCATCAATGCATATTTCACTGTTGCCAGAACCAGACATTCTGTTTATCTGTAAGGTAGAAGAAGTAACAGAGCAGCTGATGGAAACTACTGCAAGGCAATTTGAAAACCTGAAAAAAGAAAATGATCACCAGCTTTGGCTTAAAGAACAGTATGCTACTTTGTGTGCCTCTCCAAAGACTTCTATAGAGCAGATTGTCCCTTCTATTAATGACAGTCAAAAGACAGCTCCAGTTATAAATATATCAGCCTCTTCTTCAGACTCTCTCTCAGCCTGTAGATCTCCAGTGAAAATTCCTGTACAGTTGACTGGATCTCTGACATCTCTGAGAGATTTGACACCTCTTGATTCAAAGGATGGGTCAGAGTCTTCACAGGGAAGTGTCTCAGCCCCTCCATCAGAACAAATAAAGCCAAAGGAAGAAGAGAGTTCTGATGCAGACTCCAATAGCTGCACCATAAGAAACCAAGATATGACTTTACTGGAGATTAATGGCAAGTTGTGCAACAGTGTTGAAGAATCTGAATCTAGTGATTACAGTGGTTCCTGCCTTGCTGTGAACAAACCTGCAGATAGTGCTGTTCAAATGGCGCACACACCAGAATTTTCAGATTGTGGGGATACTCCTGCCCTTTCAAACAATATCATATAATTTTCAGACAATAAAGAGACAGTTCCTGTTTCAAGTGAACTAATGGATTTTTCTGACCGTGAAAAAATACCCGCAATTACTAAGAATGTAATGGACTTCTCAGAAAGTTTAAAAATCTCTTCTGTGTCAAAGCAAACTGTGGAGATTTCAGACAAGGAAGAAAGCCAGCAATCTGAAACTAAACAGCCTGTCATAAGAAATTAGAGCCTTCTCCTAGAACAGGACACAGTTGCAGCCTCAACCACTGACTCTGACTTGCTGTTCCCTGCCACTGCGCTGCCTGTTTCCAGCTCAACGGTTAGTGAAGAACAGATCTCTGATCTACCGGTATCTGATCTTGATGTAAAACCAGCCACACCAATGCCACCTGCTGTGTCTCTGAAATTAAAGACTCCTGAGACCCAGCACTCTGAAACCGAAGCTCAAGTACTGAAAGATATAATATGTCCCACTAAAACTAAAGACTTGAATTTGAATCTTGTATTCGAAGATCTGATAAGTACTGTTCTTAGTGTTTTATTGCAAGAAACCATCATCAATTCAAAGGCTAGAGCTGAAAATGTACGTAACAGTGTAAAGGTGATTTCTGAAGAGACTCCAGTTCTAATTCTTTCCAAAGAACAACCTTTCAATGTTAACAGAGTTGAAGATCAACTACCTGTAGTAGAAACGCCTAGCAAAGAAACCATTTCTGATACCACGAACAAACCACAGAGCACTTGCAATGAGGAAATCCCAGTCTTGTCTGAAGATCACCCTAAAGAATTAGTTTGTGGAACTTCTACATTTTCAGATGTTAATCCAGTTTCTAAAGGCTTAAAAACTCTTGTTGATCCTGTGATTGATACTCCGAAGTCATCCAAAACTAAAGAAAATTCTGACTTTTACATGTTTACCTTGAGAACACCAGTTACCCATGTCTCCCCAGTCTCTATGCTTTGCAAGCCTCAGATCACAATCAATGCAAATACTGCTGCAGAAACAGACATATCCTGCTTGTCGGAAGGTGTTACAGACCTGACAGTTACTAATACGCCAATTATCTCCTCCAAAGAAGAAAGTATTGAACAGAAAACTAATGTCATAAAGAATACCGCCCATAATGCCATTCCAGATCTCCTTGCTCCTGAATCCACTTCACCAGAAAGGAACTCCATGCACTCCTCCCATATCACTCGAACAATAAAGAGGAAAGACATCGGAGCCCATATGGGTATTAATACATGCTTTGCTCATTGGAAGATTCACCTATGGCAGGACTGTAAACTTATCCACCAAGGTTGGTGTTGGATTTTCTTGCTGTGGCTTTTCCTCTTCAACTTTTTTTAGCCAAAAGATTGCCTTCTCTTCTTGAGCAGACTGGTGGGAGGGGGTATAGTGTTACAACTCTGTCATCCCATTTCTAGGGGGCGCTGTAAGGGGACTGTCGGAAGCCTGGGAATCACCTTAAACACTTATCTAGAGTCCCTTGCGGACCCCTGTTTGTTTCTCTTTTCTCTATGGTACACTTGTATAGTACTACATTTGCTTCCGGGGACTGCAAATCCCATAATGCACAGCTTGGTAGTCAAGAAAACCCGGATTCTGTTTCCCATTGTCTTCTATACGAGAAGTCCAGTTGCTCCTTTTCACTGGATCCTCTCCTCCAGGAATTGCAAGTGTCTGAAACTACACACACCTGAGACCTCTCCTGTGCCGCCCAGCTTAGAACTGCTTATAAGCAGCCATTTCCTCAAGATCCCTGTCGTGCATCGGACTTCGATTCCTTTGTGTTACAGACCCTTTGTCGGATGGTTTTCCAGTTTTGTTCCTGTTCCTGTTCTGCTCCAGCTTGATCCTGTTTCCTGTTTCTCTGCCCTGCTCCTGATTGTTCCAGCCAGAGTCTGCTCCCTATCTCTTAGCCTTGTACCTGTTTGTTTCTTCCAGAGCCTGCTCCCTGTTTCTCTGCCCTGCTCCTGCCTTGTTTCAGCCTGAACCTTCTCTCTCTTTCACAGTCCTGTTTACTGGTCTTTTCCTACTCCGTGTATTCCAGCCCTGTCATTGCCTGTTCCAGCCAGAGCCTGCTCTCAGTTTCCCAGTCCTGTCTCTGTTTGTCCCAGCCAGAAGTTTGCGCCCTGTTTTCAAGTCCTAGTCCCGCCTTTGCTTCAGCCTGAGCCTGTTCCTAGTTCTTGCCTCTGCCTCTTTGTTTGTTCCCTTCTGTTTCTGTTTCTTCTTGGTTCTTTGTGTCTGGTAAGTGTTCTATCAGTCTTCACCAGTGTATACGTGTCCTCCTGTGTACTGGGGTTGGCTCCTGGTTTCCAGGAGGCAATTCCAGCCCCCATCCTTGTCCAGTGTTATGCGTTGTATTTCGTGCCTAACAGTGACAGTGTGCTATTGCTGTTTTCTCAGGAATCGCCACTGTGTTTCCAGCTGGACCCACAAGAGCGTGTCCTGTGTATGTAAGTACTATCCTTGTTTGTGCTCTAGGGTCCAGAGACAGAATCACTTCTGCTGCCTCCTTTCTATGGGGCTGGCAGGGTGACTATCTGTAAGAGCAAACTGCACAGAGCCATTGAGATTCCCTGTCACTGTGGGAGGTTCTGCGCCTTACTCTGTGTACAACCCCAGCGTGTTTGTCCACTGGTAATCCGTTTCCTGTTTGTTCACACAAGGGTTGCTCTGCTTTTACTTTCCTGTTTCCTGTGCCTGTCCATAGCTGTCCTTTCCGTGTATGCCTTTAGCTGCTCTTCTACCCCAGTACACTACCTCTTTAGGATATTCGGTGACCTCAAGGGGTGACCATAGTCCTGATCAGACCCGCCCGAAACCGTGACAAAGGCATGTGTTGTCCAGCCATGTCCAGTCGAAGATAGGGTTCCAACTCAGAATTGGAGATCAGACTGCCACTTTTTTCTTGGCTGCAAGGCACATTCAAATCTGCATGGCAAGAAGGGTGGCTGGGGTCCCGCCGGCATCCCCTTCTTCCTCTCCCGCCGTCTATGCAGGTGTTTTTTCTTGGTGGAGATGGAGGTTGAAATGCAGGCTTTTGTCTATGAGACCACCAACACCGAAATGCATTGGGCGGACCGTCACACAGCGAACAGGTTTCCTGTCAAAAAGTCAACAGTGGGACTGATACCACCACCATCTAAATCAGGCCCTTAATATACTGTATGAAAAATGTGAACTATATGCACAATTAGTGCCTCCTTGTGTGCATTTTAGAGACTTCCAGCAACCCTGGTGTATTCTTCTTGCTACTAAAATTGGTCAAGGATAAAATGTACAATCTGTCCTACGTTATATTGCCATGTTAATGACATGCTGAGACTATACTAAGAACTGTCATATCACTTTTAAGTTCTAGATACATACACAAAAACTAGATGTGTGTAAAATATTCTTAAATAAACGGTGAGAACTATTGCTATAGGAGATTTATATTTGTATAGAATGCTTTACTGTGATAGTTTGTAGTGGCAACCCCAGTACTAAAGGAAGTTCCGGAACAACATGACTAATGTTTCTTATGTATGGTTTTATTTTCTTTAGAATACCACATTTAAAAATGCATTTTTCTTTTTTTTTTTTCCAAAACAAAACGGTATTGATGGAGCAGAACCCACTGGAGTAGAGACAGGGATAAAGGCACTGGTCTACAGTAAGGCACAAGATGGGGAAATGGCTATAGACTACAAAGCGCATAGGGTGGCGGTACTAGGGTACAGGTGAGGGTTGAACTAGTAAGCTGTAGGCAAGCATAGAGCTACTACAGTAGAAGTAGTGGCAGAGACACAAATATATAGATTGGCCATAGGTAGTAAACCTAGTGTAGGTTTATGGTATAGATAAAAGTGCTAGGGTATAGGCATAAGTAGAACACTAGGTTATGGGCCGAAGGTATTGTCAAGGAAGGAGGAAACACATTGGATATAGGAAGAGGGTTTTCTCCTTTAAAAAGAAACATGGGATCTAGGTTATCCAGGAAAAATAAATTAATGTATTTTTTATGACATGAAGGGCATTCGCCATGATGGATGCAATATCTTCAGTGTGCAAGAACAAGGGCAGGCTTGTAGAGAAAGAGTCGCCAGAACAGGTTTCTTCAAGAAGTTTTTTTCCCCAGAATAACACCCGTCAGTAGAGAAATATTCATGTCAGGAGTGAACTGGACTATTTGCATTTCAAATAATTGTATTTTCAATTGATCAACTAGGTGGTCCCAGAGGTGCTTGGTTAGCTTTAAACATATATAAAGCAACCTACCCTCTTGATGTAGAAGATTTTCTATAGCAGCCCAGCATATATGAAGATCTAGTTTCTGTGAAAGACACAGAAGCAAGCATTATCGTGCCCATTGGTGTTAGTCTAATAGGCAACTGAAAGGAGTGCACGCCAGGTGGGTAGATTAGATGAAGAAATCTTTACTGTGGGAATAAGACACAGTTTACAGAGAGAAGGGGAAGCTTCAGCGACCACCTACGGATCTATTGTCCTCCCAGCGTTCCAGATAAAACCTGATGAGATCACTTGAAACCCAGTAGAATATCGCACACCAGGAGCACGATGTACAATATACTTAAAGAAAATAAAAGAAAAAGAAAAAAATACAACACATTAATTGGCAAAAATAATATTTACAGATCTATAAAACAAGCCAGAAAATGTAATTTACCCTCACCTTAACCTGATATGTGACGATGTGGCAAAGTCCTGCATCCGTTGTGGCAAAGTCCTGCATCCGTTGTGGCAAAGTCCTGCATCCGTTGTGGCAAAGACCTGCATCCGTTGTGGTAGACGTGCATTTCCGTTATATTTTCTGACCGTTGCAGATTTAATTTAAAAAGAAACAGTTGCTGTCAATTTTACCTCTGGACAGTTGTGAGGTAGACAATTGCCAGGTGGGATTAAAGATTGTCACACTGGAAATTGACTCACGCACCATCGTGACCGTGCTCTTGTTCCATACGTTTCTAACAAAACAATGTGCATCTTCCCGCTCTCTTCATTTGTCATCAGAAAACCGAGAATACCCCTTGAGGGGCCTGTTGTTCAACTTTACCCTTACCATTTCACCAACCTTGAAGCCATGTGTAGAACATACATCCCTCCATCTCTTTTGTTCTTCTTTTAGGTATCGAATATAATTTCAACCTAGTACCAGCCTTTCCCCCACACATGTTTTCAAATAGCAGCATGTGGAGTAGTTTGATATGCCCAAAACCTATCCTCCACGGTTTTCTTAAGTGCACCACCTTCACACAAAGCGGGATGCCTTTAAAGCTTGTAAGCAACTTTAATAACTTTTCCACATAGCCTACAAGCTACAGTTACTTGGACGACATGGTACTAAATTCCATTTTCCTAATACATTTCTTCAGTAACAAAATTATAAGTTTATGCTTCTTCTTGAAAAGCTGGCCACTATTTTTCACAAAACTATCAATCTTTTGAAACACCCCATCATCCATTGCAACAGCTTGCCATATCTGTTTAGAAAAGCCACCTTTAGTTGCCCAATTCACAGAACACACTGTGGCAATAGCATCCCAATAATTATCATATGCACTCTACATCTCACTGTTCATGACAACGAAGTCTGGATAAGCAGTCAGCCAACACATTAGAAATGATCAACAGAAAACTGAGAGAGGAGTGACCAGCTGGAGCAATGTGAACACTACAGCAGCTGAGGTCACATATCATTTTCCTGATGCCAGCCCCCCAACCCACTGAGATTTTTCCTCAGTATTAGAAATTGAAGGCTTTCTTCAGTTTTGGCCTATCCTAATCCGTAGTATCTTCCGCAGCTTTACTCTTCGGAATCCATTTAAACTCTGCCTATTGTGACTTAATTGCATTCTCGGGCTCTCACCAATATAAATCTTGTTGATGATCCTATGGGGCAGATTTACAAGAAAGTGGCATATAGGTCCTAGTGCGCAACTTTTCTTGCATTCCCCTTTGACCCCTCTAACAACACCATGGTTGCACCGTATTTACCATACGGCACACCATGGCGGTCGTTAACACAAAAGCATCAACATTTTTGGCAGTGTTGTAGTGCTTTGCTGCACTAGGGGCAAAAATGTTTAAACTAGTGCAGCAAAGCACAGTCAGGCCATTAGATTATTGTGGGTGCGTTACTGTATCGCCTGCCCTGAGTAGGCATTAAAAATGACGGAAAAAATGTTGCAGCAAAATCTTGTAAATTTCATTGCGCCTGCATCCTCCTCAACACCCGCTCCGTCCACAAGCATGCCATCGAACTCTGGGACCTGCTCACATCAACTTCCCCAGACATCGCCTTCCTCACCGGAACCTGGATGAACCCCTCCTCGGAACCCGACATCGCCATAGCCGTCCCTGAGGGCTACAAAATCATCCATAGAGACAAACCAACAAACCAGGAGGAGGAATCGCCTTCGTCCACAGGAGCACCATCAGGATCTCAACCAACAGCCACGACGCCCAAGATGCCAAAGAACACCTGCACTTCCAGATCCACGTCAATGCCAACACCACCCTGAGAGGAACCCTTGTCTACAGACCCCCGGTGAAGGGGGTCTGTAGACAAGCACACTCGACACCAGCACACTCGACGCCATCTTCTCCACCAGCACCCACATCACCTTCACCCACACCACCGAACTCCACTTGACCGACCGCCGCTGTGTCCATTTCTCCTTCCAGAAACACATCGCCCACCACCACCAGCTGCGGACCCTTCACCGCAAATGGAACAAGATCTCCAAGGACCAACTCATCTCCACCCTCGCCCTGCCACCCAACACCAGCGACCCCAACACCGCCACCCACAACTTAAAACAATGGCTCGACGACTGCGCCAACATCCTCGCCCCACTTAGGAAAACTACCAACACCCGCACCAGCAAGAAAGCTCCCTGGTTCAACGCCGACCTTCAGACCTCCAAGCGGGAATGCCGGAAAGCCGAGAAGATCTGGCACCAAGAACACACAGAAAGCAACCACACCGCCCTCAAAACTGCCATCCGCAAACATCACCAGCTCATCCGGACCACCAAAAGATCATTCTACAAAGAGCGAATTGACAATAACGCACACAACAGCAAGGAGCTCTTCAGCATCATCAAGGAAAACACCAACCCCAAGTCCTGTTGTGCCGACCCCCCACACTCGCAAGACCTCTGCATCTCCCTCGTCACCTTTTTTCACCACAAGATCACAGACATCCATGGCAGCTACGCACCGCCGACCCCCACCACCACCACTGCCAACCGCCGACCCCAACGCACCCATCCACACCAACATCCTGAGTGACTGGACCCACACCAATGACGAGGAAACCACCAAGACCATGAGCACCATCCACTCCGGTTCACCCGCCGACCCCTGCCCTCACCACGCCTTCAATAAAGCCAGTCAAATCATCGCTCCCCAGCTCCATACCATCATCAACAGCTCCTTCGAAACCGCCATCTTCCCGGAGAGTTGGAAACACGCCGAAGTCAATGCCCTGCTCAAAAAACCCAAAGCCGACCCCGAAGACCTCAAAAACTACCGACCCATCTCCCTACTCCCCTTCCCTGCCCAGGTCATCGAGAAGATAGTCAACAGCCAACTATCTCGCTTCCTGGAGGACAACAGCCTACTTGACATCTCCCAGTCCGGCTTCCGCAAGAACCACAGCACCGAGACCGCTCTCATCGCTGCTACCGACGACATAAGGAGCAGGTTCGACAAAGGTGAAACCGTTGCCCTCATCCTCCTTGACCTTTATGCAGCCTTCAACACCGTCTGTCACCACACACTTCGCACACGCCTCCACAACGCTGGAATCCACCACGGGGCCCTGGATTGGCTCACATCCTTCCTCTCTGGCAGAACCCAAAGAGTCCACCTACCCTCGTTACTGTCAAAAGCCACCAAGACCATCTGCGGAGTTCCCCGGGGATCCTCTCTCAGCCCCACCCTCTTCAACCTCTACATGGTGCCGCTCGCCAACATCATCCGATCCCACGGCCTCAACATAGTCTCCTACGTGGACGACACACAGCTGATCCTCTCACTCACGAAGGACCCCGCAACCGCCAAGACCAACCTCCACACCGGACGCCATCGCCAACTGGATGGAGGAAAGCCGCCTCAAACTGAAGTCGGAGAAGACCGAGATCATCATCTTTGGCTCCAACAAATCAGCGTGGGACGATTCCTGTTGGCCTACCACTCTAGGAGCCGCCACAACGCCCACCACCCACGCACGCAACCTCGGCTTCATACTGGACTAATCGCTCACTATGACTCACCAAGTCAACCCCGTCTCATCCTCATGTTTTAACACCCTCCCAATGCTTCGCAAGACCTTCAGATGGATCCCCATTGAAACCAGAAGAATGGTCACCCACGCCCTCGTCAGCAGTAGACTGGACTACGGCAACGCACTCTACGCGGGAACAACGGCCAAGCTCCAGACAAAATTTAAGCGCATTCAGAACACCTCAGCACAACTCATCCTTAGCCTCCCTCACACGAACAAATCTCAGCCCACCTCAGAGACCTCCACTGGCTCCCCGTCAACAAAAGGATCATCTTCAAACTCCTGATCCACGCTCACAAGGCTTTCCACGACACCGGACCTGCCGACCTCATCGAGCGTCTCAACTTCCACATCCCGACATCCACTCCGCTCCGCCACCCTCGCCCTCGCCACCGTCCCCCACGTCCACCATACCACAGCCGGCGGCACATCCTTCTCCCACCTTGCCGCCAAAACCTGGAACTCCCTCCCCATCAACCTACGTCTGACCCAGGACCTCCTAACCTTCAGGACGCGTCTCAAGACCTGGCTCTTTGAGCCCTAGCGAACCCCACTTGCCCCACCCCCAGTGCCTTGAGACCGTACCGGGTGAGTAGCACACTTAACAAATTGATTGATTGATTGATGGTCAGTGTTATAGGATGGACGCACAGCTGTGTCATTCATATGGTGAGGAGACACAGCTGCACCGTCGGTATGATAGGGGAGACATATGGCTCTGCAGTCAGTGTGATGGAGGATACACACAGGTCCACAGTCAGTGTGATGGGGAGTTGCATAGGTCTGGAGTCAGTATGTAAGGGGAAGTATATAGCCCTGTAGGCAGTGTAATAGGACGTCAAACAGCACTGCAGGTAGTGTTAGAGGGAGACCCATGGCTCTACAACCCAGATTCCTGGCAGACTCTGCTCTGCACTCAATGTCATAGAGAGACACACAACTAGCCAGCTAATGTGGCGGGGAATAGACCATGGCATGCAGGCAGCCGAAAGCTCCGTGTCAAAATATACATATTGACAAACTCTGTGACTAGCTTATCAAAATTTAGAGACCAATCGTAAAGAAGACAAAGATGAGACACTTCAGCCAACTTGATAAATGAAAAGGCATGAGGACAGTGCTAGAGTGGAGACACATGGCCCTATGGTCAGTGTAACAGAGGAGCAGACGGGCCTGGCTGCCAGTGTTGTAGGTAAGTGACACGCTCTGCATCAGCCTTGGTAGGATGACAGCAGATCCTGGAGCATCTGTGATAGACAAGATGGGTTGTCCTGCAGTTCGGTGTTAGGGGGAAGTGAATCAGCCTAATGATAGAGGAGAAAGCAGGCTCTGCAGCCAGTGTGATGGGAGAGGAGCTTCAGCTGTGGGACAGAGGAGAAAGCAGGCTCTGCAGCCAGTGATAGGGTGAGGAGCTTCAGCTGCTTAAAAGAGAAGCAAGCAGACTCGGCAGCCAGTGACAGGGGGGAGCTTCGTCTGTGTGGCTGAGGAGAAATCAGGCTCTGCAACCACTGACAGAGAGAAGCAACTCAGCTGTGTGACATAGGAGAAAGCAGGCTCTGGTGCCAGTGATAGGGAGAAGAGCTTCAGCTGTATGACAGAGGAGAAAGCAGGTTCTGCAGCCAGTGATAGGGAGAAGAGCTTAAGTAGTGGGACAGAGGAGAAAGCAGGTTCTGCTGCCAGTGTGTTGGGAGAAGAGCTTCAGCTGTATGACAGAGGAGAAAGCAGTCTCTGCAGCCAGTGATAGGGAGAAGAGCTTCGGCTGTGTGATAGGGGAGAAATCAGGCTCTGCTGACAGTGATAGGGGAGAATGTCAGCTATGTGATAGAAGAGAAAGTAGGATCTACTTCAAATATGATAGGGAGGAATTTCAGCTGTGTAATGGAGGAGAAAGCAGGCACTTCAGCCAGAAATGGGATGAGGAGCTTCAGATGTGTGACAGAGGAGAAAGCAGGCCCTGCAGCCAGTGATAGGGTGAGGAGCTTTAGATGTGTATTAGAGGAGAAAGCAGGCCCTGCAGCCAGAGATAGGATGAGGAGCTTCAGATGTGTGACAGAGGAGAAAGCAGGCCCTGCAGCCAGTGATAGGGTGAGGAGCTTCAGATGTGTGACAGAGGAGAAAGCAGGCCCTGCAGCCAGTGATAGGGTGAGGAGCTTGGGTGAGGAGCTTCAGATGTGTGACAGAGGAGAAAGCAGGCCCTGGAGCCAGCGATAGGGTGAGGAGCTTCAGATGTGTGACAGAGGAGAAAGCAGGCCCTGCAGCCAGGGACAGGGTGAGGAGCTTGGGTGAGAAGCTTCAGATGTGTGACAGAGGAGAAAGCAGGCCCTGGAGCCAGTGATAGGGTGAGGAGCTTCAGATGTGTGACAGAGGAGAAAGCAGGCTCTGCTGCCAGTGATAGGGAGAAGAGCTTTAGCTGTGTGACAGAGGAGAAAGCAGGTTCTGCAGCCAGTGATAGGGAGAAGAGCTTCAGATGAGTGACAGAGGAGAAAGCAGGCCCTGGAGCCAGTGATAGGGTGAGGAGCTTCAGATGTTTGACAGAGGAGAAAGCGTTTCTGCTGCCAGTGATAGGGAGAAGAGCTTTAGCTGTGTGACAGAGGAGAAACAGGTTCTGCAGCCAGTGATAGGGAGAAGAGCTTAAGTAGTGGGGCAGAGGAGAAAGCAGGCTCTGCTGCCAGTGTGATGGGAGAAGAGCGTCAGCTGTATGACAGGGGAGAAAGCAGGATCTGCAGCCAGTGATAGGGTGAAGACCTTCAGATGTGTGACAGAGGAGAAAGCAGGCCCTGCAGCCAGTGATAGGGTGAGGAGCATGGGTGAGGAGCTTCAGATGTGTGACAGAGGAGAAAGCAGGCCCTGGAGCCAGTGATAGGGTGAGGAGCTTCAGATGTGTGACAGAGGAGAAAGCGGCTCTGCTGCCAGTGATAGGGAGAAGAGCTTTAGCTGTGTGACATAGGAGAAAGCAGGTTTTGCAGCCAGTGATAGGGAGAAGAGCTTAAGTAGTGGGGCAGAGGAGAAAGCAGGCTCTGCTGCCAGTGTGATGGGAGAAGAGCTTCAGCTGTATGACAGAGGAGAAAGCAGGCTCTGCAGCCAGTGATAGGGTGAGGAGCTTCAGATGTGTGACAGAGGTGAAAGCAGGCCCTGCAGTCAGTGATAGGGTGAGGAGCTTGGGTGAGGAGCTTCAGATGTGTGACAGAGGAGAAAGCAGGCCTTGGAGCCAGTGATACGGTGTGGAGCTTCAGATGTGTGACAGAGGAGAAAGCAGGCCCTGCAGCCAGTGATAGGGTGAGGAGCTTGGGTGAGGAGCTTGGGTGAGGAGCTTCAGATGTGTGACAGAGGAGAAAGCAGGCCCTGCAGCCAGTGATAGGGTGAGGAGCTTCAGATGTGTGACAGAGGAGAAAGCAGGCTCTGCTACCAGTGATAGGGAGAAGAGCTTTAGCTGTGTGACAGAGGAGAAACAGGTTCTGCAGCCAGTGATAGGGAGAAGAGCTTAAGTAGTGGGGCAGAGGAGAAAGCAGGCTCTGCAGCCAGTGATAGGGTGAGGACCTTCAGATGTGTGACAGAGGAGAAAGCAGGTACTGCAGCCAGTGATAGGGTGAGGAGCTTCAGATGTGTGACAGAGGAGAAAGCGGCTCTGCTGCCAGTGATAGGGAGAAGAGCTTCAGCTGTATGACAGAGGAGAAAGCAGGCCCTGCAGCCAGTGATAGATTGAGGAGTCTCAGATGTGTGACAGAGGATAAAGCAGGCTCAGCAGCCATTGTGAGGTAGCGAAGTGGTAGCTATGTGAGAGGAAAGAAAGCAAAGCTGTAGCTGTGTGATGCAGAAGAACGTAGGCTCTGCAGCGAGTGCGATAGAGAAGAGTTTCAACTGCGTGACAAGAGAAAGGAGTCTCTGCAGCCTCTGTGATAGGCGGCAGCTCTGTGGTCGTGAAGAAACAAGCTCTGCAGCCATTGTTACCAGGGAGAGCTTTAGCTGTGTGATGGAGAAGAAAGATGGCCCCGCATATTGTATGATAGGGTGGTTGCAGCTGTCTGATGGAGAAGAACGCAGGCCCTGTCTGGCAGAGGAGCGCGGTAGCTGTGTGATAGGGAAGCAAGCACAGGTAAAGCTGTGTGATAAGGGAGAAGGCAGGCTCTGCAGCCGGTTTGACTGGGCAGAGGGTTAATCTCTGAATCTGGTCGGGTAGAGGAGATGGAAAGCCATGCAGCCAGTAGGATGTGGGAAAAGGCAGGCCCAGCGGCCAGTGCGAAAGCAAACATTTCTGCAGCCACTGTAACTGGGAGGGTGCACTTCCAGCAGCCGATGTGAAGAGGAAGAGAACAGTACTTGTGAGAGGGGTGAAACTAGGCACTCTAGCCCTTGTGACAGGAGGGCAGGTTCTGCAGCCAGTGTGAGGCCAAACAGGATGTTATGAAAGTGGTGTAACAGGTGAGAGATTCAGAGAGGCCAGGCCTTAAACCAACATGACAGGCAAGAGACTAGGCTTTGCTGCCATATTGAAAGGTGAGAGCGTAGGGTGGGTATGTGGTTGGTGTAACCGGGAAAGAGCATGCAGCCAGTAAGATAGAGGAGGGTTGAGGCTCTGCAAGCACGTTCATTAGGGCAGGGGTGGCTCCTCCGCAATGGCGGAGGAGCATCGCACCCGGCCAAGAGCCAGGAGATGAAACATGAAACAATAGTTCCACTATCGTTTAATTTTTTCTCTTCTGGCTCAGCCAGCAGTACAGGGAGAGGCAGGGCCACGGGATGTGGGAGGCGGAGAAAGTGCACCTAAGTGCACATGTGTGTTTGGCCGGCCGTTTTAGGCTCACCAACACACACATGTGCACTTAGGTTTCTCCAGCCTCACTGTGTTTAACAAGCTGAAGAAACTGCGCAGACTCCAGGGCTGTGTCTGAGCAGCAGTCATTTCCGCTCAGACCAATCCTGACGCTGCTTTCATGCTAGCTGTAGCATGAAAGCAGCGGCAGGATTGCTGGGGAGCCTGTGCTTGTACCCCAGTGAATGCTGGGACACCACAAGGAGAGGAGGGAGGAGCGAAGCAGCTGGAGACTGCGGGCGGAAGAAGGTAAGTGTATTTTATTTATTTTGAGTTCGCCCCCTCCAGCCCCCACATTGTGTTTTTCAGTGGCCGATGCTGCAGATGGAAGAAGACAGGTGGCCATGGGATTTTTCGAGAGCCTATGCTGATACAAAAGCACATACGTTTTGCAACCAGTGTGAAAAGGAGGCTGAGTAGTCTGTTCAGTCATAATTAGAACATGGACGCCACTTAAGGGTGTCCAGGGCCGCAGCTGTGACCGTTGGCTTGCCCTTTGTGATCCCTGGTACTGCCTTTGCAACTCCTGGCCTCAGAGATGGCAAAATCAGCGCCAAAAGCACAGAGGAGGCTGCACTCTCCTCTTCTATTACTTCTTAATTATACTAATAGCGAGTAATATATTATTATTCACTATTAGTTTACTAAAAAATGAAGCATTGTTAGCTGGAACATGACTTTTGGTGCCAGCTGAGGTAAATAAAAACTGTGTTAAATGAAAGTTGTGTGCACATTTGTTTATGTGAGAGGGGAAGTGTGTATGTAAGAACATGTGTGTCTTTGTGTGAGTATGTGTGCCTATCTAAGCATATGTGTGAGTAAAAGTGAGTGAGTGTCAGTGACAAGTAGTGAGTACGAATGTGTGAAATAGAATATTATGAGTGTGAGAGCATTAGAAAGTGTGAGTGAGTGAATGTGTGTGAGTGAACATGTAGTGTTGTGCTTCTAAGTCTGTCGGTGGCCCTGCCTGGCAGATGGAAGGTAATTTTTGGATTACAGAAACACCCATAGCAAAATATTGGCACTGACATGTTTGTGGCAATTCTTAACATGTCAGATGTCTGTGACAAAATAGTGGCAAAAGGCAGTAATTCTTAGCATAATGGGTACCCAGGGTAAAATACTGCTACTCGAGTACTAGAGGTAAATATCACATATTAGACACCAATAGACAAATGCTGGCATACCTGAGATAATTCTTGTCATGAGGGCGCTCATGACGAGATGCTGGCATTATCACATTGGAGGTAATTTCTGGCAAAAAGGAGGACAATCTGACATATGGGAGTGTAGCAACCATGACAAAATTCTGACGCTGGCATACATATGTAATTTTTTAAATGAGCGTCACCTATGGCAAATGGAAAGCATGCATGGCAACATTCTGGCACTGGCTTATGGGGGCACCCATGACCAAATGCAGACTGTGGCACAATGGATGTAATTTTTGACATATGCGGCACCCAAAGCAAATTTGGAAAAAAATGGGGTCAATTCCTGGAGAGCGTCAGGTTTCAATAGCTTGATAGACCATGAAAGGAGTTAAATATTTAGTGAATGTTCTTTCAAAGCCTGTGGCATTTTACCAAATGTATATGAAAATGTTACTTTAAAATGCACTATTAGATCTATTTCATTTCAAAAATTTCTAGGGGAGATAAACCACGGGAGGAGGTCTGGGTAACTCAATGCACTCACTCACTGCAATGAAAGTCAAGCATTATGCCTCAGAACTTTCAAAGATCAAGTCAGCACCATGATATAGGTAATATTTTAAATAGACATTTGTCAGCGTTGTATTGTTACGTTTTTCTTGCAGTTGTTGGAACTTCATTGTTGGACCTGGCCCTTTTTGCAGGGTCATCCCCAAACTTTTTGCCTTCCTTTTCCTGTTTTTCTGACCCTGATTTTATTGGCTTTATGACAGTGGGCACTTTATCACGGCTGATCAGTGCTAAAGTGCATGTGCTCTCTCTATTACACGTGGTATGATTGGCTTACACCAGTTTGGCACATTTAATTTACCTATAAGTCCCTTGTACAGTGGTATCCCATACACCCAGGGCCTGTAAATTAAATGCTACTATTGGGCCTGCAGTTCAGCTTGTGCCACTTACAGAAGTAGGCTTTCAAACCTGCCTCAGGCCTGCCACTGCAAGGTGTGCCTACGCAGTTTACTGCCACATAGACTTGGTATCTAAAGTTACTTGCCAAGCCTGGAACTTCCCTTTTACTACATATAGGTCACCCCTAGTGTAGGCCAAAGGTAGCCCTTTAGGAGGGTGCTGTGTAGGTAAAAGGTAGGACATGTGCCTTCATTGTGCGGCATGTTGTGGTAGTGACAAACAGCCTCTTTGGTTTCTCAATGCTGTGAG
Source organism: Pleurodeles waltl (assembly GCF_031143425.1). Lineage (NCBI taxonomy): Eukaryota > Metazoa > Chordata > Amphibia > Caudata > Salamandridae > Pleurodeles > Pleurodeles waltl. Next base: position 599,070,135 of record NC_090446.1, on the reverse strand, counting down.
TGCTGCACCTCTCATAGGTTGCATTAGGAATTCCCTTATATATGTCTAAGTAGTACTTTCTGAGCTATGAGGTGTAGCGTGGGCATGTTTGGTATGTTTGGAATGGTAGGGACAAATCCTGCTTATTTGTGTAGGTGGATGGTGTATTACTATTGTGGAAATGCCACTTTTAGAAAGTGGACATTTCTCTGTGCTTATGACTCTTGTGCTTTGCAGCGTGACTCCAATCCACATCCGGGTTAGAGTGACAGCTGGGTTTTCTGCATACTTTCCAGGCAGCCATCACACAAGGAGGGTGGAGGTGTAAGAGGATTACATTTGCATTCTGAGTGGTCTTCCTGGGCTGGGAGCGTGGGATATGGGGAGCTCTTACATTTCCATATGCTGTGTCCTGCCCTCACATAAAGGACTTGTTTACCCACTACTGATGTCTGGAGCCAGGGCTGGGGTTGATAGGTAGTGTTGTGCACTTCTACAGTTCTTTTGAAGTGCCCCCTAGAACAAATACATTTTGAGTATAAGTACAGGGACTGTAGACTCATTTTTTTTAGACACTGCATGGACTTGTAACCAGATGCTGCTGGTTCTGCATACTGCACCAGAGGATTGCTGTGCTGCTAGAAACCGCCATTAGGATTAACCTGCTTGTTGTGCTGATGTGCTAGCCTGCTGCTGATACCTTGTTTCTGTGTGCCCCCAGTGATCTCCCAGGGGCCAGCATAGGATTTCCCTGATGCACCTGCTGCCCCTGGCCCTGCAGTCATAGCACTTGGTAAACGCTATAATCTTCTTTTACTTGAGCACTGCTATCAGCCTGCAGGGAGCACATGGTGAGTGCCCCTGGTGCCCCCGAGGCAGTGTGCTCCTGTGTGATGCTGCACTACTGAGTGCCACAACGTTCCCCCATCTAGGTTGTCCTGGGAGAAGGAGGAGTGCAGTGGAGACCACCAGTAGCATTTTGTGGAGTGCAGATGAAGCGGGCACTCCCTGATGCACCGGGGCACAAGCAGGCACCCACTCCTGCTGTCGGCTATTGTGCTGTCATTACTGCGACTCCAGGAACCCCTACCAAAGGCCCCATGAGGCCGTGGTCACCCGTTAATGGCAGAGGAGCATTGTGGCCCTGCAGCTGGTCCCTGGAGGCTGCTGCCCGATTCCTGAGGGGAGGAGTGTTGTGTTGCTGGCTCGTCAGTGACTGCGCCGAATGCTCGCGGGCAGCCACTTTTCACACTAGGAGATTGGAAGAGGGCGTGGGCAGGGTTTTCTTGGGTGTGTGTATTTGTATTTGTAGAGCGCACTACCACCCGTGGGGGTCTCAAGGCGCTGGGGGGGGGGGAGGGTGCTGCTACTGCTCAAACTCAAATAGCCAGGTTTTGAGCCGCTTCCTGAAAGTCAGCAGGTCTTCGGTCTGTCGTAGGGGCAAGGGAAGGGTGTTCCAGGTCTTGGTGGTGAGGTGGGAGAAGGATGTGCCTCCTGTAGTCGCTCTTCGGATGCGGGGGACGGTGGCGAGGGCGAGGTTGGCTGAGCGGAGTTGGCAGGACGGGGTGTAGAAGATCAGTCATCTGTTGAGGTAGGCTGGACCGGTGTTGTGGAGCGCCTTGTGTGCGTGGGTGAGGAGCTTGAAGGTTATCCTTTTGTTGACGGGGAGCCAGTGTAGGTCTCTCAGAAGGGGAGTGATGTGGCTGTGGGCATCGAGGATCAGGCGTGCGGAGGCATTTTGTATGCGTTGCAGTCGTTTGAGGAGTTTGGCCGGGGCTCCTGCGTAGAGGGTGTTTCCGTAGTCAAGTTTGCTGCTGACGAGGGCTTGGGTGACTGTTCTTCTTGTATCAGTGGGGATCCATCTGTAGATCTTGCGGAGCATGCGGAGGGTGTTGAAGCAGGTTGAGGAGACGGCGCTGACTTGCTTGGTCATGGAGAGTGTTGAGTCAAGGATGATGCCCAGGTTGCATGCATGGTTGGTGGGTGTTGGGGCTGGTCCCAGAGCGGTCGGCCACCAGGAGTCGTCCCAGGCTGAGAGATTGGCGCCAAAGATGAGGACCTCCGTCTTATCTGAGTTCAACTTCAGTTTGCTGTTCCTCATCATTTCGGTGACGGCCTTCATTCCTTCGTGGAGGTTGGATTTGGCGGTGATGGGGTCCTTGGTGAGGGAGAGGATCAGTTGGGTGTCGTCGGCGTAGGAGATGATGTTCAGGTTGTGCAGCCGGGCGACGCGGGCGAGTGGCCCATGTATATGTTGAAAAGTGTAGGGCTGAGGGACGAACCTTGGGGAATGCCACAGATGATCTTGGAGGCTTCGGAGCGGAAAGGGGTGTGTAGCTCCCCTGCCCAGACTAGAATGGTGGGTTCTGCCTGGCTTAGATGCATACTCTAACCAACCAGAAACACAATTTCTAACATTCAGTGATGTCAGTTAGTGTGATGTCATCAAGGTTAAGGCCATGTGACATGATTTCCTGGAAAAAAATCAGGGTCAATGGTCACACGATGTCACTTCCTGTGATGTCATTAAGGTAAATGGGTATGTGATGTCACTTCTGCTACCCCTGGTATTTTGGTGAATCCACGTACATGGATTAGAAGTGGGAGAGCTAACAAATTAACATAGAGAGCTGATCCAGTGCCGAGTCAAGGGTCTGGCTTGGCTCTTACAGCCCTTGCATGAGCTGTGCCATGGAAATGTTTACCATGTAAATCATTCAACAAACATCACCTAAAATATCATAGAGTTTCTTCAAAATTTTTAAAGTGCATTTCTTTCACATGCAACATATTTGACATTAATACATCACATTATAGGTTCACTGAGAGGTATTTATCAAAAGTGATAGTTTTTAAACATGAAGTTGGAACCATTTCTGTCCCGCCTCAGCAACAATTCCATTAGTGAACTATGAGGCAAGTCAGTTGTCATGTGCATACTATGTGTGTCCCACAGTTTTATAGATGAAACAAAATTATAGTTTATTAAATCAAATACTGTACATTTGTACAGCTCATATTCTGAATGCATTTAGGTAAAGGTGTTTTCATATGTGATAATGAAGAAAAAAGTGGATTGGTGAACCAACCACCAGGTTTTCTGATTTCACTTTGTCCAAATAGGCCACTAAATGGGTATCTATCAGTCTCTCCTTTTTTTACCTCAAATTTTAAAGCTTTGGTTTTAACTTTCTGCATGAGGATAGAGCATGGGTGGCAGGCAGAAATCACAAGAAAACAGCTTGTTTTGGTCTCGAAGTTCCAAGAGGACCTTGAGAAGAGCCAGCACCTGGCACCTATCTTGAGCCAGGCTCAAGTTAGTAAGTGGTTCTCTAAACGTTAGCCATGATAGGGAAAAGGTAGGCCTCATGCTAATGAGATTGCAGCCTGCGTGAGTCCATGGTCTTCAGCGACAGATCAGACTATGCCCACATTGCGATAAGAGAGTGGGAGATTATACAGTCCGTTTTTCAGGAAAGAGAGCATGCTCTACATTCAATGGATAGCGGAGAGTGCAGGTAGCATAACTTATAGAGGGTGGTGATCCACTGAAATCTTGAGCCAGGAACAAACCTGAAGCCTATCTCTGGCTCAGTTCGAGGTTCTGTTAGAACCTTGAGTCCATATGGAGCCAAGTTTGCCTGCCTTCCTCCTTCTGCTCATAATGTGGCTGTAGGGCCAGAGCTCCAGACTGTGAAACTGGGGAACCATGTTGGAGTCTTGGCATCCTCTGATTCTGGACAAATCACTAAAGTCCCATATGCCTTTGAACAATGTGTAATGTAACTGGTGTTCGGGTAAAGCTCTCTAATACCTTCAGGATGTGGGGGGGGGGGAGTTGTGTTAGTGCTATATTTCAAAAACAGCTGAAAAATGCACCGAGAGATAAAAACAAAACATTAACATAAGGGAAGACAAAAGATATTCATTTACTTACAGATTTGTACAAAATGAAACCAGAAAGCCTGGATAAATCGCAGCTTCCTGCTTCAATTCTGCTATCTTAGGCAAATATTTTATTTCACCAAAACTCTTTTTCTTCATTATAGCATGTGAAAGCACTTTTTTATATATGAAATACGAGGTGTACAAAACATTCACTTTTAATAAGTACTTCTAAGTGCAGTACTATAGCGTGCCCTATTAATATCAAAGCTTCCACATGTTAAAGAAATACACTTTTTTAAACTTCAAAGAGACTTTATCATATTTTACTTGATGTTTGTTGTGTGATTCACATAGCAAATATTTTCAGGGTTCGGCTCGGCTCGTACACGGGTTCTAAGATCCGTGCCGGACCCTTGGCTGAACTGTGGCTCGGCTCTCCCTGTTAATTTGTTGGCTCGCCCACCTCTAGTAGGCAGCAGGGGTGGGGACGCATGGTGAGTGCAGTTGTGTGCCAAATGTCAGGGAAGAGACCTGGGTCTGCAGGGAACGTGCAGTGGAGAAGACATGATCTGCAGTTTGTGTGATGTATATAGGACAGGCTCTTCAGCCATGACAAGTGGGACAAACTAGGGGCCTGATTTATGAAAAGTTAGAGCCGCCTTTACGTCAAAAGCAGCGCAAACTTACAAAATATAGGGCCTGATTTATACTTTTTTAGTGCCGCATTTGCGTAATTTTTTTATGCAAAAGCAGCGCAAACTTACAAAGTTCAATTATATTTTGTAAGTTTGCGCTGCTTTTGCATCAAAAAATGACATAAAGGCGGCGCTAAAAAAGTATAAATCAGGCCCATATTTTTGAAGTTTGCACTGCTTTTGCGTCAAAAAATGGCGTAAAGGCGGCACTATCTTTTTATAAATCAGACCCTAGGTTCGCAGCTGGTTAGAGAGGAGGCGGGCTGCGGCCAGTGTGGTAGAGAAGGCACCAGGCTCTTTAGTCGTGCAATAGTGGAGAGGCCAGGCACAAACAAGCGTGATAGATAACGTAAGAAGCACTTCCGCTCTAGTTTCCATGATAAGATAATATTGATAGATCTTTCTCTCACACGACCAAGGAAGATATCACAACGTAACAATTTTGCTTCATCTTCCTTCCAGCGTGATTGGGACTCAAGCCACTCCACTTCCCCCAACCCAAAAAAAAGCCCTTGCAACACTGCAGACACTAAACTACACTGCACAAGGGAAGGAGTATTTGCCACGTCTTACAAACCTGCCCGGGTCACAGAAATTTTGCAAAACCCCGCAGGCTTTCTAAATATCCTTGTGAGCAACGAAGCACACACTCCATACAACACACCCTCCTGTGCTTCATCACCATCCTCTTCCTTCTTCCTCCTTACATGCCATGTTATGTAATGTGCATCCACACCTGGAGACAGGAATCTAGTGGAGCAACCTGGTAAATAGGCCATATTTTTTAACATCCGTATCCGGGATCGAAGTGCAGCAAATAACATTGACTTTCCCTCCAAATTCTGGATCGCCTGCTTCTTTCTCCCATTGCAGAACATTAATTCTTCACTTTACTGAGTTACCCTTAGGTTTCAGCGCACTCTTTAGTGTTTACTAATGGTTTGTTCCATTAGCAGGTAGATTGGTTTTGTCTCCAACCCCCTGAAAGACAACAGGCATATTTACAAGCCCCTTGGCCGCCATAGCGTCATTTTTCTATGCTAAGGCGGCGCTACGGTGGCTTTTCCCCTGTGCTGTATTTACAAAGTGGCACAATGCTTACATTGCGCCATTTTGCAACCCCTTGTTCCACATTATGCCTGCGTCAGGCATAATGTATGCAAGGGGGGGCATTCCGACCTAGACACACCCGTAAAAATGGCACATTGACATTCACAACATTTCACTGCGCTATTTTTTCCATTATTTTTAATGCCTGCTCAGAGCAGGTGTTAAAATGATGCACCCATTTTAATCAATGGGCCTCCCTGTGCTTTGCTGCAGTAGCAGCAAAGCGCCACAATAGCGTCAAAAATGTTGACGCTATTGTCCTAACAACCACCATGATGCGTTGTATTATAAATACGGTGCAACCATGGTGTCGTTAGGTGGGGCAGGGGCGACGCAAGAAAAGTGACGCATCGGGACCAACGCGCCACTTTCTTGTAACTATGCCCCTGGCATACTAGTTATAAATGAACTCTCCTTTGCCATCAATTTTGTGTCTTTGATAGGCCGCTCCACCAACAGGTTAAAATTCGATGTGCAAAACACCCCAGAGGCTGACACTGGTAAATTCCATTTTCAGTGAAAAACAACTGGTCCTGTGACTTCAAGTAACTCTCTGAATATCAGTTAGATAATAAACAGTAAAACCTTTAACAATTTCATGAACATACTTTTTAGGAGGATTCTGGTCGAATGGCTTGGTGGGCCCTCGCTCTGGGTGAGTTGTCGTACGAGTCTTGTATTTCTTTGCTAAATCTGTGGCTGCTGAAATAAAAGTGGGACGAATCGAGACACATCATATGAACCTCTGTATCTTTCATCAAATTAGGACAGTCCTTCGTTAAAGTAGCTAGGCAAATCTGCATCCCATACCTCTAGGGCATGGGAAGTGATAAGTGGCAATACATTCTCCGTGGCACTCATAACCACGGTCTTCCTCAGGTCGATGGGTCCAGTCCAGGGCAGTTCGTTTTGCCCTGCAATATTTTCATCAGGTCATGCATTTTCTTGTTTGAAGTGTCTGGACTTCTGGACACTTGTCAAAAGGAACAAATGAGCATACCATCATCTACTGACGTCTGAGGCATTCCTGTGTTTTGTAAAACAATATTTCCCAGTAGTTGTGGGGCGTCATGGCGCTGTTCCAGGCGGCACTTAAAAACTCATTTATTATGCAGCAGGAGGTACTTCAAAAAGGTCATTCACAGTCATTGGTGCTCGGTCCGCCTTCCAAAAGGACATTTAAAATAGAACCTTTTTGCTGAAGCTAAGGTCTTAGTCTAACATAGCATTATAAAGTTAAAATAATTAGGGCCAGATTTACAAGAAAGTGGCACATCAGCTGTGATGCGCCACTTTTTTTGTGCCCCCATACCGGCACCTAACGCCGTATTTACAATATGGTGCACCATGGCGCATTTTAAGACAATAGCGTCATAACTTATGATGCTATTGTGGTACTTTGAAGGATTAGTGCCATAAATAATGGCACTAATCCTGCAAAGTAAAGGGAGGCCCATTGAAAGTAATGGGCGTGTCATTTTAAAAACACTAAAAATGGCGCAGTGAAATGTAAATTTCACTGCACCATTTTTACGGGCCACCCACTGCCAGAATGCCCCCCTTCCATACATTATACCTACTGCTGGCATAATGTGGTGCAAGGGTTCAAAAAGTGGCACAATGCAAGCATTGCGCACTTTGTAAATATGGTGAAGGAGAATGGCTTCCTTAATGCCACATTAGTATTAAAAAAATGACGCTTGTCTGGCGGTAAGAGGCTCTATGGCATTGTAAATCTGGCCCTTTGTGTCCCGAGGTTAATTGCAGCAAGCCTAGCACGGTTTGCAGGACAGAGTAGAGCGATATCAAAAAGGTTGAAGAGAGAGAGAAGGAGCGAGATAGAGACTGGGGGGGGGGGGAGGAGGAGACATAGAGGGTGCACAAATAGAGTGGGCTTTTGCCAAGGGTGCTCTTGGACAAAGACAGACCTGGGCACCAGCACTGAAAGTTGGTGACCCCACCAGTCTGTTCAGGCAGTAGCAAAAGTGGTGATTGTGTCAGAGAGGCAGAGAAGGAACAAAGAAAAGAGGACATAGATTAAAGGGGAAGACAATCTGATCAGAAGCCACACTGGACACTTCAAAGTGCTAAGCAGGAGCCATCTTCGTTCTCTAGTGACCATTTATGAGGTGCATACACTAGATTTTCTCTCTGCATCTAAATATGGTATAATTAACCTTTCTAGCTAAAGACTACATAGAGAGTCAACATGTCCTGGATTCCTCAGGGTATTCCATTTGAATCCACAAAAGATTGTGCAGATGTGATAAAAGTAACTGCACGATAGGCGAGTGCCCAGGTAGAATCCGAGAGAAAAGTTGGGGAGAACAGGACCACACCCAAAGTGAGAAGCATGAGACCTGTGACAGGGTTGACAAGTTAGGGTGGGAAGGGAATTTTCATGCTCTTTTGTTTTTCTCCCTTTCTCTTATGTCTTTTTTCTACTGTGAGACAATGAGTTTTTTCCATCAAATCTTGCTCTTTGATCACCAGGCTTTTGACCTTTTACTGTGGGGGAGCCTCATAACCTATGACTCAAACATGGTAAGCGCATGTAAATGGAATGCACATGTTTACTGCCAGTGTCTGCCTTTTAAGATAAGGCCACTGTGATGCAGCAGGGATAAAGGGCACTTGGTTGGTTACATGTGAACATGTGTGACTCCTGTCCTGTGCATCCCAGTAACTGCACACAGGTAGCCTGACACAGAGAAAACTCTGCATGATTGGATATGGACCTGGGTTAGGCCTCATAATGTTAGTGTTAGTGTTCACTCATAGGTAATGTCAGTGTGGTTTACTGTCTTGTCTTCACTAACACGCCATTATACATCTATGGGGACGGCAGCCTTAGAGTGCAGCTTCGCTTCACTTTGGCCTACAGAGATCAGTAACACATGGGTTTTTGACTCAGGCCTATTTGGCAACCCTGAGACAAACGCCCTCCACCGAGATGGTGGGGCCTAAAAGTAATCCTTCGCATAAAGGTGATGTGTGGTGATGTGATTGATCGATGGAAAAAGATATGGAGAGAAAAAGGCTAATTTACTCATATGGAAATTAGAGTGTATGAGTTCTGATCCACATCGACCCAACTCTGTGATGCAATATTTGGAATGTGGAGGGTCTTCCTAGCATCCCTGGCAGATGTAATTGTGGAATGTGGCTGGTATTGGGGAGAAATATCATGATAGTTAATGGCTTGCCCGGGTAAAAAATAACCAGGTAGTTCGCCTCCAGGAAACGTGGGCAAACAGAGATACCTTCATTATTGGATTTCAATCAGTTACAACCCTGGCATCACGTGAATCTGTGGGGTGAAGTAGTGGGGGTTTGCTGACCTTAATTAATATCTCTGTCCTGTGCATCCCAGTAACTGCACACAGGTAGCCTGACACAGAGAAAACTCTGCATGATTGGATATGGACCTGGGTTAGGCCTCATAATGTTAGTGTTCACTCATAGGTAATGTCAGTGTGGTTTACTGTCTTGTCTTCACTAACACGCCATTATACATCTATGGGGACGGCAGCCTTAGAGTGCAGCTTCGCTTCACTTTGGCCTACAGAGATCAGTAACACATGGGTTTTTGACTCAGGCCTATTTGGCAACCCTGAGACAAACGCCCTCCACCGAGATGGTGGGGCCTAAAAGTAATCCTTCGCATAAAGGTGATGTGTGGTGATGTGATTGATCGATGGAAAAAGATATGGAGAGAAAAAGGCTAATTTACTCATATGGAAATTAGAGTGTATGAGTTCTGATCCACATCGACCCAACTCTGTGATGCAATATTTGGAATGTGGAGGGTCTTCCTAGCATCCCTGGCAGATGTAATTGTGGAATGTGGCTGGTATTGGGGAGAAATATCATGATAGTTAATGGCTTGCCCGGGTAAAAAATAACCAGGTAGTTCGCCTTCAGGAAACGTGGGCAAACAGAGATACCTTCATTATTGGATTTCAATCAGTTACAACCCTGGCATCACGTGAATCTGTGGGGTGAAGTAGTGGGGGTTTGCTGACCTTAATTAATATCTCTTCAAGAGCTAAACTGATCGAACATCGAACTGACTCCCCTTATTATTATTAATCTTATCGATGACGGATAGCCCGCTATTGCTATTAGTTAACTTTTATCACAATAACTTTGTGAGATCTAATGTTGAGATCATATATGCCCTAGACAAGGATATCGAGGAGATGGTAGACTGTATAGATAAGGATTTCATAATTGTGTGGGGTGGGGATTGTAACGTCTCCCTTTGTCCTATAGGGGATGATAAGATCTGTGGATTATCTTGTAAACGTGGTGGCAATTACTCGCATTTTAGTCGTAACCCCTGTGGGGATAAGTTAAATAATTTGATGAGGATCTATGATTTAGCACTGATAAATGATATCTCAATGAATTATACCTCCCCTGATATTGCGTTTATGGGGAGGGATTGTTGGTCAGTTATTGATCATATCATGATGTCAAGGTCATGGATGTATAAATTGGGTGCCTTTCAGGTAATCCCCAGTGGCTTTAGTGATCATAATCCACTGGCTATAACAATTTATAATGGCTTTAAGAAAAAAAGTTTTCAGAAAATGGGAGGTTCCATCAAACACCACAGGACTAAAGGTGTGCTATGCAAATGGCGCCAGGTGGATACAAAGGCTCTCTTAACTTATGTAGTGGGTAAAATTTGATGAATATTGAAGCCTGTTTAAGTACTGAATCACCTTCCGTCCAGGTCTTAGGTGGTTTTGCAGTTATCTGTGAGTAAGAGTGCATCTAACTCTCCCAATTCATTTTGATAGAGTCAAACCAGTAAAGTGGTTCGACAAAACATGCACACATGCCCATGCTAACTTCATACGGGCAATAAAGGCTATCCAGAGGAATCAGACAGACGTTATAAGGTGTAGAGCTCAATATAAGAAGGCAGTTGCATTAAGGAAAAAGATGATTAGAGAAGAGGCATGGGAGCAACTTGTAGATGCCTCAGCTGCAAATGATGGGGCTTATTTTGGGAAAATAGTTAATACTCCTTTCTCCATAAGGGAGTTGAGCTGCACATTCCATAGGCTAGATGGGTCACTCACTTTACAAAAACCTATGCATGTATTGTGGAACAGTGTGATAACACTGTTGTAAATGGTCTCAATAACCCCATTACTGAGAAACTGAACATACAACTGAGTGAGATGATATTGGCAATTAATGGCTTATCCTCTAATAAGGCCCCAGGACCAGATGGTGTGCCAGTTTTCCTTTTTTTAAATAATTTATAGCTGTGGGCTCCAATTTTGGTTAATGTTTTTAGAGCAGTTTTAAGCTCTGCCACTCCTCCAACATAGTCCAAGGTTATTATTGTCCCAACCTTTAAAAAGGGGAACTGAAATGACCCTACGTGCTATAGCTCTATCTCGTTGACTGATGCAACCACAAAAATATTTGGGAGGATCCTTTTGGACCACCTGGAGGCGTGAGCTTTTGATAATATCATTTCAGAGTTCCAGTATGGTTTCTGGAAGGCGGCGGGGACAGTTGATCAATGTTTGAATCTTCATCTGCTTAGAAAAAAGTATGTGGGGGCTAAACAAGAGTGTTTACATTTTGCATTTATGAACCTTTTGGCAGCATTTGATAATGTTGTGAGAAGCAAATTATGGGCAATGCTGATTAATAAAGGGGCAAACCCAAAGATAGTATCCCTGCTGGCTCAACTTCATAGTAATATGGAAGCTAACATCAGATTTGGGCAACATGGAGAATGTACTAGCTCATTTAAGGTTGGTTAAGGGTTAAGACAAGGATGTGTCTTAGCCCACTTTTTGTTTACAATTTACATAAATGGCATTGAGGAAGCCCTGATAGATGGAAAAGCAGATCCCCCCCAAGATCACTGGTAGACCTCAACCAGTCTTAATGTATGCCGATGATTGTGTCCTTATGGCCAGAACTTGGGAGGGGCCTTCAAAAATTACTAAAAACATTTGTGGAGTTTATGACTGCGTTATGCCTGACTACTAACAAAGCAAAATCGTAAACTATGGTTTGTGGCCTCTCGTAAAGTAGAGTGCCCCAGTTCTATATTTCAGGCTCCCGTCTGAATTGTGTGAATACATTCACATTTTTGGGGATCCCGTATAATAATGACGGTAAATGGAACCATCTCCGAGAGATTAAGAACATGTAATACAATCAGTCGGCTGTAGCTCTGCGTAAATGTATTTAAAAACATGGCTCTGCACCACCAAAGCATATTACCACTATCTACAGGACAAGGTTGACATCAATTGCGAGATATGGTGCCGGGGTGTGGGGTTATATGGGTGCACCTGCGTTGCAAATAAGTGAAAATTAATTTTTGAGAAGTTTACTCTCACTTTCCCCAAGTGTACCTGCCATTATTCCACATGAAGAATTCGGACTTCCGTTTATTGAGGATTTGATTAAGTTGGCCCCTTTATCCCTTTGGGTGTCCGTTTGGACTGGACCCGAAGCAGCCCTCACCCAGTCATTGCTCACAGACTGCATGAGACAGAAAGAAGTACAGAGGTGCACGTGGGTTATGTATGCTAAAGATAGCCTGGACATTCTTAACAAAATAAATCTATTTCTTATCCTTAGGTCTATAACCAAACAGGACGTTATAGTGGTTAAAAGTGTATTTCATGAAAAAATGATGGATGATAGGTGGATGTGCGACCTGGGGAAAGGTATGGTGGCAGCCTATTTCCCCCCTATGCACTACATTAAAGATTGAACCCTATCTGTTAACTGTTCCACACGTTATAGATTTTATTTGATGAGGTTTCGTTTGGGGCTAGCTCACTTCTTGGTGGCTTATCGACCTAAGGTATATCACCCAAAGGATTTAATACTCTGCCCATGTGATGGACGTTCAGAGCAATCACAACTGCACATGTTTTTATTCTGTAAATTATACGAAGAGCAGAGAAGGGCTTTCTTAATTCCAACCCTTAGGCTTTTAAATATCAGGATGTGTAAAGAAGCATTTTTTACTTGCAGTTATTGCAATCTCATACGGTGTGTACGGTTCTTTACCGTTTTATTGTTGCAGTGATAAAAGAAAGGAAAAGGAGGGGATCTAATTTGTCAATTTTGCCACTTCCGTTGGCTATTTGCACACTGTTTTATGATATTCATGTTCCTCAAACCTGATATTACAACTTTTTTAACACATAGAGGAATAGTTTCTAATGGTTTTCAAAAGTTTCTAATTTTTGAGTCTGTATTGGAATTTTAATAACTGTTCTTATGTGTAATGAATGTTTCTTTTATGGATATTTTAAAAGATCAGAATAAAGATCATGACTGAATGAAAGTGACACATCGAATTGGAGCGTAACCTGTGTGGGAAATCAATTCTGCAAGTTCCAAAGAGATATCTGTACAGCTTATGGGTCATCCAGGATTGTCATAATTCTCTGGCTCAGCGCAGGGTCAGCCGTTTTTCACCCTGGTCTATTAAGTTAATTACATTTCTCTACAGCGACAGGAACAAAGGCCTTACCACTCAAAGGGAACAATTAATAGAGCTTCACCCAGTGCCTGAGGAGGAAAGCGGTGGGGCAGAATTTGCTACATCAATCAATAAGCTAATACTGTACCAGGGGTGGGTCTACCCAAGCCCACTAAACAAAGGAGGGAGCACAGACCTCTGGAGCCAACACAGGAGGTAGTTCTCGCTGAACATTTTGTGGGAGAGGCCCTAGCAGTGATGTCAGTGAGGGTGGGAGTGAAGCCCCTAGAGCGGGTTTGGTAAGTGACTCCTGGGTGACTCAATTTTAAAATGTGCCTGCAGGCTGTGCGGTAAGGTGGGGAGAGAGGGGGAGAGGTGATGTGGCACCGCAGTGTAGGCACCTCACTCGTGAAACCTTCGGCCCTCACTGAAAAGGTCTTGTACAAGGGGGAGAGCTCTCTCCTGATTGTGTTTTTTCGGCTGGACACTGAGACTTGAGGCAGCAGCCATGGACAATTGGAAGGAAGAATCCCTGATGCCAACTGCACTAAGGGTTCTAAATTCAGTTGACCCCAGGACCAGTGGGGCTTTTCCCATGACCAGGGAAACTGGTCCCCTTATACCTCTTGAGAACTAGATGGGGAAAAGATTGGGCTTCTATACCAAGGAGGAGAGAGGCCCAGAGAAAAAATGAGAAAGGCTGGTGCAGGGAGCCAGTGAAACCAGCTCCCTGCAACGTTTGTCACCCTTAACACCAGGCGGCCTACGAAAAGTGCTCCAGATGGCTAGGGCTCGCCACCTAGAGCACAATGAGCCCAAAAGCATGCAAAACGGCTTAAAAGTGCCCGAGATATCATCAACAGAATGGTTGTGACTTTTGACCTCCTGTGAGGCCCGGAGCATATGGACCTCTGCTGCCCAAGCCTTTATAACACCCTGGGGTGGTCCAGGGGGTCGCCACAAAGAAGAGTCCTAAGTTGTATGCTGGGAGGGGGCATGTGTGGGTCCCCCTCCCCAGCATTCCGAATGCCTGGGGACCCTAGCCTGAATTATAGATTAAGGAAGACACAGAACACCAATTCCGGGCCCCCAATGGCAGCAGTGACAGGGAGCACTGCCAAGAAGGTAGAAGGAGAGTGGCAGCGCCCCATCCCTGGGCACGAAGATGGAGGAGCTGCCGGGGAGTGTGCCACACTGCTCCCTGTGCCCGTGTCCGGGGGTAGCGTGAGGCCGCCACCACAACCAGTTCCTTACCAGCAGGAGTAGGCAAGGCAGGAGAGACCAGCCGGCTCCAACTGCAGCACAAAAGAGTGCGCACGGGTGGGAAGCCGACATGGGCAACCATGGGTAAGCTCTCTGGGCTGCCTCCCCATTGGGGTCAGTGCGTTGTGTACCCCAGTGGGACCAGGCACACTCAAAGAAAAGACATGGCCATCTATCAGAAACAAGCATTTGCAATGCAACGGGTCTCGCGTTTGCTCATGTTAGAGCTGATCGCGTTGTTAACTCCTAACCCGACTTTTCAACTATCGGGCAAAAGTCCATTTATATACGTGACCCGAAAAAGTGCAATTAACTATGTAAAGCGCTCGACTTCTGCCAAGCGAGATCACGCTCGTACATTAGAGAAAAAGAAGTCCACGAGCCCGATGGAAAACAGCGAGCCTCGCATGTTTTCTGTACTTGGTTGCTGCGCTCGAGGAGGGCTAGCCACCGGAAAAGGCATGACGTATGCGTGCCTTCGACTAATGAAAGCAAACAGATTTTATTAGGCAAGCCCACGAACCAATAAAAAACACTGATGTGATGTTGCCAGGGCTCCAAGCCCTTTTCTGAACACTGAAGAGTCCAGCGGCGATACGCATGCGCGAGCGCATGCAACGCAGGCTCAACCCTAAAAAACGAAAACAAAAGGCAGCAGCTCTCCCCTATGAAGCGGGAGAGCTGGTCATTGAATATTCATTTCTCCCGAGGTTGCTCCCCATAATGCTCTGCAAGGCTCCTGGATTGTTGCACATTTTCGTTACTTATGGTGGCCCCAGGATAGCCGGGCCCCTAACAGTGATGCCCACCAGAATGTGGGGAAACTGCAGAAGTGGTGCAGCCTCCCCCCAAAGTGTTCAAAAGAGTACTGACCCTAACCTTGTGTCCCTGAAAAGATGACTCTCCCAGGGGTTCCTTTCTCGGCGGTTTCCCTGTCCGCATCCTTTCTGTACACTTGGAGACAACACAGATGGGGTGGGACTCGGTCCCTCACCTGCCATTACAATCAGTGGGCTGGGCCAGTGACTCGCATTTAAAGGCCTCTTGGAGCCTGCAGCGCAGTTTCCTTTCTTAGTGGTTTCTCTGGCTGCATCCTTGCCCGCACACTTGGAGACAGCACAGCTGGGATGGGACTCGGTCTCCCAGCTTCCATTGCAATCATAATAGCCTCTTGGAGCTCACAGGGTGGGACGCGTGCGGGACGCTCCCGGGTGCATGCCCGGGTGAAGACCTGGCCAAGACAGGCCCATTTTAGCCCGTCATTGCCCAGCTCTTGATCTTGTTTTCCACATGCTGGTGCTTTGGTGTAAACTTTGTTTAGTCATATTAAAGTACTGTTTCTACCTAATTGTCACTTTAGCTTTTTTATTTGTTAGTCTGAACCAGGCAACGTGATTTGTTTTTAAATTAATGTTTGCTACTTGTTACATACCTACACTATGGGGAAAAGGAAAGCTGAGGCTAAAAACTCAACTGACAAATGCCTGAGAACAAGTAGTTCTATTTTAACCTTTTGAAATAGTTCTGTGGGAGTTCTTGCCAATGAAATCTCATCTGTTGAGGAACAAATAAGTAACTCAAGACAGGGTTTGGACTCTTTGGTGTTAATGAGTCCTCTGTTTCCCATGTTTTAAATACTGAAGTGGTTGGACCTAATCAAAATTCTCTCTGTGAAGGGAGCCATAAGGGCTGGTCGGAACCACAAAGTTATGGCGGTCCTGTTGGACGCTCAAAACAGGGTGGCACAGGGGGGACGTACCCCATCTCGTGGTAATACAGCCAAAAGTAAAAATGGGAAGGCAACGTCTATGGCCCTTCCACCTTCTAATACCATTAATCTGAGGAAATCTAGGAAGGAGCAGTCATTCAATACATTCAAGCATATTATTCAAAGTGCTCTCACTTCTATCAAAGCAAAAATCTTACTGGCCCTGAAGAATTTAACTCTCAGGTTCAATAAGCTAGGAGATAGGGTAGGATCTCTGGCATGTTCTGTTGGGTCCCTGAGAGTCCAGATTGAATCCTTCTCAAGTAGCCCCAGAGTTAGTTCACATGCCTCTGCTATTACCGCTCAGGTAACTGAACCGATTGCAGGGATACCGTCCAGCTCGAGCCAGTGTTTGCCTTTTTCAGATGGTATTAGGCGCAGGGTAGTCCCTGAGTAGATTTCAACAGCTGCTTGGGTCACCACACTTAAAACCCCAGGCAACCTTTATGATGAACAGGTATCTCATGTAGGGAGAATCACCAGTACAATTCCAGGGGGTGTTCTTAGGCCGGTCCCTTCTGTAGATAAATCAAGGCAGAGGGATTCTCCATCTGTCTGGGCAGTTCCAGCAGGTGCCAGCAGTGATATTTTGCACTTCCGCCTGCATGTACCCCGTATTTGCTCTGTGCTAGGGAGGAATATCAACAACTCAAAAACAAGACTGCCCATTGGCTTATCATCTGATATTAGTAAAATGTTATATGATAAAATAATTATGGAGCGCCAGGTGGGCTGGACCTTTTGAACGGGATCTTATTGTCATCAATTTTTGCAATAACTTTAGGGCTGGTCATTTGATTAGAAAATTTGGGCCTGGAACGGTAACATCTGGTGGTATTACAGTCTTACCCCTGGGCTATTTTTATAAACCCATGGAATATTACAGGCCTGTTGGGGTAACCTGATCAGCCTGACTGGCTGAAGTTCCTTACGTCCCATGATATTACATCCTTTCAGGAGACCTGGGATCTACGGGTGGGTTTTATTTGGATGGTTATTCTTCTTTCTCAATTAATACTTTGCGTTTCCCCAGTGGGAGGGCAAGTGGGGGATTGGTAACCCCAGTTAAGCTCGATTTAGCATATATCATGTAAAACATTGTGATCACCTCTTTCCACATTCTTGGGATGTTTTTCAACCTTAGGAATAATATCAGAATCCTTTGTATCAATGTTTATAATGCAGTACATGGGAACAAGCAAGAGGGTGTAATGGTATCTCTCAGCACTTTCCTCCATTCTTTTTATTCCTGTCATTCCTGTTTTTATATAGTCACACTGGTCCTCAGTGACTTTAATCTGCATCCCTGCAAAGATTGCTATCCCTATGAGGGAGATGGGCTCCCTTAAGCACTCCATACAAGGGGATGTGATGAACAATCTGTCAGCTGAATTTAACTTGGTTAATTTACTAAGCCTAGAGAGTCTTATGGCGGCACTCTATGCCCCAAGCTTTAAGGGTCATGTGAGAGGTTCTTACATTGATTATATCTATGTCTCTGCAGCTTTGTTATTTTCACATTTCTTTCTCAGTGAACTGGAATTCTCCCAGTGGTCATAATCCCCCTGTTGTCAGTTTCCACTGGGAATTTCATTCGGAGGAACCCTGTCATCCTTTTAAACCTAAAGTTAGGTCATCTGGTCATGGGTGTGGACTAAGGTGGTGTAATGTTATTCCAGAGCAATTTACTACTAAATTAGTCATGTCTTGTCCCTTGGAATTCCAGACCTGTTTGAACCCAGAGGCTTCTAATCAGAACGTCTTTGAGGCATTGGACAAGATATGCTTTAATATTAATAAAGCCAGTCGCTGCTCGCGGGTGTTACGGGGGGGAGGCAGCGCACAGGGGGAGCAGAGGGGGTTGCTACAGGGGAAATCTGAATAAAATAAAAAAAAAAAAAACTTTCCTGCACGCAGGCTGCGCAGCTCCTCTGCTCAAAGCAGCGACAGGATTGGCTGGGAGCGCACAGCCAGGGTGCTCCCAGGCAGACTGGGAGCCTGTGCAGAGTGCTGTGCACTCCCCCTCACTGCTTGTCACCCCGTGGCCCCACCCCTTAAAAAAGAACGACACTAAACAAAGTTTATTATCGTATGTTTATTATTGTTTTCTTTTACAGGTTTTGCAGCTGCCGCTGCTAGCGGGGGGACAACACTCCTCCGCCCTAACGGAGGAGCTGCCCCTGAATAAAGCCTTCTGTAGGCCGGCCAGGCCTGATTCCCCATTCCCTGTCTTTGGTTGATAATAGTTGTAGGTGCGCACGTAAGGCTCTCTTATCTGCAATAAAAAAATACCACTGGATAGGGAGGAGGTTAGTGAGTGCAGAACCATATACAGAGCTGCGATTAAAAATAGGACAATGGAGTTAAAAGCCAGTCTCCAGAAAGCAAGCACTCTGTTCTGGAAAGTGATCACTCACCCTTTTTTTAAGGAGGATGAGACAGTGGCTCATGCTGCACTAATCCCTGCCCAGGCTTGGGAGTCTCATTTCTCATCCCTGTATCAGGAGGAAGAGTTGATGATTTTCCCTCCTTTCCTCCCGGTCCAGGGTGCTGAAATGACATTATCTTGGAAAGAGGTAAGAGACACTATTATATCGCTCCCTCTGGGGAAGACCACAGGAGCAAATGCTGTCCCTGAGGACCTGTTTAAATCCCTTATTGATCTGTGGGCCCCAATTCTAACTCTCTACCTGAATACTGCTATTGGCCATTCCATCCCTGCCTTATGGCGCCATTCGGTTATTGTACCTGTGTACAAGAAAGGAAAAGGAATGACCCTTCTTGTCACAGGACAATTTCACTAATCGAGGTGGAGGTTAAGATCATAGGTAGGATCATATTGAACAGACTAATCCTTTGGGCGGAAAAACATAATATTTTATCTGACATTCAATATGGGTTCAGTTCTGGATGGGATACAATAGAGCAGAATCTTAATCTCCATCTCATCCTCAATAAATATACCTAGGCAAGGAATGGTTCTCTGCATCTCACCTACATGGACCTTAGCTTGGATTTTGACAAGGTTAATAGAGAAAAGCTCTGGGCTGAGCTAGTTTTCATGGCAGTGGATGAGACTTGGTTAATTTTTTTAGAGTCCTTCACAGCGGTTTGACAGCTCAGTATGCTAATGAAGCAATGGAGAATGCACTAGGAGCTTCCCCCTTGGAAATGGGGACCATCAGGGATGTATCTTGGCCCCCTTCATTTTTTTTTATGTACATTAACGGCCTGGAGCATGCACTCTTAGAACGAGGCATTGATGTACCCAAAGTTGTGGGCAGATTGCTCCTGGCTCTTTTATATGCAAATTATGCTATCCTTATTGCCCATACTGTCAGACGTTTGCAACCTCTTTTAGATCCTTTTGTTGTTTTTATGTCCAGTTTGGATTTGCTTTCTAATTTTAAAAAATCACACATGATGGTTGTGGGGCCGAAAAATACAAAATGTACTTCTTTTTCAGTTCAAGGCCAGACCTTAAGCAAGGTGGAAAACTTTACCTACTAAGGAATACTTATAGATTCCAGACTTAGGGGGTCATTATGAACCCCAGCAGTTCAGACCACCATGCCGGCGGCAGGGGCAAAGACCACCACCGGCATGGCCGTCTGACCGCCATATTATGGACACAGTGAGGTCCACCTATGGCGGCCCTCCTCCACCGCCACACTACCGCCGACAGGCAGCCTGATGGTGGAGGGAATCATTTTCCAACCGGGCAGCCCTGCAAGCAGCGCTGGCCCTCGGATAATGATCCCTTTTTCCACCAGCCTTTCCCTGGCGGGTTCCCCTGCCAGGAAGAGGCTGGCATGAAGGGGTGCTCCGGGGCCCACCTGGGGGCCCCTACACTGCCCATGCAATTGGCATGGGCAGTGCAGGGGTCCCGGTGGAGTGCCCCATTGCGCAGGTCACTGCCCGATTTACGGGCAGTGATCTGCGCGACGGGTGCTGCTGCACCCGTCGCACACCCACATTGGCGGTGGCTCCATTTGG
The DNA here is from genome assembly GCF_031143425.1 of Pleurodeles waltl. NCBI lineage: Eukaryota > Metazoa > Chordata > Amphibia > Caudata > Salamandridae > Pleurodeles > Pleurodeles waltl. Next base: position 599,049,956 of record NC_090446.1, on the reverse strand, counting down.
AGCTGCTGTCAATATTACGGCCCTTTTCCCCGCGGGCGGTAACACTGTTTCTGCCCGCCGGCCCAGCGGGGAAAACAATATACAGCCGGCGGGGTGGGGGGGGGTAATCGCGCTGGCGGTCATCTATTGACTGCCAGTCCAGATCTCAGCGGCTTTAACCACCGAGATCGTAATGAGGGCATTAGTTGGCAACCCCTGATGTAGAAGAACATCAGTAATCTCGAAAGGGCCTGTGCTGGAGTTTGTGACTTTTATCTTGGTTGGGTTACAAGCCCCTTGTAGGAAGCTGGCTCTGTATATACTGTATCAAAATGAGATATAGGGGGTCATTACAACATTGGCGGCGGCTTCCGCCGCCCGCCAAGCTGTAACCGCCATGCCTAGTTTACGCCCGCCGGCCCAGCGGGGATGCGGCCGCAACATAATGGAGCCGGCGGTGTTGCGGCCGTGCGACGGGTGCAGTTGCACCTGTTGCGCTTTTCACTGTCTGCTATGCAGACAGTAAAAAGCTGCACGGGCCCTGTTAAGGGGCCCCAGGACTCCCCTTACCGCCAGCCTCTTCCTGGCGGTGCAAACCGCCAGAAACAGGCTGGCGGTAGGGAAGTCATAATCCCCAGGGCAGCGCTGCTAGCAGCGCTGCCCTGGCGGATTATCACCGCCGGGGCTAAAACGGCGGGAAATCGCCGGCCCCGGCGCGGTCGAAATACGGGTCTCTGTACCGCCAGCCTGTTGGCGGTACGGACGCCACTTTAGCCCTGGCGGTCTCAGACCGCCAGGGTCGTAATGACCCCCATAGTGTGCACAGAGTCCAGGGATTCCCCAAGAGGCTTGACAGAGGCAGTAATAGATAATACTAATGCTCTATTTGTGGTAGTGGGGTAGAGCAGTTAGGCTTATCAGAGGGTAGTGTTAAGCATTTGCTGTAAACACACAAGCAATAAGTGAAAACACACACTCAATGACTTAACTCCAGGCAAATAGGTTTTTATGTAGAAAAATATATATTTTTTAATTTATTTTTAGAACCACAAGATTCATTTAGCAGGTAAGTACATTAAATGTAAGGTACTTTGCATAGTAACACTTAGGACTTTGAATAGATTTAATATTGTACACAGTTTTCTTTAAAATGGCAAAAAGCTATTTAAAAGTGGACACTGCAATTTTCAACAGTTCCTGGGGAAGGTAAGTAAAGTACAGTTTCTGAGGTAAATACCACACTTACAGGTTCAGTCCCCGGGGCATAGGTAGCCCACCATTGGGGGTTCAAGGCAACCCCAAACACACAGCACCAGCAACACAGGGCTGGTCAGGTGCAGAGGCCAAACAGGAGCCAAAATAACGTGGGCGCCTATGGAGACAGGGGGTAGTCCGGTTCCAGTCTGCTTGCAGGTAAGTACCCATGCTGTCGGAGGGCAGATCAGGGGGTTTGGAGGAGTACTGGAGGGGCCCCAAGTAAGCACAAAAACCACACCCTCAGCGGCACGGGGGCAGCTGGGTGCAGTGTGCCAACAGGGTGTCGGGTTCTTAATAGAACTCTATGGAGGGACCCAGGGGTTACTTAGGTGCTGCAGACAGGGCACAGGGGGGCCTCAAGCAAGCCTCCGACTGGGCAAGGGTGAGAGCCGCCTGCTGATCACTGCTGCATTGGTGGTCGATTTCTCACTGGCCTGGGGGCTGCGGGTGCAGTGCTTCTCCAGGCGTCAAATATCTTCGCCCTGGGCAGTCGCGACCAGCGGGGTCCACGGGATTACCTCTACAGGCGTCATTGTGGGGGTGCAGAGAGGTCAGCCCAGGGTGGACACTTTGTCGGAGTCGTCTGGAGGTCCTCTCTGGATTGCTGGTTTCTCTGGACACGGGCAGGGGGTATTGGGTGCAGAGTAGTTGGACTCACGCTTCTGGAGTGAGGTGAGAGTCCCTTTAAAGTTGGTTTCTTGGTCTTTTCTTTGGGCAGGTCCGCTGTCCACGGGCGGGAGTTTCTTGGTCCTCGGTGATGCAGGCAGTCCCCTAGAGGCTTTTCAGGGGTCGCTGGTTCTGCAGAAAGCGTTGCTTCTTTTCTTGCAGTTTTTCGAAGCAGAAGATGGGCCGGTAGGGATGGGGCCGTGTCAATTGGTGTCTCCTTCTCTTCTCTTCGGGGTTTTCAGCTGAGTAGTCCTTCTTCTTTCTTGAGGTTGTCAGGGATTTGAAGAGCTGGGTTCAGGGTCACCCCTAAATACTTAATTTAGGAGTGTCTTAGGGTCAGAAGGCAGTAGCCAATGGCTACTGTCCCTGAGGGTGGCTACACCCACCTTGTGCCCACTCCCTCTAGGGAGGGGGGCACATCCCTATTGGTCCTAATCCTCCAAAGTAAGATGGAGGATTTCTCAAGGAGGGGGTCACTTCAACTCTGGTCCCCTTAGGGTGGACCTGGCTGGAGGGATGACTCCTCCTTGTTCTTTTCATTATCCCTCCGGACTTTCCGCCAAAAGTGGGGGCTCGTCTGGGGAGGATGGGGGCATCTCCGCTAGCTGGAGTGCCCTGCAGCACTGTAACACCAGGCTTGAGTCTTTGAGGCACACCGCCAAGTGCACTCATCCCATGTGGTCAGAAACTCGTCTGGAAGTGGCAGGCTGGCACAGACTGGTCAGCCTTGCGCTAGCAGTTGAGCTAACAAACAGGGGACATCTCTAAGATGCCCTCTGTGTGCATTTTTAAATAAATCCCACACTGGCATCAGTGTGGGTTTATTGTGCTCAGTATTCAGTGTAGTCATTATAGAACTGTGGAGTTTGTAATGACAAACTCCCAGACCGTATACTCAGTATGGCTACCCTGCACTTACAATGTCTATGAATTGGCTTAGACACTGTAGGGGCATAGTGCTCATGCAGCTATGCCCTCACCTGTGGTATAGTGCACCCTGCCTTAGGGCTGTAAGGCCTGCTAGAGGGGTGACTGACCTATGCCACAGGCAGTGGGTTGTGGGCATGGCACCCTGAGGGGAGTGCCATGTCGACTTTGTCTTTTCTCCCCAGTAGCACACACAAGCTGCAAAGCAGTGTGCATGTACTGTGTGAGGGGTCCCTGAGGGTGGCATTATACATGCTGCAGCCCTTAGGGACCTTCCCTGGCCACAGGGCCCTTGGTACCAGGGGTACCATTTACAAGGGACTTATCTGTGTGCCAGGGCTGTGCCAATTGTGGAGACAAAGGTACAGTTTTAGGGAAAGAACACTGGTGCTGGGGCCTGGTTAGCAGGGTCCCAGCACAGTTTCAATCATAACTGGCATCAACAAAAGGCAAAACGTTAGGGGGTAACAGTGGCATTTCCCTACACAACCCCTCCCCCAAACGAAAGAAGATGAAACAACCTTTCCCAAGAGAGTCTTCATTTTCTAAGTGGGAGAACCTGGACAGGCCATCTGCATTGGCATGGGGAGTCCCAGGTCTGTGTTCCACTACAAAGTCCATTCCCTGTAGGGATGTGGACCACCTCAACAGTTTAGGTTTCTTTCCTTTCATCTGCATGAGCCATCTGAGAGGTCAGTTTGAACTATAAAGTGAGTACCATACAGGTAAGGTCCTAACCTTTTCAATGACCAAACCACAGCAAAGGCCTACCTCTCAATGGCACTTCAACGCTGCTCCCTGGGGAGTAACCTCCTGCTAAAAAAAGCAAGAGGCTGGTCAAGGCCATCACCATTTATTTGGGACAGGACTGCTCCTATCTCATGTTCAGAGGCATCTGTCTGCACAATGAATTGCTTAGAATAATCTGGAGCTTACAAAACTGGTGCTGAGCACATAGCTTCTTTCAGGGTGTCAAAGGCCTTTTGACAGTTCAAGGTCCAGTTAACCTTCTTGGTCATCTTTTTGGAGGTAAGTTCTGTGAGGGGAGTCACTATGGATCCATATCCCTTCACAAACCTCCTATAGTATCCAGTCAAGCCAAGGAATGCCCTGACTTGAGTCTGGGTTTTTGGAGCTTCCCAGTCCAGAATTGTCTGGATCTTGGGTTGTAATGGCTGCACTTGGCCTCCACCTACAAGGTGTCCAAATTAAACCACTGCACCCTGCCCTATCTGACATTTGGATGCCTTGATAGAGAGGCCTGCTGCTTGCAAGGCCTGCAAAACCTTCCTCAGGTGGACCAGGTGATCCTGTCAGCTGGAGCTAAAGACAGCAATATCATCTAGATATGCTGTACTATAGGACTCCAAGCCAGCAAGGACTTGATTCACCAACCTTTGGAAGGTGGCAGGGGCATTCTTTAAGCCAAAGGGCATAACAGTAAACTATTAATGCCCATCAGGTGCTGAGAATGCTGTCTTTTCTTTCGCTCCATGTGCCATTTTGATTTGCCAGTACCCTGCTGTCAAATCAAAGGTACTTAATAATTTGGCTGCACCTAATTTGTCAATTAATTCATCTACCCTTGGTATGGGGTGAGCATCTGACTTGGTGACAGAGTTGAGCCCTCTGTAGTCCACACAAAACCTCATCTCTCTCTTTCCATCCTTAGTGTGAGGTTTGGGGACCAAGACCACTGGGCTAGCCCAGGGACTGTCAGAGTGCTCTATCACTCCTAATTCCAGCATCTTGTGGACTTCCACTTTGATGCTTTCCTTGACTTGGTCAGACTGTCTGAATATTTTATTCTTGACAGGTAAACTGTCTCCTGTGTCCACATCATGGGTACACAAGTGTGTCTGACTAGGGGTCAAAGAAAAGAGCTCAGCACACTGCTGTAGGACTTGCCTGCAGTCAGCTTGCTCTTGGCTAGAGAGGTTGTTTGAGTATACAACTCCATCTACTGAGCCATCTTTTGGGTCAGTTGAGAGGAGGTCAGGGAGAGGTTCACTCTCTGCTTCCTAATCCTCATCAGTAACCATCAACATGGTTATGTCTGCCCTGTCATTGTAGAGTATGAGGCGGTTAACATGGATCACCCTCTTGGATGTCCTGCTAGTGCCCAGGTCCACTAGGTAAGTGATATGACTCTTCTTCTCTAGCACTGCGTAAGGGCCACTCCATCTGTCCTGGAGTGCCCTGGGAGCCACAGGCTCCAGAACCCAGACTTTCTGCCCTGGCTGAAATTCAACCATTGCAGCCTTTTGGTCATACCACAACTTCTGGAGTTGTTGGCTGACCTCAAGGTTTTTGCATGCCTTTTCCATGTACTCTGCAATCCTGGAGCAGAGGCATAGTACATAGTCCACTACAACTTGTTTAGGCTCATGGAGAGGTCTCTCCCAGCCTTCATTTACAAGTGCCAGTGGTCCCCTTACAGGATGGCCAAACAGAAGTTCAAAGGGGGAAAACCCTACTCTCTTCTGTGGCCCCTCCCTGTAGGTGAAAAGCAGACATATCAGGAGGACATCCCATCTCCTTTTGAGTTTTTCAGGGAGCCTCATGATTATCCCCTTCAGTGTTTTGTTCAATCTTTCCACAAGACCGTTGGTTTGTGGACGGTATGGTGTGGTGAACTTGTACGTCACCCCACACTCATTCCACATATGTTTCAGGGAAGCTGACATGAAGTTGGTACCTCTGTCAGAAACCACCTCCTTGGGAAAACCCACTCTGGTAAAGATACCTATGAGTGCCTTAGCTAGGGGCAGTAGTGGACCGCAGGGAAATTGCCTCAGTGTACCTGGTAGCATGATCCACTACTACCAGTATATATTGGTTCCCTGATGGTGTGGGAGGTTGAAGTGGACCCACTATGTCCATTCCAACCCTCTCAAAGGGGACCCCCACCACTGGAAGTGGAATGAGGGGGACCTTTGGATGGCCACCTGTCTTGCCACTTGCTTGATAGGTGACACAGGAGCTGCAAAACTCCCATACCTTCTGGGAAATATTGGGCCAATAGAAATGATTGACTAATCTCTCCCAAGTCTTAGTTTATCCCAAATGCCCAGCAAGGGGAATGTCATGGGCTAAGGTGAGGATGAACTCTCTAAACTCCAGAAGCACTACCACTCTCCTAGTGGCACCACGTTTAGGATCTCTTGCCTCAGTGTAAAGGAGTCCATCCTCCCAATAGACCCTGTGGGATCCACTGACACTTCCTTTTTCTTGCTCAGCTGCTTGCTGTCTCAGGCCTTCAAGAGTGGGACAAGTATTTTGTCCCTGGCACAGCTGTTCCCTTGAGGGTCCCCCTGGGCCCAAGAGCTCTTCCTGAGAAGGCTCCGCTCCATGAACTCCGTTCCCTCAGGGGATAGGACATCTTTCTGGGAAGAGAGGTCTTGTTTCTTTTGCTGTGTAGAGGCTGGTCCCCCAATCCTCTTCCCTTTTCTCTTGGAAGGTTGGGCCATTATTACAGGCTCCGACACTTCTTTTTCACCCTGTGCTCTGCTCTGTGCTCTTGTCTTAACACACACCAATTCAGGAATACCCAGCATGGCTGCATGGGTCTTGAGTTCTACCTCAGCCCATTCTGAGGACTCCAGATAATTCCCTAGCAAACACTCTACTGGAATTGCAGAAGAGACCACCACCTGTTTCAGGCAACTAACTCCTCCCCATTCTAAAGTCACCATTGCCATGGGATGGACTTTAGTTTCATCGTCAGCATTAGTGACGGGATATGTCTGTCCAGCCAGATACTGTCCTGGGGATACCAGTTTGTCTGTCACCATGGTGACACTGGCACCTGTATCCCTCAGGGCTTCTACCTTATTCCCACTTATCAAAAGCTGCTGCCTGTATTTTTGCATGTTAGGCGGCCAGGCAGCTAGTGTGGCTAAATCCACTCCACCCTATGAGACTAAAGTTTCTTCAGTGTGAACCCTGATTTGCTCTGGACACAGTGTTGATCCCACCTGGAGACTGGCTATTCCAGTGCTAACTGGCGTAGTAGTTCTGGGACTTTTCTTGGGACAGGCCTTGTCTCCAGTTTGGTGTCCATGCTGCCTACAGTTGTGACCCCAGGCCTTTTTGGGATCAAAGTTTTTACCCTTGCACCCAATTGTGGACTGTGAAGAGGCTTGGGCCCACCCTCCTGTGCAGGTTTTTGGGGTCCTTGAGAAGACTCTTTGTTTTTGTCCTTGGATGTCTCACCACCCTTCCCCTCTGGAGGCTTTGTGACCCCTTTCTTTGGTCACCCCCTGTGGAAGTCTTAGTCATCCTTGTCTTGACCCAGTGGTCTGCCTCCTTTCCCAATTCTTGGGGATACATTGGATATAGGTCTACCAGATGTTGATGCAACTTATCATTGAAGCAATTACTTAACAGATATTCGTTCATAAATAAATTATACAGCCCATCATAGTCACTAACTCCACTGAGAGTTATCCAACCATCCAGTGTCTTGACTGAGAAGTCAACAAAATCAACCCAGGACTGGCCCGAGGTTTTGTGAGCCCCCTGAACCTAATTCTATACTTCTCAGTTGAGAATCCAAAGCCCTCAATCAGGGTAGCCTTTATGAGGTCATAGGATTCTGCATCCTTACCAGAGAGTGTGAGGAGTCTATCCCTACACTTACCAGTGAACATTTCCCACAGGAGAGCTCCCCAGTGAGATCTGCTTACTTTTCTGGTTTCACAAGCTCTCTCAAAAGCTGTGAACCTTTTGTTGATGTCATCACCTTCTTCATATTTAGTTACAATCCCTTTGGGGATTTTTAGGATGTCAGTATTCTCTCTGCCCCTATTTAAATTGCTGCCACCATTTACGGGTGTTAAACCCATTTTTTTTCTTTCCCTTTATATAGCGAGGAGCTGCTTCTCAAAGCTAATCTCTTGGCCATCCTTGCTAGAAGGATGTCCTCTTCATTGAGGCTGTCCTCGATGCTTACATAGGGACTGGACTCCCCTGTGGAAGAATCAGGCTCTCTGACTATGATTTGTGGAGACAGGGTTCTAGGAACCCTGGTCTCCCTAATTAGGACAGGAGGGGTGAGTTCTTCCTCCTGTTCACTAATTTCTTCCCCATCTGAGGGAGGATTCTCCAATGCAGAGGGGTGGTCCCTTGTGTACTCTGCCAAGAGCTCCTGGAGCTTGACCTTGGTAGGGTTGGACCCAGTTGTGATATTTTGTTATCTTACAGAGAGACCTTAGCTCTAACATCCCTAGATGCAGGTAAGGGGTGAGGTTGAGTTCCATCACCATCTCATCTGTGTTACTCATTATGACTTTAAAAGTTGGGATTGCTTTTTAAGAAACTAAAAACTACTTATAGTATTTAAATCCTAACTTTTACAAACTTTTAAACTTAAAATGAAATGCTAACAGTGACTTACTCAAGGCCCTAGCAGGACTTTTACAATTTTAGAAACCTAGTCAAAAATTTAAAAATTAGTTTCTAATGAAAGTTTTTGAATTTTAGTTGTGTGATCAGGTATTGGCTGAGTAGTCCAGCAATTGCAAAGTCTTAGACCCCACCGCTGATCCACCAATGTAGGAAGCTGGCTCTGTATATACTATCTCAAAGTGAGAGATAGTGTGCACAGAGTCCAGGGGTTCCCCTTAGAGGTTGATAGTTGCAATAATAGATAATACTAATGCTCTGTTTGTGGTAGCGTGGTCGGACAGTAGGCTTATCAGAGGGTAGTGTTAAGCATTTGTTGTACGCACACAGTCAATAAATGGGAACACACACTCAAAGACTTAACTCCAGTCCAATAGGTTTTTATAGAGAAAAATATTATTTTCTTAATTTATTTTAGAACCACAAGATTCAGAATTCAAGTAAGTAAATTAATTGTAAGGTACCTGGCATAGGTAAATATAGAACTTTGAACAGAAACAGTTTTGTACACAGTTTGGCATAAAATGGCAATAACCTATTTTAAAACTGGACAACGCAAAATTCAACAATTCCTGGGGGAGGTAAGTAAAAGTTAGTTTGTTAGGTAAGTAAAACACTTACAAGTTCAGTCTATGGGGCATAGGCAGCCCACCATTTTGGGTTCAAGTCAACCCTAAGCACCAGCAACATAGGGCCGGTCAAGTGCAGAGGTCAAAGAGGGGCCCAAATAGCAGAGCCGCCTATGGAGACTAGGGAGGCTCCTGTTCCTCTCTGCTAGCAGGTAAGTACCTTTCTCCTCGGGGAGCAGACTAGGGGGTTTTTGTAGAGCACTGGAGGGGGTCCCAAACAGGCACACAAAATACACCCTCAGCGGCACAGGGGCGGCTGGGTGCAGTGTACTAACATGGTGTCTGGTTTTGCGTTGAAATCAGTGGAGAGAACCGGGGTCATTCTGGCGATGCAGGCACGGCACAGGGGGGCTTCTCGGGCCAGCCACTGACTGGACAGGAAGGAGGGTCGCCTGCTGGTCATTCCTGCACCGGTAGTTGGTTCCTCTTGGGCCTGGGGGCTGCGGGTGCAGTGCTTCTTCCAGGCGTCGGTTCTTTGTTACCAGGCAGTTGCAGTCAGGGGGGATCCTATGGATTCTCTCTGCAGGCGTCGTCGTGGGGATGCAGGGAGGTCGTCTCAGGGTGGAGTTGCCTGGGGGGTCCTCTCTGTGGTGTTGGTTTCTCTGGACATGGGCCAAGGGGCGTTGGGTGCAGAGTGTTGGGGACTCACGCTTCAGGAGTGAGGTGGGAGTCCCTTTAAAGATGGTTTCTTCTTGTTGCTTTGGACAGAGCCGCTGTCCACTGGAATTTCTTGGTCCTTTGGGTTGCAGGGCAGTCCTCTGAGTCGGCAGAGGTTGCTGGTCCCGCTGGATGCATCGCTGTTGCAGGTTCTTTGAATCTGGAGACAGGCCGGCAGAGCTGGGGCCAAAGCAGATGTCATCTCCTTCCTCTCTGCTGGGTTTTCAGGTCAGCAGTCCTTCTTCTTGTTAGATCGTCAGGAGTCAGATTTCCTGGGTTCAAAATACTAGATTTCAGGGAGTGTTTAGGGCTGGAGGGCAGTAGCCAATTTCTACTGTCCCTGAGGGTGGCTACACCCTCCTTGTGCCTCCTCCCTTTAGGGAGGAGGGCACATCCCTAATCCTATTGGGCTAAATCCTCCATGCCAAGATGGTGGTTTTTTAAGGAAGGTGAGCTCTGGGCACCTTCAGGGCTGTCCTGGCTGAAGGGTGACTCCTCTTTGTTTTTCTCATTAACTCCTCCGGACTTGCTGCCAAAAGTGGGGGCTGTGTCCGGGGGTGAGCATCTCCACTAGCTGGAGTGCCCTGGGGTGGTGTAACACCAGGCTTGAGCCTTTGAGGCTCACCGCCAGGTGTTACATGTGAAGCACCTCCACCCAAGACAGGCTTTGTTTCTGGTCACAGAGTGCACAAAGGCACTCACCCCATGTGGCCAGAAACTAGTCTGGAAGTGGCAAGCTGGCAGAGATCGGTCAGCCTAGCACTAGCAGTTGGGCTTGCATGCAGGGGGCATCTCTAAGATGCCCTATCAGTGCATTTCTCAATAAATCTCACACTGGCATCAGTGTGGATTTATTGTGCTGAGAAGGTTGATACCAAACTTCCCAGTATTCAGTGTGGCCATTATGGAACTGGGGAGTTCGTGTTTGACAAACTCCCAGACCATATACTTTGTACGGCTACCCTGCACTTACAATGTCTAAGAATTGGCTTAGACACTGTAGGGGCATAGTGCTCATGCAGCTATGCCCTCACCTGTGGTATAGTGCACCCTGCCTTAGGGCTGTAAGGCCTGCGAGAGGGGTGACTGACCTATGCCACAGGCAGTGGATTGTGGGCATGGCACCCTGAGGGGAGTGGTATGTTGACTTAGACTTTTTCTCCCCAACAGCACACACAAGCTGTGATGCAGTGTGCATGTGCTGAGTGAGGGGCTCCCAGGGTGGCATAATACATGCTGCAGCCCTTAGAGACCTTCCCTGGGGTACTATTTACAAGGGACTTACCTGCGTGCCAGGGCTGTGCCAATTGTGGAGACAAAGGTACAGTTTTAGGGAAAGAACACTGGTGCTGGGGCCAGGTTATCAGTGTCCCAGCACACTTTCAATCATAACTGGCGTCAACAAAAGGACAAAAGTTAGGGAGTAACCATGCCAACAGCGGCATTTCCTTACACCTTCCTTCGGCACCAGTATTTAAAACCCCTTTTTTTAACTCAGGATTATTATCAGGCAAGGCCTGCTTTTTTATACTTACAGCTTTTAGCGTCAGAAAAAGTCTGTTTTTATGTATCTTAGTTTCTCATGGGGGTTTTCTATGCTGCAGGGTAGAAGTGATTAAATGGTCCATGATTCCTTGATTCTATTTTGCATGTTGAGTTATTTTATGCTTGGGCCTGTTTTACGTCATTTGTTTGATGCTATTTGTTTGGATTTTATTGATTATAATTCTGAACAATGTTATCTTGGGTATTAGATCGTTCTGCAGCCTACATGGAGCTGATTAGATCACTGCTGCGTTCTGTTAACAGGTGCTCTCAGTGTTGTTCATCTAGCTGCTATTTCTTACCAGTATTGTGTGTTTTACATCTGGAGAATAGATTGTGGCAAGATACAACATGCTTTGCATTTTAGAATGGCATTATGCAGTGTATTGATGTTGAGTTGAATTGTACTTATGCTATATGTCTTTTAACAGTTTTGTGTTTTTTGTCCTCTTGTGTGACTTTTATGCCATATAATTGCTGAAATAAAGCTAATGACCTATGGCTCTCCGAGGAACTTTTCAAAGTTTCAAGCACTTCCTAGGCTGAAGTTCGTAACCTTTAGCTCGAAATGCAGTATCCTCTAGGGGCTAAGGTTGTGGCTGCAGTTATTGTAGTCTGAAGGTGGTTAAAGAAATGTGCTATTGTGCAACATCCTCCAGTGGTGAAGTTTATGGTTACATGTTTGTGATCAAAATGTGATGCCCCCCAGCGGCTGTTTTTATGATTGCATTTTCACTTGTCAGAAGTGATTACGCAATGCCATCAAAAGGCATTTCCATCACCCTTGAGTATATTTGGAAATTACTGTGTAGTATTGAGTAGTGTGTGTGTATAATAAATGTACTTTTTCTGTTTCCAAAGAAAAGCACAGACTGGACATTCATTTACTGAGTGTTAATTTTGTGTTTCATCAAATGGTTATTACTAGCCCACACCAACTCCCTTGAGTGGGCCTTGGACTGCTCTGCTCTGCTACCCTGATAAAGACAAGTGCTACAATGGGGTGTTTGATTCCTAGTGGAGGACAAACGTGAACTCATACTTGTGCAGTACACATAACTAATGGCCCATTTCCTTACATCTACCCACTTTCCCACTTGCGTTTCTACAATTGGGAGCTCGGCACTGAAGTGTGTCTGGCCAGGCTGAAGATGTAAGCAGGAGCATATGTAAACTCGATAAAAATTGAAAAGAGATAAACCTAAATATAGAATTACTTTTTCCATATCAAAGGGTCATAATTTATTAGCAATGAAGGGATGAAAGCCTAAACTGACCTTGTCCTGAATCAAAGGATATGTAGAAAGGAGGCTGTTAGCTCTCTAACCAGTTGAAAGGTAGGGAATGAGTTTGATGATAGAAGACATAGTCCAATATTTACCTCATCATTGGTCAAATGGGGGGTACTGTGGGAACCAGAGGCCATGTGCCACGACCAGGAGTCACGCCTTTAAAGAAAACGTTCTGGTACATTCCTAGCAGAATCTTTATAATCATTGCCTCAGCCCACCTCTCCTTAGAGGGGCATGGAAGAGGTTCCAGGAGGAATCTGCTAAAGAATGGTCCGCCTCTTTTGGCTCTAAAAAGAATAAAATCTGGAGTTGAATAATGCACATACATTGCTGGTGCTGGTACAACCTCATTTGCTACCTTTGGTGAAGGTGTAAAGTGGGAGAGGTTTGCCTAACTGACATATGTCCCTCTGGCTCAGAACGCCAAAGGCATCCTTCTGAGCAAAGTATTTGCTTCTAATCCTCAGGTATATGATAAAGACTTAGGATCTGGTGCAAACAACAGACATACAGTGACTGAGAGAGGCTGAGGTGTGGGTTTTTGAAAGACCACAGAGGACATGTGAGAATTTGAAGATGCTTCTTAGTTTCCTTGGAGCAATGGGACCCATCAGTATGTTCTGTTATGCTACAGAGATCTGTATAGTGCTATATAGCCTCTTAGTATGCCTTGGAGCAATATGTGAGTTTGGCTTCCTCCACGGCCTGGTCTTGAGGATTCCCTCCTACACCATAGTTTGTTTTGTGATTGTTTGATGTGGATCATCAGTAGTTGATACTTTCATGCATTTATTTGGTTGTATGTGTGTTGGAGACCTTTACCAATTCAGGTATGTGCCTTCTGGTAGGATTCATATGTGTATTGTTCTGCTGCGAGAATGTGTCTGAAGTAAGTCAGAATATGGACTCTTATTAGGGTTCACAACTTCCCTCTAAAGCAGAACCATCTGCAGCATTGTGTTTGATGTGATTTGATTTGGTTGATTTGGTTTTGATGTGTTATGTACTTTCTTTATAAATGCATAGAAACAATCAGTATGATTGTAGGTTTGGATACAAAGGTCAGATGTGGAGAAAAGCTGATTTGTTCAAGTTCATAAGAGCTAATTGGAATGGTTTCATCATTTCAAAACAGCAGAAATAAGTGGCAAAGAATAACTGTAAACCTAACTATAAGGCCAACTTTAATTTGGAACTTTACCCAGACAGTCCTAAGCCTAAGCATAATCATTACTCGTCGCTATTAAAAAGCATGTAGACAGGTGCAGAGTTTTCTACATAATTATGGATTTGCCTCATTTGCCAGGTAATACACTGTCTGCCCATAATCATAGATTTCAATAATTTTAAAATGCTTCTGGTACAAAGGGATCTAAAGTTACCAAGCATGCGCACAAGGGAAGGGAAGAAAGGCACTAGTAGACATCATGTAAAAAGTAACTAGTCAGTTTAAGATGTTGCTTGTAATACCTAAGCATTAAAGAGGTGGGAATATTCTATAGTGCTAATCTCCCCACTTTTTGAATTCTACAGGGGAGTTTTGCTTTCAGTAGGAAACAAAAGACTTGCATTTTAAATATAATTGTTAGGAATCTTGATTTTCAAGCTTTAGGAAAGATTGGTATCAATCTTCATATGTTTAATGATGGAGTTCTGACAAAATCCAAACAACCTAGAGGCTATTACTTAAACTAGTTTCTGTACAGAATTCTGAGTTTAACCTTTATTGTATAGCACAGGCTGCAAGGCCTTCCTTGAAGAAAATTGCATGTGGTACTTGAACAGCTAAACAAAACAATACTACAATCGAGAAATAACATATATTCAATTTCCAGATTAATATCCAGATCAATTTAGTTAAGTAGCAAACAACTGAATAAATTAAAATGACACAAAAATGAAATACCCCTACTGTGGGCCTTAGAAGGTTTTTAAATAAATGTATGCTTTTTTATTCAGTAGCATCTTTATGAGTTGAAATGGACACAGCAGTAGGGTGGATCATGTATTTCTTCAAGAAATTGCCATGAGCGAGCAGCAGAGCATTTGTTTTTGGCACTGAAACAAAGCAGTGCCCCCAGCTAAAAGCAAACAGTTTTCTGGAAAATGCTATCGTTTAAATTTAAAATCATAGTTTCACTCTACTACAACAAAAGTACTGGTTTAAAAGGCAGCCGATGACCAAATGTCTAGATCTTCTGATTATTTCTCCAAATGTGTCAGCAATTTTTAGTCACAACGGTTCCCCACAGCCTCTTCTATGGTGCTGCCAAACTCACCAAACTTCAAGGAAATGTCCCTTGAACAACAAGTCCCGGCTTTACATAAGTACAATACTTTTCCCTACTTCCAGTCCGGTCACAGCGAAATGTTGAACACTTGGCTTGTTCCATGTCCTTCAGGTGGCCTCAGCTTCTTCTGTCTCTTGGATCCCTCAGACATCCCAGCCATAGAGGATAACGTTTCACAGCAAACCAGCTCCTTCTATATAGAATAGTATTCATAGCCTTGTGGGTCAGCAAGAGGCCTGGTCTCGGACCCTAAAAAAATCCTTCTGGTCCACAGATTCAAGTTAAAGCAAGAGGCTCAACTTTCTAGTCTTTCATTTGGAAGAGGGAATTCTCCCAGTAGGTAGTCTTCTAATTGATGTCAGCTCATTCTCAAGCAGCTTTCTGCCTTGAGAGTGGTTAGAAGCAGTTTTTATAAAGTTAACTCAGCTATGGCTGAAGAATTTCTCTTAGCAAATCCTGTCAGAATTCTTCATTCAATATTTTCCTCCTTTTTTCGCATCATAATCCCGGTTTTGCCCCCTAACTACTGTATGCCAAAAGTAAACCCACAATGCTTTGTTCTATACTTTTACAAAATGTCTGATCTGAACTTGTTCTAGGATTCTCTCTCTCTTGTAACCCCTTCCAATCCCAAACTTGTGTGGTCTCTTTAGCATCAAAGCAGAAACACACTTTCCAGGTACATGCCCTTTTCACAGTAAGGGACGGGCTCCCATAAGCCTGCCAGATATCTGTCCTTCAAAGAAACCTGGGAATGCATAATTTTGGTAGCACCATCATGTGTTACAGGAGTGACATCTCCATGTAATCGACAATACATATATTGCGTGCTTTAGCGTTACTAATGTAAAGTGGAACATTTAAATCGAACTAGTGAAGGTGCATTCACAGTAGAAAAGTAGTAGTTTATGTATATGTGTGT
This sequence comes from Pleurodeles waltl, assembly GCF_031143425.1. Taxonomy (NCBI): domain Eukaryota; kingdom Metazoa; phylum Chordata; class Amphibia; order Caudata; family Salamandridae; genus Pleurodeles; species Pleurodeles waltl. The sequence continues at coordinate 599,034,385 of NC_090446.1, read as the reverse complement.
TCTGAAGTTTGAATTTAACATGTTGAATTGTAATTCATATGCACATTTACACTTGTGCATTCTATTTATGGTATTATGGTGTAATTGCATATAATTGCATCTGATTTATAGGTCTTGTTTCGTTTTTAATTGTAATAGGACTCGGAGGCTGCCAACAAGCCCTTGCCCGAACACCGGTCATACACAGACCGACACCTCATTTAGTTGGAAGAAGTATTTATTTTATTTACTTCGTTACAATCAAAACATTAATCATTTATCATATAAATCACTTCAAGAAACTTTTCACTGCAAATCCAAAATTAATATCAAATGAATTCATACAATTTACATCTGTAACCATAAATCATTTTTGACAGGATCCCTTCCTGTCCTGAACCTCCTTTGGACCACACAGGAACTGGACGTCACCTGTATCCCTAGGGGGGGTGGTACCTCTGCTTCCTCTGTTCCTTGCTCACATGCTCAGGGTTCTGCCCCCTCTCAAAACACCAATCAGCCAAGGGGTGTAACGGGACGGCCCAGGGCATGAGCCCCGTGACCACCCCAGTGATCTGGGCTCCCTACCCCCAATCTGGTGTGTACATCCGCAGGTTGGTCCAGGACTTCAGGATCCTATCTCTGGTGTTATGCCGGGGCCCCACCCTTGGGGACTCCTCTGTTGCTTCAGTTTACTTTAGTACTTCTTCTCCCGCCACGAGGGTGACCAGGTCCCCAAAGGTCCTTCGCCCTCCCCACCAGAAAACAAACTCCGAGAGAAGAACCACATATCCGCCATAAATTGGTCCGTACCGGCATCCGACAAGTGAACCATGTCCCTATGAAACATCTCATGACCTTTTAGAAGTTTATGAGGAATATTCCATAATCGACCTGGACCGGGGTATAGTTTGGCCATCTCTGCGTTGAGTCTCCTAACTGACACATTGATTGTTCGTGGTTTTATGCCTGGGCCCCAGTTTCGGCGAGGCACCATGTGAGACCAAGCGATGGCCGTATTTGGGAATTGTTTAGCTAGTTTAGTAATTTCCAGGAAAATAGTTTCCCTGAGTGTTTTCCGCCCCATGTGCACCAGGTCGTTGCCACCAAAATGAATAATGATGAGATCCGGGGACTGGAGCCCCACACATCCACAGACCAAGGCGACAAGTTGCTGCAGCTGTTTGATTCCTTTGCCGTCAACCCCGCACCAACGGAAAGCCACATCTAGGCTTGCTGCCGGATTCGGTTTACAGAGCTGTTGCAACCGGTAGGCCTCCCGACGAACAAACGAATGCCCCAGGACCCAAACCACATGAGGAGCCATCTACTGTAATAAAAGAAAATTGCGTGAGAAACGGTATTGGACTTGTAGACATAATGAAGATGAACCACTGATTACGCCAACTCTGGTCTAATGTAATGTTTGTAACAGTTGGAAGCCCATCTTCCAATGGCTTTTACCTCTGACATGGGCAAACCTGCACCTGCTGCCAAAGTAGCTGCACCAATCCTGAATGAATAGGGAGAGTAACCCAGAGGTTCGACCCCCACTGCCTGTAGTGTAACCTTCAGTACCCCGGCAAATTGGTAGCGAGACAGGCAGTCCCCGTTTGCATGAATGAATAGTGCGGTTGACTTGTCTAGAGGGCCGACTGCCAAGTAGGCTGCTAGATTGCCCACAGGGCATATAAGTGAAACATGAGCCGCCCGGAGCCAGATACGCGCCCCCTTACATAACTGATCCGTTTTGGACATGCGCAGCTGTATAGTCGTAGAATCTTTACTGAATATCACATCAGCCCACTGGAGTCCCCCAGCTTGGTCGCTCTTTGAGGCTCCTATCAGTTCCCCAATGCGGAAAGCCCCATAAAAAGCCACAGAAAAGGCAGCAGTAAGTAAGGTAGCCTCAAAAGGTGAAGATGTAACTAGGGTGACTGCGTACAATATTTTTTCTAGCGGGGGCGGTTATGGGCCGCCTAGTGTCAGACCTGGGACCGTCTGTTCTAGACCAACCCGCCAGAGCCTGCTTAATGACAAAAGAGTTTCGCTGAGAATCTTGATTCCTGAGTTTGGCGAAAAAACAAATGGCGACAAGTTAGCTTTGGCGGACTACACTGGTTTACCTTTACTCTTTAAATGTTGTAAAAAAGCACAGATTGCTTCAGCAGAAAACCAATCTGAGGTACTTAAGGATTTCAATAACAGTCTATAATGCAAAAAGGCTCTTTCGTATGTCACCCTTGTGTGGGCAGCTAAAGATGTCGCTACTAGGGCTGAAAGTGTGGAACACCAATCTTCCACAGTGATGTTGGGAACTCTGTAAGCTTCTCTGACGCCTGTGGGTGGAACCTTAGAAAATCCTGCATCAATGATCGAGACAAGGCGTCATCCGCATTGTTATTCACCCCGGTACATGCTTTGCCCGAAAGGTATTGTTGAGTTTCAAGCACCGTAACACCAAATGCTTAAGTAGCCTAAGGACCCATCTACACATAGCTTTCTGTCTATTGATCGCCTCCACTAAAGCCATGTTGTCCGACCAAAAAAACACAGACTTGTCCTTTAATATGCGATCTCAGACAGAGACGGGGACAATGATGGGGAAAAGTTCTAAAAAGGCAATATTTTTGGTTGGTCCTATGCTGACCCACTCAGTTGGCCAATTCGCCCTGCACCAGGAGGAACCGAGAATGGTGCCAAAACCCACGCTACCTGCTGCGTCTGTGAATAATCCAAGGGTGGGGCTATCCACCAGAGGATGAGGCCAAATCACTGCCCCATTGAAGTCCTGTAAGAATACATCCCAGACCTTCAAGTCTTCCCTGACATCTGAAGACAGCCTGGTGTGATGGTGTTTCTCGGTCAAACCTGCCATGGCCCTGGCTATGAATCTGGAGAAAGGGCGGGCCATAGGGATGATCCTCAGAGCGAAATTCAATTGACCCACCAGAACCTGTAGCTGATGAAGTGTGACCTTATTATGGGACAGGACGGCTCTGATGGACCCTTTAAATGCCTGAAGTTTGTCTAGCGGAAGGCGACACTCCCCAGCCAAAGAATCAATCTCAATGCTCAGAAAAGTAATGAAAGTGGAGGGGCCTTCAGTTTTGTCCGGTGCTATCGGGACCCCAAATTCCTTAAACATAGCTGTTAGGGCTTGCAGGGCCCAGAGACATTTTTCCGACCGCGGGGGTCCTAAAACTAAGAAATCATCCAAGTAATGGATCACATTTAAATGGCCGGTGCGCCTGGTGAAGATCCACTGTAGGGCCGAGCTAAACTGTTCAAAATAACTGAAGGAAACACTGCACCCCATGGGCATACACTTATCATAAAAGTAATCTCCTTTAAATTGGAATCCCAGGAGGTGGTAATCATCAGCTGCTTCAATGTCAGTTTTTGCTAACAGCGCACCGTGCCCTAAAGCCCGTAGTTTCACCAGTGCGTGGTCAACAGTAGCGTAGCGAACCGGACATAGCACAGGGTCAATCGCCTCATTCACTGACGAACCCCGAGGAGCAGACAAGTTATGAATCAACCTGAACTGACCCGGTTCTTTCTTGGGTACTACCCCTAAGGGAGAACAAACAAAATCTTTTGAGGGGGGGAAAGGGAAAGGACCCGCCAATCTCCCTAGCGCGCGTTCTTTGCCAATCTTTTTTGCTACTACACCAGGGTTCCTTAAGGCAGACATAAGATTCTTGCAATGATCCAAAGGAGGGACGCAAGTGGCAGGAATTCTGAAGCCCTGAGAGAAACCTTTTATCAGTAATTCAGCTAAAACTCTAACTGGGTAAACCTGTAACAAAGGAAATAGTGCATCTAAATTTATGGGAGAAGGCAAGGTTAAACTAGATGTTGGACTTACTCCCCTCTTTAACTTTATCCCTTGACTTCTTAAGGCACTTGAATTCGGGGTGGGAGGGATGCCCACAAAATGAACAGGTGTGCCTGAATTTGCACAACCCCGGGGGTGGGAACATACCTTTCTGTTAAACGCCCAGTGTTAGAAATGGGGTCTTAGGTTGACAGTCAGGTTACCCCCTGTTCAAGCAAGGACCCTCACTCTAGTCAGGGTAAAAGAGAATCACCCTCGGCTAACCCCTGCTTACCCCCTTGGTAGCTTGGCAGAGCAGTAGGCTTAACTTCAGAGTGCTAGGTGTAAAGTATTTGTACCAACACACACAGGTGGTCATTCTGACCCTGGCGGTCTTTGACCGCCAGGGCGGAGGACCGCGGGAGCACCGCCGACAGGCCGGCGGTGCTCCAATGGGGATTCCGACCGCGGCGGTAAAGCCGCGGTCGGACCGGCACCACTGGCGGGGTCCCGCCAGTGTACCGCGGCCCCATTGAATCCTCCGTGGCGGCGCAGCTTGCTGCACCGCCGCGGGGATTCCGACCCCCCCTACCGCCATCCAGATCCCGGCGGTCGGACCGCCGAGATCCGGATGGCGGTAGGGGGGGTCGCGGGGCCCCTGGGGGCCCCTGCAGTGCCCATGCCACTGGCATGGGCATTGCAGGGGCCCCCGTAAGAGGGCCCCTACATGTATTTCACTGTCTGCTGCGCAGACAGTGAAATACGCGACGGGTGCAACTGCACCCGTCGCACAGCTTCCACTCCGCCGGCTCGATTCCGAGCCGGCTTCATCGTGGAAGCCTCTTTCCCGCTGGGCTGGCTGGCGGTCTGAAGGCGACCGCCAGCCAGCCCAGCGGGAAAGTCAGAATTAACGCCGCGGTCTTTCGACCGCGGAACGGTAACTTGACGGCGGGACTTTGGCGGGCGGCCTCCGCCGCCCGCCAAGGTCAGAATGAGGGCCACAGTAACTTAATGAAAAACACTACAAAATGACACAACACCAGTTTAGAAAAATAGGAAATATTTATCTAAACAAAATAAGACCAAAACGACAAAAATCCAACATACACAAGTCAAGTTATGAATTTTTAGAGAATAAACTCAAATATAGTGCTTAGAAACAAAAATGCTTCGATGAGATGTTAACACGGCGTCGTGACGGAGTCGTTCCCAACAAGCCGACACCAGCGGCACCGGACATGGAGTCGTGTAGACCCCCAAGTACAGTACCTTTGGTGAAGAGTGAAAACAAGCCGATGCGCGAAGTCGGGGATCACGGCGTCTGTGCGAAACATTGAATCCGTGCACTTCGAGCGGCGTCGGTCACGACGTGGTGCGGCGACTTCCACGGAGTCTCGGACTTCAGCGGAGCTGCAGCAGCGTCGGGCCTGCGAAGAGCGTCGCGTTCCAGCGAAGGTCACGGCGTCTGGTGCAGGCGGCGTCACCGGATTCAGCAGCGGCGTCGGTCCGGAGTCGTCCGAAGTCGATTTCCTTGGATTTCCACCAGCTTTCCTTTCAAGGGCCCAGGGACTGGATAGGGCACCACTTGTCAGAGCAGGAGTCTCTCCAGAGACTCCAGGTGCTGGCAGAGAGAAGTCTTTGCTGTCCCTGAGAATTCAAACAACAGGAGGCAAGCTCTAAATCAAGCCCTTGGAGATTTCTTCACAAGATGGAAGGCACACAAAGTCCAGTCTTTGCCCTCTTACTCTGGCAGAAGCAGCACTGCAGGAAAGCTCCACAAAGCACAGTCACAGGCAGGGCAGCACTTCTTCCTCAGCTTTCAGCTCTTCTCCAGGCAGAGGTTCCTCTTGGTTCCAGAAGTGTTTCTAAAGTCTGTAGATTTGGGTACCCTTCTTATACCCATTTTAGTCTTTGAAGTCACCTTTCTTCAAAGGGGACTCACACCTACTTGTGAAATCCTGCCTTGCCCAGGCAAGGCCTCAGTCACACACCAGGGGGTTGGAGTCTGCATTGTCAGAGGCAGGCACAGTCCTTTCAGATGAGAGTGACCACTCCACCCCTCCCTCCTAGCAGAGATGGCAATCAGGAAATGCAGGTTACAGCCCAGCTCCCTTTGTGTCACTGTCTAGTGTGAGGTGAAAAACAACCCAACTGTCAAACTGACCCAGACAAGGAATCCACAAACAAGGCAGAGTCACAGAATGGTTTAAGCAAGAAAATGCTCAGTTTCTAAAAGTGGCATTTTCAAACGCACAATCTTAAAATCAACTTTACTAAGAGATGTATTTTTAAATCTACACTTTAATCCTCTTTAAAGGTAGCCCCCATATTATCCTATGAGAGAGACGGGCCTTGCAACAGTGAAAAACGAAGTTGGCAGTATTTCACTGCCAGGACATATAACCCACATTACTATATGTCCTACCTTATCCATACACTGCACCCTGCCCTTGGGGCTACCTAGGGCCTACCTTAGGGGTGCCTTACATGTAAGAAAAGGGAAGGTTTAGGCCTGGCAAGTGGGTACACTTGCCAAGTCGAATTTACAGTGTAAAAATGCACACACAGACACTGCAGTGGCAGGTCTGAGACATGATTACAGTGTTACTTGTGTGGGTGGCACAACCAGTGCTGCAGGCCCACTAGTAACATTTGATTTACAGGCCCTGGGCACCTCTCGTGCACTTTACTAGGGACTTAACAGTAAAACAAATATGCCAATCATGGAGAACCAATTACGTGCACATTTTAAACAGGAGCACTTGCACTTTAGCACTGGTTAGCAGTGGTAAAGTGCCCAGAGTAACAAAAACAGTAAAATCAGAGTCCAGCACACATCAACAACCTGGGGAACAGAGGCAAAAAGTTAAGGGAGACCACGCCAAGGATGAAAAGTCTAACACCCAGCATGAACCTTTTTTGTCGCTCGCATACTGAGATCGAAAGGGCTGTTTACTAGGTAACTTGTTATTCACACATTCTAACCAAACATTCACTTCAGTCTGGTCCCATCCAATCGCTGGGTCCTCCACCTTTGCCCACCTGAAATCTCTGTCGTACTCTAGACAAGCGTTCCCTCCATACATATGGTCTGCTTTTAGTATTTTGTTTGCATAGCAATACTTGATTCAGGTTTCTTCTCAAGCATGACCGGCATGAACACATTAAAACCAAACAACCAATTAGTAATACTATCTTCAATTTTTGGCTTTTTATCATTAGATGATGAAGCTTTTGCATCTTTCTCTTTTGTTTCTACCTCCCTTCTCTTTGCCCTGATCAGGCTGAAAATATCAACAAATTCCCCCCTCCATATTTTTTCTTTAATGTCGAGGGCCACATGCGAAGCTAACTTCCCTGGCCTAGATAACAGTGTGTCCAGTCCCAACCCTTCAACAGCTGTAAGTGTTTTTGCAGGAATGGTGCCCTGTTTGGTAACCTTACCCTGATATTTTTCCAGCGGAGTAGCCTGAGTCAGGGAGCCCGCTGCCAGGTTGACACATGAGCTCACGGTTGTCACCTGTAAAGGAGGAACATTACGTGACGCTGCCAGTGCCTCGACCTGGCGCTTAATTTCTAGAACCGAATTCTGCAGTGAATCGTTAGCCAAAGTAGCCGTAGGCGGAGGAGGGACGGATGTTGCATTAATATTGGTTAATATCTGTGATACCGCCAGCAAAGCTTGGGCCGTTGAATCCTGTGAGGTTCCTGGGAGGGCTGGAACGACCTGCACCTGCTCCGTGGCTGGGCCCGCCGTTGGTGCCAGCACCTGAGACTGGGGGGGTAATTGAACGGTTGACCCAACATGGGGTGCTGACAAGTTTGCCAGTGACCGCCGTATGTCGGCCAACATAGATTCAACCCCTAACGTTGGTGTTGATGCAGCCCCTGCCTCCCTGAGCGCAGCGCAGGATTGTTCTCGGTTGTTGAAGCAGTAGCTAGGACAGGGGTCATTTCTGTAACTGGACCCACCAGAGAGGGGGGTGCTGCAACTGTACCAACCAGGGAGGGGGGTGGAGGTTGCTGGACTACAGTGGCCTGTTTCTTATTTCTACGCTTCACTGGAGGGAAAGCTGCACGCGGGGCCACATGTGTTCGCCGCGGACGGGAAGGGCCGTCCCCACTGTCCTCTCCCTCTAAAGGGGCCTCTCCGCCATCTGAGTCCCCATCACCTAATCTGGCCAAAACCAATTTCAAAAGTTGCGCCAACTCCAGATCACTCCCCTTCCTCTTGCCCGCCCTAACCCGATTGGATGCCATTACACAAGGGTCTGATGGAATTCAGCAGACTAAATTCAGACCCAGAAAATTACACCTGCTATGAATTCCCCTAGCACAAAGGACAACTTCTCTGCACCGAGAGGTGGCGCGGGGGGCAAACAGAACTCTAAAACAAAGGGGGTCATTCTGACCTCGGCGGTAAAAGGCGCTTACCGCCGGTCAGAAGACCGTCATAACACCGCCGCAGTCGTGGTAAACCGCCACGGTCATTCTGACCCGCAACTGGCAAACCGCCAAAAACCCGACATCCACAAAAGTCCGCCACCCCAAAGGTCAGCGAAAAAATGGCGATGACCAAACCTCCACTGCCACGCCAACAGATATACGCCCATGCCATTCTGACCCACGAATCCACGCGGCGGTCTTTCAACCGCGGTATTCCATTGGCGGTACACACCGCCGCGCTCAAAATACACACACCCTTACAAAACACCAACACATTGGACAATTTGAAATACACACACCTGATACACATACACACACCACTCCCACACACCCAATACAATATAAAACACACACCCACATCACCCACAAACCCTTACTACCACAATTGCGAATCAAGGACAGAGAGAGACTGCACAGCTTAGAGTAGACCATCACACAGAGGCTAATCACAACATCACCCACACAATTACAACGCACAAAACACCATACACCACCACACACATCACACTCCACAACACATACAACATCCCTCACCTCATCCACACCACCCCATGGCACCCCAAAAACACCCCAGGTTCTCTGACGCAGAACTCAGGGTCATGGTGGAGGAAACAGTACGTGTAGAGCCCCAGCTATTCGGGGCACAGGTGCAGCACACCACAATTGCTAGGAAGATGGAGCTATGGCAAAGGATAGTCGACAGGGTCAACGCGGTGGGACAGCATCCACGCAATCGGGACGACATCAGGAAGAGATGGAACGACCTACGGGGGAAGGTGCGTTCCATGGTATCAAGGCACAACATTGCGGTGCAGAAGACTGGCGGCAGACCCCCACCTACTCCCCCAGAATTCACAGAATAGGAGGAGGAAGTCTTGCACATCCTGCATCCTGAGGGCCTCGCAGGAGTAGGCGGAGGAATGGACTCTGGTAAGGCAAATCTTCACTACTGCTTCCCACCCCCACCCCACCTGCATGCCAGCACATACCCCCACCCTCACCCCCACCCCCAGCACACCAACTCCTTGCAAATGTCCCACCATCACAACCCACCCATCCCAACACCTAGACCTGCATGCGGCCACAAAGCATGGACACCCATCACCAAAGCATGCCCACTGCACACACACATCACCCCCACAAGCCACCCTCACAAAAGCCCCCACACGGGAATGCCTGCACTTGGGTACACGGACACCCACCCACCCATCACACGAAATGCCACACACAGAACCAATAACCATACCCTTATACCCCTGCAGGACCCGAACGCCACCACACCGCCACGGAGGGTACAGAGATGTCCATCCCACCCCCAGAAGAGGCCCCCAGCGATGACAGCAGCTCTGTCTCCCTGGACCCAGATGACCAGCCCGGCCCATTGGGGACCTCTGGACAGTCGGTTCCCCACACACAGCCAGAGGCTTCATCAGACCTAACCCCCTCTGGGAACACCAGCACAGCTCCCACCCAGCGGGCCCATGCCTCTGTCTCCAGGACACGTCAATCAGCGGTGTGTCCGCCACTACAGGGCACCCAGGTTGACCCACCACCCCAACAACAACAGGGACCTGGGGGCAGTGGTAGTGGGCACACCGTCCAGGGGACAGAGGCCCAGGGAAACAGGGGAACTGGGAGGGCTGCTGTGCGACAGGGGGGGGACAGGCCCAGGGAACCCACTCTCCAAGAGGCCCTCACCACCATCATGGGAGCATACCACCACTCCAAGGAGACGATGGCGACGGTACTGGCCAGGTTCCAGGAGATCCAGGCACAGCAGGAGGAAGGGTACATGGGGTTCAGAGAGGAACTCAGGAACATCGGCTCCGCAATGGGGACCATCGTCGTGGCCCTTAACCAGATAGTCACCACATTGCGGGACCATGTGGCACCCAAAAGGGCCCCTGTCACTAGCCTGGACCAGGAACAGCCTACCACCTCCGCCGGCGCTAGTGGACAGGAGGCCCCCACACAACGACAGGCCACCAGAACCCCACCTCCTGCTGAAGAACAACCACCCCGCAAGGGGAACCTGAGATCACACAAGAAGACAGAGTAGGATTGCAAGACCCCCGCCAGCATAAGATACCCCCTGATGTCATCCCACATTGTCACCCTGTCCAACCGTAAACTGCCCCTGCTCCATCCTTCCACAGGCATATGGACAATGCACCTGTGCGACTGAGAACTGGACTCTGTCATGGACATTACTCCACCCCCACCCATCACCGTTTTACTATCATGTACCTATATGTAGCACTTGAAATAAATCACTTATTGCACGTACAATAACAGGAGTCTGCTTATATTTTACTATTATGTATCACACATAACGGTGCTATTATGTTCTGTGACATTGTGATGACAACATACCAATGACAACAAGGTGTAGTCCATGGGCAAACAAAGCAGAAGTCACGCAGTTGGTCAAACAGCTCTGAAAAGTGAATGGAAAGTCACAATTCAGTTAAAAGGAAATGGTGGGGTACACAGAAAGTAAAGACTCAGGAGGCCTGAAGTAAATGTAAAATGGCGTGGGTGATTCTTACCTGTGTGCTACTGAAAATACTGTTGTATAACTGTGTCCCTGTTGTCCGTGTCGTCCCCGTCGTCTTCCTCCTCTTCACTCTCCACAGGCTCCACAGCTGCTACAACACCACCATCTGGACCATCCTCCTGCAGGAAAGGCACCTGGCGTCGCAATGCAAGATTGTGAAGCATACAGCAGGCCACGATGATATGGCACACCTTCTTTGGTGAGTACATTAGGGATCCACCTGTCATATGCAGGCACCTAAACCTGGCCTTCAGGACCCCGAAGGTCCTTTCTATTATCCTCCTAGTTCGCCCATGGGCCTCATTGTACCGTTCCTCTGCCCTGGTCCGGGGATTCCGCACTGGGGTCAGTAGCCACGACAGGTTGGGGTAACCAGAGTCACCTAATAACCACACACGGTGTCTCTGTCGCTGTTCCATCACATAGGGGATGCTGCTATTTCGCATGACATACGCGTCATGCACTGACCCAGGGAACTTGGCATTTACATGGGAGATGTACTGGTCTGCCAAACAGACCACCTGGACATTCATCGAATGATAACTTTTTCTATTTCTGTACACCTGCTCACTGCCTTTGGGGGGTACCAAAGCCACATAGGTCCCATCAATGGCACCAATGATGTTTGGGATATGTCCAAGGGCATAGAAATCACCCTTCACTGTAGCCAATTCATCCTCCTCAGGGAAAACAATGTAGCTCCGCATGTATTTCATCAGGGCAGACAACACTCTGGACAAAACCTTAGAAAACATAGGCTGAGACATCCCTGATGACATGGCCACTGTTGTCTGAAAAGACCCACTTGCCAAAAAATGGAGTACTGACAGAACCTGCACCAGAGGGGGAATCCCTGTGGGTTGGCGGATGGGGGACATCAGGTCTGGCTCCAGCTGGGCACACAGTTCATGTATAGTGGCTCTGTCAAGTCTGTATTGAAGTATAATATGTTGTTCTTCCATTGTCGACAGGTCCACCAGCGGTCGGTACACGGGAGGATTCATCCTTCTCCTCGCAAGTCCCAGCGGACGGTGCCTAGGAAGGACAACATGGAGCACAAAGTCAAGCAACCCACAGGTACGTTCACACAGCTTGCACAGTAATTGAATCGCAATGCAGTGAAAGGCCTGTATGAGTGGCAATGTAAGGCCTAGGCCTGTGTGACGCAGTAGAAATTATGCTATGTGGGCCCTTGAAATGGCGGCTGCCTGACCTGAGAAGTGTGACAGTGGGATGTGAGGTCAATGCGCTGGCGTGGCACACCGTGGCGGTAGGCGAAGACCGCGGTGCGAAGCCGCATTGGTTAACATTGAACCCTATGGGTCTCATGAGCCAATGACGATGTGCGCCGGCGGTCGCGGTACGCACCGCCGCGGGCGTGACCGCCATTTTCTATCTGCTTAATCACTCGAGACCTGATCATCCACAGGAGAGGACCTATACTGCAAGTGCTGCTGTGACCTCGGTCTGGAAGAGACAATGGCTGCTGCGACTGGGGAAAGGGCCCCTGCCTTCACTTCTGAAGAGTTGGAGAAACTTGTGGATGGGGTCCTCCCCCAGTATGCGCTACTCTACGGTCCTCCAGACCAACAGGTAAGTACACTGGGTGCACGGTGAATGGGCTATGCCTGTGTTGAGTGGGGTGGATGCAAGATGGTGGGGAGGGGAGCGAATGAGGAGTGCAACGCATGACAGATGAGAGCATGTGCCACATGGCAAGGTTGGGGAGGGGGGGCCAATCACATCTAACATGCAGAAAAGTGATGATATTTCCTTTCCCACCCTGTACATGTCAAATAGGTCAGCGCCCATCAGAAAGTCGACATTTGGCGTGCCATCGCCAAGGACGTCCGGGCCCTGGGGGTCCACAACAGACGGGGCACCCACTGCCAAAAGAGGTGGGAGGACATCCGCCGCGGGACCAGGAAGACCGCCGAGTCTCTGCTGGGGATGGCCTCCCAATGTAGGAGGGGTGCCAGTCGTACCTTGACCCCCCTGATGTCCCGGATCCTGGCGGTGGCCTACCCCAATTTGGATAGGCGCGTGAGGACATCACGGCAGACACAAGGGGGTGAGTAGCAGCACATTCTGCTATCTTTGCGGGCAGTGGAGGTGTCTGGGTTGGGGAGGAGGGCTGCGGGTGACTTTAGGCCAGGGCGCTTTCTGTAGGCTAGTCCCCTCCTTTAGGCATGGCCCTGTGCCCCCGGCCGCCACCTCTGTAGGGTGCCAAGTACAGCTATCCATGGTCCAGCATCACCCATGTGTGCATTTGTTGTCCATAGACCTGTAGGCCTAGTCACAAGTACTGAGTAGTGTACCCCGATTGCGCGGCGTAGTGCAGGAGGCTCCTGTGTCTGTCCTCTCCGACAACGGTGTTGACAATGCATGCACTCAAACTGTCTTTATTTCTCCCCCCAGCCTTTTTCTTTATCTTCTTGTGCATGTGTGCATTAGCATCATCAGGCGGAGGAGAATTGGCATCAGAGCACGAGGGAGCTGCAACTCACATGGCCCCGGTGGGCCATGCTACAGACACCGAGTACACCAGTGATACGGAGGGCGAGGGGAGCTCCACAACGGGGACCCGTGGAGACGTCAGCGACACCGACACGTCCTCGGAAGGGAGCTCCCTTGCGGTGGCGGCAACATCCGTGCCCACCGCCACAACAGGTACAGCCGCCACCCAGCGCACCAGCCCCGCCCTCCCAGCAGCCCCTCAGCCTTCGCTCCGTGCCCGCTCGCCCAGGAAGGCGGGCATCTCCTTCGCCCCAGGCACCTCAGGCCCTGCCCCAGTTACCCCTGCTGCCCTCAGTGAGGAGGTCATTGACCTCCTGAGGACACTCATTGTTGGGCAGTCTACCCTCTTGAATGCCATCCAGGGTGTAGAAAGGGAGGTGCATCGGAGCAATGCATACCTGGAGGGCATTCATTCGGGTCAGGCTGCCCATCAACGATCGTTCAATGCTCTGGCCTCAGCACTGACGGCAGCCATTGTCCCTGTTTCCTGCCTCCCTCTTCTAACTGCCTCCACCCAGTCCCAGTCTCCTGTTCCTCAGCCTATCCCATCCACACCATCAGACCAGCCTGCACACACCTCAACACCCAAGGGCAGCTCATCCAGACATAAGCACCACAGATCCCACAAGCATTCACCCAAGCAACATCCAGATGCAGACATGGCAACAGTCACTACCACCTCTGTGTCCCCCTCCTCCTCGTCTCCCTCCTCCCTCCCTGTGACGTCTCCACTCACACCTGCATGCACACCACCATCAGCCAGTACTTCCATCACCAGCACACCCTCCAGTACAGTCTGCACACGTGCAGTCACCACCCCCACTGCCATTTACACGTCCCCTGTGTCCTCTCCCACTGTGTCTGTCACCCCCTCTTCCAAAACACACAAATGCAGGCAGCCACCCACCCAACAGCCATCCACCTCACCACAGCCTACGTCACAAGCACCTGCACCCAAAGACAGCACACATGACTCTCCTACAACCACATCCTCTTCCTCCACTCCCATAACCACTACACCTACCCGTCCCTGTCTTTCCAAATTGATTTTCCTTTCCAACCTTGACCTCTTTCCAACCACTGATCCACCCCCTCCATCTGGTAAGAGTCCTAAGAGCACCTCAGCCACCACCAGCCCTGCATCGAAGGCGACCATTGTGCACGGGTATTGGAGTCCACCTTTTCCTAGTGCAGATACATCGGCCAGCAGCAAGGGGACAGCCAGCCCACCCCCTGGGAAGAGAACCCGAAAAACAAAGGGCCGGCGCGAGAAGGCTGACACGGCTGCCACCAAGGAGCAAAGTCGTGGCCCGTCACCTGCCACAACATCAAGGGGAGGCAAGGCCCGGAGAGCCTCATCGAAGGCGGGCAAGGGCAGCAGGGCGGAGAAGTCAGCCAGCAGGCGCGCGGACCAGGAGGGCCCCACCAGCCCCATACCGGGTGTGACGGAGGACACCCACGGGCCCAGGACTCCATCACAGGAGGGGCCAGCAACCGCACGGTCGGAGGGCGACTAAGCGGGGAGTCCTGGCCAGGTCTGGCTCCCTTGAAAGACAGGACAAGCACCGCTGAACAGGGCCCCGCCGTGGAGACAGGCACTGCTGAACAGGGCCCCGCCGTGGAGACAGGCACCGCTGAACAGGGCCCCGCCGTGAAGAGCACCGCTGAACAGGGCCCCGCCGTGAAGACTGGCACCGCTGAACAGGGCCCCGCCGTGGAGACAGGCACCGCTGAACAGGGCCCCGCCGTGGAGACGGGCACCGCTGAACAGGGCCCCGCCGTGGAGACAGGCACCGCTGAACAGGGCCCCGCCGTGAAGAGCACCGCTGAACAGGGCAACGCCGTGAAGACTGGCACCGCTGAACAGGGCCCCGCCGTGGAGACAGGCACCGCTGAACAGGGCCCCACCGTGGAGACAGGCACCGCTGAACAGGGCCCCGCCGTGGAGACAGGCACCGCTGAACAGGGCCCCGCCGTGAAGACTGGCACCGCTGAACAGGGCCCCGCCGTGAAGAGCACCGCTGAACAGGGCCCCGCCGTGAAGAGCATCGCTGAACAGGACCCGCCGTGAAGACTGGCACCGCTGAACAGGGCCCCGCCAAGACAGGCACCGCTGAACAGGGCCCCGCCGTGAAGAGCCCCGCTGAACAGGGCCCCGCCGTAAAGGGGCCAGCAACCGCACGGTCGGAGGGCGACTAAGCGGGGAGTCCTGGCCAGGTCTGGCTCCCTTAAAAGACAGGACAAGCACCGCTGAACAGGGCCCCGCCGTGGAGACAGGCACTGCTGAACAGGGCCCCGCCGTGGAGACAGGCACCGCTGAACAGGGCCCCGCCGTGAAGAGCACCGCTGAACAGGGCCCCGCCGTGAAGACTGGCACCGCTGAACAGGGCCCCGCCGTGGAGACAGGCACCGCTGAACAGGGCCCCGCCGTGGAGACAGGCACCGCTGAACAGGGCCCCGCCGTGGAGACAGGCACCGCTGAACAGGGCCCCGCCGTGAAGAGCACCGCTGAACAGGGCAACGCCGTGAAGACTGGCACCGCTGAACAGGGCCCCGCCGTGGAGACAGGCACCGCTGAACAGGGCCCCGCCGTGGAGACAGGCACCGCTGAACAGGGCCCCGCCGTGGAGACAGGCACCGCTGAACAGGGCCCCGCCGTGAAGACTGGCACCGCTGAACAGGGCCCCGCCGTGAAGAGCATCGCTGAACAGGGCCCCGCCGTGAAGAGCATCGCTGAACAGGGCCCGCCGTGAAGACTGGCACCGCTGAACAGGGCCCCGCCAAGACAGGCACCGCTGAACAGGGCCCCGCCGTGAAGAGCACCGCTGAACAGGGCCCCGCCGTGAAGAGCCCCGCTGAACAGGGCCCCGCCAAGACAGGCACCGCTCCGCTGGGCCCTTCCTGTCAAGCACCGCTCCGCTGGGCCCCGCCGTCTCAAGCACCGCTCCGCTGGGCCCTTCCTGTCAAGCACCGCTCCGCTGGGCCCCACTGTCTCGAGCACCGCTCCGCTGGGCCCTTCCTGTCAAGCACCGCTCCGCTGGGCCCCGCCGTCTCAAGGACCGCTCCGCTGGGCCCCGCCGTCTCAAGCACCGCTCCGCTGGGCCCCGCCGTCTCAAGCACCGCTCCGCTGGGCCCTTCCTGTCAAGCACCGCTCCGCTGGGCCCCGCCGTCTCAAGCACCGCTCCGCTGGGCCCTTCCTGTCAAGCACCGCTCCGCTGGGCCCCGCCGTCTCAAGCACCGCTCCGCTGGGCCCCGCCGTCTCAAGCACCGCTCCGCTGGGCCCCGCCGTCTCAAGCACCGCTCCGCTGGGCCCCGCCGTCTCAAACACCGCTCCGCTGGGCCCCGCCGTCTCAAGCACCGCTCCGCTGGGCCCCGCCGTCTCAAGCACCGCTCCGCTGGGCCCTTCCTGTCAAGCACCGCTCCGCTGGGCCCCGCCGTCTCAAGCACCGCTCCGCTGGGCCCTTCATGTCAAGCACCGCTCCACTGGGCCCCGCCGTCTCAAGCACCGCTGGCCCATTGACAGTGCTGGTTCTGTGTTGAGCTGGTGTTCACGCTGCACTCTGTGCACCCTGCCTCCTCCAATACCAGTGGAGTCGGGTATCCATCTGATGGACTGTGGCTTTGCATTCCCCAGGATGTAACAGTGAGCAACCCACCCACTGTAGAGACTTGTGAGACTGTGGCTTTGCACTCCCCAGGATGGCACAGTGGGCAACCCACCCACTGTAGAGACTTGTGAGACTGTGGCTTTGCACTCCCCAGGATGGCACAGTGGGCAACCCACCCACTGTAGAGACTTGTGAGACTGTGGCTTTGCACTCCCCAGGATGGCACAGTGGGCAACCCTCCCACTGTAGAGACTTGAGAGACTGTGGCTTTGCACTCCCCAGGATGGTACAGTGGGCATGGAGGCCCCTCGTGGATCTGGCGTCGTGGACTCATGTGGCTGAGGTGCCCCCCCTTCCCTTCCCCCTGAGGTGCCTGTAGTTTTATCATCTGATGCCCCAGCAGTGTTCTCTCCAACGGAATCTGGTCTCCTGTGTGGGCTTTGCCCATGTGTTTGTGGACATTGGCCCACGGACTGTGGAACTTTGACAAACTGAGCAAGACTTATTGCCTATGTATATAGATTTCGCACTGTTCATTTTTTTTTTTTATATTTCATATACATAATTTTCCATGACTTCAATGAACCTATTTTATACATAAATTTTAATTTTCCTTTTAATTATGTCTTTGCATTTTTCCAGGGGGTTTGGGGGGTGTCACTCTGAGTTGTTGCTCTGCATTGGTGTGTAGATAGTTGGGGGGGTCAGCGGGGTGGGTGTGGGTGTGTCGCGTATGTGTTTGCCCGTAACCTTTTCTCCTCCCCCCTCCCCTGTGTCGTAGGTGCAGTACTCACCGTTGTTGTCTGCGCCGGCGTTCGTACTCGTGGTAGATGAGCAGGTAGACAATAGCTGGTAGGATGTTCAATTCGGGTTCCATGCTGTCCTCCGTCCTCGTGGAGTGTGTAGAGGTAAGCGTTTTCCCGTTCGTAGTCTGTTTCCGCCGTGTTTTTATCGGCGGGGCTCCCGCCCCGGAAAAGGTGGCGGATTGGTGAGTTGTGATAGGGTGGGCGGTACATTGTCTGCCGCCTGCCTGTTGGCGGTGACCGCCGCGCTGTTTGTCTGTCCCGCCGTGGCGGTCGGAGTGTTAAAGTGGCGGGCTGTGTTGGCGGTTCCCGCCAGGGTCAGAATTCATTTTTGTTTACCGCCTGCCTGTTGGCGGGTTGGCCGCCGCTTTATCACCGACCGCCAGGGTTGGAATCACCCCCAAAGTAACTTAGCACACACTACACCATTAACAAAGGCCTCATGCCGAGTGAAAATTACAATATGTAGACAAGTAACATTGATTACTGAAAAAGAAACACACTGGCTGCTACTAATTCAATAATATCGACAGTGTAAGTTTAGCAGTTTCCCTCTAAAGCAAAGCAACTTACACACTACACCAATAACAAATACCTCATGCCGTGTGAAAAAAATTACCATATGTAGACAAGTAATATTGGTTAATGAAAAAGAAACACACTGGCTGTTATTAATTCAATAATATCCACAGTGTAAAAATAGCAGTTTTTTTTTTTTTAAGCATACCACTTTTGCCCTATAAACTCTGCACACTTAAGAAGGAGCGTGGCCCCCAGCTGCTTTTTGTTATTGCAGGCCCCACCAGTTGAAGAAGGCCAATTACCTTTTTAAACAATAAATAAACCCCCAACTACTGGAACCATCCAGAAAAAAGGGTTTTAGTTGCTGGTAAAAACAAATGTTAGATGCGCGCGTTAAACCAGTAAAGCACCCAGATTAATCAAATACACGAGGCAAAGGGTCTTGAGCCAAATAAAGAAATTGCCCCAACAGGTGAGAGCGCGCACAGAAACCTGAAAATCTATCTCCTAAAACGGAGCACCCGCTACCGTGCGCACACTCACCTCGGGCAAGCAATAAATCACCGGGAATCCCAGTCCCTTACACGACGCAAAGCACAAAACCTGTACGTCCCCAGGCGGACTCCTCATGGGTCTTCCGACTCCTCGTGTCCTGGAAGACCTGCTCCTCGCCCTCACAAAAAACATTCGTCAATAAAGGCCAATCAGGGAAGAAAAAACACTGGGTCGCCGAGTCAACAAAAAGCGTCTCCCACAAAAAGCGTCTCCGTCCGTCCAAGCCGCCGCGCCAAAATGAAGAAGGCCAAGGGGGTGCTTATAAGCCCCCCACTGGCGCACGGCGCCCCAAACCGGAACGGCCGCAACGTTGGCCCAACGTACCTCTCAGGAGTTACTTCCGCCTACACACCTCACGAGGCGTGCAGGCGGGAGTAACTGGCCAGCCCGTGCACAACTAGTGCGGAGGGTCCGGCCCCCGGCGTCCCTGACCCCTAAGGGGCCGCGCTCCCCCCATGTTGGGGGGGCGCTTTTCCCGATGCACTTATAATCATGTATTTGAATGTGGATTGAAACGTCATATTAAGTTAGCATAACCAAAGGGCCTGAAATGTTGGTTTCATGTATCTAACCTTCAACATGGAGTTTGCTTGTGTTGCCATATTCTTTATTTGCAGTGCATCCGGCCATCCACAAGTTAATGAAAGACATATTGTATATTTGAGATAGTGAAGTATGGGACGATTTTGCAAGGACGAAGGAATACTAATGAACTGAGAAGAAAAGACTCCTGTTTATGTACTGGGAGACACTCAAGGTCAACCTGATGTTCGATTCGTGGGATGAAAACTTGACAGGAGTTGCCAACTTTAACTGTGCAAGGAAGATGGAAAACTACTGCTACTGATGGTGTAGATTTTTCAAAGGTTCTGTAGGTTTAATTGGTATTCGCATAGTTAGACGAAAGCAGATTCTTTTTAGCCTCTGACAAGAGCAGATTCCGCTTGAGACTTGGAGGAGTATTGACCTCGCTACTCTTTATCCCTTTGTGTTGCGTTATGCTACGCAACACCTCTCTATATCACAACTTCTACTGAGGTTTTGCTATGCTGACACTTTCCTATATTTCCTAGGAGATAATTAAGATTTCCTTTAAGTTAGTCTAGGATATTTAAATTGATTCATGCCCCCGATGATTAGCCAAGAGAACCACAATTTATATACTGATCACCAGCTCTTCTTTCTTATCTTTTGCATTGCTGCAACTGAAATTATTGTATGCCTTGTATGATTGAACCTCATTCGACGCTTTATTTCACCTTTGTTGATCTGGTACTTGCATATCATGTTTTTAAAACTACTGAACTTTATTTCTGGTCTCTCGGATTTAATGTGTGACCAAATAGGTCACAGTGTTAATTGATTTTAAGTTGTTTACCCCTCCAGACTCCTAAAAAGGTCTGTCTGAAGAGAAGCAAGAATATGGGCCCTGTGCGTCATCAAACCACGTTAGGAACTTGATTTATTGGGTGACAGTAAGAAAAGAATGTCAGTGACAGGCAGGAAGATCACTGTCTAGGAAAACCTTTGATTAGAGGGTGTGAACTAACTTTCTTGGTGATTTGAGGTGAAAGAAACCAATTCACTGGTGAGCTGAACAAATCTCACTAGCTTAAAAAAGTTACTTTTGCGGTTATAACTGCATCCTAACTAATGATTGTTTTCTTACTGCTCTCACTGCAAGGCCAGGCCCTGTGCCCCATCCCGCTGCACATGGCCAAAGGCCGTGCGCAGTTTGAGGCGCTTGCTCACGGAAGCTGGGGTGCACGGCCATGTTCAGCATGGGTCGGGCACCGACAGAGGGTAGGGTGTGGGACCTGGCCATAGGGAATAGGCCATTTTTGGACAGCTGAAAGAAAAATACAACTAGAACAATGCAGTAGGGACCTGGATTATAAAAATAGTGGCGAAGCGTGCGTCACGCTCCTCTGCCTCCTGCTGCAGGACATTCTGTAGCGATCTGTCGCCAGGAGTGATGGCATGCCCTAATGAGGTGTCAGAAGTTGATGCCACCTCTTTCATTTGACTGCACTGAATTGCCTCTAGTGCCAAAGGATTTAGATGCTTGTGCATTCCAGACTACGACACCAAGTTCTGGAGTTATATGAAGGCTATAAACATTAAAATTTGGTGACGATTACTAGGAAGAACAGAGAGAAAACATGCAAAGACGTCTTGGTTTTAAGGGGACGTTGTGTTCAGAATCAAAGGATTCGTCACAGATTTAAAGAAGGAGATTCAAGCAGTATGATTTTCCTTGAAGGGACGGTTTGCACCAACCCCCGGTGAGCTGACATACTGCAGAGAGCGAAGCGATGGAATGGAAAGCGCGTTTCAAAGGACTGAACGCACATGTTAATAAAAGTCCAATCGCCTATAGAAACGACACAATGAAGGCGTTGCAGCGACCATCCTAGGAAGTTGATGAAAATGTACTGAAACCAAAGAATTGAATGGTGGCCAATTTGATCACAAACGGAGACAGCTGGATAATAAAGGCTTTTGCAAATAGATGCAACTACATTGGTGTTCTGCGTAAATCTAATGAACGAACAGATAAAGCCGTTTGCAAGCAGTCAGTGGTCGGTACACTGTTAATATGTTCCACTGAAAGGGACAAAGCAGCCTATGTGGAGATATCAGTGATAGGCACACATATGACAGCTTAAACTGAAAGAAACACAAAATAGCCTACCTGAGGAAATTGGTGATAGGCACACAGTGGCCCATATTTATACTTTTTTGGCGCCGCATTTGCGTCATTTTGTGATGCAAAAGTGGCGCAAACTTGCAAAATACAACTGTATTTTGAAAGTTAAAACCAATTTTGCGCCAAAAAATGACGCAAATGTGGCGTTAAAAAGTATAAATATTGGCCTGTGTATTTTACATCCTGCATTATTTATACAAGTCTAGCAACGCAGAGCATGGGCAAGCAAGAGGCATTAAGAAAAGTCTGAATTGCTGTGGAAAATGAACATTAAAGGCATAAACATCATTCACGTGGCGTGCTGAACCATGCAGAATGTGACACAACCACATTTTTTCTACCTACACATGGGGAACCAGTATTACAGTAGGGGAAACGGAAAAAAGTGTTTAAGAACCCTGGAGGGTTTTTATGATTAACTTGAGCGCAGAAAGAAAATTGTCATTATTGTTGAACTGTTTAGGAACTGATAGGCAGGAGGTATTAGAAAATTTACCCCTACTGAGTTCAGAAGAAATGAGAAGTATTAATGAATATAAGATTTGCATACGAAAATTAGATTTACATGAATTTTTCTGTGCCTTATTACTATACTAGATCGGTATCACTTTGGTTTGAGTGCGCAACGCAGAGATGAAATAGTTGAAGATTATCTAGAGTCTACTGACATTGACATCCACATGCCAATTTGGAAATTCAGTGGGGGATTGAGTTCGAAATCAAATCGTACTAAAGTGCAATGGTGATAAAACTAGAAGAATTTTGAATGAAGGACAGACTATCATTGAAGGAAGGTATTGCTGTAACAAGGGTCAAGTGTATTAGTGAAGTACAAAATGAGAAAAGCGACACATGTTTAGATGAAAAGTCAGTAAATTAGGTGGAATGAGATAAAAAGAAAGACAGACACATGGGCCAAAGGTGAATGTTTAAGATGTGGAAATCTAGGGCATAAGGCAAATGCAAAGGAGTGTCCTGCCATTCAAATGTTTTTGTTTTTTCAAAGGTGTGGAAAAAAGGTCAATTTCTAAAGTAACTGAAGAAGGAATAAAAAAGGGAGGGAAATTAGTTTGCATATGAATCAATATTTGAAGTCAAATGTGTGAATATGGAGCACCGAATTAATTGATGGAGTAAAGGTTGAAATTAAATTTGACTCATGTTCCTATTTAACAGTTGTTCATGCAGACAAGTTTGAGAAGAGTTTTAAGAATAAAGTGAACTCACTTGGAATGGATGTGCAACCTGGAGGCTATTGAGACACACCCATGAAAATGTTGGGCTATTCCAATGTTTGTACAGAAATACAAAATAGATATGTGGTCAGGAAAATGTATGTGTCAGTCAAAATGGATGATTTTATGATGTCTGCACCAAAAATTGTTAGTGCCGCTCTGAAGCCCAGTGAGATACCACAAGACCAGGTGCAAGAAGTAATATTGTTGCACATTTTAAATTTTATTGTAGAGTACATTCCTAGTGTGAAGAATTGTTCATACAATTGTTCATCTAGGTTGGCATCTGTGGATAATGAAACTGATGTCACTGATGAGTATGAGGGAAAAATCAATGTGTGTAAAATAAGTCCAACAACAAATCTTTTTATTGTATATGGTTAATGTAAAATCCTCACAATATAGAATTCTAAAAACATAAAGAGATAAAAACATGGATGCTTAAGATCGTTTGCTGCATGAATCATGGCAGGTATTGGGTACAAAGATCCGAAACGAAGCCTGTTGATTTGAAGATGCAGGCAAAAGTACAAAACACAGTTTCCAGCCAAGAGCCCCTTCCTCCTGATTTCTCCTTTTAAATCAATTACTCAGTCTCAGTCTTAACGAACTCCTTTCAAAACGAATGTAAAAGCTTAACTTTCCTGCAGCAGTATGGAATTAACTTACCATTTAGCCAGCTGATTAGTACCTGCCTACAGGAGCGAATATTTTGAAGTAAAAAATAATATTTTAATAACTTTCTTCTTTCTGCCCCTAAAACAGGACGAGTGCAAAATATATGCAATAGGGACTCTCGATTGTAACCACATAATCAACAGTTTTGGTATATAAATAGTTTTTTCCAAGAGGGGCATAGTTCTTCGTTGTCAAAGAAACCCAGACTAAATAGCATAAACGAGTGTTTTATGCAAGCGGAAAAATGTTCTGATAAGTATGCTTGGGGGAACAATTTCGAGTATTACCCAAGAACGGCCCATGCTTGTCTTCTTTTAGCCAAGGAGTCCTTGTCCGTTACGAATGATAAAACACTAATGGAAGTGTTTACGGATTTGTTAGAAGCTGACTTTCCAATGCTGGTTTCCCAGGCATCTTCCATGCCCAGGACTGGGATCACCTGATTTAGGTAGTTTCTCCAGGTTCCTTTTCTGTTACTGATTTGTTGGACCTTCACGTCTTGCCAGCAAGAGTTTTTTATGGAGCTGTTCTCTGCAGCCCGTAGCGTCCAACATAATTTGAGAAATGCACCCTTGCACTGAAAAATCTGTTTTTTTAGGCCAAGATCACCAGACCTGGGTAGGGGATGCACCATTTGGAATTTTGAAGAGGGTCTTGTATACTTTTGTTTGACTTTTATTTAATGAAGAAATCTCCCGGCCCACATGACTTCTGCCCCATAAGATACTGTGGAGAGCAGCTGGGCCGACATAACTTTGAGAAGATAATTCAAGTTGGGGCAGTCCAAGTTCCTCTTGATCAACTTGAAGCTATACATCAATGAATGTGCTTTTGGCTGGGCTGCAAGCAACTGACGCTTCTATGTCATTCAAGGCTCCAGATAAACTCTTAGGTATTTGTATGTCAGAACCACCTCCACTCTTTTTCCTCCTAGAAACCAAGTGAAGGACTTATGTTTGAAGGCTACCAGCCACATTCATTTTGTTTTGGTCAAGTTTATTTCTAGACCTTGCTGATCCAGGAAGCTTTTAAGGGCTGTCATGCTCCATTGTAGGCCCGTTGGTGTCAGGCTCAGCAGCAAGATATCGTCAGCATATTGTAGACACACTACTTTTTCTGAGTTGAAAACCAAAGGATGACTTTTCACCTGTGAGTGCACACCAGCTAAATCTGCCAAATATAAATTAAACAGACTCGGGGTCAGGACACACCCCTGCTTTAAGCCAGTCTTAGTGGATATCTTTTTTGTTAGTCTGTGCCATCTCCTATTTTTACTTGGACCAAGGTGTCGATCTATGATTACCCCCAGTAGATTTTTAGGAATTCCCCATTTGTCCAGTTTGGACCAGAGGCTTCCCTGGGAGACTTAAGGTCTATGAAACAGGCATAGAGGCTTGACTTCCTATATATAGCCTTTTCTTCGATGAGGGTGAGCGATGTTAAATTAGTTATTGTTCCCATGCCTGCACTGAGCCCTGTTTTAAATCTCGGGATTGGATTATTTTCATCCGCCCAGGCTTGGAGCTGCTGGAGTAAGCAGAATGCATAGAGTTTTGCCTCCACGTCAACTAGGGCTAGGAGCACAGCTGGGTTTCTACTCTTATATATTGCATGCATTATACTGCCTCTCCACGATTCTAGGATCTGTTGAGTACAGGAGATGCTATTAAAAAGTGGTGCTAAGTAGTGTGCCCAGTGGTCTCGATCTCCTTTGAATTTTTTTTAGAAAATCTTTTTATTGACATTTTCAGTACGTTACATACAGTATATTAGACATTTTTGTATAAAAATAGACATAGATCCAGCCTTGTTGGCTGTACAAGTGGCTCTGAGAGCTAACATTTCAGACTAGGTATATAAGATCCTCCATTTAATACAGTACAAGCTTCTCAGCTGTGATATGGTGTATATTAGTCTGGCATAGTATGTAACCTTCAATCATCATGTTCTACCATTTCTCTGATTTGATTTTAACTTTAACTTATTAAACTTAACCTAAATCTGACATCATCAATCTTTTCTATGAGGGATAAAGTGTATGTGCCTTTCCTTGACCACTTCCTTTAGTTATATCTTGGGGTAATGTGTTGCATGTGTTTGTTTAAGCATACGTATCTATCACCTGGGGGAAGCATTCTAGGATTAAGAGTTCCATGTCGCTCGTTGTGTGTTTATATAGTGGCATCACTATATAGTAATTTCAAATCCTTCTGTTCTGCATATTGTAACAAAATTCTCTAATATTTCATCCCATTCGTCAGCCAGGGGGTAATTTCTCATTCCTCTACTTTCTTCTCTTTAAAGAGCTGTACTTTCTGCTTTTCCCCAGTCTAGCATCTCTGCACACCACTGTGACACCTAGGGGGGCGCTGCAGCTTTCCAGCGCTTGGTTAGTAAGCGTTTTGCTAGTATGAGTGCTAGGTTTGTTAGCCGTGGGAGTGCCTTTCCCTTCTTTGGACGTGGGAACAAACCCAACAGGCAGGCCTCCATTGTCTGGCACATAGGCGCGCCTGCTACATTTTCCAAAACATTTGTTACACTATTCCAATATTGAGCGATGGCTGGGCAACTCCAGAGCATGTGTAATAAGTCTGCCTCTTCAGTACCACATCTGGGGCAGCCTGGTGATGCGTCGGGATATAGCAAGTGTATCTTGTGCGGTGTGAGATATGCCCTGTATTAAATAGCATACTGGATAAATTTAAATCTAGTATTACGTGGTATTTGACTAGGGTATTTCATTATTGTCTCCCAGTCATCCTCTGAAAGTTCTTTGCCAACATCTGTCTCCCATTTAGTCTTCAGCTGGGCTAGAGGCGATGATAAATGGGTCCTCAACCCACGGTACAGCCATTTTATTAAATGTCTACCATGTCCTACTGTGTAAACAGCATTTACAAGTTCATGTAAGGGGGGTCTTTACTGTCTCAGGCCCAATGGTTTTTAATATAATGCAGTATGGTAGCATGCAGAAGAAAGAGCGATGAAGTCAAGTTGTGTTCATGTGTGAAGTCCGTGTGTACTAATAAATGCTGATCTTTGAAGAATGACCCAACCGTGTCCACGCCTTCCTGTGACCACTTCTGTAATTGTCATTGGGACAGTATACCTGTGTTTACTGGTAGTCCCAGAAGTGGAATATTGGGGGAGTACGGGAGTGTTTTGGTTGTATATTTGAGCGCTGTTTTCCAGTATTGCAAAGCTACTCGTAATAAGAGTGGTAGTTGCCTCGGGGCTTGGAAGCCAGGACATAACAGGGAATGTATGTAACCTTTATCTAACATTTCTTGGGTGTACTCGATTTCTTGTAAATTTTTTCCAGCTAGCCAATATGCTAGCCATTGCAGTTGACCCGCCATACAATAAGCCTTAAAGTCAGGTGCGCCCATGCCTCCTCTCTCTGTTGGCATCTGCAGTTTGGCTAGGCCTATATGGCGCCTCCCCCTCCCCCAGATCAGGTCGATTAGCATCGAGTTGAGGGTCTTGAAGTGTATTTCTGGGATTTTCACTGGTAAATTCATAAAATGATATAGCAAGCGGGGTAGCATTACCATCTTGGCCAGGGGGAGCTTACCCGCGACTGATATTGGTAGTGATGTCCAAAATTGTATCTGTGATCTAAGTGAAGCCATCGCTTTTAGTAAATTACCTTCCATTAGATCTATTGGGGTGCGATAAATTTGTATGCCGAGGTATCGGAATGTGTCTGAGGCTAGTTGTAGTTGTTTGTCGCCGAATGCTATTGTATTTCTCGGATCTGGGCCAGTGAGGGAGAACGTCACTGATTTGTCAAAGTTTATAGATAGTCCTGATAGTGGTGTGAATTTTTGGAATATTTGTGCTACAGTACCCAAGTTCTGCCTCATATGTTTCACATATAAAATAATGTCGTCCGCATATAGTGATACTGTTTGATTGGTCCCAGGTGTGCTTATACCCCAGTCTATACCGTCTTGTCGTAGCCTGCAGGCTAGTGGTTTTATCGCCATAATGAACAGTAAGGGGGATAGTGGGCATCCTTGCCTGGTGCCCCTTTGTACATGGTAGGTATCTGAGATGTTCTGCCCAGTGCGTGCCCTTGCAGTCGGGGAGGTGTATAATAACCAAACCCAGCGTATGCAGTCGTGGGGGACGTTGAACCTCTCTAATACTTTAAACATATATTCCCAGCTCAGGGAGTCAAATGCCTGTCTGAGATCTAGTGACAGGCATCCTGCGTGTGGATAACGACTCTTAGCAGCATCCATTAAATGGTTCAGTCAACGAATGTTTAGGGAAGTGTTACGGGACGGGACAAATCCGCATTGGTCCGTGTGTATCAGGCCATCTATGTAATCAAGCAGTCGCTGCGCTAGTATTTTTGCTAATATTTTATATTCTGTATTTAACAGAGATAAGGGTCTGTAAGATGACATCAGTTGTGGCTTTTCCTGGTTTTAATAGTGAGGTGACTATTGCCTGTTTAGTTGTGTCTGGAAGAACTCCATGTTTTAGAGAGGCATAGTATAATTTTTCTAACTGTGGGGCAAGTTGTGAGCAGTAGAGGGAGTAAAATTCAGATGGTAACCTGTCTGAACCCGGTGCTTTATTTCGCGCCATGCTTTTAA
Source organism: Pleurodeles waltl (assembly GCF_031143425.1). Taxonomy (NCBI): domain Eukaryota; kingdom Metazoa; phylum Chordata; class Amphibia; order Caudata; family Salamandridae; genus Pleurodeles; species Pleurodeles waltl. Next base: position 599,006,348 of record NC_090446.1, on the reverse strand, counting down.
TTGTTTCCTTTATTTCGTCTTGTGTTATCTGCGCGCTTAATTGCAGCTTGGCCTCCTCTGTCAGTGTTGGTAGTCTGATGTCAGCTAGGAAGCGACCACTGACCCTCGGGTAGGTCGCTCCCCTGCTCACGCAGCGCCTCCAGTCCCTGACTGCCTTCCTCTCCTGTGAGTGTGCTCCCCCCTTCTTGCCCGTGTACCCCGAGTGCTTGTGCTTGTGCTGACTAAAAATCCCTTTTCTCTCCTTGTATCCCGTGCGTGTGCCCCCGAGTGACTGAAATTCCCTTTTCTCTCCTTGTATCACGTGCGTGTGCCCCCGAGTGCCGTGCGCCGTCCTCCCCTCTCAGCCCCTCCTTTTTAGTAGATTTTAGTAGGCTCTTGTTCCCTTTTCGCCGTCTTGCCGCTTTTTCCCGCCGCTCCTACCGCGCTTTTCCCGCCGTTTTTTGCCGCTCTTTTTTGCCGCTCTTTTTCCCCGCCTCCAGCTCCCCTGCCCGCCCACCTCCCGCCTCCCAGCTGACCCCGCCTCCCCACCTACCCCTTAAATGGCGGCCGCTGCGAGGCAGAGGTAGCGACCACTGACCCTCGGGTAGGTCGCTCCCCTGCTCACGCAGCGCCTCCAGTCCCTGACTGCCTTCCTCTCCTGTGAGTGTGCTCCCCCCTTCTTGCCCGTGTACCCCGAGTGCTTGTGCTTGTGCTGACTAAAAATCCCTTTTCTCTCCTTGTATCCCGTGCGTGTGCCCCCGAGTGACTGAAATTCCCTTTTCTCTCCTTGTATCCTGTGCGTGTGCCCCCGAGTGCCGTGCGCCGTCCTCCCCTCTCAGCCCCTCCTTTTTAGTAGATTTTAGTAGGCTCTTGTTCCCTTTTCGCCGTCTTGCCGCTTTTTCCCGCCGCTCCTACCGCGCTTTTCCCGCCGTTTTTTGCCGCTCTTTTTTGCCGCTCTTTTTTCCCGCTTCCAGCTCCCCTGCCCGCCCACCTCCCGCCTCCCAGCTGACCCCGCCTCCCCACCTACCCCTTAAATGGCGGCCGCTGCGAGGCAGAGGTAGCGACCACTGACCCTCGGGTAGGTCGCTCCCCTGCTCACGCAGCGCCTCCAGTCCCTGACTGCCTTCCTCTCCTGTGAGTGTGCTCCCCCCTTCTTGCCCGTGTACCCAGAGTGCTTGTGCTTGTGCTGGTGCTGACTAAAAATCCCTTTTCTCTCCTTGTATCCCGTGCGTGTGCCCCCGAGTGACTGAAATTCCCTTTTCTCTCCTTGTATCCTGTGCGTGTGCCCCCGAGTGCCGTGCGCCGTCCTCCCCTCTCAGCCCCTCCTTTTTAGTAGATTTTAGTAGGCTCTTGTTCCCTTTTCGCCGTCTTGCCGCTTTTTCCCGCCGCTCCTACCGCGCTTTTCCCGCCGTTTTTTGCCGCTCTTTTTTGCCGCTCTTTTTCCCCGCTTCCAGCTCCCCTGCCCGCCCACCTCCCGCCTCCCAGCTGACCCCGCCTCCCCACCTACCCCTTAAATGGCGGCCGCTGCGAGGCAGAGGTAGCGACCACTGACCCTCGGGTAGGTCGCTCCCCTGCTCACGCAGCGCCTCCAGTCCCTGACTGCCTTCCTCTCCTGTGAGTGTGCTCCCCCCTTCTTGCCCGTGTACCCCGAGTGCTTGTGCTTGTGCTGGTGCTGACTAAAAATCCCTTTTCTCTCCTTGTATCCCGTGCGTGTGCCCCCGAGTGACTGAAATTCCCTTTTCTCTCCTTGTATCCTGTGCGTGTGCCCCCGAGTGCCGTGCGCCGTCCTCCCCTCTCAGCCCCTCCTTTTTAGTAGATTTTAGTAGGCTCTTGTTCCCTTTTCGCCGTCTTGCCGCTTTTTCCCGCCGCTCCTACCGCGCTTTTCCCGCCGTTTTTTGCCGCTCTTTTTTCCCGCTTCCAGCTCCCCTGCCCGCCCACCTCCCGCCTCCCAGCTGACCCCGCCTCCCCACCTACCCCTTAAATGGCGGCCGCTGCGAGGCAGAGGTAGCGACCACTGACCCTCGGGTAGGTCGCTCCCCTGCTCACGCAGCGCCTCCAGTCCCTGACTGCCTTCCTCTCCTGTGAGTGTGCTCCCCCCTTCTTGCCCGTGTACCCCGAGTGCTTGTGCTTGTGCTGGTGCTGACTAAAAATCCCTTTTCTCTCCTTGTATCCCGTGCGTGTGCCCCCGAGTGACTGAAATTCCCTTTTCTCTCCTTGTATCCCGTGCGTGTGCCCCCGAGTGCCGTGCGCCGTCCTCCCCTCTCAGCCCCTCCTTTTTAGTAGATTTTAGTAGGCTCTTGTTCCCTTTTCGCCGTCTTGCCGCTTTTTCCCACCGCTCCTACCGCGCTTTTCCCGCCGTTTTTTGCCGCTCTTTTTTGGCGCTCTTTTTTCCCGCTTCCAGCTCCCCTGCCCGCCCACCTCCCGCCTCCCAGCTGACCCCGCCTCCCCACCTACCCCTTAAATGGCGGCCGCTGCGAGGCAGAGGTAGCGACCACTGACCCTCGGGTAGGTCGCTCCCCTGCTCACGCAGCGCCTCCAGTCCCTGACTGCCTTCCTCTCCTGTGAGTGTGCTCCCCCCTTCTTGCCCGTGTACCCCGAGTGCTTGTGCTTGTGCTGGTGCTGACTAAAAATCCCTTTTCTCTCCTTGTATCCCGTGCGTGTGCCCCCGAGTGACTGAAATTCCCTTTTCTCTCCTTGTATCCCGTGCGTGTGCCCCCGAGTGCCGTGCGCCGTCCTCCCCTCTCAGCCCCTCCTTTTTAGTAGATTTTAGTAGGCTCTTGTTCCCTTTTCGCCGTCTTGCCGCTTTTTCCCGCCGCTCCTACCGCGCTTTTCCCGCCGTTTTTTGCCGCTCTTTTTTGCCGCTCTTTTTTCCCGCTTCCAGCTCCCCTGCCCGCCCACCTCCCGCCTCCCAGCTGACCCCGCCTCCCCACCTACCCCTTAAATGGCGGCCGCTGCGAGGCAGAGGTAGCGACCACTGACCCTCGGGTAGGTCGCTCCCCTGCTCACGCAGCGCCTCCAGTCCCTGACTGCCTTCCTCTCCTGTGAGTGTGCTCCCTCCTTCTTGCCCGTGTACCCCGAGTGCTTGTGCTTGTGCTGGTGCTGACTAAAAATCCCTTTTCTCTCCTTGTATCCCGTGCGTGTGCCCCCGAGTGACGTAAATTCCCTTTTCTCTCCTTGTATCCTGTGCGTGTGCCCCGAGTGCCGTGCGCCGTCCTCCCCTCTCAGCCCCTCCTTTTTAGTAGATTTTAGTAGGCTCTTGTTCCCTTTTCGCCGTCTTGCCGCTTTTTCCCGCCGCTCCTACCGCGCTTTTCCCGCCGTTTTTTGCCGCTCTTTTTTGCCGCTCTTTTTTCCCGCTTCCAGCTCCCCTGCCCGCCCACCTCCCGCCTCCCAGCTGACCCCACCTCCCCACCTACCCCTTAAATGGCGGCCGCTGCGAGGCAGAGGTAGCGACCACTGACCCTCGGGTAGGTCGCTCCCCTGCTCACGCAGCGCCTCCAGTCCCTGACTGCCTTCCTCTCCTGTGAGTGTGCTCCCCCCTTCTTGCCCGTGTACCCCGAGTGCTTGTGCTTGTGCTGGTGCTGACTAAAAATCCCTTTTCTCTCCTTGTATCCCGTGCGTGTGCCCCCGAGTGACTGAAATTCCCTTTTCTCTCCTTGTATCCCGTGCGTGTGCCCCCGAGTGCCATGCGCCGTCCTCCCCTCTCAGCCCCTCCTTTTTAGTAGATTTTAGTAGGCTCTTGTTCCCTTTTCGCCGTCTTGCCGCTTTTTCCCGCCGCTCCTACCGCGCTTTTCCCGCCGTTTTTTGCCGCTCTTTTTTGCCGCTCTTTTTTCCTGCTTCCAGCTCCCCTGCTCGCCCACCTCCCGCCTCCCAGCTGACCCCGCCTCCCCACCTACCCCTTAAATGGCGGCCGGAGCGAGGCCGCGCAGCGGGCGCGCCGCTGGCGCGCCGAAGGCGCGCCTAAGGCAAGCCCGTCTGCGCCCGTCCGCGCCTGGACCGCGCCCAGCGCCCGAACCCCTGGCCCCCGCGCCCCCCGCTTGACCTATGACTCCGCCACCCTCGCCAACCTCAACCCCGGCCGCGCGCCGGGCTGCTACTGCGCCACCCCCAAACGAACCCACGGACCCTTCACCTGCAGCAACTGCCGCTTCACCTGCCTACGGACCCACACCGCCACCACCAAGAACGACGCCCCCGGAAGCAGCCTCGAATGCATCCTGGTCAACACCCGCTCCGTCCACAGGCACGCCATCGAACTGTGGAACCTCATCAACTCAACGAACCCAGACATCGCCTTCCTCACCGAGACCTGGATGAACCCCTCCTCGGCACCCGACATCGCCATAGCCATCCCCGACGGCTACAAAATCATCCGGAGAGACCGCTTCAACCGCACCGGAGGAGGCATCGCCATCGCACACAAAAGCTCCATCAGCATCTCGACCCACACCGACAACTCACTTCCCGACGCCGAACACCTCCACTTCGCGATCCACATCGACCCCAAGACAACCCTAAGAGGCACCCTCATGTACAGACCACCAGGACCCCGCACCAAGTTCAGCGAAGACATCGCAGACTTCGTCAACCCCCACGCACTCTCATCCACCGACTACATCCTCCTAGGAGACCTCAACTTTCACCTGGAGAACCACACCGACAACAACACCACCGCCGTTCTAGACAACCTCGCCAACCTGGGACTGAAACAACTGATCAACACCCCCACCCACTACGCCGGACACACGCTCGACCCCATCTTCTCCTCAAGCAAACACATCACCTTCAGCCACACCACCGAACTCACATGGTCGGACCACAGCTGCGTCCACTTCAGCTTAAAGAAAACCACCGTGCATCACCACACCCGGCAACCACCAAAAAGACACTGGAACCGAATCACCACAGAACAACTCGCAGCAACGCTCTCCCTGAACCAACCCACCAGCACCAGCAACCCCAACGAGGCCGCCAACAACCTCACCAACTGGATCTCCGACTGCGCCAACCTCCTGGCCCCTCTGAAGACCCAAACCAACACCAACAACCACAAGAAAAACTCCTGGTTCACCACCGAACTCAAAAACTCCAAGAAAGAATGCCGCCTCCGCGAGAAGACATGGCGCCTCAACCCGACAGAGGAAAACCTGACAGCTCTCAAGGACACCACCCGCCAACACCACCAACGCCTCCGCACCGCACGAAAAACAGCCTACCAGAACAGACTTGACAACAACGCCCACAACAGCAAGGAACTATTTGGCATCGTCAAAGAGCTCTCCAACCCGGACGCAGAAACCAACCCCATCCCTCCCTCACAGGACCTCTGCGACTCCCTCGCGACCTTCTTCCACCGTAAGATCGCCGACATCTACAACAGCTTCACGACCACCAACATGAACCCGCCCCCGGAAGCCGCAAACGACATCTCCACCATCCTCGCCTGGAACCCTACCACCACCGAGGAAACCACCCGCGTCATGAACTCGATCCACTCGGGATCACCCTCCGACCCCTGTCCTCACCACATTTACAACAAGGCCGACAACATCATCGCACCCCACCTCCGAGACGTCATCAACGCCTCCCTCACCACTGCTACCTTCCCTGAAAGCTGGAAACACGCAGAACTCAACGCCCTCTTAAAGAAACCTACAGCAGACCCCACCGAACTCAAAAACTTCCGGCCTATCTCCCTCCTACCGTTCCCCGCCAAAGTGATTGAGAAAATCGTCAACGCTCAACTCACCGCTGCCCTGGAAACCTCCGACTCCCTCGACTCCACTCAGTTCGGATTCAGGGCCAACCACAGCACCGAAACCGCCCTCATCGCAGCCACGGACGACATCCGAGCCCTGACCGACAAGGGTGAAACCGTGGCCCTCATTCTCCTGGATCTCTCTGCAGCCTTCGACACGGTCTGCCACCGCACCCTGATAGACCGCCTCTGCAGCGCCGGCATCAGAGGCAAGGCCCTGGAATGGGTCATCTCCTTCCTCTCCGGAAGGACCCAGAGAGTCCGCCTCCCCCCCTTCAGATCCGCAGCCACGGAGATCATCTGCGGCGTACCCCAAGGATCCTCCCTCAGCCCCACCCTATTCAACGTCTACATGACCCCCCTGGCAAACATCACACGCAAACACGGACTCGACATCATATCCTACGCCGACAACACCCAGCTCATCTTATCCCTCACCAACAACCCCACATCAGCAAGGACCAGACTGCACGACGGCATGAAGGAAGTAGCGACCTGGATGACAGACAGCCGACTGAAACTGAACACAGATAAAACGGAGGTCCTCATCCTCGGCCCTACCCCCTCTGCATGGGACGACTCCTGGTGGCCCCCCGCCCTAGGCAGCACTCCCCAACCGTTCAACCACGCACGCAACCTCGGCTTCATCCTGGACTCCTCCCTCTCGATGACCAGACAGGTCAACTCTGTGACCTCAGCGTGCTTCAACACCCTCCGCATGCTCTGCAAGATCTTCCGCTGGATCCCCATCGACACCAGGAAGACCGTCACCCACGCCCTCGTCACCAGCCGCCTGGACTACGGGAACACTCTGTACGCCGGCATCACCACCAAGCTGCAGAGGAAACTTCAACGGATCCAGAACGCCGCAGCACGACTCATCCTGGACATACCTCGCCACCACCACATCTCCGGACACCTGAGAAAACTCCATTGGCTCCCGGTCAACAAGAGGATCACCTTCAGACTCCTCACCCACGCACACAAAGCCCTCTACAACCTCGGACCCAAACTCATCAACTCCCGCGTCTCCTTCTACACTCCTCCGCGCACTCTGCGCTCCACCGGTCAGGCCTTGGCAGCCGTTCCCCGCATCCGCAAAACCACCGCCGGAGGAAAATCCTTCTCTTTTCTGGCAGCGAAGACCTGGAACTCCCTGCCCAGTCACCTTCGCGCCATACCCGAACACCTCCCCTTCAGAAGGCAGCTCAAGACCTGGCTCTTCGAGCACTGACCCCCTCCCCCCCAGCGCCTTGAGACCCTTATGGGTGAGTAGCGCGCTTTATAAATGTGATTGATTGATTGATTGATTGATTGATTGAAGACATCGATCTCGGCTCGATTTATAGTTGTAGGGGCTGAGTATAAAGTTGTGTAATAATCATGGAAAGCATTATTGATCCCCAGTTGTGTATTTATTGTATCTTGTTGTCGCGTAATAATCTGCAAGATAGGAGTGGGGGGGGGGGGTTTCAGCTTTAATCAGGCATGATAATAGAGTTCCTGCTTTGTCTCCTTCGTTGTGGATGCATTCGCGGTATTTTACATAGTCTATTTTCCGTAATCTTTCCACAAGCTCTGTGTGTTTGGCTCTTGCTTCTTGCAGCTGCTGAGTCGATGAGGATCTTAATATCGCCTCTTTTTCTAGTGTGTGTAGCCTGTTTTCTATTAGTTTTAATTCCCTGGTTAGTACTTTACGTACTCCAGTTGTCGCTCCCAGCACCACACCCCTTATCACCACTTTAAATGCTTCACATTCGAGTAATGGAGAGGATGCTGAGCCAGTGTTGTCGGTGAAGAAGTTTGTGATCGCTTGGGATATTTCTGTTCTTAAAATATCATCTTCTAGTATTGATGGCTGTAAATGCCATGTGGAGATCGGCGTAGATCACCGCCCCAACAATAGCGCTATTTCAAGGGGGTTATGGTCTGACAATGTTTTTCCTAAATATGTGGCTTGTGATATCTGAGTCTTCACTGAAGTAGTGCACACTACACGATCTAGTCTCATGTGTACTTTATGCGGATGCAAATAAAAGGAGTATTCGCTTATACCTATGTTTCTAGATCGCCAAATATCCGTCAGTGACCAACCTTGTAGCCAATTACGCAATGCTTCTGCCTGTCGTTGTGCATTAGTTCCTGACGATGGGGGCGTGGTACGGTCTGTCACGATATCTAGTACCACGTTAAAGTCTCCGCCTATTATCCATGGGATGTGAGCCCATTGCAATAGTACCCTCGACAAGCGCTCCAGGAAGGTATCCTGTGCAGTATTCGAGGCGTATATGCTTCCTAGTATTATATGTTTCCCATCTAGATTACCTTTGACCAGTGTGTAACGGCCTTCATCATCAATTTTGGTCTCTAGTATTTGAAATGGTACCCCAGCACGTATCCATTCCGCCGTTCCCCTTGCGAACACGGAATATGTTGTGTGTAGGAGTTGGCCCGCCACTTCTTGCGGAGTTTCGTCGCTTCATGGGTAGTGAGGTGAGTTTCTTGCAAATAGGCTATATGTATATTCCGACTATTTAGTTGAGCTAAAATTCTATGTCGCTTTTGAACGGACCCCATTCCCCGTACATTCCAGGTGATAATATTGTATTCACGTAATGCAGTCATATTGAGATATTAATGTAGTGGTCTCTTTAGCAGTCTGTGTTACTGTCTGTCCCTCTTGGTATAATATATATGATATGTGTGTTGGTGTCAGTGTTCTAAATCTACTTTCAACTTTACTTTTTAAACTGAATACTGGGCGAAGCTCAAACTGGCTTTGCCAAACCGTCGTGCTATATAGAATCATTATCGTTGCCACCAACAGGGAAGCATCTACAAAGAAAGGGGGCCTGCGCTCTGGGGTTCTATTTGGTGTACTGTTAATAGTTCTTGCCTGCGGCCAACTAGTTATTTGGTAGATGACGAGGAGTACGGTTCTCGACTGTCCGGGCCCGCCCTGTATAAAGGAAGAAGTAGTCTCCGCGAGCGTTGGGTGCCCAGCGGTAGCTATGGAATACTGTGTCTTTCTTCAGAGTTCGCGGGCTGACTGCGGGGTAACAGCAGGGAACAACGCTGAGCTGCCCTCTGAATCAGATGCCGCGGCACTGTCTATGGATGAAGGAGGTCCGTGCAGGGAGGAGTCTGTCCTTTGTAAAGAATACGCTGATTGCAGTGCCTCATTTCAGCACTCCAGGACCTGCAACATAGTTGGGCCAGTCTTTTTTCTAGTCGATTGTATCCTACCATGTCCGCTTCTACGTGATTGATGGGGCTGTCTCGGGGGCAGGGCATCACTACGCTCCTCGTTCCCTAGGTGAGGAAAGGTCGCATCCAGCCAGTCGCATGCAGAGTCTGGTGTTTCAAAAAAATTTGTTTTCTGATTAAATGTGACACGCAACCAGGCCGGGAATAATAGTGCATATTTCAGTCCTTCAGTTCGTAGCCTCCTTTTCATTGCTTGGAAAGAGGCTCTGCGCTTCTGGACCACTAGTGTGTAGTCGGGGTATAGAGAGATTTGAGTGTTGTCTACCGTGATAGGGTCTAGCTCTCTTGCCGCTTGTAGTATGATGTCTCTGTCCCTGTAGTTTAGGATCCGGGCTATCAAGGGACGTGATGGTGCGCCCGGAGAGGGTCTCTTTCCTGGCATGCGGTGCGCCCTCTCTACTGCAAAGTGGGTTGACAGTTTGTCCGCCGTTATTTTCTTTAGCCAGTGTTCTATGTATTGCGTAGGATTCCTGCCCTCTGTCCCCTCCGGGAGACCAATTATGCGTACATTATTGCGTCGGGATCGCCCCTCCGCATCCTCGACATGTTCTTGTAGAGTTTGCATCTGTTGTTGGAGGCGTACAATGGCATTTTTGTTTTCTTTGTGGGTCGGAAGGATCTCAGCGACATTGAATTCCGCCTGTTTCAGTCTGTCCGATTATTTTTTCTGGTCATCCTTCAGGATATTTAACTCGATCGTTATTGATCCTAGTTTTTTCTCTATTGCTTGCCTTGAGTCTCTAATCTCCTGGAGAATAATGTCCAGTTTGTCTGATTGATCCCCAGGTGGCGTTGCTTGCATTGGGTCATCAGCTGATGGTCTTTCCATGTCTTCTGATTGCTTTCCCTTGGTGCGGCCCATTGTTACTTGTTTCTATGCTAGTATGTGCTTGTTATATGGGGTAATTGCTAGCCGTAGTCTGGAGTCTGCAGGCTTTCCTTTTGTGTGTGACTTCAGCTGCCAGGCTTAGCGGGTGTGGTCCTGTGGCCGATCCGAAACTTTGTGTTGGGCTCAGCTGGTATTGGGGCGTGCGAAGTTTTAGTTACAGCGGTATTTCCCTCTCGGGCTGTCTGGTCCCTTCTGTGTGCCCGTAAGGTCCTTCTGGTAGAGGGCCAATTGAGTTCTGGACGGGGACTCGACCATCAAGTGGGGGTGGGGCCCCAGTACTCCCACAGTGCAGCACCCTCCGTCAGGGGGGTGCCGCCGCTCCCCCGCTTCTGTTTCCCGTACACTGACGGGCCGTTGGCGTGCCTGGTCCCTGGGCCGCCTCCTCGCTCCTCACCACCAATTTGCGCTCTCGGCGGGCCCCGCGGGCAAGACTCAAGGCGCGGGGGGGTGTGCAGCCGAGGAGCGGACTCCCCAATTTCTCCAGGCACGCCGCGTCAACCCCAGCTCCCGGCACCAGCCCGGACTCGCTCTCCTCCCCTCACTCACAGCAGTGCGGCTTCCTCCGGTCGGCGTCCCATCTACGCGGCTGCCGCGGCGCGGGCCCAGATCAGGGCCAGGTCCGGTATTCCATTCTCACGCCCAGCCGAGTGCTCCGATCGCTCTTTGGGGGTGGTCCGCCGGCTCCCAAGCGTTCCGGATAAATTATCACCACATAGCAACCCAATTCTGCGGCAAAATCCACATTTTAGGCGGGCCCGGGATGGGAGCTCCGGGATTAGACGGCCGCCATCTTAAACGGTAGACCACACCCCCCCACTGGATCTCCTTTGAAAATGGCGTTTGAGAGGCCATTTGGACCAGTGCCCCCCTCAGATTTAATTTTCTTGATCAGATTAATTAGTTGTGTTGGCACCATAACTTGACTGTTGTGTACTCTCTCTAGGAGGGTAATGATCTTCCCCTCACCTTGAAGCCATTGAGTGACATCTTTTCCTGGACTCAATGGGTCCTTATGTAGCTGGTCTGTGGTTTGATCTGGCTTCTTTTCACCTTCTAATGGTCTGTACAATCCACAGATATGGCTCTCCCAGGAGCTTGAATCAATTCCAACGTTATGGCACCTGCCCTTGCCAGCACCAAGTCATTCACCAGTTCCCAGAAGGTCTTATTGTTTGGTTTTTTTACTTGCCCACTGTAGCTTGGGCCAAAAGTTTTCTTGAAATCTTCTTTTTTCCCTCCAACAGTCTTTGCAGTACTTGGTTTTCAGGGCCCAGAGGATTAATTCATCTGTGGCCTGCTCCTACATAGCCGCTTTTGCCAATTTTCAGTTTTTTTTCCAAGCAATTAAGGTTTTCTGAGTACGCAAATCCCTATTAAACAAATCCTGCTGTTCTCGACCCCTCTTTTTGTTATGAACATCGGACTGGGTTATTGACCTTGTCGTAACTGGAAATTTTGCTAATAGAGAAAGTATTAACCTAGCCCATTCCTCCTCGTTCCAGTCTCTTTTCAGAACAAGCTCCTTATCTTGCATACCCACTAGACATTTTCTTGCCTCCAGGGGATCTGCACCTCTAGGGTAATGCTGTACACTTCTTCCATTATGACCGATGTCACTTGTTGACGCCATTTTATTCATTAAGAATAAACATACGTCGGGGTCACTCTTGGTTCTGTGCTGAATTTGGAAATTGCACACCAAAGGCCTCACTCAGTTGTTTATCAATGTGTAATCAATGATTGAGCAGGTTCTGCCCCTTACGAAAGTGATCGAAGCTGGTTTGTCTTCCTTATTATTTCTTTTTAACACCCTTAGGCCTAAGTTTTCCAAATACTTCCTATGTTTGCTTATGACTGGTTCTTTGTACTTTCCCTCCAATGTTAGCCAAATTTAGATTTAAATCACCAGAGATTAAGGAAATGGCCTTGCGATGCTGCCTCTGTAGAGCCTTTATTATTCCACCCAGCATTTCCACTTTAACCCCTTTGAATGCTTTATTTGGATGAATATACACATTTATGAGCATTAGATCTTTTGGACTACAGCTGTTCCCATCGGAGGTAAGCTTTGTTACCTGGATCCAGTTTAGCCCTATGTCTCTATCCCAATTGAATGCCATGGATGCAAGTGTTGGCAAGCCCCCTTTTAAATAGCCGTATTTTGAGGATCTCTTTGCTGGAATCTGCAGCTCTACATAACCGGCCACTGATGTCTTCCCTGAGCTCCATGTTTCCCATAACAAGATTATATCATATTCCTGTGTAATGCAACAGTGTCTTGTACGTTCCATGAACAGATGCTGATGCTATTCCTATCCAATTTCCAACTCCGAAACTCTTTGTGGTTGTCAGGAGAGATTGGTGCCTTTAGCCCCCCCGACCCTTGGTGTTTTTGTAATCTTTGGGGCTGGTGCTCTTTATAATGCTAATAGATTTGACATGAGCCAGACTCACTTAAATACTTCACAACCATCAGATTTTCCACCTTCCCCAACTTTATATCTGCTCCTGTTGCTCCTCTTAGCACGGATCTCCTAGTGGGCGTAACGGCCAGCAGTGGTCCTGGGTAATGGGGGCGTTCTACCTTTTGCGGCTTCATACCCCAGAAATCAAAGATGTCAAAATGGATGAATAATTGATTTACCAAGCCTGATGCTGCCTATGCTGTTACAGTGGCTTCTTGGTCACTCCTTTGGGGGTGAGGTTTCCATTCTACTGAAAGTAGATCTGCAGATGACGCATGGGAAAGTTCTCCTATTTCCCTTATCTATTTTAAAATGTTACCTCTGTTGAGGATGTCAAAACCCCCTTGTGACCTGTAATGTGGAATAAAGAGGAACTTATTTGCCTCCAGGGGCTTAGATGCCGGATAACTCTCTATTTTCTTTTCCCTTATAAGTCTCTTTTGGAAATTCTTGTATCCCGCTTCCTGCCCCTATTGAAGCCCTTGGTTCACCAAAGTTTGGTATAAAAAATGCTTCTCTCCATCCCTCTTTGGAGCGGGTCCAAACTCACCCACCCTGTTCCATCTTGTTGTTGGTATTGTTGCCTGTTGTATTGCAAATTTCTTTAGTCGCTGATGCGCACACAATTACCTTTTCCTATTGGACTATTTTTATCATTCCTGGCATACTTGTAAAATTGGCCTCTTTGATTTTTCCCTCAAGGAGATGTCTGGGAGTATTTCTTTGTTCCTCTTTTCTTTGTACCCTACATGTCTGAATTGTAATTTTTCTTTGGGGACTGTGGATAAGGCTGGTGGGATAGTATAGCATCTTTCCTCTGCTATGCCTGCCTGCATTTCTCCTGATGGATCTCTGATGTTCTCATTTCCTTCGCTGGTTTCAGGAGAGTCTGAATATTTGTGTTGTGCAAAATATTGCCAAATATTTTTCTGATGGACCTTTTTTCTTTTTTACATGCCTTTCTCTGCTTCTTCTTTTCCCTTTTGGTTTTTGGTGACTCAGGCTGCATGGGTCTTCTATCTCGGCACCCTCAGGTTTTCCTCTGTATAGACATCTCCTGGCTGAGAGTGATTTGATATACTACCGGGCTCCGAGTGCCCTCCTTTCTGTTGTGACACTGAGGTCAGTGACGCTCTTGGGGCGCCTTTTGTGCACTCCATGTCATGATTGATATAAGCATTTGAGGTGGTCATTTCATCCAGTTCAAGGACCCAAAACCTTCACCTTGGTTACATGGCTTGGGTCCGAACCGACTGGAGTATCTCATTGAGAATGGAGAAGATGGCCTGGGGCTTTTCCCCTGATATGGCACATTCACATAGGAGTTGCTGCATATAGTTATTATTTTGGGCTCAATGAATCAGGTCATTGAGGGCTTGTATCTTCAAATCTATGCCCACAATATGTTCTGCCATGATATTAAGAAGGTCCACTTGAATGTCTTGTTGGTCAGCCTGATGTTTTATTGCCACTGACATAACGTCTAGCATCAATAAAAGTGCTCCCCATGTACTAGCTGGCGCCTCTGCTTCTAGCAAGGATTTTGCTTGTTTGAAGGGCTGCTCAAACATTCCTGAAAGGGACTTAGGCTGACTATGGTGTTAGTCATTTCCCACCCACCCCTTTGGTGTTGTCCTACATGAGGAGCCGATATGTTCTTTTTCTGCAAAGCGCTAACATTATCTGCAAAAGAGTCTGTGTTTAAAAACCCAATTAAAGGCTGATCCTGTATTACGGCAGAGACTGGCTGCCCTGACTGATTCCTTTGTCCTAGACTCGAGTCTGAGTCCTCCCAATTACTGAAATTCTGGGGGAAAAATAGACTCCAGAAGGCCAGTACTGTTGTCATTCGCCTTCCTTTTCCCTGGTGTAAGAGGTACTTTTTGTTTTTGACTGGGTTCAGTTTGCTCTACCAAACTTTGTGGATTGCTGTTTAGAGGCAAGGGCAATACTCCCCCAAAGGAGACTTGTACAGTTGTTACCCCTTGGTAGACGTCAATTTCTTCCTTTGATGTTTGGTGTTGGGTCACTACAAAGTCTGTTATTTTGTATCTCTCATTTTTATGGGTACAGGTACTACACTAGTGTCTTTTTACAGCTGCACTATGAGAGGTTTTTCTTCATTTGTAGAGTCATCTAAGGATATCATGGATGAGTTAACTGGGAAGCTTTGCCTAGTTCTTTTTGGTAGTCTTTTCCTTCCCCCATGCAGGGCCCCTCTGGACTTTCCATATCGCATGACTCTCACTTGCTGATTTGGTGCCTGAGTGGGTTGTGAGGGGTTAACGCCAAGGAAGCCACCGGAGTGGGACTCCAGCCACTTTGGCTTCCTGCTTCCTGATCCCGCTAGATGTGGTGTCAGATGCTGTGCTGGTTGGTGCCGGGTACTGCAGATGCTGCCGGATGCCAGGTTCCGAATGCTAGATCACGAATTGCAAATTGCAGGTAAAAGGTAATGAATGGCAATCTGCACAGTGTGTTCTGCTGATAACAATGAATTGGTGATAACCGCAGCACGGCAAGAGGGACAGGTATTCTGAGGGCCGAATGTGGTTTGCAAGCAGGTCTCTCTGGGAATTCCGCAAGCTGCTACCAGTCCTAGCTGGGCCACTTCCATGGAGTCCCCAGGGTGCGCACTCTGCAGGAGCCAGCTATGGCTGCTGCGCTCGTCAAACACACTTATCACTCCTCACAGGCCCCTCGCATGGGGAAGCTAAGTGGTAGGGACTAGGCGAGCTGGGCCTGTATGTGTGTGTTGACTGCCCCAGCTCTGCTCACCATGGGCCTCGTGCTCTGCTCCACAGTCTCCTGTAAGAGCAGACTGCCAGCTATCATGCTGCCACACTCTTCTGTGCTTTTCAGCACCGCGCTGCAGCTGTTGGGTGGGCAGGCTAGTCTAGGCTACCAGCTTACCGTGCTGATGGATTAGCAGATTGGCAGGGGTTAACATGCTGGGGAGCTGATGGCTGCCAAATGGAGCACTCCCAAGCCCCCAGATTCACCAGCTTCCAAGTGCCACTCCCTGGCTCTGCACTGCCAGAACTGTCTACCCCCCAGGCCATGCTGCCACCAGCTGCCTCGGTGCCCCTGTGCTGGCCGGGTCCAATGAGTCAAGCAAGGACCCGTGTAAATCTTCCCGCAAGGAGAATCTCACCCGCTATGACACCTCTGCTGCACCGAGGGGGCAATGGCAGCTAGAAAAAAGCCCCAAGCCCCGTGGGATCAATTTGAGGCTCAATTTGGCTCTGTGAGGCTCCTGTGGTCCTGGCAGCTCGGAGCTGCAAACACTATGATCGGCGAACTCCTCTCTGCACTGCGTCACTCCTTCAAACAATATCTCGGACCGATTGAATAGGAGTAAAGAGGATAGAGTTAGAAAAGTGTAAGACCTGTGAGCCTTATTGTGGTCTTCCCCCCTCTACTTTATGCCCTTCTCCTCCATTGTTGTGCTGATCTCATTTTTGCTGGCCTTAGGACTCTGTTCACTTTACCACTGCTAACCAGTGATAAAGTGCTTGTGTTTTCTCCTCTAAAAATGGTAATATTAGCTTATCCCCAATTGGCATTTTTGTAAGTCCCTAGTAAAGCAGTACTACATGAACCCAGGGTCTGTGGGTGCAGTTTAAGCTGCCAATTTGACCGTTCAAACTAAATGTTTTGCCAGACCCAAACTCTCCTTTTTAATACATATGTCACCCCCTGTGTAGACCCTGGACAGCCCAGAGGTCAGAGTGAACTGTATTCAAAAAGTAGGGCATGTGCTTTTAAGTTTCACATGTCATGGTAGTGGAAAACTCTTAAATTAGTTTTTCACTACTGCAAGGCATATCTCTCTCATAAGATAACATTGGAGTTGCCTTATTACATTTTCTAAGTATAATTTCCAAATGGGAAGAGAAACCTAGTTCATGTTTGGTGTCTCCAGAATTAAAATGTGAATTCCTAACTGATGGTGAAGTCAATTTTTAAATTGCAATTTTGAACATGCTACTTTTCCTGTCTTGGCCATCTAGTGCCTGTAGCCTGACTCTGGTCTCATGACTGGGTTAAGCTGACAGTTGGTCTTTGTGAATTCCTCCTAGACACCCACACAGAATAGGGAGCTGGAGTGTGCCTGGATGGGCCCTCACTGGCAGGATGGGAGTAAGGAGCTGGGCACAGCCCCACGTGCACCTGAATAGGCTGTACCTGCCTATGCACAAAGGGCTACATATTCCCTTTAGTTAGCCTAGAGCCAGGTCAGATAAGGCAGAATGCTTATGGACTTAAAGGCAAACCTCTAGAAGCTTCTCCCCTACTTTAAAGGCACAACTGAGAATAAATGCAGGACCTCAGATAACAACTCTCCAGTACACTTCTGGACCTGTAGATACTCTACCAGGACGAAGGACTGCTGTGCTGTTACAAGGACTGTCCCTCTCCTGGACTGCTGCTCTTATGGAACTGCTGCCCTGTTGTGCTGACCTGCTGTCTGCTTCCCTCTTGCCTGGGTGAGAAGGACTGGACCTGCATTTCTTGAACCCAGAGTGACACTAGAGGTTAGTTGACTGGCCTTCTGATCTGAAGCCTCAGGGACAAGCTTCCAGCAACCTTGCATCTGCACCTGGATTCTGCCATCTGTGAGTCTACCCTGCCAAGTGGTGACACCCCAGCCCTGGACTCTTGGAAGTGCACTTAAGGTGCATTGCCCACATCTGTGGATCCAGCAGAACCAACATATCTCCTGTGTTGCACTGCGCAAATCTAGGCAGAACTGACACATTGCCGCTGCTTCGTGGATTGGAACCATTGCAAAGAGCCGCATTGCAGTTCTTTGGAACCACAGCATCGCCCTGACTGTGTGATGCATCCTCAGCACAGACCATCATATCTCTAGCTAATGGCAGCCTCAATGGTATCAGACTCTGCAACACAGCCTTGCAGCTCAGCGGAACTGACACATCACTCCGACTGCAAGCTTCATCCTCAACACCAGACTTCACATCTCAAGCCCAGTCAAATGGACTTTGAATGACGACACAGGCCCTCGCACTGCAGCCTCAACGCATCTCAGAACAGACGCATTGCTTCTATAGTGTGACACATCTTCAACATGGATCCACACAACACCCCACAAACTAGGCTTAAGGTAGTTTGTCCAGCTGGCCTAACTGGGTCCTTGTAGCTGACCCACGCTCCATCGTGGGCTTCCTGAACTTGTAAATTTGTCTTGGACTGGTGCTACCAGATTTCCACAATTGGCACTTTGGCCCTCACTAAGAGTCTGCCGGTCCTAAGGCCGCTAGACTTGCGGTGGCAGTTGGACTGCCGCAGTCATGGCGGTTAGACTGCCACATTATGACCGTGGAAGAACCGCCACGGTCTGACTGCGATACAGCCAGTTTGCCTCCAGTCAACAGCCTGGCGGTCTCAGCGGTTGTAATCCGCCAGGGTGGCGCTGCATGCACACCGCCCTGGGGATTGAGACTCCCCAATTTTCCAGCCTTTTCATGGCGGTTGGACTGCCATGGAAAGGCTGGCAGAAAGTGGTTGTCGGGGGCTATTGGGGCCCCTGTGCTGCCAATGCACTTGGCATAGGCAGTGCAGGGGCCCCCGTGGACAGCCCCATTACTCCTTCCACTGCCTGAATTACGGGCAGTGGAAAGCGTGGCGGGTGCTGCTGCATTCGCTGCACTGCCACATTGCCGTCTGCTCAATTACGAGCCGTCGTCAATGTTAAGGCCCTGTTCACTGCAGGGCCGGCGGGCAGAAACGCTGTTTCCACCCACCGGCCCTGCGGTAAACTCATAATATGGCCAGCGTTGTTTTGGCATAATGTACATAATGAGTTCAAATTATCACCGAACGGTTAACAATGCTATGGGGAGAATGAACAAAACATAGAAAGAGTGCATTTAGTTAGCCAAAGTGAACAATCTGGACTGGAGAAAGGCACTGCAAACGTGTCACTGCTTAATGCTTGTAATCATGCCCTACTACAGGGAATGCTCCATTTAAGTTATTTAATAGAATATTTCCTGTGCTAACACAGCTCCTTGGTGAATGGAATGGAATGTTAGTATCACATTTAATAAAGTTCAAGAATGAGTGAGAAATGAACAAGAAAAACAAATTAAAAGGAAAACATAGCTTGATAATAGGAGCAGAGTGAAAAATGTAAAAGAAAGCTTAAGGGAATGGATGAAAGTGAATGTATCAGTTGGATGTCAAAAGTGGTAAAAGATTACCAAAGCAATGAAGGGATAAAAACATTTAAAAAATGCTGTTAAAATGTCTGATGGCAGGATTCGGAACAAAAATCGTATTACCACCAGGATCACCAGTCCTCGTCCCCTTCATTACTGATGGAGAGAACCCTCCCTGTGACAGAAAAAAGAACACGAGGAATGCATTACATCCTCACCCCTATCCCCTTTCCACCGGGAGTACATAACACGTAACTTCCTAGCATTCCTCCTGTTCTTTTTTCTGACTGAGGCTATTGGGATACAAGGACTGGTGGGCTGCTCCTGTGAGGGTTGGATGGCTTCATTCTTCCTGCCGATTCATCCTCCGGCTCGGCGGTGAGGATGTTTCTTTTTCCTGGTGCCTGTTCCCGCATGCTGGGCTGGCGGGCTGTGCGCGTTGTTTCAGGGGAGCTGGACGGCCGCTTGGTGGGCCATTGTTTCAGGTTCCTGGAACACTGCTTCCAGGACCTCTCTTGTGGTGTTTCCTTGCCAGTATTACACTGCTGCCAGGAGACATGCTTGCTTTTCATGTTCCCGGGTTGCAGTGGTGATTTCTTGAGTTTCTCAGCACATATGTAAATTTTGGGGATGCCGGTGTTACGGCCAGTCCTGCCCTGGGGGGTGTGGGGCCATCAACAGCTTCTTCTGGGTTTCCCGGTCAAGCTGATATTTTTAAGGTGGTGGTCCTGGGATAGGTACTGTACAGCAGATTTTCTCTTTTTTTGGGCAGAAGTTTGTGGTGCCGGTGCTTTGCCTGTGTTTTGTGGGTCACGATAAGGAAGCACACCCATTAGTATAAATATGTGGATATTACTTCCTCTTCATATATGACCTCTTATGCTTCTTCTTCCGCTCCCGCTCATACACAGAAACTCAGGAGGGATGATAAGTGTCTAAAGTGGCTAACAAGATAGACCTTGTTGGAGATGGGGGAGTGCCCTAAACCAAAAGTCCCAGTTCCTGAAGTGGATTCCCATTCCTCTGGCTCAGAGGAGGAGGGCCGTAGTCCAGAGGAACAGAAGGGAAAATACATTTCAAGAGATTTGTTGCCTGACCTGGTAAAACATGTTAAGTCCAATATGGGATTTCCTGAAGAAGAGCTGCCTGATACCTCTTCTGGGGCCTTGCTTCGTCAGTTTCAAAGTACTGTGTCTGTTGATGTTCTGATACATCCTTTCATACAGGAGGTGGTTAAAAGGGAATGGCGTGATCCTGATAAAATTATTTTACCATGCCTTGTGCCCAAATTGTACCCCTTGCATGATATGCACAAGGTTTTGCTGGACTCCATCCCTATTGACTCTTTTGTGGCCAGCTTGGAGGGAAGGACTTCACTGGCTGAAGATGCAGTAGGTAAAGATGCTGTGGACAAGAGGGTGGATGGTTCTCTTTAAAAAAGTTTATCCTGGTGCTCATCTGGCCTTAAGGGCTGACACAAATGTTGCTCAGTCTCTGATTGCGGATCTCAAATCCTTGGCTCGGGCTTTGGATGAGTCTACAGACTGCACAGGGTTGCTTAAACTTATTGAGAGACAAGTGGAGTTCCTTTCTGATGTTTGTTTTGATGTAGTTTGGGCATCTGCTCTGGCAGGGGGTGCCTGTGTGTCACCCCGTAGTGATCTGATATTGAGAGACTGGAAGACGGATGCTGCCCAGAAGTCGTCTGCTCTTCGACTGCCCTTTCAGGGCAATGAGTAGCTTGGGGCTGAGCTGGAAGAAAAGATCCATAAATTGTTCAAAGAAAGGAAACATTCTACCTCTCTTAAGTCAGTCTTTGGAGCCAAGCAGCTTTTTAGGTGTAGCTCTCCTTCTGCCTTCCCGTAGACAATTTGCCCGTTCTCCAGGGTGGTTTCCTGCTTGCAGGGGTAGAGGTAAGAAGCCCAAGTCTCCTCCTCCACCTCCCAAGGGGCATTCCTGTCTATATGATGGTGCACGAGGTGGTTGTGGGCAGTCCTCTGCAGCACTTTCATCAGGCTTGGTTGGAGTCCACTTCAGAAACTTGGGTTTTGGACATCATACGACACGGCTACTGGATAGAGTTTGGGCTAGTCCCGCCTTGTTCAGTCTCACTCTGTGGCCCTCCAGTTCCAGCAAAAGGATTACTTTTATTCAGGGTATTCGCTTTCTGATTCAAAAGAAGGCACTTTTAGAGGTTCCTGTGTGGAGAGAGGCAAAGGATTCTATTCCATAATTTTCTTAATGCCAAAGCATACCGGGTGGCTTTGGATTTGAAAGCCCTGAACAAATACGTCCTTCACATCCCCTTCAAGATGGAGACCTTGCAGCTGATTATCCCACTGGTAGTACATGGTCACTTCATGTACACCTTAGACTCACAGGACACCTATATTACCATGTCCTTGTACATCCTCTCTCCCAGCAGTTTCTCCGGTTTTGTGTGCAGGGGACTCATTACCAGTTCAGGGTACTCCCATTCGGCCTTCAGTCAGCCCCAAGAGTCTTCACCAACGCGGTGTCCCCTTTGGTCCCCTCTCTAGACCTCAGAGGGATACATCTTTACCTCTATCTGGATGACTTGCTGGTACGTGCTCCTTCGGAGGATCTTCTTCAGGATCTTCAGGTCGTTTGTTCCACGCTCCAGCATCATGGGTTTCTTGGGAACTGGGACAAGTGCCAGCTGTCTCCGTCACGGGATCTGACATTTATTAGGCCAGGTTTCGCATGGATCTCAACAGGGTGTTCCTTCTGGGATCAGGGCCCAGACTTTGCAATCTCTGACTCAGGAGGTGATGTCCCTGTTGTTGGTTCCAGTGCACTGGTGACTTTAATGGGTTTCAGGGTGGCTGCAGTATTTATCGTTCATTGGGCCCGTTTTTATCTCAGGGCTTTGTGGGTTCACTTACTGTCATGTTGGGATCCTCGCTCAGGGGATTACGACCAGATGGTTCCTGTCTCCTCGTGTGTCCATCATGATCTGCTGTGGTGGACTTACCAGGGGGGTTCTATTGCAGCCAGACCCTCCTTAGTCCTGGCTACAGATGCCAATGCTTTTGGTTGGGGGCTACTCTCTGGGTCAGGTCTCTGCAGGCACATTGGTCACTCCAGGGGGGGAGACGGTCTTCCAATTGTAGGGAACTCATTGCAGTCATGGGTTTTCGTCATTTGCTAGTGGGTCACAACTTGGTGGTTCGCTCAGACAACCAGGTCATGGTTGCATATCTTAACAACCAGGGGGGATTCGTACCAAGGCTCTCAACGAGATGGCTCAATTGTTGTTCTAATGGGGAGAACAGCATCTTCAGTCTTTGGTTGGCATTCATGTGACGGGGTGGACAATGGGGTGGCAGATGCTCTCAGCCGGTGCTTCCCTCCTTCACAGAAAATTTCCCTCACTCGTGCTGTGTTTTTCAAAGTGTGCGGGAAGTTTGGTGTACCACACCTCAACCTTTTTGCTTCCTGTCTCAAAGCTCAGGTTCCCCATTTCTGTGCTTGCAGTCAGTAGGTGGGGCAGGGGGAGTGGATGCCCTGTCAGTTCCTTGGCCAGACCGTCTGTAATATATGCTTTCCCTCCAATTGCCCTCATCCCCAGGTTTCTTGCATGGTTGATGAGGAAGGACAGCGTGTTGATTCTGATGGTTCCTTTTTGGCCTCAACGGTCCTGGTTTCCGGTTCTCAGGTTGTTAGCTGTCTAGGGTCCTTGGTTCTTTCCTTGCTTCTCCTCTACTCTTTGGTCAGTTCTGTTCCTACAAGTTCCATCCCTGGCTCTCCAGAAACTTTGCTTATTGGTTTGGAAGTTGACAGGAGAGGCTTCCAGCTCAAGGGGATTCCTAGGCAGTTAGTTGTGGCCATTCAGCAGTCCCATAAACCTTCCACCTTGAAAGCATTTTCCAAGCATTGGGGTAATTTCCAACATTGGTGTGTCCCTCTTCAGTTGTCTCCTTCGGAATATTCTTTGACAACAGTGCTTCGTTTTTTTTAGAAGGGTTTGAGAAGCATTTGTCTCAACCTTGAGGGCACAGTGGGCTGCTATTAAAGCTTTTCGTTCTCCTTGGGGCAATCTTGCTCACATTGATGATCTGGTGTCCCGATTGTTATGTGGTTTTTCCCTACCCTGTTCTTTGGTGAAACCTCTTTTTCCATTTTGTGATTTACTTTTAGTGTTGTGGTCCTTGGCGTCTGCCCCTTTTGAGCCATTAAAAGTGGTGGATATTAAGTTTTTGACCTTCAAATTGTTTTTGTTGGTAGCTATCACCTCCGCCAGGTGCATTAGTGAGTTAGGGGCATTGATGGATAGGGAACCCTTCCTGTCTTTCTCTGCAGATAGGGTGGTGTTGCATTTGGATTCTTTTTTTTTGTTCTCAAAGTTACTTCCCAGTTTCATCATTCTCAGGAGGTGGTGTTACCTTCCTTAGGGCCTGCTTCTGTGGGTGAGGGGGATTTGGAGTAGTCCTTGCTGGATGTCAAGAGGGCATTGTTGGTGTACTTAGATAGGACCAGGCCTTTCAGGAAGTCTGATTCCTTGTTTCCTTCCTTTGGTGCTACTTCCAGTGGTGAGAAGGCTTCCTCTCTGCCAATCAGTAGGTGGATCAAGCAACTTATCAAATTGGCGTATTCTCTGGCAAGTGACCCTCCTCCATCAGGGGTGCAGGGGCACTCAACCAGGGTATGGCAGCTACTTGGGCGGAATTAAACGGGGTGTCCATTGCTGAGAATTGTAGGGCAGCTACCTGAGCAGTTTCCAAAACTTTTGTCTCCATTACCACCTCCAAAATGTGTTGGGGGTTGAGCCGAAATTTTGGATAAGGGGTTTTACGGGTAGTTTGCTCCTGAATTTCTGTTTTTTGTATTCTCTTCTAAATCACTGAAGGGTGCTGATTCTTTTGTTGTGTCTCTGTGTGATTATTCTGGTTTTCGGTGTGTTTCTTGGCTCAGGTCATTCTGGCTTCCTGGCTTGGATATTCTCCATCAGTAATGAAGGAGATGAGGACGGGTGGACCTGGGGCTAATGTCCTTTTACTTACCGGTAATCTTCATTACTCCTAGTCCTGTAGTCCTTGTCCCATTCATTACACCCCACCCTCCCTTCCTGGCACCCAGCCTTCGTGTGATTGGCTTGGTCGTTCAGGAGGAATGCTGGGTAGGTATGTGATATGTACTCCTGGGGGGAGGTTGCTGGTGATGTAATGCCTTCCTCGTGTCCTTTTTTTCTCTCACATGGAGAGTTCTCTCCATCAGTAATGAATAGGACGAGGACTACAGGACCAGAAGTAATGAAGTCTACCAGTAGATAATAGGACATTATAGGTGTTGGAAACTGGTAAACAAGCACAACAGAGGTAGGTGATGAGACTGGAGGAAAATTCGGTAATTTAACAGATTAAGGATTGGAGGGTGGTAAGTAGGAGGAGAAGTGAAAGAGCGAGAAGACAATCAAGGATAGTTAAATAATTATGTAGGATTATTGAATATTTAAATCAGTGGTTCCCAAACTTTATAGAACCACAGCCCACTTTTTAGAACAACAAAATATTTTCAACCCACCTATCTTTAATGGACATGAGGCAGCGCAATTTTGAATATAACTAAAACATTGTGCTGTAGCACATTTTTATTTACAGACAGCACATTTTCCATTGAATTTGCCACTAAATTTACATAGACCGTTTTACTGATAAACTCCATAGCAAACAAATGAAAATGTGTGGAAATCGGGTTTCTGTGAATATTAATCATTTGTGCATCACCAAGTCAGTGTCTTGATTTGTTTTGATCCT
Organism: Pleurodeles waltl; assembly: GCF_031143425.1. Lineage (NCBI taxonomy): Eukaryota > Metazoa > Chordata > Amphibia > Caudata > Salamandridae > Pleurodeles > Pleurodeles waltl. The sequence continues at coordinate 598,982,031 of NC_090446.1, read as the reverse complement.
ATTAAAACCTCTGATTCCAGCACACGTACCACAACAGTGCTTCATTTTTGCTTTTCTAATTGCTGGGTTCATGCAGTTCATGTATGCGTATTTACATTTTGATCAGTATTGCAAAACCAACATCATTTATAGTCATCTAATTCACTTTGAAAACTCCCATCACTTTGCAGTCAGGGGAAAAAAACATCAAGCCTCACGTCAAAAATATAAAGCAGCTTGACGTTTGACCTCAGTCTTTGAATCACCAGCAAGTGTGATAAGTTGAACAAAAAATCTAAAGGTATCTTTATTTGTTGCTCTGACTTTCACCACCCACCAAAAATCAACTAGTGACCTGCTAGGGGATTGTGACCCACTGACTGTGAACATTTAAATGATTACATGGGGCTAAATGTGCCCCTGCTGTTAATTGTCTGCTCATTAGGAAAGCTGGGTGTTAGAGAGTACGCAATTGTTTAATTTCATTTTAGTGTTTCATATCACTGTGTGTACATGATAGATACTATAATAAAACATAGAATGGCTTGTTCAATTATTTAATATGTAATGTTGAAATAGTAATGCATCTTTGTGTTAGGGATTAAAATACAGGCCAGGGAATGTTCATGTGGGTTATGATTCAAGTTACTGTGAGAGTTGAAGCAGGAGACTTCATGGATTAGGTTCTTTAATAAAGAATTCCTCCTACATCAATTTGTTCTAGAGACGTTCGATGCGTCTGAACGGTACACAGAGGTAACAAAGAAATATTTGCCCCAACATTCCAAGCTGAGTTTCTTGTCACGTGACGTGGATGTGACAGAACTTGCTGACAGCTTCTTCTCACCAGTATGGATGGTAAAGGATTGCCCCACGGTTAACTTGAATTGAAGAACCAGAACCTTATGGGCCTGGCGGCGCAGGGTACGCCTGAAATCTCCTTGGATTCACCTGCCTCAACTAACAGAGACACGGGACACTCTGTCAGGCGTAAAAGATCAGATTTTATTAGCTGCAGCTAGTACAGTTGTCCAAGAAGTACGCAAGGTATGTTCTCAGGAGACTGCCACTTTACTTTGTGGCGCACAATCTTATATACCGTATAAAAACCATTTATTAACTACATACACTCCCAGAACACATAGAAAGGAGCCAGTAAGAATAATGTAAAGATAGAACAGAGCCAATAGAAATGTCGGAAAACAAGACAGAACCAATAGAAGGAATTGGAAAACAAAGTATCAAGTGACTTAAGGTTGCCTCCCCTCCAGCTGTGTTTGTCACCCCTCCCTTGAACTAATTCATTAACCGATCCACAACGAAGTTGCATGTGGTGCGATAAGTTTGTGTGCGTTTGGAGGACAGTTGTGAAATGAGAGAATACTAGCAAAGGACAGCGAAGGCCAGACGATAAGATAAGATCGGCGGAGAATAGTGTGAGCCTACAGATAGTTGAAACAAGGATTAGAAAACCAGACAGGGATTAGTGTACTCGGTCAGACCTTAATACCAGCCTTGTAAAGATAGAGGCAGAAGGCTGTTTTGAACACCATGTTGCAGAATAAGCAGAAAAGGCAGAATGGACTTCGTTCGCTGTGCTGCCTGAGTGAAGGCAACATAAAATGGCGGCGGGCCACAAAATGGCGGGTCGATACGATCGTATTAAAAATCGAATTTCCTCAGACCCTCCTTTTGCCAGAACTCAGGCAAGATTCACAAACTCATGTTAATCTGAGTCGATGTCTATGGCCATGAGGTCATCAAGCTGTTGCTGTACCATCATTTTGATATTCTCTGCTCTTTGTGACTTGGGTTTGGGAATACATGCAGTAGCACATAGGTTGCAGATGGCAGGACCGCAGTGCATACAAAGACAACAAGAGAATATAAAAGCTAAAATTACTCCAAAGAATGTCAATACCTTCCAACCCCATTTGGACAGTAATCCCCAAAACCACTCTGAAAAGGACCAATCTCCTTCGTCCTGATGAATCGACTCGGAGATTATGTGTAACTTAGAGATAGCTTGGTATACTGTCGGAGCGTCATTAGGTATGAAAATACAGCAACTTGATCCGATCAATTTGCATACTCCACCACGGTCCGCAAGAACAAAGTCTAAGGCAACACGGTTCTGCAAGGTCATAAGACGATCAGCCTGTAGTTCAGCTGTAATGTTACTTAAAGCTCCTACAGTGATGTCTATGGTGGTTTCTACGACACGAACCAATTGCCTTATATTTCTGTTGTTGGCCATTGGACCCCAGAAGGGAAGAAATCCTTTGAGGAAATCTCCTCCCTCTTGTCCTGCTGTGTCTTTCGAATCCACAATCCCTCTGCCATATCTATTTTTATGATGGTTCGCAGGAGCGGTGTATGTAGGGGGAAGAAGAAAGGCTATATAACAAGTACCAGAGAAATCAGCTGGCAACCATGTATAAGCCCTATCGTGGCAAACGAAGTATGTACCTTGAGATGGTACTAACGGCAGTGAATTCAGGGCTGAATAAACATATGTATGGGAACATAAACTTTCTCTTTGTCCGGTGTTTGGAGTTCTACCATTTATTTGCAGACAGAAATTTCCTTGTTGGGGTATGACCCGTATCGGAGGAGATTTTCCTTGCTTAACCTTATCATTGAGGCTGGAAATTTAATTAGTTATGTTCCAATTGGTATATGCTTTTCTTTCATCTATGGAAGCTTCACTTTTTTCCATGATTTTAGCCATAGCTACCATTCCCTTTATCAATAAACTATGACTGAAATTTGAACCAACACTATGTGAACTGACAGGTTGTTTAATTTTACTTTGATATGCATTATTGAAAATGACAAAATAAGCCCAAGCGGAACCTTCATAGGAGAATGGAAGAACTAAATATGGCATTCCTTTTTCTACCGTATGTGGTATGAGTCCACACACCCAACAGTCAGTTGTATTGATCACTAACTGATGTTGATGTAACAACTGGACGAAGGAATTGTTAAAGTATTCAGTTCTTCTGATGAGTTCATGCTGGGGAAGAGTGTGAAATAGGTGCGGAGAGATAGTAGAAGAAGATGTAGAGGTAGGAGAAGAGACAACTTTTTGCTGCAGAGTAATAATGATCCAGTTTACAGATGCCAAAAGAATACACGACAATATAATGACGCATAGAGCAATACTACAACGACTACATATTTCTTTACAATTATTCTTTACATTTTTACTTTCTCTTTTATCTAATGTAGCCTCCATCTTTCTAAGTGGATGCTCACGGCAATCTTCCTCAATCACTGTAGTCACGATTATCTACCGTCCTATGACACTGTGAGGTCCTGCAGGCCTATTGCCACTTACTCAGGTCGTAACTAAGACTCCTACCGTGACCCTGCAACCGGGATAGAGTACTACATAGGAGAGAAATCTACAAGTTCTTTGGTCTTGGTCTCAAATTATAGCGTTCCTGTCCAGAGGCAGTCTGGTTTTGAAACAATGTTCCTGGATTTGTCGTGTTCAAGCGACGATGCGATGGTATTGCTTCTTGAAGGATGTCGTCGTCCTCTTTCTCAGAAAGTGTTCCAATTAGACGCGCATCACTGAATGGTACAAATTGCGGAACTTTCTCACTTTCAGAGTCACTGATGCCTCTACGGACCCACTGATCGAAAGGCAAGGGCAAAGGCACTTTCTTGCAGTGCACGGCATGCACCCAGTTTTTCTTTCCTTCGACTTTAACTGCTGTTCTTGTGGTCAAAAGAACCAGGCGTGGCTCTCTCCATCTGGGCTCCAAATTTCTCTGTCGTTGGAAATTTTTCGTGCAGACCCAGTCACCTGGTCGGATGGAATGACCTGGGTCTGTGGAAGCCTCTGGTAGAGCACTCTGAACCTGTTGATGAAGAACACGCAATTTAGTTGTAAGGTCATGCAAGTAGTCAATCAACATCGGGTATGGCAAGTCTGAGTATTTCTTAGGGCGAGGAACTCCCCATACATTAGCTGGGCGACCAAATATCACTTCGTAAGGGCTAAGCCCCAAACGAGAGTGTACTGCTGTTCTGGTGGACAGAAGAGCCAATGGTAAAGCATCAGGCCAATTAAGTCCTGTGCTAGCTTGCACCTTAGCAATTTTAAGCTTCAAGGTTCCATTGTAGCATTCTACTAAACCAGCCGACTGTGGGTGATTCGCCGCGTGGAACTTCTGTTTTATGCCAAGACCTGCACAAACTTTTTGCATGACTTGACCCACAAATTCGCTCCCATTGTCACTCCAGACAATGCGCGGCAAACCAAACCTAGGGAAGAATTCTTTCAAAAGTATTTTGGCAGTTGATAAAGCAGTATTGTCCTTCAGAGGGTAGGCTTCTACCCATCTAGAAAAAGCACATACTACCACCAGAACATATTTGAGGTTGTTGCATCGTTCCATGTGAATATAATCGATCTGCAACACCTCAAATGGATATGTTGGAGGAGCAAAATGACCTGCTGGAGTTGGGGTTCCCTTTCCCGGATTGTACATCAAGCAAACAATACAATGTTTTACTACATTATTTGCACACTTTGGGATCCCCTCATTTTGCCACACTGGAGCCAGAAGTTTACATATTCCTTTTGCACTTAGGTGAGCTGGACCATGTGCCATAGTAACTACAGGTAGTACATAAGCATCTGGTAACAGCCAACGTTGATGTTCTGATAATTCAACCCAACATCCCATCTCATCTAACATTCCTGTACTTTCCTTCCACTTTCTCAACTCATTCTCCGTAGCCTCTCCTTGAATTGATTTCACACTCTCTACTGTATCTTCACACATTCCCTTTTCTCTTACGCAGTTTGCGGGACCTGCAACATACATTCGACTTGTGTTGTCTCTGGCTGTCTTTTTCGCTACCTCATCTGCAAATGCATTTCCTCGACCAACATCGTCCACAATCTTTTTGTGTGCACTACACTTCACGATCGCTATCTGAGTAGGCATTGTAAGTGACTCAAGAAGTTCAGTCACTAATTGACCATGTTGTATCTTAGTACCATGGGAAGTAAAGAATCCTCTTTCCTTCCATAAGCGCCCAAAGTTAAACGCTACACCAAAAGCGTATTGGCTATCAGTGTACACGTTTACTCTTTTTCCTTTGGATAACACACACGCTCTAGTTAAGGCTATCAATTCAGCTGCCTGAGCTGAATTATGTCTAATGCGTGCTGTCTCCACAATCGTATGCAAAGTAGTAATAGCGTAGGCTGAAACTGTATCTCCATTCGGGAGCTTGAAACAAGAACCATCTACCCATAGTGTTCCATCTGGATTCACTAATGGCGTGTCTTTTAGGTCAATTCTACCCTTAGTCTCTTCTTCAGTACGGAGAAAACAATCATGCTGTTCAGAGACATCTCTCTCTTCTGGAAGAGGCAACAAAGTAGCTGGATTCAGGGTATTACATCGTTTGATGTGTATGTGACTAGCCAAAAGCGTCAGCTCATATCCGGACAACCGAGCACTCGTAAGATGCTGCGTTTTTGTCCTATTTAGTAAAGTATCCACTGCATGTGGCACCATAACAATGAGAGTATTATCTAGCACTACTCCAGCAGACTGTCGAATAGAAATTGCTGCTGCCGCTGTCGCCTTAAGACAACTAGGCAATGCTTTAGCTACTGGATCTAACGTAGCTGAGAAATATGCGCATGGTCGCTGTTGATCTCCAAAACGCTGCGTTAAGACTGACAATGCACAACCCTCTCTTTCGTGGACATAGAGCGTAAAGGGCTTACTGTAATCAGGAGTACCCAATACAGGAGCAGAACACAAAGCAATACGCAAATCAGTAAAACTCTTCTGACATTCGTCAGTCCACGGAAGAGGCTGAGGCGTATCTTTTAAAGTTAGCGCCAACAGCGGTTTAGCCAATAAAGAGAAACTCGGAATCCACTGTCTACAATAAGAAGTAATGCCCAAAAAGGCACGTACCTCTCTTTGTGTGGATGGCACTGACATTTGTGCAATTGCCTGAATTCGTTCGGGGGTCAATCGTCGTCCCTCCTTTGACAAGAGATGACCCAAATAAGTCACCTCGCGACAGACATATTGTAATTTAGAAGGAGAAACCTTGTGATTCAGATCAAACAAATGACGCAACAGTGCAACGGTCACGTTTTTGCAAATCTCCTCTGAATCAGCTGCAACTAATAAGTCATCCATGTACTGAATGAGAGCGGCACCGGACGGTAAGGAAAAGGCATCAAGATGACATTTTAGAGCTTGACTGTAAATAGAGGGACTTTCACAATAACCTTGAGGTGCGCGTTTAAACCGGAAGCTTCGGCCTCCGAGGGAAAAACCAAAAATATCTCTACTCTCTTCGGCGATGGGAATACTAAAGAAAGCATTCTTTAGATCAATAACTGAAAACCAAGTCGCTGTAGAAGGTATCATCGTCAACAGAGCAGTGATATCTGGGACTACAGGAAACTGCGGTACGACAATCTTGTTTACCTCCCGAAGATCAATTACAAAACGATAAACAGGAGGCTGAGAAGGATCAGTGCGTTTAAGAACCGGAAGAACAGGACTGTTACATGTATTTCCTTTCGTTTCCTCAACCACACCCTTCTGAATCAAATCATGGACAATTTCCAGAAGTGCTTTCTCACCTTCAGTAGAGATTCTGTATTGCGGAATACGTGGCATTTCAGCATTGGGCTTAAGAGTAACAACATAAGGTGGGATCTCAAGACAACCAACGTCATTCGGACCCGTAGCCCAAAGCGTTTCGGGAAGAGAAAGCAATTCAGGTGGGAATTGATCTTTTGATAAGTACATTGGACTAGTCATTTTCTGTCCTAGAGTGAGGTATACACCAGAAGGTGAACAATATATCGTAGCATGCATTCTTTTTAATAGATCTAAACCCAACAGATTTTCACCACAACCATTCGTCAGAAGAAGCGGAGCTTCTAAATCATAAGGGCCTATTGAAACAGGCAAAGGGCAAGAAACTGGATTGCGAACAGGGGCGCCAGAAAATCCTACAGATACATTCGTTAAGCCAGACAAAGGTGCGCCAGGGAGTTTAGAATGAATGATAGAGCTTCTCATGGCACCAGTATCTAAAAGAAATGGCTCTGAAACACCCATTGTAGTGACATTAACATAAGGTCCATTCTGATCCACTGGAATTGACGTAACCCCCTTACTTTGTCCATGGCTGTCCTATTCAAAATGAAGACTTTCATTCCCTCCTTCAATATACTGATCCTCACTGTAATACTGTGTAGACCTAACATTTTGCTGGTCAAAGTAATTTCCGGAATTTGGAGGAACAAAAGAACGCTGCTCTTGGGTTAACACACCTCGACCTCTACCTCTATTTGCTGACTGAGGACCACCACGACCTCGTGAAGCAGATGTTGCTCCATTACGCTGCAACAATGCCGGACAACTGTTCTTAAAATGACCTTCCTCCCTACAATAAGCACATTGATTGGGACCTAGCAAAGGTCTTGGAATGAATGGTTCAGGCTTTTGATACAACCTCTGAAACTGCGGAGGCTGTTGAAACTGAGGCTGAACATAACGAGGAGGATAAGCCTGTTGCAAGAGAACTTTAGTTTTTAATTCTTTCGTCTTTTTCTCTTGTTTTTCCCTTTCTTCTTTGTCTCTATTTTCATAATATTGTGCAGTAGCCAATATCTGGGCGGAAGAAGAAACTGCCCATGAACTCTCGGAGTCTTTTAGCTTGTGTGATAGTTCAGGAAGCAAGTTATATACGAACTTATCCACAAATAATCGCTGTCCCCCTTCTGTAGCCATATCTTGACCACTGTGATCAATGAATGTCTCCTCGAATCGGGTAAAGAAATCGGAAACACTTTCATCTTTCTTTTGTTTACATGCTGCTAGCTTATCCCAATTAACTCTCAAAGCAGGCATCATTGTTTTCATTAATGTAATAATCCTACCAGGGAGTTCTGAGATCAAAGCGTCGGGCTTTGCACCACCTACTTGACCTCTATCTGCGGCAATAATAGCGTTCCAATCGCCGCCTAATTCTTGAGCGTGATCCTCTCTACGAATTTTAGCCCATATTGTCTGTGGAACTACATTTCCCATCAACATGTCAATATCTGCTAGATTCATAGTACATGCATCAACTGTTTGCGACAACTCTTTATAGTAACCAGCAGGATTTTTGCGTGAATCTGGTAGTGACTGTTTAAGTGCTAAAACTTCAGACCTTTTCCAGGGGACATGTATCCATATGCGCTGAAAATGCGCAGGAATAGCTGGATTAGCACCTGCTGCTGCAACTTCTTCCTTCCATATTGGAGAAACCTCTCTCATGGGATAGTTTTTCAGTGCTGTCCTAACTGAAGGATCAGAATCAGGAAAAGTCTGTGAGAACAATAGGGATCTGAAAGAAATAAGTGTTCTGACAGCGTTTTCAACCTTAGGACCCACAATAAGTCCTTTGTCAAAGTCAGCCTGAACATCTAACAGATCCTGTGGGACCGAACCCAAATTCATATCCTCCCATTCTTTAGCGAGAGTATTGCACATAACTTTAAAAACATATCTCTGCGTAGGTGCATTCCATTGCAGAAAGGTGGACATAATATCAGACGTACTATATTGGGGACCCTTCTTGATCCATCTACAAGCAAGTGAGTCCAATTTTTCTCGCTCTTCGGAGTCTGGGAATTGACTACGAGACTGTCTTCGAGAAAAAGCTGGAGACACGTTTAAAGCTTCAAAGAAAGGTGATAAGAGACCAGAGACAGTATCTGCAAATCGCTTACGCATAGATGGAGAATTTGACATAAGGATAGGGGACAAGGTATTAGGTGAATTAACTAAAGGAGCATTAGGAATTGCCAAAGGAGCAGAAGGCAAAGGAGTTAAAGGCAAAGCTGGCATAGGCAATACTTGAGGAGGCAAATGTGGAAAAGCTGGAGCAGGCGGAAGCACAACTGGCGGCTGAACAGGCTGTAACATCGGGGGTGCATTAGCACCTTGTACATAGGGCGGAGGCAATTTCAATAAGTGGGACATTAAGGAATCTTCCTCAAAATCTTTTCTCTTATCAAGGGAAGAGATAGGCAACGTCGGATAGCATTTATCTATTGCCATTCGATGCTGTCTGTCTGAAATTTCCATTGCATTATCTATTTCATCATCTTTGAATTGCTGAGCAGCCTGTATAATCGTCATTCCCTGTGTTTTCCTATCTCGTTTCGCTTGTTTAATTTCTCTCTGTTTGGCTTCCTTACGCCAAAGGCGAAAAGAGTCAAACATTGCCGGCCGGGCTTTTCTTTTAAATAACGTTGCTTCTAAATTATCTAGCACATCAGTTTCGAAACTACCATTTTCTGGCCATTTTAAAACACCATCTTTCTTTGTATATCGGGTCCATGTCTTATTAAAGGCAATAGGACCAACACCATGTTTAGAATAGAGCTCATATGTGGGAGTTCCAACCGAAGGAATCGGACAGGAGTCCTCAAGCTGGGAGTCCCTATTACAACCAAAGCAACAAAGTTTTCCAAACTTAGTCAGACCAGACATCTCACGATTTTTACTGGCTGTTCACAAACATCAAGGGGGTAAAACTTTCAGTTTACACAGCACAAATGCACTTACCCCTCGGCTTTGGCCACTGCAATGGCCAAATCTAAGGACCTAAGGACAAAACAAAGACCAAAATTTGTGGGCGCGACCCACCAAATACTTAACTAAGGATGTCTTCTTACACCAACAGAGGCCCGTCTATCGTCTCGCTTTACCATACATCACCAAAGAAAGGGCCAAGGCAGGGCGGCAGTCAGGGCAGCAGTCGTCAGTAGCCGTCAGGAAGGAGTAACCGCGCTGAAAAAGACCTTCGGACCACTTCGACATACAGGGGTCGCTTGACGTGGCTCGCGATTCCTCCAGAATTTTCTTGCGGGGTTCCTCACGACCTTCAGGCAGAACCGGTACCGCTGAAGCCGCCCCACGTTGGGCGCCAGTTGAAGAACCAGAACCTTATGGGCCTGGCGGCGCAGGGTACGCCTGAAATCTCCTTGAATTCACCTGCCTCAACTAACAGAGACACGGGACACTCTGTCAGGCGTAAAAGATCAGATTTTATTAGCTGCAGCTAGTACAGTTGTCCAAGAAGTACGCAAGGTATGTTCTCAGGAGACTGCCACTTTACTTTGTGGCGCACAATCTTATATACCGTATAAAAACCATTTATTAACTACATACACTCCCAGAACACATAGAAAGGAGCCAGTAAGAATAATGTAAAGATAGAACAGAGCCAATAGAAATGTCGGAAAACAAGACAGCACCAATAGAAGGAATTGGAAAACAAAGTATCAAGTGACTTAAGGTTGCCTCCCCTCCAGCTGTGTTTGTCACCCCTCCCTTGAACTAATTCATTAACCGATCCACAACGAAGTTGCATGTGGTGCGATAAGTTTGTGTGCGTTTGGAGGACAGTTGTGAAATGAGAGAATACTAGCAAAGGACAGCGAAGGCCAGACGATAAGATAAGATCGGCGGAGAATAGTGTGAGCCTACAGATAGTTGAAACAAGGATTAGAAAACCAGACAGGGATTAGTGTACTCGGTCAGACCTTAATACCAGCCTTGTAAAGATAGAGGCAGAAGGCTGTTTTGAACACCATGTTGCAGAATAAGCAGAAAAGGCAGAATGGACTTCGTTCGCTGTGCTGCCTGAGTGAAGGCAACATAAAATGGCGGCGGGCCACAAAATGGCGGGTCGATACGATCGTATTAAAAATCGAATTTCCTCAGAATGGAGACCTGGCGTCCTTGGCTTGACCATCACTGGTAGTAGCTCGCTCTGGAGTGACCCTTTGCTGGTCATCCTGCTCCGAAGCCATATCTAAGATGGGGGACTTTTTTTATCCCCACAAAAAGAAGTGCCAAAGAAAATCCAGCTAGCCTCATTTGCCGTGGATCTGCTGTGCACAGGAGTGTGGTGATATGGATAAAAAGGACAACAACATCTATTTCAATGTGCAGTACTACAGTCACAGGAACCAATTACACATTTCCACTGCTCTCCAAGGATTTGCGTCCCTCCACTGTCCCAGGAAACATCCGAAATGGTTTCAATCTTGGAAATCACTAATGACATGCTAAGTTACAACACTGACGACGTCACTCATGACATCTCAACTGACATCAATGACAGTGTTACTGATGACATTACTGATTACCTCTTCCAATGATACCAGTAATCTGACACTGGGCCTGTGCAACGAAGTTAGGCACAATGCCTGGCCCTGTGATTAACCCTCTGTGGGCAACCAACCCACAATATACTCAACCTTTGGCCACATGCAGTGCGGGTTGGCTTGTGAGGCTGTAATTCAGCCAGGAAGAGAATGATGTTGAAGGACTGCTCCCTCTAATGCCTTTCCTGCCATTTTCTAGTCTACTGAGCTTCCTGCCAGTGGAGCTGGCTCTGGTATTGCAAAAACTCTGAGACCTCTAAATAAGGCAGGGGACTGAGTGACAGAAGATAGGACATATGCCCATTTTTGGCTTACAACTTCCTATTTCAACAAAATTCTTCATATTGTATTTTTTTCTTCCTTCTTTCCTAAGTAGAAAACTATTTTATTATGCTGTGCACCTGCCCTAATATTAAACATATTACCTAACGACGACAGAGCAATGCAAAACAAGATAATGCCAGCGATCTTACTGTTAATGCAATTGCTATATTATTCTCCTGCATCACTCCATCGCCTGTGTGGCTGGGTAAGAGCTACATAAATACTTAAATAAATAAATCTTTGCAATGTTAAACGTCATTAGTGGGAACAAAACAGCAGGAGAAAAATGCCTAATCACAGTAGAAAACAAGAAGATAATGAAGATCAACCCACAAACACATTTTATTTGATGTCATGATATCTTTAAATCACCTGCTTGCTGCCCCTTAATTGGCTGAGCATCTGTTAGTTGGTACAGACTACCAGTCATTTTTTGGTACCCAAAGCGAAATCTAGATCAGAGGGGAGGTAGAGAAGCAGTTGTTTTTACAGGGGTAGATTCACCTTCACAATGACAGCGTAATAATCAAAGAGAGTCGACCCACTGGATGTCCCACTAAAATTCCCTAAATCTACCTAAAGAAGAAACGTGTTCTTTTGTATAAATTATCAGTCACCCACTGGTCACCCACATTAAAATCCACGCCAGTGTACCGTAATGAAACATTTATTTCTCAAAGTTCCTCACAATGTACTCAGTGCTCCCTCGAGGGCTGAGGGCGTAAGCGTGCCACGACATATCTTGTATCGGGAGAACTCTGTGATGAAGCATGCCACTGTACTGATCAGTGGGTGAGAGTTCTTTTATACCAAAGAAAAAGGTTTCTCCCCTGGGCAGACTTAGGGAGTCTCACTTTCTTGACTCTATCTTCGATTATTATTATATACCTAAAGACAATAGTCATTGATTTCCATGTCATCAGGTCTAGGTTCAACCTGTCCTGTTTCTTAGGATAAAAGCACTCTCCATTTTGGGACATGGGGGCTCAGGGAAAGGGCCTGCATGAAAGCCAGGAATGGATGAAAGTGTCTGGCATGGCATGAAAGCTGTTGCCAGTTATGACTGGTATGATGCAAAACCCACCGTGGGCTCTGAAAGAAAACATTAACATCTGGAAAGTCGAATCACAGCTCGGAGTGTTTATTTTGAATAGCAAGACAAAAAGCCCAGACACTGGGTCTTTGAAGCAAATTTATTGAATAAATATTAAAATAATATTAAACAATTATTGGCAGTGTGCCTCTGATCCATTATATCCACACACCAGCTGCGGATCCTGCCACTCAGCTCCTACTATCAACATAGAAACAGAAATATGCGTTCATGTGAGCCTGCTGACTTTACCATTGCTACCTCGAAAATATTATTCCCAAGTCCTCGGGTACTTTTACTTTCTTATAGCTAGGCCAGTGCCAAATGTGCAATATATATATATATATGTATATATATATATACATATATTTAAAAAATGCTGGGGGGGGGCATTTTTCTTAGGAGCCCTTTGTCGCTCATTGTTTTAATTGCTTACCGATAATTCCATTACTCTCTGAGGTTATTCTTCCCTCTTCTAGTCATTACAATATTAGACACGGAAGCTAGAAAGTTCTAGATGTAAAAAACTCTATAAATCTCTATTTTGATTCCTTGGGCTCTGGGTACTACAGGTTGGGAGGCGGCGAAGTAGGGCTGTAATGATCTAAATGGGAAAGAAGGGCCTGACACTTGTGGAATTGCTGGTAACTATTCAAAACGTTATCTCTATGTCCACTTCCTTTTTTTTTATCACTACGATAAGACGAAATGCACACGTTACAACCCCATGACAATTGGATAATAAATATCTGAGGTATACGTTGCAGAAAAAAACAAGACAATTATTACACAAGCAGCTCAACACATACCTTTGCTTATTGGTTCATAGCAAAGAGGACTTGTGCACCAAAACCATTTCAGACTGACCATCGGGTGAAAGCATGGAAAGTGTAACACAAGTTGAATGTGCAGACCAGATCGCTGCACTGCAAATCCCTAGTACTGATGCATCCTGAGGTTCTGCCCAAGAGGCAGACACGACTTTTGTGGTGCAAACCTGCAGGCAATACCTTCTGTTTCATAAGCAGAAGCAGGCCAAGATCCAACTAGGGATGAACGCTATTGTAAAAGGGCTGACAGCAGACAGACTTTTCAGGAGAGGAAAAACAAAAGATTCACTATCTTTTAAGTTCCCGCAAGTTTCTCTAAGCACTTTAATTGGTGTCCAATGGATTTCTAAAGTACCCCCTTTTAAATAGAGGTGGGCATAACACTCCTAATTCAGTGTAGCGTATTTATATAGAATTTCCTAAGAATTCCATGAGATTATGCTTGAATTGTGCAAGAAGAGTACTTCTGCGTTTAGCGCTATTTCTCAGTGCAAAAGTGCCCCTTCACACCCAAAATGGAAATTAGGATGCATTTTGCGATAAAAAAGAGTTAAATGCAACAGAACAGAAAAAGCGAGTGCGAGCAGCCGCTTGAGCTCGCTAAATGTGCTTTCGGGTAGGATTTTCCTGCAATTTACTACTCAATCAATCAATCAATACATTTGTAGAGCGCACTACCCACCCGTGAGGGTCTCAAGGCGCTGAGGGGAGGGTGGGGTGTTGCTACTGCTCGAATAGCCAGGTTTTGAGGCGCTGCCTGAATGTCAGCAGGTCTTTGGTCTGTCGTAGGAGCAATAGAAGGGTGTTCCATGTCTTGGCAGCGAGGTGGGAGAAGGATCTGCCTCCAGTGGTCACTCTTCAGATGCGAGGGATGGTGGTGAGAGCGAGGTCGGCTGAGCGGAGTTGGCAGGACAAGGTGTAGAAGGTGAGTCGCCTGTTGAGGTAGGTTGGACCGGTGTTGTGGAGTGCCTTGTGTGCGTGGGTGAGGAGTTTGAAGGTTATCCTTTTGTTGACGGGGAGCCAGTGTAGGCCTCTCAGATGGGGAGTGATGTGACTGTGGGGGGGTGCATAGAGGATCAGGCGTGTGGAGGTGTTTTGTATGCGTTGCAGTCGTTTGAGGAGTTTGGCTGGGGCTCCTGCATAGAGGGCATTTCCGTAGTCCAGTTTGCTGCTGACGAGGGCCTGGATGACTGTTCTTGTATCTGTGGGGATCCATCTGTAGATCTTGCGGAGCATGCGTATGGTGTTGAAGCAGGATGAGGAGACGGCGCTGACTTGCTTGGTCATGGAATGTGTTGAGTCGAGGATGACGCCCAGGTTGGGTGTCTGGTCGGTGGGTGTCGGGCTGCTCCCAGAGTGGTCGGCCACCAGGAGTCCTCTCAGGCTGAGGGGTTGGTGCCGAGGCTAAGGACCTCCGTCTTTTCTGAGTTCAACTTCAGTTTGCTGTTCCTCATCCATTGGGCGACGGCCTTCATTCCTTCGTGAAGGTTGGATTTGGCGGTGAGGGGGTCCTTGGTGAGGGAGAGGATCAGTTGGGTGTCGTAGGCGTAGGAGATGATGTTGAGGTTGTGTAGCTGGGCGACGTGGGCGAGCAGGGCCATGTAGACGTTGTATAGTGTAGGGCTGAGGGACGATCCTTGGGGGATGCTGCAGGTGATCTTGGAGGCTTCGGACAGAAGGGGGGAGAGGCAGACCCTCTGGGTTCTGCCGGAGAGGAAGGAGGTGGTCCACTCCAGAGCTTTGTCCCACATCCCTGCGTTGTGGAGGCATGTGCGTAGGGTGCGGTGGCAGACGGTGTTGAAGGCAGCAGAGAGGTCCAGGAGGATGAGGGCCGCTGTTTCGCCATTGTCAAGCAGGGCCCTGATGTCATCGGTAGTGGCGATGAGGGCAGTTTCGGTACTGTGGTTGCTGCGGAACCCTGACTGGGATGGGTCCAGGATGTTGTTTTCTTCGAGGTAGCGGGTCAGTTGTCTATTGACAATCTTCTCGATGACCTTGGCCGGGAATGGGGGCAGGGAGATGGGACGGATATTCTTGAGGTCTCTCGGGTCTGCCATGGGTTTCTTGAGTAGGAGATTGATCTCAGCATGCTTCCAGCTCTCTGGGTAGGTCGCAGTCTCGAAGGAGATGTTGATGACTTTGCGGAGGTGGGGTGGGATGGTGGCGCTGGATTTGTTAAAGTTGTGGTGCGGCATGGGTCTGATGGCGATCCAGAGTGGATAGTGCTCATGGTTTTGATTGTGTCGTCTACGTTCACGTTGGCCCAGACGAGCAGGGGGTCGTAGTTGATGGTGGGTGGAGACCCTGAGGAGTCAGTGTTTGACAGGGTGGTCTTGTGTTTTGAAGCTGTCATGGATGTCTGTGACATGTCATGGACTACTGGCATTTAGCGCTATTTTCTTTGCTCAAAATAGACTTGAGGATGCATTTTGCACTACCAAACCGCACTAAATGCAGCAGAACACAAATAGCGAGAGAAAGCGGCTGCTCACAATAGCTAAATGTTCTCTCACAATTGGATTTTTCCCCAAATTTCTCTTAATTACCTGAGCAGGTGTAATTGCATAATTATTGGTAATTCCAAAGCAAAGAGTTACACAGACTTACCGAAATTACTCAGATTACTCTGGCATAGTCGAAATTCTGCTGAGGCCTACTTCTAAAGCCATTAAGAAACTACCCTGAAAAAAGACGAATTGTTAATATTTTCACAAAATAAAGAATCAAAACCCTTTGAATCACACAATTTGTTAAAAGACTCCAAATGTTGTAAATAAGACTTAAGAATCTATTGTTTTCTGGATGCTTGAATGGAAATAGCTATTTTCCTTGATAACTGCCATTGTTGTAACCTATTTAACTTCCAAGCTAATAAGTGTATAGTAGACGAAGAAGATCCTCCTCGAACAGCTATGCAAAGAAGAGATGAGAAGAAACTATTGACTAAGCCCACTCTGGAAAAACGTTCATCTGAATATTCATAGGAAACCAGGATGAGTGAAACGAAAAGGGAGCACTCAGAAGTTCTGTAACTTTCTCCTTCGTTGTCTTGATTAGAAGTTTCAAAATTAGAGGGAACGGAGAAAGTGAGTAAAGCATTCACTAAGACCAAAGACCACAAAGAGTCCGAAACTTTTCTCCTCCATCACCCTTGAAAAAAATGGGAAGCACTGTTTCCTTAGTGGTAAACAAATCTATTACTAGAGATCCCGAGTTTTGGCAAATTTCTGCAAATAGGAAGGGATTTCACTGATAATCCTGTGATGAGGGGAGAACTCCTGTGCAGCAATATCTGGTATGCTATTCTACCCCCTCGCTGGATGTGAATGGCAGAAAGGGAAATCAGATTAGCCTTTGCCCACTATAAAATTGCTTTTGTGATCTTGGACAGAGGTCTTGAATGGGTTCCCCACTATCTGATGACTTGGCCCTAATATCTGTTTGTTAAAATTAAGACAGCGCTTGCATCAAATAGAGGAGTGATTCATATGAGAGACAATCAAATTGCCACCTGTTCCCTTCAGTTGGAGGAATTGGAGGACTGATTCCTGTCCTGCAGGGACCACTTTGCCTGCAATTTCTTTCCCCCCATCTAAGCACACAAACCTGTACTACTGGCATCTGTAGGTATGTTTGTCAACATAGAGTGGACAAGGGAATCTATTTCAGTACCAATACAGGATTCAGCCATAATTGAAGCTCCTTCTTAACCTCTGACCCAATTATTATTTTGTTGTCGTGGCCCTGTACCTCTGGAGACTGTAGAAAAGGAATGGTTCACTAGAATTCCAGGCTAGAGTCTTGTCCAAAGAACTAGATTTAGAGTGGATAAAAAAAATCCACCTGAATATACAATTGCACTCTTACTGATAGGGTAGAGTCATTATGGTTAAAAGGTGGCCTTTCATCTTCTGCAATCTGCACTCTGAACGACAAGCTATTCCCACATTTATTCAAAATTTGGCTCATATACGTTTAATATCCCGAGAGAAATGAACAAAATATCTCCTAATTTACCAGGAAACCATGCTCCATTAATATTGTTAGAATCAGTTCTCTGTCTTGGATTTGATATGATTGTTACAATCGTCTAGGTACAAATAAACAAAAAAAACTTTTGTCTGAAGAAAACCCACCAAAGGAGCTAACATGTTTGTGAAAACTCCGGGTGCTGACTTTTGACCAAATAGGAGAACTGTTAATAGGAAGTGTTGCTATTTTTTCTTAAACTTTAGGAAACTCTAACGATTGGGAAAAATGGGAATTTAAAGGTAGGTGCTTTGAAGATCAGAAAGTGTCTTGGTGTAACTATCGGTATTACCTTGCACAAACACACCATCTTAAAATAGATGTTCTTGATCCAAGAGTTAATTGCCTCCAATTTGAGCACTGGTCTGAATCATCCTGACACGTTTTCTAGCAAAAAAGAGAACTGAGTGTAAGCCTTGGCCTTGTTCTGGAAAAGGAACTGAATTATCGCATATTTCTTTAATGACAATGACATTCTTTCCCACAAGGCCTAAAGCTTGCACTTGTTTTAGGGAAGAGGAGTAGGGATGAACACCGAATCTGCGGGCTGTGTGAGAGTCGCAATATCAGCAGCAAGTGATACTCAGCACCCATTTAGCTGTAACATGTGCCTGTCAGTTCTCCACAAAGTGCTTAATATGCTGCCCCAAAAGCTACTAATCGTCACGATTCCCATGATAGTAGGATTTCAGTTTCTTCTCACTTGATAGCTGAGCAGAGGGTATAATGTTTTCCTGTTCTTTTGGACTATAAGTGTCTCCGACGAGAAGACGTTGAGTATGAATATATTTTTGAATTCTTAGGTGAATTACATTTTACTTTGTAAGTAAACACATGCTTTCTAGTGTTGAAAACCTTGGGTACCATCTGATCTGATCAAGTTATTCTTCAAATGGCTTCCTTCCCAAAAAACAGACTTTGAGAAATTATAGCTTTTCAGATGAATTAGCCCTCTAGTCGCTTAGCCATATGGATCAACTGGCCAGAATGGGTGCTCCAGAAGCCAGTTACTTCTGTTAAAATATAGCATATCACTTACCTGCTTATCTGATAAGATCAATGGCTCATCCTCGTTCTTAATGGGAAAAGATGCACTTGCTTAGTCCAACTATGTACTACATTGATCAATACTGTGTTGGGTAAAGTGACCATACAAAGTGGACCCATAATCAAATAGTATTATCCCACTAACCCTTGTGGTAGGTAAAGTCAAGTTATTCTCTTAATTCAAAAAAAGCAATACGGGTATCCTTTAGGGAAAACCATGCATCTGATAATGGATTCCTAAAATATCCCTCTATGGGTATACTCAGAAACTCCAAATGGTTTCATCCACAGATATTATCATATAATCATGTTATAGATGCTCTTCAAGCACTTCATGGCCAGCCTCAGCGTGGAAGATTCATTCCTTGCAGGGCCCAGCACATTGAGACATTCATGAAGCAAACCTATTTTTCTTCAACACTAGCTTCATATTTACTAACCTCCAGAATCCAGATTTGAAACTTCCCCTTTTGTGTCCTCTCCCAGATTTAGAAAGTCCTGGTGTGGTGAATCCTCCATTTCGGTACACTCTGACGCTCATTCTCAATACTAATTAGAGGGCCTCTATCCAAATAGAATTTTGAAGGACTCTTTCCTCCGTCGCCTCATCTCTCCTGGTCAACTGATGGCCCGGCGTGTTGTACTGGCCATAGGCGCGGTCCATAAGAAAAAAACTACTCTAATAAGCAATGCCCTATCATTTTAGCTTCTGTATTTCTGTCATGCATTTGTAGAAACAAGACTTTAGAATCTACCTGTACTTCCTGCATTCCAACCAAATCTTCCCACATTGGACGCATTTTAAGCTCAAACGACTCCAGCCATCCAGACTAGGCTACAGAACTGCTTCAATTTGGACAATAATCTCACAAAACTTTGGGGAACACCAGTAGCACCCATATACTGTAGAAAAGCGAAATACTATAATATAACAAACCGTAACATACATGAACGTAAAGTAAAGTAATTCCAGCCATTTTTTAAAACTATGAGCATTCTCCTTTTTGGATTGAAATATAACAAAAACCTGTCCTTGTGCCTGAAACTTGTAAAATCACATAGCATGGCTATTTTTAGGCCGAAAGAAGGACATCTCCAATCATCTTTCTTCTGAACCAGGTCTCTCTCTGAAGGACCTCTCTTTTTGATGAAAATGTGAAATCTCTAATTTAGAAGTCTTGGGAAACCAAGTGTGCAGTTAGGATTGCTTTCCTAGGAGTGCATCAAGCATGAGTTTGGAAGTCAACCCACTAACTGAAGCAGCTTCTGCACCCCGACACTTCCAGGCTGAATGATCCAGGACCTTACTATCACTCTATTCATAGAGACATCCTCAACCACAACCTAAGCGATCTACAAAGCGCTGTCCTTTAATACTCCAAATGACAACTTCAAAGACATGAATGACTGGTGTGAGATTATTTTCAAAGCACATCTTTGTCGAAGACTGTGGTTCGTTCCAATCAAAAACACCAATATTTGTTCTGACTCCAAAACATACACACACAACAAAGAATTAACTGGCGCTTGTACTGTACTTTGCGATGCAAGGTCAACTGTAATCTTCAGGAATCTTATTAATGTTGAAAATGCTACATCATGGACAATGGGTCCTTCTGGCGCATGTTTGTGAAGGGCACCAATATTAGTAAATTGTGATCTGATGTGAAATTATCTTTTTAGTGACGAGAATTGATTTTAATTTGGCGAATAGGTCCATGTCTTTTAACTCTTTTCTTCCAGGTGCTGATAAAAATCTCTCCTCGTTGATAGATACAGAGAGCTACCCTAACAAGAAGGAGAATGACTCAGAGTCCACAAAGAAAACCCAAAATAGAACATTAGACTAAGGCATTGGCCTGTTTAGCCTCACTGGAAAGAGGTCATTTGGGAACAATGGCCATGAAGCCCTTTATTATAATATTTGGATGCTGTCTGCATTCTGTGCTAACGGCTATCCTGTTTGTCTTGGACGGAGTGTTAAATTGTGTTGTGTATGTTTCAGCTTACATCATACTCTCATGTGGGATTAAACTCAGTATTCTAAGGCGACTTCTTTAGTTTCTTCTTCGTTCCTTCTTAACTGATCACTTATAGTCTTATTGTGAGTTTCCCCCCTTAATTGTGATAGTTCTGGAAATTCTGGTTACTGGCTCCATCAAAGTGACCAGGTCTGAGGATTTGCAGTAATTTCCGGCTTTACGTTTCACATGGAGAAGAACACCTAGGATGAATGTATGTCGGAACAACGCATGCTGGAACAACGAGGTCGGAACAACGACTGCGTTGTTACCACGAATGCCTTAACAACGATTTTTCGTTGTAAAGGCATTCCTTGTAAAGGCATTAGTGACAGGCATGCATGGTTCCAGCATGCGTCCCCCCTGGCCCCCCCACCCCCACCCTTAAAAATTACCGCAACCCCCCCACCCTCTCCCCTAAAACCACGCCAACCCCCCACCCTTGCCCCTAAAACTACCCCAACCCCCCACCTCATCCCTAAAATTACTGCCACCCCCACCCTGCCCCTAAAACAACCCCAACCTCCACCCCATCCCTGAAACCTAAAGTACCCCAACCCCCACCCCTTAAACCTAAAACCACCCACTCCTAAAACTACCCCGAGCCCCACACTGCCCCTAAAACCTAAACCCCCCCAAGCCCCCACCCCGCCCCTAAAATTACCCAACCCCCGAACCCAACCCTAAAACCACCCCAACCCCCACCTCTAAAACAACCCCAACCCCCACCCCATCCCTAAAACCTAAACTACCCCAACCCCCACCCCTAAACCCTAAAACCACCCTAACACCCCCACCCCTAAAACTACCCTGAGCCCCCCACCTTGCCCCAAAACCTAAAACCCCTCCTAACCCCACCCCACCCCTAACATTACCCGCCCCCAACCCACCCCTAAAACCTAAAACCACCCAAACCCCACCCCTAAAATTACCGCAACCCCTCACCTCGCCCCCTAACACCTAAAACCACCCCAACCCCCACCCCTAAAACCTAAACCACCCCAATTCCCCACCCCACCCATAAAAATCTAAACCACCCCGACCCCGCCCCTGAAACTAAAAATACCCCTCCCCCAAACCTAAACCGCCCGACCCCCACCCCTAAAACTAAAAATACCCTGACCCACCACTCTTGCCCCTAAAACTAAAAATACCCATCCCCTCCCCCACCCCTAAACCTAAACCGCCTGACGCCCCCTCCCCCAAAGCTAAAACCCAACCCCCCACCCAGCCCTTAAAACTAAAACCCCCACCCCGCCCCTAAAACTAAAAATACCCCTCCCCTCTCTCCCCCGCCCCAAACCTAAACCGCCCGACACCCCTCTCCTAAAACTAAAACCACAACCCCCACCCCAAAACTAAAAATACCCCGATCCCCCACCCCGCCCCTAAGACTAAAACCCACATCCCCACCCCGCCCCTAAAACAAAAAATACGCGACCCCCAACACCCCCCTAAAACTAAAACCCCAACCCCCCTTGTTCTGTGCCTTAACCACGCATGTGCGTTGTTCAGCACGTGTGGTTAAGGCACAAAACAACGAAGCTGTGGTTAACGAAAGCATTGTTCCGCTTTTGTTGTCCATGACTTCGTTGTTACGGAGTTGGCGTTCAGGGCGTTTCCCCCTAGGATGTATAATGAGGATTACCAGGAGCATGTCAAAATAATAAATTCCTCTGCTAAGTCCTTTTTTTAGTGGAACCTAAGAATTCTCCTGATAATGCCCGGATAACTCTGCCCCCTTTCTGCAGTTACCATGACCAAAGTATTGGTAACTCTGGGGACAGAGTTAATGGAAAATTGTTAGGCTACTCATAATGAGGCCCTAAGTTTATCAATCTGTTTACTTGGATTAGTGACTTTACTGACTCTTAACACTTTGTTTTAATTAAGGTGCACTTATTCCTGGCTTTTGCTTGTAACATACATGGTTCTTTAGTGTTCTTTGTTACTGGAATGCATCAATAAATCCTTTAAAAATGAAATGCTCCCAGAGAAGTAAGAAAAGTTCACACCCACGCAAATGCATTCAAAGTTGGCTGACTTCACACAACCTTACCGGTGGGCAAACGTATTAATATAAATGCTTTTGTGCGGAATTAGTCGTGAACACAGTTTTGCAGTGAAATTCCCAGGGGAAAAGTAGATTTTCCGGGTCGCTTAATAACAAACTTTTGTGGGACTTCTTGCTGTTTTTTTTTAGTTTAGGACTTCGTGTAAGCTTCATAAAAACGTCGAAGAATGGTATCCCGAACTCATACAGCCCTATTTGGACTCCCATAATCGTAATGGGAAGATTAAAACTAGAAGTCTCAGCAAGCTGAGGGCTGTTGACTGAAAAAAACAGAACTAGCTGAAAGTCACCTTTAAGTATTCAAGTCACCTATATAAGGAGGGCCACTGGAATTATGCAATTGTGCTGCTAATTATAGATTTGTGGCATTTGCCACATAATCCATCATGTGCTGCATGATGTCCAGATTTTGACAAACATTATTTAGGGCTTATTTACAAGCCCCTCTGAGCAACCGGAACGTCGCATTTAGTGGTGGTCCGGCGGTGCAAACTGCAGGGCCATAGATACAAGGCCATATAAAGTCACCCTGCATGGCTTTTCATGGCCTTGGAAAGATGGCAAGTTGCTGTGTCGCCTCACCCTGCGACAGGGAGGCGCGCCATGGGCGTTAAGTTGGGTGTTCCGGCGTAACACCAATGGCATTTGACACATTCCCAAATTTATGAGATCTTATAAAGCTGCGAATGCGTCAAAAGCCTACACCTCCCCAGGGGAGGCGAAAGGGAGGCGCAACAAGGAGAAATACATTTACATCTTTTTTATTTTTTTCTGCATTCTGCAGCACACATAAAAAGTGGAAAACCTCTCTTGTAATTATTTTTGTGCAAGGTGTCCCACAATATTGCATACAAAAATGCCATCTGATATAAATACTTTAGCCTAAATATTATTTACAAAAGTAATATTCCATTTGGTGTAGATTTTTATTTATTGATTGTAACTGGACGATAATTATGGAGACCATATTTAGGATACAATGTTTTCGACAATAATCTGATAATGATATTAGCTGGACAATATTTTAAGAGACCATATTTAGGACACAATGTTTTAGACAATAATCGGATAACGATATTCTGGTAACACAACAAGCATCACATCCGAAAGAACACAGAACAGGAGGGACATGTAATACTCAGAAATAATTGTGAAAGAGAAACTTGATCATTGCTTCTCCCTGGTATTCGATACTGCTTGATCTCAGGCCTAGCTTTCATCGATTGCCTTCTGAATCCTGTTCACCAGCCCTTTCCCGTATTATGTAGAACATAATTTATTTATTCTGTTTTATATGGCCTGAGTATGACCCAAAAAACATTAGATCTCTCTGCAGTAAAAATACAGAAAATCAATAGTGGGATGTTAGAGTAGAGAAAATTAGAAAATAAACCTCAAACTAAAACAAAACCATACAAAATACAAATTGAAGAGCAGAGAGAGCATTCAACATGGAGTATCATTTTTCTAAGGAGCAAGGGCTAGCAACATAGAAATACAGTATAAAGTAGCACTAAGGCATTAAAACACTTTACAGTATAAATATAGAATTGTAAGGCAAGACAGGAGGCTAGCATTATGCATTAAACCTTTACTCACCACATCTGAGCAGCAAACACTTCAAAGTTCCAGGATTTGCAACACTACATGAATACACAGTCAAATAGAACACCTCCCTACCATATATGCTCCTTGTACACTATCTTCCTCCTTTTTTGTTTGCTGCTTTACATATAAAGTGGTACCAAGTCATTAGAACACTTTACAATACAAAGTCAAAACTGACGTGGAAGGAATGTCAATTGTTACATCACTAGGTATTACATCAGAAGTCATTAAATCACAGTCATTACATTGGGAGTACCTTTATACCTCACTACTTTACATCGGGAGGACTTTAGCTTGTAAGACAGTAAGTATATTTTATATATATATATATATATTATAAAAAACAATCCGTTCTGAAAAGCAGAGCACACAACTGCTGGTGCAGGTGTCAGGGTTAAGACCACAACCTTCATTTGGGGCCAGATGTATGAAAATATTTTGCACACGCAAACGGTGCAAATTGCTAAATTCGGCCGTTTGCGAGTGCAAAATAGTGGTCTTCAATGCATGAAAGGCATTAGCAGACCACAAAGCAGAAATCGCTAAAATTGCGATTTCTTGCGTTGCGACATGGATTTTGCGAGTCGCAATTTGCGATTCGCAAAAACCACATCGGAAGGCGATGCTGGAAAAAAACGCAAATTGCGATTTTTCACAGAATGGCATTTTGCACATGCAAAATACCATGATATGAAACCAGGTGGTAACCTGGTGCAAATTTAAAAAATGCAGTTAAGCTGCATTTTTAAATTGAACATGTAAAGCACACATGCCCTTTTGGCATGTGTGTACCTTACATGTTACAAAACATGATTTTGGGGTGCAGCAGAGGGGGCATGAGGCCTCCAGCACCCTGGGCTTTTGCATTTCCAAAATTGCGATTTCTGGTTCAGAAATCGCAATTTTGGAAATGCAAAAAATTTGCAGCTATGGGCCAACAGGCCCATAGCTGCGAATAGGGCCGGTATCGCAATTTGCGATTCGGTAATAGCATTTGCGATTTTTAAGAAATCGCTATTACCGAATCGCAAATGTGATACATGGCACTTTGCGAGTCGGAAATAGCGATTTCTTAAAATTTGCAATTTCCGAATCGCAAAGGGCCGTGATGATACATCTGGCCCTTAGTGTTTCACAAAAGCCAAAGAAACACCACACTCCTGGAAACAAGATAGGCACATTTTATTCTCAAAGGCAGGCAACAGAGACAGGTACCATAACGTGGTTCAACATTCCGTCTTCCTGAGGTGGTATCAATCTGTTAGCACATTGTTGTTTTCCAGCCCATTTTATAGGCACACAAGGCATTGTTGGATATGTAGTTCCCGGGAGTGCAGTGTTTCTTTGGCTTTTGTGAAACATTAAATGAGGGTTGTGGTCTTAGACCCTGACACCTGCACCAACAGTTGTGTGCTCCGCTTTTCAGACCGGATTGTTTTTTCTATGTTGTTAGCGGAAGCACCGGGCACTGGGGACAAGAGCTTTTGTAAGTTGGATGGCTAGGAGATACTGATCCCTTAAGCTAGTATTTATACATGGAAGACTGCAAAGACCATAGGTCGCCTACTTCCAATGCACCTGGCGCCACTCAACAATCTAACTTAACAAGGGATCTGATGAGCACAGTCCTCTTTTAACTCATTCTCCAGAATGCCGAAGTGGCCCTTTAATGCCCAGAGGGTCCACAGACAGGGGCACTAACGATGAACTTTCGCTTTACATGCAGAGGTACTGTTTAAACAAGTGATTTATTTACTACTAGTAATGGTGCAGGCATTTAAAGATATACACGCTGTCAACAGCAAGAGAACACTAGCAGTAGTTTGCGCAAGAATATCGTGGGAGTGACATGAATATTGGAACTTTACTAACTTTGATTATTACTGTGAGACTCAGGGCACCTGCACTATAATTAATTATGCTTTCAGCAGTAATTGCAACTACATATCCAATAATGCCTTGTGTCCCTATAAAATAGGCTGGAAAACAACAATGCGCTAACAGGTTGATACCACGTGGGGAAGACAGAATTATGAAATGTGTTGTGCTACCTTACTCTGCTGCCTGCCTTTGAGATTAAAATATGCCTATCTTGTTTCCTGGAGTGCAGTGTTTCTTTGGCTTTTGTGAAACATATATCTACTTCAAAACAATGCGGTCAAAGACAGAGACACGCTCTTCAGCTGGTGCAGAGCACGAGGGCAGACTGTGCCCTCAATTAATTGGTAAGCAAAAAATATATGGCAACGCACTCCGTTAGGGATTAATTCTTCATTCTTCAGTTTATTCAGTGCAAAAGAACAACGCGTTTCTACTTAACAGTCTTCTCCCAGGTCTCTCAGTCCTTTCTCTATGTCCCTTTTGATATCAACACAGTGCGATTACCAGTGCAATGCATTGTGGACATTATAGTACAATATAAACAATAATCAACTACTTCGTATTTTCAAATGAGTCTGAATCACATATTACATAAAGTATAATCAAGAAAATGTATATCTAAATGCACAATACTTTTACATTTAAATCAAGGGAAAAAAAGAAGAGAACTACACTTTACAACATTATATGTAAAAAATAATATTTTTTTCTACTTGTGAATGGAATGCTGGTTCATGCATGATAATTATAAATTAAATGTAATACTTAATAAATGTAAATTCAATCATTTTTGAATATTTTCAAAATTAATTCTCTATATATAGTCTGTGTACCTTCATACTTGTGATCAATAAGATATTAATTTTCTACATAATGCCAAGAAATTCATAAGTGAACAAAAAGCTCCTCGTCATTGTTCAAACTAAAAGGTGTTCTTGTTCTCATTTGAATAATATATCTGGATTCTAGTTGTCTTAACTTTCTGGTTCTATCACCCCTCTTTCATGCTCAGGAATGTGATCTATTCCAAAGTATCTTAGGGTTTTCCAACTATTGGTTTCATGCATTCTTAAATGTTTAGGTACTGCATAGGTTAGATCATTGTGTATAATCGCTCTAATGTGTACCAAAATTCCTTTTTTTAAGCATACAAATTGTGCTGCCAACATATTTTAAACAATGGCATTCAATCACACATACTGTAAATTTAGTATTACAGGTTATTCTATGTTTAATTTGAATTTCAGCTTCATTAGGCAATTTAACTACTTTTGTTGATTTACCAGTTTTACAAGCTTTGCATTTATTGCATTTGATAAATTCTTGTTGTTGTTCTACTAGCCAATTTTGTTGACTTTTTAATGATAAGTGATTCCTCACTACATAATCCTTTATTGACGGCGCCTTGCGATATGTAATCAGAGGACCTGAACCTATTTTGGGACCCAAATCCAGATTCCTGCAGATAACATACCAATATTTACATAAGATATTTCTTATTAAACCACTTTCCTTAGTGTAATTCATTACCATTCTTAAATTATTCTCATCTGATTTTTTTTCTCTTATACTAAGTTGTTTTGAAAATAATACATCATCATGACTAATCGTTTTCATTCTTTAATTATGTGGACACTTGGACTGACATTTACAAATGTATTTGAAAATTGAAACTAGCAAACTTTTATTCAATGCAGTCACAGGGCATGGAATCTAATAAAGATGAGTGAACAATCAATGAATCATAAAATGCAGAATTGTGTATTGATCAAATTTCGGACTTGAAAACTATTTTTGACTTATATCTTAATCTATCAGATGAAGAATATACTGAAATGAAAGTTCTGCAAGAATTCAACTTTGATACCAATATACATAAATTTAGCAATTTTAGAGAGAGATCTAAATTTTGTCCAGTTTTATCACCGGGCAATAAAATTGATATTTTTTCAGAACTCATATTGGAAGACATAGAAAGATTACAAAAGACGAGACATCATGGATCACGGGAGAATTTAACTAAGAATGAATGGATGGCATTAAAAAATGTGATGAATAATAATGATATCATAATCAAACCAGCAGATAAAGGTGGACATATTGTGATCCTCAATACACAAAGTTATATTGCGGAAGCATGTAGACAATTGAATAATGAGTCTAATTATAAAAAACTCACTCATAATCCCATAAATCGAATGATTCATCAACTGCATTCAAAATTGGATGACTGGCATCAACATTTGCTACTTAATACTGATGAATATAAATGTTTGAAATAGGAGAATCCAACTTTACCTACAATCTATTTCTTACCAAAAAATTCATAAATCAATTATTGCACCTCCAGGCAGACCAATTGCATCTGCATGTGACTCACTTTAGGAAAGAGTATCTGATTATGTAGACTTCTACTTGGCACCCATTGTAATGACATTGAGTTCATATATAAAGGACTCATGCGATCTATTGAGAATTCTAACAACCAGAAATTGGAGTAATGAATACCTGTTAATTACAATTGATGTAGTATCTTTACAGGGAGTGCAGAATTATTAGGCAAATGAGTATTTTGACCACATCATCCTCTTTATGCATGTTGTCTTACTCCAAGCTGTATAGGCTCGAAAGCCTACTACCAATTAAGCATATTAGGTGATGTGCATCTCTGTAATGAGAAGGGGTGTGGTCTAATGACATCAACACCCTATATCAGGTGTGCATAATTATTAGGCAACTTCCTTTCCTTTGGCAAAATGGGTCAAAAGAAGGACTTGACAGGCTCAGAAAAGTCAAAAATAGTGAGATATCTTGCAGAGGGATGCAGCACTCTTAAAATTGCAAAGCTTCTGAAGCGTGATCATCGAACAATCAAGCGTTTCATTCAAAATAGTCAACAGGGTCGCAAGAAGCGTGTGGAAAAACCAAGGCGCAAAATAACTGCCCATGTACTGAGAAAAGTCAAGCGTGCAGCTGCCACGATGCCACTTGCCACCAGTTTGGCCATATTTCAGAGCTGCAACATCACTGGAGTGCCCAAAAGCACAAGGTGTGCAATACTCAGAGACATGGCCAAGGTAAGAAAGGCTGAAAGACGACCACCACTGAACAAGACACACAAGCTGAAATGTCAAGACTGGGCCAAGAAATATCTCAAGACTGAATTTTCTAAGGTTTTATGGACTGCTGAAATGAGAGTGAGTCTTGATGGGCCAGATGGATGGGTGTAGGAAAGTACCATCTTGCCTGGCATGTTACCCCCATTTTTTCACTGTATATATGTTGTTTTAGTTGTATGTGTCACTGGGACCCTGGTAACCCAGGGCCCCAGTGCTCATAAGTGTGCCTGAATGTGTTACCTGTGTAGTGACTAACTGTCTCACTGAGGCTCTGCTAATCAGAACCTCAGTGGTTATGCTCTCTCATTTCTTTCCAAATTGTCACTGACAGGCTAGTGACCATTTTTACCAATTTACATTGGCTTACTGGAACACCCTTATAATTCCCTAGTATATGGTACTGAGGTACCCAGGGTATTGGGGTTCCAGGAGATCCCTATGGGCTGCAGCATTTCTTTTGCCACCCATAGGGAGCTCTGACAATTCTTACACAGGCCTGCCACTGCAGCCTGAGTGAAATAACGTCCACGTTATTTCACAGCCATTTTACACTGCACTTAAGTAACTTATAAGTCACCTATATGTCTAACCTTTACCTGGTAAAGGTTAGGTGCAAAGTTACTTAGTGTGAGGGCACCCTGGCACTAGCCAAGGTGCCCCCACATTGTTCAGAGCCAATTCCCTGAACTTTGTGAGTGCGGGGACACCATTACACGCGTGCACTACATATAGGTCACTACCTATATGTAGCTTCACCATGGTACTGCCAAACTGCCCTTCCTGGGGTTTCACTGCAGCTGCTGCTGCTGCCAACCCCTCAGACAGGCATCTGCCCTCCTGGGGTCCAGCCAGGCCTGGCCCAGGATGGCAGAACAAAGAACTTCCTCTGAGAGAGGGTGTGACACCCTCTCCCTTTGGAAAATGGTGTGAAGGCAGGGGAGGAGTAGCCTCCCCCAGCCTCTGGAAATGCTTTCTTGGGCACAGATGTGCCCAATTCTGCATAAGCCAGTCTACACCGGTTCATGGACCCCTTAGCCCCTGCTCTGGCGCGAAACTGGACAAAGGAAAGGGGAGTGACCACTCCCCTGACCTGCACCTCCCCTGGGAGGTGTCCAGAGCTCCTCCAGTGTGCTCCAGACCTCTGCCATCTTGGAAACAGAGGTGCTGCTGGCACACTGGACTGCTCTGAGTGGCCAGTGCCACCAGGTGACGTCAGAGACTCCTGCTGATAGGCTCCTTCAGGTGTTAGTAGCCTATCCTCTCTCCTAGGTAGCCAAACCCTCTTTTCTGGCTATTTAGGGTCTCTGTCTCTGGGGAAACTTTAGATAACGAATGCAAGAGCTCATCCGAGTTCCTCTGCATCTCCCTCTTCACCTTCTGATAAGGAATCGACTGCTGACCGCGCTGGAAGCCTGCAAACCTGCAACATAGTAGCAAAGACGACTACTGCAACTCTGTAACGCTGATCCTGCCGCCTTCTCGACTGTTTTCCTGCTTGTGCATGCTGTGGGGGTAGCCTGCCTCCTCTCTGCACCAGAAGCTCCGAAGAAATCTCCCGTGGGTCGACAGAATCTTCCCCCTGCAACCGCAGGCACCAAAAAGCTGCATTACCGGTCCCTTGGGTCTCCTCTCAGCACGACGAGCGAGGTCCCTCGAATCCAGCGACTCTGTCCAAGTGACCCCCACAGTCCAGTGACTCTTCAGCCCAAGTTTGGTGGAGGTAAGTCCTTGCCTCACCTCGCTGGGCTGCATTGCTGGGAACCGCGACTTTGCAGCTACTCCGGCCCCTGTGCACTTCCGGCGGAAATCCTTTGTGCACATCCAAGCCTGGGTCCACGGCACTCTAACCTGCATTGCACGACTTTCTAAGTTGGTCTCCGGCGACGTGGGACTCCTTTGTGCAACTTCGGCGAGCACCGTTTCACGCATCCTCGTAGTGCCTGTTTCTGGCACTTCTCCGAGTGCTACCTGCTTCAGTGAGGGCTCTTTGTCTTGCTCGACGTCCCCTCTCTCTTCAGGTCCAATTTGCGACCTCGTGGTCCCTCCTGGGCCCCAGCAGCGTCCAAAAACGCCAAACGCACGATTTGCGCCTAGCAAGGCTTGTTGGCGTCCTTTCGGCGGGAAAACACTTCTGCACGACTCTCCAAGGCGAGAGGGATCCGTCCACCAAAGGGGAAGTCTCTAGCCCCTTTCGTTCCTGCAGAAACCTCAGCTTCTTCTGTCCAGTCGAAGCTTCTTTGCACCCGCAGCTGGCATTTCCTGGGCATCTGCCCATCTCCGACTTGCTTGTGACTTTTGGACTTGGTCCCCTTGTTCCACAGGTACCCTAGATTGGAAATCCACAGTTGTTGCATTGCTGGTTTGTGTCTTTCCTGCATTATTCCTCTAACACGACTATTTTGTCCTTAGGGGAACTTTAGTGCACTTTGCACTCACTTTTCAGGGTCTTGGGGAGGGTTATTTTTCTAACTCTCACTATTTTCTAATAGTCCCAGCGACCCTCTACAAGGTCACATAGGTTTGGGGTCCATTCGTGGTTCGCATTCCACTTTTGGAGTATATGGTTTGTGTTGCCCCTATCTCTATGTTTCCCCATTGCATCCTATTGTAACTATACATTGTTTGCACTGTTTTCTAAGACTATACTGCATATTTTTGCTATTGTGTATATATATCTTGTGTATATTTCCTATCCTCTCACTGAGGGTACACTCTAAGATACTTTGGCATATTGTCATAAAAATAAAGTACCTTTATTTTTAGTATAACTGTGTATTGTGTTTTCTTATGATATTGTGCATATGACACTAAGTGGTACTGTAGTAGCTTCACACGTCTCCTAGTTCAGCCTAAGCTGCTCTGCTAAGCTACCATTATCTATCAGCCTAAGCTGCTAGACACCCTATACACTAATAAGGGATAACTGGGCCTGGTGCAAGGTGCAAGTACCCCTTGGTACTCACTACAAGCCAGTCCAGCCTCCTACAATGGGCCCGTGGCTGGATTGGTAAAGGGCAGAGAGCTCCAGTCCGACTCAGACGCCAGCAAGGTGGAGGTGGACTACTGGTTTGGGCTGGTATCATCAAAGATGAGCTTGTGGTGCCTTTTCGGGTTGAGGATGGAGTCAAGCTCAACTCCCAGTCCTACTGCCAGTTCCTGGAAGACACCTTCTTCAAGCAGTGGTACAGGAAGAAGTCTGCATCCTTCAAGAAAAACATGATTTTCATGCAGGACAATGCTCCATCACACGCGTCCAAGTACTCCACAGCGTGGCTGGCAAGAAAGGGTATAAAAGAAGGAAATCCACTGACATGGCCTCCTTGTTCACCTGATCTGAACCCCATTGAGAACCTGTGGTCCATCATCAAATGTGAGATTTACAAGGAGGGAAAACAGTACACCTCTCTGAACAGTGTCTGGGAGGCTGTGGTTGCTGCTGCACGCAATGTTGATGGTGAACAGATCAAAACACTGACAGAATCCATGGATGGCAGGCTTTTGAGTGTCCTTGCAAAGAAAGGTGGCTATATTGGTCACTGATTTGTTTTTGTTTTGTTTTTGAATGTCAGAAATGTATATTTGTGAATGTTGAGATGTTATATTGGTTTCACTGGTAATAATAAATAATTGAAATGGGTATATATTTGTTTTTTGTTAAGTTGCCTAATAATTATGCACAGTAATAGTCACCTGCACACACAGATATCCCCCTAACATAGCTAAAACTAAAAACAAACTAAAAACTACTTCCAAAAATATTCAGCTTTGATATTAATGAGTTTTTTGGGTTCATTGAGAACATGGTTGTTGTTCAATAATAAAATTAATCCTCAAAAATACAACTTGCCTAATAATTCTGCACTCCCTGTATATACATTTACTAATCATGAAGTTGGATTGAAAGCTTGTGAATATTTTGAAGGCAAAGAAGTATAGCAGCATTTGAACTCTCAAATATGCTACTCTCCATGATAGAAATGTGTCTTAAAAATAACATATTCATATTCAATCATGAGATTTTTTAACAAATGTGTGGGACAGCAATGGGCATTTCTCTCTCTCCAAATTATGCCAACCTAGTAATGGAATGGTGGGAGAGGGAAATAGCGTGGGGTAAAACCAATGATTTATACATGGACAAAATAGCATTCTGGGTACGTTTTATTGATGACCTTTTTATCATCAGGCATGGGTCACAGGAAGAGTAGTTAAAATGCCTAATGAAACTGAAATAAAAATTAAACATAGAATAACCTGTAACACTAAATTTACAGTGTGTGTGATTGAATGCCATTGTGGTTTAAAATATGTTAGCAGTTCAATTTGTATGCTTAAAAAAAGAATTTTGGAACACATTAGAGCGATTATACACAATGATATAACCTATGCAGTAGTTAAACATTTAAGAATGCATGAAACCAATAGTTGGAAAACCCTAAGATACTTTGGAATAGATCACATTCCTGAGCATGAAAGAGGGGGTGATAGAACCAGAAAGTTAAGACAACTAGAATCCAGATATATTATTCAAATGAGAACGAGAACACCTTTTGGTTTGAACAATGACGAGGAGCTTTTTGTTTACTTATGAATTGCCTGGCATTATGTAGAAAATT
Organism: Pleurodeles waltl; assembly: GCF_031143425.1. Lineage (NCBI taxonomy): Eukaryota > Metazoa > Chordata > Amphibia > Caudata > Salamandridae > Pleurodeles > Pleurodeles waltl. The sequence goes on along the minus strand of NC_090446.1, from coordinate 598,948,177 downwards.
AATATCTTATTGATCACGAGTACGAAGGTACACAGACTCTATATAGAGAATTCATTTTGAAAATATTCAAAAATGATTGAATTTCCATTTATTAAGTATTATATTTAATTTATAATTATCATGCATGAACCAGCATTCCATTCACAAGTAGAAAAAAATATTATTTTTTACATATAATGTTGTAAAGTGTAGATCTCTTCTTCTTTTCCCTTGATTTAATTTGAATGTAAAAGTATCGTGCATTTAGATTTACATTTTCTTGATTATATTTGATGTAATATGTGATTCAGACTCATTTGGAAATACGAAGTAGTTGATTATCGTTTATATTGTACTATAATGTCCACAATGCATTGCACTGGTAATCGCACTGTGTTAATATCAAAAGGGACAGAGAGAAAGGACTGAGAGACCTGGGAGAAGACTGTTAAGTAGAAACGCGTTGTTCTTTTGCACTGAATAAACTGAAGAATGAAGAATTAATCCCTATCAATATATATATATATATATATATATATATATATATATATATATATATATTTTATTTTTTTTATATATATAAATATATAATCGCCTAGTGGCGGTAGTTATGGTTAGGACCTAGTTTCAATAGAAAAAGCGCTTTTTGACTTGGCTATTTCTTTGGCGCTGCTTGACGAATCTTCACAAAATTGTACAAAAGAAGTGCCTTCTGGGGTCTTGTTGTACATGGAAAGGTCGGGGTTAATCCATCAAGTATGGGTTGAGAAAAAGGGGCTTAAGGGGGGTAAAAAAAAGTGTGTTTCCTGTGTTAATTCCCACAGACTCTTTCGACACGCTTGCAGCCAGAACCGCTTGACAGAATTACACCAAAATTTGGCAGGTTTTGGTCTGTAGATCACTGTTTTTGGTATTTGGTGTAAATCCATTCAGTAGTTGTCGAGAAAGTAAAGTAAAATCCAAATTTGTATATCTAGAAGTGTGAATACTTTCTGCCGAATTTGCCACGATTTGAGAATGCGCGCACAAACAGAAGTGCAGTGATTGGTGGGCCGCAACCTCAGGAGAAATCTGCAGCTGCAATTTTATATTACTGACACGGTTCGCAGGGCTAGAAAACAGATGATAGAAAGTAGTGTAAGGGGTCAGGTTGGATGTCACTTGACCCCCTAGTAGGGATATAGGGGTGTTTAGAGGACACAGTATGGGCATAAAACATCGAAGAAGTGTTTTTTTGCACCCTGTGTGATATTCCCGAATTCATCACGACCCCCAGTATGGCCTCCCCCATGTAATGTTGTGACAAATTTATGAATATCTCAAAATTGAAAAAACTAAATGCACCCACTCATACACTAACATAGGTACTCATGCACACACTCACAGACCTACTTAGCTGTTCATGCATGCCATCACAGATCCACTCAAAGACTCATGCATGCACTCAGAGACTTATGCACCCACGAACAGTCCCATTCGGAGACTCATGCACCCACTCACAAAACCACTCAGAGACACATACACCCACTCACAGACCCACTGAGGCACTCATGCACAAACTCAAAGACCCACTCAGAGACACATGTATGCGCTATTAAACTCAGAGACTTATGCACCCACTCTCAGACCCACTGAGGTACTCATGCACGCACTCAGAGACCCACTTTGAGACTCATGTAGGTACTCACAGACCCATTGAGGTACTCATACACACGCTCATATACCCAGTCAGACACTCATGCACACACTCATAGACTCATGCAACCACTCACAGACCCAGTGAGGTACTCAGGCATGCACTCAGAGACCCATGCACCCACTTACTCATCCACTGATGTTCTCGTGCACAAACTCACAGACCCACTCAGAGTCTCAGGCATGCACTCATCGGCTTGGAGACTCATGCACCCACTCACAGACCTACTGAAGTACTCAGACACACACTCCTACACCCACTCACAGACCAATTGAGGTACTCATGCTCACACTCATAGGCCCACTCAGAGACTCATGCACACACTCATAGACTCATGCAACCACTCACAGACCCAGTGAAGTACTCATGCATGCACTCAGAGACCCAGTCAGAGACTTTTGTACCCACTTACTCATCCGCTGAGGTTCTCATGCACAAACTCACAGACCCACTCAGAGTCTCAGGCATGCACTCAGAGATGCATGCACCCACTTACAGACCCACTGAGGTACTCATGCACACACTGATAGATCCACTCAGAGACTCTTGCACCCGCTCACAGATCTATTGAAGCACTCATGCACACACACTCACAAACCCAGTCAGAGACTCCTGTATGCACTCACAGACCCACTGAGGTACTCATGCAAGCACTCATAGACTCAATCAGAGACTCATGTACGCACTGATAGGTTCAGAAACTCATGCAACCACTCACAGACCTAGTGAGGTACTCATGCATGCACTCTGAGACCCACTCAGAGTCTCATGCACCCACTCACACACCCACTGAGATATTCATGCACACAGTCAAAGACAGACCCAGAGATTTATGCACCCACTCACAGACATTGATGGGCCCATTGTTATAAATACGCCAATTTAAGCACCTGTGAATTTTTAAGTTGGTGGTGTGTATTAAGGTCACTGAAAAAAACTAATGTTTCCGGGACATCATAGTTTGGAAATATAATTTAAAAAACGTAGAAATTCACTGAAAAAAACAAAGGTTACAGGGACGCTTACAGTTAGGAAATAGAATTTAAAAAACTAACAAATTCACTGAAAAAAGCCGAAGGATACAGGGACGTTAGAGATAGGTACTAAACTGACTCACACAAAAGCATAGAAATTCAACAGTCATAATTACCTGCCCTAACTATAAATTACACCCCAGCAACGCATTGTTAATGACCTCACATATTACATCACTCATGTATGGTTATTTCTTCTGTTTCCTAACTATAATGTCCCTGTAACTTTAGTTTTTTCAGTGTCTTATATATATATATAAAAAACGAAGTTGTCCTCATGTGAAAGTGCACTCCCAACAGGGTATATAAATGGGAATAAAAAGCAAAGCCAGCAACTCACAGTGAATTCTTTAAGCGGTTTCATTATTCCAGGCCTTATGTTGTAAAATCATCTCTGGACACAGTTTCTGGGTCAATCCCTTCATCAGCAGAGAAAAATATAAAAGTGTTTCACCCTGGTAGGTGCAGCCAGTGCTGGAAGTGTTCCAGGCATTTCTTTCTTTGTGAAAAGACCGATTGCATGGCTTCAGCTTGTCTAATTACAGGCACCTGATTAGTCTCTTTAAATACCATCCTCACCCCAGTGGGCCTCTCAAGTGAGTAACAGTGCATGCTGGTTGTGGTAGTCCTGCAATTTTTTAATTCTGCCCCAAGTGGGTTGCTGGAGCCAAACAAAATAATGAGACAAAGTGCAAAACCTATGTAGGCGAATCCAAAGTAAAAGTGTCAGATTTGCTGTTAATATCCCAACCTGGTTGCTCATATGTGACAATCTATTTTAGTCACACAGACCTGCTTCGATGTGCAGTGGTGCTGCTTTCCCTGCTGGACAGGCCGGTTAATTATAGCAAAAACAAAGATGTCCTCATGTGAACGCACACTCCCAACAGGTTATATAAACGGGAAACAAAAGCAAAGCCAGCAACTCACAGTGAATTCTTTAAGCAGTTTCATTATTCCAGGCCTTATGTTGTAAAATCATCTCTGGACATGTGTTTCTGGGTCAATCACTTCATCAGCAGAGAAGAATATAAAAGTGTTTCACCCTCGTAGGTGCAGCCAGTGCTGGAAGTGTTCCAGGCATTTCTTTCTTTGTGAAAAGACCGATTGCATGGCTTTGGCTTGTCTAATTACAGGCTGTGAGTTGCTGGCTTTGCCTTTTCTTCCCATTTATATAACCTGTTGGGAGTGCGCTTTCACATGAGGACAACTTCATTTTTTATATATATATATATATTTCATATGCAAATATGCAATTTATTTTTGATTCGTTTAAAATAAATAATTCCTGGATCATCATATTAATTCTTAACATTTAATCTAACATTACTATATTCTTTTAATAATAATTATAACTTAATTAAATGTACATTTAATTTGATAAAATACCCATCTCTGAGCCCTTAAAATACACATTACCACATCTATACACTACCCATCCCTGAGCACTAAAACTCCTTAGTACTCCTATATAGAACCCACCCATGATCCCTAAAACTCCACACTACCTCTTGCACTACCCGTCACTGAGCCCTAAAAAAGTAATACTACCCCATGCACTAACAGTCCACAAGCCCTAAAAGATCAATATTGCCGTTCTACACCACCCAAACCCCTTACTACTCCTGTACACTGTCAACCCTTGACACTAAAAACACCTTACACCTGCCATATGCTACCATCCCTCACCCATAAAACACCTTGCCCATCCCTAAATCCTAAAAAAAATACTATTACATATATGTTTAATAAAATTATAATCATTAAATTGTATTTTATTTTAACTAGTGAAAAAATAATTCTTCTTTAATAATTGTTCGTATTACGTAACATAAAATGTATTTAATTTTGCAAATTTTTTAGAAATTAATTATTATTAATGAAATGTACATTCCATTATCATTCTTTTGAAAACTAAACAAGGGTGGTTAATTGCAGACCTAACTCCAGTTAAAACATATGCTTGATATGTATAACACATTGTAAATCCATAATATTTACATGGTAAATAGTTGCTTTATAATCATTAACAGAAAATGAAAAATAAAAAACAAAACAACTGCGCTCTTGTGGGCTCATCACAAGATTCAACAGCTTAGTACATGCTAGGAGTTGCCACCTTCCTCTGAGAGAAACCATACCTAATGGGCATCTCTTATGAATAAAAAGGAATAGCAGAATAGAAGCAGCAAATGCTAAAGATAGAGATGATACCCTTGAGACGTTTGTGGAGGGGTGTTATAGAGAAGAGGCATTAATAAAGGCAATAGAGAGAATTAAGAGACCATGAAACTGAAGGACGTTTTGGGCCTAATTCACAAAGGTAAACTCAGACGTTTGGTTTAAGTTTAGACCAAACGTTTAAGTTTATGATTTTTAGGAATTCACAAAGGGCATTTACAAGTAGTATCTTTACGTCCGCATTCGGGCATTGCTTGCCATTTGTGGTCCATTCCCATGGTGAATATCTATATCATAATCAAAAAAACAAAGAGCTTAAAACTTAGTTATAGTTTGGAAGCTATGAGTTATTATCACAATATGAAAACAACTAAAATACACAAACCTTTGAAATTTCAAAGTTATGGTTATTACTTTCAACTATATCTTTCACCCCGTTCCAAAAATACTATAATTTTCAGACCTCAGAAGACAGTGGTAAGAAAAAATACTTAGCCACCCAACATGTTTTTTTTTTAAATAAACGTGTTTTAAATTGTAGAGTGTACTGCCATTGATTTGAGTATTGCTAAGCAGAGTGTTATGGAGTACAGTAGAGGACAGTGTCACACAGTGAAGTGGCCTACTGAGGACTTGTACAGAATGGAGTGGTGTAGAGTAGAATTGTGTAAAGTGGAGCGGTGTACAGTGGAATAGCATAGAGGGGAGTAGTGTACAGTGGAATAGCATAGAGTGGAGTAGCGTAAAGTTGAGTGTCGTGAATGGAGTGGAGGGCAGTAGAGAGGCATAGAGTAGCGTGGCATAGAGAAGAGTGGTGTAGAGTGGAGTAGTGTAGAGTTGAGTGGCATAGAGTGAAATATGGTAGAGTTGGATGGCATAGAATTGACTGGCATAGAACAAAATAGCTTAGAGTGCAGTTGCATAGAGTGCAGTGGGATAGAGTGGAGTGACAAGAGTAAAGTGGCCTAGAGTGGCATAGTGTAGCATGGAGTGGTGTTGAATGGAGTGGTATTGAGTGGAACAGCACAGAGTGGAGTGGTGTAGAGTGGAGTGGCATAAAGTAGAGTGCCATAGTGTGGAGTGCCATACAATTGAATAGCTCCAGTGGAGTGGTGAAGAGTCCAGTGTCACAGAGTGGAATAACGAGGAGTGGAATAGAGTAGGGTGGAGTGGCATATAGTGGAGTGGTGTACAGTGGAGTGTCCTTCAGTGGAATGGCATACAGTGGTGTAGAGAAGTGAAGCATAGAGTGGAGAGGCATAGAATGGAATAGCATTGAGTGGAGTGCCATACAGTGGAGTGGCATACACTGGAATGCCGCAGAGTAGATTTGTGTACACAGGAATAGCATAGAGTGGAGCAGCATAGAGCGGAGTGGCATGGAGTGGTGTAGAGCATATTGGAGTACCGGAGAGTAGCATATAGCGGTTTAGAGTCTAGTGGCTTACAGTGGAGCGGCATAGAGTAGAATAGCATACAGTGTTGCAATGTACAGTTCAGTGGCATAGAGTGGAGTGGCATAGAGTGGAATAGCATAGCATGGAGTGGCATACATTGGAGTGGAGTGGCATAGAGTGGAATAGAGTAGAGTGGAGTGGCATTCAGTTGAGTGGTGTGCAGTGGAGTGGCTTGGAGTATACCAGCATACAGAAAAATGGCATAAAGTGAAGTGACGTAGAGTAGAACAGTGCAGAGTGAAGTGGCATACAGTGGCGTAGAGTGAAGTGGCATACAGTGGCGTAGAGTGAAGTGGCATTCAGTAAAATAGAATACAGTGGAGTGGGTAGAGTGGAGTGGCATACAGTGGAGTAGCGTAGATTGGAGTAGTGTAGCACAGAGTGGCGTAGAGTGGAATAGCTTAGAGTTAAGTGAAACGGAGTAAAGTGGCATAAATTTGAGCGCCATAGACTGGAGTGGCATTGAGTGGAGTGGCTTAGAGTGGAATGGCGTAAAGTGGTGTAAAGTGGACTTACGTGGAGTATAGTGCGTACAGAAGAGTGGTGTAAAGAGAAGTGACGTAGAGTAGAATGGCAGAAAGTCAAGTGGCGTAGATTCAAGTAGCGTAGATTGGAGTGGTGTAACGTGGAGTGGTTTAGAGTGGAGCAGCATAGAGTGGAGTGGTGTAGAGCAGAGTAGCATACAGTGGAAGAGCATAGGGTGAAGTGGCATAGAGTGCAGTGGTGTAAAGTGGAGTGCATGCAGTACAGTGGTGTAGGAAAGTGCCTCTTTTTGACATGGTTAGCCCCACTTTTTGCCTGGTACCTGATGTGATTTAGGCTGAAAATATACTGGTTTCCTGTCACCCAGGTCCCTAGTGGCAGACTTCTTTCCCAACACTGTACAATTATTTGCCCTATTGGCAACCCTTTAGCACCCTCTCTAAGTCTCTAGTTAATAGTACCCCTGGTACCTAGGGACTGAGGTACTAAAGAGGGTCCCTAAAGGCTGCAGCATGAATTGTGCCACCCTAACAGACCCCTCACCAAGCACATCACAGGCTGCCATAGAAGGCTGTGTGTCTTGGTGCAGACAAAAGGGAAAACACGACAAGGCACACACCCTGTGTGCCACACCCCCTAACACAGAATGCAATATATGTAAATTGCCCCTACAGCAAGCTTTACAGCCCTAGGGCAGGGTACGTTATATTACAGGTGAGGGCATATCTGACGTCTTTGTTGATTCCTAGACATAGCGAGTGTTCAGGGAAGCCATTTCAAACGCATGTGCTGGACACTGGTCAATACGAGTTCCTCATCTACATGATGGCTTCACTGAGGATAGGGATGTTTGGTATCAAACATCTTGTATTGATAAACCCACGCTGATTCTAGTGATAGATTTATCAATACATGCACCCAGAGGGCACCTTAGAGGTGCCCCCTGAAAACCTACCAGCCTCTGGTGTGCTTGCTGACTACTTTTAATAAGTAAATTTACAAGGGGAAGTGAATAGGTTGATGAAACTTTTGACTCTCATTTAAGATGTTCCCACCATAGATTCAGTATATGCAGATCAATAATCAGTAAGCAGTCAATGACATTAATAATCAATGATAATTACTAGCATTAGTAATCAATAGGAGTCAGTAATTATCACACACCATGACCTTTCAGTCATGAATAACCACAGCTTTTAGTAAAAGTTAGAATATTTATTTCCCTAAATTAACAATGCTAATGTCATGTAAGATAATCTCAAAATCAAATGATAAACATACAGAAACTTCACTGGCTGCCCAAATTAGCAAAAGAAATGCAATCTAATCAAGGCTTGAACAATTACACATTCTAAGGTTACGGTGCAAATTAATAACAAGAACAATTGCCCAAACGATATTAAATACATTTAGATTCAACAAAGGAAAGACATCGATTGTTACTCCATATAGCGAACTTTCATTAGTGAGGATCCTTATCTGACACCAGATTAGCATTAGCATGTTGGGATTCATGCAAACTAATTTAGTCAACACCAATTTAGAAAACATCTAACTATTGCTCTATCAAAATAGTGCGTTTGGTACCTAGAAAGAAAAAGCAAATAGGCATAACAAAACACATGCGTGACAGTATACCTCTTCTCACTCAAGTGGATCAGCAAGCTAAGATAGTCTTAGTCATCAGGACATTAGTTTGGTCAGCAAGGCATCAGGATTCAGCATCAAAGTTCAGAAAACGCAAAGTCTTTAAGCATTAAAGTAAGGCATGTCTCTAGACGCTCAGTGAAGTAATGGCTTTTCGGCAAGAAGGAAATAGGCAAATGTGCTGTCTTCCATCAGTTCAGTCTGGTTAAGTTAGATTTCCTAAAATTACTTCCCAAGTCCCTATTGGTCAAGAAATCGCATGTTCGCACTTTGTCCAATAAAACTAAAACTTAAAATCTATAATTTCTACTAGTACTCGGTTCACATGTTGCTGATTGGTTTAGCTTGTAATGTCTTCATCATCCGGCTCGTCAGGTAACAATATTGCAGCTTATACTCCAGTCAGTGTCTCCATTGTTCTTCTCCTGAGAAAGTCGGTCTTACACACATTACACTTATTTGGTTACATTTAGCAAGAACAGTGTCTTCTAGCAAGTGTTTCTCATGAGAAAGACCTTTAGCTATGAGCACATTTGGACAGTACAGTGAAAAATCACAATTTTAATTCTTTAAGCAGACATTTTATTAACTCCTAAGAAATACAGCTTGACATGAGGCTGTGCAACTAGGCCAAGACCTCCACTATTAATAAGTATTACTAATTACCTCCACTATTACTAAGGCCTACAATTAATAAAGCTAAGACATAATGCATAACCTTTAATATGATGTACTACTACATTAATCAAACATAAGCTCCTTACTTCATATTAATAAGCCATTAATAAGTATACTTCGTGAACATTGGTGGCCACTCATGTGGACACATTTTCAAATGAGTGCATTATCTTTCTCTATATTATTACATTTTCTACGCAAATCCATCACTCAGAATACATGAATATTAATTCATATTTTTATTAGAACACCCGCTCTAGCACCACCAGACAAGAGTCTGACCCTCTAAGGGGAGAGCCTTTGCCCTCGGGTGGTCAGCTACAAAGCCTGCTCTGGGCAGGGTGTTACACACTCCAATCAAGACCTCCACCCTCATAATGAGGCCTGTGTGTTGTAAATGACATCCTAGGATTGGCTGGGAGTGCCCAGCCAGGGCGCTCCTGGGCAGACTGGAAGCCTGTGCCTGTTCTCTTCAGCCCGGCAACCTCATTATGCACATACATGCGCAATGAGGAGAAGTGCTGTGCATTCCCCCTCAGTGTTCGTCACAGTCCATGGCCCGCCCCTTTTATTACAAAACAATAATAAATATTGTTTACTATAATTTTGTATTAAAAGGTTTGCATCAGCTGCTGCTGCTGGCGGGGGGAGGATGCTCCTCCACCCTAGCAGAGGAGCCAGGCTTGAATGACAGTTCACCAACATTTTCCAAAGTTTATTTTTTCTGAAATAAGCTCCCAAAGCGGCAGTTTGTTTCAGAAAAATAAAAAAACAAATCTCCTAGGGAATGTGGGGGGGGGAGGGGGTGTTCATTATTTTTTTCTGGTCCTCACAATCAGGTTTATTCTCGCAGTAATGTACAGGTAAAAAATAATTACACCATCCACCCTATTTAGGGTGGATGGTGTTTTGTTATTTCTCTGAGGGCCAGGGTTGGATTGGTAAACTGGGCATTCGGGCAACGGCCGATAGGCCGGTGCCTGAGGTCCAGTCATGGGCTGATTTTCTTTCCTCCAGTTGTGCCTGTTGTGAGTGGTTTCAGGATGAGTTGAAGAGTCCGGCCTCAGCTGTAATTCTCTGGGGCCTAAGCACGCTCTTTGGAAGCCTGCAGCAAGGACAAGAGGAATCATGTCCCCTCACCTCTTAGCAAGGGCTGGCAACGTCCTCAACAGTACCCTGCAGGGAAGGCCCATAAATAGTGTGTGGGGCTGGTTTGGGCCGGTTGTTGACACACAATAATGCGATCAGATTGAGCCGGGGAATGGGAGGGAGTAGGAACAGCATCGCTGGAGCCCAGCTGTGAAAAGCCATTTTCACACCTTTCCTCGGTATGAGGCCGTCTGTGTGTTTATCTGACCCATCCCCTGTTCCTCCAGCACACGATAGGCCTGAGCCTCTCTGGAGCCCAGGCGATGCAGGTCATTTCACACACTCTCGTCCTTGCAGGACAGGGCATTGCACTGCCCTTGTCCCTGTCCCTCAGGCCTTTTGAGCATGCACTGCAGCAGTGCTGTTCCTGAGAGCCCACGGACATTGGGGCTACCTGAGGAGGAGGCAAGGAGAGAGGACGAGGAGAGAGAAGTTAAAAGTAAGGGGGCAGAGAAAGGGTAGAGAAGAGGCTGAAGGGAAGGACATAGAGCCGGTGAGGTGTGGGAAAGGAAGGAGGAAAAGACAGAGAAAGGGCTACAGAAAGAGTAAGAAACCCAGAAAGACACCAAGAGAGAAGATAAGAAATAAAGAGCTGGATGGAAGCAGTACAATTGTGGTAAAAGGGCAGGCGAGACGGTTACAGGTGGAGTACCATGAGGGGGTGGAAGAGAGGTCGAGAGATTAAGTGCAGTGAAAGTGAGAACACACACTAGTGAGATAAAAGGTGTGTGAGAAGGTGAGCAGTAGAGAGTTTTGTGATGTGCCACACTGGCTCTGCTTCCTGAGTGGGAGCGTGCAAGTGTTGTGTTTTAATGTTTTATGATGCAAACTCTGCACCTCGGACTACACGTGATACACTTACCTGTTTATCTGTAGTGTGTATTTGTAGAGGATGGCAAAGGGCTTTCATACAGGCGTCACTGTGCAATTTTGTAAGCACTTTGGCTCAATATTAATACTGTGTTTAAGCCAAATTTGTGTCATTTTTTTATGCAAATTCAGCGCAAACCTAACTCCATATTTATACTTTGGCGCTAGACTCGTCTAGTGCCAAAGTCATGGAGTTAGTAATTTTTTGCTAGCGGGAAACGACCTTCTGTCAATGAGATGCAAGGTAGGCGTTCCTGTGCAAAAAAATGAGAATATGGCCTTAGCGCCATAGTTATTACCCGTGCTGAAATCAAACATGGGGGAAGAGGGTCCGGGCAGGCGTTAGGGGAGCTGTGGGCCTATTTCCATGGTCAGGAACCATGGAATGGGCCCACAGGTGCCCTTCCCTATCCCCAGGGACACCACCACCCACACCAGAGGGACGCCAGTGGATGGGGGGGACCCTATCCCAGGTCAGACAGGTAAGTTCAGGTGAGTATTTCAAATATTTATGTTAAGTGCCATAGGAGGGCCTAACCTGACCCCCCCTACATGACACTGGGCCCAATGGCATGCCCAGGGGACATATGTCCCCGGGCATGGCCATTGGGGTGGTGGGTATGACTACTGTCTTTACTAAGGCAGGAGTCATGTTCATGGGGGTTGTGCGTCAAAGGATGACACTAGTCTGGTTAGAGGCATTTTTATGCCTCTTACTAGACTAGCGTTATCCTTCGACACACAACCTCCTGTTCCCCCTACGCCTCCCCCACCCGGCTAGCGTTCTTTTTCATGACTCTAGTCGGAACTTACCGCCGGCTACCATCATACCATAAATATGACACCGGGCCGGCATCTTGGAGTGGTGCTGGGTGGCGGTATACTTTTTCACGCAAAACTGCATTAGTTCAGTTTTGCGTGAAAAAGTATAAATCAGGGCCTGAATGTATACAAATGTCACTTTTACCAAATTGAAAAGTACTCAATCTTCCTACCCATAAAGATGATTTAGTTTTGCCTTTATTAGAACACTTCACCTGCAGGTCACACCAGATGTTACCAGCATTCACGACTCTTGTGCCATCTTGCTGGATCACATTACTAGTAAACGCCAATACACCCTTGGAGCCTCTGTGGCCCTTTGCCTGGTACCAAGCCCTGTACAGTCACTGCTGCTTATGTCCTAGAACTCAACAGTGAAACAAGCTTAGCAGACCCCTTCTCCAACGTTTGGAGCAAACTAGGGGGCATATTTATACTCTGCTTGCGCTGGATTAGCGTAATTTCTTTTTACGCAATTCGGCACAACACTAAGACCATATTTATACTTTGACGTCTGACCCCGTGAATGTAAGAATTTCTCAGTGTGTGTCATTTTCTGGATGCGTGAACCCGCATTGCGTTAATGACATGCAAGGTCAGCGTTCCCGTTCAAATAATGACTTAAACACCTGTGCGCCATATTTATCCAACCGGGCAGGGTAGGCGTTAAGGGACCTGTGGGCTCTTTTCCATAGTGGAAGACCATGGAAGCAATCCACAGGTGCCCTTTCCTGCCACTCTAGCCTACCCCTGGAGGACACCCATGGATGGGGGGACCCATCTATGGTGAGTGCAGAAGCTTTTTAAAATTTATTTTAAGTGGCATGGGGGCCTAACTTGGGCCCCCTTATATGCCACTGTGCCCAATGGCCATGTCCAGGGGACAGAAGTCCCCTGGGCATGGCCATTGGACAGGGGGGCATGACTCCTCTCTTTGCTAAGACAGAACTTATTTCCATGGGGGTTGTGCGTCAAAAAATGGTGCAAGTCAGTTTAGAGTCAATATTTTTTACTCTAACCTGACTTGCACCATTCTTTGACGCACAACCCCTATTCTTCCCTACGCCTCCACTGCCCGGTTTGAGTCATTTATTTTGACGCAAACCATGCCGCAGCACCGGCCAACGTCATTCCATAAATAAGGTGCCTGGCTGGCGCATTGGAATGACGCTAGCCGGCTGTAAACTTTTTGACGCAAATCTGCCCAAGCACTGATTTGTGTCAAAAAGTATAAATATGGGCCTAGGTTGTTTATAACATATTCAATCAGTACTGTCACCTCTAAGCAGCTGCCACTTTAAATGTGCTTAAAATAGGACAGCAAAGGTTCTTCTAAACACATTGTAATACTGGGTGACAATATCTGAATTTCTAATAAGGTTTTTAATAATGTTGGGAGATGTTCTTCCCTTCCCCAACAGTAAGGGACACTCAATCTTCCCACCTCACCTTCCTGTGGCTGGGCCACCTTCCACACTCTCTAGCCTTCCAGAGAAGGAAAACATCCAGAGACATTTTAAAGAATGTGCAATATGGACCAATATAAAGTCCTCCACATTTCGAGGTCCTCCTGAAAAAATAATTTCTCGCTCTTTTTGTTTGCCTCTAACTTTTTATAATAATCTCTCTTTCTCTCCCTCTGTCTGTCATTGGCTGTACCTCTTTCTGTCCATGTCTTCCCACTTTCTTTCTGTCTACCCCTTTCTCCCCTCATCCATCACTTGTTCTAGCATCTCTCACTATCTGCCTTCACTCTTTTTTACTGATCTCTCTACTTCCCTCTAACTTTCTATTCACCTTACCTCCCTCTGTTTATTTTCCTCCTCAATACCTTTGTACTTCACTGTTTGTTATTTCTTTTTTTTCTACATAACTTTCTTTTCCTCATTTCTCTCTGCCTCACCAGTCACTAAATCACGGATTTATCGTCCCCCAACTCTCTGACTATCTTTATGTTAACTGTTTTATTACTCTCCACCTCTATTTATAGGCCTCACTTATATTTCTGTCTCAGATCTCCCCCTTACTTCACTTCAGCTCTTCTACCCCACCCCTTTCTTTCCCTCTCTCTTCATTGATCTCTACACCTCCATGTTTCTACCACTCAATTTCTATTGCAGCCCTTTCTACCACATTTCTGTCTGCCTCCCCTTTCTGTTTAAAATACACCTCTCTATATCCCACGTGTCACCACCTTTCTCTCTGCTACTATCTGTGTCTACCTCCACATCTTTTCCGCTCTACTCCATCTTTACTCCACCCCGTCTCAGCACCACACAGTACTTTTCATTTTGCCGCCCTGTCTCTCTCAACCGTATCTATTTATTTATCTCACCACTCCATCTCTGTGCCTCACTTCCCTCTGCCTTTCTCACCCCCTCGCTTTACTGCAACACTCACTTCCTCCCCTTTCTCTATTTGTCACAGTACCCAACCTCGCACTTAATCTCATTTGATCACAGTCTCTCCTCTCCACTTCTTGCTACCTCTCTCCCCTCTAAGTCATTTGTCTCCCAAACATACTCCTTTATTACTAGCCCTCTGTCTCCACCTCTAGACTTCTTTTTAAACTATCATTGCATTTTTTCACTCCTTTTCAAATCTATATCTGGACCACTTTTTTAACATACCTTCTCTGTCTCTTTCTTTTTAATTCTCCCTATGTCACCTCTCAGGCTTTTCCTCACATTCTCACTCTTCCTCTGTCTGAATCCCCCCTCTCTTTCTCTACCTCACTTGTCTCTCTACTTCATATATTTTCTGTATCAATAAACTTTTTCTGATATTCACCTCTTTCAATTTACCTTTCTGTCTTCACTATCCAGTTTACCAAACCTATCTTTCTGTGCTCTACTTATCATTCTGCCCCTCTGTATACCTCACCTCAGCTTGCATTTCTCTGTACTTCTACCTTATCTTTTTGTTTGTCTACCTCTACAGTCCTCTGTCTCTAGCTCTCTCCAACTCAACCCTCTTCCTACATTACCTTTCTCTCTAGCTCATCCCTCTGTGCAGTGGCATAACAAGGACCCCGCAGCCCCTGCTGTATTAGGGGTCCCTCAGCACAGTACCCTATCCGAAGAGAACCTTAGTGAGTCCGGAAGGGGGGCCCTTCATGTGCTGTGCAGGGGGCCTCCTCAAGTTTTGTTACGCCACTGCCTCTGTGTACTCCATCTCTTAACATTTCAATATCCCAATCACTCTGAACATATCTACCTCAAACTCCCTCTCTATCTACCGCTCCCCTTTCTACCTCTCCATATCTTTCTTTCTGTCCACCTTGCCATTCTCTTTCTACCTTGTCTCCTCATCTCACCTATTGCTACACATTATCACTGCCTCTACCTCCCTCTTTCCTCTACTTTACATTTCTCTCTGATATTAGCATCACCTCACTGTCCTTACTATGTTGCATACTCAGCACAGCTTGAGATTACTACCCAGCCAGAGAAAGAAAGGCACAGGAACAGAAATATGCAATAAATTATTTTATTTCACCTGATACAACAGTAAAAATCCTTGGTGAAGCGCTTCAATGTTCTCTGTTGCAGATAGCATGCCAATGATGAAGAGGGATTTATTTGTGATCACAAATATTTTGCAGTGAAAGCTACAATCTCAAGCACTATGCACATATGTTTTCATATTATGCACTGTTCAACTAAGCATCTACCAAGTCACCATTGCTGGCTCTTTCTTAAAATGGCAGACACCAACTTATTAGACACTGATTTTTACATAACATGTTTATATCACAAAATATTGAGAATGCAAATCACAAACAAATGGCGTTATCAATGCTTGCTCAAGCTTTATTTTGGTACTGTTTGGCTGGCAAACACTGGGCAGCTTCAGCTGTAGGTATTATTGCATGCCCCCATTTTTGAAAGGTTAACTTTTAGTTCAGTGTGTTTTGACATCATGAGGGCTTAACCGACAATAACTAATAAATATTACAGTTGTTCTAAACAATGACTACCAAAATAGGTATTGCCTGGGTCTCCAAAAATCCTTTAGATGGCACTGTAAAGAACAGGGCTGGGGGAATTTCTGCCTCTGGGTTCTGACCTCACCCCATTCCCATCTAGCCACAAGCTTCTAGAGTGAAGAGAAGTGTAATATAAAGATTTCCTTCCTACCTCTTGATTTCCATGCCCACTTTTACCAGAGAACTGAAACAAGCTAGATTCTGCAGTGCCCAGTACCAGCAGGATCCAGAGGTCTCACATGGACAAAGAAAAGAGCTAACTAGTCCACAGGTGGACAGGAGACCATGCTTCTATATACTGCTGCAGCAGACCACTTCTTTAACTCCTTCTATCCCAGCTATCTCCTGTACTGCCTAAGAGGAAGAAATCACGGCCTAGAAAAAGGCCTTCAGGAGCCTAGTTCAGTTACTGGGGCCCAGCAAGGATTCTGACCACAAACGTCCCATCTAAAAAAAAAAACAGGGTCCCCCAGCTGTTTGTTTTCTGTAACTCTGCCAAGCCAGTAGAATCACAGGCCCAGAGTATCAACTCCTGGGGACCATTTATTTCAGCTTTCAAACTCACTCTCCCCTCAAGGACAGACCAATGGAGGCTTAACCACATCCTTCCATCTTGGCTTTATGCTATATCTCTATGATGATCATAGTCCAGGTAATGGTTGGGAAAGGATAAAATCACTTTGCTGAGCAAGGCACTGACACTGCAGGTAAGAATTCAGATTTCAAAGTTGCAATGTTTCTATTCTTGACCAATGTTAATGAACCTCTTACAAGCTTTAAAATGCCTACTTTACCACACATAAGTGCAACAATGAGTCCCCTGATATTAATATATCAGTGTTTCATGAAAGGCTGCGATGTATGAATGTGGGCAACTATTGTAGGGTTGCCCAGGCCTATTTTTGATCCCAATCCGACCCTGCTGAGGGCCCCTACTCTGTCAGGTTGTCAGGGGGAGTCTTCTATCAAAGGACTCCACAGAAAACTTAAGGTCTGCCTGTCCCTGAACGAGGCTGAAAGTTTGGCGGACCAGGTAATCTGTTGTGTTTATAACTGAGTACTCTGTCACCAAACTCTAGATCAGTTTCCCTGTGTCCAAGGTAGCTTTAGAAAAGAGCACTTTCATTTCACTAAAGAAGCCCACGGGGGAAGATGGCAACTTTTAGAGGCATACATGTTGAGACTCCTTCCCTTTTCCAGTTGCCACTTGATCAGTAGTCTTTTGATTAGACCTGTCTTCCCAGCACTAAAAAAATGTCTAGCTATTGCATCAAGAATTTTCAATTCTATTAAGGGCACGGAGGTGAGCATTATGCTTTCTCTTTCTTTACTGAGAAAATGACAGCAGCCAATCAAAGTTAAAGTATACAAAAAACTACATTTCCCAATAATCTTGTAGTCCATAACCTGTCCAATCCCAGGCCAACTCTCCATATAAATGTTCCCTGTTTCCTTAGTCCTTCCTCTTTATTTGAAATAAGAACATGACATCCTGATTTCCACAAACTGAATTCTTCAACTTCTCAGTGGAGAAAATAAACTGCAGCCACTGGCTGAAACTGGAATCACCATCTTGTCGCAAGCGAAACTCTGGATATTCATGCACCTTTATTGTCGGATCCTAGGAACAAAAGAAAATGCGCTAATAAACTGGCAATGAATTATTACATGGGTGGGTACAAGTCAAGATACATGAGAAAAAACATATCATTCAAATAATCCAACTGAATTATATTTTAATAGCATAAGTACTTCAGGAAATATAATTTGGAATACACAATAATAATAATAACAATAATAATAGTAATAATAGTAATAGTAATAGGGTGGGATAATTCTCGCCTCCGTGTCCTTAATAGAATTGAAAATTCTTGATGTGATAGCTAGAATTTGTTTCTTCTATGTCAGGACCGGAGGATTCAGATTATGCTAGTTCAAAGCTGATCTACCACTGCAGATACTACATCAACAACAGGCTTATGAAAAAAGACCTTAAAACTATTGTCAGAAGACCAATCTGCAGCAGTCATGATATCCTCCAAACGAGAACCAACGCTAAAGGATTTGGATGCCATGGCGCCACGTACTGAATGTACTCCAAAAATGGTGGAATCAATACCAGCCTCCCTAGCAACCATTTGACCCATCTAGCCAAAGTGGCCGCTGACACTGGAGCAAAAGGGCTTTGTAGCGATATGAGCAATTGTCCTTGCGCATCCCTGCGCCTCTCTCAAGTGCAATCCTCGTAGTCCTTTAAACATTTAACCACACATAACTTCTGATTATGGGGAAAAGCTGGATAAGAAATAGTCCAAGTTGAAGTTTTAGTGTGTCTAGTAGTGAAAGAAACTCCAGATGGAGTAAAAACTTTTCCTGCTAAATCCAGGGTGCTTACATCAGACACCCGTCAACAATTCGTACCATTGGTTTCTCCAACAAAATTGAAGGAAACAGGGATGCAGAGTGAAAATTGGCACTTCTAGGTAGGCGTCCTTGAGATCCAAGCGGACAAGCCAATCCCTTTTTTGCAAAAGATCTCTTAATAAGTGTATACCCTCCATTTTTAAATGGCAGTAAACTATCCAAGAATTGAAAGTTGTTAGATGGAGAACTAGACGTTAACCTCCACCTTTTTTCTGGACTAGGAAAATTGTACTGACAAAACCTGTTGGATGGGGAAGCGTCTTGATTATTGCTTGTTTGCAAAGAAGCGCGACGATTTAGTTGTCTATGAAAGCGCTCTCTGTTTGGGAAAAATGAAGAGGGAAAGGAGCTACTTCCTGTCTGGGAAGGGAATAAAATTCTAGCCTGTAACCTTGAATTGTCTGCAAAATCCATGGATCTTGAGAAATGCGCTCCCAAGCCGGTAACTGCCATTTCAGCCTCCCTCTCAGAATAATCTCTGAAAAGGGAATTACTCTCACCTAATGCTGCAATGTCTGCGGTGTTGACACAACCTCGTCCACCGCCTTTGTAGGCGCAACCACGGCCTCTCCTGTTCCTGGAGGGCTAGAATCCAGATGAAGCTTGGTAGGAGCCTCAACATCTCTGGAAGTATCCTGAGGTCTGATAAAAAGCTTGGCCTGGCGCTCAACCTCAATAGCGTTCGGCCCTGGTAAAAAGGCCACCGCTAAACATCCTCTTCATAGAGGTCTGAGTTTTGTCAAGGGCAGAAAAGAGAGAGACGTTTTTGCCTGGGACTTTTACAAACTTATCATCAAAAAGCAGGTCATTTGCCAATGTTCCAGGCTCTGTAGGGGCCAGTTCATCTAATTTAAAGTGTATGCACATCAAGAATGACTTCCATCATTCCATAGATGTGGCACAATTGGCATTACCTGGAAGACATAAAGCCTTCTGTGCCCATTCCAAGATGGCTTCAGGGTCCAACGGCGTACTGGATTCTTTTGCCTGCTAGCTCCAGGATTTTTGTAATGGGCCCGAGATGTCAATAAGCTTGTCCTGGCAAGATCTCTGGGTCCGATCAAGGCCCTTCTTAGGATCTCTAGTAAACTTCTTGAGGAACGTGGCTACACTAGGGTCTAGTTCAGGGGTATCAGTCACCTTACAGATTAAAGAGGGACGAGAGCATTCAGAGTGTAATGTATTACGCACGTCTTTATCAAAACGTTTATACAGTCTCTCCTGCACATAGTGTGCCACCTCCATACTTGGCAACCACTCTGTAAATCTTGGATGTATTATGCCTTCAGGCTCAAAGAGTAAATTATTTTGACCTACAGTCTCCTTCGAGGTATGGTGCGTCTTGCGCTTGCGTCTGGCAGGTTTCTTGGTTTCCACTAGCACTTGGTCTGAGTTGGAGGAATGAGAGTCAGAGGATTGGGACTCCTCAGCCCGTGGTACTGAAGGGGTTGGAAAAGTCTCCATAACCAATGAGACCCCTTGCCTGTACGCATGGTCTTTGAGTACTGAGGCAGCCATTTGAGTAAATATCTCTGCAGAGGATAAAGATCCCATAGAAGCTCCCGGGGCAAAGCCCACATCATCAGACTAATTTTCTCTATTTAATGTCTCAGAGGGTGGTCGCCCCATCAATTCTCTCTGCCCAAACCTCACTAGAGGCTGTGCAAAAGGCTTTAAAGCTTTTATTAGAGCTTGATTGACAGACTCCTGTACATGATAACCCAGGGACTGTGCCAATCTCTCCTCCATCTGATGTTCAAAAGGCACTTCTGCCTCATCTTGGTAGTATTCATCTGCGTAATACGCCATGCGTAAAAAGCCAGTGGATATGAAGGAGTTCAAATGAGGGGGGGGGGGGGGGTAATTCGCCCCAGCAGGTCACCAAAGGAGAAACTCCTAATAAGTAAAGAGACAAAATCTCATAATATGGCCCAAACTTGAAAGTGGAGGGAGCACCTGCTCACAGTTCCCCTATGGCGAAGACCTTCAACGTTTTTACGTCCCGTTGGGCGTTCAGAGGGATCTGCACAACACTTGAAGTATATGTGCTGCACTCGAGCCAATCTCCAACACTAATTGCAGTTGGAAATCGTCTTGCGCGCATGCAGGTGCATAGAAATAGAGAAAGGACTTGGTCCTCAAGGCAGCATTCAGCTGGCCTCCACGGGAGACCAGGAAACAATGCGCATACGGCAAGCAGTCACGGAGCGCTCTGAATGCTGGGCGGTGATGCGACTACGCTGGTGCGACCAATCCAAACGAGGTTTCCAAAGGATCGGTCGTGTACAAGCATGACGATGTGCACCCAGAAAAGAGAAGGAGTCCTCTTACAAGTGCCGATCAATCCCCGCTCCCGCTCCATGGGCCTGAAACCCATAAATCATAAAACATAAAATGCACATCAACAGAAATGTTGCAGTTACTTATCTCTGGCTGCAGCAGCAAAGAAAGAGGAAGGACTAAAGAAACAAAGACATTTATATGGAGAGCTGGCCTGGGATTGGGCAGGTGATGGACTACAGGAGTATTGGGAAATGTAGTTTTTTGTGTACTTTGAAACTTTGATTGGCTGCTGTCATTTTCTCAGTAAAGAAATAGAAAGCATAATCCGGCGCCTCCCATACTGACATAGAATCAAGGATCTGCAGATATATTAGGAGAGGGTCGATGCCTTGATGTTGAGATGACCCAGTGAGTGAACAGCTATCCCCACTTGTCCGCAAACAATGCTCAGATGCAGCTGCAGCGAAGGAATGTAGCTATTTGTGTGCTAAATGCATACCCGTTGATGGCTTTCATATTTCCAAAGCTAGATACGCAACGAAGGGCATGAGAGGAGCTGATTATAAGAAATGTCTCCTTGGTAGAAAGAGCAGTTCTGCAGTTACATCTGATTCAGTGCTTAATTTATAAACAAAAATGTGCCGGTGCCTAAAATCCTCCTCTTAAACACGCGGCTGCTGCAATTAAATGTGCGAACACGGAATACTGAGGCAGCCTAATCCTGAAGCCATCCCGGACCTCTTCAATCCATTTACAGCAACTTCCTGCCCCTTCAGCCCACTCTTGCAGCTTTCTCTCATTCTGTTGCTTTTTTGTTTTTCTCTTCCTCCGTCTTTCTCATATGTGTCTTTTGCTCGCAGTAAATGCTTGAGGCACAAGAATAAGCGCCGGCTCTCAAAAATAAGTGCTGGTGCTCTGCACTGGAAACAACAGGCACAAATTAAGCACTAGTCTGCTTGGATGGCAAAGGATGGCAAAGATCAGTGAGCTAAAGGGGTGAACAACTATTTTCCAGATTTCATCGATTTACTTTCTAATGTCTTTTACCAAATTGAGTCAGAGAAGGTGGATGAGGAATTACGACTCCCATATGATTCGATTCTGTATGACTCGTTTTATTGTTATATAACGTCTGACGTCACTGAAGCTGAAGCCTGCCAAACCCTGGGCACATGGCTATACGTCTGATTGGTCTGAGCCTATGACACGGTTTCATAATCCGCCAGTCAGAGGGCAAGAACACAAAGTTGTTGCCAAAAGCCAGAACTTCGGTCCTACCTTCATCCGTAGTCCATGAATGTATCCTCAGCCAGTTGGCACCAGAGCACAGGCAGTTCTTAAATTTATTTTGCAGTTACTACAGATAACTATCCAATCTGAGAATGATCTGTGCCTTTAGCACATCCAAGAAACACAAGGCTAAAAAAGTCAGTGACTTTATCCAACATAGCAACATAGAAATTAAACAGAGGGGAGCTTGAGGGAGATTCCTGTGGAACCTCGGACTTGATAGGTGTGATTGTAGAGCGAAAATTGACAGAAATTAGGAGATTAAATCATAGACGAAGCTACTGACACCGATATCACAGAGCTGTTTTAATAAAATGTCATGGGACACGGCGCCAGAGAGGTCAAAAAGAATAAGAGCAGCTGCACATCTGGCACTATCATTCTGATGTCATTACTAACAGCAATTAGTACCAGTTTTGTGCATGGATGGATGTCCCTGTCGGGGCTCAACTGAGCCCTCAGGAGCAGAAAGAGGTGGAAGTTTCTTATCCTGCCTGTCAGTGGGCCATACAGCAGTGGCATAACACAAAATGATGGGGTCACCCTGCCAAATGTGGTATGGGAAGCGCAGCTCTTTTGCAATGGTGAGGGAGCGCCTCCCTGGCTAAGAGCCAGGAGCTGTAAAATAAAACAATATTTAACTATCGTTTTATTTTACAGCTGGTGGCTCAGCCAACAGCAAGTGCAGGGAGGGATGGGGCTGGTACAAGGGGGAGCGGGGTGGGGAGTAGAGTCTGTGCACTTTAAGAGCACATGTGTGTTTGGCCAGCCGTCTTAGGCCAACCAAACACACATGCGCACATAGGTTTCTCCAACCTGGCTGTGTACAGAGCTGGGTTGGAGAAACTGCACAGTGCAGTGTCTGAGCGGCTGGCCAAGCCACTCAGACCAATCCTGGCACTGCTCTCATGCTGGTTTAGCAGGAGAGCAGCACCAGGTTTGCTGGGGAGCTTGTGCTGGTGTCCCAGTGAATGGTGGGACACAAGAAGAAAAGAGGAGCACGAGGCAGCCAGTGGCGTCTGTGAAGGTAAGTTTAAAAAAAATATTACTCTTTTTATTCCCACCTGCACGATCCCTCCAACCCGCCCCTCCACTGTTCCTCTTGAGATTTGCGGTAGCCACCGCTGAATATGGAGCTCTGAGCCTCCCAAATTTTTCAGATATTGCTTGGCCTTGGACTGAATGGGGGCCCCATTGAAGGGTTGGTGGCCCCCTGGAGAGCTGGTGTAACCCCCCCCCCCCCCCCCCCTTCCTGCCGTATAGGTGTTCAGAGTGCATGCTCATCCAATGCAGAGCCACATACCTGCCAGTTCTAATTACTATTCTATGTAACCGAGGTATACACAGCTGATGAAATATTGACAACAAGGGAGAAGAAAATGCTGTGTTTACAGTTGAGAGATTGTGTGTGTGCGTGAGAGAACGCGGGAATGGTGAAGGAAAGATGACGCAAGGGAGTAGATGAAGGACAGAGTGAAAATATGGTGATTATGAAGAAAAAAGATGTGTCTGATATGCACAGGGAGAATTTCAGGAAGATGTGATGGGAGGAAATAGAGATTGGAAGGCATTGTCAAAGGGGACTGACTGAGACACTTCAAAGATCACAAACCTTTCAAAGACCTTAATAATGTTTAGTTCACAGTCTTATATTTTTACAATTGCCACATTTGTATATCCAACCATCCACAATATTTTTGTTACTCATTTATCTGTAACTGCTAACAACCACTTGCAAAGCCAAGAGGTTTACTTGTTTTGGACGAATGTTCATTGTTGTGCGACATGTCTGAAAGCAATAACGGGAAACAGAGTGCGTCACCCGAAGACTGGCAAGGTCACTTACTTGATCAAGCGCAGGATTGTAGTTCTCATGTTTTAAACCACAATTTAATTAAATAGGCTGTGCCTCTTGGAAAGGGTTCTTATTTACGCTATTTTGGCCAGGCCCATGTTAGAGACGATCAACCCTTTTTCCATCCCACTTAAAGCACTGCCTGTCAGGTTGTAGTGGTAAGCTTTGAAATCCAGAGTGATGGGACAAAAAGGCCCTCTGTGCAAGTAAAAGGCTGCACAGACATCTGTTTTGCATGACTGGGCTTCTCACTGGAAGTATGGTAGTGAGCATGACATTAAAGACTGTTCTCTCCTAAAATGGCCGACTTTCTACTATCGCTTCGCAGGACACCTTGAAGGCTCTTGGTCAGCTTGTGTGTGCATAACAAACACATTTAGGTGCATATTTAAGGAAAGTGGCGCTGCCCCCCCCGCCTGCTGATACCATGTGTGCGCTGTATTTAAAATACAGCGCACCATGGCGGAGGGTATGGGGCAATAGCGTTATTTTTTGAAATGCTATTGATGTACTGTGCAGGAATAGCGCCAACATTTTGGCGTTACTTCTACAGCGCACATAGGGGCCCATTGTGTTCAATGGTATGCCCCCTTTTAACGCCTGCTCTGAGCAGGTGTTAAAAATGCAGAACAAAATGACGCTAGGAAATCTGTTAGATTTCCTTGCGCCATTTTTTCGGTCCCCTCACGGGGGAACACCCTCTTTGCATACATTATGTCTGGGTTACAAAGTGGTGCAATGCATGTAAATATGTAAATATGGCGCAGTGTTTTTGGTCTTCTAATGCCACATTAGCATTAAAACAATAACGCTAATTTGGCATTCGAATGACACTAGAGGCTCTTAAACATGCCCCTTAATTTTTAGGGGGGGTCTGTAAGGGGGGTGGGAGGATTTTGGGGGGGACTATGCTTTAAGTAGGCCGGTCCTCTTAGTGTTCTAGCATTGACAATAACAAAAAATTGACACTGAAACATGACCCTATATTCAAGTCCTTAGCTTTACAAGCAAAAGCACTGATCTTTCCCCACAATGAGTGTAATAACCAGGAAGGTTATCCAAGTCAGCGATTCAGTCCGTATTTAAAATCACATATTTGACTTCATACTGCATGGCATTTGTGTCACTATTTCTTACGACTATTTCCTTTTCCCAGACGCGTGTCTGTGGTTTTCTTTCTCATGTAATATATGAGTCTTGTAAGGGACGTTCTGATAACTTAAGGCCTGATTTAGAACTCAGCAGACAGGTTACTCCCTCACAACAGTGACAAATATAACCCTCTGCTGACGTCTAACTACCATGATATCTTATGAGATTTAGAGTTCGGCAGACGGAAAATCTGTCACTGTTGTGACCGAGTAACCACTATGCTGAGTTCTAAATCTAAATCAGGCCCCTAGTCATCTCTAGGTGTCTGGGTGCATACAGGTTTTGGGTGGTTGTTCTTGATGTACCACAATTGAGAGCTTTGGAGTTGAGTCAAAATGCTTTGAGTTTCTCATACTGCTTCTCACTGGATCATAAAGGCGTTCAGATATGATGCTGATCCAATCTTTGGCCTCTGTACAGAGCACAAATAGCAATGGAAATCTATGAGCCAGTTGCAATTAGGACTTATATTAAAGAAGACTGCAGAGGGAAGCAGCACAAAAGGAAGAACGAAAGTGACTAGGGCACTCAGACGGACACTACCTTAACTGCATTGGCCTCTCCTCTCATAAAAGATTCTCAGTTTGCTTTTTCTGCCTTGCCTCTTTTAGAGATCTTCTACCTTTTTCCTCCCACTTAAAGCACCCGTGTCGGTTGTCTGAATACAGAGACCATTTGTTTTTTTTCCCTTTTTAGGTCTGCTCTAGAAACAGCATTAGGTATGTTGCCAACCTCATTTTTTCAAAAAGCATATTAACATATATATATATGAGGGTTTGCTCCAAGGCCCAACACTGCCCTCCTGTTGCATAGTACTCATAGTACCCATACTCGTTAACGTTGGTGGATCACTAATTGAGGTTTGGACTTAATATGCCTCAGATTCAGGAACTTTTAGAAAGTAAATAAGTGACTCTGCTCAAAAGTAAGAGTTGAAATAAGGATTCTTGGTGATGACCGATATGGATCCACACCGGTCATCATTTTGATGCCACGAGTCCCAGGATTTAACAGTGTAATAGATGAATTCAACATGGATATGGTTTTGCTCTTTTGTGGTGTTTTATAAAATCACCTTGCTCTAAGGAATAATTGGATAAATTGGGCTTTGTTTTATAAAACTACTTTGCAATGAGGAACAATTAGACAAATTGCTTGACAATTAATAAAGTAAATCCTGAAGAACTCTTACTTTTGGGTGGATTCACGTATTTACTTTCTACATTATATATAAGGGTTTTCTTACAATCCTTTTCATCCATTGATCTGTTCAAGTGTCATTCACATTTTATTTCCACACACCACTTCATAGAATAGCGGACAGTGGGTTAGCCGACTTCAGCCATGGGCTCTCTTCACTGTGACAGTATTTTACTAATGCACAGGCGCAACTCTGCCTAAAGAGTAGTTAATTTCAGTGTACAGGGCTATGAACCAATCCATGATTTCATTGTATTTTTTTGCATTGGACCATTTTTATTTATATTTTTGTAATTACCTGCACTCATTTTCAGACTGTAGCGTTAAACTTTTAATGCCTACCACATATGCTTGCAAAATAAATAAGTAAATAAAACATTGTAGGTGTACCAAGGACAGAATTATTGGCTTTGCTATTACTATGGCCCTATGCACAAAGGTAAGTTTGATAGTAAAAATACGCTTATGGCCACAATTACCCTATTTACGCCTGCCTGAAATTCACCAAGGGATTCCTAGGAGGAGTAAGCCCTTTTATGGGTACGGAGGTCTGAAGCACAAGACCATAGGTTTTGTCACCCATAGATACACCTAGACTGGTATTCCTGGGTGTTCCGAGGCAGGATATTCCTTCAATGTTTGTGAACAGCCACAAACAACTATGGGCCATTTTATACTCTGTTTGCGCCGGATTTGCGTCGTTTTTTTTAACGCAAATTCGACGCAAAATGAACTCCATATTTATACTCTGGCGTTAGACGCGTCTAGCGCCAAAGTTCATGGAGTTTGCGTCATTTTTTTGCATGGACACCTACTTTGCATTAATGTTATGCAAGGTAGGCGTTCCCTTCTAAAAAATGACTCAGAGGCATGTGCGCCGTATTTACACTCCCGGGCAAAAATGACGCCCGGGAGTGGGCGGGTCAAAAAAAATGACGTCCAGCCGCTTTTGCGTAATTTTTTAACGCCTGGTCAGGGCAGGCGTTAAGGGACCTGTGGGCTCGGAAGGAGCCCAGAGGTGCCCTCCCATGCCCCCAGGGACACCCCCTGCCACCCTTGCCCACCCCAGGAGGACGCCCAAGGATGGAGGGACCCATCCCAGGGAACTTAAGGTAAGTTCAGGTAAGTATATATATTTTTTTTTTGGGTGGCATAGGGGGGGCCTGATTTGTGCCCCCCTACATGCCACTATGCCCAATGACCATGCCCAGGGGACATAAGTCCCCTGGGCATGGTCATTGGGCAAGGGGGCATGACTCCTGTCTTTGCTAAGACAGGAGTCATTTCAATGGGGGTTGGGAGTCCAAAAAAATGGCGCAAATCGGGTTGAGGCGAAAATTTTGCCTCAGCCTGACTTGCCCCATTTTTGGACGCCCAAGCTCCATATTCCCCTACGCCGGCGCTGCCTGGTGTAAGTCATTTTTTTTGACGCACACCAGGCTGCTCCGCCGGCTAACGCCGGCTAACGTCATTGAATAAATACGGCGCCCGCATGGCGCTTCAGAATGGCGTTAGCCGGCGTTAGATTTTTTGACGCACAACTGCGTTGGCGCAGTTGTGCGTCGAAAAGTATAAATATGGCCCTATGTTTCTGAGCATTCACAAACCTTTCACATTTCCCTTTGCAACTTGGTAAGGACTGTGTTGTACTCCAATTAGGAGCTGGCATATTCAATTTCCCTAGTCAGAATGGAAATAGATCACCCCCAAATTTGGTGAGGGTTTAGGGGAAGGGATTTCTTCTCTGGAGAAAACATTTTCCCAACTGAGATTCTTTTGTATTAAAGCACATTTGCCCAGGAGATTCTGAACAGAAGGAATGGGATCCTGGTTTGGAAATCATATTATTTTCCAAGGAATCTACCTGGAAACCTGCACTATGTGCAGATCTACATGTGAATTCCACGAGGAATTCGTGAATTTTAGAAAGTAATAAAAATAGAATCGTATGTAGATGAAAAATTCCAAGCGTGGATGTAGTACTTTCTGTGTGAGAAGTCCCTTATCTATTTGTACCAGACAAGTACGTGTGCCTTTTACGTATTTCACTTTTCTCTTGACGATTAGGCCAATGGCTATGGCCACGTTGTAATAGGGCCACATGAAGAGCAGGACGCAGTCCAGTCTCTCCTCAGGAGCTCTCGGGCCTGAAGTAGACGCCTAGGGTGAGGATAGGATGGAGAGTGGGTGTGGGAGGGTTCTCGGGGAGGGTACAAAGTGGGGTGGGTGCTGGAGGATCGGCCTCTTCGGCGCCAGCAAGTCATGCTGTGCAGAGGTTGGCCACCCGCCCGCCCTACATGTAAGAAGAAGAGAAGGATGGGTCCAGTGTGAGAGTGTATGAAAAGGGTGGGGGGACTTTCATTGCCAGTTTTAGGGCAGGTTGCTTGGTGCGGGCAATAGATGGGGGAGAGTGGAGAGTCAGATGCGGGCTTGTCCACCCTTCCAGGGGGGAAAAAGAAGCAGGTGAAGGATGCCAGACTGGGGGATGCCCGAGTCAGGCAGTGGATAAAAAGAAAAGGGGGGTGTGTGGGAATGGAAGTGGAAATTGGGTGAGTGAAGGATAAGTGGTCGATTGAAAGGAAGATGGAAGAAGGGGAGTTACAAGGTTAAAGATAAAAAGTTGTCATTTAAGTTTCGGTTACATTGATTTGTTATTATGATGAGCAAGCCTGTCCTAATAAATGGCCTTTTACACTAAAACAAGGTTGTCGGAGTCTATGTCCCGAATGCCGTTTCCGTTATTTAACGTTCCGGCTTTGGCAACGGATATCAGAGACGCCTGTCATGCTCACTGTCAATGCCTGAATGATCATAACATTCATCTCAAGAGTTAGTTGCCCAGGATCACTCAAAGAAGAAGTAAATATAACTTTATTTTAATAAGAGATTGGCATTAATTAAAAGTGAATCAACAGTGCAGTAGGATATGAAGAGCACGTATGATCCTTGCTTTTCGCTGACGTAGAGGTAACAAGTGGCTTTCTTTACAATGTGACTATTTTATTGTTGTTAAGGCAAACAGTCTTTGGCGTGTGCGTGTATGGTAACATATTCTTATTTGGTTAAAGGTAATAAATCATAGACTGTGCATAAGGAGTTTAAGCACAAGCCGAGGTAAACATGCAAAGGGCTCTGCAGTTTTTTCCAGTTCATTTTGGCAGAATCCTCATGCTGAAGTCAAGTCCGGGTGAAAGAGTAGCCATTGTCTGTAGAGGAGCTATTCCTAATGTTTGTGCTCACCACTTTCTTCTGTAGCAGAGGTTTTCTACCACCTATGTGTCCGGTCCTGTAGGCATACAGGGTAGCTCTATGCTTGATGCTTAATTTGTAAATTTGCAAGGGCCTACATTTTTTCTTAGGAGTCCAACGGCAGTGGCTGCCGAATATCACGGTGGTTTAATCTTAATTCCATCTGATACCTACTTCTTTCCCCACCCTGCACTTCCTGTCTCTTAATCTCTTTCTTGCATATTCTGTTTCTTCTGATAGAGACTTCTAGCTGTAGATTCCTCATCTTTTGAATATACTCCAGACATCAGACTGGAGTCGGATATTTTTCATCAGTACCTTGGCATGTTAGGTGGAGTCATACAGTTACGCACTGACGCTGTATGTGCCAGAAGTGACATGCATAGCCAATATAGGCACCACCCCTGAGCGCTGATTTCTGTTCCTCCCTTTCCATATGACCAGAGATGGATTCAGAGCTGCCTTCATGTCTCTTAAAGACATTTACCTCAAGTTTTTTCTCAGTGTGTAAGGGATGCCACTTCCAGAAACAATAGGTTTTATGCCCTGTAGGAACTGTTGTAAACAAATGTCCATGACCGGCCCCCATTAGATATGTTTGTGGTGTCTGGGATCGGGCCACAACTCCAAGGCCTGCAGTGACTGCATGTCCATGAACCCGAAGGCTACCAGGTACTGTGAGGCAAAGCTTTACATCGCCAAGCAGAAAAAGACTCCTTGCAGGGACCACTTAGGCCCTCATTATAACCCTGGCGGTTGGTGACCGCCAGGGCTATAGTGGCGTTAGTACCGCCAACAGGCTGGCGGTACCGGACACCACATTTTGACTGAGGCGGTACCGCCGGAGTTACACGGCGGTATACCACCATGGCGGTTCCGGCGGTCATAATCTGCCAGGGCAGCACTTCAAGCAGCGCTGCCTTGGGGATTTCGACTCCCCTTACCGCCAGCCTGTCCATGGCGGTAGACACTGCCATGGAAATGCTGACAGTAAGGAGACTCGCGGTGCCCCGGGCATGGGCAGTGCAGGGGCCCCCAGGCATAGCCCCATCGCGCATTTCACTGCCCGATTTTCGGGCAGTGAAATGCGCAACGGGTGCTACTGCATCCGCTGCACATCAGCATTGCCGCCAGCTCTATTACGAACCAGCAGCAATGTTGATGTGACTTTTCCGCTGGGCCAGCGGATGGTAACACTGTTACTGTCCGCTGGCCCAGTGGAAAAGTCGAAATAGGGAGCCAGAAATACCACCAGCACTGACGGTATTCTGGTGCCCGCAACCTCGGCGGTCTTCTGGGAGGACCGCTGAGGTTGTAATGAGGGTCCAAAATTCAATCTCGGTCACATTCCAGTTCCTGAAGTTGACAAAGTCCCTTTAGAGTCTTGTCTTCATCATGGTCAAAATTGTCAGGTAAGTCGAAAAAGAAACACAGGAAATCGAAGTGGGATTCTGTTCACTTGCGCCACTAGCATTCGCGGGCGGAATCGGTACCATACTTTTCGGCCACCTTTGGAGCAGATTCCACTGCTGGTTCTGGCACAATCTGAGTTTCTGGAGCCTGTACCCTTGCTGCATCGAATGGAAAAGTTGTGTGCAGCCATGCTTCGGCACTTCGGATCCTTCCCGATTCCCTCTGGTGAGCCTTTAGACCTCCCATCTGGAGTACCATTAGTGGGTTCATCCTTAGTGCCAATTGGGCCTTCCAAGCCTGTCATGCCTCCAGTCCAGAACCCGCTTCAGTCACCATGACCTACGCTGGCCTCAGGCACTTGGCTGCCAATGCTGACTCCATCGCCACTGGAGAAGGTGGCCCTGATAGTTCTTTCTGATGCTGAGCCAACACCAGTTCGATCTCGACCGCAGTCGTGCCAGATTCCACCCCTAGTATGGCTTCCTCCACTTGATTTACCACCTCCATAAGGGAGAACGCACACTCTGCATTCCCTTTTTGGAACAGACTCAGACAATGACCTGGATGATGAGTTTGCTCAACCCTATGAGAATGATAATTGGTACAAGGACTTACAGAAAGCTAGCGGTCTTGATACTTTCCCAGACACAGGACACCTCTCACCCCGCTGGGACAGCCACACAGGAATCCACTTCCTACACCATGATGATTTGTAGGGTGGCCAATGTACTTGATATCCAGTCTCCCACTTTGGAGGTTATGACTAATGTACTGACAGAAGTCCTCTAACCGGGACAAACATCTTCTAAGTCCCTTCCTCCATTTAACAAGGCACTTTTGGACACCTTGTTAGGGGCTTGGCCGAACACTGTTCTGGCCGTTATGCTGTTGAGCCTGAGTTGCCCTCCACTGCCAAGACCAAGAGGCCTCTCAGTCTACTGTTTCCCCTGCAGCCCCACCTGACAAATCCCATTAGTGTGGTCTTACAGGACCACAGCCAACCGGTTGGGAGCAGAATTGACCGATTCTACCCAGGTTTGCAGAAAATAACTTTGGACGGGTGGATTCTACAGTTTGTTTACATGGACTACGCTTTACTATTCCTTTCTTTTCCAAAGTACCTCCCACTGTCTCCCCCAGTGACTGGCGAAGGACCATCTCTCCATTTTGCATCAGGAAGTGCAAGTCATTTTGGTAGGAAGGCATACTGAGAGGTTCATGCACCAGCAGTAGGTCATGATTGTTATTCCTGCTACTTTCTGATGCCCTGTAAAGACTGAGGTCTGTGTTCTATTTTAGACCTCAGCCATCACAATGCCTTCCTCTGGAAGGAGAAATTCAAAATGCTAACCTTAGCCATGGTCTTGTCTGCCCTCAACCCTGGAGAATGGATGGTGGTGTGGGGTCGGCAGGATGTCTTTTTCCACATATCTATCCAGCTGGCCCATCACCACTACCTGCAGTTTGTGGGAGGACAGCAGCATTTTCAGTGTGCTGTGCTCTCCTTTGGTCTCTCCAGTGCCCCTTGGGTGTTCACAAAAATGATGGTGGTGTTTGCAGTTCACCTTCGGAGGACAGGGCTGCGAGTCTTCTCCTACCTTGATGACTGGCTGTTGAGGCCAGGTTCCTCTAAGGCAGTCGTCAGCCACCTCCAGACTATGACGAACCGCCTGTCATCTTTAGGGTTCAATATCAACATACCGAAGTCACACCTGACTGACTCCGTCTCTGATGATCTCTTTCATCTGAGCAATTCTGGACATGGTTAGTTTTTATGCCTTTCCTCCCCTGAAAGACAGTCAAGGACATTCAGGCTATGATCACAGTCTTTCAGCCATGATCCTGGATTTCAGTGAGATTGACTCTAAGGCTACTGGGGCTGATGGCCTCCTCCATCCAGCTGGTCGATTATACCAGATGAGATATGCAAGCTCTGCAGTCGGATCTGAAGTCCCACTGGGCCCAACACCTAGGGGACTTCTCTGACCTTATTCATATTTTGGAGGAAACTGTGAAGGCCTGCAGTGGTGGTTGCTGAAACATGATTGGGTCAGCAGCAGAACCCTCTCTCTACCCCACCTAGAACTGACAGAGGTTACTGATACCTCGCTTCTAGGTTGGAGTGCCCATCTGGGAGAGGTGGAAATCAGAGGGCTCAGGTCTCCATGGAGTCCCTGCTCTGCATCAATCTTCTGGAGTTAGGAGTCATCTGCTTGGTGCTGAAAGCCTTCCTTCCATCTATCAAGCGGAGGCTGATTAAGGTGCTCACAGGTATCATCTCCACCATGTGGTATTGCTTAAAAAGGCAGGGTGGGGTCAGAGGCCCTGTGCCATTAGGCTCTAAGCCCCTGGAAATGGCTGGACCTCTAGGGAATTTTCCTGGTGGTGAACCGCATGGCGGGTCTTTGAAAGACAGGGAGGATGAACTCAGCCATCTATGCCTAGCGGATCATGAGTGACAGTGACACCCAGAGGTGGTGCAAGGCCTCTTCCATGAAGAGAACCTTGGCTCTATCTATTGCCCATCACGAGAACGTGCAAAGTCAGCACTTCTGCGCTTTGGAGTTCCCAAGGTGTAGCTCGGTCAGAAATGAATTCCACCTCCAGTGGAGCGTAGGGCCCTTGTATGCCTTTCTGCTGGTGTCACTCCAGCCAGTTCTCAACAAGATCAGGATCAACCAGGCCCAAGTCCTCCTAGTGGCACCAGATTGGGCACAGAGAGTATGGTATCCAGAACACCTGGGCATGATCATATGTCCTCCGATCAGGCTGCTCCTCCAGGGGAACCTACTGTTACAGCAACAGGGCGGGGTTCTGCACCCAGACCTTCGCAATCTCCACCTTTGTGCTTGGAGATTGAGCAAAAACAGCTCAGCACCTTTGACCTTCTTCTGGTGGTGGCTGAAGTCATCTTGGCAGCTAGACAGCCCTTCACAAAAACTGTATACGCCTTTCATTGGAACAAATTTGTGGCTTGTCTCTTGACTAGTGTTGGCCATGGTCCTTTCTGCAGGGTTATCCCTGAACTTTGTGCCTTTTTCCTCCTATTTTGTCTGACTTGTGTTGCTTGGTTGTAGGACTCTGGGCACTTTACCACTGCTAATCAGTGCTAAAATGCATTTGCTGTCTGTCTAATATGTATTAGTGATTGGTTTAGCCAGGATTGGCATATTTGATTCACTAAAAAGTCCCAAGCATAGTGCACCAGGTGTGCCCAGGGCCTGTAATTTACATGCTACTTGTGGGCCTGAAGCACTGAATATGCCACCCACATGAGTACCCCTGCAAACATGTCTCAGGCCTGCCTTTGCAGTGCCTGTGTGTGCAGTTTTACACTGCCATGTCAACCTGGCAAGTGCACCTTCTTGCCAGGCCCAAACCTTTCATTTTACTACATGTACGTCACCCCTACAGTAGGCCTAGGGCAGCCCTATGGGCAGGGTGCAGTGTATTTTACAGGTAGGACATGTACTGGTGTGTTTTACATGTCCTGTTAGTGAAATACTGCTAAATTCAGTTTTCACTATTGCAAGGCCTATCTCTTCCATAGCGTAACATGAGGATTGCCTTTTAATAACTTTTAAGAGTAATTTCCCATTGGGAGCAGATAGAGATATGGAGATGGGGTCTCCAAACTCACAATTTAAAAATACATCTTTTGGTGAAGTTGTTTTTTGAATTGTGAGTTTGAGATTGCCACTTTTAAAAAGTGGGCATTTTCTTGCTAAACCATTCTGTGCCTTTGCCTGTCTGCTGAATACACATCTGGGACAGGATGACAGTTGAGCTGTTTGTGAATTTACTCTAGACAGTCACACAAAGGAAGCTGAGGTGTGCCCTGTGTATCTTGATGGCCCATCACCAGGCTGATGGGTCTTCCTGATCTACAGTGGTGGGAGGAGCTGACCCCTGCACCTGAATAGGGCTGTGCCTGTCCTCGCACAAAGTAGTCTCCAACCGCCTGGAGAGTGTCTGGGGCCAGGACAGGGATAGGCAGGGTCTTCTGCACTACAAATACTTCTCTTTGAAGTTTGCCTACTTCAAAGACAGAAATGGGTATAAGTACTGGATGTCTGGCCCCACATAGAACACTTATAGACTGAGGTAATTCTGCCAGGAAGAAGAGCTGGATGCTGTATGTGGGACTGCCATGCTGCTTGTTACTTTGTTGTGCTGGCCTGATGCTTGCTACTTCTGTCCGGGAGTGAAAGGGCTGGACTTTGCTTTCTACAGCCTGCTTTCCAAGGTTCTCTAAGGGCTTGAACTGAGCTGCAACTAAGACGAAACTAAGCACATCAACTCCAGAGCGACTTCAGAACGCAGAGTCATAAGGAATCGACGCCTCACCACTGACGTTGCATCACCTCCCCTGCAACCGTGAGGAACCGATGCCTCACCTTCCCTACTTAGCAGTAAGAAACCAATGCCTCACCTCCCGGTAGCAGTAAGGAACTGACGCCGCACTGGCTCCAGCAACACCTCCCCGACTCTGTGTAATGTCTTTGTTTCCTCATCATTTTCCAAGGTACTGTACCTGGGGTCTGTGCGACTCTGTGACCGGTTTGCACGTCATTATGAGTGGCGTTGGATTGTTGGGAATGGCTCCGTCAAGATGCCATGATAGCCCCAGTTGGAGCTATTGTGTTTCTAAGCACTTTACTAAGATTTAATCTTTGAAAATGTGTATCTTTACTTGTGTATATTGTTGTTTTTTTTGTTTTGGTCTTGTTTTACTCAGATAAAAATTGGCTGTTCTTCTACACTGATGCGCAGTACTTTTGTGGTGTTTTCACTGTGTTGCTGTGCATGTGTACAAATACTACACACATTGCCTCTGAGATAAGCTTGACTGTTCGTGCCAAGCTACCAAGTGGGTAATGGGGTGAGCACAGGTTACCTTTGCTGTTTGACTC
Organism: Pleurodeles waltl; assembly: GCF_031143425.1. Lineage (NCBI taxonomy): Eukaryota > Metazoa > Chordata > Amphibia > Caudata > Salamandridae > Pleurodeles > Pleurodeles waltl. The sequence goes on along the minus strand of NC_090446.1, from coordinate 598,912,414 downwards.
CCTTAGCCTTGCTAGAGGGACATGGACAGGGACAAGGTGCAAACCACTGCCAACTAGAGACCCCATTTCTAACACATAGGAAGGCTTTGCTTTGGGCACTGTTAAAGGTTATCTTTTGACCCTTTCACTCATATTTGGAAGATCAGCCCTCTCTGTTTAATTCATCAGTTGTGAAGCGAGTTTTGAAAGGGATACAATGCATGTTTTCCTCCTTTCCTTTTGTGATACCCTAATGGGACCATACTCAGTTACTCACTTATTTATTTGATTTGCACAACATTCAAGGTATTTCACAGCTTCCCCTTACAGCTTCTTAACATCAAGACTGTGTTCCTTGTCACTATCACCTTAGCACATGTCAGTGAGCTTCAGGCTCTTTGTGTTATTCCACCATACACCACCTTCTTCACATAGACTGGTTCCATAGACTCAGGCATCCTTTCTGCCTACATTTGTAATGATGTTCTACATCAGTTAATCTTTCACCCTGCTGGCATGCTGTGCCCGCCTCAACCCTATAAGAAGGAGGAGAGACTTTATTGCTGGGACCACAAGAGAGCCCTGAGCTTCTACGAAGATCCTACCAAAGAGCTCCGGGTGGGAGATTAGCTTTTTGTGGGGCTCGATGGAAGTGAAAAAAAGCAGCACTGTGCAGAAGAGAACCATCTCCCGCTGGATTGTGCTCTGCGTTAATATCTGTTACACGTTGACTAAAAGACAGCCTCCAGAAGGATTGCATGCTCACTCTACCAGGACCCAAAGCTGCTACCACTGCATTAGCACACAGAGTCCCTGTGTTATTTGTACATATGCCAGGCCTCTAACTGGGCATTCCCCATACGTTTATAAAGTACTATTGTGTGGACAGTCAGGTTCGCTAAGAAGGGCATTTGGTCCTGCATGGCTTTCTGGTTGGAATCCATTCACAGACTGACCTCACTATTGGTACTGCTTTGGTCTCTATTCAAAAGCTGAAGAATATGTGGTAAAAGCCTCTATCTGAAGAACAAGTTATTTACATTTGTGAATGCTATTTCTGGCAAAGACTCCATCTAGCTGCAGATTCCTCACTGACCGTCCCATCCCCCCATTCTGTGATTGGATCCTACCCATTAATAATATCACAAGTGTAGGGACCTGCACACTGTTCATAACCAATTCGCTCTTTGAGCCCTGAGTCTGGGGGTGAAGACAGCCTCAAAATCAACTGATATCAGGGCACAGAGGCGGCGCCTGCACCGCGTCTATATGGGGCCTGCACGTCATTTCCAGAGTGAAACAGCATCAGTGCAGGGCCTTATATAATGGTAGAACAATATTTAAAACATGATTTTTTGACATACAACTGAGCACACATAAGTCCAGATTAACTCAGCATTGCTCAATTTAATTCCCTGGAGAATGAATACAGCACACACGCCCAGCCTTTGCTTGACTCTTACGCAATGTGTGACATTGGTCCATGGAAACGACTTGAAGAAACTATGGGCCAGATGTAGGAAACGTTTAGCGAGTCGCAAACGGCAAAAATTGCCGTTTGCGACTCGCTAAACGCGTTTCCCAATGCAGAAATGCATATTGCGAGTCGGTACCGACTCGCAATATGCATTTCAGAATCGCAAATAGGAAGGGGTGTTCCCTTCCTATTTGCGAGTCTGAGTGGTATGCAATACCATTTGCGACCGCGTACGCGGTCGCAAATGTTATCGCAGTTACCATCCACTTCAAGTGGATGGTAACCCACTCGCAAATTGGAAGGGGTCCCCATGGGACCCCTTCCACTTTGTGAATGGACCCAAAAATATTTTTTCAGGGCAGGGAGTGGTCCCAGGGACCACTCCCTGCCCTGAAAAAATACCGAAACTAAAGGTTTCGTTTTTTTTTTAAGTGCAGCTCGTTTTCCTTTAAGGAAAACGGGCTACACTTAAAAAAAAAAACTGCTTTATTGAAAGCAGTCACGAACATGGAGGTCTGCTGACGACAGCAGGCCTCCATGTTTGCGAGTGCCTATACTTTGCTATGGGGCCGCAATTTGCGACCCACCTCATGAATATTGATGAGGTGGGTCATTGCGACCCCATAGCGAGTTGCAGTCGGTGTCTGAGACACCGTACTGCATACCAATTTGCGAGGTGCAAATTGCGAGTCGCATGGACTCGCACTTTGCACCTCGCAAATTTTTAAGTTGCTACATCTGGCCCTATATTCTCAAGCTCTGGGAAAAGAGAGCAAACATGGAAAGAAAGGTGTCCGGCTGAGAAAAGGCTCTGGTAAAATGTTTGCTGGTCCTTGCAACAGCAGGCAGGAGAGCCTCAACCTGTAGAGTATCTAGGGGAAGATTTACAAGCCCCTTCTGCTGCCTTAATGCCGCCTTAGTGTTCTTTTTATGATGTTAAGGCAGCATTAAGGGGGCCATTACCCCGCACCATATTTAAAAAGTGGTGCAATGCATGCATTGCGCCACTTTGCAACCCCCTGCGCCACATTATGCCTACGCCAGCCATCATGTATGCAAGGGGCGGCGTTCCAACGCAGGGAGGCCTGAGAAAATGGCGCAGTGAAATTCACAAGATTTCACTGCGTCATTTTTTAAAATCATTTTTAATGCCTACTCAGAGCAGGCATTAAAGTGACGCCTCCATAATAATCTATGGACCTCCTTGTGCTTTGCTGCACTAGCACCAACATTGTTGGCGCTAGTGCAGAAAAGTGCCACAACAGCATCAAACATGGTGTTGTTAGTGGGGGGCAAGGGGGATGCAAGAAAAGTGGGCACATCAGGACCAATGCACCACTTTCTTGTAAATACGCCCCCAAGTGTGCTATGGGGTTACTGCTAGCGTGGGAAATGACCGACCCTCCCCCCCAAACCCCTCCACGCCCACAAGATCCATGTTGGTTGACTAAAAGCAGCCACATTGGGTCCCACACAGCTCTCGTCCCCGGTGCCACTTCACCTGCTGCATTGTAGATAGCTATGACCATGCATGCCTCAGTCCGCCTTCGTCTTGAGCTCTGAGGAGGACTGCTGGACCGTCTTCTAAAACGTTCACGCGCACTGCTTGTACAGAACCGTGGTTAGGCAATGCCAGGCCCAGTGCCAGCGGTTGGGAAATACCATGCTCAGAACTGCCGGAGGTGAGATGCAGCGTTCCCGTGCTCTACTGCGTGGTCCCCAGGGGCCGATGTTCACACACTGTAATGCGGAAGTTACCACGTCTCTGCTTAAGTCTTTCCGAAGGCCTAACTACAAGCAGCCCGTTCCTGTCAGTCCCTGAGCAGCGTCTTGCAGCAGCCGTGCGAATCCGGGGCAGTGTAATGCCAATGAAACAGCAGCTCCCAGTGCATGAAATGCCAATTCTGTTCACTGCACCACAAACTGACTTTATCAGGGCATCCCAGTGCACCACCACTGCCAACAGGGAATAGCTCTGAACAGCACCCTTGCCAAAAACTGAACAGGCAATTTATCCTTCCGCCAGTCCTAGAGTATTTCACTATTCCTGTGAACGCCCCAGAACAATAGCTTTTACGGGATATTGTACAGGGCAATCCAGAAACAGCACACTACACCCCAAGAGAGTAGGCGGAAAATAAAATGTCCCCCACTTTGAACCACATGGCACAAAACATGCGAACAACGTGAGAGGGAGATTCCGATGAATTATGTGCTGGCCTGTGATGAAGCAGAAAATGAAGGTTTTGATTTATTAACGCATAAACGTAGTGCTGATATAATCGTGTGTGTCATTAACCAAATTAATAAAGATTGTACGGGGACAAAATGTGCCCTCAGAGTAGTTTGCCAACATTTACAGGGAGTGCAGAATTATTAGGCAAGTTGTATTTTTGAGGATTAATTTTATTATTGAACAACAACCATGTTCTCAATGAACCCAAAAAAATCATTAATATCAAAGCTGAATATTTTTGGAAGTAGTTTTTAGTTTGTTTTTAGTTTTAGCTATGTTAGGGGGATATCTGTGTGTGCAGGTGACTATTACTGTGCATAATTATTAGGCAACTTAACAAAAAACAAATATATACCCATTTCAATTATTTATTATTACCAGTGATACCAATATAACATCTCAACATTCACAAATATACATTTCTGACATTCAAAAACAAAACAAAAACAAATCAGTGACCAATATAGCCACCTTTCTTTGCAAGGACACTCAAAAGCCTGCCATCCATGGATTCTGTCAGTGTTTTGATCTGTTCACCATCAACATTGCGTGCAGCAGCAACCACAGCCTCCCAGACACTGTTCAGAGAGGTGTACTGTTTTCCCTCCTTGTAAATCTCACATTTGATGATGGACCACATGTTCTCAATGGGGTTCAGATCAAGTGAACAAGGAGGCCATGTCATTAGATTTCCTTCTTTTATACCCTTCTTGCCAGCCACGCTGTGGAGTACTTGGACGCGTGTGATGGAGCATTGTCCTGCATGAAAACCATGTTTTTCTTGAAGGATGCAGACTTCTTCCTGTACCACTGCTTGAAGAAGGTGTCTTCCAGGAACTGGCAGTAGGACTGGGAGTTGACCTTGACTCCATCCTCAACCCGAAAAGGCCCCACAAGCTCATCTTTGATGATACCAGCCCAAACCAGTACTCCACCTCCACCTTGCTGGCGTCTGAGTCGGACTGGAGCTCTCTGCCCTTTACCAATCCAGCCACGGGCCCATCCATCTGGCCCATCAAGACTCACTCTCATTTCATCAGTCCATAAAACCTTAGAAAAATCAGTCTTGAGATATTTCTTGGCCCAGTCTTGACGTTTCAGCTTGTGTGTCTTGTTCAGTGGTGGTCGTCTTTCAGCCTTTCTTACCTTGGCCATGTCTCTGAGTATTGCACACCTTGTGCTTTTGGGCACTCCAGTGATGTTGCAGCTCTGAAATATGGCCAAACTGGTGGCAAGTGGCATCGTGGCAGCTGCATGCTTGACTTTTCTCAGTTCATGGGCAGTTATTTTGCGCCTTGGTTTTTCCACACGCTTCTTGCGACCCTGTTGACTATTTTGAATGAAACGCTTGATTGTTCGATGATCACGCTTCAGAAGCTTTGCAATTTTAAGAGTGCTGCATCCCTCTGCAAGATATCTCACTATTTTTGACTTTTCTGAGCCTGTCAAGTCCTTCTTTTGACCCATTTTGCCAAAGGAAAGGAAGTTGCCTAATAATTATGCACACCTGATATAGGGTGTTGATGTCATTAGACCACACCCCTTCTCATTACAGAGATGCACATCACCTAATATGCTTAATTGGTAGTAGGCTTTCGAGCCTATACAGCTTGGAGTAAGACAACATGCATAAAGAGGATGATGTGGTCAAAATACTCATTTGCCTAATAATTCTGCACTCCCTGTATATGCGTGCTTCATATAACGTGGTGTATTAGAATTGCACTGATCCGACATAATCATAAACGTGTGCTACGATTTGCTCATTTGAAATGCCTTAGCTTAGCATTACTTTAGCGGAGGCTTTGGCCTAGTTGCCTCGTCTCACGGTTTAAATGTTCGTATTTTTCCACTGTGCTATTAAACGTGTATTTCTGCTTGAAGCTGTGCTTTTCCACAGAGACTGTTCACATGCTTATCTTAAAGTTGGTGCCAGCATGGCATATTTTCTCCTTAATTCAAGGTCGGCTTGCAGGTGCGGACAATGGAGGCTCTGAGAGTAAGCTAATGGAGAAACAATGTTGCAACTTGCGTACACATCTCCAAGGATAATGTATGCTTAAGTAAAAGCTTGAGAACTGTCGTTTTTGATTGGTCAATTTGAAGCTAACCTATGAACCCACCAATGGAGACCCTACAGGACTTGAACTGTTGTCTATAAAAACCAGGTGCACGAGAGGGAAGCTCTCTCTCTCTATCTTCGGACATCCCGCCATTTTGACTTCGTAGCTACTATGACCCATTTTGCTGCGACGCCATTTTGAGAGATTTTGATGCTTTCTCTAGTCGAGAGAAAGAGACTTTAATGATTCTTGCCCTAGAGACTTTAACTTTGATTTGTCCCTTTGCATGAAGTAGTAGTTTTACCTTGCCGCCGTGAGGCAATTGCCCCGTTCACCTTTGCCCCTTTCGTCCCGGCCCCATGCTGATCGAGAAACGGTACCTGTGAGACGAAGACTTCATTGATTGCTGATTGGAATTGGTAATTATGAAAGGAAATTGTAAAATTGCATTGTGTTTCTTTTAGGTATCCAACTGCTGATTTTGATAAGGACCCTAGCTAGGAGTTTTCTAAATTGATGTTGCCAAATCGTTTTTGCATGAAGTCCCACATGCTGATGCTAATTTGAGGTTAGATGAGGATTCCATATGTCGCACGATGCAATTGGAGATCTGGTATGCTGACTAAATGTACGCAATTAGCCCATTACAGATTATCGTATTAGTGCTTTGCATTGCCACTATCGAGTGCCTTGTGATTCAAATGCTACATAGATTACACTTGTTTCGACGATATGGACAGCTATTAATGTTCATTTATGTTTATCATTTGGTGTTGAGACACATTTATATTGTGCTAGCTTTGTTAATATAGGGAAATAAATTCACTAACTTTGCAATAAACTGGTGTGGTTATTCCTGGCTGAAAGGTCAGGGTTCGCCGAAATGTATTCTGGATTAATTGTTAAGTGTTATGTTGTTCAAGGTGTTGCTTATGTTCGTTATTGATTAACGATATAAAGTGAGTGATCGATTAATAGTACAGAGAGTTCCCACTTAGTCAAAAGATTCATCGACCTAGAGAGCGTCCGAACGCAGGTAAATTGTTACCACGTTCCGCTCTATCAGTAGATGGTAGCAGAGGACGGTTTTGTCTTTTGGGACCCTGTATCAGTAGAGTACATGGTGTTGAATTAACGGTTACGCATTTTGAGGCCTCATTCGGGAAGTTGAATTAGATTTTTCTTGAATGAAAATAATTGACAAGATAATGATGGGCTAGGTCCACCGTGACTTTCCCGGGATCTCGGAGCTTGCGAATGGAGAGAAAGGAGATGTGGAAACAGCGTTGGCGGTACTAGTGATGGTATGAGTGAAGTTAGGGTTTTGCGCTTGCACAGCTTATTGCCGCAGAGTGTGTGAAAAGGTTGCGAGGGTTTTCTTTTAAGGATAGCGGAGGTGCGACTCCGAGTGTAGAAGTAGAGAAGTCGTCGAACTTCATAGAGATAGCGGAGGTGCGGCTCCGAGTGTGAGAGTAGGGAAGTCGTCGAACTTCATGTGCGTCTGGCGCTTTGTGCATAAAAAGGTCCACGTGGTTGTTGTTGTTGAGACGGGCCCTGCGAGGTCAAGAGACTCCGGAGTATGTTGATCCATGTTGTGGTCTGGGCGGTTTAGTAGGTTGATCGGGCGTGGTCAACGAGTGGGTACGTGTGTTAGGGAGTGATAGGAACTTCGACTTCGGGCTTTGACGAGATTCTAAGTGCACTAGAACAGATCATTGACAAGTTGAGAGTAGGTCTGCGGGTCAGATTTGCTTGCGAATGTGGGGACTGAGAAAGACGGAATAGCGGCCGAGGCTGGTGAAAGAGATCGAATAGTGGCCGAGGTTAGTGAAAGGTCCCTAAGGTCCTGAAGCGATTATGTTACCCTTCCTGTAGTAAACCGACAGATCTGTTTTGGGTTTTTTGGTAGCTCGCGATACATGCAAAAAGTTGTTACGAGAGGAGCTGAGTGAAGGAGGACTAGCCGCGAGGCTTTGTCAGCCGCAGTGTGTGTGAGTGTGACGTCACTAAGAGCCGCGCTGGGATAGGTTGGTTGGAGAGAAGGGTCGCGCACGGATTGGACGCAGTCCGTGGGACTCGATTGGAAGGGGAAAGGCAGGTGAAGAGTATTCCGGGAATTAAAGTCACCTATTGATTACAAATTTTGTGGAATAAAAGTGACCTATTGATTATAAACTTTGTGAATTAAAAGACGAGAAAATGAAATTCCTTAAAGCATTCAGGAGCGCGATGAAAGGAGAGTCATACATTAAAGCGAGCGTAGGAGAGGAGACGCCGCCCGAGGGTACACCAGCTTACATTGTAATGGAGGAAAAAGGGGTAGCTCTGTGTCTTTGGCTAAAGCAATGGCACAAGTGGACGGAGAAACATGGGAGCGTAGCATTCCCGATACATGGGACATTCAATATAAGGGTCCTAGAGAATTTGAGATTTACGATGTATGACATGAAAGTACCTCCAAGGCCAGCACAGTTTGAGGCCCTAGCAATATGGGAACTCATGGCTAGGCAGCAACAGAAAAACAAGTTTGAAACAAGGATGAGGAAGGTAGAAAAGACACTAGCGGATGCTAGGTGGGATAATGCGCAGAAGGTGTGGAGGTCAGATGTATTGCAGGGAATAAAATTGTTCCCCGCAATTACTAAGGATGAAGAGGAGACAGGTAAGAAAGCTACCTGTAAGACAGACAGGAAGTGTTCCAAGGACAGAGAGGACGAGGAAAAGTTGAGAAAAGAAGAGGAGTTAGAGGATGAGGAATTGATAATGGAGTTGTTGAACGACCGTCCACCACCTTATGCAGAGAATGGACAAGGTCCAAGTACCAGTTCTGCCCCTCCGGCATCGGTACAGAACAGTGAAACGCAGAATCCAGGAGCACCATCGGGATCTAAGGACCCGAGCTAACTGCTCACCCCACAGATACCGCAGGTCAGGAGAATGTATCCAGATGTGCCCGTGTTGAAACCAGCAGAAAATTATCAGCCGCAGATGCCAGGGTACTACAACAGTGATAATAGTGGAGGAATGATTCTAGATCCAACCGTAAGGGGCGTACAGAATGGTTACAACCCAACAATGGCACAAGCTGAATCAACTCAGTTTATGATGCCTCAAAAGCAGATGCAGGGAGGAAATGTTCATGCTCAAATGATGGGGAGTCAGATGGGCATGCCGGCAATGATGGCCCATAATATGGGGATGAACATGCCTCAGAATATGGGAAATGGACAAAATCCAGATGCGATATCACTACCCATTACTGTAGGTCCAGTGGTACCTTTGTATAGTCAGCCTAACTTAGGTATGAGCAGTCAGGGACCAATGCTGCAGAATGGGACAGAAAGAAGGTGCATAGAAAATACTCCAGGGATAACCCCGATAGTGGCTCAGCCAACTGGGTCTGGGTCCTTGATGGAGTTTAGTCCCGTATGCGCTCAATCAACACTGGTGAGGTCGAGCCCCCCATTGATAATACCATTAACATCGCACACTGAAAAGTTGCCGCAATCATCCATGGCAGTCGATGTGAATGCTACACTGATGGGGGTAAATGCGCAACAGCTGACATAATGGTTCAACAGTTTAAATTCCACACAAAGTTCAGACAGTGGGAAAGGAGACGATTACTTGAGCAGGATGAGGCTGAACATGGAAGCACAAGAATTGGTGGAAGGGAATATGGGTGTGAACAGGTTAGAATCCTACACGGAAGAGGAGTTGAGGTATCTATGTCCAAAGATCACAAAAGAAGTAAACAAGGTACATAGAAGTTTGCAGGAAGTAGCAGACAGGAACGGGATTGACATAGGCAAGACGAAACACTTGAGCAGGAGCTATAGGCTGGATTTTGGGACCACAGATTTTGAACACATGAGATCAGCAGGCATGAAGGCACACCTTAGAGAATTGTTGCAGAGCGCCCAAGTGTGGAGGTGTTTAGACAAGTGGGAAAGCAGATGGGTAAAGAGGAAGGATAAGAGGAGGGACAGTGTTACAGAGCATAATGAGAAAAGACCGCAGAGCAGCGAGACCGTTACCATGTTACCCATGAGGGAGACAGCAGGGGGAAAATTAGTACATGTACCATGGCACAGGAGCGATATTCAGTCTTTTACGAATGATTTTCCCAAACTGAGGGAGAAGCCGATCGAATGGTATCAACAGACTGATAGGTTTGTAAAGCTTGCAAAATGTCTCTGGGAAGACCTGAACACTCTATTCGAGATTGTGGTTCCGGCAGATTTGTGGGAGGATTGCAAAAGAGCTGTAGGTTGGCCGACAAGTGAACCAGAGAGAGACAGAGAGACGGGTGCACCATCACCTATGGTGATGTGTCTGTACTATAAGGTGATTGAGCATTTGAAGACGAAGGTTGCCGCGAAAAATGTGGATTGGCAGAAAATTGATCGAACTGCCCAAGAGGCTAAAGAATCGATTCATAGTTACTATGAGAGGTTGTTGAAGGCGTTCAAGAATTACAGTGGCACGGAAGCAATAGAGGCGAAAGATATGCTTCATTTTGTGTTCAGATTTGTGGAAGGGCTGAGACCAGAGATAAGTCAGATGATAAAATCACATTTGATCTGCTGGCAGTCGAAACCGATTGATGAAGTCTTGACTTATGCGAAATACTGTAGCGACGAAATTGAGGTGAAACAGAAAAAGCTGAAAGAGAAGGTGATGATGATGCAGCTTAAGGCGGCTCAGACAGGCTTACAAGGTCTGCAAGGACTGCAAGGGTTGCCAGGGATGCAAGGGTTCCAACAGCAGGTACCGCAACAGCAGCCGCAGTTGCAGGGAGGCATGGTGTTTCAGCAACAGCAGCCGCAGTTGCAAGGAAACATGGCGTTTCAGCCACAGGGCAGAGGCAGAGGCAGAGGAGGTTTTGTGAATAATGGTCCGGATTTGAACACTGTTGTGACAGGTGTGCAGGCAATGAAGAAAGTGATGCCGTGTCACGCGTGCGGAAACGTAGGTCATTGGAAACGCGAGTGCCCAATGGTGGTGCAGGAAGGTGCAGGTGCAGGTGTAGGTGTTGGTCAGCAAAACAATGATGTCAATGCATTTCAGACAATGAGAGGACCGAAAATGAGAGGTCCAAACCCAAACTTTCAGACTATAAATCAATTGCAGGGATTACAACCTATGCAGCCGCAGCAGATGCAGATGCCCCGTGGGCAGATGACGCAAATGCAGCCGATGCAACAGCAGTTACCTATGGTACCTAATCAGCAAATGCAAATACCTTTGGCACCAATGAGTCAGCAGCAAATGATGGTTCCTCCACAGGTAACGGGTCAGGTAATGAGCACAAACGGCACAGTACAACAGTTCCCATTACACAGTGAGAGTGGAATAAACAATGTATGGGAGAGTGAAAGCTCAGAAGAGGAAGGAGATTGTGTGCTTGCGGCATCTCTAGAAGTTGATCAAAGGGGTCCGTACGTAGAGGGAAGAGTAATGGGTCATCGCGTCTCATTTCTGGTTGACACGGGAGCCACACGTTCAACTGTTAAGAGCAGTGAAGTACCAAATTTGCCACTCTCAGGGAGGACAGTTCAAGTGGTGGGAGTAGCAAACAGGCATCTGACGAACCCAATAACAGATCCGATACCAGTCAACATTGGTAACTATCAAGGGGTACATCAGTTTGTAGTATGTGACTCAAGCCCGATTGCACTGTTAGGAAGAGACCTATTGTGCAAGTTGGGTTGTTCGATAATGTGCTCGAACGAGGGAATAACAATACAGACGAGCAGTGATGGGGAAGAAGAGGGCAGTGTAGAGGGTGATGAGATAGAAACAGTTGACGAAGAGTATCCTCTGATTTGTCTCTTACCAATGATAACTGAAGAAGATATCCCAGCAGAATTACGGGAAACAGTCGGAAAGGAAGTGTGGGACATGACAGGGAAAGAGGTGGGATTGATGAAAGGAGTAGAACCAGTAAAAGTGATGGTAAAGCCCAATGCGATCTTTCCCCAGACCCCACAATACCACATGCCACAAGATACCCTCATGAAAGTTGCCCAACTTATCGACGAATTCGTGAAGCAGGGAGTACTGAAAGAAGTATTGAGCAGCCCATGTAATTCACCGATAATGGGACTAATGAAGCCAAGTGGGAAAGTCCGACTTGTACAAGATTTGAGAAAAATAAATGACATCATAATCAAGTGCTGCCCTGTCGTACCGAATCCGGCTGTGATAATGTTTCAGATCCCTTGCGAAGCTGAGTGGTTCTCAGTCATCGATTTGTCACAAGCATTCTTTTCTGTGCCTCTTCATGAGGATAGCCAATTCCTCTTTTGTTTCAAATTCCTAGACAGAGTATATAGTTGGTGTCGAATTCCTCAAGGGTTCTCTGAGTCACCGTCGATATTCAATCAAGTCCTAAAGAAAGATTTGGAAGAGTTAGAGTTGCCATTTGAGTCAACCCTAGTACAGTACATTGATGACTTACTGGTTGCATCAAAGACAGAAAGTGGCTGCACAGCCGATACCATTGCTCTGTTGAACCATTTGGGAGGGAATGGACACAAGGTGTCCCCTTCCAAATTACAGTTCTGTCAGAAGAAAGTGAAATACTTGGGTCACCAGATAGAGAAAGGGTCACGGAAAATAATGAAGGAAAGAATTACCAGTGTACTTCAAATGAGTCCGCCAAAAACAAGGAAGGAGGTGAGGAAGTTTTTGGGAATGGTGGGATATTGTCGCCAGTGGATCCCCAACTTTTCGTCTCTAGCGAAGCCCCTACTGAAATTGACCCAAAAGGATGCTTTGGATGAAATTGAGCTGAGAGGAGACGAGATGGATGCCTTTGTTGAACTGAAAGAATGCATGTGCAGGGCTCCAGCTTTAGGTATGCCTGACTACACGAAGCCTTTCACATTGTTTTGCCATGAACGTGATGCATGTTCTTTGTCTGTCTTGACACAAGCCCATGGTGGCGTAAACAGACCAGTAGCGTATTTTTCAGCTACTCTGGATCCGGTCGAAACAGCACTCCCAGGGTGTTTGCGCGCCGTAGCAGCAGTTGGTATCAGCCTCACTCAGAGTGAAGGAATAGTGATGGGACACCCAGTAACAGTCATGGTCCCTCACTCAGTTGAGATACTTTTGACCCGCTCCCGAACGCAGCACATGACTGGAGCAAGACTCACAAGGTATGAAACGACTATTCTGGGCTCACCGAATGTGCAGCTGAAAAGGTGCACTACGTTGAATCCAGCTACCTTGCTTCCTGGAGAAAATGCTGAAATTGAGAACGCTGAAGACGTCGAGCATGACTGCCTTCAGGTGACTGAATTTTGCACAAAACCCCGACCGGACATCAAGGATACAAAACTTGATGTAAATGACCAAATTCTGATTGTTGATGGTTCATGTCTAAGAGATGGGGTGGGAATTTTGAAAGCAGGATATGCTGTATGTACTGTGACAGGGGTCTTGGAAGCGGGATGGCTCCAAGGAGTCTATTCTGCACAAGTAGCAGAACTTGTAGCCCTTACTAGAGCATGTCAATTGTCTGCATTGATGAAAGTCACCATTTACACTGATAGCCAATACGGGTTTGGGATTGTGCATGACTTTGGACAACTGTGGTCACAGAGAGGTTTCCTGACTTCTTCAGGATCCCCAGTGAAAAATGGGGAGAGAATAAGGGAGTTGTTACATGCCATTCAAGTGCCAGCTGAAGTTGCAGTGGTAAAATGCAGTGCTCACACGAAAGGACAGGATTATGTGTCTCTGGGAAATGCCTATGCAGATCAAGTCGCAAGATTTTGTGCCTTGAACTGTATATTGTTAAGGGATGATTGGAATACAATAAGTGAACCAGAACTCGAACCAGCTGAAGCATTTGCCTTGAAGGTCGTAGATACAATAGAAGAACTAAAAGCACTACAGAATAATGTCAGGGAGGATGAAAGAGATTCCTGGATTAAATCACAATGTATAAAGAGACAAGACGAGCTATGGGTTTCACATGAGGGAAAATTTGTTCTGCCAAATAGTCTCTTATCACAGCTTGCGCGGTTCTATCATGGGCAAGCTCACCTAGGGAGAGATGCCATGATAAGATTATTCAAAACTGATTGGTTTAACCCCAGATTTCGTCAAGCTGCAGAAGCAGTTTGCCATCGATGTGTCACTTGCCAACAGATGAACCCAGGAAAGGGAACAGTTGTGAACGCGAGCCACATTGGTAGGGCAAGCGGTCCTTTTAGTCGTATGCAGATGGACTTCATTGAGATGCCTGTACATGGAGGTTTAAGATATGTGTTGGTGATTGTGTGCATTTTTAGTCATTGGATTGAGGCATACCCCACACGTAGAAATGACAGTCTTACAGTTGCCAAGCTATTATTGAGGGAGTTAATACCACGTTTCGGATTCCCGATCTCTTTAGAATCAGATAGGGGAAGTCACTTCAACAACGAGGTGATGAAGTTACTTTGCGAAGCACTGAACATTGAGCAAAAGCTGCACTGTAGCTATCGCCCTGAAGCATCAGGACTGGTGGAGCAGATGAATGGTACGCTGAAATCGAGAATGGCAAAAATATGTGCATCAACCAATTTGAAATGGCCTGACGCATTGCCCTTAGTGCTAATGTCAATGAGAAACACTCCGGATAGAAAAACTGGATTGTCTCCGCACGAAATTCTCATGGGCAGGGCTATGAGACTTCCTGCAGTTCCCGCAAACATGCTTTTGAATATTACAGATGATATGGTGTTAGACTACTGCAAAGGTCTGGCTGACGTGGTTCGCTCTTTCTCTCACCAGGTGGAAGCGACCACCTTGCCACCGATCCAGGGTCCAGGACACGCCCTGAAAGCAGGTGACTGGGTCATGATAAAGAAGCACGTGAGGAAGTCGTTTCTGGAACCCCGTTGGAAAGGCCCTTTCCAAGTGATCCTGACGACAACTACCGCTGTGAAGTGCGCGGGGGTTCCCAACTGGATTCACGCCAGTCATACAAAGAAGGTGCTGTGTCCCACAAATGAGGAAGTTGAAGCGCTGAAACTACCAGTGCCTGATAAAACGGTACCAAGTGCTGGGACAGAACAAAAGCGAACTGAAAGCGAACAAGCAACAGCAGGAGAAAAAGAGATATTATTGGAGAACGAAGAGTCCGACTCACTTGGGGAAGACCAAGGAGAAAGTTCAGACAGCGACAACGAAGCTGCAGGTGACAAAGAGCCTGAAGCAGCTGAAGGTGACAAGGAACCTGAAGCAGCTGAAAGTGATACAGAGCCTGAAGAAAGTAACGGTGACGAAGGGCTCGAAGAGAGTGAGAAGGCAGGAGAGCCTGAGCAGAAGGGGGCTTTCCCAGAAACAGACGATACAGAAGAAGAGAAGGAAAACGTGACTGATTCCCCTGAAGGTGGGGACAAAGAAGAGCAGAACGAAAGAGCTCAAACATCTACAGAAAGGATCGCAGGTCCATCAAACGGACATGGTGCAAAAAGAAGACTAAGTATCTCACCGATAAAAGAAAAGGGTAAAGAAGGTTTGAACGAAGGAGGAAGGCCGAAAGTAAAAGAGAAAAGAAAGGAAGTGACTGTCGTGGAACAATCGTCAAGTGCGGAAAAGGACTTGGCGAAGGAGGAGAGTGCCAGCGAAGCAGAATCAAAGAGAGAAGCAAAATTGAAGAGGAAAAGGATACCAAACAAGAGGTATTCCGGTCCTGAATGGGCATATGCGGTAAATGATGATTGGACTGATGAGTTTGTATCTCTAAGCATCGAGAACGAAGAAGAAGAAGAGATACCAATAGAAAAGAAAAGTTTCATAGACTCTGTTGATTGAAAAGGTAGTGAATGGTATTGCTTGCTGCAATCTAACGTGAGACAAACAACCAGCTGAGACATTGCTAAACCGAATTGAGACAAATGCTGCTAACCGATAAGTGACTGGCCTTTTGAAGAAAACGGTGTGAACATTGTGCTCATTCAAGCTTTGTAACTGAATTGCTAAGTAGTTTCATTTATAGGTGCTTCTAGCTCTCTGATTCTATACAGATCATGCCTGGGTACGCTATGCAAAACAATAGAAAGAAGTATTGTAAATACGTTTGTATAGGCTTGGTACTAACATGTGTACTAATAATAATGGCAATTGTGTTTGGAATGCATGGAAAGGGTGAGAATGAGACTATTGCTGCTTCTACTATTGTTCCTGTTACTGTCACTGAACTAACACCATTGAAAAGACTAGCAATGGATGAGAGGCTCTTGCATGATAAGAAAGAGCTTTCGTATAACGTTTTCTATCGCTTACTAACAGAGTATGTTGAGACTATGGATGCGAAAGATTGTTATGTGTGTACCCAGATACCGACATCAGTAAAGGAAGGGGTGACTTATCACCACATGCCTCTTACATACGGGATTACATGTAGTATAGTAATGTCTAGGTTTTATGGTCAAGCTAACATACAGTATTTTTTCTCAAATTATGATGTTACCTTTGCTTATGTTCCTATAATAGCGCAGCTAAGCGAGACTGCAAAATATTGGGATTACAAAATTATGAGGGATTTTTTCGAGCCAATGCAACCTTTTGAAACGGCTCATGCTCATAGGGAGAACCTTACTTGCTCCGTCTCTGCTGTAGAAATAAGCTTTTTAGATCGCACAGATGCTAGAAGGGCTCAAATGAAGGCGAAATTAGAAAAAGAACTACATAAGAGGACTTCAGTAGATAACTATGACTTTGCTGCTATAAAGACACAAGGAAAAATTGCTTTAGATGCTTGGCATGTAGGGAAATTTTGTATATATCGAGGTGAATCTTACTATGACAATATTTTTGTAGGAGCGAGTGAATGCAAACATACGTTTATTTTTAAGGCCAAATGGACATTCATGATGGACGGACTTGACCCTGTCATTCCAGGGGTGTATTACATTTGTGGGCATAATGCCTATTATCGTCTTCCAAAGGGATGGTGGGGAAGATGTTATTTGGGTATAGTGTTTCCAAAGGTTTATCAACTAGATGACATATCGATGATTGAAAAGACACCTGGATCCCATCGTATCCAGAAAAGAGAGACCGCAGCTGCTGTGGTAGGCGATATATTTGGAGCCATGATTCCTTCATTGGGAGTTGTGTTGAATTCCATCAAAATAAGAAAGTTGTCTACTATAGTGGATAACATGTTGACAAAGTTTTCAGGTGCTATAATCCTGATGGATGCTGAACTTGCAGCGGAAAGAGCTATGACTCTTCAAAATAGGCTTGCTTTAGACATTCTTTTAGCAAAGGATGGAGGCGTTTGCAAAATGATTGGTGCACGTCACTGCTGCACCTATATACCTGATAATAGTGTGAAAATTAAAACTATGCTTGCTAATCTAACAAACGAAAGTGCAGATTTGAAAGAACTGAAAGAACCAGGAGTGTGGGAAAAGGTTGGAAAGGGACTTGCTTCAGTGGGACATTGGATTGGGGGAATTTGGAATGGAATATTATTGAAAATAATAGAAGGAATATTAATAGTAATAATTTGTGTATTTGGAATTTGGGGAATAAAAAGGGGAATAATAATGATTATGGAAAGAATTAAAAGAAGAAAGGAGGAGAAAATAATGAAAAGAATGGCAGAAGAATACAAAGCGCAAACTAGGGGAACTAAAAGGAAAAGGGAGCTGACAGAATTTTAATGGGATAAAATTTGTGGGCTAAATTTGTGTGATGACAAGTAGTCATCAGAGGAGGGATTGATGAAGCAGAAAATGAAGGTTTTGATTTATTAACGCATAAACGTAGTGCTGATATAATCGTGTGTGTCATTAACCGAATTAATAAAGATTGTACGGGGACAAAATGTGCCCTCAGAGTAGTTTGCCAACATTTATATGCGTGCTTCATATAACGTGGTGTATTAGAATTGCACTGATCCGACATAATCATAAACGTGTGCTACGATTTGCTCATTTGAAATGCCTTAGCTTAGCATTACTTTAGCGGAGGCTTTGGCCTAGTTGCCTGGTCTCACGGTTTAAATGTTCGTATTTTTCCACTGTGCTATTAAACGTGTATTTCTGCTTGAAGCTGTGCTTTTCCACAGAGACTGTTCACATGCTTATCTTAAAGTTGGTGCCAGCATGGCATATTTTCTCCTTAATTCAAGGTCGGCTTGCAGGTGCGGACAATGGAGGCTCTGAGAGTAAGCTAATGGAGAAACAATGTTGCAACTTGTGTACCCATCTCCAAGGATAATGTATGCTTAAGTAAAAGCTTGAGAACTGTCGTTTTTGATTGGTCAATTTGAAGCTAACCTATGAACCCACCAATGGAGACCCTACAGGACTTGAACTGTTGTCTATAAAAACCAGGTGCACGAGAGGGAAGCTCTCTCTCTCTATCTTCGGACATCCCGCCATTTTGACTTCGTAGCTACTATGACCCATTTTGCTGCGACGCCATTTTGAGAGATTTTGATGCTTTCTCTAGTCGAGAGAAAGAGACTTTAATGATTCTTGCCCTAGAGACTTTAACTTTGATTTGTCCCTTTGCATGAAGTAGTAGTTTTACCTTGCCGCCGTGAGGCAATTGCCCCGTTCACCTTTGCCCCTTTCGTCCCGGCCCCATGCTGATCGAGAAACGGTACCTGTGAGACGAAGACTTCATTGATTGCTGATTGGAATTGGTAATTATGAAAGGAAATTGTAAAATTGCATTGTGTTTCTTTTAGGTATCCAACTGCTGATTTTGATAAGGACCCTAGCTAGGAGTTTTCTAAATTGATGTTGCCAAATCGTTTTTGCATGAAGTCCCACATGCTGATGCTAATTTCAGGTTAGATGAGGATTCCATATGTCGCACGATGCAATTGGAGATCTTGTTATGCTGACTAAATGTACGCAATTAGCCCATTACAGATTATCGTATTAGTGCTTTGCATTGCCACTATCGAGTGCCTTGTGATTCAAATGCTACATAGATTACACTTGTTTCGACGATATGGACAGCTATTAATGTTCATTTATGTTTATCATTTGGTGTTGAGACACATTTATATTGTGCTAGCTTTGTTAATATAGGGAAATAAATTCACTAACTTTGCAATAAACTGGTGTGGTTATTCCTGGCTGAAAGGTCAGGGTTCGCCGAAATGTATTCTGGAATAATTGTTAAGTGTTATGTTGTTCAAGGTGTTGCTTATGTTCGTTATTGATTAACGATATAAAGTGAGTGATCGATTAATAGTACAGAGAGTTCCCACTTAGTCAAAAGATTCATCGACCTAGAGAGCGTCCGAATGCAGGTAAATTGTTACCACGTTCCGCTCTATCAGTAGATGGTAGCAGAGGACGGTTTTGTCTTTTGGGACCCTGTATCAGTAGAGTACATGGTGTTGAATTAACGGTTACGCATTTTGAGGCCTCATTCGGGAAGTTGAATTAGATTTTTCTTGAATGAAAATAATTGACAAGATAATGATGGGCTAGGTCCACCGTGACTTTCCCGGGATCTCGGAGCTTGCGAATGGAGAGAAAGGAGATGTGGAAACAGCGTTGGCGGTACTAGTGATGGTATGAGTGAAGTTAAGGTTTTGCGCTTGCACAGCTTATTGCCGCAGAGTGTGTGAAAAGGTTGCGAGGGTTTTCTTTTAAGGATAGCGGAGGTGCGACTCCGAGTGTAGAAGTAGAGAAGTCGTCGAACTTCATAGAGATAGCGGAGGTGCGGCTCCGAGTGTGAGAGTAGGGAAGTCGTCGAACTTCATGTGCGTCTGGCGCTTTGTGCATAAAAAGGTCCACGTGGTTGTTGTTGTTGAGACGGGCCCTGCGAGGTCAAGAGACTCCGGAGTATGTTGATCCATGTTGTGGTCTGGGCGGTTTAGTAGGTTGATCGGGCGTGGTCAACGAGTGGGTACGTGTGTTAGGGAGTGATAGGAACTTCGACTTCGGGCTTTGACGAGATTCTAAGTGCACTAGAACAGATCATTGACAAGTTGAGAGTAGGTCTGCGGGTCAGATTTGCTTGCGAATGTGGGGACTGAGAAAGACGGAATAGCGGCCGAGGCTGGTGAAAGAGATCGAATAGTGGCCGAGGTTAGTGAAAGGTCCCTAAGGTCCTGAAGCGATTATGTTACCCTTCCTGTAGTAAACCGACAGATCTGTTTTAGTTTTTTTGGTAGCTCGCGATACATGCAAAAAGTTGTTACGGGAGGAACTGAGTGAAGGAGGACTAGCCGCAAGGCTTTGTCAGCCGCAGTGTGTGTGACCTATCCCAGCGCGGCTAAGAGCCGCGCTGGGATAGGTTGGTTGGAGAGAAGGGTCGCGCACGGATTGGACGCAGTCCGTGGGACTCGATTGGAAGGGGAAAGGCAGGTGAAGAGTGAAGAGTATTCCGGGAATTAAAGTCACCTATTGATTACAAATTTTGTGGAATAAAAGTGACCTATTGATTATAAACTTTGTGAATTAAAAGACGAGAAAATGAAATTCCTTAAAGCATTCAGGAGCGCGATGAAGGGAGAGTCTTACATTAAAGCGAGCGTAGGAGAGGAAACGCCGCCCGAGGGTACACCAGCTTACATTGTAATGGAGGAAAAAGGGGTAGCTCCGTGTCTTTGGCTAAAACAATGGCACAAGTGGACAGAGAAACATGGGAGCGTAGCATTCCCGATACATGGGACATTCAATATAAGGGTCCTAGAGAATTTGAGATTTACGATGTATGACATGAAGGTGCCTCCAAGGCCAGCACAGTTTGAGGCCCTAGCAATCTGGGAACTCATGGCTAGACAGCAACAGAAAAACAAGTTTGAAACAAGGATGAGGAAGGTAGAAAAGACACTAGCGGATGCTAGGTGGGATAATGCGCAGAAGGTGTGGAGGTCAGATGTATTGCAGGGAATAAAATTGTTCCCCGCAATTACTAAGGATGAAGAGGAGACAGGTAAGAAAGCTACCTGTAAGACAGACAGGAAGTGTTCCAAGGACAGAGAGGACGAGGAAAAGTTGAGAAGAGAAGAGGAGTTAGAGGATGAGGAGTTGATAATGCAATTGCTGAACGACCGTCCACCACCTTATGCAGAGAATGGACAAGGTCCAAGTACCAGTTCTGCCCCTCCGGCATCGGTACAGAACAGTGAAACGCAGAATACAGGAGCACCATCGGGATCTAAGGACCCGAGCTTACTGCTCACCCCACAGATACCGCAGGTCAGGAGAATGTATCCAGATGTGCCCGTGTTGAAACCAGTAGAAAATTATCAGCCGCAGATGCCAGGGTACTACAACAGTGATAATAGTGGAGGAATGATTCTAGATCCAACAGTAAGGGGCGTACAGAATGGTTACAACCCAACAATGGCACAAGCTGAATCAACTCAGTTTATGATGCCTCAAAAGCAGATGCAGGGAGGAAATGTTCATGCTCAAATGATGGGGAGTCAGATGGGCATGCCGGCAATGATGGCCCATAATATGGGGATGAACATGCCTCAGAATATGGGAAATGGACAAAATCCAGATGCGATATCACTGCCCATTACTGTAGGTCCAGTGGTACCTTTGTATAGTCAGCCTAACTTAGGTATGAGCAGTCAGGGACCAATGCTGCAGAATGGGACAGAAAGAAGGTGCATAGAAAATACTCCAGGGATAACCCCGATAGTGGCTCAGCCAACTGGGTCTGGGTCCTTGATGGAGTTTAGTCCCGTATGCGCTCAATCAACACTGGTGAGGTCGATTATAATACCATTAACATCGCACACTGAAAAGTTGCCGCAACCATCCATGGCAGTCGATGTGAATGCTACACTGATGGGGGTAAATGCGCAACAGCTGACACAATGGTTCAACAGTTTAAATTCCACACAAAGTTCAGACAGTGGGAAAGGAGACGATTACTTGAGCAGGATGAGGCTGAACATGGAAGCACAAGAATTGGTGGAAGGGAATATGGGTGTGAACAGGTTAGAATCCTACACGGAAGAGGAGTTGAGGTATCTATGTCCAAAGATCACAAAAGAAGTAAACAAGGTACATAGAAGTTTGCAGGAAGTAGCAGACAGGAACGGGATTGACATAGGCAAGACGAAACACTTGAGCAGGAGCTATAGGCTGGATTTTGGGACCACAGATTTTGAACACATGAGATCAGCAGGCATGAAGGCACACCTTAGAGAATTGTTGCAGAGCGCCCAAGTGTGGAGGTGTTTAGACAAGTGGGAAAGCAGATGGGTAAAGAGGAAGGATAAGAGGAGGGACAGTGTTACAGAGCATAATGAGAAAAGACCGCAGAGCAGCGAGACCGTAACCATGTTACCCATGAGGGAGACAGCAGGGGGAAAATTAGTACATGTACCATGGCACAGGAGCGATATTCAGTCTTTTACGAATGATTTTCCCAAACTGAGGGAGAAGCCGATCGAATGGTATCAACAGACTGATAGGTTTGTAAAGCTTGCAAAATGTCTCTGGGAAGACCTGAACACTCTATTCGAGATTGTGGTTCCGGCAGATTTGTGGGAGAATTGCAAAAGAGCTGTAGGTTGGCCGACAAGTGAACCAGAGAGAGACAGAGAGACGGGTGCACCATCACCTATGGTGATGTGTCTGTACTATAAGGTGATTGAGCATTTGAAGACGAAGGTTGCCGCGAAAAATGTGGATTGGCAGAAAATTGATCGAACTGCCCAAGAGGCTAAAGAATCGATTCATAGTTACTATGAGAGGTTGTTGAAGGCGTTCAAGAATTACAGTGGCACGGAAGCAATAGAGGCGAAAGATATGCTTCATTTTGTGTTCAGATTTGTGGAAGGGCTGAGACCAGAGATAAGTCAGATGATAAAATCACATTTGATCTGCTGGCAGTCGAAACCGATTGATGAAGTCTTGACTTATGCGAAATACTGTAGCGACGAAATTGAGGTGAAACAGAAAAAGCTGAAAGAGAAGGTGATGATGATGCAGCTTAAGGCGGCTCAGACAGGCTTACAAGGTCTGCAAGGACTGCAAGGGTTGCCAGGGATGCAAGGGTTCCAACAGCAGGTACCGCAACAGCAGCCGCAGTTGCAGGGAGGCATGGTGTTTCAGCAACAGCAGCCGCAGTTGCAAGGAAACATGGCGTTTCAGCCACAGGGCAGAGGCAGAGGCAGAGGAGGTTTTGTGAATAATGGTCCGGATTTGAACACTGTTGTGACAGGTGTGCAGGCAATGAAGAAAGTGATGCCGTGTCACGCGTGCGGAAACGTAGGTCATTGGAAACGCGAGTGCCCAATGGTGGTGCAGGAAGGTGCAGGTGCAGGTGTAGGTGTTGGTCAGCAAAACAATGATGTCAATGCATTTCAGACAATGAGAGGACCGAAAATGAGAGGTCCAAACCCAAACTTTCAGACTATAAATCAATTGCAGGGATTACAACCTATGCAGCCGCAGCAGATGCAGATGCCCCGTGTGCAGATGACGCAAATGCAGCCGATGCAACAGCAGTTACCTATGCTACCTAATCAGCAAATGCAAATACCTTTGGCACCAATGAGTCAGCAGCAAATGATGGTTCCTCCACAGGTAACGGGTCAGGTAATGAGCACAAACGGCACAGTACAACAGTTCCCATTACACAGTGAGAGTGGAATAAACAATGTATGGGAGAGTGAAAGCTCAGAAGAGGAAGGAGATTGTGTGCTTGCGGCATCTCTAGAAGTTGATCAAAGGGGTCCGTACGTAGAGGGAAGAGTAATGGGTCATCGCGTCTCATTTCTGGTTGACACGGGAGCCACACGTTCAACTGTTAAGAGCAGTGAAGTACCAAATTTGCCACTCTCAGGGAGGACAGTTCAAGTGGTGGGAGTAGCAAACAGGCATCTGACGAACCCAATAACAGATCCGATACCAGTCAACATTGGTAACTATCAAGGGGTACATCAGTTTGTAGTATGTGACTCAAGCCCGATTGCACTGTTAGGAAGAGACCTATTGTGCAAGTTGGGTTGTTCGATAATGTGCTCGAACGAGGGAATAACAATACAGACGAGCAGTGATGGGGAAGAAGAGGGCAGTGTAGAGGGTGATGAGATAGAAACAGTTGACGAAGAGTATCCTCTGATTTGTCTCTTACCAATGATAACTGAAGAAGATATCCCAGCAGAATTACGGGAAACAGTCGGAAAGGAAGTGTGGGACATGACAGGGAAAGAGGTGGGATTGATGAAAGGAGTAGAACCAGTAAAAGTGATGGTAAAGCCCAATGCGATCTTTCCCCAGACCCCACAATACCACATGCCACAAGATACCCTCATGAAAGTTGCCCAACTTATCGGCGAATTAGTGAAGCAGGGAGTACTGAAAGAAGTATTGAGCAGCCCATGTAATTCACCGATAATGGGACTAATGAAGCCAAGTGGGAAAGTCCGACTTGTACAAGATTTGAGAAAAATAAATGACATCATAATCAAGTGCTGCCCTGTCGTACCGAATCCGGCTGTGATAATGTTTCAGATCCCTTGCGAAGCTGAGTGGTTCTCAGTCATCGATTTGTCACAAGCATTCTTTTCTGTGCCTCTTCATGAGGATAGCCAATTCCTCTTTTGTTTCAAATTCCTAGACAGAGTATATAGTTGGTGTCGAATTCCTCAAGGGTTCTCTGAGTCACCGTCGATATTCAATCAAGTCCTAAAGAAAGATTTGGAAGAGTTAGAGTTGCCATTTGAGTCAACCCTAGTACAGTACATTGATGACTTACTGGTTGCATCAAAGACAGAAAGTGGCTGCACAGCCGATACCATTGCTCTGTTGAACCATTTGGGAGGGAATGGACACAAGGTGTCCCCTTCCAAATTACAGTTCTGTCAGAAGAAAGTGAAATACTTGGGTCACCAGATAGAGAAAGGGTCACGGAAAATAATGAAGGAAAGAATTACCAGTGTACTTCAAATGAGTCCGCCAAAAACAAGGAAGGAGGTGAGGAAGTTTTTGGGAATGGTGGGATATTGTCGCCAGTGGATCCCCAACTTTTCGTCTCTAGCGAAGCCCCTACTGAAATTGACCCAAAAGGATGCTTTGGATGAAATTGAGCTGAGAGGAGACGAGATGGATGCCTTTGTTGAACTGAAAGAATGCATGTGTAGGGCTCCAGCTTTAGGTATGCCTGATTACACGAAGCCTTTCACATTGTTTTGTCATGAACGTGATGCATGTTCTTTGTCTGTCTTGACTAAAGCCCATGGTGGCGTAAACAGACCAGTAGCGTATTTTTCAGCTACTCTGGATCCGGTTGCAGCAGCACTCCCAGGGTGTTTGCGCGCCGTAGCAGCAGTTGGTATCAGCCTCACTCAGAGTGAAGGAATAGTGATGGGACACCCAGTAACAGTCATGGTCCCTCACTCAGTTGAGATACTTTTGACCCGCTCCCGAACGCAGCACATGACTGGAGCAAGACTCACAAGGTATGAAACGACTATTCTGGGCTCACCGAATGTGCAGCTGAAAAGGTGCACTACGTTGAATCCAGCTACCTTGCTTCCTGGAGAAAATGCTGAAATTGAGAACGCTGAAGACGTCGAGCATGACTGCCTTCAGGTGACTGAATTTTGCACAAAACCCCGACCGGACATCAAGGATACAAAACTTGATGTAAATGACCAAATTCTGTTTGTTGATGGTTCATGTCTAAGAGATGGGGTGGGAATTTTGAAAGCAGGATATGCTGTATGTACTGTGACAGGGGTCTTGGAAGCGGGATGGCTCCAAGGAGTCTATTCTACACAAGTAGCAGAACTTGTAGCCCTTACTAGAGCATGTCAATTGTCTGCATTGATGAAAGTCACCATTTACACTGATAGCCAATACGGGTTTGGGATTGTGCATGACTTTGGACAACTGTGGTCACAGAGAGGTTTCCTGACTTCTTCAGGATCCCCAGTGAAAAATGGGGAGAGAATAAGGGAGTTGTTACATGCCATTCAAGTGCCAGCTGAAGTTGCAGTGGTAAAGTGCAGTGCTCACACGAAAGGACAGGATTATGTGTCTCTGGGAAATGCCTATGCAGATCAAGTCGCAAGATTTTGTGCCTTGAACTGTATATTGTTAAGGGATGATTGGAATACAATAAGTGAACCAGAACTCGAACCAGCTGAAGCATTTGCCTTGAAGGTCGTAGATACAATAGAAGAACTAAAAGCACTACAGAATAATGTCAGGGAGGATGAAAGAGATTCCTGGATTAAATCACAATGTATAAAGAGACAAGACGAGCTATGGGTTTCACATGAGGGAAAATTTGTTCTGCCAAATAGTCTCTTATCACAGCTTGCGCGGTTCTATCATGGGCAAGCTCACTTAGGGAGAGATGCCATGATAAGATTGTTCAAAACTGATTGGTTTAACCCCAGATTTCGTCAAGCTGCAGAAGCAGTTTGCCATCGATGTGTCACTTGCCAACAGATGAACCCAGGAAAGGGAACAGTTGTGAACGCGAGCCACATTGGTAGGGCAAGCGGTCCTTTTAGTCGTATACAGATGGACTTCATTGAGATGCCTGTGCATGGAGGTTTAAGATATGTGTTGGTGATTGTGTGCATTTTTAGTCATTGGATTGAGGCATACCCCACACGTAGAAATGACAGTCTTACAGTTGCCAAGCTATTATTGAGGGAGTTAATACCACGTTTCGGATTCCCGATCTCTTTAGAATCAGATAGGGGAAGTCACTTCAATAACGAGGTGATGAAGTTACTTTGCGAAGCACTGAACATTGAGCAAAAGCTGCACTGTAGCTATCGCCCTGAAGCATCAGGACTGGTGGAGCAGATGAATGGTACGCTGAAGTCGAGAATGGCAAAAATATGTGCATCAACAAATTTGAAATGGCCTGACGCATTGCCCTTAGTGCTAATGTCAATGAGAAACACTCCTGATAGAAAAACTGGACTGTCTCCGCACGAAATTCTCATGGGCAGGGCTATGAGACTTCCTGCAGTTCCCGCAAACATGCTTTTGAATATTACAGATGATATGGTGTTAGACTACTGCAAAGGTCTGGCTGACGTGGTTCGCTCTTTCTCTCACCAGGTGGAGGCGACCACCTTGCCACCGATCCAAGGTCCAGGACACGCACTGAAAGCAGGTGACTGGGTCGTGATAAAGAAGCACGTGAGGAAGTTGTGTCTGGAACCCCGTTGGAAAGGCCCTTTCCAAGTGATCCTGACGACAACTACTGCTGTGAAGTGCGCGGGGGTTCCCAACTGGATTCACGCCAGTCATACAAAGAAGGTGCTGTGTCCCACAGATGAGGAAGTTGAAGCGCTGAAACTACCAGTGCCTGATAAAACGGTACCAAGTCCTGGGACAGAACAAAAGCGAACTGAAAGCGAACAAGCAACAGCAGGAGAAAAAGAGATATTATTGGAGAACGAAGAGTCCGACTCACTTGGGGAAGACCAAGGAGAAAGTTCAGACAGCGACGACGAAGCTGCAGGTGACAAAGAGCCTGAAGCAGCTGAAGGTGACAAGGAACCTGAAGCAGCTGAAAGTGATACAGAGCCTGAAGAAAGTAACGGTGACGAAGGGCTCGAAGAGAGTGAGAAGGCAGGAGAGCCTGAGCAGAAGGGGGCTTTCCCAGAAACAGACGATACAGAAGAAGAGAAGGAAAACGTGACTGATTCCCCTGAAGGTGGGGACAAAGAAGAGCAGAACGAAAGAGCTCAAACATCTACAGAAAGGATCGCAGGTCCATCAAACGGACATGGTGCAAAAAGAAGACTAAGTATCTCACCGATAAAAGAAAAGGGTAAAGAAGGTTTGAACGAAGGAGGAAGGCCGAAAGTAAAAGAGAAAAGAAAGGAAGTGACTGTCGTGGAACAATCGTCAAGTGCGGAAAAGGACTTGGCGAAGGAGGAGAGTGCCAGCGAAGCAGAATCAAAGAGAGAAGCAAAATTGAAGAGGAAAAGGATACCAAACAAGAGGTATTCCTGTCCTGAATGGGCATATGCGGTAAATGATGATTGGACTGATGAGTTTGTATCTCTAAGCATCGAGAACGAAGAAGAAGAAGAGATACCAATAGAAAAGAAAAGTTTCATAGACTCTGTTGATTGAAAAGGTAGTGAATGGTATTGCTTGCTGCAATCTAACGTGAGACAAACAACCAGCTGAGACATTGCTAAACCGAATTGAGACAAATGCTGCTAACCGATAAGTGACTGGCCTTTTGAAGAAAACGGTGTGAACATTGTGCTCATTCAAGCTTTGTAACTGAATTGCTAAGTAGTTTCATTTATAGGTGCTTCTAGCTCTCTGATTCTATACAGATCATGCCTGGGTACGCTATGCAAAACAATAGAAAGAAGTATTGTAAATACGTTTGTATAGGCTTGGTACTAACATGTGTACTAATAATAATGGCAATTGTGTTTGGAATGCATGGAAGGGGTGAGAATGAGACTATTGCTGCTTCTACTATTGTTCCTGTTACTGTCACTGAACTAACACCATTGAAAAGACTAGCAATGGATGAGAGGCTCTTGCATGATAAGAAAGAGCTTTCGTATAACGTTTTCTATCGCTTACTAACAGAGTATGTTGAGACTATGGATGCGAAAGATTGTTATGTGTGTACCCAGATACCGACATCAGTAAAGGAAGGGGTGACTTATCACCACATGCCTCTTACATACGGGATTACATGTAGTATAGTAATGTCTAGGTTTTATGGTCAAGCTAACATACAGTATTTTTTCTCAAATTATGATGTTACCTTTGCTTATGTTCCTATAATAGCGCAGCTAAGCGAGACTGCAAAATATTGGGATTACAAAATTATGAGGGATTTTTTCGAGCCAATGCAACCTTTTGAAATGGCTCATGCTCATAGGGAGAACCTTACTTGCTCCGTCTCTGCTGTAGAAATAAGCTTTTTAGATCGCACAGATGACAGAAGGGCTCAAATGAAGGCGAAATTAGAAAAAGAACTACATAAGAGGACTTCAGTAGATAACTATGACTTTGCTGCTATAAAGACAAAAGGGAAAATTGCTTTAGATGCTTGGCATGTAGGGAAATTTTGTATATATCGAGGTGAATCTTACTATGACAATATTTTTGTAGGAGCGAGTGAATGCAAACATACGTTTATTTTTAATGCCAAATGGACATTCATGATGGACGGACTTGACCCTGTCATTCCAGGGGTGTATTACATTTGTGGGCATAATGCCTATTATCGTCTTCCAAAGGGATGGTGGGGAAGATGTTATTTGGGTATAGTGTTTCCAAAGGTTTATCAACTAGATGACATATCAATGATTGAAAAGACACCTGGATCCCATCGTATCCAGAAAAGAGAGACCGCAGCTGCTGTGGTAGGCGATATATTTGGAGCCATGATTCCTTCATTGGGAGTTGTGTTGAATTCCATCAAAATAAGAAAGTTGTCTACTATAGTGGATAACATGTTGACAAAGTTTTCAGGTGCTATAATCCTGATGGATGCTGAACTTGCAGCGGAAAGAGCTATGACTCTTCAAAATAGGCTTGCTTTAGACATTCTTT
Source organism: Pleurodeles waltl (assembly GCF_031143425.1). NCBI lineage: Eukaryota > Metazoa > Chordata > Amphibia > Caudata > Salamandridae > Pleurodeles > Pleurodeles waltl. Next base: position 598,883,143 of record NC_090446.1, on the reverse strand, counting down.
TAGCAAAGGATGGAGGCGTTTGCAAAATGATTGGTGCACGTCACTGCTGCACCTATATACCTGATAATAGTGTGAAAATTAAAACTATGCTTGCTAATCTAACAAACGAAAGTGCAGATTTGAAAGAACTGAAAGAACCAGGAGTGTGGGAAAAGGTTGAAAAGGGACTTGCTTCAGTGGGACATTGGATTGGGGGAATTTGGAATGGAATATTATTGAAAATAATAGAAGGAATATTAATAGTAATAATTTGTGTATTTGGAATTTGGGGAATAAAAAGGGGAATAATAATGATTATGGAAAGAATTAAAAGAAGAAAGGAGGAGAAAATAATGAAAAGAATGGCAGAAGAATACAAAGCGCAAACTAGGGGAACTAAAAGGAAAAGGGAGCTGACAGAATTTTAATGGGATAAAATTTGTGGGCTAAATTTGTGTGATGACAAGTAGTCATCAGAGGAGGGATTGATGAAGCAGAAAATGAAGGTTTTGATTTATTAACGCATAAACGTAGTGCTGATATAATCGTGTGTGTCATTAACCGAATTAATAAAGATTGTACGGGGACAAAATGTGCCCTCAGAGTAGTTTGCCAACATTTATATGCGTGCTTCATATAACGTGGTGTATTAGAATTACACTGATCCGACATAATCATAAACGTGTGCTACGATTTGCTCATTTGAAATGCCTTAGCTTAGCATTACTTTAGCGGAGGCTTTGGCCTAGTTGCCTGGTCTCACGGTTTAAATGTTCGTATTTTTCCACTGTGCTATTAAACGTGTATTTCTGCTTGAAGCTGTGCTTTTCCACAGAGACTGTTCACATGCTTATCTTAAAGTTGGTGCCAGCATGGCATATTTTCTCCTTAATTCAAGGTCGGCTTGCAGGTGCGGACAATGGAGGCTCTGAGAGTAAGCTAATGGAGAAACAATGTTGCAACTTGCGTACCCATCTCCAAGGATAATGTATGCTTAAGTAAAAGCTTGAGAACTGTCGTTTTTGATTGGTCAATTTGAAGCTAACCTATGAACCCACCAATGGAGACCCTACAGGACTTGAACTGTTGTCTATAAAAACCAGGTGCACGAGAGGGAAGCTCTCTCTCTCTATCTTCGGACATCCCGCCATTTTGACTTCGTAGCTACTATGACCCATTTTGCTGCGACACCATTTTGAGAGATTTTGATGCTTTCTCTAGTCGAGAGAAAGAGACTTTAATGATTCTTGCCCTAGAGACTTTAACTTTGATTTGTCCCTTTGCATGAAGTAGTAGCCTTAACTTGCCGCCGTGAGGCAATTGCCCCGTTCACCCCTGCCCCTTTGTCCCGTCCCATGCTGATCGAGAAACGGTACCTGTGAGACGAAGACTTCATTGATTGCTGATTGGAATTGGTAATTATGAAAGGAAATTGTAAAATTGCATTGTGTTTCTTTTAGGTATCCAACTGCTGATTTTGATAAGGACCCTAGCTAGGAGTTTTCTAAATTGATGTTGCCAAATCGTTTTTGCATGAAGTCCCACATGCTGATGCTAATTTGAGGTTAGATGAGGATTCCATATGTCGCACGATGCAATTGGAGATCTTGTTATGCTGACTAAATGTACGCAATTAGCCCATTACAGATTATCTTATTAGTGCTTTGCATTGCCACTATCGAGTGCCTTGTGATTCAAATGCTACATAGATTACACTTGTTTCGACGATATGGACAGCTATTAATGTTCATTTATGTTTATCATTTGGTGTTGAGACACATTTATATTGTGCTAGCTTTGTTAATATAGGGAAATAAATTCACTAACTTTGCAATAAACTGGTGTGGTTATTCCTGGCTGAAAGGTCAGGGTTCGCCGAAATGTATTCTGGATTAATTGTTAAGTGTTATGTTGTTCAAGGTGTTGCTTATGTTCGTTATTGATTAACGATATAAAGTGAGTGATCGATTAATAGTACAGAGAGTTCCCACTTAGTCAAAAGATTCATCGACCTAGAGAGCGTCCGAACGCAGGTAAATTGTTACCACGTTCCGCTCTATCAGTAGATGGTAGCAGAGGACGGTTTTGTCTTTTGGGACCCTGTATCAGTAGAGTACATGGTGTTGAATTAACGGTTACGCATTTTGAGGCCTCATTCAGGAAGTTGAATTAGATTTTTCTTGAATGAAAATAATTGACAAGATAATGATGGGCTAGGTCCACCGCGACTTTCCCGGGATCTCGGAGCTTGCGAATGGAGAGAAAGGAGATGTGGAAACAGCGTTGGTGGTACTAGTGATGGTATGAGTGAGGTTAGGGTTTTGCGCTTGCACAGCTTATTGCCGCAGGGTGTGTGAAAAGGTTGCGAGGTTTTTTTAAGGATAGCGGAGGTGCGACTCCGAGTGTAGAAGTAGAGAAGTCGTCGAACTTCATAGAGATAGCGGAGGTGCGGCTCCGAGTGTGAGAGTAGGGAAGTCGTCGAACTTCATATGTGTCTGGCGCTTTGTGCATAAAAAGGTCCACGTGGTTGTTGTTGTTGAGACGGGCCCTGCGAGGTCAAGAGACTCCGGAGTATGTTGATCCATGTTGTGGTCTGGGCGGTTTAGTAGGTTGATCGGGCGTGGTCAACGAGTGGGTACGTGTGTTAGGGAGTGATAGGAACTTCGACTTCGGGCTTTGACGAGATTCTAAGTGCACTAGAACAGATCATTGACAAGTTGAGAGTAGGTCTGCGGGTCAGATTTGCTTGCGAATGTGGGGACTGAGAAAGACGGAATAGCGGCCGAGGCTGGTGAAAGAGATCGAATAGTGGCCGAGGTTAGTGAAAGGTCCCTAAGGTCCTGAAGCGATTATGTTACCCTTCCTGTAGTAAACCGACAGATCTGTTTTAGTTTTTTTGGTAGCTCGCGATACATGCAAAAAGTTGTTACGGGAGGAACTGAGTGAAGGAGGACTAGCCGCGAGGCTTTGTCAGCCGCAGTGTGTGTGAGTGTGACGTCACTAAGAGCCGCGCTGGGATAGGTTGGTTGGAGAGAAGGGTCGCGCACGGATTGGACGCAGTCCGTGGGACTCGATTGGAAGGGGAAAGGCAGGTGAAGAGTATTCCGGGAATTAAAGTCACCTATTGATTACAAATTTTGTGGAATAAAAGTGACCTATTGATTATAAACTTTGTGAATTAAAAGACGAGAAAATGAAATTCCTTAAAGCATTCAGGAGCGCGATGAAGGGAGAGTCTTACATTAAAGCGAGCGTAGGAGAGGAAACGCCGCCCGAGGGTACACCAGCTTACAAATAGTTAATCATTTCTTCTATGGTCTTTCTTTTGTTGTATTCTTCATTTTTCCTCTTTATTTTTTTATTATTTTCCTTTAATTTCCTATTTCTCTCTGGCTTCCCTTCTTCCCTTTCTTCTTAAATTCCATATTTCCTTCTTCCTACCTTTCTGTCGTTTTTTAATTTCATTTTGTTTCCTTTTCTCCACCTCTCCTTCCTTCGCACCTTTGTTCATTCATTCTTTTTGTTCCTTACTTATCATCTTCCTGCCCTTCTTTCTCCCCTTCTTTTAATTATCCCTTTACTTCTTTGATTCTAACTTTTTTCTTACCTTTTTTCACTGCCTTTTGTTTCTTTTCCTCTTTTTGTCACTCGTTCCTTTTTTCACATTTGTTTTTCGTTATCGCAGCTTGATTTCCTGCTTTCTTTGTTTCTTCGTTCCCTCCGATTTTTCCTTTATAATGTCATTGTTACTTCTTTTTTCCTGCACCCTTCTTTCTTTTACTCTTCCTTTATTTTTAATTTCCTTTCTTTCTTGTTCTCTCACTCTTCCTTTTTCTTTCCCCCTTTACACCTCCCTTTCCATTCTGTGTGCCTTCTTTCCTTCTTTTAGTCATGCTTTCTTTTTTCTCATATTTTTCCTTTTCTCTTCCTTGTTTTCTAGCTCCATTAGCCTCACTTATTAGGTTGAATGTTAGTGTTTGACTTTGTGTATACTTTTAGTATGCTTATACTGTTGGTTAAAGCAATTTTGTTGGTTGACATGTCCTTTAAGAATTCTTGGTTGCTAGTGGTCAGTTCTGCCTTTTTCTCCCTCATTCTTTTGTTTGAGAGCAGTGACCTAGTACTGTATTCTTCCACTTTGGTTTCTTTATCTGTTGCTGTGACAGACTATTTTTGACATTTCTTTGGTGCTTCCCTTTCACTGTGTTGTTTAGGATGGTAGCTGCCTGGTTTTAGTGCAGAATTCCATTCCTCCCACCTCACATTTGTTTTGGCTTTATTCTAGTGCTGTCCTCTACCCTGCTCCTAAAATAAGCTTATTTTACTAGACAGTGGCTCCTAAAATAAGCTTATTTGACTAAATAAACACCAAATGCCCTGGTATCATAGAGAGTCTATCTTTCTAGGGCCCCTCCCTGCCAGCACTCACGACATCGCACACAGTACATTGCTTATCTCCTTTATGGGGCCATAAATCTTCTTAGGCTGCTACCCTAACTTCATTAGAGCGGTTTTGTTTTCCTCGTGGGCACTGTTGTCAAAATAAGACAAATAACTTGTACAAAATGTCCGAAACCTATTGCATTGCAAATGCTTGTTTTAAATTTATGGTGAAGATTGGGGTTTATATTTTTTTTGCAATATGGCTAGAGTCCATACTCATTTGTGTATACTTATGATGAAACAGAATTAAAATGTTAAAGCCACCGCTGAAATATGTTCCATGACATGCATCACACCAGAAAATATAATTATCCACTATATTCACCCATTAATAATTCAGTGTTATGGATTTGTATGCAGCATTTTACCTATTTGTGCTTGGATTATACCGATTATTGATAGTTATTGATCTGTGCAAAATATGTTACTGTTGTTGGAATGCTATAATGCTATATACGGATAAGTCATATAAATTGACGTAGTTTAGAAAAATATCTATAAGTCTTGTTTGCTAAACCTGGGTAATATGTATTAAAGTATTTACATGTATGTTTTACGTTGGAATACAGTAAAAAATAAATCTTCCAAGGTGTCTAAGAGCTGTAGAAGGACCCATTCAAAGGTGGGACAAATGATTAATAAATACATGCCAGCAAACATTCACATCCAGCCATTAAAAGGGGTGGAGGAGGGCAACTCTAAGAACATCTTGGGGAAACGTTATGTATTGACGTTGTTGGAAGAGGATTTGGCTTTGAGTGATGAGGAGCAGAAAAACATATGCTGTCCTGTTCTGGTGCCCCCTTCCCCAGGAGCTGAGGAAGGGACGTGCTGTCTGTCTATCGAATGTGCTGGGCTTCGTCGCAAGACTAGTGCAATCATGAATTTGGGCCGCTGGAGGTCTCATTTTTTTTAAGCGTTACGTTAGGTCAAGCCTTTCTAAACTTTGTTAGATTGCAGGTTGGAATAATGGTTTCATGGGCTAATTGTGTGTTTTAACTTTCTAGGTTGAACTGCTGGCCCAGACAAATCAGGTTCTTCAGTTTGGATAGTGGGGCATTCCTTCATTTGTTGGGCTGAGAAGCATGCTGCATCAAGACATTTTGGTCATCAATTGGGATTGGATGGGATCAGAATAAAGACTTGCTGGGTGGGGAAAAGTGATATGAGATGGGGTGAATTGTTAAGTGTTCTCTCTAAGAGGCTAGCCAAAGGGTTTTGTCCAGATTTGTTGATACTACACTTAGGGGAGAATTATTTAGTGGCTTTATCAGGTGTTAGTCTTTTGAAAGGCATGAAGTTGGATTTATTGGGAATAAAAAAGAAGTGGGTAGGGACCCATATTATATAGACGGAGCTAGTGCTAAGGCAGTTTTGGAGAGGGGCGAGTACTTTTATGGGGATTGAAAACCAACGTAAGAAGGTAAAGAGGGAGATGAGGGGCTTTTGTCATGTTCGATGGATTTCTGTTTTGAAGCCTGAGGAGATTGTTCGTGCGGATTTTGCTTTGTTTAGGCAGGTCGGGGTTCATTTATCCTCAATGGGTAATGAACATTAGTTGTTAGAACTTTGGTTTCGGATTACAGATCTTTTTTGAGAAACTGGGTGGGATCATGATTGAAGCGACTTTTTGTGTGGGGCAGGAAAACATTTGAGGGTTTTCCTGGGTTGCAGGTTTTAGAGACAGTCAGTGAGGGGAGAAGGGGTACAGATGCACAAATATGAGAGGTCAGGGATTTTTGAGAAGAAACAAAAGGGAGCGAAGGGCAAGGGTAACTACATAAGGTGGAAATCAGGACAGATAGGTTGTGGCTTGGTCAGGTCAAGGTGGGGTAAGTTTGGAATCGGCCAATAATCAAACAGACCAACAGTTCTCCCCAACTCCAGCTCTGTTTTGTGCATAGCTTGAACCACTTCTGGGTACTCCATCGCAGACCTTAAATTCCTTGCCCATCTCCGAACTCTAGGACCCTGATCACACAAACGAAAACCTTCAGAAAAACCCCAGAACAAACATTTTGCATCAGACTCCCCTGAATAACGCAACCAATATTTTAGAATCTACATTTTAATAAGAGTAGGGCCCTTTTCCCGCCACTTGGTGCATGTGGCCCCTGCCCCTATCTCCTACTCTGCCTGAGTTACCTTGGCATCCCCACTGCATCCCCCGAAAACACTACAGTGATGCCTGAACTTACATTGCTGCCTTGTACACGATCCACTGTTAAATGACCAGTATGCTCCATTCTGAGGCAATTGTCCTTTTGGAACATTCCCCACTTCGTATTGGGTGGGGCAGCGCTGAAAGGACTTGTATTGCAAAAGCAACCCACTAGCCGTATGCTCTACCGGCGCATTCTTAGCTGTACAAAGCCATTGCATCCACAATTCAATGTCAATCTCGCCCCACTCCTTTTCTGGAAAACTCGCCAACCTTGCAATAAACTCCGCCTCATACTGAAACCACCCATGCCCCCCATAAATCATTTAAGCTCTATGAACAATGTCCATGTATTTAAACATTGCCACACACCTCTGTGAGTAACGTTCACAATAAACGCTCGTGTATATCAAAAAAGCTGAAGACCAATTTTCTATAGTGGTAGGTACTTTAGGCCTACGCACTAACTCCCACTCTTCCTCTTTTGAACATTCCTTGGCCTGAACCTCTTTGTGAAGTAATTTAAATACGTCCACAAATTCACCCTTACAAATCTTTTCTTTCATATTCTGAGTGAGATGCGCACCCAAAGGCATCAACACTGCCATGCATGGTAATTTTGTGTTCTTGACGCTTCCCCCAGTTACCTCGCTTACAGACTTACCAGCTCTAACCTGAGTCTGACTATTTGGTTCAGACACTGACTTACCTGAACCTTTAGCCTTGCCTACCACATCTGACTTCGTGTCTTCACTTCCAATGTTTCAATCACCGTCAACATCAGGCTGAATTCCCATGTCCTTTCCCCACAATTTCAAACTCAAATTTCTTTTCACCACTGGATTATTGCCAACCGCAAAAGAAACACATTGATTAACCTCCCTCCATTCAAACAAATCTCCTCTCTTCTCACCTCTAGGTATGTGTGCCATATTGATTGTACTCTCTTCTCGTCCACCTCTATGATCACACTGGACCGTCCTCTCCATCTTTTTCTGAAATACACCAATGCTCTTTCCCCCATTAAAAGCCATCCTGTCCCCCACCTTCTCCTTTCTGTCCCTCTTTGCACAATCTCACCCTCTTCCACTTCATCCCCTTCAACATAATCCAAAACTTCATCCTCTAAACCATAACTATGTAAAAAACTCTCAGCTTTCTGGCTGGTAGGCGGCTCTTCCCTTACAAACTTCTGTTTTGGCGTTTGTACTTCTGTTCCAATTGATTCCCTCGATGTCAAGCGAGTCGCTCCGGATCTCGCCATTACTTCAGGCTGATGTACCGAGGGAGCCCGAACCCCCACTGGCATCCTCTGTTTCTCTGCTGACTGCCCAAGTCGCAGCGACGAAGCCTGCTCTTCTGACAAGCCAAGTGTAGAAAAACTGTCACACCCAGCCTACGAAATAGCTGATCCTGGCTGTCACAAATCTAGTCTGACCTGTGCTATACCCCTAAAATTAGACTCTCCATACCACATGCCTCTCATGCCTATACCACTTTCTTCATTAATTTTAATATGCTTCTCTGCTTGAAAAAGCATCTGATTATTTACGTCCCATTTCTGCACATTATGTTACATGGGACTCACCATTCTTGGAATAACTTGCAGCATTCTTCCCTCTTGCATAATTAGGGGCGTTTCAATCATCTGAATGCCTGAATCCCACCTTGATGAGGCTGTTTGTTGTTCTTCTTTGTCATCAGACACTAAAATAATAGTGTCCTATTCGATCAACATGGGCACTGCCACGTTGTTTGCCCCCCCAATGGTCTTTCTTTGAATGCATCTCTTATGCACTCCACGCTTTTTTCAGAAGGGAGTAGGGCTTGTTGTGCCCTCTCCCTAGTGACGCATGCATTGCTATGCACATGCGCGTCTCCTTTACAGGCCCCCAAGCAGCTCTCAAGCTGCACCGCACTCTCCACCATAGCACCTCTGCCCCGACCGCCTACGCGCTGCCTTAACGACGGCCTGAATGGCATGCAAACTTCGGTCCACCGCTCTTGCCCTTGCTGCCTGACCTGGTGAGAAAAAGCCAGTTTCACCTAATAAAACTCCCTCACGCTCTGGTGACACTCGTACCTTTCTACCAGAAACATTCTTTAGTTTGAAGTTTTTGTTTTTATATATCTGTGATGAGCAAGCAATTACTGCTGCTTCGACGCCTTCCGACGATACCCTCTTAGTTCTTTTTAGCCCAACCCCAAGCATGTTATTATACTCCTTCCTGAAAAAGATCTTCCCAACCCTCATCCTGCAATACTTTTAAAGTCTGCACTATTCTACTAGCCTTCTCCATTATTTACTCAACAATGGCAAAATCCTAAAAACCGAACCGCTAAATATTTAATAACCTTATAACTCTTTGGCCTACCTCATCTCAAAAATCTCACCACGCCTATACCTGGGTGAGACAGCGGCCAAAGAGGCAACCCACACCTTGATCCCTACTCATGACCCACCCCCTAATCCCACCCTTAAACCACCCTCAACCAGTCACCCACTCTGACATAGTGGATTCTACCACTGACGCCCGATCAGCTCGGGTGAGTCTGGGCAAGCCCTTGGTCCCCTGACAATCAATAGCAGATCGGAGCACCGCTGCAGTCTAAAACTGCTGAATCTAATTGCTGGCTCTCAATTTTACAGCAGCACACCCCAGCTGCATGGCATTTCCAGAGCAGCCAGGCGCAGTTCTGGAATAGAGCTGGATCTGGAATATCTTCAATGGATCCGGAATCGATGTTGGACCTAGGAATTCTTTTCGTTAGTGCTCCATGTAGCTTACCGTACCAGACGGAGCAGGACTTGGAGGACCAACACCAGGAGGTGCAGGACCGAGAAGACATCAGCATCACTTATGGGTCACCAAGGGTTGCAACTTTGTCCCCAGGCTTGCCCCTTGCAACATCAGGCACTGCTTTGCCACCTCAGCTGGAAGCTTTGGAAAATGAAATAAAATGGATGTTGTGGCTGTGCAGGCGGATGACAGTGAGTGAGTTTTTTGTGTGAGCGAACATGTGTATTTATGAGAATGTGTGCCAGTATGTGTGAGCATGTACATATGTGAGAGTGAGTGATGGGTAGCCAGTGAGAATCAATGGGGTTGAGTGTCAATAAATGAGTTTAAGTAAGAATGAGCGCATTAGAGAAAGAGTTACTGTGAGCAGGAGTGAGTTAAAATTAATAAGAATGATTGTGTGGGAAGGTTAGCGTATGAGAGAGGGTGCGTGAGTGACAGTGCGTGAGTGCAACTGAGTGAGAATGAGAGTCAGTATTAATTAGAATTAGTGAGACTAAGAGTGAGCTCAAGTGAGAAAGCATGAGCGAATCAGCATATGAGTGAGTGAGAATAAGAATGAGTGCAAGTGTGTAAGGGAAAGTAAATGAGTGCAACTGCGTAAGAATGAGTTAGTGTGAGTGATAATGAGTGCAAGTGGATGTGAGCGTGACTAAAATTCTGTTGATATGCTTGCAAGTCTGCTTTTGTACTTGGCATGCTAAAGATAATTCTTGGCTTATGGAGGCAGCCATGGCAAAGTGCTGACATGGGCATACCACAGGCATTACTTGTATAAGTTATACCCATGGCACACTGCTGGAACTGGTGTACAGTTAGTAAATCTTGGCTACAGGAACTAGTGGAAAATACCAGTGCTGACATACTGGATGAAATTCTAGATGTAGGTGGCACAGGTGACAAAATGCTGGCACTGGAACATTGGAGGAAATTCTTAGCACAGGGGAAGACAATCAAGAGATAAAAAATGTGTGCATCCATGGCAAAATACCGTTCCTCACATACTAGAGATAATTTATGATGTAACGGTGACTCACAGTGTATGGATGGCGGTAATGACAAACTTTCTGCACATATTGTATGTAATGTTTGGGCTAAATGGCAAACATGACAAAATACCGGCCCTGGAAGTGAGGAGTATTTTTTTACATTTGGGAGCACTCATAGCTTATTAAAGAAAAGGGAACAGCTCATGGGGATTGTGTGGTTTGATTGACTTGGCACACCATGAAAGGAATTGAACCTTTAATGAGTGTCTTTTCAGAAAGAATGGCTTTTTAGCAAATGTATGTGGAAATTGTGCATCAAAATGCACTATTAGACTCTGTTTTTTCTCAGGCTTGAGAAACCCATCCATTGATCCCTCCCTAGAAGAGGCCTGACACACTTGCTTCTTTTGTTTACTAGAGTTCAGGTAAAAGTTCTCTTGGCATATCATGTCGGCAGCCAAATATAGGTGAAAATTAAAATAGACATTTGTCTAAATGGTGTTGCTATAATAATAATACAGTTATTATGAAACATCAGTGATGTTAATTATTGTGATGGCATCAGGGCCAAAGTGATGTGAGATCACTTTCTGGGACGATTCAGGCACAACGGTCATGTGATGTTGCTTCCTGTGATGTCATTAGGGTCAAAGGTTGTGTAATGTCACTTCTGCTAATCAAGCATTTTGGTGAATCAACACTGACGCAAAAAGACTAGGAGGGCCAGGATCAAGAAGACAAGGAGGACCAGGATGTAGAGGATCAGGACTAGAAGGGGCAGAACTTTAGTTTAGAAGCAGAACGAAGACCAAGAGGTGAGTAAGAGTAAAAGGAGGATCAAAAGCAAAACTACAAAGAGAAGGTGGACTAGGAGGCAGACCACGAGGATGAGAAGAATTGCAACTTGTGGAACAGGACCGGGACCCTGAGGAGGACCAAGAGCTTGAGGAGGTCTAGGACCGGGATATAGAGGATCTAAAAGAGATACATAACGAAGGAGAATACCAAGAGGAAAATCAAGAGAAAAGGGCAAAAGAAGGTCACGAACAGTAGGAGTAAGAGGTAGAGACTGCAGCAGGAGGGGGCAAATGATCTGGGGAGTAGGACCGAGAGTTGAAGAGGTAGTGGGGGAGGAGGAGAAGGACAAAGAGTGGAAGGAGAACCAGTAAGAGGAGAATGATGAGGAGACCAATGTGATTCTTGGCTACTTGTTTAAGGCTATGCCCTTAGTTACAGAGGCCACTTTGTAATTACTCTCCTTAGACCACCACCACTTTAGAGACATCCATATTTGGAGCCCAAATAAAGCAAACTACAAAAGCAGCTTTACTATGATATTTTTCCTTGTTGCCAATTTCTTTGGTGGCAGAGTTGGTGGCAACTTATCTAGTTTGTGGGATCCAAGATAAACTGTTTTAATCGCCACTCTGCTAATTTAATAATTAACTGAGCTGATTTCCACATCAAGCCCAGAGAACCCCTCACTATTCGACCATCTGCCAATCCCAGAGGAGCCACACATTTCCCCTGTGCCAATCAAGCAGCTCACAGCACATCCACCAATCGAGATTTAGCTTACTCTGCTTCCATGGAGTTGACAACTATACCCAGTGTCTGTCCCAAAGGAGCTCATTGTACCCCTTTGCCAATCCTAGAGAAGACTACTAAACTCCCATATTGCAATCACAAGGAGCCCTACACTCCATGCTGCCAATCTCAGAGCAACTTACTGCACCAACTCTTCTGCAAATAAAGAGCAGCCCAATACACTTCCTTCTATTCCTGTGGCAGCTCACTGTACCAATGTTTTCCTTGCCATTTGTTTTGTTTTCTGGCATCATTTTGATCTACCCATGTACATCTAGGGTTAGAAAAAGATGCTGCACATTTGTTTAAATTTTTTTACTCTGGAACAGCCAATAACATTGAGGTGAAAAATAATTTCTGTAAAATCGCCAGTATTCTTTTTTAGCATGACAATTATACCTCCAAGTGATTTCTTCATGTGTTTGCTGTTTTATGTTAACATTTCAAAAGCGAAAAATACCGAATTTCACTGTTTTTCCTATTTTTTACAGGCTTGGAATATAAAATACAGGCCATGCTGTTAAAACGGCCTGGTGGCTTTGTACCTCCTCAGTGCCTATGTAACAAAATAACAAGTTAATTTACCCACAGAAGCATGAAGGTGATGTAGTGGTACTTTACATTGCATGGGCTAGAGTAGTCATTGGTTGATCTGCAAAACGATAGCATGGTGCACAATGTGAAGATCAACCTGTCCAAAACAAAAGTAATTTGATTTTGCAAACGATATTTGTCTAAATTCACAATGGGTTCTGTTTGGAAGTTCTAAAAGCGCCCCATAGAGATTGTCATCATAGAATATAAGTATGTATAGGTTTATCCCAATTAATTTACCGTAATCTTTCTTACTTCGAGTCCTAGGGACTCATTATAAGTTTGGAGGTCTGTGGGCCGCCATCGGGTTGGCGGTCGGACCACCGTATTACAAGTCATGCGGGCCTATGAAGCAAAGACTGCTGCGGTCCCCACTACACTGTCAGGCAGCACAGACCACTGTGGTCACAAGTCTGCACAAACAGGCTGGCAGAGCCTGTGTTTCTGCAGGACACATTGTGAGGTTGCACACCGCCAATGTGACCGGGGTAGCCCAGCCACCACGTCCCAACAGGCGGCTACTGGAGAGTATAGAGGAAGACATTCATTTGCAGGCAGCATTACATGTCTGTTGCAGCCATGGAGCCCATCACACGTCCTGCCACTGCTGCTGATCATCAAAGGAGCACAAAATCCATGCCACTGTGGACACAACCGCCTGTAAGTATACACACCTACCTGTGTAATTTCTCTCAACAATAGATCGTCGCGCCGTCAGCGTCATCATATGGGGGTCATGCTACGGGCACCAAATACACTTGACATTGTGTCACAGGTCAGAATCAAATACAAATAAGGACACATTCACAGTCACAAAATTCCCCCTTTGGGCAGGTCACTCACACTGCATCACAACTCTACACAAAAACACACGTCTTTTGATCTGAGGCGCAGACAGTGAAGTGTACACAACATTGTCTCACACAACACCAACACAGCAACATCACATCCACAAATACAACTCACACAGTCACATTGCACACATGCCATGGACTGTTGTTACATGCAACACACATATGTATGGATGTGGCATGGAACACAAACAACACTACCATTAAACAGCCCTGCAATGGACACACACATCACCCACATTGTAACACAATGGAAGGACAATGGGATGCACAATAGTCAGAGAGACAAATATACAAATTTCACTATGCAAACAATACCTGCACAATAGGAATGGGGACATCAGGCACAATCAGGGAATGGGGCTACTCTGGGACACATATCACTTTTTACATGCCCCTTAAACAACATTTTCACAGGATTTGTATCTCAGATTTGTATCTCAGGGACAAATAATACTAGACCCAAATGACATGCCAGTCTGGACAAAGTGAATGTGCAAGTCAATAAAGCACATACAACTCCAACTGCATGAGACATACCTCTACATGAAGTAGCTGCAAGATACACGCAGGTAAATGGACACGCACAGTCAAATGTAAAGGAAGCTAGCAAAACTGAACACACTCTATGTTTGCACAAACAAAACTCAGGCTGCCACACATTAGATTAATCTATAATCCGTATTAGGGGGACAAGTCTAACACCATACATGCTCACATTGGACAACCCAAGATGAAATACCTACCATACCAAACAGCACACAATTCCATGACACCACCATTGCATTTACACCCACATATCCATACAGTCAACAAATACCCCTATCTTTAGTGACATCAGCATTGCCCACAAGTCAGATACTGCAAACAACAGCAAATGGATCACCACGCAGGCTGAAACACACACAACTGTAGGCGGACAACACATGTTACTCAGGAACAACATAAAGGGAGAAAAGGAATTTCAGAACAAATCTGTACCCCAAAAAACAACTTTTCGGGTTTATTAACAGAGAAATCTGAAAATCCCAAGGCCATTGGCCAGTCCATAACTAAATACACTGGCACATCACTGTGCTGTCACGGGACTCCTAACTGCCAGGCAACCTCCACAGGAAGGGGCATCAAATAGGCAGACAGGAACCTCAGGGATCATCTTTGGTGGGGGGGTTGGATTTGGGAAGGGTGGGTTTGGGAGGGATGGACTGCTTCTTAGAACAGGAGGTCTTCTTTTTTGGGAGGGAGGGGTATGAGTGCTTGCAGGGGGGGCAGGTGTCACAGTGGAGAACTTGGATGTGGTAGGGATGGGTTGGGAGGTGGATGGGGGCCTGTTGGGTTTGGGACAGGAGTGGAGGGAACAGGGGAAAGGCCAAGGTCAAACAAAAAAACTTTCTTAGGAACATGGGGACTGTCAGCAGAAGGGAGTGGATTTGGAGGTTGAGAGTGTAGTTGTCTGCTATGTCAGTGTGGATTTAATGGGTGTGTGCGTGTAGGACGTAGGTTTGTGTTTGGGTGGTGTCTGTTGGGTGTGTGAGTGTGGGAGTTTGCATGTCTTGGAGGATTGGGAGGTGGAGGCGCTGGGCGATGGAGTGGTGTATGTGTGTGTGCCTGTTTGGGTGGTGTCTGAGGGTATGCTGGATGTGGTGGTTGTCTGTGTGTCTGTTTGGGTGGTGTCTGCAGGTGTGGTGGTTATGGTGGATGTCTGACTGTTGGGGTGGTGTCTGCGGGTATGCTGGGTGTGGTGGGTGTGTCACTGACTGTTGTGGTGGTGCCTGTGGGTATGCTTGATGACATGTGTGGGCCAGTGGGGGTCGTGAGGGTGTCTGGGGAAGTGGTGACTGGTGTGTATGTGGGTGTCAGTTGTTTGCTTGCGTGCCAGTGTGTTTTGTGATGCTTGTGTCTAAGTGTGCTTCTCTTGTGTGTTGAGGTGGGTGTGTTTGAATCGGTCTGTGCGCTTGGGGTGAGTAGGGGAATGGGGAATTTGGGTTGGGAAGAGGGAGGTGGAGCAGGTACAGAAGGTGTGGGGTTTCTGGCCATTGTCACTGTGGAGGCCAGAGCCTGAAAAGATCTCTGTAGGCCAGAGATTGCACCATGAATGCCTTCCAGGAATGCATTTGCCTGATGAGGTTGGGTCGCCAATCCATGGATGACATTCACAAAGGCTGTCTGTTCCACATAGATACTCCTCAGGAGGTCAATAGCCACCTCACTGAAGGCAACAGGGGTAACAGGGGCTAGAGCAGAGGTGCCGTTGGCAAAGGAGACGCCCACCCTCTATGGTGAGCGGGCACGGCCAACTGGGTAAGGAGCTGCAGGGAGGGTGGTGATAGAAAGTGGGTTGGCAGACAAAGATGGTACAGGGGTATGCCTCGATGGGTCCGCCACCACTAGGGAGTGTCCACTGGAGGAAGAATCTGATGATGAAGATGATGCTGTTCCGGTCTCCTACGTGGTACTCTCCTCACCCTCTGGGCCAACGGGTCCCTCCATGTCTGTGGTTTCTTGACCCGAGGTCCTGTGGCCAGATGTGACAGATGCGTTCCACTTGGCTGTGCCCTGTCTCCTTCACTTCCCTGAGCGAATGCTGCAAATACAAAGAGAAATAGGGTCATCACATGTCAATGATCACACTTCAGCAACAGCCTTGATTAGCAAACATTACCATACTCTGAGTAGAAACCATTAGCCCCTTGGATGTTGTAGAGGCCCAGGGATTTGCACTTGCTGAAGGCCCTCAAAATGTTGCCCAATTGGAAGCTACATCATTGTCTCCATTATGGTCATGCAGACACAGAGTTCTGTGGATGAATGGTTGTACCCAAATGCATGGGAATGCAACATAACTGCAAGTCACTATATGAAGCATGCCAACAGTTAGGTTACACACTTACCCATTTCATTTGTGCTAAACACTTTGCTACATGATTCTACATCAATGGCTTAGAAATGCACATTGTGGCTAAAAACTAGGCCTACCTGGTGTGTGTCTCATTGCTACTGCAGTTGTGCATGCCAAATCACATGCTATGATGCATGAGGGTATGTGTCAGCCAATAAATAATGGTGACACACTTTGGTATGTGGCACAACATGAAATTTACCCCCATTTTAAATATCTTATTCCACACACAGGTTGCCATGCACATATATGTGAGGGAATATAAGCCTCATTCCATCAACACAGGTAGACCATGGATGAAACAGCAGCTTAGAAATGTTTTGCTAGTGAGAAAGGAACACCTGCTGACATAGAGGCACAAGGTATGTTGGCAATAGTGATGGCACACAAATCATGTCAATGGACATACGCCGCTTACTACAGGAGAGTCTTGGTTGGTAGCTCCACCCAAAGAACAATGTATGCTCTGTCACATGTATGATGGCCATTTTCACATTACAGACTGTAGAGAGGCACCAGCACCCGCCATACACTGAAGACAGGTAGCCTCGGGTGGCAGATGTCAATATACTCATTTAACCAGACATATGGCTGAGGACAGTGATCCCTCACTTCCTTACCTTTGGCCTGTAACAATGAGTTGTAGCTGTCTGTTGCAAATAATTTACACCCACTATAACAATAAACAGTACTTGATTGATCTCTGTACACAGTCATATGTCATCCCCAGAGAGCAAGTTGTTTGTGGATTCTACACAGTTGTGACCTAGGTCCCTGGGCCAACAGGTAAGGCATATCAGTATACAACACATGACATGTATACACAGTCACTAATCTACTGTGTTACACATGGCTCATCCTTAATAGTCGGGGCGAGCAGTCAGAACTTAACACATTAACTTGGCAATGTGACAGGCAGGAATATGCCCTGTACTCACCCCCTTGTTGCCGCTGCGCTGTCCTCAAATGCCCATCAAGGTCTGGGTAGGCCACAGCCAGAATGTTGGCCATTGGGGGTGGGGTGGGTCATGGTCTGATGGGCACCCTGCCCACATTGGGAGGACATCCCCAGCTGGACCTCTGCAATCTTCCGGGCCCAGCATCTCAGGTCTTCCCAGCTCTTCCGACAATGGGCATTCAGCCGGCTGTAGACCCCCAGGGCCCACCTCTTCCAGGCGATGGCTCTCCATAGTTCTGTTTTCTGATGGGCTTTGACCTCAATGGATTCAAAAGATAAATTAAAAGATTATAATCACAAGTTTCATGACAAATGATCACATACATGTGAGTAACCCCAAGCTAGGACCTTTCTATTTGTTAATACTCCCCAAGTGTGAAAAATACAAGCCAGTAAGAACTGGGACGTGACTACAGGCATCTGTATTTGCATCTGCAGTCTAAGCCACTTCCCTGCTCAATGCCTACAATGACTAAGCAAGCTTACTGACATCAGGTAGCCCATGCTCTAGCAACCTGTACTGTGATGTGAGCCACAATGAAACACTACACATCTATGTGGCTTCTGAAGGGTAAACCCCTTAGGCATGAATGGACCAACACATTCACACTCTGTGAGAATGACTAACTGCATACAGTCCCGACAGGCAACTGCCAGAGTACAAACTTCAAAATTACACCTGAGTAACAATCAAGGGGATGCCATTGTGGGTGCAGAAAGTGTCTTCCTTGTTCATTTGTGGACATGTGGCCTAACAAATGCAGACTCTTGCCACTTAAGGGGGTGGGGTTCTGTGGTATGTACCTGTACCACAGAACTCTCCTTTGTACATATGTGTCTATCCTACAGAGGTAGCATCCAACAAAGGCATGCATTGTACAGTTTCTTCTATGTGACCAAGCTACTGAGTCACATATAATGGCCTGCCAGGAATCAACACACTGTCTGCACTCTGAGACTGTCATTTATGCAATACTCATGTACAGGACAAATATGACCTGTGTGAAGGTGACAAAAGAACTGTGGGACTAAGGGACCTGTCATGAGACTAAGACACACATTGACAATGATGCTAAATGCACATATGGACTAGATGAATGATTTACCTCTGTACCCATTCCTAATCTAGTCAAAGAAATTAGTCATTTAGGGCAGGTTTTGCCACCAAAGCATCATATTGGCCACATGACATGATCTACTG
The DNA here is from genome assembly GCF_031143425.1 of Pleurodeles waltl. NCBI lineage: Eukaryota > Metazoa > Chordata > Amphibia > Caudata > Salamandridae > Pleurodeles > Pleurodeles waltl. The sequence continues at coordinate 598,864,680 of NC_090446.1, read as the reverse complement.
GGGTATAGGGATTGGGCACAATGCCACAGTTGCATAGCCACAGTGACCCTCCCACAGCCTACACTAGGTCCCATACTGGGAGGTACATTTGACTGGGCCTGGTCTCTGCAGACTCAGCAGTCAGAACCCACAAGACACACCATTCCCTTCACGTCCATGCATTACAGTACATCATGTAGCCAACAGCAATTTGGCATGTGTGTGTGGCAACCTGAAGGGCACAGTGATTTATGATATGTCTTCCACATAGTTTCACAAGGGCAGATCTGTGGCACTATTCACATTGCTCACATGAATCTCAAATGACTCATACAACATGCATACAGAGCTCATACTGTCATGCACATACATGTTGTCTGACATTTACAACAATCATGAGGAAAGATATGTAATTTGATGGGAGTAATGTCTCCTTATCTAGTTATGTGCATCCAACACAAGGATGATCTAAGATTCCAAAAACCTCACACAACACAAAGTGATTGAACTTAACATATGGAACTGGCCACCAGAACCTGCACATTGTCCATCCCATTAATGCCACACAGACTGCATCTATAGGCACACAAGAAGTCTGAGTGGCTCACATGGGCACTTTCTAGCCTGTCAGTAGGGAAAGGATGGTGAAGTACAGAGAAAATTGTGCACAATTGTGCTCCTCTGGTGAGTCATAGAGCTGTTCATTCAGGGGTAGGACCTCAGTCACCAGCATCTCCAGCTCCCATGGAGGTAAGGCAGGGGCTCTATCACCTGCTGGACGTGGCATGATTGCTACCAGAGGTGGCACACAGCAGTTCAGGTCATGGAGGTGTAGCTGGGAGCAGTATCAGGAGTCAAGTGAGTAAATCTGCAGAACATGGCAGTCACGTCCGCCACGTACGTGGTCGTCACTGCCAGCGGACACAGCCATTGGCAAGCGACTGCCACTACCTACAACGTTAGCCTATGGCTGTGCCCACCTCGGTTGCAACTGCCTACCGCCATGGTCACAGGGGATTCCTCTTGTCGTGTGGAGTAGGTCAGGAAGCCACCATTTTGGTGGTCTAAATGCTGTATTGGGCTTTAGAAACTGTGTCACACCTGCAAAAAAGGATTTTTGACCTCACAAATATCTGTATCCTGTCTTGTCATGTTGGTCCTACTACTCAACCACCATTGTGGTATGTTGCAGGGCACAAATGGCATTTAACTGTGGGGCACAGCCCACCACCACTGACAGTCATTATGGCTGTCGGGATGTACAGTCACATTTTGAGGGACAATTGTGTTGCACAGCTTTGAGTTTGGTCCATATTTTTGCTGTGGACAAATGTGTGGAAAACTACGGGGGCACATATAGTCCTTGTGTTATTTGCAACTGTGATGTGTACTGGTTGCCATGTCTATCCATTCAGAGATTCCTTGTGACATGATATCATTGACACACATCATGTATGTTGCTGTGGACACATTGACTAATGTTAGAAATCATGTCTTGTCATACATAGGTACCCAGAGAGGGAGAGGAGGTGACAACCTCTTGTCTACCGTCCACTGTTAGACCTTCAGTCCATGGAGTAAAGGCACACAACAACGTATTAGTGCCTGGAAAGGCAAACAATAGTGGACTTATGTCATCAGGTGGATCCAGATCTGATGCCAGCTATTAGTTATCCAACCTGCATACCACCCATTGTACAGGTCATGTCAGTATTGCACTTCCTAGCCACAGAGTCCTTCCAACATACAGCGGCCCTATCTGCTAGTATGTCCCAACCTATGTTCAGTCTGGTGTTGAAGGATGTCCTCTCACCAATGTTGAAACACCTTGACAGCTATATCCGGTTTTCCCGACATGAAGATTTAGCTTATGTGACAGCTGACTTTTATAGTTTTGCATGTTTCTCACATGTGGTGGGGGACAGTGATGGCACACATGTTGGCTTGGGCCCACCACAGGCGAATGAACAAGACTATCGGAACTGAAAGAACTTCCATTACATCAATGAGCAAGTTGTCTGTTTGGCGGATCTCTACATTTCACAAGAGTGTGACCCTTATCCTGGTTCAGTCCATGATTCCTTCATAATGCAGAACAGCACCATACCCCAGTTGATGTCACAACTGTACTCAGAGAAGGCCAGGCTGGTTGGTAAGTCACCTCTTTCCTGTTTGTGTGTGTGCAATGTCAAGTGCTACAATCATGAAGTGAGTGACTCACTGTTGCACATATGTCCCATTTCTTAGCAGGAGACTCTGCTTATTCAAACCATCCTTGGTTGTTGATGCCACTAAGGAATCCAACTAAGCCAGGGGAAGTCCACTTCAATGAGGCCTATGGAAGAACACGGCCGGTAGTGGAGCAGGCTTTTGGGCTCCTGAAGGCCAGATTTAGGTGTCTGGAAAGGACTGGTTGAGCCCTCCTCTACTCACCCAGAAAAGTGTGTCAGACCACTGTGGAATGCTGCATGCTTCACAACATCGCCATACAGAGGAATATACCATACATCCCAGTTGAGGGGCGCCTGCATTACCACTGGGTGAGAATCCTGAAATGCCATTTGAGGATGACAGTTGTGAAGAGGAAAAAGCTCACTTGCGGGAAGATCTCATTAACAACTACTTTTCATGAGTGTAAGTATGTCATGTGATGTCATGACTGTGACTGTACAATGAACTATAGTTGTGAGAATGTGTGGTGTTGAGTGTTTTAGCAACAACTAAGGAGCTGATACTCTGCAATATTCAGCCAAAGGCTGCTTGAAGAGTTACCCTTTGACATATTCCCACTTTGATTATGTTGCTTTGTTTGTGTCCGTTTCCTTGCAATGTACTTACATTTCCAGTTGCTCTCTATTTGATTTGTGTAATAGGTATGTTTTCAAATCTATACTCCTTGTTTTGTCTTTGTACAGGTACTTTCACTGTGACAAACTCATGTGGGCATTTCAAAGTTGTGACATTGTCAGGTAGCTGATGCTGTTCTGACATACAAAGTGGACATGGATGGTTCTAGGTAATGTAGGTCACAGATTTGGGGTGTATGAGACCCGTGCCAAGGCATCTTGCACAGTGTTTGGGTGGAAGTGCACATTGGACTTGTTTTGTATGCTTGGTTGAACAGATTGCATCAAGTGTGTCATCATGGTGGCATGAAATATGTAGTCATCGATTGTGAGCAAGTCATTCACTCTTCACATTGGCTAAACACTTTTCTTGTATGACCTGTATGTAGCTGTAGATGTGTTTCATCATTGCAGACCACAGCATCTGTGCCAAAACACTGACATATGTTTGTGTGATACCACCAGATGAATGTTCATTGGATTATGATGGGCCTGTGATCAGGGACTGTTGTACGGCCAACTCTCTGACTCTTGGATTATGTGATGTTGGATTACTTTGGTGTAATATGTAATCAGGCTCAAACTGCTGACATCATCCACTTTAATGTCTCTATTCTACAGGACAATGTCTGACAAATCGCTCCCTTCTGTGGTCTGGGGGCTGTACTCTGCAATATGTACTTCGACTCAGTATGAGTCAAACATTCTTGTGTCTAAAAGGCCCAGACATATGGACAGCCTATGTGCTGCACACATCGGAATAAATGTTTGACATGCACAGACACTTTCGCTGATGTGTTTGTGTGTAATGGTTGTAATTGTGAAGAGTGCACTGTATACCTGTAACATAACCCTCCTTGCACAAGTAAAGCTAGGTCTTCATCATATGGTTCTCATTGTCTTACATCTCTACATAGCAAAATGTTGAAATTTAGCAAGCAGACAATAAGTTTGTGATGGGCGTATTTATTATAGTGCTGATGACGTAAATAAAATGGGACAGAGAAAAATAAAAAAATAAAGTGAATGTGTCAGTCATGGGGAATGAAATAATTGGAGTAGATGCCATACCACTGGGAGTCCAGAGTACTCATCCCAGTGGAACTGGTAGGTTGTTCAGGATCAGTCAACAGAGTGAATGTATGGTGCACAAAGTAGTTTCTTTAGAAAGAGGTCACTTGCTGGCAGTGGTGGGTGTCTTGCCATCTGGACCTCCTGGATTCTTCACCGGACATCCCGCTTGGTTGGTGGGGAGGAGTGGATCTGCTGCTACAGAGGCAGGGGTGCCTGGAGAAGGTTCTTCCACTGGAAGGGCCTCCCTTCCAGTGGCTGGCACCGATGTAGATGTGCCTGGTGTTGATGAACCAAAGGAAGGGGAAGATTGGCTTAGACAACCCCTGCTTAGGACTGTGTGAATCTCCTTCATCACCCCTGTTAGGGAGACCATGTTGGTATTGTGGGCCTCCATCCATTCTGGCATGTCCCTCTGTAGCTGCTTGACTTCCTGTAGTTTGGTTACTACCTAGCCCATCATGCCTTGGGACTCTTGACAGACCTCCAAGATGTGGCTAATGGTGTCCTGGCCAGGAGCATCGCCAGTGGCCTTAACCTGGTGGCCCACAGCATCCCTCCCACATACCATAACCACACAAGCCTGTGCCCTTGCCACAGGGCGCCTTCTCCCACTGGTTCCTGGACCCCCACTGTCCAAAATGTTGTGCGGCAACTCGAGATCCAGGACGGGGGGGTGCAAGAAGCTAGACACTGTGCTCTGTACACAGGTTGGGGGGGTGAATGGTTGCCTTTGATTTTGAGGGAACTGGGCTGGGAGGTGTTGATGTGGCCACAGTGAGACGCACTGTTGGTGTCTGACCAGTTTGCCCAGATGGGCCAGAACCGTTCTCCACATCCAGACGTCCAGGAGTGTATTCCTTTTTTGAGGGCATCATCCAGAGGTGTAGTGCAGTCTCTTCTGTGACCTATTGGCAGATCGATATGTTGATGTGAAAGATACAATGTTACTGGTTGTATTGTGACATCAACCTCCAACAATTTATTGTTACATTAAGCATTGACCTTGTATAAAGTTAAGTTGACGTTAATCCTATTGTGGCAAGTACCCATGGTATTGGGTGCATTGCTATGACGTGTGAAGCATGCCAATTAATTTTGACTCAAGCCACTGCTTAAATGTGCAGATCATTAGCTCTTGGGAAGATGGCCTGAAAATGCCATCTTGCCCCCAGTGCACGAAAAACAGTGGCTAAGCAAGATAAATTTTTGTCCATTTTGAGGCCTAGTTGATTATGATGCAGGCAGACCCATGCGTTTGTTGTATGTGTGACTGGAATCATCATGTGGTCAGTGCGTTGTGAATGTGTCTGCTGCCTATAACATTCTGGTGATGCATCTTGAGGCCTTTGAAATCATTGTTTTGCACAATGGGTAAGGTGTTCTTCCTGTCCTCAATAGTTTCATCTTGGGCTAGCTGGTCAAGGTAGAGCTAGGTGGCCAGATTGAGTAAACTTTAATTGAGAGTTAGCAGGCAAGGGTATTTGGACAAGTGACCACTAGTCTGGTGTTTGGAGTGACTGAAACAGTGCCTCCTGGGAGTTGCAGTCAGGCCACTCTCCATAATACACACACTTGACAAATTTTATGTTCCCAGGCGAGTAAACTTCAATTGAGAGTTTATTAACAGATGGATTCGGGCAAGTGATCATTGCTTTTGTGGTTGGAGTTAGAGATACAGGGCCTATTGGGATTTGCAATCCAGTCACTCCTTTCATTTCCCACCACCATACAAATGTTATTCTCCCAGATGAGTAAACTTCATTTGAGAGTTAAAACGGTGGGGTATTTGGGCATGAAAACACTGAGCTTGTGTTTGAAGTTAGATAGACAGCTGCTTGGCATTAGCAGTCATGTCACTCCATCTACTTCATGCACTTGGTAAATGTCATCCACACACTTAATTTGTGAGTTTTCAAAGAAGGGTATTTGGAGAACTGAACACTGGACTGGTGTTTGGAGTTAGAGAAGCAGTGCCTCCTGGGAGTTGCAGTCATGTAACTCCCTGTACTACACGAACTATACAAATGGTATCCTCCCAGGTGAGTACACATCAATTGAGAGTTAAGACACAGGGGTCTCTGGACAAGAGAACACTGGGGTGGTGTTTGGAATTACAGAAACAAGGCCTCCTGGCCTTAGCAGTCATGTCAGTCCCTGTACTACACACACTATACAAATGTTATCCCCCAGGTGTGTACACTTCATTTGTAATTCAACAAACAAGAGGCTTTGGAAGAAAGGCCACTCGACTGGTGAGTGAAGTAACAGTGATGGACCTTCCTGGTCTTAGCAGTCATGTCACACCCTCTACTAAACACACTATAAAAACTGTATCCTCCCAGCTGAGTACACTTACATTCAGAGTTGCCAAACAGGTTTTTTGATGAATAAGCACTTTCCTGCTGTTTTGAGTTGCTGAAACAGTGCCTCCTGTGAGTTGCAGTCAGGTTATTCCATCTAGTTCACACACTTTTCCAATGTTCTCCCCCCAGGTGGGTATACTTAATTTGTGAGTTGACAAACTGGGGTATATGGGCAAGTGATCACTGTGCTGGTGTTTGGAGTTACAGAAACAGGGACTGCTAGGAGTTGGTGTCATGGCAGTCGATGTACTACACATACTATACAAATATTATTTCAGTTGAATACAGTTCATGTGTGAGCTACCAGACAGGAGTCTTTGGATGAGAGAACACTGGACTGGTGTTGGGAGTGATATTAACAGAGCCTCCTGGGAGTTACAGTCATGTAACTCCCTGTACTACACACACTATACAATTATTATCCTCCCAGGTGAATACACTTCAATTGAGCGTTCACAAACAATGGTATTTGGAAAAGAAAACACTGGACACGAGTACACTGGGCTGGTGTTTCGAGTTACAGATACAGGGGCTGCTGGGAGTTGTAGTCATGTCACTCCCTCTAGCTCACAACACTTGACAAATGGTATAATCCCAGGTGATTGAAGAGCATTGGAGAGATTACAAACAGGTGTATTTGGTCATGTGAACCCTGTGCTGCTGTTTTGAGGTACAGATGTAAGGGCTGCTGGGAGTTGCAGTCATGTAACTCCCTGTACTACACACACTATACAAATATTAATCTCCCAGGCGAGTCCACTTTAATTGAGAGTTTACAAACAATGGTATTTGGAAAAGAAAACACTGGACTGATAGTTGTTTGTACAGACACAGACCCTCATTATGACACTGGCGGTAAATCCCACTTATACCACGCTGACTGCTGCCAACATACCGCCGCCGCGGATATCCGTTCACCATATTATGACACACACACACCAATCCGTCACTATTCAGCACACACACAAGTCCGCCACACCAAAAGTCAGTGATAAACTGGCGGTATCAAAACCCACACTGTTACGCCAACAGAACAACGACCGTCACATTATGACCCACGAATCACCACGGCGGACATTCAATGGCAGTAAACCATTGGCGGTACATACCGCCGCACTCAAAATACACACACACATACAAAACAACACTACATTGGTTAATTTGAATAACACACACCTGACACCCATACACACATCACACCCACACCACTATAAAACACACACCCACATTACCCGCAACCCCTTACGACTACTAACCATTGGCAAAAGACAGACACCACAGACAAAACCAGAGCCACACACCACCTACACCTATACACCACCCACGCACCCCACATCACACACCCCAACACATCACCCTACACACCCTTCCCTACACAACTCACACAACACCTATGGCACCACAAAGACACCCCAGCTTCTCAGAGGAGGAGCTAAGGGTCATAGTGGAGGAAATCATCAGGGTAGAGCCACAGCTATCTGGAGCACAGGTGCAGCAGATATCCATTGCTAAGAAGATGGAGCTATGGCGGAGGATTGTGGACAGGGTCAACACCGTGGGACAGGACCCAGACAAGGGACTACATCAGAAAGAGGTGGAACGACCTACAGGGGAAGGTGCGTTCCATAGCAGCAAGACACCAGCTCGCTATCCAGAAGACTGGCGGTGGACCTCCACCTACTCCCCCACAACTAACAACATGGGAGGAGCAAGTCTTGGCAATCATGCATCCTGAGGGCCTGACCGAAGTAGGAGGAGGACTGGACTCTGGTAAGTCAACTCTATACTATTATCACCCCCCTACCTGCATGCCAACACATACCACCACCCTCACCCTCGCTTCCATCACTCCACCACCTCCCACACACCCCACCATCATATCCCACCAATCTCATTGGCAAGCCCTGCATGCACCACCAATGCATGGACATCACTCACAGCCCTGCATGGACATCTATCACCGAAACATGAACACTAGAGAGAATCATCTAGCCCTCCACATACCAACTGACACAAATGAAAGCTGCCAGGGCAAAAACAACCAAAGAGGGCAACCCACTGATGCACAATACGTCACACACAGAAACAATAACACAGCATTTACATCCCCACAGGTATCCCAGCCAATGTCAGCGGAGAAGAGGTGCCAGCACTATCCAGTCCCCCAACTGAAGAGGCCCACAGTAATGACAGCAACTGTGGTTGCCTGGATCGGGATGACCAACCTGGCCCAACAGGGAACTCTGGATAGTCGGTTACCCTGGCCCAGTCACAGACAACCACAGAGCGTCCCCCATCTGGAAACACCACCACAGCACCCACCGAGCGTACCCATACCTCTGTCCCCAGGACTTGTCAATCAACAGTGTATCCACCACTACAGGGACCCCACGGCACACCTCCTACCCAAGACAATCAGGGACCTGGGGTCAGTGGGCACACGGTTCAGGGGACAGAGGCACAGGACAACAGGGAAACTGGGGGGACTGCTGTGTGCCAGGATGAGGACAGACCCAGGAAACTGACTCTTCAGGAGGCATTCACCGAGATCCTGGGAGCCTACCAACATTCCCAGGATACAATGGGACAGATCCTGGACAGCGTGCAGGAGAACAGGCGGCTGCAGGAGGGACAGTACTGGGGATCCGGGTGGACTTGCAGGCCATCAACACCACCCTGGTCTCCATTGCAGGGGTGCTGGCAGAGATGGCCAACATTATGAGGGAGGCAGTCTCACAACAGTGGGCCCCTGCCTCTAGCCAGTCATCTGAACTGCCTTCCACCTCCGCTGCCGCTAGTGGACAGGAGGCCCCGCCACAGGACCAACAGGCCACCAGCACCCCTCCCCCTGCAGAAGGTGAACCACCCAGCAAATGTTCCGTGCGATCCAGGTAGAAGTCAGAGACTATTGCCAAGACCCCCACCAGGAAATGAGACTCTCCTGATTGTCCCCCTTGTGTCCCACTCTGTCACCCTGTTTACCTTGAACTGCCATTGCTCCCCTTCCTATGTCCCCTTGGACAATGCACCTGTGCTACAAATAGACTCGAACAATACCCTGAACTTTCCTCCATCATCACCCCATCCCAATGCACTTGCACCTCTTCTTCTTAGCACTTCAATAAACACCTATGGAGTATGTAACATTTTTTAAGTATGTATTCATTTAACCAGGTTCAATCTTTGCAATTCAACTGTACATGTATGTTCAAATAGGAAAGACCTGTAGTTTCCTGCAGTGATCACACCAGGAGCGATAGTGGGGCACCAACATCTGCAAAATGAATTGCTAAAGGGTACAGTGAGTGGGCATAGAAGTGGGAAATAACAGCATGCCAGTGCCAAAGATAATCTAAATAATGTCAATGAAATGTGAAGTAACACAGTCTTACCTGTGTGTCATTGGAATTATTGTCGTGTCACTGCTGTTCTGTTGTCCTCATCCTCTGCCTCCTCATCCTCACTGTCCATAGGGTCCATTGCTGCCACACAGGCATCTCCAGCCACCTCTTCCTGCAGAAAAGGCCATGATGTCTCAAGGCAACATGCAGCATGCCACGATTATCTGGTAGACCTTCTTGGGTGAGTAGCACAGGGATCCACCTGCTAGATGGAGGCACCTCAACCTGGCCTTCATGAGGCTAAAAGTTCTTTTGATTATCCTTCTTGTTCGCCCATGTGCCTCATTGTTACGTTCTTCTGCTCTTGTCCTGGCATTCCTCACGGGGTCAGCAGCCACGATAGGTTGGGGTAACCAGAGTCACCTGCAATATTGAGGGACAACATTTAGCCACACACTACACCATATGGCCAACACCAACACCTACTGGGTGGGAACCAGGACTCACCTATTAGCCACACCCTGTGCCTCTGTGGTTGGTCCATCACATTTGGGATGCTTCTATTCCTCAGGATAAAGACATCATTCACCGACCCAGGATACTTAGCATTGACATGGGAGATGTACTGGTCCACCAAGCACACCATCTGTACATTCATGGAGTCAAAACTCTTACGATTTCGGTACACCTGTTCATTGTGATGGGGAGGCACAAATGCAATATGTGTTTCATCAATCGCCCTATTCACATTGGGGATATGTCCCATTGCATAGAAGTCAGCCTTCACTGTGGCCAAATCCTCCACCTGGGGAAATACAATGGAGCTGCACATGTGTTTAATCAGAGCAGACAAAACTCTGGTCAGCACTATTGAGAACATTGGCTGTGACATTCCTGCTGCCAAGCCCACTGTCACTTGGAAAGAACCAGTGGCCAGGAAATGGAGCACTGATAGAACTTGCACAAGAGGGGGGGAATCCCAGTGGGGTGACGGATAGCAGATATGAGGTCAGGCTTCAATTAGGCACACAGGTCTGTGAGACTTGTGGCCCTATCAAGTCTATAGGTGAGGATGATGTGCCTGTCCACCATTGTTGCCAAGTCCACCAGGGGTCTGTACACTGGGGTATGTCTCCATCTCCTACTCATTCGCAGCAGTAGAAATCTAAGGGACAAGGAGTGAGGAGCCGGTCACAAACTGAACATTGGAGCCACAACAGTACAATGCATGAAGTCAATTTGTATTGGGTAAGTGGGATTTGTCCTGTATGTCCAAATTTGAACTGTGATGCATTCCTTATCAAGGGCCTGCCCCCCCCACCCTAAAATGGCATCTGCCTGTCATGTATGGAGGGTCAGATGGAAGTGAGGTAATTCGACTGACGTTGTGCGCCGTTACGGGAGGCGGTCGGGAACTGCCATACAACTCCTCATTGGTTAACATTGGGCCCTATGGGGTGCAGTGGCCAATGGTGATGTACGCTGGCGGTGACGGTATGCACCGCCGCGGACGTGACCACCATTTTCTATCTGATTCCTTACTTGCTACGTGACCTTCAACACGAGAGGACCTACACTGCATGTGCTGCTGTGACCTGAGTCTGTAACTTACCATGGCCCGTGTGACTGGGGAAAGGGCCCCTGCCCCCCTCACTTCGGAGGAGTTGGAGAGACTGGTGGATGGGGTCCTACCCCGGTACGGACTGCTGTATGGGCCTCCAGACCAACAGGTACAGTGTGAGCACGATGCATGTGGCATGAATGCATGGGGTGGTGTGTGTGAAAGCCTCATGTAAGGGGGGGTGGGTGGATGTCCTCTGGGTGACGTATTTGTTGTGTGCTGGGCCATGTGTGTGGAACTGGTGATGTGACGGGGTATGGTGGGCCATAAGTATAACAGGCAGGACTGTCTGACTGAAACTATTTTGCTGTGTGTATTCTCTCGGAAGGTCAGTGCCCATCAAAAGAAAGGTATATGGAGTGCCATCGCCAAGGACATGCAGACCCTGGGGGTCTATGGCAGGCAGAGCACCCACTGTCGGAAACAGTGGGAGGACCTGAGACGCTGGGCACGGAAGACGGCGGAGGCCCAGCTGGGGATGGCCTCCCAACGAGGAAGGGGTGGCTGTCGAACCCTGACCCCCTTGATGGCCCGCATACTGGCAGTGGCCGATCCTGAGCTGGATGGGCGCTTGAGGGCATCACAGCAGCCACAAGGCGGTGAGTACAGTGCCCATCATTACAACTTACACATGGTAGGGTGGCATTCGGGTGGGGGATGTGTGTCAGTGGGTGCCCCTAGGCCAGGCCTAACATTGCAGAGTAGGTCCCCTGTTGGCAAGGGTCCTGAAGGGATAATCCTGCTACCTAGCTTGTAGGCATCCACTACTGGTCAAGGCTGCATGGCCCCAGGTGTGCTGCATTTGGCGGTGCGTGCCCCTAACCATGCCTTGGTGGCTAGCAAAATAACTGGTCGTGCAATACATAGTGCGCACGCCTGTTCCCTGTGTGTGAGAGTGGTGTGTACGCCAACGATGGTGTTGGTGCAGCCCTTGACCAGGTGTATCCTTTGTCTCTTCCCTCCCTTTTTGTTTTGGTACCCTGTCCTTATGTTCATTAGCATCATCTGGCAGAGGAGCAGAGGCACCAGCGATGGAGGGAGCTGTATCTCACAGGACCCAGGAGGCAGAGTCCACCAACGCTGAGGGCACCAGTGGGACGGAGGGTGGGGGAGCACTACGGCAGAGACTGGAGGGGACAGTTCTGACACAGATACCTCCTCTGATGGAAACTCCCTGGTGGTGGCGGACACCTCTGTGACCACCCCAGCTACAGGTACATCCGCCACCCCGTACCAGCACCGCCCTCCCAGCAGCCCCTCAGCAAGTTGCCCGTGCCCGGTCTCCCAGGAGGATGGGCATCTCCTTCACCCCAGGCACTTCAGGCCCTGCCCCAGTTAGCCCTGCTGCCCTGAGTGAGGAGGCTATTGACCACCTGAGATCCATCTCTGTAGGGCAGTTAACCATTGTGAATGCTATCCAGGACCTGGCAGCCCAAATGTAATAAACTAATGCATTTCTGGAGGGCATTCACTCTGGCTTGGCGGCCCAACAGAGATTGATCCAGGCTCTGTCCTCCTCTCTGATGGAAGCCATTGTCCCTGTTTCCACCCTCCCCCCTACAACTTCCTCTTCCAATCCCATTCTCCTCAACCCCAACCTATCCCAAGCACACAGGCAGACGAGCATGCACACAAGACAGCACACAAAAGTGGCACAGGCAAACACAAGCACCACACATCATCCCACAGGCACTCACACAAACACCATCCATATGCAGACATACCAATATCCACAATTTCCACTTTGTCCCCCTCCTCCTCCTCCTCTACCTCCCTCCCAGTTTCGTATACACTCACACTGCATGCACTACATCCTCATCCACTACCAACATAACCACCACACCTAGCAGAACACACACCTCACTTGCAGACACCTCCACAACAGCCATGCACATGTCTCCTGTGTCCTCTCCCACTGTGTCTGACCCCCCTAAAGTACACAAACGCAAGCACTCAGACACCCAACAGCCATCCACCTCACAACAACATCCAGCCTGTGCACCTGCACCCAAAATCAGCAGACACCTCCTACAACCGCTCCATCTTCCTCCACTCCCAAACCTTCTCCCTTGTCCCGCCCCAATGTCCCTAAAAAGCTTTTCCTTGCCCAATTTGACCTCTTCCCTTCCCCTCTCCCCCCATCCTTCACGTCTTGCCAGGGTGGCAAAAACCCAGGCAAGCACCTCAGCCACCCAGTCCACAGGCCCAGAAATCTCCACACTCACTCGTGGTGGGAAAGGAAAGGTTCCAGGGCACCTGTGCAGAGGGTAAAGGAGACTTCTACAGGCAGCATCAAGGAAAGGGTGCCTGCCCCAGCTGCGGCTCGGAAGACCAAGGAGTCAGCCCCTGCTGCTGCTAGGAAGGGCAAGGAACCAGCCCCAGCTGCTGCCAGGAAGGGCAAGGTGCCAGCCCCAGCTGCTGCCAGGAAGGGCAAGGAGCCAGGGGCAGGAACTCAGATGGAGCCCCCACCACCAACCATGGTTGTGCAGCCGTCCGAGGCTGCAGGGGATGGGCTGGAGCCTCCCACCACCCCCACCACCAGCAGCAGCACCACCACCCCCACCAGCAGTGGGCAGCTATCCGAGGCTGCAGGGGATGGGCTGGAGCTTCCCCCCACCACCACCAGCAGCAGCACCACCACCACCAGTGGACAGCCATCCGAGGTTGCAGGGGATGGGTTGGAGCCACCCACCACCAGCAGCAGCAGCACCACTACCACCACTGAGCAGCCTCACAGCTGGCGGACGGTATGTAGTCCTGCCTCCATGGGCTGATGTGCGGCCTGCCCCCTGCAAATCCAGTGGGTATGACACCCACTTGAGAGACTGTGGGCGTGCACTCCCAAGGATCAAGCACAGGGCATGTTGCCCCCTCCAGAGCATGTGGGAAAGTCACCCACCTGAGAGACTGTGGCCTTGCACTCCTTAGGATCAAGAGCACAGGGTACGATGACCCCTCCAGAACCAGTGGGTAAGACATCCACCAACCCCTGCCTCCCCAGGACCAAGAGCACAGGGCACGATGCCCCCTCTATAACCAGTGGGTAAGACACCCTCCAACCCCAGCCTCCCCAGGACCAAGCGCACAGGGCACGATGCCCCCTCCAGAACCAGTGGAGAAGTCACCCACCTGAGAGACTGTGACCTTGCACATTTCCCAGGACAGAGCATTGGGCATATTGCCCCCTCCAGAACCAGTGGGTAAGTCACTCACCTGAGAGACTGTGGCCTTGCACTCCCCAGGATCAAGCACAGGGCATGTTGCCCCCTCCAGGGCATGTGGGCAAGTCACCCACTTGAGAGACTGTGGCCTTGCACTCCCCAGGATCAAGCACAGGGCATGTTGTCCCCTCCAGAACCAGTGGTCTTCTTTCATCTGCCGGCTGAGGTGCCCCCGTCCCTCTTTCCCCTGAGGTGCCTGCCTATTTTCGAGCTGATGCCCCTGCAGTATTCTCTCTGTGTTGCTGTAGGTGAAAGGTGGGGCCTTGTACTTTGGCCTGTGGCACACACACAATGAGGACTAGGCAGTGTCCCTTGAACTGTACATATGTATATAACAGTTACATTGCATTTTCGTATTTCTACTGTGTTGATATTATTACACTCACTTTAGCACATTCCTGTTGTCCTTGCATTATTCATCAGGGATACGCAGTAAATATGTTTTATTACTGCAGCTGATTGTGTGTATGGGGTTGGGGGTGGGGTGTGTGTGTAGTGTGTGTGTGTGTGTGTGTCGATCTCTTTTTCCTCCCCCTCTCCCCTTTGTGCTAGGTGGCTGTACTCACCGTGGTCATCTTCGCTGTCGTTGGTGTTCGTGGTGGAGCAGGACGTAGAAAATCATTGGGAATATTTGCAGCTTTGGCTCCATGGTGGCGTGGTTCTTCCCTGTGTCTCCAAAGGTGAGTCCTTTGTTTTCTGTGCAGTGTTTCCGCCCGGCTTTTGATGTCGTTGGTACCACCCCGGAAAAGGTGGTGGTTTCTAGTGTCTTAATACGGTGGGCAGAACAGTGGCATCCGTCTGGCTGTAGGCGACTACCGCTGTGGAGCCTGTTGTTTCCACCCTGGTGGTCGGTGTTGTAAAGTGTCTGTCTATCTGAGTTCTCACCACCATGGTCATAATTTGGCGGTAGTTACCGACCGCCAGGGTTGTAATGAAGGCCAAAGGGTCATCCTGGCATTAGTAGTGATGTCACTCGCTCTATTTCCCACATTTGACAAATGATATCCTCCCATCTGAGTAAGCTTAAATTGTAAATTGCCAGACAGTGGTCTTTGGACAAATTAACACTGTTCTGGTGTTTGGAGTTGCTGTAACAGTGCCCCCTTTGAGTAGCAGTCAGGTCACTCTCTCTACTACACACTTGACTAATGTTCTCCCTCTAGATGAGTATACTTCCATTGAGAGTTCACTAACCGATGTATTCTAGCATGTGACCAATGTGATAGTGTTTGTAGTTACAGGAATAGTGCCTCCTGGGATTTGCAGTCAGGTCACTCCTCTAAATCGTATCCTCCGAGGTGAGTGAAGTTCATTTGTGATTTACCAAACGCTGTATTGTGGACAAGTGACCACTGGTCTGGTATTTGGAGTGCCTGCTGGGAGTTGGATTCACCTCAGTTCCTGTACTACACACACTACGCAAATGTCATCTCCCGAAGTGAGTAAACTTCGATTGTGAGTTGCCAAATAGAGGTCTTCAGACTGGTAAACACTGGGCTGGTGAGTGAAGTGACAGTAAATGTGGCAAAAGGTGAGCTGTGGGCATGCATGACATAGCATTTTTGTGACTGTTTTTGTGTTGTAACTTACTAGACTCCACTCTACCAGGTATTCCTGTCAAGCCCTCAGGATGCATGATGGCCAAGACCTTCTCCTCCCAAGGAAAGAGATGTAATGAGGAGGTGGAGGGCCACCGCCAGTCTTCTTGGCCTGCAGCTGGTGCTTGGAGACCAGGGAATGGATCTTGCCCCTGAGGTCTTTTCACTCTTTCCTAATGTCCTCCCTTGTGCACAAGGTGGTGCCTACAGCATTGATTCTGTCTACTATCCTGTCCCAAATTTTCATTTTTCTACTGTGAGGAGTGTGCTGGATTTGTGCTCCAAACAATTTTGGCTTAACTCTTATGATTTCATCCACCAGGACTCTCAACTCATCCTCAGAAAAACGTGGATTTTTAGAATGCAACATGGTGAAGTTTGAGAAAAAAAGAAAAGACAGTGAATTACTGAAAAGGGTAAGTGCAAAAGGGTGCAACTGGACAAAAGGTTGTGCTGTGTGTGAAAAGGGATGGTGAGAAAAAGGTGGTGCCTAGTATCTGTGCTGCTGTGTTGAATAATTAGCTCAGACTTCTGTGTTTGGTGTTGGTGATGCAGAGGAGTGTGGTGTGTGAAGGGGTGTGTTTTACAGAGTACTTTGCAGGTGTGTCCAGTGTGGCATTGTGTGTCAGCTGTGCTGTTTTCAAATTCATCCAGTGTGCAGTTGTGTATTACTTTGGTGACTGCATGCTTGTAATAATGTCAGTGGTTGGGCGAGGTGCTGGTGGTGCTGGAGTTTGGACCGCTTATTTCTAGGCCTCGTCGCCGCTGCCAGTCTGCCTTTTTTTGGATGGCGGTCAGCAGTCCTGCCTATATAACTTGTAATAGGGCGGTCTGATAGACCGCTACCATGGCGGTCTTGTGGTCTGGCTGGAAACTTGTGATGAGGCCCCTTGTGTTCTTCATCCCAGATCTGTTATCCTGTTACCACTTCCTATCCTGTCCTTTCGTCTTCTTCCTCTGGGCCTCCTTTGGGGCCAATGGATAGGGTTCTTGTATCTTTCTTCAGGTCCCGCCCAGAAGGGTTGAGAGGATGGTGCAGAGAAAGAGGAGGAATTTCAGAAACTAAAAATGAAAGAAAGGTTTTGCTTTAAAGAAAGTAACAAGTAAACACCTCCTCTATTGGAAGCCAATCTGGCGCAGTGCGCAAATGGGTGCCAGCACAGGAAGAAGCCCTCCGTTATGAGGAGGTTCAACATTTACACAAGAAACCCATATCCCCCCACTGGGCGACCTTTTGGCAGAATTATCACAACGCACCCTAGAAAGACGACCTCCCTCCTTAGACTTAAAGATCTCTGTCACCCCTCCCGACACTGCCAAGACAACTCACCCTCCTCTTCCTGTCATACACAATACAGGGGTTCACCCTTCTAGGCCCGCCTCACCATACGCGTCCCACGCTAGCCACCATCCACTTCAGTCTGCTGCCCCAATCTGCCACCTTCGATCTCAGTCCTTCCTCCTTGTCCCTCCTTGTTCTTTATGTTCCATCATACATAAAGGACAATCCAGAGTTCTCCCACATGTTGGTTCTCACCCCAAGGACGGTGCATCCACTACTCCTTCACTCCCCATGGGGCATCTTCTATGAGCATTACCATTGATGTTTGTTTATTACCGATCATTGAAGAACTGTGAGTTTGCTCTTTTGTCAGTTCTGGCTTTGTCAATAATCTTATGAGGCATGCTGGAAATCTGTTAATGTTCAATGTTTTTTTTTTTTTTTAACCCAATAACAATGACTAAAAAACAAAAGTAACAGGTAAACAGCGTTTTTCCAGGCTATGGGGTTTATCGATCTCAGGGGGGAGTTGACCTCAAATAAGGACTGGGATGAGGGATAATGCTTCGTAGAATATATCATGAACGAATATGAGTAATATGAAAGGTGCTATGGTGGATGAAATGAATGCGAATATATAAATCAGCACTTCAGTTGCACTAGGATTATAATGTGGACTTGTGAATATATAATCACAAGGGTATTTGAAATGCTGACATTGCTTACTTGGACCCGGTCATCCACATTTCTTTCGACAGATTTACGCTCCAGGGATGGGGTTGTCGGCAGGCAGGGAGAGTGAACATGCATTACATTGCCAAGAAGTTACGTGGAAGCAGCATCTGTAAGTCTGACTTTAATTCATGTATTGAGAAACCTTGATGTAATGATGTTGGATAACGGGTGGTGGATCGAATCCCCAGATACTTCTCTTTAAAAGATAATAAAGAAATTCAACTCATCATTTTGGGTGTGAATCTGGGTAGCTCATCCCTAAGAAGGTTGGCCAAAGACACGCATTGATAGGTACCGGACCTATTTTCATTTTCAGAATTTGACCCAAACCGAGAGAAAGGCAAAAAGGCAAAAAGAAGAAGGAAAAGAAATGCAAGAAAATATAGAGGAGGACAGAAATAAATGTATGCAGGGTGTTGGAAGGAAGGGGCCTGACGTGGCTAGGCCGTCCTGGTTTGCATCATTCTCAGCATTCACTAGGGTCAGGAAGAGCTTCTAAGAAAACTTTGGTCTCAGCTCTTATTTTTATTTTACACACTTTTTTCAACGTAAGCACTGGATGTTGAGGAGCTACGATGGTGTGATCTGAAGCACACTAGCACGTCAGTGTCCTCAACGACGGATGGTGTGGAAACACGGAAATATAACACTGACAGTCAACTTGGTGAGCAGCACCTCTCTGCAGTCACTGTTCCCACATGGTAATGGTATTTTTGTGTGCCAATTTACTACCCACTGACGTAACAAAGGCCCCCACAGTGTGGGGGAGGGGGGAGGGTGAGCTCTAGGGGCCCCCCTCAGCACAATACACTGTGCATGGGTGGCGGGCACCTGCCTGAGAACTCCTTACTGGGTGGGCGAGGAGGGCCCCTCCATACACTTAGCAGGGGCCACCTCAAGTTTTGTTACATTAGTGTTACTACTCCACCAATATTATGAAAATCAGAAACAATTTCTAAGTTGGCAATTGTTAAATAGAGAATGTGACTTAAAGCATGTGATAAGGCACCATTAGTAGGCAGAGAGACGTTGCAAATCCTGTGAAGATAGTTTTTATTCCATAATGGATGGGGCAGCCCCTCCGCTGTGGCAGAGGAGCGTCCCCCCACTGCTGAAAGCAGAAAAATAAAGTGATAATAAAAGTATTTTATTATCACTTTATTTTTCTGCTTAGTGAGGGCAGGGTGGCGCCAGCCACCCCCATGTCACCGGGGAGGAAGAGTGGTATGTGCACTTCTAAATGCGCATGACAGGTCGGCTGACCAAACTGACATGCGCACTTAGAACTCTCCACCTGGCTGTGTTGCACAGCCAGGTGGAGACCAAGTGCAGGGTACCATACCCTCCATCTGCACCATTTCTGCCTGCTCCGGCCAATCCCTGCGCTTCTCTCATGCTGCTACCAGCATGAAGAAGCGTCGGGACTGGGTGAGGAGTGGAGGAGGAAGACAAGACAAATCGAGTTGTCGGCAGCAGCGGAACACCGATGCGGCAGGTAATTTTTTTTTTTTTTTTTTTTTACTATTGGTCCCCCCACTGCCTCCTGCACTGCCCCCCACACCTCCGCCCTTTCCTGGCAGCAGCCGCTGCTGATAATGCAATGTTACGTTCTATGGGGCACAGGCAGCAGACATACATTTTCAAACTGTGCAGTTTAGATATGCTTTGTCTGCCTCCTGACAGACAGACTCTAGCTGTCTGTGCTTGGCTGGACAATACAGCAGGTTTCAGGCCCCACTGATATTGAGATAGTTTATGGAATGCTGCATTTCTCATTTTGGTTATTTCAGGAAAGAATGGAAAATCTGTGCAATGTGGAGATGAAAGAAGTTAGGCCCATATTTATAGGGGCATATTTATACTCTGTCTGCGCCGAATGTGCATCAAATTTTTTGACGCACATTCAGCGCAAACCTTGCCCAATATTTAAACTATGACGCCCGAGCCCACAGATGACAAAATTCTGCAGTGTGCGCCATTTTTTGGATGCGGCAACCCGCCTTGCGTTAATGATATGCAAGGTAGACGTTCCCGTCCAAAAAATGACTTAAAGAGCCGTGTGTCGTATTTATGCTTTCGGCCAAAAATTACGCACGGCTGGGAGGCGGGGCCAGAAAATTACGCACAGCCCGATTTGCATCAAAATTCAACGCCTGGATCAAAATGGGGCGTTAAAATGGGGCAAACACACCTGTATTTAATCAGAACAGACAGAAGCAACAGCAGAGCAGCAGAGCAGCAAAAGAGAGACATGGAGGTGAGTTATCCAGCATGCATGCAGACGCAGAGCCCAGCAGCTACAACAGCAGCTACAACAACACCAGCAGGGACCCCAAAGGCAGCGCAGAAGGCAGGAGAGGATAATCCGCCCCAGAACAACCCTTCATGGCCTCAGGGAACACAACATCATCCAGAGGTACAGGTTGAACTGGCAGGCCATTCAGCAGCTGCTGCGCAACATTGAACCGCAGTTGGCACCCACTTTGCTGACACCCGCACCATCACAACAGAAACCAAGCTGCTTGCCGTACTTCACATGCTGGCAAGTGGCTCTTTTCAAACAACTGGTGCCCTGGTTGCCGGAATATCACAACTATCATTCTCTGCCTTTTTGCCCAAAGTACTGGATGCCATCATTTGACTTACACCCCACCACATCTGCTTCCCTATCACACTGCAGAAGCAGCAGGAAACAAAACAGGGGTTCTACCTCATTAGTGGCTTCCCACACGTCCTTGGTGCAATCGACTGCACACATACGCCTTGTGCCACCTGCTGCAACTGAACACCTCTACCGCAACAGGAAGCACACACATTCCATCCATGTGCAGGCCATTGTCGATCACCAAGGACTGATCACCAACATCGTGGCTAAATATCCTGGAAGTGTCCATGACTCATTCATCTTCCGTCACTGCAGCATCAATGAACACTTCCAGGATGGACGGTATGGCAATGGACTACTTGTTGGTAAGTACAAAAACCTACTTATATATACACTGCACAGCAACCCTCTAGGACACACAACACATACACCACAACAGCAACATGTGAACAGGAACACACTGAGGTCGTGACATCGCTAGCCATGTCTCATAAGTCTGCAGTGAACCTGTCACACATCTGAAATTAGTGTACAGTCTAATGTTAAGAGGTCAATGATCACAACGTGTGGAGTGGGTTGCCTAAATGTCACCTTGCAAATTGTAAGTGTCCCAATGACGTTTACATTAATCCATTGCATAAGTCTCAAAGGTGTGGGATGTCCAGGGTACATTGATATGAACGTGTTAACAACACTGTCAATTTTAACCTGTGCATGGAACTATCATCTCACCCTAAGTGAAGACACAGGGACACCTGTATCACAAGTCACAATGCTAGGGAGGGCACACTGTACTGCAAATCCCAAAACAAACTGCTTACAAACGGTCAGCAGACAAACACTCGTTCAGCCAAGGAAACAACACAATGCAGATGGTACATCCTAGAAGCCTAGGATGCGACATTATAACACAAAAGAGTCACATACAACACAAGACAACTACTGCCATGAAAGGTCATTCATTCATTCCCATTCATTTTCTCTTGCAGCTGATCAGGGGTATGGCATCCAGCGATGGATAATGACACCTATTGGCAACCCGAGTACTGCAGCAGAGCGTGCCTACAACGACGCACATAGGAGGACACGCACCATAGTTGAGAGGACCTTTGGCATCCTCAAGTCAAGGTCCCGGTGCCTCGACATCACTGGTGGTAGCCTCCTATATTCCCTGGAGATGGTCTGTGTAAGATCATCCTAACACGTGCAATACTGCACAACATTTGCATCAAAAGGAACATTCCCCTCCTGGAACCAGAGCCACACATGCCTGAAGAGGAGGATGGTGGCCTGCAACATGAGGGGGAACTACAGAACACGGCCGCTGGTATACGCAGGCGGCAACATATTGTCAACAATTTCTTTTAAATATAATCACCATCACCACTTTAATGAACTAATTTAAATAAAAACCTATAAGAATCACCATATCATGGTCTGGCTAATCATTTTTGCACACCTTCATCTCTACTTATCAGAATAAGAGTGTTGCCTCATGGAGCATTGCTGAGATACTGATTAGGACACTGAAAATCCCAGAGCTAATGTGATGCGTAACATACATTGGTCACATACACACACACACACTGTAAATGACATATATAATGTACATTTCCCCTTTGAAGGCCAATAGCAGAGGACCACACATACATGTTGAAATCAAGGTCCAACGCAGTATAATGGTGTATGGGTTTCTCACTTCATCAGATATGTCCCTCAGGATGGGCAGAGTATGATGCAATCATGGGCACTGTGCAGATTTATCTGACTACATAATATCAGGACAGTTGTATTGACAAGCTACGTAATTTGACAGTAGGCACATTTCAGTTATCTACTGCACAGTTGATATGTCACATTACCCAGATACAGATTCGTTGTGTAAGTGTTATTTATTGAAAAGTGCTGTAGTGCTATATGTACATTGTCCATGACTGTGAGTCCATTATAGTGACATCTTACATTGTGATCCTACACAAGGGGTTAAGGAAATGTTTTTGACATGCTGGGGTGATGTTTCAGACAGTGCAGAGGGACAGGATTTGCCAATGAGTAGGAGAGAGACAATCACATGGGCAGGCTGACAAGATATACAGTGGTAAGCAGAACAGTCATTAAGTAGAATTGTTGTAAGACTGGCATGTTACAAAGCGCAGGACCTTGGTATTAGTTGGCCATGTGGCAGGGACTAGTGCTTTCAGGTACTTTTCCTTGTGAATGTGATCTGTTCCATGTCTTCTTCTTCTGATGTGTGTGTTGCCTCCTCTGTCCTTGTTGTTGGTGGTTGTGAAGGGGCAACGCACACCTCAGTGTTAGAAGACGTGGAGTCAGACATCCCGGTCACTGCTCCCTGTGAAGGTCTTAAGGGCAATCCTGCAGCAAGGAGGATCTGCTGTTTTTTGAGAATAACAGCCACATCATGATGGTAGGCAGCCAGGTCGGCCCTGAGGGGTTCAACGTTGCATTGTGACCCAGGCACAGGATGGACCCTGACATATGCAGCATGGGTATGTCCTTAGTGCTGTGTAGCTCCTAATGTTGTTGTCATTGGCTGATGTTTGCGACAACTATGGGCATTGACATTTGACAGTACTGGGGCCTTTGTCTTTTTTCAGGGGATTGTTGAAGTTGTCATCCTCAACCCTCTAATTTAGGTGTGTATGATCCATGGGGAGGTTCCTGCCATTGGCTACTTGAGCTGCACACAGAGCGGAGGTGGTATTGGCAACTGTTGTCGCAGTTACATTCCAGTTGTCGGTATGGCTAGAGATTGTTAAGAGGGCCCTAGTTAATGTAGGGGGTATAGTGGCTGACGTGTGCCGGGATGTCAGTTTGACGTTGTGGCCTTTTCCTCCTGGCGTGGATTTCACTTTGCTCCATCGTTGGCATGGCAGCATGCCCCCATGGGACTGTTGTTGGTGTAGTGTAATGGTGTGCCCAAGCTTCTATTTGTGCAAGCCATGCCCCCATGCCATCACCCTTTACCCATGCCACTCCATGTATATGATGACTTCCATGCATTTAGTGGTCGGTATCCCCCCCCTGCTTACGGTTAACATTAGTGCATTTTGATTCCCCATGCAACTTACCCTGCATGTGCGTTGTCTCCTGGTGGGCTGCGCTGTCCTTGAATCCCTGTGACGATCTCCTCAGGGATGACGGCTGGCACCATCTCCTCCATGTGGTCCAGGGCCTCCTGCGGTGCTGGACTCCCACCTCCAGTCTGCAGTGCTGCCTTCCTGTTCCTGGCCATCTTTTCCTTTGTCCTGCACTTGCAGTCATGCCAGCGTTTCTTGCACTCGATGACTGTTCTGCGTACTTCAGCCATGCTGTTAATCTTGTCAACAATTTGTTGCCATATAGCCTCTCTCCTACTGATTGGCAACTTTGAGGTGACAAACAGTTGGTGCTGGTGTTCCGTCACCTCTTTAACCAGAATTTCCTGCTCCTCTGCACTGAAGCGACACTTTCTTTTCTTCTTATAAGTGTCCTGGTTCTTTTGTCGGTCCTCCTGGCTGGTTCCTGGTCTGTTGTCATCTTCCTGGGGTCTGTAGTGGCATCTGGGATCCATTTTGGCTCTCCTCTGGTGAAATGGCAGTGTTCGCAGGGTTTCTTGACGCTATTGCATCAAAAAACTGCGCATATCCGGTTTGCGGGGTCGTAAATCGACCCACAGTCATTTCCGACGCGTTAACGTCGTTTTGCTTTACGACTTGACGCTGCGGTGTGCGTCAAAAACAATGACTCACACCTGTGTTTTGCGCAGCTGTGCGTCAAGGTATAAATTCGACACCCGCACGGCGCACCAAAATGGCGTTAGCCGGCGGTAATATTTTTTCCGCAAAACTGCGCCGGCGCAGTTTTGCGTCAAAAAGTATAAATATGGCCCATAGTTTTTTAGCGCAGCATTTGCGTCGATTTTTTACGCAAAATCGGCACAAACTTACAAAATACAATTGTATTTTGTAAGTTTGCACTGTTTTTGCGTCACAAAATGACGCAAATGCGTCGCTAAAAAAGTATATATATGGGCCTTAGTGTCCTCTGGGTGAAGTGTGCAACCCAAACTTATATAGGGGCCTGATATAGCGCTCAGAGGATAGGAAACTCTGTCACAAATGTGACAAACATCCCGTCAACTGTATTACAGGAGTCCAGCTCTCCAAAAGTCTTAGTTTTCATTTTAACCTTAAGACTGTGAAACATGTAAGTTGTTAGTCGGAAAAAACTGCCTGAAAAGGTCTTTGGAGTCCCTATATTCCTATGTTCCTTACAGGTTTTATCCATTACTTATATTCTATATTAATGGCTCAGTAGAAGGCACTTTCAGATTCAATGCATCATACTTTAAGAGAGAGGTGCAAGTAGCTGTAGATACATTTAACTTATGGTAGCTCTCTTTTAGGAGCTACTACTGGGGAACACTGTGATGTTAACATAAATAAACGTGAATAGTGAAACAAAATATTTATATTTCAAAGCAGGAACCAGTAACTCCACCAATGTTTAAATTATTTAATTATCAAGGATTCGATTCACAAACTGTGTTTAGTAGTATGTAAGTTGTACCTAGTACCGTAATACTATGAACATTCTACAAAATGCATTTCATTCATCCATGGCCAGTGACCTTCACCTCTGCCTCACCTGCCTTTCCAGTGTGGAGATCTTCACTCACTTAGGTGTAGGTTTTCTGTAATAAATGTGTGAGGGACCTGGTGGGAGAAGTGGTGGTAACATGGGTAATCTGTACAATGAAATTAGAAGGGTTAAAGACATTTAAGAAGATGTTTAGGGAGGGGCATGCTAATACAGACACACACCCACAAAATATTAAGACCAATGCTATTCTCAAACTGCACTTCTAAAGTTACCACAGCCTTTAACGTGTGAAAGCAGGCATAACTGTACTCCAGCCCAGCCTTGAAGTCAAGTACAACACATCACCAACCACTGATAATGCAACAGTATTCCAACAGAAAAAAAATATGCAGGGAAACACAATAACACTGTATAGAAAATATTATTAAATAAGTTAAATTAAATTGATTTTTACTTTTATATATATACACACATGTCGATATACATATATATTTACTGATTATTTGATTATTTTTAGATTTACAATTTTCATAACAAATGGAATGTAAAAAATAACTGTTGAAATTTTGTTATTAAAAATGTTGACATATTAACCTCATACCGTGTAGCAAAATGTAATAAATATTAAACAATAAAAAGTGTTAGTCAATGTGTGTTTTTTAACTATTTTAAAAAAATATATAGAAAAATGTATATGATAAATTTAAATTAATTTATTATTTACTACAGATTCTAATTTATGGCTTAATGTGCAGTAGCATTTTTATTGATTATTTCTAGTTTATTAAATATTTTAAACTAATTTGCTTTTATTTTATAGTGTAGATTATTTTAATATTATTGTTAAAGTATTATATTTTAATATTATTGTTAAAGTATTATGAAATTTATCAATGTATCAATTTTCCCTATAGTGTTCTGAAAGGCGATCCCTGCACGGGAGGAGAGATCTCCACCAACAGGTGCAACAACATTAGAAGTAACTTTATACTCATATCCTTCATTTGTAAATTTACATGCATGTGTCCATCCCCACTAGTTGTATAATGGAACCAAACATGCCGGAACAACGCATGCCTTAACAACGTGGTCGTAACCACGACCGCATCATTTCCACACATGCTTTTACCATGCATGTCTTTACAACGAATTTCGTTCTAAAAGCATGCCTAGTAAAGGCATGTGTGGAAACGTATGTGAAATGTCGTGCATGGTTCTAACATGCAATGAGCCCAAAACTACCCCCACCCCTAATACCTAAACTACCCCTAACCCCCCACCCACCCTGAGCCCTAAAAAAATACTATCCTAACCCCCCTACCTCGCCCCTTTAAACTAAAGTACCCCAACCCCCCCACCCTGAACCCTAATAAAAAAACTACTACAACCCCCCCACCCCTGCCCCATAAAACGAAACTACCCCAACACCCCCACCTGCCCTCAGCTCTAAAAAAATAAAAACTTACCCCCAACCCCCGACTCTGCCCCAAAAAAGTAAACTTCCTTGACCCCACCACCCATCCTGTGCCCTAAAACAAAACTACCCCAACCTCCCACCCCTAGAAACTAAACTACCCTGACACCCTCACCCACCCTGAGCCCTAAAACCTTCCCCCAATATGTAAACTTCCCTGACTCCCTGCCCTGAGCCCTAAAAAAGGAATACTATCCAAACTCACCACCCCCGCCCCTATAAACTAAAGTACCCTGACCCCCCCCACCAGCCCTGAAGCCTAAAAAACACTACCCGACTCCCTAACCCCATAAAACTGAACTACCCCAACACCCCACCCGTCGTGAGCCCTAAAAGAAACTACTACCACCCCCCACCCCTGCCCCTAAAAAGTAAACTACCCTGACTCCCCACCCGTTCTGGGCCCTAAAATTAAACTACTCCAACCCCCCCACCCTAAAAAATAAACAACCCCGACACCCCCCTCCCCACCCTAAGCCCTAAATCCACCCCCACTGCTTAAAACTACCCACCAAACCTGCCCCAACCCTACTTACCTCAACACGTCGACTCCTGATCCTTCTTCCTCTTCTCTTCTCCCTTCTCGCACCCTGCCTAAAACCTTCCCCTACCCCTTTTATAAATAAACTACCTGCCCCCAACCCTAAGCCCTAAATACCACACCGTGGCCTCTGCATCCTCTCCCGAACAGCACATGGCTTTATGCTGTGCCTTACCACGCATATGCGTAGTTCAGCACATGCGTGGTTAAGGCACAAAAAAAAGCCAGGCCTTGTTCAGGCAAGCGTGGTTACGCTTGTGTGGGAAACGTCCGCATCCTTAATGTTGATAAGGATGTTTCCCTCCCCACTCTGAAATGGTGAACAGAAAAAAATTGTACAGTTACACATAGGTGCAGTAGTAAATATACATGTGCATATTTACCTTTGTGAATGAGGCCTATAGTGTGTTTGTATCCTGCTGCTCACTTAAGCCACCCCAATTGGGGTTATTAACACCCAATGTGGCGAATGCACCATTGGGACCAATGGATGGTCCTTTGAAGCCTGTGCTTTATTAGAAATTTGTATTGTACATTAATAAATATTGAAAGTTATTTATATGATTAATTAAAAGCATTTAAATTATTTTCCAATACAATGTATCTTACAATAATCTTAACTTCAAAAAGATTTTTAAAATATTGTATAATCAACCCCTTCGCTGCCAGGCCTTTTCCCCCTCAGGTGGCAAGTTTTTTTTTGCTATTTGGAGCCGTTTCTGCTTCGGCCCTCATAACATTTTGTCCACATAAGCCACCCACGCCAAGTTTGCGTCTTTTTTTCCCCAACATCCTGGGGATTCTAGAGGTACTTAGACTTTGTGGGTTCCCCTGAAGGAGACCAAGTAATTAGCCAAAATACAGCAAAAATGTCATTTTTTCAAAAAAATTGGAAAAGAGGGATGCAGAAGAAGGCTTGTGTTTTTTTCCCTGAGAATGCCATCAACAAAAGGTTTGCAGTGCTAAAATCACCATCTACCCAGCTTTCAGGAACAGGCAGACTTGAATCACAAAACCAAATTTGTCAACACAAATTTGGCATTTTACTGGGACATACCCCATTTTTACTATTTTTTGCGCTTTCAGCCTCCTTCCAGTTAGTGACAGAAATGGTTGTGAAACCAATGCTGGATCCCAGAAAGCTAAACATTTCTGAAAAGTAGACAAAATTCTGAATTCGGCAAAGGGTAATTTGTGTAGATCCAACAAGGGTTTCCTACCAAAAATAACAGCTGAAATAAAAAAATAGTGAAATTGTGGTGAAAAAAACCAGCCATTTTCCCCCACATTTTTCTCTGTAACTTTTTCCTGCGAAGTCAGATTTTTGAAAGCAGTATACTGTTACGTCAGCTTGACTCTTCTGGATGCGGGGATATATAGGGCTTCTAGGTTCATCAAGATCCCTAAGTACCCAGAGCCAATAAATGAGCTGCACCTTGCAATGGGTTTTCATTCTATACCGGGTATACAGCAATTCATTTGCTGAAATATAAAGAGTGAAAAATAGGAATCAAGAAAACCTTTGTATTTCCAAAATGGGTACAAGATAAATTGTTGAGAAGCAGTGGTTATTTGCACATCTCTCAATTCCGGGGTGCCCATACCAGCATGTGAATTACAGAGCATTTCTCACATAGACGTCTTTTTTACACTCTGTCTTACATTTGGAAGGAAAGAATTTAGAGAAAGACAAGGGGCAATAACACTTGTTTTGCTATTCTCTGTTCCACCATGTCTTCCGATAAAAATGGTACCTCACTTATGTGCTCACGACAGGAAACGCATCATGGACACATCACATTTTTACATTGAAATCTGACCTAATTTTTGCAAAGTGCATGGCTGTAGATTTTGGCCTCTAGCTCAGCCGGCACCTAGGGAATCCTACCAAACCTGCACATTTTTGTAAACTAGAAACCTAGGGGAATCCAAGATGGGGTGACTTGTGGGGCTCTCACCAGGTTCTGCTACCCAGAATCCTTTGCAAACCTCAAAATGTGGCCCCAAAAACACTTTTTCCTCACATTTCGGTGACAGAAAAGTTCTGGAATCTGAGAGGAGCCACCAATTTCTTCCACCCTGCGTTCCTCTAAGTCTCCTGATAAAAATGGTACCTCACTTGTGTGGTAGGCCTAGTGCCTGCAAAAGGAAATGCCCCAAATCTGGACACATCAAAATTATCAAATACAAAACTACCTGTTTTTGAGTGGGGGGGGGGCACCTGCTTTTTTGGTCCTGGGCTCAGCAGACATCTAGGGAAATGTACTAAACACAGACATTTCTGAAAACTAGACACCCGAGGAAGTCCAGGGAGGTGTGACTTGCGTGGATCCCCCAGTGTTTTCTTACCCAGAATCCTCAGCAAACCTCAAATTTAGGTAAAAAATCAGATTTTTCCCACATTTCTGTAAGGAATCACTGCATGGGACAAATTTCCTACCACCCAACGTTCCCCTCAGTCTCGCGGTAAAAATGATACCTCACTTGTGTAGATGGGCCAAGTGCCTGTGACAGAGAAGAGGCAAAAACATGTCGAAATTTAGGGGGAACCAAAGCAGGTCCAAAAGGGCAGTTTGAAAAAAAACATTTTTAGACAAGTGCAGCAGAATTTTTATTTGTATAGATGAGATAATGGTGGGTGGTAGGAATTTTGTGGATTCCTGCAGATTCCATCACAAAAATGTGGGGAAAATGTGTGATTTCCAGCAAAGTTGGAGGTTTGCAGGGCATTATGTGTAAGAAAATGGGGTGAGGTGCATGTGAAGCACACCACCCTAGAATCACCCAGATGTTTAGCTTTGAGATGTGTCTAGGTCTTGTGGATTTTTCTACATGGCAGCAGCCCAAAGTCCAAAAAGTGCAGCCCTCACCATTCCAAGTGGGATGATTTTGAGAGTTAGCCAAGCTCTCATGGCCCAAATGTAAAACCAAAACCCAAAATAATCAAATGTCCTCTTGCTTGCTGTGGGATAAGATGTTTTAGTGTGCAGGGGAGAGTTGAAAGACTGTTACCCCTTTCAGTTGGGGTGGCAGCGTAACCAGGTTGGTAGCCACCATGACACTATTTTTTGTTTTTTTTTAATTCCCTGACATTTAGTAGGCTTTCTGTCCCCTTGGGGTGTGGATTGGGGGTAATTGCCCCATCTGCCCACTTATGGGCAGAACAACTTTGGCCCCATTTATTTGGGGTGGGGGTATGGCCATAACCTTACCCTCTTATTTTGAAAAAATCTTCCATGATCTCTGTTGGGCTTTCTGCCTTTCCCAAAATAGGCCAATCTGCCCCCAAGGGGGGCAGATATGGCAAACAGTAATGTGCCTACATGGGGAGCGACCCTTGCCCAAGGGGCTGCCCCCCCAAACAAAACACACACATACACACACACCAATCCCTGGTGCCTCGTGATTTCTGCCTGCCTTGGGGGCACATCGGCCTAAGAAAAATAGGCCTATCTGTCCCCAAGGCAGGCAGAAATGGCCTAAATACAGTTGGCCCCCCAGGGTAGTGGTCCTTGCCTAAGAGGTCGCTCCCCATATATAAAAATCAAAAGTAAACATAAAAAGCTATATATCCCTTGTGTCTAGGGGATTCTGCCCCCCCTGGGGGCAGATTGGACTAATTATAATAGGCTGGTAGCCCTAAAAATATTCCCCCCCTGGGGAGCGGCCCTTGCCCAAGGGGCCGCTCCCCTCATGTCAATAACAAAACAAAAAAATTCCCTGGTGTCTAGTGGTTTCTGCCTCCCCCTGAGGGCAGATCGGCCTAATTATATGAGGCCAATCTGCCCCCAAGGGGGACAGAAATGGCCTAAAATTTATTTTGCCCCCCGGGGAGCGACCCTTGCCTAAGGGGTCGCTCCCCACTTATAAAAAAAACAACAAACAAAAAAATAATTCCCTGGTGTCTAGGCGGTTTCTGCCCCGCAGATCGGCCTAATTATATTAGTCCAATCTGCCCCCGGGGGGGGGGGCAGAAATGGCCTAAAAATAAATAAATTGGCCTCCTGGGGAGCGGCCTTTGCCTAAGGGGCCGCTCCCCTCATGTCAAAATCACAAAAAAATTAACTCCCTGGTGTATAGTGGCCATTTCTGCTGTGATCGGGCTGCAGAAATGCTGAGAAAGACATCAAAGGAAAAGAAAGGCCTTTCCTTTCCTTTGATGCCTTTCTTGGTCCCTCCACGTGATCAGGGGAGAAATGCAAAAGCATTTCTCCTCCGATCCGCGCTGGAAGCTCAGCATATGCCACGGGGGTGTAGGGTGGAATGGGAAGTGATTCTCCTTCCATCCCTGCAGTGCGGGCGGTGAGGCGAGGCTCATGGGGGGAGCGCTAGCATGAGCTGGTACCAGGACGTAACGGTTATATCATTGGCGCCTCCGCGCCGCAGCCAAGGAGGTAACCTCTACAACCTTGGCTGTCAAGGGTTAAAGAATAATCATTTTATTTTTATAGATACATTTTTAGCAATAAAATATATATTTTGTATACATTTAAAATTTTATATAACTTAATATAATTTAAGTTGACATTATTTCCAATGGAGTTTTATTTTAAGTCCCTGTCTTCATTATTTTCTTTGGTTGGGGTTGCAGTACTTATGGCTGGCCATGTGTGGTGCAGGACTTATTTCAGCAAGAGCTGGAGTAATTTACTACTCCTTTGGATTACTTCAGGGCTGCAGTAAACTTAGAAGTGCAGTTTGTGAATAACAATTGGCTTCATTTTTTGTCGGTGGAAGCATGTCCCTAAACCTATCCACAGCCATCCCTTAACACCTCCTCCCTCCTCCTTAATCTCCGCCCGTGTAGTTGTAAGTCTTAATATTCCCTTTTTCGAGGGGCAGGCAATACATTCCTCTCCACCGGCAGAGTTGCTGGAGCTTTGGTGATTCTGCATTACACGTTACATGGAGTTTAGCCAAATTCAGCTGACCGCCATGTAGCAGAGATTTTTCTCAAATGTGGCTCACCAACAGTAAGTTGGCTAGCGTGAGCAAGAATTGGCTTCTCCCAGCTCAATTTTTGGGTGCTAGGAGAGCACTCAGCAAGACTTTCCTAACACAGGCTATCACATCCGTCCGTGCTCGAGCAGAAAATGTACTTGAGGGGCAGCAAAACTGACTCAAGCAGCAGTGCCCTCTGGCTAGCCACATGGCACTGTTCACACTGATTTTTCAGCTCAGTGCAACGTTCTGTTGCTAAAAATCAGCGTGGACAGTGCTTTGTGCCTATTCCCTCCTACTTGCGGAGCTCCGCAGAACCTCGCTGAGTTTTCATTGAACACCGTGGAATTCCACATAGTGAAAATCCGCTTACCCCTATCTATTGTGAATAGCTAAAGTAAGTGCTTAAAATGATAACCAATACTAAACCCACATCAAACTTCTCAGACCAATTTCTGAGAGCCTTCTTAAAGACATAGGCTAATAACCTAATAAATACATCTCTCAGACAAATTGTGTACCTGAATGCTTAAAATTAGATCATTTAATCCTTCTCCTAAGAAAAGGAGCAGGCCTGAAAGATATGAACAATTTTCACCCAGTAATAACCCTTACAGTCTCAAATAAATGTATGGAAAGTTGTCCATATCATTCAATCCGTATTGGAGTATTATCTTTCTGATAATCGACAATGAAGATTTAGACGTCGATGAAGCACAGACACTGTCTTGCTGCAAGTCTCTGATAATACACTATAAATCACAGATAATGGGAACACTTGCCTCCCCCTCCTACTAGACATATCAGCAGCGTTTGATTCGGTCGATCATCTCACTCTTTTAAACACCCTCAAAGACTGTGTGGGAATAGGTAGAAAGATTCTCAGCTGGTTTGTTTCATACAAACAGCAAATAAAAATAAAAAAAACATATTCGATGAATACGTCTAAACAGAAAAGGGGCACTTAGGGGCCCATCCCACATTTTAATGTTTTAATTGAATCTTTGGCTTTCTTATTTTGTCCATCATGAACAGTTATTCTAAGACTGATCATGCCCCTGTTACCATAGTCTGGCCTGAAGTGAGTGGAGAAATTAAGAAGGCTAAATGTACAAAAGGATTGTGTTGCCCTTGTGTCACACAAGGTGACACAAGGGCAATGCAATCCTTGAGTCAGATTTGCCAAGCTACTCAAAGCCACCTTGCTTGGCCCCGTGTGGCTTGGTAAATCTGGAATAAACTAAGTCTACGCATGTCGAAGCCTTGTGTTACTTTGCCCATGGTAGGTGTTACATGGGTGGAGAATGGGTGCTCCCACGCATTCTCCCATGTATTTTGTCAGAATCCCAAATTTACCAAGACAAGTAAACCTGGAAATGCGTCACAATTGTACGTCTTCAGTCTTCCTGACAGAGGTACAAAAAGGAGAAATATCTTTATTCCTCCTTATTTTTTTACTATTTCTAAATGTACTGCATTCTGCAGCACACTTAGAAACAGGAATATGCCTCCCTCTAAAGATTGTTTTTTTGCAGGATGGTGACACTTCCTGCTCAAAAAACAATCCAGCGTGCAACACAGGAACCTTTCTGCATTGCATAAGGGTGCGTGCATTGGCACTAAGCAGCACACAGGGCACCAGAGCAAACCAATGCAAGAATGCACCATATGTTAGTAAATATGGCACATTCCTGCTCTCTCCATTTGCAGCAGGCTGTCTTGCTGCATTAGGCTGCGTCAAACATTGATAAATCCGGCCTAGAGTTTGTAGTGACAGGGCTGAATGTGGTAAGGGGCCCTGGTCTACCATATCCTACATATATGTATTGACCGTGGGCTGAATGGGGGCCCCTTGAAGGGTTTGAGGCCGCCTGGAGAATTGCCCTCCACCCTGCGCCACAGATGCTGCATGGGTTTGCGTTACACCCCTATTTGCAGGATCCTTAATCAACGCTTAGCTTATAACCATAGGACTGCTTAGTTAACCATGGGGATACATTTTCATGCCACTGCACAGGGCCGGCTTTGGGCAGTGTGACGAGTGCCACCACACCTGATGCCAAGCTCAGGAGCCACTGTATGTTGAAATGTTTCATTGGACTAAAGTACATGCTGCATAATTCATGGGCTCCCATCAATATTAAACAATTATTAAAAAAGCAATAATAAAAATGTCAAGATAACAATAAAGTAGCACAGAGTGTTAATGTGCCTGCTGCAAATGATATGTACCATGCAGATCACAAAATTGTATTTTATGTAGATAGCTTAATGGTTACTACTTTTGTCTAGGCATGGGTGTAACTCATGGAGTTTTATTCTGTGGAATTCCGTGGAGTTACAAACAAAATTCAGTGGGATTCCACAGAATTCAATGAACAGGCAGAAGACTGCTTGTACGCCCGTTTGTGCTGCTTATTCTAGCCAGTAGCATGTTCCACACTGAAAAATCAGCGTGAACGTCATCATGAGGTGCCCAAGGGCACAGCCATTTTGTTTTGCTTGCTTCAGTCTTTCCTTGCTCGCTGCCTCCGACCCTCCCTATCCCAAACCCTCCAACCCCATCTTCTCTTTCCTGTTCCTCCATCCCTCCATTTTTAAACTTAGTTTGTTTTTGTGTTGTTGGCCCTCTGTTTATTATTGTGTTTATTTTAAATGTTGTCATCTTTTTTTGTATTTTAATCATTTTCTGGCCTATCCTACCTGTCCTCCTCCTGTTCCACGTCAGTCCCACTTCTTCCTGTTCCACTTCCTTCTTTCTTTCCTCGCCTACTCTTACTCTCCTCTGTGGCAGAAGCGGGCAGCAGGGGTACCACTCACGCCCCATGTGGCTGGCGCAGAAGGGCAGAGATATGGCCATGCCCCATCTTTAGTGAGGCGAAAGTGCAAGCACTCATTTTTTGGGTGCACCACCACCTCCCCTACATGCTAGCAGCAGATGGCAGGCCTGGCAAGGGCTATGCCCTGTGGGAGCACCAGCTGCTGTTGGGGCATGTGCAGTGGTGTGTGCGCCGCAGCACTGGGATCACTAGCACCCAACAACAGCTGATGCACCGCAAGGCAAATGTCCTTGATAGGGAGCAGGACAAGCTTGACATGCTGAGGGGCTTGGAAAGTAAATAATATTTTTGTTTTCTAAAAATTCTATTTTTTTTCAAGCAGCATGATTACAGGTAAGGTAAAGTTAAGTTTAAGTAATAGTTTTGTCCCACCCACTTATTTTTCTTAAGATGTTCTTATGAAACGTTGCTCCTTTAGTGGCTGAACTGATGTGCTCCTGCAAATTCAGGTTCTTGTCTATCATTATTCCCTGTGATCTTGCGGAATCTATAATCAGTGGTAAGCAGTTAAGAGCTGTTAGTTGTTTCATACATTCTGCGATGTTCTGTGAGTGTTTGGGCAGGGGGATTAAGAGGAATTCTTTTTTTAAAGCATTTAGTTTGAGGTGGTTGCAGGTCAGCCAGTTTTGGGTCTTTTGTAAGGCTGTGTTGAGAGACCTGATATCTGTGGGGGAAAAGAGATGCTCAAGTACACTTAGGTGTCATCCGCATACATGTGGTGTTGGATGTTAGATAAGTTCATAATTTCAGTTAAAGGCTTCTGGAAAAGGTTAAAGAGAGTGGGTGAGAGTGTAGACCCGTGTAGGACACCTAATGTGACCAGTGTGTTGTGGTATAGAGACCGATTAACCCCTATTCTTTGAGTACTGTTGCGGAGAAACAAGGCAAACCAGTTAAGGACATACCCCAATAGCCTCATCCTACATTCAAGTAGGTCCAGGAGGCTGTCATGTTTGACAGTATCGAAAGCTGACAAGAGTTTGAGGATAAGAAAGCAGGGTCAACTGTTTGTGAGCCAGTTCAGTGCTGTGGCCCTGAGGAAAGCTGGATTGTAATTGATCTAAGACACTGAATTGTTCTATGTTGTTGCATAGTTGTACATGGACACATTTCTCCAGGAACTTCGCCAGGGTCAGAATATTGGAGATTGGGCAGAAGCTGTTTAGGTCTGCGTGATCCGCCATGTTTTTTTTTCAAAATAGCGATTACTTGCCCAGCTTTTAGCCAATCTGGGCTCATTCCTTGAAATAGTGAGGCATTAACTATCTTGGTCCAAAGTGGGAGAATAGACAATTTAATCTCACTGAAGATATTCAATGGCAGAGTGTCGCTGAAGTGGTTTGAGGGTTT
Source organism: Pleurodeles waltl (assembly GCF_031143425.1). NCBI lineage: Eukaryota > Metazoa > Chordata > Amphibia > Caudata > Salamandridae > Pleurodeles > Pleurodeles waltl. The sequence continues at coordinate 598,828,267 of NC_090446.1, read as the reverse complement.
AAGTGCTGTTAGAATTTTGTGTATGGTGCTTTCATCAAAGGTTTTTATTATATTACATGAATCGTTGTTTTGTGGGGGTGAGATGGGAGACATGATGGCTCAGCGATCAGACAAGGGAGTGCTGATAAGAGGTGTGAATGGAAGGTGCTCCCTAGCTGTCTGCAAATCACTTTCAATTTTTTTGTGTTTTCCATGAAGAAGGAAGCAAATTCCTCATAGTTTGGCTGCGGGCATTGCTTTTGGCTCGGGATCAGGTGGATCTGCGGAGGATTCGTGCCCCTAGATATCTATTTTTCTCCTGTTAACTCCGAAACTACTAAACTGATTTACACCAAATTACTAAAAGGGCTCTTTCTGGACCAATATCTAGCTTTCTTCCAAATTTTGTGTAATTCCATTCATCGATTCGGGCTGTAGTCATATCTAAATATTGCTAAATTCCCATAGGCATTGCATGAGGAAAAGCACTTCGAGACACTACCTCTTTCTAGGCCCCCGCTTGACGAATCACCACAAAACTTTCCAAACAGAACTAACTAGCGTACTAGTTTACAAAAATGAATGAACATATGTATATATATATATATATATATATATACATATATAAAACCTAGGAGTGGTAGCCACTGGATAGCTTTGGTGCCATTTGATGAATCTTCATGAATTTTCCAAAAAACAACGGTGGTCACTTCAGCTGCTGTCTAGAAAGTTTTGGAGTGATCCGTCAAGCGGGGGCCGAAAATAGGGTTGGTTACCAAAATGTGTTTTCCCTATTACTTTTTCTATAGGGATTTTGAACAGCGATAACACCAAAACCACTGCATGGAATTACACCAAATTTGGAAGAAAGGTAGCTTTTGGTCCAGAAAGAGGCCTTTTTGTTATTTGGTGTAAATCTGTTCAGTAGGTTTCTAGTTATTAATTGAAAAACACATTTGTATATATATATCTATTTATAATATATATTCCACAGAATGTTCCTGAAATATCGAAGCTCTGTGTGGCGGTCTTGTCAAGGGATTGGGAGTTCCATTAATTTGCATCCAATATTTCCTTATTAATTTGAAGGAAAGAAAACAAGACACCTTCGGTAGTTGCAAAAAAATCTATTTACACGGAACAAGGCTACGGCTGAAACGCGTTGGGAGGAAGTCTTTTTGTGCTTCTGTAAATAGATTTTTTTGCAACTACGGAAGGTGTCCTGTTTTCTTTCCTTCAAATTAATAAGGAAATATTGGATGCATATAAATATATATATATCTATAGATATATCTATATATATATATATATACATACATATATATATATATATATCTATATATATATATATATATATATAGGGACGCAGATCCACCTTGGATCCTCCTGTCACAGGCATAATGTAGCGCAAAGGGTCACAAAGTGGTGCAATGCATGCATTGTGCCACTTTGTAAATATGATGCAGCATTTTTGGCCATCTAACGCCACATTAGCATAAAACAAATCACGCTAATATGTTATTAGGATGGTTCTAGGGGCTCTTAAATCAGCCCCAGTAAATTGTTGTCTAAACTTACTTTCCGGCACAAGTTATAGTTTCTTCAGATAAGTGTAAATGTAAGTATAACTATAACTGCTGAATTTCTATGGTTTTGTATGGGTAAATCTTAAACCGAACTATAACGTCCTGTAACCTTTGTTTTTTTCAGTGAATTTCTATGGGGGGTTTTAACGCACATGTTAATATTTGTGTCAGTTTGCGGCAAGCCAATGAAGGCCTTGCTTTGCCCCAGGACCAGAGGAGGATCCAAGGAGGATCCTCGAAACACCAGAAAAAAGGGCAATTTTTTGCCTGCCCCATTGATGCCCCTACCTGTGGAGGTTAGATGGCATTAAAGAGTCAAGTTGGGCACCATATAGTGCCTTTGGTGCACCACATTGCTTTTATATTGGACTGGCCAATGGCCTTGAACTTTTGCATTTGTTATATAGAACATATATTCATACTAACCAGTTGTTGGTTTTCTGGTTACATCTTTGTCCAGCTTTTCCTTTCCTAGGTTTGAGTTGTTCCTTCCTGACATTGGTTGTGTGCGAGTATTTGTGTGTGTGTGTGGTGCTTGTGCTTCCTGTATTGTTTGGGCAGCATGTGAGGGTGTGTGCAGTGCTTTTGTCTCCTAGGGATAGTTTGTGTTTTGTGTGAGGGCATGTGTATGTTGCAGACATGTTGTGATGGTAGGATAGGTGTGGTGGCTGGATCAATGAATGTTGGTGTGGTATCTACAGGTGTGTCAGGTGTTGTGTTTGTGATGCTGGGGGTTAATAAGCTCAGAACATTAACTCACACACAACCACAGGTAGTATGTCTGCTATTTCAAGACAACTGACACCTGTCATGTGCATGAAGGTGAAATACAGTACAACATATCATGCAATTGTTCCAGCAATAGCCCAATGACTGACTGGCACATCACTAAACACACATCGGACATGACTAGCCTTACATCTATTTGGGGACGAATTCAGAGAGACAAACCACATATGAAGCTACCATGACAGATACACCCACCATGGTGCAAGGCAAATGCCTGAATACACATACCATACCACTCACATGTGTATGTTAACTACCACATCTGCACCACATTGGGGTCAGTGCAAACAATAGGTTTCCATGCAAAAAGGACTCAAAATATATCCAAAATAGCAACAGAAGGAACATCTACAACTAATTTCAATGTGGGTTCATGACATGACCTTTCAGAGTACACATGATGTTGGCAAAAAACTGTTAAGATTGTATCTGTTAATAATATGTCTTGGCATGTTTATCATGCCTAAAACACTATGGATAAGGAAATAGCTGCATAGCCACTTCCCACCTACAGAACATGAACATGGTACTAACATTCATAGCCTTGACACCAATGTATGTGATCCAATACGAATCTAGCAATAAGTCCATGGTTACAAACACGTAGGATGTCAACTCAGATAACACATTCTACAGACCTATGTACATCCCTCACTTACCAAGGGGGTTCACCTAGTAACAGGTCTGAATAAGTTTTGCAAGTATGGCATGTGAAATGTCAGATGGACATCACAGCCTCACATGATGCTGTCACTCATCAGAAACCTTTTGAAAAGTAGGAATGACTTCAAATTGTCATACTCTACGTTGCACATGGACATGAAGTAAGGGACATTGGAATGGACAGAGGGCAAACACCTAGACAACTTACCATCATGATATTGGGAGTATAGACCTGTAGTTAGGAAGGAACAACCACCAAGATAAGAAAAGCTGTATAGTGGTATACACATTTGACACAGTCACATGTGCATCACCATATGCTTCTGTACAGAGGGGGCAAAATAGGAGAGTAATATGTCCCTATACAAATTAGAATCTGCACACCTATGTACCAGTTTTGGGGACTGCACATCAAAGTATTCCTTGGAGAGATTTGACCCTTTGCACTTACCACACTATCACAGCTTAGAAACTTTCACATCAGACACTAATCTGTTCAATGGATGAAAATGTGTCAAGTCTGTACTTACCCCCTTGTGGCTGCTGTACTGCCCTCAAATGCCCATCTAACTCCGGGTAAGCCTCCAACAATATGCAGGCCATTAAGGGGGTCAAGGTCCAACGGGCACCCTATCCTCGTTGGGAGAACATCCCCAGCTGGGTCTCTGCAACTTCTGGGCCCAGTGACTCAGGTCCTCCCACCGCTTCCTACAGAGGGTGCTCTGTTGGCTGTGGGCCACCAGGGTCTGCACAGTCTTGGCGATGGCATGCCAAATCCCCTTTTTCTGATGGGCGTTAACTTGCATGGATGACACAGACAAGAAGAGCATGTCATGTCTACATACACAATACCAAAACAAGCAGGGTGAAAATACAAGTTAGTGCAACTAGCCATACACAAACTGCCTTCAACATCCCCTTCAATGAGGGATGACCATCTGCAGTCAGGCCATGTGTGATGTTGAGACAGGCATACACCATGCATACCCAACACCAGGTGTCAGCTTGAAACATGTGACCAGACCACAAGCATCTCTCTATACATGGTATATCTTTCCAAATATTTTTCACACAGCATTCACTGATCATATATTACAGTCTGCAGTTGGGTCAGGGTACATACATCACACTTACTCTACTATGTCTCAGGACTCAAAATCTACATGCCGACCTACCCACACATTTTACCACAATCCTTCATTCCACCACATTCTCTGGACATCATCATACACTTAACCTTTCAAACATTACATTTGCATTGAAATTACCTGTTCCTCTGGTTCACCATAGAGCTGTCCATATAGGGGTAGATTCTCTTCCAGAAGCTTTTAAAGCTCCTCAGGGGAGAAGGCAGGGGCCAATCACCTGTAGGACATGGCATGATTGCTCCCAGAGGCAGTACGCAGCATCTCAGGTCATGGAGATCTTGCTGGCAGCAGTGTCAGGAGTCAAGTGAGAGATGAAGTATGAGTTGGCAGTCACCTCCACCACATAAAAGAGCATCACAGCCGGAGGACATCACCATTGGTCCTAGGCTGCCAAAGGCAGCAATGTGTTCCAATGGCAATGTCCACCGCAGTTGTATCCGCCTACCACGACTTCTGCTGGCAGACTTAGGTCACTTCCTAATGTCCAGTACAGTAGGTCAGGCAGCTGCCATTTTAATGCTCATATATAAACGGAAAAAGTATTTAAAAGGTGCGTCAAACATATATAGCAATGTACATTAAATATGTACAGGATGTCAAAGATGTGTTACAAGAAATGTAAATGTAGTGGCATAGTCAGCAGAGCAATTACAAATTGACATACGATATATGTGTCCCTTTTATGTGCAACATGTTAATAATGGTATTGTCACATAGACTGTCAGTGACATGCTTTGTAATTTCTAAAATATGATAGAGGAAAGGGGATGTGAATGCAGTAATAAGATATTATTTGCTGAGGTATGTTCAGTGTATTCGTTTCAACAGTTTCAGGTAACATTTTAGAGAATTATATCTGTCATAGGAATTAACATATTTATGATGTACAGAGTGAGTGATACACATACATTTTGGTATTTCTCCTATATAGTTACCCTGGCATAAGAAGAGTGAAAGAACCTCCAGTGTACCATCCACTAGCAAACCGTCATATCATGGAGGAGCGACATGTGATTCAAATCTACCACTTGGATAGGCATACAGTCATTGATCTCTGTTGTCAGTTGGAGCCAGATCTGATGACTGCCATTTGTAATCCCCAGAGCATACCACCCATTGTCCAAATCATGTCAGTACTACACTTCCTGGCCACAGGCTCCTTTCAAAATACAGTGGCCCTAACTGCAGGGATGTCTCAGTCTATGTTCAGTCTGGTCTTGAAGGCTGTACTGTCTGCATTGTTGAAACACCTGGACAGCTACATCAGATTTGGCCCACGTAAAGGCTGATTTTTATGCTTTGGGACACATTCCGCATGTGGTTGTAGCCATAGATGGCTCCCATGCAGCCTTGGTTCCTCCAAAAGCCAATGAACAGGTGTATATGAAGAAAAGAAAACTTCCACTCCATCAATATCCAGTGGTCTGTTTGGCTGACCTCTACATTTTGCAAGTTTGTGCCAGGCACCCAGGGTCAGTCTGTGATTCCTTCATCATGTGGAACAGTAAGATCCCACTGATGAAGATACAACAATGCACAGAGAGGGCCTTGCAAGTTGGTAAGTCACCTATGTCATGTGTGTCTGTCACTTTTATCTTCTAACAAATGTGTGGATGTGCATTACTTATGTTTGCCTTTCTAAACTCTTCTTTACAGGGGACTCCGGTTACCCAAACCATCCCTGGTTGTTAACACCAGTGAGGTACCCAACCACGCCAAGGGAAGTCTGCTTCAGTGAGGCCCAAGGAAGGATAATAAGTCTGGTAGAGCCCTCCTCTACTCACTCACCAAAGTATGTCAAACTATTGTTGCCAGCTGCATGCTCCACAACTTCACACTGGGACGTCAAATCCCATTTATACCAGATGAGGAGGAGCTATCAGTTCCTGTGGATGAAAATGCAGATGTGCCAAGTGAGGATGAGTATGGTGAGAATGAAGCTAGATACTTCAGGGTAGATCTTATCAATCAGTACTTAACTTGACTTTAGTTATGTGATGTTATGTAATTTAAGTAACTTAGTGGGGTATTGGTGGGGTTAGGGATCTTTGATAAGGGCCTTAGTATGACCATCAGACAGGTCATAGGTAGCTTCAAAACACATAACTCAGATGTGCATGCAGAATGGTACATGGAATAGTGTGAAGCTTTTTGATCACCATAGTCTAATTTTCTCCCAATGCAGTCTGAGTTACCATTGTATATAGGAATTGTCTGTATGATGATTTTGTTTCAATGCAGCCTATACTTCATGTTTGACATTTATAATTTGCAGATTACTTCACAAGCGCATTCTCATTTGGCAATATCAGACACTGTCACAGGCAGGTGGAATTTGCAGACTGACAAGTAAAGTAAACATGGATTGAACCAAGTACTGTCAGGCATTAGATTTGTGGTGTGTGAGTTCTATGCCCAGACTGTCAGGACAGTGAAATGGAGTATCCTATTCCACTCAATAGACCTCTTTGGCATAGGAGGTTTGTTCAGTGGTGCCCTGTGTGTATTCATTTGTCTCTCACACGTGTCATCCTGTGCTATCCAGACCCTCAACCATCAGAATGGTTTGTATTTATAATAACTAAGTTGTATGTAGCCGTCACTGTGTTTCCTCACTGCAGGCCATTGTGCATGTGTCTCAAGACTGACATAGGTGAGTGGTATGCCTACTGATACCTGACCATGGTAAGTGGAAGGTTCCATGACTGGGGGCATTTGTACTGACCTCTGTCTTTATCAAGGGGTGTGGTCAATTGGGAGCTATAGTATGGGTATGTGATAACGGTTTAGCTGATGATAAGTTGAAACAACATGTTTGCCTGTTGGGATTGTGAAAGACTGACATGTCCGTAACTTCAGTAATCTGTGGGGTGGTAGTGACTGACTCCTATGCTGAAATACTGAAGTGAGCAGCAACACTTCACTGTGTGATCATTGACATTCTCCCAGCCTAAGTGTGGGAAAATTCGATGAAAGTGATTTGTGTTGTGTCTATCATTATTATTCAGAGAAAATCAACTCTGATTAAACAGTACATGTGAGATGGAACATAACGAATGTCTTACATCTGAGAGAAACATCTTTGTGCAAGAGGTGTTATAGATTACATTTAAATATGTTTGCTAAATGATTCCCACACATAATCTGTGGTTAAGTAGTATTTATTGAGGAGTGCACAACAAAATTAGTGATTGGATCAAATATAACACAAAGGAAACAGCGAAGGGTTCTGTCACGGTGGATGAAATCATCAAGGTAGCTGCTACAACATTTGGAGACACAAGTCCAGTGTCCTTGTATCATAGGAAAATGGAGATAGGTTTCAGAAAAGTCAACAGGGTGTATCTGTGCCACACAAGTGGAACCAATCAGTAGAGGATCACTTCCTGGCAGTGGTTTTAGTCTTAACATCTGCTCCTCCTGGATGTTTTGGGGGCCATCCACGTTTGCGGGGGGTTCTTCAGTTACAGAGGCAGGGGTGTCTGAGGCATGTCCTTCCCCTGGCATGGTCTCCATTCCATTTGAAGCCATAGATGTAAAAGGGGCTGATGTCTCATTGCTAGTAGAAGGGGCCAGCTGGTGTGTACAAAACCTATTCAGTGTTGTATTCATATTTCTCAGCACCCCTGCAATGGAAGCCAAGTGGGCATTTTGGGTTGCATGACTTCCTGGTGGTTGTCCCTCTGCAACTGCGTTATCTCTCCCCTCATGGTTAGTACCTGGCCCATCATGCCTTGGGAATTTTGGTAAACTCCCAAGACTTTGGAGATGGTGTCCTGACCAGTTGTATCCCTAGGAGCGTCCATCCTCTGGCCTACACCATCCCTCCCACGTACCCTACACCCGCTTGCCTATGCCACTTGCACAGTTTGCCCACTCCCACTGGTGCCAGGTCTGTCAATGTCTGGGTTTACGACAGGAGACTCAGGTACCTGTACTGGGGGATACAGGATGGTAGACACTGTCTTTGGAACACAGGTTTTGGGGGGTGAATGGTTGCCTGTGATGTGGAAGCAGCAGGGCTGGAAGAGTCAATATAGGCAGGGTGAGGCTCACAGGTGTTGACTGACCAGGTTCCCCAGCTGGGCCAGCTTTGTCCTCTATTCCCACACATCCAGGGGTATATTCTTCACTGAGGGCTTCATCCAGAGGGGTAGTGGCAGTCTTGGGTGGCCTTTCCATGATGACATTGGATAGGTTACCTGTAGGAGAAGTGAAACACACAGTTGCTGAAAGTAATGCAACAAGTGATATCAAAGTTTGACCACAAGACATGCTATGTGACATGCACACAATGCCTTTACTTGATCCCCTGATATGACAATAACACCTGTTTCCACATCTGGGTTAGGCCAATATGGCCACAGAGACCTGTTGACCGGTGGTGTTGGTTGTGTGGGGTATAAATGTATGTGTTGTGTGTGTTGTGCAGGTGTGGGACGAGTGCTATGTGAAGTGTGTAGGGGTGCCTATTCTATGGTTGGTAAATATTTTTGTGCGGCCTCTAGCAGTGTCTGGCGTTCTGGTTGCAAAGGATTGTAGGGTATGAAGGGGTGTGTTTTATAATGCAGTGTGTAGGTGTGTCGGGTGTGTGGATGTCTGTTAGGTGTGGGGTTTTCAAACTAACCAATGTAGTGTGGTGTATTACTGATGTGACCGACGACCACCGCGGTTCGCACCGCCATTGGTTTTCCACCATGGAAGAACCGCAGTTGTGATTTGTGGGTCATAATAGGACCTGAGGTTTTTCGGCAGGGTGATGGTGCTGGTAGTAGGACAGCCTCTTTCCCACCCTCCAGAGTCCTGGCAGTGTTGGGATTCTGGCTGTCTTTTGGCAGGCTTGGCTGTGTAACTCGCAATATGGTAGTCATACAGACAGGTCTTACCGTCAGACGCCAAAGTCGTAATGAGGCCCTAAGTCTGCAAAGCACAAACCAGAGAGAAGGTGTGTTTCCAAGTGCCGACTCCGTCACCTATTAGTGCTTCACTTCATCATCCTGTTTTTCTATCCCAACCTATCTAAAGTAAATTCTGCAGCAAGTGATGTCTGTGTCACATTTCTTTACCCAAGTGAAGTTATCTTCCATAATACAGTACAGATTGATGGTTCCAATATATTTTTTCCCTCAACAATCAGTGTGTTTTTGAAGTTCTTCTTCACATTGATTGATGGTAGGAAAACTATTTGAACCTTCAATCCGTAGTACATGATCATTTATTTACACGTGGCCCAACCAACCATTCCATAGCTAAACCTCTAGCTAGCTCAACCCCTTACAACTTACCTGTCTTTGGACTAATTTATTTCCCTACTGCCAAGTGAAGGTATTTAATAATCTGTGTTGGAGGTATTTAATAATTTGTGTGAGTGTAATGTGTGACTAAGGGCCTTCGCCTGATGTAGATTTTTGTGGATGGGATACTCTGTAACAAACAAGAGATCCCATTTGCTGCACTATAGTTCATTATATTCTTCCATGCATTGACTACTGTGATACCATACCGCGGATGGGATATCTGTTATCTGCCAAGTGTGTCCCATCTGCCAGACTATCATCCTAAGTCTATAGCCTAAGTGTGGACTTAGATAAGTAGAAAGGAGGAGGGAGTTGAAGAAGAGCAGGATCATTGGAATTAAAAGTTCACATGACATTCTACAGCTGAGCTGCCCCAAAAACATGCTTGAGAGTAACCACCAGACTCACCAGCATGGCTCTGTTATGTTGCATTGTTAACCCCTTCAATGCGGGCGTTGGCCACTGGCCGACGCCCGCACTACCTCCCTGGTGCGGGTCACGACCAGTGGCCGACACCAGGGAGGGGGTTAATAAATCCTTGGGTGTGTCGCACCCGAGGATTTATTATTATTTATTTTTTTTTGCCCCAGGGAGACACAGAAGCTCTTCCGTGTCTCCCCCTGCTCCCCACCCGCCCCTTTGTGACATCAGCGTGCCGCGAGGCACGCTGACGTAACAAAGTTGATTTCCCCATCGGAGTAGGACTAGCCTTGTGGCCGCTTCCTGCTCCGATGGGGAAAACGGCCTTCCCCAAGTTCGGGAAGGCCTCGTAAGAAAGGGGAGAGTCATCACATCCAAATAAAATAATGTTATGAAACTGTACTGTGCTGCTATAATATAAATCTGTTGGAACTGAGAATCACAATTTGATCGTTTGTAGTTTAATCTTCTCTTACTTTATTGATATAGCTACTCCTGCTGATGGTACTACGCACTAACCAGCACCACCCCACCCACCAACATGGTGGAGATAGTTGCCGGGCTGAGGCAGCAAAGGTTGGAGGCCATAGCTGCCCCAATTCACTGACTGTTGGCCCTGGAATAGGAGGAGCAGGAGGTACAGGCCCAGACAGAGGCACTGTAACAGGGTACCTCGGGCCGTCAGCCATCGGCCATCATCCTCCAACTCGGCCACACCACCATTGATGCCTACATCTGAGGTCCTCCACTGCCACCTGTACCACCCCCCACCCCCTTGGACTGAACAGTACACCGCCTCCTCCACATCTTACAGCAGTTGGCTACTCTGACCAACAAGACGGCACTGCTCCGGCAAGGGCAGCAGAGCTTGGCCCGTAAACTAGATGCCCTCAAGGCCCTTTTTTAATTTATATTTTGTTTTGGTGGGAGAGCATGTTTTGAGTGAAGAGGGTGGAAGGGCAAAGTTGTGGAAAGGGTTTGGGCTTTATTGGGCTTCGTCATGTTCGTTTGAGCTTGAGTTGAATTATACTAACTTTTTAGGATATTTTGGCTTCTGGAGGAGGTAGGCCTGTTGTGGGTGTAGAGGGTGGGTTAAATAATAAATGGGGTTTCCTTTATTTTTCTTGTTCATCATTCATTATTGGTCTCCCTATTGCTAGTTGGCATAGTATAATTTATTATAGCATTGTTGAGTGTTCTGTTGTGTTAAGAGACGTCAACACTGAGCTGCCCAATAGTTTGTCAAATTGTCACATTTACATAAATCAATCTTTCCCCTTCAATGTTCCTTACCTGAAGTTCCTTGCCATGCTCTTCACTAGGTTACTCACTTCTTCCTGCAGTCCAGTTCTACCTAGCCACCAGAGTGGCACCCTCTGGCAACAGAAACTTGGTTACTTCAAATCTGTTTCAGTTGATGACATTTTGCAGCACCCAGTCACAAATTGATTATACACAATAGGAGTAGTTAATATAGTAACTCCCTTCCCCTACCACCTGCCCAGTTGGGGTCTCCCAACAAAGACAAAAAAAATATCTTTCCTTCCACAGAACAACTTAACTACTAAGTTAACAAGTTCTTATGTTTTCTTCTTACCTAAATTGATTAGGGCATAGTACCTTTCGAAAATCTTCCCAAACCTTATTGCAGGGTTTCCCAAAAGGTCCTTTGTCATTATTAACGGTGGTGATATTAGTGTGCTCTTCCTGTGCTACCAGGGAAGACATCACAAAGCAAGGTCCCACCCACCACCTATTCCAATCTGGTAAACTCCAACTGTCGGATTCATCTGAAGGATTATTTATTCTTCACAGAGAAATAGACTGAAATAAAATACACAGTGGCTGGTTTATGAAAGAGTGAGACCAGACTACCATGACAAAAAAACTCTTGGACTAGTGTGTACTATCGTGGGACACTGGAACAGAGTCAGTCATTGTTCTGACTCTTCTGTGCTATGACGATGTGTTATGTTATCCCTTTCATGCCTGAGTGGGTAAGTGTGGATGGTTTGGGCTTTTGTATTGTTCAGGTAAGAAGATCCTGCAGTAAGCTGGTATCACTTTCACCACATGTGCACCACCACTAAGTGTGTGATCCATTTATTGTATAAATTAAGACACACCTCAATAAATCACATAACAAGGGGAAAGGGGGTTAGGGGTTGTATGATTGGATGGGAATGTGTAGTTGGGTAAAGGAGTGACAAAACAAGCATGGCACAACAACAATATTCATCAGGTTGATGAGCAGCAAACCATCATCATTAAATCTGTTGTTGAAGGAAATAAAGGATTGACACAGTTCAATTAAATGCATTGCAAACAACTCTCAGCCCCAGAGTCCCAAGTTATTATATATCTAAATGTTCTCTGATCTAGGTTTGAAAAATATAAATTATGGAGGAGTGAACCCACACAGTTCTAAAAATTATGAATGTTGAAAGAAAAATAATACTGTATATAAATGCCAAACTGGGTCATGCATCTGCATTCTTCTTGGACTGTCTTGAGTGCCTGGCTGAACCGGTCCGGTAAGGTAAGCAGGAGTTTTATGGATCTTTCACCTTTTGTGCAGGAGAAGAGAAGACCTGAGGATTGTAAAACAGGTAACAATATTGTAAAGTCAAGGAGAAGGACAGAAGGTAGGCTTCAACCTAACTGATCAATCTCACAACTGTCATAACATTTAGACAAGTGTGTCCATCATGTGATGATGAGACTGACATCCACATGTCTGTCTCCAGTTACAGCCCCCCAACCACAACCACATAATAGAGGAGTTTGACATTTGAGCCACCACACTTCTACGAATTTCCCAAATAAACACACCTCTCTCCAGTCCACAGGGCTGAGTAGGCCTCTTAGAGTTATCATCATGTCAGTTTCCCTTTGAAGTTGATAACTTCTTTCTTTTGGCTGTTGAGGTAGTCCCACCCTGAGTCCTGACTCCGCATAGCAAATCGGCCCATCTCCATCCCAACCCAAATGAGATTGAGAGAGATAGACCTGTAGTGCGCTGCTATTGATTAACAAAAAGAGAAAAATAATTTGAGCATTTTGTGTAGATTTGTGCTTGTGACTGATCTGGTCTCTGAAGAACCAAAACAAAACTACCTCAAGGAGTGGACTCCGCAAGTAAATCTAGCTAAGTGTGAAAGGGCCAATCACCCTCAGGCAAGATCACCCATCAAGCCTTACACAATGCCAATCATCAAAATAAAGTTAATAAATTAGTTGAAGCCCCTCCCTCATAATCTGCCAACCCAGGATTCATCAATCATCACTCACAATCACTAAATAATATATCACTCATTGGTGCAATAGTTACCTATTCCAATCCAAGAACGGTGGTACACAGTTGTATCTCCTCTTTTGATGGAAGCAACACATTGGCAATTTGTCAGTCTTGTAAATCAAATGTTCTTTTCTGGGGCAGCCTGCTAGGCAATGTAATAAAAGAGGATAGGCATGGGAAGGAGGCAAGCATTGTCTCCAACGTCCTTGAAGGAAATAGGGAGGCTTCTTCACTGCACACTGGTACAAATCCAAAACTCCAATCCGGAAAAAATATATAAAGCTCCTCTAGGTATAACCATTTTGTTTTGGCAAAGCAGTTCAACGATAATTAAAAAGTTATAGGGTGGCCTACTCAGGACTCAGTAATAGAAGTAGAGTTTGTCCTCAAACTCAAGTGGTCCACCCAGACGTTGATAAGGTAATGCATAGAGTTTGCCCTCAAACTCAAGTGGTTCACCCAGAAGTTGATAAGCTAACGTCCTTGCGTCTGACCAATTGCCCTCCTCCTCCTCCTTCTCCTGTGGAGTATTAGGAACAGTGTAATTGTGCGGTGTGAAGTGTTGGTTCATTTTAATCATGGTTAATCTCTCCCATGTTTTGAAATGAGAGACTGGACTTTCTGACAGTAAAAACTGCCCCATTTACACTGAAAACCTGCTCAGCAGACACATTAGTTACTAGGCAAGCTAGTTGCTTTATTGCCAGTGTTCTGAGTGCTGGCCATTGGCGCATCTTCCCATACCAATAGACCAATCGGTTTTGATCCATGTAGACCTCTTTTGGGCCATACAGACAGTCCTGGAACATCTTCTGAATGGTCACTGGTGCCCTCACTAGCTCGCCCTCTTCTACCTTTACCTCTGCAGTTGACGTAAGACCTGTCACTTGAAACCAAGCCATTACAGAGGTTGGGTCTGATTCTTCTGTTACTGTTGTTGCCGTTTTTTTTATTGCTGGTGCTGAGTGCAGATTCTTCTGCATACAGTCAGCATGTTGCTGGCTATGTCTTCTTTTTTTAGAAAGCCCTACGCAATCAGGTTGATGCAATGCGCCAACCACAGGACCCTGAAATAGCCACCACCTGGCACAGCCTTGACTATATTATTGCCATTGTCCATACAACAAATCCAATTGTAAAAACTCTGGGTCACAGCCATTCAAACACCTTGCTGTTAAAGTCTTTCAGAATATTTGCAGCTGTATGGGACTTCTCCATGGCTAACATGGCTACAGTTGCATGCTGCCCTTAAAATTTTCTTCAGTGATGAGACCTGTAGATAGCTGTTGCCTAACCCCGCAAAAGAGATCCAGTGTGCAATGATACACATGCAATAAGTTGCGTCACAACTGGCTCACATGTCTATCAATGGGCGGACAGTGTAAATAGTGCTCTGCTGCAAAGCTTGTCCAACCCATTGCAGTACATTGGGATGGAATGCTGGAACCACAACTCTGGCAAAATGAGTTTGACTGGGAACATTCCAGTGTGGGCAGATGACGGCCACAAATTTTGAAAATCCCACTCCTTCCACAAAAGAAAAAGGGAGGAGGTCCAACTCTAACATTTTAGCCAGCTTCCCATTGTACCAACGTGTCATTGAGTGGTTGTGTTCATAAGGCTCCTCCTACTATAAGATGCTCATAATGGTAGGAAATCGTGTCTCCATCCAACTCTTGTGCCATTTTGAGGTTGCGGAGGCATGTGATACTGGCACACTGCTGGGGACAGGGCTGCTTTGTGTAAAGCTATCATCCTTTTCTTGATCATCACCTTCATCTCCCACTGTGAGCAGAGCTGATCCCCCTCTCTCATCACCACCTGCAGCAATTTTTCGAGGTGCTCTTCATACCGGTTTGCATGATGCTTTTTCATATGAATCATTTGGCCTCCGGCAGCGTAGTGTGAACCTGCGTACCTCGACGAGCACTCACATGGCGAATCAAGCATATTACAATTATATTGCCCTGCGTGCTAATGTAAAGGAGTCCCAAACTGGATAGGAGAACTTTTTTAGCGGGCCACTGGTGCCACTGCCAGTGCCCAAAGAACTGGAGGTAGGTGGGTGTGTTGACGATTGCCTCTCTGCAGTGCGTACTTCGACTGAGGTAGTGGTGGATGCAGGTCTCAGCGGGCGCCTTACAAATATGAAGGCTTGAGGTGGTGGTGGGAGCACTGCCACATTCCTCGGAGCAGGTTGAATAGGAGGGGTAATTTTGGTGTCCTCTAAGCCAGCTTCCATGACAATGACTGGCTAGTCCTCCTCATCCCTTTCCATAATTGTATGACTTTTATGAATTTACCTTCTCCTTTGTATCTCGTGGTAGGCTTCAGACCCAGCTGGGATCCAATCCATGTCCAGATCAACAGAAAGCGAACTTGGAGAAGATGGTGGAGTACCCTTCCTTTTTCTTGCTGGACATCGGGAAGCCAATAGTTCAAGAAGGGGTACGTCTTGCTCAGCAGGAACCTTAAACTCCTGTTCTGCTCCTACTTAAGGAAGATCTACTAATGCTGGCTGCGCCTTCTTTTGTCTAATTTGCTCAGCTTCCTGCGAAGATTGGGTCCTAGTTTGCAGGTGAGACAACTCCCATTCCGACTGACTGCTCATCGCCATGATTGCAGTGGCTACCTTGCTGAGAGACATGGCTTTGGGGTTGAGTTTGGGTGGAATAGTTGATGCCGATGTGCTGCTGCCAGCTTGTTGGAGGGAGGATGGTGCAGCAGACACACGATTTCCTGAAAATGGTTTGGGGCGACATACCTGTGGTGGAAATCTACATCTTCTTCTTCTCCTCCTCACTGTCCATTTTCTTGGCAGCATCTTTCTTTGGGGCCATTTTCAAGTTATTTTCAATATCTGTCAGTTAGCAGTGGCACTTAGCTGCACAAGTGGAAGACACTGGATGTTTTAACTGTTTGCTGTATGTGCATCTTGAGAAAATGTACATAAAGTTAATCATATACCATAGCTGCTAGGCATCTGTTTATCTTTATTATGTTGCCATGTGCTCGAGAAACCTCTTGAACTTTGATGATTGACCTTGTGCTCGCAGCCTTGGGCTGCAATCTGCTTATCGCTGCCATTTACTTTTTCCAATTACAGTTCAGAGAATTGTCGTGCTTAATCAGTAACTGCCAGAACAAGTTTGTACAGGTCGTTGCCACCTCCTGCCAGCTGTTTTTGTACCTTCTCCCACCACACGTGTATCCCGGAAACATTCTGAAGGCCGTAGAGGACCTTGAATATGCTAGGGGTGGAGTTGTCCTCTGACTAAGCAGTTTTGTGTGTATATAAGGTTGGGTGCCCCAGAGTGAAGGGGCAGCCTCCGTAGGATAGTCACTTGACTGTACTGGGACTCTGTATTAGCTCGTACTATAATCCATGTAATAAACTTCTCTTTATTCCTCCAGTTGGTGACTCCGTCTGATTTGTGAACTCTCTGCTAAATTGACCCTGAGGACATAAAGGGTGTCCCTCCACCGCTGGGAAGGAGACCCCGGGTGGGGGTCAAATCTTTCCTGGTTCCCCAGTTGGTGCCCGAACAGGGACCCGAGTCAGGCATCCAGGGGACCGACTGGGTGACGGAGAACTCACGATTGGATTTCCAAGGGAGGCGCCCCACACCAGATTCTGAGCTTCGTTCTCTGTCGTGGACCTGCGGATCTCCACTGTGTGTCTTCCAGCCGGCTCGACTTCTCCTGGCGCTGTCTGAATTCGGGTCTCTGTTTTCCGTGAACTACTGTAGTCCCCAACTGTTGGACTATAACAGAAGTGTCAGGTAAGGACAGGAGTTGAAAGATTCCTGTCTAAAAATAGGTCTGTGAGTATTGTACGGTTTCTATCGCTCTTTGCAAAGATCGACGCCAGTGGTAAGACTGACCTCAGTTGTCATTTAAGTATATAGGAAGCAAAAGGCATATTTGCCACTCTTTTGGTGTATTCAAACCACTGGTGTAAGATTTTTTTTTTAACAAATATACTGGAAGAATGCCAGCGTTCAGTTGTTTCAGGAAATTGTGTTGTTGTCTTTGCAGTAGGGACTCCCGCCTGGAGGAAACATGCCCCGCTCCTCCGGCCGGGACTCCAAATCATGATATATATGTTAAATATGGCATAGGTCCGATTATCTGGTCTGATATATGGAGAAAAAGAACCAAAGGTAGTTCTGATTTGCAATGGTCTATTCATGGGACATTTGATAAAGATAAATTAGACTATTTACAGGAACGTTTGTTTGTGACAAAAAGTAGACCAGGGATGTTTGATTCACTACGGACTTGGCAGAAAGAAGCAGACCAAAGACGTAGGAAGGCAGAGAAAGAATTACAGAGACATAAGACCAGGACAGTGACTGAAAAGGTCTATGACTCTGACGTAGCTGAACATCAACAGAAATTTTTAGAACATGACCGAACGCTTCACTTACAAACTAATAAGTGTTACCCTTCCAGGACAGTAGTGGATAAGCCACAAGAGGAAGACCCCCTTTTAAACCATATGTTAGATAAACCCCCGTTATATACTCCACCAATATATCCTACACTACATCCTCAACCTGCACCAGGTGACCCTATTGTGCCACCCCCGGTTGGATCTCAGGCGAGTGCTCCGCCACCCACCACCACCCCTCCTGTCACCAGACCTATAGAGTATACACCCCACCCGACTGTACCCACCCCTCGACTGGCCCCCGTTTGGCCCAACCCTGACTCCTGTTTAGACACCATACATACCCCCCGTCTCATGACCCCGCGAAAGCGCACCCTGCGCGGACACTTGTTCTCTAATTCACAAAAGGAAGATGTCATTGAAGAAATGACACGGAGGTGGATGACTAATTGGAATGACTATGGGGTCAGGGACATTGTCCACACTATGAAACAATGGGATAGTTTAGTTCAGTTACATGCAGCCACCCTTATGTGCAACATTATAATACAAGAATATGAGGATGATGGTTCCTCAGCTCCTGCGGGACTGGTGGACCTCCGAAAACGCGCCTCTACTGGGCTGCCTTTTGGTTCTGGTCTAAATGTTTATGTTGTTACTCTCCTCGCATATAGGGACCGCCTGTGGATGTGTAGTCCTTCTTTAAAGGCATCCATGTTTCCCATGAGAGAGGTCCCGCCAGTTTGGCGAGAACCGGTGACGGATGACGCTGGCCAAGTTATTACCGCAGGGCATTTTCAACAAATGTGGGTACACACCCCATGGAAAAGATCTGAAACATATACCCTAAAAGCCGCCTTACCTGACCCCCGTAAGAACCCTGCAGGATATTATAAAGAATTGCAACAAATTCTTGAATCATGTACTATGACATTGTCCGATATTGACATGTCAATGGCAGCAGTAGTCCCGCAGGAAGTATGGTCAAAAGTACGGAGGCACGACCATGCTGAACTAGGGGGCACGTGGGTCCAATTGCAAGCAGCAGAAAGAAACAGAGTTTGGGGAGCGAAACCAGACCCACTTATATTGGCTCTCCCACTGCGTATTTTGGATTTAATGAAGACCATACTTGCACCACACAGGATAAATTGGGATAAATTGGCCGCCTGTAAACAGAAAAAGGACGAGGGTGTTTCAGACTTTTATACAAGGTTTGAGGGTGTCTTTTCTGATTACAGAGGCCAAGACATGACTACTGAAGGAGGGATAAGACTCTTTGTTGACAAATTCGTGGACAATTTATTACCAGACATAAAGGGAAAATTGAAATTGTGTGAAAGTATGTGGCCAGTCTCTACTGCCACTGGAATACTGACAATGGCCCAATATTATGAGAACAGGGAGATAGAAGAACAAGAAAAGAACGAGAAAAAAACGAAGGAGTTCAAAACAAAGGTGTTATTTCAGCAGGCCTACCCTCAGCCTCGTCAACAGCAGTCCAGATCAAGGTCACAAGGACCTCCCAATGACAGAAGGCAGTCCCAACGCCCTCCCCGTTCTTCCCTCTCCTACAATCAGTGCGCCTCTTGCAAGCAGTAGGGCCACTGGAAGAATGACTGCCCCAATAAGGACAACTCCACAGGCTGCCCCATTCCCCCACCGCAACAGGACTACAGACCACGCAGTAGGTCTGGTCCTGCAGACAGACCCCGCCAGCAGGCCCCTCCACGGTCCCACAGTACCCCCCGCCCGAATTATTTTGATGCTTCATCCCAGCGTCAATATTTTAATGACAACTATGATGCGTATGAAGGTCAGGGATCCTCCTTTGACTAGGACAGTCTTTGACAGAGGGGGGTGGGACCAACTTCTATTCCTGTTAGGTAGAATGGCCCTCACGTTGAGGTACAATTAGATGGTACTCCACATGATTTTTTGGTAGATACTGGGGCCACCAAAAGTTCTGTTAAACAGGAAGAGGTCCAAGGGGTCCCTCTGTCTGGCAATATTAACGTCTCTATGGGTTTTTCTGGTGTTCCGGTGGCTAATCCCGTCTCCCAGCCGCTCCATGTTGCTATAGGTCCTTACACCATTAGCTCCCCTCTCATTCTTACTTCAGCCTGTAGTGAGAATTTATTGGGTTTGGACTTTTTAAAGAAATTATACGCCACCATTTATTGCTCTCCGGATGGAGTTCATGTCACTCTAGGTCCAAATATTTCCCCGTCACAATTTTTGTCAAAACCACTTCCACTCAAACTTCGAGATTTGCAAGACATTTTATGGGCCACACATAAGGACGATGTTGGATGTCTGGACATACCACCGTATGTCACACGCTCGAAAGCCAATGCCAAATTGCCTCGTCTTCCCCAATACAAATTATCCCAACACATTGAACAACAACTCAAAAATATTGTGACCCAGTTGATTGATTTGGGTGTCATTGAAGAAACGCGTGGTAATGATTGTAACAGTCCTGTCCTTCCTGTTCATAAAAAATTATCTGATGGCACCGCGTCTCCAGGACTCCGATTTGTTATTGATTTACGGGCGGTCAATAAGATTGTAATACCCCAGTTCCCTGTTGTTCCTGACATTACGACATTATTAACAATGATACCTGCCTCTGCTACTTGGTTCTCTGTTATCGATCTTAAGAATGCATTCTTTAGCATTCCCATTCATCCAGATAGTAGACACATCTTTGGGTTTTCACTGGGTGGTTGCAGTTTCCGGTTCTGTTGTGCTCCACAAGGCTATACTGAATCGCCTAGCATTTTTAGCCAGGCCCTCAAGGGTCAATTAGATGCCCTTGTTTTCCCTTGCTCCTCGATGCTGGTTCAATATGTGGATGACCTTTTAATAGCATCCACTTCAGAACAAAATTGTAAAACAGATACTGTAGCCTTATTGAAACATCTAGCACACCATCACCATAAGGTCTCCCTCTCCAAATTGCAATATTGTAGAGAGGAGGTTATATACCTAGGACACCTCCTGTCTAAGGAGGGACGTACGTTAACGGCTGAGAGAATACAAGCTATACGAGACATACTGGTTCCAAGGACACAGAGAGAGGTTAGGGCCTTTATAGGTATTACCTCCTTCTGTCGTCAATGGATTCCTAATTATTCTCTTTTGATAAAACCGTTTTTGCATCTCACCCACAAAGATTGTCCTGAAAAAATTGAATGGAATGACGATTTTCAGTTTGGTTTTGATGAATTGAAAAATACACCCTGCACAGCACCTGTACTGGGTATGCCTGATTATCGTAAAGATTTTCAGTTATATGTGAGCGAGAGAAATAGATGTTCACTATCAGTGTTAACCCAAGAGCATGGTGGCAAACAACGCCCCTGTGCTTATTTTTCGGCCCTACTGGATCCAGTGGCCCGTGCACTCCCGAGCTGTCTACGGGCAGTAGCCGCTGCAGCGGTCGCAGTGCGCCAGTCGGCCGGGATGGTCATGGATTCACCCCTCACCCTGTTGGTCCCACACACTGTTGACGCACTATTAAACAAAACAAAACCACAGCATCTTACTAATGCACGATTAACTACTTATGAACTGACACTTTTAGCTAGTCATATAACATTAAAAAGGTGCCACACGCTCAATCCTGCCACTTTATTGCCAATTACTGAAAAAAACGGAAGATTCTTATGATGACATACATGACTGCATTCTCCGGTCGGAGGATGAAACAAAAGGGAGAGTGGACTTACAGGACACTCCACTGAGAGACCCTGATGGCATATTATACGTAGATGGCTCATGCATCAAGCTACCCGATGGCACTACCTCTGCAGCCTATGCAGTTACAACAGCTACCACAGTAGTTGAAACAGCTAGAATACCACATAACTCTGCTCAGGCCGCAGAATTAATAGCTCTAACACGAGCCTGTGAGTTAAGTAAAGGACTTAATGTGAATGTTTACACGGACAGTCAGTATGCATTTGGCGTAGCACACAATTTTGGTCGCTTGTGGGCAGAACGAGGATTCCTCACTTCACATGGGACACGCATTCAACATGGGACCCTTATAACTAACTTACTTTCTGCCCTGGCGTTGCCCAAAACAATGGCTATCATGAAGTGTAGTGCACACAAAAAGGTGGACAGATGAAACTGGACAGGGCAACGCCCTAGCCAATCAAACAGCAAAAGATACAGGGTATGCAAAGACAGGACACATGTATGTGGTAGATAGTACAGAGAAGGTTCGTCCCCATGAAATATTTGGGAACACGGTAGAGAGTGTCAGGAAGATACATGATGAGGCAACTGAACAGGAGAGAAAGGAATGGGAAGAAGGGAAGGCCAAGCTAGATGAAAATACGCTGTGCTGGACAGATCTGTCACAGAGGGAAAGATGGATGTTACCCGATGCATTCGTGCTGCCAGTAGTGACTATGGCCCATGGTCCTGCACACGTTAGTGCGAAAAGCATCTGTGATTTGCTTGATCCGGTTTGGTCTAATAAAAATATCAGAAGAGTAGCTGACCAACTGGTTCAATCCTGCATGATTTGTTTACAACATAACATAGGGAAGGTGCCTCAGTCCCCGCTGGGCATTTTTCCCCACCAACGTATCCCTTTGAAGTACTACAAATGGATTATATTGAGATGGAAAGGTGTAATAACTTGAAATATGTCCTAGTTGTGGTCTGTAAGTTTAGTAAGTGGGTAGAAGCTTACCCTACTAAAGATAATACTGCCCTTACCACCGCAAAGGTACTTCTGAAGGAGTTCTTCCCACGGTTTGGGGTCCCAAGGTGTGTCTGGTCAGAAAATGGGAGACATTTTGTAGGGCAGGTGATGAAAAGGGTTTGTGAAGGGTTGGGCCTCCGTCAGAAGTTTCATGCAGCTAACCACCCCAAGTCAGCAGGACTAGTTGAAAAATATAATGGCACACTTAAATTGAAGATGTCAAAAATATGCGCAGAACACGGTATACGGTGGCCGGACGCGTTGCCCTTGGCTTTAATGTCTGTCAGGATGACGCCTCACTCTAGATCAGGGTTGTCACCCCATGAGATAGTGATGGGTAGGCCAGCAAATGTCTGGGGGGTCCCTTGACCTCACAAGTACTCAGAACTAGAACATCCTGTTTTGATGGACTATTTAAATGAACTCACTAATTCTTTGCGTTCTATTCACCAACAGGTGTGTGAAGCACTTCCATCTGTATCCACGGATCCAGGCCACAAGATACTACCTGGAGACTGGGTCCTCACAAAGAATTTCCAGCGGAAAAAGAGTCTCGAACCTCGATGGAAAGGTCCGCGACAGGTCCTTCTTGCTACTCAAACAGCAGTTAAAGTCGAGGGAGCTAAGAATTGGATACATGCATCCCACTGTAAGAAAGTACCCTACTCGTACCCTCTGATGAAATAAAAAGTGGTGACCACCCGACGACTGAGGACCATTTCAGCAACACTACGCGGAGTGATAAAAAACAGAACGACAGTGTGCTGCAGGAGGTTCCCTCAGATTTAGGTCACACTGAACAATTGTTTCCTGACCATACCATACCACAGTCCACAAGATACGATTTCCGCCCACGAAAATAAGAAAATGAACAATGAACTGATTGCTTGTCCCCTGTATTAAGTCTGACGATAGCTGCAGGGCCGTGATTTTGACTGTCGGGGCGGACCAGAGTGTGTCAATAGGACTGCTGGAATCACCCCACAATGAAGCAACCACCAGTCACGGGCAGCACCTAGGTTGGACTGAACTGCTAGTGGGACAAGCAATAAAGAGAAATGGATGTTATACAAGAAGACAAGAGGAAAAAGAAGAAAATAAGTAATTTAAAAAGACTATTAGGCCCACGTATCGCTTGTCTCACCATAACAATACTATTTTTGGTACTTCTGTCTTGCATTGGGTGGGTAATACATGATTCTGACTCAGAGGTCTCACCAACTACGCCACTGCCTCCAGAACACAGCCATGTTTCCTTACCACCCCATGAGGAAGGACGACGTAAGGAATATGAAAACAATACCTTCATATCTATGTTACATCAACATCAGCTGGCTGTAAATAGAACAAATTGTTGGATATGTGGCTTGCTACCGAGTTCCGTGCAAAGAAGGTTGCCATATATTTCATTCCCTTTTTCTTTTGATGGCTCCAGCAGCGCCTGGTATGAACTATCAGCCATTTGACCTACCTCAATGGCTGCTACTAATTCCGGACTATTGGTCACCCACCTATACCGGTTATGCTGGCCCACTGGAACGAGAGTTTATGGAACAAAGGAAGAAAAGTCAGAATATGCTGATCGACGAAATAGGTCTACTGACATATATTTTTTATCCTTTAATACCACACCCCGGATTGGCCGAAGATTTTTTGTAACACAGGTCAAGGCTCCACTTTGTTTTCAGAAAAGTGGTAATAGAAGTGTAGGTGCCAGTAACTGTAATGCTACAGTAATATTGAATGGAACTAATTGGCCTACCATGATACCATCACGAAACTCGTATTTTGTTTGTGGTAATAATGCCTACACCTCCTTGGTACCCACCTGGACCGACACGTGTTACATTGCTTGGTTACTACCACCAACTTACACAGCTGGCCCTCAACACCACAGGACTCGGAGAGGGGTAATATCTGCAGAAGATACCTCAGCACAAGAAGCATTGGACTACTTTAAAGGAATCCTTTATTTTTGGGCCCTATGATGAACAGTAGGGATATCAGACATCTCACACGAGTCGTGGAAGCAACAATAAATGAAACAGCAGGAGCTCTGAGTAACATCACTGCAGAGCTCGCTGCTGACCGCCGTGTTATTCTTCAAAACAGAATGGTTCTTGACATTATCTTGGCAGACCGTGGTGGAGTTTGTACATTGATCGGATCGAGCTGCTGCATTTATATACCAGACAATGCCCCTTCAGTGTATAAAGCTATTCAAAGGTTGCATATGATAGCTTCCACAATACACCAAGACGAAGGAACATGGTCCTTGACCGACTGGTTTTGGGGCTTGATTTCCCAATGGGGCTGGAAGATACTAATATTCCTTTTTGTGCTTGCTGCTGTATTCCTCACCTGTTGTCTTTGTGTACAGTGCCTACCTGCTTTGTGTGGTTGCTGTATGGCATCCCCTGCCCCCTGGCCTGTTAGCCCTCCTCAACACACGACTATGCTGTCCCTTGAGCAGGAGATAAAAGACCTTATGTCCATTAACATAGACACTGAATGACGTTCAAACTTGCCTCACAATGGCAAAAGGAGGGATTGAGAAAGTGTACATAAAGTTAATCATACACCATAGCTGCTAGGCATCTGTTTATCTTTATTATGTTGCCATGTGCTCGACAAACCTCTTGAACTTTGATGATTGACCTTGTGCTCGCAGCCTTGGGCTGCAATCTGCTTATCGCTGCCATTTACTTTTTCCAATTACAGTTCAGAGAATTGTTGTGCTAAATCAGTAACTGCCAGAACAAGTTTGTACAGGTCGTTGCCACCTCCTGCCAGCTGTATCTGTACCTTCTCCCACCACACGTGTATCCCTGAAATATTCTGAAGGCCGTAGAGGACCTTGAATATGCTAGGGGTGGAGTTGTCCTCTGACTAAGCAGTTTTGTGTGTATATAAGGTTGGGTGCCCCAGAGTGAAGGGGCAGCCTCCGTAGGATAGTCACTTGACTGTCCTGGGACTCTGTATTAGCTCGAGCTATAATCCATGTAATAAACTTCTCTTTATTCCTCCAGTTGGTGACTCCGTCTGATTTGTGAACTCTCTGCTAAATTGACCCTGAGGACATAAAGGGTGTCCCTCCACCGCTGGGAAGGAGACCCCGGGTGGGGGTTAAATCTTTCCTGGTTCCTCAATCTAAGGGGAGACACCAGTGGAAGGTGGAAAATCGAGGGGAAAATTGAATAAGACTTAAAAAAAAATGCTAGTATGCGCCTATGTCAGGCAGGTGTTCCGGGGATAAACTGAATAATCCTGCCTTTGCAGGCAGGAGGCCCAGAGGAAAATTGAATAATTCTTAGCAAATAAATGCTGGTGGGTTCTTATGGCAAGCAGGGTGGTCCAGGGGAAAATTGAATAATCCTTAAAAAATGAATGCTGGGGTGTGTGTGGCTGTATGCCTGTGGCAGACAGGGGTTCCAGGGGAAAATGAGTAATGACAATCCTTAAAAATGAATGCTGGTGTGGGGCAGGTGCCTGTGGCAGTCACCGGGTGAGTGGAGGCATTTAACAAAAAACAAATTAAACACATTCTTTAAAAAAAAGTTACAAAAATTAAATTAAATTAAAAAGGCAAAACAAACAAACACTTAAAAACCTACATTAAAAAATTAATTGCTGGTGTATTAGGGGACTATGAGGAACCTATGGTAATTTGTGGGGCAAGGAGGTTCAGGTGAAAATGGAAAAAACTACAATGATCCTCAAGCATATCAAATGGTTAGAGAAAAGTAAAAAAATAATGAATATAAACAAAAAGGCACATCCCTCTCCCATCAATCTCCCTAGAAAATGGCTGCACAATATGGCTGCCGGCCACATGGTCAGCCAACAACAACAAGCAAGGAGGCATGGGCAGAACAATGAACACATGCAGGCCTAAGGCGAAAGCACACTGACTGCCTTCACTAAATGGCTACCAGCCATATGGTTAAACAACAAGCAAGGATGCATGAACAACAAAGAAGAACACATGCAGGCCTATAGTAAAAGCACACCAGCTGGCTGCACAAAATGGCCACCGGTCACGTGGTCAAAAGACAATAACAGTAAGCATGAAGGCATGGAGAACGAAGAACACATGTAGACCTGTGGCACAACAAACCTACTGGTTGGACAAAATGTCTACCGGCCACATGATCAAACAACAACAGCAGGCGAGAAGGCATGGATAACAAAGAACGCACGCAGGCCGATGGATAAAGCACACTGGCTGCCTAGACTACACATAATGGCCACCGATCACATGGCCAAACAACAATCAAGGAGGCATGGACAACAAAGAAGAAAACATGTAGGCCTTCGGCAAAAGCATACTGGCTGATTGCACAAAAAGGCTGCCAGCCACATGGTAAAACAACAACAAGAAGCAAGGAGGCTATGGGGAACAAAGAATACATACAGGCCTTTGACAAAATCACACTAGCTGGCTGCACAGAATGGCCACCAGCGACAAGGTCAAACAACAACAAGCAAGGAGGCATGGACAACAAAGAACCTATGGCAAAAGTAAAATGGCTGGCTACACAAAATAGCCACCAGTCACATGGTCAAACAACTAGCAAGTGGGCAAGGATAACAGGGCTATGGCCACTGACTACACAAAATGGCCCCTGGGCAAATGGCATGGACAACAAACAGAGGCAAATGGTAGCCTATGGCAAACATACATGCACACACACACACACTGCCAGAGGCATGATAACAATGAAGGAAACACAATAGTTGATTCAGCAACATGTTACAACAACACACATTCTCTCAAGACATCACATTTTATCCCACCAAATTACACTTTTTGAAGGAAAAAAACATGAAATATAAAATAAACACCATTTTGATTCAATCCAATGACATACCTGGCCTAACCGATGTTTTAAAAAAGCATATACGACAGAAACAGTTGTTTTGTGTACCCAGGACTAGTATTGGCTGGATGGCCCATAGGCAGACTAGTTCACAGAGTAAAATAAATGATTAGTGCAAATGGAAGAAAGATGGAGAAAATGTACTCAACTGTGCAACCTTTTTCTCTTACAAAATATAAACAATTCAATGCAAAATAATAACTATGCCCCTACTGAAACGCCAGAAAACCCACCGCAACCACAATCAAATAAAAAAAAAAAAGCTGAAAAAAATACTGGTGCATGCCCTCTATCAAACAAGCAACACCGTTATACAAAAGCTTTTCAATTTACTTATGATATCAAAAAATCACAGTCCTTAAAATACAATGGTATATATGCAGCAGGAATTACAGTCAGAGAGAATGATCCTTCCACTTTGAAATCCATATGAAAAGTGACCGGCAGATGGACAAAGCATTGGGAGGAGCCAGCTGTGCTGAACAGTGTGTTGATTAGAATATTCACTTGCATATGTCTTTTTGAGTAGATTTAGCTTCTTCTTGAGTAGAAGATCTGCTCAAGAAGCAGCTGCGGCCACTTGCACTCACCACCATCATGAAAATGATGCCGGAAGGCTTCATGGAAACCAGAAACTAAGCGAGAGGCCAAAAAAACGTCTATGCGCACGCTAGTGGCTGGTAAACCTCATCATGCTTACAAGCGCCGCCAAAACAAATCTCATGTGCACAAAACAAGAGTTGCATGTGAAAACTGAAAAATTATTTTGCCAAGCGATGGGTGGTGGAATTTACCAGGAGCTCCACTTTACATGTATAGCATGTTGTTCCCGAATTCTGCCAACTCCACGAGCGGAATTATATTTCTGCCCAGGCCTACTTTTGTCAAAAAGATCCTTTTGTTACCAAGTTAACATCCTAATGTAGCACAGTGAGCTATGAACAACAACAAAGAGCTGTATGCAAGACATAGGTTAGAAACCTATGTTTTTCCTCTGTCTTTCATTATCCCTTGGTGGCTAAAAAGTGTTTGGGTGGAAATAAATTCTTATTTGTACACCGTCCCCAATCACTGTATTACATTTTTTTAATTCTTGAGTTTGTACTTCTCCTGATCAAGCACTCTTAAAAGATACTACCTAGCAGAATGGCACTGCCGGTTCACCAGGGTAATGGGGGAGGGGCGGCACGAGGGGGAGGATGCGGTGGGATATTAATAAATTAAAATAAATAAATTTAAAAAAAACTACCTCCACTCTGCGCTGCCGCTGCTCTGCTGAAGGCAGGCTGCAGGCACAGGGCCCCAGCCTGCCCTGTGGCCAATCCTGACACTGCTCAGAGCAGCATTCGGATTGGCTGGGAGCGCCCAGCCAGGGTGCTCCCAGGCAGACTGGTAGCCTGTGCCTGCCCTCTCCATCCCGGCAATAGAGTGCCGGGCTGGAGAGAGCACATTGCGCATGTGTGTTTGGCCGGCTGAGACGGCTGGCCACATATACATGTGTACTGAGGGGAGTGCTCTGTCCACGCCCCACACTGCTTGTCACCCCCACGACCCTGCTCCTTTCACAACAAAAGAATTAAACATAGGTTATTTTCCTTTTGTTGTAAAAGGTTTGCAGCTTCTGCTGTGGCAGGGGACGATGGCTCCTCCACCATAGCGGAGGAGCCACCATTGCAGAATGGATGTCATGTGACTTCTACACCTTGTAGTCCTCACTGTCTTATGCAACATTTGCTCCAGGTTGATTTCCACATGTATGAGTCGCTATCTCTGTATATGAAATCCGTGAAGAAGGAGGTCAGTGGGAGTGCAAACAAAGATTGTTGCCCTCGGTGCGACCAGCGCTAAGCCGGCGCTGCCACTGCAAAAAGGTTGGAGGGAACTAATTTTCCCACTGTTTTCAAATGTTTGCCCTCCCCAAAAAGTATCAAGAAAAATAAAGGTTTTTCTCAGCACTTCACCCCAACCTCATTCGGCTGGACACCAAATTATTATTAGCATTTTACTAGCTTTCACTAACCTGTATTCTTCTTCCCACAGGCTCTTCCAGTGACCTAGAGACAGTTTCCTGGTAGAATCCTATTCGAGTACATTCGCACAACTTGTGAATGTCACTCACTTCTGTTCCCCCACATTGCAAGCAGGTAATCGGTGAGACTGTGGAAAACGTTTTGAGCTTTTTCAGAGACCGATTGAGCCTGTTTGCAGATTGTAAAAGAAGGGATCCTTTTCAGTGCCACCAGACTTACAATCTTGTGTTGTGCGTCAACTCACACTTGCCAAATGGTTGTTCCTTCCATTTGGCAAGCAGTTCCTCCAGATTCTCTCCAAGACCTTCAACCTCGATTCTTGTTCTTCTTGGAGCAATTGACACCATTTTGACATACCCTTGTCTATTATGGCACCTCTATTTCCTTCCTGCTCGAACTTGGTATACTGAGCTGTTATAACCTCTGCTCTGATATCCACAACGCAGCCCTGTAGTTGGTAAAAGTTAAATCAAGACAGCTCTTCTTTTATTATTTATAGAATCCCTCCCAGGGTTTAGGCCTTTCTGCTTCGAGACATTCTGCAATTACCACAATTGAAGGGTCTATCCGTGGAGAGCTCATCTTGTTTTTCACGCAGCTAGGAGACCCCAAGGAGTCCCCCAGTGGCTGGAGCACCCAGTTATATGGGGTGCCAAAGAAACTCATAACTTCCCAACAGATTATGCAGGGAGTTTTTAATAATCGGTACCTCTCTTCATAGTCACACTACCATTCCGATTACACATACGCTGATGACTCAGCCTCCTTCCCAGCAGCATCTCACCTCTGAGTGATCCTCAGTGACACTGAATCCTAGACTATCTTTCACCACCTTAAATTGAACCCTCTAAAAATGCAGTTTTACCTAAGATCTCTCCTCTCCACCCTCACACTGCTTCATTACATCTCAACCCTTGTTTTACTCTTTGAAATCCTTGAGGACAAATCCTCGCTCAATGATAACACAAAATCCCTGGGTTTGACACTATGGATAAAATGCTCCATCAATAACCACGCATCGACTCACAACAAGCAAAATGCACCCAGCAGTAGATCAGACACCTGTGTAGAATTAAAACCTATGTTGTGGACATGAATTTCAAAACGCTAGCCCAATCATTAGTCCCTTTTAGACTTGATCACAATATTTCCCAGCTTCGTGGAATCCAAAAGTTCAATTTGCATCTCTAAAAGCAGCCTGCCATAAAACTCAGCTAATCTTAGGCCCAGAACTCTCTGAACACACCATCTCTAAACTAATCACATGAGACTGGCTATCCTCTGAAATTAGGAGTACTTTAAAGTTGTTCTTCTGGTGCACAAGGCTCTCTACACTGCTACTTAGAAATTTCAGACAAAAAACTGGCATTGTCAGAAGGACTTTGCTCACTGCAGGGTTCAGATTACAGGCCTGAATATGAGTTCAGTGGACGGGAAGGCCTGATCGCCGAACTTCCGACAGGGAGGTTGCTGGCTACCTCTCTGCCGGGCCATTATGACTTTCCCGCTGGGCTGACGGACAGAAACATTGCCCAGCGGGAAAGTGGCAACAGCATTCTCACTGGCTCGTAATTGAGCCGACGGCACTGCTGCCGCCCCCAGGAGGCAACAGCACCATCGTAATGCTCACTGTCTGCATAGCAGACAGTGCGCATTAGGAGAGTGCTGGGCAGGGGAACCCTGCACTGCCCATGCCAAGTGCATGGTGAAACTGCCATGAAAAGGCTGGTGGAGGACCAGGTTGTAATCAGCAGGGCGGCGCTGAATTCAGCGCCGCCGTGACTGATTCCAACCTCTGCCACTGTTAGCCCGTCTGGATCACCGATCCCGGTGGAAACGGTGGTACCCTCGTGGTCTTTCCACCAGGGTCGTAATGTGGCATTTGGACCTGCCAAAGCAGCTATGGTCCTGACCGCCACTGCGAGGCTGGAGGTCTTAAGACCACCAGCCTCGTATTGAGGCCCTTACGCTTTTTGGAAATGAGTCTTAACTGCTAGCCTTTCACAGGGAGTGCTGCACAAATCTGGAATTCCACTTCCCCTGAGATCTGGACATACCCAGCACATGGATTGTTCAGGAAATATTGCATGACTCTTCTTCGTGCTCCACTGCCAGTATTGGTTTATGAGTCTGCATCTGCTCCAACCCACCTCTTAAGGGGGCCCTGCCACTGTACTTTTTTAGTCATTGTATATGTATTTATATTCTTGCAATGTAAAAGCTTTATCACTGTAAGTAGTTCTTTCTTGCAATTGTTATTTCTGTAAGTGCATCACTTTAAAACTGTATCGAAGCTCATTTTGTAAATCACTCTTACAACAAAGGAGTATGGTTTGTGGTACAAAAATGCTAATAAATACATTATTGCCACCCACGCCCCCACCTTTTGCCCCTCAAGAAGAGTGTCTGTCAGGCTGAGCAAAGGTCAGCCTGGCAGACACACTTCATTTTCAGGTCAGGCAGCCAGGAGCTAGACATTCGCTATTAGTGCAGGGTCGGGCCTGCCTGAGCTGAACTTTGCTGGGCTGAAGAAGCCACAGCCCTGTGAGCATGATCTCTTCGGCTTAGCAAAGGCGCCTCAAGGCCAGTTTTGAGCCCTGAAGCGCTCAGGGCCGAATGTCAATCAGTGACACCTTGTCACAGAGAGGGATGGGGTCAGCAGCCTCACTGACCCCATCCCACTAAGTGATGAGTTGGGACTGCTGCCTTCCCTCCTTGGCTGACCTTAGGTCACTTATTGCTGTGACTACATTTAATATTTCTTAGCTCTACTTTTCAATCAGTTTTGCAGGGAACTTGCAGAACTGGATACCTTAGCCAACTCTTAGTTGGGAAACATAGCTAATTTGAATATAGTGTTGCCAATGCGTTTACATTAGATCTGATCATTATTTCAATTTGTTATTAATGGCTCCTTTACAAGTTCAAATTATATCATTATAAATTGCATATTTGTGCTGTAGCTGTGTGTTGCTACAAACTCCAGGACAAATATCCAGTGAACACGAGTCATAGCGGGATAAAGTCTATTTTGCCTGAATAAAGTAAAAATACTTGACCACATCTGAATTCAATGAAATCCTTTCATACGATGCTAGTCACACTCCCTTATGAACAATAATAGCTCAGTTTACTCTCTGCCTTATGGTGTCTGATGTCTGCCTTCCTAACATACATTTGCCAGGTCTCTCTCATCAAACTGATGCAGAAGTGCCTCTGGCTTGCTAGTCTGAACCCTTGGAAATATCTTTGTACAAATCTTTATTAAGACGATCTGCCAGTACGAGGCACATGTTTACTGTTTTTAACTGGGCACCAGAATCAAGGAGACAGTGCTACATTCCAGATGCTGTGATCGTTCTGGTTTCCAAGAATGAATTATACAGAAACGCAAACGATTTTTGGAGGAGACCAGAAATTCCCAGAAAAAAAGTTGCTTGGAAGCCATCAGTGCCATCAGTGCCCAGAGCCATGTTTGTTTAGCTTTCAATGCTACTCAGCTGGAATTGGCTGTTCAGACAATTGTATTTGTTCTTCAGTGATCTGCAGGAGAGATGTTCCTCCCAGATAATTTGGCACACCCAGTCTTTTTTAAATTCCCTGTAATAAGATTAACAAGGATCGTTGATTTACAAGCCAATGTATATTACACGCACTACTGTACTCATTAACGTTTAAGTCACAGCAGTACACAAGAGTGATGCTGAGAATAAGTAACAAACCCTAATCCTGTCCCAAGCCTTTCTCGGTGTCAAAATGCAAAATGCACCAACTCACACTTGGTATCTCGCTCTCTGATTCCGTAAATCAACAAACTGCTTGTAAGAAGAGTTCAATGAGAGTGGAATAGGCAAGTTTTAATATTGACCACTACTTGTACGCACTCCACAAACTTGACTTTCAAAATAATGTCAAGGTAAGTAAATCGGGAGTTAAAAACAGTAAGGCCCATATTTATACTTTTTTGCGCCACTTTTATGTAAAAAAATGACACAAATTTGGCGCAAAAAAGGTATAAACATGGGCCTAAGGCCCACATTACAACTTCGGCGGGCGTCACAAAAGACCGCCGAAGCTGTGGGCGCCAGTATACCGACAGTGCTGGTGGTATATCTGACTCCCTATTATGACTTTTCCACTGGGCCAGCGGACGGTAGCAGAGTTTCTGTCTGCTGGCCCAGTGGAAAAGTCACATCTACATTGCTGCCGGCTCGTAATAGAGCCGGCGGCAATGCTGATGTGCAGCGGGTGCAGTTGCACCTGTCGCACATTTCACTGCTTGAAATTCGGGCAGTGAAATGCACGATGGGGCTGTGCCTGGGGGCCCCTGCACTGCACATGCCAAGTGCACCGGCAGTGCAGGGGCCCCCTGGGGCACCCCGAGTCCCCCTTACTGCCAGCCTCTCCATGGCGGTGCTTACTGCCGTGGACAGGCTGGCGGTTGGGGAACACCGCCAGCCTGTTGGCGGAGCTACCGCCAGCTTACTGCCGGCCGCCAGGGTCATAATGAGGCCCTAAATCTGGTTACCAGGGGTGTGGCCAGCACCAGGGCGATGTGGACTCCCTGAGGGAGAGCTTCCACAATAAAGCTACTCTAGGAGCCTTAAAGCTGCAAACAATGTCTATTACCAATCAACAGCAGAATAAAGAAATGAAGACTACAGAGCAGGTCTGAAGTGGATAAGTGGACACCTGAATGGCGTCTGATCTCGTTCTGAGGCGGGACAAGGAGCAACAAATGACCAGCGGTGGCCGACATAAATTATAAATTGTGGAGCGGGTGGAGAGGGTGCGAGGGGGGCAGAGAGGGGAGTGCGAGTGGGCAGAGCGCAGGGGAGTTAATTAAAAAAACACTTACCTGGTGCTGCCAGCCTCCACGCTCTCCTCTGCTTCCCGGTCCCAGCAGTCACCGGGATACCATGAAAGACACACAAGGGACAACACATTGTACCAGTGCTTGGAAGCTACACAGGGATCCCCCAGAAACACACAACAAATGGCATATGAAGAAATCAGTAAGAAGGGGAGGCAATCAATGCAATTTGTTATAACTTTGGGAAAGGGAAGCCGAAAAAAAACAAATGAGAAAGGAAGATATCTTCGACTCTAGATCGTCATTAAACAAACAATGGTGACCAAGGAAGGAGAACAAATATTGCTCATGAAAGATAACTAAGCATGGTGTCTTGCGGATCTACAGGGAAAAAATTAGCACTAGATTAAAAAAACACAAATCGCCACCCTTCACACTGTAATAACAGTGGCATAACGAAACTTGAGGGGGGGGGGCCTGTAAAGTAAATGGAGGGCGCCCTCCGGCTCACTGGGGAGCTCTCAGGCCAGAAAGCTGTGATCAGGGCCCCCCTGGAGCTCGGGGTCCACACTGCAGGGGCTGCAGGTGGCTTTGTTATGCCACAGTGTAATAACCACTCAAATGGCAAACAATATAAAGGACATACAAGCGATACTGGCTTGTAAGAGTGCAAACTAGGACACTATGGGGAAGACTTAAGAGCCTCCTTGCGCCACTTTAGTGTAATTTTTTTTTTACACTAATGTGGCCCAATGAGGCCAAAATAGCTGCACCAAATTTACAAAGTGGCACAATGCATGCATTGCGCCACTTTGTAACCCTTTGTGCTACATTATGCCTGCACCAGACATAATGTATGCAAAGGGGGCGTTTCCCCATTAGGGAGGCTGAAATAATGGCACAAAGAAATCTTAGAGAATTCTTTGCAACTTTTTTTTCGCCCTTTTAATGCCTGCTCAGAGCAGGCGTTAAAAGAAGGCACACAATTGTTTACAATGGGCCTCAATGGGCTTTGCAGGATTAGCGTCAACATTTTTTATGCTAATCCTGCAACGTTCCGAACTAGCGTAAAACATTCTGATGCTAGTTCCCTAGCTACCGCCATGGTGCACCATATATTTAATACAGCGCATCCATGGTGGCTTTGGGGGACTCTAAGGGGTGCAAGAAAAGTGGCGGTGCACTAGGTGAAGGGCCACTTTTCATAAATCTGCCCCTATATCCATAATGGATACACCTATCGAAGACAAGTGTTCAAAGTTGGGCCAAATGACAGAAGAAATTAAGATTCTCAGGAATAAATTTGACAATAGTGAAGCCAGATCAAGAAGAGCCAAGATAACAGTCAGAAATGCTGGAGGAAGGATCAACGTAGAAACATTGTGTCAAACTCTATTTAGACACATCCTAGTGGAGAAAGGTTTTCTCTTTAAATAATCCGAGCACACAGAGTGGGCCCACCAAAATCACCTTTTGGGACATGCCCAAGAGACATTCTAGTGAAGCTTTTTGAGAAAGGCACACAGACAGGAGGTGGTAACTTCTGAAGACACAGGGTAATATGAGAGATAATGGGTGAACTATAGAAATGAGAAACCAGACATAGATGGAATACCCTTTGTCCTTGTCTTCCAACACAACATAAAAACTCACATCATGCGTCCCATGGAAGAAAGTAGAGAAATAGTCAACTTGCAACACCAAACATCCTCGAACATAAACTAGGAACTGACGCGACACAACTTTCAAAACACAAGCGTAGCGGAAAAGCTAGCAAACTATAACAAGAATTGAAGATTGTCCAAATGGACAGCAATAACTCTAACGACAATACCATATACACTTTTTTGGAAGTTTTATATAGCGACCCAAAGGTATTGGAGCCCCTTACACGAGGACCAGCTATATTACACAAGGATACATTCAATTATTTTAGGCACGGAGAGATTAAATAAATAGCCCAGAATCACAGGATGTTGAGCCAACACCAAGACTCGAACCTTGTTTCCCACTTCAAAAGTCGACAGCTCTGGCTGTACCACATCCTCTCCCAATTGTTTGTGTTATTATGGAGCTTACAGTCCTCTAAGAAAAGACCAAACTTTACAAATGGAATAAAGATATTGTAATGTTGAAACCAAGTTTGGAATAACAACGTGTTTGGGAAAATGGGGTTACTGGCCATGGGTGTGACTTTACCACCAAACTTGGAGTGTACCAAACCCTCATCAAGCATATTTTGTTTAGTTGTGCTGATGCTCGTTGAAAGTTTGATAACAGAAATTGGTGCACCCAGGAAGGATAGCTCAATCAAAATACAGAAAGTGTCTGACACACAAAGAACCTCACAGGAGATGAATACAAGCTGGGATTCAGTTTTACATATGTCATACCCCAGACATTACAATGTGGTTACTAGAACCCCAAGGGTCTCTCATCAAACGTCATAAAGTATGGAAAGCATAACAAGCTAATGCATAGCACCCGCTTTAGTGTGTCTACTAGAGGCACACATTTTACGTAAAGGCACTTCATTCATGACATCCAATCAGTACCCTACACAAACCACTCCTCTAACAAACACACAACACGGTGGTAGCGATAACAATGCATAGAGACCTGCCACTGGAAATCACAGCAGTCATTACAGACAAAGAAGGCAGAAGGTACCTAATAGTAATATGGAAAACAGAAAATAGGGATACAGCAATAAAAGACAGCTATTTCCCAATTGCGAATCACAAACCATTTCTTCCTCTTTCCCTCCTGTGAACAATAGAAGAGAAGCTGGAACCGGGTTAGCATGAATAGGAGACTTCCACAAGGGACATAATGCTACACTGAACAGGCACCCATATTGTCGCGTTGGCTCTCATTATCCTAAATGAGACTACTGGATTTCTAGGCAGCAGGATCTATAACGGTGTGGGGGACTGAGTCTGACCCACTTGTAAAGAACTCTGTCACCCTAAATCCAGTTTTTGCTCCGGCTAACTAGCAGTGCCTCATTTCTCCCAAGGGGAAGAAATGATTAGGCAGCCGAACGCATGACATCTTTGGTACTTCTCAGGGAAGTCGTGGTCACTCAGATCCAAACCAACTCTCTCATTTACAATATGGTCTCATATACAAATGACAAAGACAGTATAAGTTTTATATAATGTTTTAATAAAACAACTGTATTTTAGATAATAAGGCGTGAGAAGCAATAACCAGAACAATACAACATAGTAGGATTGAAATAGTCACCAGGAGAGTAAAACATAAGAACAAAGCTATCATATTGCCTAACAGTTTCTACTCTCCCTCTGCTTGTTCTATTTAGAGCACAGCATGTTAAGCTTCTAGCTTGCCTTTCTGAATCACTGGGGAGACATAAGCCCTCATACCTTAGCAAAGGCCTGTGATCTGGTTCAGCATCTGCAACGAGGCAGTCAGCGTCTAGTTGTGGGTCTCTGGTCGGAATCTCCCTCTTCCATGTATTGGGACAAGGAAGTGATTTTAGAACTAACATGTCATCGTGATCACAAAATGTCCCTACGCAGGAATGCCAAATCTAAACTCCTACCACGTCTATCGGCAATGTACCAGACTGTATCCTTGACTGAAGCACAGAGTGAATATGTTATGAAGAACTCCAGTGCTGAAGTAGGCAAAACAGTGTGATATGAATAAAAAACAACACCGTAGAACTGGCTATTTGAAAAATAACAGTACGAAGCCTAATAAAAAGCATTTAGAGCAAAGTGCACAGAGGCTCTAAGCTGTCAGCAAATGAATAAAATACATTCAGGGCAAAGTGCACAAAGGCCTAAAGACTGAAGCTAATGCGCAAAGTATACGTAAACTAACCACACTACACCCTCCCCTTGTCGGTAGCAAGTGGTTCTAATAACATAAAAGCATGCCCCAAATATAAACAATATATTTCGACAAGGTAAGAAGACAACAAAGTCATAAATTTAGAAAACATGTGACGATAAAGCCAAATTCAATATAGTGTCAATTTTGCCGAAGAATAAAATCCAATTGTCAGACAGAAGCAATAGAAAGTAGGAGCTCCTCCACTTCGATATATGTTAATATCGGAAGATCCACGCCACAAAGTACCATGGAGCAGGTGTGTTCCAAAGCCCCAAAACCATTCAGGGCGGCACCCCTTGCAGGGCCAATGAAAGAGACAATACCATCTTCCTCCAGGAAGGGAATCTCATAAACCGCCTCACAAAGCAAACGCAACCGTAGTGCACAAGTCTGGGAATGAGCCCTAATCGGGAACATCAACAGATCAGGATCGACCACTGGAGGGCGCTGCAGTGAGAGACAGAAAGCCAGTGCATGTTCAAACGAGCACCAAAGGCACCGAAACACGGGTTGCACACAATCCAAAACCGGTCTGAATGACAGAGACCAGTCACACTCCAAATGGCCCAAGAGTGTAGCTCCAAAATGCTGCATCATGCGTTCACGACACAGCTGCGCTGACGGGAGC
Organism: Pleurodeles waltl; assembly: GCF_031143425.1. Lineage (NCBI taxonomy): Eukaryota > Metazoa > Chordata > Amphibia > Caudata > Salamandridae > Pleurodeles > Pleurodeles waltl. The sequence goes on along the minus strand of NC_090446.1, from coordinate 598,789,756 downwards.
AGCAATATAGGATCTCGTCGTGGCGGGACAGCCATTGTGAAAAAATAGCAACAATAGCAAGACTCCAGCCAACAAAGCCAGAGTAATCGGGAAACCCCCAAAAATGCTTCCGAAAATAGAGTGTATAGCCGAAAGTATCAAACCGAATATGGAAGAGAAGGTGTGAGCGAAACCAACACCAACGGCTTTGAAAAAATGAGCAATATCAGCAGTGCTGGATGCATTAAATATACGTCCCACAAGTTCACCGAAGTGACTTGGAAAGTTAGTATTCAAAAGGGGCTGTATCTCCGCCGATGACCTTGCCACCTGAAGTGCGTAGGTCTCGCTAGCAGATGTAAGGGCCACATGCTTTTGAAACAATAAAGCTTTCAGTCGACTCAACTTGTCGAAATCAACCTTGGAAGTAGCAATATGAGGTCAGATGTCCGCTACATCCCTAATTTGAGTGGGGGGAAACAACACATTCCCGCAGCACGTAACGGCCTTGTTGACAACGACAACGTAAACTATTCCGGCACGCATGCCACAGCAGCGTTCGCTGTTAAGAACAATGTAACTGCCGTTAGAAAGCACCTGGAAAGTGTTTTTAATAACCGGGACTGGAACACCCTTCAAATAACAAGCTAAGTTAGCAATCGAAGCGTTACACGCTCCATGCAAGGACAGCTGTTTACAAACCATGGAATGGCTGACAGAAGCTTCACATTCGCTACCGCTAAGAAAAACCTCCCTCAAACCATTAACACATCTGTATTGAAAGGGAAGCTCCCACACCTCGTGTATGTAACTGTCTCCCAATAGTTCATATCTACCCACCGGAATGTGCTTCAAACAAGAAGTAAATTGCAGAGTGGAGATAGGCAAATTAATAACCCCATGAATCAACCACTCAGCTGACGGAATCTCAGCCACCGTGAAAGGCAGTTTCTCCAATTTCTCAATATTCAACATAACATATGTCGCTTCCTGTTTAGCCATCAACTGTTGTTGACGAGTCAAATTAAAGGAGATAAAGATCTCTCTGGCACGAATGTGCTGCCATGGAACGCGACCCGCCTTCAAGGTTTGAAGAGTCCGACCTAGCTGCATGATGGACCGTGTCTGACTCTGCCCATGATATAAAGAAGACATGTCCGATTTAATAATGTCAATAGCAGAGGAAACAATGCTGTCAATCGTGTAAACACGGTCAGAAAGGGTATGCATGCCATTATCAACAACAAACAAAGTCTGCAGCAGATTTTCTTGATCAATCTGCCTCAACCGGGCTGCAGCCTCCTGTTGTGAAAGTTTCCAAATCTCATTATAAACTTCGTATAAAAAACTTTTTTTCCGTGGTACCTTTGGACCTGACAAAAAATCTTGTAAATCAGTACCATTAGACAGTAACTTGAGATGTGACTTAACTGCATCCAGCGTGGATGACTTCAACCATAGTTGACAAAGCTTCCCCACGCTGTACGTAGTTATAATATCAGCATGTTCTGGTGAAATGTAACGAGGGTCTGCCCTACTAGTCCTGAACCCTCCTGAAGAGGTGACAAAACGTTGATGACACTTATTAGTGTCTACGGGCCATAATAACCAACCGCCCGGATGTAACGATGAAGTGTTAAGCGTACCATTCTGGACCCAATGTGTAAATTCACTAAAAGTAGCATTCACATAGTGCTGCCAGTTGTTTAATTTGGAAGGGACAGGTATACTAGGCAAATTCAACTCTCTAATTGTCGCCAAGCCCAAACAGCTAGTCTGTTGTACCGTGTCATTGAGGAAAATCATCTGCACAGGGATAATACATTCTCTAAATAATGTATCCCTGCCTTGCATCTGCCAATTTTTCGTACCCCAAACACTTTTCAATTCAACAGTCTTTAACCAGTATTCATACCTCTCGACCGAAAGTTTAGATACAAACAAATTTGAATATAGTAATTTAGTATCGGTCAATAAAATTTGCTTATTAGAATACGGTGTAACTTTAAAATAGTAAGACTTAGCATTCCGCTGATCATGCCCAGAAAAATATGCAAATTTATCATAATACATTTTCGAACTCCCTTGTGGAGGAGTCGAGCAATGTTCCCATTGCACATAATTAAATATGGACTTAGGGCTACTAGCTTTATGAATAAAGTGGTGTCCATAATAGTTGTAGCAAAACATGTCACCATGATTATCTCTAAATTGGTAAGCATCTTCATCGTCATAGACAGTATAATATTGCAAATCCGTTAGCATAGAATCTACTGTCTTCACATCCCAATCACCAGAAACAATGCCTGGTATAACAATATCATTCATTGATAACTTGAGGACATACGGTATTTGAATCAATTCAGTGGGACCATATATATCAAACATTACTTTATCCCACACAATCCCATCCGGAATCGGTATTGCAGAAATGTTCACATTGGACAAGTCTCTTCGAACCATATGAGATGAAAAATGTGGTCTCAACACAGTCTCCACGTGCTCAATGTCCGATCGATCAGGAAGAAAATGACCATGTATTACTAGAAAAAAAGTAACCACAAATCCCAACCATAAAAAAAGAGTCATTACAGCCATAAAAAGCCACAAATAGTTCCAAGGAAAAACAAAATATGTGCATTTAAGCCAACTCAGCAGCTTACGTGGACCTCGGACAGAAGACATCGAGGACGAAGAGCTGGACACTGCTTCATCAGCGTCGTTGAAGCAGCCAGAGGCAGTTCTTGCAAAAGGTGCAATTGTGAACAAAGAAGCAGATGGAGGCTCTCTCCTAGGCACGCTATAAACCACATGTTCAGAAACATCAGTAGAACGTACAGCAACTTGATCAAAAGATTCCGTATTAATCGTTGTCTGTGGAACCATCGCAAGATCATCTTCCACCCTCCCCAAGCTCGGAGAGGAAACAGCGTCGGTGTAAATCACCTGCAGCGGGACTTCTTCCCCAGTAGTGAGAGGGATGCCGGAACTACTGGGTGTCGCTCTTGGTCTGCTGTGCAGAATCGGCCACATGTTGTAATTTGACATTATCAATAGAAACAAAGTGATTTCCTTTGGACCCTTGCAGCGGCGGTAAAATCACAGTTCTCGTGCCGCTCACCCCTAACACAGGGACAGGTGCTCGATAAGAAGGACCAAATTCTTTCTTTACTGCGACCTTTTCACGCACTAGATCCCCAATCCTGGGAATCCAACCAGTAGGTGTTACTGGCTCATCCTTAATTCCTGAGGAGGCAGCACTTGCAGAAGAGTTATCTTCACGGAATTGTTGTAAATCCTGCAAAACAGTGACACGATCATTTATATCAAAGGGCGTAACTGCCGCCTCCACACCGGGACCATCTAGATCAGGAACATACATTTGTGTTCCAAACAGGCACTCATATGAAGTACGACCCCCCAGTGACCGTCTAGGCAAGTTATTAAGTGTTCTCTGTACTCCATATAGGTGGGCTAGCCAACTACGACCCGTACCTATAACTCTGGCCGTTAAGGATTGCTTTAAATCACGATTTAAATGCTCCACAACAGAATTTCCCTCGGGATGAAATGGAGACGAGAATTGGAGTTGGACCCCCAACGAAGCCATGGTGTCCCTGAATGCCTTAGAGGCGAAAGCAGGGCCCTGGTCCGAATGAAAAGCCGCAACTGCAAATGTATCGACAAAGACGCGCAAATCTTTAATAACAGTCCGAGCGTCAGCCGAGCGTTGTGGCCATACCCACACAAATCTGGAGCACGAATCTACAGCAACCAATATATATTTGTATGCACTATCTGGTGTCAGCGGACCACAATGATCCAAGTACACACACTGTAACGGTTTGTTTGAAATCAGAAGGGGCGTCTGCTGCAGGCGTCTAGCCGACGAAGCTTTAATTTGTTGACAGACGTCACAACAAAGGACATACTGCTTCATCTCTTTATAGAGACCAGGCCACCAGTAACGAGCCTGTAAAAGTGAAATCGTGGCAGCCACACCAGCATGTGCAGATGCCACCCCCTCATGTGCTGCAGAAATTAATCAAGGTCTCTCAATTCTATTGGGTAGTTCACGTACACCAATGCCTGGAATATTAACAACAGCATTTAGCGCACTACTCAAGCAGTAACCATATTTAGAAGGAAATCCTTTAGGAAACGGCGTGCCATCAGCCGTAGCTTTTATGGCAGCCGAAATCTCTGTGTCTGGTTTGGAACACGAACGAGTCACTGCGGCCACAGTGGCGACAGCCACTGCTGACTTTGCGGCTTCATCAGCCAAAGTATTCCCAGCAACGTGTATTCCAATGCGCTGGTGTCCAAGTGTATGCACAACATGGACCTTAGGAAGCGTTTCATTCAGATCCGCAACCTTACCCCACAACAATTTATGTTTAATGGTGTTGCCTTTAGAATCTCTGAACCCATTCAACTTCCAATAGTGCAGATATTCATTGAAAGACTGTACACAGTAGTAGGAGTCACAGACCAGCAAGGTCAAAATCGCCGGATCCGCGTGCTCCAACGCTAACAATAGAGCTTTGAGCTCAGCCAGCTGCGCCGCACAATCTCCCAAGGTTTTAGTATAAGTATGTCGGGGGCAGAACACTTCCCCCTTCATCGTGCCACTCACCACTGCACATGCAGCAGAATACTGTTGTTTAGTCCCAACCGCTGGTTGCGCAGAGCCATCGGTATTCATGACCACTTGATATTGGTCAATAGGCAATGTGCCAGCAGGAACTGGGTACTCTATTTCACATTGAAGAAATTCTTGAGTCTGCAGTTTAGGGTCAAATATATAATCTACATCAGTGGCTGTCAAAGACGTAGCCCGTTGTATCCACCGCGGGTGTAAAGCTTTCGAATTAGGAACACTCGCTTTTGTAACAGCCTCTAAAGCCGGAATCGGGGAAACGACAATGATGCGTTGACCCTGGGCAAGCGGTCTTTCTTTAATCACAGCCATCTGTACTGCAGTGAGTATTTTCTCAGTCTGGGCAAATCGTTGTTCTGCAGCAGGATACAAGTGGGACTTGTATGCAATTGGGACTGTCTCACCCTCATTAAAGGTGACATACGTAAACCCAACAGCCCCAGGTATCACCCTGATGACTAAATGTGTCTTATTGTCCCTTGTGTGTAAGTGTTTAACTGCTAAGAGATCAGTCTGTAACTCTCGCAGTATGTGTGTATGCTCAATCGTACAAAATTAACTCGAAAAATTTGGGCGAATCAGTTCGTATAAGGGTTTTATATGCGTAGCATAGTCAGGAATGTAAGTTCTGCCAAAATTCAGAAACCCCAACAATGACTGGAGCTTCCGAACCGTATTAGGAGGCTGCAATAAAGCACATTTCTCCAAAAAATGTGGCGCTAGGCTCTTGCCCTCACTCGATAACTCATATCCCAGGAAAATGACGCTGAGGAAGGCAATCTTTGATTTATTAAAATTAAACTTATAGCCCATATTAGCAAATCCCACAACAATGCGCGATACGCGCCTTAGATATTGCAGAATCTCATCATCTGTCAAATATATGTCATCAACATATGATAACGCTTCAGGGTCCAACTCGTGCAGCATTTCAGTCACACAAGCTGAAAACAGTCCTGGGCTATTTTTATACCCTTGAGGCAAACGACAAAAAAATTTCTGAGAGCCAAACGCACTGAAACTGGTATAGTCCCGACTTTCGGGCGCTATATTTTGGCAGAAAAATCCATTCGAGATATCCAACGTTGTCTTGTATTTTTTACGCACTATATTGTTCATAAGCGCTGCGCTATGTGAATTCTGTATTGCATATGTGCGTGTGTGACTATTCAAATGTCTGTAATCCACCACTATCCTATATGAATGGTCCGGTTTAGCAACCGGAAATAAGGGATTATTCATTGGCGAGACACAGGGCTCAATTACACCCTGGTACTCCAATTGTGTAAGAATTTTCTGAACCGATGCCCTTGCCTCAAATTTAATGGGATACTGCGGCTGTGGCTGAGGTGTGCCCTTTATTGGAATTACATGATAAGGTGATTGTCTATCCCACCCCACGTTATTTCTATATAGGCCGGGAGCCTCTGCTAGAGCCCATGTTTTACCATAGGACTCAGCTAGCTCTCTCGGAACAAGTGGTGAGAAGGAAGGTAATATAACATCCTCCCCAACCGGACAGTCGCGAACAAAGTCAGGTGGCCAATCCTGTTCGGCCAACAGAACATCATATGATTTTACCACATGGTCCCAAAAGATGGCGTGTACAATGCGGTCAATGTCCCCTTCTAATCGTAGAGTCACTTGACATACTCTATCAGGATCAGAGACTCGCATATCCGCCGTTTCGACTTGTATGAAGTCATCAGTTGCTTTCACCTCCAGATGCTCTAGAAGACTCCGGCGAACTATTGTGACCTCTGCTGCGCTGTCTAACAGTGCTAACGCCCATGTCTTGTTCGTCAAGAGAACTCTCTTCTTGAGCGGCATGTCTAACTGAGACTGCTGCCACTTTCTTCTTTTTAAATTGCTGTTTTTGTTGCAGCGGTTTCTCTTCTTGTTTAACAGAAACCTCAGCTGAGCGTTGTGAATCCTGTCTCGGTTTCACGTACTCCGTTCTCCGCTCTGACCGCCCACCTCTCTCACTTCTCTTCTCTGAGGAGTGCTGAAAGGAACGAGATTGGCGTGTATCAGTATATTGATATCTATCAGGCGTCTTCAAATTATCCCTATTCCTGAGATTATACCTATTCTGCGGGGTCTCCGGTTGCGGAGACTGTCCCCCATCTTTTTTAGGTGTTTGCTGTTTCTTTTCCCAGCGCTTTTTTGTACCCTCAGGTTGCTGTTGCTTAGCATTATCTTTATTATTTTTACCCTGCAATTGGGGTTTCTGCGGTCTAGCCCCTAGGCTATCGCGACCAATACTTGAATATGTCTCAGCTATTATTCTCGGAAGTTCCCGCTCTTGATCAATCTGCGGAACATCCCGAAGATGCATTCGCACTGCTAGTGCTACTGCCTCTCCCTTGAGATTACTCAAGATAATAGAAGAAACCGTGGCAAAATTGCCCATTAACTGCATGCCCAAATCTAAGGCAGGGGCAGCCCCATATTCATCTTGAATTTGTTTAAGCACTTCCGGTAAATTAGCTAAAGTCGGTGTACCGTGTGCTGTAGTGTAGAGCGCGGCAAACACCGTGCCCCAAGTATTACAAAGGTCCACCAGAGGAACCATCCCATACGGCAAACACATCGTCAAAATTCTATGTTTATCCTGAGGTCCCGTATGGGGAAATACTGCTTCCAGCGTATTAATTTTTTGCGCCAGCCAAAATGGAGTCTCCTCACGTTTAGCCAGTACCTTGCCCATAACTGAGTGTACAGTGGCCGGATTGATTCCCGGAACCACTGCTTGTGGGTGCGCCGGAGCAGCACGCGCTGCGTTAGTATTTAATGTCTGCATCACAAACTGAACCAGTCTTCTGTATGTTGTTGCTAAGTCTATATATAAACGACGCACATCAGCCACTGCCAAATTTGCAACCGCAGGATATGGGGTGTAAGTAGCCAATAAAGGCCAGGTCGGACCATCATTACTCAACGGACCTAACCTCACTTGTGCTACTGTATGTGGGAGGGCGCCATCAAGCCAATTATGGTGTTCTTGATAAGATAGAGGTATCTCTAAGTAAGCGTAAGCCCTGTATTGTCCAGGGACATTCGCAACAGTGTATTCGTGAAAAGTATTTGTACCCCCATCAGCTGCTGGAAATACGACCCAAGAATAAAAAAGTTCTGTCCTATAGGCTGCATGGGCGTCCACCACAAAAGTTACTGGACCCCTCTGGACTGTCAGTCCATGTGCTATCAGATGTCCTGTGAGCGGGTGACGCATATTGATTGCTATATTCACTACATTAGGATTCGCCATTTGTAAAAAATAGCTCTAGGTCAGAGAAGGCACACCAATATCGGGGTTTTTCCTTTCAAAGTTCAAGCTTGAACAACCAACCACTAAGCAATAGGACGTACCTATCCCGTGGTGGCGGAAACCCTCAGCCCCACGGACGTCTCCGCGCACGGAACCGAGGAGTCAAAATATATATGAGACCGAGAGAGTCAGTCGGACCTAAACATTAGAGCCAGACCAATCGTTGGCGGCGCCATGTTGCGTTGGCTCTCATTATCCTAAATGAGACTACTGGATTTCTAGGCAGCAGGATCTATAACGGTGTGGGGGACTGAGTCTGACCCACTTGTAAAGAACTCTGTCACCCTAAATCCGGTTTTTGCTCCGGCTAACTAGCAGTGCCTCATTTCTCCCATGGGGAAGAAATGATTAGGCAGCCGAGCGCATGACATCTTTGGTACTTCTCAGGGAAGTCGTGGTCACTCAGATCCAAACCAACTCTCTCATTTACAATATGGTCTCATATACAAATGACAAAGACAGTATAAGTTTTATATAATGTTTTAATAAAACTACAGTATTTTAGATAATAAGGCGTGAGCCGCAATAACCAGAACAATACAACATAGTAGGATTGAAATAGTCACCAGGAGAGTAAAACATAAGAACAAAGCTATCATATTGCCTAACAGTTTCTACTCTCCCTCTGCTTGTTCTATTTAGAGCACAGCATGTTAAGCTTCTAGCTTGCCTTTCTGAATCACTGGGGAGACATAAGCCCTCATACCTGAGCAAAGGCCTGTGATCTGGTTCAGCATCTGCAACGAGGCAGTCAGCGTCTAGTTGTGGGTCTCTGGTCGGAATCTCCCTCTTCCATGTATTGGGACAAGGAAGTGATTTTATAACTAACATGTCATCGTGATCACAAAATGTCCCTACGCAGGAATGCCAAATCTAAACTACCACGTCTATCGGCAATGTACCAGACTGTATCCTTGACTGAAGCAAAGAGTGAATATGTTATGAAGAACTCCAGTGCTGAAGTAGGCAAAACAGTGTGATATGAATAAAAAACAACACCGTAAAACTGGCTATTTGAAAAATAACAGTACGAAGCCTAATAAAAAGCATTTAGAGCAAAGTGCACAGAGGCTCTAAGCTGTCAGCAAATGAATAAAATATATTCAGGGCAAAGTGCACAAAGGCCTAAAGCCTGAAGTTAATGCGCAAAGTATACGTAAAACTAACCACACTACAATATAATAAAATCATACAGGAAGAATATCAAAGGCTTATTCCAAAATACTAGCAGACCACAGTTTATTTTATTAATTTTGATCTAGGGCGGCAGATGCACTTCTCACTGTTCCTCTTCACTGCTTACAGATCTTATCCAGGAATAGACATGATAGGGGGCACAAGAGAACTACTAGATGCTATATTGACAGTTCATGTTGGGATGAGGCCAATTTCAAACCCGCTCCAGTTATATGGGACTGTGGCCTGAGGAAATGCGAAACATGGCACTTCTATCACACACTTTTGGAAGATAAAACCTATGAAAAGTCAATAGAGTCAATAGTCACACAGATGAAAAACTACTATATGATGGACAACAACAGAATATCAGAGACCACACTTTGGGATGCATTTGAAAACGTGGTTAAGAGAAATGAATAGCTGCCAAAATAATTCAAAGAATAATGTGGAACATTACAAGATTGAACATTTAGAAAGAGCTATCATTAACAAAACGGCATAACACAGAGAAATACTCTATTAGAACACTGATGGAGGTAATGGTTCTTAGAAGTCAGCTGAAAACATTCAATACACTAATGAAAGAAAAATAAAAAGGGCCTTCCTACAACTGAAGCAGAGATGGGGAATTCCAATAGCCCAAAAAACAGGACATACTGTTTGAGGTCAAGGACAAGAAGTTTAGCTATTCATTTACATTACCTCATTTACAAAGCAGAGAAAGGAATCGTCTGCAGTTGAGGTAATATTTGTATCCACGTCTTAATGCTGTTTGAACTTGGATTTATGGTTCAACAATGCAAAGCCTTTATTTTTTAGCTTGAGAGTTCTAAATAAATGTATCCTCTGATTGCACTACTGACAGTGGTTAAAGTAAAAAAGAATGTGTACACTTTTGCAAAGTTTAAAATATGAAGCAATGTATAATGCTCTCTGATTATATGCAGATATTTGCAGAGGCTTGATTGCAAGATTGATGACTTTTTGCTTTCAAACTAAAATGTTCACAAAAAAATGCAACTAGGGAAAAAGATAGTTTAGCTAAACTACTGCGAAAGGTTAGGTACCATCTCTTTGAAGCATCGTTTAGTAAAATGTGTTTATGCATGCTAGTATTTCCCAAACATATTCATAATGGAATGTCAGTGTAACCAGTTTCAACAAAACAATGGGAAACATGAATATAAACAAGCATTGGCAAAGCCAATAGGTCCGAGGTTGATGGCCAGTCTTTTGGTTTTGTCAATGCATGTCTTGTTTTGAACTGCCTCTTGTAAACCTTTATTGTTGTAAGAGCTGCTGGGTCCTCACCATTGTAACAAATATTAGCAAAAAGCAGCAATACGATTTGGTCCCAAAAAAGCACAAATTGCCACAATAGTTCCTGACACTGAACAAAACTACTTTATGTGCCGATATGCTTCTTGTGAAAGGGCAGATTGCGATCATTGTAATGTAATGTAACATGGATTGGGAAAGCGTGTAAATTGTCACATGTGAGTGTATCCAGGCACTGAGTAGGAGGGGGTTCTGTAAGTAGGATCGGTCACAGTGAAGCCAGCTGAGAGATGGATAGAGAAGGATATATTTTTAATAAAACAAAAGGTCTTGGTTAACCAGACCTCATTATAGGCCCAATTCTTAAAGAAAGTCACAAAAGTGCACCCATGTTATATGTCTTTGCATTAGTGCAGATTTACGTATTTCTTGAATTCACAAGAATTTAAAGAAGTAGACCAGGACATCTTAGTGCTAGAAAACATTTGTGAACTGTATTTCAGCACAAGCAAATATGCAGGTGTAGATTTGCTCATGCGAAAATCTGTTGAGTGTTTACAAGTTCACTTTCCCATTAACCACTTTTTTTTCCAACTCAGGAAAACGTTTTACTTTTGACCGTTGTCAGGAGTGAACTTCTAACCTTTCTCAGTATGGGAAATGAAAAGAGAAAAGCTGGTGAAAACCCTTAAAATATGCAAGTAAAGTAGGTTTGCACAGACTAAAAAGGGCATTCTAATCTTGGAACTATTGTTTACTACTACCTCCTGTCCCTGTATGTAGATCTGCGTAAAGGTGGCAAAATAAAGAAATTGCTTGTATTCATGCTCCTTTATACTATGAGCCCTGGCAGAATCAGAGAGGCTCTTATCAGAGCTCTAATATGATGAGATTTCTACCATAATTTGTCGCCGTGATACACAACACCAAAGGGACAAGTAGATTTTTTTACAGGACAGGCAGATTTATGAAGTAAGCTATCCCATGGACAATTAGATATTTTATTAAATTCCACACCCCTGGTTGAAGCATAATTTTTATGAGAAGGCTAATGAGGATGACAAATTATTAGCAATTAGATTGAGAATGGTTAGGCAAAGACAAGGTAACCAAAGATGGCACTAAAAGTACCTCTGAAAAAAGGAAGAATTTGTCAAATTCTTCAGCAAATTATAGGCTAATGAAGCTAAGAATAGTGCAGCAGTGGATGCATTTTTCAAGACCTAAAGTTGCCAAAATTGGACCCACAGGATTGTCAATTAGAGGTCCCAGTAACCACTGAGGAAGTGACCACAGTGGTCAAGTACCCCCTACTGAACAAAGCACCCAGTTCATATCAGCTGACAGATCACTTTTACAAACTTTACGCCAATGTTTTGATAACCCAACTAGTTAACCTATACAACTCTTTCAGAGAGACAGAGGCTGTAACCCTCAATAACAGGTGAAGATAACATCTCCCTGATCCTTAAAGAGGACAAAACCAAAGAATACTGCTCATTCTACAAGTAGATCACCCTACAGAATAAATTGGAAGACCTGATGTCAAGACAGGTAGACTCCTTTCAATCTGACTGGTTAATGCAAGAACTTTGATAATATGAGGCGAGTACTACATCCCCTTGAAAAATCCAATAAATGGAAAGTACCAATGATTATACTTGTACTGGATGCAGAAAGGGCATTTAATCGAGTTGGGTTTCTTTTGGTTTAGAAAAAATACTTGAAAAAGTGGGAGTGAGACCACTAATAATGAAATATAACAAAATCTAGCTGGGCAAATTATGATAAGCCAACATCTATACTGAACAAAAGGGGTGGGTAAAGGCCTTTCGCATTACACAAGGGAGCACATCACAGAAGCCCCCTTTTCCCAGTCCTCCTTAGTTTATCAATACTTGGTCAGAAAAATCAGACTGGAGAGAGGGGTAGAAGGGATGCCATCTGTGTGGGGGATGTGTGCGAGGATGAGTGGGAAGTGCTTCAAATGCACTTCTCTGCAGATTTTAACAATAACCCAGCCAGAAACATCTATCCTTACGATGGTATGAATACTCAAGAACTATGGTGCGATATGAGGTCTTAAAATAAACTTTGAAAAATCTGAAATGTTCGGCATTGAGATTTCACAAGCAAGACGGGGGAAGAACTCACCATTTTCATAGTCCGAAGACAAAATAAAATACTTAGGTATAAACATTAAACAGACATTTCAGGGACTATACAAGGTCAATTACCTTCAGCTATGGTCCGATATGAAAAGATCTTAATAAACCACAAGGACTATGTTGGGGCGAATTTCCAAAAATAGCAAGATCCACTCTCAGAAGCAACAAGATGGAGAGATGTCTGGCACTACCAAATTTTGAGGCATAATATAAAGTGGCACCACTGACGATCATCTTCGGATGGTCTTTATATGAATTGGAAAAATACTGGACACAAGCGGAAAAGGGAATTGTGGCACATCACCTGTGGAATTTACTATGGTTACCCGAAATGTATAGGCCAGCTATTGCATATGTCTTAGAGATAACTCACACACTATTCGAGATATGGGATGATGTTTCGAAGAACCCCTACATTACCTCCTTCCCCTTCCCTTATATACACATTCATGATAACCCAGATTTCGAATCAGCTAATAAAGGGGAAACATTCACACAGTTGGAAAAAGGTGAATTATGAACGGTGAAAGATATGTACAAACCAGGCAAAATTAAGAAGTTAGAAAAATGCAAAAGCAATTTTAAATCGAGAGGTAACTCAACACTTCAAAACAAGCAAATAAAACACTGACTCCTTCCGCCTACAGTTTCAAATATGGGCATAGAAGTTTGACGGAATTTGAGAAACTCTTTACAACCTACGGGACTGTGAGGGGACTGATAACAAATATATGAAAAATACTACTGAACTTACCAACTACCCTGAAATGGCTATATCTGAAAGCATTGGGGAAAGGTTTGGGGAAAGAAATTGAATCCAATTAGTGGTAAAGGTTGTAGCGGGATATACCTAAAGTGACCCATAGAATGCAAGAATAAGAAATACTCTGCAAACTTCTCTCAAGTCAGTACAGGACCCAGAGACATTACACATGATGTTCCCAGAAGTAGGCCCACCATGTTGGTGAGGGTATGGGGAAACACTTGGTGACATATGCATATGATGGAGCTGTCCTGTACCAACTACCTGTTAGAAAGATATCCTAAGTTATAGTAGGAAAGTAGTAGGATATCCTATACTTGAAGAACCTGGAATCATGATGTTAGGTATGAGACCACAGAGCGTGGATGGGACTTTTGTGTTTCCTAAGAGTGTTTGCGACAGGCAATGGATTTCCCTGCTTGTTCTGCCACTCAACTCTAAAGACATCAGGGACCCACACACACTGAACTTGTTTATGGGAACAGTCTCGCTCCTAATTCAAACTGTGCAATACATTTATTACAAGTGGCTTTAACAAATCCTAACTTTCTGCCATCTGAACATCACACCTCAGCTGCCTCTTCCGAGGCATTTCACGCTTTAGCTTCAATTATCTCACTTACTACAGCAGTGATCCTGTGACTGAGCCGTCCTTATCTGAGTTTACTTAAGGTAGGCACCAGGCCCAGTTTTGATGTGAACCTGAGCTACGCCCTTTCTTCACAACCTCACCCAGTCATTTCAGTCAATCACCACCACAGCCCATTCCTTTGTTCCACATCCTGTTTTGTTTGGACAGCTGGTCCCTCGCCAGCTGTCCCTTCCGGCAGAGGGTTAGAGTTGAGCCAGTCAGTTGACTCAATCAGTTATTAGTTAAGGTTTCTCACATGGCGCAAAGTTATGCAAAACACTGCGTCGATTTACTAACCATTATAAGCGCATGAAGGCGCATTGCAAAACTGCAGCGCCGCACCACCCTTACTAATAATGCCCAATCTTTCTTGGGTTGTTGCACCTGAATGTCATTGCAAAACAGATAAGCTTGTCTGTAAATACCTTCACGAAGTAAGCCCTTTCCTTTGTAAGCTTCGTAGCTAGTAGTGGTGCAGCAGGTGCAGTGACACTGGGGTCCTGGACAGACGGGAGGGGACAGCATTGCATAGCTGTAATTATTTTAGAGATTTCCACTGAGAATTAAACACTGGGCCTGCCTAGCACCCAACTCTCTATGTACTAATTGGGAAAGGTGGATGGGGAGCAGGGGAGTGGAGGATAAAGAGGGAATGGAGAAAAGAGTGGAAAGAGAGGAAAAAGAAGGAGGAAGAAAGGAGAGGAAAAAGTGAAAGAATTGAAGAAGAGGATAATGATGAGAGGAAAATGAGAAAGTAGATAAGGAAAACCAAAAGGGGCAAGAGAAGATGACAAGAAAGGCAAGAAATATAGATGCTAAGGAGAGACGGGAGGAAGAAAATAAGAATGAGTTGGAGACAAAGGTAGACGGAGACGAGAAACTGACGGAGATATGACGGTGAGAACAAGAGACGGGTAGAATAAGGAACTTGGAGACCCATAAGCTGGGATACAGCTATCAGTGGTTCATCAGAGACACTATGATGCAAGGGGCCCACTGCAACCCGATCATTTTAATCTTTTAAGGCAACCCCCTCTATTACCTGCATTAGGGCTCATGACACTGAGGCGACGCCACTCGCCACCGTGGAAAACGTACCCGGACCTTACTTAAGGTTCAAACCTCGGCAGAACTTATGTGGTTCCGGTGTTGGGCCTGGTCTCTGTGACAGACAGCAGAGAGCCCTCACGGCCTGTTCCCAGAGGGCCGCATCTGTGGGTTCTGTACATCAGTCCTTGGCAAACCGCTGAGTGACACTCACAGCATACCAAGAAAATAATGACAAGGACATTAATATGCATGTTCGGCCTTAATGCAATTTTTTGGTATATATTTATATTCCTCGCCAAATGTACTCGATATTTTCTTTGATTTTAATGCGTTTGCACCGTTTCCAGTGCTTGCTCAAGCTGACGTTAGTGTCCGAAGAGCATGACTTGCTGGTTCAGTGGACTCAGTGGGGCGCGCTCAGTCGACAGCAGCACTTAAAATCCACACAATAAGGAGGCAAGCTCACTCAGCCACACCCTCTCACCCACCAGGCCAGGCGCTGACCGCTCTGTTTTCTAGTGTTGGCTTTATCCGCATAGATTCTGCACATGAGTTGACATGGGCAGGCCTAAAAGCAGCTGTTTCTCCCTTACATTTTACATACAGCAGAACATATTTTAAAAAAAAAAAGTCTATTCAATCCTCTGACGTAACTTCAGAAAATAGTACTACATGAGAGATGATCTGTTTAATACAACAATCCCTCCCACGCTCTGCGCCATCCTCGGACCACAATATTCTCATGGGCACCTTCAAAACAGGCCCGCAGGAAGCACTTGACTTAAAATAGAAGACGAACTTGCATTCCAGAAACAAGTCAGCATAGCGGGACACTGCTCTACAAGGCAAAAAAGCTGTAACAGTGGACGAAAAATACTTGCACACTTCGCAAAAAGAGCTACCTCAGCTATAGGAGGAAACGAGGTGCCCTGCAGCTTGTCACAACCCCATCTTGTGCCCTCTGTGCGGTGGGTTTTACTTGCCGGGCTCATGTCACCATTCCCTTGTGGTGCCTCCCTGCCCCAAGTACTCACCATCATGGTTCCCTTGTGACACGCTCCAGGCCTGAGTTCTCTATGACTTTCCCCCTCCTGGGAAGCCTGAATCATTGACTCTCCTGGTTTGTTGCTATGCAAGTTTCATCTAATTTGCACCTGCAGATTTCGCATGTCTATTTGGGATAGTCACGTTTCCACCGTGAACCATTGAACTGTACCATAATGCACTTGGGGTTCCGTTGTACTTGTGATTTGTGTCAATTACTGTTTGCACCTGCTACCTGCCATGCCTCATGTCTGTTGTTATGTAATACCTGATTCTCCCCAGTTTCATTAGAATATTCCACTCTTCAACGTGGGACACATGCCCTTCTGGATCACTCTTGGCTTCCTGAATAAGTACCCCTCTATGAACTTGCATCGATGTTTGGCCTCTAACCTGTTCCCGTCATGAACAAGCATTGTTCCTACACTCACCTTTAAGTGTTCCAGGCCAGCGCATCTCGCTTCTCTGTGCTCATCTCCTGAGTCGCCCAGAGTTTCTAGCATTCTAGTCTTCCAAGCCTTTTCTGATGATTCTGTGATTTTGGCGCCAGTGACATTTCCAATGTCTTTCTTCATGAGTTACGATACCACCTCTTCTTGAACTTCTTTCATCAAGTTTCCTGCCACCTTTGGATTCCAGTTCAAGTACTGTGAAGGCTAAGTACTTTATTCTCAGGTTAGTGTGCACTGATCCATGGACTAGCAACATTTCAAGACTTATTCCTTGAGCACGTTTTGAATTTTGAAAATTATTGGAGTATGGAATCCTCCCCTTGAGAACCAGTATCTGGATTCTTTCATTGCTCTGAAGTCTTAATACACAAACTGAGTCTGTCGTGTTTTGTGACATGCTAAATCTAGTAACTTGGGACATGTTCCTAGAGACTGGAGTTGGATTTATGTAGAATTGGAATTCTGTATGTTCCGAAGTTCCAGAAGATCACCAGTTATTCTTGAATCTATTTCTGCTCTCTGTCATGCAATGTTTATGATGATGCCTATAAGTGTACCAGATGTGTAAACTATTGTCAGAGATTCTAAGTAGAGAACCTATGGGTAACATTGTTTCTGATGGATACAACTACCTGTGGATTCCTCACCTTATGTCTTGTTGTACTTGTTACAATGTCTCCGCCACAAATTAGGTTTTAAGCCTTGTTGTGAGTGCGGGGGTCGTATGTCAGTCACGGACCCTCATGAAGACTGTTTGTGGTGTCTGAGTTCGGACTACGACGTCAAAGGGTGCGTGTCTTGCCAGAGGATGAATCCAAAGGTGTTAAAAGAAAGACAGGCTAAACTCTTCTTAGCAAAAGCTAAGGGAGGACACAAGAGTCATCAGAGATCTAAGACAAGGGACTCTTCTTTTCATAAGTGGTCGAGATCACACAAGAAGCGGCGCTGGCATGATTCTCGATGCTGTTCTTCTAGAGATCGGTCTCGATCTCGGTCCCCTTCAAGACGATGTCATACGGCGTGGGAGGTCAGTCTGACTGTTACTCCCCAGCCTCAGAGTCCTCAGGCTTCCCCAGTGCCATCACTGATCGAGGTTGTTGAGTCCCCGACAAGTCCTCTGACTCAATTTTCACCTGTGTTGGTTCAGGAGCTGGTGGTGCAGGTTTCGGATCCGACCCAAGCGCTGCAAGACGAACAGAGATCCAGCTTTTCTAAATGCTATGTTCAGCATTCTTAACAAAGCTATGGCCCCTGCTGGTGCACAGGCTGGTCCCACGGGTTCATTAGAATTCTTCTTGGCTTCGCCGGCTCCATACATGTCAGCTCCATATATGCCTTTCTATCAGGCTGAGGGTGCTGGTTTGGCACTGATAACGTCGTTGCCTCAAATGATGCAGACGGCGTCTATGGAGTCAATACCGGCGCTGGATGGGTCCCGTTCGGGACGCAGTATATCTCCATCATCTCCTATGCCACGTCTATCTGTCTTGAAGCCAGCGTCGTCAACGTTGGCTAACTCAATGTCGATGCCTAAATTGGAGGCCAGACTGAGATCGAGGAGGAGAGCATTGAGACTCTTGGAAGAGCAGGAATACCAGTGGCAGTTATTAGAGGAAGGAGAGATTTCTGAGCCTTTGGGAGAGTTTCAGGGTCTGGACTCAGCTAGTGGACTGGATACCTCCCCTGAGTGGGTTCTTTCATCCTCCGTTGAATTTACAGAGGAGGCAGCCTCCTATCACATTGTCATAAGGAAGGCTGCAGAATTTTTTAAGCTTCCATTGCCATCTTCGGAAGTAAAGAAAAACATTTTGATGGAGGTGTTGCATCCTTCCTCCACTTCTGCTCCCTTTCAAATATGCTCTTACTGAGCCTATTTTGAACATTTGGAGAAAGCCTGTTACTTCTCCAGCGGTGTCCAGGACTGTAGCAAGGAGGTACAGGGTTGCTCTTGGGGATCCTGGATTTTTATCCCAACATCTGACTCCTGAGAGCTTGGTGGTCCAGGCTTCTTGTTCTGCTCATTTTGCACCTGGCTTGTTTCCTGCTAGTCCATCGGACAGGGTGTCCAAGAGAATGGAGCAGGCCGCAAAGAAGACTTTCTCCTCTTGTAGTATGGCCCTAAAATCAGTCAATGCTACCTGTATGCTGTGGAGGTATGTTCATGCCCTGATGGACACGGCTACAGCTGTGGTGCCTAACTTCCCTTAGGATATGCAGGGGCAGTTTGATGAGCTCCTTTTGGACACTCTTGTAGGGGCCAAGCAGATCATCCAGTCTGGTCTGAATACAGCAGACTCAGTAGCCAGGGCAATGGGTACTTCGGTGGCCACCAGGAGGCATGCGTGGCTTAGGTCTTCTGGATTTTCAACGGACGTTCAAGCAACTTTATTGGACCTCCTGTTTGACGGCGAAAAGTTGTTTGGGTCCAAGGCGGACTCTGCTTTAGAACGTTTCAAAGATAGCAGGGCTACTGCAAGATCTTTGGGGAACTACAGGCATCTGCATCTACTCCCTTCGGATCCTTTCGGACGTTTAGGGGGTTTGGCCGTGGATCTGTTTATCGTGGAAGGCATGAGTCCAGCACTCAACAGCCTGCGAACATTCTCTATAGATCATTTAGAGGGCGGGGAGGGTTATGACACAAGGAGCCACCCAGCAGCACCCTGCCTCATTCTCTTCCTCTGGGGGAACACAACAAGGGAAGCAGCCCTAGTTTTCCATCCATCTTAAGTCATGCTCCTCCCGTAGGGGGCAGGATATTTCATTGTCTCCACGAGTAAGAGTTAGTCACATCGGACTCTTGGGTGCTAAATATTGTGGGGAACGGTTATGCCCTTCCTTTTCAGGAGTTTCCCTCTCCCAACCCTCCCGTCATTCCTTTTGTTCAGAAGATCATCTCCTGTTGCTGCAACAGGAGGTTCAAGTCCTTTTATCAAAAGGTGCAGTGGAGTTGGTTCCAGAGCAGGAAAGGGGTCAGGGATGCTATTCGAGATATTGCCTGATTCCCAAGAAGGATGGTCGATTGACACCTATCCTGGACCTAAGGATTTTGAATTGGTTCCTCAAACAGGAGAAGTTCAAAATGCTGACCATAGCGCAAGTGCTTCTGGCGTTAAACAAGGAAAATTGGATGGTGTCTCTCGACTTGCAGGATGCTTATTTTCATATCCCCATCCTGAAGTCGCATAGGAAGTATCTCCGGATTGTGGTGGGTTGCAACACTACCAGTTTGCGGTCCTTCCTTTTGGTCTTACTTCCGCACCTCAAGTCTTCACGAATGGGATGGCGGTGGTTGCAGCAATCCTCAGAAGGAAGGGAGTATCTGTATTCCCTTACCTGGATGATTGGCTGGCAAGACACGCACCCTTTGATGTCGTGGTTCGAACTCAGACATCACAGTCTTCATGAGGGCCCGTGATTGACATATGACCCAGCACTCACGACAAGGCTTAAAACCTGATTTCTTTGGCGGAGACATTGTAACAAGTACAAGACATAAGATGAGGAATCCACAGGTAGCTACTGTATCCACTAGAAAAAGCGTTACCGAAGGTAAGTAACTTGTTCATTTTGTTGTTTTTAGTTTATCACATCTGCATTGAGGATATCAAGTTCCAGAGAGTCCCGACACTTGTATGCCGCACATGAGGCAGCTGCACAGTTCCTGCAGTGATGTGGGTTCATCTTTTTTTTGTTTTATCCCATTCCCCTTTCCCCTCTGGGGCCAGTCTGTGGAACTAGACAGTTGTTACTTGTTGCACTAGACTGCCCCAGCTGGCATTGGAGGTTGAGCATCGCCCCTGCGGTTGGAACCAGGTGAGTGTGTGACACAGCTGAGGTGAAATACATGGCCAATTCAATGGAGCATTGGAATCTATTGGCAGCATTTTTTCCAGACATTTATTAACATGTCACATAATCCTGGTTGCATCGTTGACATATCACAACAGATGCCAATGGTAGAGGAGCAGGAACTGACGTCAGAGAATTTATTTCCTGGAATATCAGTTGTAAATGCTTTGGCTCTGCTTGATGTACACTGGGATACCTTTACTATTTTTGGCAAAGCTGTCTCTTGCCTCTTCTGAAACTAAACATGTCCAACGTCCAACCAACCCAATTTTGCTAAGGCTTCAAAAAATGCAGTTTACATACACTTTCTGCAGAATCCTGTTGGGGTCTGCCAAATACGAGGATTTCAGACTATTCACAGGCACAGGAGATGTGCTTGTCTCCAATATGGATGATCACCTATGAATGTGGCTTGAGTGCAATGGTGTAGGGGTTAGACTTTATTAGATCTATTGGTAATTTCCATCTGTCAACCAGGCCACGTTCCTTGATGACCTTCAACAAACTTGGCTTTACATGAGTTATACCAACAGTGTGACAGGTAGAAACCCACATCAGAACAAGAAAGACATTCACATGTGCAGGGAACACACCATCCAATATTGGGAAAGGAACATGTACAGAGGGACAAGGAACACACCAACAAAGCAACAGTGAGACACTTCATGTAGGGAGCTGGGTTCTGGTTGCAGTATTCTCTCACTTTTTGACTGGTGTTTAGATGCAACTTCGACTGAAGTGCTCTGGGTTTCTGCTAACCAGGTCCCCAGTGCTAGTGTTCCTTTCCTAAAACAATACACCTGGTCACTTGATCCCCAAGTGAGCAGGCACTCCAGCCCCCTTTAAGTCCCTAGAAAATGGGTACTGAAAAAGACCCCTCAGAGCTGCAGCACAACTTGTGCACTCTGAGGGACCCAGCACCAACCTTATGCAGACTGTCATTGCATGTTGCGGGACAAGGTGCTTCCAAACTTGAAAACACTACATGGCACACACTTGTGTGCCATGTCCCCTAAAACACTGCTTGTAATACGTGAAAGTCAGCCCTGCAACAGTCCTTCATTCAGCCCTAAGGCAGCGTGCATGATATTACAACTGAAGGCATATATGCATGAGCATATGTGTCCCTACTATGAATTTGTTGATTCTTAGACATAGTAAGTGTACAGGGAAACAATTTTGAATACATGTGCTGAACACTGGTCACTAAGAGTTCCACAGCTACATGATCACTTCTCTGAACCTAGGATATTTGGTATAAAACATCTCATATTAATATTAATAAACCCTCAATGATTCTAGTGATGAATTCATTACTACATGCACCCAGAGGGTACATTAGAGATGCCCCCTGAAAAACCTACCAACTGCTGGTGAGCTCGCTGACTGGTTCTGGACAGTCTGCCACCAAAAGACAAGAATCTGACCTCCCAGGGGGATATCCTCTGCTTCTGAGAGTTCAGAAATAAAAGCCTTTCCGAGCTGGGGAGTTACCCACCCCTCCCCACAGGATGGCCTGCATTCCAAGGCAGGAGCTTCCAAGATGGTCACCACCTTTGGTATACAGATCTGGCCTTAATCAGAGGAAAATGCCAACAGCCCCAGGGCCTATCTGGCACCTTGAGAGGCGGGAAATTAGTTATGCTGGAGGTGTGTCACACTTTCAGACTGGGAACACCCCTAGGAAGGCCAGCCTGAAGTGGATACGACTTAGAGAATTCCACCATGCTTGTGGTGGAATTTAGGACCTCAGGACAAGGTGATGCCCACTCCTCACATGAAGTGGTCATCTAGGGGGTGTAGTGACCCCGAGGGTAAGTAGTCTGTTGGCTACTACCCTTGACTCCCCTTAACTCCCCTAAATTGAGTATTTAGTGGACCCCCTGATACCAGATCCTCAGATCTTCAATGGACAGAAAAGGAGAATTGGACAAGATGCCTGCTAAACCCAAGAACCGAGGAGTATGACTGACTTGGCGCCAACCCTCCCAGCCTGCCTGCTAGACTGACGCGCAAGGAGCAACTGACCTGTCCTGCCGCTGCAGTTTCCAAGAAACTGGGAGAGCTGCGGTGCTCCGCAAATCACTAAGAAGAATTCCCTTGGAGTGGAGGAGCTGCTCCCCTGTATCCGCAGGCACCCAAGAAAGAACTGAGAGGACGGGACTGCCAAAAACCCGACGCCTGTCAGTTTGGGCCCCCAGTCCACACCTGCAGAGTGTTTCTGCAGACCCCCCTGCAACCATGAGGATCTCTAGTGCTGGACCTGATGACGGAAGACACCCCTGCACCCATGCCCTACAGCCCGAGGAGGAGTGGACTGACGGTGTCCCCACATGCCCAAGGACCTCACTGGTTGAGCCCCCCTGTGGGTTCTCCTGGACTGTCCTTCCAGTCCATCCCTGCGTTGACTTTGTAATCGGACCTTTCCCTATAGACTTGAATGGGACAGCCAACGCCGTAACACACCTCTGCACCCGGACGCACCAGAGCTTCCTGAGGTGACCTTAGACCTTGCCCCAAAACCCCCTTAAGTCCATGAGATTGGTCCCATAAATCATTGTACTTTACTTGGATTGTCGTCTTTGTTTTCCTCCTTTGGATTGGATAGCAGCTTCCTGAAAATGCACTGTGAGCTTTTGAAAACTATAAAAATTCATAACTCAAAAAGTACATAAAAGTGTGTGTTATATTTATAAATTGGTGTTGGATTTCTATATTGAGTGCGTGCCTTATTTACCGCAGGAGTGTGTGCCTTACATGCTTAGCACTACCCTCTGACATGCCTAACTGCTTGACCACACTACCCAAAAAGAGAGCATTTGAGAATTGCTTGGACTCTTTGCACAGTGTACTTCATTTTGGTCCACTATATATAGAGCCAGCTTCCTATACTGTAGTGGGACAAGGAATACATCAACATTGAGACAAGAAAAGATGTACAGCAGGACAAGGAACAATCCAACTCTAAGACAGGAAAAAACTGTAGTGCGAAAAAGAATACACCAACACCAACACTGGGAAAGGGAAACACACAGAGCGACAAGGAAGACATAGGTTCCTACTAAGAGTATACAATGGGATAAGGATCCTTAACAAACACTAGTGATGCATAACTTAGGAAACACCACTGGGCTAAAACCAACAACCAGCAAACATAATTTGAAAAACACTGGAGCATGATAATGTGACACACTATATCTTGCAAAAGACTTAGGCCCAGATTTAAGAGGGCTTAGCACAATCTACCAACACATTAGCGTCATTTGTTTTACACTGATGTGGCATTAAATGGCCAAAAATGCTGGGCCACATTTAAAAAGTGGTGCAATGCATGCAATGCATGCATTGCGCCAATTTATAATCTTTTGCGCTACATTATGTTTGTGCCAGGCATAATGTATGCAAAGGGGGCAATCCCCTAATTGGGGGGGGGGTACAAAGATTTCTTTGCATCATTTTTTGGCACTTTTAACGTCTGATCAGAGCAGGCATTAAAAGGAGGCATAGCATTGTTTACAATGGGCCTCAATGGGCTGTGCAGGGTTAGAGTAAAAAAAAATTATGCTAGTCCCGCAAAGTCCTGACCTGGCGTAAAAAACTTGAGGCTAGTCTCTCTAACTACCGCCATGGTGCGCCATATCTTAGATACAGCGCACACATGGTAGCATTAGTGGGGGGACTAAGGGATGCAAGAAAAGTGGCACTGCACTGGGTGCAGCGCCACTTTTCTTAAATCAGGCCCTTAGTGCAAGCACTTTCCCCCGAGTAGAGAATAGCACATGTAGGAAAAGGCTCCTGAAGGAAAACCAACTCAATTTCAACATTGATGGACATCTAGCTGCTACAGTTAATATAATATATCCGGGTCACAATTGTGTGGTGGCAGGAAGTTAGTGATTCCTTGCAGCTTCCTCTCTGGGCCAGGACGTGTCATATATAGCTAGGCCTCTTTTTTCTAGTCTAGCAGCCAAAGAGGACATTCGTGGTAATGCTCCTCTCAACACCTTTTTGGGTTCTACTTCTTCCACCACATTCCTGCAAACTTGTTTCCTTAGTACTGGAGCAACTCTTCAATACTACTTTATCTACCTAGTGATATATGAGGACCATAGAGGTATTAGAGGCCTTAAATGACAATGCCACTCTCGCTGCCAAAAGTTCGGCTCAGTTTTTGGAGGGCTTCCAGCAGAAGTTCTGGGCACAATATTGTATGAAGCTAAAGGTGTACAGTGAGTTACCGCACATACATTTGGCTAAGTTTGTGGTTGACCTAATGGTCGCTGGGACCATTTTGTGACGAGAAGCAGAGGAGTTGTGTATGGTAGGGGGTGCAGATGTGGTATCCGGTAGTGTGATGGGAGACTGAAGGGGTGATTTTTTCTGGCCTGAAGACCTGCCACTGAACATATATTTTGACAATGAATAGATTGTGCATTTTCTGACAACCATTAATGGTGATATTGCAAACCTGGTTCGACATAGGAAAGTATTTTTGTGGCTAGTGTGGAATTTTGGGAAACCAGCGTTGGTAAAATTAGGATGGTTCAAAAGTTCCAGATTGTAATGGGTTGCAATCTGACCTACCTCATCAATATTCATGAGGTAAATCACAAATTATGACTTACAACGCTCGTTAGTCATGGGACGTTGGTCTGCTAATGTCAACAGGCCATCATGTCTGTGATTACTTTTAAATGAAGTCCATTCTTTTTAAATGCAGCCATTTTCACTTGAACCAAACTACCCTGCATTGAAGGAAAACAATTTACTTTTCTTAAGAAGTTTGTTTGACGTTTGGTAGTGGTCCCCCAGACCAATGCCCATTCCCAAACAAATTTTTATTTACATCCACAAAAGGGGAAGGGGTCCCACTTTGCGATAGGTTACCACCTCCTTTGAGGAGTTGGTAACATATCAATGTTTTGCAATCAAAATCGTGGTCGCACACCATAGCATACCATACATAGCATTTTGAATTGCAATTTCGAAGGGACACCCTCAACACGCCCTTTCCAAACTGCAATTCGGTATGCATTTCTAAATTCATTTTGGGATTCAGTAAGCTCTTACCAAATCACCAAATTTAAAAAAGCCATTTAGCAGTCACAAACCATGTGATTTAGTGAATCACAGGCTTTAGTCATGCTAAATGGCTTTGTGCATCTGGTCCAACGTTTTTAAAAATTTGGGTTATGGTTGAGATTTGAAGTGCTTTGACCAAGTGTTTTTAGTAGTTTTTAGCCTGTTTTTTCTGCGCTTCTACATTTTAACTATTGTTGAGCTGCCTACTTTTGTTAACTTGATTCAGCTGGGTTGCTTGTTCGAGACATAGTAGTCTCCTTCTGATTGGTTGGGGGAAGCCAATAGTGTGTTTGTGATCAGAGTCAATCAGAGCTCTGACCCCGTAAATGTGTCCCGCAGTGCGGACACGCTTACTTTGACCAAATGTTTTTAGTAAGTACTTACTGCAGTTTTAGCCTGTTTTTACTGTGCTTGTGCATTTTAACTGTTGTTGAGCCGCCTACTTTTATAATTTGATCCAGCTGGGTGGCTTGTTCGAGACACAGTAGTCTCCTTCTTATTGGTTGGGGGAAGCCAATATAGTGTGTTTAGGGGTGGAGTCAGTCAAAGCTCTGACCCCGTAAATGTAACCTGCAGCGTGGATGCACTTAATTTGACCAGGTGCTTTTAGTATGTACTTATGCATTTTTAGCCTGTTTTTAAAGTGCTTCTACATTTTAATTATTGTTGAGCCTCTTACTTTCATTAAGTTGATTCAGCTGGGTGGCTTGGCTTGTTCGAGACGTGATAGTCTCCTTCTGATTGGTTGGGTGGAAGCCAATAGTGTGTTTAGGGGCAGAGTCAGTCAGAGCTCTGACCCTAAATGTGGCCCACAGCGCGGATGAGCTTACTTTGAACAAGTGTTTCTAATATGTACTCACTGCCTTTTTAGCCTGTTACTACTGCGCTTCTGCATTTTAACTATTGTTGAGCTTCCTACTTTTGTTAACTTGATTCAGCTGGGCAGCTTGTTCGAGACGCGGTAGTCTCCTTCTGATTGGTTGGACTGAGTCAGTTACTGACGTTTTAGCCTGTTTTTACTGCGCTTCTGCATTTTTTACTGTTGTTGAGCCGCCTACTTTTGTTACCCTGATTCAGCTGGGTGACTTGTTCGAGACGCAGTTGTCTGGGGGAAGCCAATAGTGTGTTTAGGGGTGAAGTCAGTCAGAGCTCTGACCCCGTACATGTGGCCCGAAATGCGTACACGCGTACACTGACCAAGTGTGTTTAGTATGTACTTATTGCATCTCTATCCTGTTTTTACTGCGCTTCTGAATTTTAATGATTGCTGAGCTGCCTACTTTTGTTAATTTGATTCAGATGGGTGGCTTGTTTGACACACAGTAGTCTCCTTCTGCTTGGTTGGAAGGAAGCCAACAGGGTCTTTAAGGGTGGAGTCAGTCAGAGCTCTGACCCCGTAAATGTGGCCCACACTGCGGACACTCTTACATTGACCAAGTGTTTTTAGTATGTACTTATTGCCTTTTAGTCTATTTTTACTGTACTTGCGCATTTTGACTATTGTTGAGCCGCCTACTTTTGTTAACTTGATTCAGCTGGGTGGCTTGGTCGAGAAGCAGTAGTCTCATTCTGATTGGTTTTGGAGGAAGCCAGTAGTGTGTTTAGGGGCAGAGTCGGTTAGAGCTCCTACCCTGTAAATGTGGCCTGCAGAGAGGGCATGTGCAGCGGATGCGCTGCTGGCGTGCCAAAGGCCCTCCTAAGGCAAGCCCACCTGCGCCCGTCCACGGCTGGCCAGGGGTAAGAAATTCTGCACCTTACCAGGTAATTTGCTAGTCTTTCAACTATTAATGGCACTTAGACCCCCCTCTCTCAGATAAATGCCAGTCCTTCAATACAGGGACAGGTTTGTTCTTATGTAAGTGCTGTATGTTCTCTATGTTAGTGGGAAAGGTTGCAGCCAACCTAACAATTTCTAATGAAAGTCATCATGCTACAATGATACACCATCATGCTGGCTGCAGGAATGAATTTCGTTTCTTTAGTATAAAATGCTGCTCTCTCTCCAAGCACCAACAATGTGTTCACCTTTTTGTGTGAATAGAGACCTGACGCCTTGTCCCTTATGGAGGCATGACTACATGATGGTTCTCTTCCTTATATGACTTCTGCCCTTCCTTCCAACTATTCTATTGTCAGAAGAGATGGGGCTGATAGGATAGGGTTTGGCCTTGCTATTATACTTAAACACATATAATTGCAAAATAACTGAACTTCTTTTTCCAGCTTGCGAGGCTTTACTTTTTTCTATTGCCCTTACTTTCAAATTCACTCTATCTGGTGTTTGGATATATCGTCCTCCAAACTATGCTGGAAGTTGGTGCGCTACCATCCCAGATTTAGTGGCTCCATACATTTTTAAATCAGCTGATTTCACTTTGGCTGGCGGTGAAGACCGCCACATAATGAGTCTGGTGGGTTGGCTTCTGCCAACCCGCCACATCCCGCCTGTACTGCCAGGGCAGTTGGACCCACCGGGCCGGAGATCAGCATCTCCGACCAGGTGGTACGATGAAGACCGCCGGCGGTATTTGTAGCCCGCTTTCCACCAGAGTTTCTGCGGCGGTTGCACCGCCACGAAAACCCTGGGAGAAAGGCTACTGGTGACAGGAAATTTCTTTCCTGTCACTGGTAGATGACTCCCCCACACCCCCCCTGCAAGCCCAATACCCCCACCCTCTTCCTTACCAGAACCTCCCACCACCTACCAGAACAGAACCTCACATCCCCCCTTCTAGTACAGCGCCCCCACCCCCACCTACCGCATACATGCACACAGACACCCACACAGAACCAGCATACTCTCATTCAGGCATCTCGCATACACTCATTCACCAACACTGACATACACGCATTCACTCACAAGAATCCATACATGCATACACTCACAAGCATCCATACTCGCATACATTCACAAGCATCCATACATGCACTCACTTCAACCTTCATACACGCATTCAACCACGCATACACACATACATTCACACATGCATACACACACCCATACACACACGTATACAAACATACATGCACACATGCATACACACACCCACTCACACACGCACACACAACACCCCCCACCCTTCCAACCCTCCCCTCTTGGACGCACGACTTGCCTTGTCCGGCGAGGAGGTCGTCCGGTAGGTTACGGGAACAGGCGCTTCCACCGCTGGCAGCGCACCGCCATCAGGACACCGGCAGGCAGTATTACTGCTTGTAATACAGCTGGTGGAGTCTTTTTGGTGGGGCAGGGTCGGTGGTGGAACCGCCCATGCGCCTCCACCTGCCAGCATGACTACTGGAGGATTTCTACCCAAAATGTGGCGGAAATCCTTCAGCACTCGTGATCTGGTGAGCGGAAGACCACCAGCACTGGTGGTCTTCTGGCGTCTGCGGCTTTGGCGGTCTTGAAAAAAGACTGCCATAGTTAAAATGAGGACCTAAATCTCTGGATGTTATTCTGCCACCTTCTGTATTTCATTCTGGCAGATCTCTCCCAGCAGCTCCCCGATTCAATGAATAACTGTGATTAGAAAAAAAAGCACTGTAAAAGACTTGAAAGACTTTTGAGAAAGTATTATGGAGAGGAGCATAAAACAAATTATAAACTAGCCACTGTGTCAAACAGCCCGCGCCACATTCTATTCCGATAAAATCACGAATGCACAAAATTGTCCTAGGATTCTTTTTAAGGTGGTTAGATATCTTTCTGATACTCGCACTGTGTCCCCTACTCCTTTGTTTTCTCAGTCTCAATGCAAAGAGATTGCCCCGTTTTTCATTAAAAAGGTGGCAGATATCCATCTGAATCTTTCTAAAGATGGTATGGACATTTATTTATCGAAGGACACTGCTGTTGATACTCACTGCTTGTGTACCTTAGCACAAGGTCCTTTTAACAGAGTGAGGAGCTCTAATGCTGTGCCTGCCATTTCCTCTTGAACCCCTCTAGATTTGTCCACCTTTTCCAATATTGTACAATCCATCAAGTCAGGTTCTTCATTTGATCCCTCACCACCTTCTAAACTTCGATTGTAGGATCCGTTACTACGACTTGTGGTACTGAATTTTCTAAATTCCTCTTTACAGGAAGGCTATGTTCTACTGAGTTGGAAGCATGCTATGGTTCTTCTGCTCTTAAAAAAGCCTAACCTAGACCTGTTGATGTGGTCACATTTTTGGCCAATATCTCTGCTGCCTGTGTTCTCCAAACTTTTGGAGAAACGTGAATGTTTCCCTCACATCCTATGTTGAGGCCCAGGAGTTTTTTCATTTTTCACATTCGGGCTTTAGGGTCGGACACAGTATGGAATCTGTCCTCCTTGTAGTCACTGAACATCTTAGATGACTCCTGGATGAGGGTGGCACAGCTGCACTTATTTTGTTAGATCTTAGTGCAGCCTTTGATACTGTGTCCCACTCCATCTTGCTCAAATGTCTGATATTGCTAGGTCTGGAGGGTAAAACCCTAGCTTGTTTACCATCTCTTCTTGAGGACCGTACATTTCAAGACTTCTCTGGTAACAAAAGATCTAAATCAAAGGCCTTAATGTCCGATGTTCCTCAGGGCTCTGTGTTAAGTCCTCTGCTATTTAACATTTACATCCTTCCTTTGGCAGACATGGTGGAGAATTGTGGTCTGACTTTGTACGCCGAAGCAGATGATACCCAAATCATTTTTTTCTTTGTCATCTGCACAGGATCATGGACCTTCTGATCTGAGTCTTGGCCTGAGTCAAATGGCTACTTCGATGAATGCCAACTCGCTTAAGCTCAATGGTGATAAGATGGAGGCCATGGTCCTAGGTAAGCATGTTCAACTTTGGGGCCCTCAAAATTGGCCAGATTTGTTGGTATCTCTCCCCATATTTTCCTCAAAGGTGAAGTATCTAGGCTTTGTCCTTGATGAAAAACTATTGATGAAGTCTCAGGTGTTTAAGGTGACCTCCACCTGTTTTTCTGTGCTAAAATGGGTGAGGAAGATCATTTGGATGATTCCTTAATCTGCTCAGAGGACCCTAATTCAAGTCCTAATTCTATTGTGTCTAGATTATGGTAACATTATTTACTTGGGAATGGATTATGCTTCTATCAGATGTTTGCAGATGATTCAGAATTCAGCCGCCAGGCTTCTCTTTCAGCTCCCTAAGCATGCTTCAGTTTCTCACCTTCTCTTGGAGTTACATTGGCTCCCTGTCCTTAAATTAGTTTAATTTAAGGCTCTCTTCTATATGTTTAAGGCCAAAGACAAAATAGTTCCTCATTACATCCAAGATCTTGTCACACCTTGCAATCCACTGCGCTCTTTGAGGTCCTCCTACTTTGATCTCTTCACTGTACCTAGGTTTTTGTGAATATGTTTTAATATGTGTTTGTGAGTGAAGGTGGAGGTAAAAGGGCATATGATGTCACTGCCGCTTCCCCTGGCATTTGGGTGAATTGACCCCCCATGTTGAAGATGTTGCTATTCCGAATTGACAACTTGGCTGTCTGCCATGCTTAGAGCCGAAAAAACCTTTTTGGGTAGCTGTGCACTTTACAAGACTATAAATAAATAAAAAATAAAATAAATAAGCACACTGAGGTGACTGTAAACTTTGTTCTCCCTCGTGGCTCTCCTGAGCTCAAGCTCTACAAAGATGCTAACAATATGCCATGAATTGGCCCATCCCTACCTGCAGTGTTCCAATGTTTGCACTAGTGCCCATGTCTCCCAACCGTCCAAACAATGTGCAAAGGCAACCTTGGGTGAGTGGCCTGATATGCTCTTATGAAGGCGTCCTCTAGTCTTTTACACCTTATCCCAAAAGCATCAATACCTTGGCCCCATCCTTGGGTAAGTTCCCACTTTCATACAACAGCAATATTATGCACTGGCTTCTTCTTTAATCTAAACAATACCTAATGTGTACCGGTGGATGCAGGTCGTCGACACCAGCACACTGTTTTGGGGACCCAGACATTATCAGGTTTGTACCCAGAGCAAAAGAGATAAAGGCAGAAAAGGAAGTAAGAAAAAGAGAAAGATAGGAAAATTCTGACGAAGGGAGAAAGCAGGGTTGAAAAAGAGCCTGCAAGAGTGAGATAAAAAGACAGAAAGTGTAGGGTCGTGGAAGAAAGATGGATGAGGTTAAATCAAGGCTAGACAGTATTAGTATTTAGCATCCCTGTCATGTGGCAAAGCTGCTGGTAGGCATCCTGAAATGAAATGAGGAATCTTACTAAAACTGAAAGCAATGGAGTCAGGAAAACATTCTAAGAACATAGCATAACAACATAATACTACAACATAACAACACAACATAATATTAAAAAATAAAAACACAACTTACAACTTATCAACACATCATAACAACTCAACAAAACAACTAAACATAACAGCACAACATAAGATAACCTCAACATAACATAACAACACAACACAACATAACCCAACATAACATAACAACACAACATAACACAGCATAACAAGGCAACATAAAAACACAATACAACACAACAACATAACATAACATACATTCTGAATTTCACTGAGGAAACAAAGCATGTGAGTTTATCCTCCTGTCTCTACACACACAGGAAAGTTTGTCGAGGATTTACCGGAGAAAATATAGAACCATTTTGTGCCAAATTGCACATTTTACAGCGCATATTTAAAAAAAAAAAAATAAGGACCTGATTTAGAGTATGGCAGACCGGTTACTCTATCACAAATATGACAGGTATCCCATCCGGCCTATTACAACTGCCGTTGGATATAATGCACTTGTAATACGAAGGGCGAGATATCTGTCACGTTTGTGGCAAAGTAATCAATCTGCCAAACTCTAAATCAGGCCCTATTTCTAAAAAGCCATTGAATTTACAGGCAGTTGTAATTTACAGGCTGAATAACCATGGATGTATTCAGTGGGCTAATGCCTCAAGAAAACTTTAAAATTTTCAGCACAATTTACTTAGAAATGTGCGAAAAATCCCCAGGTTTTGCGTACATATCAAGTTATATGGGTATGCAATTTGACATGGCCTGCTCTATGTTATCAAAATGTATGTACCACCTCCCTTCCCTTTTATCTTCCTGGCCATTTCATTTTCCCTTCTTGCTTCTTCCCAGTAGCTTCTCAGTCATACTGACACTCAGGGATGCTATCTTGGCAAAGCAGGAGTGCAAATCTAATTTTTGTTCGTTTACAGTAGACTGAAGTCATTTCCAGGTTGTTTTTTTTGTAGTTTTAAAGATCATTGTTTATTGATAAATGTTTGCAAAGGGGTTGAGAGGTGAACGGATGTTCATACAGTCTTCAGATTTTACAAATGGTATTCTTTCCCTTATTTTTTTATCAAGATTCAACAATAACAATTTACAAATGTAAACAAATACCACCAATTGAATTTGGTACAAAGCGTACAAATCAACATAGTCTTAAAATAGACTCAAATAGAAACACATAAAAATACCTTCATATGGCCTCGTACATACACCCAGGCGCGGCTCCTCCGCTAAGGCGGAGGACCATCTCCCCCGCCAGCAGCAGCTGCCAAACTTTGACAATAAAAGGATAATAAACTATGTTTATTATCCTTTTATTGAAAAAGGGGTGGGCCATGGGCGTAACAGGGAAAGAGGGGGAGTGCACAGCACTCCCCCTCAGTGCGCATATATGTTTGGACAGCCAGCTTGGGGCAGCCAAACATACATGCGCACTAAGCTCTCTCCAACCCGGCACTGCGTTGCCAGGTTGGAGAGAGCAGGCAGACGCTCCCAGTCTGCCTTTGAGCGCCCGGCCTGGCGCTCTGACAAATCCAAACGCTGCTGTCATGCTGCCCACAGCATCGCCCCCCACCAGCAGCAGCAGCTGCCAAACTTTTACAATAAAATGATAATAAGTTTATTATTGTTTTATTCCAAAAGGGGTTGGGCCATAAGGGGGGCCATGGGCATGACCTGGACAGATGGAGAGTGCACAGCACCCCCCTCAGTGTACATGTATGTTTGGCTGGCCGTCTCGGGTCTGCGTTACCGGTTTAGAAAGAGCAGGCAGATGCTCCCAGACTGCCTTGGAGCACCCTGGCTGGGCGCTCCGACCAATCTGAACACTGCTGTCGTGCTGCCAGCAGCATGACAGCAGCATTCAGATTGGCCACAGGCCAGGCTGGGAGCCTCTGCTTGCAGCCTGCAGCGAAGGCAAGAGGAGCAGCGCGGTGGTGGCGCATCAGTTATATTTTTTTTCTTTTCTTCATTCCCTCCGCGCCGCCCCACCCCAGCCATGCTTCGCAAGCTGCTCCTGTATATATCTTGGTGCAGATTTCATTGAAATTACTCCAAGAATTTGAAACTGATTAAAACACCCCACTGTATAACAGCTCCTATACCAAAGGTATCGGCATCACAATTGTTTCTGCAGCAACTCAAACAAAAGGTGCTTGCTTAGCCTCCCTGTTTGTGACGATAACAAAGAAAGCACAAAAACCAAACATGTGGGTATAAAATGTCAGAGGGGCAACGGGTTGTGACTGGAAAATTGGGACTACTTGATCTTAAGGCAGTGAGGTTTAGGAAGGGGTTTAAAGAGGGACATGTAAATGCAAACACCCCCAACAAAAGAGTAAGCCCCTGCTATTCCCAG
Organism: Pleurodeles waltl; assembly: GCF_031143425.1. Lineage (NCBI taxonomy): Eukaryota > Metazoa > Chordata > Amphibia > Caudata > Salamandridae > Pleurodeles > Pleurodeles waltl. The sequence goes on along the minus strand of NC_090446.1, from coordinate 598,755,663 downwards.
GCTACACTTTTAAAGTTACTACAGAAATATAGGTCTCAAACAGCAGTATATGTATTTCAGCTGATCCTTGGAGTAAGCCTAGCACCACACATGGCCACTCATGGCTACTGCAACTAACTGCTATAGAAAATAACTGAGGAAGGAAATTGATATTTATTATTTCCCCATAGGAAAGAATATTCAATACATTACATGATTTCAACTTTTAAACTAAGTCTATATAAGCTTGTTTTAGTGGTAAAAAGTTAGATTATTATTATCATTATTATAATTGTCATTTTATAATTTTAAAATGAATAATTTGCTTCTTTTTTTTAAATAATTTAACCTATTTAACAGATTGTGCCCTTGACACACTTCAATTTCACTATGACATAGGAACAACTGGATCTGGCTTTTCTTGACCTAAGAATCTACCCAAAAAATAGAGCATTGAAAACTGAGGTATTCTAGAAGGCCACCGGTAGGAACAGCCTATTACGATTCAACATTTTACACCTTCACTCTCTAAAAGAATTCTTCCAGTAGGCCAGTTCCAGTGCTTGAGATGGAATTGCACAGATATGAGAATATTTGAAAAACACGCTGAGAAGCTTACCAAAAAAACGGAGTAAAAAAAACTACCCAGACTCAAGCCCTCATTACAAGGCTGGCAGTCTTTAGGCCTTCAACCTCGCGGTCGCCCACCGGCAAAGTGGCGGTCCAAGTGCGACATTTTGACCGTGGCGAACGTGCCACAGTCGGACCGTCGGCACCGCCACGTTTCTGCTGGCTGATGGCCTGGCGGTGCCGGCAGTCTTAATCCACCAGGGCAGCACTGCAAGCAACGCTGCCCTGGGGATTATGACCCCTCTCTCCACAGGTGTATACATGGCAGTTGCACTGCCATGTAAATGCTGGCGGAGATGGGATGCAGGGGGCCCCATGGGGGCTCCTGCACTGCCCATGCAGGGGCCCCCATGTCCAATTATGAGCCGGCGTCAATGTTGTTGTGCATTTCCCGTTGGGCCAGTAGGCGGATACACTGTTTCCGCCCACTAGCCTAGCAGGAAACTCTTAATAGGGGATGTAGGAGGGCTGCCGCATAGGCGGTAACCCGACTGCTGGAGTTTGGCGGGCTGCGTTTTCCCCCGCCAAACTCATAATTAGGGCCTCAATCATCAAAAAAGTTAAGAAACGGGCAGTTAAGAATAACAGAGAACAGTTACTCACTCCTCAAGTCGAACGGAACATGGAGAGAATAATCTGAGTAACAACTTTCTGCCCTAGTTCACTTGAATTAAGAAAAAGAGTTAATGAACACTGGAAAATAGTTGAGGTAAATTAGTTTCAGAAACATATTTTCTCCTTTCGAAAACCTAGAAGTCTGTGTGACATCTAGGTGCACACACGTCCATAGAAACAAGATAACAACCCATCAATTCCTTATAATAAAACCCAAATGAATGGCCATTTCCTGTGCGGAAATTGCAGCATGTGGTGTCCATTTATTGAAAAGATTGAGGGCCTAATTACTACTATGGTGGGCATTGTTCCGCCTTCGGGTTTTCAGTGGTCCGACCCCCACCTCTTCAGCTGTCCGACCACCCGATTATGAATTGGGTGGTGATACTGCCTCAGGACCTCCCCTCACTGACATTATTGCTTCCGCCTGGCTGATTTGGACCTGCCTTTCCGTGAACCTTTACCTGGCAGAGTTGCCGCTGGGTGATGGTCAGCAGAAAGGCAGGGAAAGGGCCACAAAAATGGGCACAAAAATGTCGTTAGGGTGATTATACCCTTATAAAATGTGAGCTGTTGCTCACTCTCAGCCCCCCAACGTCGGCTGGTCTGGTGCGCGCGCTGTGTCACTTGCTAGGGATACTGCAAGGACACAGTGCACCCGACTGGCTGGTGTCACCACAGCATAGCCGGCATTGGCTTTAGGTTCCTACTAGAACCGAAACATGCCGCCGCCATCACTGCAGCATCAACACACCGCCAGCCCCGCAGGAATGTTAGAATGCAGAGGTCGGGATGCTGTTGGCTTTGCGGCCTGTTTTTGACCGCTGCCACCGGAGACTGTCAATATTCCCGCCAAGGTCGTAGCCCCTGAGAAATTAAATCTAGTTCTTATGACACTGTGGCAATTGAGAGGGTTCACCAATTGTAAATCCCTCAATGTCATCTTTGTCATTAAATGTGCCTTTAACCTCCTATACATTTTGATGATAACATGTATTTTAAGAATTAGGACTAGTGAACATCGTAGCACCATCTGATGCGAGAATGACAACATATTTTATTAAACATTTCCTTGACAAAAACACACTGCAAATGACACTGAGTGGTATATTGTTGAAAACGTACAGTCACTGCACCCAGAAATGACCACACTACTGTTATGATACGAACACCATTGGATTTACAGATTGGGGACTTATAAGAAGGGCTTAAATGACAATATCCTGTGTGGTCAACTGGACAGAACTATATCTAGCATAATGCAATCCCCTGCAATCCCTTTAAAAGTCAGTTTTTTTCTACGCTTTTTTCTTTTCATTGTTTTTCAGTTTTTTCATGGATTTAGGTGGTCATTTAAACTGCATTCCCACCCGTAAGTCAAGTGTGGGGTATTCTATGATCTAGCTTTCACTACACATTACGCAAGCATCAAAAGTTACGTAGATGCTGGGTATGATGGACCCAACAACACTTTGGTTCCCCTTAATTACAACAAAACAAATGTTGATTTTGATGCATACATAAGAAACCATAGACAACTGGTCTTAATTGTAAATTTTACTTGCCTCAGTATTTGAAAGAACTCCTATGCACGTCAAAAATGATAATGTGCATTTTCATTTTTCACCTAAGACACAGCTAGAATTCCAATGACCTCCCTTGGGTCTGAAATCCTGACATCCAATTTAATTCCTACACATCACCCATTAAACAACAAACAATGCTCCTGATATGGATATAATCACACATCAGTTGGGAACTATCCAGAGAAGACATCCCCCATGATCCCTTTGGTACTTTGAGCGACGACATCAAATAGACTGCAACCATATTTGCATCTGTGGATGCCATTGGTGATATACACAGGCATTGTCAAGCCTCAATATGGCAGCTGCCGTTGCATTTAACAGTGTCTCCCTTGGCCTCTACCTAGTATCCCGCAGCCCAGGGGTTTATGATGTAGGTTCACAGATGGACACCGCTCCTTGAGAAGTAAGTGTCCCGAGCAGCCCGCTGTTCTTCTGGGGCTTTTTATGAGATTTCGGACATCTAACAGGCATGATTTGAATTACTGCAGAAACTCCCATATAATATTCAAGAGACTTGATAGCCCTACTTTTTACTTTTCACACTTTTGATAAATGCAGCATTATACCAAATTACTAGGCAATCATGACCAACCTATCACTAAAGAAAAACACCTTTTTCTTACGAGTTGGTTTCCATTCTGATTGTTACCATTTGATAGCAATGTTATGCTAATAGTGTGTGACTAGTAGAGACGTCCCAATCTTGCATCTGACCAAGTTGTAAAGCACTCACCCAAGTTGGGTGTCAGGATGCATAATTGAATGCATGTGTTTCCATGGAACACAATCTCACGTGTGGAGCATGTTTTGCTTTGTAGTGTTACTTTAAAGAATACATTTGCTGATTTTACATCACTATGAATTAACTATGTCAATTTTTACAACAATACTTACCATGATGTCCCTTACCTAGGCTGTCACCCTCATGCAAGTACGAATAGGAAGTCCTCATTTCACCTGCATGTAGAGGTGCTACTCTAGTTTAGGAGGGATCTTTTATTTCTAGCTTTATTAGCCCTAATACATGCCTAAGATCGTATGATAGGCTAGTTTATGGGCAGAAATATTTAGTCAGAAAAATAGATGGGAGGGATACAGGACCCAAAAACATCCTCCTTAGCAGGAAAATAGATGTGAAGGTCAGGAAGGGTGAAAGAGGGCATCCCTGTCTTTTGTCTCTTTTTATTAAGATAGTGGACGACTCATCAGAGATTTAAGCATTCGGTTGATAGTATACAACTTGTACCAACCAACTCAAGGCTGGGTTGAAGTGCCTGCAGCATTCAATTCTCTTGTGCATGATGATAAGCAAACCTCAGAAACAATAATCATTTTATCATCTCCATAGACAACGCTGCAAGGATCTGTTGAATACCACAAAGATAAATTAAGCTAGTAGCAATTGCCAACATGGTTCATGGAAATGTTAATGCGTGAGACGCTATCATTAGATAGGAGTCTGTGCTGGATATGAGATGTTAGAGATTTTATAAGCTTTGCCAGTCTTTTTGTTAAAATATTCATGTGAATGTAGAGTCAGCACTGAACAGTTAAATGGGTCTTAAGACTTAAGCGCAAATTTATACTTTTATAGCGCCGCATTTGTGTCATTTTTTTATGCAAAAGCGGTGCAAAATTACAAAATACAATTGTATTTTCTAAGTTTGCGCCGCTTTTGTCCAAAAAGCAGCGCTAATCCGGCGTTAAAAACAAAATGATAACTATGGGCCTTAGGGCATCATTACGAGTTTGTTGGTCTTTTGGGAAGTCCGCCACGGTGACAGCCGCCAAAAGACCACCATGTTGGCAGAAATGTGACCACTATATCAAGAGTCACACCGTGAAATCTGCCAAAAAACAGATTTCTGAAACCACCAGGACACTGGAGGACGGAAAAGAGGCAGTGCACCACCAGCACCACCACCCCGACAAAAATCCTCCCATCAGATTACGACCCAGAAATCATGACAGCAGTTGTTCCATGACGGAAAACCATTGGCGGTGAGAACCATAGCAGTCTCAACTGACTTCAATCAGAACACCAACCCACATTGGATAGTTTGAATACCCCACACCTGATACACATCCACACACCTACTCACTGCACTATATAACACACCCAGACACAACCCACAATCCTTTGCAATCAAAACGTCATACACAGCCAAAAAACAACCAACATCCCAGAGCAAGAATAGGCACCCATTTACACTTCACTTTGCACACATCACACACCTGCACAGCATACAAAAAACACATAGTAGTACCACACGCAATCCACAACACCCCTCACCCACTCACATCACATCACCTACATCTCACCATTTACCTAACTCCGCACCCTTTCAATTTGAACACAACCACACCGTCTTCACAACCACTACCACGTCTCCACAAAAACACCCATGTTTCACTGACGAGAAGTTGAGGGTCATGGTGGATGAAATTGTCAGGGTAGAGCCATGCCTGTTCGGAGCACAGGTCCAGCAAACATCTATAGCCAAGAAAATGGAGTTGTGGCAAAGGATAGTTGACAGGGTGAATTCTGTAGGCAGTTATCAATGCACAAGGGAGGACATCAATAATAGGTGGAACGACCTCAGGGGGAAGGCCCAGTCCATGGCATCCAGGCACCAGCTCGAAGTACTGAAGACTGGCGGTGGGAGCTCACCTCCTCCCCCTACTTGCACATCTTGCTAGGAGAAGTTTTTGGACATTTTGCATCCTGAGGGCCTGACAGGAATACCTGGGGGAGTGGAGTCAGGTATGTACCCACAACATTCATGTCACCAAATTGTCTAGTCCTGCATGCTCCCTCACCACCTAAACCCACCCCAATTAACTCACCACCCGCTACAACTCTGTTCTAATCACCTAATACCCCTCTCTGGCATGCAACATGTCCACCAAGCACTATGGCTCCCAAAATGCAATATCTCAACATTTTCAAAATCTGGACACGCCACCAAATATTGCATGCTTGTTAAACCAATCTTATATCTGCACCATCTTGATTGTTCTAGTGTGAAACAGTACAATGCAATGACAGCAATGCAATGGCTCACTCACAATAGCATCCCAAGCAAAACACAGCTATAGCTGAGTGCCCAGTTCAAATGGCCACAGATTAAAGATCCCAAGCTAGAAATATACTCACCTGGTTTAAAAATTCAGATGGCTGAGTGAATGCACATGCAGTACACCCTGATACAGGTCAATGTCCATTGCTTACTCATATACTGTGTTCCTACAAGGACCCAATGTGCATTGTACAGCTCCTATTTGTGCCATCTATCATGGCAGACAGTTCACTAGGTAACAGAGGTGTACAGCCCGGTCAATAATCAGACAATATCAGATGCCATCAGCAGTACAAACAGTACCAACCTAGACTAATAACTCTATACATGGAATATGGAATTCAAGTCACAGAGTTGTATGTTGTACTAAGTTATTCTGTGCAGCAGCTGTCAATGTCATTGCTGGGGATCATATTAAGACACTGTCTGCATCTCACACAACTGCACCAATACCCTCAATTTAACCTGAACTCTGTCCTTCACTCCTTCCACGAGTAACCTTGCCATAGTTACCATGGAGAGGATACCAGAGACTGCTACTATATCTCTGGATGAAGGCCCCAGTGAGGACTACACCCCTGTATATCCCGACACTGACGACGAACCTGTCCCATCTGGGACACCTGGTCAGTCAACAACTGTCAGCCTCACCCTGCCCACATCAACTCCTCCCAGCCTTGTTGCATCGACATCACAGTCAACCATTCATCCCCAAACCTGTGTCCCAAGGACTGTTTCATCCATTGTGTGCCCCACAGTACACGTACCTGAATCTTACTCTGCCACCCCTGACAATGAAGGACCTGCCACCACTGGGAGTGGGCACACTGTGCCAGGGGTATGTGTGTGTGAGGGATGCTGTGTGCCAGAGGATGGGGTATCAAAGGAACAATACTGAACAGGAAAACATCTCCTAAGTCTTGGGGGCCTACTGAAGTGCCCATGGCTTGATGCGCAAAGTTATCACCATGTTGGGGAAAATCCAAAAGCTGCAGAAGGACAACCACCAGCAAGTCATGCAGCAGTAGCAGCCACAAAATGCCCACTTGGCTTCCATTGCAGAGGTGCTAAGAGACATGAATACCACACTGAGTACATTTTATATCCAACATCTGACCCCTTCCATTAGCAATGAAACATCAAGCCCTTCTACATTTGTGGCTGCTAGTGGGATGGAGGCCCTTCCATGGGAAGAGCATGCTTCAGACACCTTACCCTCTGTAGCTGAAGAACCTCCCCCCAAACGTGGATGTCCACCCACACATCCAGCAGGAGCAGATGCCAAGACCAAACCCACTGCCAGGAAGTAAACCTCTCCTGACTTGTACCCCTTGTGTGCCACAGATACACCCTGTTGACTGCTCTGTAACCAATCTCCATTTTCCTATGGTGCAGGGACACTGGACTTGTGTATCCTGATGGTGTAGCAGCTACCTTCATAATTCCAGCCACCATGACTGAACCCATCACTGTTTAGTTTGTGTTTGTTATGTAACTAGCCACTTATGTCGTTTTTATTTCCACAATAAACCACACTTAAACACAGGTCCTTTGTATGTGTCATTTATCATCCTTGTACAATAGATATGCATACCAACTCTAGTCTGAATATTTCTCTCTTTATTGTACACCCATTCTTATGGGCGTCAAATGTGGACTCAATCAGCAGGAGATTCATTACAATAGGATAGTAACAGGACAGATTCCAAAAAAGGTTGTGAACTACAACTACACACAATCATTGGAAAATATGCAAACATAGAGCATGACTGAGAGTAGCAGCAGGATGTTTGCTAAGGTGTCCCACAATGATAAACTACAGGATACAGAAGTTAGGGCCATGATAGTCTACCAACAAGACAAGAGGCACACAGATTGATCCTTTGTATCACCTAGTAAAGCCTTATCACATACCATAGCTTACAAATATTCATATCCCATGGCACAGACAGAGATCAGTATTGATGTCCTCATTCCTGAAACCTTTCACTTACATTGGTCTCATACCTGTGACATGCACATTTGTCTGCAAAGTAGTAACACACTGACAGCTAGGTTCAAGGTAGATTACATACAACAGAAACCACTGTGATGGGAGAGGCTATGGTTCTACATTTACACATTTGTCAGACACATATCCAGACATAAATGACATCATTTGACAGCCTCCTGTAAAATAACTTACAGGTGAACTTGATGGGAAAACACATTACCACCCCAGTGTCCTGACAGTCTAACAATGTTCGTTACACTCCACATAATAGAGACTATGGTTTTAGCCACGTCCACTTCTCATGTCTGTCTGCAATTCCCATGTGTTTCTGACACTGTCTGTTGTTTGCCGATGAGCCAAACATGATCTAGGCAAATCTGTGATTGAAAGAGAAAAGAGATAGGACATAGCAGAATACACTCCTCAAATCAGAGAAGTCATGTCCACAAGTGTAACTTTGCATCTGCTATAACAATACATGGTAAACAATACATGATAATGTAGACCACTCTGTCCTGTACGCAAGACAAACTTGCAAGAAAGGTGGTGACATGCTACCCATCTACTTCAGGTTACAAAATTATATCACAACATAATGTCAACTTCACATACCTTTTAGTCAGTTGAAGTACTGATTGATTAGATCTGCCCTAGAGTCTCCTGATTCATCTTCCTCTGGCTCTTCATCACTTGGCAAATCTGCATTTTCACCCACAGGTTCTGGTGGCTCCCCCTCGTCTGGTATAAATGGTATCTGTCATCTCGGGGCAAGATTGTGGAGCATGCAGCAGGCAACTATTATTTGACATACCTTCTTAGGTGAGTAGATGAGGGCTCCTCCTGATATATCAAAGACCCTAAATCTTTCCGTCAGGATCCAAAAAGTCCGCTCAACAGCATGCCTTGTTCTCCCATGGGCCTCATTGTAACAGACGTCCCCTGGCATGGTTGGGTACCTCACTGGTGTCAACAACCAAGGACGTTTTGGATAGCAAGAGTCACTGAACAATTTGGTAGAACAACACAAACATATATGTGGGACATGCAACATTGTGATGGCAGGAAACATACATTGCAAACACATATTTCAATTGTAAATTACCAACCAATCAGGCTGTCTCTGTGTGGAGTCGTGTCACCAGCAGTGGGACATACGATTAAGGAATCGTGGACTGATTGTGGATACTTAGCACTGACTTGTGAAATGTACTGGTCTGCTAGACACAGCACTTGAACGTTTATGGAGTGGTAATTTTTCCTGTTCCTATACACCTGTTCATTGGAACTGGGGGAAACCAAGGCTACATGGGTGCCATCTATGGCTCCAACCACATGTGGAATATGTCCCATTGCATAAAACTCTGCCTTCACATTGGCCAAATCCGCATGTTGGGGAAACCTGATGTAGCTGCCCAGCACCCACTGTAGGAAGAGCTGGGAGGACCTGAGACGCTAGGCCCGGAAGACCGGAGAGGCCTAGCTGGGGATATGCTCCCAACGAGGGAGGGATGCCTGTCGGACCTTGCCCCACATAATGGCCCACATTTTGGTGGTGGCCTACCCTGATGTGGATGGGTGTTTGAGGGCAGTGCAGCAGCCACAAGGGGGTAAGTACTGATGGAACCCATGTACATGCGTCTGCAAGTTCAGTGTATGATGTATAAGTATTTCATCTACAGGTAAAGAAGACACAATATTCCAGTTGGCAGCACAGAAACAACAAATATGGCCATAGTATTATGTAAGGGGACATGTTCATGACCTATGTCAACCAAATAGTATGACTGCATGTGGAGATGCAGATGTGACTGTGTCATAAGTATAATTCTACTCAGCCATACATCTGTATAACCAGCTGTGTCATCCTACCCACCTAGTGTTCTTAATCAATTTACCCAACTGATCAGTTGTATATCTCTTTGGTCTCTGATCAGTCCTATTCCACTGGATATTGCTCTATATACAACTGTGGTGGATCCTATTTAGTTTTAATGGATATCAGGAGTTTAGCTTAGCCTTCTGGCTTGCAGGCCTGTGCCCCCGTCACCTAGTGACTTTTAGCCTACTTAGCCTGCTCTGTTTTTGCAGATTTATGTAATTATTTCTTCCAAGATGTCTGCTATGTTTATAGTTAGGAAGACGTTTTAATTTCACATTATGAGTGCCACTCTGTGAAGGTGTCACTATCAGCATCAAAGATAAGTGATATACATAGGTATTCACATCATGAACATTCCCACTTACGTGTGACAGTAACATAATGTCCTTTTTCAGGGAATTGTTTATATAATTGCCACCACAAGCATGCCTTCTATTCTATTGTTTGGGAACATACCTGCGTCTGGGGTCCTACAAGATCTGTATAAATACATCTCACGCAGACAGGGTTACCAGAGGGATTCCTACCAGATGCCATCAACGCTATCTATGCTACATGTCGCCTTGAGGCAGACCCAGCCTTCGTGGCTCCACGGAGTCTGATCTAGAGACCTCATTCCAAGATAACGAAGGTTGGGGGCTCCTCTCATGGACATGGTACTGGCAGATTAGGTTTAACACACTTAGCTCTCTTTAGGTTAGAGTTTAGGTTCATCATGCTAGGGTATTAGGGCTTATTTCACATCTTATGGTATTGCAAGCTGGTGGGGGTCTATATATTCAGGACTCTCATTTTTAAAATTCTGTTTCTTTCATTCTTCACTATCCTAATCATTGCACCCCATGCATTTTACAGTAGAGTGAAGTCTTGTTTATAAAACCTATTGAAAACTTTACTGAATTTCCTTCATTGCATGTATGAGAATGAGACTGGTTGCTCATCTGAGAAAAGGGTAATCTCTGTTTAACCACAACTCCCCTAAGATGTCGCACTTTTGAGTCCATGCGTAAAGGCTGCCACAAATCACTTTTTACTATTTGTATTTTTGGTGAGGTACTGCTTGTGAGACCAGCGGGTTGGGCCGACAGTTGCGACTTATAGGATTAGTTTAGTCACCTACAAACAAAAGTGCTGTCATCCCTAATCCGGCAGTCTTGCCTAGAGCAAGAGTTCAACTACAACATGGCATCACCAATGATGGTGTTTTGGCACTAATTAACAGATGTCCTGGGTATCTCTGTCTCACACACAACAGGTACCCTTACTACCATTCTAGGAGATGTCCGTGGTCTTGGGGATAATTCTCCTCAGCTGAACAGGGAGTACCTAGCTAGGCTGTAGGTTTTTTTTAGCCAAAACTCTTAAAAGGGCTTTCTTCCCATTTGGTGTTCAATCTCTTTACTCATTTCACAATATGGCTAACGCCATAGACATTCCAGAGAATTTCAGACATGCATTAGCACTACATCTGATAGGCACGGGTTAGGTGATGAGGGGGGGGGATGTTACATTCATCGTAGAAGCTCATGAAGCTTACCAGACAGAAACATTCTATTCCTGGGTTATCTTTCCTGAGGAAGACCCTAGCACATTCACATTCCACACATACAGAATAGCAAACGTACCGCAACGGTACCAAGCATACCAGTATCTTGAAATACTGATTACTTGTCAAGAACATCAGAACTGGCTTAATGGCGCCCTAGCACATGTAATACAACCCGTGAGATTAGCGTGGCCAATGTTTGCCACATATACACCTCACCCTGGTGTGCAAAGCATGCAGGCAGCTGATCTGCGCAATTTATACAATGAGCTAATAACACTATATAGACGACTTGTTCAGTTCGTAATGCGAACTCTGGACACCAGCGCATCCAGCACCACCAGCACCCGCTGGATATCAATTGGACACTACTGGGATTATTCCACAAACAGTACATGCTATCATGGGCAAGGTGCCCACGGAATGAGAAAAAATCCCATTCTGGATAGCCCAGAAAACTAATCAGCTGGAAGCTGTGTTTCCCCATCCGGGGGGCCATAGGAAAAAACATAGAAAATTCTCACAATGTGCTTGCCCTTCGGGATTGTTCCCTCAGTGGATGACTGCGCCACATGCGGCACAGTGTTCGCTGCGATTTATACTACCACACATGGTGCCCCGACACTTGCAATTTACCGGAAGTGTTGAAACAAATTCAGAATGAACACAGGGCTGCTCCAGCCCTAGATTTGGGGATGAAATTGATGCGTAACTTTGACACAGTCTCCTCAATAATACATAGTAACATTAAAGGGGAAGGGGCAGTGTTAGCTATCGCCAGCGGCCCTGAGAGATTTCACACTTGGAACAGGAGGAACAGCTACTGAAAATAATTTCTGATACTTATACAAGTATAGGACGGAATCGTTTGGGAGCCAAGCCAAAAAAAAACTGAAATACAGAGTAGCAACCCTAAGGAAGGTACCAAATAAGCAGAGGAGGGCTCTAAAAAGCGCTGGGATAAACAAAAGCAAGTTATAGACAGACAAAATTATAGAGCAGACTCTCCACACCTAGAGAACTCCAAAAGGAGATATAATCTCAGAAATAGAGAAAAAATAAAAGCCCCTGACAGATATACTGATTCATGTCCCTCTCGTTCCGTTTAGGACACACAGGATAGACGTAGCGGGAGAGTGGTCCGGTCAGAGCAACGTCCTGACTACGTGAAACAGAAGAAAGACTCACCGCAATCTTCAGACAAAAAAGAAGACAAGTACCCACAACAAAAGCCACAGTTTAAAGAGAAAAAGGTGGCAGCACTTTCAATTAAAAATGGCAGTAAGCTTGAGAACATTGCTGAAGAACAAAATGTGGGCTGTTACACTGCTGGACAGAGTGGCAGAAGAAGATGGCTGTCATTAAGGAGAGGCCACTGCCCAAGGGAAATGCATTATTATCGTTACCCTAGTGCCAGCCTTAGAGGCCATCACCAAAGCAGGCGTTCCTAACGCTAAAGCATTACATCCGCATTGGATTCAATGGGCAACCTCCCAGACTGCCACCAATGTTGATATCATCTTTGATCCAAAACTTCAAACACAAGAATTTCTGCAATACGAACAGGAGTACCCCGTATCTCTAGACATCTTGCCGCTTGACAGATATCATACTGTCAGTTACACTGATGGTTCAGCACAACCAGGTGTAGGTACTAAACATCAATACTCAGCCGCTTCCGCAACCATGAGCGGAGTGATGAAGGATGGTATATTCCACCCTCACAATACCTACACGCAGACCTGGGGGACTGCCCAGCTCAGCTGGCTGAACTTAAAGTCCTTATCTCAGAATTAGAACATATGGATCCAGGACAACTCACATTGATTGTCTGTGATTCATACTACTGTGTCCAGTCTTACAATGATTATCTTAATCATCAGCGATTGAACTGGGTTTGGAGAATCTAAGGGGAACACCATAAAATACAAAACTCTGTAGGGGAGGGTGGCTGATCTCAAGAAAAAAGCTACCGAATGCTCATGTAGTCCATACATTGGGCCACCAACGTGTAGGAGTACACGTTATTGGCAACACTTTGGCTGATGAAGCGGCCAAATCCGCAGGAGCTACAGCTTCTGTTGCTGCAGTGACTCATTCCCGGACGAGATTGGATAATGAAATTTTGGCTGCAGTGAAGCTGCAGCTGAGGGCACGCCTCTCCCAAAATCATACCCTAGAAAATATTCATACCAAATCAATGCACAGAATGTTGCCTATGGAACACTTCCTGGGGTTGGAGATCGAGTGGTCCCCAACCAAGACCAGAGATTAGATCTAATCAAAGCAGAGCATGAGGGTGTCGCCTCTGCACATGCTGGTGTTGCGGCCACAATAACACTCATACAGAAACGCTTTGGTGGTTGGGTCTCTATAAACAGACCAAGCAATATGTTCTTTGCTGTAACATTTGCCAGCAAATAAAGGGCTCAAACATCAAACACCCTCCGCAGACATCCCTCTCAGTGTCCAACAGTCCACTACAATGTGTTTACCTGTGAAATCGAGATCTAAAGCAGTCCTTAACAGCTAGAGTATTAAGTTCTGACCACAGTTGGCTTCATTACCTAGATGGGGTCCAGAGAGCACTGAATAATCTGCCAAGGTGGTCCTTGGGAGGACGCACTCCTTATGAGGTTATCTTTGGGATACCTATGTATGTCCCAGATCTAGATGGCCCTGGTTTGGTGGCAGCAGATACACCTGTTGACATAAATGGACATCCCACTGACTACAGGAGCTTCAGCAAATTTGTGATGATAATTCATCCGCCAGTGCTGCCACCTTAGGAATAAGGGATGTGTCAACATCCTCTACTGGCTGGATTTCTAAAGTCAGGGATCTGATTCGTGAGAAGATTGCTGTGAAGAAGGAATTTGGCCCATCTTACCAAGAACCGGTCCAAGTCTTGGAATACAAGGTACCAGAACTGACATCCTACCACTGCTGCCTGGTTCCAGAGCAAACAGATATGTCTCCATTGATAACATCAAACTACATCATACCAATCCTGCACAATAGACCCAGAGGTCCCTTGGGTAGGTTTTGGTCCCCTCTCACTACTCAACAGGATATACCTCTTCAAAGAAGAAACAATAAAATTTCTGACTACAACAGCATGTACAACAAAGCTATAAATGCCTCTTCGAGCATGGGGAGGGTGGAAAATTAGCATTTGCTGATTCCTGTTACCCATTCACCGAGAACTACTGTCCAAGATGTGGCTGTCTTTTACTCCAACTCCACACAAACAGATGACATGGTCTACTATGAGCCTCCAGCTAAGTGGATCCATCCACCAGTAATGTACCAGCTCCTGTATTTGCAGAGACTGCTTCTGGTTATTTCATCAACATTAATGACTTCATCTGCATCTGTAACTGAAACTGTTTCAAAGACACTTAAGCTGTACACATGTGGGTATTTCTGACATTGCTTGCCTTTCTATTATGGATTGGTTTTGTTACTGTATTCTTTTTCCTCATAGATGGTCATTATCTTCCTGAATGCACTTTTGAGTACATGCTTAAAGGCTGCCACAAATCACCTTTTACTATTTGTGTTTTTGGTGAGGTACTGCTTGTGAGCCTGGAGGGTTGGGCCGACAGTTGCGACTTGTTGTAGGATTGGCCTAGTCACCTACAAATAAAAGTGCTGTCATCCCTAACCCAGCAGTCTTGCCTAGTGCAAGAGTCCAACTACAACACAACATTGGGTCTGACAGATGAGTAACAGGGCAAGTGATCCCGTGTCCTGAAATAGAAGGAAACCTCATGTGAGGCTGTCATTCCTAGCAGGATTTAGCTATGTCAAACTCCCTACACTCCCTACGGGGTCTGAGGTGGTATCCCCATTCTCAGGTTGGATTTATATATTAGGAAAGTTGACTTTTGATCAGGGTGTACATCCTACATCGTGGAAATCATATTGGTAATAATACATTGGCATTTCAAGACATTACATTGACAAGTGTAGTAATACCTTCTAGTCTCAGGTATATTATTTTGAGAAGGTGAGTGGGTAGTTTGCTGATCCCTTAGCCTATGTATATTGTCTATGCTACATAGGCCAATACCATATCTATATGACTGCAGCAAAACCTATTTCCTGCTTACAGCATGTGTCAGTTGATACTTAGTACCTATTGTAATGTTGAAACCCCTTCTTTCCCAGACTTACCTTGGCGAATCTGAGGCTGTTTGGACAGTTTTAGTAACAGATCTGCTCATTTCTGCCTGACTCAGTGGTGTAGCAGGTAATCTATTTGACACTATCACAAAAGGGACAAGTAAATAACTGTAGATCCCCCGCCCCGTGGGTGGGTGGCTACCAAAATCTAGACAGAACAAATGTTAGAAGAACTTCCCTCACCCACTAATTGTGGCTTGCTTCATCATTAGGCTTCTGCTAACACATTCCTACGTATACCCACGTCGGAATGGAGCAGTAAGGGCAGGGAACATAAAACAATATGCAACAGAACAACAAAAAAACAAGATCTGAACTTACAAAAATACATTAAAAGTATCTCATGGGTGTCCAATCCTTAATTTAATTAAAGGACCCCCTGGCCAGGATTAAAATTAATTCCTGGTGGTGATATACAGGGAATCCATACCTGTTCACCCCAGTCTCTGTTCACCAGTTCTATTTGGCATACATATGTTGGTGTGATGGGATATGTTGTCATTCCTTTTGCTTGACTCTAGATGCATGTGTCTTTCAGGGTTCCATTAGTAATTAGTTGTTTAAGTGTTAGTTCTGTACTAAGGTAAAAGGAATCACATCTGGACAGTTGTTAGTGATGTAGGTGTTTAGATGTTGTCATGTAGAGGTTTCTAATCAGCGTGTATGGTGGAATGCTATGAGCCATTCATGCACATTGTTTGGTGTTCATTGTATCTGTGGTGTTACTCTGCTCCCTGTGGTTCTCTGTGGATGTATCATTTGTGCTAAGGAGGCCCCTATTGCAAGACATAGACATAGAACAGTGGTCTATGTGTCAATGAGTTAGATAAGTGAGTCCAGATACTCTTTATGAATCTTTTCATAGTATTGAGATAGATGTTTCAATGACTTTTTGTGAGACACACTGTTTGCTAGGCCATATGTAGTGTCTTAATCTGAGGTGTTTGACGTTGTGTAAGTTGTGTACAGAATGATAAGTTAGGCATGTGTTTGGAAAGCAGCATGCTGTGTTGTATTTGAAGTAAGATGAGTTTACTGTCTTGGAACATGACTACTGATGATGGACTGGGCAGGTTTGGAGTAGTGGGAGGCATGATATTGTATTGCAGGTAAACTGCATTTCCTTAAAATGATTTGTTTTTATACATTGATGATCTGTATGGAGAGAGATTTTAGATGTAGCCAATTTATCTTGTGCATGATGCTTTTGAGCTACTGGTAAATTGATGGGATGGTGATGTAGTGGTCAGATAGTTGGCTTATGTTGTGGGTGAGACTGTGGTCATATGGGACTGTTGGAAGTATTTAGGTGTGACATGATATAGGCTCTGAATGGTTTCTACCTGAGGCTTTATTTGAAATAGATGTGTGTTACTGTTATGTATGCTGTAATGCATGTGTATGTTAAGAATATGATGACCCTCTCTCTCTCTCTCTGTTTCTATGCATCAGCATCAGCAGGTGAAGGAGACGGGGCATAGCTGAGTGGGGAAGCTGCTGGCCACAGGACCCGGAGTGCTGAGACCACCAACACTAAGGGACCCAGTGGCCCTGAGGGCGAGGGGAGGCAGAATCCACGTCTTCATCATCGGAATCCTCCTCCAGTGGACACTCCCTGGCGGTGGCAGACCCATCTGAGACCACCCCAACACCATCTCAGTCTGCCACCCCCATTACTACCACCACCCTTCCTGTAGCTCCTCACCCAGTTGGCTGTTCCCGCTCACCAAGAGGGTGCGTGTCTCCTTTGCCACAGGCACCTCTGCCCCTGCCCCTGTCAGCCCTGCTGCCCTCAGTGAGGAGGCTATTGACCTCCTGAGGTCTATTGTTGTGGGTCACCAGACCATTATGAATGTCATCCATGGACTTGCAACTGAGATCCAACAGAGTAATGCATTTCTGGACGGCATTCATGGTGCACTGGCTGGCCTACAGAGATCCTTTCAGGCGCTAGCCTCCACACTGACAGCAGCCAGTCACCCTTTGTCCCCGGTACCCCCTCCATCTTCCTCATCCCAAACGCAATCTCGTCTTCCCCGGCCCAGCCAAATCACACAGACAGACAGACAGGCATGCATCCACCTCAACATCCAAGGGTAGCTCAGACAAACAAGCACCACAAGACACATCACCGGCATGCACACAAGCAACATACACCGGCACACACAGCAACAGTCACTACCTGCCCTGACACTCCCACCACCCCCAGCATCACTAACTGCTACCTTCACAGATCCATCCACCACACCAATCCTACCCACAGACAGCACCACAGCAGACCCTCAGATATCCACCCCAGTCACCACACCCGCAGACATCACAACCACTGACACTCCTACATGCAGCACATCCACCATACCGGCAGTCACCACCCCAACAGGCAGTCATCCACTCACCACGGCATTCCCCAGCACCTCCACTCCCCCTCAGTCCTGTACACATAAATGCCCTCACTCACCCACCCAACAGACACCCACCACCCACAAGCATACCTCCCATACACACGCACCCACGACAACCACACCAACACGTCAGTCAACCACTCCCTCACCCACGACAACTACACCAACACGTCAGTCAACCACTCCCTCACCCTCCGCTCCCAACCCCACTTCTGACCCCCATCTCAACCCCCCAGTGTGTCTAAAAAAGTGTTTCTTTCATGTTTTGACCTTTTCCCTACTCCTCTTCCCCTGTGAGACCCCCAAATGCTCCATTTCCCTTCCCATGCCCGTCCCTGCCACCGCCAAGGCCTCCCCTAACCCCTCTACAAGTCCCCAGGCCCCTCCCCCACCAAGAAGTCTAACCCTCCCAAGAAAACCCAACCCTTCCCTAAGCCTAGACCTAAACCCCCTTCCAAGTCCAATCCCATAGGGCCCCCTCCCAAGCCTAAGCCCAACCCCCCCACAACCCCTCCCCCATATTTCCTGAGGTGCCTGCCCCCTTGATGCCCCTACCTGTGGAGGTTACATGGCAGTCAGGAGTCAGGTTCGGGGCACACAGATGTGCATCAAGTGCATGTTGCACTATTTCTATGTGGACTGGCCTAAGGCCTTGGACATTTTCATATTTAATATCACTTTTAATACATAATTGGGCCAACCAGTTGTTGGTGTCAACGTTTCATATTTGTCCTGCATTTCTTTTCTTAGGGCATTTTTGGGAATGGCTGACATTTTGTGTGTGAGTATTTGTGTGTGAGTGGTGCTTGTGCTACCTGTTTTGTCTGGGAAGAATGTGTGGTTGTGTGCAGTGCATTTGTCTCCCAGTGATGGGTGTGTGTTGTGTGATGGTCATGTGTATGTTGGGTATTGAGTGGTGTGTGTGTTGATGTGTTTGTTGCAGTATTGTGTAGCTTTGTGTGTGTGTGCGTGTTTGTTGAATGGTATCTCATATACGTTGTGATGTGTGTTTGCTGATTATGTCAAATGCTGTGTTGTATGGTTGTGTGATTGTGTGTGTTTGTTCCCTGTTGGTAGTATGTTGTGTTGTATGTGTGATTTGTCAATGGGTATTGTCTATTGTTGGTGATTGCCAATGCATTGAGGGTGTTGCAGTTGTGGTGTTGTAGTGACGTTTTGTGGTGTTGTGTGTTGTTGTGTGTGACTGTCGTGTGTTTCTGGGCATAGGTGTGTGTTTTCGATGTGTGTGAGTGTGTGTGTGTGTGTGATGGCCGTAGTGTAGTACCGCCAATGTCGTAATGAGGCCCTTAAAGTGAAGAGGTGATTTTTTCCTTTTTAAGAAAGAGGGCTGTTCTGGCCTAGGTCCAAGACCCATGTACTCTTGCCAGAGTGTAATGTCTGCTGAAAACTGTTAAAAATAATGGAGCTGTCTGTGCCACAGAAAATGTGTATATTTCACCAAGCAGTGCATAAGGATAGGAAATTTACCATTATCAAGATCATTAATCATTTCCTCTATTTCTACAGCAGAAAACTGTTTCCCGGTCTCACACCTTTGTGCTTCATTTAAGGTCGGGTGATGGGCAGGGTTGAAATACTGCAAGATTCTTTTTGCTGTCATCACCATATTGTCATCTATCTTTTGTTTCGCCGCCAAATCAGGATTAATGAGGAAAGATCTGAAGAATATTTGTTGTACAGGTTTCAAACTAACGGATGAATCTCAGATGAAGTTTACATTTGCTTGTAATTCTTGGTCTTTTACCATGTAAGCCCTGACCATCCCATTACTTCTCATCGAATTAAAAAATGTTCATTTTTTAATAGGAACATTTTTAGGTCTGGTATTAGATGAGACCTTTCGATTTTACTAAAATTGTATGTACAATAATCTTACTGCTGGGGGCTTTCAGCCAGACCATTGGTCTGTTGTTTAGTGGGTCAGCCCACATGAAACATTGACTAACTTCACTGTGAGAGTCAGCATTTAGCAATGTCAGGAGGTGCACATTCACGCAAAAGTAGTTCCTTGAAGTGCCAGGGACTATTTTGCAAATATGGGCTATTTTATCCCCTTTTTTAGGGCCAAAAGGTTCCCTAGCAATAACATTTTGCAAAAAAGTGACAAAACAAGCATTGACAAAGCCAAATGACTGGCAGCCAAAGTCAGATCTATTGGCTTTGGCAGTTCTTCTTTTTTTATATTAACTACTAAATAACTTTTTTTTTTTGCAGTCGCATAGCATACAATAAACCAGGACAGCATACATAGCGTCACAGAAGACATAGCTATTAATGAAAATGTAACCAATAAAACAGTGGTCCAGCAAATTGGGGCCAAAGGCCCGCTACATCGGACACCTCTGGGTGGTCACGTAGCCGTATATGTTGGTGTTATAACATGCAATTCCACATATATGTTACAGTGTGCGAGTGTGCTATCTAAGAAAAGTGGAAAACGTTTAACACAATAACCACGGAAAACTCAAAAGATAAAACACAACAACCAGTGTATCCTGGAACCTCCCCCAGTGAGAGGGAAGCCGAGGCCCAGGAGAACTTGGGCTGGGGGAGGTGGATCATCTCTCACGTGAGTGGGGGCCTAGGTGGGTGGAGATGAAAGGGCACAAGGATGTTCAGAGTGTAGCCTCATGTGGAACATACACCCATTTGTAGGTACACCCATTTGTACACACACACACATACCCAAACATCCATACGGACATGAACCATTGCCACTTAGATGTCTGGGGATCCCGCCTGTGTTTTCTTCAAGGATACAACTGAGTCTGTGACCAGTGAATGCTCAGGAGGCGTGACCGACTGTGATTCTCTGGCCATCAGACCTTCCAAAATGTCACCCCATAACTCCAAGTCCCACTCTGCATTTTCGTCGGTGCGGACCAGTCGGAACTGACACTCTTCTGCCACGCCCAATTCGAGCATTTTGGGGGACAGCAGTAGCCACAACATCTCGGATTCCTCCGGCTCTGCTGGGAGAGCAACCCAGACCTCACATATTGTGCGCAAGACCTTAGCATTTTGTAGGAATTGGCCGAGTTGTAGGTGAAATCAGTCCCATGCCGCCTCGATCATGAGGAAGACGATATTAAGATATAAGTCTCCTATCATGGAGCATCCCTCATTGCAGCAATGCATTAGGTCTATCACAGATTTCATCTGTCAAAAAGAGAGTAACCAATGAAGGGGTAGCAGTCTGGCGTACAGGGCCTTCGAAGTATTGGAGTGACTGCCTGTTCCCAAACTTCTGCAACCTAGTAAATAATAAACAGGCAGTCAGCAGGCACCCAGGGAAGTCTTCCCCCTTACCCCACTCTACTAGCAGGGCCTTATCAACATTCAGGTCATCCGAGCACCACTGTGAAGTGCACTGCAGTAGTCCAGAGAAATAATACATTCACAGGTCCGGCAGACCCAAGCCTCCGAGTTCCGTGTCCAGCTTTAGCACCTCCAGCTTCACCCTGCTCTGCCTGCTGGCCTACACCAGAGATATCAGAAGGGTGTTCAGCTTAACAAAGGTAGCTTGTGGTACATGGCAGAGGGAGGTCTACAGTACCTAGAGACAGTTCAGAAGCAAGACCATCTTGCTCAACACCACTTTCCCCATGATGAAAAGGGGAAGGCGATTTCAGAAACCAATCGAGGTCTCAAGTCCATTGATGACCTCCCCCACACTTAGGTTGCAATTGGCTTCGGCAAGTGTGCCACCTGTATACCCAGGTAGTGCAAGTGATCATACTCCCAAATGAGCTTCGTCGCTGGGAGGGCAGCTGCATCCACCCCAGTCAAGCCCGCCAGCGGGAAAAGTACTGACTTCTGACGGTTAACGTCTAAGCTAGAAACGTCTCCAAACGCAGTCATTATCTTCAATGATACAGTCACTGCTCGTTCTAGGTGTCTGACGTATAGTAACACGTCATCCACGTAGAGGGATGTGTCTCTCCACTGTAATGTCCCACCTGGCCATGTCGCAATGTAATTTTATCACCAGGGGCTCCATTGCTAAGGCGAAGAGGAGTGGGAATGAGGGACATCCCATACCTCGTTCTATGGGTAAACATCTGGAGACCACGTTTCCTTTGCGGACTCTGCCACAGGTTTAGTGCACAGCAGCTGATTCTACAAGACGAATACTGTGCCTAGTCCCATCCTTCATAGCACAGGGTGTCAAAGGTCTTTTCAATATCTAATGCCACTAACACAGCACTCAGGTCTGAGCCAGCCACAGAGTGGAGCACATGGGACAGCCTCCAGAGATTAATCTGTGTTCCCCTATTGGGCTTGAAACCACACTGGTCATCGTGTACGAGATGGGTCACCACTCGCCCCACGCGCATCGTCATAGGGTCTTATCCAGGACTTTAGTGTTGACACCAAGCATGACAGGGGTCAGTAGGAAGTGGAGTCCATCAGATCTTTGCCAGGCTTCGGGAGCATGGTGATCTGGGCTTCCCGCATAGAGTGTGGTAGGAAACACGAAGTCTGGATTACGGGAAGGTCCCCAGCAAGTGCAGCAGTAGGAGTTCTGAAATCATCTGGTAGTATTCCAGAGGGAGCCCATCTGGGCTCGGTGCCCTACAACAGCATGAATAACTTTACTTTAACCTTATTCATCTCTGCTAAGACATTGACTCCAAAGAGCAACAGATCACACTAATTTAGCAAGAAGGAGGTTGTATAGGTAATGATGCACTCTATTATCATCTGCTGGCTCAACAGTGTCTATTTCTTCCAAAACTGATTCTATCAGTCCTCCAATACAAGCTTTTGGGCTACCACACACAGTGATGGTGTTAAGACAAAATACTGAATTTCTAAAAATCGAGTTACAGAAAAATTTGAAAAACAATCTGGTGATACAGAAATATCCTGTTGCAGAAATATCGCTGTCAAAACATCGATTTTTTAGGTGCGCATTATCGTTTTTATAAAAATTGTTGCTGCTAATATAATTTTCGATAATATAGTTGTAAAAAATATTTGTTCTAATTATCTTTATGTGTTTTAGTTCATATATTATGTTTATGTGCTATTATTGTTTATATAATTGTTAATATTTTTGAATATAGTTTGCAATTTTAAGTGATTTACAATTTTTTATTTGATTTCTAATAGTAATTTATAGTGTTGCAGTGGGTTGCTAGGATTGTAGGGTACAGTATGGGAAGATAATTAAGTGATAATTACCTAACAAATAAGTATTAGTTTTTTATCTGATTATTAATTATGTAAATTGTGTAATAACTACAGTATATATTTTTAAGTTATTTATTAGGTGTGGGCTGTTGGATTTTTAGGGGTGTGGGGGGGGGAAATTAATTAAGTAATAATTAATTAGCAATTAATTATTTAATTTATCTGTTATTCAGCGCCATGATACTCTTCTGGGTGAACATGCACTATACAAATACACGTGGTGGTAATTGATTATTAATTATGTGAATTGTTGAATAATTATATTTTTGTAAGTCATATACGAGGTGCTGGCTACTGGGTTTGTACGGACATAGGGTGGGAAAGTATTTCTCATAATTAACAATTAATCATTAATTAATTTATAAATAGTTAATTGATTATTAATCCCATTAGTGCGGGTGTCGGCCACTGGCCGACGCCCACACTGCCTCCCTGGTGCGGGTCACGACCAGTGGCTGACACCAGGGAGGGGGTTAAAAAAATCCTCCAGTGCAATGCACCAGAGGATTTTGTTTTTATTACCCTTGGAGATGCGGAAGAACTTCTGCATCTCCCAGCGCCCCCCATCCGCCCTTTTGTGATATTAGCGTGCTGTGAGACGTGCTGACGTCATGCTTTTTCCCCCAAAAAGGCCAAAACGGCCCCCCCAGATGTCAGGGAGGCATCGATGGAAAGGGGAGAGTCTTCGATTTCCATCGATGCCTTCCTTCCATGGTTTCCTGGCCATGGCTGCAATCTATGGCCAGGAAACGGCCCTAGGCACCAAGGATATTGTTTGGGGGGGGTCGGCCCCCATGTGAGTGGGCCACCCACCCCGTGGGGGCACTGCTTTAAATAAAAACAATGTTGGGATTCTTCTGGGGGGCGATCCGGCCCCCAAATAGTTAAATTAATGTTTTTTTTATTTAAAAAAAAAACAAAATGGCAGTTCGGCCCTTCTTACACGGGCCGAACCAGGGGTGGGCAATATTTATAATATAAGAAAAAGTTTTTTCCTGGAGGTGGGGCGGGGGGGGGGGGAGGGGTTGGCTGGGGGGGGGGGGGGGCAGGGAATATATATATATTTTTTTTATTGAAAATGTTGGAGTTAGCATCTTGGCTGACCCCCTATGCGGGCATTTTTAGGGTCGAGCGCAAAGTGCTCTGTCCCTGGTGTAATCTGTCTGTGGGCTTTTAACCACGCCCATGTCAAGCGCATCAATTTGGTTGGTCTGTGGGCTTGCCTGTTAAAATTAGCTTGATTTAATTAGTGAAAGGCATGCATAGGTAAATGGATTATTGCGCTTTTGCCGATACGTTTCACTGCGAGCAAACTTCTGTTTCCTTTTGTGTGTTTGCTTTGCGCTCATAGCGGCCATTGGCTCGCTTATGTGAACTGTTTTACTTTTCAGTTTATGTGGCAAGAAAAGTCTGGTTAGGAGTTTACAATGCTAATAGCTTTAACTCGAGCAAACGAGAGACCCATTGTTTTGCTAATGTTTGTTTTATACATGTGTTCTTTGCCATGGGGTCCCCATGGAAAGCCCACATGTATAAAAAAAAAGAAGTGATGTAGAGAGTCAGTCTCTCTCTCTCTCTATATATATATATATATATATATATATATATATATATATATATATGTGTAACAAGAGACAATATCGCTTCTTTACATGTGTTGTTTTCCAGGAGCCACAATCAGCCCCCAGGGAAACCACACATATATAAAAGTGAAAAATATATATATATAAATATAGATATAGAGAGAGAGAGAGAAAAGAGAGAGAGAGATTCTCTATATAGAAATAGATCTGTCTTTTGTCTAGGCCATAAAGGAGCGCAGACGGTTTATATGCCTGATGCAAAGGATATACATGTATTTAGCTGAGTGGATTAGTAAAGCCAGGCATTACCTGTGCTTTAAAACAAATGAAATGTATGTGGAGGGGGGCTATGGAGATATGAGGGCCACTTTTGCTGGGTGGTACTGAGGGAATGTATGTCAGAACAATGCATGCTGGAACCACGCATGCCTGAACAACGCAGTCGGAACAACGACCGCTTTGTTACCACTAATGCCTTTAACACGAATGCCTTAACAACAATTTTTCATTGTAAAGGCATTTCTGGTAAAGACATGCGTGGAATGGCATGCATGGTTCCAGCATGCGACCCACCTGCCCCCCCCACCCTGCCCCTAAATTTACCACGAACCCCCACCCCTGACCCTAAAACCTAAAACCATCCCAACCCCCCACCCCTGCCCCTAAAAGTACCCCAACCCCCCACCCTGCCCCTAAAATTACTGCAACCCCCCAACCCGCCCCTAAAACCTAAAACCACCCCAACCGCCTATCCCTGCCCCTAAATTACCGCGACTCCCCACCCCTGCCCCTAAACCACCCCAACCCCCACCCCACCCCTAAAATTACTGTGACCCCCACCCCGCCCCTAGAACCTAAAACCACTGCAACCCCCACCCCACCCCTAAAATTACCACGACCCCCACCCTGCCCCTAAAACCACCCCTGCCCTAAAACCACCCTAACCCCCACCCTGCCCCTAAAACCACCCCAACCCCCCACCCTTGCCCCTAAAACCTAAACTACCCCAACCCCCACCCCGAAAAGCTAAAAATACCCCGACCCTCCAACCCTACCCCTAAAACTAAAAATGCCCGTGCCCCCCATCCCCTCCCCTAAATCTAAACCACCCGACCGCCAAAAACTAAAAATACCCCGGCCCCCTACCCCCGCCCCTAAAACTAAAAATACCCTGACCCCCACCCATAAACCTAAACCACCCGACCCCCCACCCCGATAAGTTAAAAATACCCCGACCCCCCACCCCCCAAAACTAAAAATGCCCGAGCCCCCATCCCCTCCCCTAAACCTAAACCACCCTAATCCCAAAAACTAAAAATACCCCAACCCCCACCACTAAAACTAAAAATACCCGACCTCCCACCCCCGTCTCCACCCCTAAAACAGCCCCAGTCCCAGCCCCACTTACCTGATCACGTCCTCCGACGAAACCCAATCTCCCTTCTTCTGTGCCTTAACCACGCATGTGCATGGTTCAGCACCTGCGTGGTTAAGGCACCGAACAAGGAAGTCGTGGTTAACAAAAGCGTTGTTCCGCTTTCGTTGTCCATGACTTTGTTGTTCAGGAGTCGTGGTTTAGGCTTCTTCCCGTACTGAAGGAATTAGAAGAGGAAGTCATGGGAGGCAGAGCACCAAAAATGACTGTCGCACTGGGTGCCATCAGCGCTAAATGCTGTGATGATGGGATGTTGTAAGGTGAAGTAACAGTGTGTCTTTTTTGTTTTTTTCAGTGTCTTCAGAGAATCTGCTGAATGAGAGAAGAAGCAAAGGTAAGGTGACGACATTTACTATTGGACACATCATACATTCCCACAAGCAATTTTGTGACTCTATCTGCCTTCTACGTAGGCTAGTACTTTAGAGGGACAGTTTAGCCAGTAGCAGAGATGGCGTCTCGTTGGATGACTGCTGCTCAAGCCTTAACTCACGTTATGGAGGATAGCTCTGAGGCAGGATCAGAGACTGAGACAGCATCTGAGGGAGAGGACAAGGGGGCAGAATCTGGGAGTGATTTTTCAGTCAGCTGAGTCCCATCCGACGACACTTCTTCCAGTAATTCTGAGGGAGACGATGACGACAGTCATGCTGTCCCTTCACAAGCACAGTCTGTGCAGCGGGAAAACAGCGGGTTAGCCCAAACCAGAGAGCAGGTGCATACGGCGGCAAGCACAGAGAGAGTGCCCTCTTGGCAGCCCCCCCGATTTAGTTCAGCCCCAAATTCCACCTTTTACTGGTAACACTGGATTTGAAGTCGATACGGACAACTTTTTACCAGTTGACTACATCCATCTAATTTTGGATGTTGACTTCCTTCAGGAAATTGTGCAGCAAACAAATTTGTGTGCAGGCCAATTTCTGAGGGAGCATGGTGGCACTCTAGGGTCACGTTCTAGGCATGCTAATGGACTTCCACTTCGCTGGCGGAGTTGAAGATATTTTTGGGCCTTACGCTCAAAATGGCGTCAGTGTAGAAACCTACCTTGCAGTCCTACACGACGACTCGCTCGGTTTGCGTAACCCCCATCTTTGCACCATACATGAGCAGAGATCGTTTTTTGCTACTGAAGCGCATGCTGCATTTCAATGAAAATCCTGCTGCATTTCCCCGGGACCATCCACACCATGACAGGTTGTTCAAAAGTCAACCTGTCATGGAACATTTGTCTACCAGGTTTCCAGAGATCTATACTCCTGGAAAGAATATAGCAGTCGATAAGTCTTGATCCTCTACAAAGGACGGCTACTGTTCAGACAGCACATTGCGAGCAAAAGAGCTTGCTATGGCATACAGCTGTACATGCTGTGTGAGAGCTCTTCTGGCTATATGTACAGCTTGAGAGTGTATACAGGGAAGGAAACTACCCCAAACCCTGTAGGTTGCCCTCCCGCTTTAGGGGTCACAGGCAAGATTGTATAGGAACTTGTCCAGCCACTCCTTCACAAAGGTTATAACCTTTATGTGGACAATTTGTATACAGGAGTAGAGCTGTTCAGTGAGCTCTACAAAGCTGGCACTGTGGCCTGTGGTACAGTTGGTTTTAACCGCAAAGGATTACTGCAGGAGCTTGTTTGCAAGAAGCTCCAGAAATCCCAGAGTACTGCGTTGTGTTCCAACGAACTTCTTGCAGTCAAGTTCTTGGATATGCATTATGTATACAAGCTCAATACAATTCATGATGAGAGCACTTCCCCCATCATGGTTTGCGGTCAGATGGCCGAAGTCCACAAACCCATCTGTATACTTGGTTACAATACGAACATGGGTGGGGTGGACAAGAACGACCAGGTTCTTCAACCATACAATGCGTGTCGTAAAACTTGCACTTAGTACAAGAAACTGTTTACCCACCTGATCCAGATGGCAACATACAATGCGTATGTTGTTTACCGTCAGACAACCACAGGAAGACTCATGACTTTCCTTGACTTCCAGTTGTCTGCAATTGAAAGCCTCACTGCTGTTACAGAAACAGCAGCAGCCTCCACCTCATATGTTTTGGAGGATGCTGCAAGGCTGCAGGAGTGACACTTTGCTGATTGCATTCCTAAAACACCCAAAAAGGATCGTTCATGTTGTCGCTGTAAAGTGTGATCGAAGCATGGATGCGGCAGGAGAGTCGCTATTACTGTCCCCAGTGCCCATCTCAACCAGACCTCTGTGTCCCTACTTGCTACAGCTATTCGGATCACAGGTGCAGCAGACCTCCATTGCAAGGAAGATGGAGCTATGGCGGAGAATTTTGGACAGGGTCAACGCAGT
The DNA here is from genome assembly GCF_031143425.1 of Pleurodeles waltl. NCBI lineage: Eukaryota > Metazoa > Chordata > Amphibia > Caudata > Salamandridae > Pleurodeles > Pleurodeles waltl. The sequence goes on along the minus strand of NC_090446.1, from coordinate 598,727,202 downwards.
GGGACAGCATCCAAGCACAAGGGATGACATCAGGAAGAGGTGGAATGACCTACGGAGGAAGGTACGTTCCCTAGTATCAAGACACCAGGTAGCCGTACAGAGGACTGGCAGTGGACCCCCCACCTCCTCCCCACAACTAACAACATGGGAGGAGCAAGTCTTGGCGATCATGCATCCTGAGGGCCTCACCTGTTAGGGTTTGTGCACAGCAAAGAGCATGTCCCCTCTCACTGCACTAGTGGGTTCTGTAATAGCTCCCTTTTAAACTTACTATTGAAAGCCTTTCTTGTTATCTCACCTTCCCCCCCTAGGCTTCTGTGTATGTTGTTTAATGTGCTGTTTTGTTTACACATTGGGCCTTGCTTTTACCAAGGCTTCTTTAAAACACTCTTCTCTAGGCCATGTGTTAATTTAACTCATTTGCATAATAACTGAAACTCTGCACACCTTTCAAGAACATGTGCAGCATGTGAGGGCCACACCCAGCTCTTCAAACCACACCCAGCTCTGCACACCTTTCAAGAACATGTGCAGCATGTGAGGACCACACCCAGCCCTGTCTATAAAAGGCAGCCCCCGAGCCTCACCCAGTGCTTGTGCTCGTCTACCTCCTGCTTACCTGAGGACAGATCCCTCGGCGCTGGCACTCCTGCTCTCTACAGACTTTCATTGGCTTCAATGGGCGCAGCTGCTGGCTCTTCCTTCTTCCGGTTTCCGGTTCCTCCTTGCCTTAGCCTCTCTCCTACAAGCAACCTGCAAAACATTGTGATTCAAACTTTTTGTTACAAGAATACTTTGCGGAAATTTGTGAAGCAAACATTTTTTTTTTATGGAACTTTTAAGAATCGAACCGTGGAAACCATTAACAGCAAGGCAAACAGTAAATCAAGGACTTGCACAAATTACATGCTGTATTTTGACGTAAAAGTACAGTATTTGCTTTATAAAAGATTCTGGAAATATGGGAAAAGTGAGTCTGCTATTGGGAATTTAGGCTTTAGTTATATTAAGATGAATGTTTGATATTGGTAATTCTGATAACGGTATTTGTTTAATGTTTTAGAAGCTTTAGAGTAATAGAAAGCACATCCCAGAGCAGTAACACATTCCAAACCTGGAAACTAGAGACCAGGATCCAAGAGGTACTTTTAGAAGAAAATTTCTAATAAATAAAGGGATAGTCAGGAACCCAGTTAGGAATAGGTTGTACTTATCTGCTCTTTGTTTATGTTTCATTAGGCACCAGTTTCTACAAAAGTCAGAGAGGGCCGCAGATTTGTGCAGCACTTCAACAGTGGAAACGCAAGAACGGTGTTGTCTCTTTATTATTTTATCCACTTCCCCCCTTCCCTTGAGCTTCTGTTCTTAGTGCACTGTTTTAAAAACTAGTGTGCTGGAACAAGCAGTTTCAGGGTGGGGTCGGATTGTCTTCAACCTCCATCAGAACTGAACAAGGACTCAGGTGAGCTGGGCTTTGACAGAAGCACAAGCCTTAAAAAAAAAAAAAAATGTCAGTTCTGGTGGACGATGAATATCGGGGAAGAAATAGAGGGCATTGACGTCACGGATATGGCGCAGGCCCTAAATGAGGACTTGGCTCATAATGAATCAGTGTCTGGCATCTTGCAACATATGCAAGAGGAAATAGAGAGATTAAAGATGGAGAATACCTCTTTAAAACAGGATTTAAGCAGGTATAAATTTAGGGTATCTCAGTGGAACACAGCTTTTACGCCTTTGTTTAAAACCTCCTCAGAGACAGGGGCGCCATCAAAACATACAACTTTGCCTCCCCCAGTTGAGGTCACTGTTAATGTTCCTAATGCTGTGCCCTTAGCAGCTCCTGAACGTTTTCATGGAGATAGCAACAAATTCCATGTTTTTATCAATCATTGTCAATTACACTTCGTTTGTAAGCCACAACAGTTCCCTACTGATGCTACGAAAGTGGCATTCGTCTTGTCTTATTTGGGTGGCACAGCAGCCAATTGGTCAATTCCTTTTGTGGAGAAAGATGATCCCATCCTCCATAATTGGAATCAATTTAAACGTACCATGACCAGCCTTTTTGCAAAACACACTTTCATGCAGGCAAGTGATAATGAGCTTTTAAATCTTAAACAAGGTAACAAGGATTTATTGACCTATCTCACTAGTTTTAATCGTTTACTCACCGAGACACAGTGGCCAGAAGAAAAGCGTGTCTCCCTTTTCTATAAAGGTTTGAGAGACGAGTTAAAAGACGCGCTGGCTCATATCGTTGATTTGCCAGAAGACTATTCGGACTTTGTAGATTTAGTTGTGAAATTAGAACATAGACTAGGAGAAAGAAAGGGAGATAAATACAAACTGGAATCACGGTTAACTTTTATTAGACACGAGAAGAAAGACCCAGATAATAAACTCCCTGAACCTGAGCCTATGCAAATAGGGACACTCAGAGGTCCACTCACATCAGAGGAAAAAGAAAGAAGGAGAAAACTTCAATTATGTTTATATTGTGGAAGGGCAGGTCACTTTGCCAGAGAATGTCCAGTAAAGCCTAAAAATCCACGAAAGGGTGCTGTTTCCTCCACCTCCTCAACTGAATCGGGAAACGATTAAGCTCGACAAGGGGAGAGGTTACTTGTTCGAGAAAACATCTTAATCAAACCTCTAATGCTGCAGCCTTCATGGTACCGCACATACCTAGACATTTCATAATTCAGGTCGTTTTAATTGTTACTACCCAAGTGAGGCATTCTCTCCCTGTCCTACTGGACTCAGGCGCGACAGGAAATTTTGTGGATAATAAGTTAGCTGAAAACTTAGGACTTCCTATGTGCCTAAAGCCTTGTCCAGAAGCAGTATGTGCAGTGGATGGGTCAGAATTGACCTCTGGATTAATCACAAAACAAACAAGTCCACTTGTTATGGTCTGTCAGAACGGGCACACAGAGGTGATTAGCTTTGATCTGATAGATACTCCTAATTTTGGTTTGATTCTCGGGGTACCCTGGTTAACAACTCATAACCCAAAAATTGATTGGGTGAATAGAACTGTTACTTTGGATTCCTCTTTCTGTAGAACCAATTGCTATCAAGAAGCAGGTACAGAACAGAGCACAGTATTACACTGTGCTAGTGTTACACAAGATGAACCAAGTCTCCCTCCTGAATATTCTGACTTTAAAGACGTCTTTGATCCAGTAAAGGCTAGTGTGCTGCCCCCACATAGGTCTTATGACTGTCGTATAGATCTTATCCCAGGGGCCCCTTTACCTAATAACAGAGTATATGCTTTGACTGACGAAGAAATCAAATACTTAAGAACCTACCTAGATGACCTACTACAGTCTGGGTTCATCCGTCATTCCACATCTCCGGTGTCATCTCCACTCTTTTTTATCCCGAAGCCGGATAAATCCCTGCGCGTGTGTATCGATTATAGAGGACTAAATAAGGCTACAATAAAGAATAAATATCCTCTTCCTCTAATACCTGTGTTGTTGGATCAATTAAGACATTCTACTGTATACACTAAACTAGATCTGCGGGGAGCTTACCACCTGGTCCGAGTAAAAGAGGGGGATGAGTGGAAGACAGCTTTCAAGACAAAGTTTGGTTTATTTGAGTACACAGTAATGCCCTTTGGGTTATGTAATGCCCCTGCGGCCTTTCAGTTCTTTATAAATGAGGTCCTACACGAATTCCTGGACGTTTGTGTCATAGTATACATAGACGACATCCTCATTTACTCTAAGAACTCAGAAAAACATACCCAACATGTTGGTGCAGTATTATCAAAGTTAAAAGAAAATCATCTTTTTGCTAAGTTAGAAAAGTGTACTTTTAATGTCAGCAAGGTGGACTTTTTAGGATACTGCCTGTCACCTCAAGGAATAACTATGGATGTAAAGAAAATCAGTGCTATTGCTGATCGGCCAGAACCATCCTCTGTAAAAGATATTCAGAAATTTCTGAGTTTCGCCAATTTTTATAGGAGGTTTATTGCACATTTTGCAGACATTGCGGCCCCAATAACTACCTTGTTGCGGAAAGGGCAACGATTTCTTTGGACTGATGAGGCGGCACACGCCTTTCAACTCCTAAAACAAAAGTTCACTTCAGCCCCAATTCTGAAACATCATGATCCTGACTTGCCTTTTTTTGTTGAAGCGGATGCTTCACAAGTAGCTTTAGGAGGAGTTCTCTCTCAACGAGATGCAGTAGATGGCCAGTTACATCCTATAGCCTTCTATTCCAAAAAGTTGTTACCAGCTGAACAAAATTACACTGTGGCTGAAAGGGAACTACTAGCTATCAAAGTAGCCTTTTCAGAATGGAGGCACCATTTAATGGGAGCCAAGTACCCAGTTACAATCTTTTCTGACCATAGGAACCTACAGTTTTTTGGATCACTTAAAGCACTAACACCACGTCAGATGCGCTGTTTAATTTTTTTTAGCACATTTGACTTTGTAATAACCTATAGACCAGGTGCACAACAAATTCAATCTGATGTGTTATCTAGATACGGACATACTTCAGACATGAAACAAGATAAAATAGGAGAACCCATTATTCCTCCCCAAAAGTTTTTGGCACCAGTACAACAGAAGGATTTCATCACAGATCTATATAATGCACACATGCAAATAGCACCTCAGGATTGGTTAAAGGATTCCCATAACACAATACAACGAGGTTTATTGTATCACGACAACATGCTGTTAGTGCCCACCTCTGAATTACAAACACAGGTGATAATTTGGCATCACGCCTCACCGTTGGCAGGTCATCCTGGTTGGGTAAAAACCCTGGAAAATGTGCAAAAACACTTTTGGTGGGACACTATAAGAAAGGACATTAAGCAATTTGTCACTACCTGTCCAATTTGTGCAAGACATAAATCTTCTCATAAGGCCCCTGACGGCTTGTTAATACCAATGCCAACACCCAAACAACCTTGGCACACTGTGAGCGTAGACTTTATTGTAGGTTTACCACCTGTAAAATCTTTCACAACAGTGTTGGTTATAGTGGATTTTTTATCTAAAATGGCACATTTTGTACCATTACGGAAATTACCCACGGCGGCAGAATTTGCCGATATTTTTATAAGGGAAATTGTGCGTTTACATGGTTTGCCAAGCAAAGTGGTGTCGGACCGAGCTAGCCAGTTCAACTCTAAATTTTGGAAAAAATTATGTAAAAAACTGAAAATAGATGTGGCATTATCCACTGCTTTCCACCCAGAGACAGACGGACAGACTGAACGACTGAACCAAACCTTACTTCAAACGCTACGTTGTTTATTGGCTGATTATTCTAGTGAATGGTTGGAAGCTCTCCCTGTAGCGGAGTTTGTTTATAATAATACTGAGCATTCAGCTCTACTTTGCTCACCATTCTATTTCTTGCAGGGGTATCATCCAAGAGCTATACCCATTTTGTTAGAAGATTCTCTGTTACCTACAGTAACGGATAGACTAACGAGGTTAGGTGACATACAAGACAAAGCCAGGAAACATTTATTAAAGTACAAGGAAAGCATGAAAAGACAAGCAGACAAACACAGATCTGAGGCCCCAATGTATAAAATCGGTGACAAGGTATGGCTCTCCACAAAGAACCTAAACATAGAGGGATCCCGAAAGCTGCAACCACGTTTCATTGGACCCTTTAGTATAACTGCCATAGTAAACCCGGTAACAGTAAAATTAGATTTACCAAAAGAATATCCAGTACATACTACATTCCATGTGTCCTTGCTTAAGCCGTACAATCCAAAAACCCGACCTGAACCACCACCTCCACCCATACCAATTAAGGGAAATCTAGAATATGAAGTGAAAAGCATAAAAGACTCAAAAAGAATTAGTGGACGTCTGTTTTATTTAGTAGAATGGAAAGGATATGATGAATCTGAGAATTCATGGGAACCAGCATCATATGTACATGCCCCACAGCTGATTAGACGGTTTTATTTAAAAAATCCAGGAAAACCCCGTCCTGTAGGAGGGCCTTTGAGGGGGGCAACTGTTAGGGTTTGTGCACAGCAAAGAGCATGTCCCCTCTCACTGCACTAGTGGGTTCTGTAATAGCTCCCTTTTAAACTTACTATTGAAAGCCTTTCTTGTTATCTCACCTTCCCCCCCTAGGCTTCTGTGTATGTTGTTTAATGTGCTGTTTTGTTTACACATTGGGCCTTGCTTTTACCAAGGCTTCTTTAAAACACTCCTCTCTAGGCCATGTGTTAATTTAACTCATTTGCATAATAACTGAAACTCTGCACACCTTTCAAGAACATGTGCAGCATGTGAGGACCACACCCAGCTCTTCAAACCACACCCAGCTCTGCACACCTTTCAAGAACATGTGCAGCATGTGAGGACCACACCCAGCCCTGTCTATAAAAGGCAGCCCCCGAGCCTCACCCAGTGCTTGTGCTCGTCTACCTCCCGCTTACCTGAGGACAGATCCCTCGGCGCTGGCACTCCTGCTCTCTACAGACTTTCATTGGCTTCAATGGGCGCAGCTGCTGGCTCTTCCTTCTTCCGGTTTCCGGTTCCTCCTTGCCTTAGCCTCTCTCCTACAAGCAACCTGCAAAAGAGAAAGAAGACAAGGTTAGACTGATCAGTATCTCTTGCCAGCAACAAGTAAGTGCAAAACTTTTATTACCTGAAAGAACTTTGACAACTATTTCTGGATTCGTGTATAGACAATTTGAAACAAGATACCTTCCACGAACATTGTGATTCAAACTTTTTGTTACAAGAATACTTGGCGGAACTTTGTGAAGCAAAAATTTTTTTTTTATGGAACTTTTAAGAATCGAACCGTGGAAACCATTAACAGCAAGGCAAACAGTAAATCAAGGACTTGCACAAATTACATGCTGTATTTTGACGTAAAAGTACAGTATTTGTTTTATAAAAGATTCTGGAAATATGGGAAAAGTGAGTCTGCTATTGGGAATTTAGGCTTTAGTTATATTAAGATGAATGTTTGATATTGGTAATTCTGATAACGGTATTTGTTTAATGTTTTAGAAGCTTTAGAGTAATAGAAAGCACATCCCAGAGCAGTAACACATTCCAAACCTGGAAACTAGAGACCAGGATCCAAGAGGTACTTTTAGAAGAAAATTTCTAATAAATAAAGGGATAGTCAGGAACCCAGTTAGGAATAGGTTGTACTTATCTGTTCTTTGTTTATGTTTCATTAGGCACCAGTTTCTACAAAAGTCAGAGAGGGCCGCAGATTTGTGCAGCACTTCAACAGTGGAAACGCAAGAACGGTGTTGTCTCTTTATTATTTTATCCACTTCCCCCCTTCCCTTGAGCTTCTGTTCTTAGTGCACTGTTTTAAAAACTAGTGTGCTGGAACAAGCAGTTTCAGGGTGGGGTCGGATTGTCTTCAACCTCCATCAGAACTGAACAAGGACTCAGGTGAGCTGGGCTTTGACATCACCTGAGTAGCAGGAGGACTGGACTCTGGTAAGGAAAATCTTTACTACTATATCCCCCCCACTCTACCTGCATGCCATCACATACTCCCATCCTCACCCTCACTCCCATGACTCCACCACCTCCCACACACCCCACCATCACAACCCACCACTTCCACAACCAAACCCTGCATGCAACAACAATGCATGAACACCCATCACAGACATGCATGGACACCCATCACCAAAGCATGTCCAATAGAGAGACTCACCCAGGGCACACAATCACCACTCACACAAGGGCCAAGGCGATAGTGCAAGCACAGTACTAGAGGGAAACACACCCATTGCACAAGATGGCACACACAGATGAAATAACAACGCATTTACATCCCAACAGGACCCCTACCCAACGTCATCGGACAGGAGGTGCCAGCCACATCCAGTCCCCCCACAGAAGAGGCCCACAGTGATGACAGCATCTCTGCACACCTGGATCAAGATGACCAGTCTGGCCCATCAGGGACCTCTGGACAGTCAGTTCCCCTGCCACAGTCCCAAGCCACCACAGAACCTCCCCCTCAGGAAACACCACCACAGCATCCACCCAGCAGGCCCATGCGCCTGTCCCCAGGACACGTCAATCAGCAGTGTGCCCACCACTACAGGGACCCCAGGCAAACCAATTAACCCAGGACGATCAGGGACCTGGGGTCAGTGGCAGTGGGCACACGGTTCAGGGGACAGAGGCACAGGACAACAGGGAAGCTGGGAGGACTGCTGTGTGACAGGGGGAGGACAGGCCCAGGGAACCGACCCTCCACGAGGCACTCTCAAACATCATGGGGGCATACCACCATTCCCAGGAGACCATGGGCACTACTGGTCAAGTTTCAGGAGACCCAGCGGCTGCAGGAGGGACAATACATGGGGATCAGGGAGGACCTCACCAACATATACACCATCCTGGTCACCATAGCAGGGGTGCTGGCTGACATAGGCAAGACCATGAGGGAGGCAGTGGCACAACAAAGGGCCCCTGACACTAGCCAAATCGAGGAACAGCCCTTCACCTCCGCCGGTGCTAGTGGACAGGAGGCCCCGCCACAGGACCAACAGGCCACCAGCACCCCAACCCCTGCAGAAGGAGAACCATCCCGCAAACGGTCCCTGCGATCCAGGCAGAAGACAGAGAACATTGCCAAGACAGGAAATAAGACCCTACTGATTGTCACCCTTCTGTCCCACTATGTCACCCTGTCCACCTTGAACTGCCATTACTCCCCTTCCTATGCCCCATTGGACAATGCACCTGTGATACCAAGAGACTGGACTCTACTATGGACCTTTCTCCACCATCACCCCAGCCCCTTGCACATACCCCTATACTCATAAGCCCCTAAATAAACACCCATTAATCACAAACCAATCTGGAGTCAGTCTGATCTTTCATAAATGTATTATTACAACATTAGCAACAAATAGCAATGTAAATGTTCATTTGCTCATACCAATGTATGACAGTTGTTGGGCAGCAGTACATATAGCAGAAGGCAGAATGAGGTACCCAGATCTGAAAAAATTGAAATCCAAAGTGAACTGTCAGTGTCCATAGACAGAGGTTAAGAAGCTGACTATACAGTGTCTTACAATGTCCTACAGTATTCAGAAATGTGAGGAGTAGTTACAGTCTCGTACCTGTGTGTCACTGGAAGTACTGCATGATGATGTTCGTTCGGTTGTCAATATCTTCTTCCTCTGCCTCCTCTTCCTCACTGTCCACAGGCTCCACTGCTGCCACAAGACCATCACCATGCTCATCCTCCTGCAGAAAAGGCACCTGGCGTTGCAATGCCAGGTTGTGCGACATGCAGCATGCCACGATTATCTGGCACACCTTCTTTGGTGAGTAGTATAGGGAGCCACCTGTTAGATGGAGGTACCGGAATCTGGCCTTCAGGAGGCCGAACGTCCTCTCAATAATACGCCTAGTTCGCCAATGTGCCTCATTATAGCGGTCCTCTGCCCTTGTCCTGGCATTTCTCACTGGGGTCAGTAGCCATTAGAGGTTGGGGTAACCAGAGTCACCTGCAAATGTTGACGGATAACTGTTAGACACACACTAACCCTTAGGGACTACCCCATACCCAGACACCTACTCATACTGTGTGGGGACCTTGGCCTCACCTAGTAGCCACACCCGGTGCCTCTGGAGTTGGCCCATCATATAAGGGATACTGCTATTCCTCAAAATGTAGGCGTCATGCACAGAGCCAGGATACTTGGCATTCACATGAGAGATGTACTGGTCCGCCAAACACACTATCTGCACATTCATCAAATGGTAGCTTTTTCTATTTCTGTACACTTGTTCATTTCTGCGGGGGGGGTTACAAATGCCACAGGTGGCACCAATGATGTTGGGGATATGTCCCAGCGCATAAAAGTCAGCCTTCATTGTGGGCAAATCCTCCACCTGGGGAAACACGATGTAGCTGCGCATGTGTTTCAGAAAAGCAGACAACACTCTGGTCAACACAAACATTGGCTGAGACATCCCTGATGCCATGGGCACTGTTGTTTGAAAGGAGCCACTTGCCAGGGAATGGAGCACTGACAGGACCTGCACTAGAGGGGGATTCCTGTGGGATGGCGGATAGATGACATCAGGTCTGGCTCCAATTGGGCACACAGGTCTTGGATTGTGGCACGATCAAGTCTGTAGGTGATTATGATGTGTCTGTCTTCCATTGTCGACAGGTCCACCAGGGGTCTGTACACCGGAGGATGCAGCCATCTCATCATCTGCCCCAGCGGTTGTGGCCTATGGAGGAGAACGGTGAGCAGAGGGTCATGTACCACATAGGTTGCACAAGTGTGTCTGCAGTAATGTGAGTAAATCTGTGTGTGGCGAAGTTAGTACGTACATGTGCCAAAATGTGCTGTGACGCAGTTAGGTGCCATGCCAGGCGCTCCCCTGAAATGGCAGCTGCCTGACTTGTGTGGAGGGACAAGGGTAAATGAAGTAACTGCACTGACATTGTGCTGCGTCACGGTAGGCGGTCGAAGACCGCCGCGTAATTCAGCATTGATTATCATTGGGCCCTATGGGTTCCAGGAGCCAATGGCGATGTGCACCGGTGGTGACGGTACGCACTGCTGCGGACGTGACTGCCATTTTCTATCTGTTTTCTCACTTGATACCTGGCCTTCAACAGGAGAGGACCTACACTGCAAGTGCTGCTGTGACCTCAGTCTGGAAGCGACAATGGCTTGAGTGTCTGGGGAAAGGGCCCCTGCCTTCACCGCGGAGGAGTTGGTCAAAGTGGTGGATGGGGTCCTCCACCAGTACACGCTACTATACGGTCCTCCAGACAAACAGGTGAGTACACTGTGAGCATGATGCGTGGGCAATGCCTGTTTGGAGTGGTGTGGATGGAAGATACATGTGGAGGGGGGGGCTGAGGGCTGCATGTGAGGATGGTGAGTGTATGTGCGTCAGGGCATGGTTGGGAACTGGTGGGCAATGAGTCTGACAGTCCGGACGGGTGAGTAATTTCCTTTCCTCCTGTACCTTTCATCTAGGTCAGCGAGCACCAGAAGAAGGGTATTTGGCGTGCCATCGCCAAGGAAGTGCGGACCCTGGGGGTCTATCATAGACGGAGCACCCACTGCCGCAAGAGATGGGAGGACCTGTGCCGCTGGAGCAAGAAGATGGCAGAGGCCCAGCTGGGGCTGGCCTCCCAAAGTGGAAGGGGTGCCCATCGCACCATGACCCACCTGATGTTCTGCATCCTGGCGGTGGCCTATCCGGAGTTGGATGGGCGCTTTAGGCCATCACAGCAGCCACAAGGGGGTGAGTACAGTGTCATAAAGCTGACTCTGCGCGCTTTATGAAGTATCTGGGTGGGGGATGTGGGCTGTGGGTGCCCCTAGGCCAGGGCGAACATGGCAGTGTAGGACCCTTGTTGGGCAGGCTCTGAGGCACTCCAACCCCAATAGTGTTAGTGGGCATCTACTACTGGGCAGGCTCCTGTGGGTTCCAGGTGTGCAGCTAATGGCGTTAGGCATTGTACCCCGTGGCATGGTGACTTTCCTACTAACTGGTAGTGCATGGCCTAGTACATAGGGCTGCTCCCTGTGTGTTGTGTCCGCCAACGGTAGTGGTGTTGCTGGCATTGACCATGTGTGTTCTCTGTCTCCCCCCCCCTTCTTGTTTTGTCACCCTGTCCTTGTGTGCATTAGCATCATCTGGCGGAGGAGCAGAGGCACCGGCGACGGAGGGAGCTGCATCCCACGTGGCCCAGGAGGGTGAAGGTACCAGTGGGACGGAGGGCGAGGGGAGCTTCATGATGGGGACAGGAGGGGATACCAGCGACAGCGACTACTTCTCTGATGGAAGCTCCCTGGTGGTGGCGGACACCTCTGTGCCCACCCCAACAACAGGTACAGCCACCACCTCCCTAACAACACCGCCCTCCCAGCAGTCCCTCAGCGAGTTTCCCGCGCCCGCTCACCCTGGAGGGTGGGCATGTCCTTCGCCCCAGGCACCTCAGGCCCTGCCCCAGTCAGCCCTGCTGCCCTCAGTGAGGAGGCTATTGACCTCCTGAGATCCCTCACTGTTGGGCAGTCAACCATTCTGAATGCCATCCAGGGTGTCGAGAGGCATTTGCAGCAAACAAATGTATACCTGGAGGGCATTCATTCTGGCGTGGCGGTCTAATCGAGAGCATTTCAGGCTCTGGCCTCAGCACTGATGGCAGCCATTGTCCCTGTGTCCAGCCTCCCTCCTCCAACTTCCACTACCCAGACCCAATCCCCTCCACCTCAGCCTATCCCAAGCACACCATCAGACCAGCATGCACACACATCAACACACAAAAGTGGCTCAGGAAAACATAAGCACCACACATCCCACAGGCACTCACACAAGCACCATACCCATGCACACATACCAGCATCCACTTCCTCCACTGTGTCCCCCTCCTCAATGTCATCCACCTCCCTCCCTGTCTCGTCTCCACTCACACCTTCATGCACTACATCATCAGCCACTGCCTCCATCACCAGCACGCCCATCACTACACACCGCTCACGTGCAATCACCACCCCCACTACCATTCACACATCCCCTGTGTCCTCTCCCAGTGTGTCTGTGAGCCCTCCTCCCAAAGTACACAAACGCAGGCACACACCCACTCAACAGCCATCCACCTCACAACAGCCTCCAGCACATACACCTTCACCCAAACTCAGCAGACGTATACCTCATACAACCACTACCTCTTCCTCCACTCCCACACGCCCTCCATCTTCCTGTCCCAGTGTGTCTAAAAAACTTTTCCTAGCTAACATTAACCTCTTCTCTACACCTCCCCCCTATCCTTGTCGTAGGGCCAGGATGTCTAGATCCCAGCCCAGCACCTCTGCCACCAAATCTGCATCTGCTGTGGTCCCTGCTAGTCCGGTACGATCGAAGGGGGCACCCGTCAGTGCTGCCAGTATGCCACCTAAAGATAAGAAGGACCACCCTATTCCACCACCTGCAAAGGTCAAAAAGGGGCTGGCTTCCAGCAGGGGAAAGTCACACCACCCACCGAGCAAGGCCTCGCCCAAACACCGAAAGGACAGTGCAAAGGTTCCTGCAGCGACTGTCATGATGGGGAAGGGCCACAAGCCAAAGGGCACGTCACCTCAGGGCGCGATGTCTCCTGGTGAGGGGCTGGTGACCACCATATCATCAGGGATGGCAGCCACCTGCACCACAGTCACCACCGCCGCTCCGACCGCCAACTGCACCACCACCTGCACCGCCACCTGCACCGCCACCTGCACCTGCACCGCTGCTGCCACAACGTCAGGCTGCAGCATCCTCCCCAAGGATCAGCCATCCGAGGCTGCCGGAGACAGTATGGTGTCTCCATCTACCACAACAGACACTTGCACCACGGCCAGCACTGGCAGCATCGCCGCCGCAGCCACAGCCACCTTCACCACCATCAGCACCGCCGCGTGCACAGCCGATGCCACTCTGTCGGACATCAGCCCCATCCCCAGTGGGCAGCCGTCAGAGTCTGCAGGTGACGTCCTGGACCCTGGACACGCCACTTGAGACACCACCTCCAGCACTGACACGAACCAGCAATTGGCAGCCTAAGTCACCGCAGGATGGAGTGTGGCTCTGCCTCCATGGAGTATCATGCTACCTGTTCCAGGTACATCTCGTGGCTAAGACACCCAGGTGAGAGGATGTCAACTGCCACACCCCAGGCGCAGCATCACTGGGCACAAAGCCCCCTCCAGAACCAGTGGGGAAATGCATCCACTCACCGCATCCTTCACAGGATGAAGCACTCTGGGCACAAAGCCCCCTCCAGAACATGTGGAGAAATGCATCCACTCACCCAGTCCTTGGCAGGATGAAGCACTCTGGGCACAAAGCCCCCTCCAGAACCTGTGGAGAAATGCATCCACTCACCCAGTCCTTGGCAGGATGAAGCACTCTGGGCACAAAGCCCCCTCCAGAACCAGTGGAGAAATGCATCCACTCACGCATCCTTCCCAGGATGAAGCACTCTGGGCACAAAGCCCCCTCCAGAACCTGTGGAGAAATGCATCCACTCACCCAGTCCTTGGCAGGATGAAGCACTCTGGGCACAAAGCCCCCTCCAGAACCTGTGGAGAAATGCATCCACTCACCCAGTCCTTGGCAGGGTGAAGCACTCTGGGCACAAAGCCCCCTCCAGAACCAGCGGAGAAATGCATCCACTCACCCAGTCCTTGGCAGGATGAAGCACTCTGGGCACAAAACCCCCTCCAGAGCATGTGGGCAAACCACCCACTTGAAAGACTGCGGCTTTGCGCTCCCCAGGACCAAGCATTGGGAAGTGCACCCACTTGAGAGACTTGAGAGACTGTGGCTTTGCACTCCCCAGGACCAAGCCTTGGGCAGTGCACCCACTTGGGAGACTTGAGCGATTGTGGCTTTGCACTCCCCAGGACCAAGCAGTGGGCAGTGCACCCACTTGAGAGACTTGAGAGATTGTGGCTTTGCACTCATCAGGACCAAGCAGTGGGCATTGCACCCACTTGAGAGACTTGAGAGACTGTGGGTTTGCACTCCCCAGGACCAAGCAGTGGGCATGGAGCCACCTCGAGGAACAGTGGCGTCATACCATCATCCGGCTGAGTTGCCCCCCCTCTCCTTCCTCCTGAGGTGCCTGTTGTTTTTTCGACCTGATGCCCCTGCAGTGTTCTCTCCGTTTTGAGGCAGGTGTCATGTGTGTGCTTCGCCCATGCTTTTTGGGACCACTGGTCCACGGACATTTCATGGGACAGTGTACGGGCTTGTGTACTTGATGTAAATATTTGTGTATACTGATTATTTGCTGTTCTCTTGATCTATCCGATTGTTCCAATATAACACTAGTTAAACTCATTTTGTTTTGTCCTTGCGTTCTTCCAGGGGGTGACGGGGTGTATCTGTGATGTTGTTGGATATGTGTGTGTGTATGTTGTTGTGGGTGGGGGTGTTGCGTGTCGCGTGTGTGTGTCACTCTCTTTTCCCTCCTCCCCTCCCCTGTGTGCTAGGTGCACTACTCACCGTCGTCGTCGCCGCCTTCTTTACACTTTGTGGTGTATTAATAGATACAGCAACATGGGTAGGATCTGCAATTCAGGCTCCATGGCATCCTAGTTCTTCCGTGGGTGTTGAAAGGTGAGTGGTTTCCCTTCTGTGTACTGTTTCCGCCTTGCTTTTGATGGCCCGCCCCGGAAAAGCTGGCGGATTGGTGCTTTATGATAGTGTGGGCGGTACATTGTCTTCCTCCTGTCTGTTGGTGGTTACCGCTGCGGTGTTTGTTGCTACCGCTGTACCAGTCGGAGTGTTAAAGGGGCTGTCTGTGATGGCGGTTTCCGCCGTGGTTGTGATCCCATTATTGTTACCGCCGGCCTGTTGGCGGTATTACCGCCACTTTAACACCGACCGCCAGGGTTGTAATAAGGGCCATAGTAATGTGTTTTATATGTCCTGACAGTGAAATATTGCTAAATTCGTTTTTCACTGTTGCAAGGCCTGTCCCTCTCATAGGTTAACATGGGGGCTACCTTTAAATCTGATTAAAGTGTAGATTCCCTTTGGGAAGCGGATGGACATGTGGAGTTTGGGGTGTCTGAGCTCACAATTTAAAAATACATCTTTTAGTAAAGTTGATTTTAAGATTGTGTGTTGAAAATGCCACTTTTAGAAAGTGAGCATTTTCTTGCTTATACCATTTCTGTGACTCTGCCTGTTTGTGGATTTCCTGTCTGGGTCAGTTTGACAGTTGGGCCGGTTGCACCTCACACTAGACAGTGACACAAAGAGAGCTGGGGTGTAGCCTGCATATCCTGATGAGCCATCTGTGCTAGGAGGGAGAGGAGGAGTGGTCACTCACACCTGAAAGGGCTGTGCCTGCCCTCACAGAATGCAGTCTTCAACCCCCTGGTGAGTGTCTGGGGCCTGGCCTGGGCAAGGCAGGATTTCACATTCAAAAGAGACTTTACTTTGAAGTAGGCCTACTTCAAAGGAGAAATTTGGTATCAGAAGGGCACCCAAAACCACAGACTTTAGAAACACTTCTGGAAACAAGAGGAACCTCTGCCTGGAGAAGAGCTGAGGAATAAGAGCTGCCCTGCCTGTGACTGTGCTTTGTGGAGCTATCCTGCAGTTGCTGCTTCTGCCAGAGTAAGAGGGCAAAGACTGGACTTTGTGTGCCTTCCATCTTGAGAAGAACTCTCCAAGGGATTGATTTAGAGCTTGCCTCCTGTTGTTTGAAGTCTCAGGGACAGCAAAGACTTCTCTCTGCCAGCACCCGGAGTCTCCGGAGAGACTCCTACTCTGCCTTGTTATGCCCATCCAGTTCCTGGGAGCCTGAAAGTAGAAGCCGGCAGCCTAAAGAAAAGGAAATCCACGCACAGAGAACCGTGCGGGGAAAAGTTTGACGCAACTCCGATCTGCAGCTGAAGAAACGACACGCCGCCAGCTCCGCGGCTGAAAATCGATGTTCGCCGGAAATGTGACTGAAGAATCGATGCACGGAGCAGGAGAAACAATGCGCAGCATCGCTGACGGAGGCTGAGAGATCGCAACCCACGCTGTGTGGTTTTCGGATCATCGTGTGGCTGAATTTCCGACTCAAGTACTGCTGGGCGTGTAAAAACAACGCAAGGCCTGCCCGCACGCGAGAGTGCTGACCGGATTGACGCATCGCTCACCTGCGGAGAGAAGAAACGACGTCCCCCTACCCAGCGAAAGGGGAAACGAGACAGGGTCCCGCTCGTGAGTGGAATCAACGCATCGCAAGCCCTTTTTGACGGCCACTCGCCCGTGCAGGGTTATTTTTGACGCACCCAAGGTACATTCTCACGATAACAGTGTTAGTGTGTGTTTAAAACTACTTAAAGACTCTTTTTGCATTTTTATTAATAACTTGACCTGTGTATTGTGGATTTTTGTTGTTTTGGTCTTGTTTTGTTTAGATAAATATTTCGTATTTTTCTAAACCTGTGGTTTGTCATTTTGTAGTGTTTTCATTAAGTTACTGTGGTGGTCATTACAACCTCAGCGGACGGTGTTAAATCGGCGGTAAAAAAATTTGAATTACGACCGTGGCAGAAACCGCCAACAAAGACAGTCACTTTAACACACCGACTGCCGCGGCGGTACAGACAAACAGCTTGGCGGTCACCGCCAACAGACAGGCGGAAGATAAAGTACCGCCCACATTATCACAACCTATCAATCCGCCACCTTTTCCGGGGCGGATTCACCGCGGACAAAAACACGGCGGAAACAGGATCTCGAAGGGAAAACGCTCACCTCTACACACCCCACGAGGAATCCGGACGCCATGGAACCAGAGCTGCACATCCTGCCAGCCCTTATCTTCTTGCTCCTCTACCAGGAGCACGAACGCCGGCGGCGAAGACAACGGTGAGTACTGCACCTACGACACAAGGGAGGGGGGAGGGAAAAAACAGGGACACACACACGCAACACCCCCACCTCCACCCTCACCCACGACAACACACACACCAATACAGCATGATACATTACAGTTACACCCCCCAACTCCCCTGGAAGAATACAAAGACAAAAGGAAATGAGTGTAACCATTGTAATATATTAAAATCAAGTACGCAAAAATATATATATATACACCATAAACAAAATATACACCAAGTTTAGTAGTCCAGGTAGTGCTCCAATGAAGTCCGTGGAACACTGGGCCCACATGGTATGGGCGAGGCCCACACAAGATCCCCGACCATGACGGAGAGAACACTGCAGGGGCATCAGAGAGCAAGAAAACAGGCACCTCAGGGGGAGGGAAAGGGGGGGCACCTCAGCCGGTTGAGTGCACAACGCCAAATCCACAAGAGGGCCACATCCCCACTGTTCAATCCTGGCGAGTGCAAAGCCACAGTCTGTCAAGTCTATACAGTGGGTGGGTTGCCCACTGTTCCATCCTGGGATCTGCAAAGCCACAGTCTCTCAAGTCTATACAGTGGGTGGGTTGCCCACTGTTCAATCCTGGGGAGTGCAAAGCCACAGTCTCTCAAGTCTATACAGTGGGTGGGTTGCCCACTGTTCCATCCTGGGGAGTGCAAAGCCACAGTCTCTCAAGTCTATACAGTGGGTGGGTTGCCCACTGTTCAATCCTGGGGAGTGCAAAGCCACAGTCTCTCAAGTCTATACATTGGGTGGGTTGCCCACTGTTCTATCCTGGGGAGTGCAAAGCCACAGTCTCTCAAGTCTATACAGTGGGTGGGTTGCACACCTCCCCATCCTGGTGAGTGCAAAGCCACAGTCTCTCAAGTCTATATAGTGGGTGGGTTGCCCACTGTTCCATCCTGGGGAGTGCAAAGCCACAGTCTCTCAAGTCTATACAGTGGGTGGGTTGCCCACTGTTCAATCCTGGGGAGTGCAAAGCCACAGTCTCTCAAGTGGATAACAGTCTCCACTGGTTCTGGAGGGGGCATGGTGCCCAGAGTGCTTCATCCTGCTAAGGACAGAGGTAGTGGATGGCAGTCTCTACTGGTTCTGGAGGGGGCATGGTGCCCAGAGTGCTTCATGCTGCTAAGGACAGAGGCAGTGGATGATAGTCTCCACTGGTTCTGGAGGGGGCTCTGTGCCCAGAGTGCTTCATCCTGCTCGTGACGGACTCAGTAGCGTCAGTGCCCTTGCCGCTCATGGGCCAGCGGTGCTTGTAGCGGCGGTGCCCTGTTCAGCGGTGCTTGAGGTGGCGGTGCCCTATTCAGCGGTGCTTGTAGTGGCGGTGCCCTGTTCAGCGGTGCTTGAGGCGGCGGTGCCCTGTTCAGCGGTGCTTGAGGCGGCAGTGCCCTGTTCAGCGGTGCTTGTGGCGGCGGTGCCCTGTTCAGCGGTGCTTGTAGTGGCGGTGCTCTGTTCAGCGGTGCTTGAGGCGGCGGTGCCCTGTTCAGCGGTGCTTGAGGTGGCGGTGCCCTGTTCAGCGGTGCTTGAGGCGGCGATGCCCTGTTCAGCGGTGCTTGAGGCGGCGGGCTCCTTTGCAGTGACTCAGCTGCTGGCGGTCCTCTCTAGCCCAGCGGGGCTTGTGCTGGCAGTCCTCTCTAGCCCAGCGGGGCTTGTGCTGGCGGTCCTCTCTAGCCCAGCAGGGCTTGTGCTGGCAGTCCTCTCTAGCCCAGCGGGGCTTGTGCTGACGGTCCTCTCGTGCTGGCGGTCCTCGCTAGCCCAGTGGGGCTTGTGCTGGCAGTCCTCTCTAGCCCAGCGGGGCTTGTGCTGGTGGTCCTCTCTAGCCCAGTGGGGCTTGTGCTGGCGGTGGCCTCCTGGGCAGCGGGGATAATGGCGGTGGCCTCCTAGGCAGCGGGATGATGGCAGTGGCCTCCTGGGCAGCGGAGATAATGGCGGTGGCCTCTTGGGCAGCAGGGATGATGGCGGTCTTCTCCGCCGTGCTGCTCTTCCCAGACTTGCCGGGTTTCTTGTGGCCCTTCCCCACCTTGGAAGGTGTCGCAGCTGACTCCACACTCCCACCGCGACCCCTGGGAGTGGCTTTGGTGGCTTGAGTCTTCCCCCTCTCCCGCCGGGCACTGGCCAACTTTTGATGCTTGACAGGTGGGGGACTGTCCGTGCTGTGGCTCTGTGCCACACTGGCTGCCCTGGTGGCCGGTGCACTCCATATTCCGGTGACTACAGGCACCACTGGTCCCGGAGATATTGTGGCTGAGGTGCTAGGTTGGGACCTGGAGAGTCGGGCCCTAGGAGACGGACGGGGTGGGGGAGGTGTGGGAAAGAGGTCAAGGTTGGACAGGAAAAGTTTTTGGGAGACACTGGGACGGGTAGCTGGAGGGGGTTTGGGAGTGGAGGAAGAGGTTGTGGTTGTAGGAGGTGTTCGTTTGGTGACTTTGGGTGAAGGTGCATGCGCTGGAGGCTGTAGTGAGGTGGATGGCTGTTGGGTGGGTGTGTGCCTGCGTTTGTGTATCTTGGGAGGTGGCGTCACAGACACACTGGGAGAGGACACAGGGGACGTGTGAATGGGAGTGGCGGTGGTGACTGCACGTGAGCGGGGTGTGGTGGTGTGTGTGCTGGTGATGGCAGTAGTGGCTGTAGATGTAGTGCATGCAAATGTGAGTGTAGACGACACTGGGAGGGAGGAGGGAGATGAGGAGGAGGGGGACACAGTGGAGGCAGTGGATGTTGGTATGACTGCATGTGTGTGATGTTTGCGTGAGTGCCTGTGGGATGTGTGGTGCTTATGTTTGCCTGAGCTTCCCTTGTGTGTTGACGTGTGTGCATGCTGTTCTGAAGGTGTGCTTGGGATAGGCTGGGGTACAGGGGATTGGGTCTGGGTGGAGGAAGTTGGAGGGGGGAGGCTAGAAACGGGGACAATGGCTGCCATCAGTGCTGAGGCCAGAGTCTGAAAAGCTCGCTGAAGGGCCGCCTGACCAGAATGAATGCCCTCCAGGAATGCATTTGTTTGTTGCAACTGCCTTTCTACACCCTGGAAAGCATTCAAAATGGTAGACTGCCAACAGTGAGGGACCTGAATAGGTCAATGGCCTCCTCACTGAGGGCAGCAGGGGTGACTGGGGCAGGGCCTGAGGTGCCTGGGGCGAAGGTGATGCCCACCCTCTTGGGTGAGCGGGCACGGAGCAAAGGCTGAGAGGCTGCTGGGAGGGCGGTGCTGGTAGGGGGGGTGGCGGCTGTACCTGTAGATGCGGGGGCACAGATGTTGCCACCACCACAAGGGAGCTCCCATCAGAGGACGAGTCCGTGTCGCTGGTGTCAGCTCCTGTCCCCGCCGTGGAGCTCCCCTCGCCCTCCGTCCCACTGGTGAACTCCGAGTCCGTAGAGTCGCCCTCCAGGGCCATGTGGGATGCAGCTCCCTTGTGCTCCGGTGCCACTGCTCCTCCACCTGATGATGCTAATGCACACAAGAACAGGGAGACCACAAAAAAGGGGGGGGGACAGAAGAAAGACATGTTGAGTGCATGCATTACCACTACCGTTGGCGGACACGACAGACACAGAAGCCCCCTGCACTACGCCGCGCTCTTGGGCTCTACTGTTCAATCCCTGGGAAATGGCCTACAAGGCTGTGGATGACATCTGCACACATGGATGACACAGGGGCATGACTAGGTGTACTTGGCACTCTACAGAGGTGCGGTGGGGTGCCACATGGCCTGCCTTACGGAGGGACCTTGCCTACTAAACTCGCCCTGGCCTAGGGAAACCCACAGCCCACCTCCCCCACCCAGACACCTCCACTGCGCGCAAAATCAGCAGGATGAGAGTGTACTCACCCCCTTGTGGCTGCTGTGATGCCCTCAAGCGCCCATCCAAGTCCGGGTACGCCGCCGCCAGGATCCTGAACATCAGGGGGGTCATGGTGCGACGGGCACCCCTTCCACGTTGGGAGGCCATCCCCAGCTGAGCCTCCGCCGTCTTCTTGCTCCAGCGGCGAATGTCCTCCCATATTTTCCGGCAGTGGGTGCTCCGTCTGTGTAGACCCCCAGGGTCCGGACGTCCTTGGCGATGGCACGCCAAATATCTTTTTTCTCATGGGCCCAGACCTACATGAATTGTACAGGGGGGAGATAAACTTTATTACCAACTGCACCGTCACAGTCATTGGCCCCCATCCCTACCCTTGCCATGTGGCACATGCATTCATCGTCGTTTCATGCACGCCTCAATCTCCCCCCCCCAACATCTTTCATCCACCCCACTCCACTCAGGCATAGCCCATACAGCATGCTCTTAGTGTACTTACCTGTTTGTCTGGAGGACCGTGGAGTAGCGTGTACTGGGGGAGGACCCCATCCATGAGTTTCTCCAACTCCTCCGATGTGAAGGCAGGGACCCTTTCCCCAGACACTCGAGCCATTGTCTCTTCCAGACCGAGGTCACAGCAGCACTTGCAGTGTGGATCAGGGATCCACACAATTCCTACCACCCAGTGTTTCTCCACTTGCCCTGATAAAAACACAACCCCACTTGTGTGCCTGTGCCTAGTGCCTGCGTCAAGAATGGTTCACTCCAGGGTTAACAGTAGCCCTCCTGCAAGGACTACCATTGACCCTTGTGTGATCTATTCCTGTCACGGGCACTAGCCTACCCACACAAGTGAGGTACCATTTTTATCGGGAGACTTGGGGGAATGCTGGGTGGAAGGAAATTTTTGGCTCCCCTCAGATTCCAGAACTTTCCATCACTGAAATGTGAAGAACATTTCTTTTGTCAATTTTTGAGGTTTGCAAAGGATTCTGGGTAACAGAAACTATTGCGAGCCCCACAAGTCACCCCATCTTGGGTTTCCTAAGATGTCTAGTTTTGAAAAATGTGTGGGTTTGGTAGGTTTCCCTAAGTGCCTGCTGAGTTACAGCCCACAATCTACAGCTAGGTACTTTCCAAAAAACCTGTCAGTTTTCAAAGTAAAAATTTGATGTGTCCATGTTGCGTTTAGGGGTGTTTCCTGTTGCGGGTTCTAGGCCTACCTACATAAGTGAGGCGCCATTTTTATCGGGGGACTTGAGGGAAAGCTGGGTGGAAGGAAGTTTGTGGCTCCCCTCAGATTCCAGAACTTTCCATCACTGAAATATGAGGAAAAAGTGGTTTTTTTTGCCAAATTTTGAGATTTGCAAGGAATTCTGTGTGACAGAACCCAGTGAGAGCTCCACAAGTGACACCATCCAGGATTCTTATAGGTGTCTAGTTTTAAAAACTGCACATGTTTGGTATTTTTTCCTAAGTGCTGGGTGAGCTAGAGGCCAAAATCCACAGCTAGGCACTTTCCAAAAAACATGTCAGATTTCACTGTAAAATTTGTGAAGTGTCCATGTTGCATTTTGGGGTGTTTCCTGTTGTAGGCACTAGGCCTACACACACAAGTAAGGTACCATTTTTATCGGGAGACATGGGGAACACAGAATAGAAGAACAAGTGTTACCGCCCATTGTGTTTCTCCACATTTTCTCCTTCCAAATGTAAGACAGTGTGTAATAAAGAAGTGTATTTGAGAAATGCACTGTAATTCTCATGCTAGTATGGGGAATTCAGAGATGTGCAAATAACCACTGCTTCTCAACACCTTATCTTGTGCTCATTTTTTAAATTCAAAAGTTTCCTTGATACCTATTTCTGACTCTTTATATTTTCCAAAATCAATTGCTGTATACCCAGTATACAATGAAAACACATTGCAAGGTGCAGTTCATTTATTGGCTCTGGGTACCTACGGTTCTGGATGAACCTACAAGCCCTATATATCCCTGCAACCAGAAGAGTTCAGCAGACATAATGGTATATTGGTTTTGAAAATCTGACATCCCAGGAAAAAGTTACAGGGTAAAATGTGGAGAGAATTGGCTGTTTTTTTTTTTACCTCAATTTCAATATCTTTTTAATTTCAGGTGTTATTTTCAATTGAAAAACCTTGTAGGATCTACACAAATGACCCCTTGCTGAATTCATAATTTTGTCTACATTTCTGAAATGCTTAGCCGTCCGAGATCCAGCACTGGTTTAACACCCATTTCTGTCACTAACTGGAAGGAGGCTAAAAGCACAAAAATAGTAAAATTGTGGTATGTCCCAGTAAAATGCCAAAATTATGTTGAAAAATGTGGTTTTCTGATTCAAGTCTGCCTGTTCCTGAAAGCATGAAGATGGTAATTTTAGCACTGCAAAGCCTTTGTTGATGCCATTTTCAGGAACAAAATCCACATGCTTTCTTCTGTAGCCCTTTTTCCCCATTTTTCTGAAAAAACTAAATTTTAGCTGTATTTTTGCTAATTTCTTGGTCTCCTCCAGGGGAACCCACAAACTCTGGATACCTTTAGAATCCCTAGGGTGTTGGAATAAAGGATACAAATTTGGCATGGATAGCGTATGTGGACAAAAAGTTATAAATGCGTAAGCGCAAACTACCCCAAATAGCCACAAAAGGGCTCAGCACTGGGGGGAGGGGTGGGGGGGAAGGCCCAGCAGCTAAGGGGTTAATTATGTTAATTCTGTTATACTTATTTATTTTACTTAAATGGAGGTTTGGGGTTATAGTGTGGGAAGTTAAGTAGTAAATATTTAACATATTCTCTTAAACTGATGATGAATTATTAAATTGCATAATAATCATTCAAATTCTTTAACAGTTTTTTATTTTTATATATATAGCTTTTATTTGGTTAATTATTAAGGCTCGTATTAGGAGTTTTATATTTGTTATACATTCATAGGGTTATTCTCATATGTTATGTGTTTCAAATGAACTATTTTCCCTACTGTTGCACAAACAAATTTAACCCCTCCGAAGTCTAACGCTTTTCGTACTGTTGCACAAACTGGAGTGCAAATAGTAAATTTAACTCCTTCGAAGTCCAACGCTTTCCCTACTGTTGCATAGACTGGAGTGGGATAAGTAAGTTTAACCGCTCCAAAGTCCAACACTTTCCCTACTGTTGCACAAACTGAAGTTGGAATAATAAATCTTACCGCTTTGAAGTCCAACTCCTTTCCTACCGATATTCTGACCGAGTGGGAATAGTAAATCGTACCTTTCTGAAGTCCAGCTCTTTCGCTACCGTTGCACCGACTGGAGTGAGAATAGTAAATTTGATCCCTCTGAAATCCTACGCCTTCACTACTGTTGCATAAAGTGGAGTGTGGAAAATATACCAATCATTTCCAGACTTCAGTACTTTCGAAAATGTAAAATATATATATATATATATATATATATATAATAATGTCTACACTAAAAAAAACAAAGGTTACAGAGACATTACACATATATATAGATATATGTATATATTTACAAATAAAACTGAAGAAAACAAAGGATGCAGTGATATTATAGTTAGGGTCAGAATTAACACACACAAAACCATAGAAATTTAGCAGTTATAATTATCTGAGCTAACTATAACTTATATATCATATATGTATATATATATATATATATATATATATATATATATATATATATATATATATATATATATATTATATATGTATACACACACACACAGACACACACACACATATATATATTCTTTGTTTGTTTGCTTAATTTTATAATAATTGTTTATATATAGACTTATTTAATTTTTAGAATATTTTAATATTTTTAGTAAATGTCTTTTTTGGATTTTATAGTTTTTTTATATTTAATTAATTTGGGAATTTATTTAATGTTTTGCAGTTGATTTGTTAACATTTTGCGTTTCATTTATATGTATCCGAATATGTTTTTTATAGTGGTAAATAAAAAAAAAAAAGAAATAATAATATAATATAAAGTAAACTATTTTGGAATCACATTGTTATATTATATATATGTATACATAAACATATTCATATATATGTGTGTGTTTATATAAGTATATATTTAAAAATAGTATTGCATCTCATTTAAATTTATTTAATTTACATTACATTAGTGTTACATGTTAAAACATTTAATATTTACTATTGTAAACTGTATATATATATAGATATATAGATATATATATATTAGCTAGAGACGGTCACAAATAGGTAGTTATAGTTAGGACTTAGTTTCTATAGAAAAAGTATTTGTTTATTGCTGAGAACTTTGGCACTGTTTGATGAATCTTCAGAAGATGTTCCAAAAAGATATGACACTCACTTTAGCATTTGTCTGGAAAGTTTTGGGGTGATCCATCAAGCAGGGGCTGAGAAAATGGTGGTTGGGTGTGGGGGGGCAAAATGCTTTCCCACCATGTATTTTTCAATAGGGATTTTGAACAGTAGTAGCGCATGAACCACCAGACAGAATTGCACCAACTTTGGCAGAAAGGTAACTCTTGGTCCACAAAGCAACCTTTTTATTATTTGGTGTTCATCCATTCAGTAGTTTTTGAGAAATTAAAGAAAAAACAAATTTGTATATATAGGGATGCAAAGGCTCTGTGAACCGTCCTGATCTCATGCTGAGATCTTATTGGCTGACAACACTTCAGCAAGGAAGTGTTGGCAGTCATGTTGGGACTCGGTTTCAGACGAGTCACAGAAAAAAGGCTTAAACAAAGAAAGGGGCCTGGGTAGGTACATCCTGACCCCTCAGCTCTGGTGCTGGGGTACCAGAGGGGCCCACCCAGAGCAAAACAGAATTTTCTTAACATTTGCAATGAGAGGTGCAGCAGATCCGCAAGTCTGCCAAAACTTTTTAAGAAAAACAAGTGTGGCCTCCTGCGCTTGTTTAAATGAAGCCCCTGGGTGGGCCAGGTCCTGGGGCCATGAAAATGTGGAATGTGGGGAGGGGCAGCTCACCCCCCTTTTTCAGCCCTGGGGACCACCACCTCCCAGGGGCAGAATATGTAATGAAATGCGGGGGGCTACCTGGCCCCCTGCAGCCCTGGAGACTGCCACCTCCCCGGGGCAGAATATATAATGAAATGTGAGGGGCTGCCACTCCGCCCCGCAGCCCTGGGGACCACCTCCTCCCTGGGGCACAATTTATAATAGAATGTGGGTCAGGTGCCTGCCCTGAGCTGACTCAGGGACTGCCACCTCCCGGGCCTAACATCCAATTAAATGTGGGGGGCCACCCAGCCCCCCTGCAGCCCTGAGGACCGCCACCTCCCCGAGGTAGAATAATGAAATACGGGGGCTGCCCGGCATCCCGCACCCGCGGGGACCGCAACCTCCCCAGGGATAAATTTAAATAAGATAGGGGCTCTGTTTTGGACTCAAGGGACCACCATCTCCCCAGGGCAACTGCAACATTGGAGGTGGGCAGCACCCGCCGCCCCCCTCTTGTGGAGCCAATAATGGCCCTGGGGACCACCACCCCCCAGCTCCTGCTATTTTCCGGGGTGTCCACCCTCGGGACATAGCTGTTTGCTGTCACTTGGCGGGAGCTTTGACAACTTCTGCCAAGTCAGAGCAAACACTCTGCTTTCTGCAAGTGAGAGCTGTCAAACAGCTCTCTCTTGCAGAAAGCAGAGTTGTCCTCTGTTTCCCTCCACGCAAATATGCGTGCAGGGAAACAGATGAAGACATTGCTCCCGCAAGTAGGGAGCAGCTATTTAAATCAGCTCCCTGCTTGTGGGAGTAATGCCGGCTCCCGCAGGATGTGGAGAGCCGGCTAGGACCACAGGGGCCTTGAGGTTCCCCCGCAGTCCTGTCACTCTCTGTCTCTCTCTTCCATCCCATAATGGGATGGAAAAGAGAGAGAGAGATTGTTATTGCAATTGTCTCTCCATACAGTGACTTCAAAGAGTCAGACTTGCAAGATGTTTGGGAAGAATGTTAGAGTTACATTGAATGAACAGCAGACCTTGGTCACTTTTGGCCTAATGGTAAAGTTCTTGGACTGTCACTCATTAGGCTGAAGGTTCAAATCTTTGTATGGCAGCGTGTCTGTTTATTTTCCAGTGTTTTGACTGTTAAATCCTCCTAGTGATGTAACATTGAAGTCTTTTTCACCCAAAATCTTTGAGTTCAATGTCATATGAAAGTCTGGACACCTCATACTACGGAGTCACTTTTGGCCTAGTGATTAAGGTCTTAGATCCATCCACTGAAGTTTGAGGATCCAAGTGTGTGTGTGTCTGGGGTCATTTCCCTTGGTCTCTGGAGCCAAATTCGGCCAGGTTAGGGAGGTCGTGTAGCCCCAATCCCCTCAAAAAACATTTTTTTAGAAGACCGTGCCCTGGGAATGGGGTCTCCGGGGCCAAAATCGGCTGAGGGATGGGGGCCAGGTGGATCTGCAGCCAACTCCCTCTGCACATGGCTAACGGCCATGTGCAGTGTGGGGTTGTAAGGTTAGGGGGTTGGCTTTAGGGTCTGGCCACAGGCCAGGCCCTGTAGCCTACCACACACATCTGAAGGCCGTGCGCAGAGCAAGGCTGGGTGGTTATAGGGGGTTGGCTACATGGTGGTGATTGAAAACATGGAAAGAAATTCACTAACAAAACCAAAGGTTACAGAGACATTACAGTTAAAAGAGATAATTTTAAAAAACATCGAAATTCACTTAAAAAACGAAAGATTACAGGACGTGATAATTAGGCTCACATTTTAAACGTGCAAACCCTGGAAATTCTCTGGTTATAGTTAGAGTTATCTCAAGTAACTATAACTCATGCCCTAAGGCAACTATAACTCATGCCCTCGTGTGATCCTAACTGTGAGGTCCCTGTAACCTTTGTTTTTTTAAGTGTATTGTTAAGTATTTTTTAGTATAGAGTAGAATATTGACAGTGTTGAATAACAAAAAGTTATAAAATGAAACCTTGACAGAATATGTTGCCATCATAGTTCTAGTATAACTAGGACATCAACTGAGTCATCTATAGCGATTCCGGAACTATGGTATCACCGAATGCACTTGTTGTTTGAGATGTCTGTGTTGGTATATGAAATACAATTGAAATCTCTAGAGAGAAGCAATGGACCCTCACAGCAAGACTTGCTTCTTGCCAATTACCTGTGTTGTTAATATGTGGTCCATGAATAAAGCATAGTTTAAGATGTCCATGAGTAGCAGTTATACAAGTTTTTACCCATCAATCACTTTTGTCTACCTTTGACTGGCAACTTGGAAATTTGTATTCATGATGCCAAAAGCAACTTTACTCGTGTTGATGATGCCCCCGAAGTTCTTGCTAGTAGATGAACTAACTACAAGGGTCTCTGGCAAACAAATAATGTTCGAGTTGAGTCTGTGCAGTCTTCCAAGCGTGTTATAAAGTTTCACTTACAAATTTAGTTCTATAGCATTGCGTGAATCAACTTGTTCGTAGTAGGTGTGGCTATAGATACACATGCTCTTCTCTGTATACTCCTGCCATCTAATATTTGGCTCAGTCTGTTGCAACTTGTTTTTCTTCAAAGAAGTCTTTCATGCTCCAGGTATCATCTTGTTTGATGCTGAATGTTGTTTTTCCGGGGTTTGATGCTTCCCTTCCCATTGCTGAAAAGAGATTTATACTCCGGTGCTTGCTCCATTTGTTTCTCCTCTTCCTCGCTTCAGCTTGCGGACATCATTATCGACGACTCGGCCACTCGTTGCTCAGGGCACCCCTGCCCCTAATGCCTTACATCTTCCTTATCAACGCCAAAGAATGCGGAGGGAGTTGGAACAGCTTCCCTGCAAGAGATGCCCTCAGTGCCTCTCAATGTATCCCTAGGCTGAGTTCTATGGTTTTTGTAACCTAAGCCTCTCCCCGGAGCACAATGACACCTGCTGCAATTTATGTTCGACCTTCAGGAGCAAAACAGTGGAGATATAGGTGGTGGACCCATAACAAAATGTTTCGATCCATTGTCAGAAGTGCCAGCCATCTTTGGTGAAGCAGACCCGCTTGGTGTCGAAAAGGAAGAATTAAACATAACAGCCCATCAACCCAGCCCCAAGATCATTTGATTTGATTGCTCAAAACCAAGAAGAGCAGGAAGCCTAGGAAGAGAAAGACGCATCAGTTTGATCAACACCAGTATTTCTACACAGACTTCCAAGACATATAAGCAGCTGTATGTCAGAGCCAAGCATCACCCCCTTGGGTTACAGGCAAAAAGCCCCATGCATACGCCACCACCATCTCCAGGTGTGCCACCGCCCTTGGGCTCTAGTTGGCACAAAGGTAATGCATTGGAGTCAAGACAGTATACAGTCAAAAGTGTTGACTCCCATCAGCCCTTGAGTCTGAGGCCACACGCCGGTGCTGAACCATCGAAGCTGATGCTTCCAACGAAGCCGAATGCGCCATCAGCATCAAAACCAACATCAGCTCCCACACTGTCAACAGCCGACTGTGAGGAAAGACCCAGCCTCAAGACGCTACATCAGAAGCTGGTTAAAAGGCAACATTGCATCATTGTTCACTCCTGCACCGGCAAGATCTCTGTATCTGGACAGACTTTACCTAAAATGCTAAGACTTACCTTCGAAGATAATCCTAGACCAGAAACTCCTCTGAAAGCATAACAGGAAGGAAAAGTCAAATAAAGATCAGAACACAAATAAGACAAATCCTGAACAAAAAATATTTTGAATAATTATTTTGGATAACTTGGATAATTTGGATGGCAAAGACATTTCAGAGTAAAACTGCCACAAGAAAAGAACTTAGGGCCAGATGTACGAAGGGTTTTGCGACTCGCAAACGGCGAAGAACGCCGTTTGCGAGGCGCTAAAGCCGCTCCGCTATGCAGAAATGCATTTTACGAGTCGGATCCGACTCGCAAAATGCATTTCCGACTCGCAAATAGGAAGGGGTGTTCCCTTCCTATTTGCGACTCGCAATGCTATGCAATTTCATTTGCGACTGCGAAAGCGGTCGCAAATGAAATCGCAGTTACCATCCACTTGAAGTGGATGGTAACCCATTCGCAAACGGGAAGGGGTCCCCATGGGACCCCTTCCCCTTTGTGAATGATCACAAAAACAATTTTTCAGAGCAGGCAGTGGTCCTATGGACCACTGCCTGCTCTGAAAAATACCGAAACAAAAGGTTTCGTTTTTTTTTCTAAGTGCAGCTCGTTTTCCTTTAAGGAAAACGGGCTGCAGATAGAAAAAAAAAAACTGCTTTATTAAAAAGCAGTCACGGACATGGTGGTCTGCTGTCTCCAGCAGGCCACCATCCCCGTGAGTGCCCATACTCGCAATGGGGTCGCAAACTGTGACCCACCTCATTAATATTAATGAGGTGGGTCTTTGCGACCCCATTGCGAGTTGCAGAAGGTGTCTGAGACACCTTTCTGCATAGCAAATTGCGACTTGCAATTTGCGAGTCGCACGGACTCGCAAATTGCAAGTCGCAATTTCCAACCTACCTACATCTGGCCCTAAGTGATCTTAATTAAAACTGAGGACCAAACTGTAACTAAGCCCTAAACTCTTTACAATACGGGAGCGAACCAACTATGCCAACAAATAGCGCTCACTTGACACAAAATAAGAATGAGTACGAGCTACTACTCTAGATATCACTGAAGGTATCCCATAATTAATAAAAACACTTGTAGGGTCTCTCACAGTGATGTGGTTAACAGTCAAATACAGCCTGAGGATGGAAAAGAAACACTAAAACCTGTAGCTAAACAATGGATCATTAAACATCAAATTTCAAGGTTCTTTTATCACCCAGTCAGCTTTACACAAAACTCTCTTGCAAATAAAGCAATCCGGGGAGGGTGGCGAGATCATCCTAGTTAATAGGAAGAATCCCCAAATGTTCCACAAACAATAACAGGAAACTGGAGGTTTGACTCTCATGTGACACATATCGGATTCTGGCAACACAAAAGGATGATGGACGGAGTGCTGACAATGCAAACACTCACCCCCAGTCACAGATCTGGGTTTAATCCATCGTTCTTTTGCTCACCATGCCACCCCAGTTTGGACCCAGCCATATGCAAATCAGTCTTGACCCTGTTCCTCATGGGAACAGTCCAGCCCGAACTGCCAGGCCAGGTCCTCCCTGGACCGGAAACAAGCATCCTGGGACCGGTTTAGGATGATGGACGGAGTGCTGACAATGCAAACACTCACCCCCAGTCACAGATCTGGGTTTAATCCATCGTTCTTTTGCTCACCATGCCACCCCAGTTTGGACCCAGCCATATGCAAATCAGTCTTGACCCTGTTCCTCATGGGAACAGTCCAGCCCGAACTGCCAGGCCAGGTCTTCCCTGGACCAGAAACAAGCATCCTGGGACCGGTTTCGGGGTTTCACCCCTCATCAGCCAGGCTAGCTTGATTCCAGTGGCACAGTGAGCTAGGGACCCACGTCTGGGCATACCCTTCCCACTTAGGGCAACTTTAGCAACACAAAAGGATGATGGACGGAGTGCTGACAATGCAAACACTCACCCCCAGTCACAGATCTGGGTTTAATCCATCGTTCTTTTGCTCACCATGCCACCCCAGTTTGGACCCAGCCATATGCAAATCAGTCTTGACCCTGTTCCTCATGGGAACAGTCCAGCCCGAACTGCCAGGCCAGGTCCTCCCTGGACCGGAAACAAGCATCCTGGGACCGGTTTCGGGGTTTCACCCCTCATCAGCCAGGCTAGCTTGATTCCAGTGGCACAGTGAGCAAGGGACCCACGTCTGGGCATACCCTTCCCACTTAGGGCAACTTTAGCAACACAAAAGGATGATGGACGGAGTGCTGACAATGCAAACACTCACCCCCAGTCACAGATCTGGGTTTAATCCATTGTTCTTTTGCTCACCATGCCACCCCAGTTTGGACCCAGCCATATGCAAATCAGTCTTGACCCTGTTACTCATGGGAACAGTCCAGCCCGAACTGCCATATCGGATTCTGTCCCACCTACCATTCGCAGGGATGACATGATATCTTGAAAAGACAGATTTTTTTTTTTTTAAGTGACCTACAAGTACGAGTGGTTTCTCTACCAGTTTCGTGATCTAAGATAAACTTAACGGTTAAAAGGCTGTGCAAATTTACACCACGCCACTAACTTTTAGCCATGCTGAGCAGCAGCCACACTGATGTACTATATGGCTTAAAGACACTGGCAAAGCAAATAGCTTTCACATGGGCAAGAACTACTGGGTTAGCCAATGCGCGTACTGGGGAAGTGCCTTGGACCCCAACTCCACGGCATTTGCCAGTCGCCTTAGGCAGAGTGGGATAGTGCTTTTTCTACAGCGCTTTTAACAGCGTAAAATAGTTCCAAGCAGCTCACCAAAGGAAAAACCATGACCGAAACATGACAAACTGTATCTAAAAGCATTAATTTCAACATTGATGGGGTCCCAAGGGAGTACAGTAAAATCCAATAGCTGGGCCTACATAAGTGTTCAAATCAAATCACAGGGCTCACTTTGGAGTTTGCTGGTACACGGTACTCCGCTGCAACGATGACAGCGTACACTGTGAGCCAAACTCTTGGTCAGTCTGATCAATTTTGAGTCGAGCAGATTCCCAGGTTTACACCAACGAGGTATAATTTACTCTTTCATTGTAAACCTTCCTCCAACGTTCTGAGGGAGTACGGCCGTCAGAGGTAAGTCATCCGATCATCCTCCTTGTTAGAGTGGGCAGTTGAATGGCTTTATTTTTACTGTCCAGCACTGCCAGGAATATCCTGGTGGTGAAGGTCAATAAAAGATTTAAAAATGGTTCCCCACCCATGGGAGAAAACTCCCATTGTCTGGTACTGGGACCGTTAGGTTTTTCCTCCGGCTTTGAGAGTTTGATTTTGGAAGAGTAACGCCTTTACAAGTGTGGTACAAGTATCCATCACCAATTAAGGACTCACACCAAACGTTTTGTTATGGCTTCATGTACACTATGATGTCATATGGTTCTTGGGGGAAGTGAGATTGAGTTGGAATGTGATGACCAAGGGATTCCAAGGGAAGACAGTTGGAGAGGAGAAAAGGAGGAGGAAGGAAAGAAGAGGTGCGACGGACCTATTCAGTGGATGTCGATGTATTACTTGAAGTTAAACTATTTTAATAAAGATATCTGGAATAAAACATGGCATTTGGCGACGAGGGACGGACGCGACATCCACATTTGAATCCACGCGTTGTGGCTATATACGGCAGGAGTGTTGAGCGCTGTGTAAAGGGTACGACGTTGAGAAACGAACATTAATTTCGATTCGCATGCCGTTTACATTGGAAAAAGGAGTGTGTTTTCGCGGCACATGTGAAGGAAGCATCGGAAGATTCATTGCGCACATTTCAAGTGAGAGCTGAGGAAAGAGGAACCATAGCACGAGTCATTGCACATTTAAATCGAGCAAGCTTTTGAACTTTGGGTGATTGTTTTCTGTAACTTTAATTGTGCTAGTGGGGTACGGAATACGCGCAGTGTATACTTTTATAAAGGAAAATAACGCTCGTGAGCCTCACCGTTAGAAGTAGAACACTGGTGTGAGGGCACGCATCCTTGTGATTGTGAGCGCGACAGCTGCGCGTACGTGAAGCACGTTACTCAGGATCACAACGTGGTTACCACTGTGCTTGGGGACGACGTATGAAGAGCGAGGAAACGTGGGTATGGTTGCCTAGCATTGGAGACGCCGCATGTTCATTTCATTGTGCGTAAATAAGACGTGAGGAGCGCATAACTGTGGATCTGCTCACCGGATTTTGCTCACAGGAAGTGGGAAAAAAAAACAACTAAGACAACTAGAGTGCTGACCTTACGTGGATGAATTATTGCAACTAGATTGCTGACTTTTACTGGAATTGTAGAACATGGCAAGGACATGAGACAATGTTATAATGTATAATAACTATAGTTTAATTAATATTTGTATATAGTTAGTTTCATTCATTTCAGTACACATTTTGTTTTTTCTCATTATGTCTCATCATTCTCCCCTCAGTATGTCCCAACCTCCCCAATTTTTATCAGAACGTGGTGAACCAATTTTGCCATGGAAGAAATGGATAAACTTATTTGACTCATATTTGATTGGTATTGGTGGTGAAAAGTTCTCACCGGCAAGGAAACAAGGAATTTTACTGCACAATTTGGGAATTGAGGGACGTAATATTTATGATAGTCTTGATCTTATAAACATTGGCACTGCTGAAGGTGAACCAAGAGACATCTATGAGATGTCTCTCATGATGCTTAAGAAGCATTTTGACGGTCGCATCAATGTTGTTATGGAAAGGCACACATTTTTCATGAGATCTCAGGCAGAAGATGAGAGGGTTACTAATTATATTGCGTCACTTAAAACATTAGCTCAGACATGTGATTTTGTGAATTTAACTGAATCTCTGATACGGGACCAATTGGTACGTTGTACAAACAATCCCAGAGTTCAAGAAAAGTTATTGGCTAAGAATCCTACGTTAATAGAAGCAATTATAATTGCTGAAAGCATTGAACATGCTATTTTTTGGGTCAAGGAGATAAAAGATGTGAGTCTGAATACAGGTTCTCATATGGACTCTGGATACACAGCTATGTCAGCTACAATTTCAACTTTTGATGATGTTTGTGGGAATGAGTTAGTACATAGGGTTACAGAGAAAATGAGAGTCAGCAATGATGTACAGAAAGACTCTAAGATCAGATGTTTTAAGTGTGGTAATGCTGGTCATTTGGCAAACAATCCCAAGTGTTTTGCAAGAAATGTTAATTGTAGGAAATGTGGGAAGAAAGGACACTTAGCGAAAGTTTGCAGAAGTTCTAGGATAAATATGGTGGGAGAACCTACTGATAGTCAACAAATTGTATTGTGTATTAATAATACGTGTACTGGAGATTTGCAATCTGATATGTGTGCAGAGGATAAACTGGTCATGCCGAAATGTGATATTAATATTGGGGAGAAAACTGTTGCAGTGTTTGCTGATTCGGGATCCCCGTTTACATTGATTGGTGATAAGAATTGGGAAGGAATTTTTGGAAATGATAATATCAAATTGATTCCACCTGATATTTCTCCTGTTGGTTATGGGGGACAAAAAAATGATTTATTTAGCTACTCCATAATGTCAATTAAATTTAAAGGGAGAGAGACTGTGGGTAAGATTTATGTAGCCAAGCGTGGCAACAATCTTTTGGGGTGGCGTCATCAGAGAGATTTGGGAATAATTTTAAATCCAAACGCCCCTGACCAGGTTCTTTCTGTTTCCAGTGTGAGTGATGATGCAGGATTTGCCAGTGAGTTTCCTGAAGTTTTCAATGACAAATTAGGTTTACTAAGAAATTTTAAACATAAGATTATTTTGAAAGCAGGTGCTAAGCCAATTGTGTACAAAGTAAGGAAGGTTCCTCATTTGATGTTACAACCATTGCAAGAGGAACTTAATAGATTGTTGAAATTAGAGGTCATAGAGGAAATTGAAGCGTCTGAATGGTTGGCCCCCATAGTTTTGGTCCCCAAAGACAATGGAGAAAAAATAAGGTTATGTGTTGACCTCAGGGGCCTTAATCAGTCTATATGGGTAGACCGTCAACCATTACCAAATATCAGTGAGACTTTGACTATGCTGACTAATGCCAAAGTATTCAGTGTTATGGACTTATCAGCAGCTTATCAACAAGTCATGCTTCATGAGGAGTCAAGACACCTTACCTCTTTTGTTACTCCTTTGGGTGCGTTCAGATTTCTCAGGATGTCGTTTGGGCTAGCCTCGGCTGCGGCTTGTTTCCAGAGGGTTATGAGAGAGGTACTTAAAGGTCTTGATTCAATCTTATTTTTTCAAGATGATATTTTGGTGTATGGTGAAGACACAGCAAAGCATGATGAGGTTTTAAGATCTGTACTTGAGAGACTAAAAAATAATGGGCTGACGTTGAAGAGGGAAAAGTGCATATTCAGAGTAAATGCTGTCTCATTTCTTGGTCACACTATTTCTGGGGATGGCATAAAACCCAAATTGGAATTGGCCAGATCAATTCTGTCTGCACCAACACCTACGGATAAGGATCAAGTAAGGTCGTTCCTTGGGCTTGCTGAATACTACTCGAAGTTTGTTAGAAATTTTGCAAGTGTGATTCAACCTTTAAGAGTAATTTTTAAAAAAGGAGTGCGTTTTGAGTGGTCCCCAGAATGTGATGAAGCATTTAAATCAGTGAAAGATTACATTGGTAAAATGCCCACTTTAGGTCATTTTGATGTCAAACGCAAGACCATTTTGTCTACTGATGCCAGTCTGAAGGGTCTGGGTGCCGTACTTTCTCAATTGGTTGATGGTGAGGAGAGAGTGGTAGCATTTGCTTCCCGTTCTCTTAAGGGAGCAGAAGAACGATATTCTGTAATTGAGCGTGAAGCACTGGCTTGCACTTGGGCAATAAACCATTTCAAGTTTTATTTGTGGGGTTTACCATTTACTCTCAGAAGTGACCATAGACCTTTGGTACAATTGTTTGCATGTAGAAATAATGAGAACACCACACCTAGGATTAAACATTGGGTTGAAAGTTTGTGGGATTAAAATTTTTCATTGTTATATTATCCGGGGAAGATAAATATTCCTGCGGATTTTCTTTCTAGATTGTCGGTATTGGATCCAGGCATGATTGAGCACCCTCCAATATTGTGGGTTAAAGAGACTGCTCTTGATGCAGGAGAATGGAGTGAAGAATGTGATAAGGATGTTGTCCGAGGTACAGTAATGAACTTTGTGGTGCATGGGTGGCCGTGTTTGAATGAATGTTTAATTGATGTTGGAGCGTTCTGGTGTGTTAAGGATGAACTTAGTATCATAGAGGGTAATCTGTATAGAGGAGATAGATTAGTCCCACCTGGGGGATTGCATAAAAAATTGATCAATTTGGCTCATGATGGACATTTGGGTAGGAACCTTACCAAATCTAGTATTAGGGAACGATATTGGTGGCCGGGATTGGACAAGCAAGTTGAAGCTGTAGTAAAGGATTGTTTCCAATGTGCCAGTAATGACAAATCTAAAGTAGTGCGAACTGCTCCTTTGTCTCCTATATCTGTTCCAGATGAGCCATGGGTCAAATTATGTTTAGATTTGGTTGGACCTTTTGAGTTATTACCGCCTGGTGAGAGATTTGTAATTGTTCTCGTCGATTACACCTCCAAATGGGTTACTGCTAGTTGTGTGAGTTCCATCACCACAAAAAATGTGATTGAGTTTTTAACTGAAGTATTTGCATGTGAGGGTATCCCCAAGGTTGGTATTACGGATAATGGTGTGCAATTCACTTCTTTGGAAATGAGGAATTTCCTTAATAATTTGGCAATTTCTCATCATCGAACTGCATTATATGCTCCTCAAGCCAATGGATTAGTGGAGAAGATGAATCAGTTAGTGAGAGCGAGTGCTCAAGTGGCCCTTGAACATAGGATGCCTTTGAAAGTTGTTCTGAGAGAGAAGTTATGGGCTCATAGAAACGCACCTAATGTTATCACAGGAATGTCTCCTTTCCGCATTTTGAAGGGTAGATTGGCGGGTTCCAAATTTAATCCTTCTTGGTTACATTCTGGATTGCAAAATCTGAATGAGTCACCTACTTTTAAATCTGTTCGTGCCAGGGTAGTTGAGAATCAAAATAGGTACAAGAAGAGGTTTGATGAAAGGAAGTGTGTAAAACAAAGGTATTGGTCTGAAGGAGGTTTGGTGTTTATTAAAAAACCAGTCTGGTGCAATAAAGGTGTTTCTAAATTTGTAGGGCCAAAGAAAATTGTAGAAATAAGGAAAAATGTAGTGGTACTTGAGGATGGTGAAGTTTGGAGTATGTCTCGCTTAGCCAAGTGTTCTAACGGGAAGGAATTGAGTAACACAGTACCTAATTCAGAGATGAGTGAGAATTTAAGGAGGACTGTGAGGAACAGAATTTATCCAAAGCACCTATCAGATTTTGTGAAATAAATTGGGAAGTCGTATTTTTGTTTGTGTACATGATTAGAATTTGATTAATTGATTTTTGTTTTTATATATTTTCTTTTCTCAATTGATACAATGTTGAATTAATCGTCTTATCAATTTTGATATGTATATATGTTGTATTATAGTTATTCCGCAATGTTATTTTGTTATATTTTGTGAATTGTAAGGGGGAAGATGTGTTATGGCTTCATGTACACTATGATGTCATATGGTTCTTGGGGGAAGTGAGATTGAGTTGGAATGTGATGACCAAGGGATTCCAAGGGAAGACGGTTGGAGAGGAGAAAAGGAGGAGGAAGGAAAGAAGAGGTGCGACGGACCTATTCAGTGGATGTCGATGTATTACTTGAAGTTAAACTATTTTAATAAAGATATCTGGAATAAAACATGGCACGTTTCAATAGCTTTACAGCAGTCCATAAAAAACCCATAGAATTCACAACAGGGCCTGTGAACTCTTCGACCGTTAGTTGTCAGGGTGTTTCTGTATTTCCACAGTTTAATGGCTTTGTGACAATAACCATTTGCATATGGAGAGTTAAAGGTTTTTTTTTAATCCATTAATTTCGTTGGATTTTTTTTATTGCAAGCTGCATAGAAACCAAGGTAATAGATGTGGTACCAATAAGAAACACGTTTTATCATTAAAACCGTGCCTTAAGCAAATCAGTTGCATTTTTGTCAATTGCCAGCAAAATCTAACACAGTGGCACATGTCTGCAATAAAATGCAAATTCATAACTAAATTATAACATAATTCCCCCGATTTCTATACCGATGCCCGTATTAAATCAGTTAAATCCTGGTGAGTTATGGACAACATGAATTAAATCACTTCGGGGGACACTTCTGAAGTGCTAACATACCAGAGCACATTGAAAAGTACAGGGCTTGTGATTAAATTGGTGTCAATAGCCTGGTCAAGAATGGAATCTAATTTAGTGGCACACGTCTAAAGTAAATAAGTGAAACCCATTAGTGAATAGTATCTTTCTTTGCCTGCAGTCTTTACTTTGTTTAATTTACAAACTACCATATTACAATGTATGGTAGTGCCTAAGTGGTAACAATGAATGATAACATTCATATCCTTTACTTATAATGTGTCACGCACTTTGAAATGTGGGTTCATCTTTTTTTAAGGCATTTTATAAAGAAAATTAATCTAACAAATGCTCTAAAAAGGAAAGCTTGAAGGGCGTGGCTAAGATGGCAGCCGAGTAGGTGCGTTTCCACCCTGCTCCGCTGCCTGACTACCCCCTACCTGTGGCCTGACTGCCTCCTAGAAGACACCCAGTGTAAAAGCTTGTGGCGGAAACTCTATGAACAGTGGTGGACTGCCCTGCCCCCCTACCTTGGCACTAGCGGGGCAGCGAGGAGTGCAGCACCTACTCTTGTG
Organism: Pleurodeles waltl; assembly: GCF_031143425.1. Lineage (NCBI taxonomy): Eukaryota > Metazoa > Chordata > Amphibia > Caudata > Salamandridae > Pleurodeles > Pleurodeles waltl. The sequence continues at coordinate 598,687,514 of NC_090446.1, read as the reverse complement.
GCCCCTGGGAGTGAAACAAAAGGCTGGCCATTGCAGAGCAACTGCTCAGATGACCTGAGAATGTGTGCACCTCCATAGCAGGCACCTCCATCACACATCAGTGGTCACTTTTCAGTGTGAACCTTGCTGACATCACCAACCTGACAGCCGCCACTGCCAGAACGCCTTTGTAGTCGCCCAGACAGCTCACGCAGGAAGGAGCGTCCTACTCTGTGACCTGAGTGAACCACTTCAATCTGTACCTACTGCAGGGCCTCGAATGTGGCTGGGACTGCGAACATGACCCCTGGCTGTGGATGACGGGCAGAGCCCGACATCCAGCAGCCCCCACTAGAAGTCCACAATTCCTCATGTGGCAGAGCTTTGGACTTGCCCCTCCCCAACAGTCTGTGCTGCTCAATGCCGGAAGCGGAGGGCCCTAGACATGCCCTGTGTCGCTGACTCTAGCACAGGCTCCTCCCTTCCGCCTGCAACTGCTGGAGTGGCCCTGCGGCCTACATTTTCCAAGGCCCAACCACCACCTGCCAACTGTAAGTGCCTTGCTCCCCTGCAGTGCGCCTAGTAGAGTTACCCTTGTCACTGCACAGCCCACCTCCATTGCTGGAAGTGAAGGGAGGGATAGACATGAGGATGCATGATTTTGTCCGTGGGACCGTGATTGGTGGTGTTCACTCTGGGGCTGGGGGGTCCGCACAGTGGGAAACTGGACACTTGCTCGTCCATAACTGCTGTGACATGCCACACCCCTGACACTGTAACCGGGGAGGCATATCTCCTCAAGCTGAACGGGGCGGACCCCCAAACTGCACAGAATATAACCCTATAACCTTGCCAAGCAGCCACCCTCTCTCAACAATGTTAACAAACAAAACTAAAAAAGACCCCGCACTTAGGAGCATGCTGCTCAAGGCCTCCTCGAAGAAACCAGATGCGGCATGGGACACCTGGCCCATGGAGCTGGTGAATACTGAGGTACAAACTCCGGGCTGATGCCAGATGGACACGGAGGGCCCCCTCACTCCTACCTACATGAAGACATTGTTTGGCAGACTCAGTGAGGACATCACAGCACTCCGGAGAGACTACACCACGGAAATCAAAGAGGTAAAGCATGACTTGACAGAGCTGGGACAGTGGGTGAACACCTTTGAACAAGGCAGCAAGGGGAAGGAACTTGACACCTCTAAGCTCAAAATATGGCCCTCCAACTTCACCCGGAGAACCTTGAAAATATAATTTAGTGCTCCAATATCAGGATTAGAGGCACCCCTCATGGCAGACTTGGGAGACTTTGAGGGCTAAAGTCACTCACCTCTTCGCATGTACTACCCGTCCTAAAGTACAAGGACCTTGTGTTGGACCGTACTCACAAAGCAGGCCACCCATCCACTACCGCCCGGACCACACAAGGCATATGCATACTCACCTGCATCCATCACTTACATCTGAAAGAAGTCATCCTGGCATCAGTCCATGACCGAGGCCCTATCCTCTTTGAGGGCCTGAAAGTCTCCTCTCACCCTCCAGACATCACCCACTCAAAGCAGCTACCACCTTTTTGTGTGACAAGGGGATCAAGTATAAATGGGGCCACCCATTCCACCTCACCTTCATATGGGACAATGACACACTTGTGGTTCGAACTATGGAGTAACCCCCCAAACCCATCCCCCACCCATCCCCAAGGAGGCAAGTCAGTTTGCTCGACCTCAAGACCCGTTAACTCGGAGAACTAACAACAGAAGGGAACATTGGGCCTCCAAGAGAAACGCACACAAGCCATCAGCACAGCAGACAAAAGCCTTGGGAACGATCTGAGATGCTCCACATCCTAGAAACTGGCAAGCCTGCCTAGTGCTATGCCCTCCTCCAACAAACAACTTCAACTGGCAGAGAGACACCCATATGCATATATCAATCCCCCGAGCAATCTTATCGCAAGATAACCACTCATGAGGACCAGAGGATGCAGGTTCACTCAAACTCCTCCAGTGTTGGGACAACAGAGGGCATACATCCCCCTCACACTTGTCCTGATATTATGTTCATCACCACAACCCCCACAAGGTTGTGCTTCTGGTTTCCATGGAGGGAGTGGCTGAGTTACATGTTATCCCTGCGGTTAGTTGTCCTTCTCCACCTAGGGCTCCACAAAGCGACCTACACCTTCATGTACATTCCACTGACACAGGGTTCTCAACTAGAGAAACTAACCCTACTCTATTCCATGTCCCCAAGACCCTAACCTCTTGCTGCATTCATGGATAAAACACTCAGCCTCAATGTCCGCAGACTGAATGCACCCATGAAGTGCTTAGCACACTTGTCTTTGCTTAGGGACTTTGATTGCGACGTGGGTCTACTACAAGAGAACCACCAACTAAAGAAACACTGGGCAAGTATTAAATCCTGCTGGTTTGACAGACAACACTTCTCATCTGGACCCAGTAAGTGAGCAGGGGTGGCAAATTTGTTGGCCACTAAATTCCAGGGACAAGTCATACAGGCTCAAGCAGCGCTACCTGGAATGTTACTCTCCCTACAAATATCCATAAACATCTACTCATTTACCCTTGCCACACTTTATAGGGCCAACGACAGCCAGGATAAATTTATCCTGAATGCCTAGTCTTTACCTCTACAGATACCGAGATTATAGTGGGAGGGGACTTCTACCTTATCCCTGACATTGTGCTGGATAGATAGGCTCAAAGGGTGGGGCAGATCGGTGCTTTTACGTCAGAGAGCAAAAGATGGCTGACGGATGTGAGCCTCAACAATGGGTCGAGACCTCAACACCCCTCCTCTAGAGACTACACGTTCCTCCCCACCTCCCACCAAATTTATGCTTGCCAAGACTACTTCCTAATTTCCCCTGTGTGTTGGTGGCACCAAGCAATCTGAAATAGGAGTGCTGGCACTCTCTGATCACTCCTCCGCATCAATCTCCTTCCAAGTCACAGGGTCAATCTCCACCCGCAGCACTTGGCGGCTTAACAACATCCTGTTATCACATGATTCAACTCTTAAGGAAGTCAGGGAGATGATTCAACACTTCCTCCAGAGAAATGACACGCTGAAAACACTCCTCTTACTGCTGTTGGAAAGCCTGAGAGCGGTCATCAGAAGAACTCGACTGCAAGCCAGAAAAGCCATGGAGCTGAATGGTTTTACCCTGAATGTCTATAAAGTGTTTGCCCCTCAGCTGGGCCCTCTCCTCAAAAGGCTCTACAATTCCTTCTTTGAAACTGGTACCCTCACTGACACTGTGAAAGAGACACTGATCACTGTGTTTCCTAAACCTGTGAAGGACCCTATGAAGTGTTCTTCATATCGCCCCATCTCTCTCCTGAATGTGGATACCAAGCTGCTTATGGGCATCCTTGCTGCATGTCTAAACCTGCTTATGCGAGGCCTGGTGGATCCAGACCAGGCAGGATTCATACCGGAGAGAGGTTGCAGCGACAACACGTGGTGCTTGCTGCATCTCATTGACAAAGCACATACCTCTCAGGTTCCAGTATCCTCAAGTCAATTAATGCACAAAAAGAGTTAGATCAAGTATGTTGGCCATTTCTATGGTGGGTACTCGACAAGATAGGGCTGGGCCTGCACTTCTGAAAATGGGTTATGTGCAGCTACAGCAACCCCATGGCACGGGTGAGAGTCAATGGCTCAACCTTTCCCATCGTCAGAGGCACGCAACAGGGTTGTCCGCTCTTCCCACTCGGTTTTGCTTTCTACATGGAGTCACTAAGCAGACAGGCTCTGAACAGCCATTCAGATTTGGGGCATCATCTTTAGGCGACAGGAACACAAGATAGCACTATACACAGATGACATCATGCTGGCACTTACAAAACCCTTCTCCTCCCTGCCTGCCTTTCTTGTGTGAACTGGAGAGATTCAGCTACATAGCTGGATTTAAAGTAAACATTCAGAAATTGCAAGCTCTCAACCTCACAAAACCACAACATGAAAGGCTCCAACTATAGCCCATGTTCCATTCCCCGTGGGTGGGCTCCTGGGTTCTGTGCTTAGAACTTAAAATCTATGCTTTGTGGGGGGCAACTGTAGGACATAACTCTACAGACCTTTTGACTATGGTACAGTTTGACTTACATACCTGGGGGGGTAAGGGGCTCTCCAAACTAGGTCGTGTAGCTGAAATAAAAATTAACCTCCCAAGACACTGTAGGTTATGTAGACTCTCCTACTATGCCTACTGACACACTTCTCACCAAACTACAACAGACAATAGAGACCAATAAATGGGGTGGGGTGGAATGGCAAAAAGCCTTGTTTTGACCGAAAGAGAGCCTATCTGACTATTGAGAGGGCGGCCTAGGCATCCTTCACCTTACCCACTACTACCTCACATGCCAATTGCACATAAGGGTAAAATGGAACAGGCCACTCACGGAGAAACACTGGTGCTTTATGGACTAATGCAGACCCAAAATACATATCTAGAAGGTCCCCTGGCTCCTAAAAAAAACACCGACCCCCCCAAGGGTTTACATTTCATCGATTATCCGAGCTAATATGGCTGCATGGGATAGGGTTATGACCGCTAAGGGACTGTCCTCACACACAAAACCCCTCACACCCATTATAGATAACCCCAAATTCCCTCCTGCAGCAACAGGACAGGCATTCCAGGTCTGGCAAAAAGTCAACTGTTAAAGGATAAGCAACCTCTTTGGTCACACAGGCCTCGTGGACTTCCATAAATCCAAATGAGTTATGGCTTACCATTTTCAGAAACCTGACACTATACTGCTATCAAACACTGAGGGCCTCATTACGACCCTGGAGGTCTTTAGACCACCATGGTTGCGGTAGCGGTCTGACCGCTGCCAGAGCGGTGGTCCGACCGGTTTGGCGGCAGTCTGACTGCCACATTATGACCGTGTGGTTGTGCCACTGTCGGACCGCCAGTACCACCACAGGAGGGATTAGCGGTGCTGGCATTCCTAATCCTGCAGGGCAGCGCTGCAAGTAGCACCGCGCTGGGGATTACAACCCCCCTCTCCGCCAGCTTTTACATGGCTGTAGCACCACCATGTAAAGGCTGGCAGAGACAGGGTGCAGGGGGCCCAGGGGGCCCTGCACTGCCCATGCACTTGGCATGGGCAGTGGAGGGGCATCTATGGCCAGCCCTGTCACGCTGTTCACTGTCTGCATTGACTGCACAATGAGGATTACAAGCTGAAGGAATCACGGCACTCATACTAGCAGCCAGTATATTTTAAGAGCGCTTGTTCTGGAGAAGCACAAATGTAGCATTTAAAATAAACCACGGTGGTTGGGTTGACTTTTACTATTGGAAATGTATTTCTACCCAAATTAACTTTTTTAGCAACATTAGAATAATGAAAAACTAAAATAAAATCATAACGTTCTAATCTATTCCATGGAGATTGGGTGCCACTCTTTGGTGACAGTTTATAGGTTTCTGAGGAATGTTAGGATTGTAACTTATGAACTCCAAGAAACAAAAAAAGATCTATGTGACAAAAGGAGTAACCCACTGAGCTATTCACATCAAATGCGTTTCTGTCATCTGCATGTACGCGTTTTTTGCAGCAGGCGCATTAACCCTCTGCACTACTTTATGATGTGTCAAAACTTTCATTAGACAAAACCTGATCTCTTTCCAGCAGGAACATTAATCACCAAAGATTTCTTGACTTAAAACTGCTGGCCACACGAGGAACTCTGCAGCAAGTGATTTTAAAACTAAGTTATTTTTGTTATTTCCAAACACAGCCTCTCAAGTGATCAGTGGCAGGAGCGGCTGCACTGGTCGCACCGCCCTAAAGCCGGCCCTGGAATGGACTGACTCTCTAAAGAGCACGAGTCTCACCCAGCAGTGCTGCGGTGCAAGAGGCGTTGCTCAAGATTAAATATTATCAGTATTGCACCCGGGCATAGCTGGCAAAATGGAAAACTGGTGATATGTTCACCTGTTTGGGCAACTGCTGCCAAGCGGGCACTCTAACACACCTTCTTTGGCGATGCCCCAAAGAAACGGTATTCGGAGGACATGCATGCACAGGGGACATTAATGAGATTCTCAACACCGACATCCCGGCCTTGCCTAGTTTTATTTCAGTGTTTCTACCAAAGACACTGAATGACCCCTCACAAGCTAGCAAAGGTAAGGCCAATTCAGTGACTCTCTGCCCGGCTAAGCAGGCAATCACCTTAAAGTGGGGCACCGACTCCACACCTGACTACGCTGACGTGCTGCATAAATTATGGGATATTACTGGAACGAAAAACTCACAGCCTCACCGGAAGCCAAGTTGCCACAATTTGAGAAATGGTGGTGTTAATGCAGTTGCTTCCTTGTGCAAGAATTTTGTGAACTCTCCTGCCCGAACTACCTCCGATTTCTTCAGCTCACGCAGGAGGAGCATGCAAGAGCTTCTGCAATAGAGGGAAACAGAAGCAGGGTCTGATTTAGATCCTTGTGGAAGGATTACTCTGTCACAAATGGGTCTGATTTAGATCCTTGTGGAAGGATTACTCTGTCACAAATGGGTCTGATTTAGATCCTTGTGGAAGGATTACTCTGTCACAAATGTGTCAGATACCCCGTCTGCTGTGTTACGATCTCCATAGGATATAATGGAATCGTAATATGGGGACAGGATATCCGTCACGTCTGTGATGGAGCAATTCCCTCAACCGAGATGTAAATGAGGCCCTGACTCTGCATACTGCGCGTGCCACTCCTCGTGACACTGGCCCAGCCAGAGGTGGATGCCAAGGAGGTGGAGAGCTCCCCTTCCCATATGGACCAAACCAAGATGATCCCCTCTCTGCTTACCATTCCTTTCCCTCACTGGCCCTTGAATGTAGGTGGGTCAGGGCAGGACTGGGTACTAAAAGCAGCCCCAGAAAATGTTGCCACACCAGCCATCATACTGCACGCAGCGAGCAAGCACTGCGAGCAAGCCTGCCTACTGCTAGAGGGGTTTGATTTATCTACCCAAGAAATGTTTGAAACAAATTGCAAATATAGTGGATTTTATTTTCATATTCGAACTTTGACCAATCATTGAATTCATTGAATGGATAGGTGGAGATTGGAGACAGCGATGGATAGCTCTGTGAAGGAATAGTTAAATGGGTGAGAAGTGGGTGGATGAATTAATTCAAGGAAGGGCGACAATGAATATAGACGTTTAGCTAAGTGAAGAAAATGGTCTCAATGCACTGACCAAGGTTGGATGCTTTGGTATTCAACTTAGCTTCTGCAATAAAACATCACCTACCCCCAGCACTACTAGTACCCCCAGCCCAAGTGAAACATTCATAGCCAGAATTTAACATAGTGCTCTGGTTGAGTGCTTCAAAGAACTCAACATAGAGCATTAAGCTTTGATCTAAAATGAGAGAGACAATGACATAAACACACAGTGGCTGAATTGTACAAAAACTGTGCATCAATCCTGGCTTCCAGTTGACCATATTGTGTGATCTTAGACAACTACTTTTTTTCAGAGTGCCTCCTTCATCACATGACATCACCTTTAATATCAGCTGCGGGTGTGAACTGCACAAAAACCAAAAGACTATTGGCCTGATTTATAATGTGGCGGACGACTTACTCCGTCACAATGGTGACAGATATCCCGTCCGCCGAAATCTAAATCCTATCGGATATAATGGGATTTAGATTTCGGTGGACAGGATATCCGGCACTGTTGTGAAAGAGTAACTCGTCTGCGAATTTCTAAATCAGGCCCTATGTTACTCCATCTATAGTAACACCATAGACCATTCATAGAGGACACAAGACAGCCTTTCTCTTAGTTCACTAGCAGCATTGTTGTCAGGAGGGTGGTGGGGACATGCATGTTTTTAAATTCATGATTAGAAAATGTCATTGCTACTTTAGAAGTACATTTAATATAATAACCTAAATGTGTTGCAAAGCTCACATTAAAAAGCATACACTGTTTTACATTTTGAAGAATCTTTAGAATGCATGTACTTGATTCTCTCAGCCAAGCATCAGCAGACTTCTCAATACTCTGCTCCCCAAAGCCCTGAAGGGCAGTGCTGCTCATGGAAGCCCTGCAGGTGACACGGACAACCCAAATGCCAAAACAAATTGTTTTGAGTGAGACTTTAAAACCATTTGTTTTTGCATTATTTATTCAAAAGGGCTGCAGATAGGAAATTCGGCTGGCCGGTACCCAGCAGCAAGACTGGCCCTCATCCCCAGTGAAACTGCCCCCCACACTGCTGCGCACCAGGTAAATGCCCGGTGCCAGGTAGTGCCAGTCTGGGGCTGGTAAGAGTGTTTCTTAGTTAATGAAAATTAATAAAACAGATTTGAACCATAAAAGGAAATCTTGTTTGCATAAAGCGTCACTCTTCCTTCTGCTTGTCACTTCCCTCTTTTTTAAATGTTGGTAATAGGACCAGTGCAATGTAAATGAAGACCTACACAACGTTGGGTGAAACCTATCAGGAGGCTAAGAAGCTCAGAGGAAAATACAAGCAGTTGTTTCAAAATAGTGGAATCCACTGCCCCTCCATTCTTGGGAGAGGCCAAAGAATTCAAACTTGAGGCAAAGGTTCCTGGACAGATATGAAGAGATTTGGGGGGCGAAGATGTAAGAGAGGAAGCAGTTCACAAGTGATAGAATAAGAAAAATAATTAAAGAAAACTGTAGTCCCTGAATGTGAGCAGTGTGAAAAATGCACGTCATCCAGTCAAAAGAATGCAAAGAGGCTATGCTCCATGGGAGGGGCAAACACAAGATAGGCAAGTTGGACAATGAAAGCCATTGAAAAAGCAAGCAAATGAGAGTGACAGGACAGCCAGGCAATGAGAAGCAATGGGCGGTCTGTAATCTTCTGTAAGTTCATAGGAAGCCCACAATAGATCTTTGGCAACCAGACAATTTGCGTTGTTTGGTGGATCTAGCCCAAAAAGAGCCTACTGCTTGATAGGCAACATCTTATATAAGGCCAGGCATATGTGGAGTTTTGCACAATATAGCTGAAGCTACTTTGCTTCATTCTAAGATGTGGAACTTCACCTCAAATCAACAGTGCTGATGGTAACTTTCCCAGAGGACTTTTGAAGTCTTAATGCCCATTCCTTTACTGAATTTACCAAGGCTTCATTATAGAAACAAACTAAGAGAATCCATGAGTTTACCAAACCTTTTTAAGTCTGCATCCTTGACTCACCTTTTCTCCTCAGAATATTTGGGTACCGTGCATGTCATCTACACAGTTTTTGGGTGTGATCAGCAGCATCACCCACTGGCATTATCTATAATTTTATGTGCCACCGACCAGATATACTAACATACGGCTGGTTCATTGGGGGATGTCAAGAAGTAAGAATGCCCCTATTCCAGTAAGAAAAGACAAACGTTACTTGTAGGTCTTCAGGGAGTCCTTTCTTTGCTGGCTTTTGTTCATCCTTTACCTTACCCCTTCACAAATATTCAGTCATATTTGCCCTGTTTCAGGAACAGTACTCTGAGGGTAGTCAAACTTATCTAAAATAAACTGCATCCAACTGTAGTCAGTCTATGAGATTCAATATACTCTTGACCTTCACTGAGGTTCTCAGTGAGCAACAGTGTCCTTAATCTAACCTTCAAAATACAGAATCCTTCATCCTTTCCTTCTAATGGTACATCAACGTTTTAGCATTTTATTCGCTGAAGCTCTAATGTTAAGCTACTGCGTATTGATGGTACATTTTTGCTGCACCCACATAGCAGTTGTAGATATAACTATAATAAGCAGGCGCGGCCCGTCCTTTAGGGCGTAGGGGCCTTCCACCCACCTTTTGACCCTCATGAAGAGTGTCTGTCAGGCTGGACAAAGGTCAGCCTGACAGACACTCATCATGTTCAGGTCAGGCAGCCAGGAGCAGACATGCACGATTTGCGCAGACTTCTAGCTGCCTGAGCTGATCTTTGCTGGACTGAGGAGGTCACAGCTCCTATGGGCGTGACCTCCTCAGCTCAGCAAGGGTGCCTTGAGGCCCTTCCCTGGGTGATGAGGAACACGCCACCCATTGACTTTGACCTGGGCACTTTAAATTTAAGCCCAGAAGCGCCCAGTGCAAGTGTCAATCAGTGACACCTCGTCACAGAGTGGGGTGTGAGGGCAGGCAGCAGTCCCAACCCTCCTGGGACCTGCAATGCTGAAGGTAAGTGTGTGTGTGTGTTCTTTTCAAATGGATGTTTGGTGCGTGCGTGCATGTTTGAATGTTATGAGTGTTGTTAATGGATGTGCGTGCGTGTGTGTGATCTTTTAAAATGAATGTTTGGTTTGTGCATGTTTTAATGTTATGAGGGTTGTTAATGGATGTGCGTGCGTGTGTTTGTGAAAGAATGAGTGTGTGATCTTTTAAAATAAATGTTTGGTGCGTGCGTGCATGTTTGAATGTTATGAGTGTTGTTAATGGATGTGCGTGCGTGCCTGTGTGTGTGAAAGAATGAGTGTGTGTGTGCTTCCCGCCCACCCCCCTCCCTCCTAAAGCTGCCGGCCGCCACTGACAATAAAGACCCTCAGCACAAGCGAGCTTAAAATCCAATATTCAGGTGGTACTTGTATGGCAATGTACAGTCTGCATAATATACTTCCTTTAGTGCTGGAATTACTTCCAAGGAGATATGTTCATGGCTCTTCTAGGTGGTAGGGAGATACAAAGTGGCAGTATATTTTTATCCCAAGAATGTATCCAAAACTAAAGCTCAAAAACAGAGCCCATCTTCCTCTAAGGTCGAGAATAATCACTTTATTTTTGCACCTATAAATAACTAGCACCAGGCTTCCTTTAGACCCCTGTTGCTAGATGTTCTTATCTCTATATGCACTAAGGAAATATTTTAATATACAATTCTCACTTTGACTCTCAGGGAACGAAGACCATGTCTGTAAGTAGCAAAGGAGGGAAGGGACTAGGTAAGGGGTGTGCAAGGGGCACAGGAAAGTGTTGCATGGGGCACCAGCAAGCCCACTGTGCTCTATTTGATGCAGTGCAGAGAAGTCAGGGATATCCTAGCATCATCTACAAGAAGAACTATTGTGTGCTCAAGGTCTTCCTGTACAGCATTATCCAGGATGCCATCACCTGAACCGAGAATGCCAAGAGAAAGACCGTCACCATCAGGAATGTTGTCTATGCTCTAAGGCGCCAGGGACGCCCTCTCTTCAGATTTGGAGGATAAACATTCACAACACACCTCATAAATAGGAACTTAAAGTCTCTCATGGAACCAAATAATCAAGAATGCCAAGGATTTGCTTGCACCTTGGTCATTCCAGCAGTCTTCTGACCTCCACTGGTGCCTCGATGTGCAACAATAAACTTACTCTAACCCCTCCATTTCAGAAGACAATAGTTATTTGGCTCGACAGTCAGCAGATTGGGAATTCAAACTCCTTCCTGAGAGATTACAACTGGAGTGTAGAAAGTCATGTGATGCCAATTACTCTTCATAGGGTTAATCCTTCTCAGTTGTTTCACTTTTGTCTTACCACTGGCCAACAGAATTGGTAGTGGAACGTTTTTCATTGTTTACAGCTTTATACAGCACAAACTTAAGAAACAAGGTTACTAGTTCCAAAGGATCTGATTGCTTCACAAGTAATAGGTCCACAATAGTCTTTTTTTAAATAGGAACCAAGTACCCCATAGCAGCACTTGACTCTTACAGTGCAGCAAAGCAGAGTAGTCCAAGGCCCACTCAGGGGAGGTGGTGTAGGCTATTAATTCCAATTCACTGGCATGCAACAGCAAAACTCAATAAATTATTTCCAGACAGTGCTTTTTCTTTTAAGAACAAAAGTACTTTCATTACACATGCACTACTATAAACTATGATTTAAATAACAAATATATACATTCAGGAGATGGAAATACCTTTGGTGACACCCTGATATCACCTTACACCCCCAGTGTGTCTTGAAACCTATATTTACAATCCCACCACACCCTATACTAGATGCAACATCCATGTAAGGTGTGTCAGTATATATAAGGCAGGCCTACTAGTTTTGTCAGGGTGCTAACGCATTGACAACAATATTCACATTATGCGATGGCAATGTAACTGCATTGGAAATAACAGAAACAATGTCAGTATTCTAAATCATTCATTATAAGTGTAAACATTGCACTGTTTATCAGTATTGTTAATAAAGCATTTTCAAACCAGGAACATGTGTGCCAGAGTCCTTATTTACACTCCACAGGCCACACAATGAAGCCATAGGTTCAATCACAAAGGGTCCCCAAACTCCAGAGCCCCAAAGCAAAAGTTTCACCCATAGGAGTGCTTTAACTAAAGCAAATGTCTCCTGTGGGCATCCATTCATCACCTGAGAGACTCAGTGATTTTGTGCCAACATTTAGGGAGTGGGGCTGCTGTCTATTGCACCCTGCCAAATACTCCTGAATAACTATTGATGGTGCCCACGCCCATCCTTGGGCCACCACAAGAAGGACAATATGCAAAGTTCAGACCATGCAGGGCATTATGGTGTGCTCCTCGTCTAGTTTCACACATATGGGCAGAGCGGGTTTGCGATCTTTAAGCGAACAGTGCCGTGTTCTATTGCGTTTATTTCCTTTGTGTCTTCATTATGTATTGGGTTCCTTGCTCCCACTGAGGGCACACAGAGATTGAGGATTTTTTGTAAGGCATGGGGGCTCTGCCCCAAGGCTCCTGCCACTCTATTGGCTCCCCACAACCAGGTCCTGTGTTGCACAGGAGCCAGAATGTTCCTGTCTGCTCCCTCGGCAGGTGGGATCTCTGCATTGTCCCCAGAACACAGTGATAATGGGCAGGGAGCTTAGAAGTCAATGCAACCCACTACCCGAGACATGGGCACAGGTCACGAGCCTGATCAGATCTCTCTCTCTCTGAGGCCTAGGGTTGGGGTCCATGAGGTCTGTACCTTGCAGTAGCCACAAAGGGAAACAATATGTTCAGGAAGAATACACCAAACATGATCCCTTCCCAAAAGGCATCAAAGGAATAAGGATATGACCCCCCCAGGCCCTGGCTCACACAGGGATATTCTAAATGAATCAGGTAGAATGCCACGCACTCAGCCGCTCACGTTTCTTCTCTTCAAGGGTCAAGTTTTGAATGGGCATATCTCTGGCCTCATAAGGATGATTTCCATCATCTTCAGCTTGTTTTGCTTGTGGTGGCCATCTTTAGGCACCTGTAGCGTTTTTTTCAGGCCTCCTGTCCTCTATGGGGTGCTTTCTATGGGAAGCTGTATTTTTAATACTCCTTGCGCCAAATCAGCCCTCTGCTTGGTTCTTGATGCTATTCTCCTGCTGTTTGGGGCATCTTGCACAGCCCCTTTGCAACCAGCCAGCAAAACACTCTCCCTGCTGCACTGCCCCAACCCCAGAGCTTCCATGCATCTTGAAGGGCAACTGTAGGTCAATGGAGTCCAAGGTGTGTCCACATAAGTCCTAGAGGAACCATCCAGGGTCTCCCAGCAGGCCCATTCCCCCAACTGTTCCTTAGGGGGCAAAAGGAGGCCCGTATCACTGGCCATGGAGGGACCCACCCAAGTCCTGAGGGTCATCTACAGTCAAAATCCTTAGTACAAACTAGCAGTGTTTCAAGTTGCTTCACCTTCCAGTTTGGCATCCTTTATCCATCATTTCTCTAGGGTCCAAGGTCTTCTCAACTAGCCTTCCTTTGTGCAGGGGTTCTTAAGTGGGGGTAGAATGTTTAAGAAGCTGGTGCTCTTGGCCAATCCTAGGGTGCCACATCATCGATCCACCCTGTCCCAACCCTCTTGCACTGCATTCTGAGACACTCCAAGATGGTGACTTCAAGTTATATCTGATAAGAACTCCCCTGAGAGCCTCAGCTGTCTTTAGATTACAGAGTTTTCATCCCACCAAACCTTCAGAGGGGCCCCCATCCTGTGATGGCTCCAGAAGTCTGGGCTCTCTCCTTTATTCCAGTGCACCTGTGGGTGTCCCAGCCCAGGTGCAGTGTGACAAGCTAATTATCAGATGCAGATTTCCTCCCTACCCCTTTTCTTTCTCAAGAACTGGATCAAGCACTGTTAATTTCCTATGGTATGAGGAGGCATATGATCCCGTCACTGGGGAACAAAGTAATTAACTTGGCCAACAAGGGGGCCAAATGCCTGGGATCTGATTCTGAGCAGAGTCAGGACAATATGACAACTACTAAAGTGCCATAAGGTGTGTATGGGGAATATTGTGGACTGAAATTTCATGCTCAGGGTGCATGTTTTACCCCATTTTGGAACCTTGCTGAATCCTGTAGGCACAAGTAAAGCAAAACTTTAAAGCAGATTTTGCCTATAATGTACACAAGGGATACGCATTATACATTGTCAGTAAGCACTACAGACCTTTGCTTTGAATGCCCACTCACATTACAGGTGCTAATGCAGATACTGGGCTGCACACAACAGTAGTCTCACATTCATGTGTAGCCAGCCTAGAGCCTCTTATCTTAGGTGCGCAGCAGCGAGGGAGAAGGTAGATGGATAGCGATCAGACGGAGAAGAGCGAGGAGAGAAAGAGAATGGTTATGTGGAAATTGGGATAAAGAGCTAGGCGATGAGGGGGACGGGTCCGGTTTGAGCATTTTTGCCAGGGCTGCTTTGGGACCCCTCAGACTGGCCCTGGTTAGCACGTCTTATGCTGCACGTTCACATTCAGCACTAGATAAAAATGTCCTTTTAGAGGAATCATGTTCACATTCACGACACAGCAATGAAAATAATGAATCTACGTGGACAGCTTTCAAGACTACGATAGAGGTAAATCCTGTGAAATACTGCCATGTGACTGACTACCGCTGCATTATTGGACTCTTGGCCGGTACCCTGTCTTAAAATTGCGCCATTTCCTTATAGTCCTGTTTCTATCATTTAGAAGAACCTGGTCCAGCCCACCTGCCCTTCATCAACTCAGAAAATCCCAAGTAATGGCCATGCTTGATAGGTGACTGACTCAGCTATTGTCCTTCTAACGTATTATGGAAGTGTCCTGTACCAGGAGTGTGGCTGACGGACTTTATCCCAGCCCCACCGGCCTGACGTGGGAGCGACGCACCCTCCTGTATGGCCGACAGCCTCAGAGATGACAAGAAGCGAGCGGCGTGTTTGTTCTGCTGCGCTGTTTGCTGTCGGTGGATCTTGGCAGGCCTGACGGGCCTTCCTCTTCAGTTAGCTTTTCTATTATTGTTAAAGTTTCTAGGAGGAGCGAATTGGACAACTTGCCAAAACCAACAGAGAGCGGCAGCAGGTACCACAAAGAGCCCGCGAAATAAGGGCATCGCTGCAGGGCTCCAGGAGTCATGGGCATAGCTAGGTGCAGTGGCACGAAGGGAGTGGTCGTAGAGGCCGAGAATACCCCAAATATAGTTGTACTGAAGAGCAAATCAAATAACGTGAAGTGCAATGTTCCGTGAAAGCATTGGCGCCCTTAGCACCGTCCTCCCTACTTTCACTGACAGGAGTGGAGAATGTTGGGTGGGACAAGTGGCGCAGCTTTCCCTGTGTTCGTCTTTTCCAGGGGCCAAGCCCCAGCAACCCCTCTCCCGCATCCCACTCCACCCCACCCTCGCCCTCTCCCACTACCCGGGCCCATGCCACTTGCAGGACTATCCCCACCCAATTCCACTAACAGTGCCGGAACTGGAGAAATATTACCCCGGAAACCAATACATCAGGGGTCAAGGTGCGGCTCAAGACAGTGGTGGAGTCAGGGGTTGGGGGGTCTTGAAAAGCAGAGTGTGACATTCAACGTACACGTTTTTTTTTTTTTTTTTTACAATATATGGCACAAAGAAATTGGCAACAAGGTCAAATGTGACAATACATTCATTCTGCTTATTTAATTGGGCACCAAGAGGCAGCATTATAATCTAGTTTATGCGTTAAGGCGTCTGTTGCAGAGATGTGTGCCTAGAAAACTTCAGGGGATGGTAATGGTGATTTAATTCCGGTGGTGAATCCAGTTACTGCAGAGTTTTGTCTAGTCACAGTTTTGACTCATACATTAGGATATGGGGTTAATGTGCCTGCTGCAAAGTACATCGTCACATGCAGATCACAGATCTGTATATGAGCACACCATAGGAAACTGGGTTACTGATTTTGACATAGAGATCCTTCTGGAAAATCCAGTTCATACGACGCAATCCTTCTTGTATCACACATTGTGCTATGAACTGACGTCAAGGAAATGCATGCAAACTGCAAATCTTGAGTTTAGATCCTTATTGTTGTTTTTCTCAATCTGTTACTATCCTACGTTTGCAAACCATAGTTCCTTTTGGTGCTAATAAAGTCTTGTTAGTACAGACAAACACTGTGTTTTGTTTTAAATCATTACTTTAATTCCTCCGGACCGTACACTTAATATAAAATACCTACAAATAGTGACGATACGTGGCTTACTTCTTATATAATTAACAGTTCTGTACATTGATTCACACATATATGATTGGTTCTCTGAGTGTGATGCAAAGATTTCTAACCTCCTACACTGGGCTGAGTAGCACTATAAAAGAATTTAAAAATAAACAAGTATGTGCCATTTAAATTGTTATATGTGTAATTACTCATCCACACCGATACAGCTGGCATTCTTATATGGCATGTACAGCACTTACATACAGGTGTGAAACAAAGTAAAAAACCCACCTTCAAATCATAGTTTCTTTGACGTACTTGTGAAGTGATGCTCTAGTACTTACCGGTAATCTTCATTACTCCTGGTCCTGTTGTCCTCGTCCCATTCATCACTAATTGGAGACAACTATCTCCATGACAGAAAAAAAGAACCTGAGGAATGCTGGGATATCCCCTCCCCAACCCTTTCCTCTGGTAGTACATAAGCTGTACTTACCCAGCATTCCGCCTGCAATACCAAGCTCTCAACAGAAGGCCGGTGGCACGGGGGGGTGGGAGGGGCGTGATGAATGGATCGAGGACAACAGGACCATGAGTAATGAAGATTACGGGTAAGTAATAGAGCATTACCCCCCAGGTCCCACTAGTCCTCGTCCCATTCATCACAAATTGGAGAATACCCAAGCAGGCAAAACCGGCCTTCTGAAAACCTGACAGAGCCAACACAACACCCCAAACAGGGATACCAAACAAAACTCCACAGGAATCCCCACAAAGAGAGAGTCAACAGACCCTAGTCTGAAACCCAGGCCAAAACAGATGCCGAGGGCAAACCAGAAAGGGAGCGACTGGGCCAGAGTCAGGGAGCAGAGGAACCACCGCCAGCATCCCAACAGAGCCCAAGGAGGGAAGAGACAAAGACGGAACACAGAAGAGTGCAACCAGCCATGGAAACCAGCTCAAGAACCCTTCCAGATTAGGAAGACCAGATCCCACAAAAGCCAGCGCAGCAGACAGCCCGGGAGATGGACCCAAAAGAAATGCCCACCAACGAAACCCCCTGGGCATGACCCAACAAAAACCACAAAGACGAAGGCACAGCCTGGAAGGAAAAGGCCGACCGGCGACATCCTGACCCAGAGAACCAAAGGCAGGAAATGACACCTCGCAATCAACGGAATAAAAAAGGAACCACAGGAACAGGGAAGAACCAACACACAAAAAAGCCAGAAAAAGACAACACGTGGACCCAAGTCCACAAGTGCCAAGGACCCTTAGACATCCCCCTAAAGAAGAGAGGGCTACCAAGAGAGCATTGAGAAAGAGAAATGGGGAACAGCAGCAATCCCCAGAGATACACAGGCAGAGATCAAAGGCAAGCAGACCAAAACACAGCACAGTGACAGCCAGAACCCAAGGAAGCCTAAGCACAGCAACCCATGCCAGACAAAGTCTCGACAGAGAGCTGCCGCCGGAGCAGAGCCACGAAGGCCACCCACAACCAACCCAGGGGAATGTAAAACCACATCCACCGGAGTAAAACCCCAAACAAGCAAACACCACCCGGAGGACGTCCCAGATGCAAGGCAGGAACAGGGCAACAATGCCACCGAGGGAAAGAAGATCTACAGACACCATGGCTAGGGTACCGACAGGGACCCCACCCCCCATGAACCCCTGCAGACAAGAGGCACTAGAGGGGAAGCGGAGCATGGGGACAGGAAACCACAAGAACATCCGCAACGACACCCATTAACAGAGGAAAACAACAGGAGAGAGGGACCAGGAAACAAACTGCCCCCGAAAAGGCCAAAAATTAACAACACTCCATGGGAGGCCGAGCGCCCCATCACCGCTGCACCACTCTAGGAAACTCATCAAACCAAGACAACACCGGCCCGAAAAAAATGAGCTCCGGGACCATCGGTATCCAGGAGAAGGCCCAGAGGACCAGACCAGCAGGCCCGACAGGAAAGAACCCAGAAGTCGACCACCCCAGACAAGGAACAGGCAACCGCATCAAGAAACAATGGTGGGGCCTGAAGCAAGGAAACCCCACACAACAGACAACCTGAACAGGCACCACCAAGCACTGGACACAGGTCGAGAAAAAACAAGAACCTACAAGGGGTGAGGAAAAATGTGCCACCAGCTGAAAAAGCAACAGCGGAAACAGGACCCTGGCCAGCAAACCCCCTGAGCCGAAGCCCAGAAAGGAGGCTCCAACCCACCGGGGGTAACCACACCATAGCCGTCCTCAACCAAACGAGGAGCCAGAACAGAGACCAACATGCAACAAGCCCATGGGCCACACCCAGCAAGGAGCCCAGGGACCAGACAAGAAAGAGCACCACCAGTAGCTCCACCACTCCTGGCAATGAAGGAGGCATAGACCAGAGACCGACACAGGGCCACCTAAAAAAATGCACCAGGCCAGTCAGCACCCCCCTGGAAAAAGCCCCCCAGAACCAGGGAAGAACAGTAGCAAGAGGCCCATCCTGAAAGAGACACCCCATAGATGGCAAACAGCAACCAGACAAAACAACACAGAAGGGCCGACCAACCAGAAGAACGGAGCTGAACACCCTACCCCACACCAAAGCGGGCAACAGACCCACAGGAGGAGGCCACTGAAAAGAAGAACCCCAAGCGGAAGGGCCAACGAATGACCCTTGAGGGATGGGCAAAGAGCAAAATGCATGCTAGACATGGTGGAAGACCAGAGCCACACCGGGGAACCACCTAAGACAACTATCCACTGCAAAAACCTCAACAGAGGGGCAGGTCCCCGTACTGGGCGCGGGGACTCCGGCGCCAATACAGCACCCCCCTAAAACAGGATACAAACCCAGAGCACACAGCAAGCACCGCCTGGGAAGCAGCCGAAATCAGGAGAAGGAATGGGCAAAAGAAAAAGGAGGAGCAATGCCCCCAAAAGAACACAAATGCCTAAAGAGACACCCGAGAAGAACTACTAACACCCAGCATAAGAGTCTGGGAGAGGGACCCACAGGTGATAAGAAACGCCAAGAAAACGCTGAGGGACAACCAGAGCCCAAGGCATGCACAGGAGGTGACCCAAGGCCGCACCTACAAAGCGCGACCCACACAACCCCGAAGCGCAGACTGCATCATGTGCCGCTCAGGAGGCCCAACTGAAGGTGCCCGGAATCAATCCAGCACCAGAAAAAAAGCATACAAAAGAAGGGGGGACACAGAGCCCCAAAAAGAACCAGTACTACACATGCGAGGAAAAGTGGACAAGGTCCACACGGTACAAGGAACCACCAAAAGCCCCATGGAAAAATAGGAGTTAAAAAATAGAAGCAGACAGGGGCAGAACAGAACCACCACACCTCCACGTGAGGGACTAAAAATTTAAAACAAACCAGGCAGAAGCAACACAGAACACCCATGACCACAACAGGAAGTAAAGAACACTGGTGGCCGGGGAAACAGGCTGCGCCACCTGTGTCAGTAAGGGAAAGGCAGCGGCCTGCGAAGCCCCAGTGGGGAAAAGCTATGGACAAATGCGGAACCGAACCCACACACCACTGAGTATGGGCCTGAGAACATGAACACCCATAGGACACCATTAAAAAATAGCACCAGACAGGCACAGGTGGCGCCCCATCACCGCACCAACCAGGGTTGATCATCAAAAACACAGCCCGAGAGCAAACCACAGCAGCTGCCATCCCGGAGAAAGAGGCGAAGGTCCCTGAAGTGGAGCAAAAATCCGGGATGGAGCGCACCAAGGCCCATAGCAGGGAACAAGAAAAAAGAGGAAAGAAGAGCAGACCCAATCTGAATAGAACCCCAGCGATACATAGGGAAGGCCCAAGAGACCGAACAGACCAGGGTCAGAGCATCATTGCTGGAAAGACAGCAACCAAGAAACAACAAATGTCAGTGCAACACACGGCTGAAAGGGAGAGACCGCTGCCAGCAAGGTACCAGAGGGGGATGCAACAAACAAACGAAGAACAAAATCCCCACCCTGCCACACGAGGTCCCCAGAACCGAACCACCAGGCCATGGAGCAACCAAAATACAAGGAAAGTGGAACCCTGTCACACCACCAGTGGACAACAGGATAGCAGGAAGAGAAACAGGTGTCCCCAGAACCAAGAAACGTGACACCAAAACATCCGCATATGCAAAAAAGGAAAAGCGGGGCACCAGAACAGAAAAGGGAAAAGGACCCAGCCGACCCAGAAAACAGAACCATGGGAGGGCCTGTGACCGAAAACTGCCCACCACAGGCAGCTGCCCGAAGAAATGTGCCCAAAAAAACGTTGAACTCAGCAATCACCAGGCACAGCAAACCATGTGGGCACCATGACCCTGCAGGGCACATCTGCAGGACAGGGGAACCGTGTGTCCGTCTTGGACCAATCCTGCGTCCCATAGAGGGGAAGCCAGTACCAGCCCACCCCACTACATCCCCTCCCCAACCCCCAGGGTGTGCAAGGGAGGATGGGGGCATACACGCAAGCACCGGTGGATTCATTCTTATTGTTTATTTTAAATATCTTTCCCCATCCCCCAGGGCGTGCAGGCGAGGATGGGGGCGGTCACGCAAGCACAGGTGTCGCCAGCAATCACCCCGACTAACACATCCAAAGGGGGGAAGCCCTGTAAAGCATTATGTCCTGAGAGCCTGAATCGAACAAGCGACCAAAGTGTAGGCAACCAAAAGCCTCCAGCCTAACAACTGAGCAATTGAAGGAGGGGGAGACAGCCGGACCAGGGCCTCACAGAGCACACCACAACTAGGTACTGATAGAGCGTTCCGTCCTAATAAATTACCTGTATTTGGACGCTCTTGGGTCGATGAATCTTTTGACCAAGTGGGGCTCTCTTCACCCGAGATTAGTCAATTTAATCAAATCAATAATCAATAACGAACATAAGCAATGCCCTGATCAACATAACACTTCACAATTAATCCAGAAAACATTTTGGCGAACCATGACCTTCCGGCCATGAATAACCACACCAGTTTATTCAAAGTTAATGAATTTATTTCCCTATATTAACAAAGCTAGCACGATATAAATGTGTCTCAACACCAAATGATATATGTAAATGAACATTAATAGCTGTCCATAACGGCGAAAAAGATGCAATCTATGCAGCATTTGAATAACAATGCATTCGATGATAGCAACGCAAACCACTAAAACTATAATCTGTAATGGGCTAATTGCATACATTAGTCAGCATAACAAGGTCTCAAATTGCATCGTGCGACAAATGAATCCTCATCTAACCTCAAATTAGCATCTGCATGTGAGATTTCATGCAAAAAAACAATTTTAGCAACATTGATTTGGAAAACTCCTAACTAGGGCTCTTATCAAAAATCAGCAGTTGGTTACCTAAAAAGAAACACAATGCAATTGTACATTTTCCTTTCATATTTACCAAATTCAATCAGCATTCAAGGAAGTCTTCGTCTCACAGGTACCGGTTTCGATCAGCATGGGACGGGGGCAAAGGGGGCAGGGTGGACGGGGCAATTGCCTCACAACGGCAAGATAAAAGGACAAAACTACTACCTTATGCAAAGGGGCAAATCGAAGTTAAAGTCTCTAGGGCGAGAATTACTTAAAGTCGGCAAGATGGGCCATAATGGCTGCAATGGGCAATAATGTCCTCAATGGGTGCAATGGGTAATGGCCGCAATGTCCTGCAAATGGCGGGTAATGGCTGCTTTCTTCTTGTGCACCAGGTATAAATAATCAACAGTTCAAATCCAGTAGGGTCTTCCATTGGAGGGTTCATAGGTTGGCTTCAAATTGTCCAATCAAAAACAACAATTCACAAGCTTCTACCTAGGCATACATTATCCTTGGAGTCGGGAACGTAAGTTGCAACATATTTTACCAATTAACTCACTTTCAGAGCTTCCATTGTCTGCACCTGCAGATTGACCTTGGAGCAAAGAAGAAGATGCCAGGCTGGCACGAAACCTTAAAGATAAGCATGTGAACCGATCTCACTGGAAAAGTACAGCTTCAAGCAAGAATACACGTTTTATTAGCACATTAGAAAAACACGAGCATCTAAACCGTGAGACAAGGCAACTAGGCCGAAGCCTCCACTAAAGTTATGCTAAGTTAAAACATTTCAAACAAGCAAATCATGGCACACGTTTACGGTTATGTCAGATTAGTACAATTCTAATACATCACGTTATATAAAGCACGCTTATAAATGTTGGCGAACTACTCTGAGGGCACATTTGTCCCCGTACAATCTTTATTAGTTCGGTTAAAGTCACACTTGATTATTGCGGCACTACGTTAATGCGCTAATAAATGTAAAACCTTCGTTTCTGTGTCATCAATCCCTCCTCTGATGACTATTTGTCATCACACAAAACCATTCCCACAAATTTTATTCCATTAAAATTCTGTCAGTTCTCTTTGCCTTTTAGTTCCCCTTGTTCTTGCCTTGTATTCTTCTGCCATTCTTTTCATTATTTTCTCTTCCTTCCTTCTTTTAATTCTTGCCATGATCATTAGTATTCCCCTCTTTATTCCCCAAATCCCAAAGATGCAAATTAGTACTATTATTATTCCCTGTATTATTTTTAGTAATATTCCATTCCAAATGCCACCAAGCCAATTTCCCACTGAAGCAACTCCCTTTCCAACCTTCTCCCAAACTCCTGGTTCTTTCAATTCCTTCAAGTCTGTACTCTCTTTTGTTAGATTTGCAAGCATTGTTTTAATCTTCACACTGTTGTCTGGTATATACGTGCAACAGTGACGCGCACCAAGCATTTTGCAAACGCCGCCATCCTTTGCTAAAAGAATGTCTAGGGCAAGCCTGTTTTGAAGAGTCATAGCTCTTTCTGCTGCAAGTTCAGCATCCATCAGGATTATAGCACCTGAAAACTTTGTCAACATGTTATCCACTATAGTAGACAACTTTCTTATTTTGATGGAATTCAACACAACTCCCAATGAAGGAATCATGGCTCCAAATATATCTCCTACCACAGCAGCCGCGGTCTCTCTTTTCTGGATACGATGAGATCCAGGCGTCTTTGGAATCACCGATAGGTCATCCACTTGATAAACCTTTGGGAACACTATACCCAAATAACATCTCCCCCACCATCCCTTTGGAAGACGATACAGTAATAGGCATTATGCCCGCAAATGTAATATACACCAGGTATGACAGGGTCAAGTCCGTTCAGCATGAATGTCCATTTGGCCTTAAAGATAAACGTATGTTTACATTCACTCGCTCCCACGAAAATGTTATCATAATAAGATTCACCACGATATATACAAAATTTCCCTACATGCCAAGCGTCTAAAGCTATTTTTCCTTGTGTTTTTATTGCGGCAAAAGCTTAATTATCTACTGAAGCCCTCTTACTTAGCTCTTTTTCTAATTTTGCATTCATTTGTGCCCTTCTATCATCTGTGCGATCTAAAAAGCTTATTTCTACTGCAGAGAGCGAGCAGGTAAGGTTTTCCCTATGAGCGTGAGCTGTTTCAAAAGGTTGCATTGGCTCGAAAAATTCCCTCATTATTTTAGCATCCCAATCTTTAGCAATCTGGCTTAGTTGCGTTATTATAGGAACATATGCAAAGGTAACATCATAATTTGAATAAAAATACTGTATGTTAGTTTGACCATAAAATCTAGAAGTTACTAAACTACATGTAATCCCATATGTAAGAGGCATGTGGTGATAAGTCACCCCTTCCGTTACCGATGTCGGTATCTGTGTACACACATAACAATCTTTCGCATCCATAGTCTCAACATATTCTGTTAGTAGGCGATAGAAAACATTATACGAAAGTTCCTTCTTATCATGCAAGTATCTCTCATCTAATTCTAGTCTTTTCAATGCGGTTAGTTCAGTGACAGTAACAGGAGCAGAAGTAGAAGCATCAATTTTCTCATTCTCACCCTTACCACGCGTTGCAAGCACTATTGCCATTATTATTAGTACACATGCAGTTATCAAGCCTATACACGCATATTTACAATATTTCACTCTACTGTTTTGTGTAGCGTACTTAGTCATGATCTGTATAGAATCAGAGAGCTAGAAGCACCTATAAAGGAACGATTTAGCAATTAGTTACAAAGCTGAACGAGCGCAATGTTCACACAGTTTTCTTCAGGAGCCCAGTCACTTATCGGTTAGCAGCATTTGTCTCAATTCGGCAATAACTCAGTCTTTTATCAGTTAGCAACGTTGTCTCAAATCGGGTTTAAGAGTCAATCAGGTTATCAAAGTCTTATCAAGTTAGCAAATGTCTCATCCGGTTTAGCAATGTCTCAGCTGGTTGTATCACGTTAGATTATAGCAAGCAATGTCATTTATCAGTTTTTCAGTCAATAGTGTCCATAAAACTTTTCTTTTCTATTGGTATCTCTTCTTCTTCGTTCTCGAGGCTAAGAGATACAAATTCGTCGGTCCAATCGTCATTGACTACATATGCCCATTCTGGACCGGAATATCTCCTGTTTGGTATCCTTTTCCTTTTCAATTTTGCATCTCTCTTTGATTCTGCCTCACTGGTACTTTCCTCTTTGGCCAAGTCTTTTTCTTCACTTGATGTTGGTATCACGACAGACACTTCCTTTCTTTTCTCTTTCACTCTTGGCCCTTCACTGTCGTTCAACGTTTCTCTAGTTCTTAGTTTTACTGGTGATATACTTGGTCTTCTCTTTGCAGTGTGTCCACTTGATGGACCTGCGATCTCTTCTGAAGAAGTTTGAACAGTTTCGTTCTGTTCTGCCTTGTCCCCTCCTTCTGGGGAGTCAATCAGGTTTTCCTTTTCTTTTTCTGTACCGTCTGCTTCTGGGAAAGCCCTCCTCTGATCAGGCTCTCCTGCTTCTTCACCTCTTTCGAGCCCTGTGTCACCGTTACTTTCTTCAGGCTCTTTGTCACTTTCAGCTGCTTCGTCGCTGTCTGAGGTTTCTCCTTGGTCTTCCCCAAGTGAATTGGTTGTTTCGTCCTCAGAGAATATTTCTCTCTCCTCTATTTCTGCCTGTTCGCTTCTAGTTCTGTTTTGCTCTGTCTCAGCGCTCGGCACTTTGTTATCAGGTACTGGCAGTTTCAGCGCTTCAACTTCCTCATCTGTGGGACACAACACTTTCTTTGTATGACTGGCGTGGATCCAGTTGGGAACTCCCGCACACTTCACAGCGGTAGTGGTCGTCAGGATCACTTGGAAAGGGCCTTTCCAACGGGGTTCCAGACACGACTTCCTCACGTGCTTCTTTATCACGACCCAGTCACCTGCTTTCAGTGTGTGTCCTGGACCTTGGATCGGTGACAAGGTGGTTGCTTCCACCTGGTGAGAGAAAGAGCGAACCACGTCAGCCAGACCTTTGCAGTAGTCTAACACCATATCATCTGTAATATTCAAAAGCGCGTTTGCGGGAACTGCAGGAAGTCTCATGGCCCTGCCCATGAGAATTTTGTGCGGGGACAATCCAGTCTTTCTGTCAGGGGTGTTTCTCATTGACATTAACACCAAAGGCAATGCGTCAGGCCATTTCAAATTTGTCGATGCACATATTTTCGCCATTCTTGATTTCAGTGTACCATTCATTTGTTCCACCAGTCCTGAGGCTTCAGGGCGATAGCTACAATGCAGTTTTTGCTCAATGTTCAGCGCTGCGCAAAGTAACTTTATCACCTCGTTATTGAAGTGACTTCCTCTATCTGATTCTAAAGAGATCGGGAATCCGAAACGTGGTATCAACTCCCTCAACAATAGTTTTGCAACTGTAAGGCTGTCATTTCTACGTGTGGGGTATGCTTCAATCCAGTGACTAAAAATGCACACAATCACCAACACATACTTCAGACCTCCATGCACAGGCATCTCAATAAAGTCCATCTGCATTCTGCTGAACGGGCCACCCGCCCTGCCAATGTGGCTCACGTTCACAACCGTTCCCTTTCCTTGGTTCATCTGCTGACAAATGACACAACGATGGCAAACTGCTTCTGCAACTTGACGGAATCTGGGGTTAAACCAATCAGTTTTGAACAATCTTATCATGGCATCTCTCCCTAGGTGAGCCTGCCCATGATAGAACCGCGCTAGCTGCGATAAGAGACTACTTGGTAAAACAAATTTTCCTTCATTTGAAACCCATAACTCATCTGGTCTCCTTGTACATTGTGACTTAATCCAGGAAACTCTTTCATCCTCCCTGACGCTATTCTGTAATGCTTTTAGTTCATCCATTGTATCCACGACCTTCAAGGCAAATGCTTCAGCTGGTTCGAGCTCTGGCTCACTTATCAAATTCCATTCATCCCTGAGCAATATACAGTTCAAGGCACAAAATCTTGCGACCTGATCCGCATATGCATTTCCCAGGGAAACATAGTCCTGTCCTTTTGTATGAGCACTACACTTTACCACTGCAATTTCGGCTGGCATCTGAATGGCGTGTAACAATTCCCTTATTCTCTCCCCGTTTTTCACTGGGGACCCTGAAGAGGTCAGGAAACCTCTCTGTGACCATAATTGCCCAAAGTCGTGCACAATTCCAAACCCGTACTGACTGTCAGTGTAAATGGTAACCTTCATCAATGTAGACAGTTGGCATGCTCTTGTAAGGGCTACAAGCTCTGCTACTTGTGCGGAATAGACTCCTTGAAGCCAGGACGCTTCCAAGACACCTGTTACAGTACATACAGCATATCCTGCTTTCAATATTCCCAATGCATCTCTTAAACATGACCCATCAACAAAAACAATTTGGTCATTTTCATCAAGCTTAGTATCCTTAATGTCAGGTCGGGGTTTTGTGCAAAATTTAGTCACCTGAAGGCAGTCGTGCTCGACGTCTTCAGCGTTCTCAATTTCAGCATTTTCACCGGGAAGCAAGGTTGCTGGATTCAACGTAGTGCACCTTTTCAGCTGCACATTCGGTGAGCCCAGAATTATTGTTTCATACCTTGTGAGTCTTGCTCCAGTCATGTGTTGCGTTCGGGAGCGGGTCAAAAGTATCTCAACTGAGTGAGGGACCATGACTGTTAATGGGTGTCCCATCACTATTCCTTCACTCTGAGTGAGGCTGATACCAACTGCTGCTACGGCGCGCGAACACCCTGGCAGTGCTGCTGCGACCGGATCCAAAGTAGCTGAAAAATACGCTACTGGTCTGTTTATGCCACCATGGGCTTGGGTCAAGACAGACAACGAACATGCATCACGTTCATGACAAAACAATGTGAAAGGCTTTGTGTAATCAGGCATACCTAAAGCTGGAGCCCTGCACATGCATTCTTTCAATTCAATAAAAGCATCCATCTCAACTCCTTTCAGCTCAATTTCATCCAAGGCATCCTTCTGGGTCAGTTTCAGTAAAGGCTTTGCTAGAGTTGAGAAGTTGGGAATCCACTGGCGACAGTAGCTCACCATCCCCAAAAACTTCCTCACCTCCCTCCTCGTCTTTGGTGGACTCATTTGAAGTACACTTGTTATTCTTTCCTTCATTATTCTCCGTGACCCTTTCTCTATTTGATGACCCAAGTATTTCACTTTCTTCTGACAGAACTGCAACTTTGAAGGCGACACCTTGTGTCCATTCCTTCCCAAATGGTTCAGTAGAGCAATGGTGTCGGCTGTGCAGCCACTTTCTGTCTTAGATGCAATCAGTAAGTCATCAATGTACTGTACTAGGGTTGACTCGAATGGCAATTCTAACGCTTCCAAGTCTTTCTTTAGAATCTGATTGAAAATTGACGGTGACTCAGAAAACCCTTGAGGAATTCGACACCAACTGTAAACTCTGTCTAAGAATTTGAAACAAAAGAGAAATTGGCTGTCCTCATGAAGAGGCACCGAAAAGAATGCTTGTGACAAGTCGATGACTGAGAACCACTCGGCATCGCAAGGGACTTGAAACATTATCACAGCTGGATTCGGTACTACAGGGCAGCATTTAATTATGATGTCATTTATTTTCCTCAAGTCCTGCACGATTCGGACCTTTCCACTCGGCTTTATTAGTCCCATGATTGGTGAATTACATGGACTGCTTAACACTTCTTTCAGTACTCCCTGTTTTACAAACTCGTCAATGAGTTGGGCGACTTTCATGAGGGTGTCTTGTGCCATGTGGTATTGTGGGGTCTGGGGAAAGGTTACATTGGGTTTTACGGTCACTTTCACTGGTTCCACTCCTTTCACCAATCCCACCTCTTTTCCTGTCATATCCCACACTTCCTTTCCGACTGTTTCCCGTAATTCAGCTGGAATATCTTCTTCAGTTATCATCGGAAAAAGGTTAATCAGAGGATATTCTTCATCGACAGTTTCCATCTCATCCCCTTCTACACTGTCCTCTTCTTCCCCATCATGGCTCGTCTGAATTCTAATTCCATCGTTCGAACACATAATCGAACATCCCAATTTGCACAATAGGTCTCTCCCTAACAGTGCTATCGGGCTTGAGTCACATACCACAAAATTATGTAACCCTTGATAGTTACCAATTCTGACTTGTACTGGATCTGTGATTGGGTTCGTCAGGTGCCTGTTTGCTACTCCCACTACCTGAACTGTTCTCCCTGAGAGTGGCAAATTTGGTACTTCAATGCTCCTAACAGTTGAACGTGTGGCTCCTGTGTCAACCAAGAATGAAACACGATGACCCATAACTCTTCCCTCCACATATGGACCCTTTTGATCAACTTCCAAGGATGCTGCAAGCACACAATTTCCCTCCTCATCTGAACTTTCACTCTCCCATACATTGTTTATTCCATTCTCACTGTGTAGTGGGAACTGTTGTACTGTGCCATTTGTACTCATCACCTGACCCGAGACCTGTGGAGGAACCATCACTTGCTGCTGACTCACTGGTGCCAAGGGTATTTGCATTTGCTGATTAGGTACCATAGGAAACTGCTGTTGCATTGGCTGCATTTGCGTCATCTGCATACGGGGCATCTGCATCTGCTGCGGCTGCCTGGGCTGTAATCCCTGCAGCTGATTTATGGTCTGAAAATTTGGGTTTGGACCTCTCATTTTCGGTCCCCTCATTGTCTGGAATGCATTGACATCATTGTTTTGCTGACCAACACCTGCACCTTCCTGCACCACCATCGGGCACTCGCGTTTCCAATGCCCGACGATTCCGCACACGTGACACGGCATCACCCTTTTCATTGCCTGCACACCATTCGGAATCGCAACAGTGTTCAAATCCGGACCATTACTCCCAAAGCCTCCTCTGCCTCTGCCTCTCGCCTGTGGCTGAAACACCATATTTCCCTGCGGCTGCGGTATCTGCTGTTGGAACCCTTGCAACCCTTGCAAACCTGTCTGAGCTGCTTTAAGTTGCATCACCATCACTTTCTCTTTCAACCTTTTCTGTTTCACTTCAATTTCGTCGCTACAGTATTTCGCATAATTCAACACCTCATCAATAGGTTTCGACTGCCAACAAATCAAATGCGTCTTTATCATCTGACTTATCTCTGGTCTCAGCCCTTCCACAAATCTAAACACAAAATGAAGCATGTCCTTCGCCTCTATTGTTTCTGTGCCACTGTAGTTCTTGAACGCCTTCAACAACCTCTCATAGTAACCATGAATCGACTCTTTAGCCTCTTGGGCAGTTCGATCAATCTTCTGCCAATCCACATTTTTCGCGGCAACCTTCGTCTTCAAATGCTCAATCACCTTATAGTACAAGCTCATTACCATAGGTGATGGTGCACCCGTATCCCTGTCTCTCTCTGGTTCACTTGTCGGCCAACCTACAGCCCTTTTGCAGTCTTCCCACAAATCTGTCGGAACCACAATCTCAAAGAGGGTGTTCAGGTCTTCCCAAAGACATTTTGCAAGCTTCACAAACCTATCAGTCTGTTGATACCATTCAACCGGTTTCTCTCTCAGTTTGGGAAAATCATCCGTAAAAGACTGAATGTCGCTTCTGTGCCACGGTACATGTATTAATTTTCCCCCTGCTGTCTCCCTCATTGGTAACATGGTTATTGCATCACTACTCTGTGATCTTTTCTCGTTGTTCTCTGGGACACTGTCTTTCCTCTTTTCCTTTTTCTTTGCCCATCTGCTCTCCCATTTGTCTAAGCACCTCCACACTTGTGCACTCTGCAGCAATTCTCTAAGGTGCGTTTTCATGCCTGCTGACCTCATGTGTTCAAAGTCTGTGGTCCCGAAATCCAATCTATAGCTCCTGCTCAAGTGTTTTGTCTTGTCTATCTCAACCCCGTTTTTGTCAGCTATTTCTTGCAACCTTCTATGTACCTTGTTCACTTCTCTCGTAATCCTGGGACATAGATACCTCAGCTCTTCTTCCGAGTAGGACTCTAACCTATTCAAACCCATAGTCCCTTCCACCAATTCTTCTGCTTCCATGTTCAACCTTACCCTATTCAGATAGTCTTCTCCCTTCCCACTGGCTGAGCTTTGTGTGGAATTCAGACTGTTGAACCACTGTGTTAGCTGTTGCGCATTCAACCCCATCAGTGTAGTATTCACGTCGACTGCCATTGATGGTTGCGGCAACTTTTCAGTGTTCGATGATAGCGGTATCATCAGTGGGGGACTCGACCTCACCACTGTTGACTGAGCACATATGGGACTAAACTCCATCAAGGACCCAGATCCAGTTGGCTGAGCCGCTATCGGAGTTGTCTCTGGAGTGTTTTCTATGCACCTCCTTTCCGTCCCATTCTGCACCACTGATCCTTGACCGCTCATACCTGAGTTAGGCTGAATGTACAAAGGTACCGGTGGACCTATAGTAATGGGTAGGGATATCGCATCTGGGTTCTGTCCATTCCCCAGGTTCTGAGGCATGTTCATTCCCACACTATGGGTCATCATTGCCGGCATGCCCGTCTGACTCCCCGTCATCTGAGCATGTGCGGTTCCCCCCTGCATCTGCTTTTGAGGCATCAAAAACTGGGTCGATTCAGCTTGTGCCAATGTTGGGTTGCGACCATTCTGTACTCCCATTACGGTTGGATCTAGAATCATTCCCGTACTGTTGTCACTGCTGTAGTACCTTGGGACCTGCGGCTGATAATTTTCTGCTGTTTTCAATATAGGCACATCTGGATATATTCTCCTAACCTGCGGTATCTGCGGGGTGAACAGTAAACTCGGGTCCTTAGATCCCGATGGCGTTTCTGAATTCGGAGTTTCATTATTCTGTACCGGTGCCGGAGGGGCAGAACTGGTACTTGGACCTTGTTCACTCTCTGCATAAGGTGGTGGACGGTCGTTCAGCAATTGCATGATGAACTCCTCATCCTCTGACTCGTCTTCTCTCCTTAACTTTTCCTCGTCCTCTCTATCTTTGGAACACCTCCTGTTTGTCTTACAGGTAGCTTTCTTGCCTGTCGCCTCTTCTTCCTTAGCAATTGCGGGAAACAATTTTATCCCCTGCAATATTTCTGACCTCCACACCTTCTGTGCATTATCCCACCTAGCGTCCGCTAGTGTCTTTTCTACCTTTCTTATCCTGGTCTCGAACTTTTGCTGTTGTTGTCTAGCCATTAGTTCCCAAATCGCTAGAGCCTCAAACTGTGCTGGCCTTGGAGGTACCTTCATGTCGTACATCGCGAATCTCAAATTCTCTAGGATCCTTATATTGAATGTCCCATGGATCGGGAACGCTACGCTCCCATGTCTCTCTGTCAGCTTGTGCCATTGCTTTAGCCAAAGGCACGGAGCTACCCCCCTTTCCTCCATTACAATGTAAGCTGGTGTACCTTCGGGTGGCGTCTCCTCTCCTACGCTCGCTTTAATGTAAGACTCCCCCTTCATCGCACTCTTTAATGCTTTCAAAAATTTCATTTTCTCGTCTTTTATTTCACAAAATTTGTAATCAATAAGTGACTTTAATTCCCGGAATACTCTTTGCTTGCCTTTCCCCTTCCAATCGAGCCCCACGGACTGCGTCCAATCCGTGCGCGACCCTTCTCTGCAACCAACCTATCCCAGCGCGGCTCCTAGTGACGTCACACTCACACACTCTGCGGCTGACAAAGCCTTGCGGCTTGTCCTCCTTCACTCAGCTCCTCTCGTAACAACTTCTGGCATGTATCGCGAGCAACCAAATAATAATAAAACAGATCTGTCGGTTTACTACAGGAAGGGTAACACAATCGCTTCAGGACCTTAGGGATTTTTCACTAGCCTCGGCAGTTATTCCATCTTTCTCGGTCCCCACTTTCGCAAGCAAATTCTGACCCGCAGACTCTGCTCTCAACTTGTCAGTGATCTATTCTAGTGCACTTAGAATTTGTCAAAGCCCAAAGTCGAAGTTTTCTTCCACTCCCTTAACACACGTACCGACTCGTTGACCACGCCCGGTCAACCTATTAAACCGACCAGACCACAACATAAAACAAGTGTCTCATACACTTTTCAACATACTCCGGAGTCTCTTGACCTCGCAGGGCCCGTCTCAACAACAACAACCACGTGGACCTTTTTCTGCACAAAGCGCCACATGCACATGAAGTTCGACGACTTCCCTACTCTCACACTCGGAGTCGCACCTCCGCTATTCTCTAAAATCCTCGCAACCTTTTCAAACAATCTGCGGCAATAAGCTGTGCAAGCGCAAAATCCTGACTTCACTCATACAGTCACTAGTACCGCCAACGCCGATTTCACACCTCCATTCTCTCCATTCGCAAGCTCCGAGATCCCGGGAAAGTCGCGGGGGACTTAGGGCATCATCATTCTCTCAATCTGTTTTACTCAAGAAAAATCTAATTCAACACCATATACCTCTCGAGTGGGGTCTCAAAGGGCGAAACCGTTACCTCTCGAGTGGGGTCCCAAAGGGCGAAACCGTTACCTCTCGAGTGGGGTCCCAAAGGGCGAAACCGTTACCTCTCGAGTGGGGTCCCAAAGGGCGAAACCGTCCTCTGCTACCATCTACTGATAGAGCGTTCCGTCCTAATAAATTACCTGTATTTGGACGCTCTTGGGTCGATGAATCTTTTGACCAAGTGGGGCTCTCTTCACCCGAGATTAGTCAATTTAATCAAATCAATAATCAATAACGAACATAAGCAATGCCCTGATCAACATAACACTTCACAATTAATCCAGAAAACATTTCGGCGAACCATGACCTTCCGGCCATGAATAACCACACCAGTTTATTCAAAGATAATGAATTTATTTCCCTATATTAACAAAGCTAGCACGATATAAATGTGTCTCAACACCAAATGATATATGTAAATGAACATTAATAGCTGTCCATAACGGCGAAAAAGATGCAATCTATGCAGCATTTGAATAACAATGCATTCGATGATAGCAACGCAAACCACTAAAACTATAATCTGTAATGGGCTAATTGCATACATTAGTCAGCATAACAAGGTCTCAAATTGCATCGTGCGACAAATGAATCCTCATCTAACCTCAAATTAGCATCTGCATGTGGGATTTCATGCAAAAAAACAATTTTAGCAACATTGATTTGGAAAACTCCTAACTAGGGCTCTTATAAAAAATCAGCAGTTGGTTACCTAAAAAGAAGCACAATGCAATTGTACATTTTCCTTTCATATTTACCAAATTCAATCAGCATTCAAGGAAGTCTTCGTCTCACAGGTACCGGTTTCGATCAGCATGGGACGGGGGCAAAGGGGGCAGGGTGGACGGGGCAATTGCCTCACAGCGGCAAGATAAAAGGACAAAACTACTACCTTATGCAAAGGGGCAAATCGAAGTTAAAGTCTCTAGGGCGAGAATTACTTAAAGTCGGCAAGATGGGCCATAATGGCTGCAATGGGCAATAATGTCCTCAATGGGTGCAATGGGTAATGGCCGCAATGTCCTGCAAATGGCGGGTAATGGCTGCTTTCTTCTTGTGCACCAGGTTTAAATAATCAACAGTTCAAATCCAGTAGGGTCTTCCATTGGATGGTTCATAGGTTGGCTTTAAATTGTCCAATCAAAAACAACAATTCACAAGCTTCTACCTAGGCATACATTATCCTTGGAGTCGGGAACGTAAGTTGCAACATATTTTACCAATTAACTCACTTTCAGAGCTTCCATTGTCTGCACCTGCAGATTGACCTTGGAGCAAAGAAGAAGATGCCAGGCTGGCACGAAACCTTAAAGATAAGCATGTGAACCGATCTCACTGGAAAAGTACAGCTTCAAGCAAGAATACACGTTTTATTAGCACATTAGAAAAACACGAGCATCTAAACCGTGAGACAAGGCAACTAGGCCGAAGCCTCCATTAAAGTTATGCTAAGCTAAAACATTTCAAACAAGCAAATCATGGCACACATTTACGGTTATGTCAGATTAGTACAATTCTAATACATCACGTTATATAAAGCACGCTTATAAATGTTGGCGAACTACTCTGAGGGCACATTTGTCCCCGTACAATCTTTATTAGTTCGGTTAAAGTCACACTTGATTATTGCCGCACTACGTTTATGCGCTAATAAATGTAAAACCTTCGTTTCTGCGTCATCAGTACTCACTTCAGAGGATTGGGTGGGATCTCCCTCATTTCCTGCACTGCTCACTAATACTATCTCTGCCACTGCCGTAGTGTGCCTTCCCATACTGCCAGTCAGGGGAACCAAAAGCAGCTCTGGCAAACAATAGCATAAAGCAAAATGATGCCCCCACCCTGTAGAATGTGCTGAGGTGCCACCGAGACAGAGGGAAACACACACACACACACACCCCTCCATCTTCCTCTTTCTCTTCTTATCTTTATCTTTATCTCTCTTTCTCTCTCTCTCTCTTTTTCTCTCCCTCTTTCTCTCTCTCTCTCACTCTTCCTCGCTCTCGGCTTCTCCCTCTCTTTTTCTCTTTTTTTCTCTCTCTCTGTCTTTCTTGCTCTCTTCTTCTCTCTTTCTCTCTCTCTCTTTCTCTACCTCTCTCTTCCTCTCTCATCACTTTCTCTGAGCCTCCCATCCTCCCTCATTATCCCTCACAAGCCCCTCTGTGCTTGCCTCAGTCAACCTCGGGGAGCCAGGGAAAGTGAAAGAGGTACCAGCAGTGCCTTGCGCTTTCAAAAGCAGCCACAAATGGCTCTAAGCCACCTGGAAAATGCCCGATGGAATAAAGGCCTGGCTGTCCCTACCTTCCTACACTGCTTCACATCTAAGCCACTGCAGTGCTCCTTGATACCCTTTGCACATCTTGACCCCACCCCGAGGTGTCATTCCTACCCTCTGGCAGATCCCACAAAGATTGTAACCTCTTTTTCCAGCTATGCAAGAGGAATATTAATATGGGTTGCTCCCAGTGTGCCCTTTACGGCCTCAAGGGTGTTTATTTACCCCGAAGGTCGCTCTGTGGTGGTGTCTGGCTTGCTGAGTTGTGGGACATTACGTATCATCAATGTTTATGTCCCTAACATAGATGTTCTGAAGTTTTTGGAACCACTAATGAAGGCAGCCACCAACTATCTTGGCACTGAAATGGTGGCGGCTGGGGACTTAAACTGTGTGCTTTATGGTGAACTTGACTATGAGCCCCCTAAGGCTGACACGAAACCTGGTATTACCGAGGCGCTAAGGGAGGTAATGTGAGGGCTGGGACTCCAGGATGTCTGGAGGGAGCATAGCCCATTGCAACATTGCCATTCCTGTTACACCCCAGCATCAAAGATGCACAGAAGACTAGATTATTGTTTAGTTACTAGCTCTCCAGCTCAAGATATTGTTAACATCTCATATCAAGCATGTTATTTATCAGACCACTCACCCTCGATGTTCCTCTGTTGGACTTCTAGGAAGATTCCTGGGTCCCTCTCTGGAGGATGAGAGCTGAGGCCTTAACTGACCTCATTTTTGTGCAGTCTTTCATCAAGACATTAGATCACTACTTTGAGGAAAAAAAGGGGAGAGGGCTGGTACCCGAGCCAGTGAATGGGATGCCTTGAGGGGAGAATGTATGAAGGTGACATATGGTGTTAAGGTGCAGCTTATGCATATGCTAGATGTGTATGAGATAAAACTATAAAACTGAGGGAGTTGGAGGAGGAGTTGGTTGCATCCCCACAAAAGGTGGGCGAATGGAAGGATCCCAAAAAGGAAACTTTTGGATACATGGGACAGGCTAGACAAATTTGTACATTCAACTTTTAGGCAGTGCCTTTATGCGGAAGGTGATAGGGCTAGCAGGATGTTGGCTATGTTGATCCGTAATGAAACTCAGAATCACCAGGTGACAGGGGTGAGAGACTCCCTGTGCCCGGAGGTGATTTCCCAGCAGGGAATAGAGGAGGTCTTAGCTGCACACTTAAAAAAGGTATATGTGCAACGGCGTTGTATCTGTCCGGCTAGAGTGGGGACGTACCTTGCAGATTTACAGATGGCCAGTTTGTCAGAAGAACACAGAAAATCCTTGGATGCGCCACTTTCTAAGGAGAACATTGTGTCTGAAATTTGTATTTTTCAAACATCCAAAGCCCCCGGTGGAGATGGGCTACTGGCTGAGTTTTGTAAACATAAAAGCCAACCTTCTACAAGAACGCTTGCTTTCAGTGTATAAGGAGGCCCTGCAGAGGGGGAGGCTTCCTGATTCAATGAGAGAGGCGCTTAAACTTTTGCTAACCAAGCCTGGTAAAGAGACTAAGGAGGTCTCCTCTTATAGTCCACTATCCATGCTTACCGTTGAAGCTAAGATTCTCAGCAAACTCTTGGCAATCAGGTTGCTTGCTCATATTTGTGTACTGGTACATGAAGGCCAATGTGATTTAATCCCTGCCAGAGAATAACCTGTGCAATTTACTTAGACTGTCCCTGGTTATGCATGCACCTGAATTGTAGGAGGAACTATTTGCTTTAGCACTGTTTGGCAGAGAGCAAGCATTTGACTTGCTCGGGTGAGACTATCTGTGGCAAGTCTTACGTAAGCTCAGTGTGGGGTAGGTGTTCATTAAATGTGTGCAACTGCTTTATGGTGAGCCGGTGGTGAGGGAACGGGTCAACAGGACAGTGTCATCACAATTTCCCCTTCAATGTGGAACCAGACCGGGTGCCCATTGTCCCCATTATTGTTCGCATTGGTGGTTGAACCACTGGCATCTCAGTTGTGCTCAGTGATGTGTGGCTGGGGCATGTTCATTGATGGGATGCCACATGTGGCTTCCCTATATGCAGATGACGCATTGGTCTACTTGTGGCAGTCAGAGTACTCTGTTCCTATATTATTGGCGTTGCTTGAAGAATTTGGGGAGGTGTCGGGCTCCTTCTTAATCTAGCCAAGTTAAAATTGCTCCCAGTTGGCATGTTTGGGTGAGGCACAGTGCAATCAACTCCCGCAATTGCCACTTGTGTGGGACACCACCAGCACATGATGTCTTGGTATTAGACCAGCCAGGCAAGTGGAGATGTTTGAATCCCTGAATATATTGCGGGTCCTGAATAGCCTTCACCCCCTTGGTTATATTCTACAGTACCCTACACTTGTCATTAATGGGCAAGGTGGCATTTGTCAAGATGGTGGTCTTGCCACGATGTCTGTATGTATTTCAGGGTGCGCTCTTCGACACCCCCCGAAAGTATTTTCTGGAACTTGACAAACTTATCATTGAATTACTTTGGGCAGCTGGCAGAAAACGGGTGAGATTGTAGATGTTAAAACGCCTGTGTGACCGTAGGGTGTTAGAACTGCCTGACTTAGAACCCTATTATTTAGCAGCCCAGTTGCAACATGCAGTGCAGTGGTTTGATGAGGGGGCAATTGGGAAAAGCATGTCCTTCACGGTACTGTTGCGGACACCCCCCTTCCAGATTTACACCCCAACTTAAGCTCCTTATGTGATCTGCCAGGTTTGTAGGTCAGGGGGGTTGGCGGTTCGGCGAGTGCTCAGGTATGCACCGTATGCTCAGGATATGTCCGCATGGTCCCTGAAGCCCTTCCTCCAGATAACTCATTTGATGGTGATGGACAAATGGTGGGTGGAAGGTTATAACACACTCTGTGACCTGTATCCGCATAATAGATGTATTACACTGCAGGATGCTGTGGAGACATTTAAACTGGGCCCAGAGGCAATACCTGCAATTCACAAAAATGGCTGCCACTGCTCAGGGCATATGACCCTCTTTCCCTGAGGTTCGCAGGAGTCTATTACCTTAGTCACATTATTGTAATTGGCGGGGGCAGGCGATTAAGTTCCTTCCATTGCCGGGTGCTCTGTGAAGATGTTCCAAGTAGCCCTTTGCACGTACAGGATAAGTGGCAGAACGTATTGGGAGACAAAATCAATGTAAGGATTGGGATTCAATACATTTGGCTGTACAAATATTCACCACTGATGCGAGGTTTGAGCTGCTTCAATATAATGTTATGAATCAAGTGTATCTAACCCCAGCTATACTACATGGCTTGTCCTAGATGTCTGGTTGAACATGCAGATTTCCTGCATATGATCTGGGGATGCAGTGCTTTAAATGTTTTTTGGTAGACGGTAATAGAGCGATTAAACTGGCAATGCCTGTTGGGCATACTCCCCGTCCACAAAAAAAAAGGCCCAGAGTAGTAAATTAACTTTTTGTGACGCTCCTGTGGGGCTAAGCACCTGTGGCGCTAAGCACAGCACCGTATTTACAAGGTGGCGTTAAGCCACTTTTTATGGCTTAACGCCCACCCTGTAAATACAGCCTCTTCCCACGCAGCACTGTGCGTGGAAGGGGCGTGCAATGGGTGTTGCTGTGGGCGTGCCACAGCAACACCCATTGCACAGCAACACCCATTGCATTTTGACGCTGCCTCAGATGTATCAAATCACGTAAACCTGAGGTAGTGCCAAAATCTAACGCCACCCCCAGGGGTGGCATTAGCAGGGCGCAATGAGGAGGAATACTTTTATTCCTCCTCATTTTTCGCTTTTTCTATGCGTGCAGCAGAAAGAGCAAAATGCCAGAAATTATTGTTTATGTGCGGAAAGGTGTCCCTTCCTGCAAATAAACAATCATTTGAAAATGACGCTTTGGCACTTCTGTGTGTGCTGCATTGTGCAGCACACACAGAAGTGCCAAAGCGCCATTAGTAATTGTTTATGTGCAGGAAGGGACACCTTCCTGCACATAAACAATCACACCCCTCAACAAAGACATCCTTGTACAATGGTGCACGGATCCCTGCGTTAGCGATGGCAGCTAAATATAGCACCAGCACAGGGGGAAAAGCAGGGGTGTGCCGTATTCAGTTAAATACGGCACATCTCTGCGTTTCTAAAGTGGCGCGGCACTGTCAATTTTGGCTCAGTACCGCATTGCGCCACTTTTCAATAAATCTGCCCCTTATTGTTTTGGGGTTGGTCCTAGCAAAAATTGCAAAACGCTATTGAATCGCTTACCCCATCTTCTCCTGAGGTGCGTATGTGGGTCAAGGATGTGGCTGAATGGGCAGTGGCTGAGGAGAGCCACATGCATAAACATAGGAGGGATGCAAACCTGGCAGACGACCTACAGGCTTGGGCTGCTTTGCTTGCTGACTTACTGGAACACCCGAATGCTAGAACTCCTTAGTTGAAATGACTGTGGTGGTGACCTGGAGGTTGATGCACTGATTGGTTTAAGCAAAAATGCCAGTAGGGGACTTGTTTTGCTATACCCGTGGCCCCGTGTTCCGGACTGCCTACTGAGTGTCACTTCATA
Source organism: Pleurodeles waltl (assembly GCF_031143425.1). NCBI lineage: Eukaryota > Metazoa > Chordata > Amphibia > Caudata > Salamandridae > Pleurodeles > Pleurodeles waltl. The sequence continues at coordinate 598,647,430 of NC_090446.1, read as the reverse complement.
TCCAAGACACTGTGTAACTGTAGCATGGCTTTGTTAAAGCTCCAGGCTCCAACCAGTGTGTTGTTGCGTAGGAGCGGATGGTGGGTTGGGGGGGTCGGGCTCGGAGGGTACTTTTCGTATGTTTTCGTATAGGCCTGTGCTATGCAGTAGTTATGGGTCGAAATGCCAATACAAATTATATTAAAAACATGACCCCACGCCCTACTAAAGTCAGGCGCCAGAGAGGCCACAGGGGCAGACTGGATGATTGCGACGCTGAGAGTTTAGTCGTATGCGTGGGGCTACAGGGCAGACACAGCTCTGGACAGACTGGTGCCGTAGGAAAGACAGTCTCCCCCTTTCCTCTGGACTTGTCCCGCAGACCATAGCAGGCTTCGTTCCAATATGAAGCAAACTTTGCCTGCAGTGTTTCTCCATCTCCCTTCCTGTTGAAAGGTACAGACAATGTCAAATATTTGGACTTTAGCTTTTAGAAGCTGTTGTTTTTCCTTAATGTACTTGCGAACCACCTGCCACTTACACTATTTTGTGGTATGAGATCTCACTCATCATTGACCTAAGGTGAGGCCAGACTTTTGTCACGCAAGCAAGCTAGTGTCACTAAGCTACCAAAATAAACAATGCAGGCACGAACACCCTCGCAGGCAATCGCCTAAACAAGATATTCGAAAGAAATGCCACACCAAAGCTCTAACACCACTGGGAGCACAGTGGTACCCTACAGTGGAGCCAATGCGGCTTCTAAACAAACAGAAGTATGGCTTCCACCCATGTCAGATAGAACAAGCCACATCAGGTAAGCACCAGCCATCTTGTTGAACATTCGAGAAGGCTCCGTCCCACGTGTGGATATCGTGAAAACCCAACAAGGGCTCGATGTTCAGAGAAGATATGGCCGCCTTGCTGGACATTAGAGATGATCTACATAATTAACCTTCTGGATACTGGAGAATAAATAAATGCCTTTCAAGACAACACTGTTAGGCAAAGACATACCTCATCCCTGGCATGGGCTTCTTATTTGCAATTGTTGGGGGTACCTGGGGTAAATCCTGACTGGCCCCACCAGGGCCATCCTGTGAGAAGCAATGAACTCTGTTCTAACAAGGAGAGGTTTGAGCATTAAGCTGGCCAGGCCCCGACTTTGGAAGTCTCCATTTTGACTGCATTTAGAGGGTGCTGTTGGGAAGGGTGGAATATGGCATTGTTGACATTAGGCTGCTAACTAACACCGGATGGTTTCCAATTTAGACAGGAAGACCAAAAGGGGCTTGTACAAAGTGGGCATGGCTCCATTCAGCGCACCCCTCTTGTTCACCTGAAGCAGGACTAGAAGTTCAAATGTAGTTTTCTTGTTGCTTAAAAGCCAGGACAATAAAAGACATAAAAACAAACAAGACTCCTTTACAATTAATTAACATCTTCTGAAATAAAAATAAAAACAAGAGAGTTTTCCCGATCCAAACATTTCACCACTAACACAATGGGGGTCATTCTGACCTCGGCGGTAAAAGGCGCCTACCGCCGGTCAGAAATCCTCCATAATCCCGCCGCGGTCGCGGAAACCCGCCACGGTCATTCTGACCCGCAGAAGGCAAACCTCCGAAAATCCGACCGCCACAACAGACCGCCAGACCAGCGGTCGGCGGAAAGGTGGAGGTGACCAAACCTCCACCGCCACGCCAACAGAAATACGCCCATCCCATAACGACCCACGAATCCACGCGGCGGTCATTCAAACGCGGTATTCCATTGGCGGGACACACCGGCGCGGTCAGAATACCCACCAACGAACAAAACTCACCCACATTGGACGATTTGAATCCCACACACCTGATACACATACACACACCACTCCCACACACACAATACAATATAAAACACCCACCCACATCACCCACAAACCCCTACGCTTACAAAATCGTAAAGAAGGCAAGAGCGAGACACCAGCATCCAAAACATAACAGCCACAGCCACTCAACACCATCACCCACACACTATCCACACACAAAACAACACACACCACCACACTCAACTCACTTAAATACACATACTCCACCCCACACATCATACACACCACCCCATGGCACCCCAAAGACAACCCCGCTTCACAGACGAAGAACTCAGGGTTATGGTGGAGGAAATCGTTCGTGTAGAGCCCCAGCTGTTCGGCACACAGGTCCAATACACCAGCATTGCCCGGAGGACGGAGCTATGGCAGAGGATTGTCGACAGGGTGAACGCAGTGGGACAGCACCCCAGAAATCGGGAAGACATCAGGAAGCGATGGAACGACCTACGGGGGAAGGTGCGTTCCATGGTATCCAGGCACAACATCGCCGTGCAGAAGACTGGCGGAGGACCCCCACCTCAACCCCCACAATTCACATCATGGGAGGAGGAAGTCTTGAACATCCTGCATCCTGACGGCCTCGCAGGAGTCGGCGGAGGAATGGATACTGGTAAGTTGAAGCTTCAATACTGCTTCCCCCCCACCTGCATGCCAAATCAGACCCCAACCCTCACCCCCATCCTCGAACCCCACCCTCAACCCCACCCCCATCCTCACCCCCACCCTCACCCCCACCACCATCCTCACCCCCACCCTCACCCCCACCACCATCCTCACCCCCACCACCATCCTCACCCCCACCCCCAGCACACCTATTCCCCGCCAATGTCTCACCATCACAACCCACACATCCCAAAACCTAGGCCTGCATGCGTCCACTAAGCATGGACACCCATCACCAAAGCATGCCCAATGCATATACACATCCCCCCCACAAGCCACCCTCACCAAAGCCCCCACACACAAATGCCAGCACTTGGGGACACGGGAACCCACAGATACACCCATATGCCACACATTGAAACTATAACCATACCTCTATACACCTGCAGGACCCGACCGTCAACACACCGCGGCGGAGGGGCCAGAATTCTCCACACCCCCCACCCAAGAGGCCGTCAGCGATGACAGCAGCTCTGTCGATCTGGACACCGATGACCAGCCCGGACCATCGGGGACCTCTGGACAGTCGGTTCCCCTCACACAGGCACAGGCCACTATAGACCCTAACCCCTCTAGGAACACCAGCACAGCTCCCACCCAGCGGGCCCATGCCTCTGTCTCCAGGGCGCGTCAATCTGCGGTGTGTCTACCACTACAGGGCACCCAGGATAACCCACCACCCCAACAACAACAGGGACCTGGGGGCAGTGGTAGTGGGCACACCGGCCAGGGGGCAGAGGCCCAGGGAAACAGGGCAACTCGGCGGGCAGCTGTGCGACAGGGGGGGGAGGAGAGGCCCAGGGAACCCACTCTCCACGAGGTCCTCACCACCATCATGGGAGCATACAACCGCTCCCAGGAGACGATGGCGACGGTACTGGCCCGGTTCCAGGAGATCCAGGTGCTGCAGGAGGAACACTATCGGGGGTACAGGGAGGACATCAGAGCCATCAACACCACCCTGGTTACCATGGTAGGGCTGCTGCAGGACCTCGTAAACAGCAGGGCGGACACTGAACAACACCCAAGGGCCCCTGCCACTAGCCGGGACCAAGAACAGCCATCCACCTCCGCCGGCGCTAGTGGACAGGAGGCCCCCGCACAGCAGCAGCCCACCAGACCCCCACCTCCTGCAGGAGAAGAACCACCCCGCAAGAGGGCCCTGAGATCTCGCAAGACAGAGTAGGATGTCAAGACCCCCGCCAGCAATGGATACCACCTGATGTCATCCCACTGTCCCACATTGTCACCCTGTCCATCCTCGAACTGCCCATGCTCCATCTCTCCACAGGCCTCTGGACAATGCACCTGTGTGACTGTTACTCTGGACTCTGACATGGACATTCCTTCACCATAGCCCCCACCCACTTGAAACCACCCATCCCATTTTGAGCACTTCAATAAACACCTATTTTGCACCAAAATATCAGGAGTCTGGCTGTGATTTCAATAGATTGTAATTGACATGACAGTGCAAATATGTCCTTGTACATGGTGAAGTCAACAAACAGCTGCCACAAAGCTGTAGTCCATGGGGAAACGAAGCACAGGACTCGTAGTGGGGACCCCAGATCTGAAATAGGGAGGGAAAAGCCAAAACTCAGTCATCATACACTGGGGCAAATAGACAGGCAGCAGAGATGCTGCAGAGTAGTTAACTTTTACTAAATTATCTTTGAAAAGTTACCTGTGTCCTATTGGAAGTACTGTTCAATGATTCTGTCCCTGTTGTCTGTTTCAGCCCCGTCGTCTTCCTCCTCGTCACTCTCCTCAGGTTCCACCGCTGCCACAACACCACCGTCTCGACCATCCTCCTGCAGGAAAGGCACCTGGCGGCGCAAAGCCAGGTTGTGAAGCATGCAGCAGGCCACGATGATGTGACACACCTTCTTAGGTGAGTACATTAGGGATCCACCGGTCATATGCAGGCAGCGAAACCTGGCCTTTAGGAGGCCAAAGGTGCGTTCGATCACCCTCCTAGTACGCCCATGGGCCTCATTGTACCGTTCCTCTGCCCTGGTCCGGGGATTCCTTACTGGGGTCAGTAGCCACGACAGGTTGGGGTACCCAGAGTCCCCCACTAGCCATACACGGTGTCTCTCTAGCTGTTCCATCACGTAAGGGATGCTGCTATTCCTGAGGATGTAGGCGTCATGCACTGACCCTGGGAATTTGGCATTTACATGCGAGATGTACTGGTCAGCCAAACACACCACCTGGATGTTCATTGAATGGTAACTTTTTCTGTTCCTGTACACCTGCTCCCTGTCTCTTGGGGGAACCAAAGCCACATGGGTCCCATCAATGGCACCAATTACGTTGGGAATATGTCCAAGGGCGTAGAAATCACCCTTCACTGTAGCCAGTTCGCCCACCTCAGGGAAAATGATGTAGTTCCTCACGGATTTCATCAGGGCAGACAACACTCTGGATAACACCTTTGAAAACATGGGCTGAGACATCCCAGAAGCAATTCCCACGGTTGTCTGAAATGACCCACTTGCCAAGAAATGGAGTACTGACATGACCTGCACCAGAGGGGGAATCCCTGTGGGTTGGCGGATGGGGGACATCAGGTCGGGCTCCAGCCGGGCACACAGTTCATGGATAGTGGCACGGTTAAGACGGTAGGTCAGGATAATGTGGCGTTCTTCCATTGTCGACAGGTCCACCAGCGGTCGGTACACGGGAGGATTCATCCGTCTCCTCGCCCAACCCAGCGGACGGTGCCTAGGAAGGACAACATGGAGCACACAGTCAGGCAACCCACAGGTACGTACTCACAGCTAGCACAGTATACGATTCTCTATGCAGTGAATGGCGTGTATGAGTGGCTATGCAAGGCCTAGGCCTGTGTGACGCAGTTGAAATTGAGCCATGTGGGCCCTGGAAATGGCGGCTGCCTGACCTGTGAAGTGTGACAATGGGATGTGAGGTCAATGCGCTGGCGTGGCACACCGCGGCGGGCGGCGGGCCAAGACCGCGGCGCGAAGCCGCATTGGTTAACATTGAAGCCTATGGGTTTCAGGAGCCAATGGCGAAGGGCGCCGGCGGTGGCGGGACGCACCGCCGCGGTACGCACCGCCGCGGACGTCACCGCCATTTTCTATCTACTTATCCACTTGCGACTTGAACTTTCACAGGAGAGGACCTATACTGCAAGTGTTGCTGTGACCTCGGTCTGGAAGGGACAATGGCTGCTGCGACTGGGGAAAGGGCCCCTGCCTTCACTGGAGAGGAGTTGGAGAAACTTGTGGATGGGGTCCTCCCCCAGTATGCGCTACTCTACGGTCCTCCAGACCAACAAGTGAGTTTAATTCTATCTGGATTTGGGGCCACTGGCTGGCTTGGGGGCCTGGCGGGGATGGGGGGCATGTTGGGGCTGGCGGGGGCCTGGCGGGGATGGGGTGCATGTTGGGGCTGGCGGGGGCCTGGCGGGGATGGGGGGCATGTTGGGGCTGGCGGGGGCCTGGCGGGGATGGGGTGCATGTTGGGCATGGCGGGGGGCCTGGCGGGGGGCCTGGCGGGGATGGGGGGCATGTTGGGGCTGGCGGGGGGCCTGGCGGGGATGGGGTGCATGTTGGGCATGGCGGGGGGCCTGGCGGGGGGCCTGGCGGGGATGGGGGGCATGTTGGGCATGGCGGGGGGCCTGGCGGGGATGGGGTGCATGTTGGGCATGGCGGGGGGCCTGGCGGGGGGCCTGGCGGGGATGGGGGGCATGTTGGGGCTGGCGGGGGGCCTGGCGGGGATGGGGTGCATGTTGGGCATGGCGGGGGGCCTGGCGGGGGGCCTGGCGGGGATGGGGGGCATGTTGGGCATGGCGGGGGGCCTGGCGGGGGGCCTGGCGGGGATGGGGGGCGTTGGGCCACTGGAAAGGAAAATGCTGAGTAACTTGAACGTGGTATTTCTCCCTCCCTGTACGTGTCACATAGGTCCGCGCCCATGAGAAGATCGGGATTTGGCGTGCCATCGCCAAGGAAGTCCGGGGCCTGGGGGTCCACCATCGACGGGGCACCCACTGCCGCAAGAGGTGGGAGGACATCCGCCGCGGGACCAAGAAGACCGCCGAGTCTCTGCTGGGGATGGCCTCCCAACGTAGGCGGGGTGCCTGCCGTCAACTGAGCCCCCTGATGTTCCGGATCCTGGCGGTGGCCTACCCTGATTTGGATGGGCGCGTGAGGGCAGCACAGCAGACACAAGGGGGTGAGTACAAGCATCATCTACTCTGTTGTCGTGCAGTGGAGGTGTCTGGGTGGGGGAGGAGGGCTGTGGGTCCCCCTAGGCCAGGGCGATATCTGTAGGCTGGGCACCCCCGTAAGCCCCTGTGTCCCCAGCCACCACCCTCAGTAGTGTGTCAGTACAGCCATCCCTGGGCCGTGTCATCCATGGGTGCAGTTGACAACTCTAGGCGTGTAGGGCATGTTCCACGGAATGCGTAGCGGACCCCAAGTGCGCAACTTAGTGCAGGGGGCATCTGTGTCTGTCATGTCCGCTAACTGTACCGGAGATCCATGTACTCAATATCCCTTTATTTCTCTCTCCCCCCCCCTTTTTGTTTGTCTTTCTGTGCTTGTGTGCATCAGCATCATCAGGCGGAGGAGAAGTGGCATCGGGGCAGGAGGGAGCTGCATCTCACATGGCCCAGGAGGGCCATGCCACAGAGTCAGACTGGACCAGTGAGACGGAGGGCGAGGGGAGCTCCACGACGGGGACGACTGGAGCCTGCAGCGACACGGACACGTCCTCGGAAGGGGGCTCCCTTGCGGGGGTGGCACCATCCGTGCCCCCCGCCATTACAGGTACAGCCGCCACCCAGCGCACCATCTCCGCCCTCCCAGCAGCCCCTCCGCGTTCGCCCCGTGCCCGCTCTGCCAGGAAGCCGGGCATCTCCTTCGCCCCAGGCACCTCAGGCCCTGCCCCTGTTACCCCCGCTGCCCTCAGTGAGGAGGTCATTGACCTCCTCCGAACGCTCATTGTTGGGCAGACTACCCTTTTGAATGCCATCCAGGGGGTGGAGAGGGAGGTTCATCGCAGCAATGCGTACCTGGAGGGCATTCATTCGGGTCAGGCTGCCCATCAGCGATCGTTCCAGGCTCTGGCCTCAGCACTGACGGCAGCCATTGTCCCTGTCTCCTGCCTGCCTCTACTAACTCCCTCCTCCCAGTCTCCTGTTCCTCTGCCTGTCCCACCCACACCATCAGACCAGCCTGCACACACCTCAACACCCAAGAGAAGCTCATCCAAACATAAGCACCACAGATCACCCAGACATTCACACACGCAACATTCCGATGCAGACATGCCAATAGTCACTACCACCTCTGTGACCCCCACCTCCTCGTCTCCCTCCTCCCTCCCTGTGACGTCTACACTCACACCTCCATTCACCTCACCATCAGCCAGTGTTTCCATCACCAGCACACCCTCCACTCCAGTCCGCACACGTGCAGTCACCATCCCCACTGCCATTTACACGTCCCCTGTGTCCTCTCCCACTGTGTCTGTCACCCCCTCTTCCACACCACACAAACGCAGCCACCCACCCACCCAACAGCCATCCACCTCACGACAGCCTATCCCTCCTGCACCTGCACCCAAAGACAGCAAACGTGACTCACCTACAACCACATCCTCTCCCTCCACTCCCATTCCCACTGTACCTACCACTCTCCATTGTCCCAAGAAGCTCTTCCTCGCCACTACTAACTTCTTTCCTGACCCTGAGCCCCCCCTCCTTCTCGTCGGGGTAAGAAGAGCACCTCAGCCACCACCAGCCCTGCAGCCCCCTTGACAAGGGTGCAGGGGTATTGGAGCCCGCCAGCCCGCATGTCTGGATCTTCGCCCAGCAGCAAGGGGACAGCCAGCCCAGCCCCTGGGAAGAGGAGCAGAAGGCGGAAGGGGCGCCGCAGGAGCCCGCCTTCTACATCCCCCCCGGACACCACCCAGAGACAGTCACCAGCCACAGCTCCAAAGGGAGGCAAGGGCCACAGGCCGACGACTAAGGAGGGCAAGGGCAGCAAGTTGGAGAGGTCAGGCAGCAGGCCTGCTGCCCAGGAGGAGCCCACAACCCCCATAGCCGCTGCCCCGGGAGGAACCGGCACAGCTGCCCCGGGAGAGCCCACCACCCCCATAGCCGCTGCCCAGGGAGGACCCAGCCCAGCTGGCCAGGAGGGCCCCACCACCCACAGCCCAGGTGGGCAGTGAAGGAGCACCATCCCCGCTGCCCAGGAGGGCACCACCAGGCAATTAGCAGTTGGCCATAGACCGTCCGCCGTCTCAAGAACCGCTGAACTGGGCCCCGCCGTCTCAAGAACCGCTGAACTGGGCCCTTCAGGGCAAGAACCGCTGGCCCTTTGGCAGACGTGGCAGGGCAGGATCTATCTCGGGCAGGGCTGCAGGATGTCCTCTGGCCAACTTGCCTCCTCCAGTGGCAGTGGGGTCTGTTATGGACTGTATGGACTGTGGCTTTGCTCTCCCCAGGATGGCCCAGTGGGCAGGCCACCCACTGTATGGACTGTATGGACTGTGGCTTTGCTCTCCCCAGGATGGCCCAGTGGGCAGGCCACCCACTGTATGGACTGTATGGACTGTGGCTTTGCTCTCCCCAGGATGGCCCAGTGGGCAGGCCACCCACTGTATGGACTGTATGGACTGTGGCTTTGCTCTCCCCAGGATGGCCCAGTGGGCAGGCCACCCACTGTATGGACTGTATGGACTGTGGCTTTGCTCTCCCCAGGATGGCCCAGTGGGCAGGCCACCCACTGTATGGACTGTATGGACTGTGGCTTTGCTCTCCCCAGGATGGCCCAGTGGGCAGGCCACCCACTGTATGGACTGTATGGACTGTGGCTTTGCTCTCCCCAGGATGGCCCAGTGGGCAGGCCACCCACTGTATGGACTGTATGGACTGTGGCTTTGCTCTCCCCAGGATGGCCCAGTGGGCAGGCCACCCACTGTATGGACTGTATGGACTGTGGCTTTGCACTCCCCAGGATGGGCCAGTGGTCATGGAGTCCCCTCGTGGATCTGGCGTCGTGTACTCAAGTGGCTGAGGTGCCCCCCCTTCCCTTCCCCCTGAGGTGCCTGTCCTATTTTCTTTCTGATGCCCCTGCAGTGTTCTCTCCGTGGAGTTCTTGTCGTGGGACTGGGCCTTGCCCCTTTGCACAGGACCCCTGTGATCCACGGACAGTGGTTGGACTACATTTAGTAGCTGTATATATTTTGTACATAGTTTATTTATTTATTTGGATTACTGGTGTCCATATTTCAATATATCTGGCCGTTTATGATCTCTTCTTTTGGTCTTTGCATTATTTCGGAGGGGGGTGGTTTGTGGGTTGTGACAGTGATCTGTGGGAATGCATTGATGTGTGTGTTGTAGTGGGTGTGGGTGGGTGGGTGTGTGCCGGTAATCTTTTCCCTCCCCTGTGTCGTAGGTGCAGTACTCACCGATGTCTTCCGCGCCGCCGGGCGTGCTCCTGGTATATGAGGAGGAATAGGAGTGCGGGGATGACCTGTAACTCTGGCTCCATACTGCCGGAATCTCGCGTGGAGTGCGTAGAGGTGAGCGTTTTCCCGTTCGTAGTCTGTTTCCGCCGTGTTCTTATCGGCGGTGCTCCCGCCCCGGAAAAGGTGGCAGATTGGTGGGTCGTAATAGGGTGGGCGGTACTTTGTCTGCCGCCGGGCTGTTGGCGGGAACCGCCGCGCTGTTTGTTTGTACCGCTGTGGCGGTCGGAGTGTTAAGTTGGCGGGCTGTGTTGGCGGTTCCCGCCAGGGTCAGAATGCCATTTTTAATACCGCCGGTCTGTTCGCGGTCCGACCGCCGCCTCTCCGCCGACCGCCAGGGTCAGAATGAGGGCCAATATGTATTTCATCATTTAATGACTAGCCAAACAGAAGTAATATGCAAAGAGGTAAAGTTCACAATAGTTTCCTATCGTCTGGATATTTGCGGGCTCTGAATAGGGGGTCTTCAGCTTCTTTCTGGAATGCAGAATTCTTGAGGCACTTCTGATGTTGATAGGGATGTTCTTCAAGATCCTGGGAGCAAGAACAGCAGTAAACAGATGCCATTGTTACTTGTAGAACGTGTTATGAAATGGACCCCTTCAACCAGCTGTGCTAAAGTTAGGAGAATACAAATGTGATAGAAGACACCCCTGATGAGCTCTTCTACCCACTGGGATCGCCCTGGAGAATGTGTTATTTGGCCGCACCTTTGCTGTAGGCTTGCAGTATCCTGCCATTATCCATCTTGTTATTGTGTTGCCTAAGCTCCTCCTGTAGAACATCACACATAAAGTCCCAGTCTAATCTGTTCAATGCTTTTAAGCATCAAATGCCTCCAGCGCTGTGTTCCTACTGCCCTTGCGGCCTATGTCTGTGAGATGCAGTACTTTCGGTGTATTACCACTTACTTGTCTCCCCAGAATAAAGCCAAGTCTGATCCAGGTGTATGATCTCCCTCAGAATCCCTGAAGGTGGAGGGTAGCCATTTTAGTCAATATTTCAGCATCAGTATTGTCTAAGGATATAGGCCAATATGAGGCGCACGTGACAGCAGGTTTGCCTGGCTTCAAAATTAAGGATACTGCTGGCTCTAACATTGTTGCATTACTTTCCAGCTTTCAAGGAGGTATTCTTTGTACATTGGTGGTAGAAGCTGGCTTACAAATAGCTTTTAGAATATTGCTGCCAAGCTCTTTTTCCCTAGCGCTTTTGAGAGCTCCATGCAACCTATTCCTTTCAGAATTTCCAGTCCCTCCTTATATTTTTGTGAAATCCTCTGCAGGTATGCTTCTCATAGATATGCCGCTGGTCTTGGAGGGGGTTGTCGAGTCTTTGGAATATAATGCAGAGTAGTAATCAAAAAAGCATTCAGCTTTCTCTCTTTCTAGACTGCAAGTAGCCTCTTCAGCATTTTTCACCTCTTCGATGTAACCAGGTGTTTGTTTGGCTCTCAAGAGGTTGATGAACAACCGTTCTGGTGTATTGCCCAATACATAGTATTTTTTTATCCAACTTTGCTATTAGGTAATTAGCTTTCACTGTTTTTATGGTCTTGATTTGGACTCTAATTGCAATGATCTTTCTCCATAGTTTCTGCGGCTGTGTTTTTTTGTGTTTATCCTCTGCGCTTTTCTGTTCCTCCATAAATTGATGTAGGAGACTGTCCCTCAGTTCCTTGACGTAAGCCAATTCCCACCTTCATTGAATGCCACCTCGTGACTGTGCTACTATTACTATGGTCATGCTCTCGTAAGTAGTGGCGGATACTGTTTTTAATATTGTCGTTTACAACCGGGTCATCTAATAGGTATTAATTTTGGCACCAAGTCTAAGTTTGCCTTTTTTGTGCTTTGTCGGCCGTGAAAGACTGGATTGCACTGGGCCATGGTCTGGAAGTGTAATGGTTTCTTGGCATACATCCTGCACCAACATCAAAAGTCTCCTGTTGAGAAGAATATAATCTATCCTTGTATAGCTCTTGTGTACTTCTGAGTAGGTTGACTAGTTCTTCATTTTATCTTTTGTATCATTTAGTAGGGCCCTCCTTGAAGCCAACATCAATGCTGTTCCTCTATATTTTTGGTGTGTTGTATTTTTGCTCCTATGTATGACCATGTTTACGTATCCACCAGGAATCATAGGGCTCACTGCCCATTCAGTTAGGGTATTTGCCGTTTGATCTAGGAATTGATCCTGACCCTGATTGTGGCAGTATATGGAAACTGGGTGAAGGGCTCCAGACTGAGAGCCGACCTAGTAGCTAACCATCTTACTACTTCGTTAAAGCACACTTTATACCTTTATAGGTATATCTGTGCTATAGAAAATCTTCAGTACATTCATACAGGGATACAGAACCATAAGGCCTAAGTCCAAATATCAAAGATCACATTCTATGTATTGAAGCCTACAACCATGCTCAAAAGTAACCACCTCCAGGACAAGGATGTGATAAACACTAGCATCAGGATTGGGACAAAAAAGAAGCAGTTTGATGTCAGCTCCAGAATTATTGCTGCATTGTTCCAGCTCCAGCAGCAGTAATGGTGCCCTCTGTCCCCCAGGACGTATAGGCTTCAGAAGGAACCCTGTTTGCATCAACACTATAGGTGCACATCTTAAGAAATGTCTAGTTCCACTCCACATATGGCAGTAGCACCTTATGAATTGCAATAAATTTTCCAAGGTTGCTAAAACTGCATTCCCTCCAAAGCAATAACTAAATCTAAGGTAGACCTAAGAAAATTTGCTTAATGTTACCATACTCCTGCCCGTCAAATCACTTTGTCACCCATTAGCGCTAAACCTGAAGTCCAAGTACTCAAAGGCGGAAAACATCTCCAATACTTGACCGCCAATCAAAAACCTCTAGTGAGTTAAAGTGAGCTCATTGGTCATTGTTTACAGTTGTTGATACTTAGGAGCATGTTCCTATGATTCTTGTGATCAGAGAAAGCTTAAAATAAGTTTTGTAGAAGAGTCTCCTTTGGGTCAACAGAATGGAATTACTTGCAAAAGCACAGAGGGATGAAGCTGCTATTCGATTTCAGACCACCAGCAATGTAATCTAAGAGGATATTGAGGAAAGATTATAAACTTAGAGGCAAATAACCCAATCAGACCACACCGAAGCTCTGTGCGGTTTGTCTGTTCAGCCCATATTTAACATCAGCAATGTTCCTGCTAGTGATTCCATCAGTAAGTGACCCAAAGTGGGCTCAATGCTGGTCCAAGAGCGCTTGGCTTAAGAGTCTTGATAGGGTTGGATGCTGACTGAAGATCCAACAAAACTCCACAAACAAATGCCCTTTCGTAATGGTCACATATTTAATTGAAATTAAATATAGCTGAAAGCATTGCTTATAGCTGCCCACCCATTTAAACCATGCCCGGGTTGGTGATATTATCATACTAGAATTATTCCAGCCTTTTATGAAGTTTCAAACCATCTGTCTTTAAAAGAGAAACAATTCTTCCTCTTACTGGAAGATGGTGCCTGCCTGCAGCTGGAATGGCATTAAATGCAACACATTGGACTCGCCCCAGTAGTGTTGAATATGATTCCAAAAAGATCTGATAGGACAAATCCGAGCCCAGGACCTGGTCTGATTTCAAGCTCTTCACCATTTTCACCAACTCATTTGTCGAAAAAAGAAGGAAGCCCCCATAGAGTGTCTTGCTAGGGAAGAGAGCAGAGCAGTAAACTTACAGAGGCTATAAGGCGTGAATTGGGTCTTACAAACTGAGGCATCCAGTCAGTGGCACTCAATAAGGAGTTGATCTTAGGCCCTTCTTTGCAGCGTCCATAGCTGCGTATTTAAGGTTTCGACTCAGTGGTAGTTTCGTACCGTACAGGGCATGGCCACGCTGATCATTTTACCACGCTGGCTTTTCCCTGATATGTTGGATGGTAGGGAACTGCTTTCAGAGCAGGATGGGCTGCCATAACCCACGTCCTTCATGGCTCCATTCTCGTTGCAGCCTTATGCAAGACTGGTTTCAACATTTTTTTCTAGGGTTGGTTTTGGTTTTCAATTTGGCTCTGGCAAACACATAATAATAGTATTTGCACAAAGCCAAGGTAAAGCAAGCAGATGATCTAGTCATTGCGAAGAGAGAGCAGAGGATCATTGCTATGAGGGAGGGTTGTCTCCAAAAATATTTGAGCGCAGTGATGTTTTTGCTGCAATATTCCACTGCTGCACCACCTCCACATATCTTGCAACCGCCAGGATGTGTGCATGAGGTCAGTCCAAGGACTGCACTGCAGGTGACTAGCCACTTTTGAGTCGCAGATCTGGCAATACCCGAATTCAAACGCACACTCAAAGATATAATGTGGGTTTTTTATTCATTGCGCTAAGGACAAATGCAGGACAGACACACCCATTAACTGAATGAATTTACATATTTCTCTTTATGCCTTGCATGCATCAGCTTTGAAGTGGTGCAGGTAAGACGCATAGAATGTCCATTTATATAATAAGATACAATATAATACAGATCATAAAAATGTAGGAACAAAAAGGATATAGATCTATCTATCTAAACACACGTATATATGTATGTCTATATATATAGCTATGTATTTCTCTCTCTCTCCCTCTCTCTCTCTCTGTATATATATATATATATATATATATATATATATATAGACCACACTTTTTTGGAGGCTAAGGAAAAGAGAGAGTTCCAAAAGCGTGAGTTCCCATTTTAGGAAAGTTTGCTCTCCGATGTCGATAAAACAGATGAATGAAATTATATCAAATTTTGCTAAAAGCTGGATTTTTACCTCTTTGCTGTAAATCGGTTTGACCGTTTTCATACACTTATCATTTAAAAAGTGCTTGGAGTTGGCATGAAGTGGTTGGCACTGGAAGCAAGTTAGAGATATCTGGTCCATTCGTGTCCAGAAATGCTCTGATTGCTCCATTCAAAGTGGATCCTGATTGACTGGCCAAAACATAGAGATTATGCTGTGCCAGTGATTACAGGACTCTGGATTTCCATCCCTGAGTCCCGAAAAAACTTCAGTATGTTTTTCATGTCAATAAATACATTCTGTACGGAAAGTCAAAAAGATGCCTCCTGTCATTGCTTTCAGGTTTCAGAAAGGCCGACAGACTGAAACGCATAACCTGATGCAAACAAATGTTTTGAGTACAGTCCTGGGGATACTGAATATACATGTCATGTGGATAAGCCTTCTCTTTGAATGCTTGCCAGTGGTTTCAAAGCTCAAATTTCACAGAAAAGTGGTCTTCATTATGAATTATTTTCTGTAATTCATAGGTCTAATTTCATTTGCACTACCTCGCCTAAACAAATAAAAAAGTTAAATGAATGTTTAACACGACATTTCTTCTTCTCTTTATTTCAAATAACAGTGCTGCTCTCAGAGCAATAAGCAGCTCACCTGACAATCTCACCATGGCCGGCCCCACTTGATATAAGCATCTACCAATGACTCCTTCCCAGTCTCTGAAAATAAACATTGTAAATGCAGAACCCTGTCAGCCAATACCTTAACTATACTGTCCTATATTGCACTTTTCCTTCCTTTCTTTGTGTATGGCTTGTTAAACCTACTCATTCCATCACCTTATAAAGTAACTTGGCCTTCGACCTCATTCATCTATATGGCCAATGAACTTCTCAGTAACTTGCAAGTTTCTTATAATGTGTGACAGGCCGTACTTTCTCCCATATATTAATGGATACATATGCAAATATGTATACATTTATATGTTTATTACAGTTGCTGCTGTGTTGAAATGGTTAAGATGCACTTTCCATTCAAAAGGCATTTTTGATTTGCCCATAACCTTTGCCCCTGTAGATGGAACCAAATGCACCAAGTTTGGCAATCAGATCGCATATGCTACTAAGGTCCAGCATGACAATTTTTGTGCAGTTCTGTGTAGCAGAACAAAAGTTAATGGAAGTCAGTACTAGGCCTGAGCAAAACTTAAATTATGGTGCCATAATGTACATCATTTCGGTAATCTAACTTAATGCTCGTTATCCAAAACTTCCAAAATAAGGCCATTGTGCGTTTCGTGTAATCACGTTCCATTCACTGTAAAAGTTTGAATGCACAGGAACAACAGACCATCAGAGGCTGTTGTTCACAGTCAATCTTGTTCTTTTGCCCTTTTTGTTAGTGCAAAATGCACCCTTGAGCCAAATATTGATGCACATACTTATTTCATGCTAAAATATAGCGCCAAATGATGGATTTGTATTACATGTAATTATGTGGAAATTTTGTGTAACTATGCAAAAGCAAATTACACAACTTTTGCAATCCTCTAATCAAGACAATGTAGTTTTCCATTTTGGTTCCCATAGGAACTTTTGCGAATAACTGCCCCAAAAACCACGATTTGATTTATGCCAATCCTGCCATGAAAGTAAAACTTATTCAGAAAGTGTGCTGTTTGTGATCTGGTGTAAATATGCTCAGTAGTTTTTGAGACATCAGCATTTAAAAAAGGTGCTGACTGGGCTTGAAACCATGGAAGCCATTTAAGGGCTGCCAGGGGTCGCAGCTGCTACCCCTGGATTTCCCCTTCTGACCTCTAGAACTGCTTTTGCGACTCCTGGGCTCACGGATGGAAAAATCAGTGTCAAGAACATGGGTTGGGGTCCACAATACTTACTATCTGCCTGTTTCTTATCATACTAATAATGAATAATATGATATTATTCACTATTGGTATAATACAAAATGGAGCACACTTAGAACCTATGGAGGCAGCTGAGGTAAGTACAATTGGTTTTAAATGTATGTTGTATGCATGCTTGTGGGTGTCAGCATGTTTAAGTGAGAGAGAGCATGAGTATGTGTGAAAAAATATTTCTGTATGTGTAACCGTGTGTGTGAGTGAAAGTGAATAAGAGTCAAGTGCCAGATGGTGAGTGAGACTGTGTGATATTGTGGTCCAGATTTACTATTCTTAAACAAAAGACAACACTTAGGTTGCTGCATTGCCTTGCATCAAAGGGGGGGAGAAAACAATGAGCCATATCTAGCAAGATATGGTGCATTTTTTTTCTCCAAGAGAGCTGATGCACTTTCATCAGCCATGCGCCAGTGCATGTACCCTTGTGCCAACGTGCAAGATGTGTGCATTCTCTGAAACATAGATTTTGTACTGGAAGAGATCCCTTCTGGTACAAAAACTATGCTTTAAGTCTTTTCTCACTTGTATGTTTGTTGTAAAATGCATCATACATGCAAAGATGGAAAAACAAGAAATTAAAAAAAATTCTACTTGTTACGCGTACTTGAAGGAGGCATACGATTTTGCGGCAAATTCCTGTCTCTCAATGTTGTTAGATAAGGATATGCATCAAAACTGATGGGTGACTTCATGGGAACGCCCATGCACTATCCATGGAAAGTCCACTTAATACAAAACAACCCTAAACAGCGCACAGCACAATTTTGTGTTACTTTGTGATACTATCCACTCCAAATCCTCAATTCATGTGATGCTAGTCCATGTGACATACATTCCTCGAAAACATCAGTGTCAGGGGTCATATGATATCACTTCCTGTGGTGTCATTAAGGTCAAAGGAAATGAGGGAATGTGGTGTCACTTCTGCTACCCCGTCATTTTTGGTGAATCGATGCCCATGCTTACAAGGTTTAATAATATTGTAGATACTAGATAATGTAGTGTGGAAATGGTCTGTGGGCATGTCATAGGACCGTTTGTGGACTAAAATGGAAACAATAAACATTTCACGTTGGATAAAGGAGCTTTTGACGCATGTTGTCCATTTTAAGTGGATGGACGAAAAGTAGAGGCTGCAGCCATGAACGATGTGATTGGCTGACAACAAGATACAATTTTCCCCTTTGCCTGCCATTACAGGATGTGGGAAATGGTCTGCCAGTCCCCCACAAAAAAGGTTCAATAAGGGGTCATGGTGAGCACACTGTGACTGGGGAATACATAAGAACCGTTTTTTTTGGGGGGGGGGGGGGCACAGACTCGGTGTAACTAAAATGGTGCTGACAGTTGATAACGCGTCCAGCCCTCATAAATTACCTGTACCTGGACACGTTGGAGGTCGGTGAATCTTTTAACCAAGTCGGGCTCTCCTCATCCTCAATAGTCGAGTCACTCAAATCAATAATCAATAACTGTTGTAATCGGTAATCAATACTCAATTAATAGATCAATACAACACATCAGAAATCAATAACAGTTGGTATTTCGGCGCACCATGACCTTTCAGTCATGAATAACCACACCAGTTTATTAAAAGTTAGTGAATTTATTTCCCTATATTAACAAAGCTAGCACGATATATATGTGTCTCAAAACCAATTGATATATGTATATGAACATTACTAGCTGTCCATAACGGCGGAAGAAACGCAATCTACGCAAAATCTGAATGATGATACACTCTGTTATAGCAATGCAAATCACCAATGTGACTAACTGTATTTGACTAATTGCGTACATTCGGTCAGCATAACAAGATTTCAATTCTTCATGATACATTGAATGAATACCTCGACTAACCTCTAATTAGCATTGGCATGTGGGACTTCATGCAAAACGAATTTAGTCAACACAAATTTGGAAAACTTCTAGCTAGGATCCTATCAAAATAGCAGTTGGTACCTAAAAGGAAAAACACAATGCATAATACATTTATCCTTTCATATTTACCAAATACAATCAGCATTCAAGAAAAGTCTTCGTCCTTCAGGTACCGGTTGATCAGCATCGGGCAAATTTCAAAGGGGCAAAGTTAAGGGCAAGTTTCCCTGCAGCGGCAAGGAGAATGGGGCAAAGTTACTGCATGGGCAAGACGGGGGCAAATCAAAGTTAAAGTCTCTAGAGTGAGAATTCTTAAAGTCTCTTTCTCTCAGATAGAGAAAAGGGCATCAGGGTGTCGTCCAAAATGGAGTCTGGCATCAGGCTTCAAACTGGCATCGAGGAAAAATGGCTGACTTCTCTTTGTCCGGTGGGTTTAAGTAAGAAAACATTCCAAATTCTGTAGGGTCTTCCATTGGAGGGTTCATAGGTTGGCTTCAAATTGTCCAATCAAAAATTGTCTTTTACTAGCGCTCATTTATGCATACACTGTCCTTGGCGCCTTGGAACACAAATTGTATCATGGTTTGCCAATTATTTTACTATCTGTACCTTCATTGTCCGCACCTGCAGAGACTGACCTTGTATCAAAGGGGATGTAACCGGCCTAGCACGAAACCTTGGAGATAAGTGTACCAGCCAGTTTCTACTGGAAAAATACAACTTCAAGCAAGAATATATGTTTCATTAGTTCAAGGAAAAAAATCACGCAGTTAGAATTTGAAACCAAGCAACTAGGCCAAAGCCTGTACTAAATTTAAGCTAAGCAAAACAGTTTTCAAACAAGAAATCATGGCATACATTTGCGATTATAACGGATTACTACAATTTTTAATACTTCATGATTAATAGAGCTCGTTTAGAATGATGGCGAACTACCCCGAGGGCACAATTTCCCTCGTACATTATTTCTTTAATTAAAATCACACTTCATTATATATGTTGGTTACACGGTGTACATGAATATATGTCGAACCTTCTTTTCTGCGTCATCAATCCCTCCTCTGATGACTAATTATGTCATCACATCAAATCTACCCACAAATTTTATTCCATTAAAATTCTGTATAGTAATTTGGCACTTCAGTCAATTCCCTTTTTCTTTTAGTCCCTTTTGACTTCTCCCTATAAATTTCCACCATTTTGTTCTCTATTTTCTCTTCTCTTTTTCTTTTGTTCCTTGCTTTTAACATTTTGAAAGCTTTCCATGTTCCCCAAGAACCTAATAGACAAATTAATATTATTAATATTTCCTTTACTATTTTTAGTAACAATCCGTTCCAAACGTTGCTGAGCCAATTTCCCACAGAAGCAAATCCTTTCCCAACTTTCTCCCAAACTCTGGGTTCTTTCAATTCCTTTAAATCTACACTTTCTCTAGTTAAATTTGTAAGCATCGTTCTAATTTTTCCACTGTTGTCGGGTATATATGTACAACAGTGACGCGTGCCAAGCATTTTGCAAACGCTGCCATTTTTTGCTAAAAGAATGTCTAAGGCAAGCCGATTTTGAAGAGTCATAGCTCTTTCTGCAGCGAGTTCAGCATCCATCAGGATTATAGCTCCCGAAACCTTTGTCAACATGTTATCCACAATAGTAGACAACTTTCGTATTTTGATTGAATTCAATATGACTCCTACTGAAGGAATCATAGCTCCAAATATATCTCCTACCACACCAGCAGCTGCCTCCCTTTTCTGAACACGATGTGATTCAGACAGCCTTGGAAATTTCTTTAAGTCATCTAATTGGTAAACCTTTGGGAACAATATTCCCAAATAACACCTCCCATACCATCCTTTAGGAAGACGATAATAGGCATTGAGTCCACAAATATAATATACTCCAGGAATAACTGGGTCTTGTCCATTCAGCATGAACGTCCACTTTTGTTGAAATGCGTATGTGTGTTTACATTCACTCGTTCCCACGAAAACTGTGTCATAATATGATGGAAATCTATGTATACAAAATCTTCCCACATGCAATGTATCTAAAGCTATTTTCCCTTGTGTCTTTATTGCGGCAAAAGCATAATTATCTACAGACGTTCTTTCGTGCAATTCCTTCTCTAATTTCTCCTTCATTTCGTTCTTTCTGTCGTCAGTGCGGTCTAAAAATTCTATTTCTACTGGTGAAAGCAAGCATGTAAGGTTCTCCCTGTGTGCGTGAGCTGTGTGGGAAGGTGACATTGGTTCGAAAAATTCCCTCATTAATTTGGCAGACCAATCTCTAGCTATCTTACTTAGGTGCCCTATTATGGGGACATATGCAAAAGTAACATCGTAATTAGTATAGAAATAATGAATGTCTCTTTGAGCATAAAATCTGGAAGCTACTATACTACATGTAATTCCATACGTAAGAGGCATGCTGTGATACGTTACCCCTTCCACTACTGAGGTAGGTATTTGTGTACACACATAACAATCTTTCGCATCCATGGTCTCAACATACTCACTCAGTAAGCGATAGAAAACGTTAGATGAAAGTTCCTTCTTATCATGCAAGTGTCTCTCGTCTTGCTCGAGTCTCTTCAGAGCTGTTAGTTCAGTAACGATAATAGGTTTAGAAGTAGAAGCATCATTCGTCTCACTCTCGCTTTTACCATGCATTCCAAGAACTATTGCTACAATTATTAGTATGCATGCGGTCAGTAAGCCTATACACATGTATTTACAATACTTCATTTTACGCCCCTGTGTAGTGAAGCTAGTCATGATCTGTATAGAATCAGAGAGCTGAAGACACTTTATCAAAGCCTTTTTTTTTTTTTTTTTTTCTAAGTTGCAGGTATTTACAAAGCTGAACGAGTTCAATGTTCACACAGTTTCTTTAGCAGCTTAGTCTCTTATCGGTTAGCAGCGTTGTCTCAAAATCGTTTTCAAAGTCAATCAAGTTAGCAATGTCTTAGCCAGTTGAAAAGTCAATCAAGTTAGCAATGTCTTAGCCGGTTAAAAAATCAATCAAGTGATCAATGGTTTCAATCAACAGAGTCCATAAAGTTTTTATTTCCAAAATGAAGTTCTGCCTCTTCGTTCTCAAGGCTGAGGGATACGAATTCGTCTGACCAATCGTTATTGGCTACGTATGCCCACTCCGGACCGGAATACCTCCTGCTCTGTATCCTTTTTCTTTTCAGTTTTGCATCTCTCTTTGATTCTTTCTCACTGGTACTTTCCTCTTTGGCCAAGTCCTTTTCTTCACTCGGTGTTGGCACTACGACAGACACTTCCTTTCTTTTCTCTTTCACTCTTGGCCCTTCACTGTCGTTCAACGTTTCTCTAGTTCTTAATTTTACCGGCGATATACTTGGTCTTCTTTTTGCACTAGGTCCACTTGATGGACCTGCGATCTCTTCTGAAGAGGTTTGAGCAGTTTCGTTCTGTTCTGCCTTGTCCCCTCCTTCTGGGGAGTCAATCAGGTTTTCCTTTTCTTTTTCTGTATCGTCTGCTTCTGGGAAAGCCCTCCTCTGATCAGGCTCTCCTGCTCCTTCACCTCTTTCGAGCCCTTTGTCACTGTCACTTTCTTCAGGCTCTTTGTCACTTTCAGCTGCTTCAGGCTCTTTGTTACCTTCAGCTGCTTCGTCGCTGTCTGAGGCTCCTCCTTGGTCTTCCCCAAGTGAATCAGTTGCTTCGTCCTCAGAGAATATTTCTCCCTCCTCTATTTCTGCCTGTTCGCTTCTAGTTCTGTTTTGCTCTGCCTCAGCGCTCGGTACTTTGTTATCAGGTACTGGTAACTTCAGCGCTTCAACTTCCTCATCTGTGGGACACAACACCCTCTTCGTGTGACTGGCGTGAATCCAGTTGGGAACTCCCGCACACTTCACAGCGGTGGTAGTCGTCAGAATCACTTGGAAAGGTCCTTTCCAACGGGGTTCCAAACACGACTTCCTCACGTGCTTCTTTATCACGACCCAGTCACCTGCTTTCAGGGTGTGTCCTGGACCTTGGATCGGTGGCAAGGTGGTTGCCTCCACCTGGTGAGAGAAAGATCGAACCACATCAGCTAGACCTTTGCGGTAGTCTAACACCATATCATCTGTAATATTCAAAAGCGCATTTGCAGGAACTGCTGGAAGTCTCATAGCTCTGCCCATGAGAATCTCGTGTGGGGACAGTCCAGTCTTTCTGTCAGGGGTGTTTCTCATTGACATTAGTACCAAAGGCAATGCGTCAGGCCATTTCAAGTTTGTTGATGCACATATTTTCGCCATTCTCGATTTTAATGTGCCATTCATTTGCTCCACTAGACCTGATGCTTCAGGGCGGTAGCTACAATGCAGCTTTTGCTCAATGTTCAGTGCTGCACAAAGCAATTTTATTACTTCATTATTGAAGTGACTTCCCCTATCTGATTCTAAAGAGATCGGGAATCCGAAACGTGGTATTAACTCTCTCAAGAGTAGTTTTGCAACTGTGAGACTGTCATTTCTGCTTGTAGGGTATGCTTCAATCCAGTGACTAAAAATGCACACAACCACCAACACATACTTCAAGCCTCCATGCACAGGCATCTCAATGAAGTCCATTTGCATCCTGCTGAATGGACCCCCTGCTCTTCCAATGTGGCTCAAATTTACTACTGTTCCCTTCCCTGCGTTCATCTGTTGGCAAATAACGCAACGGTGGCAAACTGCTTCAGCAACTTGACGGAATTTAGGGTTAAACCAATCAGTTTTGAACAACATAATCATGGCATCTCTCCCAAGATGAGCTTGGCCATGGTAAAATCTGGCTATCTGTGTCAAAAGGCTATTTGGAAGAACGAATTTCCCTTCACTTGAAACCCATAATTCATCTAGTCTCTTTACACATTGTGATTTGGTCCACGAGAGTTTCTCATCCTCACTGACATCATTCTGTAGGGATTTCAATTCGTCTATCGTATCTATCACCTTTAGAGCAAATATTTCGCTTGGTTCGAGTTCTGGTTCACTTATCAAATTCCATTCATCCCTAAGCAATATACAGTTCAATGCGCAAAACCTTGCGACTTGATCCGCATATCCATTTCCCAGAGAAACATAATCTTGTCCCTTCGAATGTGCACTGCATTTTACCACTGCTACTTCTCCTGGTAGTTGAATGGCATGTAACAATTCTTTTATTCTTTCGCCATTTTTCACTGGCGACCCTGAAGAGGTCATGAAGCCTCTCTGTGACCACAATTGTCCGAAATCATGCACTATTCCAAACCCGTACTGGCTGTCAGTGTAAATGGTAACTTTCATCAATGTAGAAAGTTGGCAAGCTCTAGTAAGCGCTACCAATTCTGCTACCTGTGCAGAGTAAACTCCTTGAAGCCAAGATGCTTCCAAAACACCTGTTACTGTGCATACAGCGTATCCTGCTTTCAATACACCCAGTGCATCTCTTAAACATGAACCATCAACAAAAATAATTTGATCATTTTCTTCCAATCTGGTATCTTTGATATCAGGTCTTGGTTTGGTGCAAAATTCAGTCACCTGAAGACAGTCGTGCTCGATGTCTTCAGCGTTCTCAATTTCAGCATTTTCACTGGGAAACAAGGTTGCTGGATTTAACGTAGTGCACCTTTTCAGCTGCACATTAGGTGATCCCAGAATTATTGTTTCGTACCTTGTGAGTCTAGCACCAGTCATGTGCTGTGTTCGGGAACGTGTCAAAAGTATCTCAACTGAGTGAGGGACCATGACTGTTAAAGGGTGTCCCATCACTATTCCTTCACTCTGAGTGAGGCTGATACCAACTGCGGCTACGGCGCGCAAGCACCCTGGCAGTGCTGCTGCGACCGGATCCAAAGTAGCTGAAAAATATGCTACTGGTCTGTTTACGCCACCATGGGCTTGGGTCAAGACAAACAAGGAACATGCATCACGTTCATGACAAAACAATGTGAAAGGCTTTGTGTAGTCAGGCATACCTAAAGCTGGAGCCCTGCACATGCATTCTTTCAATTCAATAAAAGCATCCATTTCTTCTCCTTTCAGTTCAATTTCATCCAATGCATCCTTCTGGGTCAGTTTCAGCAAAGGTTTTGCTAGGGTTGAGAAGTTGGGAATCCATTGGCGACAGTAGCTCACCATTCCCAAAAACTTCCTCACCTCCCTCCTCGTCTTTGGGGGACTCATTTGAAGTACACTTGTTATTCTTTCCTTCATAATTTTTCGTGACCCTTTCTCTATTTGGTGACCCAAATATTTCACTTTCTTCTGACAGAACTGTAATTTTGAAGGAGACACCTTGTGTCCGTTCCTTCCCAAATGGTTCAATAGAGCAATGGTGTCGGCTGTGCAGTCACTTTCTGTCTTGGATGCAATCAGTAAGTCGTCAATGTACTGTACTAGGGTTGACCCAAATGGCAATTCCAACGCTTCCAAGTCTTTCTTTAGAATCTGATTGAAAATTGACGGTGACTCCGAAAACCCTTGAGGAATTCGACACCAACTGTAGACTCTGTCTAAAAATTTGAAACAAAAGAGAAATTGGCTGTCCTCATGAAGAGGCACCGAAAAGAATGCTTGTGACAAGTCGATGACTGAGAACCACTCGGCATCGCAAGGGACTTGAAACATTATCACACCTGGATTTGGCACTACAGGGCAGCATTTAATTATGATGTCATTTATTTTCCTCAAGTCCTGCACAATTCGGACCTTTCCACTTGGCTTTATTAGTCCCATGATTGGTGAATTACATGGACTGCTTAACACTTCTTTCAGTACTCCCTGTTTTACAAACTCGTCAATGATTTGGGCGACTTTCATGAGGGTGTCTTGTGCCATATGGTACTGTGGGGTCTGGGGAAAGGTCACATTGGGTTTTACAGTCACTTTCACTGGTTCCACTCCTTTCACCAATCCCACCTCTTTTCTTGTCATATCCCACACTTCTTTTCCGACTGTTTCCTGTAACTCAGCTGGAATATCTGCTTCAGTGATCATCGGAAAAAGGGTAATCAGAGGATACTCTTCATCGACAGTTTCCATCTCATCCCCTTCTACACTGTCCTCTTCTTCCCCATCACTGCTCGTCTGAATTCTAATTCCATCGTTCGAACACATAATCGAACATCCCAATTTGCACAATAGGTCTCTCCCTAACAGTGATATCGGGCTTGAGTCACATACCACAAAATTATGTGACCCTTGATAATTACCAATTCTGACTTGTACTGGGTCTGTGATTGGGTTCGTCAGGTACCTGTTTGCTACTCCCACTACTTGAACTGTTCTCCCTGAAAGTAGCAAATTTGGTACTTCAATGCTCCTAACAGTGGAACGTGCAGCTCCTGTGTCAACCAAGAATGAGACGCGATGGCCCATAACTCTTCCCTCCACATACGGGCCCTTTTGATCAACTTCCAAGGATGCTGCAAGCACACAATTTCCCTCCTCATCTGAACTTTCACTCTCCCATGCATCGTTTATTCCATTCTCGCTGTGTAGTGGGAATTGGTGTACTGTGTCATTTTGACTCATTCCCTGACCCGTGACCTGTTGAGGAAGCATTGCTTGCTGCTGATTCATTGGTGCTAAGGGTATTTGCATTTGCTGATTAGGTACCATAGGAAACTGCTGTTGCATTGGCTGCAATTGTGTCATTTGCACCCGAGGCATTTGCACCTGTTGCGGTTGCATGGGTTGTAGACCCTGCATCTGGTTCATATTGTTTTGAAAATTTGGGTTCGGACCTCTCAGTTTCGGTCCTCTCATAGTCTGAAATGCATTGACATCATTGTTTTGCTGACCTACACCTTCCTGCACCATCATTGGGCACTCCCGTTTCCAATGCCCGACAATTCCGCACGTGTGACATGGCATCACCTTCTTCATTGCCTGTATACCATTTGGAATCATAACAGTATTCAAATCGGGACCATTATTCACAAAACCTCCTCGACCTCTGCCTCTCATCTGCGGCTGAAACATAACATTTCCCTGTTGTTGCTGCTGCGGCATCTGTTGTTGAAACCCTTGTAAACCTTGTAAACCTGTCTGAGCTGCTCTGAGCTGCATCACCATCACCTTTTCCTTCAATCTTTTCTGCTTTGTCTCAATCTCATCACTGCAGTATTTTGCATAATTCAACACTTCATCGATCGACTTTGACTGCCAACAAATCAAATGCGATTTAATCATCTGGCTAATTTCGGGTCTCAGCCCTTCCACAAACCTGAACACAAAATGGAGCATGTCTTTTGGCTCAATCGTTTCCGTGCCACTGTAATTTTTAAACGCTTTCAACAACCTCTCATAATACGCATGTATAGATTCTTTAATCTCTTGAGCGGTCCTGTCAATCCTTTGCCAATCCACATTTTTCAACGCAACCTTGGTTTTCAAGTGCTCGATCACCTTGTGGTACAAACTCATTACCATAGGTGATGGCGCACCTGTGTCCCTATCTCTCTCTGGTTCACTCGTCGGCCAACCTACAGCCCTTTTACAATCTTCCCACAAATCAGCCGGAACCACAATTTCAAATAAGGTATTCAGGTCTTCCCAGAGACACTTCGCGAGTTTCACAAATCTATCCGTTTGTTGATACCACTCAATCGGCTTCTCTCTTAATTTGGGAAAGTCATCCGTAAAGGATTGAATATCGCACCTGTGCCATGGTACATGCACAAGTTTTCCCCCTGCTGTCTCTCTCATTGGTAACATGGTTATCAGATCGTCATTCTGTTGTTTTTTCTCACTTCGTTCTGAAGTATTTTCCCTCTTTTTATCCTTTTTCTTGACCCATCTGCTTTCCCACTTGTCTAAACATCTCCAAACCTGTGCACTCTGCAGTATCTCTTTAAGGTGTGTTTTCATCCCTGCGGATCTCATGTGTTCAAAATCTTTTGTCTCAAAGTCTAACCTGTAACTTCTACTTAGATGTTTGGTCTTACCTATATCGATCCCGTTTCTGTCTGCAATTTCTTGTAATTTCTTATGTTTGTTGCTCACTTCTCTTGTAATCCTAGGGCACATGTATCTTAGTTCTTCCTCTGTGTATGATTCTAATCTGTTCAAACCCATTGTTCCTTCTACCAGTTCATCTGCCTCCATACCCAACCTTATTTTATTCAGGTATTCTTCTCCCTTCCCGCTTGATGTACTCTGTGGGGAGTTCAGGCTGTTGAACCATTGTGTCAACTGTTGCGCGTTCAGTCCCATCAATGTAGCAGTTACATCAACTGCCATCGACGGTTTCTGTAATGTTTCAGTCTGTGAGTTTAACGGTACTAATAGTGGTGGATGTGACCTTACCACGGTTGACGGAGCACAAATTGGAATTGGACTAAATTCCGACAAGGACCCAGATCCATTTGGCAGTGCCGCTATCGGAGTTGTCTCTGGAGTGGTTTCTATGCATCTTCTCCCTGTCCCATTCTGTATCATTAACCCTTGGTCGCTGGTGCTTGAATTTGCCTGTATGTACAGTGGTACTGGTGGACCTACAGTGATAGGTAGAGATATTGCATCTGGATTCTGTCTGTTCCCCGAATTCTGTGGCATGTTAATCCCCACATTGTGGTTCATCATTGCTGGCATACCTAACTGGCTTTCTACTACTCGCACTTCTTGCGTTTGCTTTTGGGGCATCGAGAACTGTGTTGATTCAGCTTGAATCAATGTCGGTCTCTGATAGTTTTGTCCTCCCTGCGCCATTGAATCGGAAGTCATTCCCACATCATGCTCATCGCAATAGTGCCTTTGAACCTGTGGCTGATAGTTATCAGCAGGTTTCAATGTTGGCACGTCTGGGTACATTCTCTGAATCTGTGGTATTCGTGGTGAGAAAGGCATGTCAGAGCTGCTCGGTCTCTGAGATACCCTCAAATTTGGTGTTACATTACCCTGTATTGGCTCTGGAGGGGCAGTACTAATGCTCGAGCCTTTTTCGCTTTCCACATATGGTGGTGGGCGATCATTCAGCAATTGTATAATGAACTCCTCATCATCTGACTCCTCTCCCCTTTTCGAGTTTCTATTGCTCTCTCCCTCCCTGGACTGACTCCTGTTTGACTTACAGGTGGCTTTCCTTCCTTCCGTCTCCGCTTCCTCGGTAATCGCTGGAAACAATTTAATCCCCTGCAATACGTCTGATCTCCAAACCTTTTGTGTGCTGTCCCATCTAGCATCCGCTAGTGTCTTTTCTACTTTTCTTATTCTTGTCTCAAATTTCTTTTGTTGTTGGTTTCTAGCTATTAGCTCCCAAATTGCTAATGCCTCAAACTGTGCTGGCCTTGGAGGTACTTTCATGTCGTATAGCGCAAATCTCAGGTTTTCTAAAACCCTTAGGTTAAACGACCCATGGATAGGGAACGCTACACTTCCATGTTTTTCTGTTAATTTGCACCATTGGTTTAGCCAAAGACATGGCGCTACACCCTTTTCTTCAATGACGATGTAAGCTGGCGTACCCTCTGGCGGTGTTTCTTCTCCTACATTTGCTGTAATATAAACATCTCCCCTCATGGCACTCTTAAATGCTTTGAAAAATTTAATCTTTCCGTCTTTTGTTTTTCTAAAATATGTAATCAATAAGCGACTTTAATTCCCGGAATACTCTTCGCTTGCCTTTCCCCTTCCAATTGCGCTTCACGGACTGCGTCCAATCCGTGCGCGACCCTTCTCACCAACCGACCTATCCCAGCGCGGCTCCTAGTGACGTCACACTCACACACCGCGGCTGACAAAGTCCCGCGGCTTGTCCTCTTTTCATTCGGCTTCACTCATAAACTAATTTCTGCAATATAACGCGAGCACTTAACCAAAAGAATTAAAACAGATCTGTCGGTTTACTACAGGAAAGGTAATACAATCGCTTCAGAAACCTTAGGGATTTTTCACTAGCCTCGGCAGTTATTCCATCTTTCTCGGTTTCCCACTTTCGCAAGCAAAATTTGACCCGCAAATTTTACTCTCAACTGATCAATGAACTATTCTAGTGCACTTTAGAATTCGTCAAATCTCAAAGTCGAAGTTTTCTTTCACTCTGCAACATTCATACCGACTTGTTGACCACGCCCGATCAACCTATTAAACCTGACCAGATCACAACATCAAACAAGTGTCACATACACTTTTCAACATACTCCGGAGTCTCTTGACCTCGCAGTGCCCGTCTCAACATCAACAACCACGTGGACAATTTTTCTGCTCAAAGCGCCACACACATGTGAAGTTCGACGACTTCCCTACTCTCACACCTTTGGAGTAACACTCCTCTAATATCTTTTAACCCCCCTTAAAATCCTCACAAACTTCTCAATTAATCTGCGGCGATAAGCTGTGCAAGCGCGAAACCCTAACTTCACTCATACCGTCACTAGAAACGCTGAGACCGTTCTCATACCTGCATGTTCCTCATTCGCAAGCTCCGAGATCCCGGGAAAGTCATCGGGGACTTAGGGCATCATCATCTCTCCAACTTGTTTTATCAAAGAAAATTCTAACCTGACTCTGTCTATTCTTCGGATGGGGTCCCAAAGGGCTAAACCATCAATCTCTGCTACCATCTACTGATAACGCGTCCAGCCCTCATAAATTACCTGTACCTGGACACGTTGGAGGTCGGTGAATCTTTTAACCAAGTCGGGCTCTCCTCATCCTCAATAGTCGAGTCACTCAAATCAATAATCAATAACTGTTGTAATCGGTAATCAATACTCAATTAATAGATCAATACAACACATCAGAAATCAATAACAGTTGGTATTTCGGCGCACCATGACCTTTCAGTCATGAATAACCACACCAGTTTATTAAAAGTTAGTGAATTTATTTCCCTATATTAACAAAGCTAGCACGATATATATGTGTCTCAAAACCAATTGATATATGTATATGAACATTACTAGCTGTCCATAACAGCGGAAGAAACGCAATCTACGCAAAATCTGAATGATGATACACTCTGTTATAGCAATGCAAATCACCAATGTAACTAACTGTATTTGACTAATTGCGTACATTCGGTCAGCATAACAAGATTTCAATTCTTCATGATACATTGAATGAATACCTCGACTAACCTCTAATTAGCATTGGCATGTGGGACTTCATGCAAAACGAATTTAGTCAACACAAATTTGGAAAACTTCTAGCTAGGATCCTATCAAAATAGCAGTTGGTACCTAAAAGGAAAAACACAATGCATAATACATTTATCCTTTCATATTTACCAAATACAATCAGCATTCAAGAAAAGTCTTCGTCCTTCAGGTACCGGTTGATCAGCATCGGGCAAATTTCAAAGGGGCAAAGTTAAGGGCAAGTTTCCCTGCAGCGGCAAGGAGAATGGGGCAAAGTTACTGCATGGGCAAGACGGGGGCAAATCAAAGTTAAAGTCTCTAGGGTGAGAATTCTTAAAGTCTCTTTCTCTCAGATAGAGAAAAGGGCATCAGGGTGTCATCCAAAATGGAGTCTGGCATCAGGCTTCAAACTGGCATCGAGGAAAAATGGCTGACTTCTCTTTGTCCGGTGGGTTTAAGTAAGAAAACATTCCAAATTCTGTAGGGTCTTCCATTGGAGGGTTCATAGGTTGGCTTCAAATTGTCCAATCAAAAATTGTCTTTTACTAGCGCTCATTTATGCATACACTGTCCTTGGCGCCTTGGAACACAAATTGTATCATGGTTTGCCAATTATTTTACTATCTGTACCTTCATTGTCCGCACCTGCAGAGACTGACCTTGTATCAAAGGGGATGTAACCGGCCTAGCACGAAACCTTGGAGATAAGTGTACCAGCCAGTTTCTACTGGAAAAATACAACTTCAAGCAAGAATATATGTTTCATTAGTTCAAGGAAAAAAATCACGCAGTTAGAATTTGAAACCAAGCAACTAGGCCAAAGCCTGTACTAAATTTAAGCTAAGCAAAACAGTTTTCAAACAAGAAATCATGGCATACATTTGCGATTATAACGGATTACTACAATTTTTAATAGTTCATGATTAATAGAGCTCGTTTAGAATGATGGCGAACTACCCCGAGGGCACAATTTCCCTCGTACATTATTTCTTTAATTAAAATCACACTTCATTATATATGTCGGTTACACGGTGTACATGAATATATGTCGAACCTTCTTTTCTGCGTCATCACAGTCCACAGCTGTAGACACGATGCACCTAAGTTGCTGATCCTTGGTCCAGAGGTTTGAAAATAGCTTACGAATTACCAATACATTAGTGGAACATTTACAATTAAAAAAATACTTTTCTTTATGTCCCAAAAATAACACCATAAAGTGTCGCTGAAACAAAATAATTTTTTGGAAGTGCCTAGTACACAGTCTCTCACAGGATAGGTGGACCCGGAATGCATAGCAATGAGGGCTGAACTTCCTTAATGGTCCCAATTTTGTGAAGAACAATCAGAGTTAACTGCCTGCTCAGGTACCCTTCTTTCAGATTAAATAGTGCCCCATCCTTGGCAACACGAGGAAAAGGCGCCATTTGTGAGAAGGAAGAGATGTGAGAGAAGCCCGCTGATCACCCTCTGGAAGTTAGCAGATCCAATTCTTCTTCGACCATCAAGCACTGCTGCACAGGAAAGGAAGTGAGGTGCGTCGACAAGGCCGAAGAGAGAGACAAAGCAAGCAGGGACTCTGATGTCTGGGAAATTTTCGCCCTTCTGCGATGTGAGGAGAAAATTGATGAACAAAAGACCACATGTAAAATCTGTGACCAGAAGCTCAGCCTGGGGACATCAGACCACTGCAAATAGGAGGACTCTCGGCCACTCCTCACAACGAAAAACTGTATCATTTTCACTAATAGCAAACGTGTAGCTTAAATGTTATTCGCCTACTAGTTATAGGCTTAAAGGGTCATAAGTAAGAGAATCCTTTACTCATTTAAAAAAAAAAAAAAAACACGCACTTTTAAAAAGAAGAAGTTTAACTCTGATAAAGTTAGTAAAAATGCAACACAAATTTGGTGCAATTTCCTTGATGTACATCCTCTACTAGGCCCTTCAGAGGAAACACGTCCAGGAAGCTTTACCCCATCTTCAAGATGCCTATCAACTGCCCCGTACTTCTTTTTCTAACAGCTTCAGTGACGGATTTTGATGATCTCCTTCTGTTTGCTACTCCTGAAACTCTCCTCAGCTGGATGCTAGAAACAGTAAAGGCAGTGTAAGACGGGGTTAGCAGCCTCCACCTGTCCACTAACTTCAAGGTTCTAAGTTTACATTTTGTACCAACCGAGGTTTACAAAAAGGGAAATACTTTTCACCTCGCAAACAAAAAATACAATTTAATTTAAAGAATAAAATGAGAAGAAGGAAGGGGCAGGGGAGTGATAGAGCGGTCCGTACTAATAATTTTACCTGTGTTCGGACGCTCTTTAGGCCGATGAATCTTTTGACTAAGTGGGACTCTCTGTACTCTATATCGATCAACTTCCTTAAATCAATAATTAATAACGAACATAAGCAATACCTTGATCAACATAACACTTGACAATTAATCCAGAATACATTTCGGCGAACCCTGACCTTTCAGTCAGGAATAACCACACCAGTTTATTCAAAGTTAGTGAATTTTATTTCCCTATATTAACAAAGCTAGCACAATATAGATGTGTCTCAACACCAAATGATAAACATATATGGACATTAATAGCTGTCCATAACGGCGAAACAGGTGCAATCTATGTAACATTTGAATCACAAGGCATTCGATAATAGCAATGCAAATCACTAATACGATAATCTGTAACGAACTAATTGCATACATTTAGTCAGCATAACAAGATCTCAAATTGCATCGTGCGACATATGGAATCCTCGTCTAACCTCAAATTAGCATCGGCATGTGGGACTTCATGCAAAAACAATTTAGCAACATTAATTTAGAAAAAACTCCTAACTAGGGCTCTTGTCAAAATCAGCAGTTGGTTACCTAAAGGAAACACAATGCAATTTTACAATTTCCTTTCATATTTACCAATTACGATCAGCAATCAAGGAAGTCTTCGTCTCACAGGTACCGTTTCTCGATCAGCATGGGACGGGGCAAAAGGGGCAGGGGTGGACGGGGCAATTGCCTCACGGCGGCAAGGTAAAACTACTACTTCATGCAAGGGATCAAAGTTAAAGTCTCTAGGGCAAGAATCATTAAAGTCTCTTTCTCTCGATTAGAGAAAGCATCAAAGCCTCTTTCAAAATGGCGTCGCAGCAAAGTGGGCCATAATAGCTACGGAATGACGCGATGTCGGGCAATAGCTGGTAATGGCCGATGATAGCTATAATGGCTGCAAAAGGCTGCTTTCCTCTCGTGCACCTGGTTTAAATAGACAACAGTTCAAATCCAGTAGGGTCTTCCATTGGAGGGTTCATAGGTTAGCTTCAAATTGTCCAATCAAAAACAACAGTTCTCAAGCTTTTACTTAAGCATACATTATCCTTGGAGATGGGTACGCAAGTTGCAACATTTTATACCAATTAACTCACTTTCAGAGCTTCCATTGTCCGCACCTGCAGATTGACCTTGGAGTAAAGAGAAAATATGCCAGGCTGGCACGAAACCTTAAGATAAGCATGTGAACGGTCTCAGTGGAAAAGTACAGCTTCAAGCAAAAATACACGTTTATTAGCACATTGGAAAAATACGAGCATCTAAACCGTGAGACCAGGCCACTAGGCCGAAGCCTGCACTAAAGTAATGCTAAGCTAAAACATTTCAAACAAGCAAATCATAGCACACGTTTACGATTATGTCGGATTAGTGCAATTCTAATACACCACGTTATATAAAGCACGCTTATAAATGTTGGCAAACTACTCTGAGGGCACATTTTGTCCCCGTACAATCTTTATTAGTTCGGTTAAAGTCACACATGATTATTTCACACTACGTTTACGTGTTAATAAATGTAAAACCTTCATTTTCTGCTTCATCAATCCCTCCTCTGATGACTACTTGTCATCACACCAAATCATGCCCACAAATTTTATTCCATTAAAATTCTGTCAGTTCTCTTTTCCTTTTAGTTCCCTTAGTTTGCGCTTTGTATTCTTCTGCCATTCTTTTCATAATTTTCTCTTCTTTTCTTCTCTTAATTCTTTCCATAATCATTATTATTCCCCTTTTTATTCCCCAAATTCCAAATATGCAAATTATCACTATTAAAATTCCCTCTATTATTTTTAACAATATTCCATTCCAAATTCCCCCAATCCAATGTCCCATTGAAACAATACCTTTTCCAACCTTCTCCCACACTCCTGGTTCTTTCAATTCCTTCAAATCTGCACTCTCTTTTGTTAGATTAGCAAGCATAGTTTTAATTTTCACACTATTGTCAGGAATATATGTACAACAGTGTCGTGCACCAAGCATTTTGCAAACGCCACCATCCTTTGCTAAAAGAATGTCTAAAGCAAGCCTATTTTGAAGAGTCATAGCTCTTTCCGCTGCAAGTTCAGCATCTATCAGGATTATAGCACCTGAAAACTTCGTCAACATGTTATCCACTATAGTAGACAACTTTCTTATTTTGATGGAATTCAACACGACTCCCAACGAAGGAATCATGGCTCCAAATATATCTCCTACCACAGCAGCTGCGGTCTCTCTTTTCTGGATACGATGGGATCCAGGTGTCTTTTGAATCATCGATAGGTCATCCAGTTGATAAACCTTTGGGAACACTATACCCAAATAACATCTCCCCCACCATCCCTTTGGAAGACGATAATAGGCATTATACCCACAAATGTAATATACACCTGGAATGACAGGGTCAAGTCCGTCCATCATGAATGTCCATTTGGCCTTAAAGATAAACGTATGTTTACACTCACTCGCTCCTACAAAAATGTTGTCATAATAATATTCACCTCGATATATACAAAATTTCCCTACATGCCAAGCATCTAAAGCTATTTTCCCTTGTGTCTTTATTGCAGCAAAATCATAATTATCTACTGAAGTCCTCTTATGTAGCTCCTTTTCTAATTTCGCATTCATTTGTGCCCTTCTATCATCTGTGCGATCTAAAAAGCTTATTTCTATTGCAGAGAGCGAGCAGGTAAGGTTTTCCCTATGAGCGTGAGCCGTTTCAAAAGGTTGCATTGGCTCGAAAAATTCCCTCATTATTTTAGCATCCCAATCTTTAGCAATCTGGCTTAGCTGCGCTATTATAGGAACATATGCAAAGGTAACATCATAATTTGAGTAAAAATACTGTATGTTAGTTTGACCATAAAATCTAGACATTACTATACTAC
This sequence comes from Pleurodeles waltl, assembly GCF_031143425.1. Lineage (NCBI taxonomy): Eukaryota > Metazoa > Chordata > Amphibia > Caudata > Salamandridae > Pleurodeles > Pleurodeles waltl. The sequence goes on along the minus strand of NC_090446.1, from coordinate 598,611,562 downwards.
ATGTAATCCCGTATGTAAGAAGCATGTGGTGATATGTCACCCCTTCCTTCACTGATGTCGGTATCTGTGTACACACATAACAATCTTTTGCATCCATAGTCTCAACATATTCTGTTAGCAAGCGATAGAAAACGTTATACGAAAGCTCTTTCTTATCGTGCAAGAGTCTCTCATCCAATGCTAGTCTTTTCAATGCGGTTAGTTCGGTGACAGTAACAGGAGCAAGAGTAGAAGCGTCAATTCTCTCATTCTCAGTCTTACCATGTATTCCAAGCACAATTGCCATTATTATTAGTACACATGCAATTATCAAGCCTATACACACATATTTACAATATTTCTTTCTATTGTTTTGCGTCATGATCTGTATAGAATCAGAGAGCTAGAAGCACTTGTAAATGAAACTATTTAGCAATTCAGTTACAAAGCTGAACGAGCACAATGTTCACACCGTCTTCTTCAGGAGGCCAGTCACTTATCGGTTAGCAGCATTTGTCTCAATTCGGCAATAACTCAGTCTTTATCAGTTCAGCAAGTCTCATCCGGTTTAGCAATGTCTCAGCTGGTTTTTTTCTTTCACGTTATATTGTAGCAAGCAATATCATTTATTACCCTTTCAATCGACAGAGTCCATAAAACTTTTCTTTTCTATTGGTATCTCTTCTTCTTCTTCGTTCTCGATGCTTAGAGATACAAACTCGTCAGTCCAATCGTCATTGACTACATATGCCCATTCAGGACCGGAATATCTCCTGTTTGGTATCCTTTTCCTTTTCAATTTTGCTTCTCTTTTTGATTCTGCTTCGCTGGTACTTTCCTCTTTTGTCAAGTCTTTTTCTTCACTTGAGGATTGTTCCACAACAGTCACTTCCTTTCTTTTCTCTTTCACTTTTGGCCTTTCTCCGTCGTTCAAACTTTCTTTAGTCCTTTCTTTTATTGGTGATATACTTAGTCTCCTCTTTGCACCGTGTCCATTTGATGGACCTGCGATCTTTTCTGAGGAAGCTTGAACCTTTTCGTTCTGTTCTGCCTTGTCCCCTCCTTCTGGGGAATCAATCACGTTCTCTTTTTCTTTTTCTATACCGTCTGCTTCTGGGAAAACCCTCCTCTGATCAGGCTCTCCTGCTTTTTCACCTTTTTGGAGCCCTTCGTCACCGTTACTTTCGTCAGGCTCTTTATCACTTTCAGCTGCTTCAGGTTCTTTGTCACCTTCAGCTGCTTCAGGCTCTTTGCTACCCTCAGCTGCTTCAGGTTCTTTGTCACCTTCAGCTGCTTCGTCGCTGTCTGAACTTTCTCCTTGGTCTCCCCCAAGCGAATTGGTCTCTTCGTCCTCAGAGAATATCTCCCTCTCTCCCGTTTCTGCCTGTTCGCTTTCAGTTCGGTTTTGCTCTGTCTCAGCACTCAGCACTGTTTTGTCAGGCACTGGCAGTTTTAGCGCTTCAACTTCCTCATCTGTGGGACACAACACCTTCTTTGTGTGACTGGCATGAATCCAGTTGGGAACCCCTGCACACTTCACAGCGGTAGTTGTCGTCAGGATCACTTGGAAAGGGCCTTTCCAACGGGGTTCCAGACACGACTTTCTCACATGCTTCTTTACCACGACCCAGTCACCTGCTTTCAGTGCGTGTCCTGGACCTTGGATCGGTGGCAAGGTGGTCGCTTCCACCTGGTGAGAGAAAGAGCGAACCACGTCAGCCAGACCCTTGCAGTAGTCTAACACCATGTCATCTGTAATATTCAAAAGCGCGTTTGCGGGAACTGCAGGAAGTCTCATAGCCCTGCCCATGAGAATTTCGTGCGGAGACAATCCAGTCTTTCTATCAGGGGTGTTTCTCATTGACATTAGCACTAAGGGCAATGCGTCAGGCCATTTCAAATTTGTCGATGCACATATTTTCGCCATTCTTGATTTCAGTGTACCATTCATTTGCTCCACCAGTCCTGAGGCTTCAGGGCGATAGCTACAATGTAGTTTTTGCTCAATGTTCAGCGCTTCGCAAAGTAACTTTATCACCTCGTTATTGAAGTGACTTCCCCTATCTGATTCTAAAGAGATCGGGAATCCGAAACGTGGTATTAACTCTCTCAACAATAGCTTTGCAACTGTAAGGCTGTCATTTCTACGTGTGGGGTATGCCTCAATCCAATGACTAAAAATGCACACAATCACCAACACATACTTCAGACCTCCATGCACAGGCATCTCAATGAAGTCCATCTGCATACGACTAAAAGGCCCGCTTGCCCTACCAATGTGGCTCGCGTTCACAACTGTTCCCTTTCCTGGGTTCATCTGCTGGCAAGTGACACATCGATGGCAAACTGCTTCTGCAGCTTGACGAAATCTGGGGTTAAACCAATCAGTTCTGAACAATCTTATCATGGCATCTCTCCCTAGGTGAGCCTGCCCATGATAGAACCGCGCAAGCTGTGATAAGAGACTGTTTGGCAAAACAAATTTTCCCTCATTTGAAACCCATAACTCGTCTGGTCTCTTTATACATTGTGATTTAATCCAGAAATCCTCCCTGACATTATTTTGTAATGCTTTTAATTCATCTATTGTATCTACGACCTTCAAGGCAAATGCTTCAGCTGGTTCTAGTTCTGGCTCACTTTTTGAATTCCATTCGTCCCTGAGTAATATACAGTTCAAGGCACAAAATCTCGCAACTTGATCCGCATATGCATTTCCCAGAGAAACATAGTCCTGTCCTTTCGTGTGAGCACTGCATTTTACCACTGCAACTTCGGCTGGCACTTGAATGGCGTGTAACAATTCCCTTATCCTCTCCCCGTTCTTCACTGGGGATCCTGAAGAAGTCAGGAAACCTCTCTGTGACCATAGTTGTCCAAAGTCATGCACAATCCCAAACCCGTATTGACTATCAGTGTAAATGGGGACTTTCATCAATGCAGACAGTTGACATGCTCTGGTAAGGGCTACAAGTTCTGCTACTTGTGCAGAATAGACTCCTTGAAGCCATCCCGCTTCCAAGACCCCTGTTACAGTACATACAGCACATCCTGCTTTCAAAATCCCCATCCCGTCTCTTAGACATGAACCATCAACAAAAAGAATTTGGTCATTTTCATCAAGCTTAGTATCCTTAATGTCCGGTCGAGGTTTTGTGCAAAATTCAGTCACCTGAAGGCAGTCATGCTCGACGTCTTCAGCGTTCTCAATTTCGGCATTTTCTCCAGGGAGCAAGGTTGCTGGATTCAACGTAGTGCACCTTTTCAGCTGCACATTCGGTGAGCCCAGAATTATCGTTTCATACCTTGTGAGTCTAGCTCCAGTCATGTGCTGCGTTCGGGAGCGGGTCAAAAGTATCTCAACTGAGTGAGGGACCATGACTGTTACTGGGTGTCCCATCACTATTCCTTCACTCTGAGTGAGGCTGATACCAACTGCTGCTACGGCGCGCAAACACCCTGGGAGTGCTGCTGCGACCGGATCCAAAGTAGCTGAAAAATACGCTACTGGTCTGTTTACGCCACCATGGGCTTGAGTCAAGACAGACAGGGAACATGCATCACGTTCATGACAAAACAATGTGAAAGGCTTAGTGTAGTCAGGCATACCTAAAGCTGGAGCCCTGCACATGCATTCTTTCAGTTCAACAAAAGCATCCATCTCATCTCCTTTCAGCTCAATTTGATCCAAGGCATCCTTCTGGGTCAGTTTCAGTAAAGGCTTTGCTAGAGTTGAGAAGTTGGGAATCCACTGGCGACAATAACCCACCATTCCCAAAAACTTCCTCACCTCCCTCCTTGTCTTTGGTGGACTCATTTGAAGTACGCTTGTTATTCTTTCCTTCATTATTCTCCGTGACCCTTTCTCTATCTGGTGACCCAAGTATTTCACTTTCTTCTGACAGAACTGCAATTTGGAAGGAGACACTTTATGTCCATTCCTTCCCAAATGATTCAACAGAGCGATGGTATCGGCTGTGCAGCCACTTTCTGTCTTTGATGCAACCAGTAAGTCATCAATGTACTGTACTAGGGTTGACTCGAATGGCAATTCTAATGCTTCCAAATCTTTCTTTAGAATCTGATTGAAGATTGACGGTGACTCAGAAAACCCTTGAGGAATTCGACACCAACTGTACACTCTGTCTAGGAATTTGAAACAAAAGAGAAATTGGCTGTCCTCATGAAGAGGCACCGAGAAGAATGCTTGTGACAAATCGATGACTGAGAACCACTCAGCATCGCAAGGGACCTGGAACATTATCACAGCTGGATTCGGTACTACTGGGCAGCATTTGACTATAATGTCATTTATTTTCCTCAAGTCCTGCACGAGTCGGACCTTTCCACTCGGCTTTATTAGTCCCATTATTGGTGAATTACATGGACTGCTTAACACTTCTTTCAGTACTCCCTGTTTTACAAATTCGTCAATAAGTTGGGCAACTTTCATGAGGGTGTCTTGTGCCATGTGGTATTGTGGGGTCTGGGGAAAGATTGCATTGGGCTTTACAGTCACTTTCACTGGTTCCACTCCTTTCATCAATCCCACCTCTTTCCCTGTCATGTCCCACACTTCCTTTCCGACTGTCTCCCGTAATTCGGCTGGAATATCTTCTTCAGTTATCATCGGGAAAAGACAAATCAGAGGATACTCTTCATCTACAGTTTCCATCTCATCCCCCTCTACACTGTCCTCTTCTTCCCCATCACTGCTCGTCTGTATTGTTATTCCTTCGTTCGAACACATGATCGAACAACCCAATTTGCACAATAGGTCTCTCCCTAATAGTGCTATCGGGCTTGAGTCACATACCACAAACTGATGTACCCCTTGATAGTTACCGATGCTGACTGGTACCGGATCTGTTATTGGGTTCGTCAGATGTCTGTTTGCTACTCCCACCACTTGAACTGTCCTCCCTGAGAGTGGCAAATTTGGTACTTCACTGCTCTTAACAGTTGAACGTGTGGCTCCCGTGTCAACCAAGAACGAGACACGATGACCCATTACTCTTCCCTCTACGTACGGACCCTTTTGATCAACTTCCAAGGATGCTGCAAGCACACAATCTCCTTCTTCTTCTGAGCTTTCACTCTCCCATACATTGTTTATTCCACTCTCACTGTGTAGTGGGAACTGTTGCACGGTGCCATTTGTACTCATTACCTGACCCGAGACCTGTGGAGGAACCATCACTTGCTGCTGACTCATTGGTGCCAAGGGTATTTGCATTTGCTGATTAGGTACCATGGGTAACTGCTGTTGCATTGGCTGCATTTGCGTCATCTGCATACGAGGCATCTGCATCTGCTGCGGCTGCATAGGTTGCAATCCCTGCAATTGATTTATGGTCTGAAAATTTGGGTTTGGACCTCTCATTTTCGGTCCCCTTATTGTCTGAAATGCATTGACATCATTGTTTTGCTGACCAACACCTACACCTGCACCTGTACCTTCCTGCACCACCATCGGGCACTCGCGTTTCCAATAACCTACTATTCCGCACGCGTGACACAGCATCACCTTCTTCATTGCCTGCACACCCGTCACAACAGTGTTCAAATCCGGACCATTATTCGCAAAACCTCCTCTGCCTCTGCCTCTGGCCTGTGGCTGAAACGCCGTGTTTCCCTGTAACTGCGGCTGCGGTTGCGGTATCTGCTGTTGGAACCCTTGCAACCCTTGCAGACCTTGCAAACCTGTCTGAGCTGCCTTAAGCTGCATCATCATCACCTTCTCTTTCAACTTTTTCTGTTTCACTTCAATTTCGTCGCTACAGTATTTCGCATAATTCAAGACTTCGTCAATCGGTTTAGACTGCCAGCAAATCAAATGCGACTTTATCATCTGACTTATCTCTGGCCTCAGCCCTTCCACAAATCTAAACACAAAATGAAGCATGTCCTTCGCCTCTATTGTTTCCGTGCCACTGTAGTTCTTAAACGCCTTCAACAACCTCTCATAGTAACTATGAATCGATTCTTTAGCCTCTTGGGCAGTTCGATCAATCTTCTGCCAATCCACATTTTTCGCGGCAACCTTCGTCTTCAAATGCTCAATCACCTTATAGTACAAGCTCATCACCATAGGTGATGGTGCACCCGTCTCCCTGTCTCTCTCTGGTTCACTTGTCGGCCAACCTACAGCTCTTTTGCAATCCTCCCACAAATCTGCCGGAACCACAATCTCAAAGAGAGTGTTCAGGTCTTCCCAGAGACATTTTGCAAGCTTCACAAACCTATCAGTCTGTTGATACCATTCGATCGGTTTCTCTCTCAGTTTGGGAAAATCGTCCGTAAAAGACTGAATATCGCTTCTGTGCCATGGTACATGTATTAATTTTCCCCCTGCTGTCTCCCTCATTGGTAACATGGTTACTGTCTCGCTGCTTTGTGGTCTTTTCTCATTATGCTCTGTAGCACTGTCCCTCCTCTTTTCCTTTCTCTTTACCCACCTGCTTTCCCACTTGTCTAAGCACCTCCACACTTGTGCACTCTGCAGCAATTCTCTAAGGTGCGCCTTCATGCCTGCTGACCTCATGTGTTCAAAATCTGTGGCCCCAAAATCCAGCCTGTAGCTCCTGCTCAAATGTTTTGTCTTGTCTATGTCAACCCCATTTTTGTCGGCTATTTCCTGCAAGTTTTTATGTACCTTGTTCACTTCCTTCGTAATCTTTGGACATAGATACCTCAACTCTTCTTCCGAATAGGACTCTAACCTATTCACACCCATAGTCCCTTCCACCAATTCTTGTGCTTCCATGTTTAACCTCATCCTATTCAGATAATCTTCTCCTTTCCCACTGGCTGAGCCCTGTGTGGAATTCAAACTGTTGAACCACTGTGTCAGCTGTTGCGCATTCACCCCCATCAGTGTAGCGTTCACATCGACTGCCATTGATGGTTGCGGCAACTTTTCAGTGTTCGATGTTAGAGGTATTATCAGGGGGGGGCTCGACCTCACCAGTGTTGACTGAGCACACATGGGACTAAACTCCATCAAGGACCCAGATCCATTTGGCTGAGCCGCTATCGGAGTTATCCCTGGAGTGTTTTCTATGCACCTCCTTTCGGTCCCATTCTGCAGCATTGATCCCTGACCGCTCATACCTTAGTTAGGCTGACTATACAAAGGTACCGGTGGACCTACAGTAATGGGTAGTGATATCGCATCTGGGTTTTGTCCATTTCCCATGTTCTGAGGCATGTTCATTCCCACACCATGGGTCATCATTGCCGGCATGCCCATCTGACTCCCCGTCATTTGAGCATGTGCGTTTCCCCCCTGCATCTGCTTTTGGGGCATCAAAAACTGAGTTGATTCAGCTTGTGCCAATGTCTGGTTGTGACCATTCTGTACTCCCCTTACGGTTTGTTCTAGAATCATTCCTCCACTGTTGTCGCTGCTGTAGTACCCTGGCATCTGCGGCTGATAATTTTCTGCTGGTTTCAACATGGGCACATCTGGATATATTCTGCTAACCTGCGGTATCTGCGGGGTGAACAATAAACTCGGGTCCTTAGATCCCGATGACGCTCCTGAACTCTGGGTTTCACTGTTCCGTACCGGTGCCGGAGGGGCAGAACTGGTACTTGGACCTTGTCCATTCTCCGCATAAGGTGGTGGACGGTCGTTCAGCAATTGCATTATTAGCTCCTCATCCTCTAACTCCTCTTCTCTTCTCAACTTTTCCTCGTCCTCTCTATCTTTGGAACACTTCCTGTCTGTCTTACAGGTAGCTTTCTTACCTGCCTCCCCTTCTTCCTTAGTAATTGCGGGAAACAATTTTATCCCCTGCAATACATCTGACCTCCACACCTTCTGTGCATTATCCCACCTAGCATCCGCTAGTGTCTTTTCTACCTTTCTCATCCTAGTCTCAAACTTCTTCTGCTGTTGCTGTCTGGCCATTAGTTCCCAAATCGCTAGAGCCTCAAACTGGGCTGGCCTTGGAGGTACCTTCATGTCGTACATCGTGAATCTCAAATTCTCTAGGATCCTTATATTGAATGTCCCATGTATCGGGAACGCTACGCTCCCATGTTTCTCTGTCAGTTTGTGCCATTGCTTTAGCCAAAGACACGGAGCTACCCCCTTCTCTTCCATTACAATATAAGCTGGTGTGCCCTCGGGCGGCGTCTCCTCTCCTACGCTCGCTTTAATGTAAGACTCCCCCTTCATCGCACTCCTAAATGCTTTAAAGAATTTCATTTTCTCGTCTTTTATTTCACAAAGTTTGTAATCAATAGGTGACTTTAATTCCCGGAATACTCTTCGCTTGCCTTTCCCCTTCCAATCGAGTCCCACGGACTGCGTCCAATCCGTGCGCGACCCTTCTCTGCAACCAACCTACCCCAGCGCGGCTCCTAGTGACGTCACACTCACACACACTGCGGCTGACAAAGCCTCGTGGCTAGTCTTCCTTCACTCAGCTCCTCTCGTAACAACTTCTTGCATGTATCGCGAGCTACCAAAAACTAAAACAGATCTGTCGGTTTACTACAGGAAGGGTAACACAATCGCTTCAGGACCTTAGGGATTTTTCACTAGCCTCGGCAGTTATTCCATCTTTCTCGGTCCCCACGTTCGCAAGCAAATCTGACCCGCAGACCTACTCTCAACTTGTCAATGATCTGTTCTAGTGCACTTAGAATCTTGTCAAAGCCCGAAGTCGAAGTTTCTTTCACTCCCTTACACACGTACCGACTCGTTGACCACGCCCGATCAACCTACTAAACCGCCCAGACCACAACATAAAACAACATACTCCGGAGTCTCTTGACCTCGCAGGGCCCGTCTCAACAACAACAACCACGTGGACCTTTTTATGCACAAAGCGCCACACGCACATGAAGTTCGACGACTTCCCTACTCTCACACTCGGAGTCGCACCTCCGCTATTTCTATGAAGTTCGACGACTTCTCTACTTCTACACTCTGAGTCGCACCTCCGCTATCTTCTAAAAGAAAAATCCTCGCAACCTTTTCAGACACCCTGCGGCAATAAGCTGTGCAAGCGCAAAACCCTAACTTCACTCATACCATCACTAGTACCGCCAACGCCGAATCCACACCTCCATTCTCTCCATTCGCAAGCTCAGAGATCCCGGGAAAGTCGCGGTGGACCTAGCCCATCATCATTCTGTCAATCTATTTTATCCAAGAAAAAAAATCTAATTCAACTTCTCGAGTGGGGTCTCAAAATGCGTAACCGTTAATTCAACACCATGTACTTTAAGAGTACAGGGTCCCAAAAGACGAAACCGTCCTCTGCTACCATCTACTGATAGAGCGGTCCGTACTAATAATTTTACCTGTGTTCGGACGCTCTTTAGGCCGATGAATCTTTTGACTAAGTGGGACTCTCTGTACTCTATATCGATCAACTTCCTTAAATCAATAATTAATAACGAACATAAGCAATACCTTGATCAACATAACACTTGACAATTAATCCAGAATACATTTCGGCGAACCCTGACCTTTCAGTCAGGAATAACCACACCAGTTTATTCAAAGTTAGTGAATTTTATTTCCCTATATTAACAAAGCTAGCACAATATAGATGTGTCTCAACACCAAATGATAAACATATATGGACATTAATAGCTGTCCATAACGGCGAAACAGGTGCAATCTATGTAACATTTGAATCACAAGGCATTCGATAATAGCAATGCAAATCACTAATACGATAATCTGTAACGAACTAATTGCATACATTTAGTCAGCATAACAAGATCTCAAATTGCATCGTGCGACATATGGAATCCTCGTCTAACCTCAAATTAGCATCGGCATGTGGGACTTCATGCAAAAACAATTTAGCAACATTAATTTAGAAAAAACTCCTAACTAGGGCTCTTGTCAAAATCAGCAGTTGGTTACCTAAAGGAAACACAATGCAATTTTACAATTTCCTTTCATATTTACCAATTACGATCAGCAATCAAGGAAGTCTTCGTCTCACAGGTACCGTTTCTCGATCAGCATGGGACGGGGCAAAAGGGGCAGGGGTGGACGGGGCAATTGCCTCACGGCGGCAAGGTAAAACTACTACTTCATGCAAGGGATCAAAGTTAAAGTCTCTAGGGCAAGAATCATTAAAGTCTCTTTCTCTCGATTAGAGAAAGCATCAAAGTCTCTTTCAAAATGGCGTCGCAGCAAAGTGGGCCATAATAGCTACGGAATGACGCGATGTCGGGCAATAGCTGGTAATGGCCGATAATAGCTATAATGGCTGCAAAAGGCTGCTTTCCTCTCGTGCACCTGGTTTAAATAGACAACAGTTCAAATCCAGTAGGGTCTTCCATTGGAGGGTTCATAGGTTAGCTTCAAATTGTCCAATCAAAAACAACAGTTCTCAAGCTTTTACTTAAGCATACATTATCCTTGGAGATGGGTACGCAAGTTGCAACATTTTATACCAATTAACTCACTTTCAGAGCTTCCATTGTCCGCACCTGCAGATTGACCTTGGAGTAAAGAGAAAATATGCCAGGCTGGCACGAAACCTTAAGATAAGCATGTGAACGGTCTCAGTGGAAAAGTACAGCTTCAAGCAAAAATACACGTTTATTAGCACATTGGAAAAATACGAGCATCTAAACCGTGAGACCAGGCCACTAGGCCGAAGCCTGCACTAAAGTAATGCTAAGCTAAAACATTTCAAACAAGCAAATCATAGCACACGTTTACGATTATGTCGGATTAGTGCAATTCTAATACACCACGTTATATAAAGCACGCTTATAAATGTTGGCAAACTACTCTGAGGGCACATTTTGTCCCCGTACAATCTTTATTAGTTCGGTTAAAGTCACACATGATTATTTCACACTACGTTTACGTGTTAATAAATGTAAAACCTTCATTTTCTGCTTCATCAGGAGCAACAGGGACAACTTTGGAGGAATTAAATGGAAGGCAAGGGAGGAGCAGGCCTGGGTGGCAGAGCAAAGGGGGATCTGGTGGGGAGCGGAAAGCAACACAAGAGCCGGTAGGGGTGAGAGCAACAGAGGAAGTGGAGGAAGCAACAAGCACCGGGCGGTAAGGATGAGGAGCTAAGGGTGAGGGGGTGCAAAGCAACGAAGAGTTGGGGAGTGGGGCAGTGCAACAGAGGACGTTGGGGGAACAACATTCACATTGGAAAGGGGAAAAACATGCAAAACAAAACAAGCACACAAGGGAGAGAAGGGAGACAATATATGCAACAGAGTGCTGAAAGAAAGTTAAACAAGTAGTTATCTGATTATAAGCAGGGGAAGGATACAACTCTTCCTTTTAGAAACACTCGGAAACGGCAGTGCTGCAGGGGATGGAAAGGAAAACCATGAAATAAAAAGCAGTATAAATAAGGTTGACAAGAACACCAACCACTGATATGCAACAGGCTGACACAAAGCCCACTCTAAGTATTGATATTGTACACAATAAGTCTTTCAACACCAGGCAGCAAAAACTGCTTCAGATGAGACCTTAAAAATATGTTGCTGTCCCCAAAAACGAGTGCTGGCACCTTCCACCTGCAACCACTCCCACATATTAAACACATATCCTTTTGGCTATGTAAAGGGTTGAGCTTCATGAGTGTGCATCAAAATTATCTCCTTTGTTCTCTCTGTCAGAATATCAGGCGTGTAACTCTGACACAGGCCCGGACTGGGTCCTTGTGACAGGTAAGTAATGTCAGGATACTAGTTAAGGGTCTTTTGGTATTCGACTTTAATTCTTTCTCTACATCGTTTATCGTTCTTTCCTCATCCCTATGGGTCAGAACATTCTCCAGTCTTTATATATGTCCTTAGTGTATTCCTTTTCTTCTAGTAAGTCCCTCACGTATCTTCCTTTGGTTCTTCTTCCCGGAACTGTTGTTCCAAGGCTCCGGAACGTTATCCAGACCAAGAGACGGAGAGAGGAAAGAAAATACAAGGCCTTTAGTAGGTAAGTACAGGGCTATTTGCTACTTTCTTTATACTTGTCGTTTCCCCAAAGGATTTCTTTTATCATTTTTTGTGCCTTTGGGTGAGTTGTACACTGGTTAATTCCTTATTTTCTTGATATTCTCTAAGTTAGTAGTATTCAGTGAATTGTTTATTATTCTTTCTTTTCTTTGTGTTCTTTTCACACGTGTATCACCTTTCTTCCATCACCTCGTGCCCTTGTGCTCTTATCCTTTTCTTTGGTTCATTAGTGCCCAGTGCGTTCCCCACCCCCCTCCCAGGTCTCATTCTCCCTCCTTTCCGATAATTATACCTCCTTCCCCTGCCCGTCCTTGTACCTGAACATGGCTGGCTTCCTCGTCCGCAACTCTCCCTCTTGGCCACCTCTCGACGAACGCACTCTGCTCGGTGTAGCGTTCTCCTTCTGTCACTTCCTCCTTCTGCTCGCCTTCCGTCCTCTCCGGCCTGACAGCACCACACTGTGTCTCGTCCTGTTCCTCCAGGACACGCGTCCTCCTCCTCGCTCTCCCTTCGCCGGCTTCGCTCCTCCCAGGTCTGGGCGTGTCTCCTCCCAGCACCTTGCTACCGTTAGGCCGTGCTGGATGTACACAAGGTCCAGTGTTAAGCGGAGTGCCCCACGGGTACTTTACATCCACCCCCATTACCTGTGCCCTGTCACAGACCTCAAAGCAGCCCTGGCAAATTCTGTGAGATCAGCCCCCATAGGGCACATAAAGAGCAAGTCTGACCTCTAGAAGGGGACTCCCCCAAGTAAATTTGGGAAAAATGGCAAAAATGGTGCATTCTACAACAATGTTTTCATTATTATATATACAGTTGTGTTAGTTTTTAAAGCTAAACTAAATGATGACCTTACAGTGCACCAGGATAGGGAAATCTTTACTGGGCCTCTTCAATGATTCCCTCCCCATCTAACAGGGCCCCTTATCTCTCCATAGCCCCTCTTTCACATGTATTTAATTTGTTTTATAGTCCCACTCTCACCAGCGTAGGGTGGTGGAGCACTTTACATCACTCACACATACAGAGAATAAGAATCACTTGTGTGTACATCAGTGTGTAAAACAATTTACATAAGAAAAAGGGGACTACAACGTTTAGGTTTCACATGTCATCCATACCGGTAGGCATTTTTTAAGTGCTGGGTCTGGGGAAGCATAAACTCAGGATTCAAAATGTAATACAGTGGTTAGGGTTAATTTTACTAAGAATAATTCATTTTGAGCCAAACAAACCCTTTTTAGGTGGAGCCTAGGCAGCTCGCATGCACTGTCTCTCGACATACTGTAATCCCTATATGGGCTTACAGCCTGCCCATTGGCCTTTTTATTGGTCACATAGATTGTCCTTCAAAAATCCTTGTTTGCCAGTGTTTAATACTTATTCTTTGTCCCTCCTCGTTGTCATTTGTATACTCCCACAGAGCACCACCTAACTACGGTATATTTATACTTTTGTCTTTATCTGTTGTTTTTGTCAAACTCTTTTTTGCTTTCTTTCAATGGTTTGCTCCGCCTCGAGCTAAGTTATATTGTTCCTGCCCCTGTGTGGCACCGTCTCTACTAAATCTTTCACTGGCTCGCTCCGCTCCAACCTCCGTTATATTGTTCCTGCCCTAGCCCGCACCGTCTCTACAACATCGCGCAGGGCTCTGGTTTTATTCATAATGTTCTTAATGATTACACGGGCAGCAGCTGAGCCGCATCAATCACAACTGCAAAAAGAACAAGTGATGGATGGAATGCTGAACATTGTCAAACATTCACCTCAGTACAGAGATCTGGGCCTAAATCCATCTTTTTTTGCTACCCATGCCATTCCAGTTTGCACCCAACCATATGCAAATCAGTCTTGACCCTGTTCTCCATGGGAACAGTCCAGCCCGGACTGCCAGGCCAGGTCTTTCCTGGACTGGAAACAAGTATCCTGGGACTGGTTTCGGGGTATCACCCCTCCTCAGCCAGGCTAGCTTGACTACACTGGCTAGGGGAGCACGGGACCCACGTCTGGGCATACCTGTCCAACTTAAGGCAACAATTGCAAAAAGAATAAGTGATGGACGGAATGCTGAACAATGTCAAACACTCACCCCCAGTACAGAGATCTGGACCTAAATCCATCTTTTTTTGCTTCCCATGCCCTTCAAGTTTAGATCCAACCATATGCAAATCAGTCTTGACCCTGCTCCCCACAGGAACAATTAGCCTGAACTTCCAGGCCTGGTCTTTCCTGGACTGGAAACAAGCAAACTAGGACTGTTTTCCAGTGTCACCCCTCCTCAGCCAGGTTAGCTTGACTCCAGTGGCATGGGGAACAAAGGACCCACGGCTGGGCATACCCGTCCCACTTAGGGCAACAATTGCAAAAAGAGCAAGTGATGGACGGAATGCTGAACAATGTCAAACATTCAACCTAATACAGAGATCTTGGCCTAAATCCATCGATTTTTCTTTCAACCCATGCCATTCCAGTTTGGATCCGGCCATATGCAAATCAGTCTTGACCCTGTTCCCCACAGGAACAGTTCAGCCCGAACTGCCAGGCCAGGTCTTCCCTGGACTGTAAACAAGCCACTGGATTGAAGCTAGCCTGGCTGATGAAGGGTGATACTCTGAAACCGGTCCCAGGATGCTTGTTTCCGGTCCAGGGAGGACCTGCCTTGGCAGTTCGGGCTGGAGTGTTCGCATGGGACAAGTCTGATTTGTATATGGCTGGGTCCTAACTGAGGTGGTGTGGTGGGCAAGAAAACGATGGATTATACCAAGAGCCTTGCACTGGGGGTGAATGTTTGCATTGCTCAGCATTCCGTCCATCATCTCTTCTTTTTGCTTTTGTCGCCCTAAGTGGGAAGTGTATATCCAGATGTGGGCCTGTGCACACTGCGCCTCTGGATTTAGGCTAGCCTGGCTGATTCAGGGTGATACTCTGAAACCGGTCCCAGGATTCTTGTTTCTGGTCCAGGGAAAGCCTGGCTTGACACTTTAGGCTGGACTGTTCCCATAAAAAACAGGGTCATGACTGATTTACATAAGCCTGGTTACAAACTGGGGTAGTGTGGTGGGAAAAAAATTGATTAAACCCCGATCTTTGCAACTTGGGGTGAATGCTTGCATTGCTTAGCATTACATCCATCATCTATTCTTTTTGCCTCAGTCACAACAACAGCACAGCCCCAGTAAAGAATAATAGTAGGCCCTCTCACCAATTCATCCTGATGGTGAATGGTGATAAAGTGTCTCACACGTATTTGTTCTACTGCTTAAAAGCAGACGTTAGATTCCAAACCGCAATGAGAGAAAAGCTTGCATGTAAGCAGCCACCAAAAGATCTCTTGTGCAAAAATGCAGTCCTAAACCATACATCTTGTGAGAAAACAGGGCTGATTGCAGAGGGACCCTGACTTTTTACCCCCATTTTTCACTTTTTGCTGGTGTTTTCCTTACTCTGAAGGTGCCCTGGGTACTGCTAACCAGTCCCAGGGCCTGTGCTGTGTGTAAAATCAGTATGCAAATTAGGCTAATTATAATTGGCTAAGTCAACCTACCTATAAGTCCCTAGTATATAGTAGGGCATGTAGGTTTATGGTCCCCGGCATAGGTGGGGCACCCATAGGTGCACTGCTGAGGTGCCCAGTGCCATTTTAAAGGCAGGCCTGCCTTGCTGGCTGCTTTTACATGCAAATTTGACTTTGGAATTAAAAGCAGTTCCAAAGTCTTAAACTATCTTATTTTTACATATAAATCACCCCTAAGGTGTGCTCTATGTGCCCCTATGACTGGATGCCATGTAACTATAAGCAGGGACCTTTTAAAATAGTTTCATAGGCCCTGGTGAGGTAAAACAGATTAGTTTTCCCTCATTGTAGTGAATGGCCTCCATAGGCCAGAATAGGGTGACTTTATTTTAATTTATAAAGTCCCCTTGAGTGACAGATACCTCAAGTTTGGTATCAAATTAATTGTTATAATAAATCCCACAGCTTACAATTGTTGGATTTAATATAACATGTTCAGGTAAAGAGTTTTAAACTTTACCTGAAAAGTTGCCAACCTCAGCCCTGCACTGTTTTGCTGCTTTGCTCTGATTGGCCAGTCTCCGGCAGCCTGGCCAGGCTGCCTTGATGAGGTGTGAAGCAGCCTGGGCTCAGCCCAAAGGAATCTGCCTGGGAGAGGAGAATTCCCTGAGCTGATGGAGAGGCAGGAAGGGGGAGGGCTGCCAAACTGGTCTTCAAAGGCAGGGAAAGACATTTGGAGCAACCCAGCACCTCCCTCACATCCTGCAAACCCAGACAATTAGGTGCCCCCTTGATTAGATTAGGAGAGGGCAGGAGAGGGGTGTGTTTAGGATTTTTAGCCACACCAGTGTGTGGGCTCAGCCAAATGTAACCTCCAAAAATCACTTTCAGCCATGATGGATTTTTGAGGAATGCTGCTCCCTGGGATTGATTCTTGCTACACTTCCAAGGAAGTGGTCATCACATGGGGAAGGACCAAGCACCTGATTGGAGAACCAGGACTCCCCTGTTTTTCACCAAGAAGCAAGGATAAAACTGGCAGACCTGCACCCACATCTCAGATCCCTACAAGAGTCCAACAAGGAAGAACTACAGAAGAAGAAGGACTGCCCTGCAAGACCCCTGACCTGCAACTGGACACTGCACTCTGGAGGACTGCACCAGCTGCACTCTTGAGCTTCACCACAAGAAGGACTTTGCCTGACTTCAACTGGTTCAAGGAGGGACTCCCTGTTTATTACAGGGGAAAAATTGCTAACCAGAGTGCCCTGCACCAACTCCTGAAGAAACTGCTCAGCTGACCGCTGTGCAGTGGCCATTTTGGAGTTTGCGCCAGGTGCATTCTGGTAGTTGAAGTACGCACCCTCAAGGAGCATCTCAGAGCTTCTGGAAACGTGGGGTGAGCTGTGGCCCTCAAAAGAACCGTAAAAGAACATCTGGAAGAAGATCCATACATTTGGAGAATCTTTGGAGAACTTTTGGAAAAAAGCTCGATAAAGAGACCGACCTGCTGCGGCAACTCTAGCCGGCTTGCCTCAACCGCGACTTGCAGGTTCATTCCAGTGAAGAAAATCTCTGAAAAAGTGACTAAGTCCGAACGTATAAAGTTGACCTGGACCTCTCAGGCAGTGTAGCCGAAGAGGGCTCCAGGGACGTCGGATCGAGATTCAGGTTTGCACCGGTCAAAGGATTTTCACCTCAATAAAATGACTAAGTTCGAAGGTAAAAATCTCCACCAAGGGCTCCCGCTACGCGTTTCCAAGGAAGAGTTCCAGGAGGTCGGATTGGACTGGCGACTTGGTCCCGCTGAAGAAAATCTTCAAGAAAACGACTAAGTCCCAAGGTAAACTTTTGACCAAGGCCTCCCGCGAGCTGTGGCCGAGCAGGGCTCCATCGCGGTCGGCCTCAAACTTTGACTTTGCCCCAGTCGAGGTGCAACTAGATGACCAGATTGGCGCTATTCGTTTCTAAGTGCTAAAACGCATTAAATATTATCGTTTTGGTGTCATTTTAAAGATAAAGATAGAATCTATTTTTATAAATTGGTGTTGAATTTTTATTGTGTTTTGTGTTTTACTCATTTACTGTTTTGTGATTTTTAAATGCTTTACACATATGTCTCCTAAGTTAAGCCTTGTTGCTCGTTGCCAAGCTACCAAGGGTTGAGCTGGGTTTAATTTATTGAGACCTAACTGGACCTAAGTGGAGATTAGTGGCCTATTGCTAAGTGTAGGTACTTACCTGCCCTTACCAATAACCCATTTTCCAACACACCTTCATCAGGCTGGCACCTTTCAAGGCTCAAAATCTATCTTCATTTTAATCACCGACAATGTTTACCAGAACATCTGCCATGGGCCCATTGTCTTTCCTGTGAAAAACAAGAAACTGCAAGGCTCTCAACACATTCAAACTGTGTGATCCTGGGCAAATCAATTTACAAACCTGTTCCTCAGTTTCACTGTGGAAAAAAAAAACAGTTATAAGAACTGCTTGTTTGAAAGCTGGTTAGGTGCACGGAGAATGTATGAGCCTCGACTAAGTCCCTGCAACACCTTCAGTCCCCCCAATCACCCTCCTCCTGATGTTTACTGTTGCTTCTCCTCAACTTCCTCTCCATCTCTTCACCCCTTCTCCATTCCCAACCACTTCCCTTTCCGCTTTCTCCTTGCCTGGCCTGAGTGCCGCTCAGGGAGTTCTAATCCAGTGTTTCCTGCCACTGCCAAGGCTGCGGCCCCGGAAGCTGAAGAGGGATTGGAGCAGGCTGCTGGTGCCGTCGTTCTGTTGCCAAAGGGTTGTGTTCAAGAGCCTGCACCAAAGCACTGTCCCTCAATCCCCAGCAGCCAATGCTGCCAGTGAGTGCATAGTTTTGTGCTTTGGAGTGACAGTGCGGGTGTTACACACAAATGCAATCTAGAGCCTGAGAAATGATTGTCAGATTGAGTGCACTGTATTTTATCAGCATGTGCCTGTTATTGTGTTGCGTTTGCCCTGTCTTATGTGTTAGCTGTACCTTTAGTTGTCAGCAGGAAGGCTGCTGTGCTAACAATAGTGACCATGGTTGGTGTTGGAGGGGCGTCTGTTGTGGTTGCAGTTCCAGTGTGTGTTTACTCTTGCTACTATTCAAACACTGTGTCTGCTTAATCAAGGTGCAATCCTGTGCTGTGGTGTACTGTCATGATGTGTGTGCACACTAACTGCAGTGCTGGTGCCAGTATTGTCTTTTTGTGTGCACACACACATCCTGGCTGCAGTACTAGTAGTGTGTATCTACTTTGGTTTTAGTAGCAGCATGTGCATGTTCTGTGTCTGCAGTGGTAGCAGCGTGCATGTGGCCCCTCTGTTTGCGCTGTTGTTTTTCTTGATCGTCTCGATGACTTTAACGAGGTAATCCTCGAGGGTAATATTTTTTTCTGAAAAAGATTATCCTTTGGTCATAACACACCAAGTTATCCTAACAAATCACTTACGACGTTTTAAATCGAGTGCTATTAGACACAGGTAAAATATGCACAAAAGTAAACATGCAAGTAAATACTATTACAATACAATACAATACAATAGAATAATATCATTTGCATCGTATTGTATACATAATTCCACTTCAAGCCACATACATCCACTCCACTCCAAACCAAAACACATGGGTAAAAGACATTGTCATTGACATCGCCAATAGCTCGAACTCTCAAAAATGCCAGGCCTATTGCATTTCAAATGGATATTGTGAAAATTAGGATCATCAAAGACTGGGAAAAATATAACTTTCTAACCTGTACCATGCAGTCAGCATGCAGCTCTTTGATGGCAGTTCATAGCACAGTGTTAGATGATGATTGTAACTTGGGGAGAGGATGTGACATAACTGCTGGCACTGCCGAGTATGTAGCTGGGGAACCAGGCTCGAGTCTCGGCGCTGGCTCAACATCCTGTGATTCTGGGCAAATCACCTAATCTCCCTGTGCCTCCCAAAAAATGAATGTATCCTTGTGTAATGTAAAGGTGCTCATGTAAAGCGCTCCAATACATTCGGGTTGTGTTGGTGCTATATAAAACTAAAAAAAAAAAAACGTATGTACTGCAGAGTAACAAAAGGATCTCTGTGACAAAGCAGTATCCCACTGAGCATTGGAAATAAAATAGTGTTCTGTGATCTGCATAGTACACGTTCTTTGCAGCAAACATATTAACCCTCTGTGCTACCTTTGGTGAGTCAAAATTGCCACTAGACAAAACTCTGATCCCTCTCCAACAGGTACTTTAATCACCAGAGTTGGCTTGACACTTTTATTGTTGCCTGATAACTGCTGGATATACAAGGAACTCTGCAGTGCAGTGCTTTTGAAACTGCTGCACTGCTACAACGTCGGTCCTCAAGTAACAAAAGCTGTCCCCAACCCTTCTAGCCTCCTGGGAAAAAGCCTGATGCCCGGTCCGACCGATATGAAAAGTCCCACCTTGCCCTGACATCCTGCTGAGGCTTCGCGAATCTCTGATGTATGACACTGCCCCAATTGTAAAGGAAAAATGGTAGGGGAGAAAAGAGCCTGCAGGGACATCTTGCTCAAGATGGTTTGCCCCTATGAATCCCAGTCGAGACAAATGTGGCATGTAATGAGACCACTCTTTCTTTTGTAAGGATTCAATATTTTTTATTTTAGAACAGTGGTTCCCAAACTGTGGTCCGAGGACCACTAGGGGTCCACGAAGCTTCCTCAGCTGTTCTGTTACTGCTTATAAAATGTAATAATATTAACAGGTTAAGTCCTCAGTTTTCTGTAATGACTCACTGGGGGGGGGTCCCCAGATTCCAATAAAGATTCAGTGTGGCTCCTCGGTTTCGAGTACTGATAAAGTAGGGGGTCTACATTAGTCAAAAGTATGGAAACCACTGTTCTAGAAACTTTAAAGGGCAGGCAACAGTCCCCCACTTATCAGAGACTGGGATGGGGTGAGTGAGACGGCTGACCCCCACCCCACTCTGTGATGAGGTGTCAGTGATTGACACTCGGCCATGGGCACTTCAGGGCTTGGAACTGAAGTACCCAGGTGCAAGGCAATCAGCGACCTCCCCCCCCTTGTCAGAAGGGAAGGGCCTCAAGGTGCTTTGCCATGCTGAAGAGGTCACACCCGCAGGTGCTCTGACTTCATCAGCCGTGCATAATTCAACTTAGGCAGCAAGGAGCCTGAGCATTTAGCGCATGTCTAGCTCCTGGATTCCTCACCTGAAAATAAAGAGTGTCCGTCAGACTGACCTTTGTTCAGACTGACAGACACTCTTCGCGATGGCCAAAAGGTGAGGGGGTGTGGCCCCTCAGGCCATTAGGACGGGCCGCTGCTGCCATGAGTGACTTCCTATAAAGGCAATTTGTGTGGTGACTGATTACAAAGCATCTGCTACAGTGCAAGATGAAGGTGGCAGTCAATATGAAAAATCACTGACCACTTTTCAACCCCACCTTTGTACATTATCCCTTATTTATTAAAGCGTTCTTTTGCATGATAGCGGTCTGTCCTAGTGGAGAGTGTTGTTTCGAGCATATTTACAACTGACTAACAATATGGAATATCGGTGGTTGGCGTACCTGTGGCGTGGTAGATGTGTGTGTGACAGGAGGCGCTTGCTGTTGTGAGCACGGTGATAGCTTCTTCCAGGGCCTAAATACAACATCTCTCATTTTTAGGGTCGAGCCTGCGTTGCATGCGCTCGCGCATGCGTATCGCAGCAAGACGCTTTAGTGTTTAGAAAAGGGCTCGGAGCCCTGTCGACGTCACGTCAGTGTTTTTGATTGGTTAGTGGGCTTGGCTAATAAAATCTGCTTGCTTTCATTAGTGGAAGGCATGCATACGTCATGCCTTTTCCGGTGGCTAGCCCTCCTCGAGCGCATCGACCAAGTACAGAAAACATGCGAGGCTCGCTGTTTTCTATCCGGCTCGTGGACTACTTTTTCTCTAATTTACTAGCGCGATTTCACTTGGCAGAAGTCGAGCGCTTTACATAGTTAATTGCACTTTTTTGGGTTATGTACATAAATGCACTTTTGCCGATAGCTGAAAAGTCGGGTTAGGAGTTTACAACGCGATCAGCTCTTACATGAGCAAACGCGAGACCCGTTGCATTGCAAATGCTTGTTCTGGATGTGTGTGCCACAGTCTGTAAGAAGTGTCCTGCTGAGAGTCTGTGGGTGTCATTCGTTCTCGGATACTTCTACAAGAGCGTGAGTCATCCTCTTCAGCCAGATCGACAACCAACGCAACAACAGAGAGGGGTGAACTCGAAAACCCCTTTCCTCCTTAATTATTCTGAAATTCATCCAGGAGGTGGAGAAGCCTGATGAGGAACACTGTTTTTCACATGGCACTGATAGATGATTTCCTGTTTGTTATTACTGCAAAGTGTCACGTGTAATGTGTACACTGCAATGTGTCTGTAGTCTGGTATAATGCTAGTAAAACTGCAAAGCGCCCTGACGTAGAAAATGCCGTAGTTCCCGCGATACAAAAATTAAAAAGCATGTAGACCAACCAACCTAGTAAAGGAGGAGCCGGAGGCCAGTGATTGCAAAGCGGCGGCGCTAAGGGAGGGAGCACTTTGTACCGTGGAAGAGAGTGGGCAAATATGTGGAGGTAGTGGACTGATGGAAAGTGGAGGGAAAAACACTGCTTGCAAGCGGAGGGAATCATTACTGATGAGAAGAGAGTGGATTGTGAATGTTGGAAAGAGAGTGGATCGTGACACGCAGTGAAGAAAGGGGAGCAGGCTTTACCTGGGAGAGGAGGCACTGCCGGTGTGAAGGAGCTACAGGGAGGAGAGCGCTTTCTGGGTCTCTTACCCTCTCTGTCCTTTGCCAGAAATTGAGAGAGAACTGGAGCCATGTGAGGTTTTAAGAGCAGGCCGGAAATGGATACATGGGGTGGGACACAGACAGGGAAGTAATGAATTCTGAGTCATGTCTCCTTAAAAGTACAAGTCTGAATGTTTATTGAGGCTCACAGCAAGAGATGAACAGCTATCAGTTTCCATGGTCAGCTAAACTGGCTCCCAACAAGACTCAGTCATAGGCTAACATTCCAGCCCCAACTTGTTTCCAGATTGTACGCAATGCAGCATTCTTGAACATAACAGAGTTATGACAATAATACTGAGAGTGGAAGGAAAAACAAATAGACTATGCAGATTCAGCGAGGAGGAATGGCAGAGCATAGGCAGATGGACTGAGCCTAGCAGGAAAAAGGGAGGAAGTGAAGAGAGTCTACAAAGCACAGTTTCCTATTGGGTGGATTTCAAGATCTGTGGGGCTGTGTTGTAGCCTGAAAGCAAGGGCCCTTGCTTCAGTTTTGGGAAACATACAGCTATAAAAATAGCACTAATGGTTGCTAATCAAAGCCCTACACATAAAAAAGTTGCATACACAATTATCCAATAAAAATTGGTACTCATTTTATTGACCTCCGAAGGATGAAAGTCAGAGTTGACGCTGCTAGGATTCAGATTTCTGGCAGGTGTGAACATGAGCTGCTGCACCTAACAGGTAACCTGTACAGTCATTTCCCCTGCCCTGTGATGGAGCTCTCTGCATCGTGCAAATGTTGGTACACACTCAGGTTCAGACTGTGCTCACCCCGATGAATCTTTAGTTGTAACTGAGGCTGACATCACAATCAATACATTTCGATAACGTGAAGCATATTAGGCCTCACAAAGATGACTGAGAGTATTGCATTTGCAAACTGGTAAGGTTTATTAAAGGATTAGCAAAGTTACACATTCAAATCTTCAAATTAGTTCTATTTCAATAGAAAATCAATGCATTAGTGAGTAGGTACTCACAAACATTTTCCCAGTGGCCACGAAGTTTGGTCAGTGATGTGACAGAGGGCGGCATTGATGTCAGCAGGGTGGCGGTCAGGGTTTGGGAGTAAAATGGGTTTAGGGGACGCATAGTATAAGTTCTGAATTGTGCAACGTGAAACAAAAAACTTGGGATTAATCCCATGATTGTAGGCATTTTATTTTATTTCACTTTCCTTCCTTTTTTATTATTGCATATGAGGATTTCGAAATACATGACTTCATGATGCGTGCTGTATAAAACCTTCTCCTGTGTTTGATTTAATAAACCATAACGTTATGCAAATATAATATAAACCCCGGGTACCCAATACTGCACACAACTGACTTGCCCCTTGCAGACTTTATCATATTTGTACGCTTTTGTTGCAAGATGTCTTAAAAAATAAAGTTATTTCTAAATACAAGCTGTTTATTTGACTTAAATTAACCTTTCAATACATGTTTGTCTGATTATTTAACATCTTTTTCATGTTCCTACTGAGTCAGTCCAGTGCTGCTGCTGCCTAGGGGGCCGCATTGTAAAGGTCAGGAGGGCCGCATGCAGCCCCAGGTCCTACTTTGAGTATCACTGTGTTAGTCAATGTATTTCAAAGCAATTCAAAATCATATATACAAAGACAAACTGTTATAAAGTTGTCTCAAATAAATCAGAGAAAAATCTGTTTCATGTTAAAGAGAAATATTTACACTGCTAAGTTAGGGGGGGAGAAGAGGGAATTGATGAGAAGTCAGGGTGAAGGTTTCAGCATAAAAGCCTCTGAAAGGCAGAAGAAAACATCTGCTCACAAGCAAATGGGAGGGGAATTATCTAAGATTTAGGTAAAGATTATTCTAACAAGAAGAGAAAGGTATCTGCACTAAGTCTACATCTTATTTGTTTAAATTGTTATTTTTTTAACAAGTTGCTACACCTACACATGGTTCCTAGGAGGGGAATCAATTGGGTTTGAGGAACAGAAAGAAAAAGTTTCTTCACCAGCATAAACACAGTGCCAGCTGTCAAAATGCCCTTCAGACTCCCCTTATCTGCAACCATGGGATACATTTGGTTTGATTTGAACCGTACTAGGCAGGTGCTCATTAACGCATACTATAAGAATTTTATAAAATAAATGTTCACATAAGAAAAGAGAAAACAAATGATACATCGTTCAAAGTTGCTGGTACAGTTTTTCTACTGAAAGGGAAAAAGAAGATGCACGAGAGGAGATATAACTGCCTAACATTGGTAATTTTAAAATCTAGTCAGTTAAATGTGCAAAATGCGCAGTAAATACATTTGTGTGTTGCATGTTAATATTGTTATGTGCGCAAAAACATGCAGTCATGAAAAATCTCTATGACCTGCATCCCCACCTGTGAGTACCTGGAATCTCATCTTCTTTTTGGATTTTGGTTCCAACCCACAGCTAATCTATGATATGCTATTCACAAATTTATGCCGGTATCCTTTTTTGCCATTTTATTTAGCACAAGCTCGACCTGAAGGTGATGGAGAGCTTTAGATGAGCGCCAGTTACGTTATACAAAGACACAAGACCCCACCTAAGGCTAAACATTGGCTTCCTATCACAAGTTTATGAATTTATCGTCTATTTTTTAAAAGTTTTATTTAGCACAAACTTGATGGTATTGGAGCGCTTTACATGAGCACCATTTACATTACACAAGGACGCATTCATATTGTTTTTAGGCATAGGAAGATTAAGTAATTTGCCCAGAATCACAGGATGTTGAGCTGATGCTGAGACTCAAACCTGGTTCCCAAGTTTTACAGTCCGTATCTCTGGCTGTTACACCATATCCTTTCCTTTGTGGTGGCATCACACTGTTGTTTTTGATAGTCATGATGTGACCAGGTTTTTTATCTGTGTCACAAGACTTGAGGCCTACCGGTTCAGATCCAAGATTCCCCTATAGACTTTAGAACTGCTGCATACAGGGATAGTTTTGAAATGTTATATACTTGAATTAGACTTGGGATTTTGTCAACTTGATTTATCCATTTTGATAGTCGGTGTCATTGCTACATAATTATGTATTTACAACATTCGCCACATAATCCATCAGCTGCATAATTTGCAGATTTCAACAAAGAATACATTTTTGTTTCTAGATCACATGGATCACAGGTTTCTAAAAAGTGCCACAGGTTGCACTACAGCAGCAGACCTTTTGCAAACATTAACTGGTCACCTTTCAGATAGTGGTTGCTGAATTCAAGTGGTATACTCGTATTAATGAGTTGAAGCGTCGCAAAATGACAAAACAGGAAAATAATACTGCCACGGAATTTGCAACGTTATGCCGCTTAATGTGCCTTCAATTGACAGATATGTTTACCCTTGCCGCATAATTCCAGTTGCCCTGATGAGCTAGGGACAGGGAAGGACTAGCGAGCCATGTTATAAAATGTGGACCCTGCAAGAGGTGAGGGTCACTTGGGACTCCGACGCCCCCTGTGCAGCTCCTCAAGGAGAAGGCCTGCTGTCTTTCCTTGGCAGCGCCAAGTTAGTTACACCGGCTCTGTCTCCCGAACCTGCCCGCGCGCTGCCGGTGCCAGAGGACACCAAAGCCCGCGTGCGAGGGGCCCGGCTGCGAGACAGGGTCCTTTTCATTATGCACGCGCCAGCGAGGGTCAGTAAATAACGGCTTAGTCCCAACACAAGGTGCGTGCAGAAAATACCAGTTCGAGCACAAAAAATGTATTAAGATTAAAAGGAAATGCGACGATGGCAGTTTCTGAGAAAGTCGCTTCCTGGCGATTCCATCTGTGAGAAAGTGCGCATGCTGGAGGGGCGGGGCGGAAGGGACTAGGATAGCACGCTACAACGCAACGCAGCAAAGGTCCCACTGAGCTCGCAATGCCATCTTCAGGAAACAACAATGGATCCTATGTTTCGAATGTGAACAATTACCATACATCTAGCACAACGTTAAACTCACAAGAACGCATAAAACAATGCAAATTCCGGGTACAGATGCTAAGTCAAATGAAGCCGAAGTTGCCTGTTTGCGGGTCATACATGTGGGAACTTTCCCAAACTTGCCGGAGCGTGTGCAAAAACATCTCACTTGCATCCGCAAACACGTGAGAATCATCAAATTGATTTTCAGGAGAAGGGCCTTTTAGGGACACCTCAAATTCATGGGGTACTTCATTGTTAAACAATGTTATTTGTTATGGTCTGGCTTGAAAGTGCAGCTGTCCCCAGGAAATTTCGACAGGAGAGGGGCTTTGGCTCTAACCACTTGTTGTATGCCAGGATACATGTTTTGATAGGGGAGAAGTTGTGTGCTTGCACAAAAAGTGCTTGCCCTCCACACAAATGTGATTATTTTGTTTATTTATCCAGCTGCCTTAGCTTGAACTTTCAAGGGCATACACATGACATTGTAATGCTATTAAAGGGTCTTAGTTAACTAGATAATTGATCCTATTTTTCTCTGGCAGAAGCACAGATGGGAGAAGGGCTGTCATTAATTCCTGTGCTATTTAATTGTAATGCTTCAAATTAGCATACACCGTTCATTTAAAGCCAGACCTATTGGCATGTTTAATGCTTGTTTAACTTGCAAGTGGCCCAGGCCTATGTGGAGTTTTGAGCGGGCCTGCTCTGCGATTGATAGAGTGAACCTAAACTGATTCACAATTTCATTCACTGATACATGCACGCCTGTGGGCTATAGGATATCATTAATCATAACATGCTCTGTTATATTTTGAAAACGAATGTATGACCACACAATGTTGAAGTTCGTTAGAACTCAGGGCCTGATGTACCTACTGCTAGTGGCAAAGTAGTCGCTGTGAAAAACCAGCACCTTCTTTGTGACCAGACCTTCGCTTTGCCCAGCAATGGATGTACAAATGAGATTCAACGCAAAATGGCCATTCGGTAGGATTTACAGAATTCTGCTCGGTTAATATTCATTGGGAAGGTTTCTGTTTGCATATTCAATCGAAAGGGCTGCGTGTGCCCGGATCAGTGCTAAATTTGAGCAAGTAGTTGCTGGTGACGCCATCACCACCTATTCTTGGGGACTGGCACTTATTTTTCATGATCAGACATTTCCAGAGAGCAAAAGAGCGAAAAAAACACAAAGAGGAAAGAAGGAGAACTAGAAACACGGGGAAACTATCGCAAAGGGATAAAGGAGAAACCTGCAAGAGTGATTTAAAGGGACAAGGACTGTCTGGCAGTGGATTACAGAGACCTGCGGTGCATTGAATAGCACAGACCGCAGGCTTTTGAGCAGAGCTTTAGGCACCGGCATTTATGCTTTTACAAATTAAGCATTGGCTGCAGTGGAGGCCTACAAGAGACAACAGACGTCTATTCTTTCTTTTGCATTTGCTACATTTTTACTGCACTCCTTTTGGTACATGTGACTTCATGGTTTTGTGGTCGCAGAGCCTGTGTTTTGCAAACTGCAGCCTTTATGGCTGCAAGGCCATTTAATTCATAGGGCATTCAGCTGTTTAAGTTCACTAAACCTTAGGCTCATGAGAATAAATTGTACATATAACATCCGGAAAATAAAAGTGATAATGTGATGTTATTAGCACTACCAAAAGTCCATCCTTCAATAATCGAAACCTATCTGGAATTTGTGGAGAATAAAACAGTCCCTGCCAGTCATTACCGTTCTTCTCCTTCTGCAGCAAAGTTCTCAGAAACATTCCCTTTAGTTAAAGGGAGGCATGTGGTGTTACTGCTGCAGCTCCTTGAAAGCACAGGAAAAGGATACAGTGCTATAGAGAAGAAAAATGACAAGGTAATCTGATTACTGGACATTTCCCCCCTTTATTATCAGGATTTCTAGTGGGACCATCACATTATGGCCCATATTTATACTTTTTTTGCGCCGCATTAGCGTCACTTTTTAACGCAAAAGCGGCACAAACTTACCAAATACAATTGTATTTTGGAAGTTTGCGCCGCTTTTGCGTAAAAAAATGAAGCAAATGCAGCGCTATGTGTCCACAGAGAAGAGTGGATTCTATGACCCGTATAATAAGTGGGCCGGATGGGGGAGAGGTATTGACCATTCTTGGAAAGTACTGACACCAGGAGGTGACATATTTATCATCTGAAGTGAATACCTCCTATTCTGAATTTTCCTTGTGAAATTGAGCAAATGCATGAACAATTTGTTGCTTTCTGCACCAATTGACTTTCTGAAGCAATTTCATTATGTAGGGGAATTTACCACATTTCATCATCCTGAAATTCACAAGAGGAAAATTGTGGGGAGCAGTATTGAAAGCAAAGTTCAGAATTCAGATAACTGTGCAAACAAGATTTAGAAAAGGAATTGGAATTTAACAGCTCATTATTTAAACTTGACCTAATTTATTATGTACAGTACTTCGATCTACAACTCTTCTAGCATCGTGATTGGCTAAGTAACTAAGGCCAATATTTATGAAAAATGAAGCACAACTGCGCTAGCGCAGTTGTACATCAATTTTTTTAACACGCGCTAACGTCATTCCCTAGCGTCATCCATGCTCCATATTTAAGAAATAACGCATGATGGCGCTAAGGAATGGTTAGTGTAAAAAAATTACGTTAATTATTGCGTCATGCAGTAAGTAAAAATGACGCTAATGCTGCAAAAGTGGCGCTAAACCATTTTGCGGCACGTATTTATGTCCCAAAATGGGTTAGCGCCATTTTTTACCACATTAGCCTCAAAACAAACAGGAAAAATTGGAATTGAAAGACAACATGGAGTTTGCAGGCCAGGAGAGATCCCAGGGAGACCCCCAATCACCCAAGTACCAGCCAGGAGGGTCCAGAAAAGTCCCAGGAGAAGGAGAAGAGGAAGTGCAAGTATCGATTTAGTGAGGAGGAGCATGACATCCTGGTCAGAGAGGTGACAGAGCACAAACACAAGCTCTTCGTCACCTCCAAATTGCAGACGGTAGGAGGGACGCAATATGGCAGGCAATAGTGGACAACGTCAACAGCGTGGCAGAGGTGAAGAGGACTGTCACGGAGTGCAAGATGCACTGGCACGATTGGAAGCCCAAGACTAAGGAGAAACTGACCAGGAACCGAAAGGCAACACTGCAGACTGGAGGTGGAAGTCCTGCACCACAGGAGGAGCTGCATGAGATGGTTGCAGCGGTTATCCTGGAGGAGCGAGTCACGGGAATCGCAGGACAGGACAGCGCAGACTTCCAAGAACCACCAGAAATTCAGGGTAAGTTACAGGGGGGTGGTATCTGGAATTCCACAAATGGTAGAAGGGGAAGGCACATACGGCACACTCAATGCATGCTAAAGGGTTGCATCGGGACACGTAGGCCCTGAACCAAAACGTGTCATCCCCATCCAAACCACACATGTACTGACGCTTTGGTTGTGCAGTGCACTCCAACATATACACAACTTGGACATAAGCCACTCATTATGGCTATACTACACCATGTAAATATGCAGTACATTGCCTGGAAGGGACACGCAAATAGTGTGGCTGTGGCTGTGCCATGACAACACCCACTGTATATTGTCAAAGCCCCTGTACCTACACAACGTAGACATCACAGACTAGGGCTGAAGTCATTACCACCCCAGGGGTGGTTTCAGGGTGGTGTAACTGGCCAAAATGCTTCCCTTCCTCCTTGTTGCATTGCCCTTCTCATGTGTGCTGCATCTTGCAGCACACATTGAAATGCCACCTCAGCAAAAATAGCTTGTACATGTGCAGGAAGGGACACCTCCCTGCACATAAACAAATTATCTCCTCAAGGCAGGTATCCCTTCATCATGCTGCAACAATGCCTGTGTTGGTGCAGGGAGAACAAATTTGTGCAGGCGCAGGGGGAATTGCAACACATTTTGCTACTTCACTGAGCAGTGCCACTTGAGAAAAAAAGTCTGCCCTGAAGCCTGAAATCTGTGGAACACAACCCACACAGGGTGAACCCACAACAATCCAGACACAACTATATGCTCCATATGGGAACAGGCACAAAAGAAAACACATGGAGCATGTCTGTGAACACAATGTGTGCAGCTGTACAATTAGCTGTAATTTCACCATCTGACAAGATAGAGGGCCGGAATTAACAGAAAATGATGGTGCGTGGCGCTGCGCCAAATTTGGCAGCGTCACGCACCGTCATTTTCAAAACACAGGGATGCAGCATATTTAAAAGAATACAGCGCAGCCCTGTGTTTCCCCCTGCACCAGCGCTAAATTAGCTGAAGTGCACCAACACAGACACCCTTGCACCATAGTGCAAGGATGGCTGCCTTGCGGGGGAGATCGTTTGTGTGCAGGAATGAACACTTTCCTGCACAACAATCTTAAACTGTGATTTGCTGTTTAGACAAAGCAAAAAATGAGAAGAAATGAAAGCACTTCTCTTTGTTTTGCCATGCTAACGCCACCCCTGTGGTGGCGTTAGATTTTGGCACTGCCTCTGGTTTACAAAAACTCATAAATCTGAGTCAACGTCAAAATGCAAAGGGTGTTGCTGTGGCATTCCCACTTCAACACCCATTGCACGTACCTTCCATGCAAAGTGCTGCATGTGAAGGGGCTGTATTTATAAGGTGACATTAAGCCACAAAAAGTGGCTCAAAGCCACCAAATTTGTCTTAAAGCCACCTTGTAAATACGACGCAAAGCATTGTGCTACCAGAGCGTCACCAAAAGTGTACACCAAGGTGGCGCTCAGGGCACCTAAATATGCCCCAAAATACCTTGTGAGCTTGACCCATTTATGATGCACAATGATGCACATAATGTACAACTACAACCTTGGGTCAGTAACATGTCACTGAGCCTCCAGTAGCAAATACATGATGTGCAATGTCAACAGCCACAACAATCTAAGATTGACTTTACACTATCTCATTGCAGAGGATGATGGCTTACTTTCTGCCCAGCTGCCTGTCCTGGCTTTTAAGGATGACATGGATGACCAGCTACCAACCATTAATGAAGAGACTCTCTAGGATGTGATACGATCCCTCCAGACACCACCTCCAGTCGCAAGGAGGACACACAGCACTACGGGGCCTCCACATGAACCACCCAGCTACCAACACACACCACTAGCCAGTACTGACACAGCCCTGGACTCCGAGGGCTCATAGATCACCTTTCAGAGGACAGTGGTAGGAGTTCAGCAGTAGCTGGCCAAGCAGGTGCGGTGGGGATGGAGATGATGACAGCCAGCCTAGAGGGAGTGCAGAGGTGCCTCAGTCCAATAAGGACAACTCAGCTGCCATCAGAGACACCCACTTCCTGCTACGTGGACTCCAGCAGTCCCTGTCCGACATAGCTGCTGTCATGAGGCAGAGGCTACAACAATTGCCCTCCCAAACTTGCAGCAGCATGACAGACAACATGCTGGGGGCTATGCAGAATACCCTGGAGTCCAGACACCGGGAAGTGGCCTCCCTCAGGGAAAACATGGCTGCCTACCATCATGATGAAAATTAAGCAGTTCCTCCTTGCTGCAGTGATGCCTTATGTGTTCCCACAAATGGCAGCTGCCAGGACCTTTGACTCCACATCTCTACCCCCTGATGTGAGTGTGCCCCCCTCTACAACAGTTCGACTCATGGCACAGGAGGCACCACACCCATCACAGGATGAAGATGTGGAAAGAATAACATTCATAAGGAAAACCACCTGGTAGCACCAGTCTGGGACGCATTGACAGTATCTCCTTAGTTCTGGGCTTAAGATCATGCCAGTGTTGTGACATTAGGAAATGTGCTCTCTTCACCCAACTACTGTCCACTTGTCTGCGATGTACTGTCATTGTCTCCATTCTTACCAATTTGCAACTTTTAACCTCCTCACTAATGCATACTTCTCATAACCGTGTGTCATGACATATCCCTCACCCCTGGACTCTGACTGTGCTACATATGGTTAGCGTTCACTCATGGGGTCTGTGAACTGGACATTGTATAGCATTTGAAAATACACTTGCACCTGTAAATAAAGCACCTTGTATACATGTAGCATATCTACATTTACTGCGATCCATCTACTCAGCTAAATGATTGCATTGTGTGAATCCATGTCAATGAGTACAGAACATCATTACATGAGTGCATTACTGTCAGACAAAAAGACACACACTAGGATCCTAACGTGAGAAAGATGAATTATGGTGTTGTCGGCTACAACCAACTTACTGAGTATTCTATACAAATATTGAACAGATATCCTTTGTAGTTGACATACGGCATGTATGGCTCAGAACCAAGTCAATGGTAATTTACCCAGATGGGAGTACCAGTACAAGTAATTTTTTTGACACAGAAGAGAGAGGCTAACCATTTCAGTGATGGCCACCTGTCAGTGTTGCAGTATACAGTTCCAAATTTGCCTGTTGTCAGATGTGTCACACTTGGCAACAATGAAACTGCAGACCCCACCAATGACAGTTGAAGTTCCATACTTACCTGTCCAAGATAAAGTATGCATACGCATTGTGAATGGCTGGAATAGTGGCTGGCAAATTATGGACTAGTTGATTTTATTTAGCAGCCAATCTGACAGCTCCTTGGTCATAGGGGATGCACGTGGTAATCCTTGGAAATCAAGACAGTAAGCATACCCTAGGCCATTCCTCCAACTTGGCCAGTGCACACATGAGAACCCCCAGACACTCAATCAACATGGAAAACAAATGTTTTATACAACCAGGATTTATTGTAAAATATAAATAACTATATACCTAATACTCTCCTAAAAACTACCCTACACTAAACTAACCTAAACTAACTTAACTTACAATTATGCCTATCTAACCTATTCTAAAATTATCTTACACATGTAACACCACACTCTAAACATTGTCCCACCCCCTATTAAGAGACAAGATACAAGTACGACAACATAAACTATGACTACACATGTACTAACTTAACCTATGGCCTAAACAAATATATATTTTATTTCTTTACACAAATACCCCAACATGAACCCCACTTCAACCCCACCAATAAGAAAATTACTAAACCCCCCCAACTATACTTAATCTAACCTATGCCTACCCTACACTACTACACTAACCTAAAACTACCCATCTAAAACTCAATCTAAAACGATTTACAACACTAAAAGGGAGAGGGAAGGAACAGGGAGGGTGTGGCACCAGCATTTGACATTTTCTTCAAATTGTTTTAATGTACTTTACAATTTTCTTACTGTCCACACTCTCCTTCTTCAACTTGTCCAGACTGGCCACCATGGTGGCCATGTCCTGTCTCATGTCCCATTCGAACTCGGTGCTCATGACCGCAGCAGGTGTCTGCACAGGTGCCTGAGCTCTTATGGGTACAGCAGATGTGGAGGGGCTCGAACTCGCAGAGGCCCCCTGCACCTCTGATGTTTTCCCCAAATTGTCCTTTTTCTTCTTCGGCTGCTGTGGATGTCCCCCATGTGCGAATGCACTACATTCATCTGTGGCCTTTTCCTTGTGGAACCTCCTTTCCATCCTGTGTTATCCGGCATCCACTTTCAATATGTGCCTATACCTTTCAAACCTTTTGTGGTATGCATGCTGTTGCTCTGGTGTCATATTGGCAGCTGAAAATGAGGAGAATCAAGCATTACATACAACATTGGGTGGAGGTAGAACAGACATATACTGTACACTGCATCTGCAGATGTCACATGCAGTCCAAAATACATTCCTCAACAATGACTTACTCCTCATCTATGACTAATTCCCAACAGCCATGTACGGTATCATGTACATGTCACTGGGATGACGGCTATCCATTGTTGACCATCAGGGCCCAGAGGTGACTGGGCTAATTTGTCCTTGATCAACATTTGTGTTAATAAACTTGTGAGGATCACGTTCCCCAACAAGTCTGGATTTCCTGTGTCCTTGTCCATAACAGGGGCCTTGTATGCAATCCACCACTTTGACACCCCTGGTGGAACATCAAGGCTTGCCCAGCCATCATGGATGCAAGGTGGGGGGCATCTGATAGGGGGCTGGAAACTTCCCACCGGCTATTCTAAGGTTTGGTAAAGCATATTTCATGTGTCCTGATTATATACCCGGTCTGAGCACACAAGGGGCACACTATTGCTCATAATGTGCCCACGTGTACAACTAATGCAATGTACCCAGAAAGATTGGGCAAAGCCTGACCAGCACATCAAAGGTGTCTAGACCATACAGAACTAATGCCCCCTACCCTGTGCTATGTTGTCCTGAATGTGTAAAACAGCACACGCATGGTGGGTGTGTGGGTGCCATTAGAGCCACAGTGAGTTTGGCACTGCACTGGGTGCTGCTATAGTATTCTTATATATTGAACATCATGAGCATATGCATGTCATACATCATCAAAGTACCAGGTACACACTCAGCATTCACATCATATGCACGTGTGATGTGACCTACATCACTGACAATTATCATGGTGGCAGGACCATGTTGGGAATTCTATCTTGGGACAATTCACAGACTTTTCCCACAACCATCTGGAGCTGATTTGTCTCCTAATTGTGTACACTACTGACTGTTGTCCAGCACTATATGGGTCCTTGCAGTATTACAGCCTCAGTTTATATCTGAAGGGTACTGAGGCACCTGTGGTGCAAGTGTCTCCTACATAAAGCCCCTAAAGATCTCTATACATAACTTACATCTGTACCGTCTTGTGAGTAAGTGTAAGCTATGTGTGTCACACAGTGCTGTCAATAGTGTTGTAACAAAGTTGTTGTCAACAGGCATGCTATTTACATAAACAGCTGCTCTGACACCTATCATGATGAATATGCGGCCAAGCATTCCATTTCCTAATATCCACAATTCTATACCAACACACGTTTCCCCTTGTGCTACAACCAAGCCATTCTCAAAGCTCAACATCTCAACAGACATGATGTCACCATCCTAACTCCAATGATATCATACACATGGGTCAGGCAAAACTATTATTCATAGCATTCCACACATAAGGCTGACTCACACCAACCCCTGGATTGGCACACATGGCGTACAAGGTAACACTGGGTGCATCGGGTCTTCAAATCTGGCGACCTCGCCAAGGGTGCGGGGTGGAGATTCACCTGCAATACATGAATGGAAAACATTGCTTAGTGATATTTGTACATTTCAGTTAATGGATGATATTGTTTACTATCAACCTGTTAGGCTGAGTAAGCAAGTCAACCTAGTGGTAGATCAGACCAACTGACAAACATCTATGATCAGTCAATCACACATAGGGGGGCCGGGGATGCGGGAGCGCCGCCAACAGGCTGGCCGTGCCCCGCAGGGCATTCTGACCGTGGCGGTTTGGCCGCGGTCGGACAAGGAAAACCGGCGGTCTCCCGCCGGTTTTCCGCTGCCCTGGGAATCCCCCATGGCGGCGCAGCTTGCTGTGCCGCCATGGGGGATTCCGACCCCCTCACCGCCATCCTGGGTGTCGTGGGGCCCCTGGGGGCCCCTGCAGTGCCCATGCCAATGGCATGGGCACTGCAGGGGCCCCCGTAAGAGGGCCCCACTTTGTATTTCAGTGTCTGCTTTGCAGACACTGAAATACGCGACGGGTGCCACTGCACCCGTCGCACATACCCACTCCGCCGGCTCCATTCGGAGCCGGCTTCCTCGTGGGGAGGGGTTTCCCGCTGGGCTGGCGGGCGGCCTTCTGGCGGTCGCCCGCCAGCCCAGCGGGAAAGCCAGAATGGCCTCCGCGGTCTTTCGACCGCGGAGCGGCCATTTGGCGGCTCCCTCCAGGCGGGCGGCTCCCGCCGCCCGCGGGGGTCGGAATGACCCCCATAGTCTCAGATAATGGAGACCCAGACACCTACAAACCATCACTTTCCCAGACACTCCTGTGGTGCTTTTCACTGCATCACATATACACATGGCATTGCCATGCAGGTGTTTGTTAGCTTTACACCTCCATGACCATATGGAACTGCATGGCACTGTATACTGCATCTGAGGGGCATGTGATGATTGTTGCAGTGGCCATCCCATTGTGACACCCATGGGTTTTGAGCCTGCCCCAGATGTTGAAGACATGTACCTCATGGTCACAGAAAACTGATGAACAACTAGCCCAGGGGTTGTGTGAGTATTCCAAAGTGTTGAGGAATGCTTTGATTTGTAGTTACTAATATGTGTGTGTGCCATCACAAGGCACACACATGAGCAATAATGCCATGGGAGTTTACTTATGTTTATTTAGTTGCACCTACTTGCACATTGACTGACTGAAATTACGGATGTATTGCCAATACTGTGTGGCCAGCCATCGTTGGCATGGTATACCATTTTTTGTCCAGGAAGGGATAAGAACTTGCGCATAGACATATGCCTCAACACAGACACTCTTGCTCTGTGGTCCAAGGATGCATGTGTTGGTGCAGGTTTCTCAGTAATGTGCCAGTGATGGTGCAGATGCAGGGCAACCCCATACTGTCAGTAAGATGTGGCAGGCCTGTGGTACTAAATCAACAAGTGTGTGGGGTAAAAGACATAGGGGGGACATTACAACATTGGCGGTAAAAGCCGCTTGCCGCCATGCAGAAGACCGCCAACACACTGCTGCGGCCGCGGAATTCCGCCACAGCTATTATGACCCACATCTCGGAATCCATCAAAATCCAGACACCCACACAAGTCCGCCACACCAAAGGTCTGTGATAAACTGGCGAAAAGAAAACCTCCACCGTCACGCCAACAGAAATACGCCCACACTATCACGACACACGAATCCACGCGGCGGTCTTTCAACCGCGGTATTCCATTGGCGTACACACCGCCGTGCTCAAAATACACACACTCTTACAAAACACTACCACATTGGACAATTCCAAATACACACACCTGATACACACACCACTCCCACACACCCAATACACTATAAAACACACACCCACATCACCCACAAACCCCTATGAGCACTATTACAGAGAGAAGGCCAGAGAGAGACAACACCATCCACAAATTAGCATCCACAGGCACACAACACCATCACCCACACAACTTCCACGCACAAAACACCACACACCACTACATATCACCACACTTATCACCACACACACCACCCCACACATCACCTACACCACCCCATGGCACGGCAAAGACACCCCAGGTTCTCGGAGGAGGAGCTCAGGGTCATGGTAATCGTCTGGGTAGAGCCACAGCTATTTGGAGCACAGGTGCAGCACACCTCAATTGCAAGGAAGATGGAGCTATGGCAAAGAATAGTCGACAGGGTCAACGCAGTGGGACAACACCCAAGAAATCGGGAGGACATCAGGAAGAGGTGGAACGACCTACGGGGGAAGGTGCGTTCCGTGGTCTCAAGACACCACCAGGCGGTTCTGCGGACTGGCGGTGGACCCCCACCTCCTCCCCCACAACTAACAACATGGGAGGAGTAGGTCCTGGCGATTCTGCATCCTGAGGGCCTCGCAGGAGTCGGTGGAGGAGTGGACTCTGGTAAGTCAAACCTTTAACTACCATATCCTCCACCCTACCTGCATGCTATCACATACCCCCACCCTCGCCCCCACCCCTATCACTCCAACTCCTCACAAATGTACCAATATCACAAACCACCCATCCCAACACCAAGCCCTGCATGCAACACCAACGCATGGACACCCATCACTAAAGCATGCCCACTGCACATACCCATACAACCCCCTAAACCATCATCACACAAGCCCCCACACAGGAATGCCAGCACTGGGGTACACGGTCACCCACCCATTGCACACCATGACACACACAGATGCAATAATCATGCCTTTCCACCCCTGCAGGACCACTACGCAACGTCACCAGACAGGAGGGTCCAGACATCTCCACTCCACCCACAGAAGAGGCCCACAGTGATGACAGCACCTCTGTCCACCTGGATCTAGATGACCAGCCCGGACCATCGGGGGCCTCGGGACAGTCGGTTCCCCTCACACAGGCACAGGCCACCACAGACCTTCCCCCCTCTGGAAACACCAGCACAGCACCCACCCAGCGGGCCCATACCTCCGTCCCCAGGACACGTCAATCAGCTGTGTCCCCCCCACTACAGGGAACCCAGGATAACCCACCACCGCAACAACAACAGGGTCCTGGGGGCAGTGGCAGTGGGCACACGGTCCAGGGACGGAGGCCCAGGAACACAGGGGAACTGGGAGGGCTGCTGTGCGACAGGGGGCGGACAGGCCAAGGGAACCCACTATCCACAAGGCCCTCTCCTCCATCATGGGAGCCTACCACCACTCCCAGGAGACAATGGCAATGGTACTGGCCAAGTTTCAGGAGACCCAGCGCATGCAGGAGGAACAGTATTTGGGGTTCAGGGAGGAACTCAGAACCATCAGCTCCGCCCTGGGCACCATCGTAGGGGTGCTGAAGGAACTACTCAACACCAGGAGGGACACTGTGGCAATACAAGGGGCCCCTGACACTAGCATGGACGATGAACTGCCCACCACCTCCGCCGGCGCTAGTGGACAGCAGGCACCGCCACAGGACCACCACACCAGCACCCCACCCCCTACAGAGGGAGAACCACCCCGCAAACGGTCCCTGAGATCCAGGAATAAGACAGAGCACGATGCCAAGACCCCCGCCAAGAAATGAGACCACCCTGATTGTCATCCCACTGTCCCACTTTGTCACCCTGTCCATATTGAAACTGCCCCAGCTCCACTTCCTATGCCCATATGGGCAATGCACCTGTTAGACTAATAGACTGGACTCTGCCATGGACATTCCTCCGCCATCACCCCTCACCATTTTACTACCCCCTCCAATATTGAGCACTTAAATAAACACACTTAAAGCACAAAACAATCTGGATTCTGTCTGTGATTTCGAAATAGTGTATTTGCAATTACAGTGACAAAATGTACATGAAATAGTAATGTCAACATGCCTATGTCACACAGCTCTAGTCCCTGAGGAATCTAAGCAGATGACACACGTTGGGACCCACACCTGTGAAACCGTAAGGGAAAGTGACAACTCAGTGACCATACACTGGGTGAAATCGACTGACAGGAGAGAGGTAGAAGTGTAAAAGTACATGTAGTAATCAGGAATGTATTCTCACCTGTGTTTCACTGGAAATATTGCTGGATGACTGAGTCCCTGTTCTGTATGTCTTCTTCCTCTGCTTCCTCCTCATCACTGTCCACAGGCTCCACAGCTGCCACAACACCGCCGTCTGGACCATCCTCCTGCAGAAAAGTCACCTGTCGTCGCAAAGCCAAGTTGTGAAGCATACAGCAGGCCATGATGATCTGGCACACCTTCTTTGGTGAGTAGAATAGGGATCCACCTGTCATATGGAGGCACCTGAACCTGGCCTTCAGGAGGCCGAAGGTCCGCTCGATCACCCTCCTAGTTCGCCCATGGGCCTCATTGTGGCGTTCCTCTGCCCTTGTCCTGGGATTCCTCACTGGGGTCAGTAGCCATGACAGGTTGGGGTAATCAGAGTTACCTAATAGCCACACACGGTGCCTCTGGAGTTGACCCATCACATAATGGATGCTGCTATTCCGCAGGATGTAGGCGTCATGCACTGAGCCAGGGAACATGGCATTCACATGGGAGATGTACTGGTCTGCCAAACACACCATCTGTACATTCATCGAATGATTACTCTTCCGGTTCCTGTACACCTGTTCACTTCTGTGGGGGGGGGGACCAAAGCCACATGGGTCCCATCAATGGCACCTATGATGTTGGGGATATGCCCAAGGGCATAGATGTCACCTTTCACTGTAGGCAAATCCTCCACCTGAGGGAAAACGATGTAGCTCCGCATGTGTTTCAGCAGGGCAGACAATACTCTGGACAATACGTTGGAAAACATAGGCTGGGACATCCCTGATGCCATGGCCACAGTTGTTTGAAAAGACCCACATTTGCAAGGAAATGGAGCACTGATAGCACCTGCACTTGAGGGGGGATTCCTGTGGGATGGCGGATTGCTGACATCAGGTCAGGCTCCAACTGTGTACACAGTTCCTGGATTGTGGCACGGTCAAACCTGTAGGTGATAATCACATTTCTTTCCTTCATTGTTGACAGGTCCACCAGCGGTCGGTACACCAGAGGATTCCGCCATCTCCACACATGTCCCAGCGGACGGTGCCTATGAAGGACAACAGCGAGCACAGAGTCAAACAACTCAGAGGTATGTACCCACAGTCTACACAGAACACCATTCATACACAAAATGTGGCCTGTATGTGTGTTGAGAGTAGGCCTGGGTATGTGTGACGTAGTTGGTAATTAGGCCATGTGGGCCCCTGAAATGGCGGCTGCCTGACCTCTAAAGTGGGACAATGGGATGTGAGGTAACTGCACTAACGTTGTACACCGTCGCGGTAGGCGGTCGAAGACCGCGGCGCAATGCTGCATTGGTTAACATTGGACCCTTTGGGTCCCAGGAGCCAATGACGATGTACGCCGGGGGTGATGGTACGCACCGCCGCGGACGTGACCACCGCGGATGTGACCACCATTTTCTATCTGTTGAATCACTCAATACCTGATCTTCGACAGGAGAGGACCTACACTGCAAGTGCTGCTGTGACCTCGGTCTGGAAGAGACAATGGCTCGTGCGTCTGGGGAAAGGGCCCCTGCCTTCACATTGGAGGAGTTGGAGAAGCTCGTCGATGGGGTCCTCCCCCAGTACACGCTACTCTATGGTCCTCCAGACCAACAGGTAAGTACACAGGGAGCATGTTGAATGGGGCTATGCCTGTGTGGAGAGGGCTGGTTGTAAGAAGGAAGGGGCAGAGTTCTGTGTGCATGAAAGACGGTGGGTGCATGTGCCACACTGCAAGGGTAGGGATGGGGGCCACTCACTTTGACGGCGCAGTTGGTAATGACTTCTCTTCTTCCCCTGTATATTTCATGTAGGTCAGTGCCCACCAGAAGAAGGATATTTGGCGTGCCATCGCCAAGGACGTCCGGACCCTGGGGGTCCACCACAGACGAAGCACCCACTGCCGTAAAAGATGGGAGGACATTCACCGCTGGAGCAAGAAGATGGCGGAGGCTCAGCTGGGTATGGACTCCCAATGTGGGAGGGGTGCCCGTCGAACCATGACCCCCCCTGATGTTCAGGATCTGGGCGGTGGCCTACCCGGATTTGGATGGGCGCTTGAGGGCATCACAGAAGACACAAGGGGGTGAGTACACTCTCATTCAGCTGACTTTGCGCGCAGTGGAGGGGTCTGGGTGGGGGAGGAGGGCTGTGGGCTTCCCTAGGCCAGGGCGAGTTCCGTAGGCTAGGCCCCTTCGTAAGGCATGGCCCTGTGGCCCCCCACACCACCTCTGTAGAGTGCCAAGTACAGCTATTCATGCCCCTGTGTCATCTATGTGTGCATATGTCGTCAATAGCCTTGTAGGCCATTTCCCAGGAATTGCACTGTAGAGCTCCACAGCGCGACGTAGTGCAGGGGGCTTCTGTGTCTGTCTTGTCCGCCAACGGTAGCGGTAAGCCATGCACTCAACATGTCTTTCTTCTGTTCCCCCCCCCCTTTTTGCGGTCTCCCTGTTGTTGTGTGCATTAGCATCATCAGGCGGAGGAGCAGTGGCACCGGAGCACGAGGGAGCTGCATCCCACATGGCCATGGAGGGCCACACTACGGACTCTGAATACACCAGTGGGACGGAGGGCGAGGGGAGCACCACGGCGGTGACAGGAGCTGAAACCAGCAACACAAACTCGTCCTCCGATGGGAGCTCCCTTGTGGTGGCGGCAACATCTGTGCCCCCCACTTCTACAGGTACAGCCGCCACCTCCCCTACCAGCACCGCCCTCCCAGCAGCCCCTCAGCCTTCGCCCCGTGCCCACTCACCCAGGAGGGTGGGCATCACCTTCGCCCCAGGCACCTCAGCCCCTGCCCCTGTCACCTCTGCTGCCCTCAGTGAGGAGGCCATTGACCT
The DNA here is from genome assembly GCF_031143425.1 of Pleurodeles waltl. Classification (NCBI taxonomy): domain Eukaryota; kingdom Metazoa; phylum Chordata; class Amphibia; order Caudata; family Salamandridae; genus Pleurodeles; species Pleurodeles waltl. The sequence continues at coordinate 598,569,312 of NC_090446.1, read as the reverse complement.
CCTCAGGTCCCTCACTGTTGGGCAGTCTACCATTTTGAATGCCATCCAGGGTGTAGAAAGGGAGTTGCAACAAACCAATGCATTCCTGGAGGGCATTCATTCTGGTCAGGCTGCCCTTCACCGAACCTTTCAAACTCTAGCCTCAGCACTGATGACAGCCATTGTCCCTGTGTCTAGCCTCCCCCCTTCAACTTCCTCCACCCAGACCCAATCCCCTGTACCTCTGCCTATCCCAAGCACACCATCAGACCAGCCTGCACACACCTCACCACACAAGGAAAGCTCAGGCAAACATAAGCACCACACATCCCACAGGCACTCACGCAAGCATCACACACATACAGACACACCAACATCCACTGCCTCCACTGTGTCCACCTCGTCGTCGTCTCCCTCCTCCCTCCCAGTCTCGTCTACACTCACACCTGCATGCACTACCTCTACAGCCACTACGTCCCGCACCAGCACACCCACCAGCACACCCCGCTCACGTGCAGTCACCACCCCCACTACCATTCACATGTCCCCTGTGTCCTCTCCCGGTGTGTCTGTGACGCCCCCTCTGAAGATACACAAACGCAGGCACACACCCACCCAACATACATCCACCTCACAACAGCCTGCAGCGCATGCACCTGCGCCCAAAGCCACAAAACGTACACCTCCTACAACCACCACCTCTTCCTCCACTCCCAAACACCCTCCAGCTACCCGTCCCAGTGTCTCCAAACAACTTTTCCTGTCCACCCTTAACCTATTTCCCACCACCCCCGTCCAACTCATAGGTCCCGAACTAGCACCTCAGCCACAAAATCTCCGGGACCAGGGGTGCCTGTTGTCACAGGTATGTGGAGTGCACCGGCCACCAGGACAGCCAGTGTGTCACGGAGCCACAGCACAGCCAGTCCCCACCTGTGAAGCACCAGAAGTTGGCCAGTGCCCGGCAGGAGAGGGGGAAGACTCCAGCCACCCAAGCTTCTTCCAGGGGTCCCAGTGGGAGTGTGGACTCAGCTGTGACTCCTCCCAAGGTGGGGAAGGCCCAGAAGAAAGCCGGCAAGTCTGGGAGGAGCAGCACGGCGGAGAAGAGCGCTATCATCCCCGCTGGCCAGGAGGGCCCCGCCAGCCCCATTGTCGCTGCCCAGGAGGCCACCGCCAGCCCCATCCCCGCTGGCCAGGAGGGCCCGCCAGCCCCATCGTCACTGCCCAGGAGGCCACGGCCAGCCCCATCGTCGCTGCCCAGGAGGCCACCGCCAGCCCCATCGTTGCTGCCCAGGAGGCCACCGCCAGCCCCATCGGCGCTGCCCAGGAGGGCCCGCCAGCCCAGCTGCCCAGGAGGGCCCCGCCAGCCACAGCCCAGCTGCCCAGGAGGGCCCCACCAGCCACAGCCCAGCTGCCCAGGAGGGCCCCGCCAGCCACAGCCCAGCTGACCAATGAAGGACCGCCAGCCACAGCCCAGCTGGGCAGTGAAGGACTGCCAAGTCAAGCACCGCTGAACAGGGCAAAAAACTTGAGTCAGGTGGTGGAGCACCTTGCCCCACCGAAGCTTCCTGGCCTCTGTGGGGTAGCCCTGAATTACACAGCCACCCAGTACGAGCCTCTTGGGGAGGTAATGTTGTACCAGCCAAATTAAGGCACCCAGCTCATCTGCCAGCCTCTTGGCCATCCTCCCTTTCCCTGGCATCATGCACTGCAAATACAGTTGGCAGAAAATAAATACCCTAACACTACCCCAACTACCCCAACCACCCAACACACTATCTTACCCCTAGACAAACACCCCACAATACAGTGACAGATACAGGACAAATACAATACAAAAGACTGATTAAAAAACAAAACACAACAGCTAGAGGAGACAGCACAAAAACTCTCCAGTTACTCCAAATCACCAACAGCACCAGCTCCACACACCCTCACACAGTCACAGACAATAAGATTGGGAAGTGAAAGTGAAAGCAGACTCGCTGTACCATGTATGCAGGCAGGATGTCCTGTTTCATCACTTCCTGGGCCTGTGCATCACGTTTCCAGTCATGTGCAGTTTTTTGATGCATGATGGTCATGCGTCAAATTTTTCCCATTGTGCATGAAAAGGCCTGTGGACGTATAATAGATGCTCAGGGGCCAGGGATCTTTTTCTGGTGTTGCAGAGTATAGATTTGAGCCGTTTGCATCATAAATGTTTGACGCATGACAGAAATGCGTGGAAATTTGCAATGTAGGCCTTGAGTACACCCAGATTCACATACCTTGTCACATGGGCTATGCAATAATATTGTCATTTTGGTATGGCTACATGTGTGTAACTATCCAGTCATATTTTTACAGTGACATTGGTATGTTGAACCTATATGTTTGTTTATGTGCCTGCTGCATGCAATGACTTATACCTTGTGCATATGTGCATGTGTAGCTTCACTGTGTCCACATAGATGTTAGCACATGTGTACTGTGAGTGTGCATATGTGTTTGAATACTTATTTGTGGGTGTACCACATTGTTATGTCTGCCATACAAATGTACACATACCAACAACACAAAATATGTGATGGCCTATGTTCAAAACATGGTAAGGCATGTGACAGCCATGACAATTTGTACTTAGAGGATGCAGTGGGCTAGGACAGGGTTGACATAACCTTACCCCTGGCAATGTGTGCGTGCATGTGTGTCCACTCTGTGGTGAGTTGTTGGTTTAGCCTTCATGAAGGTCTGCTACACATGTGACATATAGTTCCCCATGCATCTTAGTTGCAGGAAATGGTTTGAGCACATATGTCACTGAAGGTTGCTATATGCTGTGTGTGTTGGTAAAGATATGCATAGTGTGATTTCTGTAACATATGACCACAGTGGTGTGTTCATACGATGTGAAGCCTCACATATCTATCTTCCTGCATGGACACATGTTGGACTTTGACAAATGCCTGTGAAGTCATATTAGTGCCACCTATGTTTCTGTATGTCGGAACACATGTGAAGGTCATTTATTTTAGTCAGTGATCTTGTGATACATATGCCCTTACATTTGTGGTAGGTTGCCTTTTGTTCAGAATCCTATACATATTACCATGGCTGAGACATTTAAGTGGTACATGTGTGCTGAGATATGTGGTATATGTGTGCAACTAGACACTCACATTTGTCCAATTCATGTTTGTTATGACTGTCACATACAATGGCATACCACTGTTTATAAGTGTTGCAGTCTGGCATAGATGGCAGCTTACTCTTCATCACTACCTTGGAAGTTTGTAGGGCAACACAAACCCATGGTTGCATGTGAAGGGGCAGGTTTATGGAGCTCCAGATTACTCAGGCCACTGTGCACATGCATCAGGCCCCTGACAATGGTAAAAGTTGATGGAGCCAGAGCAGTAGTGTTAGGGTGTTTTGAACGGGGATCTAGCCTCTTCATGAGTGCTAATCAGCAGAGCAATGCACACTCCCCTGCAGACTGACCACATGCACACTTGTGATCAAACGTACTGGGATATCACATTTTCCTCTGCGGTACTTGATGTCAGCCTTCTCCTCCCATGTACTGAGTACTGGATACTTACACTTTTTTGGAAAATGGGTTATTTGTAAGGGCAGGTAAGTACCTACACCTAGCAATAGGCCACTGACCTCCACTTTGGTCCAGTTAGGTCTCAGTAAATTAAACCTAGCTCAACCCTTGGTAGCTTGGCAACAAGGCTTAACTTAGGAGGCAAAGCGTAAAGCATTCAAATATCACAAAACAGTAATTAAATAAAACACAGGAAACAGTTAAAAACAATTTTTTTAAATAAAAATAGGAAATAATTGTAGCTTTAAAATGACGCCAAAACAAATAAAATCAGATAAAGGGAACCGGAGATGTGAATTTTTAAAGAATTAATGCTTTTTACCGCTTAGAAATGAATAGTGGCAATCTGATCATCTGCCCGCACCTCGACCGGGGCAAAATCCAAGTTTGAGGCCGACTGAGATGGAGCCCTGCTCGGCTATAGCAAGCGGGAGGAGTTGGTCGTTTTTCTGGAGATTATCCTCAGCGGGACCAAGTCGCCAGTCCAATTCGACCTCCTGGAACTCTTCCTCAGATCGCGGTAGCCCTCAGTGGAGATGTTTACCTTCTGAATTAGTCGTTTTTTCAAGATGAAAATCCTTCGAATGGAACACTGCCTGGGAGGTCCCGGTCAACTTCCTACATACGGACGTAGTCACTTTTACAGAGATTTTCTTCACTGCGACGAACCTTCAAGACAGGCCGGGTCACGGTTCAGGCAAGACGGCTAGAGTTGCCACGGCGGGTCGGTCCCTTTATGGAGCTTTTTTTTCCAACAGTTCTCCAAACTTCTCCAAACTTCTGGATCTTCTTCCAGATGTTCCTTTAAGGTTCTTTTGAGGTCTACAACTCACCCTAAAGTTCCAGAAGCTCTGAGATGCTCCTTGAGGGTACGGACTACACCTCCCAGAATGCACCTGGCGAAAACTCCTTTTTGGCCACTGGACAGTGGTCAGCTGGTTGGTTGCTTCAGGAGTTGGTGCAGGGGACTCTGGTTAGCAAGTTTTCACCTGTGGCAAACAGAAACAGTTGAAGCCAGGCAAAGTCATTCTTATGGTGAAGCTCAAGTATGCAGCTGCTACAGTCCTCCAGAGTGCAGTGTCCAGGTGCAGGCCAGGGGTCCAGCAGGGCAATCCTTCTTCTCCTGTACTTCTTCCTTGTAGGGATCTGATAGGGATCTGAGGTGTGGGTGCAGGTCTGCCAGTTTTATCCTTGCTCCTGGCTGAAAACCAGGGGGGTCCTGGTTCTCCAGTCAGGTGCAGGGTCCTTCCCTCTGTGATGACCACTTCCTGGGAAGTGTGGTAAAAATCAATCCCAGGAAGCAACATTCCTCAAAAATCCATCATAGCTGAAAATGATTTTTTGAGCTTACATCTGGCTGAGCCCACCCACTGGTGTGGCTAAAAACCATAAACACACCCCTCTCCTGCCCTCTCCTCATCTAATCAAGGGGGCACCAAATTATCTGGGTTTGCAGGATGTGAGGGAGGTGCCGGGTTGCTCCAAATGTCCTTCCCTGCCTTTGAAGACCAGTTTGGCAGCCCTCCCCCTTCCTGCTTCCCTATCTGCCGAGGGAGGATCTCCTCCCCCAGGCACATCTCTTTGTGTTGAGTCAGGCCACTCCACACCTCATCAAGGCAACCTGGCAAGGCTGCCAGAGGCTGGCCAATCAGAGAAAAGCAGCAAAAACACTGCAGGGCTGAAGTTGGCATCTTTTCAGGTAAAGTTTAAAACTCTTTACCTGAACAAGTTGTAGTAAATCCAACAACTGGAAGTTGTGGGATTTATTATAACAATTAATTTGATACCAAACTTGAGGTATCTGTTACTTAATGGGGCTTTTAACATTAAAATAAAGTCTCCCCATTCTAACCTAGGGAGGCCATTCACTACAATGAGGGAAAAACGAATTTGGCTGTTTTACCTCACCAGGGCTTATAAAACTATTTTTATAAGGTCCCTGCTTATAGTTACATGGCACTCAGCCCTAGGTGCACATAGGGCACACCGTACAGGTGACTTATATGTAAAAATAAGGTAGTTTAAGAATTTGGAACTACTTTTAATTCCAAATTTGAATTTTTATGTAACTTGAATTTAAAAACAGCCAGCAAGACATGACTGCTTTTAAAATGACACTGGGCATCTCAGCAGTGCACCTGTGGGGACACTACCTATGCTGGGTCGCTAAACCTACATGCCCTACCATGTACTAGGGACTTATAGGTAGGTTAATTTTGCCAATTATAATTAGCCTAATTTGCATATCCACTTTACACAGACCACTGGTCCTGGGACTGATAAGCAGTACCAAGGGCACAGCCAAGAGTCAGTAACCACCAGTATCTGTCCAAAATGTTTGGGGGTGACCAGGGCAAAAAGGAGGACTTTCCTACACAGGTGTTGGACCTGTATAATCATTTGATGTCAGTAATTTCCATGGGCAGCTTGGTTAGGGGTTGCATCTCTGTTGTGACTTCTATTTTGGGAACGTGCTAGGGGACAGATGGTGTTATCTGTCACTGCCTCCTGTCATGTTGACATGCAATGGATAACTACCAGGTTATGGTAGTGGCAAACATGACTGGGTTATATGCTGACTTGGCCACCCTCTCTGTACATACGTTGGATGTTCACATGTAGACATGATGTGTTGCACAGTCAGTATTGGTCTATGGGTGTTCCTTTTCCATGTTTTACCACATTACTTATAAGGTATACTTTTGTCTCCTGCATTGCTCCCACTATTGAGGCTTCTTACACTTTGTACACATCTGTTACAGCAACATTGTCTGGTCATACATGGACAGGATGCAACGTGTGACTTGTGTAAATGGTAGATGAACACATCTACTACTGCTGGCTACATGATAGTTACCGTCCCATTGCCGGTATTTGTGATTTGTAATGAATGCCACACGCACATAACATTACACCTGCCACAGCACTTGTGTTGTCTTCAAGGGACCTCCCATGTTGTATTTCCAAGTATCTGTGGGTATCTCTCAGCTCTCCATCCACATCCTCCGTTGAACATGGGTATGCATTTATCCCTGCATGCCACAACCTAGGTAACTCTTACCATGACTGAACGATGCTGATGTGTGAAATCATCTCAGCGCTGCTTTTTTCATTAGCCAAATGCAAAATATATATTGCTACTTCTACTCCCATTTATTTTTTGGATGGGTCTCTGACATTTTTGGACATTGCTGGACATAGTTGCACATCCCACACCTGATTGCCATGTTGGAGCCCAAAACATGTATGGGATAATTTGTAGCTGTTGGTGCCTTGCTCTTGTTCTGGCATGTGAGTGACAGTGAGTGGTGTGTATTGCTATGTGCTGAGTGATTTTGTTATACAGAGCATACTAGGTAAGCATGCTGACACATGTCAACTATTGTTGGTACTAGTAAACCCTTTGCTACCTAGGACATACACCCGTACATCAGCCTTCACACGTTTGTCTGGAATTGCTGTAGTCATGTGTCAAGACAGCAGATTTGTGTGAAAAGTGTGCATCTTATGTACATAGGGAGTGTAACACACTCTGCCTACATTCCACCCAGACAATAATGTGGTGGTGCATTGTCCCATTTCATTCTTAGATCCTGACAATGGGTCGTATGTTTGGATAGTGATTCAGCACTCATAGCTGCTTCATTTGTTTGGCAACCCATAGGGCACTCCACAGTCAATGTGTGTGTGCCATAAGTGAGGTACAGCCCACCAAGGGTCTGGGTTGTGCCCACTGGCAGTGCCAGGACATAATCCCATGGATACACATTGCAGGCTCTGCCTCTGACATTGGTTAAAAACCCTGTACAGTTAGTGAAGATGTGTGTGACACAATGCAGCAGACAGGTGTATGTGCACACTACAGGTATGTCAGGTATGTGTAGATGATATGTAGTTGATAATGGCACCACTTGAGTGGCATTTGATATAGGTGCTGCCAGAGGCTTGCACACCATGATTAATGTGGGGCTGCGCCTATGTGTGAGTTTCTTTACCTGGCCATGGCCTACGCCATTGACATAGCTGAGCTATTCTTTGTTTGACGTAATGTGTGTGGGATCTGTATTTGGTTGTCAACCAGTGGACACTTGTAGGGGTTTGTGGACAGCTTCTGTATGCCAAGGGGACATAGCTCCACCTGTCCTCCCCTGGTGTGCTAATCAGATTGTGGCTGTTACGTACATGTGGATGTATGTGTGTGATGTGCAATGATTGCGGTGTAGTGTGGCATGTTGCATATGCGTTGTTGCCTGTACATCAGGGTTCCCCTGCCCATGTGGGTTTAGTGTGGTGTATGTCTTGTTTGTCCTACATGGTTGGTGTGTTGTGTGTGTACTGATTGGTATGGTGGCTTACCTACGAGTACCCCATTGCCATATTCCCTATCCTGAAACCGCTTGTTGATAGTGGAATGGCCGAAAATGTAGGCATCATGGACACTGCCGTGATATTTTGCTAGGATGTTAGTGAAAAGCCCACGGTGGTCCACAATGGCCTGCACATTAATCGAATGAGTGTGCTTGCGGTTCCTATATAGATGTTCAGTTGCTGCAGGTGGCACCAGTTGGACATGGGTGCAGTCCATTGCACCCAGCACATGCTGGAACCCATCAATTTGGTAGAAACCTTGCTTGGTCTCCTGTTGCAGTTGCTGGGTGTTTGGAAAGCAGATGTGATGAGGTTTGAAGCGTATGATTGCGTCCAGGACCTTAAGTAGGAAGACCGAGAAGGATGGCTGGGACATACCAGCCACTTGTGCGCCCATTATCTGAAAAGATCCAGATGCCAGTATATGAAGGAAAGCAAGGAGTTTTGTCATGGGTGAAATAGTTCTAGGAGTTTCCACCCTTGCTGTGATGTGTGGCGCAATGTGGTGCAGCAGATGTACAATGGTCTCTCGGTTCAGTCGGTACATCCTGATGACATTTTGATCCCTGAGCCCAAGGATTGTTGTCCGCTATCTGAAGATCCTATCCAGCCTTCTGCGCTGCCTTTGTGGCTGTGGTGGTGGTGTTTGGGGTTGCTGACTTTGCTGATGTCTGCGGCGTGTGCCAAGCTGTAGCAGTACCACTTCCATGTTGTCCTGGAGGTTGCAAATGCTCCTTCTAAGTGTTTTCCTTAAGTGGTGGTGTGTGGGCCTCTTTTTAACGCCTGGTCTGACCAGGCATTACATTTTGACGCTAATCATTCTTAGCATCATTTTTTAGGTCCGCTTCCTTGGCGTGCGTTGTTTTTGCATCAGGAGATAAATATGGCGCAAGAGGGCTAGAGTCATTTTTTGAAAGGCAACGCCTACCTTGCATATCATTGTTACAATGAGACGCAAGGTGAGTTGGCGCTTCCAGAAAATGACGCTTACTCATATATTTTGACGCTAGATGGGTCTAGCATCAAAATATAAATATGGAGTTAGCACCGCTTTAGTGTAAAAAAAATTATGCTAAGGCGGCACTAACTTTCCATAAATATGGACCTACATTTTTAGGCTTGTAGAAACGTCATCCTTGCTCTGTTGCAAAGCTGTTATTTGCAAGCGTTCAACACCGCCACCGCCTGCCCCTCCAACTTAAGAAACCTGTCTTCCATGAGTAAATGCAGTTAGTATAGCTGTTTTTTATAAATTATTCGGTTGGCAAGGCTCTCAGTGACATCCGCTCCTTAAAAGTGTAAAAACAGATTCTGGTCACGCGAGAAAGCATTGGCTGTATTCTGAATTTCTCATTAGCTACAAGCTGTACGATCTAAGCTGCAAATGTGCTTCTAAATCTGTGCATGGAGTTTGTCAATTAATTTAAAGATATTCTTACGTACTATATACATAATTCCTCCTTTGACCCTGATTACGAGTTAGGTGGAGATTCCTAGAGGCTGGAAATACTGTTACTACAGACATTGATTGCCTTGCCAGCTTGGAAAATACACCGAAGATGGTGGCTGCCATCCCAGACACCTTATTAAAGGCTCCCCCTTCCTAGCAACATTAAGCACACCATGATGCACAGGAATCAAAATTAAGACAGGGAGTTGGGAGGAAGAGGATCTAGGACTGAGACGGGAAAGAGCTGTGCTTGGACTAATGAAGATTATCAGTAAGTAACTAGGACATTACCACCCATCCATCTTCCTTTTACAACCCTTACTGAATGAGGAAATACCCAAGCAGAAAGATCTTGAGTTTGACTAAAATAAAACAAACACAATATATGATGCTGCACCCATGATATAATAAGAGATTAAACTGAACATTTTTTATAGCATTAAGCTTCATGCACTGCTAGTAAAACATATGAACTAATATCAGCATATAATGAACCTCCAATTTGCAACGTGAAATGGGACATAAAAGTGTGTGTGGGGATGGCACGTGACTACTGAACAAATATCATAAACAAAGCTACTTTTAATGCAGCCCAAGAGGTTAAAACACCTCTTTGGCTGCATTAATAGGAGACACACTGCAGACAGAGCCTGGAGATTCTGCTCTGCCCACAGGCAGATCTCCTGGGAAGGAAGTGTTAGAACTGGAGACCCCAATCCCATTTGGTGATTTATATACGACTGGACAACTTCATTGTCTGTTTGAACCCACACCATCTGAGAATGAATCAAAGGACAGAAAATAAGAAGAGCCTTTTTTCACTGCTAATTCCTTCTAGTTGAAGGAAAGAGTCGACTGGCGGAAAGACCACCTCCCTTGAGCCTCCTGCTCCCCAAAACTTACCACAACCTCTCTTGTTGGCATCGGTCGAGACAGTCAGTACAGGAGGAGAGTTCAAAGCATAACCCTTGTCCAGGTTAGCAGGCACCAGGATCCTTTTTGATTTCCGGTGATACAGGAATCAAAATCTCACTTTCCTCTGATCCTAAAAACAGAGCAGGTTATGGACAAGACGACACAAGTAAGGTTGGCTGCATGGTACTATACTCAAGGTGGAGGCCACCCCTCTCTGGTTCCTCAGCCAGGGTCTTGCTGAAGCTTGAGTCTTGGAAAGAAGAGTAAAAAGATGAACTACAAGCTTCATTTTTCTGTCTTGAGTTTGAACCACATGGCCCTGAGTGGGCTGAAACATGGCTCCTACGTACTGTAGGTTTCGAGTGGGGGCAAGGTGGGACTTCTTAGATTTAATACAAATCTGTGATTCTGAAGAATCCCGCAGACCTAACTGCCATCCGTCTCCGCCTTAGGAACAGAGGAAGAGGCAATGAATAAATCAATCAAATAGGGGTACATAATAAACAACATAAAAAACATAGCAATTCATTTCACATAATATGACGAATTTTGGAATAGTTTGTTTTTAATTTTATAATGAACTCAGTGAGTACATTGTTTACAGCAGTGCGTCTTTTATGCTGTTTGTTAGGTGATGCACTAGTGCACTTTAAAAACACATGCAATGTGGCCCTCCGTTATGTGACCAAGGCTGATAGAACATCTGAAACATGTCAGGGCAATACATTATTATTATTAATATAAGTAAAACTAAAAATTCAACACAACTTTCGAGAGTCTGCAGACTCTTTTTTCCAAAATGACAGAGAAAGGAACAGGGAGTGTGTATAGCTAACTCCACTAGGTGACAATGCCCATTTTGATTAGGAACACACTGGTTGTCAGCATAGATGAAAATTTGGAAAGAATATATATATATATATCTATATATATATATATATGGGGACCCCTTCCCTTTTGCGAACTGGTTAGCACCAATTTGAAATTGGTGCTAAGCGCAATTGTTTTGCGACCGCATTCACAGTCACAAAACAATCATACATACCATTTAGATTCAGTATTAGGAAGGGACGCCCTTGACATGCCCCTTCCTAATACCGAATCGCAAAACCCAAAATACGAATCACAGTTTGGGTTTTGTACATCCCGAAATACATTTTTCTAGTCGCAAACGGGCCGATTCTGCGAATATTAGTCCCATGTTTATGGAACAGATCAGTCTATTATACACCCTCCCAATGGAAAGAGTGCGTATACATGGGACTATATCAGATCCCTTCCAAATTACACAGGGGGACGAGACGGGGATGTCCGCTATTGCCTCTTTTATTTGCCATCACAATGGAACCACTAGCACGCCTTTGACAACACCATGCAAACAGGGGCATTGGTCTAACCTCCAGGATCCTGGTGATCTCAATGTATGCTGATGACATTGTGCTTTATACCCTTGACCCACATGACAACCTGACTCCCATGATACAAGAGGTGATCCATTTTGGAGGTTACTCAGGTGTGCAGATCAATTGGGGAAAATCAGTGCCATTTCCTCTTACAGATGAGACCCTGCCTTTCCCCCTTGAATTTCCCCTTCAATGGGCAGAAGAGCCGGTCCATTACCTGGCATTTGGCTTAGCCGGGACATCAATGCTTTGTGGCAAGCCAATAATGGTAGAGCGGTGACCTGGCTGGAGGACAGGACACCACTATGGTCTCGCCTCCCGCTTTCCCTCGCAGTCTGAATCTCTCTAGCAAAGATGGTGGTCCTTCCCAAATTTTCTATCTGTTCCTCAATATTCCCCTTCTCCTGACTGCCTCCTTCCTTACACATTTAAAATCCAATCTGTGTACCCTAATTTGGGTGGGCAAGCAGCCCAGAGCGTCCTGCAAACTTCTCACTCTACCGCCAGTGAAGAGTGGTCTGGGGCACCAGACATGACTCTTTACACTTATTGTGCACAAGCGCAATATCTCCACTTCTGGGTGCACCCCACCACATTTCAACCGCACGCCACCATAGAGACAGATAGAGCAGCACTCTGCCCCCTCAAGACGTCATTGTTCTGCCCCTATAAAACACCCAGAGCTGAAATTAAAACGGTTGCCTGCGTGCGCCTGGCATGGGAGGGCCTATGCAGATGGGTTGGACTACCCCTACTATATGTGCCATCCATCTCACAATTTGAGAACCCAATGATCCCACCACTTCAAGGACACTTCAGGGACACAGACAAGGTACTTGCTCCTATACTTAAAATCTCTGCATTTGCTGATATATATCCAGAAAGCCAATTTATCACACAACTACCTGAGGGTGAGGGAACCAGTCACACACACTGCTAGACATACTGCTGTGCTACCAACTTTGGGCGAAATGCTGCACCCTACACCCCGCCTTCCCTGCTGCGCCTCCCACACTACCACCATTAGAAATCATACTCTCGTGCTGACCCCCAGGCGCCTGGTCACTCGTCTTTATCCTTCCACCCAAGCGTCTGCCCTGCCTTTTATATCAGGTGCCCGTGCAAGGTAGGATACAGAACTCTCCTTAACACTTTCAGACGACCAATGGGACTATTGCTGTGGCCAACTAGAATGCCTCTCCTCCAACCACAGATTGCAACTCATACACTTAAAATACTTACACCGCCTTTATCGAAATCCTTTACAACTTTTCAAAATAGGCTTAGCCCCAGATGCGAGGTGCATCAGATGAGAGGAAGAGAAGGCCCCCTTTTTACACTTAGCATGAATATGCCCGCCAGTACTGGCATTTTGGGAGGCGGTATTTGATACCATACAGACAATAATTAGACACCACACATCTAGGGCGCCATTGGTGGCACTACTAGGCCACGTGGCGCTGATACCTGTCGAGTGCAGGCGCCTCGAAGCAATGTTACTCCTGTTAGCAAAATGGAGAGTGGCCATACTTTGGGGAAGGCGCCCGTCCCCCACTGTTGCTGCTAGGGTGCAGGATGTCACATACTGCCAAGAACAATTAGATGAATATGGTGAAATGATACCACCTTGGTCCCGTCCCAAAGATACATGGGGCCCCTTCTGCTCTTATCTTTACACCCAGAACAGACCTATTTCTCTCATAATTGAGTCAAATACCACCACAATACAGACAGCGGGATATATAACTGCAAAGCTAACTTTGCAAATTAGCTCCTGCCATAGCACCTTCAACCAGAATGTGCCGCCTGGGGGCCGACTACAGGCTGAGACTGGTAAACACTAATCCATACAGCTCTTTGGTCCCTGAAACCTGCCCTTAACTAATGACAATGCTTTCAGTTGGGGGCCCACTAATGGGACCTAAAGGGTCATATTGAAACTTATGCTACATGTATAGAACTGTATCGTGTGGCAACAAATAACTTGTGCTTGTTGACTATACCTCAAGTCGTTTGTTGTATTTGTTTATATGCAGTCAATGAAACAATATAAAAAAAAATATTAAGAAACAATTGTGTGGAGAATGGGATGGGAATATTCAGAAACATGTATAATAACTTCAGAAGAATGGCCATATATATTAGGGCTATGCAGCCTACCATGGTGAGGGGAATCTGCATTAATCAGTTTGTTGGCTGACCATGCTTTAAAGTATTTGAGTAATCTGTTTGCCAGAATGCTATTGTCTGGGTTGATAAGGACAGGGGGTGGTATGATTCACAAGATTCAGGGGGTCCCTTGGTTTTAACTGAGGTTATTTGTAGAGCTTCCTGCACGCACAGATGGCAGTAAGATGCAAGACGTATGTGCTTCCTCGTACATGGCTAGCAAGTATGGAGCTAAGATGTGAATATATTCTTTAGTAAAATTCCCCAGACAGGTCATTGCTGCCAGGAGCAGGACTTCAAGAAAAATCGGAACCGCAGGTTGTAGATCTTCTATCGTAATCGGCATGGGCAGATATTTGCAATGTACATCATCTAGCCATGCTAATGCACCTTATTCATGTATGTAGTAAGATCATCTGTTGTGCTGGTTGGGAAGCACAGAGGTTACAGTAAAATCTGGTAAATTCTTGTAGGGTACTCTCAGTGTTGTGAAGGTGCTGCCTTTCTTACTATTTATTTGGAGTATGGACTGCAGATTAAGCGCACAATTGCCTTGCCTAGTCCTTCATCCTCTCCATATATTCAAGTCATCATGTATTTTCCTAAGTGTTGAATTTTCATATCACTTATTTCTTCAGCTACAGCTGGATATCCACTAAGGGGCCGTCCTCCAAACGCCCGCTTGGGCAGTCACCTCCATGCTGGCGACCTCCCTGTCGGCCCCATTACGATTTTCCCACTCTGCTAACTGGCAAAAAACAAGGTTTCTGCCAGTCAGCCGAGTGGGAAAGTGGTGGCAGCATTGTCGCCGGCTTATAATAGAGCCAGCAGCAATTGCACCACAAGCAGGAGGCACCAGCACCAACGAATGTGTGCATTTTGAGGGTGCTGGGCAGGGGGACCCCTGCACAACCCATGCATAGGCAAGAGTCCAGCACCACTCTGGCTGATTCCAACCTGCACTGTCATCAGCCTGTTGGGATCTCTTATCCTGGTGGGTACAGAGGGAGGTTGGTGTGCTGCCCGCTAACCTCGTTATGTGGCAGTCAGACCACCACAGTCGAGGCGGTCAGATAGCCAACGCAAGTCTGGCGGTCTGTTGACCGTCAGACTCGTAATAAGTCCCTTAGTGTTTCAGATCATTTGTGTCTGCTGATTGCTAATTTGTGGATCTTCAGCTCGAACTTTTGTAAGTGTGGGCGTAGGGTTTTCAAAATGCCCAATTATTTGGTAATGCAGACCCCTCAGATGACCACCTTAAATTCCTCACATAGCATGCCTAATCTATCACTGTTCCTATATTTCTATCAAAATATTCTTGTATTGCAGGTCTAGACTCTTTGCTAAACAGTGTGTCCGATCTGGAGGTCTCCATATAGAATGACTTTGTTAGATACTTGGGATGGTCATATTTAGCCCTACTGGGAAGTCATCCAACAGTGTCCTAGCAGTATGTTGGACTGATGTCACCCAAGGTCCTGCATCTTTGGTGGTGACCTAGTAGCTTATCCTATAGCATGCATTGTGTTCTGGTGGGAAACGTGTATTGCCTTGAGTAATGTGGTTCCTGATATGCCACTTACCTGCTAGCTCATGTGTTTCCAAAAACTGCATTATTGTTGCTGCTACAGCAGACCATGGTCACTGTGCAGCACCAAGTTTGTCCAGCCAAGGATCTAGGGTTACATTAAAGTGCCCTCTCCAAAGTATTGTGTGAGATGATGAGTGCAGACACTTTGCCTATACCTTCTGCAAGAAGGAAGGGAAGTCAGTATTGAGGTCAGATGTGTTCATTACGGTAATGCACTACACTCGGAGTATAACCTGTGTCACATTAAATCTTCCCTCTTCATCATGGATCACCTGCCATGGGTGGAACCTAAGGACATATTTAAATATGTACTACTCACCATATGATGAATATGAGACAAATCAGCGATATGCACTCTATTTTTCCACAAATTGTATTTCTGTGGTTTTAGTCAGATGTGCTTAAGTGATTGTGTTTCTTGGTGCAGGGTTATGTCCACATTGTATAAAACACACAAAAGGTGATAAGAGGAATGCTTGCAATAGGTCTAAAGACTAGGGCAATTGCTTGGGGTAACATTCCAACCCATCACTCTTTTGCCTACTATGACATCTCAGTTTGGACCCAGCCATATGCAAATCTGTCTTGACCCTGCATAAATAGAAATGGTCCAGCTCAAATTTCCAGTCCATGTCCTCCCTGAACCGGAGTACAAGCAACTCAAGACCGGTTTTGCCCTAATTGTTACTCTTCAGTTGAGTGCAGCTTGGTTCAAGTGGTACAGTGAGCATGGCACCCACCTCTGGGCATACCTTTTGCCCATAGGGAATTGCATAAAACACAAAAAAGGTGATGGAAACAGTGTTTACAATAAGTCTAACTACTGGCATTCGCTCGAGGTAACATTCCAACCCATCGTTCTCCACTATGCCACATCAGTTTGGACTCAGCCGTATGCAGTGATAAATGCTTACATCTTTGAACAGGATTCATGACTGAATTACTTTTGAAGAGCATCCAAGAGGTGAGGGTCATAGTCTGATTCTTGGGTATGAACGATAAGCCTGGCTGCCATATTCTAAATCTTCTAAAGTTATTATAAAAGCCATGCCATAATGTAGGCAGGGCCCATCCTCACAATGATAACTAGTCTTTGTCTTTGGAGGTTCTACCAGGGGGCCTGCAAGTGAAAAATAAATGATGATTTGACCTCCTTGTCAAAAGCAGTAGTAAGAGCTCAGGGTTGAACTTGAAACCTAGATGATTCATGATGGAAGAAAACGAGGAGCACACGTTTCTGCTAGTCAACACTATGGATCCTAAAAATTGCCATGAATAACCCTGACCTTAAAGGGGATTTTTTATCTATTTTATTTGAGTCAATAGATGTCAGTTCAAAACTTTATTTTCACCATGAGCCAGTCGAAGCTACTAGATGCAATATCTATAACTTCTCAAGCCTGAGGGGGGTCTGGATGTTATTGATGTGCAAGTGAAAGCAAAAGCAAAGATTGTGAGATCAAATGCCAGAGACTCAGTATAAACACTGAACCAGCCATGTGCCAGAAAAATACCCTGGCGCACCTGGCACATCCTGTGATGATGGCTAGAATTGAAGAGCAGGCAAGACATTGCTCACATTTGTGCCTGTTAAAGAGGATATAAAACTAGAAGGAGGAATTCTCTCAAAATCAATGGATTGAAGACAGGCACCCAGAATACATTGGTAAATAGCATGAGACGCCACCAATAGGATTAGAGAGGATACTACTGCCATCAGCTGAAAGATGAAGAGCTACAAGATTGTAGTGATGAATGATTCTGTTTCCGTATCTGGTCTAAAATTCAGTGGAATGTTATTTAGGTCAGTGGTTCCCAATCTGTGGTCTCGGGACACCTGGGGGTCTGCAAAGCATTCTCAGGGGGTCTGTGACTGCTTAGAAAATTAAATAATATTAACAGATTAATACATTTTATATGAATAAAGTGGCTAAATGTACAATGAAAATTTTAAAATATACTGTAAATGTCAAGGAATTTGAAATTGGAGGCTAAAAAGTAAATTAGTTTCCTCAGATTGATTTGTGGGAGCAGTGCAGTTGCATTGAACAGAATATATTATGGAAGATGTGTGGCTTCAATTGAATTTAGAAACCTTCCCATTAAAATTAATATGTGTATTTTTTTATTTATATTTGCTTGCAAATTAAATAAAATATGTTATCATTTGTGTATGTGTTTGATGGAATGCTTATTTCTGTATTTTGTGTGCATTGTTTTGCAGTTTAAATCATCAACAATGTTTAGGCCAGAGTCTCCGGCTTCAAGTAATAACTCAGTGGGTGGTCCCTGATTCCAATATTGATTCAGTGGGGATCCCTGGGTCTCAGTAATGATAAAGTGGGGTACACAGAAGTCAAAAGGTTGGGAATCACTCATTTAGGTAGCAAGAGGCTCCAAAGCCATTCTGTAATTGGATCAAGGCATCAGTTCAATTTCTAGAAGACTAGCCATGGCTGGGAGAAATAGAGTGAGTTAGAATAGCAGGGCTATTGGCTCATTGGCAGTGACTCCTAGCTTTTTAAGAAGTAGTGGTGATGTTGACTGTTCAAGATCGGGATACAATTCCTATAGGTAGTAACTTGTTAGAAATCACAAATGTTTCCAGACTTGAAAAAAACCAATCAGGCCATGGATCCTCTGAAACCCATGTAAAGATTGGTTATCTGTTAGAAAGTGCAGTCCAGTTCAGTCAGGGCAAAGTTAGAACATACAGCTTTGCCTCTAACTCCAGTTGATGCGGACCGGGGAAGAGAAAAGAATTTAATGAAGTACCATTTTTTTATAATCTTACATTCAATATGGATTGAGAGTAAGTTTCAGAGCTGCAAAGAGATTGAAACCTTGTAAGGGAAGGGGTTATCAAATGCAGAGTAACACCATGGAGTTGACTGCCCATTTAAAAACATTTTTTAACTTACATGACATCACCTCATCCATCTGCTGACTCTTCAGCAAGTCTGAAGAGATTAAGGGCCATATGTACGAACACGTTTTCCTATAGACACAGAATGGGTAAAAACCTTTGCTACATCTGGCCCTAAAAGTCCTTTGACTATGTTAACTTCAGGCATTATAGATTCAACCTCCACCAAGAAGCTAGTGGCCTGATTGATTTATAGTTAAGGCCAGTCACATGCGGCTACTTTAAGTGTGCCAGTTTTGAAAACAATATTAATAAAATTAATGACTAAAATCAAACAAGTTGGTTGAGTGAATAAATATGGTTAAAAGGGACACTTTACTAAATAGTAATCATCAAAATGTTGAAACTATATGGTAAAACCTCATGAGTAGGACCAATGACCAATTGAGTGAGTCTGATATCCCCATAAATGTTCCTGAGCTACCGACTCAATGGTTAAAGTCTCCTAGCAGAACAGCTGAGTTTTCAGGCTTGGTTGGGAGATAAGTTTATAAAACGGGGCCACAAAACACACCACTGTGACCCAGAGGTTGGGAGAGAGTTACTATCATCACAAAGCATATTGGCAACAATGAGCATTTCTGAATGACAACATGAGAATGTAAACCTATGGACAACTATAGGGAATCAAAGGAAAAAGTACCTTTACTTTTCAGAGTAATTCACAGACCCCAACTCTCAGTCACTTTATCTTGGTGCTAGACAAGTTCAGTGAGGCCTGTGTGACTGAAAGGAAAATAGACAGTCTTTGTAACACATGTTGCCATTATTTTTGGAAACAGAGGAACTGCGAGCTGACTTTATGGTCCAGTGGATCCTCTTCATCTTTGGCTTTTAGGTTTAGTGTTTAGAGGCTTTCTCTTGTAGTACGATACGGGATGAATGCACTTCTAGCACTGACAACATATACATATATTGGGCTTTTTGAAAAAGATATGACTTATACATAATTCAACAGGTTTGAATAGGTTTGAGCATTAACTTTCTCTTCTGACAGAATAACTAAGTATTCTGTAATTATACCTTGCTTCAGAATTAGGAGCTTGGGACAAAAAATAGAATAAAAGTGCTAAAACTCAATTTTCCTAGCAAACAACAGTGCCTGCTTGTAAATGGTCATTATACACAGCTCAAAACCTGATGCAGACTTTTGACTTGGTGGTGGGAACTACTTATGATTGACTATGCTCTGGCCAGTGGCCACATAGTCGTTGGGGTGCTGGTCTCAGGGGAGTGGAAGCCACAGTCTTGGCCAGCAGGTGGAACAGGCAGAAATAGGTTGGGTGCTCAACCCATCTGTTGGAGTGTTTGGGAGATTGAAGAGTGGGACTTCCTTTCCAAGGGCAGAAAATGGGTGTAACCCCATGGCCTTTGTTGGAGAAGAAATACTACGAGACAGGGTGACCACACTTGGCCCTCACACGATCACTGGACACTTTAGAATGCCGAAATACAGGTTGTAGTTGGTAAGGTGTCACATGATAATTGGTAATTTCAATAATCAGAAAAACCTTGATATAGCACCGAAGCTTGATGCAATCGTCAGTCGCTCATGATACCATGGCCACGCAAGGTGTAACACACAAGCTCACAAAGAGGCTTTGGATGCAGGGTTGTTCTCCGCATCAGTAGGATGACGTGCTCATGGTTTGGAGACTGCACATGGGGGAGAACATAGCTTGTACCGAGCAGCAGTTTGCAGCTGCCTAGATACACCAGGTTCAGCATCTCAGACCTCTTCACACAAGATGCTAATGCTGGATTTGCTCTCTGGCTAAACGGAAAATGATCCTCCATACAAGAAAGTCTACCACCCAGATCCTTCAGTAACGACGTCAATAGAGTTTCTTCTCAGGTATAGGTGCACATTCTTTATCCCTAAAAAGGAACACAGCTAATGTTTTGACTCTCGAGGGGCCAACTTATATCAAATCCTGGAAGCAGGACCGAATATAAATTTTAGCTCCAAACTTTTCTGGGGGTGCAATTCACAATGGATGGCATTTCACTACAGCTCAGTGGCAACCATCTTCAGGTGAAAATGTCCATCTTATGTTGTGGATTCCATGAGGAATGTTTCTTATTCAGAACACAAAGTGCAGGATGCAGGTGGTTGGCAGGCAGCCATACTCCTCCTGGGTGTGCGGACTTGGCGTTGACTTTTGGCCTTTCCTTTGTCAAGGAGATGCTATGGACTGGTCACAACTTGAATTGCTGGAACCATGGAACTTTCAGTCCAAGTACAACAAAAGCTCCTTCCTTCCCTATTCACTTGAGTGATGAGTCAAGCATACTCTTGGCTCGGATTTACAATTCTCTCAAAAAGAAGGAGTTCTTAGGAACTGAGAGGGGGCTATTGAGAGAGAATACTATCTCCGACCTTATGAAAAAGTATACATAGAAAGCATACTTACACAGAGGTGAGAACCCAAATGGAGCGCCCTGCATTACGTGTACCCAACGTTCTCAAATACACTTTTTATAAACTCTTTTTTATTGATTTCAAGACAAAACAAAATGGACAGCATGGTGCTTATGGAGTTATATAATAGAAGAATGAGTAAACACACACAAACGTTTTGTCCAGATGATAATGAGCATTAAAGGGACAATGCACAGATACTGTATGATGTTTCATGGTTACCTTGACTTCAATTATTCCACCAAGGGGCCTGTAAATTTCGATATTTTGCTTGGATAGCCCCTTGCCTGGTACATAACCTTCTCATTGTGTAAGTAGGGATCGATAGTGCTCAACCAGAAATGAAAGGGTGTAGTCTGTTTCAACTGCTAGTAGTGTGCGATATCCAGTCTGGGTAAAAGGAATCCAATGCCTACTTGGGACTGAGCACCAGAGGAGCCCTCCCACTCCTCTATAATTCTCAGAAGTCCTAATCTAGAGGAAAGTCGGCCGGATGTCCAAGGACCCCGACAAGAGTATCCCTAACCTCTTGCCAGTAACCCTGGATCACAGATAATTTCATACCATGTGGAAGAAGTCTCATTTCTCAGCTTTCCATCTCTCATGGGCTGCGGAGTGACATGTGCCATTGACTACATCCTGTCCCTGGTGTATTAGATTCTGTGTAGAATTTTATTTTGTATAAGATGCAAAGAAACAGGGATCACAAGTTCCTAGGGTGCCATCTTAGCCTCCTTCCATTCCTCCTCTTCCAAATGACACATGCTGGACTCCTGGCACAACAGTAGGTCCTTAATAAAGTCCGCTGCCTTTGTTACCAGTGATTAGTAAATCCACAAGGTACCCTGCTTGCCCACAGAGTCCATCAGAACCTCAGGTTCCAGGGTACTGGAAGATTCATTAGGTTTGTATGTTAACATTCCATGCCATGCCATGCCTCGAGGTACCTATAGAATTGGGATCCTTGAATCTTAAATGTCTTTGAGGTAGTATCAAAGAACGTTATATGATTGGAGTCCCATATGTCACCCAATGGGACAATTCCAACAAGGACCAATACCAAGAAACACTCTAGCTTGGACGAATGTGCTATTCACATACTCTGCCACAGGGTCGCATTCTGTCCCATCCAGTGCGATGTCCTCCACACTAAAAGGAACTCAACCCTGTACAACCTGATAAGGGGAAGGGATGGAAGCAGGGACTGTGGAACCACACAGTTATCCCAACAGACTGAGCACTCAAACATATCTAATCCCAGACAGAGACTGCACTGTGACATAACATTACATTGGGATCTCGTAAGTATAATATCTGAATGTTCAGGTTTGAATAGAGGGTTGGGATTGCCCAAAGGTTGCCCTGTACCAACCTTGTACGGGTACAATGACCTACTTTTCCCAATTAACTACTAGGTCCAAGGCTTCCACAAATAACTCCACAACCTCCATCAATGTCTGCCCTGTATGTCACGGGTAACGGAGAAAGAGAAGCATGTCAATGGCATAGAGTGGCACCTGATCCTCAAGACCACCCTGTCACTAAAATCCCTATACCAAGTTACCCCTCTTTATCCAGGCATCTAGAGGCTTAACTGCCAATGCAAAAGCAGGACCAAGGGCCATATGTACGAACACATTTTCCCATAAGGACAGATTGGGTAAAACCCTTTGCTACATCTGGCCCCAAGTGTCTGCTGCTTTTCCATATTAGGATTGGGTTAGTTAGGACTCATTCCCATGGACCTGAGGCCAAACGGCACTATCTAAAGGCTGGACATACTCCAGGGATCTCAGGCTGAAGTCCATCCTTGCATGACATGTCAGAGGAATCCCCACCTCAAGGAATCAAAGGTGTCTTTGAAATCAATAAAAGCAGAGCACTAGCACCAGGGAAGAGTAGGTGTGGGACAAAGCAATCTGTAATTGCCTTAGACAATGACATGTGCTCTGCCGTGGAGCAAGCATCTTGCAACTTTTTTGCTTGTAGAGATAAGTGAAATGAAGTGATAAGAGACACAACAGTCAGAGGATGGCCTGGGTTTCAGTGTGACAGATATGGCATCCCCTGTAGAGAGGGGGAACACCAATGACCAGACCAACACAATATTAGCAACTAACTGCTGCCAGACGTGCCCCATGGCCTTTTATTACTACCGTCACGTCACGTCCGGGTGCGACCACTGAGACCCCTTGGATAGGGGTGTGGTACAAATTTCCCCTTCACCACTAGATCACTTTCTTCACTTCATGAGTGATGCCCACAAGACTACGTCCCTCTACCCCTTCAACTGAAATAACCAAGGAAAACAAATCAGGATTTCATCACTGTCAAGCTCACTTTCCACATATTCATACCATAAAGTTCTGCAGCCTGCTTGATGGAGTACGATGTCCCTCAGTCTGTACTGGGGTGCTCTGCTTCTGGTGCTCATTTGTATCCCCTCTCCTGTTATCAGCTATTTTCGATCTCTGGGAACTGGACTCAACACCAGTTCTGTTGGGAGATCTGTTGGGCAAGTGAATGCCTCTGCATATCCTGGGGGGGCTTTCATCATCCCGGGTTTCATCTTCAATGCCTCCTTTCCTGTGTCCTTCTCTGCCAGGGCACCATTTGGAAAACAAATTGTTTGCTGTGATTGTAGGAGGCTGGACTGGCTTGTAGTGAGTACCAAGGGGTACTTACACCTTGCACCAGGCCCAGGTATCCCTTATTAGTGTAGAGGGGTGTCTAGCAGCTTAGGCTGATAGAAAAGGTAGCTTAGCAGAGCAGCTTAGGCTGAACTAGGAGACGAGTGAAGCTCCTACAGTACCACTAGTGTCATATGCACAATATCATAAGAAAACACAATACTCAGATATACTAAAAATAAAGGTACTTTATTTTTATGACAATATGCCAAAAGTATCTCAGTGAGTACCCTCAGTATGAGGATAGCAAATATACACAAGATATATATACACAATACCAAAATATGCAGTAATAGCAATAGAAAACAGTGCAAACAATGTATAGTCACAATAGAATGCAATGGGAGCACATAGGGATAGGGGCAACACAAACCATATACTCTAGAAGTGGAATGCGAACCACGAATGGACCCCAAACCTATGTGACCTTGTAGAGGGTCGCTGGGACTGTAAGAAAACAGTGAGGGTTAGGAAAATAGCCCACCCCAAGACCCTGAAAAGTGGGTGCAAAGTGCACCTAAGTTCCCCAAAGAGCACAGAAGTCGTGATAGGGGAATTCTGCAGGAAAGACCAACACCAGCAATGCAACAACAATGGATTTCCAGACGAGAGTACCTATGGAACAAGGGGACCAAGTCCAAAAGTCACGATCAAGTCGGGAGTGGGCAGATGCCCAGGAAATGCCAGCTGTGGATGCGAAGAAGCTGCCACCGGATGGTAGAAGCTGAGGATTCTACACGAACGACAAGGGCTAGAAACTTCCCCTTTGGAGGATGGATGTCCCACGTCGTGAAGAGTTGTGCAGAAGTGTTTTCCCGCAGAAAGACCACAAACAAGCCTTGCTAGCTGCAAGGGTCGCCGTTAGGGTTTTTGGATGCTGCTGTGGCCCAGGAGGGACCAGGATGTCGCCAATTGCGTGAGGAGACAGAGGGGGCGCCCAGCAAGGGAAGGAGCCCACTCAGAAGCAAGCATCACCCGCAGAAGTGCCGGAACAGGCACTACGAAGTGGAGTGAATCAGTGCTCACCTGAAGTTGCACAAGAGAGTCCCACGCTGCCGGAGGACAACTCAGGAGGTCGTGCAATGCAGGTTAGAGTGCCGGGGACCCAGGCTTGGCTGTGCACGAAGGAAATCCTCGGTGAGTGCACAGGAGCCGCAGTAGCTGCAAAACACGCGGTTCTCAGCAATGCAGTCTGGCATGGGGAGGCAAGGACTTACCTCCACCAAACTTGGACTGAAGAGTCACTGGACTTTGGGGGTCACTTGGACAGAGTTGCTGAGTTCAAGGGACCTCGCTCGTCGTGCTGAGAGGAGACCCAGAGGACCGGTGATGCAGTTCTTTGGTGCCTGCGGTAGCAGGGGGAAGATTCCGTCGACCCACGGGAGATTTCTTCGGAGCTTCTAGTGCAGAGAGGAGGCAGACTACCCCCACAACATGCACCACCAGGAAAACAGTCGAGAAGGCAGCAGGATCAGCGTTACAGTGTCGCAGTAGTCGTCTTTGCTACTTTGTTGCAGTTTTGCAGGCTTCCAGCGCGGTCAGCAGTCGATTCCTTGGCAGAAGGTGAAGAGAGAGATGCAGAGGAACTCTGATGAGCTCTTGCATTCGTTATCTAAGGAATTCCCCAAAGCAGAGACCCTAAATAACCAGAAAAGGAGGTTTGGCTACCTAGGAGAGAGGATAGGCTAGCAACACCTGAAGGAGCCTATCAGAAGGAGTCTCTGACGTCACCTGCTGGCCCTGGCCACTCAGAGCAGTCCAGTGTGCCAGCAGCACCTCTGTTTCCAAGATGGCAGAGGTCTGGAGCACACTGGAGGAGTTCTGGGCACCTCCCAGGGGAGGTGCAGGTCAGGGGAGTGGTCACTCCCCTTTCCTTTGTCCAGTTTCGCGCCAGAGCAGGGCTGAGGGATCCCTGAACCGGTGTAGACTGGCTTATGCAGAGATGGGCACCATCTGTGCCCATCAAAGCATTTCCAGGGGCTGGGGGAGGCTACTCCTCCCCAGCCCTGACACCTTATTCCAAAGGGAGAGGGTGTAACACCCTCTCTCTGAGGAAGTCCTTTGTTCTGCCTTCCTGGGCCAAGCCTGGCTGGACCCCAGGAGGGCAGAAACCTGTCTGAGGGGTTGGCAGCAGCAGCAGCTGCAGTGAAACCCCGGGAAAGGCAGTTTGGCAGTACCCGGGTCTGTGCTAGAGACCCGGGGAATCATGGGATTGTCTCCCCAATACCAGGATGGCATTGGTGGGGCAATTCCATGATCTTAGACATGTTACATGGCCATATTCGGAGTTACCATTGTGAAGCTATACATAGGTAGTGACCTATGTATAGTGCACGCGTGTAATGGTGTCCCGCACTCACAAAGTCCGGGGAATTGGCCCTGAACAATGTGGGGGCACCTTGGCTAGTGCCAGGGTGCCCACACACTAAGTAACTTAGCACCCAACCTTTACCAGGTAAAGGTTAGACATGTAGGTGACTTATAAGTTACTTAAGTGCAGTGTAAAATGGCTGTGAAATAACGTGGACGTTAGTTCACTCAGGCTGCAGTGGCAGGCCTGTGTAAGAATTGTCAGAGCTCCCTATGGGTGGCAAAAGAAATGCTGCAGCCCATAGGGATCTCCTGGAACCCCAATACCCTGGGTACCTCAGTACCATATACTAGGTAATTATAAGGGTGTTCCAGTATGCCAATGTAGATTGTTAAAAATGGTCACTAGCCTTTTAGTGACAATTTGGAAAGAAATGAGAGAGCATAATCACTGAGGTTCTGATTAGCAGAGCCTCAGTGAGACAGTTAGTCATAACACAGGTAACACATACAGGGCACACTTATGAGCACTGGGGCCCTGGCTGGCAGGATCCCAGTGACACATACAACTAAAACAACATACATACAGTGAAATATGGGGGTAACATGCCAGGCAAGATGGTACTTTCCTACAGTGACGACCTCCTCTTCTCTGCTGGTGGCGACTATAGTTCCCCTGCAGCTTGTCAGAGAGTTTTGCTCTAATCCGAGCAGCAGTGGGAATTTTCTCCCCCGGATACCTGCCTTTCACGAGGCACAACATTTTCCACTATAATGGTTGATGCTTTGGCATGCCATCAGATACTGCAGTCCTTGTTCCTTTGGCACTGATGCTCCAATGCTTGTTGGTTGTCAATGAGTTCTGGGACCAAACTTAGATGGTGGGGGATGATGCCCTGAGTCACCCGCATTTGTTAATAAGTCAAGAAGGTATAATCTCTGCCCAGAATGTAAGTTTCCTGCAACATGAGAACATGTGGCAAAAGTTGTTTGGCGAACTGTATTATTGCCTCTCATTTGATTCTATTGTTAAGACAGTAAACAATGCAGGCTAGGACGTGTTATACAGAATTTCAGCATCTATGGGCATCACAGAGTGCTGTTGGAGATGACTTTGGTGTCTGGGAATTCCAGCCTAAGCCCCATCAAGAATCAAGATTTGCATGTCAAGCCTGGTGCCCTGCAAATCCTCTTAGTACCACACCTGGTGTCATGAATGCACTGACAACACGTCATCTTACAACCCCAAACAAATCCCTCCAATCACCCCCACCCTGCACTTCTGCCCCAGAAGAATCTGCTGCCCTTAAAGAACATTAAAGCCTCATTATGAGTCTGGGGGTCAGAGAAGTGGACTGCCTAGACTCGCAGTGAGGAGACCGCCCTGGAGCTGGCAGTCTCCCCACTAGACCCATTACAGGGTTTCCACTTGGCTGACCGACAGAAACCAAGGTTGCTGCCGGTTAGCCTAGTGGAAACTGTGCAGCAGCATTGGTCTCGGCTCCACATGGAGCCGAGGCCAATGTCATCAAACGGGGGCCCCACAGTATCATCGGAATGCACACTGTCTACAGTGCAGACAGTGCGCATTCCGATGGTGCTAGGCAGGAGGGCCCCTGCACTGTCCATGCCTTTGGCATGGGCAGTGCAGGGGCCCCCACTGTGGGCCCAGCACTGGCTTTCCACCAGCCTTTTCATGGTGGGGTCTCCGCCATGGGAAGGCTGGTGGAAAACTGAGTTGTAATCAGTCAGGCGGAGCTGAGTTCAGCGCTGTCCTGGCAGAGTTCAACTCTGACTGCCGTCACCACGTCAGAAACCATGGCCCTGGTGGGGATGGCAGTCTTTAAGCCAAGGTTGTTATGTGGCGGACGGAGCGCCACAGTTGCGGTGGTCCGAATGTCACTGCGAGCCTTGTAATGAGGCTCTATGTCTACAATGGATCTATTAACTCTATGTGCCGCAAGTGGACCCAAAAATGTCCTACCTTCACTTCCCATCCACCCAGAATTGTGAATGAAAGTTAAGTGAGTAAGTGTTCTCTATGGAGTGTTAAATGATTATGTAAACTCTCTTGCCATTACGCGTTTGAGGCTAAAGAATGCTCCTCCATCTTCCAAAGCCAGGTTAAGAAATTAGGAAAAGAAAACAAACAATCAAGCATTGAAACTACCCTCAGTAAATAGCTTGGAGCTGAACGTTCGATGACAGCACAGGCATGAAAGACCAAGGGCAGCAGGCATGCTGTAGCCAGCCCTTATGCCTCCAAACAGTCAAATTATGTATGCTCCCTGCAACGTTCTCAACTTCCAAGGGGCATCTCTGGTCAACTGTCTCCCTCTCTTCTTTTGGATCCATGGACTCACATTATTCATCACTGAAGCTAGGCTGTGAAATGTTTGTGGCACGTCGGTGGCAACCTCTTCAATGACTTCACTCTGTGAGTTCCGCCCCTGAGGCCTGAGTTCTGAGAGCTCCACCAGGCATATCCATGATCAAAGCTAATTAGAAAGAAACTGTTCTTGGCATGTTTCTCTGTACCCTTTTAAATTCCCATAATTCTTAGGTTGTTTCGGAGGGCTCTGTTCTAAGCAGCTTTAGTAATGTCCGCAGGGCCACTTGTGTCTTTCCATGATGAGTGACTGTGACCTGCGGGGCCTAGAGTGCTTCTTCCACCATCAAACTTTGCTACACAGCCTCAGTAATGCAAAAAAGAACAGCATTACAGAGGTTGTGGATAAGGGGGGACATGTCAAGAAGGACCATGACAATTCTACCCTCAAGAGGTTTTAGTGTCTCTCAAATAGCTTACAGAATTGTGTCCGTGTGGGTGGTTGTGGGTGGTGCTCTGCTGGTCGCCACCTACTTCAGGGACCCAGCTGTTACTCCATGCCTTGGATCAATTTTAATTTTTGTCCATCTTAGTCTGTTGTATTAGACAGGGGCCGTTGTCTTTGGCCATCATTGGGAGGTTTTACTTGGGGGAGATCAGGGGTAATAGAATGAGTGAGTAGTCGTAAGGCCAAGTTCTGTGGTCCAAACACCCAAGATGTTTATGGGCTCCCGGTGGAGACATCACCACAGCTGCGGAAATTCTTTCCACATAGGTTCATCCAGGTTTCTGGGCCAATCACCACCCATCAGTTATGAGGTTCAGTTAGGCTGCCTCTGATCCCCTCAGCTTTCTCTGACACAGTTAGTCACCTGTGCTGGGAGGAAACCAGGATCACCTGCACAGGATCGTCAAGGTGGTTTGAATCTCAGCCGGGTGTTGTGTTTTTCATCGACACACTACGTTGGCCTCTAGCATGTGAAGCCAACATGTCAAGAAAAGTCTTGTATCATCCTGTAACAACATTTTCCAGCCATCTGTGTTTCCCACATACTACCTACACCCCTGACACCACTAAGTGGGGAGTAATTGTCAAAAGATATGTGCCTCCAGTGCTAGCACACTGTCTCAGGTTTGATGGTGAATTGAGATTAGGTTATTTCTGCTTGCCTTGTGATCTGGGGTGGCTATGCAACTCTCTTCTATTTGTTTGCTTTGACTGCATGCCCAGCAAAGCCACATGCCTTGCTTGATCACTTTGTTTCTTGTGGGGCTTCTTCTCACCTAGCCAGCAGCCACTTTATCCATGCATCCCCCATCGTTGCTCCTTTTGCTCTTGCTCATTCTGTTTCTGGGCCGCTTTCGCCAAGGATATTCTCAGAGCATCTCAGGCCACACTGGAGATGGCCCCCACTCTGTCTCGGTGAAATGAAGCTCTGGTCAACCCAACACTCTCCTTCCTACTGCAGGCCCCCCACAGGCGATTGCCAACTTTGATCAGCTGCCGGGCACAACCAGGCCCTTATCACCATTGTCCTCTGTGCCGGCCAGATAGCTGCTAATGGGCACATCTAGGATATCAAGAGCAAATTCTTTGATATCTTGTGGAGTGGGATGAGGTGGGACGAAGGACACCACCCTCACACACCTCTGCCACTGGGGCTCCAAGACTGGGCCGCCATCCTCCACGCCCTCCCCTAGATCCCTCCACTTGAGGATGCTTATCTTGTACCTGTCTTTAGGGCACATTAGGGCTTCCACTTCTCTCAGTTGGACGCTGGCTATACATCTGCCAATAAGCTTCTTCGGCCAGCCTTCAGCAGATCCCGGGATGCCCCATGCCACTGCCTCTCTCAGTGTGCTCCATGCAGCAAGAAGTAGAAAGGGGAGGGGAAGGGGAGAGCCATCCACCTCTGCTGCAGTGAACTCACCTAAAGTCGTTCTTTGGAAGAGTAATCGCCCGATCCGACACCTCCCTCCATAAAGCAAGGGGCTATTCTAATTGATTTTCTTAGCTCATTTTATTTTTTATATCGAATTGTTGATATTGGGAACCAGCCTAAAAGTCTGCTACGTTGGCTCACCTGGCCAAAATGCTTCATTTTAGCTTTCACTTAATAATGTCTAACCCGATTCTACCCAGCTTATGTCAGGGCTGGACAGAAACACAAAACGTAGGTCTTATTGGTAATCTTTCTGCATTGGGGAAGCTGCAAATTGAATGCGAAACAGTTAATTGGTACTAAATATAAAGAGGTCATTATCTTTGGGGACCTTAACGTATGGACAGATGATTGCTGGCCAGTTTCTCTGGGTCCTCTGCTAGCTCCCTCTCAACATGCCAGAAACCTGAGAATCATTTTGGATTCCAAACTCAGTTTTTAGCAGGGGCGTAGCTTAGTCAATAAAAATTGTGTGTGGGGAGGGGTGGTCAGATTTCCCAACACTCATGCTGGCATATAATGTTAAAATACAATATATGACAAGCGGGGCGCATAAGAGGGGCTTAAGAGGCAGTGGAAAGGGAGAGGATTTAGTAGTTAGTGAGAGAAAAACAATATTTGTTAATATAATTAACATTTTATAGGGCTTTCGTTAGACCAGACAGCTTTAGGGTGGTCACCCCCTACGTTTTGCCTGCCTCCCTCCACTTTTTGGACACTGTTTTTGCTGGTTTTGCTAACCAGTGCTAAAGTGCATATGCTCTCTTCCTGAAAACAAGATGACATTGGTTCCTACCCAATTGACTTATTTAGTCTACTTGTAAGTCCCCAGTAAAGTGCACTACAGGTGCCCAGGGCCTGTTAATTAAATGCTACTAGTGGGCCTGCAGCACTGATTGTGCCACCTGCATAAGAAGCCCCTTAACCATGCCTCAGGCCTGCCATTACAATGCCTGTATGTGCAGTTTCACTGCCAATTCGACTTGGCATTTAAAAGTACTTGCCAAGCCTTAAACTCCCCTTTTTCTACACATAAGTCACCCCTAAGGTAGGCCCTAGGTAACCCATTTGGCAGGGTGCTATGTAGATAAGAGGCAGGACATATACCTGTGTAGTTTATATGTCCTGGTAGTGTAGAACTCCTAAATTCATTTTACACTGCTGTGAGGCCTGCTCCTTTCATAGGATAACATTAGGGCTACCCTCATATACTGTTTGAGTGGTAGATTCTGATCTAAAAGGAGTAACAAGGTCATATCTAGTATGGCCAGCATGGTAATACAAAATCCTGCTGACTGGTGAAGTTGGATTTAATATTACTATTTTAGAAATGCCACTTTTAGAAAGTGAGCATTTCTCTGCCCTTAAATCCTTCTGTACCTTACAGCCTGTCTCCAATCCACGTTTGGCTGGGTTACTTGACAGCTCCCTTGTGCTTTTCACTCAGACAACCCCAAACACAGGATGCTCAGTCACCCCTGCACACTGAATGGGTCTTCCTAGGCTGGGAGGGTGGAGGGCCTGACACTTACATGTCAAAGAAGAGTGGCCTGCCCTCACACAATGGACTGCCCAACCCCCTACTGGGACCCTGGCAGACAGGATGGAACTGAAAGGGGACCTTGTGCACTTCTAAGCCACTCTTTGAAGTTTCCCCCACTTCAAAGGAACATTTGGATATTTAAACAGGGCCTCTGACCCTACCAACTCAGACACTTCTTGACAAGATACCACTGGTGAAGAAACTCTAAACCAGAACCTGCAACCTGCCAAGAGGAACTGTCTGGCTGCCCAAACGACTCACCTGACTGGTTTTCTGCAAATGACTGCTGCCCTGCCGTTTCCCTGCTGCCTTGCTGCCCTCTGGCTCTGCTGAGAAGTGCTCTCCAAGGGCTTGGATAGAGCTTGCCTCCTGTTCCTTGAAGTCTCAGGACCAAAAAGACTTCAACCTGCAAAGAACTCCTTGTGTGGTGAAAATTCGACGCACACCCTGCCAGAAATGATGCACAGCCTGCATCGTAGGGAGAAAATCACCTCACACTGAACTGGAACGACGCAGCCTGGCTACCCGAGAGGAGATCGACGCAACGCCAGCGTTGCGACCAAAACTATGATGCGCGGCCCACTGGATCGACGCAGAGCCGAGCCGGAACAACACAGCCTGACTTCCTGTGAGAAGAATTGACGCAGCGCCTGCTGTGCAATAGAAATTTACCTGTATCATCCACCGGATCAACACAGCTTCTGTGACTTCGTCCTTCACGCCCAGGATTTCTCTGCATCATCCCTGGGGTGTAAAAATACCCCGCAACCCGAAGAGGATCCAAGTCTTCATGCCGGAAATCGATGCAAAGCCCTGACTGCGTCGAAAAATATCATCACATCATCTGGGTGTTGCCTGAGAAACCGACGCACACCTCCCCGTTTTCCATGCATCTCCTCCTCTGCGGCCCCTTGCGGATAATTTAGACGCAAACCAGGTACTTTGTGCTTGCAAGAGACACTCATTGATTTTTAAGAACTTAAGACTCTTTTTATCATTTTGTAAAGTGATATCTCAACGTGTACTTATCAAATCTTGATTGTTTTGACCTGCATTTAACCAGATAAATATTCTATATTTTTCTAAACACTGTGTGGTGTATTTTTGTGGTGTTATACTGTGTTATTGCAGGATTTATTGCACAAATAGTTTACACATTGCCTTCTAAGTTAAGCCTGACTGCTCAGTGCCAAGCTACCAGAGGTTAGGCACAGGATAATTTGGATTGTGTGTGACTTACCCTGACTAGAGTGAGGGTCCTTGCTTTGACAGGGGGTAACCTGACTACCAACCAAAGACCCCATTCTAACAGCTTTCAAAACAGAGATGAGAGAGTGTGTGCATATTTGTCAGAGTGTGTGTCCATAAATGCCAGGTGAAATCCGACAGACACCTCCTCATACCCGACTGAAATCACCTGTACCCAACTATTCCTCAGAAAATACATTTATTAGGGGGTGTAACACCCGAAACAGCCCCCTAAAGCTACTCCCCTGGGTTTGAGGAAGACGTTCCTCACCGCCTCTTGATTTTGCTCATTGTCTTTTCTTCCATCATCTCTAGGGAGGAAAGGGCCCAAGCACTCATGATATCAAGGCTAGGCTATTGCACTTCATTACTTGTGGGTCTCCCTAAACATCCCGGTACATACGGTACAAACAGTGCTGCCCAAGCAATTTTGGGATTTAAAAGAAGCGCCCTTATCGCTACCCAGCTCTGGCAGCTATAGTGGCTGCCCCCCTCTCAGAGAAGCCTTTTTAAGGTGCTCTGCCTTTGCCGCAAAGCACTGTATCATACTGAATCTGGCTCCTACACGTCAGCCATGTTTACGTGGTATTTTTCATTTCACCTTTAATACCCAAATCACAGTTTATGGCCAATTTACAGAAATATAAAACAGCCAGACAAGGAGGACGCTTGCTGTCAGTCCTAGCGGCCAAAATGGAATGTCGTGGTTACTCCCTTTGGTGCCGAATCATATATTTTAGACTTTTCTACTTGTAACTGATCTTCTGTCAGTCTTTCTCTTTGGTTGATTGGTTTGAGAAGCGCTGCAACACCCCTTTTTTAGGTATATGTGTGCTTAACAAATATTTCATTCATTCATTCATAAGGTAAGGGGGAATTAGCAGGGTGAATCATAACATACTACATGGATTTACCGGACAGAGCCCCAGTGGATGTCAGGTAACAGATAGCTAGTATTCCAGTACTACAAGGTGCTGCCACCATCCGTCAGTAGTGTCATACCCTGATCATGGGAACAGTTGTCGACTATTTAAAATAAGTAGAACCACTTTGGCTGGACCCCAACCGCCCAACAGAATTTAGCACTCTGTTGGAGAGCAACACATCATGTAATCCACTTGTCAAGTGATTAGTGATACAGGTCTCTTCCAGGGTCTGTGGCAATGGTCAAAAGAAGAGCAAGTTGTCAAGTGGAGTCTGCACCGAGGGGCTTTTATATTATACTTGGCTAAACAGTGTACGCCCAAAAGGTTGGGCACATTAATAGATGGAGCATGGGTTCCATCTGTCAATGGGAACGAGAATATCCAGATTAAAGAAAATGATGTTTAATATTCAATGAGTAGCAAGATTAACCATCACAGGGTTTACAGTTGGAGCATATCTTGTTTGAGTTGATAAAGTCACATCATTCGAATCTGTTTTGGCTTGCTGGCTACAGACTGATGCTAGAGAGGAGTCATTCAGCTAAAGAGGAGATTCAGGTGTCCAAATGTACAGATCCTTAAGCCAAGAAACGAATATAATATAATATAAAAAGAAAATGATTCGGTACAACTAAGAAGTAGGCATTAATAATAAAAAAGTTGAATAGTAAAAAATAAGAAATAGATATTCCCAGTAAAGAAACCGTGTAGTTACAACTAATAACGAGGCCATCCCAACAAAGAAGCTGATTTCTAACTGGGAGTATTGGGTACTCATGGATTAGAAACAGACATTCCCAATAAAGAAGCTCAGGAGTTAAACTAAGAAGCAGGCATTCCCAATAGACAAACTGAATAATTCCAGTTTAGAACCTTGGATTACGAGTTGCCTCAAGTGGTATCCGCCGGGAAAATACCCCACAAGTCTGTGCATAAACTTTGGACCTAATAATTCTGTGCCTGGAGACACCATGGCCAGACTCCTCGGTGAAGCTGTGGGGTCAGCGGGTGGCTGCTGCTCCTGGGACTTACCTACCTGATTACACCAACATGGGGAAGGGCCTGTAAAAGCTCCTCCAACAGAAGTAAAGGAACATCTACCCTCCCGCCACCACCACTCTCCTTCCAAAATCCAATGGGCAAAAGAGCTGACAATACAGTTATCACTTGCTCCAGGCAAGTTCTGCACATATGAAAATGTGTGTCCGTTATTTCAACTGTAACAGGAAAGACACACTGAATTGGACTTGGTATTACCAGGTATGCATGTTACTCCTTATTTTGAAGGAAATAACTCTCAATCTGCATTAATTTATGTGGAGATTCCAGCCAGATTTGTTAATTCAGCCCCCAGTATCTCCTGCGGAGCTAGCGGGGAGGTTGTGGTAAGGCGTGTCAAAGATACGGCAGACTGCTCGTACACCTGCATAAAGTGTGTACAAATGAATTCATCCAAACAAGCGAAGTGCAGTATTGCTATGTAAAGCAGCAGCAGCTCCCCCTCCATTCGCTGTGAGCATCTAATGCTAGTGCTTCGTATTTCGCATGACTTCTATAAGTTTTCTTAATACATGTTTCAAACGAGAATCAAGTCACAGAAACTGAAATGCAGCAGGTGCCCATCAATATGAGAAGAACAAACGAGTATTGGCAATGCCAGTAGGTTTGGATAATGAATGAAAGTGCTTTCTTGTGCATTTATGGGTTTAGGTACTCAGAAAGTCACCATACATATATCTGCTACACGTCTTTGTACTCATGCATACAATCAATTCACTGACTCATTCTTGCATTCACCCTGTGACACAGCCACAATAAGACACACACAAAATCAACAAGATAAACAAGATAAGCAAGATAAATTTAAAAAATATAAGGTTGAAAAAAACATAAGCTTACAATAACAACTCTAAACATAGAAGCCAGTGCTCGTCTTGCAGAGTTATTGTAAGTAGTCTATTGTTGTTTTAAAGCTCCGGCATAGCCACCACATTTGGAACCAACAAGTTGGCTATCTTGGAAAGGTAAGACAATTGTACAGTATGGACAACAGCATTCCACTATGGTTTCCTGGTCTTGAGGAAGTGTCCATGGGGGTGCAGCTTTCGGCTGGTAAATAGGTGGCACGCTAATAACCTTTTAGCACTGCCTGGAGAGCTGTGGTAGCATCTCAAGTAACATTAACAGTAAAAAGAGGAGACGCAAAGAAATAAAGAGAGGCTATAAAAGTGGAAAAATTTAAAATAAAGGGCTGTTCAACCAGGTTTGACACTAACGTACACTGATTTTGAAGGTGGATATACACATGTGAACACAAAGTGCTATCATTCACAGGGCACGAAAGGCAATGACTGACTGATGGGGAGTGTACCATTCCCTATGCACTACACTGTTATGTTGTTGTAATTGTATTTATATAGCGCTTATTACCCGTGAAAAGGGGTTGAAGCGATTTTTGGCAAGGATGAATACATAGATGTATGCATTGATTTATTAAGCGATCCAGACAGACAGCTAAGAAGTAATTCTAGCAGGAATTAATACAATGCAAATCATCTCCCCCAAGAGTTTGTCAGGGGTGGTAACACCAAACTCCTTCTGTACAAAGCAGTGGTGGCTGGTGACATTTGAAAGTGGTAGGGAGTAAAAGCTGGGGATGACTTTTATTTAGCGAGTGAAGCGAGCAAGCCTAATGGACAAACCTGAGGTCCAGGGTGGGTCCTCCTCCCAAGAAAAAAATGAAAAACGATGGACATTTGGTGCATTTGAAAGCAAATGAATTTAGTGACAAAAGCAGGGTTTGTAAAGTAGTGCAAATGTATAGCCTTGAAATATTGAACACATTAAAAAATTAAAAACAGCCCTATATCTTACTGCAATGATAATTTCAACAGTTAATGTGCAAATTTTACAGTGTGGCAACTTCAGGCCCTTTAAAGAGTGTGCTTGCCCTCTATCTTGCACTGCACGCAGCATCAACTTTGGAAGAAAATATTCTAACCAGGCATTGGGAAGCACCCAGAGATGCTGGCTGCAATCAGTCATACAGAAATATGTGAAGACTGGTCTTTAAGAGTGAGCGGGCGCTCTCTAAAAAGGACATGTAAAATAAATGTCTGTGATTCCCTTAGTGTGCCACCCAACCTGTATTTTGGTTTCTCTCTGAGATGTTAGTGCATATTGAAATATAACACAATAACTGACATACACCTAAAACTTGTCAGTCGTATTGGTTTTGTCAATGGTTGTTATCTGTTTAAGATAAATGAGTAATAACAATGATTTCCCTTAAATAATTAACATTGGAAACGTTTCAATTCTGAAATTGTGAGATTATGAATTAAATATTAGAGAAGCCTATGGAAGGCGTACGGCCTTCAGTTATGTGTGCTTTATGTTAGATTGGTAAGCCCTTTTTCTCTTCACAACGCACCCATCTGCACATTTTCAATCTCCACTCTTTCCTCTCCAGCACCCTCTTTTCACTCTCGCCTGAACACACTTCCTCGCATCTCCCTCATTTTACCATCTCAAACACACACTGCACTCATTCAAATGTAAGCACTTTATTTCCTTTTGCTTTTGCCTTCTAAATATTTTGACCTCTTTGCACAAACTTCACACACATTTACACTGAATTTCAATTATAACTGGAATGCATGACCATTGTTCTGTGTGCTCTGCAGAGGTGCCAACACATGGATAGGCACTATGCTTTGCCTCAGTGCAAGCGCGTTCAATCAAAGCTTTTCATAACCACCTGGAAGAAGTCAAAGTCAAAGAATGCACTATACAAAAGTAATAAAATGCACAGAAAAAAATACAGAAACACAGCATGTTGACACAGCTAACTCTCTTGGGGAATGCAACATAAGTAAAACGTGAAAAAAGTGAGGAACAAAATCACTGACATTATATTATAGCTTCATGTTCGCACATCAATCCTTTGTTTTGGCATTAATGTTAAGGGCGTGAAGAAAGGGCCAGTTTTAACACCATACATCAGATAACTGCCATTCCTGTAAGCACATATTTCTCACTTTGAGCTTGACTCAGATATGTGGATAAACTTTGCAAGGGAAATCAGAACCCTGCTCTCTTTTGAAACAATTTAGTGGAGGAAAAAATATAGGAGCACCAATTCTGAAGGGGCCAGTGATCTACAGCCGGGACCTGGGGTGTCAAAGTGGAGGAGGTTAAGATAACAAGGGGTCACAGTACAATGTAAATAACCCAAGATTAGCATTCTAACACTTACCATAACCGAGGACAAGCCCCTAAAACGGACGTGCTTGGTACTAAACCAGACATGCTTGCAGTCACTTCTACTGTGTGACAAATGTGAATGACACACCCCTGCCCTCAAGCAGGGATGAAGACTCTAATGCCTGAAACCATGATGCTAAAAGAGTCACTATCCTATGGTGGATACCACAATAGAACACAATGGAAACGAAGGGCTTTAGAAAGCTAAGCCCTGTGTTGTGTGCCACAGTGCAGAAAAGTTGATTTACTGCCTGTTTTCCATCTCCTACTTCAAAGCGAGGCAGGCGGGCAGCCTAGGAATGACAGTCCAGAGTTAAATACATCGATCACTAAACAAATCAATCAATTTAATATTATTTAATGTAGACGTGCAGGAATTTCAGAGGGGCGCAGTCCCTTAGCCCTAAAGGTTAAACAGCCCCTCGTACAAAGGTAATCTGTGATATTTCCTGCATTAAAATATCTATCACTAGACTTTTATACAGACTAATAAAAATCCACCTTGAAATGCCTGTTGACTTTACCATATACTTTTCACATTCATTATGTCAGTCATACTGCCTTTATTGTAACTTTTCATTATAACCTTTATCATTGATTCGTCATCCCCATAACCAACTCAAACCTACTCGGTTGGTCATAAACTTTCCAACAAGGCAACCATCAGGTATACCACAATAAAATTACAAATATGTACAAAATACAACTGTCAAAACAATATAAAATCCCTACTATTGTGGCCTAATAAGGTTTACCATAATGCAAATCGTTTATTCCAAAGGTTTGTTTGAGTGGGTCACCAACACCAAAACCCTTGCCAACTACGGTAATCTGTGAGGTTCCATGTAAAAAAAATACCTGCCTCCAAGCTTTAGACAGTTAATAACAATCCACCCTTTTTTACTTTAACACATGTTTTTCACAATAAGGAAGCAAGGACTATTTGCTTTGTCATAATGTTTCATTATAAACAGATCACATAAGGTTTAAGGCACACGCTGAACCATATACAAAGTCATGTAATGTGCAGACTTTAGACAGTAATGTGTTTCATTGATAGTTTATTCCTCGCCAATTTGGCCTCTTCTTTTAGCCATCAATCTCAGCCAACATGTGTTTCATCATCTGGGGATTTCCTATGACTTCATCAAGGGTGTCTTATTAGTCAATTGCACAGACAAGTTACTAGTTCGCAATTAGAATTCCTATCCGGAATGACCTCTTGCCACAAAGTGTATCCCCAATCTAAAGTTTTCCAAAAGCAAGTACCCTCAAGTCTGACGCCAAATCGGCAAGGAATAAACTATCAACGAGAACACATTACTGCTCAAAGACTGTACATTGTATGACTTTGTATATAGTTCAGCATGTGCCTTAAACCTTATATGATAGCTTGTCAATACTTGGATTTCAGTTGAGACAGTTGCCTGTATCTTCCCTTTTAAGAGCACAGTAGCTTGAACAAATGATTTAGGGTCAGATTATGAGGATGGCGGTCTGAAGACCACCAGCCTCGCGGTGGCTGTCGGACCACTGTGGCAGTCAGACTGCGACATTACGAGGTTGGCACGCAGATCCGCCAATCTCCCTCTGTCCCTGTCAGGATCAGTGATCCCGACGGGCTGACAGCACTGCAAGTTGCAATCAGCCGGGGCAGCACTGAAGTCAGCGCCGCCCTGCTGATTACAACCTTGTTCTCTGCCAGGCGTTTCATGGCGGTACAACTGCCATGAAAAGGCTGGCAGAGAACAAGTGCAGGCACCAACAGGGGGGACCCTGCATTGCCCATGTCTGTGGCATGAGCAGTTCAGGGGTCCCCGTGCCCAGCACACTCGAAATGCACGCTGTCTGCTGTGCAGACATTGCACATTTTGAGGGTGCTGCTGCCCCCGATGTGAGACAGCATTGCCTCCGGCTCGATTATGACCTGGTGACAATTCTGCTACCCCTTTCTCACTAACAATAATACAACATTGGTAGACAGTAGGGAAAAATATAAAGATATTATACAACACAGTGAAAACCTTAATTAATCACTGGAAAATATCTCATTACTTATACCACCAATACTTTTTGTATTCCGCTCCTCACCTTGAAAAACATAAAAAAGACATAACATGTAGTATAAGACCTAACATTTTTCACAATCTGGACTTGGCACAACACATAACAATAAAACATATAGCAGTATTATGAATTTATGAATTAAAGCTTATGAAATAAATTATACCGCATTCAACTACTACGGATAAATTACCCATCGCTGGCGGTATTCATCATTACTACTTTTTACAGTGGAGTGCATTTGACACAGTTGATTGGCAGCCCTTAGTTTGGAATGGTGAAGAAAGATTTAAGTGCGGTGTCTGTTGCACTTAGTACCTTGCTCGGGAAAATTGATATGTATAATTGGACATGTTTTGATTTTTTGGATATATATGATTTATTGTCATGTGTTGTGCCAAAGTCCAGATTGTGAAAAATGTTAGGTCTTATACTACGTTATGTCTTTTTTATGTTTTTCAAGATGAGGAGTGGGACAAGGTGTGGCAAAAATAAATTTGTATATAAAAAACTATTGGTGTTATAAGTAATTATACATTTTCCAGTGATTAATTAAGGTTTTCACAGTGTTGCATAATATCTTTGTATTTTTCTCTACTGTATACGAATGTTGTATTCTTGTTATTTGATAGCCCAGGTATAGTATGGTTACAAGTGCTTTTCCTCCCATGGTTGTGCCCCTTTCTCACTGGGCTGACCGGCAGAAACCAGTCAGCCCAATGGGAAAGTCATAATGGGGCAGGCAGGGAGGTTGACCGTGTGGTGACGACCACCCTTTCGGGAGTTTGGCAGACGGGTGTTTCTGTCTGGCAAACTCTTAATCAGCCTCTAAACAGGATTAATCTGTGTTCAACTTGGGAACGCCAGGGTCCTATCAAATCAAAGATCTCACCTATGGAATCTGACATAACTTTTCCAGATAAAGCAATAAAGCTTGTAGCCTTCACAAATGGTTTTACACTATATCCATTACAGTGCAACACCTCTCAACAAGGCCTAACAAAAATCATCACAGTGAAATTCGACTCCCAGGGTTTGTCAGAGTGGGAACCAAGAGAACTATTGCCTTCTATGCTAATCTGTCAGATTACATGAAATCAAATTCCTTTCCACGCCTGTAACATAATGTGATACCAACTCACCTTTTGACACTCATTTCTCATATAGTTTTCACAATAAATAAGCCAGGCTTACTGCCTTTGTAATAACTTTTCATAGTGCACAGGTCAGACCTATGGCATCTGGCATAACATTTGCGTGCAAGCCACTCGAACATGTAGCTGTCATCACTGGCTAGTTACCTTAACCAACTCAACCCTACTGTACTGTGTGTAGGCTTCCACAAGGCAACCATGTGGCAGAGAGTCAAAATAATACAAATGTTTATAAAATTACAGTTAGCAAAGAGAAACACTATCTCTCCTAAGACACCCTAACAATTAATATTGTATTGCATATCTTCTATGCCAACGGTTTGTTAGGGTGAATCACCAACACAAAAACCACCTACCATGGTAATCTGTGAAATTCCATGTAACAAAAAACCTGGCTTCAGGCTCGAGTACAATGCATCCTTAAAAGTCTATTGTCTTTACTACATGTTTTTCTCAATAGGTAGTTTAACCCCAATTCAATTGTGAAATCCTATTGTTAATAAATAGTAAGGAAAAGTACATTTTACAAAGTTACCCTTTACCTGCCTGAACTGTCAAGGGACTAATTAGCTAAATCCTCTGCCTTCTCTCAGCCTGTGCTCAGCCTTGAACAGGTGTGAAAATGGTGTCAAATGCCTCCTAGGAGCAAACAATAGGCTGCCCTCCATGGGAGAGATGACTCCTCTGAACTTCACAGAATATTCAGGGTGGGGGATGTGGACCTCCTTTTGACAGCATTGTCAAGTCCTGGTTTAAAGGTCTGTTCAGCCACATGTAACATTTGGGGTACACTTGAAAGGGAGAGAACCGGATACCAAGACAACTCTTGTGCATCCCCTGTCTGGTTGGTGGAGGACCCAGCTTTTGTCCTACCAGACGTCTGTATCTGATGTTTGTTGTGTGGCTTCTTTGGCACATTTTCTTTGCTTGCACCAGGTCATGGCATCCCTGCTACCCCACTGAAACCAAAATAAATTTTAAAAAGCATGCACACCAAAGCTCGAGTTAAAAAGTAAGACAAGTCTGGGATAGATTTGAAGTCAGATCATGAGGATACAAGGAACAGAAAACGTTGCATAGAGAAGTGAACTTGTAAGAATTAGTTGTGAGGTGTTGTG
The DNA here is from genome assembly GCF_031143425.1 of Pleurodeles waltl. NCBI lineage: Eukaryota > Metazoa > Chordata > Amphibia > Caudata > Salamandridae > Pleurodeles > Pleurodeles waltl. Next base: position 598,526,906 of record NC_090446.1, on the reverse strand, counting down.
GAAAGATGGGGTGCATGGGAGGTGGTGTCTGAAGGTTGTGATGAGGGTAGCTGGCTGGTTACGTGAAAAAGCATTCTGAAAGGGTGGTGGTGGGGTAACCTAGTTAGAAGTGTTGTGGAAGGGCCGTGGCGGGGGCTGTGGGGGGGTTGATGGGAGTATAGGTGTAGTTAAATCATAAACCACCACCTGGTATGTCGAAAATGCACAGCACATGATTATGTTTTGCTCTCGATTCTGGGAAAAGGGCCTATAATTAATATATTTTATAGGATCTGAGGATGTACAGGATATGAAATCTGATTACGTTCAAAGTGCAGGAGGGCCGCGGAAGGAACACTTCACTGATCAGCTGCCTTCAGAAGTCAATGCCAGTGGCTTCCAGGAGACGAGAGGTTTCAAGGCCTGTCCTTTTCCGGAAGATGGAGGGCGGACTGCTCCTAGGGGAGGGGAGAGAAGTAATAAGTGTTGATTCTGCCGTCCCTCCGCTTCCAGAAAGAACAGTCTGTCCTTCCTTCAAGGAAGAGCTGTTGAGCGCCTCCTCCTAAAGACACCAAAAGAAGTAATTTAGCGGACATTAAAACCGGGCATTCCCCTTAGAACTTGGAAACGAAAGAGCATTTCACCCCTGCCTTTGCAGGACAAACTTTTACTTTGGTGTAAAAAAATGTACATTTGATGTGATGTGATATCTTATGTATATGATATGTGTTAGGTTACAAGCCTTATCAAGCACATTTCTCCCATTTGTACAGATCCGATGTGCTTTCAGGGTCCAAGCGATCTTTACAGACCTGAGATTCTGATTAGCCAGTCATGATGATCTGTTGACATAGTGTTTGGTTGTGCTTGGTATTTTGTGGTAATGAATCACACTGGAGAGTGGTTGGCTGGGGCATAACTAACATTGGTTGCTAATCATTCATATGGTATAGTGGCCAACTAAACTCTGTTGGGGATCAGTGTAGTGCATCATGCACATGTGCGTGCTGGGGGACTGCGGTGAACTTGTTCTTTGCTAGTTTAGGATGGATCACCAGTAGGCTTGATTTAATGTTGTGCAGATATGGGTGGTGTGCGTGGAGAAGGCCTGCTGCCCTTAAGTTAACGTGTTCCAAATGGTTTACATACTGGTTGGGGTTAGGATACAGATGTGCTGTTGAACTGGTCCTTTTAGGCAACTACGGGACGTTGGTGCTGCATTGAATGGTGGTGCGGTGGGGGGTAAACATGTTCTCTAGGTGTGGGGGCAAATTTAAAATATGCATTGTTTTGATTTGTAACTTTGAGAGAGCATGTGGAGCTGTTATAAGTGGCGACACATGGTCAAATGCACTCCTCTGATGCCATGTTGAGCACGTGATAGTACCAGGGTGTGCCCATGATTCACGGTTAGCGTAGGCTGAAGACACAATATACCAGGTTTTCATATGAAAGTTCTGGGACTTATAGATTGAACACAAACTGGAATACCCTCATTGTATGGGGATAAGTACATCTGTAAAACATTGAATATCTGGGAGATGCTCTATGATCTTTATGGATTTTGAGTCTTCATGTTGAAGCAAAATATTCCTGAGAAAAGGCAAAGTGTACGATTATGGATGGATGGATCCTATAGGAGGCATGCAATTAAAATAAAAACATGTACTGAATAATGAAATAGTAAGGTGGTGTTTTCAGCCTTTCCACATGTGGTAAGGGCAGATTAAAGGTGCAAAGATGTTGGGTCATTAGAATGCTATGTGTAGCGAAAGTGATATTGGGCATCATTTGACTCTCAAGATTTCCCATGGTTGACCCCTTAACCCTTTCTTAACCCTCATTTACCACCTACTTGCTGATGAGTGACCAGGGGATGGCAATGAGCAGAAAATATGGAGAAACAGACAAGCCTCTTGGCCTCTGGCTTTACTTTCTGTCACTTCTGCCGTCTTCATGACCCATGAGAGCACGTTTCCATGGCAGTGCCCGGTGTACCCGCGGCAAAGCCAAGGGTGGCAGATGCTACCCCTGCTATCTTTGCATAATGTACACGGAGGGGAGGCGTTGGGTGTCCCGTGTCAGAAGACAGTTGTGAAATCCCGTTGAAGAAGAGGCTATGAAAAGCCAGCCTGGGTGGAAAATAGAAACCCCTGATAAGTCGGGATATTAGGAACCCTCTTTGAAAACGAGTAGGGCAGGAGACCCATGCAGAGAGGAATCCACGTTTTCTCCTCATCTAAAGGTCCAGAGAAAAACTTTGAACAGAGAATTAGCAAAGCGTCTCGAACAACTTCGCATTAGGACAACTTCACTCCGGTAGCCCTGGTTACTGACACAGATGGGGTCAGTGCTTTAAATGGAAAAATAGAAGTGCAGGTACTCTGTACCAGAGTACCTGCTGGTTTCTGAGAAGTGCCGGTACTCTCCAATTAAAAGTATTACGTTTTTCTTGAGATGTGCCGGTACTCTCCCTCTCAAACTAAAAAAGTGCCGGTACTCAGTACCGGACAGTACCGGCCCATTTAAAGCACTGGATGGGGTTCTGCAACTGTTCATCCCAGGTCACATGGGGACCACAAGCACTACCCAGGGAGGCATTGGACCCTTCAAAACGTCGAAAGGGAAGGTATGGTTGTGTGATGTCTTCTAAGTTGCCTGGGAAAACTGTTGGGCTATGAGAGACAGCCAGGTGAGTTTTAAAGACGCGACAGTTTTTAAAGAGCCATGAATCCGGGGAGAATGAGATCTGGATGGGACATATAGAAACTCCAGTGTTTCGTATCTTCTCCATTGCACAAGGTGGCGCCTGAAGTGCCTCGTGGGCAGGAAAGGAGGCAGAGGGAGGTCATGTGCCTGAAGCATATGAGTGGAGAGTGCTTCGCAAGAGAACTCACTGCGAAGAGTAATTTGCAAGAATGCAGGTGCAGAGTTGAGTTACTGGAAAGACAAAGTGTTCTCACCTAACCTCCCATTGGCCAGTCCACCTCTGACTTTCAGGGTCATTATAGTGATGTTGCATTGAGTTTTCCCGTTCTCGAAGCAGGGTCCGTGTGAGATAGGGGGGTTCTAGAGAAGGGGGGGAGGGGGGGGTTTCTAGAGAAGGGCGGTTGGGGAGAAGCGGAGAGAAGACCGAGGAGGGCATATGCATTTCCACTCTATGCTGTTGGAATAAACTTACTTTACTAGGGGATCCGCGTCGGTGTATGAATAACCATACACAAAAGCACCATTACATTCGGCAGTAGTATGGTCTGTTAGTTGCAGCACTGAGAAGCGGCAGAATTGCTGCGCGAGACGCTTTTAAAGAGCGGACAGTATTAATATGTGAATGAAGTGAAGCATTGGCGCGAGGGGCCTGTGGAGAGGCGCACTACGGGTGAACGGCGACCTTAGGTAACTCTGCCGGCTAAAGTGGGAGGAGGGAACGACCACACAGCCCGCAGGAACCCAGCCCAGGGAGGACCAGGCCGGGAGAGGCTCAGGGGACATTCCTTGATATTTCTGGACATTCCTGGACAGGTTTTACAGCTTTTTTTTCTGACAATTAGAAGAACACAAATAAAAAGGCTGGGAAATGATCCAAAACATGAGATTACGTCTGATGTTTCTTCGCCAGCTCCATTTCCAGGAAGAGGGGGCGGGAGGGTGATTGGCAATCATTGTTACAGGGGAGTAGAGATCTCCCCGGTCCCCTCGCCCCTACCGGTTAGAGGTTTCACTCGTCTTCCTAGGAGGAGCAAGACGGCGGCGTAACGAAACTTAATTTAACCCCACCCACCGCAATGTACTTGGAGGGCCCCCCACGGAACTCACTCAGGGGCCGTAACAAAGGCCGCATGGGGTCGTAGGATCCTTTGTTACGCCACTTGGGTAAGAGGACAGTTCCACAAACCACCCTTCCTCCCTGACTCTTCCCGGTACAAGAATCCCATTTCCCAACACCCCCGTGGTAACCCTGGGCTCTCCCTTCCAACACTTTTTTGTTGTTGTCCCAGTTTTAACACCCGTCACTCACCCAGACGCACGTGTAACTGTTTTGTAGGATGACAGGCAACTCTGAACGCTTCTGCTTAGATATAATAGTAGGTTGAGCGCCGCTGCTATGCTTAGACAAGAGAATTATCTTGAGATCACTGGAATGATCTCAGGCAAGGCATTTATCCTTTCATCCTTCTGAGGTCGATACAAAGGACATTATTGAGTTAGATGGTTATAACACAATTCGGGGAGGGATAGGGATAAGGTCAAGAGAAAGAGACAGGAATGCCGGGAGTCGGAGGGGAGAGAAAAGAGAAGTGAGGAAGGAAGAGGAGAACGAGAGGGAACGGAGGCGGGGGACGGGCGGGAGAAGGGGCACTGTGGGATAGGGGTGGGTGTTCGAGGTGGCCTCCTGGGTTCCAGGGATTCTCACTGGATCCGATGCGATAATTGTGAGAAACATGTAGACCCTTAACATGCACATTCCTGAGTGAGTCTTAGGAGGCCGTGGAGATCTTCCTGTGGGGCCCCGCTTCCCTTCCCAGGCCTGTTGCAGCTCCCCCAGGAAACATGTCACTGGCGCCGCATCAAGTAAACCTGATCAATACAATATGTGACCCTATCAGTGACAGGAGTACATCCATACCAGGGCTCCTGGGGCCAGTCCTGGCTGTGCTGGCAGCAATGTCTGCAAGCCAGAGGCCCACACTGGGGGCGGGATCCTCTCTAGACAGGCCTTCCTGCCAGGCTTGGACAGGAGAGACAGGAAACATCCTCCCAGCGTCTATACTTTAAAAAAATATTCTCGATGGCCATCCAATTCATCAGGAAAGACTGAAATACTTTGGACCCACTCCTCCCCAAAGTCTAATAAAAGCAATATCATAACAACGGAAACAGCCAGGGGTAAGGCGTGAGAACCGCCATCTTGGCTATTAATCATGTCCCTGTCTCAGAAGATAAGGCCTCGGTCCAATGCGCGGGGCGCCTTGCAGACACAAACCTGTCTAACATCAAATGAAAAAGATACTTAGACGAGGGAAGCCTTGTAATGTGTGCGACTTCTTGAACTCACCCTTTCTCCCTCTGGAATCCGAAATACAATTTTGTCCCACCACCTTTGAACGCTTGGACCTTCGTACCAAGCGCTGACCCTTCTCAATATACCGGAACCTGAAGGAAATAAAAAGTGTCGACCAACAAAAAGCCAAAATCCAATACTTAAAAAAACATCACAAACCCTTCAATGCATGCTGCCTTGGCCACATACGTGTAACTAAGCCGCAATAATGCCACACTGGCACCTAGCTTAACTAGCCCTAAATGGACCTTGAGAATGAAAACCTACCCTTCCCTCAGCTGACATAATTTTATACTGAAAGGTTAGTTTGTAGTCAAAGCTTCCACCTATGCCTTTTCAAAATGATATTGAATAAGATGCAATAAAACATCAGACCTGAAATTCCAAGCATTATAACAGTCACGGGAACCTACATGAAATGCTAAATTGACTGAGCAAAAAAAAAGAAACCTACAAAAATGATTACTTTTTTAACAATGCACAGCAAATCTATTCGTTCACACGGACCCTCTCAATATAAGCTGTTCGATTGTGAGGACCATCTACTAGCGCTTCTTAACCTATCAGCAGCATTCAACATGACTGACCACAAGGTTCTCATTTACACTACAATGATGCCTATGATCTGCAGCGAGATCTGGGCTGGTTCTCCTCAATCCTGCAAGACCACTCCCAGCTGGTCAAGATCTAGAACTATCAGTTGTCTCAAGTCCTAACAACCAGGTGGGTGCCCAGCCTGCTGCCTTTGGTGTACAGCTGCATCAAGAATGCACCTGCAGCAAGATGGCACCACCCACAATCAGTGACATTGAAACGACAGCTACTAGAAATTTCACTACAATGAATTTGTTAAATGCAAGAGTAAGCGTGCTGACCTTAAGCTAACCCTATCCCTAAAACTTGTCCTTGCCTTAACTGCAAATCTAAACCTATGCGCAAGCCTAACCCTAAACCTTATTCTACTTCTAGGTCTAACACTGAGCCTAACATTAAGCCTTACCGTTACACTAAGCCTAATCCACTAGATCTGTCAAGCCCATACCCAAAAATAGAATCTTAACCATAACCCTAAAATTATTTTACCCGACCCTCTACACTACATGAACCGTAAACCAAACCCAAACTGCAAACCTAGCACTTACCCTAACCCTAACATTTCTGTCTACTCTAATCAATACCCTTGAATTTACTGTATTTGTGGAACGGTAATTTTAGGAGCAGCATTCCCAGTTGTGGTCATTTTTATTTAGTGGCATCTGTGAAAGTGTACGTCAATGTGGTGGGTTCTCAGTAGTAGGAGTGCTCCATTCTCTCTCCGCACTGATCCTCTAGATATTCTCCACATGGCGTGAGCATTGGCGTGTTCCAATGTGGCTGAGGGCGTTGGTCTCACCATTAGAAACATTTGGCACCTCCAACTACTCTTACCAGATACTGACTGGATGACCTGTCATTTTTTGGACACTCAACTCTTCAAAGAGTGAATTTTTAATCTTCCTTCAACTGCCTTGTAATTTCCGATCCAACTCTGGATATCACAAAACATGATCACCCCACTCCCTGGCAGTTCTACTTGCAAATGTCTTTGTATTTTGTTCCAGACTCCACACTGGGACATCTAGTCCTTCACATCAAAAAGAAGGAAAAAGCAGCTCAGTTTCGGCAACACTGACTGGAGCAGATGAGTGGTCAAGCTTTGCTATGGCCCCTGAACCTGGAAAAGACTTGCTTCATCCACACCTGTCACAGTTATTTCTTCAACTAGGTATTTGAGTAGGATTGTGTCTACATACCCCTGAAGCCATGACGGAGAACTAGGTGGGAGAATTGGGGTATACAGAAAAAATAATAAAAAAGGAGTGCTTACAGATTTTGAGATGAATAAGGGCACACGAAGGATTGAAGTTCAGTGGTAATAAGGTTCCACAGAGAGGGCAGAGAAAGTGGGGTTTCAGGGCTCTGATGGTTTTCAGATGTCCAGGAACCATGTGGATGAGAAGCACTTTGTTTTGATGAAAAATTCTCTATGTAGGGAAGTGAACTACTGTCAAACAAATAAACTACTTAAAAAGAGAATCCTTTTATAGTTTTTATAGTGTTTGTGTGCTTTGAAATCAATTGCATCAATTAACATGTTTCAGTGAGGACTGCTTTTGAAGTAGACTGCCTGTAAGCAGACGAGTAATGTTTTGAGTAATTCCTACAGATCCATACTATTGCATATATACTGTAGAAGGGTATCCGCTCCGGGGAAGCAGTCCATAGGCGTCTGGTAGACTGATACAGTAGAAATACTCGGGCTAGTCTAGAGTGAGGCAGTATAGTGCCTTCGGGTCCAGCAGAGTGGTTTGATGTCTGCCATTCCTAGGCTGGCATCTAGGGCAGAAATCCCAAAGCAGCTGTGATGTAGCCAATGCATTTTGACCAAAGTTGAGGCAGTCTGACACGTTTTGAACCCCTCACCCCGGAAGTTTTGTAAGTTTTAGGGTGGAACTCCACGTCTACGGTGCTTGTACCTGAGGTTAACTGGGTGTGGAATTCCTATCCCTTCATCGCCCTGCGGGCACGCGGTGCCCTCGCTTTGACTGCTGCTCCTGGGCATCTGCCAAAGTAGAGCAGCCGCACAGACACCATGTACAGCAACATCTACATACACCGTAACGAAAAACAAACAGGGGTTGGCCCTCCTCACTGCAAAAACAGGATTAAAGGAGGAGCAGTTTGTCCTCTCACGTGCATGGGGTTGCGGTTTTAGTCCATAAGACATATACAAAAATCAGGGCCAGATGTATTGAGCATGGTACCAGTTGCAAAAACTCCAATCCAGCGTTTGCAATTTTTAACACTTTTTTCTGTGCTGATTTTTGAAGTTGGAAATGTTTTTCCGAATCTTGAAAAGAGATTCTGAATGCAAAACGATTTGATATCTGAAAGGGCATGTTGTAGGTTTCTTTTGCAAATACCAGACCAGTATCATAAGTATCAATGTTTTGCAACTGAAATTCATTTGCAAAATGATGTCATTTTACCGTCACTGCAAAGGAGATGGTATTGCATTTGCAAAAGGGGAATGCATTCCCCTTTCTGAATGTAAAAAGAAACATTTGTTGAAGGCTAGGCAGTGATCCAAGATATCAATACCATATTTTAAACAAGCTTTAACAAAAAGGAAGCATGTTCTTTTAAATAGTTTGCTTTATTTAAATGCAGTCACAGAAATGAAGATCTGCTGACCGCAGCCGGCTGCCATAACTATGATAGTCTCCAATTGCAGTAAGTTGCAAGTTATGACCTACCTCATTAATATTCATAAGGCAGGTTGGACCGCAACCCACTATGATTTTGAATTTTAAGAACCGACTTATTAGTATTTAGGTCAATTCTTGAAATTCCTTCTTGGTCATAAAAATACTGGTCACAAATTATGATCAGTATTTGGCAACCAGTAAATATTACACCGGTCCCTAAATGCCACCAGCTTTGGCCACTACTACAATAAAAAGCATTTGATAACTCTGTGGCACAAATCACCGAAAAACATTCAGTAGTGCTTGTGTTACCTCATAGTCTTCATTTTTTGCCATCACAAAACCTGGAGAACATTAGGCCTCATGTGCTATTATTACATTCACAAACAGTGGTCTCAAATTGTGTGCCAACTTTTTGCAAATGGAATAGTATTCTGCATACTTACCTATGTACAAACAGGTCAGTTCAGAAAATACTGAATAGAAGGTGTTGTAGAACGGCCTGCCTAATTAATGTTCATTAGGCACATTGCAATTTGTGAACCCTGCAACTGGCCACAATCACAGGGTTTGGGTCTGCAGGGGCTGCAGACCACCATGTTTGTGACTCTATTTAAATAAAAAAAAACTACTTTTTAGGGTCGAGCCTGCGTTGCATGTGCTTGCGTTTCACTTGCAAGTCGCTATAGTAGATATTTAATGTGGCAAGAAAAGTCCGGTTGGGAGTTTGCAACTGCTAATAGCTGTAACTCGGAGAAATGTGAGACCCTATTGCATTGCAAATGCTTGTTTTTAATGCAACCTGTTTTCCTTACAGGAAAAAACAACTTCTTTAAAAAGTTGGCAGTGGTCCCTTGGGCCACTGCCTACTCTTCCTGAATTTTTTTAGAGATTCACAAAGAGGATGGGGTCCAAAGGGGACCCATTTCTCTTTGCAAATAAGTTACTATCCCAGCTTGGGGGTTGGTAATTTTTCAGTGTTATGCAACTGGATTACAGTTGCAAAACACTGATACTTCGGGGTTGGAGTCACAGTTTGAGAGGGGCGCCCAAAACATGTCCTTTCCAAATAGCAATTCTGGCATTTCTGTACCCATTTAGAGGTTTGGAACCCTTTTCAGAACCGATAATTCAGATTAGTACTCTTTAAAAAGGGTTTTAGCATTGGAAGTCCTCCAATTTACCGAATCAGAGGAACTGCAAATGATAAACCCCTTTGTACATGAGGCCCATTGTGCCATAATGCTATTTCTACATCTGCATGATTTAGCGTCCATCCCTATATGCCAATTATTTGATATTATCAGCATATTCCAAACTTTCTAATGCTTGAGTTCTCTGCCTGCTATTTTAGATGAAAGGCAAAGTCCAGCGGGTGATATAAGGGTAAGTCACTGCCTGGTCCTTACCAAAAATGGGATATTGGGATAGGTGAGTTTATTGTAGGAGTCTGACCTTTGTGCGGTGAAAGGGGAAAATCCTATCAGAACAAATTCTTAAGCCACGCTGAGAGGATGCAGTAGCATGCTACCATTGGTGCAGCAAGTGCAGTGCACCGGAGCCAAGAGCCCTGGAGGGCCCACTGATAACTGCTGCATTGTATCATCCCAACAGCAAAGGGGACAATTTCTTTGCATGCACCAGGCTTTGCTATGCTACTGTGAGGATGATTGAGTTTGACGTGGAATTTGCAACATAGTTTCCCAAATCCAAGTCTTCCTACAGGTTGAATGAAACTGTTGGAACAAATTTGACAGATTCGCCTGTGCACCTCTCTGAAGTGGTGAGTGCAGGTCATATGATATAAACTTTGCAATGTCTCCCTGGAGTGACTATTGGTCGATTATTTTACAAGCTTTATGAATCGTGGAAATTCTTTAGCAAAGTTATATCGGAAAATGTAACATTAGTTCATTCCAGTAGATTGGAAATAGACCTGGAAACAACCAAAGGCTAAAACATAGCTGACACTGATGTTTTATGAGTGACTGTTGTGAGCTAGGAAGCATGTAGAGCATCTGGAACATTTGTTTGTTAAAGATAATGTTATGGTTAGGATTTAAGGAATCAGAGCTTGTTGCATGAATTGTCTAGGACTTCTTTAAGTTGACATTCAGAGATTGTGAATGGAGGGCCACTGTCATGCATATGTCTCCAACACTGCATTAATAGTCATATACACTAAGTCAAAATGAACTTCTATCTCACACATATAACTGAGGCAAGAATGTTGTGACTTCCTGTTTGTGGTGGTTTTGAACTGTCAATTGATTTGTACAACAATCTCAGTGCTAAAGTCAGTTCAGTCTGAAAACCTGTCATTCCAAACTTAGTACATCATTTTTTTAGAACTTACCAGAATTGTTGTGTTTACAGACAATAGCAGTTATCTGTGGATCAGGGAAAAGAAGCTGTACTTTTTGCCTTTTGACGTTCAATTTATAACGTACGGTGTGGGTTGTGCCAGGTCTTGAGCAATTAGTGGAAAGTTGGGTGTCTTATTGAACTAATGCTTTGTAGGGCGAGTGTTCTAGAGTTTGAAAGCTTGGACTATGAATGATTTCTCTCCAGTTCATTACTTGTTGAAGTGAGGTCCTCTTCATGAAAGATCAAAAGCAGTTCTCAGACAGCACTTTATTTGGAACCTGGTTAACCTAACTGAAATAATTCAGTGCTTATTTTAAGTATTGACTTTTGTGGCAATACATATTCTCTCTAAGGTCTTCGAATTACAGAGAGCCAATGGGTAGCATTCAGGGTGGGGTGATGTGCTTATCAAGCGAGCTGCATTTTAGTATGTATTGACATCCACAAATCAGGATGGTTCATGGGCCTATCTAGTTTCTGTTAGATTAGTCAAGCCTGGCTAACAGAATATGAAAGACAGCATGACTTGTTTGTGTCAGGCAAGAAATAAGAAGATTAGTCTGAATGATTTTAGTACATAGATTAAAGTTTTGATGACATTCTTTATGGACTCAAGGAGGATAAAACAAGTTTAAACCCACTCGTTTTAAATTACTTGAAGATGGAGAGCTGTCTTGGGTAACTATTGTTGAGGATATGGGACCAGTGTCAAGTTAAAACTTTGCTTATTTCAGTTATACATGTGTTCAGTTTGAGATGGTCACTAACTATCCATTAGTCTATTTCTCTGCTACTACTCTCACACAAAGTCCACAGTCAAAATCTGATCTTCATCAATGTTGATTACGATTTGCATGCCGTTAGCATAAGGCTGTATGTCAGAATATTTTATAAAGAAACAATGTCTAAGAAAAATATTGAGTCCTAAATATTGTTTATAAAAATGTTTTCCAATTGCATGTAGATTTTCAGCTATTAATTCCAGTGGGGTGATATTTTGTGAATAAGAATTAGAATATAATATTTTTGTCAATTATATTTCTGGAACTATACCCAGTTAGGTTGTAGCAAGAGATGAAAAATTATTTAATTAAGGACGCTAGTGTGCTTGAGTAGATATTGAACAGTGGGAGCGATAGCTTAATATCCTGTGGTCTGTTTGTCAATTTGGTTTTTAGCTAAGGCCTTTTTTATCACTGTTGCTCCCTTGCCAAGTGGCAAGGTCGTAAAGAAAGTTGGTGCCCTTCATAGTAGCCTCAATGTGTAAACTAATGTCATTCCCTTAAAGGAAGGTTAGTAACCTGCGTCTTCAAACACATGTTGGGTAATCTATTTCTTAAGGATGTCAATCTCATTCTAGATGATCCTGCCAATTTAAAGCCAAAGTCCAGAATCCCAGAAGTTGCACATGCAATGAAGGTACCGTCCCAGCTGAGCACAAGATGATCTGTGTTAACACAAGTTATTGGAAATCACCCAGTCAGCTTTTTCCTTGACACACAGCCCCACCTGGCTCAGGTTGTCATCATATGAACGTTGTTTGGGTCAGACATCAGTTGCAACAGGTGATACTCGTGTTATTGGGTCACTTGGGCACTGCAGACACATTCGAGTTGTTATTTCTGCTTGAGATGCTTGCAAAGCCTCTAGAATTGGTGGAGATGGTCTGAGCTCGGCTGGAGTCATTCCTGGAAGACTGGTAACAAAAAGTTCAAAACTCCTATTCTCACTCTTGACCTACTAGGTGTGGGGTCCTGTAGAGATTAGCTTCGTCCTGTTTCCTCTTTGAAGGATGCATTTTATCAGTGACCGTGGTCTTCAGAGACAACAAACAATTTCAAATCTATGCAGCTGACATAAAGCGAGCAGTAGAGATGGAGGGGGTGTTGAGGCAGTTACTCCTTCGTGATTTATTTGCTGGAATAAGGATCAGTAGGTTGAGGTTAAATGCAGCTCCGGTGGGACCTACTGTACCCTCCACTTCACCGTTGGGAGGTGTAAGAAAAATTCAGGATGAAAAATAGCAAGTACATTGAAATACTGAAATAGGGAACAATGTAGAGATTCAAGCAAGTTAACACTTGAAAGAAGAGACAATGAAGCGGAGTTCATCTCTCTTTTGTACTAGGAATGCAACCCAGTCAAGACAGAAGTTCTTTTATGTATTAAATTTAAATCTCAGAATAAGCCATTTCGACTTCCCCGGTGGTGAAGAATCTTGCAGTGCTCACCCGTTAGGTCATCTGGTTTAGTAAATATATCACCGGGGGGGGGGGTCGAAGCACATTTAGCAGTTCCTGGAGACATCAAAAAGCATCAACATCAATGAGGTTCCCTGTGATTTTAAGGTGGGACTATTCAAATTCTATGTGTCTGAGCTTTTCTGAAAGCTTTATTAAAATAATTCAGTGAATACAGGATCATGCAAGCAGGGTCTTGTTTAAGCTAAAAAAAAATATGACCACATCACAGCTAACGGATTAAACAGAATGTAATTCCTGTTCAAATAAAGATCAACCTTAAGGCCTTATGCCTAGCCCAGCATGCTTTCCGTTGCAACAGCCCACATTATACGGAAGAGTCCTCATTAAATATAGATTTTTGTGACATCAAAACTGAGCAGGAAAATTGGATGTGTTCGTTCATGGGAATGGCTTTGTATTCGGCTCAGCTGCTGAAAATGTTTGCAGACAAAATTGCATATTTGTGGTTGTTATGTAAAGCAAATGTGTCTTTGTGGAGTAACATTAAAAAGTGTTAAATTTTTTTTTTTTTTTTAATATATTTTTGTACTTGTCTTTTATAATTAACAATATAAAGCATGATGACTCTGTAATTTCTATCACAACAGCATTAAACCTGCATTAGAACAACTCATTAACAAGAAACACATTTAAAGGCTGATTTATATCTCTGCCCTAAGGTTACTCTGTCATGGACTATCCTTACCACCAACATAATGGTCCGTCCGCCTGATTTAAATACAGTTGGACCTTGGTGTAACTACGGAGGAAAGGAAACTCCTCCTCTTCCGCCATGGTTGCACCCCTCCAGCACCCTGCAGAATAAGAGCTTCCAGAGGTCGACCTCTATGTCTGCCCACCTAATTTAGATGAGCGGACATAAAGGTCGCTTTTCACTGCCCATCATCTCCAGGAAAACCTTTGCAATAAGGGTCAGTGAAAACTGTCTAATGCTCCCCTCACCATAGGAGATAACATCCCATGGAGAGGGGGGCATTGTTTTTCTTATTTTCAAAAACAAAATCTTGATTTAGGGGTTTGATTTTGAAAATAAAAAAAATGTACATTTGTGATGAGGCTACATAAAGTTTGACGGAGTTGTACGGCAAAGTTACAATGCATTAATAGGGACAGCCTTTACAGCAGTTCCTATCAATGCATTAAATATCTGCTGACTCAAAGGGCATTTATAAATCCGGTCGTCGGACCTGTACCATGGCAATACATTCATTTTTCTCTTTCACCCTGGGCGAGGATGGCTCGACCTCCAAAATATAAATCGGGCTCCCCTAGTCGGAATGTGTTCTCCCTCCCAGTATCATACTTCACAAGCAGCCAGAACAAGGGGGCAACACAATTTCAATAGCACATTTATACGCTTAAGGAAGTTGTGTTTCATTTTTGTTTTGCAACCCCTGTATTATAACATCCCACGCAGTCACATCTGGAGGTTTTGTAGATCTGTTCTCCCTGGATATCAGGATGTCACGCTCCCCAGCCTCCCATTTTAACATCTCTGCCCGGTTCTATTTTAACTGAGGTGAGCTCAACGATTTCTAGGCAGTAGCTATCTGGCAAGAACCTGGTTTCCAGCCTAGTGTTTTTAGGTCTGCTCCCAAATCCCAGAAGGCATCTTCTTGCGTGCAGCAACCCTGTTCTCCCAGTGACTTTGGAGAGGACATCTGTCACCTCCTGCCAGATAGAATTCTGTTTGACAAACTGCCAAACCATTTGTAGTATGCAGCTAGTCTGCATTCCCATTACTGTACATAGGACATGCATCCCTCACTTTTAGGCATCATATGCAGCCCATGCGAGGTTAGGTATGCTCTTATAAGGACTTTATATTGATTCAATTTGAATTTCACATTCCTACATACCATTGCCAAGTTTTAAAGCATTTTCACCCATCTCAACCCAGGAAGTGTGCACATATCTGTTTCCCACCTTTCTTATAACGTTGCTCGGCTTCTTTTAGTTTGTTCAGTGGTTGCACAGTACAACATCAATGTGGCCCCCTCAACCTATTCCATGCATTAAAAACTCCAGCAAGGCTGTTTGCATAACTGGTTCATCACTACCGCACTTCCACAAAGCTTTAATCACGCAGGAAACAGCTCCATATACCCAAAAATAACTCTCAGATCCCCTCAATACCTCGAACTACCTAAGTAGGTGACCCCATTGGCGTAGCGTGGGGGGTGCAGGGGGGCCGGCCGCACCGGGCGCAACATCTTGGAAGAGACTCGAGTGCTAAAATCCACGGGTTAGGGGGCGCAAATTACTTGCCTTGCCCCGGGTTAGGGGGCGCAAATTACTTGCCTTGCCCCAGGTGCTGACAACCCACGCTACGCCACTGGGTGACCCTCAAACAGTTCACCTAAAGGAGCCAGTCCTGCTTCTCACCACTGTGCCCCATGTCTCTTAGTTCCTATGTGAGTAAAATCAGGATACCACCAAAGCGGCAGAGCCGGCAGATACTCCTGAAGTGTCATAGTCCAGAGCATACACAACCTCTGTTGTGTTCTGGGTAGGGGGTGACTTTGCCAGCCCAAGAACGCTGCGCACAGGCCGCACGACGTTGCAAAGAATGTGAAGTACACACTGGTCATGGCCTGGCATGGAACTGCCCACATGCGGTTTCGCCCATTTATTTATGCCCTCGGTCCGGTGACCGTGGGACCGAAGCAAATACCTTATGTGGCTGGGGGTGGGGTACTAAACAATCTTCTGGCCGCAACACTACATTCCTCCTTTATTATAACTAACAAGAAAGGCAAATAAAGAACAGGTGAGTGGCAAACAGTTGCACTCAGTCAAAGAAATCCCCCATAGTGGCATAACATACAGTACAAATATGGCCCATTTTGGCTGAAGGTTACTGCCACCCTGTTGTCTTGAGCGCTGCAGCCTGCTTTCCAAACTCAGATATTTAATCACATAACCCTGAAATTGTTGGAATAGAATTGGATTTTACTGGAGATTGTACCTCAGGAGGCCCCGGCCATGTCCATCTGGTTCGGTGCTTGGTCTTTCAGTTTGTCCTCTTCGACGTGCGGGGCTGACAGCAAGGCGGGTTCCGGGATCGCTCGGGGATGCTGCAATGATGTTAGCCCTTCTGGGCAGGAATGGATCTGCCACTTGCAGATAGGATGAGTTCTCCGATGTGTGTTCATCCATTCAGTCAGGTGAACCTCTGTGATTTCCCCAGAACTGTTTGAAATAAGAAGCATTTCCAGTGACTGTCTGTCGGCTTCCGGATGCTGACACCACAGTTCCTTGGATTCTATTGACTTTCCACAGTGGCGCTCAAATGGGAGTCAACATTTTCTCCCTGGATGTCAGTCTTTTACTAGCACCCAGGCCCCGATGGAGAGTCTTGGTGCCTTGGCTCGCCAGTGTTGAGACACCCAGCGGTTTTGTTCTTCCCAGTGAGAGTGAGCGTGACTAGGGGGCACTGGGGCTTGTTCCCATGTCGAATGATGCGGGAGAACATCCTTGACCCTTTGCCTGAAACAAAGGATGCCGTGTGCTACTCCGGTGGAGGTGTGCAGAGTCAATGGGTGGTCTTTCAAGAAGGTGTCAATCACCCTTTCTACACACTGTTACACCACCTGGGCTATTTAAATAGCTTTTTTAATGGTTTTCCTAAATGTTTTCACCTCGCTGTTGACTTGAGGCCAATGGGGGTGACCTGGCCATGTTTGGTTCCTCTGGATGCCAGGAAGTTAGCGAGGACTTGGTTGTTGAGAGGCAGTCTGTTATCTGTTCTTTAATTAGGCTGTGTGTGGCTACGATTTTCTCTAGCTTTGGAATTGTCTTTTCTGCTGAGATGGCCTTCACGATCTCAAACCTTCAAAAAGTCATCAATGACTACCAATATGTATCTGTCATCTGGAAGACTGCTGAAATCCGTGCTAGCACGGTGCCATGGGACTTCAGGTACTCGTTGTGTGATGATAGGGGGAGGAGGATTGCCTCTCCCACTGGCCTGGCAGAGGTCACATTACTGGACTGTCTGTTCGACCTTCTCATCCAGGCTGGGAAACCACGCTTTGCTTCTCAGCCTGCTCTTCATCTTGATGTCTCCTTAGTGTGATGCATGGGTTAGGTCCACCATCTGCTGAGTCAGACTGGCTGGAACGATGAACTGTGGCTCCCTTAGTTGCTGCTATGGCCTGTTAGAAACGATCATCTGTTTGGGTGCCTTCTATGATGTTGGTCAGAGATATAGGAAGGGGACATGATCATTCCATGATCACCCTCATGTATTCCTCTGCGTCCTCATCCTCTTGTTCTTCCTGAGGTGTGGTTGGGCGGGCATGTCTCCACAAGCAGTCTGCAGGGTTGTGGGCTTCAGGTCAATACTCCACAGAGAAGTGGTATCCCCTTAACTGTAGTATCGTTTCTAGATCCACAGCGGGGGGTTTTGATGCCAACCTCTTGAACAGTGGGACCAAGTGTTTGTGATCGGTACTGACTGTGAACAGGTGTCCATATAGGTAGATGTGGAAATGTCTGCAGCCCCAGAAAATTGCTATGGCTTCTTTTACAATGTGTAATTACTGCTGCTCATTGGGTCAGACCACAGCTGCAATAGGTGACAGGGGCTCACTTTCCACACTGTTGTCTCTGGGACAGTACAGCTCCCAGACCTGGGGGGCTGGCATCCACTGCTAGTTCAGATCCTTTGTTGGGGTAGAAGTAAACAAGTGTAGTGTCTTCAGACAGAGCCTGCTTTGTGTTCTGAAATTCTATCTTCTGTTTGGGACCAAAGTGCCAGGGTTTGATGTTTTGGTGAGGTCACGCAGTGGTCCTGTGAGTTGGGTTAGGTTTTGCATGAAACAACCTCAGTAGGTCACCATCCCTAAAAAACGACTGACTGCATTGACTGTGAAGGGCGCTGGTGCGGCCTGGATGTCATGGACTTTGGCCAGGTCAGGTGTGATCCAATTCATGGCAAAACGGTACCCAAATAAACATATCTCTTTCTTTAGGAACTCGCACTTCTCCTTGTAAAAAGTGGGGGCGCAGTTTTGTAGCTGGTGGAATACTGAGCGCAGTCTGTGAAGATGTTCCTCTAGAGTAGGTGCATGGAATAGAATGTCATTGCTGACATTTAAAACTCCGGGGAGGCCAGCCAGCACTCCCCTGATGATATCTTGAAACACCTCAGCAGTGCTGGAGATGCAGGAGTTAAGGCGCTTATATTGTTTCATATCGAGGCGAGTGGAGAATGTAGTCACATGCCAGGATTCAGGTGCCAGGAGAATCAGGTAATACCCATAGTGTAGGTCAGTTTTTGAGAACCACCGGGAGCCGGAGAATTCTCCTACAATATCTTCCATGGTTGGTGTTATGTGATGCTCCCTTTTTACTGCAACGTTTGAGAGCATAATGGCAGCACATACTTGCGCTTCTCCTAGCTGCTTTTTCTTGTGAGCTGCTACTATGGGTGATACCCTTTCACTTTTTCAATAATGTCCGCCGTCTTCAACTTCAGTAGCTCTGCCTCCACTTTTGGCAGAAGGTGGAGGCCACCCTGCGGTGGCGCAGTGCTACTGGTTACATCTATTTGTCGATGTGTAGGTGGACTACTTGGTCTTTGATGCATCCAATGCCTTGGAAAAGGTGTTCAAATTGATCTAGGAGTGAGTCTACAGCACCAATGTGGACCCAAAATGGGAATTAGGCCAGATGCAAGCACTAAGCTGTGTGGCAACTGACAAGCATATTGGGCCCTCCTTTTGTGACGTGTACCTTCCCTTTGGTGGCTTGTCCTTAGTGACTGATTATAGTGGTGAACACGCCTGCAAGTGGGAGGCACGGAGAGGTGTTATTGGCATACACCTCTACATGCCTCCCCATCCTCAAAACGCTGGTGGAGAGGCCATTCCATGGCGTAGCAATAGAGGCAATATGTTGATTAATGCCCCTATGTCTATGAGGGCCACCAGTGGTTGTCCATCAATGGTAACTTGGCACCAGGGGGAGCGGAGTATGCAGCCTGGGGCTGGCTCCACAATATGTATGACATGAACTGTTCCCTCTGATTTGTTGTCATCTATGCCTTCATCATCAGCAAGCAAGGATTAAGTGCCCACCCAGTTGGCCGTCTTCTTTTTAGGCACTTTTGCTGGGAGTGCTGAGTGAAAAATGTTTGCACAGAGTTTTTTTTTCACATGCAGAGCATTTTCTCCCTTTAGCTGGGCAGTCCCCAGAGTGTGGGGAAGAACCTCTGCACCGCCTACATGGTCTGTCAGTTTGTGGCATCTTGGGGCAGTCTCTTTTGCTGTGAAGTGATGTGGTGGCTCCTATATGGGCGACTGGTTCAGTCCTCATGGCGCCCTAGAGTGTTGCCTCCATTGGGTGGCCCATCATTATGACAGTTCTTTTGACCTACCCATGGTGAGAATGAGGATGTGCTCATGAAGGTTTACCAACGAACAGCTGCAAATGAACTGAGTTGAAATTATATCCTGCTCATATGGAAGAGTGCACATGCTCACCAGCTCTCATAGCCTGGCATCAAACTTGTCCGTGCATTCATCTAGTGTCTGCCGGGATTGATGAAGTAATGACTGCTCATAACTGGATTGTGCAGCGGTTCGAAATGAGCAGGTAGAGCCATTTTGAATGTGGTGTAGGTGTGCGGTGGTCAGGCTTTGCCTGCCATTTTGGGCAACTTGTGCATGGTTGGGTCACCCAGATGGAGGCGCACAGGCCAACACCTGTCTGTTTCTAGTCCCACTGTGGCAAAGTCTGCTTCAAGGCGACCTATCCAGGTTGCTCACTTAACAGCCTGTGAGGATTGTTCTCCAGACACAGCAAAAGATTCAATGGTGGGTATGGGTGCCATGTGCGCAGTTACTTCATGTGTGTGGAGGAGCAGGCAGAGGGGTGGCATGCCGTAATGTTGCTTGTGCCAGAGGTTGGGGGTGTCATGTGTGGCATGGCTCCTTACCGGCTTCTCGGCATTCCTTTCAGCTGTGTAGAGTGGCAGGAGATGTGGGGAGAGGGGGTCCAGGTGCCAACCAGCATCATTACATGAACTTGTGATCCTTTTTCAGGGGCCGGAAGGAGAGGAACCTGTGTGGTCACTGGCGATTGCTGCCTGGAGCCCTGTGAGGACCCTCGCTGCACAGGCTGGTGTTGATGAGTTGGGCACAGTAGCTGCAAGCCCTTTGGCCATGGGCCTTTCCCTACCAGTCCTTGGTGGCAGTAAGTGGAGCCCTAGGCCCAGCAGTTTGCAAAATTGTGCTCACCAAGCACAGATGGCTCACAGATGACAGGCTATGAGAGTGATCTCACCATCATGTCGACTATTGGAGGTCCGGTTTGGCTGGCATGGTGTTGCTGCAAGGAGAGCACTCATGGCCTCCTCCTGTTGCTGGATGTGATGGCGGGGCACAGAACCGGATGCAGCTGGGCATTTGTGCAAGGGTAGAGGACTACTGTACGTGTTGCCAGTTTTGTGTGATGGGTGACTCAGCTGGACCCAGAACGCTGCACGCAGACCACGTGATGCTGTGGTAAATGCGAGGTATGCACTGGTCATGGCCTGCCATGGAACTGCCTACACGCAGTTCTGCCTTTTTATTTATGTCGACTGTCAGGTGACAGCCGGACCATAACAAATACTTTATGAGGCCGGGGTGCGGTACTAAACACGCCTCAGTCCGCAACATTACAGCCACCAGCAACGTCATGCTACCCTTGGCAGCGGTGGATGCAGCTGACTTAAAGATTTAGAACACAACACAAGGGGACCAGGTACCAGCATTAAAGCCAAAAATACAAAACAAGTTCACTTGCCACATTGACTCCACACCATCAGGACACCCATTGCAGCTGTGATGCCATTTAATAATAATATATAGCATTAAGTATATAGTAATTTTCAGTCCGGCACATTCAGGCCATCCTCAGCATTGGGCAACTGAAGTTTTCACAGCATGATTTTGTGCTTCCCCACCACTCCAAGTTGGTTCCAGAAGTTGGGAGTTCAACATAATCAAGAAGCAGTTGGGTATGATTATCAGCATATTAGCAAATAAATACAGGAGCCTAGGTAGGATTATCATTTTAGCCAGGGCCATTTTCCCCATTTCAGATTATGAGAAGCTTGTTCGACTCGCCAGTACTAGCTACCAGCTTCTCCTGCCCTGGATAATTTCCTCATCCTTGTGATACACCTGAATACCAAGATATCTAAACAACCTACTCTCTCAATGCAGCAGTAAATCTGATGGCTGAACGTTTCGGGCATTCTCATGCAGAGGGAATAAACACTACCTACTCCTATAAACACTAAGCCTGGAAATCTATCCCAAATCTCTCTAATTCATTAGGCACATGTTTGATGTCTAATTCTGGGGTTATTTACATAAATGGGCACATCATCTGCATACAGAGACATCAGATGCTCACAACGATATAGGGCTATTGTCCTGTTCATTTCCCCCCATTGCATGAAAGCTGCCAATGGCTCTACAGCAAGTGAACAAAAGCAGGGCTGACAGAGCGTGGCCCTGCCCTCTTCCCACTGGGCACTTCCCACACATCAGAGATTGCTCTGCCTTTACGAACTCGGGTTGTGGGGGCTGTGTGCAGTAATCTAATCTATGTCAATATCTGCTGCCAAAATTTTGTGGCCTCCAATACTTGAAACAGTGCCAGAGGAGGGAATCAAAAGCTTTTTCCATGTCTATGGACGCCTCCGCTGCCAATGTTCTGCTCATGAAAGGATGGTTGTGTACGTGATAGAATTTCTGAACATCTGCAGCTGTACTTCAGCCTATAACAAATCCCGATTGGTGTAGGCGTACCAGGTCCACCAGAGACAACAACACCTCCTTGTCAGCTCTTTAGTGAAAATCTGATAGTCTAAATTCAACATGGGCCCAGGTTTATTTGAACTAATGTCTACAGGAACCCTGTTTGCTTCCAGGAACATAATTATTAGTGCTTCCCTGGTAGTGGCTGGCAAGTGACCCTGTGTCCTGACCGCCTGATACATTTCCAGCAGATGTGGAGCCAAGGTCTTCAGCATATGTAGCATAGAATTATAGCGGCAAACCATCACTTTGTGGTGTTTTGCCCTTTGCTAGATCTTTGCTGACTGCCTTCAGCATCCCTACAGACACAGGGTATTCAAGTTGCTCCCTCTGTTCTGATGATGACGTACTCAGACGCCTAGTGTATATAGAGCAGAATAAAGACATTGAGCTGAGGATTTCTGGCTGCATATATGGGTCTGTAATACTCTATAAAGGTCTGATTAATTCCAGTTTGAGATGTATAACTTTACTGCACAGACCCTGGATGGCAGCGATGGCTTCTCATCTAACCTCATTTATTAGCAGCCATGCCAACGAATGGTCAGCTTTATCTCCCTTACTGTGCTTCTTAGCAATGTACACTTTGTAATGCTGTTTACCCAGTTTAGGCACTAATTCCAGATGATCCGCTCTTGCTGGCACCAACAGAGAGCGGCTGGATAGTGAGTAAGGTGCAGCGAATTCCACTGTTCTTAGTTTTCCTTCCTGTTCTGTAATCTGCCTCTCAAGTACTGTTGTGACGCCATGTGTCAACCCGATGCAACCACAACTTGTGGTCACCTTAACTGCCTCCCAGACGGTGCATGGTTCCTCCATTGAATCCCTGTTAACCTCAAAGAACTGTATCACCATTTCCCCCAGGTTACCCTGTATGACATGTCCTGTAGTGCTGCTGCCTTAAGTCGCCAGTTCAGTATGTTTGGGATCTGCTTACCCTTTTATATTGACATTTTAAATTGGTTGTGATCTGAGAATGTCTTACTTAAATATTCTATGCTAACCAAAAATAGTTGCTTTAGTACATTGCAAAGGAAGAAGTTTATTCTGGTATGCAGAGTGTGCATGTGGGAGTAGTAAGACTACTCTTTATTGTTGGGGTGTTACCCACTCCAACTATAAAACAACTTCCAATTAGTCAACCAAGCCTGGATTCTGCTTGTGGCCTGCAACACAGCTGCACACCTTAGTAGGAGGAAGGGCCTATCCAGCTGAAGGACGCAGCAGAATTAAAGTCACTGCCCAACACCATAGGCCGATCCAGATCTGTCAGCAGTCAAGGCATAATCGATTCCAAGAACTCCACTTGTTGGTTGTTGGAGGCATATATGTTCACAAGCCTCACTGATTTATCATTGAGCCTTCCCACTATTTTGCATCTACCAGGGTAATCAGAAATGCTCTCTTCCATGACAAATGAAACTCTGAGGTTGATCCACATGAGGGTGCCTATAGAATCAGAAGAGGGCACTGTATCAACCAATTGTTCTCTCCCTATTTTCTGTAATATCACGTCCTCAACGCCAAATAGGTATGTTTCCTGCAGAAATGCAAAATCCATCCCACTCGTCTTCAGATATGTGTATGTCCTAAGCCTTTTGATTGCGCTGCCCAACATTCTAACATTGCATAGCAGCAGAATATATACTGGTACCCTAATCAAGCAACCAGAAATGCAAGTCATCATTCAGGACGATTCCATTGAGGATATTGATTTCACATTGGAAAAGCAACCATTCCAATATGGAGTTTCACTGGAGGCAATTTACCAAAAGACCACATCTTCAGAGCCCATCCACCCTTGGTAATCCAAGGAGAGAACACATTTTCCAACTTTGAACATCCTTCTCACCCAACCCCTGAGCCTAGTATTCAAAAGACCACATCTCAAGAGCCTATTGACCCTTGGTAATCCAAGAGGAGAACCCATTTTCTAACTTAAAGCATCCTTCCTACCCACCCCAAGTCTAGTCTCCAAACTTCTGCGCCCATCAAGAAACCAGTGAAAAAAACAATCTAGCAATGTCAATCCCACCAATGCAGGTATTGTAAAATACCGCTAAGAGGGAATGGGCTAAAACCAGAAGAATCCCAGAAGGCTTTATATGAGTGTAAAAGAAGACACTCAGTGGCTCCCCGCCTACAGCTTCCATGACCATAACAATCAACCACAAGCACACTTTCAATGCAGTAACAGTGCCAATTCACATCCTCAAGGTAGTAACAATAACCACCCTTCTCTGTACCATCCTCCTATCCCTGAGGAGCATTTAGGCCCTTATGTTGTCTGCTGTCATTAGAGTCACTACTGGTCGTGCAGCCCCAGATTTCGAGATGGTGCCATCCTCTCACTCGGAGCCCTCCACCCCCTCTCAGAGCCCGAGAAGTGGGACAACACGCTGAGAGCATTCCATCTGCCACATTCAAGAGTTCCTGCTGTGCAGCCGCAGTTCAGAGGTGCGCTGGCTCCAGTCCGGAGTCTACTGAATCTGGCATGCCATGGTTGATGAGCTCCCTGTGGCTCTGGGGGATTGGAGGGAATACAGTTGGTAGCAGCCCACTTCAGCACCCGCTCCCAGGCCTCCTCTAGACTGATGAACAATTGTGATTTAGCCTCCTCTAGACTGGCAAAAAATGTGATTTAATACTGAGCTCAAGCATTCTCAGTTATATCCTAACTTTCAGAAGCTAGGTTTAAAAAAAGAGGGTTATGTTCTGACCCTCAACATTTTCTAGCAGTCCTATGATTCAAACAGTGTTGCAGTGTGACTGGTCCTCTGAGTCATTCCTGTGCCAGCCCAGGGTCTTCACTCAAGGCTGTATGTCCCCAAATCTGATCTCAACTCTTTGATGCAGGGCCGTGCTTCTGATAGTGAGTGTTCATTAACAGTCTGGTCCATCCTCAGTAGTGCTAGATCTGAGGCCACATGGTCAATCTATTGTTCAGGGGCTTCTCTGGATTCACAGATGGCTGTAAGTATATCATCAAGCGTGTTTATCTGGTCACGCCCCTCTTTGCTTCTGAGTTGCAGACTGGCTGTGTCACCATCGTCCAGGATCCTGGCCCTAGTTTTCATTGTTCTTGTGTGCCCCATTACTTCATCGCCCCGGTTGATGGTTGGTGGTTTCAGGTTGTATAGAGTTATTTGGCATGTTCCCCAGGTTAGGTGACCAAGTGACAACCTGAAGGCTCTGAAGGAGAGAGGTCAGAAAATGGGAGGGGGTTTGAAGGAGCTAACAGACCACAATCGCTCAGTTTATAAAGTTCTCAGTGGTAAACAGTGCGGATTAAACCCCGTAGAGGACCCTAACCAGTCAAAATGTTGCCCCCTGCAAATTATCTTTTAATACATTTTGAATTTTACCAACCAACAATTTTAATAAACCAATTTTATTACACAAAACTAAACATTACACATAGGTAGATTGCACCTAATATTTTTACAAACTGACAGGTGACAAAAGATGAGCTTTTAAACTGTTATGTGAATCATATCTTTGGTTTATGTACTTTAAGTTGTTAATGGGTACATTACATAAATACAGTATTTTCTCTATAGAGTCTTTAATGTAAAGTATTACTTTCTTTGGGTTTATTCATTTTTTCTATCTTTTGGAAACAATAAAAAAAAGCTTGATTGTAATTTTCTTTCAAGATCTTATTTTAATCTGTTGTCACAGGGCCCTTAAAACGAGTGGGCCCTTGGGCCTGTGCCTACTTTGCCTATTTGGTAATCAGGCACTGGCGGTAAAAAGAATCCCAGGTTTCAGGCAGAGCAATGTGGGCCAGGTCGCTCACCCCAGGTGACTGCCCACTCAGTTCGTAATGTTACCTCCACTCAAAACTCCGCTGTCACAGACAGACGCCAGTCTAGTGTACCACCTCACAGCCGACAACCAGAGGTTGTGCTAAAGGGCTGGGATGTTGAATGAGGAACTGCAGGTGTTCGAGACATCCAAGGCAGTTCTCCCCACAACACTCATGGCTCAGTGGCTCTCAATGTCCCCCAAGCCACACCTCCTATGTTGGAGCTCCACCTCACACTGGCTGAACACCGATCCATCCCCTTTTCTGCCAGCTCCAATTCTTTCACACCCTCACCCTTCAAGTCGAGGGGAAGAAGACTTGTAGTGGGCGCTCTATGGACCCATGTCTGCTTCGCTGTCTTGCTGCACAGCAGGGCAGGTCACAGTCCCATCCATTCCAGGGCACCATCTTGTATCCAATCATTCGCTGCAGAGTCAAGCAGCCTGACATGGCAAAGCTGAAAACACACATCCTCGAAAACTGCGAATAGTCTGCGGGTTTGCCACACTCCACCAGAACAATCGCAGCTGGGATGGGAGCTGGTGCTGATCACACAGGATTAACTGTCCCAGCCTCTCATGTGTTAGCACGTCATACCTTAATAAGTATACTTACAAGGGGATGCGAATAGGTTGATGAACCTTTCGACTCGCAATTAAGAAGTTCTTACCATAGCTCCAGTACATAATCAATAATCAATACCAAATAATCAATAATCATTAGTGATCAATAAATCAATAATCAATGGAGTCAGTAATTGTCACGCACCATGACCTTTCAGCCATGAATAACCACACCTTTAGTAAAAGTTTAGTAAGTTAATTTCCCTATATTAACAATGCTAAGGTCATGTAGATTAATCTCAAAATCAAATGAAACACATATAAAAACAATACTGGTTGTCCAAAGTGGCGGAAGAAACACAATCAAAGTTTGAACCACGACACATTCTAGCACTACAGTGCAAATCAATAGCAGAGTCAGTTTGTGACAAATATATAACATACATAGAATACAGCTAGGTAATTCATCAATCATTAGTCCTTGTAATCTTCAGTCATTAGTGACAGCACTTAACTAACACTAGATTAGCATCAGCATGTTGGGCTTCATGCAAAACATTTAGTAACACATAATTTTGAAAACATCTAGCTATGGATCTATCAAAATAGCACAGTTGGTACCTAGAAAGAAAAGGCATAAAATGCATAACAGTCAGGTCTCATTATATCTACCTGTCCTCGATATGGGTCAGCAAGCAGAATCAGTCTTCATCCTCAGGTCATCAGTTGATCAGCAAAGCACCAGGCTCTTAGTCAGAGAGTATGGGCCCAATGACAGAATGAATCTTAAACCTCTCCAAAGTCTCTTTTCTCAAGTCTCTCTAGTTCTCAATAAATCTCAAGTCTGAGAAAGGTCTCTCTAGATGTGAATAAGTCTCTAGTCTGAATAATTCTCCTCTGTCATGTTGTTATATCAAAGTCACCTATACTATCCCCTATTTCCCTATTGGTCAGTTAATCGTACATTCATACTTTAGCCAATAATATTTCTATACCAAATCTATGAATTCTAATATTTCACTATTCACATGCAGTTGATTGGTCCGCATTACGATATTCTCATCATCCGGCTCGTCAGGTAACAATATTGTTGCATCTTCAGCTCCAGTCATTATCTTAATTGTTCTCGTCCTGGGAAAGTCAGTCTCACACGCATTACACCTATGATGTTACACTAACGGGATCATCATCTCCTTGCAGTTGGTTCTCACGAAAAGCTTCTGTTAAGCACTTTTAGCAAGACAATGGCCATTTCACAGTTCAATTCACTCTGTCAGCATTTTTATTAATGACTAAGAAATACAGCTTCTGCTTGAGGCCCGGCAAAATAGGCAAAGACACTCGCTAAGTTTAAGGCCTACAATTAATAAATCGATAGCATACTTCATAACCCTTAATATGACATATTACTGCATTAGCCTAGTACATTTTAAATATGTCATAAGTATTAATCATTATTTAGTACATTTCGTGAACGCTGGGGGCCATTCTTCGCGGTCACATTTTCAAACGCATGCATTATTTTTCTAAGTTATTCATCATAAATTCATTATTCAAAATACATAAACACTCCTTAATAAATTTCTAATTACAACACCTGCGCTAGAACATGTCACCTCAGAGATGAGCATTCACCATGAGCGTCCACCACCATTCCTGACAAGCCACGTTCCCTTGCAAAAAAGTGATTATTACATTGTGAAGAAAGATATAGCCTCATGCATAAGTACTAACACATAAAAACAACAAAAACAGTCTAGTGTAGGGTTGGCCTTGGACCTGACATGAAATAAACTTTTCCTGAAAGAAAGAAAATGGAGGTAAATCTGTCACATTGTACTCTAGATTACAGAGTTTTTAATACTGCAGTCAAAATTATACAGAAAAGTTGAAGTTCTAAAATTGCTATTTATTTAAACCACAACACCTCCTGTTTGTGTCCTCTGTAATCGAACCACACCAGTTCCATTGTTAACACCAATGTAGCAGTTTGTTTTAAAAAACACAATGAAAACTCTACAGTTCCATTTTCTAAAGGCTGCGAAACACCATATCATGTATAAATGTATAAATAACCTGTAGAAGCATAAACAACGATTTATAGTGCCACCCCAGCTGGTATAACTGGTACCAGAGCAAGCAAGCAACCTTTTTTCTGTGGTTCTGCAGTATAGTGACCATTGATGGACCATTCTGAAAACAGGGGTTGTGTTCTCGTTCTATGTTAGAACTCTGTTGCAGGAATGAAGATTGAGCTATGATGTCGCCATGAAACAAAAAGCGGAAACACCAGCTTTGTTGATACAAGGGTGGGCGAACTGTGGAATTCCACAGAGTTACATAAAACCTCAGTGAGATTCCACAGAGTTCCAGAAGTGGGCCAAATTCAGGCTTGCGCTGATTTTTAGTGCTAGGTGTTTGTTCTACGCTCTAGAATCGGCATGAACGGCACCATGTGGAGGACCAGAGGGCACTGGTTCTTTCTGCTGCTCGAGTAGATTTTCTACTTGAGCAACCTCTTTCTCTATGTGAACTGTCCTGACCTGCCACGACCCCCCCATTGAAAAATCTCAGCAGGAGGTGTTCTAGTACCCGAAAATCCTGCAAGGGAGTGCAAATTCTCATTCGCCAACATAACGTTGGTGAGCTGCGCACAAAAAAAAACCTACGCTATGACGCAGTTGGTGTAGTTTTGCTGGAACTCTGCACTCCAAGTGGAATGCGGAGTGGGCAAAACTCCACTGGTGGAGTGGAATTTTTCGTCCACCCCTACTTGATACCTACTCATATGTTATTTTATGTCCTCATACATGACAACCTGGTGACAGGCAGGTGTGTGTGAGAAGATGGGGCTATGGAGACTTGCTACTACCAGTACAAGCGCTGCTACTTTTACTATTAATACTCGCAGGACTAGTTATGATAATAATTAGTACTAGTGGTATTACTAGTAATAGTATGAATGTTATCACTGCTAACAACTACATCTACTTCTGATAAGGCTACTAATATTACTATTATTACCAGTATCACTACTGCAAGTACCATTGGCAACAACTTACTAGTACTAATGCTGCTACAACTACTTCTACTACTACTATAAGTATAGCTTCCAATTTTGATACTACAAATACTATTACTACCAGCAATCCTGCTACTAGTACTACTAAGACTACTGTGAAATAGGATTAGCAGTAATAGGAGCGGGTGGAGGCCTTATTTAAGGAAAGCGTCAGTCATGAAAGACTGCTCGCAAAGTAGAAGCATGGCTTTATTTGTGCCAGTGGCTGGAGGTGACGGCCAGTACTCTCATATTTGGGACCATGACTTATGTTTCATCCTCAGTCTTTGTCTCACTGCACTGAAATTAGTGTCAAGTGGAGAAATCAGGTTTGGACAAGAACCTTGAAGACTGAGATAAAGAGACCGGAAGTGGGATGGGGCAAAATGATAACAGAAGGTGGCATGAAGGCTAGGAAGCCTGGGCATTCAGCAGCCGCCAGTGGCTCCTGAAACAACAAACTTCAAGCCCCTGTACTTATTATTATTATTTTTAACAAAGTAGGTAATGAGCACAAGGGGAGAACGGAAAGAAAATTTAAAAATTATGGCGCGGGGAGATGGGAAAATCAGACTCTTGGTTTCAGAACCACCAACAGCTTCTTCAGCGGTCCAAAGTCAAAACTAAGCTGCGTGTTTCCCTTGCACTTTGTCACCATTATGGTTCTTAGCTCTTCTTAAAACCTACAATCATTCAATAAAAACTGTAAGCACATCTATGATATTGTTTCTACTGCTTTCAGTCCGTGGCCTGCATTCACTCTCCTTCCCCAACACCAAGCCTGGTCAGTCAAATATTAAATTTTATTCGCAATGCATTTAGATTTTGGGCTATTTTTGTTTGGTAATTGAGTTATGTTTGATTAGCTCTTTAGATGTTCACATCAGTCTTCCATTGCTCTGCGTCTGTTTATGGCCTTGTAACCCTCGGCGTGGATGAATTTGTTGCTGCTGTGGTAATACGAACAATTATACGCGATGTCTATGGTGTTGAGACATAGACAATGCACCATGGTCCTCAGTTGCTATATTGTTATTTCATTGAGTGCCCCACAAAAACCCTTATTAATTACTCTTAGTAAGGGTCTCGGTCACTCCAGGATTTTGTAAATTACGGGGACTACATGTTTTTGGGGAGAATAACTTGTGGGAATCGGTGTTTCTGCAACAATTCCTGCATGTTTTTCTTTAGAGTATCACACAGAGATCTTGGGTGTTTAATGCTTAGGTACGGTTTTAGATCAAGATTTAGGCCCTCATTATAACCCTGGCGGTCGGTGACCACCAGGGCTATAGTGGCGCTAGTTCCGCCAACAGGCTGGCGGTACTAGTAACCTTATTTTGACACGGCAGTTCCGCCGCAGTAACACCGCCGGGGACCGCCAGTCCCGGCGGTCGTAATCCGCCAGGGCAGCGCTGTCCTGGGGATTTCGACTCCCCTTACCGCCAGCCTGTCCATGGCGGTGCGGTAAGGGGACGTGGGTGCCCCTGGTGGTCCCTGCACTGCCCATGCACTTGGCATGGGCAGTGCATGGGCCCCCAGGCATAGCCCCATCGCACATTTTACTGCACCCGCTACACATCAGCATTGCCACCGGCTCTATTACGAGCTGGCAGCAATGTTGATGTGACCTTTCCGCTGGGCCAGCGGACGGTAACACTGTTACCATCCGCTGGCCCAGTGGAAAAGTCTTAATAGGGAGCCAGACATACCGCCAGCAATGGCAGTATTCTGGCACCCGCAGCCTCAGCGGTCTTCTAAGAAGACCGTCGAGGTTGTAATGAGGCCCTTAGACTCTTATTACGAGTGATCTGGTAAATAGGTCAGATTCCCCCCTATGAGTTACTCATAACAGGGACACCAGCAATTAGAGGTCTACTAAGAAAGGAGGAATTATGAGATAAATCAGGAATTCCATTTTGGATTGCCTCTAGAATTCCTCATTTTGGGGCTGGCTATCACACAATGATGTTTACTGCTTTTGCAAGTAAAGGCTCTCGGTGAAAGTTCAGAGATCTGCATTGTTTTCCTGTGGATCTGATAATTCCAATGGGGCCTTGAGGTTGATGGCCCCATTGGAATTAGGAGGTCCTTTGTAATGAGGGCCTTAGAAGGCAACTCAGACTCAGGCCCATATTTATACTTTTTTAGCGCCGCATTTGCGCCGCTTTTTGACGCAAAAACTGTGCAAACTTACAAAATACAATTCTATTTTGCAAGTTTGCGCCACTTTTGCGTAAAAAAATGACACAAATGAGGCGCTAAAAAAGTATAAATATGGGCCTCAGTGCCTTCGCTTTGGGCATATTGAGAAAGGAACAATGCAATTGAACGCAAAACCATTGCATGTTTGTGCCATCAAACATTTCAAGTCAATTTATTGGTCATACATCCCTTAATATTTTAGTATGTGTGCAAAATTAAAATGTGAATGCTTGACTGTGGTAACTGATAACTGTCATGTTTTCTGCACATTCTAGCCCACCTCCCTGGATATGCCGGTATCTATGAGGAGACAAAATGTGTCTTGACACCTGAGATGTGAATTTTAAGAATACAGATTGCTCAGATGAAACCGTGTACAATATTGTTACTCAAGACAGTCATGTACAAGTTCTCTCATGGACTCATCTCTGCACCTGTTTGAGTTCTTGGTGAGAATTTACTCAAGTCTTCATTACTAGAACGTCGGTGGGAAGATGTACATTGAATTTTGCCATCTCTTTGTGTAATTGTCTATATTGCCAGTGTGGAGTAATCCCTGGTTGATTTGCTCTGGAACTCAAAAGTAATGCAGCAGAAATCGTAGTATTACCCTGTCATCACAAAGACCATCTATACATGACAATCTGTGCATCTTGCTAATCAAGGTGCTAATGGTTTGCCGTAAAGTGGTGCGCTGAGAGCCATATTAATGTGCATTCATTGTAGTACAGGTCACTGAAAAGTATGTGGTATAGCCTTAAAACTTTATGTTGAACACATTAATTTGTTTCCTTGTTGTTCTTTATCATGTAAATTAATAGTGTGCACTAAAACAATAATGATTTTCAGAAGAGAAATATTCAAAATGTTATATGCAAAAGTTGAAGGTTCTTGGTCTGTGTGATAGTTACATGAACATATTAATAAGGGTTTTTCCTTTCAAATCTACTGTAACGTGAACACTGACAAAGTCTATTCATGTTGAATTCATAATTTTGAATGTTAAATGTGCTTTATTTGCATAAATGAATGTGCCGTTTTAATTCACTTTGCTGAGCCTAAATAAGGCCTGCAAGTCCCTGTTTCGTTACTGTGCAGAAAATGTTTAGTCATTCTTGCTAACTTTTTCTTTCAGACATCATTCTCATGAGAATGTTAGCTTCATAATAGATGTTCTTTTGTTTTACACATAGGCCCTCATTCTGACCTTGGCGGTCTTTTCGCAAGACCGCCGAGTTACCGCCGCGGTAAAGACCGCCGACCGCGGCGGTATGCCGCTGCGCGTATTCCGACCGCTGGGAGCGTTCTGCCAGAAAACCGCCAGCAGCCACACTGGCGGTCGGCGGGAAAGTGGAGACTGGTCAACCTCCACCGCCACGCCAGCAGAACACCGCCCCCAGAATTACGACCCACATTTCTGTGTGGCGGTCTTCTGTTGGCGGTCTTCTGTTGGCGGTCACGTCCCTATGGCTCCCGTCGCCTCCCGGAGGACCAACGCACAAGGTAAGTTGATCGTCTGTGAGGGGAGGGGGTGGGGGGGTGTGTGAGTGCGTGCATGCGGGCGGGGGGTGCTGCTGTGCCTATGGGCAATGTGTGTAGTTCGGCGGGTGCGCATGTTGGCATGTATGTGTGCGGGTATGTGCCCCCGTTGTGTATGTGTGTGTGTAGGGGGTGTGCATATGTGCATGTCGGGGTGGGGGGGGCAGGGGGTTCGTACCACCTCTGGGGGGGTGGAGGGTGTGGGGGGAGGACTCGTGGGGGGTAGTGGGGGGTGGGGGAGACCCCTATCAGTGCCAGGGAAGGAATTCCCTGGCCCCGATAGTGCCTACCGCCATGGTTCGCATGGCGGTTCCCGACCGCCAAAAACCGCGGCGGTAAGCAGGGTCATGATACGGTTGGCGGTCTTGGGTCGACCGCCGGGCCGGAGTGCGCAAACTCCAGCCCGTCGGTCATGACCGCCGTGGCGGTCGGAGTGGGAAAGTGGCGGTCGATCGCGGCGGTGACCGCCGCGGTCAGAATGCCATTTTTTGGACCGCCGGTCTGTTCGCGGTCCGACCGCCGCCTCTCCGCCGACCGCCAAGGTCAGAATGAGGGCCATAGTGAGCCTGGGAACCCACCTTGAGTAGTGAACATTCAGGAACTGTGGAGTAGATGTTGTATTTGCACAGATGAGCCAAGATGGAATGTTCTCTAGCTGTTAGTAATAAGAACTTCTGGCAATGTTGCAGTCCACATAGTATGACCGATTTCCATTGGATGATTACAGCTTCTGCATCATTTGGAGTGATGGATGGACGAATCATGTTGCACTCTGAACTTTGATATACCGTTCCCCTCTTGGATTTAGTAGAATCCCTCTCCAGACCCCTCTGCAGCATTCTTTCCCCGTTTGCTTCTTTGAGCAGATTTTCCCTACTTTTCGCTGCTTGCCGAACCCGTTGGACCCAGAGGTACAGTCATCTCTACCCTTGCCATTTTGAGATGCCTTGCTGAGACTTAGGGCCAGGTGTAGCATTTTCTGATTTTGCGATTCGGAAATTGCGAGTCGGTGCGACTCGCAATTTCCGATTCGCAAAATCGGATGCAGTACGGTGTCTCAGACACCGACGGCGAGTCGCTATGGGGTTGCAAAGACCCACCTCATTAATATTAATGAGGTGGGTCGCATTTTGCGACCCCCATAGCGAGAACCCTGCACTCACAGGGATGGTGGCCTGCTGAAGTCAGCAGACCTCCATGTCTGTGACTGCTTTTTAAATAAAGCAGCTTTTTTATTTATTTTGCAGGCCATTTTCCTTAAAGGAAAACGAGTTGCAAAATAAAGAAAATAACGAAACCATTTGGTTTCGGTTTTTCACATTGGGCAGTGGTCAATTGGACCACTGCCTGCTCTGAAAAACCCTTTTTGGCAACATTCACAAAGGGAAAGGGGTCCCATGGGGACCCCTTCCCTTTTGCGAATGGGTTACCACCAGTGTGACACTGGTGGTAACTGCGAATTGCTTTGCGACCGCATTCGCGGTCACAAAGCAATTTAGCATAGCGATGCGAGTCGCAAATAGGAAGGGAACACCCCTTCCTATTTGCGAGTCGCATTCACAATTTGCGAGTCGGTACTGACTCGCAAATTGTGACTGAGCATCACAAACTGCATTTTGCATGGCGCAAACTGCGATTTTCGCAGTTTGCACCATGCAAAATGTTTGCTACATCTGGCCCTTAGAGATCCAGAGAAGAAGACTCTTGACTGAGCTTCCGAAATACTGATGCCTTCCCTTTTCCTTTTTATCTTTTTGTCAATTCCGTTTAGTGATTTGTTCTCCAAGATTTCTTTTTATAAATTCTATTCGTCCTTTTTGTGCTTTTTGCCTTTTTTCTCACATGTTTAACCTAGCACATGTTACATAGATTTGCTGATTCTTAGGGTTATCCCTTGCCCAGGCTACTAAATTGTAGAATTTTAAACTGCTAAATGATTAGACGGCATTTCTTTCTTCATTTCCAAATGTTCTTATTGTTGTAATGTGTAACATTAGTTGAGTGTCTAGTGTTTTTGATATTAGTGTGAACTTCTTTAGGAGTTTTGGACAGCCTGTCATGATTCTGTACCTTTATAGCCTTATCTTGAGAATTATTTACGTTAATCTGAGCTTTAATTTGTAATAAACACCCTTGGGCGTTATTTCAGACTGGAGTGTTCCTTGTGTAGCCTCATTGGTCATGTTATCATTCTAAGTTGATTTGTTGTAAAATTGATGTCTCTATCTCTACACCCTTATGCATGTTGAAAACATTCATCTGCCCCGTTTAAAGAATAATCCTGTAAAGGAATATGCTACAGCAAATCTGATAGCAGATGCTGGCTTACTCTCATGAGGGGAGAGATGAGATAGAGTTAGATATAGCGTTAGGGAGATAGGATTATTGCCATGTGACCTGCCCACTCCAAAATGATCCCACCCCAAATTCTGTCTCACGGTTTGTTCTGAAGATTGATGAAGTTCTAGCATTGTTCCTGTGAAAAATGGATGTGTGAGTATTAATAGGGTTTGTCCTTGTGTTGCTTTTGGCCAGAGGTTGTGGTAAAGTGTGATGAAGTGAAGTGTTTTGCGAAGTTTCTGCAATTGTATAGTTTTTGTGCCTGTTGCTAAAAAATGTCTATAGTTGTTGTTGTTGACGGGTCCATTAAGTCTCATTCGCTGGGTGTAATTATGAAAACCATAGTCGGAAACAGTAGTTCCATACTGCTTTGAAGTGTTTTGTTACCTTATCCTGTAGTGAGCACACAGTTTGTTGGGATTTTTGTTCGCAATATTTTGCATTAGGTGTTGTTGAAGCGATTGTGTGAGAGACAATTGCAAAGTGAATGAGTTACTGCAAGGAGTGAGTTTGACATTATCATGTGTTGTGCTGGTATAGGTTGGTTGTTGTGAAGCCGGGCTGGCATTGGTGGACAGTGCCACATTGCTATTGGTTTAGAACTGTGAGAAGAGAATTTTGGAATTGAAATTACTTCCTGATTTGAACTAAAAGTTTATTTTGATTTATTGAATTTGATTGACAATTACGTTTTTTAAAGCAGTGAAAAGTGTGTTGAGAGTAGATGAATTTATTCCAGTAAGAAAGGGTACGGAAACCCCACTCAAAGGTTACTCGAGTGTGCAGCTCATTTATTGGCTCTGGGCACCTAGGGTTCTTAATGAACCTACAAGCCCTATATATCCCCACAACCAGAAGAGTCCAGCAGACGTAACAGTATATTGCTTTCGAAAATCTGTCACCGCAGCAAAAAGTTCCAGAGTAAAATGTGGAGAAAAATTGCTATTTTTTTCACCTCATTTTCAATATTTTTTTATTTCAGCTGTTATTTTCTGTCGGAAATCCCTATAAAATCTATACAAATTACCCCTTGATGAATTCAGAATTTTGTCTACTTTTCAGAAATGTTTAGCTTTCTGGGATTCAGCATTGGTTTCACACTAACTGGAAGGAGGCTGAAAGCACAAGATATTGTAAAAATGGGTTATGTCCCAGTAAAATGCCAAAATTGTCTTGAAAAATTTGGTTTTATGATTCAAGTCTGCCTGTTACTGAAAGCTGGGAAGATGGTGATTTTAGTACTGCAAACCCTTTGTTGATGTCATTTTCAGGGAAAAAAACACAAGCCTTCTTTGGCAGCCCTTATTTTCCATTTGTTTGAAAAAAACAAACTTTTCGCTGTATTTTAGCAAATTTCTTGGTCTCCTTCAGGGGAATCCACAAACTCTGTGTGCCTATAGAATCCCTAGGATGTTGGAAAAAAGAGATGCAAATTTGGCGTGGGTAGCTGATGTGGACAAAAAGTTATGAGGGCCTAAGTGTGAACTGCCCCAAATAGCCAATTCAGGGATGAAAGGAATTAAGGCCCTCATTACGACTTCGGCGGAAGCCGGAGGAGCCAATATGCCGTCAGTGCTGGCGGTATGCTTGGCCCCCTATTATGACATTTCCTCTGGCCCAGCGGAAAAGTCACACCAACATTGAAGCCGGCTCGTAAGAGAGCCAGCGGCAATGTTGATGTGCAGCGGGTGCAGCAGCACCTGTCGCACATTTTACTGCCCGTAATTCGGGCAGTGAAATGCGCGTTGGGGCTGTGCCTAGGGGCCCCTGCACTACCCATGCCAAGTGCATGGGCAGTGCAGGGGCCTTCAGGGGCACCCCGAGTCCCCCTTACCACCAGGCTTTCCATGGCGGTGTTTACGGGGATTATAACCGCCTGGCTGAAGCCTGGCAGTATACTGGCCGGACTGGCGGTATGATAGTGGCGAATGCGCCACCGTCATAATACGCTGGCGGAACACCGCAAGCCTGTTGGGGGTGTTACCGCCAGTGTTCCGCCGACTGCCGGGGTCGTAATGAGGGCCTAAATCTCTTCTGAGACCATTAACCCCTACATGGATTTCAGGTCCAACTTCGATGACAAGTCAAAAAAGGATTTACTCCTGATGCAAGGTTTCCTCCGAGATCCTCACCATATTGTGTGTCCAGATTAGAGAAGATACAGAATGTTAATTGTAGTACTCCACAAGAAAGAATACCCTTTAACATCCCAGAAGACATGTCTATTGCGAGTACTCCAAACCAGTTAATTGCAGGTACTTCAAAAGCGGAAGTGTTGCAGAATAACTCAGTGAGTTTGTGAGGTTTTACTGCACAACAGTTAAATGATTGGCTAAATAATTTAAGTCCCCCGTGTGCAGCAGATGTAGCAAATTGAAGTGCAAAAGCAAACAACATTCCTGAGGGAGAATCACCACTGAACGTGTCCAGGTAGAACTTGGAATTAAACAAAATGATATTGGAAACTTTAGAGACACTGCCCAATTAGAGATTTACACAGAGGACGAACTGCGGTTTATGTTGAAAGACATTTCCAAATGTGCAGGACAGGCTTATGAAAGGTTATCTGAAGTGGCCAAGAAATATGATGTGTATTTGGAGAAATCAAAGCCCCTAAACAGAAGTTATAGATAAGAGTTTAGTGACAAGGACATAGCAAACATGAGACCTCCTACAATGATATTGCAAATTAGAGAATTATTCATGTGTATCCAGAATTGGGGAGTGTTGGAGAAGTGGGAAGGTGGATGGGCCAAGAAAAGCGATCAGAAGAAAGCAAAACCAGATGTGGCTCTGGTAGGAACAAATAAAGCTGAGGCTAATGTGAAAATTCTTCCTATGAGAGAAATTTCAGGTGGAGATTATGCTCATGCACCTTGGAGTAGAAGTGATATTTTTTCATTCACGAATGATTACCCAAAATTGAGTGAAACACAAGTGGAACGGTATAAGCAGACGGAAAAGTTTGTGAAACTTTCCAAATGCCTGTGGATGGATTTGAATACTCTTTTGACATTGTAGATCCAAGTGACTTGTAGACTGAGTTATGTTATGTTATGTTATCGGGAATTTATAGAGAATATGTTCACCATAATGTCTCTTGACGCTGAGATAGAGAAAGCAACGACAGTAGCAACATAAGCCACAAGCGTGTCTGAACAGCCAAGTTTTTAAGATATTCCTACAACCCACCTAATTGGCTGATGATTTAATTGTCAGGGTGAAAGGTATTCCAGATGTGGGAGGCCAAAAACTGATCCCTCCAAGCTTCTTACTTTTTGTCTTTTTGGGACAGTTAGTAAGTTCAGCTGAGCTGATCTGAGATGGAGAGTAGGAATATAAGGCTGAATTTTTGAAGATACGAAAGCTGGGCATTTGCTATGAAGGGCATTAAAAACAGTACAGCCTGGTTTAGAAAACGGACCTCTGGGCTACAGGGAGCCAGGGTAGTTTTTTTTAGCAGATGCTTAGTATGGCAATGTCTTGGTTGACAAAAGACCAACCGGGTGTCCTGTTTTTTTTAGCCAATAGCAGCCTGTGGCTCAAGCCAATAAGAAGTCCAAGATAAAGGGTGTTAGCATAGTCATT
The DNA here is from genome assembly GCF_031143425.1 of Pleurodeles waltl. Taxonomy (NCBI): domain Eukaryota; kingdom Metazoa; phylum Chordata; class Amphibia; order Caudata; family Salamandridae; genus Pleurodeles; species Pleurodeles waltl. The sequence continues at coordinate 598,488,066 of NC_090446.1, read as the reverse complement.
CCGAGACATCACTAAGGCAATTATCATTTGGATGATAGCACCCATCGTGAAGTATCTCCGGATTTTCCTTATTCTCCAGATTTGGAGAAAACAAGAGGACAAGAAAGCCTCTAGCTGCTGTTTCATGGATAGATCCTCATCAATGGGAATCCCAAGACTTTTCACTACTTTCTTGGGTGTACGGGGGATCCCATTTCAGGGAGCCAAAAAGAAAGATTCCCTTGATGCGGTCAGTGACAATGTGGCGGTAAGTATCACCAACAGGCTGGTGGTACATACCGCCACATTATGACATTGGCGGGTTGGCTGAAGCCAACCTGCCAATATACCACTCTGACCGCCACAGCGGTAACAGCCGCCGGGCTGGAGATATTCATCTCCAGCCCGGCAGCCGCCATAGTGCTGCCTGCGGGAATATGACCCCGCCTACCGCCATGGTTTTTGTGGCATTCGTAACACCATGAAAAGCATGGCGGAAGGCCATAATGACAGGGAATTCGTTCCCTGTCACTGATAGGGGTCTCCCCCCTTCCTCCCCATTGCCCCCCACCCCCACCTCTACAAACCCCACCCCACCGCCCCTACATTCACGCCCCCTTCACACACACACACGCATACACACACCCATTCCCACATGCTTACACGCATGCATACATCCAATCACACACACACTTCCAAACATACACGCAGACACGCATTCACATTTCACAACATACACACACTCACACGTCCATACATGAACACATGCATTCAACACGCAACACACACCCGCATTCACACACACACATACATTCACACCCCCTTACACACACAGACAACACCCCCCACACACCTCCCCTGTCGGACACCCGACTTACCTGGATCCAGGGGGTCTTCTGCAGGGGTCCTCTGGCAGGAGACGGGACTGCGCCCTGCTAGTGCCAGCAGCACCCGCCAGCAGAACACCGCCAGGCCGTATTATTGGTCATAATACGGCTGGCGGTGACCTACTGGCGTGGCGCTGCTGGTGGTAGCAGCGCCACCCTACCGTCATCCGCCGGCATGGCCACATCTGGATTTCTGCCCTTCTTGTAGCGGAAATCCAGATGTGGTCATAATATGGCAGACAGCTGGTAGCCACGGCGATGGTCTTTTGGCAGCCGTCGCCGCAGCAGTAGGGTTTTTTTACCACCAATGTCATAATGAGGGCCATAGTGTTTCGGAAAAAAAGCCTGAGATTCAGTAGTGTTGTCAGTGGTAAAAATCACCTGCATATCGTCAGTGTAGTTGTCTAATTTCACCTTGTGCTTCTGTAAGGAATGTATCAGTGGGTGTATGTAGAGACTGAATGTAGAGACTGAGTGCAAGGTCTTCGCTGGTTGACCTCAAAGTGAACCTCCAAGGGATCCAGTAACAAGTGCACCATCTGAAGAGGTGATGAAAAAGTATTACAGGCTAATTGGCTTTTTAAAAGAAATGTGTCTCCAAAAGATATTGATGGGCTGAGGATAGACATAATGACTCAAGGATCTAAGGAGTTGATGCATTCCCATTATGAGAGATTGTTGCAGGCTTCTAATATTTCAGTGGTACTGAAACTCTAGGAGCTAAAGATATGGGTCATTTTGTGTTCAGTTTTGTGCAAGGATTGAAACTAGACATAAGTGACATGATTCAACAGCATATGATTTGTTGGCAAAACAAGCCGGTTGATGAAATCTTGCGGTACACAAAATATTGTGAAGATAAATTGGAATTGAAGCAGAAAAGGTTGAAAGAAAAGGTGATGATGATGCAATTAAAAGCTGCACAGAAAGCCAGTCAGAGTCTTCAATTGACAGTAAACACTGGTGGTATGCAATGAGTGTAACAGTGGGGAACTAATGTTTTCCAGCAGAGAGGTAGAGGAAGCGGTGTTCCTGTAGACCAGAATGGTGTTGTTGATGTCCAGACTTTGAAAAGAACTAATCCATGTCACACATGCAAAAATATAGGAATTTTGAGAAGAGAGTGTCCTCTTAATCTGAATGTGAATAATAATCAGATGCAAAATGGAGTAATGCAGCCACAAGGAAATAATCAGGTTCAAATACAGAGAGTTCAAAGACCCTGAGTGCAAAATGTAAATGTGCCCCAAGAACAGCAGATGCAGATGCCACAAGCTCCAATGGCTCATCGGCAGGCAAATGTGTTCTGACAAAATTTAAATCAGGTTGAAAATGTAGAAGTCAACCAGTTGGCATCATAGCTTCCTTTAATCCCCCCACCCCCATACATGCACCCACCCCCATACATGCACACACCACGCAACCCAATCACTCACACTGGCATACACGCATTCATACACGCATACTTCCAGACATGCTTACACACAATCACACTGACATGCAGACATGCACTCACTTCACCATTCTTACATGCATTCACTCACATGCATGCAACCACGCAAACAACACAACACACACAGACGTATTCACACACACACTCACACATTCATGCACACAACCAGACACATACAACACCCCAACCCCCTCCCCTGTCGGAAGCCCGACTTACCTTTGTCGAAGAGGTCTTCCGGCAGGGAACGGGTAGGGGCGCTGCTACCGCCAGCACTGCCCCACCAGCAAAGAACTGCCAGGCCGTATCACAGGTCATGATACGGCTGGCGGCGTTCAACTGGTGTGGCAGTGCTGGTGGTAGCAGCGCCAGCTTACCACCGTCCGCCAGTATGATCACTGCTGGGTTTCCACCCTTCTTGTGGTGGAAGTCCTGCAGTGATCTTAATATGTCGGACGGATGGTAGCTGCAGTGACGGTCTGTTGGTGGCCATCACTGCAGTGGTAGGCGGTTTTTACTGCCATTGCTATAATGACAGCCACTGTGTCACCTGAAGTTTGGGATTTTTCAGGAAAGGAGATAAGACTCATTAAGAGAGCTGAACCTGTAAAAATAAGAGTGAAACCAAATGCAGTGTATCTGAAAATTCCCCCATATAACATGACACATGAGACAATTGCAGGCATTGCTCCCCTGATAGACTGTTTAATCGAACAGGGTATCCTGAAAGAGATAATGGGAAGTCCATGTAACTCTCCCTTTTTGGGACTGTGGAAACCCAATGGAAAAAAATGCATAGTCCAGGACCTTAGAAAAATGAGCAAAATATTGGTTCCATGTTGTCTTGTGGTATTGAATCCTGCAGTGTTTTTAATCTAAAATTCCATGTGAAGCATAGTGGTTCACCGTGATTGACCTTTGGCAAGCATTTTTTTCCATACCATTGCATGAGGAGAGGCAGTTTCTCTTCGCATTTTGGTTTAGGAGTCGTGTTTTGGAATGGTGCCGAGTTCCACAAGGGAATACTGAGAGTCCATCGATCTTCAACCAGATCTAGAAAATAATCTGGAATCTATTAAAATGCCCTACCATTCAGTTTTGGCCAAGCACATTGATGACCCACTTGTAGCATCAAACACCCCAGAAGCTTGTAGGAGAGATACCATTGCACTTTTGAATCATTTAGGAGAAAAGGGAAATAAAGTTTCCCCAACTAAATTGCTCTATTGTAAGAAATTAATTCTGTATTTAGGTCACCACATTGAAAAAGGTGTAAGGAAGGTGTCGCAAGAAAGAATCTCAGCAATTCTGAAAATGAATCCGCCTACCACTCATAAATAACTCAGAATGTTCCTGGGAATGGTTGGTCACTGTTATGAGTGGATTGCAAACTTTTCCCTATTTGGCAAAGCCTTTACAGAGGCTGACACACAAGGATGTGTATGATCCGGTACCATTGGATGACAACTGCAAACGTGCCTTCACTGAGCTGAGAGACAATCTCTGTCATGCCCCTTGTTAGCAATGAGGTCTCTGATTGGCAGTCAGTTTGCACTCTGCCCAAGCAGGGACCCTTACTCCAGTCAGGGCAAAAGGGTTACACTCCTCAGACAACCCCTGCTCACCCATTGGTAGCTTCTCATACACAGTTAGGCTTATCTCAGAGGCAATGTGTAAAATATCTCTACCAACACACACAGTAATACAGTGAAAACACTACAAAAGGGACAAAATACCAGTTTAGAACAAAAGCCAATAGTTATCTAAATCAGACAAGACCAAAATGACAAAAATCCAACATACGCAAGCAAAGATATGTATTTTTAACGTTAAAAAGAGTCTTAATCCAAAGAAATCAATGGATGCATTGCTTTTACACAAAGTAACTGGTTTGCGTGAAATATAAAGCCACACGGGCGAGCGTGCATTGTAAAAGTCAACAATGCTTCGATTCCTGACTCGCAAGTGAGGTCGTGTGTCGTTTCATCTCTGGTCGAGTAGGTAATGCGTCGTTTTTCTCTCCCGCAGAAGAGCGATGCATTGATTTCCGGACAAGCGCCCTCGGATACGCACAGGTTCATGGTGACTTTGACGCCCATGAATGGTGAGTGTGAAATTCCAGCTCACGGTGGTGAGGAGCTGCGTTGTGTGGGTGATGCGTGGATTTTAGCAGCTGCACACAGGTGTTGCATCGATTTACCAGTCGCAATGCAGGTGGTGTGTCGATTTTTCAGCCGCAGACCAGGTGCACTGCTCCTGTGCATGAAGTTCAGTCTTGGTTCCACCAGCTTCTTCTTACAAGGGCACCGGGACTGGATTAGGTACCACTTTGCAGGGTAGGAGTCTCAGCAAAAGAGTCCAGGTGAAGGCCGAAGAAGTCTTTGATGGCCCTGAGACTTCAGTACAGTGGACAAACTCAGTCCAAACCCTTGGAGACACTTCATAAGTAGGGAAACACAGTCCAGTCTTTGTCCTCTTTCGGGCAGAAGCAGCAACTGCAGGCCAAGCCAGCAAAGCACACTCACAGGCAAAGGGACAGTACTCCTCCTCCAGCTCTTCAGCTCTTCTCCTTGGTAGGGGTTCCTTTCCATCCAGAAGTAATCTAAAAGTCTGGGGTTTTGGGTCCGCTACTTATACTCCTTTCTGCAGTTTGCCTACTTCACAGGAAAGTCTCAGTTGTTGGCAAGATCCTGCCTTGCCCAGGCCTGCCCCCAGACACACACCAGAGGGTTGGAGACTGCATTGTGTGACGACAGGCACAGCCCTTTCTGGTTTAAGTGTCAGCTCCTCCCTCCCCACTCTAGCCCAGGAGACTCATCAGGATATGCAGGCTACACCCCAGCTCCCTTTGTGTCACTGTCTAGAGGGAATTCACAAACAGCCTAAGTGTCATTCTGACCCAGATGTGGATTCCACAAGCAGGCAGAGGCACAGAATTTTTTTAGCAAGAAAATGCCTACTTTCTAAAAGTGGCATTTTCAGACTGACAATCTAAAAAACAACTTTACCAAAAGGTGCTTTTTTTAAATAGTGAATTGAGAGACCCCATACTCCACATCTCAATCTGCTCCCAAAGGCAAACTGCACTTAAAACATATTTAAAGGCAGTCCCCATGTTAGCGTATGAGAGAGATAGGCCTTGCATAATTGAAAACTGAATTCAGCAGTATTTCACTGTCAGGACATGTAAAACACACCAGTACGTGTCGTACCTTTAACATACACTGCACCCTCCCAATGGGGCTACCTAGGGCCTACCTTAGGTGTTCCCTATGTTTACAAAAAGGGAAGGTTTGGGCCTTGCAAACAGGTATACTTGCCAGGTTGAATTGACAGTTTAAAACTGTACACACAGACACTGCAGTGGCAAGTCTGAGACATGTTTACAGGGCTACTGTAAGTGTACTCTAGTGCACTTTACTAGGGACTTAGTGGTAAATCAAATATGCCAATCATGGAAAAGTCAGTTTACACAGAGAGCACTTGCACTTTAGCACTTGTCAGCAGTGGTAAAGTGCCCAGAGTACCAAAAACCAGCAAAAAAAGTCCAGCATACAGTGGAAACATAGGAACCAGAGGCAAAAAGACAGGGGAGACTACGCCAAGGAGGCAAGGTCTAACACACTTGCTCTGGGAATGCCTGATTACAATAAATATTTTTCTTTGTATTGCTGTTGGAGGGAGGTATACGCTCTCTCAGTTTTGACTCAGTTGCATGGAAATGCGAACAAGCCTGTGGCTTATTTTTTGCCACTCTTGATCCTGTGGCTTCAGCTTTGCCTGTTGTTTAAAGGCAGTTGCACAGTGAGCATCAGCATAGAACACTGCAGAAGCACTGTTATGGTTCATCCCCTGAATGTTTTTGTTCCCCATTTGGTGGAGATATTGTTAACCTGAACCAAGACCCAGCATCTTTAAAGTGCACATTTGACCTGTTATGAACAGGTCATTCTCGCCGCACCCAATGTCAATTTGAATCGTTGCACTGTGTTGAATCCTGGTAATTACCTGCCCCTGTTGAAACTGTGAATAATTGTTCTGATGAGGTTGAACATGACTGTCTTGACGTTACTGAACTGTGCACCAAGCCGATACCTGACATTCAAGATGTTCCCCTAACTGATAATGACTGTCATGTTTGTTGATGTCTCCCGTGTAAGAGACATAGATAGTACTCTGAGAACTGGTTACGAAGTTTGCACAGTCTCAGATGTGATCGAAGCTCCTGGCTTCAAAGAGTCTTTTCTGCACAAGTGACTGAATTAGATGCTCTTACTGGAGCATGCTGACTTTCCAAACAGCTGAAGGTGGCAATTTTCACTGATAGTCAATATTGCTTTGGTGTTGTTTGTGACTTTGGTCAGTTATGGTCCAACAGAGGGATAAAGTTTACACTTTGTTGGATGCATTATAGTTGCCTGATCGAATTGTAGTTTTGAAGTGCGCTGCACACTTCAAGTCCACTGATTATGTAACACTGGGAAATACATATGCGAACAAAGTGGTGAGGTATTGCTCCCTAAGCTGCACTTCTTTTAATGGAGAATGATGTAACAAATCTAATGATGAGACAAGTCGAAATGTCCTGTTAACCACTGTTGATACATGGGAAGACGTTAAAAGATTGCAAGAAGAATGAACATAATCGGAACAGCTGAGTTGGGTTAGAGCAGAATATGTAAAAATAAATGAAGGTGACATTTGGGTTTCAAGTGATGGAAGAGCTGTGTTACCAAATTGTTTCTTACCACCCATGGCTAGACCTTACCATGGACAAGCTGATGAAGGATTGGGATGCAATAATTTGAACTTTAAGGCAGACATAGTTTCATCCCAGATTCATATTGATAGCAGAAGCAATGTGTCATGTGCCAGCAGGTGAATGAAGGGAAATGTACGGTAGTCACACTGAGTCATATAGGTAGATCAGGAGGGCCATTCAATAGAATGCAGTTGGACTTTATTGAGCTATCTGTATGCAATTAATTAAGATATAGCTTGGTTATTGTGTGGGTTTTCTCTTGTTGGGTTGAAGCTTACCTGACCAGGAGGAAAGATAGCCTCACAATAGCAAATCTATTTCTTAGAGAGTTGATTCTGTGGTTTGGATTCCTACTTCTCTAAAGTCAGACCGAGGGACACACTTCAATATTGAGGTCATAAAATGATTATGTGTGGCATTAGAAGTTCAACAAAAAGTATATTGCAATTACAGACCTGAGGCTTCTGGAGTGGTGTAGCAGGTTAAGGGACCTCTTAAGTCCAGATTGGCAATTGTATGTGCATCCACTACTTTGAAATGGCCAGACGCATTGCCTCTTCTATTGAAGAGTATGCATAGTACTCCTGACAGAAAGACTGGTTTGTCACCTCATGAAACCATCATGGGGAGAGCTATGAGATTGCCAGCTGTGCCTGCAACTGCACTTGTAAAAATTACAGATGACTTGGCACTGGGTTATTGCAAAGGATGAGCGGACGTGGTTTGTTGTGTGTCTCATCAGGTTGAAGAAGCCACAGTACAACCGCAGCAGGAGGTCTGCCATGACCTGTGTCCAGGTGACTGGGTCATGGTTAAGAAGCTCATGAAGAAATCCTGCTTGGAACCACTTTAGAAGGGTCCTCAGCAGGTAGTGCTGGTCACTACAACAGCTGTGAAGTGTGCTGATCTCCCTAACTGGGTACATGCTAGGCACACTTGCAAAGTTCCAAGTCCTCTAGATATTACAGCACCTGTCCCTGAAGGATCGGTTACAGTGAATGAGAGGGATCAGGTTAGTCAAGCTGTTGGGGCTGGACAAGTGGCTGGTACAGCACATTTGTGATCTGGGGGCAATCTGAGCAAATCAACTGCAGTGATTGGCACAGAAGGGTTGAGACAAAATTAGTTGGCTCCACAAAGCTCAGAGACTGACAGAAGATCAGATGCTGTAGTAAAAAGAGTTGTAAGCAAACTGTGTCAGTTATACTAGTGCCCCAAAAGATTGCTGAAGGACCTGGGGATTCAAGTCAAATCGACAGTGATGCTGAGAGTCGAGTAACTTGGAGGCCAAAAAGAAGGAGAGTACAGAATTGAAAGTACTCAGCACATGAATGGACATAATTTGCAGCAAAAGAATGGGAAAAGGAATTTATGACCTTTTGCTTTTATGATACAAATCCAGTTCAACATTTTTGATTTGTGATTGTCGTGGAGCTGAACTTTGAAATCTCATTACTGCTTGACGAACAAAGACATTATGGCCCTCATTACGAGTCAGGCGGTCTTAAGACCTCCACACTTGCGTTGGCGGTTTTACTGCAGATGGGCCGGCGGTAAAGACTGCCAAATTACGAGTATGGTGGTTTGGCCTAAGCCAAGCTGCTGAAACGCTGCCTGTACTGCCACTTTAGGGCAGTTTGCTGGGCTGGAGGTGAGCACCTCTGGCCGGCCGGCAGCCATAATACTGCTAGCAGTATTACGAGGAGGCAGACTCCAGCATTTTGATAGTGGTCGCACCGCCACGAAAACGCTGGCGGTCCTGAACCTGCGACAGGAATCTTTATTCCTGTCTCCGGGAGACACACCCCACACATCCACACACCCACACACATGCACCCACACACTTCTACACTCTTACACTCACCCACGCACTCGCTACATACACCCCCATTCCCTCGAGCACTCATTCTCAGACACGCACACAGAAACACTCATTCATGCACGTACACGCACTCAGGCACACCTATGCAAACGCTCTCACACACATGAACCCCCCCCATCCACGCTCACACATGGACACAACCATTCACATTCACTCGCATACACACACGCATACACCACCCCTCCACATACATGCCTGCATACACCATCCCCCTACCCATCCGCATACTTGCACTCATGTGCTCACACACCCCCATCACTCACATTCAATCCATTCACACACGCAGATACAGATACCCTGCCCTTCCCTGTCGGACGATCATTTACCTTCTCCGGTGAGGAGGTCGTCCGGGAGGGGATGGGTCCCGCCGCTTTCACCGCTGGCATCGCACTACTATCAGTACACTGCTGCGCCGTATTACAAGTCATAATACGGTGGGCGGAGTCCTTTTGGCTTGGCAGCGCTGGGGATGGAACTGCTTCTCCACCGCTATACGCCAGGCTGACTGCTGTCAGATTTCCACCTGAAATCTGGTGGAAATCTGACAGCAGTCGTAATAGGGTGGTCTTGAGACTACCAGACTGGCGGTCTTTCCGCACCCGTGGTTTTGGTGGTCTTTTACAAAGACCGCAGAAGTCGTAATGAGGGCCTATATCCTGGAAGTGAATATTAGTGATTACAAGCTGTACCTTTATTAGAGACATCTGAACTTTTATTAGAAGTTTTTTGAACATTTGCCAGCAGAAACATTTAATGAACTTTCTAGAAGATCAAGAAGATTTTTGCAATTAATGTTTGAATTAAGAGAAAAAAAGCTTTTTGCTTTAGTTCACTATTGTGATATTTGCTTCACTCAAAAATAAAAAAGAACTGAAAGAGACAGTTGATATTTTGCAGCCGCCTTTGCATTTTTGTATTTTTGATTTTCGAATTTGGATTTTTGGTCCGAAATTAGAGAACTCATGGAGTCTAGAGAAACAAAAAGAGTAAGCGTAGGTACATATGTGTAAGATTATTAGTTGTGACAGTTCTAATGATTATATTATTGCTAGTTGGATTACGTTTACCATTACCTAATGATTTAGAGAAAGTTAAATCCACAAGTGCCCTGAGTTTTGCAAGCCCGATAGCAGATCAAAAGTAATTGCTTAGTGAGAAAGAGTTTCATCTAGATTGATCCTGAGATGATTTGTCTACAAATGTCTATTACAAATTATTAAATGAATATGTAAATATCATGGAAGTCAAGGATTGTTATGTGTGCACCCAGTTGCCTTTATCAGTTAGTGAAGAAATTACTTATCATAGTATCCCCTTAACCCATCGAACTTCCTGTAGCTTGTTGCTAGCACTTTGGTACCAGCAGGGATATTATCAATTTTATTATTTAAATTATGTCTTTGTCCTCTCAATTGTTCCAGTCATGAAACATTTGAGCAGCACTGCTAAAGCGAAAAACATTGACAGAGTAGGAGGTTTCTTTCAACCAGTACTGACATTTGGAAGAGTCTATGCCCAAAGAAATAATATGACCTGTATCCTCATCCCAGTAGAAAAATAATTTATAGGACAAATTGAAGACAGAAGAAAAGCGATGAAAGCTAAGATAAAAAAGGGAATAGTGCTGCAAAATTAGAGAAAAGAAGAAGCTCATTCATTAGCAACGAGTCAAGGATTCCCTACCTTAGACTGGCAACATGTAGGGAAATTATGTGTATCGAGACCTAAATTGAAAATTGATACCATTTTTGTAGGGACTAGTGAATGTAGACATGTGTTTCTGTTTAAATGGGTTTGGACTTTTACGGTAGCTGGACAAGATCCTGCCATACCTGGTGTTTTGGTGGAAAAACGCTTGTTACAAATTCCTGAAAGGCTGGGATAGAACTTCTTACCTAGGAGTAGTCTTTCCAAAGATTTATCATGAGAAGCATTTTAATGATCCTGTTTGGGTTGAAAACTGAAATTTTGAGCTGTCTCATTGCAAATGAGAGATTGAAGAGTGTGTGGTGGCTTAATTTGCCATCATGAGGGTGATGGGGGGGTGATGTAGCAGCAATCTTAGGGGCATATTTATAGTGCCCTAGTGCCACCTTGCGCCACATTACCGTCGTTGTTTTTTACGTTAATGTGGCCCAACAAGGCCAAAATCCCTGCGCTGTATTTACAGGGTGGCACAATGCATGCATTGAGCCACTCTGTAACCCTTAGCGCTACATTATGCTTGCGCCAGGCATAATGTATGCAGTGGTGGTGTTCCCACATTAGGGGAGCCGGAAAAATGGCGTAAGAAAATCGATAGGATTTCCTTCCGCCATTTTTTACGGCACTTTTAACGCCTGCTCAAGAGCAGGTGTTAAAAGAGGCCTTCCATTCTTTAGAATGGGCCCTATGTACTCTGCAGGAGTAGCTCCAATATGTTTGTGCTACTCCTGCAAAGTACATCAATAGCGTCATGAAAGATTACGCTATTGCTCTCTACCCTGCGCCATAGTGCGCCGTATCTTAGATATGGCGCGAACATGGGGGCGGTAGGGGGGTGCTAAGGGACGCAGGGAAAGTGGTGCTGCACTCAATGCAGCGCCACTTTCCATAAATCTGCCCCTTAGTAGTACCCCTGTCATCACAATGATCATCTATACGTGACAATCTATGCATTTTGTTAATCAAGGTACTCATTTTTTGTTGTAAAGTGGTGCACTGAGAGCACCATCTGCATTTACTGTAGAATAGTTTATTGAAAAGCATGAGGTACAGCCTTAAACTTTATGTTTAACAGATTAATTTGTTTCCTTGTTGTTCTTTATCATGTAAATTAATAGTGTGCGCTAAAACTATAAGGATTTTCAGAAGAGAAATGTTTAAAATGTTATGTGCAAACGTTGAAGGTTGTAGTTCTGTGTCATAGTTACATGAGTACATTAACACAGTTATTATGTTTTAAATCTACTGTAACATGAACAGTGATAAAGTTTATTAATGTCGGATTTATAATTCTGAATGTTAAATGTGCTTTATTTGCATAAATGAATGTGCTGTTTTTATTCACTTTGCTTAGCCTAAGTGAGGCCTGCAAGGTCCTGTTTCCTGACTGTGCGGAATATGTTTAGTCATTCTTGCCAACGTGATATTTTCTTTCAGACATCGTTTTCATGAGAATGTTAGCTTGGTAATAGATATTCTATTGTTTTACACATAGTGAGTCAGTGAACCCAACGTTGAGTACAGTACATTCAGGAACTATGGAGTAGATTTTGTAGACAATTGCTTCAACTTGCACGGATGAGCATGATGGAAGATTCTCCTTTTAAAGGCAGAAAGTTGCAATACATATTTTGTTATGCTTCTACTCAGATTTTTGCGTCTGGCATTAACAAGGGTCTTTTGGTGTCACTAAAATTAAATGCATAATATATTTACAGTTAGGGGTTTCCAGACAGCCTTCTTCATCATTTACTCTTTTACTGTGTTATTCCCATTTTACTTCCACCTGTTATGCATACAGCTTGGGCAGTCAGCCAGCTCACTTTAGCCATTGGCTAACTTAACTGTGATTGATGCCAAACAGCACTTTCACAAAGATCACATATGCACCCAAAGTTCCCCTCTGTGCTAGGGGCTACTATGGCAATGTATGTTTTTTTTCTGAGACAGAAAAAAAACAAAGACAAAAGTGTGTCAGCCAACAACACACTTATTGGTTTTGCCAATGCTTGTTATTTTCATGTCTGGGATAAGTACATTTAACGACCATCCTTGGAGAACTCCATTGGTTTCTTCTTACTTGCCTCCTTCGCCTTCAAATTCTGCCTCACCATCTTTAAGACAGTAAACTTGAACTCTCCACCATGTCAGGGGAAAATAATGATGATCCTTGGAGGGCTTTCCCACTTGGTAAGCAGTAACTTAGCCAACTGGAAATCAGAAAGAGCAGGAAGGAGAAAACAAGATACCAGTGCTTATGTATGTACCCTCTTACGATCTGGAACTTTGTTGGAGTCCAGATCTGACAAGACTATTCCATCAATCACGTCTGGGAAATAATGAAGACTCCCCCTTTCAAACAGACATTCCTGGAGACCACTCACTTCCAGGAAATTCCCATGCTCTCCATACATATAATTAGGGTTCCTGGATTACAGGTAAGAGCGAATGTAAACGATAAAACATATTTGATTTTCAGTAGAAACTGGCAGGCCCAGATTTTGCCGTGTTTTTTCTTATTTGTTGCATTTTGGTGTCAAAACAGTGTAGGTGTAGCCTTTACCTCTAAGTACTTGTCTGTGATGGATGCTCTCGCTGTGACCCACTTGGGCCAAGATAAGTCACTGAATATGCACTACTGACCATTGGTCACATCCCAGGATCTCCTGGAATCTCTGGACCTTCTTCCACTCCCAGTTTGGTGCATGTCTCACCTCATCTGCCTCCAACTCACTCTTCATTTCACATTGCTGTGTTTTGGAAAGTAGCGGAACTACAAGCAGGGTCTCAGTCTAAAGGAAGGGGCACCACCATAAAAGGATCCTCCTTCAGTGAGAGCAGACGGACATTGGCTTTCCATAGGCTCAAGTATCAATATTGTGACAACAGAGATCAATGTGCATGCAGATACGCGTATCATCAATATCCTTCCTCAATGTGCTGTGCCCACATTGTGCTGGTCAGAGAAGCATGCCTACAGAAGGATCATCTCCTCCAACAAACGTACCAAGGCCATATCGTGAACATCTTAAGCAACCATGCACAGGCCCAGAAGCGGTCCATGCGCCAGTGTCGTTGAACCTCGACTGGCTGTGGCTTAACCCAGGATCTATCATGAAGAGGCACCCGCTGCTCTGTTTCCTAGTATGTGCTGCAAACACAGTATCAGCAAAAATAGGTGCATGCACCTGTTCTGAGCCCACATGCCTAAGCAGCACATGCTCATAATACACTCTCAATATCACCAAGTTCAATGTTTACACTCTCAGAATGAAGCAAAGGGTTTATTGGGTCACAATAAGGCATGTCACTTGGCAAAATCATCTCTACATAGTGATCATATTGACTTAATACATATTGAGTTATGCTTGTTCTTCTCCGAGATGGAAAACGCATTGGAACAAGTAATGCTGCACCGAACACAAAGGTGTTAGGTATGGCTGGCAGCAGCAGAGATCTTACACAGCTTCCAAATAAACAAAGACTCATGTGTACTACAACATCAGTGCCTAGCTGCCATCGCCCTGGCTTGAAATGACCACAAAGTCCCACAGGCAAGGCTTAGTAATGTCAAATAAACGCGATTCACTGTGTGAACTGCACAGGCCAAAGACAGGCGGCATCCTGCACATCTTGAGTTTCTTTACTACCAACACAGTGTTTTTATGCAAACATAAGAGTTTGGTGCCACCAAAGATACTAAATCTAACAGTATGCAAAATCATTCCTTAGACTCCCCCCACGAGCAGACCCCAATACTACATTTACTGGCTCAGTTCTTTCCTTGGCATCTAGAGACAAAGATTGGGCATTGTGACACTGGCTTGCAATAACAGAACACAAAGCACCCCACAACCTACATCTCATGACTTACTAGAAATCTTACTGCAGTCGATCTTTGTCATTTGGATGAAGAACAGAGCAGCCGGGGGGGAGGAATGCTCATCTTTAACCTTTTTTTGTTGCAGTCTAATGTTAGTGAGATGAAAACATATAGGCATACACATTCTGGACTTGGGGTGGAGGTGGACTGCAGGAAAGAGGAGTATGTGTGATGGTAAATTAGATAAATAAAATACAGGGCAACTCATATATCCCCCAGGAGTATAGGTCAGAAGGTACACACTGCAGGTATACCTTTGAGGTTTTCATTCACAAAGATTTCAATTATTCAAAACTTTAAACGTATTAAATCTATTCCAAAGTATTAACTTGCTCCAAATGGCAGCATACATTGTATTGAGATGAGCACCTCAATTGCAAGTGAAAGGAACTGGGCTGATGAGAAATATTTATAAAAATATATCTATTAGGTCCTTTATTACAAAAATGTATTTGTTTATGGAGAAATAAGATAGACAGGGAGATAAGGGAAATGATGGAAAGTGACATGTAAGAATCAAGGAAAAAGTACAGTCAAAGGAATTGGCAGCAAGAAAGAAGGAATAAAGAATTGGCAAGGGGAATGAATGTGGGAAGGAACAAAGCAAAAATCTAAATTATTTATAAGCACTGGAAAAACATCCCTGTGATTTATTATGGAACGAAAAAGAGTAAACACTGATAACCATTGATTTTTTTAATTTTTGAAAACTTGGAATAAAATGAAAAAACACCAGAACAAGTGAAAACAGGACAACCTTCATACAATGTAACTCCCCTCATTCATTGCACTGCTTACCCGTGTCTGTCAGAAAATCAGTGTTTTTACCTCTGATCATTAGCATTCTGCCACTGCAATGAAAATGCATTTAGTGTGCATCTACTGGTTAACTGATGTCTCAATTATCATCCTTTTTTGCCAGAAGACTGAAGTCTGATTGGCTTTATGTTGGGGGACTGCATGTGTTGAAGTTTGGAGAAAGGGTTCTTTCACATTTTTTAGGTCTTGGCTAAACAGCAAGCGTGCTCTCTCTAAGAGACATGTTGTCTATATTCTGGGAGCTTCAGCCCACCCATAGACTTATCATTTGCTTTCTCCATCATTGCTCTCATTTTCTTTGTCCCTGTTTGTCCATGGCATTCATGCATCATGCCTCTTCTTGTGTTTGGCCCTCCCCCAGAGCATGGACCGTGTACTTGTGTCCATCCACTGCTCCCGTTTTAGGAGCTAAGTTTTTCTTCTTGATGGAGCACTCCACACAAGTTCTTGTGTTTTCACTGGTTCCGTCCTCCGTCTCCTGTTGCCTCTTTCACCCTCCCACATGACCCATCCCAACCCAAGCCAGATCAGCTTCACATCTGAACTTGCAGGAAATTGATCTTAAAGCAACAAACATTACCCCAGTCTTCTTCATCTTGTTATTTAAAGCCGTGATGAACAGGGTAATAAATCCTTTCACTGTCTCCTTTGTGTTTAATGCTTTGGAACAGCAATCACTTGCAGAAGGTGTAGGAGGCTGGCCTGGCTTGTAGTGGGTACCAAGGGGTACTTACACTCTGTACCAGGTCCAGTTATCCCTTATTAGTGTAGAAGAGGTGTTTCTAGCAGCTTAGGCTGATAGAAGGTAGCTATAGCAGAGCAGCTTCGGCTGAACTAGGAGACATGCAAAGCTCCTACTATACCACTGGTGTCATATGCACCATATCATAAGAAAACACAATACACAGATATACTAAAAATAAAGTACTTTATTTTTATGACAATATGCCAAAAGTATCTCAGCCAAAACCCAGACGCGCACGGCACAGGTTTATTCGCTCCACAAATACTTGAGGCTTATCATGGCCATCATTTGCCTATACTATTTGATTTCTCCCAAGGACTCATGACTACCAGCAGCTTGATCTATGTACCTTTCGTGTTTACATATAATGTTTTATATACATCTGAAGCCTTGACAAAGTCTTGAAGACGAAACACGTGTTGGCTGTTTTGCTGTATGGACTTATTGTTACATTCGAACATCCTATTTTAACTTTGACCATTTATCACCATCTGGCTGGTCTGGACACATGGTCATTTTGTACAATGCAGTCTTTTGATTGAGATTTCTACTTTCTACCTGTACTTATAATAAATATCTACACATCATCTTCCAAGAACGAACCTTCTATTTATTCTTGAACATTATCAGGATTCATGCTATTGGTGTGCCCTGGCCACTCTTCTTTCAATACACAAGATATATGTACACAATACCAAAAATATGCAGTAATAGCAAAAGGAAGTAATGCAAGCAGTGTAAAGTTACAGTAGATTGCAATAGGAGCACATAGGTATAGGGGCAACACAAACCATATACTCCAAAAGTGGAATGCGAACTACGAATGGACCCCAAACCTATGTGAGCTTGTAGAGGGTCGCTGGGACTGTAAGAAAACAGTGAGGGTTAGAAAAATAGCCCACCCCAAGACCCTGAAAAGTAGGTGTAAAGTGCACCTATAACCCCCAGAGAGCACAGAAGTCGTGATAGAGGGTTTCTGCAAGGAAGACCAACACCAGCAAAGCAACAACAGTGGATTTCCGGACCTGAGTACCTGTGAAACAAGGGGACCAAGTCCAAGAGTCGCAACAATGTCGAGAGTGGGCAGATGCCCAGGAAATGCCAGCTGAGGGTGCAAAGAAGCTGCCACCGGATGGAAGGAGCTTTGGTTTCTGCAAGAACGAAGAGTACTAGGAACTTCCCCTTTGGAGGATGGATGTCCCACGTCGTGAAGAAGCTTGCAGAGGTGTTCCCCTGCAGAAAGACCGCAAACAAGCCTTGTTAGCTGCAAGGGTCGCGGTTAGGGTTTTTAGATGCTGCTGTGGCCCAGGAGGGACCAGGATGTTGCCACTTGGATGAGGAGACAGAGGGGGCACCCAGCAAGTCAGGGAGCCCTCACAGAAGCAGGCAGCACCCGCAGAAGTACCGGAACAGGCACTTGGAAGAGGAGTGAACCGGAGTCCACCCGAAGTCAGAAAAGGGAGTCCCACGACGCCGGAGAACAACTCAGAAGGTTGTGCACTGCAGGTTAGAGTGTCGGGAACCCAGGCTTGGCTGTGCACGAAGGAAATCCTGGAAGAGTGCACAGGAGCCGGAGCAGCTGCAAATCACGCAGTACCCAGCAATGCAGCCTAGCGTGGGGAGGCAAGGACTTACCTCCACCAAACTTGGACTGAAGAGTCACTGGACTGTGGGAGTCACTTGGACAGAGTTGCTGAGTTCCAGGGACCAAGCTCGTTGTGCTGAGAGGGGACCCAGAGGACCGGTGATGAAGTCTTTTGTTGCCTGCGGTTGCAGTGGGAAGATTCCGTCGACCCATAGGAGATTTCTTCAGAGCTCCTGGTGCAAGAAGGAGGCAGGCTACCCCCAGAGCATGCACCACCAGGAAACAGGCGAGAAACCCAGCAGGATGAAGCGATACAAGGTTGCAGTAGTCGTCTTTGCTACTTTGTTGCGGGTTTGCAGGCGTCCTGAGCAGTCAGCTGCTGATCCTTTGCCAGAAGGTGAAGAGAGAAGTGCAGAGGAACTCTGGTGAGCTCTTGCATTCGGTATCTGAAGAATTCCCCAAAGCAGAGACCCTAAATAGCCAGAAAAGGAGGTTTGGCTACCTAGGAAGGAGGATAGGCTAGTAACACAGGTAAGAGCCTATCAGAAGGAGTCTCTGACGTCACCTGCTGGCCCTGGCCACTCAGAGCAGTCCAGTGTGCCAGCACACCTCTGAATCCAAGATGGCAGAGGTCTGGGGCACGCTGGAGGAGCTCTGGGCACCTCCCCTGGGAGGTGCAGGTCAGGGGAGTGGGCACTCCCCTTTCCTTTGTCCAGTTTCACGCCAGAGCAGGGCTGGGGGATCCCTGAACCGGTGTAGACTGGCTTATGCAGAGATGGGCACCATCTGTGCCCATCAAAGCATTTCCAGAGGCTGGGGGAGGCTACTCCTCCCCAGCCCTGACACCTTTTTCCAAAGGGAGAGGGTGTAACACCCTCTCTCTGAGGAAGTCCTTTGTTCTGCCTTCCTGGGTCAGACCTGGCTGGACCCCAGGAGGGCAGAAACCTGTCTGAGGGGTTGGCAGCAGCTGCAGTGAAACCCCGGGAAAGGTAGTTTGGCAGTACCCGGGTCTGTGCTAGAGACTCGGGGGATCATGGAATTGTCTCCCCAATTCCATGATCTTAGACATGTTACATGGCCATGTTCGGAGTTACCATTGTGACGCTATACATAGGTAGTGACCTATGTATAGTGCACGTGTGAAATGGTGTCCCCGCACTCACAAAGTCCGGGAAATTTGCCCTGAACCATGTGGGGGCACCTTGGCTAGTGCCAGGGTGCCCACACCTAAGTAACTTAGCACCCAACATTCACCAGGTGAAGGTTAGACATATAGGTGACTTATAAGTTACTTATGTGCAGTGGTAAATGGCTGTGAAATAACGTGGACGTTATTTCACTCAGGCTGCACTGGCAGGCCTGTGTAAGAATTGTCAGAGCTCCCTATGGGTGGCAAAAGAAATGCTGCAGCCCATAGGGATCTCCTGGAACCCCAATACCCTGGGTACCTCAGTACCATATACTAGGGAATTATAAGGGTGTTCCAGTATGCCAATGTGAATTGGTGAAATTGGTCACTAGCCTGTTAGTGACAATTTGGAAAGCAGAGAGAGCATAACCACTGAGGTTCTGGTTAGCAGAGCCTCAGTGAGACAGTTAGGCATCACACAGGTAACACATACAGGGCACATACTTATGAGTACTGGGGGCCTGCCTGGCAGGGTCCCAGTGACACTTAGACTAAAACAACATATATACAGTGAAATATGGGGGTAACATGCCAGGCAAGATGGTACTTTCCTACAGAAGGCTAATTTTGAAGCCTCTGATGTCACTCTCAAAAGAGATTTTAGATCCTTGGAGATTTTGAGCCACCAAAGATGTTGAATTCTCAGCCCCTCACCCCATCGCCTTTTGCAATAAGTCACTGCCCAAATGTTGAATCAATATGCCTGCCTTAGTAAAAATTCCATTAGGTCAATAAAGAAATTGTTTTTGTTGAAGCAGATACAGAGTACAGGTTTGTAGGTGCTAATAAACTGGGGCACAGCTGACTGTCTGAACAACCATTGACCATAGCCAGTAACATACCAATGAAAACAAATGGGTTTGATGCCACCAGAGCAGTTCAAACCAACTGTGGCCAGTAGAGGAACAGAAACCAGTTCATGCCATGGGGAACCTGACAGCAAACATCTAACAATACTAGACACCAGCCACATGGGACAGCTGTAGTCGAATGCAATTTCCACATGGGAAACTCCCAAATGAAGTACCTGGTTCACCCGGAGAAGGAATGCTAAGAGATGTCAGGCCATCAATTGAAGTAATTCTTAACATAGAAATGAGCCTTGATAATGGATGTCCCCCCAAATCACAAAACTGTACAAATTCAACTTTACATACTTCCACTCCACTCCATGCCACATAATTCCACTTCACTTAATACCACTCCATGGAACATAATTCCATTCCAGCCCAAACCACATGATTACACTCCACGGAGCACAATACAACTCCAGGTATTTCACTACGCATAATTACACTTCAGCCTACATAGTTACACTTCATGCCACATAATTACACTACACATATAGCCACTCAGCTCCAAAACACATAATTACCCACACAAAATTTAAATCTGCAACATGCCACATAATACCACTCCACAGCATGCCACATAATTATACACAATGACCGGATGACACACAATTCCGCACTACACAATTCAATGCCACACAATTCCACACTATCCAACATGATATCACTCCACATACTACTTAACATCGAATAATTAAACTCCACGTAATTACACTCCACTCTATACTACATAATTCCATTCAACATAATTTCACTCAACGCCACACAATTCCACAAACAATTCCACTACATACAACATAATTTCACACTGCGTAATTGCAGTCCACACCCTACAATTCAACTTCATGCCACATAACTCAACTCCACTACATGCCACTCCAGGCCACACAATGCAGCTCCACATAAATACACACCATGTAATAGAATTACACTCCACATAAATCCACTCAGCACGGTGCCACAAAATAACACTCCACATAATTCAACTCCACATGTTGCCTCATAATTCTATAAAATGCCACACAATCCCAAACCACACACCTCAGCACCACACAGTTCCACACCATGCAACATAATTACTCACCACATAGCACTCATACTACATAATTACGCTCCATATGTATTCAGTATATGCGTGTAGCACTGCTTCAAGTAAAAAGGCTCCACTCCATGCCACATAATTCCATTCAACATAATTTTACTCAATGCTACACAGTTCCATGCCACATAATTCAACTCCACACTATTCGATTCCACACCACATAATTCCACACTAAATCACATATTTCCACTCCACAAAACATAATTCAACTACCCACCACATATACACAATCCAAACCACATAATTTCACATTATACCACATAATTTAACACTACCCCACATAATTCTACTCTATTAAATGCCACGTCATGAAACACAATACTAATCACATAATTACACTCCAAAACACACAATCCCACTCTGAATAATTCCAGTACACTTAATACCACATAATTTCTATCCACATAACTCCACTGCACACCATGCCATGCAATTCCATTACACATAACTCCACTCAACACCACACAAATCTATGACACATAATTACACTACAACCCACATAATTTCACACCACCTAATTGTAACCCATACAACATAATTCAACATCACGTCACATAATTCAACTCCAATACATGCCACTCCCTACCACACAATGCCCTTCTACATAAATCAACACCATGCAAAATCATTACACTCCACATAAATCTACTCCGCACCATGTCACATATTTACACTGCACATATTTCAACTCCACACCACATACATCCACTCCAAAACACATGACTAAAAGACATTGACAACACAAATAGCTCTTAGACTGCCAAGGCCAGTGCTTGTTTCTCTTCCAGCTGCATGTGCATACATTTACCTCAGAGCAGACAGGCAGTTCATAGAAAGCTTTTCTGGAAACTGCCCTATTGAGGCCTCAATTTCACTTCCAACTATCCCCCTTTACTCCTTTTCCAGACTAATGTGTTCTCTTTTTATTACTTTCACTCTAATTTCTTGAACTTTAGATGGAATCACATCATGATCTAGACCAGGAGCCTCTAACACTTTCTTTAGTACCATCTTCTGACTAATGAAGACAATCAGTGTTAGGAATTCAACCTTTCTGCAGAGTCACCCTGGATTTTATTTTGCCTTTTTCCTGAACCCTATTTTGCTAGCTATCGAACTCTATAAACTTTACTCCTGATAACCAAGGGTAAAGTGCTTGTGGTCCTCCTTTCAGCTTGGTAAATTTACTAATTCTGATTGTCACATTCAGCTTAAGCATAGGTCTCTCGTATATGGAACCAAGGTGTACTCAGGGCCTGTAAGTGAAATGTTACAGGTGGACTGCAGCACCCATTGAGCCATCCAGTACAGTGACAATGTAAACATGACTGTAAACCTGCCACCAGTAGCCTGTCCGAGCAGGTTTGAACTGTCAAAATAACCTTTTTTGACATGCCTAAACCTTTCTTTCAAACATTAATGTCACACCTAAGTAGACCTTATTGCCCTTAAGGCTGGGTGCATGGTATTTAAAAGTAGGACATGTAAAAGTTTAATGTTGAACATGTTCTTAAGGTTAAAAAAAAACTAAAAGCTATTTTCACTATAGCAGGGTTGGCTGTTCCTTGGGAAAGCATAGAGTAACAATATTATGTTTACTAAATCTGATCTCTGCCTAGGAAACACCTACAATTATAATTTTGGACAAATATATTTTAAAAGCCCAATTCACGGGCAAAATGAGAATTGTAATAACTATTTTGGAAAGATACTTTGAAAAATTACTTCATACTGCCTGAAGTCCCTGGAAGCTAAATCTGCACTTATGCCAGCCAGGTGTGAATGAAGTGTGAACTTGCTCTCAGGACAGGAACAAAACACCTTGTATCTGAGGAAGTGTTGTTGTCCCCTTGACAGGATGACCTTGAGCTGGGCCCGGGGCCACTGGCATTATGCTGCAGGAGAGCACCAAAATTATGCAGCAAGAAAAGGCAAATTATGCAGCAGAATACAGCACATTTTTTATAGAATTACTTTATTATTTTGTGAATTTTACACATGGTAATACTGTCTAGGCAAACATTTTACTTCATTCGTATCAGTTTAACAAATAAGCAACTTAAAGATGACCAGTTAGCCTTTGCGAAGGACAACACGTTGCCATGTTTTAGTAACTTCTGATCCAACTGAGTTAGGATTTTTTTTTTTTAATCTGTAGGCTACGCAGCAGATGATGGATTATGTGGGAAATGCAGCAAATCCATAACTGTGTGAAAAAGACAGTGGTTGCAGAATTGAATAATTCCAGTGGCCCTGCCTGGGCCCAAGGTATTGATTATCTTCAAAGAGGCCTACCATGTCACAAGCAGATGTAGCTAATACCCAGGCCTGCACCCTTCTTCCCACCCCACCCCACCCCACCCAGCCAGACTGGCCACCATCACAGTGGGCCTCTTGTTACTATCACAGTGTCTGATCCTGTAGGAGTGTCAAGACATCCTTGACAGATCTGCCAGGGTTTTTTATGTGCCACTTAGGGTGCACTTCAAAGAGGCAGACCCCTTCACAGTTACATGTTAGCTGACACTTGAGCAGGGTCCTTCTTTTGTCTCCCTTAGTCTGTCAGGCCCCCAATTACTGCACGCCTCATTTCAACATTGAAGAGTTGCAGCCTGTTTGACAGTTCTGCTGGATTTACATATAACATTTGGGGTGCACTTCAAAGCAGGGACAAAAGATGCCAAAATGAATTGTGCGTATCCACTGACTGGTTGCTAAACTCAGCTTTTGTTCTACCAGACATCTATTTGTGAGTTTTTGTTGGGGGGAAATGACCTACTTAAAACTGGATGTTAGTACTACATGTGGGATGATACTAGGATTACCATAATGCCCTCCTCATATAACCCTCAGCCCTCAGTGCCCAAGTTTTGTGTGGCTGAAGGCTTCCACCATCTTGAAAATGTCCAAGGTGTGTATGGTTAGCTCCAGAAAACTCTACCCCATTGGTTAGGGCATACCATGGGGTCATTCACATCGACTAACTAATGCCAGGCGTAAATGTGGCACCTTGAGGCACTCACTTCAGAACACTCCTGCACCTATGGAAGATCAGAAGTGGAGTGGATTAAACCAGATGTCCGAGACTTGAGAAGAGCCTAGAAGACTGGCCCTGCTCCCCGCTTTGTACCCAGGGCAAAGAAATGGACTTCAAGGGTTGTAAGGCTGACCTCCTGTTAAAGCTACATGGACATGACAAGCTACAAGATGCCTGACTGTTGGCAACTGGACGTGAAAGTAGGGTATGGGTGGTTTTAGGGCTTAGTGTATTGGTAAAGGGAAGTAAGGGTAATTTTATGGTTTAGGAGTAGGCAGTGGTAAAGGGAGGCAAGGGTCAATTTAGCGTTTAAGGCTGAGCAGTGGTAAAGAATGTAAGGAAACCTTAGGTTTACGGATGAGCAGTGCTAAAGGGAAATAATGGTAATTTTAGGATTATGGAGTGGGTAGTTGTAAAGGGAGGTAAGGGTAATTTGAAGGTTTAGAGATGGTCAGTGGTAAAGGGAGTGATACAGGCAATTTTGGTAAAGGGAAGTAAGAGTAATTTGGAGGTTCAGCGGTGGGTAGTTGTAAATGGAAATAAGGGTAAATTTAGGTTTTAACCAGTGATAAAGAAAGGTAAGAGTAAGTTTAGGATTTAGGTTCGGGTAGTGGTAAAGAAGGTAAGACTAAAAGTAGGGTTTAAGGGTGGGTAGTTGTAAAGAGAGGTAACATTAATTGTGGGGTTTAGGGTGTAATCGAATTTCTTATTAATATTAAAGAAGTGACACAATTCTAGTAATAATGGTGTATTTATATAACCAAAATAAACAGAATACAATACGGCTGGGAGTACAGCACAGTTCTGCAGCTGAAGCCACACTCAACTCAGCTGTTACACACTGTGATCTTTATACCTTCAGTGGGCGCTTAAAACCCACCCACTCACAATTATCAAAAACGATAATTCTTTAAGGGTTATCTGACTGCTTGTTACAAAAATACAGTCCTAGCAGATTTACTACATACATAGTATTTAACATACACAATGTCCTTCGATCCTGCTCCGTGACCTCTACCAATATGTTCCCCCTACACGTCTACAAGACTCCAAAAGTTTTACGGCCTGTCACCACCCTTCTGCCCAGCCTTGAAACACAAACATCGAACGCCGAGTCCCTTTCAAGTCTGTCCGTGATTTACCCTTCTCCTTTCCTGCTATCAGAAAGTAGCTCAAACTCTCCCTTGTGTGTGTGTGTCCTTCTAAGTTATCTGTGGAATGCTAGGCTGAATTGTAACTGCTTTACCCTGCACCTGCCCTCTCTCCTCATTCTCCTTTCTGTCCCTGTGTTCCTTATTGACCATTATGTTCGAACTGAGGCCTGTACTTTTCACGTATAATATAGACTTCTGCACGTTTGTTTTCTAATTTGTGTGTTGACCAGAGTAGGCCCTCTGTAGTTTTCTTAAGGCCTATTACAAGGGTTGTGTAGTTGTAAAGGTAGGTGTGGGCATTTTAATGGTTTATGGGTGTGTAGTGGTAAAAGGAGTAAGGATGATTTTAGGATTTGGGTGGGCAGTAGTAAAGGGAGATAAGGGTAAGTTTAGGGTTTAGGGATGGGTAGTGCTAAAGCAAGGCAAGGGTAAATTTAGGGTATAGGTTTAGGTAGTCGTAAATTGAGGTTAGGGACATTTTTTACGTTTATGGGTTGGCAGATGGTTTTAGGGGTGAGTAGTAGTAAAATGGGGTAAGCCTGAATTTAGAGTTTAGAGTTGGCTAGTGATAAAGGAGGTGGGGGTAAATTTAGGGTTGAGTAGTGGTAAAGGGAGGTAAAGCATCTTTATATGGGTTTTACTTACCTTGCACACTTACCATGAGTGGGGAAATGCATGCATGGTACAGGTATCTGTGTCGAACAACCATGTGTGGTAAAGGCATGTATTGCATTATCATACATCCCCCCAGAGCACCCAAATCTTGCTGCAGTGAGCGCATAGTATAATTGCACAAGGCTCGTATTGGGGAAGGTTTACATGTGAGGTCCTCAGGGACTAGTACTGACCCTTTAATCTCTCTTATAAATCAACTCTGAGAGGCGAGGGTCTCATTGAGGTTTGCTTTTTCTTGGTCAAAAAATACAAGGGATGAAATTGCACTACTTTTGTAAGCTGGCGCCCAAAAGACTTCTATTACCTGATTAAAGCGCTAAAGTCCATTGGCTGGTGTCCACAAACTGGCCCTGCCTTAGTAGTCCACAATTAGGAATAACTTTTCCTGATGGCAGGAGTGGGTCGAGGCAAGCCTGTCCTAGAGGTTTAGCTGCCCGGGGCCATGTTCATGCAAACCTCACTGTTGCCTTTAAGAAATACATCTCTACAGTTAATCCGAGACGTGGGTATATGTGCCGGGCATCGAGGAAAATAAAAAATAGCAAATGAAAAAAGGAGAGAAATAAGGGAAAGAAAGAAACAGTGTAGGGAGAAAGAAAGAAAGAAAGAAAGAAAGAAAGAAAGAAAGAAAGAAAGAAAGAAAGAAAGAAAGAAAGAAAGAAAGAAAGAAAGAAAGAAAGAAAGAAAGAAAGGAAGGAAGAAAGGAAGAAAGAAAGAAAGAAAGATGAAAAGTGAGAGCTGAAGGAAAGAATAGAGCAGGAAATAAATGAGAATGAAAGGAGGTGAAAAACAGATATGGAGTGGAAGACAGAATGAAGGAGAGAGGGAAAAAGAAAGAAATAAGTTTAAAAGTAGTGCAACTGCCAAGACATACTAGGTGGAGTCAGAAGGTTCTTCGGTTCTTGAAAACAATGTTTTTCATGTAAGTTTGAAAACAGCATACTGTGTTGTAGACGCACTTTCAGAACATGTTTACCCTGGTGTGAGCACACTGAACTCCCGCAGCAGCCTGCTGGTTGGTCCTCTGCATGGCCTGGAAAGGCTGTTCTGTTTTGTTTGTTTTTCTCCTTTCTGGTTAGTTCTGTGTTTTCCTTCAGAGTACTTAACAATCCTGTAAATCTAGTGGAGGTGATCCGTCTGCTTTTGTGTTTATCATCACAGCTAGGCTTGGGCGCAGTGGGTACACACAGAGTGTTCACCAATTTTGAGTCGCCATGGTTACTACAGGCTCAACTCAGGCCAAGCTGTGACAGGAAGTTGACAATCAAGAGAAATTTACCCCTTGCTTTGCCTGGTTAACTGTACCACTTTGGGAGGTCCCCTGCTTGCCTTCACGGGTTACAGGTCTGTCTAGTTTCCCTAACTGGACCCGCTTGCCCTCATCATGTGTGGGATATGAATGAAACAGTGTGTTGTATATGTACTACACTGACACCAAGTGAAGAGCAGAGCTCATTTGGAACCCAAGAGCAAACTACGCAAAATGTTGGTCTTTACCAGGGGAAACATGAAACCTCTTGCACCTGCTGGGGTGTGTGTGTGTGTCTGTGTGTTGCCTGACCTGTGACTCATGGGAGAATGTGTAGAGCAACACAAAGATGCATTTCTCAAGGACTGGAGTAGTTCTTGAACATTCAAGAAACCGCAGACCGCTGGAGCAAGATAAAGATGGAGGCTCTTGAGAAAGCATTTGGTAGATCATTTGGACACTGTGAAGACCTTTTACATTAGTGGTGGACAGACATATCACTAGGGGTTGAACCACTGCTGGGTTGCTGCATTCCCTCTAGCTAAACCTGGGCTACCTGCATGAAGCCTTGCTGCTGCGACCAGGGGAGTGAAGAATTGCTCACCTGCCTGCATGGGGCACTGGGTGGCAGCAACTAGGAGGAGTTACTAATTTGCAGGAAGGTCTTGAAGGTCCTCCAAAGGACTGGAGTATCTGCAAGAATGGTGTCTCAACTGTTTGAGGCTGCCCAGGAACCATGAGATACCAGCAGGCAAGGACAATGAAAAACAAAGGGCCGCAACTTCTGGGTCGTAAAGATGCAGCGTCACCTGTCTTTGAATTTATGAACCTGCACTATTCCTGGCCCATCCTTACCTGTAGAATCCCTTCAGCCCCTACCCAGCACCAGGGGACTGGATGGTGACTCTCTTTCACACCACAAGCATAGGGTGATTATGGGTGTTGTCCCACTACTACATCTGCCGAGTTGAACAGAAAAAAAACAGTTTGGTCTTAGAAAGAAATTTGGACTTCAGTTAAACGTAACTGTGCCAGACCTGGCTGCCTTTGTCTGACTGTTACAACTTACTCCAAACCCAGAACTGGAGGAGACCCAGCAAGGCACAAATAACTTCATTTGGGTCCCTGATGTGTGCATGCTGATGTTATTGGGCCTTGTAATTTTTTTACTGCTTTTATTTTTGGTGCTGTAAACTCACTGATTTGTCTTGCCTGATAAACATTATTGGATCCCTACAGAGACCTGACCCAAAATCCATGCATCAGTTATTCGTGCACACGCCTGAATCCTTTGTTGAAAAATGTCCTTGCAAGAAACCCGGACACATGGGTTCTGAAGACTGTAGAACTAACTTCCACTCATCAACATAAAACAAAGTTTGGCCATCGGGCCAATATATAGAAGACCCAGTCCGTGGAGTGTAGATATTATGTTCTATTTACCTCCCTGTAAATGAAGGCCCTGTTTTTGGGTTGAGTGCCATAGCGGCCTGACGTGCTGTAATCTATCTGTGGGCTTTTAAGCATGCCAACCGCACGCTCATCACTATCACTCGTTCATGGGCTTGCCTTTCAAAAATTATTTATCATTGCTAAATGCTTTACGTTTGTCCCTCCTTGGGGCAGCTTTGTTACCGCCTTGGCCATCGACTCTGTTACATGGATAATTGCACTTTTGTTGATATGTTTGACTGCAAGCGAACTTCTTTTTCCTTTTGTGTCTCCCCTTTATGCTCATGCTCATAGCGACCAAGGTGCTTTGAATTGGCTAGCTTATGTCAACAGTTTTACATTTTATTTTCAATTTATGTTGCAAGAAAAGTCCAATGAGGAATTTACAACGCTCGTAGCTCTAACTCGAGCAAAATTAAGAGCCATTGCATTGCAAATGCTTGTTCTGTGATATTATGGTGGGACTCTTCACTGGAGTTAGTACGTTTTACTTGCTGTGTTGTACTGTATCTCAGATTGTAAACCCTACTACCTCTTACAAAAAAGCCTGAACTCCTCTTCCTCAGTACCAAAGGAGAGTCAGGCACTCACTGGAGTAACTCGGTATCCAAGTGGAGTATATCAGTGGCTCAGGGTCACCAGTGGGAAACGGAAGTGCCCACAAACTATACTGGCCAGTAAAGATTGTCAGACTAAGGGCCCACAGAAAAGGCCTCGCACTGTCAGCCTCCCTGTGCAGGCTGTGCCTGTCCCCGTGGTCTGCCCTGCAGCCTAGCTACACAGGCGGCGACGCAATCTATTGAAGCGCTTCTGAATTATTCAGCAGCTGCTCTATGGCACAACTCCACATTCCCCCTCCCCCTCTCAAAGTATGGCCCAGGGCTGTCTGTCATGGCTTAGAAGGCAGACAGGTTGGTGTTGTAGTTAAGTGTCTCATGTCAAAAAGGGTCATATGGAAATGACACTGGCAAGAGGCTGTGCGGCAATGTATGCCCCGTCTGCCTGGGCTGCAGGTAGGATGAAAGCTGCATGAGGCTGCAGGCGAGCTATGCTAAATACCACTAGAATATGCAATGAGGAACTAAGCGACAATGATGACCTACCCGGGAACTGGTAAACATCTGCGTACTTTTCACTGGAAGCAGCAAGCTGCTGGGATCTAGCAGTGATGTGCTAGCTGGCACCTGTCAATGGCGAGTTATAAGGGAACTGACAATGAGAGCCTGACTGGAATCTGTTCATGATGACCTAAAGTTCTGAGCAGAGATGAGCTAAAATGGCTGAAGTTATGTCTGGAATTCTATCGTTGTACAAATTTCCATTTTTAAGTTATTTACAAACATTTCCAGGTGTAAGCATGCTACAAAGACACAGAGGGCCAGATTTACAAGGCCCTAGCGCCACATTAGCATAATTGTTTTGTGCTAATGCGGTGTTAGGTAGGCTTTTATGGCGCACCATATTTACAATGTGGCTCGAAGCTAGCATTGCTCCACTTTGTAAACCCTTGTGCCACATTATGTCTGCGCCAGGCATAATGTATGCAAGGGGGGGCGTTCTTTTGCAGGGAGGCCGCAAAATATGGTGCAGTGAAATCTACAAGGTTTCACTGCGTCATTTTTGTCTGTCAGTTTTAAGACCTGTATATTACAGGCGTTAAAGTGACAAGCCCATATTAACTTAAGGGCCTCCTAGTGCTTTGCTGGACTAGTTCCATAATTAATGGCACTAATGGAGCAAAGCACCACAATAGCATAATAACTTCTGACGCTATTGTGCTAATGTGCACCATGATGTAAATACAGCACTACCATGGTGAACTTAGGGAGACTAAGGGCTGCGCAAAAAAAGTGGTGCATCAGGACTGATGTGCCTCTTTCTTGCAGATCTGTCCCGGAGTACTGTACTAAAGAGAGGACGACAAAACGTCAAGGGAGGAGATACAGGCAGGATAAGGGCACCACTACCTCAGGTCCATCATTCAACATTTGCATTCATGGCACGAGGCATGGATTTCCAAGCAGATTCTGCCTCCGCCATGTTAACATGTGAGGTTTGTCGCCAGGACACACTTTTGCATGGCTGATTTCTGCATTTCTACAACAAACACATATACATATGCTGATTTTGACTTCCCTTTTCCACCTTCAAAACGCACTGCCCTGTCTTCTGTGCCAGTTGTTCTATGTGCATTTCCATGGTGGTCAAAGCGGTTTGAATGTCCACATGTTGAGCTTGTTGGTGTTTTAGGCATTTTGCGAGGCCTCATTCCCCATCATGCCCATTTCCAGCCACAAGTCTTACTTTACTACTGCAGAAAAATACTATCAGATAGGGAGCAGGACTGGGTTCCATCCAAGGATCTAAAGGTTCAAGGATCTCAATTGAGTGAGTCAAGATCACAGCAACAGGACTCGTAGATGCCTTTTTGGCAGATCTAAGTTTAACTTTGGTGTGCAAAAAAGTGTGTAAATCGTCCCATTATGTGGAACCAGCAATGATGAGCTATGTCGAACTGGCAATGAAGCAGGGTCGGACTCGAACACTAAACAGTCCCAAGCACCAAAGTAAAAGTCTCACTAGTAAGGGAATTAGGGGCCAGATGTATCGAGCTCCCGGTTTGCATTTCTGAAATAGCGAATTTTAAGAAAGCGCTATTTAAGAAATGCAAAATGGGATGTATGAAATTTGCGATTCGGTAATAGCGATTTCTTAAAATTCGTAATTGCTATTACCGAATCGCAATTACGGTATGGGACTCCATTCATCCCTATGGGCCTAAAGGCCCATAGGTCCGAATGGTTTTGCATTTCCCAATTTGTGAATTCCAGTTAGGAATTCGCAAATTAGGTAATGCAAACCCCAGGGTGCTATGCAGCCCAAAGAAATATTTGCGGACAGTTGAAGCACACACAGGCCTTAGGGGCATGTGTGCGCTACATGTCATTTTTAAAAATGCATTTATAATGCATTCCTTAAATTTGCACATGCGTACCACCAAATTGGATTTGGTGGTAATTGCATTTCCTAAATGCCCAATTTGCATTTAGGAAATGCTTGATAAATGTGCTTTGGAAATCGCAAATAGGAATTTCCTATTTGCAATTTCCTATTTAGAGAATCCACTGAAGATTCTTAAGAACTGATCTATGTACTAATAAGTCAGTTCTTAAAAATCAGAATCATAGTGGGTCCTAATCCGACCTGCCTTATGAGTATTAATGAGATGGGTTACAAATTCGAACTCACTCTGGTTGTTGCCACCACAGGACAGTTGTCTGCTGGAGTCAGCAGATCACCAGGTCTGTGATTGTTTTAAATAAAGCAATCTTTTTTTGTGTGCAACTCATGTTCCTTAAAAGAAAAATGGGATGAGTTTTAAAAAACAGAATCCTATGGATCACTGCCTACTCCTACAAAATGTGTATTTTTCAACATTTGCAAAGGGAAAGGGTCCTATTTGCAATTGGGTTTAGTTCTCGGTGTAGTCAGTACAATATTATTGTTTTGCCACCAGATTTTGGTTGCAAAACATAAATACATGCCATGAAGAATAGGTATTGCAGAAGGGATGCCCTAAATATGCCCCATCCAAATACTGATTTGGTGTGGTCTCCTTAAGCCCATTTAATGATTTGGAAAACCTTTCCCAAATAGTTAAATTAACTTATTACATTTGAAAAAGGGTTTTAGCCTTCAAAAACCCTCTAATTTCAGAATCAGACAGTTTGCGAACTCTAAAACCCGTTGTACTTCTGGCCCATTGTTTTGTGCAAGGTGTGCTCTTGAGAACCCCTTCTTAAGGTGAAAAATGAATAAATGGCACATATTTGTCATAACCTTCCCTATTTTTACATATCTTTCCCAGCCAAAAAGCTTTCCAAATGAGACAAAAGTTGTCCAACTTGATGCAAAGGCTGAAAAAGCTGCTTTCAACTTTGCAGAGCCTAGAATTCTGAAACAAGAAGTTTGCAACGGTTTCACTTTCTGGTAATAAGTTTCATGCACCTCAGTGAGAGGGTTTATAGTGATATTTTCTATTCTTCTCACCCTTAAAGTTCTATCCATCACACACACACCCCAGAGGAGGTTGCACGTCTCAATCTCACCCCAGAACTACTTCTGTCTCGAATGGACAGTTTGTTTCTCTCTCTCAACCCAGAGCTCCTTTGGCTGCTTCTCAGCCCCTCTCACCCCAGAGCTCCTTTGGCTGCTTCTCTGCCCCTCTCACCCCAGAGCTCCTTTGGCTGCTTCTCTGCCCCTCTCACCCCAGAGCTCCTTTGGCTGCTTCTCTGCCCCTCTCACCCCAGAGCTCCTTTGGCTGCTTCTCTGCCCCTCTCACCCCAGAGCTCCTTCTGTCTCAGAATGGACAGTTTACTTCTCTCTCTCAACCCAGGCCTCCTTTGGTTGCTTCTCTGCCCCTCTCACCCCAGAGCTCCTTTGGCTGCTTCTCTGCCCCTCTCACCCCAGGCCTCCTTTGGCTGCTTCTCTGCCCCTCTCACCCCAGAGCTCCTTTGGCTGCTTCTCTGCCCCTCTCACCCCAGAGCTCCTTTGGTTGCTTCTCTGCCCCTCTCAACCCAGGCCTCCTTTGGCTGCTTCTCTGCCCCTCTCACCCCAGAGCTCCTTCTGTCTCAGAATGGACAGTTTGCCTACAAGTTGCTTCTCCATCACTCTAGAGCATCATCGGTTGATTCTCTCACTCTCTCACCCCAGAAATTCTTCTGTCGATGAATGGATAGGTAGCCTGTCTGCCTGCCTCTCTCTTTCTTCCACGCCCCCACCACCACCCTCCCTCCCCACCCCTCCCCACCCCATCGCTGGTTCTCTCTCTCACACACCACAACTCTCCCTTTGCCAAGACAGTTTGGGAGCAGCTGACTCGCTCTCTGAGACTTAAGCCTGTAGGGTCGCCTTCAGTGCTTAATGTGTGCAAGAGGTGGGCACTGCCACTCATTTCTGGACGCTAATGCTTATTATTCATCACGACAAAGAAATGCACCAGGGGAGAAAGAAGGCGGAGGAGGAAAAAAGCAAATATGAAAGAAAGAGAAAGCAGAGATGAAAGAAACCTCTGCAGGAGTTCGATGAAAAGGCAAGCACTGCATTTAGAATGGGCAGGGAGGGCTCCCAAGAAAATCTTCAGGGCCCTGCAGTTCCTTTTATATATCGTGAGTGGTGGTTTTATCTTTCATGTGTCACATGGTGCTAAAAGTCAGGATGTGGGGCGCTGCAGCAGCTCAGACATTCTTGAAGGAGAAAAGGTTTTTTGTAACAAAGATCCCCAGTGTTGAAGGCAGAACAAACAGCTGCTAATTTTTAGGTCTGGCCTGCGACAGTGCATGTGCTGTGTGGCGAGTTTTTTTTTTTTTTGTAGTCTTAGATAGCGCGAACTCGACCCGAAGGTATTGGAGTACTTTACATGAGCACAAGTAATGTTACACAAGGACACATTCATTCATAGTCGGAGCTGTAGGGGCACGGGGACACGCAAACATAGATTTAAATGAGACATGACAGTAACTTGCGTACTGCTACGCTTGTTGTTGGTGGGTCAAATGATGGTATAAAACGGCGCTTTGTAGCTGAAGGTTTAAAAACTTTGAAGACAGATATTATCTGCATGCAGGAGACGCATATTACTGGCTCCAAAAAACACCTGCTGGAATTCCCGGGGTATCAGTTATTGGCATATACTACTCAGGGCTCAACAACAAAGGGAGTGGCAGTGTTGGCACGTAGAAAAATGATAGAAGTGGTTAAGAGATCTTCGGACAAGCTGGGCTGATGGGTGATTTTAGAATGTTCAGTAGGCAGGTCTAGATTTTCCCTCTGCTCAATTTATGGATCGAATCTTGATGAATCGGAAGTAACTGATTTCATTAATATCGAACTAACAGCATAGGCTTTACCACTTATTGTATGTGGGGATCTGAATATTCATATCAACAGTAATCTGCCTATACAGCAGCAGGAGCGATATATAGGGTGGACACTGAAAGTATATCAGGCTTTGCAAACATTGATTGTGAGTCATGGGTTGTTTGATGCATGGCAGCAATGTAAGGCTCCCGAGCCTGGCTTTACTTTTTTTTTTATCTCCATAAGAAATCTGTGAGGCTAGATTATTTTTTATTATCTACTTCATTATCCGAGGGGTTATTGATCGATAAGCACCCAAGAATAATGTCTGATCAGAATCCTCTGGTAATAGAATTGTCGGCTTTAAATAAGGCACAACATCCTAAGACACGGTCATTTGACAGGGGATTGCTGGTGGATCAAGGATACATTACACATATGAAAAAGTAGATACCTGATTTTCTGGAAACCAATCAAGGCTCTGCCCTGAGTGGGATGGTTTGGGACACCTTAAAGGCAGGAATCCGAGGGGAGACCTTAAGTTATAGTTTAAGAAAGGGTAAGCTACACTCAAAATTAATAAATACTGTCCAGGTTGGAATGGTAACTTTAGAAGCAAAGATAGCGGAGGCGACCAAAAACAACCTACCCATGCAGGGAATTCTAAATCAAATTGCAGCAGTAAGGGCTAGAATTATGCAGTTTTATTTAGAGCATGACATTGCCAACATGCAGACACATCGACAGGAATGTTATGAGTCTAGCAAAAAGGTTGGAAGGCTTTTGGCCTTTAAAACTAGACAAAACATATTGTGCGGTGTTATCAATGCGATCAAAGATAAAGACGGACAGATAGTGACGGGAAAGTGAACAGTTTTAAGGGTGTTTAGACAGTATTACCATACACTATATCAACAGGAGGCCCAGGTTGACCATACACTTGAACGCAAGGTTAATCTATATCTTGATGAAACCCCCTTGGGACGATTGTACAATGAGGATAGGGGTCAGCTTGCTATGACTATCACATTCGATCAGATAGCAGCTGCATTGAAGTCATTGGCCAGTGGAAAGGCGGCAAGGCCAGATATGATTCCCTTGCAATTCTTTAAGGTGTTTTATCAGGAATTGAGCAATGATCTTCTTATATTATTTAAGGCAGTCCAAGACGGTACACCTGCCCCGGCATCATGGCTTTCAGCAAATAAAACAATTTTTCTGAAAAAAGAGAAAGACCTGTTATTACCAAGCTCTTATCGCCCTATTTCTTTAATTAACAGGCATGCTAAACTATACACAAAGTCCTTGCCACCAGGCTATCTCAAGTGATTGATAAGCTGGTTTCCCCTTGGCAGCATGGCTTTATTCTGGGCAGAGGTACTACTGATCATGTGAGGCGGGCCATAGCAATGCTAGACTATGCTCAAGCTGTGAGGGCACCGATGTCGCTAATTTTGTTAGACGTGGAAAAGGTTTTGATCGGGTGAATTGGGTTTATTTATGGGCGACTCTTTCTAAATACAATATTGACCCTGCCTTTATTAGGGCCATTCAGGGTCTGTATCAGAACCCAAATGCAAGGGAACAAATGTCCAGGGTAGGATCTGAAACGTTTTGTATTACAAGGGGCGCAAGGCAGGGTTGTCCCTGCTCACCACTGCTTTTTGCGCTTTATGTTGACCCTCTTATAAGAAAGCTGCTAGACAATAAGCTTATTGTCTCAATGGAAATGACTGAGGGAAACGTTAAAACATTAGCATATGCAGATAATATTGCTATAGTGTCACCAGACCCAGAGACACCGTTAATAGAAATAGAGAAGGAAACACGCAAATTTGGGGAGTTATCTGGTTATCTTTTAAATAGGGCCAAATGTCAGATAATGGTTAATGAATGAGTAACTTTAGAGGATGAGTGGAAAGCAGTGCAAGTAACCTATTTAGGGGTTAGACTAGCAGCCAAGTTGGATAATATTGTTGATAATATTGATGAAGAGGTGTGTGCAGGTCAGTGTCAGACTGCAAGCCCAACGCTATCAAACTCTATTTAATCTATAACAGTGGTTCCCAACCTTTTGACTTCTGTGGACCCCGACTTTATCATTACTAGAACCCGGGGACCCCCACTGATTCATTATTGGAATCCGGGGACCCCCCAATGAGTCATTACTGAAAGCTGGGAACCTAATCTGTTAATATTTTTTAAATTTTTAAGCAGTTGCGGACCCCCTGAAAAAGCTTAGTGAACCCCCAGGGGTCCCCGGACCACAGGTTGGGAACCACTGATCTATAATATACCCCTGCCAGAATGTCCAAATGGGGGAAGTCCAAAGGGATTTGCTGCCCCCGGTGCAACAGCACGCAAGCAGACTTAGTTCATATGTTTTTTTGTTGCGATAAGCTCCAAATCTTTTTTTTCAACATTACAGAGTTTTTGGTGAAGATAGATCAACAGGTGGACGGTCTAACATCACAACTTGTACCATTGGGGATTGATGAAAAGGTGTGGCAGGCCAATCTCAAGGCTTTCTGTTTTTGGCCATGGCGGTTACGCGGTGCTGTATTGCTTCAGACTGGTTAAATCCCAAACCGCCAAAGTTTAACCAATGGCTGGCTCATATTCTTTCCATGTATTACCTTGAGTTGGGCTTTTATGCATTGAAGGGTCATGAACGTAGGAAGTGGGGTATGAAATTGTGGGCTCCACTAACTCAATGGCTAAGTAAAACATAGATGGCTCACCTATGAATGGTGTTTTATGTGGACTTCGGATTGTGATAATTTCTTTAGTCTCCTGACAGCAGTACATTACGTAACAATATGGAAATTGATGTGCAGTCTTTTTCTGTTCTCTGCTAATTGGCTTTTGTACCCTATTGTGCGCAATTAACAATAAAAATCTACAAAAAAAAAGTTTTGGTGGGCGCAGGGAGACTCAGGCCCTCATTAGGAGTTTGGCAGGTGGAAAGGGCCACCTGCCAAACTCCCACAGGTCAGGAGACCGCCATCGGAGTCTAATTCCCGCTGGCCCTATTATGAGTTTCATGCTGGCCAGAAACACAGTTTCCGCCCGCTGGCCCAGTGGGAAATGCGTAACATTGATGCCAGCTCATAATACGGCCAGCGGCAATGCTGTTGTGCGTCGGGTGTACGAGCACTCGTCTGTGCGCAACAGGACTGGGCAGGGGGGACCCTGCACTGCCCATACCAACTGCATGGGCAGTGCAGGCCCCCACTGGGCCTCCCGGGACCCTATCTCCGCCAGCATTTACATAGCAGTGAAACTGCCATGTAAATGCCGGTGGACAGAGGGATCGTCATCCTCAGGCAGTGTTGCTTGCAGTGCTGCCCTGGCGGATTGGGAATGCTGGCACTAAGGACCTGATTTATGAAACGTTAGCGCTAACTTTTCATAAATCAGGCCCTAAGTGCCCTAAGTGATTTGCCCAGAATCACAGGATGTTGAGCCATGGCCTAGACTCGAACCTGGTTCCCCAACTCCAAGGTCGGCAGCTCTGGCCTTTACACCACATCTTCTTCCAAAAAAGTACCTGGGAGCCCACCTATTATGTACCATTGTTTAGCTTCCTCATCAGTCTCATTTCTTTTGTTTTCATTCATCTCCGACAGCTGGTTTCATTTTACCGGTCGCTCCAGAAGGCTGTGGGAGGTTTTTGGTTTCATCCCTTTAGATTTGATACAACACACATACAGTGTCTTCAAGCCGCATACATGCTTGCACAGTGTCATTTCTTGTTAACTTTATCTTCAAAGAGTTTCAGACAATTTCATGTTAAATTTTGCATGTCTGCCAAACAGAAATTACCAGTCCAATCTCACCTACTACTTTGTCTGCGGAATTATTGACCAGTATTTCTATAATTAACTGAATAAAACAGAATAATAACATAAAGACTCACTATTTTACAACGTATACATGAAAAAGATATATTAAATTTGACAATCGGATTCAGTCATCACGGCTAATCGACCTTCTTTTTTTTCAGGACTTGTGCCCAGGGGCGCAGCTTGGTCAATAATAGTGAGGGGTGTGAGCTCAGATTTCCTAACAATCACTCTGCGATATCTTGTTAAAACCCATTATATGAGAAGCACAACATGAGGAGAACTTAAAGAGTAGTGGAAAGAGACATGAGGACAGATGGGTAGGGGCACTTAAAACACAATATTTTTCCAACTAATCAACATTTGAGGCCTTCAATACAGAGAGTGTGAGTGATTTTGCCAATGTGGGCATATATATAAATCCAAAGTGAAATCTGACAGACAATTGACCATACCCGACTAAAAGCACTTGTACCCAACTATTTACAACAAAATACATTTTTAGGGGGGTGTAACACCCCAAACACCTCCTCGAAGCTACCCCCTACCTGTTCCCTGGATGGGGCAATATTTTTCCCAGGTTGCCAACAGCCATAGACTAAACACATTTTAAAACAGGAATGCAGAGGTTCATCTGGGACAATGCTCAGCTGCCGTTATGGGGTTGGCATAACACAACCCCTCCATCTCAAATGCTGCCTCTGTACAACATGTATACATTCAGGCTCGGAATGGCAAGGTTGGCAATCGGACATGAGCCGATGGGCCTGTGGCTGAGGCCAGATGGTGGGCTGTTGTGTCTCTTTCCTGCCCCCTTTCACTGAAAGTCAAACTGCCACTGAATCTCGTGGCACATTCAGGGGCTCACCCATACACTTTTCTGAATGTCAGGCAGCCTTCTGGAGGTATCTGCGGCCACAGAGTGATGACATGCCTGATTCAGCGATTTAAGTTGCATAGCCTGTGGGTTTTCATGTTCTACATATTCTATACCCCTATTTTTTATTTCTACAGTACCTAGTCATCTTCTTACTGCACTTCATTTTGCCCAGCGTGCCCATATCAACAGTGCACTCAGCAACCTCTTGCTCTGGAAGCCAGAAAAAATTGTGGTGTTTTTGCGTTCTTGCACTCTGTGCCTTGTTTGATGTGCAGTGTCACCCCCACCCCCTATTGCCAGGCCATCACTTTCAGGCCATGGTGGGCGTGAGCTTGCAGTGGCCTCCCAAGGGGACCATTCAACCCCTAGAGCAGCAGCAGCCTTGTGCTTTTCTTGAACCCTCCCCTGCCAGACCATCGCTCTGAGGCTATAGTGGGTTGTGACGGGGGTAAGAAAAGTGGCCTCGCTAGGG
Organism: Pleurodeles waltl; assembly: GCF_031143425.1. Lineage (NCBI taxonomy): Eukaryota > Metazoa > Chordata > Amphibia > Caudata > Salamandridae > Pleurodeles > Pleurodeles waltl. Next base: position 598,448,605 of record NC_090446.1, on the reverse strand, counting down.
GCCAGGTATTCGTCGTCACATCGGTTCCAGCATCCTTATTTCCTTGGTGGGGGGGGAGGGGTGTGTTTACAATAGGCCTCACTGACAGAAAAATAAACATACGATATTACCTTATAGTCAAAGCTGTGATGCTGAAAATGGGGAAGGAGGTTTGAATTACAGCGTCAGCTCAATATCCTGTGATTCTGGGCAAATCACTCAATCTCCCTACTTTAAATAAAATGAATTTGATCTTGTGCAATGTAACTGGTGCTCCTGTAAATTGATCTCATGCCTTTGGGCCGAGTTAACACTATGTAAAACTACAAAAAAAAATAAAGATTCAGAATTGTGGGCCCCTTTTTTTGGGAGTGCTCGGGCCTAAATGTGATTCCAATCTGTCCCTGTATGCATATTTAGATACTTGTGCACAAATAATAAAATCTGGAGAATGATCTCAAACCAGGGCAGCTGCAACTACCAGAGCTTTCCGGGTCTGGTCCGTCCTGGGAATTTGGCTCGAATGTCTTGTGGGAATTAACTTTTGTAACATTTTATTTGCAAACTGTGTACATCTTCTAATTTGATGCGAAAAGCCTCCTTTGTGACGAGGCAGACTAACAAAATGTACCAACTCGAGGGTTCGAGTCAAGGGTAGACGTAGGTAAACACCATCTACCCTCTGTTTTCAGACAGTAGACACAGTCTACCCCTGCTGCAAAACTGGATGCTTTCAGGGGAGTGCCACATTCCTTTACTACTTCTCCTGGAATTCACAGAAATATGCTAAGCTCGCCCTTTGTAATTTTCTGACACTGGGACACCTTCAGCAGCATCTGCACCTTGTCTACTTTTGTTCTGAGCAGCAACGTGCAGATGGAGAGGGGCCTATCAGATGCTAGCTTCGCCCATAACAAAGGCTGAAGTTAAGGGGCCATTAGGCCTCTTTTTGTTGGAGTAGGACCCTCACACATAGATGCGATGGAGGGAAAACAAAGAAGGCTCACAACTTATCACTTCACAGATAAGAGAGAAATGCTTTTGACTTTGTTCAGTCCCTGCATGCATACACTGAAAGAATGCCAGATGCCTTGGTCGCCCTATTATTGCTAAAGTGCTATAAAAGAGACAAAACAAAATAGTGGTATTTAAATTGTTATTTGTGTACTTGTGATGTCAAGCTCTCCGACACCCTGCATTGGTATGATTAATGCTACTACTCCTCCCAGTGCAGGGTGTCAAAGTGCTTTACATTGCATGTACAGATTATATATTGATACTAAATAATATGTGTGTACATCAATAAAAAGGATGTGTTACATAAGACAGTGAGGGTTACAAGGTGTAGGAGCCCCATGTCCTTCATACCTCACAGTGCTTTATTAGAAGGATTACAATTTATGAACTGCAAGTAGCAAAAGGTTCTCTGTCTTGAAAGCAGTAACCCACTTACCCATTTACATAAAATAGAAATCTGTCATTAGCGTGTTACATAATGTGCTTTGCAGGATACATATTAACCCTCTATGCTACTTTCATTCAAACCTGGGTCTAGGCAAAACACAGATCTCTCCAGAAAATGCTTTAATATCCAGAGTTATCTTTCCATTATTATTCCCAGAGATTTACTGGGTACACAAATATCTCTGTATTAGACGACTTAACCCCATAGGATATCTTAAAATACAGACATTGCAACCAATTAAGCAGAACATGTTTACTGTTACATTTCTTTGTAGCAGGGTTTGAAAAAACATAAATGTATAAGTTGAGGCCCAGATTTTGCGTTGGGTTGTGTCAGTGTTTTGGCACAGCCCCAATCCAAAATCTCATTTGTTAAATATTGGAATGCACTCACCTGTACCCATGATAGACCTGCTAAACTAATGTGTGGTCTTAAGATCTGATGTCACTTCCTGTGAGGTCATGGGTTGTGATGCCACTTCCTGTGATGCCATATGTGATGCCATGCACCCTGATGTTACGCACTGTGATGTCACGTGCCATGATGTCACTTACATGCTGCCTCTCTTAGTTAGTCCCCCTACTTCTATTTTTCTTTTTTAGAACTTGTGCCCTGAGAGGAAACGTTGATTTGTGCAGGTTACCAAATACTGATATATTTTTTAAATTACTTTGTGTTATTTTCAGAGTATTGAGCTAGAAAACCTTGTTGTTAACATTCTCAGTCAGTGCAGAGCTGCCTTGTATGAAGTGGGACTGAAGCACTTAAAAGAGCAGCTTCATCATTCACATTGTCATACTAACCCGCCTTCATTATTCACCTGCATTTGCAGAAACGTCTATGCACGATTCTCCGGTTAATGTTAAACTGCTCACACAGAGTAATAGCATGTTGCTATGACCCATTTTAAAATCCTCTACTTTGTTGGCACTGGAACCCATGATCTGTTATGCATTAAAGAGTTGCTGGTTTAACACAGTAGGCTAGTCATCCAGTTTGCATGAAAAACACATAGAGGTAAAATGCCTTATTGAGGTTAATGACACTGGGAGTCTGGCTCCAAGCTACTTGACAATCTTAATAGGCAAGCATTTCCCCAAAAAACAATTCAAGTGCTATAACAGGTGCCTCCGTTTGCAACAAATGCTACTGTTTGGGATGTTTTGCAAGTTTTAAAACTGAAAGTGAAGTTGTATTTCCTGGAATGAGTGACAGCCTGTTGCCCACCTGATCATGACGAAGTGCTGTCTTGTACTACTGCTAGTCCCAGGGACACTTTCCCTGGCTTGCACCATGGCATCCTTTGTATGCTGCTTTGTACTGCTCTTTTGTCTGTCTCTCCCTGTGACGTAGCTCCCAGGTTTCCCAGGTTTATGTCTGCTATGCTGGTCTAGTCCAGGTTTTGTCTTTGAATTCTGGGCGTGTAGTCCTATCCTATGATGGAATAAACAAAACTACAAGTCTCTGGATAAGAAAAAGCCTTGGACTGGAACAGCACCACGCATGGACCTGAGAAACTTCACAGGGCTGCTGTGAGGATTCACTAGAGACAAAAGAAACAGTTAACATGGGCAGACATTCTCCGTACCACCACCTCTATAAGATGGTCCAGCAACAATCTTCATTTAAAGCCAGCATGACGTTGTCCAAGCCCCTCCTTTAGAGTAGCAATATTGGGTTCCTTTTGGTTCGCTTTTGGTTAGAGTGTTCTAAAAATCTGGCAACACTAGAAGGGAGTTTGTAGTGTTTTGAAACTGTTTATAAAGGAATACCCTAGCGTGCACTGCTGACATAAATCTTATTGGTGTCCCATTTTGTCAGCCTTTTCTGCCCCCCCAACCATGATCCATAATTATTAAATGGCCCTTTTTATCAAAACTAAAAAACGCTTAGCGTGGAGGACCAGTGAGTACCGGGAGGGTCAGGAATACTTGAAGAAGAGCAGTTAGAGTGCGGGTGGAGGGTTGGTGTTATTTTAAGAGTCTGCACTTCCTGCACAAGATACTAAATAGGATTGTAAAAAAAGGTATCTTTTCTATTGTAACATGTATTTTCAGTTTTTGTTTACTTTAATTAGTAGACATGGCTCATTACTACATTTAAAAGTGTTTTGCATTTATATTAGCTGTTTGAAGTATGGACAGATAAAGGCTTGAAATACTCACTTTAGCTTGATTTTGATAATTACTGATTTCACCCACTTCATTATTATATGTTGAAATGTTCTTCATGTTTTCTTTTATTACTGTTGCTCACAGCAGTGTAAGGTGTGGGTATAAAGCTGAAGGAACCATGTACGTAAGGACTTTTCTGCTCAGGTTATATCCCCAAGTACGTCCTTCACATAACATTTATAGATCAAATCTGTTTATTAAGTTTTCAATTTTAGAACATCGCACTTATACATATACTACATCACTATATTGCGAACAGGCGCATCGTTAGCATATTACATGCAAGACAATGAAAGAAAAAACAAGAAAAAAGATAATACAGTGAACACAACTATGTTTCCCCACTGCTGGTTGGATATACATTAATCAAACTATCTCAGGCTCTAATATCATGTGTTACAAATCCAGATTTACCCTCTCTTCGAAGGTGACCTCCCAGGCAATCAATTCAAGTTAAGAACCCTCAGATAGGTTGGGCATGTCAACTCCGAAAACTCCCCAGATAAAATACGTAGAAACGGTTGCCAAAGTTCCCTAAAGTCCCCGCCCCGCAACTGTGAAGCCAAAGATAGCTTTTCCATGGCGAGAATAAACCATAGCTTGTGCAGCCAAGAGACTGTTGACGGGATCTGCTCTGTCCCCCACACTGATAGCAAACGTTGTACGACCGCATTCAAAGCCAGGGCCATCTGCCGACCCTTCAAAGATCTTAGGGGAAAAGTGAGCGGATTCGGTAGACCAAGCAAAACATACGCAGGGAATCTGGGGATCTGGGTATCAAATGCCCTGTCCACGGTGTCTATTATGTCCTTCCAATACCTGTGCAACTTGCGGCAATGCCATAGTAGGTGCACAAGCGTGCCCCCCCCCCCCCCATACCCCCTCCAACAGCTACCAGATTTATCATGATTCCAAGCATGGATCCTGTTAGGGGTGTAATGCCAGTAGGAGGCTACCTTGTAAGCTGTCTCTGCACCTGCTGCGTTATATGCTGTATGATGCACCCTATAAAAAACACTCTCCCACTCATCCTCCGATAGTTCCCTCTCAAGCTCCTTCTCCCATCTCAATTGACCCCTAGTTTTGATTGGACGGGTCTCTCCCCGCAGGAGGGCATAGAGTTCTGAGACCACGCGCTTATCGTCCTTTTTCATTAAAATCCATTTTTCAAATGGGGTTAACGTCCTGTTGATTAATATCCTATTGGCCGGGAGCAGTGCCCAGTGTCTTACTTGATAGTACATCATCCTATCGGCTTTAGTCAGGCCATATTGCTCCATCAGCCGATCAAAGGGGATAACCCCATGCTCGTCTAATAGGTTTCCTGCCCTTTTGCATCCCCCCTCATACCACCGACGCAATGCCTCCGGCTGTAAGCCCGGGCCAAAGTCAGGGTTCGCGCCCAGTGGAGTCAGCGGAGACGGGAAAGTCGTCAGGCCCCCTCTGCCGGCCACCCGATCCCACACTCTCATCGTAACCTCCGTGATCGGGGATATATATAGCCCCTGCGCCCTATGACGGCGCCTAAAGCAAGGTTCCTTCCATATGTGAGAGCCCGCCACTGCTTGATCCATGAAACACCAATGCTTCTCCGAGGCTGGCCGGCTCCATTCCAAAAGAAAGTGCAGCTGTGCTGCCTGAAAGTATCGAAGGAGGCATGGGACCGCCAGCCCACCCTCCCTCTTAGGACGGTACAGAGCCTGCCGTGATACCCGCGCCGCCTTTCCGTCCCAAATAAATCTTAAGACCGCTGTTTGGAGGGATGCTATCGTCCTCAGGGGCGGTTCCAGCGGGAGCACCTGGAACAGATAAAGTATACGCGGCAGAATGGTCATCTTCACCGCTGCAACCCTACCCAACCAAGAAAGTTTAAGCCTCCTCATGATTCCAAGTTGCGCTGCACCTCTTGCGTTAATTTCGAATAGTTTAACCTTGCCATACTGGCAACCGTGGCGCCCAGCTCAATCCCAAGGTATGGGAGCCCCGAGGAGGACCATGTGAAATGGAAACGGGCCCTCAGGTCCCTTTCATGCTCCGCAGGGATAAACCGGCCCAGGGCCTGCGATTTAAGCATGTTCATACGGAACCCCAAAACCCGCCCAAATTCCTCAATAACACCCATTAGTGTCGGCAGTGAGTTCACGGGCTCCGCCAAAGTAAAAATAACATCGGCCGCCTACAGCGAGATGAGGTGCTCATCCCCCCCGAACCTCATGCCCTTGATCAGAGGATTGTCCCGGAACCTCTGAGCCAGCTCCATGTAAAGCACAAACAAAAGGGGCGAAAGAGGACACCCCTGCCTGGTACCTCTTTGGACAGTGAAAGGCAAAGAAAGAGTCCCATTGACCCGGACCGCTGCCCTAGGTTCTTGATAAATACATCGAATCCATGTTAGAAAACCTGAGCCCAATCCATAGCGTTTGAGCACCCTGAACAGGTATGGCCAATGGACCCTATCAAAGGCCTTCTCAACGTCAACTGACAGGAAGAGCGCTGCCTTACGGGAATGCTCCGTTTTATCCAAGAAATGGAGCAATCGCTTGGTATTGTCGCTGCACTGCCTATGAAGTATAAACCCCAATTGGTCGGGGTCCACAAGCCCCGGCATGTAATAATGGAGATGGTGTGCCAAAATACCGGTAAACAGTTTGGCATCAATATTCAGGAGGGAGATCGGCCTATACGAAGCGCATTCCTCGGGATCCTTCCCCGGTTTCGGAATAACTACGATAGTGGCTTCTAACATACTAGGCGAAAGCACACCCGTCTGCGGAAAAGAGTTAAAAAGTCGCACAAGGACAGGAACAAGTTCTGCACAGAAGGATTTATAGAAAAGCGCGGAAAACCCGTCAGGGCCAGGTGACTTCCCAATCTGCAAGCGAGCAATCGCAGATATCACCTCCTCAGCCCTTATAGGATGATCTAGCGAGGCACAGTCCGTCGCCGACATAGGTGTGATTGCTATGCCCTCTAAGAAGGATTCTGGGGCTACGTCGCCGGGCATCTCAGCCATATACAGACTTCGATAGAATTCCGCAAAAGCCTGCGCTATTTGGTCGCTCATACGTGCCTCCGCCCCCGAAGGGGATTGTACCATTTTTATCACAGACGCTGCGCGCTGTGCTCTCAACCTATGCGCCAGTAGCTTGCCGGCCTTATTGCTTCCTACATAATACTTATGCTTGAGTCGGACTACCGCATACTATGCCATGTCCCAATCCAACCGGCTCAGCTGCTTCCGGACCCTCTCTGGCTCTCGCCATATTCTAGGAGCGCCGGTACGCTTATGTGAGCGCTCCAACAACCTCACCCGCTGCTCCAGGTCCCCCCGGAGTCGGGTCCTTGCCTTGTTATCCCTAGAAGAGAGCGACATCACCTCCCACCTCAGGACAGCCTTCAACGCCTCCCACAGTGTTGCAATGCTTGTTGTCCCGTTGTCATTAAAGCTAAGATAATCTATTATAGCCCTTCGGATCGCCTCAACCGTTTCTCCATTCTGAAGCATCGAGACTCTAAATCGCCATCCTGATGGACCAACCCTTTCCATGTTTATGTGAATCTCGACTGTTATCGGAGCATGATCCGACAAGGCCCGCAGCTAAATCGCCAGGTCTCTAAACCTGGGGAGAAGCTCCTGAGATGCCAGAAAGAGGTCTAGTCTAGCATATGTTTTGGTTTCCAGTGAGTAGAAGGAGTAATCCCTCAACGTGGGGTGCGCCCTCCTCCACACATCCACCAGCCCACACTCCTTAAGCCACTGCCCCCCAGCATCCGACAAGGACCCAGTCTGACCATACCGTTGACCTGAGCGATCCAGGTCCACATCCATTACCAAATTAAAATCACCTCCCAGCAATATGGCACCGTCCGGGGACTGCAAAATCGGTGTCAAAGACTGTTTCAAGAAGGCCTCCTGACGGGAATTGGGTGCATATAGGGAAGCGATCATGAGAGTGAAACCCCCCAATCGGATCCGCAAGGACAAGAGCCTCCCCGGGACCTCATGCGCTTTGGATATTACTTCCCCGGGGAATGTGCGTGAAAAAAGTATTGCCATCCCTGCATGCTTTGACGGCAGGGAGGACCAAAACTGCCTGGGAAACCACTTGGAACGCATACGGAAGGTATCCTTAAGGACAAGGTGCGTCTCTTGCAGGAGGCATACATGCCTTCCAGATCTCTCTAAGGCTGAGAGAATAGCTAGCCTCTTAGTAGGGTTATTTAACCCCTTAACATTTAAGCTTATACATTTGATGGTCATAACCTAGACTGAAAAAAGCATGCCAGGGAGACAAGAGCACAGCCTGGGGCTACCTTTCACAGGAACATCTAAACCGCCTAGTGCAAGCAGGCCTAGAGATGCCTTCTCAGAAGACCAGCATCGCGGGGGAAACCAACAGCAAAAAAACAAACAGCACAACAGGTACATGTGACACAAAAGTCCTCGGACGTCCCTCCTTGCGAGGCAAAATCTCCACGGGGCAGTAAGTTCCATACTATCAGTAACTTGATCCATTGCCCCTGCCGCCCCGACCTTCTGCAAACATCAACATATTATGACAACTGTGGTTCACAGTACTCCCAGGCGCCCCCGGGCACCCAGACTAGGCTGACGTGCCGGCCGCCACACTGCTCAAGGTGGCTTCTCTCTCCGAGCGCCGCTCCAATGCCGTCGGGCGCTGCAACTTCCTCTTCTTCTCTCTTCTCCGCCACCGAGGGGGGCCCCCCACCGATAGAGCCGCCCCCTCACTCGCCCAAGGCCCAGGACACGACCAGCCTCCGCGACTGATTTCACTTACCGAAGCTGCTCCTCCCAGCGAAAGACCAGGCAAAATGGGTGGCCCCAGGATTAGGACACATTATGTGCCCTCAAGTGATCCGTGATCGGCCTGAACTCTCTCCGCTTCTGCAGAGTCCGCACTGATAGATCCTGGAAGAGCTGGAGCTCATGCCCTCGAAAGAGGACCGACGGGAGGTTACGGGCCCGCTGTAGAATCTTTTCTTTGAGGACAAAATTGTGGAGACAGGCCAAAATGTCTGGGGGGCGGTCTCCAGGGGCCCCCGCGCGCCCAGCACGATGCACGCAGTCCAAGACTACCTCCTGTGTCTCTTCGGTGCCAAGCAGGGAGCGAAACAAATCCATCACATAGCCCCCAATGTCCCCCTTTTCGGCACCCACCGGGGCCCCCCGGATACGGATATTTTGTCTCCTCGAGCGATTTTCCAAGTCCTCAACCGCCATCTGGAGGAGGTCCTGTTGTTCTCAGAGGCGGACTACCTCCTGTTGCAGGCCCGCAACCTCTTCACCACGAGGGATCTCACTATCTTCTAGCTGCGATACCCGTTCGCCCAGGGAGGAGACTTCTCCTCGTATCTCCTTTACCTCCCGTGATATGTCCCTTCGCAGCTCCTGTATGTCCCCTCAAAGTGACTCAAACAGGGAGGTCAGAAAACCCTTCATCACTGAAGAGTTCTCCTCTGGCTCCATCTCAATTCAACTTTCCAAGGCCCTCGTCTCAGGTAAGTCCTCCATCATATGCCACGGCGTGGAGCGCGCCCCTGCCAACATGTCCCGCACTGAGCGCTCGCGTTTGGGTTTTCGATGTCGCCATGGCGCGCCGGGCTGATCTCAACTCACCAGCTCAACTCCGTGGGACCACCAAAATCACTTTACCAAAGCCGGTCTTTGTGCATCACTCCCTTCGGAACGACACCAGGGCACAGCTTCCAGACGCCACCAGGCACCACGGGCCTCTCCGTTCGCCCAGGCACAGATCTGCAGGCCAGCCCAGGCAAAATTTCAGGTGTTGGGGTTTACAACCCAAAAGTCCAGGAACCAAGTCCCCGCCATCCACCAACTCTCGCGGCTCACCAATCTCACTCCAGGGCGCCCAATAATGAAGTCTCCGCCGGTCACCGCCAGTCTAGATGGGCTCCAGAAACCCCTTTCGCCATTCAGGCACCACCAGCATCCAGCGCCAGGCCCCTCAGCACGTTCCGGTCATCGGAGGGCCCCAGGAGGGCTCCCAAACTCTCAAACCCCAGGGCCCCGGCTCCAGGGGACCCCAAGGGGAAGGCCCGTCTCGCTGCTCAGGCAGCGCCCCACGCTGCGCCGCGCCCTCGCCCAGGCTGTCAGGCCAAGCCCCGCTCTTCCCGCCGACGCGGCAGAACCCGGCTCCGACCGGCACCGCCGCACCCGGGACACCCGGGGAAAGCCGCACTACACGGGGGAAGCCTCCAGGCCTCCCCCAGGCTGGTCACAGGTCGCTACTTCGGGCCGAAGCGGCGGAGCGCAATAAGGAACGTCCTAGCGCTCCGCCATCTTCACATAACATTTAAACTAACAGCTGCAGAAAAAACACCTTATCAGGTCCCTCACACAAATTCATAAGAGTAATTTTGAGTATGTATAATTTGCGGTAGTTTAGACAAATGGCACTGTGGGTTTGTTTACTGTCATATTCTTGCCAGTGTCTTGGTACAGTGATTGCCAGTGTCTTGGTGGACTGTGGCGAAGGCACACCACTTACATATATCCTCCTTGAGTAAGAAATAAGACTTAATCCCTGGGGATCACGATTTAATGGTTTGATTACTTACTGGTAATCATTAGCACTGTGATTCTCGCTCCTTTGTCCCAATACTTATGTGAACACCCTTTCACCTATAACTTTCTCATTATGTGGGCATGTTCTGTGATGCCAGATCTCCAATTTATTTTCATTATTCCTTGCACCAGGGACCACAAATTGTTCCATACAGCAGACCCAGACGACCTTTCCAACTACCGCCCCATCTCCCTCCTCCCTTTCCCAGCCAAGGTCACGGAAATACTAGTCAACTCCCACCTATCCAACTTCCTCGAGGCAAACCATTCACTCGACCCCTCCCAATCTGGGTTCCGCAAGAACCACAGCACGGAAACCGCTCTCATCGCATGCACCGACAAAATAAGATCCAGAGTCGACATGGGCGAGACCGTAGTACTCATACTCCTGGACCTCTCAGCAGCCTTTGACACTGTCTGCCACCACACACTCCGTACACGACTCCACGACGCCGGGATCCGCCACAAAGCCCTGGACTGGCTCACCTCCTTCCTTACCGACAGAACCCAAAAAGTCTGTCTCCCACCCTTCCAATCCTCCACCACCAAAATCACCTGCGGAGTCCCACAAGGCTCCTGCCTCAGCCCCACACTCTTTAACATCTACATGGCCCCACTAGCCAACATCCTCAAACCCCACGGCATCACCATCCTCTCATACGCTGATGACACACAACTCATTTTTTCCCTCACCTGCAACCCCGCCACCGCCAAAACCAACCTACATGCTGCACTCCTTGACACCGCTGCCTGGATGACAGCCAACCACCTTAAACTCAACTCCAACAAAACCGAAATAATCATTTTTGGTCCACACAAAAACACTTGGGACCCCTCTTGGTGGCCCACCACGCTAGGCCCCGCACCCAGACCCGCAAACCACGCACGCAACCTCAGTGTCATCCTGGACCCCTCCCTCTCTATGGCCCAACAAATCAACGCCCTCACCTCCTCATGTTTTAACACACTCCGCACACTGAAGAAGACATTCAAATGGATCCCCACAGAAACCAGAAAGACAGTCACCCACGCACTCATCAGCAGCAGGCTTGACTACGGCAACGCCCTCTACGCCGGCACCACACTAAAACTCAAACGCAAACTACAGCGAATCCAGAACTCAGCAGCACGACTCATCCTCGACCTGCCCCACCATGAACATATCTCACCACACCTCAAATCCCTCCACTGGCTCCCCATAGACAAAAGGATCACCTTTAAGATCCTCATCCACGCACACAAATCCCTCCACAACACCGGCCCAACCTACCTCAACGAAAGAGTGACCTTCCACACTCCCACACGCCACCTCCGCTCCGCCGACCTCTCCCTCGCCACAGTTCCTCGCATCAAACACACCACCACTGGAGGCAGATCCTTCTCCTATCTGGCCCCCAAAGCCTGGAACTCCCTCCCCACCCACCTCCGCAAGACCCAGGACCTCCTACTCTTCAGGAAGAACCTTAAAACCTGGCTTTTCGAACAGTGATCTCACCTCCCCTACCCCCCACTTTCCCTCCGCCCCCCCACAGCGCCTTGAGACCCTCACGGGTGAGCAGTGCGCTCTATAAGTCTCTTTGATTGATTGATTGATTGATTGATTGATTGATCTCATTTTCACTAAAGGCAATATGCTCCTCCTTCAGCAGCCAAAATCCCTTCAGCTCTTTGGAATATTTCTATTTATGGGTTCCAGCTTGATGGATATCCATGGATTGTCTCTGAAGTGTTTCTAAGAAATGAATAGCTGGGCCAGCAACTGCCAAAATACCTACACTCTTCTAATTTATGTAGTCTTGCTTTTATGTGCATTCTGTTATTCCGAGAGCCACCCAATTAAACAGAGCTCTCTGCTTACATGTTTACCTGAATCCCCATTTCTCTGTCCTTCTCACATCTAACATGGTCCATCCTCCCACACAGCATGCCCGTGTTGGGTCACATGCCCACTCAAGAGACAACACAGATCACCATGCTCAGAATATCAAATACAGGGCGCAACTTGCATTTTTTTCTTATAATGATCAATGTTTGTAATTGTTGGTGTATATATTGGTGCTATCATGGGCAGATGAATACATTTTATAGTTTACAATTGCAGTTTCTAGCATCCTTCTTGCAGTGTGTTAAATGCTATGTTCTTGGTGCCAACTTTAGTATGCCACAGGCTTAAGTACTGGTCAGCATTACACTTGTTACATTTCTCAATAAATTCTAGTGTACTCGTGATAGACCAACTGAACATGCATGTCACTTCCTGTGAGGTCACTTCAGGTGATGTCATGTGCACTTCTTTTTTTAGGACTTGAGCCCTGACCAACTTGGGTTGCAAACACCATGATGCATGGAAGATCCTTTATATTCTAAAAGTACTCTGAATCATCTTTTATTAAGTTGTTTATCTCGTAGCTTCATGTGCAGAGGTCACCACGCACGCTGGCACCTAGGTAATGTAGCGGCTGTGTCTGCGTGACTTCACACCCCGCCATGTTTGGCCAATGCTGCAGAGCATTGGCAAAAAACATTGACCTATTGGCTTTGCCAGTGCTCGTTTCAATTTCATGACCTCTGCTTGCTTTCCTTTTTGTGCCTCTAGCTGTATGCCTTGAACCAAGGATCAGGAGGTTGGCAAAAGATGCAGCTACATTTTGCCCACTGACCCCTGCTTGCCCCGTGACCATCCGACTTTTTTTTAAGGGAGAAGGGTGGCTACTGATATAGAGAAGATTTAAGAGAGAGTAAACCAGACAACAAGGACATCATTTAGGGGTTGGCTTGCCCCTTGGGACCCCTAACACTGGCCTCAGAGGTGGCAACGTCAGTGCCTGGAACACAGTGGCAGCTCATATTTAAAAAAAATGCTATGAAATGTATGTTGTGTGCGGGCTTGCAGGTGGGCTTGTGTTTAGTGAGAGTGTGTATGTAGGCATGTGTGTCTGTGTGTAGGCACCTGTGTGATGTCACTTCCGCTACCCCTGGCGTTTTGGTAAATTGACGTTAATGCCAAAAAAGTGAAGTATGGGAAAAGTGTCTGTTGTCATATTCGGCCCCGACCTCTAGATTTTGCTTGGTATTGAAAAATATCAGAAAGCAGTATTTGATTGCTAAGAAGCATGCAGGCCTCTTCATGCCTGGCTGGGATTCTAACTCTCAACCTGGAGATTGTAGCGGATGTCAGGCTCGGCATCCAGAACTGTCATTGGATGTTCCATAATCATCTTTCTGCTTAATGATCTGGGTAAATAGCACGAATGATCATTTCTAACTGATGTCACTGCTGTGGGCTCAGGCCTGAGCTGGCCTGGTCGTGCTCCACATGAAACCGAAAAAAACAGTAGCTCTGTGGTATTTCACGTTCCTTTTATTGAGCGCACGACTAACCCACGGACAACCCTCGCTAACACTTGACAGAGCTCTTGTTCCCACGCACCGCTTCGAAGCTGGTAAATGGTGGTGCAGCGCTTTACTAGATAATACGTTTTTCGAGCGGCATTGTTAACAAGCAACGTATTTTCAAATGGTCCATTGTGCACTTAACACACTCCTAACATGTTTTCTGTTGTGCTTTTAGTTTTGTGCACACGGTGGACATTTTTTATGTAGTTCTAGCTATACCTAGGTATACCTAGGGACTCGATTTTTAGTCAATTGATGTGAAACTTGTGCTACAAAATGCTCAAGGTTTTTTTGTAACATTTTCTGGTAGGGTGGAGGTGGGTGGGAACAGTTACAATCCCAGTATGGCCCATTCCCAGTGTGATTACACTGTGGTGCATTTACAAATCACAATTGGTCAGTGTGGTACATTCTGAGCACTCTGCCAGAATGGCAGCTTCCATACACTGGCAGTATAGTATATTTCAGTTGGGGTGGCATTGCACAGGTATCCATTTTCTGCACCTACCCCCTCCAACCCCCACCAACATACACACATGCCACACAGCACACCACAGGGACAGAATGAGGTGATTCGGGTGGAGCTAATTCCCGCCAGAGGATTTACCACTTCTCCCCAAATTCCATTACCTTCTTTCTCTCCCACTCTCTCCTTCTCTTGTCTATCATTTGCACCACTTTTTCCTTCCTTCGCTCTCCCTTCTTCCTCCTTTTTCCCGTCTCCATCTCTTGCCCCAGGCCTGTTTTCCTTCCCTTTCTCACTCTTCTGGTGCCTCCTGGCCTTTCTGCTCGCGCTCTTTCCCTTCCATGCTTATTTCCAAAGCTGCTCCTACAGCAGATGTGCAGTGGCGGGAACACGGTGCTGACAGCTCCACCCCACGCCCCCCGGTGACCCCGCAGGAGGCAGAAGCAGCTGGAGCACTTGCTAAATTATGCAGTCAGCACCTGCCCGCTCTTTGCTTCGGTGACTATTCCTGGAAACACCTGCAGGTGATGCGCCAGTACAACTGTGTGTGGGGGGTACGTGGGGGGGGAGAGGGGGGGCGGTCGCTGTGACTGGAAGTCTCTGACGTGAGAGGAATAGAAAGTGAGACCTTCTCCTCCGTGTAGTGAGGAAATATAGAAACCCCTCCCCACTTCCCCTGGGCACTGCGAACAAGCGCCGGTAAAGCAAGTAGGTCTGGCTTTAATCTGCTAAGGTACGCAGCATTAGCACATTAGATCAAGAGACACAGGGGGAAGCAAGTTGGAGAGGACTGGAAGGCCTATTGTGGCAAAGTAGTCCCTCCTGTATTTCAATGCAAGTCATTAAGTGGAGGCAGAAGGATACATACAAACAGCCAGTGGCATCAGTTGATAGATGAATACTCCCTTGGGCTGAGCCAAGATGTGTAAGGTTAAAGGCTTGCATAGGCTGGTTGAAAAGCATCAGTGGTTGAATCAGGCAGGCCCAAAGCCCACTCCATTCTTAGGCCCATATTTATACTTTTTGACGCACAACTGCGCCAACGCAGTTGTGCATCAAAAATTTTAACGCCGGCTAACGCCATTCCAAAGCGCCATGCTGGCGCCTTATTTATTGGATGACGTTAGCCGGCGCTGCGGACTGGTGTGCGTCAAAAAAAATGACTCACACCAGGCAGCGCCGGCGTAGGGGAAAATGGAGCTTGGGCGTCAAAAAATGGGGCAAGTCAGGTCTGAGGCAAAATTTTGGCCTCAACCCGATTTGCGCCATTTTTTTGACGCCCAACCCCCATTGAAATGACTCCTGTCTTAGCAAAGACAGGAGTCATGCCCCCTTGCCCAATGGCCATGCCCAGGGGACGTATGTCCCCTGGGCATGGTCATTGGGCATAGTGGCATGTAGGGGGGCACAAATCAGGCCCCCCTATGCCACAAAAAAAATACGAAAAAAAATACTTACCTGAACTTACCTTAACTTCCCTGGGATGGGTCCCTCCATCCTTGGCTGTCCTGTTGGGGTGGGCAAGGGTGGCAGGGGGTGTCCCTGGGGGCATGGGAGGGCACCTCTGGGCTCCTTCTGAGCCCACAGGTCCCTTAACGCCTGCCCTGACCCAGAAGTTAAAAAACAGCGCCCATCAGGCTGGGCGCCGTTTTTTAAGGCCTGCCCCCTCCTGTGCATCAAAATGACGTCACAGTATAAATATGGGGCACAGGCCTTAAAGTCATTTTTTAGAAGGGAACGCCTACCTTGCATGTAATTAACGCAAGGCTGGTTCCCCCTTCTAAAAAATGACGCACATGGTGGAACTTTAACGCCCGCGGGGTCGGACGTCAAAGTATAAATATGGGACATTGTTTGCGCCGAATATGCGTCAAAAAATTTTACGCACATTCGGCGCAAACAGAGTATAAAATGCCCCTTAGTGTTCACAACAGGTCAGTCCAACAACTGAGCAAAACCAAGGCTTAAAATGCGTAATGGGTAGAGACAGCACCTTCTAGTGGTGAACAGCGATAATGCGACAGAGTGGGCTCTGGAACTGAGATAATTTAAAACAGGCCTATCTAGCGTGTGGCTGTGCTGCTGAAGCTGTATTCAGAGTGGCGCGGATGGCCATCAACATCCCAAGTCTAAAATGTAAGTTCTTCTTAAAGAGCAAGTGTACAAAGTAAGCAAAATACATTTAGCAGGAGTGCAGCGGGAAGTAGTCTGTGTCCAGTGGTGCATTTTGGAGCTCATATTACTAATAAATGGTTAAAATTTGACATGATATTACAGTTTGTATACTGCATATTGTGCTTGAAAATGGCCTTTTCATGTAATTAAAATATCAAGAACTGGACAGTAAACTCAGTTCGAATGCAGTTTAAATGCTTACGGAGGACGAGTTTTAAAGACAGTCCTGGGGAACCATTGTGTCTTAACACATATCGACACTCCTATGAACCTTCCACTTTCCCATAACCCTGCTCTTTCCAAGTCTCCACCAGTGTCTGGTCCGACTCCTCGTTCAAGTGATTTGAAGGTTTGGGTGTCTGTGCATCCCATCACAAGAAACCTCCTTGCCAGATTGGCACGTCCAGAAACAATGCTGGATGAGCTTCAGAGCGGTGGTTCTGGATGACTGAAGCTGGTGATTGAGTTTCCTGTCTCTTGCTACACCTCTCGCTCTCCCTCATACACAGGTCCCCCTTTATTCCTCATATTGCGAAGCAAAGAAGACTTGGGAAAAGGCAGGGAGGTGGCTTGCAATTGGCCCTATTGCTGGGAACATGGCTTGCATAAATCTGTTGCTGCGTGTGTTGTAGTTGTCCAGATCACATCCATGTTTTGTCTGTTCCCGCAGACAGTACTGAATAGACCTGGCAGGGCCAAGCCCAAGTATTTAGACCCTCTGGCCTCTAGTGGGTTACTCCCCTTCTCAGGCACATGCCTCTAGCTCCAGAATGGTCCTTGCCCGCCTACCCTTGTCTTCTTAGTAATCTTCTCTCTCTCAGATCTCCTGCCACTGACTTTGCCTATCCCCTTGCTAGGTGAGAGGACAATGTCTCTCCTCCTGATTGGTGACCTTCTTTCAGCAATCTCCCTGGGGGTCAACATGGCAGCCATGGACCATCACTGTTTGTTTTGGCTCCTGGCGCTAGAGGCATTCCATGGAGCCACGAGGCGTGGTGGTTGTTACAGTTCCTGCAGGATACGTTTGCTCACAAATTGATGGTTTGTACCCTCTATTTCAGGAGGCTGTTGTGAAGGCTATGTAGCCCCCTCAGCAGGTTTTTCCTAAATGGTGGGTGTGGGTAACCTTCTCCAGAATGGTTTTGTTTTTCCTCGGCCTTCTGTTACGTCTGTCATCTCTGCTTGTGACTTATAATTGGTTCAGGGGGCTCTTTCCATCCAGCTTTCCTTGGAGAATGAACTCAAGCTCCTGAATCTGAAGAGTTTCTTGGGTGTCAGGAATCTTACCAGATTGGTGAATTTGGGTCTTTGTCAATCTGGCCCCTTGCTTAAGGGTCTCGGCTGGTGTTTCGCCTGGTGCCTAGCTTTAGGCCTAAAGTGGATTTCTCATTCCACCAGGACATTACCTTCCCTTCATTTTCCTGTCCCCTTTTAAAAGAGGAAGCGTTCTGGTATCTTCTTGATGTGTGTGTGCAGGTCTCCGTTCCCCGAACTGCACATTACCCTGTCTGTGAGAGTCTGTTTGTTAGTTTTGGTGTCTTCCTCGGGGGTGTATGGCCTCTGCTTCATCAGTGGGTCCCCAGATAAAGTGCGCTACTTCTCTTGCCCGTGACTCTCTTGAGTCCTCTCTGCTTATTGCTCTACAGGGGCCGTACATAAGATATCTGCCTCGTGTGCGTGGGATAATGAGGGCTCCATCCAAGATGTCTACAGCTACCTCGGCAGCTCCAAACAACTCCTGTCAGTCACTTTTGAAATTGGGGGATTGGATGTGTCTGGACTTTAGGAACAGAGTGCCTGCACCTCTTTTTCCCAACAAAATTGCTCCTGCCTTTATTAAAATAGATGTTCTGCTTTACTTCGGGAGCTAGTGTGTGTTGTTGGATAGTGTGTGGTATAAGTACTGCCCTGGTAGGGAAACATCCTTTTTTACGACTTTTTTATTACGAAAGTCGTGGTTAACAACGCTTTTTTTAACCACGACTTCGTATTTTTGTGCCTTAACTACGTATGTTCTGAACAACGAACATGCGTGGTTAAGGTACAAAGAAGGGAGTTGGCGAAGGTAAGTGGTGGGTTTAGGTTTTGGGGTAGGGGTGGGGGGTCAGGGGGTTTTAGGTTTTGGGGTGGGGTTGGGGGGGTGGGGCGTTTTTGGTTTTGGGGAGGGGGTGGGGGTTAGGGGGTTTTAGGTTTTGGGGTGGGGTTGGGGGGGTGGGGCGTTTTTGGTTTTGGGGAGGGGGTGGGGGCTAGGGGGTTTTAGGTTTTGGGGTGGGGTTGGGGGGGTGGGGCGTTTTTGGTTTTGGGGAGGGGGTGGGGGTCAGGGGTTTTTAGGTTTTGAGGTGGGGTTGGGGGGGTGGGGCGTTTTTGGTTTTGGGGAGTGGGTGGGGGGTCAGGGGTTTTTAGGTTTTGGGGTGGGGTTGGGGGGGTGGGGCGTTTTTGGTTTTGGGGAGTGGGTGGGGGTCAGGGGGTTTTAAGTTTTAGGGTGGGGTTGGGGGGGTGGGGCGTTTTTGGTTTTGGGGAGTGGGTGGGTGGTCAGGGGGTTTTAGGTTTTAGGGTGGGGTTGGGGGGTGGGGCATTTTTGGTTTTGGGGAGTGGGTGGGGTGTCAGCGGGTTTTAGGTTTTGGGGTGGGGTTGGTGGGGTTGGGGTGAGGGATGTACGGTGAATGGTGCCTATTGCTAATGATTTTATCAGGAATGCCTTTACAACGAAATATCGTTGTTAAGGCATTCGTGGTAAAATCATTAGTAGTAAGGACGAGGTCGGTGTTCCGACCTCGTTGTTAAGGTTAGTAGTTGTTTTTAATTCGGTGTTCCGTCATATAATCGCCCTGGTACATTCTCATTTAATAAGCATTGAGCTGAGCAAAGGTTGAGGTGATGTTGAAGATTACAGGTAAGTAATCAGTACATGACCCCTGCATCACCAAACGTCTGCCAAGAACATTTGTTACATTGCTGGGACAAAACATGGAATCACTATGATCTTACCATTTCATCTCCATGTAATTTGCAGAGACGTTTTTAAACATGCAGAGTAGAAAAAATATCCAGTAACTAGATTACTTGGCATATTTAGCCCTCAGCATATTTTTCTCCACTTTATCATGACCTCATAAAATAGAAGGTAGAGTCCTGCGTTAGAAAATGCTTTGGACTACCTCTTAAATTTCAGGATATTATTTTGAGCAGAATTACAGCATGAAGCACAGTGAGACCATTTGTGTGTGTTTATCCACATTTTTAGTTACACATTTGCCACCTTTTTGTTGGTGGTTTTAATGCATGGTTTTTGTATGTCACTGACGCTTCCAAATCTTACTTTTAAATTAATATTGCACACAATCAGTGGCATGTAGAAAGCAGTTCATTTACTGCGTGTGCAGCATTTTAAATAGGCAAAATGCATGAAGGCAATCAAGTGACATTGTACATACAGTGACCACCTGTCTCCAAGGCGCTACGGACACTTGCCAGTTCTGGAATTGGGTGTGATCATTTTACTCCCCCTGCTCCAAGGACCACCTTACTATGGGCCCTGAGAAACTGGGCTACGTACTACCACTTGGCTCTCAGTGGTACCTCGGGTTGAGGAGTCTTAGACTCTTCAGGCAGAAGTAAGTGCAAGGTATGAGTAGACTCATCATTAAAAATACTCACCAATATTATCATTGTCCTGTCCAGTACTTTTGTTTGTAAAAAAAAGCTGTATTTATTTTGCACACAAACACAGCACCATAAAAAAGTCATACAGAGTGTCTTTCAAGGCTAGCACCACATCATTGATCTGGGATGTGTTACCTTAACCCGACCTCTACCCCTTCCTTCTCCATGATAACCAATGTGTCTCTGGTGGATCTTTGGAGGTGACCCACACTTGCTGCCTACAATAGCAGCAAAGTCTGGCTTTGGCCTTGAAGGTTTCAGCTCTTCAGGCACTAATTTGGGGAACTCATGCAAGTCACCTAAGGGCATGAGGCCCTGCTCCAGTCTTACCCAACAGCAGCCTTCATAGGAGTTCGGAAGCCAGGGCGCATCTTTCTGGGCTCTGGCAACAAGCAGCTCTCACCAAGTCCTCCCTCAGTTGGCACGGCTGTGTAATAGCAGGCAGTGATGGCTTCTAGGTACAGCTGCTTTTTCTTCTTCGTGGATCCTGCCTGGAAGTTGGTGGAGCATCGGCAATGCTGCAGGATGACTTCTGACCTTGCTTCCAAGTCCCTCCTCAAAATAAAGGGATTCCTCCCACATGGACAATGGCCCCAACAGTCCCAGTGGCCCTGCCTCTGGCATGCGAAGATCCTGGACACAGGCTACAGTCTCAGTTCTGTCTGCTGCACTATGTGATTGCTTCATCCAGAGAGCAGATGGTTCTCTAATAAAACCGGTCCTGACTGGACCGGGTGCCTCACACTCTGCTCACCGGGATCCACTCACCAGGATCCCCACTTGGACTCACTTCCTCCAGGCTCTGTCCTCTTCACAGGACACACTGGTGTTGGTCATTTTCTAGGAAGGGGTTTGCTAAGTCCTAAGTTTGTGCTGTGCTGCTGTCAGCTGCTTCCAATCTGAGCATCGAAGGAAAGAAATTGTATTGACAGATTGTACTTGAACATAATCTGTTTAATTACTAATTGTTCTTTTAAACATGCTCTCCTGCTCTCCCTCTTGAGCAGGGTAGGAGAGTGGTGTGGGGCATCAGTATTAAAAGTGCTGTTGGAGCACAGCTTGCGCCCACTTATTCTGCCCTCTGGTTACATTGGCATTGAGAATGGGCAGCAGCGCTTGTGCGGCCTCTTCTGTGACACAGATTAAACCATGTTAAATGTGCTACATAATGCTCTTAGTGGGACATTCTCCTATTTGCATGGGGGGAGTGGCTGTGCTAGATATGCGCTGGAATACTTTTAAGGGGAATTTCCCTCATTTGCATGAGGGAATGTCCCTTATTGATTACTGATACAGTTGCAAAGGCAGAGAGACCAAGGAGGCACGCTGATTGTGCGACTCATAGAGGTGGTTCAGTAAATGCTCCTTTGAGGATGTCTCTTGAAAGGAGTGGAAATGGGTCCCGGGGCAACCAGGCATCTCCATCAAAGATGGTGTTGTCGATCACTGCAAAAGCTTATAGAGGGTTCTCCACCGCCCCTTTACAAAGCTTGCCTATCTGCTTCCAACAAGGCGAGAGGCAGAATGGCTACTTTAATCAGCTGGCCCACCTTTCACTAATGCGCATGTTTCCAGTGCAGGCGCATTTGTTGTGATAAGCTGCATTGACTCAGTCTCCATCCAGAGCACCCAGTTAAATATGCACCACGATGGAGACCAGAGTAGTGTATCCTATCTGTAATATGAACGTACACTGAGGTAAGGCTGAACCGATTTAAGGATCATAGGGGTACTCTGGCCCTCAGCAAACACTTAAAAACCCCTCTAACCATCATTTCAAAAACAAAACCAAATTGTTCTTCCAAGGAACATGGATTAGCTGTGTAATCCTAAAGCCATATCGGACCTCTTTAATTCATTTACAGCCACTCCGGCCACTTCAGCTCCCTCTTGCAGGTTTTTGCTTTCTCCCTTTGTGGCGCATTTCTGTCTTTCTTTGACCCATCTGTCCCATATGTGTCTTTTGCTCGCAGTAATTGCCTAATGCAGAAAAATAAGTGCCGACCCTCAAAAATAAGTGCCAGTGACCCCCCTGTCCCCACTGGCAGCCACCGGCTCAAATTAAGCACTGGAAACATTTATCTTATCTATCATAATGGCCAGCTGTAGGGCTGTCCTACCTAGCTCTGACTGCCCGGGGCTGCTGATGAAGAGTTCCCCATGCTTCTACAGTTTTCCAGGCAGCAATAAAAATGTCAAGATAAGGTGTGACTAATGTTCCTGCTGGAGAGAGATTGAGTTTTGTCTTGTGGCAGTTTCCACTCATGATAATGTGGCACAGAGGGTTAAATGCCTGCTGCAAGAACATGTACATTGCAAATCACCAAACTGTATTTTATGTGACTACTTCAGTAGGTTACTGCTTTTGTCACAGAGATCATTTTCCAGTTCATAAGTTACAACCCTGTTATAGCACATTGAGCTATGAACCGCCTTCTCAGAGCTGCATGCAAGCTGCATTTTATGAGCTAGAACATTGTTTTTTTCCCTTTCATTATCCTAATGTTGCTAAAAGGTTAATTTGGGCACATTTTATTAGTAAAGCCAATCACTGTCCTACTTTTAAATCATGAGTCTGTGCCTCTCCAGACTACACACTTAAAATATATTGTCTATTAGTATCTGTGACGTGACTCTTAACCTTGTAATCCTTAGGCCCTGATTTAAGGGGGCCTAGAGCCACTTTAGCGCTGCCATAGCGTAATATTTTTTATGCTAAGATGGCCCTTTTCCCCACGCCATATTTACAAAGTGGTGCAATGCATGCATTATGCCACTTTGTAACCCTTTGTGCTAAATTATACCTGCTCCAGGCACAATGTACACAAAAGGGGGGGGCGAAAAAATGGTGCAAAGAAATCCAAGAGATTTGTTTACATATTTTTTTGGGGCACACCATTGTTTACAATGGGCCCCTATGTACTGTTCAGGGTTTGCATAAAAGTTTTGCCACTTACCCTGAAAAGTACATCAATAGCGTCACAAATGTTGATGCTATTGCCCCCTACCCTACGCCATGGGACGACTTATCTTAGATACATTGCACACATGGTGGCAGTAAGGGGGGGGAGCTAAGGGGCACAAAGAAAGTGGCACTGCACTGGGTGCAATTCCACTTTCCTTAAATCTGCCCCTTAGTGTTTTATGCAATATATTCTATGGACTTATTTACATAAGTATGATTAATTGCCTCTGTATAATGTGTGTGTGATGTAAAGTGCTCTGACACCCTACACTGGTATGAGTAGCACAATAAAACAAATGAAATGCATGTGAGAGAGGGGCTATGGCGATAAGAGGCGGTGGTGGAATGTGGCACTGAGGATATCTGTGGAGAAGGAGGTTTTTTGGGGGGCGCCAACTATGATTGTCCCACTGGGTGCCACCAGAGCTAAAGACGTACATCAGCTCATTAGCACATGTGGTATAACATTCATGTGAGCCAAATGAAATATTAAGAAGATATATGCTTGAGCTAGCTCATAAGGGGACATTGATAAGTATTTCAGAGAAGTGTCATCACAACGTGTGCAGCCATATTAAAGAGTAATTCTATTCCAAATGTTAGGGAGAGGCAGAACTGACCTAGAGAAAGGAGTTGATAGAGGAAGTGAAAAAGTAGGACTGGAGGAGGTAGGGATCGGATGACGGGTAGATCAGGAAGGAGGAAGGGGTTTGGATTAGCATAGTAGACATCTAGTAGTCTGAAATGATGTTGTCGTATGTCTGTATGTCCAGTAAGGTGTGAGGCGGGGTCTTGAAGGATAGGGGCGTTTGTATTTGTGAAGTAAGGGCCCATTTCCCCCTTCAGTTAATTCTGGATGATCATTGAGATAAGAAGCCTATTGTCAGCCCCTCTCATAAATTGAGTCCATCCCCGCCACGTTTGTCTGGAGAGATGAGTAAAGTCCTTCCATTCTATGAACATGGATTGCGTCCTGTGGTTAAAAGACGTTTCAGAGAAATCTGTCTGTAAGGTTTAAGGATTGATTCATTTCAGATGGGAGGATCCCTAATGTTGTGGATGCCAGGTGAGGAGTCTCTTTGGCGTTGAATATGTCAAAGATGTAGGATCAAATATTGATCGAGATTTGTTTTTGTAGTGGCATTCAAGCAACATGTATTGTACGGTGCCTTCTTGTGTTTTGAAGCAATAACATTTATCTGTGTCTATTAGGTCGAATTGGTATATTTTATGAGGAGTCCAATGAGCCCATTTGGAAATTCAATATTTGTTTTGTAGTAATGAAGGTGCGATTTTAAGCTACTTAGGGCCTGGCCAGTTATTTTCCCATTTTCGAGTTAGTGTGCTAACTTGTGAAGATTGATTCCCATTCCATTTAGATTGAAGGTTCCCAGTTAGTTTAGATTGTTTATGGGAGAGTAGGGTATAGAGTTTCGATGCACAGTGAACTCTTTCCATTACTTTGCTGAATGTGGATGGGAGATCAGGTTCACGAGGGAGTTTGTTTTTTGACAAGGGGCTTTTAATTCCTAGGGATATGTATAGGTCAAGGCCCATAAATTGATAGACAGTTTTTATTGTTGAGAAAGGAATAGGGTTGGACTATGAACCTAAGTCTCTTCTGAGATTAAATCCTTTGTCTACCCAGACTTTGTAGTATAGAGTTCTCCCGTTCTTTTTTATATTCTGATTATACCAAAGGGATGCATGGGAGGAGTACGACATTTTGTTCCACATTACATTTTCTATGTAACAAATAGCTTGTAGTGCTCCGGCAAGGATAGCTATCAACTATTCAGCCCTAGATTTTTCACTGTGATGAGGAACATGAGTTTTCGAAGCAAAAGTTTTTGTTGTTCTATTTCTAGCCAATGTTTTGTTTTGGGGGGGGGGTTGTTGTGGATTCAAGGACCTCATGCTTACCTAGTTTAGCCAGGAAGGATGTTTGATATCTGCAGAAGTTGGGCAAATTTAAGCCACCTGATTTTTTCGGAAGTCTTGAGATTTTTTCTCAGCAATTCCAGGTTTTTTGTTTGATTAGAGGAATTGCACAATGAGTAAGATGTTTGTTTGAAGAACCTTTCAGATAAAGGGATGAAAAACTAGCCGATCAGAAAGGTAATGAGTGGAGAGAGCATCATTGTGATTCAGCCAGAACCCCCCCACCAGCTCAACGGACCCCAACGAAGCCGCCAACAACCTCACACAGTGGATCACCAACTGCGCAGACGCCCTCGCACCACTGAAGAAGAACCCCCCCAGCAGACGCAGCAGCAAGAAAGCCTCCTGGTTCACCGACGAGCTCATCACCTCCAAGAAGAACTGCCGCTCCCTGGAGAACACCTGGCGCACCAACCAGACCACAGACAACATGACGGCCCTCAAACACGCCACCCGCAAACACCACCAACTGATCCGCGCCACAAAGAAAACAGCCTTCAAGGAACGACTGGACAACAACACCCACAACAGCAAGGAACTCTTCAGCATCGTCAAAGAGCTCTCCAACCCCGACGCCGGAAACAATGACATCACTCCCTCGCAAGACCTCTGCGACTCCCTCGCAGCCTTCTTCCACGACAAGATCGCCAACATTCACAACAGCTTCGGCCCACCAACCACAAACCCCACCACCGAACCGATGCCCCCCACCGCCACCCTCCGCACCTGGACCCCAGTCAGCACCGAAGACACAACACGCACAATGAACACCATCCACTCCGGATCCCCTACGGACCCCTGCCCACACCACATCTTCAACACGGCTGACCACATCATCGCACCCCACCTCCGTGACATCGTCAACGCCTCCTTCAACACCGCCACCTTCCCGGAGTGCTGGAAACACGCCGAGATCAGTGCCCTGCTGAAGAAACCAACTGCAGACCCCTCCGACCTCAAGAACTACCGCCCCATCTCGCTCCTCCCGTTTCCTGCCAAAGTCATCGAGAAGACCGTCAACAGACAGCTAGCTGCCTTCCTCGAGACCAACGGATCCCTCGACCACTCGCAATCCGGCTTCCGAGCCAACCACAGCACGGAGACCGCCCTCATCGCAGCCACAGACGACATCAGATCCCTAATGGACAATGGGGAAACTGCGGCCCTCATCCTCCTGGACCTCTCCGCAGCGTTCGACACTGTCTGCCACCGCACCCTGGTACAGCGCCTGAACAACACCGGCATCCAGGGGAAGGCCCTGGAGTGGATCGCCTCATTCCTCGCCGGAAGAACCCAGAGAGTCCGCCTCCCCCCGTTCCGGTCAGCGGCCACCGAAGTCATCTGCGGAGTTCCACAAGGGTCATCGCTCAGCCCCACCCTCTTCAACGTCTATATGAGCCCCCTCGCAACCATCGCACGTCAACACAACCTCAAGATCATCACCTACGCCGACGACACCCAGCTGATCCTCTCCCTCACCAGCGACCCGGACGCCGCCAGAGCCAGCCTACACGAAGGGATGAAAGACGTCGCCGAATGGATGAAGAACAGCCGCCTGAAACTGAACTCAGACAAGACGGAGGTCCTCATCCTGGGATCATCACCATCCGCCTGGGACGACTCCTGGTGGCCCCCCGCCCTGGGAGCCACCCCCAAGCCAACGGACCACGCTCGCAACCTAGGCTTCATCCTGGACTCCTCCCTCTCGATGACCAGACAAGTCAACGCCGTCTCATCTTCATGCTTCAACACCCTGCGCATGCTTCGAAAGATCTTCCGGTGGATCCCCACCGAGACCAGGAAGACGGTCACCCAGGCCCTCGTCACCAGTCGGCTGGACTACGGGAACGCCCTCTACGCCGGCACCGCCGCCAAACTCCAGAAGAAACTCCAACGGATCCAGAACGCCTCAGCACGACTCATCCTGGACATCCCCCGACACAGCCACATCTCCGAACACCTGAGAGGCCTGCACTGGCTCCCCGTCAACAAAAGAATCACGTTCCGACTCCTCACCCACGCACACAAGGCCCTCCACGACCTGGGCCCCAAGTTCCTCAACAGCCGCCTGACCTTCCACAAGCCCACCCGCCAGCTCCGCTCCGCCAGCCTCGCTCTCGCCACCGTCCCCCGCATCCGCAGAGCCACCGCCGGAGGAAGATCCTTCTCCTACCTGGCAGCCAAGACATGGAACTCCCTCCCCATCCACCTCCGGACAACGCAAGACCATCTCGCCTTCAGGAAGCAACTCAAGACCTGGCTGTTCGAGCAGTAGCGTTTCCCCCCCCCCCCCCAGCGCCTTGAGACCCTCCGGGTGAGCAGTGCGCTATACAAATGCCTTTGATTGATTGATTGATTGTTTCTATCCAGCCCCACCATGTTATGAATTTAGGTGTCCAGCCTTCAAGAAGATCTTTAATGTTGTCTATGACTTTTTCTTCGTTATGTTTGATAGAGACATTTAGGCTCCATTCAAATCATATCCCTACCTATTTGATTATATTATGTTCCGATTTACGGCAAGCGTTAGAAATTAAGACCTTATTGTAGGGATTGTTAAGTGGGAGTAGAATTGTGTTTTTTGTTCATTACATACCCCAAGGCATTAGCACAGCTTTCTGTCATGGCCAGGATGGCTGGAATGGCTAACCCTGCTTTTTCTGATCAGATAATTACATTGTCAGCATATGCAGCCAGGTTTCTGATGCCTGATTTTAAGGAGGTTCCTTTTATAATTTTATTTTCTCGTATTGCTACTAATAGGAGTTCTATAGTATGGATGAATAAAAGGGGTGAAATAAGTCAGCCCTGTCTCTTGGCTTGTTGAAGATGGTTAAATAGGTGACTGTTCAGATTCATCCTGGCTGTGGGATTGTGAATAGTGCTAGAACCATTTTGCTAAATATAGACCCCACATTGAAGGAGTCAGGAGAGGGCCGCAGAAAGGTCCAGCAGAGCTTGTCAAAGGGTAATTACCGGGCCCTAGTGCTTTCTTATGTGTTTGTAAGGAGGCGATTTAATTTCCCAGGTTGTAATTGGCGAATTGAGTTTTTTTCCTCTTATGTTCCAAGGTGGAGATGGGAAGTTTTTCTAAAGTATTGAATGCAATCTTCGTAAATTGAGTTGACGGAAATCCTTAAGAGTAAATGTGAATAAGTGATATTTGTAAAAACACACATCTTCACCGTGATAAATATAAACACACATTATGCATTGATGTGATATAAAAACTGTATATTTGTTAGTCACCGATTATCAAATTCAGTGGTAGCTGTTATGGACCCAACATCAAAAAACTCGGCAGTTTCCAAAGGCCTAAATGGTTATGGAAAAATAAGTCAAGAAAGGGGGATGGTTAGAGAGAGAAAATAGCAGATTCATGTACAGAGTTCATTGTTTTCTCTCTAGATTCAGTGAATGGTAAGAAGTTAAATGGACCACTAGAATGGGTGAGTCGGTCTTCATTAGGGGTGGGCATAACTTGCATAATTCCGTGTAGCGCATGATTGCGCTAGAATTATGCAAGAGGAGGGACTCTGTGTTTAGGGCTATTTGTTAGTGCAAAATGCCCTCTGCCTTCCAAAATGATCGCAAGGATCATTTTGTGCTAAGAAATAGCACTAAATGCAACAGAACATGAATAGCAAGCATGAGCAGCTGCTATCACTCTCTAAATGTGCTCTTGGGGTAAGATGTTTCCCCAGCATACTGCCAGCATTTATTGCTATTTTCTTAGCCCAAAATGCACCCTCGCTTTCACACTGGATACGAGGATACATTATGCACTAAGAAACAGTGCTTAATGTAATAGAACACGAATAGTAAGCAAGAGTGACTTCTCGCGCTCATCAAATGTGCTCATGTGGTAGGATTTTTTCCCCAAAATTACTCTTAACTACACCACCATGAGAAATTGCATAATTATCGGTAATTCTGGGTCAAAGAGTAATTGAAATTCTGCCCATACGTAGTTTGCACCGGGAAGGGGGTGCCCATAATTATCTGTAGGCAAATGATTGCAAAGTTGTGAGAATGATTGGTGATGAGTTGGTCAAGATGGAAGAGGAGAGAAGTGATTTTTTTTTTTTTAAATGAACGATTACGAGTGTTCTTAAAATAAGTTGGAGCAAAACAGAGAAGAGACTTAGGGGGTGATTCAAAGTCTGGCGGGCGGCAGAGGCCGCCCGCCAGACTTCCCCCTCCAAAATACCGCTCCGCGGTCGGAAGACCGCTGAGGGTATTCTGGGTTTTGCACTGGGCTGGCGGGCGACCGCCAAAAGGCCGCCCGCCAGCCCAGTGCAAAACTACCTTCCCACGAGGACGCCGGCTCCGAATGGAGCCGGCGGAGTGGGAAGGTGCGACGGGTGCAGTGGCACCCGTCGCGAATTTCACTGTCTGCAATGCAGACAGTGAAATTCTTTGTGGGGCCCTCTTACGGGGGCCCCTGCAGTGCCCATGCCATTGGCATGGGCACTGCAGGGGCCCCCAGGGGCCCCACGACAACCCATACCGCCATCCTGTTCCTGGCGGGCGAACCGCCAGAAACAGGATGGCGGTATGGGCTGTCAGAATCCCCATGGCGGCGCAGCGAGCTGCGCCGCCATGGAGGATTCAAATGGGCAGCGGAAAACCGGCGGGAGACCGCCGGTTTTCCACTTCTGACCGCGGTCAAACCACCGCGGTCAGAATGCCCAGCGGGGCACCGCCAGCCTGTTGGCGGTGCCCCCGTCATTTTAGCCCTGGCGGTCTTGGACCGCCAGGGTTAGAATGACCCCCTTAGTGCATTAGTAAATAGAGAGGACAGGGCATTTCTGTGTGAGCAAAGAAGGCTGTTTCAAACCAATGGTAAGCAGATGACCCGGCAATCCAAAAATGCTTCTAAAACCTGATGGTATGCATGGGTATCTTGGAGCGGTGGCTTGCAAGACATGGTACACAGTGAATACTCTATGGTGGAAGCTACCAGTCTTCTGAAGTGCGTGGGGCTGGTATCAAGTGCTGTTGACCCAGTGCAGGAGTCATGCGGGTCAGAGTGAATCGAGGGCTCCACTCAGGATGAGTCGGCAACCAGCGGAGATGCATCCCCTCACTGGTGGGGTCAGAAGGAAACTGAGATCTCCACTGGGAGTGAGCCTATATAGATCGGTAGCACAGCAGTGGTTCACCTCACTGGCTTGTGTTACAGTGAGAGGCCATTTTGAGAGCTAATGGGTGACATATGCATGAACACATATACTGATTTGTTGGCTTAGGCATTTGAGTCGTCGGGTAGAGTGTAATTGTAGTCATCACTCATGGAGGAGCCCTGGGAATAAGAATCTTTAGATAGAAGGGCATTGCTGACCTTACAATATATACAAAGCTGTCAGAAACAAAGGTATATGCTAAGCTGGTTTCAGAAATATCTCACAAGGCAGGTGTTGTCAAAGACAGATTGTTAATTTAATTTGTGATATTTATTCCTGTAATGTCAGTTTTCAAAGCTAGGATCATACATGCTTGATTATGGTGAAGAAGATGTTCCATGCCTCCGCCTTTACGGTTAGGTGCGAATGACAAAGCGCAGTTCATTGTAAATCTTGTTCAGAATGATTTTCTGAAATAATATGTTTAACCGGAGGAGCTGTTTTTTTAACATCGAATCAGTGATTTATGTTGGAAAATAAATAGTTGTATTTTTATGCTTTTGTCAATGTAGGTCACCATGGACACTTGATGTGATAGAACGCATGTTGGGAATTGAAGTTAGTGAATTTCTTTTCTTGAATTTTGAAACCATTATATGCTAAGTCAGACCCTTGTTTGATCTGGCAACAGATATTATAAGTGAGGCATTACCAGTGGCAGGTGGCAAGTCCCAGATAGGGACTAAGCATTTATAGTGTTGCACTTAATGTCTGTTCTTACTCTTTGGTTTCTCAAGTTCTTTTTTTTAAGAAAGTGCAAAAATAGGTTTCTCTGTTTTTTATTCCAGTGTGCTTAGAGTTTGACAGTTTTTAGTAACGATGTTTTTTAATTTCCTAAGTGTATTCACAGAAAGTGGTAACCCACACTAGTTTATTTGCCTGTTAATCTTCAATTCTAATTGTGTCTCCCGAGTGGTTTCTTGTGTAGCCTATTTTCAAAAGTCTTATAATGAGTTCATCTTCATGCTTGAAGTTTTCATGTTTAGTGTTGCAATTAAAACCGTTTCTCAGGATTGGCCTAGTGGAATATTTTCTCTTTGATTTCTAGAATGTCAACTTCCGAAGTGTAACGCTGTGTTTCTGTCTCAGGGTTTACGAAAATGACTTGTGTATATCCGGTGATCTTCAAGTTGAGAAAGTTTTTTTTTTTTTTCCTGTAACTCGTGGTGAACGTGCATCCAGCATTCTCTTGTTAATCTCTTTGTCGAATCAGTTCATTCTTAGTTGTGCCTCTTCATATATTTTATGTATATTTTAATGTTCTGATAGGGCCTTTGAACCTGTAGCCACTGTTTAGCAGTTTCATATTATTAATTTCAGGCGCAAAACATCAACCCATAGCTACTGCTTTGCTTTTCTAATAAAAATGATCTTTGAACAGAAGTTCTTCTTACCTAAAACAACCTCAGCGAATTTAAGTGTGAAATCTGTGGTGCTTTGCGAGGTCTTCATATTTGTTCTATACAGATTTCCATCACTTCTGTTGCCAGGTTCTCAGGGATGCTGGTGTTGCAGTGTTCACAGGTGAGATATCATCATAAATGCTCACCCTCAGAGGCCTACTGAACCTTTGGACTTGATGATGAAGTCGGTAGTTAGGATTAAACATACACAAATCAATAACATAAAACCCAATAAACAATATTAAACACTATGAATAATTCAATACTAAACCAAAACTTCACACTGAATAAAATTTCAAAGCTTTATTACAGTCCCAAAATCAATGTCACATAAGTAGTTCACAAACCTAAATTATGAGCGTACATAAAGACCAAAGGCTGACCAAAGTGTCTGAAAAAATTCAAGCTACCAAACATCAATACTGTTAGACACCCCAAAAGAATAAAATAGATTAGCAACAATACAATATGCACATTATTACCAAACTTCAAAGCAGTTGATGCTGACATTAGAAAATTATCAAAATACAGTTTTAGCAATTACAGAATTTAGGTTTCAAAGCTTGGCCATTGCTAACAATAACCAGAATTGTGACTTACATGTGTGGGAATGAGCTAACACAAGCGGGCAAAGGCAAAAATAAAAGAAGGCAAAATAATTTGGAAAACATCTCACTAGTGGAACTAACTATAAAAATACACTGGCGTAAGTTACTAAGCTAAAAGGAAACTAGAAACCACATTTAGTTATACCTCTACTCGTGGGACAGCAGACAGTGTTGAGTCATCAAGCAGAATATTCACCATCATCAGGCATCAATTGGCAGCAGCATAAGGACAGTGCAGAACACGAGCTTCACGTAGGACAGATCAGCAGTCCAGAATTAGTTGGCCTGAATTAGTACTGAATCACATAACAAAATAGGGCAGTTAAGAATATGATGAGAAAACACATCAGGAAACTTTGAGTATAGGATGTGAGAGCAGACTAAGCAAGCATGGAACTTATTTTCAGAAAAGCTGGCGATGGACTGACCTCTGCTCCAAAGTTCTTCACTATTTAAAATACGCAAAATCCATTTGATTGGCCCTTTGGGTGGGCACATGCGAGCGTTGATTTCAGCATCCAATCACTGTACATGGCACCACCAAATTCTGATACATACAGAGATGTTCACAGCAAATGTCCATTGTTTCTTACTATGACTTAAAATGGTTCTGCTAAAATATTACATTTTCTAATAATTTGTTACTAACAGTTCCTTTCTTCTGGCACACAATAAACTAAGCTTATATTCTTTCACATAAGCTTCATGAAATTTCCTGTGCAACTCAGCAGCTAGAACAAATATTGTTACATTAACTAAACTTGAAACATGCTCTTCTCCTGGAATACAATGGAACTTTCAACATACAATTTGCTGCCTAAGAAAATAATTCAGGCTAAAAGAGAAAAATGAACAGAAAATTTTCCATTGCGGCTTGTAAAATGAAATTTCAGGCCTAGTCATGTTAAGGAAGATTGCATGTACAGTAATACAATTAATACCTTAACAAAACTTTTGTGTGCTTAAATTCAAATAAAATATACAAAACAAATTAATTTTCCAAAACATTATTCATGTTATGTTAAAGCAATTTTTAAGTGTGTACTTATTTTTCTATAAAACATAATACATAATGAAATCAATATGTTTATAAAAATACATTTTATTTCTACTGTTTCTACTTGAAATTAATACTCTCGTGTTAATATGTATTAATAATTCATTAATAAATAATAATAAATTAATAAATGCAAAATATTTTCATGTTAAACATGGTGTCAGAAATACGAAAAGGTAGGCACAAATGTCCACCACATTTTAAATGTGCACGTTTTAGTTTCTATATTATTTTCTTTTTTGTCCTTTGAAACTTCAAATTGATTAGCCATCATATGCTACTTCGATGCCTCTAATTTATTAATAAAATGTGATCTCTCTCAATGGTGTAGAGGGACTGGCAGTACCTGCTTGCACTCACTGCTGCCTCACACACTGCGCATGAAAGATTTGAATAATACTGAAGCCTCAGATCTCGCATGTACAGTGCTTTTCTCTGCACTGCTATGCATCTCATTCAACTACAGGCTAGGGAGTGGAAAAGCAGCAGATTTTGAGGAAAATCTTCCTCCAACTCTGGTTGGGTACTCCACTGCCCCTAACAATCTGCCTTGCTTTAATGACCAGTGTAGCTCTCTGCAGTGGGATGAAGGTGTGAGGTGGTTGTGAGTCTACAGTTGTTTTATGTTTGATGTTAAACCACATACAACCCATTCATGATGTTATACAAGTATAGGAATGTGTTAAATGCATGTAATACAAAACTACAGCAGCATGACAGTTAGAGTTAATCCAAATTAATGGAGATAAACCCAGTCGGAGCTTTAACAGACCCTGGTTCTGTTTCCTTAAAGCAGAGGTCTTCAAGCTCTTTTGCTCTGAGATACCAAATCAAAATGTTTTGAATAAGCCCACACCCAAACTTTATGGCAAGAAATAGGGGAGCAGGAAAAAGAGGTCTAAGCACAGGCTGAAGCTTTTGAGATCATTTTATGAATACTATTTCTGTAGCTCATAATTCACAATACATGTGAGACCTTTCATAGGGTAAAACCATCAAACAAAAACAGGAATTGAATGAGAAAAACTGCTCTCCATAATTTGGGTGCTATGAGCCCCTCACACTCCTGGGCCCCAGTGCAACCACTGCACTAATGATTGATGCATCCCTAAGAAGCAGTTTATCTCCTCTGCTTCTTTCACCCCTTGCCCACCATGCCTGGCCATAATACTAATCTTGAAACCTGCTGTCTGTCTTTTTTTTCTTGGAGATTTAGGTACCACAGACTCACCCAAGGGCACTGGAACACTTTACATAAACACCAGTTACATCACACAAAGTCAGATTCATTTTTTTATTTTGTACACCCTGGCCTATTAAGTGATTTGCACAGAATTGCAGAAAGTTGAGCTGATGCCAGGGCTCGAACCAAGTTCCAAAGTAGGCAGCCCTCACAGTTAGGCCATATCTCCTCCCTTTTAGAAAAGAAATGAGCTCCAACGTGTTGCCCCATACATTTTTGCAGGAAAGGTTCTCTCTGCTCTATGCCACCAAGGGAAATTATCCACTTACTCTTTTTTAGAGAAAGACAGTCATTGTGATCAAGTGGATCCCTCAGAACCCCAAACTCAATGGGACCCTCCGAACTGCTTCACTAATGATAGCTACTGCCTATCGTACATGGGCTCCCATCTTGCCCCAGGCCCCTCGCTGCCATCTCTATGACGCTCATACTAAGGTGTCTCCTTTAATTTTCCACTCCTTTGGGCCCTTGTTCTGAGACCCAATGCAACACTGATACAGCAAGGGTGCACTGGCCCCTCACAAAAGCAATGCCGGATAGTAATACAGCGATAATGGTATTTAGCCTAGGCCACTGGAATTATGCGGTTTGGCAGCCACTGTGTTTTCTGCATAATTGTGCCTTTGCTATACCTGCCAAATATATCCTCACCTGCTGCATGATCGTTTAATAGAAAAATGTTTCTAGCTCAAATGATTGAAAAGTTACAAAACCACGGGTACTTGTGTTGCTGCACAGTAAAAGGCCTTTCGCAAAGGTGACTGGTCACCTTTCTTTTGCCTATCGCTATATTTGGGTATTAAATCAGTATTAAGAAGGTGAAACCTATGCCCACACAGTGTTACTGTTGGAAAAATGGGCTGATTGCAGAAGCTTCCTAACTTTTTGCCCTAATTTTTCACTTATGTTGGTGTTTTTCTGACTCTGATGGTGGCCTGGACACTGCTAACCGGTCCAAGGCCCGTGCTCTGATTAAAACGATTATGCAAATTAGGCTAATTATAATTGGCTGTGTCAACCTACCTATAAGTCCCTAGTATATGGTAGGGCATGTAGGTTTAGGGACCCTAACATAGGTAGTGCACCCATATGTACACTGCTGTGGTGCCCAGGGTCATTTTAAAGGCAGGCCTGCCTTGCTGGCTGCTTTTAAGTTAAAGTAAACCCCAAATTTGACTTTGGAATTAAAAGTACTTCCAAAGTCCTAAGCTACTTTATTTTTACATATAAGTCACCCCTAAGGTGTGCCCTAGGTGCCCCCAGGGTGGAGCATACTGTAACTATAAGCAGGGACTTTATAAAAGATGTTTTATAAGCCCTGGTGAGGGAAAATAGCTAAATTAGTTTTTCTCATTGTACTGAATAGGCTAACATGAGGACACTTTATTTTAAAATAATGAAGTCCTATTTTCCATAGAAAGGAGCTAAATATCGCAAGTGTGGTATCAAATTAAAAGTTATAATAAATCCAACAACTTGTCACTGTTGAAATTAATATAACGTGCACCCAGAAAGTGAGTCAGAACTCTTCCTAAAAGTTACCAGTTCCTGCTCTATAGTGCCCTTCTCTGATTGGTCAGCCTCTGGCAGCCTGGCCAGGCTGCCTTCATGAGGTAAGAAGTGGCCTGGGTTCAACAAACGGAAGTACCTGTGGGAGGTGAACTGCATCAGCAAATGGTTACACAGGATGGGGGAGAGCAGCCAAACTGTACTGAAAAGGAGGGAAGGACATTTTGCCCAGCAAGTGGACCTCTCCTATTTCCTACAAAACCAGACAACCTGGTTCCCTCTGATTAAATTAAGAGAGGGCTGGAAAGGGTATGTTAAGGGAAACTTAGCAACACCAGTGGATGGGCTCAGCCAGACCTAACCTCTGAGATGGAATATTTGCCATCTTGGATTTTGGGAGAATGTTGCTCCCTGGGTTTGGTTTTTGCCACACTTCCCAGGAAGTTTTCACTCAAGAGGGTGATGGCATGCATGTGATCGGACAGAGCCCCCCCCCTTGCTTTTCACTCAGAGGATTAAGGATAAAACTGGCAGAGCTGCACCCCACCTCAGATCCCTACCAGGAACAAAGACAAGAAGAAGGACTGTCCTGCTGGACCCCTAACCTGCACCTGGACATTGCACTCTGAAGGACTGCACCAGCTGCACACTTGGGCTTCACCACAAAAATTACTTTGCCTGTCTTCACCTACTTCAAGACGGGACTCCCTGTTTGCTACAGGTAGAAAATAGCTGATGTGAGTCCTCTGCATCAAGCCCTAAAGAAACTGACCATCTGACCTGTGGTCTTTTTTGTATTTGAACCAGGTGCATTCTGAGAGTTAGAGTCCTAACCCTCAGGGAGGAACTCAGAGCTTTTGGAACCTTGGGTGAATAGTGGACTCTTAAAGGACCTTCAAAGACCTTCTTGAAGAAATCCAGATTGGAGAACCTTTGGAAAAAAGCTCCATAAGTGGCCTGACCAGACATCGTGAGTCAAGCTGGCTTCCATCGACTGCGACCCGGCCTAACTTGCAGGTTCGTACCACTGAAAAGCTTCAGAGCCACAGACGTCAGCTGAGTTGCTTTGTGACCACGAATGCGGTCGCAAACCAACTTGCAGTTAGCACCCACTTGAAGTGGGCGGTAACTCATTCGCAAAAGGGAAGGGGTCCCCATGGGACCCCTTCCCCTTTGTGAATACCGAAAAAATGTTTTGAATTCAGTGTTGAATTGGTGAGCAGTAAGTCCTACTTAAAATAACAGTGTTAATTGGTGAAGTGTCAATTTTCTTAATAATAACAGCCTGACTCAAAGTAATAAAAAAAATGTCTTAATAAGTATAGGAGACAAAGAAGGAGAAAACATTTAAGCATGAATATTAATAGAATATGTTTTAGCTAGAAAGGGTTTCCAGATTTGGATGAAAATCCCAACATTATCTTGCAATCTGTAAATCAGCTTTTCATATGATGCCATGTTATACATTTCAATAAGCCATTCATCATGTGTAGGACGTTGTGGTGTTCTCCAATGTCGTAATATACAAATTTTTGCTACAGTGTGTGCGATAGCCATCAATCGTCTTGTATGGTTTGTTAGATTTGGGAGATCAGTAACATCATGCAATATAACTAATTTTTCTGTTAAAGGAATGGGTACATGTATAGCTCTGTGTAGAGAGGAAGTTATGGAAGACCAGTATTCTGTCAAAACTGGACATCGAAATAAAATGTGTAGGATATCACAATCCTCATGAGGACACCTCCAACAGGTAGAATGGTGTAGTAAACCTGCTGCCTTGAGTTTTTGTGGTGACCAGTACCAATTATAATTTTTTTTGACAAGAGTAAATTTCATTCTTGCCTCTCTGATTCCTTGATCTATGTGCATAACAACATCCATCCATCCTCATTGGAATACGCTACATTAAGTAACCCTTGCCATTTGACGTGGAGTTGTGCTAATAATGGTGATGCATGTAGTTTAGGCACAATGAGATTATAAAATCTAGAGACCGCTACTTTCAATTTCCCCCAAGTTTTTAAGTATTGTAAGACTGGGGAATCCGCAGGTATCCACGGAAATGGTCCTAGTCTACTAAGTAGAGCTTGTTTCAATTGGAAGTATTTCCCCGTTTGAGAGCTAGGGAGTTGAAATTCTATCTGAAGCATTGTAAATGTTTTAAGCTCGCCTTTTAAAGTGAATAAATGATCCAGCATTAGAATACCTGCTCTCTCCCATGTATCCCAGGAAATTGTCTGTTTCCCTCTTCTAATATCAGTGTTATGCCATATGGGAGCCTTATTATGTAGCCTCAGATTGCTCTTTGAGTTTGTGGGCGTGTATCCAAATCTCAAGCATAGACTGAATGATAGGGTTAGAAGTTTGTAAAGCAGACACTTTATGAGAATAAAACATTTGCAGACCTGAAGATGCCTGTAAAGATTCCCTTTCAATAAGAACCCATAGCGGGGGGTCATCCTGTCTTGGCCAAAGATAAACCAATTGAGATGAATGGAGGTCTGTATAGTAATGTTCAATTCATGGTAAACTAAGGCCACCAGATCACCTGTGAACAATCAGTTTGGAGATTTTGAATCTAAGTCTCAGAGATCCCCAAATAAAGGTTTTAATACCTTTGTCAATGTCTTGCAACATCAATATTTTAACTGTCAAAGGTAACATACCTAAAACATAAGTGAAACGAGGCACTATAATCATTTTCATTGCCTGGACTCTACCCCAAAAGGACAGGTTAAGATGGGACAAGTTTTTATATTCTGACTTTGTTTTAGCAATGAGTGGATCCAAGTTATCTTGAATCATATGTTCTAAACCTGTGTTGATATAAATACCTAGATACTTCAGGCGATCCGCTTTCCATTGAAAATTGTAGCCTAAGATAGCTGCTTTTGTTGTACCCTGAGACGATGGGAGAGCTTCACTCTTATTCCAATTGACTTTGTAACCAGAAATGTTTGAGAAGCGAGAAATAGTAGACATGAGTGCCGAGAGTGAAGTAGGTAGATCCGTAAGTGTGAGTAATATGTCATCCGCGTATAGAAGTCGTTTTGAGATGCCTGCTGGTGTGGGAATGCCTGCTATTTGTGAACACTGTCTTGTTACTGCAGCTAGTGGTTCAGGTGCAAGAAGAAATAAGAGGGGCGATAAAGGACAACCCTGGCAAGTACCTCTTTGCACTGAAAAGGTTTTTGAAAGGA
This sequence comes from Pleurodeles waltl, assembly GCF_031143425.1. NCBI lineage: Eukaryota > Metazoa > Chordata > Amphibia > Caudata > Salamandridae > Pleurodeles > Pleurodeles waltl. The sequence goes on along the minus strand of NC_090446.1, from coordinate 598,409,565 downwards.
AACCCCCACAATTCACTTGTGCAGATGGTGTCTCGTATAACCATTTAACCTTGGAGATAAAATCATTACCTAATCCCAACCTATGCAATGTATGGAACATATAGCTCCATTCAATTCGGTCAAAGGCCTTCTCGGCATCTAAGGATAATGCTACTCTGTCTTCTCCAGTATCCTTGGAAAACCAAAGTATGTGAGCCAAAGTGCGGAGATGGCTACGAAAGTTTCTGCCTGGCATGAATCCAGAATTATGTATGAGTTTAGAGTTAACTGGTTTGAGTCTTTTGGCAAGAATGGTGGCTAATAGCTTTGAGTCTGCATTCAGAAGAGAAATCGGACGATAGTTACTGCAGTATAATGGATCTTTCTCAGGTTTGGGAAGGAAGTTATGATAGCTTTATTTGAGAGTGAGTAGAGACTACCAGTTTCCTCTGCTTCTTTATAAACCTCATAAAGGGCATCTATTGCTTCTGGTTTTACCCAGCGGTAACATTTCCCAGGAAAACCATCTTCTCCCGGTGCTTTATTGTATGGGAGACTGGAGATTGCTTGCGCAATTTCATCCTTTGTTATTTCGCCCGCCAGTGTGAGCCGATCCTGTTCATTGAGAAAGGAGAGTGTTATTTTATCAAAGAATTCCTGCTCTTTGAGGAGGTCATCATCAACTTCTGAACTATATAACTTGGTATAATAATTTGCAAACGTATTAGCTATTGCTTGAGTCTCGGTTATTAGTTTACCCGTAGGGTATATATAGCTGGAATAGCTGTCATAGCTTCTCGCTGTTTTAATCGTGCCGCTAGTAAACTGCCTGGTTTTTCTCCTTGTTCGTAATTGCGTGCCTTAAGTCTATATAGCATGTTTTCTGCTTCGGAAGTATATAGCGCATTAAGTTCCATCTTAGCTTTTTCCAATCTGCATCTGGAAGTTTCAGTTGGATTACTAACATGAGTATGTGTCAGTGTTTTGATATCATTTTCCAAAATGGCCTGTTGTTCTATTCTGCATTTATTTGTTATGGCAGAATCACTCATAATTTGCCCCTAATAGTGGTTTTTGTGGCTGCCCATAAGATTTGTGGAGAAAAAACTGAGCCTTTGTTCTCTTTCATATAAGTAGTGAAATGTGATTGTAATTGTGACTTTTCTGCTGGTAGTTTGTAGTGAGGTATGTTTAATCGCCATGGTTTCCCACAAGGGCCTTTCAGGCCCCAATCAAGCTGGAGACTGATAGGAGTGTGATCTGACAGTGCAATTTCTAAAATATCACAATCTAGTACTTGTGCTGTAATAGAATGTGAAATAAGGAAGTAATCTATTCTAGAATGAGAATCATGTACTGTCGAGTGATATGTAAACCCCTTATCTGATGGATGTAGTAAACGCCAGATATCAATCAAACCATGCTCTTCTCTGATGCTTCACAGTATGGCTCTATCTCTACCATGAGTTGTGTCCAGAGGACCTGTTCTGTCTAAGGTCACATCTGGAGCAAAATTCCAATCACCTCCTAAAACTATTCTGGAAATTTCCATTTCTGTTAGAATTCTATTTAGATGAAGGAAAAACAGGTCTTTAGTCCCAACAGGGGTATAAATGGAACCCAATCCTAATATATTATTGCCAACTTTAAGCTTGGCTAAAACAAATCTATCATCCTCATCTGACCACAACGGTAGTATTTGGGATTGCAGTGTCTTCCGTATTAGAATGGCTACACCACTTTTCCTAGTAGTAGTGTGGGATGTAGCATCTCCTGATATGTGAGAAGGGGATTTGCAGCTGTAAAGAATCTGTGCTACCCAATCTCTATTTAATGTTTCTAATTCTATATCAGATAGATGAGTTTCCTGGATGAGAGCAATGTCAGTATGTTTGGGGGCTAAGTAGGAAATACTTTTCTTCCTTTTAATGTAATTAGTAAAGCCATTGACATTGAGAGAGACAATTTGTATAGGACTTGTTGTCATGATGCTGACTGGAAATGATAAAGTATATTTGTACTGTGTGAAACTGGGTCAAAATAGTAAAAAAGGGAAAAGGAAGTGGATAAATAATATGGTACTGTGATAATGGGAACTTACTGGATTGAAAAAAAAAATATCTGGAGTATAGTAAACCTGAAACCAATATGTGGAACTATAATCATAAAATATGGTTAACACTAAACTCTAAATGGTGTAAGTACACCGTTGTAAGTGCTGGAATGTAAAAGAACACTGCAGATCAAAGAATATGTATCTTTCATCAGTGGGTCTAAACCTCAATTCGAAACCCAGACCCTGTAGGGGAGGAAAGGAAAACCACCCATGGTAAATAGATTACAAGAAAAACCACTCCATGGAGTTATGCAGTCTATCCAAGAGAAAATCTGCATATACAAATACAGTAGGAAATATACATGGGTATTGAACAAAAATATATGAGGGAAGGAAATGAATCATATCCATCAGAATGAATAACTGCAGTAAAACAGTAACAACATTATATTAATACATAGCATGTATAAATATACTCATCTAGCTGGAAGAAGTGATAGTGGAATGTTGAGCATCAGTTTCTTTATTAAAAGCCGTGGATGACTTTAGATGTGATCTCGATTTGTCTCTGGGATTTTCCTGTGTGAGTACCTCTACGCAGTGGACTGCTTTATCTCTGTCAAACTGTTTCTACCGGTACAATGGCTTTGTGGATCATTCTGTAATTGAAGCAGACTATTCATAGATGTTTTGTTCAGGGGTGGTGGTGTTGAGTCCATATGTTGGTCATTCAAACTATCCAGGAAGCATCCCAGATCCTCAGGCTCTGTGTAATCCCTTGATTTCCCATCCATTGTGATCCACATTGGGTCAGGTTCCAAAAGACCATGTCTGATATCCCATTTGCGAAGTCTTGGCCTAAGTTGCAGGAATGCTTTTCGTTTGCCCTTGGTTTCAGTGGAGACGTCTGCAGCAATAAATACTTTATGGCCTTCCAAGTCATGTGGACCATGTTTACGAGCAGCTGTTAATATTTAGCGGACCTGTTCATGACATAAGAGGCATGCTATAATCGGGCTAGGTCTAGATTCAAGAGTTGAATTTGAAGTTCTTGATCAAATTCTGTGAGCTCTCTGCAACTCACGTGGATGCTCAAAAGATAAGTTCAGTAGCTGCAATATTAACGTTAGTAGTAAGTTCTTCACATCACTATTGACTTCAATTTTTTCTGGAATTCCATGAAAACGAATGTTATTTCTTCGGGCCCTGTCTTCCAAATCTATAACTTTTTGTTTTAGTTGCCAGATATCCGGGCCCCAGTACTCCGCATTATCTAATTTCTCTTCCAAAAAAGTGGTTCTTTTATCTAAAATTTCCACTTTGGTATGAAAAGAGTTTAGATCCATCCGTATTGTCTTCATTTCTGTTGCAAGATCTGAAATTTTGACATCCATAGATCCCAATCTTAACCCCACAGCTGAGATCTCTTTTAAATTAAGGTCCATCGAAGCAATGTCTTGTGGGACAATAGTAGAAGTACCTGGAGGTACAGTGTTCCCTACTATTTATTCCATACTGTCACACTTTAATGTTAGAGAAGACAATAAATAAGTACAGCTTAGTAATCAAATATGGTATCCAATCGACTCACAAAGTAGGTAGATATTAACACTGTATATGGTGACAGACATCTGGGATTGTAAAATTATGGCCATGTGTTTTCAAGCGGGCGTCGCTGAAAAACAGTGCCTCAGAAATGTACAGATTTCGCCTGTCTACCCAAATTCACTTTACCCCCTCTGCTTATAGAAATTCTGGCGTTTACTTAATTTCGTAGTAGAGTCTTAATTGTCAAATTTAGAGAAATACCTCAGAAGTGAAACTTCATATGCTTCTCATACAGCAGCCTTTCAACATTCGAGGAAAGGAATTTCACATATCTCTTCAGAAACTGTCTGTATTTCCTGACAGAATGAGTAATTTTCACAAACTCTCTCAGTTGTAGTAATGGTGTACAACACTCAGTTGCCAAACTGTGTTTACACCACACACTTGTAGACAAGAAATTCATGTGCTTACATAATCACTTAATGGAATCTGAACAGTTAAGTGAAGATAAATATCTCAGAGTTGAGAGTTCTCATATGCTTCTCTTACAGCAGCTTTTTCACTTATCTCATCAGCAGCTGGCTGTGTTTCCTGACAGAATTAGTCTTTGCCACAGACTTCTAGAATTTTAAAAAATAATGGCTGAATGCTTTCAGACAGGTGTCCCTGAAAACCAGTGCATCTGAAATAGCTCACATGTTTTGCCTGCCTATCCAAATGGGCTTTACACCCTCTGCTGATAGGAATTTCAGCATTTACTTAATTGTATAGCAGACTCTAAACTGTCAAATGAAGAGAAATACCTCAGAAGTGAAAGTTCATATGTTTCCCCTACTGCAGCCTTTCAGCTTTCAAGAAAGGGAATTCCACTTATCTGTTAAGAAACTGTCTGTATTTCCTGACAGAATGAGTAACTTTCACAGACTCTCTGAGCTGCAGAAATGGTGTACAACACTCATTTTCTGAACTGCACGTAATGGAGTCTGAACAGTTAAATGAAGAGAAAATACCTCAAAGTTGAGAGTTGTCAGAGGCTTCCCTATACTGTGTGGAGAGTTCAACCAAAGGTTAACAGTCATTTAATTCTCCTGGGGCAGCCTCCCAGTTTAAAGATGAAGAAAGCCCCTTATCTCTTCAGCAGCTGACTCTGTTTCCTGTCAGAAAGTGTTGTTCTTTGCTCAGCTGAGTGGCCCTGTTCAGGTGATTTGTAGCCTGGCTTCAGGGCTTCAATTAAGAACTCCTTTTAACTGTCATCTCTCACTTCCGAAATAACTTCAGAGTTATGTCCCTCTTATCACATGTATATTTCCTTTCATTCTGGCTTCAAGGAGGCTTTTTGACAGCTTTTTGGGTAATCCTTCTCCCCTCCAGTCTCAGAGCTCTACCTTGAGGTGTCCATTTCAGAGGGCAGCCAGACTCTGCCCCATCAAGTACTCCTTTTTTAACCGTTCGAGAGTGCATGCATCTGCAGCCCTGCTCTTTATACGTCTGTTACTTTTCTCACATTTTCACTATACCTCTACTGTGTCACCAGCTATCTGTTTATAAAGGACCACAATTATAGATAGATAAAATACTAAAGACAAGGGAAAACTGTGTTTCATGTACTTTCTGTGTACTTGTAAATGTATTTATTTGTGTAGTATGTTTCTTCTCTCAATATTTGGGCTTCTAGTATCGGAGTGAATTTTAAGCCACCACACAGACAGTAATGTCCCGTCACTACTTCACTTCCACAAGTAGAAGCTTCTGCCATCCTGGATCCGACCAGCAATTCCTTGATCACTGGCAGCACGGTGAAGGGGACAGCAGGACGGAACCATTTCATCATGAATCTCGTCTTTCCCTGCTGTAAAAACGAAGGCCCCCTTATACAAGGATTCCCGCTTAAGGAATCATAAATTGCGGCACTAAATGGTTCACAGTTTGCGATTCCTTAAATAGATTGTGCAAAACAGATTTATTAGAAGTGTTCACAATTTACGCACCACCTTCTTATGAATCCACAAGTATTTTGAGAATTGACACAGCTATTAATATGTTGGTTCTCAAAATAACATTTTGTAATGGATCACAATTCGACCTTGCTCATTAATATGCATGATGTAGGTTGTACATTGAGACTCACTATGATTGGCTGCAATAACAAGCATGGAGGCTTTCTGGGGTCAGCAGACAACCAAGTCTATGATTGCTTTTCCATTAAGCAATATATTTTTTTTAATGCAGGCCGTTTTCATTAGAGAAAAATGGGTTGTGTTTAAAAAACAAATTAAACAAACCTTTTTTATGAGCAGGCAGTCGTCTCGCGGATCACTGCCTGCTCATAAAAATAATTTTGTGAACATTCACAAAGGACCTCTCCCATTTTGGAATGGCTTTCCACCTCCTTTGAAGAGGTGATAAAATATTAATGTTTTGAGACCGGATTTTGGTCACAAAATGTTAGTACATCCCTAATGGAATTCATATTTGGAAGGAATGCCCTTAATATGCTCCTTCCAAATACCGATTTGGTATCTATTCCTAAAACCAGTTACCAGTTTCATAATTTTCAATAACATATTACCAAATTGCTAATTGGGTTTGGTGGATTTAAAAATGCAATATTGCGGTCACAAAGAATCTGATGTTGTGAATTGGATTCTTATCGAATGTAAAATGGAAGGCCTAAATCTGAACTTGTGTTCTTGTCAGTAAAATTGGGCGTATCCATTTTCTTTCAATGATATGATTACAACATGTGACGAATACCACATGCACCTTATGCATACAAAATATAATTTAAACCTGCCCATCCATTGGCCACAAATAAAGAACGGTAAATTCAGGGAGAAGAGTTGTAGAAAGAAGTCAATGGTCTGTATGAAAACTTAGACCTCATTTCTTGTAAAGGTGCTTGTGTGGTGTGGAGGACAGTGCTCGGTTACATTTGCTAACAACTTTATTTATCTACGTATGTGCAGAGTAGAGAGGGATGGCATACCAGAGACAACACCGGTGTTTCTGTACCTGACAAGGAGGTGCGTTGGAGGTACTAGGGCCCTTTTCTCAAAGTCTGTGTGGAAGTTCAAGGGCTAGAAACCTACCATAGAAGTATTTTGTTCGAAGAGCCCAGCAAAACCTCCCAGGCTATGTCAAAATGCCACAAACTCAATGGCAGCAGAGTGAAAGGAGAGACAGGGCTAGTATTATTCTGCTAGCTGTGCAGTCATTCAGTCGTGTTTGAAGTTGCTGAGGCATGTTTTTAAAGTTGCAGCAATAGCTCCACTGTATTCGGGACGGCACAATGATGCAAATGACTAAAGGGCTAAGATGACTGCAGTTTGATGAAAATATTGTGAAGAATTTCTCAGAAGGAGCATGCTTAGAGGAGGTGATTATACTAGTACCATATACACCAAACAAGGTGTTTTCTCCTCTGCTTTGTTTTGGCACCAGTTTCACCTCTGTGTGCGTAGCTGTTTGTGTTTGCTCCTGGTTCACTATGGAAGGGCTTCCACTAGGACTGCGTTGATGAAGCATTGAGGCTCAAAGGAAGATTGTGTAACTTCCACTAAGACCATTAACGGTACCCCATACTAAGGGCAGTATACAACTTGTTCTGTGGCTTGCAAAATCTTTTGAAAGAAATAAAAATCTTAAAGGGGGCTTACCGCCCGCCCATTTCTTACCTTTATTTACTATTGGTTGGCTTCCATGTCACTGTCATTTTCTTGCTTCCTATTGGTCAGCGTCTCCTCCTCTCCTGTGACATCTTCCTGTACTTCGAGTCTTCGACTCTTTATCCCTGCCTTGGATCATGGACCAAGTACAGCTTCCTATGGCCGGTATCCTTCCACTGGCCGCAGAATCCAGCAGGTACTCCTTTTTAACTTTTTGGCATGTACCCTAGGAGAGAGCAGGTATCTGCAGTCCCTGACCTTCACCCCTTTCCTCCTCCTTCTCTCTCTGGTGTCAAAACTGCCTCCCCACTCTCCCTGCTTTCTGTAGTATCAAACCTCACTTACCTTCCCCTTTTTGCTGCTGTTTCAACCAAACACAGCCATCAGCCTCCTCCCGCTCTAAGATGTGTTTTCCAACATCCTCCCTCGTGCAGCTTGACCCTCCCCATCCCCTAGAGCTGCATTTTTACATGCTGCATAGGCTGCTGTACAGCCTGACTTGAAGGGGAAAAAAACACTATGACGTGGTCTATGATGGCTGCAACATAGTACTTCCTTTTTCTTCAAGCTGCTATGCAACATTTAAAAAAGCACTGACAAAGCCAATAGATTTTGCATAGGTGACACACTGACTTTGCCAATGCTTTCTATCTGTGGTCCCACTCCAATGTATATCAAGTCGTTTTTGGGACTACTCTCTCTTTTGTGGTTACTTTTCCTGCTTTTCACCCCACCCATATTCAAGACCTTTAATGTGTCTCTCTGTTTATGCATCCCTACAGAAAAAAACTTTCCCTACTCATGGTCCTGTTCCCCCCCCAAACAAGCTCCTCCACCCCAAACCTAGTTGCAGACCTTTTACATGTACTTTTTGGCAGCATGGTATTTGAAACATAAACACCTTCTGTCCCCCATTCTGGTATAGTCGTCGTGATAGGACACCAGGGTGACATGATTACGACATGATTATGACCAGAGGCCAGCTCTTCTACTTGGCTTTGTCAATGTTTTTAGACGTGTTGCACAGCAGCATTGGCTGCTGTGCAACATGGCTTATAGTAATTTAAAAAAGTGACATGATGTGGCCAGCATTGACAGCATCATAGTGCTTTTTTTTCTTAAAACCATGTTTCGCAGGGGCCCGGGCTGCTGTGCAGCAGGTACAAAAAAATTGAAAATGCCAGTGGATCCTGCATAGGCGAAACCTATTGACTTTGCCAATGCTTGTTAGCTCTGGATTGACACTGTAGTTGTCACTATACCACTTGTGAACACAATGGGAGTGCCACCATAAAAATGGGTGAAAGTAATGCTGAGACAAATGGCATTCACAATGATTACATAGAAAGAAACAAACACTGCCATAGCATTCCAAATCCTAAGGGGCATATATCATGAGCAGTAAGGTGTGGTGGTGTAGTTGAGTTACCATTTAAAACAAAATGCTACAGTGTGCCATAGAGCCTTTCTATTTTAACTCCCCACCTGCCACATACACCACACAAAAGGTGGCAGGAGGATAGCTTCTATTATGTCTAACCACTTGCACCCTGGGTAGCATTCTTACCCAGAGTTCTTTTGCCCACCATGCAACCTCAGCTTTGATCCATCATTCTGCAAATCAGTCTTGCCCTTTCCAATAAGAACAGACCAGTCTGAACTGCCAGGCCAGGGCCTCCCTGAACTGGAACACAGGCCATCCAAGTTTTGACCTGATTGGGACTCTTTTGTCAGGAGTTGCTCAGTTCCAGTGGCACCGTGAGCATGGGACCCACATCTGAACATACTGTTGGCCAATTAGGGTATCACATCAAATAGACAGAAGGTGACGGAAGGAAAGCTTGCATCAAGTCTAACCACTGGCAATCACTTATTGTAACATTTTAACCAACTGGTCTTTTGCCAACATGCCAATTCAGTTCTGACCCAGACATATGAAAATCAGTCTTGACCATGTCCAATAAGAACATTCCAGTCTAAACTACTAGGCCAGGTCTACCTGAACTGGAACACAAACAAACTTGGACAGGTTTTTCCCTGATTGGGGATCTCCAGTTGGCTGTAGCTTGGTTCTAGTGCCATAGTGAGCATGGGATCCATGTCCGGGCATATACTTGGCCACTTAGGACATCACATCATACACACAAAAGGTGATGGAAAGAAAGGTTGTATTAAGTATAACCACCGGCAATCGCTCGGGTAGCATTCAAACCCATTGTTCTTTTGCACACCATGACACTTCAGTTTGGACCCAGACATATGCAGGTCAGTCTTAACTCTGTCCAATAAGAACAAGCCAGATCCTCCCTGAACACAAACAGCCCATAAATGTTTTTTTTCCCATGACTGGGGTTTTCAGTCAGGTTGAGCTTAGCTCCAGTGCCACAGTGAACATGGCACCTGGTTCTGGGCATACGCTTGGCCACGTAGGTCATCACATCAAACACAAACAAGATGACTGGAGAAAATCTTCTATTAAGTCTAACCACTGTCAATCATTCGGGGTAGCATTACAACCTATTGTTTTTTTCTCCACCATGCCACCTCACCTCAGTTTAGACCGAACACTATACAAATAAGTCTTGACCCTGTCCAAAGGAACAGTCAAGTCATAACTGCCAGGCCAGGTCCTCCCTGAACTGGAACACAAGCAACCCAAGATTGGTTCAGCCCTGATTAGGGCTCTTCAATTGGGTGTAACTTAGATTTAGTGGCACTGTGAGCATGGGACCATCATTTCAGTACAGTCTTGGACACCTAGGGTGTCATATCAAACAAACAAAAGGTGACAACATGAAAGCATGCATAAGTTCTAGTCACTGGGAATCGCTTGGGAAAGTATTCCAACCCCTTGTTCTTTTGCCCACAGTGCCACCTCAGTTCAGATCCATCCATGTGCGACTTCTTACCCAGCCAATGCAAATCAGTCTTAACTCTCCCCAATGAGAACAGTCCAGCCCAAACTGTCAGGCCACGCCTGCTGCATGTAAATTGCCCATGTATTTAACACATGCACCCTTGCAAAGTATCAGGTCGGACACAAGCTTCAAGCAACTTGCATGGCAAATATCAGTGTCAGTAGCTGTGTGTTATCCCTTAGCAATCATCTCTCACTGAAGTGATTTAAAGGCCATGGAATGACAGTACAATGCAAAGACCACCTTTTCTGTGCACATCCCAACCATCCTTATACACCCATTTAGGCCAATAAATACATGACTGTGTGGGCATGGCTACATCGACTACTAGCACTCAATATGACATGCTTGAAAAAAAGGTGTGCCACAGGAACAGTACTTCGGAGACAAGGCCACAATCCAATCGACATGTACATCTTCTATTTCTCAAAAAATACATCAATCCATCCACAGGTAAGAACAAAAAGGCTACAGCACCAGCAAACAATGGACCTACATGTGCACCCCAGAAACCAGCAGCACCAACCTAGAGTCAACACAAAAAGGAGATCAGCAGGAAACATTAGCAGCACTAGGTAGTGTGACATTATCCAGCACCTCTGTTGAGGCCCATCTATGATTACTCCTTCCACATCCAAACCATCCACTGTTGCTACCACCATGCCATGTGGCACAATTCCAGAAGCCCAACTCATCGCCCAATTGTTCATGGACAGTACCACAACCTCCAAACTCTCCACCAGCATGGTCACTTCCAGAAGAGCCAACGGTTGAGTGGCATCTGTCGTTATGCCTGCCATTCTGACCTCAGCTGTAGACATCAGCTTTGGAAATGAGGTTGCAAATATTATACCTTGGGAAAAATAGCCATGTGGTGGTGTGGTACCTCAGATATTGCACAACGTAGGTACCCTCATCACAAGAGGTGGGGGCCTCATCCCACCTGAGTCAGGAAATTGTGGAAGGACACGGAGTCATTTCAAAGACACTGGGCTCTTTAGGAAAGCTACTTGAAAGCCAGGGGTAAGTATTGCATATGAGGCAAGTTGCAGGATGGATAAGTTCCCTCCCTTCCACTGCAGCATCCAGCAAACCTCATCCTCAACATAGACACCCGACAGAGAGTCAGGAAAAGTGTCTGATAAACCAGCCATAACACTTCCAGCCATATGCCTTTGCCTTTTCTCATATTTTACTTACGATTAGGAAAATTTCTCTTTTGCAATGTGATAGGCGGAACAAAAACACAGTTATACTCCTACAAGCCCTGGAGGCAGTTGTTCTGAATTCATAATAAACACAATTTCAGATGCATTCTTTTGTGATGGTCTCTTAATTTCGTAAAAGTGTAAAGTGCTTTTGGAGAACGAAAGTTTAGAAATAATGTATGATTGTATTATACAGAATCACAGTGGCATCCATATGCAGTTGCCCCTGTTGTTGTTTTTAGGGCTCATCTTCATCTCTGCTATCGCCCCACCCTCAGTGTCCTCAGGCATTGGTGTATGTCACTTGATGGCAATGTTGTGGATCATGGCACATACACTGATACGGCAAACCTTATCAGGTGTGTACTGTAGTGTGCTCCTTTACGGTGCAGACATCTAAACCTCAGGTTTAGGAGGCTAATGCAGACTCATTCGTATTCTGGTATGTCTGTGTGCTTGGTTAAATACTTCAGCATTCAAATTTTTGGGATGTCATTCTGGTGTTATAAGCTAAAGCATACCGACACATCCACCATCCCTTGCAGGGGAGAAACACAGTGTGATTATTACAAGTGGGGGGTAAGATAAGATACAGCGGGTAATTTTTGTTAGGTACTTACCATTAATCAGGTGCATTCATGGGCATGCATTACTATAGTTTGACCAATTTTGCTCTTCTGCTGGATTATGGCATCATAGGTCGATCCAGGAAGCCTGGTACAGCAGGTCAGAATATATAGGTCTGCATCACACGCCATTGCACATTAACAGTGAGCAGCATTTGGAGTTCAAGTAAGCGTGTTCTTGTGTGCGTGAGGCCTCCAGGGGTAAATAAATGCAATCAATAGACTCAAGGATATTAATAAATCTGTTGAATATTATAAGTTGGCCGCTCACACGCAGCAAAGCATCCATCGCCTGGTTAAGAATGTTTCTGAAGGTTGGCTGTTACAAGCCAAGCACTGATGCTACTGTTCACTGTATGGCGCCTGTTGCAAAGAATTCAAGCGCTGCTAGACTTTTTAGGAGCAGGGCAGCAGTGCAGATCCCAATATTGGGCTCCATTGTACACATGTCGATGCTAAGATGTTCTATAAGGCGTTCGTGTGAAGACTAGGGTCCTCAGAATCTTTGGCAAAGTGAGAAATGGGAAACCCAGACTTAGGCCCTCATTATGACTTAGACGGTCAGCTGACACCACGCCGGCGATCGTGGTAGTTCCACCACCAGGCTGCCGGTGAAGAACTCCATATTATGACCATGGCGGTGAGTCCCCCATACACAGCCAATGCACCGCCTGAATTGCCAGTGCGGTCCGGCCACCAACCACAGTGGTCGCCATCTTCGGCCTGTAGAGTTACCATTTACCGCCCACCATATTACGACTTAGCAGACCGCTAGGATTTCCGGGGCAGGACCACCGCCACGACAAGCCTGGTGGAAACGACCCATATAAAAGGAGACACTCACCTCCAGGGACACAGAGGGGTCAGCGGCCACCATGGAACCCGAACTGGAAGTCCTGCTGATGCTGTACCACGTGATGTGGGTCCAGGAGCAGCGACGCCGATGCAGATGACGACAGTGAGTACAGCCGCCTAGCACACAAGAAAGGGAGGGGAGAGTGACACACCCACACGCACAACACACACCATACATAGATACCACACACATGGAGAACAATCCGCTGAAAAGTGCAACAATAACATAAGCCAGAAGAAAAGAAAGCCAGGACAAATACCTGTGATTCACCCACTGTATTCCGGTGGGAATAGTGACCACAAAAAACGGAACTATGTACAAAGGGCCATTGGCAGGTCCAATTGTCCATGGCAACCCACAGGGCAACTAAATAGGCCCAAATTAACTCTTGACAGCACAAGTGACTCTACTGGGCAGGGGCATCAATCTGGAAGGCAGGCACCTCAGGGGTCGGGGCAGCGGGGTTTCATCTTGGAAGTGGGCTCTTTGGACTTTGGTTTGGGAGGGGGTGGGCTCTTGTTCCTCTGTATAGGGGGCGGGGGAGTGGGCCTGGAGTGGGGATGGGAGTGACTGTGCTGTGCTCCATAGTGGGAGGTCTTTTAGTAGGGGAGGGACATTTGCAACATCACGGGGACCATGAGAGGACTAAGAGCTGGAGGGACTGGGCTGGAGGAGCGGGACCTTACATTTCGGGACAACACAAGGTGGCACAAGAGCAGGGAAGAGCTCAAGGCGGGAAAGGGAACGTTTTTAAGATACAGTGGGGCAGAGTGTGGGAGTAGGTTTGGGAGTGGAGGTAGAGGGAGTTGTAGCAGGTGTAGGTGTGCTGGACTGGGTTGTAGGTGCATGTAAAGTGTGTGTGTGTGAGGTGGATGGCTGATAAATGTGTCTGAGTGGGAGCGTTTATGTGTTTTGGGAGGAGGGGGGCAGAGAGGGAGGGAGAGGACTAACAGGTAATGTGAATATATGTTAGGGTAGTGTCTGCAAATAAGGTGGGTGTGCTGCATGTGAATGCGATGGTGGTGGTGACTGCCCATGTGGTGAATGGGGTGCTAGTCTGTAGGTCTACTGTTGTGGTGACTGTGGGCAAGGCTGAAGAGGTGGCAGGATCTGGGACTAAGGGTGCATTGCTTGCAGGTGTGAGTGCTGATGTGGCTGTGAGGGAGGAGGTGGAGAGGGAGACAGTAGAGGCAGTTACTGTTGTTGTGTGGTTCTGTGTGTTGGCTGTGTGTATGCTTGTGGTGTGATCTGTGGTGTTTGTGCTTGTCTTTGCAAGTCCTCTCTGTTGTCTTGGGTGCATGATCGTCTGATTGTGTGCTTGAGATGGTTGTGGGGAGAGGGCTCTGGGACTGGGTACAGGTAGTTGGAGGGGGGACGGAAGAACTAGGGACACTGGCTGCCATCAAAGAGGAGGCCAGAGCCTGAAACGATCTCTGTAGGCAAGCCAAGCCACTGTGAATGCCCTACAGGTAGGCATTGCATTTGGTACATCTGGGATGTGAGCCCCTGGATGGCATTCATTATGGTTGACTGCCCTACAGAGATGGATCTCAGGAGGTTAATAGCCTCCTCAGTGAGGGCAGCAGGGATGAATGGGGCAGGAGCTGAGGTGCATGTGGCAAAGGAGATGCTCACCCTCCTGGGTGAGTGAGCACAGGCAACTGGGTGGGGGGCTACTGGGAAGGCGGTGCTGGAACAGGGGTGGCAGAAGATGACGATGCTGGGGTGATTCCCACAGGGGTCTGCCACCACCAGGGAGCTCCCATCGGAGGAGGAATTAGAGCCAGTTGTTCTAGCTCCTGTCTCCCCGTGGTGCTCCCCTTGCCCTCCAACCCACTGGTCCCCTCGGCGTCGGTGGACACTGCCTCCTGGGTCCCGTGGGCTGCAGCTCCCCCACTCGCCGGTGCCCCTGCTCCTTCATCAGATGATGCTAATGCACACAAGGACAGGAGAAGAAAAGGAGGGAGAGTGGGGGAGAAAGAAAGGGAGCACAGGGTAAATAACAGCAAGTAGAGCACATATTACAGAGACATCACTCTGACTCACTGGCAATTACACTGTGCAGTAACAACCACAATACCACACCATTGCCTGGGAACAACAGCTGAAATGAACTCTGAAGACACAACCATAGGCACACCTACTGAGACTCACTAATCCATGTCTGCCTGTTGACAAAGGCACAGCTACACTACTCTGACAAAATGACTGCACGACGTGCAATTGCCAGGTCACAACACCTAGGCAGTGGACATCAGAGCATCACTCCAACACTGGTGAGTCAGGATGTAGGCCCTTACTGAAGCTGGAGTGCCAGCAAATGACCAATACCAGTTGTACATATCACTCACCATAGCTATGCAGAACATAACAACATAACCTACAAGGGCATACTGAGGCAGACATTGACTATTACCTTGCCATCCAAAGACCACGCCAGGCATTAGGAAAGAAATGTACACAGTGTGTCCTCATCCCCTTGTGGCTGCTGTGCTGCCCTCAAGCGCCCATCCAACTCTGGGTTGTCACTCCCAGTATTCGGGCCATTAGGGGGGTCAGGGTCCGACGGGCACCCCTCCCTCGTTGGGTGGATGTCCCCAGCGGGCCGCCATGGTCTTCTGGGCCCAGCGCCAGAGGACCTCTTTCTGCAGTGGGTGCTCCGCCAGCTATGGACCCCCAGGGTCCACACGTCCCTGGCGATGGCACGCCATAACTTTTTCTTCTGATGGGCACTGACCTACATAGGAAACACAGACAGAAGGACACCATTAACTACACATTACATTCTGTTACAGCAATGGACTACATATTGCATTGATCCCACATTCATCTTACACTCCACTCGCACCTCTGTGTACATATTGCATACAGCAAACAACACTTCCTAAAGGACACACTACATGCACACACATACATCTACATACAGCCATGTCACATCCAAAATACCTAAGAGGTGCTCACCTGTTGATCTAGAGGCCCATAAAACTGTCCATACAAGGGTAGGACCCAATCCACAAGCTTCTCCAGTTCTTTGGATGTGAATGCTGGGGCCCCATCCCCTGTAGCAGAGGCCATTCTCAGCTGCAGACACAGGACACAGCAGCTCACGCAGTGGAGGTCTTGATAGGATGAAGTCAGGAAACAAGTGACATGGGCATCTGAAAATGGCGGTCACGTCCGTGCCGGTAATCACCGTCACCACTGGCGGTGATCATCATCGGCCCCTTTGCTCCATAGACTGCAATGTTAACCAATGAGGAGTTGCACGGCGGTTCAGTCAGCCCTCCACCATGACATCAAACGCTGGCGGATGAGGTCACTTGCACCTGCCCTCTGCATGCAAGGCAGGCGGGTGCCCTTTCCTGATGATTGTACTGATGGTAGTCAATTAAATATGCGTCGTAGGTACATATGGTATACACCAAGGCAATTCCAACATTCTAGATTTTAGGTTTGGTGGGAGACTCTGGCTTTTCAATGAGAGTCCATACCAGTGCACTTCTTGCAGAAGAGTAGTTGACAAAATATGTTAAATCTGATGGTACAAATCACATCTCACGACTTTGACTACATCTGTGAGGCAGTATGGCAAATTAATAAGAATGTTTGTTTTCAGAAGTCAGTTTGCATGTAGTGTACACCAGAGCATATTCCAATCATTGGTTGCCTGAAATGTATGAGACAGCTCTGTTTACTGTGATGTTGTGTGTCTATCCTTCCTGCTTTCACACACTTGTGATGTTTGGTTTGTTTAGATACCAACCACTACGGAGGAGGAGGAGGAATGCACCCGTGTACAGACCCCTAGTTGACTTGGCTACACTGGAGGAACGCAATATCATTTTCACCTATCGTCTGGACAGGGCAACAATCATTGAACTATGTGCATAATTGGAGCCATATCTCATTCCTGCTCTTTGTAGTCCTACTGCTATACCTCTTACAGTACAGGTGCTGTCAGTGCTCCACTTCTGGCCAGTGGATCCTTTCAGGTGACAGTGGGCTTGGCTGCAAGTATGTCACAGCCAATGTTTTTCAATAGTGCTGAGTGGAGTTTTGACTGCCTTGCTGAAACACATGAGCAGCTATATCTCATTCCCCCAAAGTGATGATTTGCCCACTGTGAAGGATGCTTTCTACACAATGGGACACATTCCACATGTCACTGGGGCCATTGACGGGACCCATATTGCTTTGGTCCCTCCCAGGGTAAATGAGCAGGTGTTCCAAAATAGGAAGAATACCATTCTATAAATGTGCAGATGGTGTGCCTTGCTGATCAGCATATTTCCCACATTACTGTCAAGTTTCCAGGATCTGTGCATGATGCGAACATAATGAGGAACAGCAGTGTCCCACAGATGATGGCACAACTACAGAGAGAGAGGGTCTGGCTCATTGGTGAGCGTGATGTTTCACACAATGTATGTCACTGTATGTCACCTGGAGTTGTCCTATGTGCTATTGTACACATGTAATGTGTGTTTCTCACTATTTCCAGTTGAGTCCGGCTACCCAAACCTATCTTGGCTGTTGACACCAGTGAGGAATCCGACGACAGGGGCAGAGATTTGAAAGAACATTTGGGCTACTGAATGCCATGATCAGGTGCCTCCATGTTTCTGTTGGATCCTTACTCTGCTCCCCTGGAAAGGTCTGCTAGATTGTGGTGGCCTGCTGCATGCTTCACAATTTGGCCCTCAGATGGCATGTGCCATTCCTGCAGGAGGAGGGGGGAGACAATGCACCAGTGGCAGCAGAGAACACTGAAGACAGTGATGAAGATGGGGAGGAGGAAGATGTGGGCAACAGGACACATCTGATACACCAGTACTTTCAATGACTCTCAGGTAAGGCTGTAGTTCTGTTCACACCACCATTTCAATAAAGAGCTGTGTGGCAGCTGTGATGTACCAAGCACAAATATGTGCATTCTGTACCCTGACACTGTTCCATCTGTAGTTAGTCATGCCAGTGGTATAATGATTGTGAAAAATCTTATTCGGCCTATGCAATGTATCAGCTGTTTTGCAGTTTCAAATACATGCCTACGTCAAACTGTATCCTCATTCCATACAGTACTTACCATTTGTTGCTGGGAATGTTGTGTGAGATACAAAGTGCTTACACAACCGCTCTGTGACTTCATTGTCCCTGACAGTTTAGCCTCGACTAGGTGTTCCAAAGGAGGTATTGGCATAGCTAAAACTGTGGCATCTTGTCTGAGGCCCTTACATACGTTGTTTCTCTTCACTTCTGGTGTTTGGAGTTAATTACAGTGCAAACGTTTGAGTTGATGTGACCAGATGAATGTAGGCTGTTATGGTATAGGGGCTCATGTTGCTTTACTTCCTTTGACTTCTCATTTGAATGTCACTAATGGTTTCCCTTTTTACAGATTACTGTGAACTCATGTAATGCCTACAGATTGCTTTCACAATTTGGTGGATGGTGACTTGTGGCACGCTCTTACACTGGTAATGTGTACCCCAAGCTAACTGTACATTGGATGGATTCACACTTTACATTACATTTGCACAAGATAATGAAGGTCAAGTCATTGCATATTGATGAAATGAAAGCACAAATCCTTCAGTTTTGTTTCAGCATGTTTATTAAAGTAACAAAAAGGAAGGCATAGTGCCATAGAGTGGGGTGATGGTGGATGAATTCCTCAGTGTAGTGGCACAGTTAGTTTGTAGCACAGGTCCAGTATCCATGGGGCCAAAGGAAAAAGGAGCAATGACAGTCCAAAGTAAACAAGGTGTCTCAGTGGCACACAAGGGAGACAGGTAGGAGAGGCTCACTTCCTGGCAGTGGTTTGGGTCTTGACTACTGTCTCTGGTGGATGTCTGGCTCACAGGGAACATTTGCGGGGTGGTTCTACTGCTGCAGAGGGAAGGGTGCTGGTGGTCTCTGAGTCCTGTGGCAGGTCCTCCTGTCCACTAGCTGCAGCAGATCAGTACACTGGCTAGTGGAAGGGGCCTGCTGGTGTGTTGTGTACTCATGCATGATGGTAGCCATATCACTGAGCATCCCTGCAAAGGAGGCCATGGTGGCATTGAAGGCCTGTAGCTGCTGCGTGACCTCTTGGTGGTATTACCCGTGCAGCCTGTGGCTCTTCTGCAAGATGGTAAGTACCTGGTCCATCCTGTCCTGGGATTTCTGGTATGCTCCCAGGACACGTGACAGTGCCTCCTGGGCAGTCGGTTGCCTGGGTTGGCCCACCCCTTGTCGCACAGATATCCTTCCACTGGCCCTGGTCCCCTGTGCCTGTGTCCCCTGAACTGTGTGCCCACTCCCACTGACACCAGGACCTTCTTCCTCTTGCCTGGGAGCTGTTGACTCGGGGCCCTGTACAGGTGGGCACACTTTTTATTGATGTGTCCTGGGGACCGAGGTTTGGAGACGTTGGGTGGCTGCTATGGTAGTGGAGTCGGATGTAGAGTGCTTTGGGGTGGACTGGGTGTTGCCTGTGGTGTCTGACTGACCAGTAGTACCAGATGGGCCAGGGAGAACTCCACATCCAGACATCCAGAGTTGCTGTCATCACTGGAGCCTTCTTCTGGTGGAGGACAGGGTTGACGTGGCACATACAGCCGGCTGATATTGACTGGGGTACCTGTGGACATTTACAATATTTGGTCATTTCATACTCAGATACATGTTCAGCATTTATGAGTTTCCCTATGGTATGGTGATGCATTATGGGATTGGCAGTGCTTAATGCTGACCATGCATTACTCGTGTGTGAATGAGGACCTTGGAGAGGTGTGTTTGAAGTGGGTAGGACATGCAGGAGAAAAGTGTTGAGGGTGGTTTTGGAGGTGGTTCTCAGTTTGGGATGGAGTGGGTTGAAGGGAGACAGGGTGAAGGGCGACATGCCATGCAGGTGTATGTGGTGGTGGAGAAGTAATGGTGACTTACCGGTGTCCAGCCCTCCAGTGATTCCAGTGAGGCCCTCGGGATGCAGGATAGCCAAGACGTTTTCCTCCCATGTTGCCAACGGTGTTCATTACGCCAATGTGGTGCCTGGATGCCATTGCATGCACCTTCCCCGTAGGTCGTTCTACCACTTTCTAATGTCATCCCTTGTGCGTGGATAGGTTCTCACGGAGTTCGTCTTGTCCACGATTCTCCTCCATAGCTCCATCTTCCTGGCAATGGATATCTGCTGGACCTGTGCAGTGAACAGCTGTGGCTCTACGCTAACGATTTTGTCTACCATGACCCGCAACTCCTCATCAGTGAAAGGCGGGTTCTTATGTGGGGACATGCCAATTGTGTAGTTGGTGCAGTGTGTGTGTTGTGCAGAGGGTGGAATGGTTGGTGGGGGGCAGGTTGTGTGAGTATGTGGTATGCTGTGAAGTAGTGGTTGAGTGAAGTTTTGTTGTGTGTGTTCAGTGTAGAGGTTTGATGTGTGGTGTGTGATGCGTGAAGGGTGTATAGATGGCTGTGGTTTGTGTGGGCTGGCAACGTGTAGCAGAATTTTCGAGTTTGCAAAGGACTGTGGGTTTTGTGAGGGTGTGGTATATAGTACTGTTGGTGGGTGTGTACAGTGTGCGTATGTGTGTCATATGTGTGTTATTTTTCAATATTGGCTTCTGTTGTTGTGGAATGACAAAATCGACTGCGGCGGTCCGCACCTCTAATGGGTAACCGCCGTTGAGTGACCGCTGTGGTGATTCGTGGGTTATGATTTGGAGAGTGGTTTGTTGTATGTGTGGCGGGGAGGGTGGTGGGACCGACTCTCTCCCGCCTACATTGGCTCTGGCGTGATTGTCATTTTGGCTGCTTTCTGGCGGTTTTGTGTTTGTGACACATGATATGGCGGGTGGATTGCCGCCTCCGCAGCAGTCTTTTGGTGGCTGACCACCAAAGACGTAATGAGGGCCTTAGTCTATCTAGTCTGGCTCGCATAGAGCATTGCTACATCCTTTGTGATTTTGTTGTGTGGTCTATGTGTCATCACTTTGTGCATGGCTTGCTGTAGCAGAAGAGGGATCTGGTTTAGCATGATATAGTGGTCTAGGATTATGGTGGACTACAGAGTCGTAGGTGCAGATGCAAACACAGCTCTGTAGTTGTGTTGGTTGGCCTCTGCACGGTCTTTTGAAGGTATAGGCTTGTGCACAGAAGTTTGGGATTTGGTAGCAGATATTGCTTGTCTCCCACAGTGTATATATTGTATTGTTGCGCAATCTTGTGTCACTCTAAGATGTTTTTCAGTTTTTTAGACTACATCTTTTATGCCTTACACCTTTGAAAATGTACTACCTACTTTTGACCGGAGATATCTTTGGGTCCTATTTTCCACTGGATTTCAGTGCCATATCATACTTCTGATTAGGTTTTATTTTTCGCATGCACTCCTTACCCCATACAATAAATACCATTTTGTATTTCCATATACAATGTTTATTGCATATAGTACCATAAGAACTGTTGTTTACTTCATGTGGTATTCCACTCATAATCAGACAGGACTTTAAAATATTTACTGGGATGTGCAGTAAATAGCACTACTGCCGACTGTAATTGACACCTCAGTATTGTACTGTATTGTACTGGAGCATTTCCTTAACACTTTTTGTCCTCTTTAGAGGTCCCTAGGCGCTTTCTGGTTGGTTGATCAAGTAGCTGCACTGTTTATTATTGGTGCCTGCAGAAAGGCATGGTAGACATGTTACCTAGGAGTACTCGATCTCAGAGTTATGACACTAGTTGCAGGCAGGGTAGCAGGATTTTACACATGAAGTGGTATGCAAAAGGGTGGTTTGGTGTGTATATGCAGGCAGCATATGATTTGAACTTAGAGTCCCAATTTTGGGAGCAGCCAAGTATTCACTGATATTCTGAAATTAGGTGACTGTCAATGAACGTCATTCTTTTTGGAAGAGTGTTCCAGAGCTTGCTTTCTGAACACAAATCGAGCTACCGCGTGGATAAGGCCATACTCGTGCGCTCCACAGAATGCCAGACACAAAAAGTAACTATCTGTCCAGGGACCGTATCTTCACAACTATGCTCTTATGCAAAATGTGCAAATGTAAAGAAAAGCTCCACCTTGAAGCGTGCCTGGCTGCTAACTCTCCTAGTAATCTCTCCCAAGCAGAGCAGCTCCTTCGTAGTGGCGGTGAGGCATCGCACCCCTGGCTTAGCCAGCAGATGAAAAACAAAACAATAGTTTGCTATTGTTTTAATTTTCAGCATTTTTCATTTGCTGGCTCAGCCAGCAGAGTGCACAGGGAGAGGCAGGGCTGTGCAAGGGAGGTAGGGGGTGGGAGGGGGAAGGAGGGGAGAGTGCACTAAGTGTGCGTGTGCGTTTGGCCGTCCGTCTGAAGCCAGCCAAACATGCATGCGCACTTAGTTTTCTCCAACCCGGCTGTATACACAGACCTCAGGCTTGTGTCTGAGCGGCAGTGACTGCCGCTCAGACCAATCCTAATGCTGCTTACATGCTATGTTTAGCATGTAAGCAGCACCAGGATTGCTGGGGAGGCCGTGCTGGTGTCTCATTGAATGCTGGGACACTACAAGAGGAGCGAGGCGGCAGGAGACAATGGCGAGGTAAGTGTTTTCTTTTTTTTAATGTTTCCTGTGTCATGCCCCTCCCCACCTTCCACCCCCTTGATATATGCGGCAGTCGCTGCTGCTCCCAACCCACGTCGCCTTCCTACCTCTTCACAAGAATGCAAATCGAGATGAATGACAAATGTACTATCAAGCTACGACACAGTGGCATAGCTTTCAATGGTGCAGCAGGTGCAGTGGCACCAGAACCTAAATGCCTGAGGAGCCAACTGAACCTTGATTATTGTAAAATAATAAGTGGCTGTGCCCAAAGCGCTGCTCAGACACCAAGGGATGGTGCTATAAAATGTCAAAGCACAAATAACGAGGGTGTGCAACTTCCTAGAACAGCACTGCTTAATCCTTTTCATCTGGCACATTCGAATCAATCATAGAGAGCTTTATGATTGATTCAAGCCCGGTGGGAGTTGACGTATCTGTGGTGAAATTTCATCGTCCTTTCTTTACACTGGAGTAACTGACTAGAGTTGAGTGTGCTAGATGAAAAGGATTAAGCTGATTTTCTATGAAGTTGATGTTGAAAGCAACGATTATTGTAATTTAATCCACTGTGATACATTGTCCTGAGGATGGTCTCATGGACGGTTTGAGCCTTGGGAGACCGAAACGTCGACCTTATACTCTCCATGACGCAATTCTTTGCATGAGCTGCTGGAGTCCCTTAGGAGTGATTTCTGATTGTTTGAAAGACTGCATATAGGATTCAAACCTGGAGAGTCAGGAGGGTTGGAGAGTCAGGAGGGTTGGTGCTCTTCTTCTGACCCTTGGATGTAAAGGGATTGTGGACTAAAGGGGTCACCAGTGCATTTGTATAAAACACAAAAAAATATTTTTGTTGCTTTACCATATTGATGGATATATTATTAGTGAATATATAAAAAAATAATCCCAGAACAAATTACACTCTGTTTGAAGATTTATTCATTTATGGAATTTGATCTATGATTAATTACAACATTACTAGTATTTAATGTTGTTGAAATATTTGTATGCAAATGATTCCTCCATGAACATTGTGTGCTTTACAAATTTCTAATAGTAGCATTTTCAGACGTACAATTTAGAATCCGACTTCACCAGAAGGTGTGATTTTAAATTGTAAATCCAGAGACACCAAACTCCACAGTTCTATCTCTTCCCATTTGGAAATTAAACTTAAAAGATGTTTAAGGCAATTTTAATGTTAACCTATGGGAGAGATAGGCCTGGCAGCAGTGAAAAACAAATTTAAGAGTTTTTCACTACCTGGACATGTGAAACTAAAAAGTAAATGGCCACCTTTTTCAATACACCTTGTCCTGCCCTTGAGGTTAACTGGGGCCTACATGTCAAGTGTAATAAAAAGGAAGGGTTGGGCCTGGCAAGTGGGTACCCTTGCCAGGTCGAAATGGCAGTTTAAAACTACACCTACGGGCACTGCAGTGGCAGCCCTGAGTCAAGTTTGAAAGACTACTTCAGTGGGTGGCACAAAAAGTGCTGCAGGCCCACCTGTAGCATTTAATTTACAGGTCCTGGGCACACACAGGGCCTCATTTACAAGGTCTTTGTACCAGCATTGTGTCATTCTTTTCACGCAATGGTGGCGCTGCAGTGCTTTACACTGGTCCACATTTACAAAATGATGTATTGGGCCCAATGCGCCAGTTCATAAAGCCTTGCATCACATTATACCTGCGCCAGGTATAATGTATGCAAGGTAGGAATTCCGTCAGGAAAAGCCACACAGAACCGACGCAGTGAAATTTACAAAATTTCACTGCGTTGTTCTGAGACTTCACTGCATCAGAATTTTAACACCTGCTCAGAGAAGGCCTTAAGCTGATGCAGGGCTTTTTTCCATGGAAGCCTTTCTTGCTGGAGTAGTGTAATTTTTTTTATGCTAGTCCAGCAATTCATCAGTTTAGCGCCACAGATGAGTCAGAATTTCTGACCCATCTGTGAAAACGTGCGCCATTGAACTCCGTATTGTTAATACAGCGCTTCCATGGCATTGTTAGGGGATCATAGGACAACGCAAGAAATCTGACACATAGGAGCTGATGCGTCAGATTCTTGTAAATGAGGCCCATAGTGCACTTTACTTTTGACTGACAAGTAAATTGAATATGCCAATTATGGATAAGCCAATGTTACCGTGTTTACAGTCCCGAGCACCTGAACTTTAGCACTGGTTAGCAGTGGTAAAGTGCACAGAATCCTCAAAGCCAGCAAAAATGTGGCTGAAAATCAGGAGGTAAGAGGGCAGAAAGTTATAGAAAACCACTCCAAGGATGCCAGGCCTAACTGAGATCATGGGTTGTGATGCCACTTCCTGTGATCCCATGTGAGATGACATGTGCTGTGATGTCCGGCACTGTTATGTCACACACTGTGATGACACTTGCATACTGCTTAACTTGGTTAGTCCCTCCACTCCTTTTTTTTGGGACTTGTACGCTGCGTGACACGCAGGCTTTGCCACTGCTGCAACAATGATCTAAGTTATCCTTAGAGCCTCACTTTCCACAGAAATACACGGCCCCTATCATGTTATACCAGTATTCCTTCCCCTGTGCACTTAGCAGCCATTGTTCCGCACCCCACACTGTTTTAAATACTTCTATTTTCAGTCACTGGAGAACCCACCCCTATATTCAGCCTTATATTTCAATTGCATGTCTATCATATTTTGAATATTTTGTACAAGACACTCTACACCACTTTACTCAAAACCAATGCACTCTATGCCAATCTACTCTGCACCAGTGTATTCTATGCCACTTCAATCTAGGCCACCCTATTCACTTTACGATACTCCACTCTATGATATCACACAACATGATACTCCACTCTATGACAGTCTACTCCATTAAACTCTACTCCACTCTATGCCATTCTATCACACTTCACTCCATTCTGCGAAGCTCTTCGCAACTTCCTCTAAGCTACTCCATGCCTCTTTTACTCCACTCTATTCTATGACATACTACTCCACTCAACTACTCTACGTCACACTACTCTGTGCCACTCCATGCCACTCCATGCCACTCTATACCACTCTGCTCTACAATAGCCTACTCTACTCTATGCCACTCCACTCTATGACACTCTATGACGCATTCTATGCAATTCCTCTCTACTACGCTACTTCACTATAATCCACTCCACTCTACAATAATCTACTCCACTCTATGCCACTCTGCTCCACTCTATGCAATTCCTCTCTACTACGCTACTTCACTATAATCCACTCCACTCTACAATAATCTACTCCACTCTATGCCACTCTGCTCCACTCTATGCAATTCCCTCTATGCAACTCCACATTACTTTACTCCACTCTAGGCAAGACCTATTGGCAAAACCAATGTATGTTTTTACTGTGTGAACAACAGGGTGAAGACCAAGGACCAAAGGAGTTCTTGCTAGATGTTTGAAATATGCATGTCACTGCACAAGGAAGGAGTGGGGCTAGTTCTACTAAGCACTGGCTTGATAGTGCCAACGAATTTTGCCAGTCGTTGGGCCTTTTATTGGCCATATGGGTGGCACAAAAAGTGCTGCAGGCCCACCTGTAGCATTTAATTTACAGGCCCTGGGCACACACAGGGCCTCATTTACAAGGTCTTTGTGCCAGCATTGTGTCATTCTTTTCACGCAATGGTGGCGCTGCAGTGCTTTACACTGGTCCACATTTACAAAATGATGCATTGGGCCCAATGCGCCAGTTCATAAAGCCTTGCATCACATTATACCTGCCCCAGGTATAATGTATGCAAGGTAGGAATTCCGTCAGGAAAAGCCACACAGAACCGACGCAGTGAAATTTACAAAATTTCACTGTGTTGTTCTGAGACTTCACTGCATCAGAATTTTAACACCTGCTCAGAGAAGGCCTTAAGCTGATGCAGGGCTTTTTTCCATGGAAGCCTTTCTTGCTGGAGTAGTGTAATTTTTTTTATGCTAGTCCAGCAATTCATCAGTTTAGCGCCACAGATGAGTCAGAATTTCTGACACATCTGTGAAAACGTGCGCCATTGAACTCCATATTGTGAATACAGCTCATCCATGGCATTGTTAGAGGATCATAGGACAACGCAAGAAATCTGACACATAGGAGCTGATGCGTCAGATTCTTGTAAATGAGGCCCATAGTGCACTTTACTTTTGACTTACAAGTAAATTGAATATGCCAATTATGGATAAGCCAATGTTACCGTGTTTACAGTCCCGAGCACCTGAACTTTAGCACTGGTTAGCAGTGGTAAAGTGCACAGAATCCTCAAAGCCAGCTAAAATGTGGCTGAAAATCAGGAGGTAAGAGGGCAGAAAGTTATAGAAAACTACTCCAAGGATGCCAGGCCTAACTGAGATCATGGGTTGTGATGCCACTTCCTGTGATGCCATGTGAGATGACATGTGCTGTGATGTCCGGCACTGTTATGTCACACACCGTGATGACACTTGCATACTGCTTAACTTGGTTAGTCCCTCCACTCCTTTTTTTTGGGACTTGTACGCTGCGTGACACGCAGGCTTTGCCACTGCTGCGACAATGATCTAAGTTATCCTTAGAGCCTCACTTTCCACAGAAATACACGGCCCC
Organism: Pleurodeles waltl; assembly: GCF_031143425.1. NCBI lineage: Eukaryota > Metazoa > Chordata > Amphibia > Caudata > Salamandridae > Pleurodeles > Pleurodeles waltl. Next base: position 598,382,530 of record NC_090446.1, on the reverse strand, counting down.
TATCATGTTATACCAGTATTCCTTCCCCTGTGCACTTAGCAGCCATTGTTCCGCACCCCACACTGTTTTAAATACTTCTATTTTCAGTCACTGGAGAACCCACCCCTATATTCAGCCTTATATTTCAATTGCATGTCTATCATATTTTGAATATTTTGTACAAGACACTCTACACCACTTTACTCAAAACCAATGCACTCTATGCCAATCTACTCTGCACCAGTGTATTCTATGCCACTTCAATCTAGGCCACCCTATTCACTTTACGATACTCCACTCTATGATATCACACAACATGATACTCCACTCTTTGACAGTCTACTCCATTAAACTCTACTCCACTCTATGCCATTCTATCACACTTCACTCCATTCTGCGAAGCTCTTCGCAACTTCCTCTAAGCTACTCCATGCCTCTTTTACTCCACTCTATTCTATGACATACTACTCCACTCAACTACTCTACGTCACACTACTCTGTGCCACTCCATGCCACTCCATGCCACTCTATACCACTCTGCTCTACAATAGCCTACTCTACTCTATGCCACTCCACTCTATGACACTCTATGACGCATTCTATGCAATTCCTCTCTACTACGCTACTTCACTATAATCCACTCCACTCTACAATAATCTACTCCACTCTATGCCACTCTGCTCCACTCTATGCAATTCCTCTCTACTACGCTACTTCACTATAATCCACTCCACTCTACAATAATCTACTCCACTCTATGCCACTCTGCTCCACTCTATGCAATTCCCTCTATGCAACTCCACATTACTTTACTCCACTCTAGGCAAGACCTATTGGCAAAACCAATGTATGTTTTTACTGTGTGAACAACAGGGTGAAGACCAAGGACCAAAGGAGTTCTTGCTAGATGTTTGAAATATGCATGTCACTGCACAAGGAAGGAGTGGGGCTAGTTCTACTAAGCACTGGCTTGATAGTGCCAACGAATTTTGCCAGTCGTTGGGCCTTTTATTGGCCATATGGGTGGCACAAAAAGTGCTGCAGGCCCACCTGTAGCATTTAATTTACAGGCCCTGGGCACACACAGGGCCTCATTTACAAGGTCTTTGTGCCAGCATTGTGTCATTCTTTTCACGCAATGGTGGCGCTGCAGTGCTTTACACTGGTCCACATTTACAAAATGATGCATTGGGCTCAATGCGCCAGTTCATAAAGCCTTGCATCACATTATACCTGCCCCAGGTATAATGTATGCAAGGTAGGAATTCCGTCAGGAAAAGCCACACAGAACCGACGCAGTGAAATTTACAAAATTTCACTGTGTTGTTCTGAGACTTCACTGCATCAGAATTTTAACACCTGCTCAGAGAAGGCCTTAAGCTGATGCAGGGCTTTTTTCCATGGAAGCCTTTCTTGCTGGAGTAGTGTAATTTTTTTTATGCTAGTCCAGCAATTCATCAGTTTAGCGCCACAGATGAGTCAGAATTTCTGACCCATCTGTGAAAACGTGCGCCATTGAACTCCGTATTGTTAATACAGCGCTTCCATGGCATTGTTAGGGGATCATAGGACAACGCAAGAAATCTGACACATAGGAGCTGATGCGTCAGATTCTTGTAAATGAGGCCCATAGTGCACTTTACTTTTGACTGACAAGTAAATTGAATATGCCAATTATGGATAAGCCAATGTTACCGTGTTTACAGTCCCGAGCACCTGAACTTTAGCACTGGTTAGCAGTGGTAAAGTGCACAGAATCCTCAAAGCCAGCAAAAATGTGGCTGAAAATCAGGAGGTAAGAGGGCAGAAAGTTATAGAAAACCACTCCAAGGATGCCAGGCCTAACTGAGATCATGGGTTGTGATGCCACTTCCTGTGATGCCATGTGAGATGACATGTGCTGTGATGTCCCGCACTGTTATGTCACACACTGTGATGACACTTGCATACTGCTTAACTTGGTTAGTCCCTTCACTCCTTTTTTTTGGGAGTTGTGCGCTGCGTGACACGCAGGCTTTGCCACTGCTGCGACAATGATCTAAGTTTTTCTTAGAGCCTCACTTTCCACAGAAATACACGGCCCCTATCATGTTATAACAGTATTTCTTCCCCTGTGCACTTAGCAGCCATTGTTCCGCACCCCACACTGTTTTAAATACTTCTATTTTCAGTCACTAGAGAACCCACCCCTATATTCAGCCTTATATTTCAATTGTATGTCTATCATATTTTGAATACTTTGTACAAGACACTCTACACCACTTTACTCAAAAACAATGCACTCTATGCCAGTCTACTCTGCACCAGTGTATTCTACGCCACTTCAATCTAGGCCACCCTATTCACTTTACGATATTCCACTCTATGACATCACATAACATGATACTCCACTCTATGACAGTCTACTCCATTAAACTCTACTCCACTCTATGCCATTCTATCACACTTCACTCCATTCTGCGACGCTCTTCGCAACTTCCTCTAAGCTACTCCATGCCTCTTTTACTCCACTCTATTCTATGACATACTACTCCACTCCACTACTCTACGTCACACTACTCTGTGCCACTACATGCCACTCTATGCCACTCTGCTCTACAATAGCCTACTCTACTCTATGTCACTCCACTCTATGACACTCTACTCCATTCTATGCAATTCCTCTCTACTACGCTACTTCACTATAATCCACTCCACTCTACAATAATCTACTCCACTCTATGCCACTCTGCTCCACTCTATGCAATTCCCTCTATGCCACTCCACATTACTTTACTCCACTCTAGGCAAGACCTATTGGCAAAGCCAATGTACGTTTTTACTGTGTGAACAACAGGGTGAAGACCAAGGACCAAAGGAGTTATTGCTAGATGTTTGAAATATGCAAGTCACTGCACAAGGAAGGAGTGGGGCTAGTTCTACTAAGCACTGGCTTGATAGTGCCAACGAATCTTGCCAGTCGTTGGACCTTTTATTGGCCATACGTGGGAAGTAGAATAGCCTTCCTCCAGAAGCTGATTGCCCTCTGACTCAGACTTGGCACCAACCATGCTTATATTTGATCTATTATTCTTTTAACAGGGATCCCTCTTCTGTTTCTAGAACGCTTGGCTTCATGCTAAGGCTGGGATCTATTAGGCAGGGTGGGCAGAACTTGCAGTTTCACTTTGAAGAGCTCCGAGGAGTTAAATAAAAACTCAGCGAGATTCTGCAGAGTTTTGCCAACGCATGGAAAATATGCATGCTGCCCTACTTGTGCTGCAATTTAGCACCATTAGTGTTAGCAGCTCTGAAAAATCAGTGCGAACTGCACATGAGGTGTGCAAGAGCCTGCGGTAATGTGAGCTGATTTTGCTGCTGCTCGAGTAGAAACTTTACTTGAGCAGCTGCAAATCTACTTGAGGGGCAGCCCTCTGACTGCGACTGCCTGCATTAGAAAATCGAGATGGTGACGCAATTGGCTGAATTTGGCCGGAACTCTGCATTACAAGAGTTCTGTGTGCGGGCGGAACTAAACATTCGACACACCCCTGCTATTAGGGTAAGTCTGTTATGTCTTTGGTATGATGCCCACAGTCCTGGTTGGTTCACTTGACTTTGAACCAACCCCTCCTTCACTCCCATTTATTGTTCTGATATTTGCATACAGAGTTTCTGTGCTCAGGGGCATTTTTTTGTCCATTAACTGGGGTGGGGTTTGTAGACTGTTTCACTGTTTTATTTTTTACATTCAGGATTTGAATTTAATCTGAGAGTATTCACGTGTGTGTGTGTGCGTGCACGTGTGTGCGTTTGCGTGCGTATATTTACGTGCCTTTATAATGTCAGGTCCAGCTGACAGTTTTCATTGACAGTGTGGTTGCTGTAGATACGAGAAGAAAACAGATACTCCTGTAGGCTGCTTTGTTACGTTTCTTGAAGGGGCCTTTGACCTGAGATATCCCAGGGTAATACTTATTACCTGTGGCCCTCCCAAAGCTGTTCATGATGGGGCCCCAGGCACCCTACTTAATGGACCAGAGTGGATGAGCCCAATAATTGTGTGAGTGAGAGACCGGCCTGAGAAGCCTATTCTACAATTTCGTGATTACAGATGAGAGGCAGGATCCATTTTAGTGTCACAGGGTAATGTCACAACGCTGACAAGAGCTGCGGACAGGTAGGGCATAGGTGACAAGACAGTGACGGAATGAGACAAGTTACAACCTCCACGGCAGCCCTCGGGAGATTCACCACGCTAGGAAGCCAGACTCGTTAAAGACAGTTATCCGCTTTCAGAGCTATCTGTCGTGTGTTCAGTACATAAGAACGTTAATGCACCGTATGCATGCATACAGGTCAAACATTATGTTAATGACAAGTCTGCAAGAGTAATCGGGAAATAATTCAGTGACAGCTGATTAAGTGTAAAAGGTCATTTATTAGGACAGGATTGCATAATTTACATAACCATTAACTTTTAAACATAACCGTAACTTTAATAAAGCCCTCCCATTAACATCTCCTGGCTCATCCTTCCCCTTCAAACCCTTATCTCGTTTCCATTCCCCTACGCGCTCCCCTTTTCCTTTCATGCCCCATTTGGTTCGCGCGTACCCCCACTCAGAGCCTTCACCTGCTTGTTTATTCCCTGGAAGGGTGGCCAAGCCCGCATCTGACTCACCACCCTCCCCCATCTACTGCCAACCAGCAGAAACCCATTTGGCGTTTTGCTGCCCCACCCCCCTTAAGGCCACGCTACTGCGACCAGTACTTCTCATTTCTCGTTTGCAATTCACAATTTCTCTCCCCACAGCTCTTCAAAAACACAGTCTCAGATCTGTCAAATAGTATGCATTTCCCACTGTGGACAGGTGAACACCATAGTCCCTGAAAAGTGCAACCTCCTGCTCTGTAATGTTCCCATATTTCAATATTTTGCTCCCTTGCGCACCGCAAAAAGCCCTCATGTCTCTGTTAAGTTTCCTACGAGCCCGCTTCATGGCTCCATGCTTCACTGCCCCTCTCCACACTCTACGTGGAACCAAATCTGTCCACCCCAAGCATGTACTATGCGTTTTTTTTTTTTTAAACTCCAAAAACCCTCTGCATGTATTGCAGTAGCATGAGACCTGATCGTTTCACAAGATCATTCTCTCCCAAATGTATGATTAACAAATCTGCACATCCCCCGCTCAATAAGTTAGCAGTGATGAAAGAAGCAGTTTACCCCACCGCATTCTGCTCTTTTCCCACCGTAGCACCTCGTGCCGTCTGCTGGATAGTCCCCAGGCCCGACCAAATATCTGTTCCTCCGCGGACTTTGCCGCCCCATGGACAATTGAATGGCCGGACCAGCCATGTAACCATCTTGCCCTGCGCTGGACCAAACTCGTCTCCTGCAATGGAAAAACAACTGTAACATGTGTTTTTTTTTTTTTTTTTTTTTTTATATAACAAACCTCTCCCCCTTTTACCAAAAAACCCCTTACAGCTGTTTCTCCCCACCTTTCAGGGTCTAACGTAATGCTTGCAAAACTTCGATCGCCCGTGGCCTATCGCCCTGATCTTAGCCCAGTCCCAACCCAAAAATGCGCCGCAGCCGTAGCTACCCCAATCCTAAACGGATGCGTACCAAAAAACCCAATGGCCTGGCGACCCACACGTCCCAAACGCCATCCTTAAACCTCATAAAAGCTGAAATCTATTAAGCTTGGACCCTGATCTGTGTACAACAAACCCCTGCTTCCTTGTTTGACATCCGTGAGGATTGAAAATTGCCCCATTCTGTGACTGGGCAAGGCAATACATTGCCCCCTTCCTCTAACTGTACCCACTTCCCTTTACCTAGCTGATTGGTTTCCGACCGTCTAAGTCATGACCCCCCAATCGATCGCCGTGCACACCAACTCCTTGTATCGCATCCCAAATGCTGCCCCCCCCCAAACAAATCTGACACTCCAAAAGCTCCAAAAAACATCCACCTATGCATGCGCGGAAAAGTGCTAGTTCGCATTCGTCTGCGCAACTTCCCGGCCGTACGCGTAAACCTCTTTTAGTGACAAATCCAAATCAACGGGTTTCCTGGCCGTTCTACCCTCTACCGCTCTGATTCTGCCCCAAAACATTCCACATTCTTCTCAACGTTCATTTCTTGCCTGGTCGTGATCAAAACAATTTCCCATACAAAGATACACCTGCCAGTTTACCCCTGATCTTGGCCGCTGATAAACTTCTTCGAATCATGCACAGCCCAAATTGCAACGCCTGATGCTCTAGCTGTTATTCACTCTGTCCCCAAAAATTTCCTGTAGCCACTCCAAAGCTGAAAAACCAACCATGCCAAACTAAAACATTGCTGAGTGGATTCCGCTAAGGACATCTCCACCAGTCCGTGATCATCATTCCCCCCATACCCAAATGTCTGCCGGGTCCGCTGTCTTGGGCCACGCCTCTGCGCCCATCTATCCTCCCAGAAAAACCCAAAAAACATGCGCACCAGCCATACTGTCTCTTCCTCAGAGAAACACTTGGATACCGTTGCATTGTTCCAGAAATGTTCCCCACTTTAACCTCTCCTCTGAGTCCCACTGACCCTCCTATTCTGTGGTGTGTCAAAAGCTGCGCCCAAACGAACAACCTAGCCGCCTGCAAAAACGTCCTCTCCCCCTAAATGCCCTACAAGCAAAGTTAAAGTGCCCCAACAGCTTCTGGGCTGTTCTCCAATCTATTTTTCATGCCTCCCGCACCGTGGCTGAGAAAAACCAGCATCTCCGTTACTTCCTGTGCCGGTAATCTGGCCGTCATTGTACTGGAGTCTAACTCAAATACCCAGCACGGTGATAAACGATGAGGGTCCTTCGGTCTTTCCGAGTGCCCCAGCACTCCCATCTGCTGTGCCATGTCCTGAATTTATTATATATATATATATATATTTTTTTTTTATATATAGCCGTCTGGCATTCCCCTGCATCTTTACTTCCTACAAAAAGGGGGCATCATTCAAAAATAGTGGGTCACCGCCTAAATGCCCACTGCTCTTAACAAAAACCCACCGCATGAAGGTGTTAAGGCTTCGAACCAGGCACATGAAATCGCACAAAAAACCCCTGGGCAGGACCCTGTCCGCGTGGCTCGCTCCTCCAAACTGCATCTCCACCAAATCAAAACTCCCTTGGATGTATCGGCAATAGCCTGCACGCTGATTGTATATCGTATTTTGCCAGTTCTGCCCCATGGCCACATGCCCTGACCAATTTTATAGCATCCTCCACAGATACATACACCACTCTGGTGTCTTCCGCTGCCATGAAATCGTTAACATATGTGCCCTCCAGCCATGAGAGGTGATGTTTCAAACTGAAATCACCCGGGCCTTCTTCGGCACGACTCCCCATGTAGATATCCTCCAATTCTGCCTTGGCCATTCATAAATTGGGCCCACAATTCTGCCCAATGCCCGTTCCTTGTCCAAATTTTTTCTTTACCACCTGTGGTGTTTCCTTTGCAGACCGCAATTGTCCGCCCAACGTCTCACCCGTGGGCCTTGGTAACTGACCCTACAATCTTCTTGCAAACCTTCTGTTAACTTAAAACAGCTGCCCTATACCGTGCATATACGCAGCCATGGGAAAATAAAGTCTAACCCGACTGGCGTAGGCCCCTTTGAGGCCGTAGCGCCCAGTGTCCCTCTGCCTTTAGCAGCCCTCCCTTGTTCAGAGGGACTGAAAAGTGAAAAAACATTGTGTGCCCAGGTGACGGTCCCCGCTCTTGAAGCAGTCATGGTTACCTCTGCAAAGATGTCTGGAGCAGAAACCCCTGTTGAAGTTCCAGCACGCTCCTGTCGTGTTAGGTGTTGTTCTTATGTCCCACAACCGCCCCCCTTGTGGCGGGACGTGCCTGAAAACGTCTTATATACTACTGGTAACCCACTGGCCGTATGTGTCGATGTTGCAGATTGTGATGAAATCATCCACTGCATCCCTAATTCTGGGTCTAGGGCCCCCCATGGCTTATCTGTACTAATGCTCACTCAAGCTCTGAACTCCTCGTCCAAAATCAGCCAGGCTAAACCCCCAAAATGCATCTGCACTTCCCTAATGATGCCCCTGTATTTAAATAGTGCTATAGCCCTGTCAAGGTATCTCTCGCCATAAATGCTTGCAAAGATTAAAAACGCTGATGTCCCATTGCCCATATCACTTGGCACCCTCGGCCTACAGGCCAACTCCCACTCCTCTTCCTTATGACCTTTCTTTGGCATGCGTGTCCCTATGTAACAGTTTAAAACGTCTACGTACTCGTGTCTCCATATTCTGTCCTTTGCTTCATCCGCTATGTGTGAGCCAATGGCATAGCCAGACCCATATAGGGTAGCCTTTTCTTTGTTCCCCCCTTTCCTACTCATCTTTGCCTGAATTCTCTCCTGCAGCCTTGTCCCCGCCTTCAGTTGTACCTCTGGCTTGCAGCTCTGTGCCATTTTCCCCTCGCTACTTATCTTTTCCTGTTAGTGTGTCAAATATCGAAAATTCCCTTACCCCAATGGACTTGTAATTGGAGTGTCGTCCCCTTTTGCACTGTCCCCCCCAAAACCGACCCCCTTTGCCCGTTACCTCTGCCATTCGTAGCCACCGGCCGCAAAAACCTTCCGGGCCCCTCGGCCCCATGCTTGTTCTTGCTTTCTTTCCTGTTGGCCACTAGTGTTGTCCCGCTCCTGCAAAAACGGAAAACAGAGAGAGGGGTTGCGCCGCTCCTGCGTCCCTTTCCCCTCCCCCTTGTGCCGTGCCCTCCGTTTCCTTGATCTCCCCCTCTTCCCATTCTTCCAGATCCTCTTCTCAGTCAAGTTCCAGCACACCCTCTTCGCACACATCCATCCGTTTTGTACCACTCCCACTCCTCATCATGTAGCTATTAGACATGTCATCGTGACCCACATGGCGTCCGCCATCTCTGTGTTGTCCCCGATCCTCCGGAGTAGAGAAGGCCGCCGGAGGCCCCTCTAGCGCTTCTGACCAACGCGCTGGGGCCGTCTTGCACCCCGTTGGTATGGCTTCCTTTCTGCCAACCTCTTACGTCGGCATTAACCTTCCGCAAGCCGCATGGCCGTATGCGCCACTGGCTCCCATCACGCTGCCTAAACCACTATCCTCCCCGACTTCTTGTCCCCTTCCGCTCAGGCCCCGTACCAAATGCGAAACGCCGCTTGTGCCACCTCTACGATGCGGCTGTTTGCCGCGGCGCTGAGGCGGAGTTCCTACCCGGCCTTGCCTGCCTGTACCCCCCTGCTGCGGGCCCAAAGGTGCGTTGAGAGAGCTGCAAGGCCCTGCCTAACTTGGTGCCTCCCCGGGTCCTGCGTAGAGCCTGGCACGGGGGGGTGTCCCGCTAGTGCGTTGGTTGTGCCTTGTGTAACAGCCACCTTGTGGCGAAACTTTTTTTTTTTTTTTTTTTTTTTTTTGGGGGGGGGAGGGGGTGGGGCCTGTATTGCCCCTTGCTCACCTAATTGGGCCTTAAGGGCCGGTGGCGAGGGCCCCACACTGTAATGAGGTGGGCTCCCCCACCTAGATAAATATAGCTGCCTGGCCTGAGTCTGTCGCGTAGCATTATCTTTATGTTTATATATCTTTCTATTTTTTTTTTTTTTTTTTTTATATTAGTAGGATTTATTTATTTTATTTTTATTTTATTTTTATTTTATTTTTATTTATTTTTATTTTTTTTTTATTTTTTTTGGGCCTCACGCGGTCGGGGCCAGTGTACTCTGCCACCACAGTAATAGCCTGTTGGCCCATAGGCAAAAAGGGGGCCTGCTGGCAGGGCCCCCAGGAGCCGCGGTGACTTAAAAACCCCCACCCACCCTCTCCCGCGGCCGCGACGCCGCAAGTGCGGCCGGCTGGCCAACAAGACCCGTGCCTTTGTTCCTGCTAAAACGAGGGGGAGGGGCGGCCGCTCGAACGGGAGCGCTGGCCGCCTCCCGTAGATATGGGGAAAGGAGGAGGGGGGGCGCGGGATGAAAACGCGCCCCCGACCTACTGCATAAAGGGAAAAGGGGGGGGGTACCCGTTTACCCCTTCCCTTTTACCTGCCACCCTACCTGCAACCCAGAAAAGAAAGGGGTCCCGCCGATACAAAAACCCCAGGGACCGGCCACTCCAAACTAATCCGCGCGATGGGAACGCGGAAAGAGGCCGGTCCCTCCACCCCCAACCCCTTTTATTCCCTCCCGTTAAACCCACCCCCACTTACCTTTTTCCCCAATCCCTGTCCTCTTCGCCGTCACTTCCTTCCCGAAAAGTCCCGCGGGAAGACTAGAGTGTTGCTCTGCTTCCCGCGGGCCCCTCCAAGGGGTTATTTACTAATGACGTGCCTGCACTGTCGCAAAGGGACGCACAGCATTGGTTTGATCTATATATATCTTTAAGCAGGCACGTGGAAAAACCGCGCAACCCATAGTAAATTTAGGATCTAAGGCCCGGATTTATATTTGTTTTGGCGCCGCATTAGCGTCATTTTGTGGCGCAAATTTACAACATGCAATTGTATTTTGTAAATTTGCGCCTCTTTGCGTCAATAATGACGCTAATGCGGCGCAAAAAAAAAGTATAAATCAGGGCCTACAATTTGTAAGTACCGACTAGCTGCAAACTGTGGTCTTTGTATGTGTTCTGTAAATCAGACGAACTTTATTGAGTTCCTGTGTTTCTTCACATGTGCTTGTCAAGAAACGGATCTACCTGAGCCTAGGTACTAATTTACATACGTATTCCATCACTATATTTGTTCACATAATAGATTAGGGGGCATATGTGAAATAGAATGTTGTGCACTCTTTGGCCTAAGTGGAGAACGTACCTATATGTACATCTATGCCATGAATGTGGAAGAAAATATCCTGTATTTTCTGGTTTAAACATAGAGAATATTGATCCACTTGTAAAACTACCAACTGTTTGGTAGGACGATATATTCTTTTCAAGGGGACAGAGGTAAAACACAGTGGTAGTATTTCCCTAGTTTGTCACATTTCAAGTCACGTGCCTACCAAACTCAGATCGCAGATGCTCACCACTGGAACGAAGTGAGGGTCCCGTCTCCGTTTATAACATAGAACACATTATCCTTGTGTAGTGATCTAAGAGGAAAATAGCTCTGGGAATGTTTGTTGTGTTTCCCTTTAGAAGAGAAGGCCAGTGGGAAAAGTGTAATGTAGTTTCTTTAAAACCATATGGTCATATAGGGCCTCTTGACTCAAGGTATTTTTATACCTGCGTGGTACCAGCTTTAGAGGATTCTTAGGGTCACCATTCCATACTTTGCAGGAGGCCCTTATTGGGTACCCGTGCGGCCCTTTGTGTAATATGGATCGAGCTGTTGCACATATTGTGTGGTGCTTTCCCTCATCTCCCTGGGGGTGTAGACCAGTGGAAACCAGGGAACCTTTGCACCAGCTCCAAGGTACAGATGTGGACGCAGGAGCAAAAAAGCTGTCACGAGGCGCATGTATGGGGTGGTTACAAACGGTTGCCCCAAGAGGCTGTTGTTGAGGGGAGACACAGTAAAGCCAGGGGTCCCACGACACATCTTAATGCAGGTGGATGCAGTTACACATTGCAACCACCTGCAAGGGAATCCCTGCTCCACTTTCAAAACAGAGCTAGGATGCCTCTGCAGGGAAAGACACATTTTTTTCTTCAACAGCTGGTCCGCTTTTCAGTAACAGGCTGTTCTCATTGTAGGCATGAATTTATCCAACAATGTGAAAGTGCATTTTTTTAGGTCAAAGCCTACCAGACAGAACAGTTGTCTGATTTACTAGACATTTACTGGGGACCTTCTGAAAGCTTCCTTGAGAATGTATTCCACCCATTGAGTACCACTGGCTTTGTGGTTTGTAACTCAAATTTCCTTGCATTCTATTTGCTGGCTTTATTTGTTTTAATCTGTCCATCTTGAGTTAGTCCCTCCTGTGAAGCATAGCCTGTTTACTGTATTCTTCCACAAGTATCCCCTTTCTGGGAACAGGCCTTTCAATTTGTGCTTATCTTTTCGCATTTGCTGTGCTTTCAAAGACAGTAGTCAGATGTCAGGCTTTGTAAATTAACTGTGCAGATATTTCAGAATATATCAGAATTGGGAAAGCACAAATGAAACCCATTTTGTGTAGTAATTCTGACGTGTGGTAGAAACACATATTTTAATACGATCAAAACAAATCAACACACTAGGTTATGCCGTTTCCACACATTATCTTTTGTGCGCTGTATAATTGTAGCCATAGTTCCCGCTAACATGTGCAGGTACGCGCTTGCACACAGCCGTCTTCCAGTGCGTACACACACATTCGCAAAGTGGGCACATTAGCAACAGACCATTCCGCAACCACATGCTTAAACACATGATGATGAATGGGGGTAAACTTGTCACTTTCTTAGCAAAGTGCAAGGAGCAATGCTGCTTTGGCAAGGCCAGATAGAAGAGCAGCCATTCTGCCACTGGCACCTTAGATACCCTGCAGATTACTGAGCTCGCAGCTTCTACAGCTGCTCCTCGCTTTGTTAGGATCAGGGGACAGCAAGGATTTGTAGAGACGGTGTGGCGTAATGCAGTGCTTCCAACTTTAGAATAGAGGAGCCGAGATTGTGTCCAGATTCGTCTCAATTTTATTTTTTGTGCTCACCCCCCAGAAAAGATCCTGAAATGCTTTTATAATAATTATTGATTTGTTTGTAATTATTCAGCAATTGGTTCAGGTAGTCTGTATTTAACCTGATGACTCCAGGTGAGGGGCTGCGATCACCCTGTAATTTGAGAGCACCCAGAACAGTAAACCCAGGGGCGGCTAGTCCTGTTTGAAAGACATCATTTAAATAGCTAATCCAAAATGCACTCTGCAGGGAAAACTTTCCCTCCTCTCTCAGTAAGACTGAGAGGGGAGAGAGGCAGTGTTAATCTCCCAGGGACAATGGTGCCAAGCTGTGCATTTTCACCGTAATGTGACTCTGGGCAAATCACTTGGGGCCTGATTTAGAGTTTGGCGCATGGGTTACTCTGTCACAAACGTGACAGAGATCCTGTTCTCTCTATTATGATTCCAATATATCCTACAGAAATGGTAATATGGCAGACTGGATACGGAGTAACCTATCCGCCAAACTCTAAATCAGGCTCTTAGGCCCATATTTATACTCTTTTAGCGCCGCATTTGCGTCGTTTTTTGACGCAAAATCGGTGCAAACTTCCAAAATACAATTGTATTTTGGAAGTTTGCGCTGCTTTTGTGTCAATAAATGACGCAAATGCGGCGATAAAAAAGTATAAATATGGGCCTTAATCTCCACATATCTTTAAAAAAAATTAATGTGTCTTTGTGCAAAGCAACTGGTGCTCATGTAAAGTGCTCTCAGTTTGCACAATATAAAACTGAAAAAACCTAGTAGCAGCTTTTGGGGACACAATAAACGAATGAATGTATTGTACACAATATGAATTGCGGTGGAATTGGCCTGCATTTCACCCCCAGCACACATAGCTTCCCATGTTATGTGATTAACTGTTTCTCTGTTCACGTTTAAAATCACTTGCTTTTAATACTTTCCAAATATTCTGATGTATAAAAGGGAAACACGTCTGCATGTTTAAGGAATACACTTTCATGAATATTGAATGCAACCTTATCATATTCTAACATGATGTTTGTTGAATGTTTTACATTCCAAATATGTTTAAGGCTCAGCTGGTAAGAATAAGAGTGCCACTCTTTCCAATTCATACTGTTTACATTTGGTGTTGTTAGAACCTGGGGAGTTAGGGGAACAAACGTCTCTGTTCGGCTTTTATACTTTGGGCTCTGATCTTAGAAAAACATGCATTTTTTGTCAATTCGTCATGAACCCACTACAAAGACCTCATTGGTGTGCAAACCAATGAATTGGTGCTCAAGGCGTGATAAATAAAGAAGGTTCAGTCACGAGTAACTGAGTCATGGAAATCAGTCTGGCTGTCAACTTATATCTTTATTTTTTTTAAACTCTGCAGCAAAGAATTTGGCAACAAGGGCAAACGTGACAGTAAATCTGTTCTGGCTTAACTGGTCACAACAGTTGCATTTTAAAGTATCTTCCTGGGTTAAAACACATTCTGCAGAGATATTTGTGTGCCCAGGAAATCTCAGAGGATAGTGGTAATGGTAGGATAACTCTGGTGGGTAATGCAGTTGCTGGAGAGATCTGTTTTTTGTCTAGTTACAGTTTTAACGCATGATGCTGCATGGAGGGATGATACATCTTCAAATCACACTGGGTAACATGCAAATCACAATTCGTATTCGTTTTGTGGGTAGGTAAGTGTTTTTCTTTTCTTTTTGACACATATCCTTTATTTCCTGCGGTTCATAAATTGCAACCCTTCTAATATAGCACAGTGAGCTATGATCCAGCATCAACAAGCCACATGCAAGCTGCAAGACATAGGTTTGGAGCCTTGTTGTTTTCTTTCTCAATTTGTCTTATAAGGCTGCTAAAAAAGGTTCTATTGCTTAGTAATAAAGTATTATAAATGCAGACAGAACCCCAGCACTGTTACATTTTAAATCCAGACTTCTTAACAGCAAAAAAAACATGTTTATTTAGGCCATAGCATTTTGAAACATTAGTAAAACACCCAATTACATAAAAATCCACTGTACACAATTAAACACTACATTATAAATATAATAAAACATATCCTAACTTTAAAAAAACACCCTACTATATAAGGTAACTCTTCTTCCTCAATCTAGTAAATAACCCACAATCTCAACAATGTCTCCACAGTGATTAAAAAGCGACCCAGCGCACATGTCACATCTGAAAATCTCATGTCCATTAAAAGGTCGATCGCTTGTCCTCTTTCTCTAATACCATATTTAAAATAAATAGGTTTTAAGTACTTTTTCCGTTGGGGTCAGAACCACGAACAATCAATCAGGATATGGACTGAATTAATTTTCCCATTAAGACCACATTGACAAATTGTCTGTTCATTTTGCAGACCTTCCTGGTTGCCTGACATAAAGACTAAATTTATTCCACAGAAAAACCTTAATATAATGTGACGCATCTTAATGTTTGGAATCTTTTCCAAATAGGGGAAGATTCCATCATTCCCCCACGAATTTAACAAATGAGAAACTGATCTTTTATTACTCACATACAAGAGATCGTCAGCCCTGGAGGCCTGTTTTCAAGGGCTTTTAAACTCTGCTTTACTCTCATCCATCTCATCGATCCCCCTTGTTACCTGTCTACTTAGTAACTGGGCGCAGGCCAGAATTCTTCCTCTAACCCCGTGCCCAAGTTAATTCACTTTGCAGTATCTCCTTTTAAATTCAGACTTCTTGTTTCTCCCAGCTTTGGATTCTTAACAAATTGCTACCTTTTTACAGTCCATCCATATAACTTATCTACAAATTGTAAGCAAAGTCAAAAAGCCTGCCTCAAATGTTTCTTTTAAGTACTTGACTATTAAAGTGATAAGGTGTGTGTCTTTGTTTCCTCTCCTTTGCTTTGGCGTATAGCTATTAGGCTCCAGGCTCATTCTTGAATAAAAGTAGGGCTAATGGCCCTTTAAATTAGGTCCTTGTTTTGGGCAGGCTTAAGTTGTAAATAAGAAAGCCCCTTCACCGTCTGCATATTCCTGTTCGGAACGAGAAAGTAGACACCCTGTAGGTGCTGCTCAATGTGCCCCAGTGTCAGAAAATTACACTGGGGAAAATGTCAGCATATTTCACTTGGGTCAACATCGATCTGAGTTCGAGCTCAATAATAGCTGCCTCCTTTTTCTGACTGCTTGCATCAACCCTGCTGTTCAGTAACATCTTATAACGGTACAACCTTCTGTGTCCTGTCCTTTTCTAGCCTAAGTTGTAGGTGCTACAGGAGTAAACAATTAATGTCAAAAGAATGTGTATCTACGTTGCAAAACTGTCTCAAAACCCTATTAAATAGAGCTATATGAGTGTAATGCAACTGTTTTTGCTCTCATTGTAAACATAATTTTGGAGTGGTAATTGCCACAGATTTATAATGCCGGGCGCAGTACTAGCATGAATGATCAGTTGCTTGGTGCACATAGCCTTGGTTGCAGCATACAGAGCTCTTGCTCCGCCGCACGCAGAGGAAAAAAATTAGAGGGAACATTGGTTGTATCAGTAAAACTGTATGTCTGTGCAAATGTAATGGTCATTTCAATTGCAAATAAGTTGTCTGTAAGGGCAGTGTGCTACCACACCATTCATATTCCGTACCACACCAGTCCACTCTGTACAACTGAACAACACCCTTCTTCACTCTACTCCCCTCTACACCACTCTACTCCACTCTACTCTATTCAGCTCCACTCTACTCCACCCTACATCACTCTACACCCCTCCACTTTATGCCACTCCATTATACAACACACCATTCCTCTCTAAAACACACTACTCCACTCTATGACACTCCTCTCTATGACACTCCACTCCGCGTTACTCCACTCCTCACCCCTCCTCCCTACTGAGCTCCACTCCATGACACTCCACTCTACTCTACTCCACTCTTCTCTATGACAGTCCACTCCACCCTGAGCCCTCCTACTCTATGCCCCCCCAACTTTACAACACTCTAAGACATGCCACTCTATGACATGCCACTCTACCACATGCCGCTCTCATCTACTCCCCTCTACTCTATGCCCCTCCACTCTACCACATGACACTCCACAAAATGACACTTCACTCTATGCTACCCTTTTCTAGGATTAACCACTCAAGTCTACTCTAGTCCACCCCACTGCACTTCACTCTACGACACGCCACTCTGCTCTACTTTACAACATGCCCCTCCATTCTTTGCCCTCTCACTCTATGACACTCGACACACCACTCCACACTACAACACGCCATTCTACTCTATGACACTCCACTGCATGCCACTTTGCTCTACAGGACTCTAGGACATGCCACTGTATTCTATGATGCATAAATTCACTCTCTGCCCCTCCACTCTCCGATTCTCCACTCTCCCCATCTTCACTCTCCATGGCAACACTGTATGCCACAACATTCTATGCCACCTAACTCCACAACACAACACTCTACGGCACTCTACACCGATCTCCAACTTCTAAACCACTCTACAACTCTCCACTCTATGACACTTTACTCCACTCTACGTTATGCCACTCCACTCTACTCTGTCATTGTTGGACTCTCGCTCCTAAGTGAGACTGCTGGTTTAGGGATGACAGCACTTTTGTGTGTAGGCGACTAAGCCACACCTACAACAAGCCACAACTGTTGGCCCCACCCTCTCAACTCACAAGCAGTATCTCACCTAAACCCAAACAGTAAAAGGTGATTTCTGACAGCCTTACGCATGAAATCTAGATTGCGCCATCTCAGGGGAGTCGTGGTGGAATGGAAGTTACCCTTTTCTCTCGCTAGCAATAAGTCTCAGTCACACACAAGCAATGAAGGAGATGCAGGAGAGTTTTCTATACGTTTATTGAAAAGACTGCAATCTACGATAAAATCCATGAGTTGCAATGATTAGGATAACAATCACTAAAAGAAGCATAATTGTGAAGATGAGAGTCATGAATACAAAGACCCCCACCATCTTAAAATAGACATGAGATGTAAAATCCTTAGCAGAGAGAACCTAATCCCTAACCTAATGAGAGCTAAGTATGATAAACCTAATCTGCCAGTACCATGTCCATGGGAAGTTCCCCCCAACCCTTTTTACCTTGGAATGAGGTCTTTCGGTCAGACTGCTTGGTGACACAAAGGCTGAGTTCTGCAGCGAGGTGACGTGCAGCATAGATGGTGTAGATGGCATCTGGAAGGAATCCCTCTGATAACCTTTTCTGTGTGAGATGTATTTATACAGATCATGTAGTACCCCTGACACAGGTCTGTTCCCACACAATTGATAAGGAGGCAGACTTGTGGTGACAATTATGTATGCAATCCCCAACAAGTGTACATTATGTTCCTGTCAGACGTGAGTGAGAAACATGATGTGAACACCTACGTACATCACTTGATTATGATGCTCATAGTGGTGCCTTCACAGAGTGGCACTGATAATGGAAATTAAAACATTTTATAACTTTTAACAATAGTAGCCATCTTAATAGAAATAATAAAATAAATGGGCTAAAACAGAGCAAGCTAAGTAGGTTAAAAGTCATTAGGTAACCGGGGCACAGGCCTGCAAGCCAAAGGGCTAAGCTTCCTACTTCCCAATAAAAACACAATGTATTCACCACAACTCCACTCCAATCTATGGCACTCTACTCTAGGAAATTCCCCTCTATGACACTCCATTACACTTTACTTCACTCTATGACCCTTCAATTTATACCACTCCAGTCTGTGCCCCTCCACTCTATGCCACTCCCCTCTACATCACTCCACTCTTCGTTAGTCTACTCCATGACACTCTATGCCCCTCCTCTCTACAATATTCAACCCCACTCTATGCGACTCCAGTCTTCAACACTTTACTCCACTTTATGCCACTTTACAACACTCTATTCCACTCTATGCTATGGCACTGTATGACACTACTCCACAACATGACACTCAACTCTACAACACTCTACGCTACAACACTCCACCTTATGCCACTCCAATCTACAGACCTCTACTCCACTCTATGCTACTCAACTCTATAACAATTGGCTCCACTTTACAACAATATACTCCTATACTCCACTCTACAACACTCTACGATGCTCTATTTCGCTCTTCTTCACTGTATGCCACTCCACTCTTCGACACTATACTCCACTGTACGCCACTCCACTATACAACACTCAGCTCTTCTCTATGCCCCTCCACTCTACGCCCTTCCACTCCATGACCTTTAATGCTACTCCACTTTACGCCACTCCACGGCACTCTATGAGACTCCACTTCGATTGCCACTAGGTAGTTATAGTTAGGACCATGTTTCCATAGAAAAAACATTTTTTGACTTGCCTATATCTTTGGCACCCTTTGACGAATCTTCATGAAATTTTCCCCAAAAAAGTGCCTTGGTGATTCTTGTTGCATTTGAAAAGTTTAGAGTGATCAATCAAGTGGGGTCCGAGAAAAAGGGCGGGTGAAAAAAGTTGTGTTTCCAATGTTAATTCCCATAGGACATTTGAACAAGGCTACAGCCCGAACCACTGGATGGAATTACACCAAATTTTGCAGAAAGCTAGGTTTCGGTATGCAGATTACAATTTCGCATATTTGGAGTAAATCTGTCCAGTAGTGTTGAAGATATTAAAGGGTAAAAAATGTGTATATCTCTGGGTGCGACGACTTTGCGAATAATGAGGAGCTCATGCAGGAAAATGCACAGGTCGGATTGGCTGCCAACACTTCAAACCAGGAAGTGTTGGCAGCTATCTTGGGACTCGGCTTCAGCCAAGGCCCACTAAAAAAAGTAAAAAACAAAAACAAATCACCTTGACCCCTTAGCTTTGGTGCTAGGTTCCCAGAGGCACCCTCCTCCCCCCCCCCCCCCCCGAGAGCTAAAAAGCATTTTTTTAAAAAAGTTTCACCATGATTAGCAACGGATCTGGCCAAAATGTAAAAAAAAAAAAAAAAGAAGCATGGGCTCCCACACTTCTTTATTCTAAAGCCCCTGGGTGGGTCAGGTCCCAGGGGCATTGCTAATTTAATGTGAGAGGGGGAGTACCCGGCTCCCTGCAGCCCTGGGGGCCACCACCTCCCTGGGGCTATGAAAAAAAGAATGAAGGGGGTCAGTTTCCAACAGCCGAAGCTGCATGGACCACCACCTCTCTGGGGCTGTATAACATTGGAGGCGGAGTGTGGCCCCCCTGGAGGAGCCAATGATGACCCGAGGGGGACTGCCACCCTCAGGGCCGGCTCATGATATGTCCTGGGGTGCCCACCCCTGGGATGTAGCTGTTTGCTTTTGCTTGGTGGGTGTTGACAGCCCCCACCAAACAAAATAAAACAAACTCCACTTTCTGACAGCGGGAGTCGTCAAACAGCTCCATCTGTCAGAAAGCACAATTTTTATCTATCTTCTCTGCATGCAAATATGCGTGCAGGGAAGAAAGATGAAAACATTGCTCCCATAAGCAGGGAGCTCCTATCAAAAGCAGCTCCCTGGTATTAGGAGCAATGTGGGCTCCTTCAGGATACGGGGACCTGCTAGGATCTCGGGGGGCCTTGAGGCTCCTCCCACTGTCCTGTCACTGTCTCTCTTTTCCATCCCATAATGGGATGAGAGAGAGAGAGAGAGAGAGAGAGAGAGAGAGAGAGAGAGAGAGAGAGAGAGATTGTCATTGCATAGTCTCCCCATGCAGTGGCTTCAAAGAGTTAGACTAGCAAGATATGTTGTTCGAATGTTTTAGTTACTGTTGGAAATGGCTCTTCCTGCAGGGCTATCCCCAAACTTTTTGCCTTTCTCCTCCTATCTTTCTGACCCACTTTACCACTGCTCATCAGTGCTAAAGTAGATGCTCTCTCTCCTCTACAACTTGGTATAATTGGCTTACACCTGTTTGGCTTATTTAAGTTATCTGTAAGTCCCTTGTGAAGTGCTATAACATATACCCAGGGCCTGTAAATTAAATGCTACTAGTGGACCTGCAGCGCAGATTGCACCATCCACAGAAGTAGCCTTTCCAACCTGTCTCAGGCTTGCCACTGCAGGGCCTGTGTGCGCACTTTTCTGTTACACTGCTACACTGACTTGGCAAGTCAAACTACTTGCCAAGGTCTAAACTCCCTTTTTGCTACACCTAAGTCACCCCCAATGTAGGCACTATATAACTCTATGGGCAGGGTGCTGTGTATCTAAAATGTAGGACATACGTCTTTATGTACTACATGTCCTAATAATGACGAACATCCTATTTAGTTTCTCACTACTGTGAGTGCTGCTCCTCTCAAGGAGTGCATTGGAAATGCCCTGATATAGGTCTAAGTAGTATCTTCTGATCTATAAAGAGTAGCATGGGCATGTTTAGTATGTCTGGAATGGTAGTGAGAAATCCTGCTTGCTGGTGTGGGTGGATTTTACATTACTTTTTTAGAAATGCCACTTCTACACTTCTTCCATCACACAGGAGGGGCTGGGTGGGACAGAAGAGGCATCTGCATACTGATAGTCTTCCTGGACTAGGGAGCGGGAGGGTCGTTCACACCTTACACGTCAATAGGCTGTGTCCTTCCCTCGCACAATGGACTGATTGCCCCCTAGTGATTTCTGCAGACAGGGCTATGTTTAAAGGGTATTGTGCTTGACTTGAAAGGACTTCTTTGAAGTTACCTTCTGAACAAAGGTATTTTTGAGTATGAGTAGAGGGTTCTTGCCCCGATTATAAATCCCTTTTGGAACTGGGACCGAACCTCTGCCAGACGGACTGCTGGACTGCACAAATGACTCATCTGGACTGCTCTTCTTTTGTTGCCCTGCTGTCTGGTGTCTCCTGGATGGCCCAAAGGACTTATCTGGATTGCTTTTCTACTTGTTGTCTTGCTGCCAGCCTGCTCACTGACTCTTTCCCACTTAAGACAGGAGAAACTACCACCTATTTAGTTGTGTGGGTCTGCCTGCCCCTTTAGTGCCCTTAAGTGCCTCCCAAGGAGCCCAGCATGTAGGGAAGCACTGTTTCCAGCTCCTATGCACTATCTATAGGCAGGGCAGTTGTCCTATTCTTGGAGTGTGGGGAACATCTTTATTTTCTTTATTAACCCTCCCTTAAAGCGTGAGGAGAGTTGGGCTTTGAGGCCACTGAGAGAAATGTGGGGTCTGCTCGGTACCACTGCACCTGCTCTTCACTGGGTGAGCGCAGTGCCCTTTTTAGCTGTTCATTGGAAACCCCCCTCAGGGGGCCCCCTCTCCTGCGAATTTCTCACTCCAGCTCTTCACTCGGTGAGCGCAGGGCCTTTCGGAATGCCTCTTCAGGGGCCCTGACAGTGGACTGCCGTGTTGGAGACTGGGCCATGCTACGAGGATTCCCCCCAGTGCAGACGTCCTTCCCAGCAGCACAGACCTGGCGATTGAAGTGCCTCGATCCAGCTCCAGAGCGAGAGGTCTATGCGGTGACAGAGGCTCTCTCTCTGCTCCGTAGTGGGGGGCGCAGTGGATAGCAGCTGCACCGTACAGTCACGGGCAGCTGCTTTAGACTCTCCACATGGGGGACCTAGCGAGGTTGCCCCACAGAAATGGTAACGTTTGTGCGTCTCCCCCTTCCATTACTGTGTGGGGCATGGACGGAACACTGAATCAGGATGCTACTTCAGGGTGAGAACTCAACGGAGGTCTCCCACCCCGGTTGGCACCAGGAGTATAGCAGGATGAGGATATCGCTAGCATTGCCCTCAGGTGGAACACCGGTGCTCCGAGACTCCTGTGGTAACTCCTCGTTACCATAGAAGCTTTAGTAGGAGCGCAGTGGCACTGTGCTCACAAGGTACCCTTGAAAATGATAGGAATCATGTGTCATAGCCTCTGTTGGAGTGTAATTTTTTAAATCATTATTAGCATGGAGAGCTTGCAAAATAATGTATAATGAAGCTGCATAGAAAATGTTTTAGTGTAATGCACTCGTTTGAAATGTGCCCACGGGGAGTGGCCACCAATGTATACGATAACAAATGAAACTTGACTAATAATGAATTAATAATGTATTCATGTATGATTCTGCATTAGCGTTATGAATTTTGTATTAAGGTTTGCTAAATTAATCATTAGGCCTTAGTTAGCAAGGGTCTGGGTCTACCGGCCTGGTCTCATATTAAATGTGTTTTCTAACGTGCTGTCTCCCTGAAGGACATGAAGCTGTACTTTTCCAGAAGCTAGAGATGTGTGTGTAACCGTAGTAAATTCTTTCTCATGAGACCCGACTTGCTCAAGGAGACATTCTTGCCGAATGCAACAGTGTAATTCGCAACAGGTACAAGGTCGCCTAAACTGGTAAAGACAATGGAACTACTGACTGGAGCGATGAGTGTAACTTTTCTTACCTGACATTCTACCCATTGAAGACGTCAATCAGAGGAACCAATAAACTGCATGAGAACTGTCTTAGGTGAAAATTCTAGTAAGGTGATCAAAGGATTATTGAACAGAGATAACGATGCACCAAATATTTCCCAACTGGAAATTAGATACTTGTTCTACAAGATTATTATAACAACGTGACACAAGAAGAAATCAGCCATTACCTAGCCATTACGCACCTTTTACTGAGCCATTATTATTATAGGTACCCCCTTGCTGTTACTCTGATATTCTGCCTTAAGACTTTGTTGTTCTAATACCCTAAACCATCCTCATCCTGTCCTTGCCTTATAATGCACTTCTCCTCCTTATGAGGGAAGAGTTTTCTTTAACTTACGGAGATTTTCTGTTCTATCCTGGCTGATGGTGAATCGACTGCTGTCCTGAGGACGAAGACTGATACTGTCTGCCGACCCATTTGAAGGGGTAACTATCTGATGATAAATTGAAATTGTCTGTTTGCCTTTTCTTTCTAGGTACCAACTGTTCTTTTGACAGAGACCATAGTTAAATGTTTTCTAAATTTGTGTTGCTAAATTGTTTTGCATGAAGCCCAACACGCTGATGCTAATTAGAGGTTAGTTAAGGAATTCACTAATATTGGGTCGAAATAGACAAATGATTGGATCTTTGCTTTGTTGAATACATTACTAATGATACTCTGCTAAAGTTGATTCATGTTGATGTCGTGCTTTGTTCTGATGTTCTTGATTTTTGCTTTGATGAAGTCTTATTCAAGTTGCCATATTATAATGCTTTTGATGTGCTTATTGGTATTGAGACTAATAAACATGATCTTAGAGTTGTAAGTAATAGGGAATAAATATCTTAACCTTTACTAGATTTGTGTGATCATTAATTGGTTGTAAGGTCATGGTGTTTCATTCTTATTGGAGGGTATTGATAAGTTGTATTGATTAGTTATTGTGAATATTGAGGAAGTGATTGATCTATTGATTGAAATGCCAAATAGCTATCTCGTCTTAAGGAGTCCCCAATCAGGGTCAAAAGGTTCATTGGCCTAAAATGAGTCCCCGTGTAAGTAAAGTAGCTAGGTTGGGACGCGTTATCAGTTCTGGTAGCAGAGGACGGTTACGGCCCTTTGGGGCCCTAGGACGAGGGACCATTGATTGAAAATTGTTTTTGAAAGAATGCAAATTGGAGAGATGATGTGCCCCTAAGTCCCAAATGACTTTACCGGGACCCCGGAGCTTGCTGAAGTGAGTTGGGTATGTTCTCGGCGTTCTAGTTTTAGGGTGAGTGGCGTAGGGTTTGCGCTTGCACAGCTTCTGCATATCGCAGGTGAATTGTGAAGTTTGTGAGGATTTGTAGGCCAGGTAATGTTTTGTGTGCGTACTCCGCTGTATGAGAGTAGTGAAGTCGGCGAACTTCATGTGAGTGTTGCACTTTGTGCTGAAAAAATTGTCCACGTGGTTGTTGGTGATGTACGGACCCTACGTGGTCTAAGACTCCGGAGTATATTGATAAGTGTATGAGACACTTGGTTTATGTTTTAGTTTGCGCGGTTTAATAGGTCAATCGGGCGTGGTTGATGAGTCAAGTTTGAGTCAAAGTGGGTGAGTGAAAACTTCGATGGAGATTTGGGGAGTTCTAAAGTGCACTAGGACGAACCTTTGACAAGTCGAGAGTAGAATTTGCTGGTCAAATTCTGCTTGCGAGTGTGGGAGCTGAGAAGGAGAGAGAAGCGGCCGAGGCTTAAAGTGAAATCTCTGTAAAGTTCTGAAGCGATTGTTTTACCCTTCCTGTAGTAAACCGGGAAATTTGAGTTTTGCTAGTGCTCGCAAAATATTGCGTTCGTTTTGTGCGAATCGAGAGTGAGGAAGACAAGCCACAAGACTTTGTCAGCCGCAGTATGTGTGAGTGTGACGTCATTGGAGCCGCGCTGGGGTAGGTCAGTTAGTGAGAAGGGTCGCGCACGGGTTGGCAGCCGTCCATGAGAGGCAATTGATTGAGAAGGTAGGCGAAGGGTGTTCTGGGAATTAAAGTCACTTCCTGAGTCAATTGTAAACAAAATAATAGACGTAAAAATGAAGTTCTTCAAGGCTTTAAGGAGGGCTTTGAGGGGAGATGTGTACATTACCGCGAGTGTGGGGGAGACCACACCGCCAGAGGACACTCCGGCTTATGCCGTAATGGAGGAGAGGGGAGTCGCGCCATGTCTTTGGCTAAAGCAATGGTGCAAATTGAGAGAGAAAGATGGGAGTTTAGCGTTTCCAGAGAACGGGTCATTCAATATAATGATCTTAGAGAATTTGCGGAAGGCGTTAAATGAGCAAAAGCCGCCTCCGAGACCAGCACAGTTTGAGGCCTTAGCAATTTGGGATCTGATGGCCATATGACAACGGCAACAGAAATTTGAGAGGAGAATGAGGAAAGCAGAAAAGACACTAACGGATGCTGGATGGGATAGTGAACACAGAATGTGGAGAAGGGAGATAATAGACGGAGTCAGGATGTTTCCGGCAATAACTCAGGAAGCCGACACGCAAGGGAGAAAAGCCACTTGTAAAACGGATAAGGGGTCTAGCAAAGAAAAGGAGACTAAGAAGTCCTGGGCAGATACAGAGGACTCAAATGATGAAGAGTTCCTCAATCAGTTGTTACATGATCGTCCACCGCCATATGCCATGGATGACAATAGACCAAGTACTAGTGCAGGTCCTGTAAATTCAACACAGAACCAGGGAACAGCCAATACAGCACAGGTAAATACTGTTGCAACACCAGCTCCGATACAAAATAGTGTCAGTGTGTCTACTGCTCCAGAGATGCAGACACAGTTGCAGCCACCACCGGTTCAGAGGCTCTACCCTGATGTCCCAATATTGGAGACAACTACAAGCTTGATGGTGCCGCCTGAGCAGGCATATACGAGATCAAAGTTAGTGCAGATTGAGCCAACTCCACTTTTACTGCCCCAGCCGCAGCAACAGATGGTTCTGAGTTACCCTTCGGTCACAGGACCGCAGTTAGCTACAACACAGATAATGAACCAGAATATGGGAGTCAGCATTCCACAGGTTGCGGGAAATAAGCCAGCACCAGCCGCCATATCCTTACCCATTACAGTTGGTCCACCAGTACCATTGTACGCGCAGGACAAGCCTAGCGTGTGTGATCAGGGAGCAATGACCCAGGACACGACAAGAGGAGGGTTCGTGGGGAGCTCTCAAGGGATGACTCCAGTGGAACAGATGGTAGAGAGGTTGAGGTCCTTGTTAGACTTCAGTCCGATAGGGGTTCCTCCAGACTCCATGAGACACTCCGGTTTGGGACTGCTAACTCCGCAGATCCCAAGTGCGAATGTACCACAGACACCGATGATGCAGGTGGCAAATATCTCACTGCAAGGGTTAACGGCGCAACAGCTGAATGAATGGTTAGACAAGTTAAATTCATCACAGACTACCCCTGCGACAGCAGAGCGGTCGGAAAGAGAAGTGTACCTGAATTTTGTGAGGTTGGGCATGGAAGCAGCTGAACTAGTTGAAGGAAGCATGGGAGTGAACAGACTAGAGTCTTACACTGAAGCAGAATTGAGGTACTTGTGCCCAAAAATAACTAAAGAAGTGAGCATGGTGCACCAGAGGTTGGCAAACCTAGCAGACAAATATGGCATAGACTTAGACAATACTAAGCATCTGAAGAGGAGCTACAGGTTAGACTTCGAGCCGAAGGTATTTGATTACATGAGGTCTACTGGGATGAAGGCACACCTCAAAAAGACACTGCAGAGAGCCCAAGTTTGGGGAGCATTAGAAAAGTGGAAAGGCAGATGGGCAAAGAAAAGAGATAAAAGAAAGAGTGATTGCTCGGAGCAGCAGCAGGCAAAACCAGCACCGGATACGGTACAATAAAAATGCTACCCATGAGAGAAACAGCTGGAGGGGTTCTTGTCCATGTACCATGGTTCAGGGGTGACATTTTGTCATTCACAAATGACTTTCCCAGGTTGAGAGACAAGCCAATAGAGTGGCAGCAGCAGACAGATAGGTTTGAGAAGCTTGCAAAATGTCTTTGGGAAGACCTGAATACGCTGTTTGAGATCATTGTTCCTGCTGATCTGTGGCTCGAGTGCAAGAGAAGTGTTGATTGGCCAACCGCAGAACCAGCAAGGGACAGGGTTACCGGAGCACCATCTCCGGATGTAATGAAGTACTACTATAAGGTGATTGAGTTTTTGAAGCAGAAGGTGTCGCCGCAGAATATTGACTGGCAAAAAATTGATCGAACGGCACAGGAAGCTAAAAAGTCGATACATGCCTACTATGAGAGGTTGTTGAAAGTGTTCAAGCATTACAGCGGCACAGAGGTCATAGGGCCGAAAGACATGAATCACCTTGTGTTCAGGTTTGTCGAAGGGCTGAGGCCAGAGATTAGCCAGATGATTAAGAATAATTTGATCTGTTGGCAAGCGAAGCCGATTGATGAGGTGTTGCAGTATGCGAAATACTGTAGTGACGAGATTGAGTTGAAGCAGAGAAAGTTGAAAGAGAAAATGATGGTGATGCAAATTAAGGCAGCGCAAGCAGGGATGCAGGGAAATGAAGTACAACAAATGGTGCAACAGCCGCAAGGAAATGGATGTTTCGGGCGCAAGCGAGAGGCAGAGGTCGAGGAGGTTTTGTGAACCGTGGTCCAGATTTGAATACCGTTGTAGTTCAAAATGATATGCAAGGGATGAAGAAGGTGTTACCATGTCATGCTTGCGGGGGCGTTGGACACTGGAAGCGGGAATGCCCGATGATTGTGCAGGAGGGTGTTGTTCAACAAAGCAATGATGTCAATACATTCCAAAATGTTAAAGGACCAAGAATGAGGGGTCCAAATCCGAACTTTCAGAATAACATGGTTCAGATGCAGGGTCTTCAACCCATGCAACAGGTACAGAGGCCACGTGTGCAACCAGTTCAAATGCAGCAAATGCATCAGCAGATTCTCATGGTACCTAGACAGCAAATGCAGTTGTCCTTGGCACCAATGGGACAGCAACAGGTGATGCTTCCTCAACAGGTCACAGGTCAAGGGATGAGTCAAAACAATGCAGTACAACAGTTCCCTTTGCGTGGTGAGAATGGAATAAACGATGAATGGTCGGATGACAGTTCAGATAGTGAGGAGTGTAGACTGGCAGCGTCCCTAGAAGTAGATCAGAGAGGGCCTTATGTACAAGGGAAAGTGATAGGTCACAAGGTCTCATTCTTGGTTGACACAGGAGCTACACGCTCTACAGTCAGAAGTGCAGAGGTTCCGAAACTGCCTCTTTCGGGACGTACAATAAAGGTAGTAGGAGTGGCAAACCAGCTCCTGACTAACCCGATTACAGATCCTGTTCAGGTTGAGATTGGTACCTTCCAGGGATTGTACAGATTTGTGGTTTGCGACTCAAGTCTGGTGTCCCTACTGGGAAGAGACTTAGGGGGTCATTACAACATTGGCGGTAAAAGCCGCTTACCGCCGTGCAGAAGACCGCCAATACACCGCCACGGCCGCGGAATTCCGCCACAGCTATTATGACCCACATCTCGGAATCCGCCGAAACTCAGACACCCACACAAGTCCGCCACACCAAAGGTCAGTGTTAAACTGGCGAAAACAAAACCTCCACCTCCACGCCAACAGAAACACGCCCATGCTATTACGACACACGAATCCACGCGGCGGTCTTTCAACCGCGGTATTCCATTGGTGGTACACACCGCCGCGCTTAAAATACACACACATCTCCAAAACACCGCCACATTGGACAATTCAAAATACACACACCTAAAACACATACACACACCACTCCCACACACCCAACACAATATAAAACACACACCCACATCACCCACAAACCCCTACGACCAAAAATACAGAAAGAAGGCCAAAGAGAGAGCACAGAATAGACAATACCACCACACAGAGGCACACAACACCATCACCCACACAACATCCACGCACAAAACACCACACACCACTACACATCACTGAACTCATCACCACATACACCACCTCACACATCACACACACCACCCCATGGCACGCCAAAGACACCCCCGCTTTTCCGAGGAGGAGCTCAGGGTCATGGTGGAGGAAATCCTACGGGTAGAGCCACAGCTATTTGGCTCACAGGTGCAGCACACCTCCATAGCCAGGAAGATGGAGCTATGGCGCAGAATAGTCGACAGGGTCAATGCAGTGGGACAACACCCAAGAAATCGGGAGGACATCAGGAAGAGGTGGAACGACCTACAGGGGAAGGTGCGTTCAGCGGTCTCCAGGCACAACATCGCGGTACAGCGGACTGGCGGCGGACCCCCACCTCCTCCCCACAACTAACAACATGGGAGGAGTAAGTTTTGACCATCATGCATCCAGAGGGCCTCGGAGGAGTCGGTGGAGGAATGGACACTGGTAAGTCAAATCTTAACTATCATATCCCCCACCCTACCTGCATGCTATCACACACCCCCACCCTCA
Organism: Pleurodeles waltl; assembly: GCF_031143425.1. Classification (NCBI taxonomy): domain Eukaryota; kingdom Metazoa; phylum Chordata; class Amphibia; order Caudata; family Salamandridae; genus Pleurodeles; species Pleurodeles waltl. The sequence goes on along the minus strand of NC_090446.1, from coordinate 598,353,038 downwards.
CACCCTCCCCTATCACTCCAACTCCACACTAATGTACTAAGAACACAAACCACACATCCCAACAACAAGCCCTGCATGACACAACTAAGCATGGTCACCCCTCACCAAAGCATGCTCACTGCACATACCCAGAACAACCCCCTAACCATCATCACACAAGCCCCCACACAGGAATGCTAGCACTGGGGTACACGCTCACCCACCCATTGCACACCATGAAACACACATGCAATAATCATGCTCTTATGCCCCTGCAGGATCACGAAGGACCGTCACCACACCGGAGGGTCCAGACATCTCCACTCCACCCACAGAAGAGGCACACAGTGACGATAGCAGCTCTGCCCTACTGGAGCCTGATGACCAGCCCGGACCATTGTGGGCCTCGGGACAGTCGGTTCCCCTTGCACAGGCACAGCCCAACACTGATCTTCCACCCTCTGGTAACACCAGCACAGCACCCACCCAGCGGGCCCAAACCTCTGTACCCAGGACAGGTCAATCAGCTGTGTGTCCACCACTACAGGGAACCCAGGATAACCCACCACCCCAACAACAACAGGGACCTGGGGGCAGTGGTAGTGGGCACACGGTCCAGAGACAGTGTCAAAATGATTTTTTAGTTGTTAAGGCAACATACCAATGTCACACATCACAAGTCCTTGAAGGATGCATGCAGATGATACATGTTGGTAACCACACCTGTGAAACCATAATGGATAGGAACAACTCAGTTACCAAATAATCCCATTAAATTACACACTGGATAGAGTAAGACGTGTGACAGTGAATGTAATGTTAAAAATGAAAATGTTCTCACCTGTGTGTCACTGGAAATATTGCTGTATGACTGACTCCCTGTTGTCGTTGTCTTCTTCCTCAGCTTCCTCCTCATCAATGTCCACAGGCTCCACAGCTGCCACAACACCGTCATCTGGACCATCCTCCTGCAGAAAAGGCACCTGGCGTCGCAAAGCAAGATTGTAAAGCATCGAGCAGGCGATGATGATCTGGCACACCTTCTTCGGTGAGTAGAATAGGGAACCACCTGTCATATGGAGGCACCTGAACCTGGCCTTCAGGAGGCCGAACGTGCATTCGATCACCCTCCTAGCCCGCCCATGGGCCTCATTGTAGCGTTCCTCTGCCCTGGTCCTGGGATTCCTCACTGGGGTCAATAGCCAGGAAAGGTTGGGGTAACCAGAGCCCCCTAATAGCCACACACGGTGCCTCTGGAGTTGACCCATCACATCAGGGATGCTGCTATTCCGCAGGATGTATGCGTCATGCACTGAGCCAGGAAACATAGCATTTACCTGCGAGATGTACTGGTCTGCCAAACAGACCATCTGTACATTCATGGAATGATAACTCTTCTGGTTCCTGTACACCTGTTCACTCCTGTGGGGGGGGACCAAAGCCACATGGGTCCCATCAATAGCACCTATGACGTTGGGGATATGTCCAAGGGCATAGACGTCACCTTTCACTGTAGCCAAATCTTCCACCTCAGGGAATATGATGTATCTCCTTACGTGTTTCAGCAGGGCAGACAACACTCTGGACAGCACGTTGGAAAACATAGGCTGGGACATCCCTGATGCCATGGCCACTGTTGTCTGAAAAGACCCACTTGCAAGGAAATGGAGCACTGACAGAACCTGCACGTCAGGGGGGATTCCAGTGGGATAGCGGATTGGTGACATCAGGTCTGGCTCCAACTGGGTACATAGTTCCTGGATAGTGGCATGGTCAAACCTGTAGGTGACGATTAAATGTCGCTCCTCCATTGTCAACAGGTCCACCAGCGGTCGGTACACCGGAGGATTCCGCCATCTTCTCAATTGTCCCAGCTGACGGCGCCTAGGAAGGACAACAGCGAGGATCGAGTCAACGTTTTTCCAGGTATGTACCCACAGTTACACAGAACACAACACCAAACCCAAAACCCTTCCTGTATGTGTGTTGAGTGTAGGCCTAGCTATGTGTGACGCAGAAGTAAATGGAGTCATGTGGGCCCCTGAAATGGCGGCTGCCTGACCTCTAAACAGGGACAATGGGATTGTGGGGTAACTGCGTTGGCGTTGCACACCGTCGCGGTAGGCGGTCGTAGACCGCGGCGCAATGCTGCATTGGTTAACATTGGACTCTATGGGTCCCAGGAGCCAATGAGGAAGTGCGCCGGCAGTGATGATACGCACCGCCGCGGACGTCACCGCCGCGGACGTCACCGCCATTTTCTATCTGTTCAATCACTAGATACCTGATCTTCGACAGGAGAGGACCTATACGGCAAGTGCTGCTGTGACCTCGGTCTGGAAGCGACGATGGCTGCTGCGTCTGGGGAAAGGGCCCCTGCTTTCACTGCTCAGGAGTTGGAGAAGCTGGTAGACGGGGTCCTCCCCCAGTACATGCTACTCTACGGTCCTCCAGACCAACAGGTAAGTACACTGGGAGCACGTTGTATGGGCTAGGCCTGGGTGGAGAGGGCTGGTTGGAAGAGGGAAGGGGGCAGAGTTCAGGGAACATTAATGCATGTGAATGAATGTGCCACATGGCTAGGGTAGGGAGGGGGGCCACGCACATTGACGGTGTGGTTGTTAATGACTTCTCTTCTTCCCTTGTGCATGTCATGTAGGTCAGCGCCCACCAGAAGAAGGACATTTGGCGTGCCATCGCCAAGGACGTCCGGACCCTGGGGGTCCACCAGAGACGGGGCACCCACTGCCGTAAACGATGGGAGGACATTCGCCGCTGGAGCAAGAAGACAGCGGAGGCTCAGCTGGGGATGGCCTCCCAACGTGGGAGGGGTGCCCGTCGCCCCATGACCCCCCTGATGTTCCGGATCCTGGCAGTGGCCTACCCTGAGTTGGATGGGCGCTTGCGGGCATCACAGCAGACACAAGGGGGTGAGTACAACATCATTCTGCGGACTTTGCGCGCAGTGGAGGGGTCTGGGTGGGGGAGGAGTCCTGTGGGTGTACCTAGGCCAGGCAGACATAGGTAGACTAGGCCCCTCCGTAATGCAGGCCATGTGGCTCCCTACCCCGCCGCAGTAGAGTGCCAAGTACAGGTATAGATGCCCCTGTGGCATCCATGTGTGCAGAGGTCCACCATAGCCATGTAGGCCAGATCCCAGGAATTGCATCTGTAGAGGCCAGGAGCACGGCGTAGTGCAGGGGGCTGCTGTGTCTGTAGTGTCCGCCAAGGGTCGCGGTATGCCATGCACTCAACCTGTCTTTCTTCTGTCTCTCCCCCCCTTTTTTGTGCTCTCCATGTTCTTTTGTGCATCAGCATCATCAGGCGGAGGTACAGTGGCACCGGAGCACGAGGGAGCTGCATCCCACATGGCTTTGGAGGGCCACACCACGGACTCTGAATGCACCAGTGGGACGGAGGGCGAGGGGAGCTTCACGTCGGCCACCGGATCACCAACCAGTGACACGGACTCGTCCGCCGATGGGAGCTCCCTTGTGGCGGCGGCACCATCTGTGCTCCCCACTTCTACAGGTACAGCCGCCACCTCCCCTACCAGCACCGCCCTCCCAGCAGCCCCTCAGCGTTCGCCCCGTGCCCGCTCACCCAGGAGGGTGGGCATCACCTTCGCCCCAGGCACCTCAGGCCCTGCCCCAGTCACCCCTGCTGCCCTCAGTGAGGAGGCCATTGACCTCCTCAGGTCCCTCACTGTTGGGCAGTCTACCACTGTGAATGCCATCCATGGTGTAGAAAGGGAGTTGCAACACGGTAATGCATTCCTGGAGGGCATTCATTCTGGTCAGGCTGCCCTTCAGCGAACCCTGCAATCTCTGGCCTCAGCACTGATGGCAGCCATTGACCCTGTGTCTAGCCTGCCCCCTCCAACCTCCTCCACCCAGACCCAATCCCCTGTACCCCAGCCTATCCCAAGCACACCATCAGACCAGCATGCACACACCTCTACACACAAAAGTAGCTCAGGCCAACATAGGCACCACACAACCCACAGGCACACACACAAGCATCACCCACGTGCAGACACAGCAACATCCACTGCTTCCACTGTGTCCCCCTCCTCGTCGTCTCCCTCCTCCCTCCCAGTTTCGTCTACACTCACACCTGCATGCACTACATCTACAGGCACCAGGACTCGCACCAGAACATCCAGCACCACACCCGCTCACCTGCACTCACCACCTCCACTCCCATTTACACGTCCCCTGTGTCCTCTCCCAGTGTGTCTGTGACGCCCCCTCCCAAAGTACACAAACGCGGGCACCCACACACCCAACATCCATCCACCTCACGACAGCCTCCAGTACCTGCACCTGCACCCAAAACACCTAAAGTGACACCTCCTACAACCACCTCCTCTTCCTCCACTCCCAGACCCCCTCCAACTACCCATCCCAGTGTTCGTCAGAAACTGTCCCTGTGTAAGGTTGACCTTTTTGCCCCCCCCTCCAATTCATCAGTCCCGTCGTAGCGCCTCAGCCAAAAAGCCTCCAATACCAGTGGTGCCTGTTCAAGGTGTGTGGAGTGCACCGGCCACCAGGACTGGCAGTCTGACCCGACGCCAAGGCACTGGCAGCCCACCCCCTGTAAAGGCTCTGAAATTGGAAAGTGGCCGACGGGACCCTGTGAAGACTCCTGGTGACAAAACAACTCACAGGGGTTTCAGGGGGATTGCAGAGTCAGCTGTGACTCCTCCAAAGGTGGGGAAGGGCCAGAGGAAGTCTGCACAGCCAAGTGTGAGCAGCAAGGCGGAGAAGGGCGGCATCCTTCCCGGCGGTCGGGACGCCACCGCCAGCACCGTCGTCACTGGTCAGCAGACCACCGCCATAGTCAGTGCCCAGGAGGGCTCAAGTATCGTCACTGGTCAGGAGACCACCGTCAGAGTCAGTGCCCAGGAGGGCCCAAGTATCGTCACTTGTCAGGAGACCACCGCCAGAGTCAGTGCCCAGGAGGGCCCAAGTATCGTCACTGGTCAGGAGACCACCGCCACCGCCGGAGTCAGTGCCCAGGAGGGCCCAAGTATCGTCACTGGTCAGGAGACCACCGCCAGAGTCAGTGCCCAGGAGGGCCCAAGTATCGTCACTGGTCAGGAGACCACCGCCACCGCCGGAGTCAGTGCCCAGGAGGGCCCAAGTATCGTCACTGGTCAGGAGACCACCGCCAGAGTCGGTGCCCAGGAGGGCCCAAGTATCGTCACTGGTCAGGAGACCACTGCCACCGCCGGAGTCAGTGCCCAGGAGGGCCCAACTATCGTCACTGGTCAGGAGACCACCGCCAGAGTCAGTGCCCAGGAGGGCCCAAGTATCGTCACTGGTCAGGAGACCACCGCCACCGCCGGAGTCAGTGCCCAGGAGGGCCCAAGTATCGTCACTGGTCAGGAGACCACCGCCAGAGTCAGTGCCCAGGAGGGCCCAAGTATCGTCACTTGTCAGGAGACCACCACCAGAGTCAGTGCCCAGGAGGGCCCAAGTATCGTCACTGGTCAGGAGACCACCGCCACCGCCGGAGTCAGTGCCCAGGAGGGCCCAAGTATCGTCACTGGTCAGGAGACCACCGCCGAAGTCAGTGCCCAGGAGGGCCCCGGCTGCCACAGCCCCGCTGGGCAATGAGGGAACGTCATGCCACACACCAATGCCCAGTCCAGAGAACGTCATGCCACACACCAATGCCCAGTCCAGAGAACGTCATGCCACACACCAATGCCCAGTCCAGAGACCGCCATGGCAAAGCACCGCTGAACAGTCCAGATCCGCCATGGCAAAGCACCGCTGAACAGTCCAGAACCACCATGGCAAAGCACCGCTGAAGAGTCCAGAGACCGCCATGGCAAAGCACCGCTGAACAGTCCAGAACCGCCATGGCAAAGCACCGCTGAAGATTCCAGAGACCGCCATGGCAAAGCACAGCTGAACAGTCCAGAACCGCCATGGCAAAGCACCGCTGAACAGTCCAGAACCGCCATGGCAAAGCACCGTGAACAGTCCAGAACCGCCATGGCAAAGCACCGCTGAACAGGGCATGCACCGGGGAAGAATGAAATGTCCGCCACATCAAGCATCGTTATCCCATGTGCGGGTGGGACAGGGACGGTACAGGAACTTCCACGAGGAGACTAATCTAGTCTGGGCACTAGTCCCCCTCCAGAACCAGTGGAGGCTGTTATCTACTTTGGAAACTGTGGCGTTGCACTCCCCAGGATGGAACAGTGGGCAACCCACCCACTGTAGAGACTTGAGAGACTGTGGCTTTGCACTCCCCAGGATGGTACAGTGGGCAAGACACCCACTGTAGAGACTTGAGAGACTGTGGCTTTGCACTCCCCAGGATGGAACAGTGGGCAACCCACCCACTGTAGAGGCCTGAGAGACTGTGGCTTTGCACTCCCCAGGATGGAACAGTGGGCATGGAGCCCCGTCGTGGATCTGGCTTTGCACTCCTCCGGCTGAGGTGCCCCCCCTTCCCTTCCCCCTGAGGTGCCTGTAGTATTTTAATCTGATGCCCCGGCAGTGTTCTCTCTGTGTGTGGACAGGTATCTTTTGTGGGCCTCGCCCATGCATTTTTGGACTAGTGGTGCACGGACATTTATATGTGCATATCTGCACTACTTCTCGGAATGTATATACTTTTGTATGGTTTGCTAATATATCTGTATATTTTTGAGACATGTGTATTGATACATTACAATGTTTGGACTGATTTCGTTTTGTCTTTGCTTTCTTCCGGGGGGGTTGTGGGTTGTTGATGTGATTTTTGTGAATGCTTTTGTGTGTGTGTTGTAATATGCGAGGGTGGGGTGGGGGTGTTGCGTGTGTGTCCCCCTAACTTTTGCCTCCCCCTCCCCTATGTCATAGGTGCAGTACTCACCGTTGTCGTCGCCGGCGCTGGCGTTGGTCTTCTAAGATGAGTAGGAATACAACGGCCGGTAGGATTTGGAGTTCCGGCTCCATGGAGTCCTCCTTCCTTGTGGGATGTGTTCAGGTGAGGGTTTTCCCATTGCAGAAACTGCTTCTGCCGTGTTTTTATCCACGGAGAATCCGCCCCGGAAAAGGTGGCGGATTGCCGGGTTGTGATACTATGGGCGGTACATTGTCTTCCGCCTGTCTGTTGACGGTGACCGCCGCGCTGCTTGTCTGTACCGCCGTGGCGGTCTGAGTGTTAAAGTGGCTGTCTTTGTTGGCGGTTTCCGCCACGGTCATAATTCCAAATTTTTTACCGCTGGGCTGTTTGCGGTATTACCGCCGCTTTAACACCGTCCGCCAGGGTTGTAATGACCCCCTTACTGTGTAAGACGAGGTGTTCTATCACCTGTTCCAATGAAGGGATAGCGGGGCAGACAAACAGTGACGATGAAGGGGATGATGGTCAGATCTCAGAGCCTGAGACGGAGACAACAGATGAGGATTACCCCATGATAAGCTTCTTCCCAATGTTCTCAGTGACTGATTTGCCCGCAGACTTGCAGGGGACAGTCACAGAGAAAGTTTGGGATTTGACAGGAAAGGAAGTGGGATTGATAAAAGGAGTAGAACCAGTCAAGGTCGATGTGAAGCCAAATGCCGTGTTCCCCCAGGTACCGCAGCACCACATGGCACAGGATGTCCTTATACAGGTAACGCAGATAATTGCAGACTTTGTGAATCAAGGGGTCCTGAAGGAAGTGATGTAATTCACCTGTAATGGGACTGAGGAAACCTTGTGGGAAAGTTCGAATTGTTCAAGACTTGAGAAAGATAAATGACATAGTGGTGAAGTGTTGCCCAGTGGTGCCAAATCCAGCTGTGATCATGTTTCAGGTCCCATGTGATGTAAAGTGGTTTACGGTGGTTGATTTGTCCTAAGCATTCTTTTCTGTGCCTCTTCACAAGGACAGCCAATTTCTCTTCAGTTTTAAATTCTTGGACAAGGTTTACAGTTGGTGTTGAATTCCTCAAGGGTTTTGGGAGTCACCTTCCATCTTCAATCAAATACTGAAGAAGGATTTGGAGTCATTGGAACTGCCTTTTCAATCAACTCTAGTGCAGTACATTGACGACTTGTTGATCGCATCCAAAACCAGAGATGACTGCAAGTATGATACCATTGCCTTACTAAACCACTTGGGAAAGAATGGGCAAAAGGTGTCCCCAAAGAAGCTGCAATATTGTCAGAAAGAGGTGAAATACTTAGGTCATCTAATTGAGAAAGGATCGAGGAAAATATCCAAGGAAAGAGTACTGCCATATTGTAGATGAGTCCCCCAACGACACGGAGAGATGTTAGGATGTTTTTGGGAATGGTGGGCTACTGGCGTCAGTGGATCCCTAATTTCTCAATTATCTCTAAGCCGCTGGTGAGACTGATGGTTAAGGAAGTTCAGGATGGCCCAGATACTATAACTATGTCCGAGAAGGAGATGAAGGCATTCATTGAGTTGAGGGAGTGTATGTGCAGGGCTCTAGCTTTAGTTATGCCTGATTACACGAAGCCTTTTGTCCTGTTTTGTCATGAACGTGATGCTTGTTCCTTGTCTGTCCTGAGACAGGTCCATGGAGGTGCAAACCGACCAGTAGCATATTTTTCAGCTACTTTGGACCCAGTCGCAGCAGCCTTACCAGGTTGTCTGCGTACCGTTGCAGCAGTTGGTCAAAGCCTCACACAGTGGGAAGGCTTAGTGATGGGACACCCTTTAACAGTTATGGTCCCACATTCAGTCGAAATTTTACTGACTCGGACCAAAACTCAGCACATGACAAATGCCAGATTGACGAAATATGAAAGGTTTATATTGGGGTCACCAAATGTGTCACTGAAAAGATGTACTATGTTGAACCTGGCAACTTTGCTTCCAAATGAGAATACAGGAGTTGAGGAGGCTGATGATGTAGAACACGATTGTCTTGAGGTAACAGAACTGTGCACCAAACCGAGACCTGATATTCGAGATACCCAATTGGAAGAAAATGATTACATTATTTTTGTTGACGGGGTCATGCTTAAGAGATTCAGTAGGAGTACCGAGAGCCAGATACGCTGTGTGTACGATCACTGGCATCCTAGAAGCATCTTGGCTTGAAAGGGTAAATTCTGCTCAAGTGGCTGAATTGGTTGCTCTTACTAGGGCATGCCATGCCGCTGACAAAATGAAGGTAACTATCTATACTGACAGCAGATACGGATTTGGTATTGTCCATGATTTTGGCCAATTATGGTCATAGAGGGGTTTTCTGACCTCTTCTAGTTCTCCAGTGAAAAACGGGGAGAGAATCAAGGAGTTGTTTCACACGATTCAGTTACCTCTTGAAATTGCTGTGGTGAAATGCAGCACTCATGTGAAATCACAAGACTTTGGGGGTCATTCTGACCCTGGCGGTCATGGACCGCCAGGGCCAACGACCGCGGGAGCACCGCCAACAGGCTGGCGGTGCTCCCATGGGCATACCGCCGCGGTCATATACGGGAAACCGGCGGTGTCCCGCCGGTTTCCCGCTGCCCAAGGGAATCCTCCATGGCGGCGCTGCAAGCAGCGCCGCCATGGGGATTCCGACCCCCTTACCGCCAGCCTGGTTCTGGCGGTTTTGACCGCCAGAACCTGGCTGGCGGTAACGGGTGTCGTGGGGCCCCTGGGGGCCCCTGCAGTGCCCATGCCAATGGCATGGGCACTGCAGGGGCCCCCTAACAGGGCCCCACCAAGATTTTCAGTGTCTGCCAAGCAGACACTGAAAATCGCGACGGGTGCAACTGCACCCGTCGCACCCCTTCCACTCCGCCGGCTCCATTCGGAGCCGGCATCCTCATGGAAGGGGGTTTCCCGCTGGGCTGGCGGGCGGCCTTCTGGCGGTCGCCCGCCAGCCCAGCGGGAAACTCAGAATTACCGTGGCGGTCTTTGGCCATCAGCAGAATGTCATCCAGATATATAATCAATCTGACTCCCTTGGCTCTGAGCCACTCCATCACAGGTCTCAGAAGCTTCGTGAAGCACCAAGGGGCTGACGACAGACCGAACGGAAGGGCAAGAAACTCCAAACACTGCCCCTTCCACTGGAATTGTAGAAATCTCCTGTGGGGAGGAAAAATTGGAATCGACAGGTAGGCATCTTTTAGATCCAGTCGAACCATCCAATCCCCTTCCAAAAGGATATCCCTTAGCATGTGGATGCCCTCCATCTTGAAGTGTCTGTATAGGATCCAATGATTGAAATCCTTTAGGTTCAAGACTAAACGGTGACCTCCTCCTTTCTTGTCTACTACGAAAATAGGACTGAGGAAACCGTAAGGATGGGGAGAAGCAAACTGTACGGCTCCTTTGTCTAAGAGAGCTTGCACTTCTTTGTCTATAAAATTTTGATTTGCTTGGGAAAAATACATTTGTAACGGAAGGAAGAGTTGTTTGGGAGTACTGATGAACTCCAGCCGAAATCCCTCGATTGTTTGGAGAACCCATGGGTCTCCGGATATCCGTTTCCAATTTGCCAAGCAAGATGCTACTCTGCCCCCAAGTCTGACCTGAGAGAAATGAATAATGCTCACCTGTGACACTTGAGTCCTGAATGGCTCCTTGTTGCCCTCTGCGATGGCCCCTGCGGAAGCGGGGATGTCCTCCCCTGGGACGTGTGGGGTAGAAGGTGGAGTCTTGATCCCCGTACCAGCCACCTCTGCCTCTTGGGTAGTAGTTTTGGGGACTGTTATAGGATCCTCGGCCGGACATACGTCCCCCGTAACGACCGGCCCTGACAAAAAGGCCTTGTTTAAAAACCTTCTTGAGCGACATTTGTGCCTTGTCAAGGGAAGAAAAAGTGGAGCAGAGCTTAGCCAAGTCTTTGATAAAAGAAGATCCAAAAAGAAGTCCTTCAGCCGAAGGGCCCGCTTTTGAGGTCGCAAGATCCGATAACTTAGGATCAATGCGCATTAGCACAGATTTTCTGCGTTCCGCAGAAATAACACAATTAGAGTTTCCTAACAGGCAAACAGCTCTTTGTGCACATCCGATAAGAACATCGGTGTCCACCGGGGATCCTGATTCCTTGGCCACATACACCATCTCAAGGATCTTAGTCAAAGGTCCTGAAAGATCCAACAGTTTGTCTTGGCAATTACGCCAGGATCGGTCCAAACCTTTTTTGGGGTCCTTGGCAAATTTCCTCATAAAGGTGACCATGGTGGGGTCTATTTCTGGGGTATCAGAAACCTTGCCCTCGAGGTCAGGTCTGGGGCACTCTGCTTTTAAGCGTGACCTGACTTCCTTATCGAAGCTTTTCTGCAAATTGGATTGAACATATTAAGCCACTTCGGGAGGGGGAACCCAATTGGAGGCCCTGGGGTGAATGATTTTTGTGGGATCGAAGTCTAGAACTTGGCAGGGAGGGGGCGCTTTTTTAGCTTTTTTAGCTTTTTTGCTAGGCATGGTAACGTCGGAATCATCCGAATCATCAGAGGAGGAATTTTTATCAGAGGAAGAAGTAGAAAAGGAAGTTTCCTTTTTTGAGCTGTAATTATGCTCGCCACTGCGTTTCTTACGCAGTTTTTCGAATGCGTCTGCGTGAACACCACTAACCTCTGCTCCAGATTCCACATTTTTTGCTTTGTCTTCTACTTTTTTAGGTTCGTGTTGGGGTTGTTGTCCCTGAGTCCAACCCTGTGACCGAGCGAAGTCAAATAGTTGCCCTGAAAAGGGATCCAGAGCTCTCACCAGGGCATCATTTACAGATTGTTGACCCCTGGTATCAAGGGCTTCCACCAGATCAACTTCAAGTTGATTGCCCAACTCCTCTGTATAGTATTCTGCTTCTTGGTCATCCCACTGAGCCATGACCATTGTATAACGGTACAAAAGTCTTGAGGAGAACTGTAATCACAAGTAGGTAATGAGGAATCAAACAGGGGGAGTGCAAAAACCCCAGTTCAGGCAAAGGAAAAGGTAGCCCTTTATTTAAAGTGTGGAGGGAGCTGCGTGAAAGGCACTCTCGGCAATAGCCTATTTAAATTTTACAACCCAGTCAATAAATCTGCTGGGCGTCAGGGAGCAAGTGAATGGGATAAATGGGGGCAACGAGCGAATACACAGCACACTCGAGCCGATCGTTTCCAAGATTGGAAGGAGATCGGCTCGATAAGGTGCGCGCACGTGTGTTGAAAATAGAAAGGAGACTGCTAGAGAGCAGCTCCGCTCCCGCTCCCACTCCACCAGCAAAACGGGCTCCAAAACATGGCAAAACGCCAAGAAAACAAAGCGCGAGGGCGCTTAAACATGTATAATAAAAGCGCGCTGAATTGCGGCGCTTAAATCAATAATGTTTTTAACGATTAACATTAGTAATAACACAATAATATGAGAGAGAATAAAAACGTGTACTTATCTGCTGCGAAGCAGCAAAGAAAGAGGAAGTGACATCATAGGTCAAAGGACTAATGACAGAGGACATGGACAGTGATTGGGCCATGTGATAGGATGTTAGGCATCCTGAGATGTGTAGTTTTTTCTGTTACTTGTATTTGATTGGCTCCTGTTTAAGTCAGTAAAGAAAGAGAAAGCATAATCAGAGCCTCCGGTCCTGACATAGAATTGTATATCGTTCAAGGATAGGTGGGAATTGTTACCTGAAACAGAAAATGAGACATGCACAGGTTACGTATTAAGAGTGGTTGACACGTTAGAGGAATAAAAATTGTTGCAGGGTCGTGCCAGCAGAGAGGAGAAACGCTCTTGGCTTAAGATGCAATGTGTACAGAGACCTGATGATTTGTGGGTTTCAGATGAGGGGAAAATGGTTTTGCCAAACAGTCTTCTGTCACAGTTTGCAAGGTTTTACCATGGACAGGCACATATTGGGAGAGATGCCATGATCAGGTTGTCCAAAATTGATTGGTTTAACCGGAAGTTCAGACAGGCTGCAGAAGTGATTTGCCACAGGTGCATCATCTGTCAACAGATGAATGTGGGGAAAGGAACAGTGATGAATTTGAGCCACATTGGGAGAGCAGGAGGTCCATTTAGCAGAATGCAATTGGATTTTATTGAGATGCCTGTGTGTGGAGGTCTGAGATACGTGTTGGTGATTGTGTGCATCTTCAGTCACTGGATTGAAGCTTACCCTACACGCAGAAATGACAGTCTCACAGTAGCAAAGTTGCTGCTTAGGGAATTGATTCCACGTTTCAGGTTTCCGATCTCTTTAGAATCAGATAGGGGAAGTCACTTCAACACGAGGTGGTTAAACTCTTGTGTTTAGCATTAAACATTGGGCAGAAGTTGCATTGCAGTTACTGCCCTGAAGCCTCAGGATTAGTGGAGTAGATGAATGGTACCCTGGAGTCGAGAATGGCAAAAATGTGTGCAGCTACAAATTTGAAGTGGCCTGATGCATTGCCTTTAGTGCTAATGTCAATGGGAAACACACCCAACAAGAAATCAGGACTGTCTCCTCATGAAATTCTCATGGGCCGAGCTATGAGACTGCCCGCAGTACCTACAAATGCTCTTGTGAATATCACGGATGATATGGTGTTGGACTACTGCAAGGGTCTGGCTGATGTGGTCCGCTATTTCTCTCACCAGGTGGAAGCCACCACATTGCCACCGATAAGTGATCCAGGTCGCAATCTGAAAGCTGGTGACTGGGTTGTCATCAAGAAACGCGTGAGGAAGTCGTGTTTGGAGCCACGTTGGAAGGGGCCATATCAAGTAATACTGACAACTACTACTGCTGTGAAGTGTGCGGGAATTTCAAACTGGATTCATGCCAGTCACACAAAAAAGGTGACGTGTCCAACTGATGAGGAAATTGAGTTGTCGGAAGTAACAGCAAAAGAAAAGGAAGTCTCAGGGCCGGAGAGTAATCAAAGGGGAACTGAGACAGAAGGAGAGCCCGTTGAGGACGGCTTGGTCACTCCAACAGCAAGCGAGACCCAGAGGGGTGACAGTGAGCCTATCTCAACCGAGGCGCCAAGAGGACTAACCCAAAGAGAGGTTCTCCCAGAAGCAGACGGATATGGGTTTGAAGTAGAGCCACTGACAGACCCAGAAGGTGAAGGAGTTGAGGCAGAAGAAAGTCAGAGTGTCCCGACTCCTCCTGAGCCCATTGCAGGTCCAGCAAGAGAAAGCACCATAGAGTCAGAGGAGGGCCACGAGCTGCCACAAGGAAGATCAAAGACCAAAGAGACACTGAAAGGAGATAAGTGGCCAGAATCGCAAGTGACAAAGGAAAAGGTGGTTGTTGATGAGACAATTGAAGAAGAGGTCGATACAACAAGGAAAGAAGACCTGAGCGAAGGAGAATTACAGGGTGACCGCAAGTTGAAAAGGAAAAGAGTAGCAAATGGAAGGTACGCAGGTCCTGAATAGGCGTACGCAACGTCAGCTGAGTGGCAACAAGAGTTCTTGGCATTCTGTTTTGATCGAGAAGTCCCAGGTCAATACTATGGTACCTGAGTTTGGTCACAAAGAAAAGAGACTGATGTTAAGTTAAAATTGAGCTAAAGGAAGCTGAGAAAAGAGACTGATAAGTTACCGGATGTGACACTGTTAACCTGAATTGACCTTTTGAAAACTGATTGTGACAAGCTGCTAACTGGAATTGACAAGGATCCTGGGAGTGAATGTGGAAGCTGTAAATACTTGCCAAAGAGAGACTTTGCTTAGCTTTGCCGAAGGAAAAAAAAAAGGAGGCTTTAAAACAATCCTCAGTTGGTTGTTTACACTTATAGCACTCTGCTTTCTGATTCTTTACAGATCATGCCTAGCACGGGAGATGATAATGGGGGAAGTAGGCGTTGTAAATATTTGGGGGTTGCTTTGGGTGTTGTTTGTGTGATATTCATTATAGCTTTGTTTGTGGAAATGCGATTGGTGCATGAGAATGAAACTAACAATGCTACAATTCCTGTAACTGCTACATTAACACCTTGGGAGAGGTTTGAGCAAGAGACGAAGTATTTGCATGAAGGCACTAACACAAAAGGGGAACTGTCGACTAATGTTTTCTATCACTTGCTGAGTGAGTATGTTGATACCATGGATGTGAAAGCTTGTTATGTGTGTACACAAATTCCTGTTTTAGTACAAAAGGGAGTTACCTATCATAGTTTACCTTTAACCTATGGGATAAGTTGTAGTTTGTTACTAACCCGGTTCTATAATCAGGAAGAGATACAATATTTTTATTCCAATCACAACCTTGTGTTCTCCTATGTGCCTATCATAGAAGATTTGAATAGCTTAGCTAAATATTATGCCATAAAGTTGGTCAAGGGGTTCTTTGAAGCGACGTTAAAAATTAGTACATCTTATGCACACCGCAATAATTTGACTTGCTTGCTCACATCAGTAGAGAAAAACTGTTTAGATCACACTGAAGATAGAAGGAGAGTTTTGAAGGGGAAACTTGAAAAAGGCTTGCAGCAACGATCCTTTATTAATAGTGGGAGTTACAGTAGAGTTAGAGAACAAGGGAAATGAGCTTTTGATGCACTACATGTAGGTAAGCTTTGCATAACGCGACCTAAGTCATATTATGACAATGTGTTTGTGGGAACGAGTGAATGTAAGCATGTGTTCTTGTTTCAGAATAAGTGGACTTTCATGTTAAATGGACAGGATCCAGCGATCCCTGAGGTCTATTATATTTGTGGACTTAATGCTTATTACAGTCTTCCAAAGGGAAGGTATGGGACATGTTATTTGGGGATAGTTTTCCCAAAGATATATCAGCTAGAGGACTTGAAGAAGTTTCCAAGGGTTTGGAGCAATAATTCCTTCAGTGGGAGTTATCTTTAACTCCATAAAGATTCAAAAGTTGTCTACTATTGTGGATAACATGCTGACAAATTTTACCGGAGCTATACTCCTGATGGATACTGAAATTGCTGCAGAGGGGGCTATGACTCTTCAAAACAGGCTTGTTTTAGACATTATTTTAGCGAAAAATGGCGGAGTCTGTAAGATGCTTAATGAGCGTCACTGCTGTGCCTACATACCTGACAATAGTAATGAGATTAGAAGTATGCTTACTAACCTAACAAGAGATAGTACAGATTTGAAGGAATTGAAGGAACCAGGGGTCAGATGTAGCAAGATCAGAATTTGCGATTCTGAAATTGCGAGTCGGTGCGACTCGCAATTTCAGAATCGCAAATCCTGATGCAGAACGGTGTCTCAGACACCGTCTGCGACTCGCTATGGGGTCGTAAAAACCCACCTCATAAATATTAATGAGGTGGGTCGCATTTTGCAACCCCATAGCGAGTCCCTGCACTCACAGGGATGATGGCCTGCTGAAGTCAGCAGACCTCCATGTCTGTGACTGCTTTTTAAATAAAGCAGTTTTTTAAATTTATTTTGCAGCCCGTTTTCCTTAAAGGAAAACGAGTTGCAAAATAAAAAAAATAACGAAACCATTTGGTTTAGTTTTTTCAGAGTAGGCAGTGGTCCATTGGACCACTGCCTGCTCCGAAAAAACCTTTTGGGCAGCATTCACAAAGGGGAAGGGGTCCCATTGGGACCCCTTCCCTTTTGCGAATGAGTTACCACCAGTGTGACACTGGTGGTAACTGCAAATTGCTTTGCGACCGCATTCGCGGTCACAAAGCAATTCTGCATTGTGATGCGAGTCTCAAATAGGATGGGAACAACCTTTCCTATTTGCGAGTCGCATTCACAATTTGCGAGTCAGTACCGACTCGCAAATTGTGAATGAGCATCGCATAAGGCTGTTTGCATAGCGCAAACTGCGATTTTCGCAGTTTGCACCATGCAAACGGCTTCCTTCATCTGGCCCCAGGTGTTTGGGAAAAGGTTGAAAAGGGACTTGCTAAAGTGGGAAGCTGGTTTAGTAATATTTGGCATGGGATATTGGCAAAAATAATACAGGGAATATTGGTTGTTTTGGCTTGTTTATTTGGATTATGCTTATCATGCAAAATTAGTAAAAGAATTAAAGTAAAATTGGCAAAACGTAATGCGAGGAGGGAAGAAAAGAAAAGGGAGAAAATGTTCCGAGCAAAATATGAAAAGGCAAAACCAAGGGAAGAAATTGAAATGACGGAATTTAGAAAATGAAAATTTTGTGAAAGAAAGGATTTGTGTGATGACAAGAGTCATCAGAGGAGGGATTGTTGGAGTGTAATTTTTTAATCATTATTAGCATGGAGAGCTTGCAAAATAATGTATAATGAAGCTGCATAGAAAATGTTTTAGTGTAATGCACTCGTTTGAAATGTGCCCACGGGAGTGGCCACCAATGTATACGATGACAAATGTAACTTGACTAATAATGAATTAATAATGTATTCATGTATGATTCTGCATTAGCGTTATGAATTTTGTATTAAGGTGTGCTAAATTAATCATTAGGCCTTAGTTAGCAAGGGTCTGGGCCTACCAGCCTGGTCTCATATTAAATGTGTTTTCTAACGTGCACTGTGCTGTCTCCCTGAAGGACATGAAGCTGTACTTTTCCAGAACCTAGAGATGTGTGTGTAACCATAGTAAATTCTTTCTCATGAGACCCGACTTGCTCAAGGAGACATTCTTGCCGAATTCAACAGTGTAATTCGCAACAGGTACAAGGTCGACTAAACTGGTAAACACAATAGAACTACTGACTGGAGCTACGAGTGTAACTTTTCTTACCTGACATTCTTCCCATTGAAGACGTCAATCAGAGGAAGCAATAAACTGCATGAGAACTGTTTTAGGTGAAAATTCCATTAAGGTGATCAACGGATTATTGGACAGAGATAACGATGTACCAAATATTGCCCAATTGGAAATTAGAGACTTGTTCGACAAGATTAATATAACGACGTGACACAAGAAGAAATCAGCCATTACCTAGCCATTATGCACCTTTTACTGAGCCATTATTATTATAGGTACCCCCTTGCTGTTACTCTGATATTCTGCCTTAAGACTTTGTTGTTCTAACACCCTAAACCATCCTCATCCTGTCCTTGCCCTATAACGCACTTCTCCTCCTTATGAGGGAAGAGTTTTCTTTAACTTACTGAGATTTTCTGTTCTATCCTGGCTGATGGCGAATCGACTGCTGTCCTGAGGACGAAGACTGATACTGTCTGCCGACCCATTTGGAGGGGTAACTATCTGATGATAAATTGTAATTGTCTGTTTGCCTTTTTTTTCTAGGTACCAACTGTTCTTTTGACAGAGACCATAGTTAGATGTTTTCTAAATTTGTGTTGCTAAATTGTTTTGCATGAAGCCCAACACGCTGATGCTAATTAGAGGTTAGTTAAGGAATTCACTAATATTGGGTGCAAATAGACAAATGATTTGTTCTCTGCTTTGTTGAATACATTACTAATGATACTCTGCTAAAGTTGATTCATGTTGACGTCGTGCTTTTTTCTGATGTTCCTGATTTTTGCTTTGATAAAGTCTTATTCAAGTTGCCATATTATAATGCTTTTGATGTGCTTATTGGTATTGAGACTAATAAACATGACCTTAGAGTTGTAACTAATAGGGAATAAATATCTTAACCTTTACTAGATTTGTGTGATCATTTATTGGTTGTAAGGTCATGGTGTTTCATTCTTATTGGAGGGTATTGATAAGTTGTATCGATTAGTTATTGTGAATATTGAGGAAGTGATTGATCTATTGATTGAAATGCCAAATAGCTATCTCGTCTTAAGGAGTTCCCAATCAGGGTCAAAAGGTTCATTGGGCTAAAACGAGTCCCAGTGTAAGTAAAGTAGCTAGGTCAGGACGCGTTATCACCTCTAAGGAGCTCATTTATGGAGTGTTTACCAACGTGTAACGTTCCTACTCGATCTGCAGGATAACCAATACTGGTCGTAGGAGTAAGATACTTGCCCTGATGCTTTTTGATGCCCGAATACTGTAATGTACATTATCTGCATTGCATATCCAGAACGATGGCTACTATCATAGATTTTGGGCCTTATGCAGGAATGATGGTTTGGTAAGATGTGCAATCTAGGAATAACTTGTGCACTAAGGTAACTACAACTCCCTCCCTCGTCATGTACTGATAATTACCCCACAAATTACAGCACTCGTGATATCTTTAATAACATTACTGATAATATCAATGTAATACTTGCAGTAAAATATTTTATGAAAAAACTGTGCATGGCAAGGGTGCGAATTATTGTTACCTTAGGGCACGTGTTATAGTTACTTGAGATAACTCTAACTATAACAGTTGAATTTCTATGGTTTTGTATCTTTAAAATGTGAGACTATCTATAATGTCCCTGTGACATTTGGTTTTCAGTGAATTTCTATGTTTTTTAAATTCTATTTCCTAACTATAACGTCCCTCTTAACCTTTGTTTTTTTCGGTGAATGTAGTTACAGTTAGGACCTAGTTTCCATAGGAAGAGTGTTTTTTGTTTTGCCAATAACTGAGGCGCCTCTTGACAAATCTTCATGAAATGTTCAAGGCCTATACTTCAGTTGGATCAGCTGCTGTCTTCAAAGTTTTGGGGTGATCCGTCAAGCAGGGGCCGAAAAAAGGTGGGGTCCCAAAATGCATTTTCCCATAGGAATTTTGAACACAATTACAGCCTGAACCACTGGATGGAATTACACCAAATTTGGCAGAAAGCTAGCTCTTGGTCCAGAAAGCATGCTTTTTTGTGATTCGGTGTAAATCCCTTTAGAGGTTTCTGAGATATTCAAGTTTAAATATATAGATCTAAAAGGGACGTGGATCCTCTGCAGATCCAGATCCACGGATCAGGACTTGGATCCGCAGATCCAGTGGGGAAAAGCAAGGCCCTGATAGGCTGGCTGAAAACTGACAGAAAATTTGTAGCCAACATTTTGTTTGTCATATCAACAGGGGGGTGGGAAAGGAAGAGTTCAAAAACACATAAGGTGTCAGGATACTGGTATCCTGACCCCATAGAACACATAGATGGGTGGGGCAAAAAGTTGCCCAATTTTTTTCCTTGTCTGATCCACCTTCAAATTGTTATAAGTAACGGACCTTGTTACATACTCTTTTCAGCTCGCTAACCAGACAACACTAACTATAATTTGGCACGCTACCATGCACTGTGTTGTGACAAATAATGTCATTTGAGAAGCTATGTGTTGTTATGAATGCTATGATTGCACACACTATAAGTGATGCAATATGCAAGTGTTTAAACAGTACGAGGAAAAGGCATGAGTTATAGTTCATGTAGTGTGGCGAGTGAGGTGACAAGACAGAGGACCTGATTTAGAGTTTGGGGTTAGTCCATCACAAACGTGACGGATATCCCGTCCACCAAATTACATTTCTGTTACATCTTATGGACATCATACTATGGCGGACTGGTTATCCGTCACGTTTGTGATGGAATAACCCATCCGCCAAACTCTAAATCAGGCCCTGTGTTTGGAGATGCTCGACTTATAGTAATTTGAAGGTGGTGCATAGATTATAAATTGTTATAAGTTATAATTATAACTTCACATTTTTTATGTTTGTATATTTTAAGTTGGGTTTGTATAGAAAGAATGCATAAGGCGTTTCTAACTAAGAAGAATCCTTAACCTTTGTTTTTTTCATTGTGCATTAACGGTTTTCATTTTTTAATAAAAATATATTTCAAATCGCAGTGTGGAGTGTCATTGATTGGAGTGTTGTAAAGTGGACTGTAGTATAGTACAGTGAAGGATAGTGTAGTAGAGTCTAGTGTTGTAGATTGGAGTATTGTAGAGTGGAATAGAGTTGAGTATCATAGAGTGGAGAGATGTAGTGTACAGTGGAGTAAAGTGTTATACAGTGGAGCGTCATGTGTGTCATATCGTGGAGTGGAGTATCATAGAGTGGAGCTGTGTGTTGTTCAGTGTACTGCCATTTTGAACAGTAGAGCTGGGTGTTGTACGGTGGAATGTCGTTGACTGGAGTGTCATGAAATGGAGTGTGGTGCAGTGGAGTGTCATTGAGCAAAGTGTCGTAAAGTGGCATAAAGTGTAGCAGAAAGTTGTAGATTGTAGTGGCATAGAATGGAGCTCAGTGGGGCATAGTGTCATACAGTTCAGTGTTTAGTGTAGTGTCATGCAGTACAATGGCAGAGAGGCTTGTACACTGTAGTGTTGTACAGTGGAGTATAATTATTTGTGAGAACACCGTGAATGGTAGAGTGGTGAGTTATAGTTAGTGTTGTCTGGATAGAGAGCTGAAAAGGGTTTGTAACAAGGTCTGCTACTTATAATAATTTAAGGCGGTGAATATATTGTAAATGAAAGTTATAACTATATAACTTTAAAATGTTTTAAGTTTGTGCAGTTTAAACTTGGTTTATATATGGAAAATAAATTTTCCTAACTATAACTAAGCTTTTACCTTTGTTTTTTAATTGAATTTCAATGTTCTTTTTTTTTTTTAAGAAAACTGCATCTCAAATCGTAGAGTCCAATGTCGAAAATGGAGAGTTGTTATGTAGAGTGTCGTACAGTACAGTCAAGAAGAGTGTTGTAAAGGCTATTGTCATAGAGTGGGGTATTGTACATTGGAATCAAGGGGAGTAGAGTAGAGTGTAATAGTGTATCGTACAGTGTAGTAAAGTGTTATATAGGTAGTTGCATGGTGTCTCATATGGTGGAGTCAAGTATCGTAGACTGGAGCAGCGAGTTGTACAGTGGAATGATGTGTCAAACAGTAGAGTAGGGGGCTGTAGACTGTCACCGAGTGGAGTAGAATGTTTTAGATTGGAGTAGGGTGAAGTAGAGTGTCATAGAGTACAGTATTGTCAAATTGAGTGTCATAGAGTACAGTGAGGGAGAGTGTTGTAGAGTGGAGTGCCGTCTCATACAGCGGAGTGGTGTATCATAGAGAGAAGCTGAGTGGTGTGTCATTGATTGTCATACAGTGTAGTGCAGTGGAGAAGAGTGAAAGAGCATAGAGTATTATAGAGTGGCATGCAGTGTTGTACAGTGTTGTAGAGTGGAGTTGCATACAGTGGAGTAGACTGTTGGACAGTAGAGTGGTGAAGAGCAGAGTATAGTACAGTGGCAAAGAGTGGGATAAAGTGTAGAAGAGTGAAGTATATTGAAGTGGCGTACACTAGAGCGGAGTAGTGTAGAGTGGAGTAAAGTGTCATACAGTGGAGAAGCATAGTATAGATTATAGTGGTGTGGAGTGCAGTAGAGTGAAGTGGAGTGGAAAAGCATACAGTGGAGTACAGTGTCATAACTTGGAGTACCTTATTGTATAGTAGAGTGCAGTGGGGTGCCATACAGTATTGGAAAGTGAGGTAGACTACAGTAGAGTACAGTCTAGTTAATGTTTGTGGAGTGGTGTACAGTCCAGTGCTGTAGAGTGTGGTACAATGGATTGGCATACAGTGTTATAGAGTAAAATTGCATTGAATGCTGTAGAGTAGAGTGGTGCACAGTGGAGTAGTAGAGTAGAGTGGAGTACTGTGTCAGAGTAGAATGGAGTAAAGTAAGGTGCTGTGGCATACAAAGAGTTGTGTACAGTGTTGTATAGTGGACTACAGTATTATAGAGTAGATTGGAGTAGAGTGTTGTACAGTGACGTACAGTATAGTACAGTGTTGTACAGTGGAGTGAAGGGGTAAAGACAGGAGTAAAGTTTCAGAGAGTGACATACAGTGTAGTAGACTGTTGCATAGTAGAGATGCATAGAGTACAGTAGTGTGTGAAGCCATGGAGTTGCATAGATTGGATTGTTGTATAATAGTGTAGAGCAAGGTAAAGTCTCATACAGTGGAGTGGAGTGGTATAACGTAGTGTACAGTAAAGTACAATAGAGTGTATTGGTGTGTCGGAGAGTGGCATGCCATGGAGTGGAATGTACTGGTGCAGATTAGGTCATAAACTGTTATAAATTGGAGTGAGGTCTTGTACAGTAGAGTTGAGTGCTGTGTCACAGAGAAAAGAGTTGCATAGTGGAATAGAGTGTTGTATATTGGAGTGTGCAGGCGTAGAATGGAGTAGAGATTTGGACAGTGAAGTGTATGGGGATAGAGTAGAGTAGAATGTCATAGAGTGCCATGAGCTGTGGTAGATTTTTATAGCGTGCAGTTATATAAAGTGGAGGAGATTGTCATCCAATGGAGCGACGTAGAATGGAGTGGTGTACACTGTATTGACGTAGAGTGGATTACCGTAAAGTGGAGTAGCATACAGTGGAATGTGTACACTGTGGAGGAGAGTACACTGCAGTGATGTAGACTGGAGTAGCGTACAGTGGAGTAGCATAAAGTGGATGAGCATAGAGTGGAGTAGTGTAGATTGGAGTGGTGTACAATGGAGTGGATTAGAGTATAATAGTGTATAGTGTAGTGGCATACAGTGGAAAGGTGTATAGTGAAGTGGTTTGGGCTTGAGTGGTGTATTGTGGGGTGTGGTGGAGTGTAATAGCATAAAGTGGTT
This sequence comes from Pleurodeles waltl, assembly GCF_031143425.1. Lineage (NCBI taxonomy): Eukaryota > Metazoa > Chordata > Amphibia > Caudata > Salamandridae > Pleurodeles > Pleurodeles waltl. Next base: position 598,329,694 of record NC_090446.1, on the reverse strand, counting down.
TTGGATACAGTGGAGTGGGGCACAGTGGAATACTGTACAGTAGAGAGGCAAAGACTGTAGTTGAGTACAGTGTAATAGCATAGAATGGAGTGGCATACAGTGGAAAGGCTTGGAGTGGAATACAGAGGACTTGAGTAAAGTAGAATAGTGTAGCGTTGAATAGCATAGAGTGGTAGATGAATGTACAGAGGAGTGGTGTAGACTGGAGTAGTGTACATTGAAGTGGGGTAGAGTGAAGTGGCATAGAGTGGAGTGGTGCAGAGCGGAGTGGTGTCTAATGGAGTAGCGTAGAATGGACTGGGGTACAGTGGAGTAGCATATAGTGGAGTGGCATACAGTGGAATAGTATAGAGTGGAGTGGTGTACAGTAGAGTGGTGTAGACTAGAATAGCATTTAATGGAGTAGCGCACAGCGCAGTGGCGTACAGAGAAGTGGTGCAGGCTGGAGTGGAATACACTGGAATGGTATAGAATGTAAAAGCATAGAGTGGCTTACTGTGGAGTTGCATCCAAAAGAAAAGCATAGAATGGTAAAGGGGAGAGGGGAGTGGCATACACTTGAGTGGAGTCGCATACAGTGGAGTGGCATACAATTGAATAGCATACAGTAGAATGGCATACAGTAGATCAGGGTAAAATGGAATAGCATACACTGGAGTAGGGTATAGCAGTGTGGCATACAGTGGAGTGGCGTACACCACAGAGGCATGGAGTAGAGTTGCATACAGTGTAATAGCATAGATTGGACTCGCATAGAATGAAGTTGTGTACAATCTAAGAGCATAGAGTGAAGTGGCATAGTGTGGAGTGTGGTACAGTGGAGTAGAGTGTAATAGTGCACAGTGGAGTAGCGTACAGTGGAGAGGCATATAATAGAGTGCTGTAGACTTGAGTGGCGTACAGTGGCGTGGGGTAAAGTGTAATAGCAAACAGTGAAGGGGTATACATTAGAGTGGAGTCAAATCGAATAGCGTAGAATGAAGTGGCATAGAGTGGAGTGCCATACACTGGAGTGGTGTAAAGTGGAGTGGTGTACATTGGAGTGGCATACAGTGGAATAGCATAAAGTGGAGTGGCATACAGTGGAGTGACGTAGAGTGGAATAACTTATACTGGAGAGCATATGACATGTTGAGTGGAGTTGCATCCAGTGTAATAGCGTAGAAATCAATGGGAGAGATAGGAGTTGTGTAGAGTGTAATAGCATTAAGTGGATTTGCATAGAGGAGTGTGTTGTTCAGTGGAGTGGCGTAGAGTGTTATACTGTATAGTGGAATAGCATAAAGTGGAGTGGCGGATAATGGAGTGATGTAGACTGGATTGGTGTACAATGGCGTGGGATAGTGTAGAATATCATACTAGGAGTGGCGTAAAATGGAGTGGAGTCCAATTGAATAGTGTAGAATGAAGTGGCGTAGAGTGGAGTGTCATACATTGCAGTGGCATAGAGTGGAATAGCATATAATGGAGTGGCATACAACAGAATATCATACAATGGAGTGGTATACAGTGGAATAGAGCAAAGTGGAGTGGAGTGGAGTACAGTCGAATGCCGCAGAGTGGAATAGTGTATTGTGAAGTAGCATCCAGAGGAGTAGCGTACAGTGGAGTGACATATGGGGAGTTACTCAGAGCTAAAATAAATTGTAGTTCAGAGGAATCATTTCTAAAAGATACCAAAATTATAACCAATAGGTTCCAAGAGAGAGGCAACTTCAAATATATAATACAGAAAGCTTTGGAGAGAGTGAATCTTGTAAAGATAAAGGATTTACTGGTAAGTAAAAACAGAGTGAAATATGGTCCACAAACTATAAGGTACATTACCGCTTATAACAACAAATCCTCTGGTGTAAGGCAGGCCTTTCGAAAATTCTAGCATTTCCTGCACACAGATGAGATTTTAGCCAAATATCTTGACAATTATCCCAAAATAGCTTACAGAAATAGTAGATCAATACAAGATGAACTTTGTCAGAATATTGTGATAGAGAAACCTTCCAATAATCAGATTCAGGGGTTCTTTTTATGCGCAAACTGTAAAGCATGCTAATACAGTGATGACAGGAAGACCATAAAGTAACCTCGGCACACAAAGAATTTCAAATTCAGAAACAGTTATCAAGAACTTCTGATTTCTGTATATATAGCCTCAGTTATGCTTACAACAGATTTTATGTAGGCGACATTAAGAAATTAAAAAAAAAAGTCCTTGAACATATGAGGACTATTGCTAGCGGGGACAAGCAATACCCAGTAGGTAGCCAGGCATTTCAGAACTGAGCATTCAAGTACTGTCCATCTACTCAACTTCTATGTACTCAATGGGATACCACTAAATGTGAGAGGTGGTAACAGAACTTTAGAACTTAGAAGGCTAGAATCTCGGTTGATTACCAGCTTTCAGACTCTGTACCCCTCAGGTCTTAATCATCACGAGGAATTATTTGTTCATAACAGAATAAAAGAAGCACATGTGTGTTTGACATTATTCCATTATGATATTTTTCTAAAAATCCTTTATCATTAAAATTTCTTGCTAATAACCTGTACAGTGAGTTGTATAAGTTTGGGTTTTGATTTGCCTATGTTTTCGAACTGAGAAGACGTGACACACTTCTTGGTTTTAACGTTGTTTTATTTGTTTTTATTCAAGCATGAAAATGACTTCTCTTACGGATATGAAATACAAAAGAGCTTAGACATTTGTTTTTCAAATTTTTGTGATTTTATGGCACAGTATTAGTTTCCTAGGCAGTAATGGGGAGCAATTTCTTATTACTTGTTTCCCATTACAATGATGGTGATCCTCCATGAATTTGGTGTTCCAGCCCACTGGGGTGTTTGTACAATTGTCAAATGTCTTTTTTGTTTCTTTCTGTATTTACTTCATTGAATTATTTTCTACTGAGAAGACAGGGGTTTCCACTTTGAGGACATTTCTGAGATTTTTGAGCCCGTTGCGACTTAGTAACCACATTAGTTATGTGCATTCTAACGTATTCCAAACAAAAACAGTGAGCATTTTCAATGAGCTACTATCATTATTTTGGAACTTTTTGGGAACGTTTCCCAGTTTAAATCAAAGTACGCACTTTGGCCTATTAGCAGCCCATTAGGGCCTTATGTTTGTGTATGATTTGCATTCATGAAAATCTCACTGTACGTTATAGAGAAGATCACGGGTTGTCTCTATGAATTGTGTTTTGTACAAACTCACTCTGTAAAACTGAGTTTAAACTGAATACAATAAAATCATGTATGTTTTTTTCCATGGGGAATTACTATAGCCTTAGAACCGGGAGAGGGCCTTTACTAGCCGGTAGGGCCCGCTACGGCGGGTTCTAAGGCTATTAGAACATTCTGCCACTCAGAGCAGAATGTTCTATTAAATAAAACAAATTCCTCACGGAGCCTGAGGGGATTAAAATGCCCTCGGGCTTCGTGAGGCTTTGTTCACAGCTCTTGCTGTGAACAAAGAGAACATTGGAATGTTGGCGCTGCGGGCTTTTACCGGCCAGTAAAAGCCCGGAGCGCTCCATTGTTTACAATGGAGCTGCCAACGTTCCAATGTTCTAATACACCTTAGTTCAACATTGGGGCAAATCACGTTACGTTATGAAACATGGCTGAGCTTTACGTAAGGCAGCTAAAATTATTATATTGCTTTCATTGAATTAATTTACAATTTTATAATATTTCTGTTGCTCCCCAATATCTTGTTAGTTGTATTATGAAGACTTTATTGTTTTGTGGGTAAAAAGCTTTGTCAGTCAGTCAGTCAAGAAAACTTTATTTTGGCTACAAGAGCCATAAAAGCACATAGCAGCAATAAATAAATACACAAGGTTATATAAAATATGTACAGTATATGTGACTAGATAAAATAATAAAATTAAATGCACTCCAGAGTGAAATTATACATTCTTACTAAAACCATTATACAGATAAACATTTTCCTCTGACAATCAAACTTCCCCCAAGGAACTTGGCAACAGCAATCACTAACATCGGGCAAGTGTCTGATCTAAGAATTCGGAAAGCTATGTCAGGCCTGCGAAGTCCCAGCAGTCTACAAGCGGGGCCAGCCATTTCCTACGAGAGGCAACATAGGCAGGGCAGACAAATAAGACATGAGGGAGGTTTTCAATGGGTGCTTTGCAAGCTGGGCAGATGGTTGTTTTTTCATGTGACCAGCGACTGGTAAGTAATCTTAGTGGCAAGGTGCCAATGCGGAACTGGAAGTACAACTTCCTTTCTCTTGGCACTGTGATTATGTCCCAGAAAGCCTCATATTTGCATGTCTCTTTTAGGTTGGCAAAATCACATGATAGTGTAGAGTGAAGTGCAACTCCTAGATCTTCAGAGTCTACCAAATGCCAATGCAATTTTTTGAGGTTGCTTTTTGAAGGAAAGGAGGTAGTAGTTGGAGAATCCCAGAAAGCTTTGTCAAAATGGCACCTGTTTTTGATCCAAGTCTCACTGCCATGTATTGATTAGTCAATTTTTCATGTCTCTACACAACTTGTATGATGGTTAAAAATGGAATGTCAGGACCAGAGGCAAGGATTATGCATTTCTTTTTTCCCTTTTTATTATTCAGCAGGTTTAATCATAAAAAAATAACAGTGAACACTACATCCCATGAATCAAGAGAACGTATCCATGGAGAACCAAAAAACAATCATATCACAGTATGCGTGTCCATATAAATCCATGCCTCACAAAGTTCCTCCTCTTTCTTCATTGCTGTTAGTAAGTTAAGTCCCTCACTTCCTTAACAACTCTGGGTTGTTCTGTGGATGTGGGGGTTTAGAGCTTGTGATTATTATAGTATTTGACAGTTGTGTGATATTGGCCTGCTTGTGTGCACGTGGATGTGCGGAAGGCTTTGGCCTGAGTGCACTTTGTTTATCCCATGCAGGTCCTCTAGGTGGGGCTGTTTAGCGCTGTCAGAGGACTCTATTGGGCATGTTGCGGCCCGCTTTCAGTGCAATTTCTGTCAGCACTCTGCTGGCACATGACAATCACTAGGGAGGAGGTGTGATACCCTTGTTTAAATTGGGTCTACCGAGAGTTGCCACTCCCTACCAATCCTCGCAGGGACACCGTGTAGTGGTAAGACTCCCTAGGCCCTCAGACCTCCCTCATTTCACCAGCCATTAACCTGCTTCTGCCCAACTTGAGCACCTGCAAGGGGGCTGCCCTTCTGTAATCTTCATAGGGTGTAAGGTGAATTATTTCTCCTGGTGCTCTCATAATGCATAATTGATTCCTACAGAGATCACAAATATTACCCCAATTTGGCCTCCTCAGCGCCACCTTCCTGCAGGGGTGGACAAGCTCTTCTCTCAGGCCATTACTAAGGCACTGACCCCACTGCAGGATGGTGTGACCAAACTCATGTTCTGGGTTTCCACTGGTGCTGGAATCCTCAGAGATAAGGGGCAGGACACGCAACTGGCTCCACGAGGGCCTAGAAATTGATGATGGCACCTGGAAGGACCCTGTCAACTGAGAGAAGCCTTTTGTAAGAATACGCACATTATTGAATCTATTCTACAGGGAGGATGTTTTACCCATGGAGATTGGCAAGGGTGACAAGGAGGAAGATGGTTCCTCAGATGAGGGGCGCGATTCAGGCAGATCCTGGTGCCTGGGCTCGGCTGCCTCTGGATCCTTGGTAGGGGATACATGTTTGATCGGGATGACATTTATGAGCCAAGATCTTCAGGGTGGCTCCCTGGCCAAAAAGTTGCTGAGTATGTGGCTATCAAGATTTGCCACCCCCTGCTTAAGGAGGTGTGTGACTGCTTGAGGGCAGAGTGCCCTAGACCGGCCCTTGAGGGCAAGGTTGCGGCCACCCCAGATATAGATCCTAAATTATGTACTTTTTTTGCCAAATATATGAAAGTTCCCAAGAAAGGATTAACCGATTCTGGAAGGCGTGTTAGGATACGTTTTTAGATGTCTTGGTGCCCCAGGCGAAAATTGTAGAATTGACAGAACAGGCAAGACAATCAGGCTCGCCCTCACCCACTGAGATTGTCGCAGGTTGGGCATAAAGAGCGGTGAGCCTTTTAGCCAACACCAACTGCTCACTCTTTGCTGAAAGGGGACGTTCCCTTCTGAAAAAGATTGACTTTAAACTTGGGGAGTTGTCATCTTCAGAAACAGGACTGCTGGCACAGGGCCACTTGTTTGGAGAGCCCTTAATAAAGGAACTAGGCAAATTTGTGCCCACCTTCTCAGCCCTGGACAAGGTGCAAACATTGATCAAGAAGATCTTTCCTGGGAAGGTTTTCTACGGGGCGGGAAGAGGCAGGGGTCACGTTCCCTTCCATTTCTCCCACCCTACAGGCCCTGCCAGAAGTCAAGCTTACAGGAACAACTGTTGAAACGAGGCAGGGCCAATCGCGCAGCCAGAGGAGAAGCTAACACACCCGGAGGCCTTCATGGCAAGCAGTACCTTTTTTCCCCTCAAACGCTAGGAGGGAGGCTGAGGCTCTTTGCTCAAAAGTGCAGCAGAGATTGCTGCAGACCCATGGGTGCCGGAGATAGTGAAAGGTTTCCACATAGATTTCTATGGGACTCTGGTTGAAAAGGTAAGACCACGACCATTGACCTTTTCAGATGCCTACTTGACAGTCCCCATTCCCCCTGTCATTGCTGCTTCTTGCAATGCAAGTGGAGGAATCAGATTTTTTAGTTTCAGTCTCTCCCTTTGCAGAGGCAGGGGGTTGATCATTTACCTCAACAATATCATCCTGATGGACCAATCTCACAACCAATTGTTGTCCCACCTGAACAGGACTATTGCACTCCTACAAGAACTAGGCTTTGTCATCAATGGGCAGAAATCGGAGTTAACCCCATCACATATCATGATCTTCCTGGGCTTCCTGGTAGATGCCAAATCACCTACGCTGAAGCTACCAGAACCAAAGCTCACCAAGATCATGAAAGAGCTGAAAAAGGTCCTAAGGAGAGAAAGGATCTCCCTTGGGTAGCTAGCCAGGAAAGTTGGCTTATTATCATCCTCTATTGAAGCAATATTTCTGGCTCCCCTGCATTACAGGGCACTGCAACGACTGAAAGCAACCAACTTGCGAAGGGGCCTCACTTACTCGGAACTGGTGGTTTTGACATCAGATGCCAGGACAGAACTTCAGTGCTGGATAGACCACATGGAGGCCTGGAATTTTCCAGCGGTGCGGCAGTCTGCTATCTAGGCAGTCTGACCTCAAGTGAATTGGTGCGGCGATCAACCACAGCCTATTACAAACACACAGTCACTGTGGTGGTTGACCACTGCGGTCCGCGCTCAGCGAAGTAACAGACAAGTGCACATTGGATGAATCAAAGACAACACAGCTGACACACATTGGTCCAGTGGACACACCTGCAAATCACACTATAAAACACACGCTTCCCAGACCACAATACTTTGCATCTTCACTGCAAGATAAAGAACATCATCCACCTTTTTTGTATTTCCATAGATTATGCACCCCTTTCTTTCACCATCCCATTAAACACCTTGCACACACTTTTGTCCATTCACTTCATATTGCACTTCCCCTGTTAATTAAGTCCCTGTCACCCACTTTAGTTATCTACTGTGTCACGTCCCAAAAATCCCCGTTTTTCTGAAGATGAGTTGAGAGTCATGGTGGATGAAATCATAAGAGTAGAGTCACAATTGTTTGGAACTCAAAACCAGCATACTCCCCTCAGTAGGAAAATGGGACTGTGGCAAAGCATTGTCAACAGAGTGAATGCTAAAGGCAACACCCAGCGCACAAAGGAGGACATTCGGAAGAGGTGGAATGACCTGAGGGGCAAAGTGCATTTCTTGGCCTCCAGGCAACAGATGGAGACCAACAATCCTGGCGTTGGCCCTCCCAGTGCCCCATTAATACTCTTTCCCTGGGAGGAGAATGTCTTGGCCATCCTGCACCCTGGGGGCTTGACAGGAATACCTGGGAGAGTGGAATCTGGTAAGTCACAACACAAAAACTGTTGCAAAACTGCAATGTCCTACATGCTCACAGCTCAGCTTTTGCCACTGTGTTGTTCATGTACTTCACCAAAATTCAATACCAAGAGTACCTGAGATGTAATACTGTCAATGTGTATTGTTGTCAAGTGTGGGAAGTAGAGGGAGTGACCTGACTGCAACTCCCAGAAGGCTCTGCTTCAGTAATTCCAACCACCAGCCCAGTGTTCACTTGCCTAAAACCACCTGTTTGTTAACTCAAAATTGACGTTTACTCACCTGTAAGTGAGCAATATACAGAGCATGCTCAACACAGAGACCTGTCTGTCTACCTAGCTCCATCTTGACCAGCTATCCCAAGATTAAACCATTGAGGACAAGAATGACACATTACCAAGTGTGTACGCCAAGTATTCCTAAGACGTTAAGCTGCATCACCAGATTTGTAGCAGCAGCAAACACATTGACACAGCACTGCACACTTGATGACTGCAGTGACATATACAACAAAGTACTGTGTTTGCCTGTATCTCACTCAACTAGTCCTCCAAAAGGTCACAGGCATATGTTGACTCTCTACTGTGTTGTCTTCACTGTTGGTAAAATGTAATTTTTATTCCATCATCCAAAGTGCAACTGATTTGCACATCTCATGAACTGCTCAAGTCAAATAGTTTAGGCAAGCTTCACGCATTTCGTGTCAAATACTCCAATACCATGGTAACATGGCACAATAAGCTAATCTCCAACTTTTAAATCTTTTTATTATTTTCTCAAAAAGCCAACTCCTGCATACATCACTATGTAAGGGCACAATCCCCAAACAAGTTCACTACACATGAGTGCCTATGGGCCATGGTATGTGGCCGAAGTCAAACAACGGCTGTAGACATGTACAGTTGCATGTATCAATGGTTGTCCCACTATCCAAGTGGAGGAACCTGAAAATCAATAGAAACAATCAATGTATCAACTGTGTCCTCTTGAAAAACAAGTCCCAACACAACCTCCCCCTGATTGCTCCTTTCATCAAACACAAAAGAATCTTGTGAGACATACAGCATGAAGTAGAGTATTCTCATAATTCTCACAAGTGGTCAGCAGGGCGTCTGTCAGATTCCTTCAACTTAGTCAAGTAATCATCCTACAAAAAGAAAAAAGGGAGCACACTGCCTCACACTCAAGCAAAAAGTTAGCCCCAATGCATCATGGTAAATGCAGTCACTTCGTTTTGTGCTGAAAAAGTAATCAAAAGTCTTTCACCTACGTAGGTGCAGCAAGTGCTGTGTATCTCTGGACACGTGTTTCTAGGTTTAGCCCGTCATCAGCAGAGAGCAGCCAAGTCTGTGGGGTTGCTTGAAATGCCGCCAAAAGTCTTCTCAGGTTTATGTACCACTCACTGGCGCACAGGTGCCTCTCCAGAGCTCGTCAGCTCGTTAGCTCAAGGGAGCAGTCATTGGACAAAAAGAAAAAAGGGAGCACACTGCCTCACACTCAAGCAAAAAGTTAGCCCCAATGCATCATGGTAAATGCAGTCACTTCGTTTTGTGCTGAAAAAGTAATCAAAAGTCTTTCACCTACGTAGGTGCAGCAAGTGCTGTGTATCTCTGGACACGTGTTTCTAGGTTTAGCCCGTCATCAGCAGAGAGCAGCCAAGTCTGTGGGGTTGCTTGAAATGCCGCCAAAAGTCTTCTCAGGTTTATGTACCACTCACTGGCGCACAGGAGCCTCTCCAGAGCTCGTCAGCTCGTTAGCTCAAGGGAGCAGTCATTGGACAAAAAGAAAAAAGGGAGCACACTGCCTCACACTCAAAAAAACATTTGGCGGCATTTCAAGCAAGCCCCTATACCATGCTGCTCCCTGCTGATGATGGGCTAAACCCAGAAACACGTGTACAGGGATAAACAGCACTTGCTGCGCCTACAGAGGTGAAAGACTTTATTACTTTCGGAATGGACTACGAATTCGACTGCATTTACCATGATGCATTGGGGTTGGACTTTGTTGCTGGAGTGTAGGCTGTGTGCTCCCTTTCTTTGTAATTTTGTCTTTGGACGGCTCCCTTGAGCCACGGCTGACGAGCCTTGGGAGGCACCTGTGCGCCATGAGAGGTACATAAACCTGAGAAAACATTTGGCGGCATTTCAAGCAAGCCCCTATTCCATGCTGCTCCCTGCTGATGATGGGCTAAACCCAGAAACACGTGTACAGGGATAAACAGCACTTGCTGCGCCTACAGAGGTGAAAGACTTTATTACTTTCGGAATGGACTACGAATTCGACTGCATTTACCATGATGCATTGGGGTTGGACTTTGTTGCTGGAGTGTAGGCAGTGTGCTCCCTTTCTTTGTAATTTTGTCTTTGGACGGCTCCCTTGAGCCACGGCTGACGAGCCTTGGGAGGCACCTGTGCGCCATGAGAGGTACATAAACCTGAGAAAACATTTGGCGGCATTTCAAGCAAGCCCCTATACCATGCTGCTCCCTGCTGATGATGGGCTAAACCCAGAAACACGTGTACAGGGATAAACAGCACTTGCTGCGCCTACAGAGGTGAAAGACTTTATTACTTTCGGAATGTACTACGAATTCGACTGCATTTACCATGATGCATTGGGGTTGGACTTTGTTGCTGGAGTGTAGGCAGTGTGCTCCCTTTCTTTGTAATTTTGTCTTTGGACGGCTCCCTTGAGCCATGGCTGACGAGCCTTGGGAGGCACCTGTGCGCCATGAGAGGTACATAAACCTGAGAAAACATTTGGCGGCATTTCAAGCAAGCCCCTATACCATGCTGCTCCCTGCTGATGATGGGCTAAACCCAGAAACACGTGTACAGGGATAAACAGCACTTGCTGCGCCTACAGAGGTGAAAGACTTTATTACTTTCGGAATGGACTACGAATTCGACTGCATTTACCATGATGCATTGGGGTTGGACTTTGTTGCTGGAGTGTAGGCAGTGTGCTCCCTTTCTTTGTAATTTTGTCAAGTAATCATCCTACTGCTCCATTAAGTTACACATCCCATTCCTGGCACGTGCATTAGCCTGTATTGAAAGCTCAGCGGATACCCATCTCACCACATCCTTACATCATGCTGTAAGTGAGGGGGCGGCTGCCACCTTCTAGGTAGGTCTGGGTGGAGAGCGCGGAGTTGAAAAAAAACGCTGCTGTGCTAAGCGGTGCAGGCAGTTTTCCGTCACACCCATTTGCGGTGTGTTTGACATCAAACACAATGAGAATTATGTACTCACATTCAAAATTGCGCACAAACAGCACCACGAGGTTTGCATGGGTGCGGCCATCTTGTTTTTCACTTTGTTTATGGTACTGGGCTAATGTATTTTAGCAATCCTCCACCCTCCTAATTAATCTACTGCTCATTTTTTCAAAATTTTATTACTTTCTTTTTTTTGCCTCTGTATTTTTATGTTTTTAAAATGTTTGTTGTGCTTTTTCATGACTTCTTGTATTTTAGTTAATAGTTCCCTTTTCTTCTTTCCTTCTCCCTATAACTTATTTTCTTCTTTACTCAGCACCATGGCAGAGTAGGGGAGCAGCAGCGACAGGACACCTGGACAGCCAGCAGCTGCCTACCTTGTGGGTGGTGGTGCCGACAAGGGGTGTTGGCTATGGCAATTTTTTCAAGGAAGAGGTGGCAGCACTGGTCTTTTAAGTGCAGCGCCACTTTCCTTCCTATGCTGGCAGCAGGTGGCAGGCCTGGCAGCGGTAACCCCCTGCAGTAGTGTCAGCTGCGTTGGGCTAGGGTGCGCAGGTGTGTCAGGGCCACCACCCAGGTCCAGCGCACCACCCAGCAGCTGATGCACCTCTGGGCAGATATAATCGACCCCTAGCAGGAGCTCCTTGACCTGCTAGGCAATGTGATTCCTGGGCTTTGTGAGTATTATATAATTGAGTTTGTGTTCTACAATGCCAGCTTTATTTTTGAATAACATGCGGCTTGCGCTCAGAGGTAACTTACATTTAGTTTACGTTAAGAATATTATTTAGTATGTGATCCAGTTAGAGCTAGACAGATGCTCGGCGCTACATAATCGTACTCGTAGGCACTCACTTTGGCAGATTATTTAAGAAGTCATTGCAACACAGACTCCTCTGTTCTCCTGTTTCCATAGTGAATTAGTGATATCAGTGAGTTAGCATTCTCCGTGACTTTATGTAGCTTGTACAGTCCCAAGCCATTTCACAGTGATGCGAGTATGCATCTACACATTGCAAAAAACGGAGACTGAGTTAATCCATCAAGAGGGTTGAGAAATGACAATAGAATGAAAGATCATTCATTGCAATACATTAGTTCCAATTGTAGTTTTTGTTAAGGAAATTTGAAATAGGGATTTTAGGAGTATAGCCAACTCAACGATAGTTGATCATACTAGTACCATAGGTGATCTGATTTAAGTACATTGTTATTGCATTTGCATGTTATATAATAATGTTGTGGAGATTACTGGTAGCAGTAATGTATTTTTTTATCTTCTTTATTTCTACATCGGCACCCAAGGGCAAGAAGAGTGAAACTACACAGGTGGGTCTGGCGGGAGCTGGGGAGGCGCTGACCAGCGCCGATGCTGATAGATCGGGTCATCCCAGTAAGTCCTATTATTTAATATTATTATTATTTCTTTACCTTTTACCAGTCCCCACTTTTACACTACTTTTAATTTTGATTTCTTTACTATTTTTATAATGTCTCCCTTTTTCCAACTCCCCTATCCAAGTTTTGTTTAATTCCTGTTATCCTTGCGTTATCTTTTTTTCTGTCTTTTATTGACCATTTTGTATTCCACTCTTTCATTGCATTTCAATGATTCCGAGTCATCATCATCAATCATAGGCTATAGCTCTGCCCCTCCATTATGCAAAAATTTTGGTTGGCTTGACTACCTGGCTTTTCTAACATTCCAATAACATGCCAAGAGTGATATTTGTGAGAGAAAATACTGCAGTGCTAACCAAACTGTTACTATGAACTGCAGTTTCATTTGTTTGATTAAAAAAATTAGGAGGAGGTGTAACTGGCATCTAAAAATGTATACTGTTTTTTTCTAGACACACTGACCAGTGCAACCAGTGGAGCCGTCTCAAGTTCCACTACTGTAGGAGCAGATGGAGCAGGGGTGGAAGCAGTAGCAGGGACGGGCGATGGTAAGTAAATGTGCGTGCTTATAGACAATTACTATTACTCACTAGCTACAAGGGTGTTGTTGTGATTGGATTCATGAACCCCCCGCATTACAGCTACAGCAGTGGTTGGGTTACTTCTGGCCTCTTCTACCTGCAACTCAGCAAAAGCACACATAGGGGGTCATTCCGACCCTGGCGGTCCATGACCGCCATGGCGGAGGGCGGTGGAAGCACCGCCAACAGGCTGGCGGTGCTTCCTGGGCTATTCTGACCGCAGCGGTAAAGCCGCGGTCAGAAAAGGGGAACCGGCGGTTTCTCGCCGGTTTTCCCCTGGCCCAGGGTATCCGCCATGGCGGCGCTGCTTGCAGCACTGCCATGGGGATTCCGACCCCCTTCCCGCCAGCCTGTTTCTGGCGGTGTCCACCGCCAGAACCAGGATGGCGGGAACGGGTGCCGTGGGGCCCCTGGGGGCCCCTGCACTGCCCATGCCACTGGCATGGGCAGTGCAGGGGCCCCCTAACAGGGCCCCACAAAGATTTTCACTGTCTGCTTTGCAGACAGTGAAAATCGCGACGGGTGCCACTGCACCCGTCGCACCCCTGCAACTCCGCCGGCTCCATTCGGAGCCGGCTTCCTTGTTGCAGGGGCTTTCCCGCTGGGCCGGCGGACGGCCTTTTGGCGGTCGCCCGCCGGCCCAGCGGGAAAGTTGGAATGACCGCCGCGGTCTTTTGACCGCGGTGCGGTCATTCGGCGGTAACCGCATGGCTGGCGGCAACCGCCGCCCGCCGCGGTCAGAATGACCGCCATAATGTCGCTATAAAAGATGGCTTGATGGAAACGTGAAAGAAAGGAAGGTTAAAAGAAAGGATGATGAAAAGAGTGAAAGGAAAGGATGTGTGGGTGGTTGAAAAAGGATGTGTGGGTGAATATTGGGTAAATGAATGGATGGGTGAAAGGATTATTGGAAGAAACGGTGGATAGCTGGTTCTGAATGGATGGATAAATGGTTGTGAATTTGGGTGAAAGAGTGGGTGAGAGAAAGTAAAGCTTAAATCATGGTGGCTATGGGTGAATATAGTAGGAATAATGAAATGACGATTGAATAATTGCTTGAATAAATAAAGAAGGGGGCTCTTCTGTAGAAGGGCATGCTTTTCACCTGCTTCGCTTACGTTTTGTGTTTTATCATTTATGGTTATTAAAGCTATGGTTAAAAGTGGGGGGGTATTTTAATTTGTGTTCTAATCCCTTCACCCAATGTATTTGTTCAATGAGGCAGATAAGTATCCCATCATGATTCATCAACCCCTCTCCCTGCCCATGACATTTTGCCACCCATGCCCGAAGAAGGGCAGTCTAGTATTCCCATAACAGATTTATTTTACGCCTGTTCTTATTTTTTCCTTTAGACTTTCGCTTTACAGTGACTGAATAAGCCAAAGCTTAGGCTTCCAAATTTGTTGAACTCCTTCCTTACTGACCGCCACCATATACATCAGTCATTACTCACAAATTCACAATCTCTCAATATATCACCACGCATTGGTGCCATAGTTATTTAGTAGTTACCTCTTCCAATCCAAGCATGGTGGTTGAACAGAATATCTCCTCTTTGATGGTGTCAAAACATTGGAATTTCGCATTGGCACCTGCAGTCCTTTAATTAATGATCTTCTAGGGCAGCCCTGCTAGGTGATGTAAAAAATAGGATAGGAAATGGCATGTGAGGGAGGCAGGCATCTTCTCCAATGTCCTGAAATGTATGTGGGGGCTTTTTCACTGTATGCGGGTCCGACTCTAATCTTATATGTGACTATAAAATGGTTAGGCAGCATACATCTGACACAAACATAGTGTTTCACTAGTATTTCTTTTTGCAAAGAAAGAAAGAAAAAAAGAAGCTCTACGAGAAATAATTGGTAACTGGTGGTTCTCCCAGAAGTTGGTCAGCTAATACACTTAATTCTGACCAGTCATCCTCTTCCTCCTCCTGTGGTGTTTCGGGAACAGTGTAATAAGGTGGTATAAAATGCTGGTTAATTTTCATCATGGTCAATCTCTCCATGATTTGATGTAAGAGACTGGTCTTCCTCACTTTAACAACTGCACCAGCTGCACTGAACACACATTCAGCAGAAACCCTGGCTACAGGACAAGCCATAAACTTTATTGCCAGCTTGCTGAGCTCTGGCCATTGGTGCATATTCCCATGCCAATACATTAATGGGTTTTGATCCACATACACCTCTTTCGGTCAACCAGATACTCCTGGAACATCCTCTGAATCGTCATTGGTACTGCCACTTGCTCAACTGCCTTTTCCTTCACCTCTGCACTGGAATTAAGACATGCCACTTGAAACCAAGCCAATGCAGAGGTTGGGTCCGATTCTTCTGTTGCTGTTGTTGCCGGTTTTCTTGTTGGTGGGGTTGGCGGATGTTAGAAAACACTGCCCTAACTGGAAGTTGAAGGTGGCACCCCAGAACTGCAGAGCGTGACTCTAAGTTCCAGCCATTCTTCTTCCAGTTCTCCAGCTTGCTCACAATCCAGCTCTTGTTTTGTGAAACAAACATCCCCTTTAATTTATTTTTTTGTAGTGTAGGTCAAGTAGGGCGGCACAGATGTACTCTGGAGAAGATAATGTAATTTTGCAGCCTTGCATTACAAGTCAAGCAATACCTTAGGCTCTCTACCAAGGCATGCGCTTCTTGGTTTTCTTTTGCACCCCTGAATTCGAGCCTTTCAGGCACCTTCTTTAGCTGCTCCTGTAGCAGGTACAATAACAGGATAACCTGTCCCATTGTACTGTCCTCCTTGTGAACTTCCCACGTGAAAACCTCAAAAGGGAGCAGCATCTGTTTGAAGCATTTGACCAGGCCCCATTTGTCCACATTCATGGTCATAGCTTTCCCATTGCATCCCCTCCTCTGTGAATGACATAGTCATTGATCTGTTTGTACTGCTCTAACAGATATTGCAACATATAATATGTTGAATGTGTTGAGTTCCAACTTGTTGGCACCTCCTGTATCAAAGCTTTATCTGGTACTTTGTTACCATGCTGAATAATCTGCAACTGTTTCCGGGATTTAAGAGAATGGCTGAAGTGAGTGCGGATACATCTGCAGGTGGTCTGTATGTTGCTGACTATATCTAATGTTTTAAAGAAATCAGATTTATTCAGTGCGCCAAACACAGGACCCTGAAATAGCCACCATCTGCCATGGCCTTCACTATGTTACTGCCATTGTCCTTGGCAACAAATCCAATTTGAAGACCTCTGGGTCGCAGCTATTCAGACACCTTGATATTAAATTCATCCATGATGTTTGCAGCTGTGTGTGATTTCTCCATGGCAAACATGGCTACTGTTGCATGCCGCCAAACGCTCTTAAAAATTTCTTCAGGGCCAAGACCTGTAGATAGCTTTTGCCTTATCCCCACAAAAGAGATCCAGTGTGCAATGATGCCCATGTAATCACCCGCCTGACAACTGGTCCACATGTCTGTCATCAGGTTGATAATGTGGAAAAAACAGTGCTGCAAAACGTGTCCAACCAATTGCAGCACATTGTGATCCAGCATTAGAACAGCAACTCTGTCAAAATAGGTCCAACTTGCAACCTTCCATATTGGGCAGATGGCTGCCACAAATTCTAAGAACCCCACTGCTTTAACAAAAGAAAAAGGCAGGAGGTCCAGTGCTAACATTTTTTGCCAGTTCCCCACAAACGTGCCATTGGGTGGTTGTAGTTGTAGGGCCCCTCCTGCCTTTCATTGTAGCCCGGATTTTCTTCTTTTGTGGGGCCACTGATGCAGGTGACTTTTGAGAAGTAGGTGGTGGTAGACTCAATGCATGCCGTAGTGCAGTCACCGTATGCTACAGTATCTCCATCTGGCTCTGAGTCTTCCTGTGTCATTGTGAGGTCACTGAGGCAGTTAATTCTGGTGCCCTGCTGGGGACAGGACTGCTTTGCGTAAGGATGTCACCCTCATCTTCCTTACCTTCCACCATGATTTGACCAGTTGTAGCTGATGTTTCCTGGCTCTCCTCACCTTCACCACCGCGACCACGTTCAACCATTTTTTTAAGATGCTCCTCCCACCGGATTGTGTGATGTTTTTTCATATGGGTTGTCAGGCCTTCCTTACCATAATGTGAACTAGGCTTACCTTGACAAACACTCTTGTGGCAAATGAAGCATATGGCAATGTTCTCCTCCTGTTTGATAATCATAAAAAAGTCCCAAACTGGGGAGGAGTACTTTCTTATTGGGCCACTCCTAATGCCTGAAGAAGAACTGGTGGTAGGTGGGTATGTTGATTGCCTCTCTGCAGTGCATACGTCTATTGAGGTACGGGTTGGTGGAGGTCTCTGCTGGGGCCTTACAAATATGGGAACTGGCAGTGCTGCCTGTGCCACATCCCTCGGAGCAGGTTGAATAGTAATGTCAGACTCCTCTGTGACAGCTTCCACAATGACTGGCTCGTCATCACCATCCCCTTCCATAATTCTAAGGCTTTCTGGAACTTTTCTTTTCCCTTTCCTGTCCTGGCATCCTCCCTGACTCTGCTGGGGTCCACTCCCTGTCCCTATCATGGTCATCAGAAGTGGTGCTTGGAGAAGATGGTGGAGTAGTACCCTTCCTTTTTCTTGTTGGAGATCTGGGAGTTATTGATTCTAAAAGAAGAGGTCTTGCTTGGCATGGAGGTTGACCTCCTGTTCTGCTCCAACTTCGGGAAGATCTGCTATTGCTGACTGTGCCTGCTGTTCACTTTGCTTTGTTTCCTGAAACAATTGGGTACTACTTTGCGAAAGGGAGCAATTCAATTCAAGGTAACTGCTCGTCTGTGTCGACATGATTGCAGTGGCTTCCCTAATGACAAACATGGTCTTGGAGTTAGGTTGAAGTGGTGCTGTTGATGGGGGAGTGCTGCTCCCAGTTTTGTCACCGGTGGCGGGTGTGGCAGGCACAAGTCTCACAAAAAAGGTTGCAATTGGCACTCCACTGGAGGAAAGCTGCTTCTTCTCCCTGGCCACTTTCTTGGAAGCAACTTTCTTTGGAGCCATCTTAAACTCTAGGTTGGCAGTGGCACTGAGATGAACAAGCGAAAGAGTTTGGAGGTCTGAGGTAACGGTAAGGACTTTTCTTTGGCAGTATTGAGGGTGATGTGGGATCTCTTCTCTTGTGCACCTAAAAACAACCCAGCAAGAAAAACATGTAGTTAGCGAAACGTGGCATTGTTGCAGGTTGAAATAATACAAACAAGTGCAATCTTATTGCAGTTGGTTACTTATGTAATAAATACCAAGTTAATCAAACATTGTAAAGTCAAACCACACCACCACAGACCACACCATAAAACATTACATTTCAAATTGGACAACATAACATGCAGATCTAGCTCTTTGCTTTACCTCCATCTGTTTTAAAGAAGACACCTAGGGAAGTCAGAGAGAGGTGCATGGGTTACTGGAATAATGGTGTAAAAAACCTATGGCGACAAGGTGGTCCGGAGAAATGAAAAAATCATTAACAAAATGAATTATATGTTGATTTGTCTGCAGTGCTCCGCAGCCATGGTGTCGTGGAGGAAATTGAATTACATCTAATGAAACTGAACGCTGTATTGCAGCCGCGCACCTTTGATGAATGGATGGATGGATGTGGCTGGATGAAGGCAAAATTTAGAATTAAATACAAATTAAAATAAAAAATTATGAGAATTTTTTTTAAACTAACATGTAAAAATTCCAATAAAAAAAGAAATTAAAAAATACAAATAAAAATGTAAAATTTAAAAGAACTATAAAAGTATAAAAACATTTTTTAAACGAAAATATAAAAATGAAAATACAAAAGAAATGTAAAAAATTAAAAATAAAAATAAAAATAATGAAATACAAAATTAAAATAAAAAATTAAAATAGAAAAGAAAAAAGAATAAAATAACAAATACAAATAGAAACTTAAAAAACAAATTATCAATAGTCAACTATGATTATGTGTATTTCAATACCCAAAGTGTCTCTTTAGTGTAACCATCACAACTGCCATTGATGTTGGGCAGCAGTGTAGCATAACTCATAATTGGGGAACCTAAGCCTCCCACTTCCAATGTTGATGGCAGTATCGTAAATGCTGTCCTATGTCTTTTCATGCCCCTTATCAGGGAGGTAACTAATCGCCGAAGTTCAGAGAAAAACTTTTTTCTCAGAATCACCGGGTATGCTGCAAAGAAATTAAGGAGTTGGGGAAGAAGTAGCTTATTTACTATTTAAACCTTCCCCATTGCGGACTGCAGTAGCTGTGTCCAAAAGGGTAATGACTGCCTACTTGTAAGCGGTTTACGTAAATTGCCATCAATGAGATCCTGTTCCCAGTGGTAAACATGGACTCCCAGATATTTGAAGGTATCAGGTGCCTACAGTAAGGGAGAACCTGTGTCTTGAGAATTCTCTGCCTCGGATGTGCACAATAGTGGGAAAAGGGACAACTTTCCCCAGTTAATCATGAGCCCAGACACCTGACCAAAATCATTCATAGCTGCCATAGCAGCCAGCAGAATCGAGGGATCTGCTTTTAGGTAAATCAGTGTGTCATTGGCATACATTGACACTATTTGTGGATGATCAGCAACCTTATATCTCCATTCAAGTACCTGTGTCTGCAGCAAACATGCCCAGGGTTCTATGGCAAGGGCAACCAATAAGAGGAATAGGGGCAACCATGCCTAGTCCCAAGTTCAATTGAAAAGCTATCTGAAATAATGTCCCTGCTACGCACTGTTGCCACTGGGTAATTGTAAAGGATCTGGATCCACGTACAGAACTCCGCTCCAAATCCTAATTCCTGCAGAACACCCTGCACGTAGTTCCACCCCAGAGTGTCAAATGCTCTCTCTATGTCCAAAGAGGCCACCCAACCCTGAGTGTCCATTCTACGAGCTCAGTCCATGCTGCCAAATAAAGGACAGATATTCAGAAATATATTTATACCTGGAATTAACCCGTTTTGATCTGTGTGGCTTTAAACCCCAGGTCGGGATAGCTGGGCGTGGTCGTTCCCAATTAAAGGTTAGCATCAGAGGACAATGATCGGATAACTTTTGCCCCAAATATTCTGCATGTCTACATTTGCTCCCCAAATGGGTAGAACCATACAATAGGTCAATCCTTGTATGTAAAGCAGAGTAATAGGAGTATTCCCGCCAGTGCGGATAAAGCATACCCCAAACATCAATTACCTGTGCATTGTGAGTCCATTGTTGCAAGTGTTTAGTGGTGGAATGTGAGTGGATACCTAGGATGGGAGGAGTGGATCTGTCCAAGTCGATATCCGGAACACAATTAGAACCTCCACACCAGAACGTGAGGAAACCCACCACTTGGAAGAAAGCAGGTGTCAATGAGGCCAAAAATAATGTTTGTCCCACATTAGGAGCATAAAGCACCACCAGAGTGATAGGTTCCCCATCTAGTGTGCCCTCTGCAATGAAGTATCTCCTTAATATCCTCCTTTGTGTGCCACACATTCACTCTGTGTACTAATCCTGAACCACATTCCATTTCCAATGAGAGTACTCTGTGCTTTGAACTTCCAGTGGTGTGACATCTACTCCAATGATTTCATCCACCATAACTGACCCCTTCACTTCACATTTATTTTTATTTATGTCCCAATTTTAATTTTATGTATGGAGCATTGAAATAAATACACCCCTCGCAAACTCATTGTCTGCTGTCTTTAATTTCACATTTAGATATGTAAAAGCATGTGAAACATACAAAGAAGATACAAGCTACTTGTGCAACAGGGATGTGTTGCATGTGCAGTGTCCAGCCTAGGCTTACAACCATTACACACCAACACATAAATACAGGTGTCTTGTTGCAAAAGAGATCTTGTTCCATTGTTCAGCTCACAGGCTGTCAAGATGTCAGTAACATTAAAAGTGAGACATGACCATATCAGAGTGTGTAGTCAACAAAATATATTGGTACAGACACCCAGAACATTGTAGGACAGGTGAAGCCAGATCCCCTAGCATCAAAAGGAAGCCCACCTCATGGAGCATAATGCCCAGACAGATGGCAGTACAACAGTTCATGATCACAATTTGTTACAATCCAGTGCATCTGCATCTGGTGGTATGACATATGGTGGTATGACATAATTAATTATCAGTGATGTGCCGGAGGCACTTTGGGAAACAATGATCAAACACATCAACAGCTACACACAGTTCATACCAAAATACAGTTTAGCCAATGTGAAGAGGGACTGACATAAAATTGTCCTATCACAACATTTTCACTCACCACATGATGGCACACATGATGCATCATGGCCACCACACAACAATGAACAGGTCCAACGGAGTCTTCTGCACTTCCATCCTAACACTGTGAAAGCTGTCTTGACACAGATCGTCTACACCCAAAGTCTGTGATGCACAGTCCCAGGAAAAATCCATGTCACTTTGTATGTCCCAATAGCCCAATGTACCTGCCAATGTCACAACTCTGAAATGCCCAAATGAAGATGTCATGGTGAAAGTACCTGAACAAAGAACAAATCAAGGAGTGAACTTATGAAAGCATATATATGACACAAGTCACATAGCAAATGTCTGGACAACAAAATAATTCAGAAAAATCAGACACAAACAAAGCAACATCATCAAAATGTGAATGTGCCAAATGCATGCTCATCTAAAAGCCTTTTGCATACTTTGCATTAGCATCAGCACTCTATTATTAAAAAGATACTCCACACATTATCACAACTACAGTTCATTGTACAGTCAAAGTCATGACATCTCATGACATACTTACACTCATGAGAAGAGGCTGTCGATGAGATCTTGTCAGATCCTTCCTCCTAACCACTATCATATTCATTTGGCATTCCATGATTCTCGCCCATTGTCACCTCAGGATCCCCCTCCTCTGGGATGTAAGGGATATTCCTCAACAGGACAATGTTATGGAGCGTGCAGTATGCCACAGTGATATGACACACCTTCCCTGGTGATTAGAGGAGGGCTCCCCCAGTCTTGTCCAGGCAGTGAAATGTGGCCTTCAGGAGCCCAAAAGACTGCTTCACCTCGTGCTGTGTTCTTCCATGGGCATCATTGAAGCGGACATCCCCTGGTGTAGGTTGATTCCTCAGCAGTGTTAACAACCAAGGACAGTGGGACATGCTGAGTCTCCTGTTTTGAAATGAGACATGGGTGCCACAATTAGTCACTCACTTCATGATTGTAGCACCTGACATTGCACACACAAAATCAGGACAGACGTGACATACCACCCAGCCAGGTCCTCTCTGGTTGCAGTTGTGACATCAGCTAGGGTATGGTGTTGTTCCACATTTTGTGAGCCCAGCTTTTTTCCACGCACACTAACACAGCCCAGTGATCAAGAAATCCTAGGAGTCTGATAAGAGCCCTAGGCCTTCTGGGAAATCTTAGTGTTAAAATTTGTTTGTACTGCTACCCGTGCCTGTTTATTGTAGGCTCCCTGTGTTTCAGCCAGCTTAGCTTTTTTAAACTGCTGTTTTTAGCCGTGACTGTTTGAAATTCCCCTCCTAGTTTGTGGCAAAAGACTGCATAGAGCCAACCCTCCCCCCTCTTTTTTAAGAAAAAAGGCTACATATACCTCAGTGGTTTAGCAGAGTGTGTATAGGAGACTGCTTAATCTGTTTATGTGATTTAAATTGAGTTTAGAAGCGTTTGCATCACTTGTTTTTGTCTTGAAAAGGCAAATATCTAAGTGCATGACAAGCAGTATTTCAGTTTTTTTCAATCTCTCCCTTACCTGGAAAGTAGACTCGGCTAGCTTGGAAGTGTGGCTTCAGCTTGTCTGTATCCAAGGAGATTTTGAATGGAGCAGCAGCTCCCTCCTCCCTTCCACAGGGGCTGGGCTTCAGTTTACTTGGCCCTTATAAACGTTTCTAGTGGTTGTTGCATATGTTGTTGTGATTGGTTGCCAGGATCAGTATGTCTATTGGTTTACGGATTAGGGTTGGTGTTGTTATTTGTACTGGGGTTGAGATCCCTGTTGGCTCATAGTTTTAGGGCTGTTGTTGCGATTCCTACTACGGTTGAGATTCCTATTGGTTCATGGTTTTAGGGTTGGTGTTGCGATTGCTACTAGGGTTGAGATTCCTATTGGTTCATAGTTTTAGGGTTGGTGTTGTGATTGCTACTAGAGTTGAGATTCCTATTGGTTATGGTTTTAGGGTTGGTGTTGCGATTGCTACTAGGATTGAGATTCCTATTGGTTCATGGTTTTAGTGTTGGTGTTGTGATTGGTACTAGGGTTGAGATTCCAATTGGTTCTTGGTTTTAGGCTTGGTGTTGTGATTGGTTGTCAGGACAGGACTAGGGGTGTGATTATTTAATAGGTCTGGGTCTCCCATTGGTTGTAGGGTTCATGGTTACAAATCTGATTGGTTAGGGTTAGGACTAGGTTTCTACTGGCCAATAAGGCTATTTAAGACTACAGCTCAGGGGGTCTCAGCCCGGGCGTCAAGGCTAAGGGCGGAGAGGACAAGGGCAGTTGCCTGTTTGGGCCTGTTCAGAACTGATCGGGCCTAGGGCCAGAAATGCTGCCGAATTTACCATTTACCTTACTCCCTAGACATCCTTCAATATGCAAACAAGTTATCAGCAAAGACATCCAACTCTCGCACCACAAACTGACCTTATACAGATTGCAATGACTCATCAACCAGCACAAAACCCCACATACCACACCTATACACATATCCACCACACCTACAACAGTAAGGCACCTTCATTATCACAGTGACTGAAGGTCCAACCTGTCATCGCCCACACAACACAAAACCACATTATACAATCCAGATACACACTCCCTGTTCATACAAACCAACAGCACTGTCCTCGATTTGCTCCTGCCAGACCCACTTTTATCATGACAGTACCTAAACCCAGCTCTCCAACACACCATCTACAAACACCCTCCCTACCTCTTCACCAATTACACACAACCATACAATCCTTACACTCCACTCCACCACACATATTACCTCTTCTAGTGATCAAAACTAACACAAACACCCCCTAACCCACATCCATCCCCTCTTACACACCTCATACACTCTTCTCCAAAACACATCAACACCGCCTGTAATATTTTAATACCACTCACCAGCATTGTCACATACACACACTTCACAGAATACCACTACATCAATATCTCCTCTCACTATTCCACAAAAACAAAACAGACCACACACATCAGCACATCAAAGTAACACAAACTTTCATAATACTTTCCGTCACACCCACTCCCACCCTCATGACTACACAAATAATACAAATCTTGACCAATACTTACTCCTAAATTCTCACTCTTAATAAACATCTACCACAAGCACCCCAACACAGCAACATTCATTCACCCGTCTATCATCCATTGCACAATTTAGAGCCTCAAATTATGATCCACATGCTCCTCCACAACCCCTAACCCATACTCCTTCCACACTAAACAGACGTAAACAAAATAAACAACATGCCACTCTTAACAACTTGGCATCCCCTTGTCTATTACACAATAAGGCTACTCTACAAAGAAAACTACACTCATCATGTCACTCTCAGGCACCAAGTCCACCACCAACACACACAGACCCAACAAAATACCTCCCAAGACTGCTGGAAGAGGAACACTATAATGAAAAACAGAACCATTGTGACCCTCACACAGTGATCACAACTGATAACACACCTGCTACAAGCTCAAAATATATTGGTCACCCTTCTCCAACATAAAACAACACCTCCACAAACACACATTTTCTAAACTGCCTGCTCATAAATGCTCGATAACTCTAAAAAACCAAGCACCACATCTACGACCTGCTCACGGACACACAACCTGACTTATTATTTGTAACGGAATCATGGTTGGGAGAAGACATGGCCCTAGTGTTGCATGAAGCCGTTATTCCAGGTTATCAAACCATCACACAAAACGGTATAGGCAAGAGAGAAGGTGGACTACCTATTATATTCAAACAAGCAGTAAATCTCAGTAAAACAGACAACATTTCCAAACAAGGATGTGAGGCTCTCCTCACCAGATGCAACCCTACACCAATTTCCTCCCGTAATTTCCTCCTCCTATACAGACCCCTGCCCAACACTCAACATTCACAGACACATCTCTAGATTCAGTCTCAGACATTATACTCAAACCTATGTATTATTGGGGACCTAAATATTTGGTTTGACAAATGTAATATGCCTCATCCAAAAGCTATTACCACTGGCCTAGTCACATTGAACTTACATCAGATTGTACACAATCCCACACACATCGCTGGATGTCATTTTTGCAAAGCCTGAACGAGTTACCGTTCAAAGTATCACACAAATCACATGGTCAGACCACCATTAGATAACTTTCCCACATAAAACACCACAATTCAACACACTTCATAGCAACTTACATACCTGCATCTATCGACCATGGAACAAACTACATTTTGAAGACTTAGAAACACAACTAACCGTCAACACAGATCTAGACTCAATTAATTCTGTTCCAAAACGTTGAGTGGCTACAGGAAGCTTTTTATATCCTAATACCACTCAGAAAAACTAATCAGGAAAAAAGAAAACGAACACCTTGGAGAAACACAGAACTTAACATAATAAAGCAGCAAATCAGAAGGTTGCAAAGGGCCTGGCTCAAAACAAACAACATTCAAGACAAACTTCAGCTACACAAACATAACAGAATATACAAATCATCAATCAAAAAAGCTAAAACAAAGGTACTACTCAGACAGAATTCTAAATGCTAAATCTGCAACTAAAGAAATTTATAAAATTCTCAATGAATTTCAAAAACCTAAATGCCTGGAAGCCAGTCATCCCACTACTCAAGATTTCACAAACAAACTGGCAACTCATTTCACAACAAAGGCAGACACATTGGACTCCTATTTAAAACAGAAGAAACCCATCAGCACCAACCCGTTTCCTAAAATCCCCTCCAAGAGTAAACCAACCCATTCTCTGTACTCCTTCAAACAAATATCACAATGTGAATTTATAGATTTGGTCAAAACAAGCAGGCCTTCCAGTTGCCCTTCTGACCCCTGTCCACCACACATCTTTAAGAACATTATTTTATCTACTTCTGCTGCCATACCTGTAAGAAGAATCATCAATAACTCTTTAACTAAAGGAACTTTTCCTGAAGACCTGAAAAAGACATACATATGTCTGTTATTAAAGAAAACAAACTTAGTCCCACAGGACCCCAACAACTACAGATCAATCACAAATGGACCTTTCCTGGGCATACTGATAGAAAGAGCAGCATTCGCCCAGATGTCACATTTCATTGAAGACAATTCCATACTTTCAGACTACCAAACTGGATTCCACCCAGGAAGAGGCACTAAATCGACACTCATAGCAATGTGGGATGATCCTAAAAACACAGTTGACTGCAATGGAGTTGCTTCACTACTTCTCTTGGACCTCTCAGCTGCCTATGATACTACTGACCATGACACCCTAATTCAAAGACTAGAAGGGACTGCTCTCGACTAGATTACATCTTTCCTTCAAAACAAAACTAATATTATCTATTGTCCCCCTTCTTGTCCAAAACCTACCTCACAAAAGCAGAGGTCCCCCAAGGATCAATCATCTCACCTATGCTTTTCAACATCTATATAATGTCATTACCAAAACTGATCAATGATTTTCAACTCACATGCTACATCTATGCAGATGACACACAAATACTACTTAAATTGGAATGCCCCAAAGATATTGAAAACTCACAAATCTTCAGTTGCCTCAGAGCAGTTGATTAGTGGATGACTTGAACCATCTCAATCTGAATGCTTCCAAAACGGAAATACTCGCGTGTGGCAACTGGAAACAGTATAACCCACTGAGTACCTGGACTGAAGATGTCAGACCACCTCAAGTATCCAAGGAAGTTAAAAACCTTGGAATTACCATGGACTCCAAGTTAACAATGAATGCCCAAGTGGACAAATTAGCACAATTAAGCTTCATCACCTTGAAAACTCTACAACGCATCTTCCCCCACCTTGGATTTCCACACAAGGTCCAAGCTACTTCCTCTCTTTTGCTATCTGAACTGGATTATACCAATGGCCTGTATCATAGATCATCTCTATCTAATATGAAAAAACTACAACGTATTTAGAACTCAGCTGCCAGGCTACTATTACATGTAAAGCCACAAGCCCACATCTCCCCTGCCTCGAGAGCACTACACTGGTTACCCATTGCCAGACTGTCTACCTTCAAGCTGCTTCATATCACCTACAAACCCGTTTTTCATCAAAAACAAAATAACCAAATACATTCAACAAAGAAACCTCCGCTCAAGATTGGAACCCGCCTTAAAACACCACCATACAAGAAAAAGACAATAGGTGATACATCCTTCTCGGTTCAAGCTGCCAAACTATGGAATTCATTTTCTCCAAATATAAGATCCACGAATAACTATACCACTCAGAAAAACTAATCAGGAAAAAAGAAAACCAACACCTTGGAGAAACACAGAACTTAACATAATAAAGCAGCAAATCAGAAGGTTGCAAAGGACCTGGCTCAAAACAAACAACATTGAAGACAAACTTCAGCTACACAAACTTAACAGAATATACAAATCATCAATCAAAAAAGCTAAAACAAAGGTACTACTCAGACAGAATTCTAAATGCTAAATCTGCAACTAAAGAATTTTATATAATTCTCAATGAATTTCAAAAACCTAAATGCCTGGAAGCCAGTCATCCCACTACTCAAGATTTCACAAACAAACTGGCAACTCATTTCACAACAAAGGCAGACACATTGGACTCCTATTTAAAACAGAAGAAACCCATGGAGAAGCTTGTGGAAGAGGTCCTTCCCCTGTATGATCAGCTCTAAGGCTCACCAAAGGAGCATTTAAGAACCTCCTGGGAATATCTGACTCCATCATCCTTTCCCTCCTCATGGGCTACAATGTGCCGCTGTGTGTCAGTTAGACTTTTTGTGTGCCTGTTGTCACATTTTGTGCGGCATAAATGGGACGTACATTGTGCAGGTAGTGGAGCAAAGTACTCTATGTATTGCACATTTACATTGTGGTATGCAATGTGTGTTAAGGCCTAGATAATCCTTGTGTTGATTTCATATATCTAGGCAAGGAGACTTTACAGCCATGCAATGACACATCTTTGGATATGATGGTTGTAAATGTCAAACAACATGTATGTGCATGACAGCATGAGCTAAGTATGTAAACTGAGTTATTTGAGGATCTAGCAAGCAATATGTATAGTGCCAAAGATCATTCAGTCTACATCTGGCCTTGCCAAACTGTTGTATGAGAAGCATATAAAAACTCACTGTGCCCTTCAGAGTGCCACTAAAGCCACAAACCACATTGATGATGCCCACATGATGTACTGTTATGCTGTAGGTGATGGAAATGTGAGTGTCGTGTAGTTTCTGTATTCTCAGCCTGCAGAGACCATGGCCTGTCAAATGTATCTCTCAGTATGGGACATAGTCCAGGCTGGGGAAGAGTTACTCTGGCTATGCAACTGTGACACTGTGCCATTGACTAAATTAATAATGGGTACTGACGTAAATCCCTTACCTATTACATATGGGCATTTTACATTATTGTCAATGTGTGCCATTGTCTTATGACAGGTCCCTTACTCCCAGAGCTCTGTTTTAACCTTTCCATAAGTCATATTTGTCCAGTATAAGCGAATTGCACAAGTGACAAACCTACAGTGCAGACATTTGGTTGATTCCGGGGAGGGCATGACATGTGACTCATTAGCTTGGTTACATGCAAACAATCAGATCAAACATACCTTTGTATGTTGAATGTCATCTCTGTAAGTTTGCCACATATGGTCAAAAGTATGTTCTGTGCTACAAGTACGTAGCACACAAACCCATCCTGAAGTGGCTTGAGCCTGCTTTGGGTAGGCCACATGTCCACATATGCACAGGGAAGAGACTTTCTGTGTGCCCCATGGCAGCCCTTTCATTGTCACTCAAGTCTTAGGGTGAAGTCTGTACTATGGTAGTTGCCTGTAGGGACCATATACAGAGAGTCAATGTTGGAGAATGTAAATGCGGCTGTCCAGTCAGGCCCAAGGAGTTTACCATGCAGAAAGCCACAATGCTGTGTTGTATTTCATTGTGGCTCACAACACAGTACATGTTGCTGGAGCCTGGACTACCTGATGTCAATAGACTTGCTTAGTCAGTGTAGGCCATGAGAAGGCTAGTGGGTTAGTCTGCAGATGAATCAAAAAGGGTGTAGACATGTCCCTTTACTTATCAGCGTGTTTGCCTTACACTTGTGGTGAGTTGACAATTACACATTTTTGTGCTTATTGTTTCTGGAATGTGTGTGACACAACCAGTTGGCCACAAAATTGTATTTGTAACCTTTTTGATTTGTCTCTTGCACCCATGCTGGTCAATGCCCATCAGAAGAAGGGGATAGTGAGAGCCATCGCCCAGGAAGGTCTGGACCCTGGGGGTCCATAGCCAGTGGAATGCCCATTGTTGAAAGAGGTGGGAGAACCTGAGACGCTAGGCCTGTAAGAGCACAGAGATCCAGCTGGGGCTGTCCTCCGAACATGGTGTGTGGTGCAAGTCAGAACCTGACCCCATTAATGTCCTGCATTCTGGCAGTGGCCTACCCCGGGCTTGATGGGTGTTTGAGGGGAGCACAGTAGGTACAAGGGGATGAGTCCAGGGCATATTACTGCCTGTTATATTGCCAAGTTGATTTATTAAGTTCTGCCATCTCTTCCTGAAGACTGGGGATGGGCCACATGTGACACACAAGATGAGTAATTGTTTGTGTAGGTATGGAAGTTGGTGCTGACGTAGTTTGACTCTTGCTCTTGACAAGACTGCTGGTTTAAGGATGACAGTGCTTATGTTTGTAGGTGACTATGCCTGTCCTACAACAAGTCACAACTGTCATCCCAACCTTACCGGCTCACAAGCAGTACCTCACCAAAAACACAAATAATAAAAGGTGAGGTGTGGTTGGCAAGATCTGACTTTGTGGGCAGTGTTGGTGTCACCCAGGACAAGGGTAGATGTTCACTGTATGGGTGTGTGGGTGGTAATCCAACTGGGGTGTCCTTGCATTGTGTTTTGTTTGGTATGGTAAGTATTTCATCTTGGCTTCGCAAATGTCAACATGAATTGTGTTAAATTTGCCCCCCTGATGTTAACTGGACATTTGTCTCATGTGTGCAAGCTAGAGTTTTGTTTGTCCACACATGGAGGGTGTTCAGTTGTGCTACCTTCTTATACATTTGACTGACCATGTGTCCATTTTCATGTGTGTACCTTGCAGCTACTTCATCTACATGTGTGACCCATGTTGCTGTTATATTTTCTTTTTTGACTTGACACATTTGGCAGATTGGCATGTCACTTGGCTGTACTATTGGATGTCCCTGAGATACATGAAGGGCCAGTTAATGTGCAAATGGTGTTTTATTGGCATGTACTAAGTGAAATGTGTCCCAAGGCAGCATCCTTCCTGGAGTGCCCCTGATGCCGCCATCCCTATTGTGCAGGTATTGTTCGCATTGTGAGCTTTGGATATTTGTCTCACAAAATATTGTGCATCCCATTGACCTTCGATTATGTTGCAATGTTGGTGATATGCGTGGGTCCATCACAAGGATGTTTCATGGAGGTGCGTTTGGCTTAAGCAACACATCCATACATATGTGTCTTCAATATCATGACAGGAAAGTGGCATGTGAGCAATGTGAGGGTGTCTGTGTAATTATGTGTGATGCTGATGTGTTGTTGCTGTTGTGTGACATAATATTCTGTACACATCACTGTCCCTGAAACTAGGATGAGCACAGGTGTATTTTTGTGGAGTGTGGTGGTGCAGTTTAAATGACCTGCCCAAAGGGGGCGTCATGTAGCTGTGTATGGATCATTCGTGGTGACCGACTCCGACCCAGGACACAAAAAAAAGTGTACTTGGTCCACGTAGCGTAACCTACATACCAGCTGCATTGCTGCGCGTTGATCGGTTGTTGAGTTTCGGAACACAGGTAGGTGTGTGATCTTCCCATCGGTTGCATCAATGGTGGCATGGATTTTGTGCTCCATGTATGAGCAGCAGCAGTGGAAGGTTGTGTATGATCAGCTCCATGGCAGTACAGGATGTGTGAGGCTGTCTGCAGGTCAGTTCCTTCCTTTAAAATCTCCGTTTCCACCAGTTGGGATGAGGTAGTTGGACCGCCACAGTCACGATGGCCGAAGGCCACATCATAATCTGTCTGGTGGAAACACTGGCTCCGACAGCCTCATTGGCCTATCTCACCACCGTGGCAGTTTGTGCTCCCTGGCGATGCCGGCTGGACCGAGGAGGTCTTTGGTCTATGGAACTGCATGCATCGTAATACGGTGGTCTGAAGGCCAAGCCGACAGCAGTCGGACTGTCGCCACCGCCATGGCGGTTCACGGACCTCCAAACTTATATTCCTACCATTAGTATCTCATTCAGTTAATGTAATAGAGTCAAAGAGTTTCCTGATACGGTAGTGTACAGTGTTTAATAGTCTATATTACATTTTTGGATCTGATTTAAAAACGGATTGAGGCTGCCTGAACTTAACTTCCTACAGTGAAGAAGAAGAAGGACTTCGTGAGGCATGGATTTATATGGACATGCGGACTGTGATATGATTGGTTTATAGTTGTCATGGACACGTTCTCTTGATTCATGGGATATGTAATGTTCACTGTTATTTTTTTGATCTTTGAACCTGCTGAATAATAAAAGGTGAAGAAAGAAATGCATAAGCCTCTGTGTAAACTTCCCTTTACATTAGCTAGGACATTTTTCACTTGGGTGTTAACTCCTTCCCACATGACCAAAGAGATCTGGTTTTTGAAACGTGACAGGAGTTTTAGGTGTTGCCTGATAAAGGAACTGTTTTCCACTTTGGAGAATCCAGAGTGTTTATTTTCCGCGTTAAACAAGTCTTGAATGCAGTTCTTAATTTGTGCTTGTTGTTTCCGGTGCGGAGCACTGGCACTTATTTTTGAGTGCCCGCGCTTATTTTTCTGCCCCAAGCATTTACTGCGAGCAAATGCCTCATATGAGAAAGACGGAGGAAGAGAAAAACGAGAAGGTGTCACAATGGGAGAAAGCAGAAAGCTGCAAGAGTGAGCTGAAGGGTCACGAAGTGGCTTTAAATGGATTGAAGAGGCCCGAGATGGCTTCAGGATTACGCTGCCTCAGTAATCCGTGTTCGCACACTTAATTGCAGCAGCCTCGTGTTTAAGAGGAGGACTTTGAGCACATGCACGTTTTCATTTATTACAAATTAAGCACTGCTTGAATTGTATCTTTTCAGGAGCACACTCCTACTGTGGTTCATCGTAGCCAGTGGCCGAAAGTTTTATGGACTTTGTGACTTGGTTCTGAATGCTGTCGTTTGGCCCACCCATTGTCATCAGCATGGAGGAGGGCTGTGTGCTGGAGGGCAGAAGAGACGTTCCCTGACTCAGGAAGGAACAAGTTTACATTCGGGGACGCGTACGCTCGTCCCTGGGTCAGGTAAGAGACTGCCCTGAATGCCTATTGTGCTTCGCTGATGTGAAACTACGGGCATACGAAGCGATTGATGACATGAACTGCGTGATGCTGGCATTCATTGGAGGAAATGATCGGCTGTGTGCTGGCCTTATTTATACTTTTTTAGCACCACATTTGCGCCGCTTTTTGACGCAAAAGCGGCGCAAACTTACAAAATACAGTTGGCCCATATTTATACTTTTTGACGCAAAACTGCGCTAACGCAGTTTTGCGCCAAAAAAATTAGCGCCGGCTAACGCCATTCTGAAGCGCCATGCGGGCGCCGTATTTATTGAATGGCGTTAGCCGACCGGCGCTGCCTGGTGTGCGTGAAAAAAAACCACGTACACCAGGCAGCACCGGCGTAGGGAAAAATGGCGTTTGGGCGTCCAAAAATGGGGCAAGTCAGGCTGAGGCAAAAAAATCGTCTTAACCCGATTTGCGCCATTTTTTTACGACGCCCATCCCCCATTGAAATGACTCCTGTCTTAGCAAAGACAGGAATCATGCCTCCTTGCCCAATGGCCATGCCCAGGGGACTTCTGTCCCCTGGGCATGGTCATTGGGCATAGTGGCATGTAGGGGGGCACAAATCAGGCCCCCCTATGCCACAAAAAAAAAAAAAAAAAAAACTTACCTGGACTTACCTTAATGTCCCTGGGGTGGGTCCCTCCATCCTTGGGTGTCCTCCTGGGGTGGGCAAGGGTGGCAGGGGGTGTCCCTGGGGGCAGGGGAGGGCACCTCTGGGCTCATTCTGAGCCCACAGGTCCCTTAACGCCTGCCCTGACCCAGGCGCTAAAATCCGGCGCAAATGCCGGTTGTTTAGACCCGCCCACTCCCGGGCGTCATTTTTGCCCGGGAGTATAAATACGACGCATATGCATCGGAGTAATTTTTTAAGACGGGAACGCCTACCTTGCATATCATTAACGCAAGGAAGGTGTTCACGCAAAAAAAATGACGCTAATTCCATGAACTTTGGCGCTAGACGCGTCTAACGCCAAAGTATAAATATGGTGTTAGTTTTGCGTCGAATTTGCGTCAAAAAAAACGACGCAAATTCGGCGCAAACGGAGTATAAATATGCCCCAGTTGTATTTTGCAAGTTTGCGCCGCTTTTGCGTAAAAAAATGACGCAAACGCGGAGCTAAAAAAGTATAAATACGGGCCTCAGAATTACTAGGTGGAAGGAAGCAGCCGATGAACTCTTCACACAGCCCCACTTTGATTCTGATCCGAAACAAGTTTGGTCTGATAAAACATGTGATGACAAGACTTCCTAAAAACAACTATGGGACAAAATAGGTACATTGATGAAAAAAGAACAAAGTGGTGAGAAGCTGTTACATTAAAGAAGTACATTGAATGTGGGATGATACCCAGGGGACTGAGGATCTTTATTATTCTCACAGCCAAGATCCTGACCCAGACATGCTGGAGGGGTGGGCAGTGAACACTCAGGAATGTTCTACTGTCATGTTAAGGATTATCAGACTGGCCAAGTATTAACTTCTGGAAAGAGTTTTGAACAAGTAAGCAAGAATCAACAGGAGCTGATCAACCAAACAGAAAAAAACAGAGGTAGAGAAAGGAGGAAGAAAAGAAGGAAATACTGCACTTGCTGAGGGAAACACAACCAGTCAGGAAAAAGAAGAGGAAAGTAATGCAAGTGAGTGCGATGTTTCAACAAGTTCAGAAGGAACTGGTGTAAAAAGCTATTTTTTAAAGGAATTGCAACTCCCCACCATAGGAAGACTGGAAGCACAGCCGGTAAGAGCAGCTCCAAGAAGACGAGGTCGAGGAGGAAGAGGAGCAAGCATAAGAGGTACAAAGAGAACAGGAAATGTCAGCAGCTCAATGGGTATGAAAACAAAGGGCCGATCAGCCACACAGTAATGGATGCGGTAAATTGATCTGAGTACATTTTAAGTGAGCCACAAATTAAACTACTATCATCAGGACTCTTGTTCTGTCCAACATCTAACCATGATTATACATAAAGTCGTATTGACCTTTTTCACTATCCTAGAAAACACAAATTGGAAAGGTGGTTTGATTTAAGACAAGGCGGAAGTGAACTGAAAGCAGATATCAGACCATCAAATCTATGCATAAGTGACATTGATCTTTTACACACTCTGACTTCCTTAGATGAGGGTGAATGCACTTCAACTGATTCAGCGCTTAACCTCATTAATGTTGACAATGGTTTTCATATGAGTTGCCTTAGTGGTTTCAAAATGAAATCTGTATTTGTGTCCCCTATGACAAATGATGCAGTTGATGTATTTGAAAGCGGGGTGATTAAGGAACTCAAGAAATCTAGATATAAGAAAACGCAATGTGTAGGCAATTTGCAAGCTTGTCACTATCAGGCCATCAGGGAATTTTAAGAATAATGACCATATAGTGATTAAACAATCAGCCAAAGGTGACAATGTGGTGATCCTTTCAATGGAAATATATCTGAAGGGCACAGGCAACTGGATGATAAAACTTGTTATGTAATATCCAGAAAGAGTGTGGTCCTGCAAGCCAACAGAAACTATTATGAGAAGCTGATTGGTTGGTGCAACAAAGGCATGCTTGAATAGCAGCAGTCTCAGTTTCTCAGGTGCGATTTTCCCAAAGTCCCAGTGCATTGCTTCCTCCCCAAACAACATAAAAATCCTACATGTCCTTCAGTGAGAACTATTATTTCCTCGATAGGTAGTTTGTTCGAGAACACTTTGAATTATGTTGACTTTTTTCTCAGACCGTTTGTTGAAAATCTGCACTCTTCTGTTAGGAATATGAGAGATTTCCTATGCATTATTGGTGGTGTCAGCTGGAAGGAAATTACACTCTTATGTGCTTGGATGTTAATAGTCTCTACATATGTATCCCTCAAGACTTGGGTTTACAAGCAGGCAAGCATTTCCTTAGATCTCAGAAATCCAGGTATTCGCAGCAAAAAAAAGCGTGGGCTCCTACCCTTGTCTGAGGCTTTAAGGCCCTAACTATAACTCACACCTTCGCCATGCACAGCTAATTACTCAACATATTATATCATTGATGACATCTTCTATGCCATCTTTCATATTATCACTACAACTTTTGCAATAAAAGTATTTATGACACAACTGTGCATGGTGAGGGCGCAAGCTATAGTTACCGAGCGCGAGTTATAGTTACTTGAAAGAACTCTAACTATAGCTGCTGAATTTCTATGGTTTTGTACGAGTAAATTCAAAACCTAACTATAACGTCCTTCAAACCTTTGTTTTTTTTCAGTGAATATATATATATATATTTTTGTACATATACATTCACTGAAAAAGCCAAACGTTTGAGGGACGTCATAGTTAGAGTTATTTCAAGCAACTATAACTCATGCCCTAAGGTAACTACAACTTGCGCCCCCACCATGCACAGTTTTTCTTCCTTAATTTAATTATATATTTTGTGTGCCCCGGGTCGGAGTTGTACACAATGTGAGTCCCAACACAGCCCCAGGGCAGCCCCTTAGGCCAGGTCACTGAAGGTGCACCACCACACACTACAAAACTGTAGTTTCAGGAATAATGATGTGTTCATAACATTGTGTCACACAACAGAAAAGCCACATCAATATCACACCTGCAAATTGAAGAGACACCCTCACATTGTACATCTTCCATGGCCTGTTGTACCAGAACACGTACATCTGTACGGATGTGTCATTGAACCCAAACACACCTTCCCTGCAAAATTCTTGTAATGGACTCACACATATCATCCACATTGCATGAGAATGTCAGATAAATGGGATGCATATTAATTTGTATGACAAACATCCAGAGCACATAATGTAAACAATCCCTGCAGAATACGTATGGCGGCATCATGGGGACACCAGGAAGGCTGCTGCCCTGGGACACATTTCACTTTGCACATGCCTCAAAAAACACTATTTGCACAGGAACTGTGGCCTGATGAATATCAGGGACAACCAATACCATAACTAAGTGCTATGCCCATGTGGCAAATGTGTAAGAGCAAGTCTAGAAAGCAAATACACCAGTAAAAGCATGGGTCATACATTTTGATAAAGTAAGTGTAAGGTACACACATTAAAATGGACACATGTCTCTTCAATTGTATAGGAAGGTAGCACAATCCATGTGTGGACAAACAAACCTCTAGCTTGCACACATTAACCTCTTCGCTGCCAGGTCTTTGGTCCCCTCAGGTGCATTGCCATATTTTGGCTATTTGGGGCAGTTTGCGCTTAGGACCTCATAACTTTTTGTCCACATAAGCTACCCACCCCAGGTTTGCTTCCTTTTTTTCCAACATCCAAGGGATTCTAGAGGTATCCAGAGTTTATGGGTTCCCATGGAGGACTCCAAGAAATTAGCCAAAATACAGCATTTTTTTTTTTTAAGTGGGGACAAAGGGCTGCAGAAGAAGGCTTGTGGTTTTTCCCTGAAAATAGAATCAACAAAGGGTTTGCAGTGCTAAAATCACCATCTACACAGCTTTCAGTAAAAGGCACACTTGAATCAGAAAACCACATTTTTCAACACAATTTTGGCATTTTACTGGGACATACCCCATTTTTACTATTTTTGTGATTTTAGCCTCCTTCCAGTTAGTGACAGAAATGGGTATGAAACCAATGTTGGATCCTGGACAGTTAAACATTTCTGAAAAATAGACTACATTCTGAATTCAGTAAGGGGTCAATTGTGTAGATCATTCAAGGTTTTCTTACAGAAAAATAGCATCGGAAATACAAAAAAATAGAAATTGAGGTAAAAAAACCAGCAATTTCTCTCCTCGTTTTACTGTGTAACTTTTTCTTGTGATGTCAGATTTTCAAAAGAAATATACAGTTACGTCTGCTGGACACTTCTGCTTACGGAGATATATAGGGCTTCTAGGTTCATCAAGACTCCTAGGTGTCCAGAGCCAATAAAGGAGCTGCACCTTGCAATGGGTTTTCATTATATACCGGGCATACAGCAATTCATTTGGTTAAATATAAAGAGTGAAAAATAGGTATTAAGGAAATCTTTGTATTTCCAAAATGGCCACAAGATAAGGTGTTGAGAAGCAGTGTTTTTTTGCACATCTCTGAATTACAAGGTCCCCATACTAGCATGTGAATTACAGGGCATTTCTCCAATAGTCGTCTTTTTTACACACTGTCTTACATTTGGAAGGGGCAATAACACTTGTTCTTCTATTCTGTGTTTCCCCAAGTCTCCCGATAAAAATTGTACCTCACTTGCGTGGGTAGGCCTGATGCCCACGACAGGAAACGCAATATGGACACATCACACTTTTTACATTGAAATCTGACGTGTATTTTGGGAAATGCCAAGCTGTGGATTTTGGCCTTTAGCTCAGCCGGCACCTAGGGAAACCTAGCAAGACTATACATTTTTTAAAACTAGACACCTAGGGGAATCCAGGATGGGGTGACTTGTGGGGCTCTCACCAGGTTCTGTTACCCACAATCCTGTGAAAACCTCAAAATGTGGCAAAAAATACTTTTTCCTCACATTTCAGTGACAGAAAGTTCTGCAATCTGAGAGGAGCCACAAATGTCCTTCCACCCAGCATTCCCCCAAGTCTTCCGATAAAAATGGTACCTCACTTGTGTGGGTAGGCCTAGTGCCCACGACAGGAAATGCCCCAAAACCCAGCATGGACACATCACATTTTCCCAAAGAAAACAGACCTGTTTTTTGAAAAGTGCCTAGCTGTGGATTTTGGCTTCTAGCTCAGCTGGCACCTAGGGAAAACTACCCAACCTGTATATTTTTGAAAACTAGACACCCAGGGGAATCCAGGATGGGGTGACTTGTGGGGCTCTCACCAGGTTCTGTTACCCACAATACTTTGCAAACCTCAAAATTTGGCAAAAAAATAAATTTTCCTCACATTTCAGTGACAGAAAGTTCTGGAATCTGAGAGCAGCCACAAACTTCCTTCCACCTAGCATTTCCCCATGTCTCCCGATAAAAATGGTAACTCACTTGTGTGGGTAGGCCTAGTGCCCGCAACAGGAAATGCCCCAAAACACAACGTGGACACATCGCATTGTCCCAAAGAAAACTGACCTGTTTTTTGCAAAGTGCCTAGCTGTGGATTTTGGCCTCTAGCTCATCCAGAACTTAGGAATACCTAGGACATTTCTGAAAACTAGACACCTAGGGGAACCCAGGATGGTGTAACATGTGGTGCTCTCACCCTGGACTCACCCAGATGTTTAGTTTTCAGATGTGTCTAGGTCTTGTAGATTTTTCTACATGGCAGTGTCCCAAAGTCCAAAAAGTGCTGACCTCACCATTCCAAGTGGGACATTTTTGAGAGTTAGACAGGCTGTCATGACCCAAATGTAAAACCAAAACCCAAATAATCAAATTTCCTCTTGCTTGCCGTGGGATAAGATGTTTTAGTGTGCGGGGGATAGCTGAAAGACTTTTACCCCCTCCACTTGGGGGGGGCATAACCATGCCCATGCTGGTTGGTAGCCACCACCCCACTATTTTTTATTTTGTTTCAAGTCTTTGGCATCTAGTAGGCTTTCTGTCCCCCCCCCCCGGGGAGTGGATTGGGGGTAGTTGCCCATCTACCCACCAGTGGGCAGAACAACTTGGTCCCCATTTATTTAGGGTGGGGATATGGCCATACCCCCACCCTCTTTTTTTTAAAACAAATCTTCCCTGGTCTCTGGTGGGCTTTCTGCCCCCCTTGGGAGCAGATGGGCCTTACAAAAATAGGCCAATCTGCCCCCAACGGGGGCAGAAATGGCCAACAGTAATGTGCCCCCATGGGGAGCGACCTTTGCTCAAGGGGCTGCCCCCAAACAAAACACACACACACACCAATCCCTGGTGCCTACGTTGTTTCTGTCCCCACTGGGGGCAGATCAGCCTAATAGAAATAGGCCGGTCTGCCCCCAAGGGGGGCAGAAATGGCCTAAAATCAATTTGCCCCCCAGGGAAGAGACCTTTGCCTAAGGGGTCGTTCCCCATTGTAAAAAATAAAAGCAAAATTAAATCCCTGGTGCCTAGTGGATTCTGCCCCCCTTTGGGGCTCAGCGGCCTAATAAAAATAGGCAGATCTGCCGCCAAGGGGGGCAGAAATGTCCTAAAATAAATTTGCCCCGCAGGGCAGCATTCCTTGCCTAAGTGGTCGCTCCATTTGCGTG
Organism: Pleurodeles waltl; assembly: GCF_031143425.1. NCBI lineage: Eukaryota > Metazoa > Chordata > Amphibia > Caudata > Salamandridae > Pleurodeles > Pleurodeles waltl. The sequence goes on along the minus strand of NC_090446.1, from coordinate 598,289,686 downwards.
AAAATGGCGCAAAAAAAATCTCTGATGTCTAGTGGTTTCTGCCCCCGGGGGGAAAATAGGCCGATCTACCCACAAGGTGGGCAGAAATGGCCTAAAATAAAATTGCCTCCAGTGGAGCGACCCTTGCCTAAGGGTTCGCTCCGCATCTGTAAAAAACAATTTTTAAAATCTCTGGTGCCTAGTGGTTTCAGCCTAATTAAAATAGGCTGATCTTCCCCCAAGGGGGGTAGAAATGGCCTAAAATAAATGTGCCCCTACAGGGGAATGACCCTTACCTAAGGGGTCACTCCCCTTGCCTGAATTTGACCTAAAACAAAAACCCTGGTGTCTAGTGGTTTCTGCCCCCATTGGGAGCCCTAAGGGGTTGCTCCCCACGTCTAAAAAATTATTCAAACAAAAAAAAGAATTCCTGGCGTCTAGAGGTTTCTGCCACCCCCCAGGGGCAGATCAGCCTAATTACAATAGGCCAATCTGCCCTGGGAGGGGTGGGGGGAGACTCAGAAAAGGACTTAAAAAAATTGCCCCTCTGGAGAGCGACCCTTGCTCAAGGGGTTGCTCCCCTTATGGTTAAATATTTTTTTTAAAAACCTGGTGTCTAGTGGGCATTTTTGCAGCCCGATCGCTTCAGAATCAAGCTGTAGAAATGCTCAAAGAGGCATGAAAGGAAAGGCCTTTCCTTTCATGCTTCTGCCTGCCCCCACCTCACGGTCGGAATAGAAATACAAAGCAGTTCTCTTCCGATCACATAGGTTCCCTCTGATGAGGTGAGCATGTGATTGCGCTCTGACATCATCAGACGTCACTGAGGGGCGTGGGGGGGGCGCCTGGGGTAAGCAATTCCCCTTTCATCCCTGGTGGGTGGTGAGGGTGGGAGGCACTCCCCACGTGGGCCGGGTGCAGGAGGAGCTGGTCTCTTCCTCGGCACACGGCAATCGTGGCCGAGGACAACACCAGCTCGCCCCAGGAACCCGAGGGGTTACACAAATGTCCAATTTACATCAGGGGTTGAAATGTAACCCAATAGATGTTGACAGTGGCCAAGCCAATGAGATATATTTACCACATGAAAGAACACCCAGTGCAATGCCAACCCAATTGGATCACATCCAACACATCCTTCCATAGAACATTTCCCCTTGTCCTGGATGACTCTAGCATGGGTTCCAAAGTCAGATATTACCAACCTCAGCAAATGGATCATCAATCAGGGTGAAGCAAACACAACTGTAGCCATACCTTACATATTAATCATGAACATCAAAAAGGTAGAAAAGTAATGGCAGGACAAATGTATATCAAAGCAAACAACTGAACTTTATTTACAGGCCTCCAAACACGGAGAATTGGCCAGTGCCCAGTCATTGGTTAAAGGTATTCTGAGTACCCTGCTGTGCCCCACAACTTACCTCACAGATCATTGTCACTGAAACCTCCACAGGAAGGGACATTTGATATGCATTTCAGGCACCTCAATGATCTCCCTTGGGTGGGGTGGGGGTGGGTTGAGGGTGGGTTTAGGATGGGTGGGTTTGGTCCTGGGAGGGGTGGGCTCCACTTTTGGAGGGGTTGGTTTCTTCTTGGATTTGGGTGGGGTATGACGGGGTCTGGGGAGGGGACAGGTTCCACAGGGGAGAACTTGGATGTGGAAGGGATGGATTGGGGTGTGGTTGGGGTCATTTTTGCTTTAGGATGGGGGCTGGATTCCACAACATAAAACTTTATTTGGGAAAATGGGGAGGGTGTACAGGAGAGATTAAGAGTTGAGAGGTTGAGGAAGTGCCTGTGTCTGGTGTGGCTTTGGGTGTTGTTGGAGCTTGTGTGTGCGTATCTGATGTATGTTTGTGTTTAGTTGGTGTCTGTTACTTGTGTGAGTGTGGGCATTTGCGTCTCTTGGTGGCCTGCGATGTAGATGTGATGGGTATGGGTGAGTGGTGAATGTGTCTGTGTGGGTTGGGTGATGTCTGGAGGTATGGTGGATGTGGTGGTTGTGTCTGTGGGGGTTGGGTTAGTTTCGGGGGTATGGTGGATATGGTGGCTGTGGGTGTTTGGGTGGTGTCTGGGGGTATGGTGGATGTGGTGGCTGTGTCTGTGGATGCTGGGGTGGTGTCTGGAGGTATGGTGGATGTGGTGGCTGTGGGTGTTAGGGTGGTCTCTGGGGGTCTGGTGGATGTGAAGGTTGTGTCAGTGGGTGTTGGGGTGGTGTCTGGGGTATGGTAGATGTGGTGGTGGTTGTGAGTGGGGTGAGTGACTGTTGAGTGTTTGCATGCTTGTGTGTCTTGTGCTGCTTGTGGCTGTTGAGTTGTCTGCATGCGTTTGTGTGAGTGTGCTTTGGACAGAAATGCGAATAGGGAAAGTGGATAGGGAAGAGAAAGGTGGTGGAGGGGAATTGTGGGTGGTGGAAGGCTGTGAGGAGGTCAGAGCCTGAAAATATCTCTGTAGGCCAGACATAGCACTGTGACTGCATTCCAGGTACGCAACTATCTGTTGGAGCTGGGTGCCCTGCACTTGGAATGCATTTAGAATGGCAGTCTGACACACAGAGAGGCTCCTAACAAGGTCAATAGCTTCCTTATTCAGGGAAGCAGGGAACAGGGGCAGGGGTTAAGGTGCCTGGTGCAAAGGAGATGGCTACCCTCTTGGGTGAGCGGGTGCGGCCAATTGGGTGGGGAGCAGCAGGGAAGGTGGAGATGGAACTAGGGTGGGTGAAAAGGATGGAGCAGGTGTAGGTCCTGAGTGTTCCACCACCACTAGGGAGTGTCCACTGGAGGTCGACACTGAAGACAATGGTGTTGATCCAGTCTCCTCCGTGGCACCGCTCTCACCCTCTGGGCCACTGTGTCCCTCTGTGTCTGATGTCTCATGACAGGAGGTACCATGGCCAGCTGCTTTCCCACTGACGTTGGCCCTGTCTCCTCCATTTGCCTGTGATGATGCTGAAATGACGAAGACAAATAGGGTCAGTCCATGTGCCGGAATACACTTGACCAACAGCTTTGATTACAACACATTATCGTAATGTTCAGTAGCCAGTAGCCACAATGTCTTCTAAAGTGCCTCCAACATTAGCAGCACCACATGCATGCAAGCTACATTAACTGTAAACATTTGCATACGGAAAAATCAGAATCACAAACAACTTAATTTGCTTGAGTGAAGCTGTCCAATTACAATACCCACGGATCAAGTAGGAGACCTTGTCACCTTGAATGGTTTGGCTCTTATAGCAATCCTCACTAACCTGTTGGCATCAAATATAATGGCAATGCCAAGGACATCCTAACAGGTTCCACACAAGGTCCTGCAACCAGTAAATGTTCAGATACACAATACCCTATCAGGATGAAATGATGGGCAAATAATCCAGCCATGCTGCAGCAAGGGGTACATTAGCCTAAAGAAGGTGACGTGGAAACACCCATGTCACACTGCAAATAGTGACCAATGTTAATTTTACAATATGTAAATTGGCAAAATAGTGTAACAGAAGTTGTACTAATGTTGCTTTTCTAGATAACACATCTTGCACAGAAAAGTACACTAGAGACAATCTGGTCAACATGTCTGAGAGATTTGTCAACAAATATCCACAGCACAATGAATCAGCCAGGCTTAGGGAATTCACCTGTTTTGATTGGTACTGCTGAGAACACCCATCTAATATTGCATTACTAAAAGGCAATAGTCCATTGAATGCTGTTGTGGCTCTGGGAATCTCCAAAATGTGAAAGTGGCTATTAATATGTTTCTCAGTGGGAAGGCACATCTCTGTATCTGTATGTCATGCAAACACAGATTCCATTGGATTACTGAGCCTAAACCCTCTGATCCTTGGGAGTAAAGGGCCTTTCATTAGGCAATGACAAACAAATGCCAGGCAGGTGTTTACCTCAGTCCCTATTCCTAATGTAGTCAATGTAAAAGCATGCAGTCCAAATCTTGCTTCAGAAGAGTCATTTTGACCATATCTAAAGATCAGAAGGTCTACATATGATTCCAACATTTCTGCATGTCACTCCCTAATGCATGTCAACAGTCAGATAATAAAGCTTCAACAACTGACATGTGCAAAACACTTAGCCAAATGGTTCAACATCAATGGCATGGAAATGCACATTGTGAGCAAGTAAGTACTGGAGGTCTACCTGTCATGTCCTTCTTTGCTTCTGCAAGTGTTCCCCGGTATGCGGTAACACATGAACTGTACACCCATCATATGAAACTATTTAACAAGAGCCTTTGGCATACACACATATGTGATGGAATCAGACATCCCCCCATGAAGACATGTAGACCATGTATGAAACAGCAGTGGAAATGTTACTACAAATGTGCAAGGTACACATGCTAACATGTAGGCACAACTACTGATGCCAACAGTGATGTTGCACAAATCATTTAACTTTACATGCCCTACTTACCAAGGGAAAATATTGCTTGGTGAATGCGCACAAAGGACAATGTCTGCTATGTCACATTTCTGATGCCCACCACCACATGAGAGACAGCAGTGAGGCACCAGCACTCTTGACACACTGAGGATAAGTGGCCTGTTGGGTATAGATGCCAATATACTCTCTTGAACAGAAACATGGCTGAGTACAGTGATCTATTACCTCATGTTGTTTGATTTTGGGGTTGACACACTGAAGACGAGTGGACTGTTGGGTGCAAATGACACCCACAACCAACATGAGATGATTGACCACTGTACTCAGCTACGTGTCTGCTCAAGAGGGTATATTGTTAGTGGGCTATATTCTGTTGCTTCCCTGGTCACTAGGAGAAGAGTCAAGGCACATCACCATGCACCATTTACCATACCTACACAAACAATAACTCATCTTGTGTATTGCACATTGGCCATGTCCAATATTCATGGGGACACATCAACCTGGCAATGTAACAGGTATGAATCTGCCCAGAAATCACCACCTTGTAGATGCTGTGCTCTCCTCAAATGGCCATTATGCTTGGAGTAGGCCACCGCCAGTATGCGGGCCACCAGGGGGGTCAGTGTCTGGCATGCACCCAGCCCACATTTGGAGGACAGCCCCAGCTGGACATCTGCAAACTTCTGGGCCCAGCATCTCAGATCTCCCACCATTTCCGATAGTGGGTGCTCCACTGGCGCTAGATCCCTGGAATCCACACCTTCCGGGTGATGGCTCTCCAAATCCCTTGCTTCCGATGGGCGTTGACCTGTATGGATGCAGTAAACAAATGAAGAGGTCACAATTGCTCTTTTTAAGGGTAACTGGTTGTGTAACACACATTTTTAAACACCTAGCACAAGCATTTTGTAATTGTCAACACAAAACATGTGTAAAGTGATGAAGCAGAAAAGGAAAGACTAACAAATATTTATATATCATGTAACAAAATCGTATAAGGTAGTGTGATTTTAGTAAAGAAAAATAATGTATGTGGGAAATTGTGCCCACGGGGTAGTTCGCCATTGTCATAAACGAGCTTAATAAATCATGAAGAATCGATAAATGTAGTAATCCGTCATAATTGCAAATGTATTCTATGATTTTCTTGTTGAAACTGTTTTATGCTTAGCTTAAATTTAGCAGAGGCTTTGGCCTAGTTGCCTGGTCTCAAATCTAACTGCGTGGTTTTCACTTGTATTAACAAAAACACATTTTACTTTAAGGTTGTATTTTTCCAGTAGAAATGACTAATACACTTATCTCAAGGTTTCGTGCTAGGCTAGTTTCATCTCTTTTGAAGCAAGGTCAGCTTCTGCAGGTGCAGACAATAAAGACACTGATATAGAATTAATTGGCAAACTTTGTTGCAACTTGTGTTCCAAGGCTCCAAGGACACCTTATGCATAAATGAGTACTAAGAGAAAGACACTATTCATTGGTCAAAAAGAAGCCACCCTATGAACCCTCCAATTGAAGACCCTGAAGAATTTGGAATGTTTCTTACTTAAACCCACCGGACAAAGAGAAGTCAGCCATTTTCCTTGATGCCATTTTGAAGCCTGATTCAAGACGCCTTTTTTATATGACATTTTGATGCCTTTTCTCTGTTGCAGAGAAAGAGACTTTAAGAATTCTCACCCTAGAGACTTTAACTTTAATTTTGCCCCGTCTTGCCCATGCAGTAACTTTGCCCCATTTTCCTTGCTGCAGCAAGGAAAACTTGCGTTAACTTTGCCCCTTTGAAATCTGCCCCATGCTGATCGAACTGATACCTGAAGGACGAAGACTTTTCCTTGAATGCTGATTGAATTTGGTAATTATAAAAGGATAATTGTATTATGCATTGTGTTTTCCTTCTTAGGTACCAACTGCTTATTTTGACAGGGCCCAAGCTAGAAGTTTTCTAAATTCATGTTGACTAACTTTGTTTTGCATGAAGCCCCACATGCCAATGCTAATTAGAGGTTAGTTGAGGTATTCATTTGATGCACCATGCTAAATTGAAATCTTATGCTGACCGATGTATGCAATTAGTCAAATTCAGTTACTTATATGAGTGATTTGTATAGCTATAACCGAGTGCATTATAATCCAGATTTTGCGTAGATTGTGTTTCTTCCGTCGCTATGGACAGCTAGTAATGTTCGTATATGTATATCATTTGATTTTGAGACTCATCTATATTGTGCTAGCTTTGTTAATATAGGGAAATAAATTCATTGACTTTTAATAAACTGGTGTGGTTATTCATGGCTGAAAGGTCATGGTGTGTCAAAATACTGATTGTTATTGACTACTAAGGTGTTGTTTGATCTATTAGTTGAGTATTGGTAATTGATTATAAATGGTTATTGATTATTAATTTGAGTGATCCGACTATTCTTGAATGAGGAGAACCCAACTCGGTTAAAAGGTTCACCGACCTCCGGCGTGTCCAAGTATAAATAATTTATAAAGACTGGACGCGCTATCAAAAGCATACATGGTGATAAGTACAGGGACATAAATGGACACTGTTGTAGTCAACTGCTGACTATCCACAAACCTGGTCAGGCCCTACACTGACTAAGCAAGCCCACTGACATACTGAAGCCCGGGACCAAGCAACATGTACTGTGATGTTAGCCACTAGGAAACAAAACACACACCACTGTGGCCTTTGGAAGGATAAACTACTTGTGTATGACTGTACAGACACCTTTATATCCAGCCACATTGGCTCGCTGCATATGGTCCATACAGGCAACTCCCACGGTACACACTACACCGTAAGATGTAGGTGACAATGAAAAGGCTGGCATGTGTGTCACTGGAAGCTTCTTCTCTGTGGCTGTGTGTAAATGTTGTCTAGATAATGGAATCTCATCCCAATTCTGAGTTGGTTTGTGTGGTATGCACTGGTATCACAGGAAATACCTCTTACCATGTGTGGCACTTCTACAGAGATAACATTCAACATATTAAGGTATGTTTGGTCTGATTGGTTGCATGTAACAAAGCTAGCGATTAACACATCATGATCTCCCCTGCATAAACCAACTATCTGGTATGTGGGTTTTTCACTTGTGCAATAGGCCTGTACTGTACAAACATGACTGCTGGAAAGGTGACAACAAATGTGTGGGAATAAAGGCCCTGTCATTGGCAGTGACACACATTGACAAGGAAGGTCAATGGCAATAAGTACCAGGTCAGGTGTTTACCTCAGTACCCATTCCTAATGTAGTCAATGTAAAAGCATACAGGCCAAATCTTGCTTCAGAAGAGTCATTTTGGCCACATCCAAGGATCAGAAGGTCTACAGGGAATGGGCCCAGTGCCTCAGTTGTCTAGCCACAGTTACTGTGTACAAGCCTGGGCTATGTCCCATGCTGTGAAAAAACATTGACTAACCCTGTTTGCTGAAGGCTGAGCATACAGAACCTACATGAACAGCACATAACCATCACTTCCATGCATGCCAGTTTATCCTGCTGCCATCTTATAGGTGAGTTCAGGGTTGTGTGGCACTCTGAAGGGCTCATTGAGTTTTACATGGGTCTCATACCACAGTTTACCAATGCCTGATCTGAGAACGTTACACTTTGCTGAGAACATCCTCAACTGACTCAAACAGTGTTCATACACAGCTCATGGGGTGTAATGCAAATTCATGCACTGTGTTATTTTCCATCATCAGATCCTCAGCCAAATCATTGTTTGGCTGTAAAGTTTGCTTGCATAGATATTTGAATGCAACAGAAGGAGGATCTAGAGCTAATCACAAAACACAATGGTATTTGAAATACTTAGGCCCATACTTATACTTTATTAGCTCCGCATTTGCATCATTTTTTGACGCAGAAGCGGTGCAAACTTTCAAAATACAATTGTATTTTGTAAGTTTGTGCCGTTTTTGCATCAAAAAGCAGCGCAAATGCAGCACAAAAAAGTATAAATATGGGCCTTAGTACAGGGCTCGACAATCCAGAACCTGTACATCCTATGTACAGAGCACTGATTGTGACAACAGGCAACCAAATGGCTCACTGGTACTCAGAGGCACATTTTAGACTGTGAGTAAGGAAAGGATTGTTTTGAAAATAGACAAATATGTATATAAGATAGTTACCTGTTCCTCTGGTGAGCGGTAGAGCTGACCATCCAGGGGAAGGACCTCTTCATTCGACAAGATTCTCCAGTTCCTCTGGAGAGAAGGCAGGACCCCTTTCATCTGCTTTGCCTGGCATGATTGCTCCCAGACGCAGCACACAGCACCTAAAGTTGTGGAGGTGTTGAAGGCAGCAGTGTCAGGAGGCAAGTGAGTTATTTTGCAAAGCACAGCGTACATGTACGCCACGTAAGCGGTCATCACCCTCAACGGGTACAGCCATTGTGCCGCGACCTTCACATTCCACAACATTAGCCTATGACTGTGTCCACCGTGGTTTGAACCGCTCACCACACGACAGAAGGTTCCTAAAGTACAATGAACGAGGTCAGGCATGCGCCAATTTGGCAGCTGTAACACATTTTTTTATTTTAAATGCATCACAACATCTATTAATGTGTAGTAACATGTCAACAGATGTAAAGGTCCCATGATATTTAGATTCTCCTACACATTGCTCGGTGTAGTGCATTGGTGGTCACAGATGCCATAGCACTTTACCCTGCCGGTGACTTTTTTTTGGGCGGTCTGGACATATGTCACAATATCAAGGGGCACAAGGAGAGCAGATAGGTGTGTTATGTGCATATGAATGTAGTGGACACATGTATGGGCAACCATGGGGATCATAGCTGTACCTTGAGTAGTAGACAGTTTTGATGTGTAATGGGGGTAATGTTTTTCCAGTCACTAATGTTTTGTCACGACTTTGGTTTTAGTCATCAGATATGTTGGTCTGGACACAGTGATTAATGCTCCAAGTCATTTAATTCCACAAATAGGTACCCTGGGAGAGGGAGGATGCAACAACCTCCAGTCTATCATCAATTTCCAAGCCTCCAGATCATGGAAGATTGTGACATAACAAAGCAGCTCCATCTGAATAGGCAAACAATCCAAGATCTATGCCGTCAGTTGAAGCCAGATCTCATGCCTCAAAACAATAATCCAACATGTATACCACCCATTGTGAAACTCATGGCAGTATTACACTTCCTGGCCGCAAGGTCATTTCAATATACAGTGGTAATATCTAGTGGTATGTCACAATCTATGTTCAGTAGTGTTTTAAAAGGCGTGCTATCAGCAATGATGAAACACATTGCCAGCTATATAAGGTTCCCCAGAGGTGAGGATTTAGCCAATGTGGAAGTTGACTTCTATGGATTTGGTCGCCTCCCACATGCTGTGGGGACCATTAATGGCACCCATATTGTAATTGTGCCACTGCATGCCAGTGAACGAGTCTATCGTAACAGAAAACACTTCCATTCAATCAACGTACAAGTTGTCTGCTTGTCAGATCTGTACATTATAATCGTCTGTGCCTGGTTCCCAGGTCCAGCCCATGATTTCTTTGTCATGTGGAACAGCACCATACCCCAGCTGATGTCACAATTGCAATTGGAGAGGCCCTGGCTTGTTGGTAAGTTATATCTCTCGTGAACTTGTGTGTGTTATGTCAGGTGCTGCAATTAGGAAGTGCATGACTCATTGTGGCCCCAGGACCGGCTTGAGTGTGGTACATGCGTGCGGTGCAGCCGCACCAGGTGCTGACCTGGATTAGGGGGCTTTGACCTCATGGTGGCTCTGTATTTAGCACTGACTTACGAAACTTGTGATTTAAAAGCACCTGCTGAAAAGTTCCTTGTGCGTCCAGCCTTCAGGAAACAATTCAAATGTCAAGCTACCTCTTGTGATTAATGTTCCTTCTAGATGGGAGTTTTATCTAGAGGCAGCTTTGACTCACCATAAGGTAGCATGGAGGGTTAATATGCCTGCTGCAAAGAGCAGAACTATATTTTATGTGGATAGCTGAGTGTATTAGTAAAGCCAGCCTTTACAAACGCTTTAACAAATGAATGTTTGTAAAAGGGTGGCTATGGAGAGATGAGGGGCACATTTGCCAGGTGGTAGTGAGTGAATCCGAGGAGGTGGTCATAGGGTGGAGGGTGTAAAAAAGACTGTCATACAGGGTGCCACTAGTGCAAAAGCCGGCCCTGTGTGGCACTTATGTCTCATTACAAAACAGGAGACTCAGCATATCCCAACCGTCCTTGGTTGTTAACCTCCCTGAGGAATCCAACTACGCCAGGGGACGTCCGCTTCAATGAGGCCCATGGAAGAACACAGTTTCCAGTTGAGCAGGCTTTTGGGCTCCTGAACGCCAGATTTTGCTGTCTGGACAAGACTGGGGGAGCCCTCCTCTACTCACCCAGGAAGGTGTGTCAAATCACTCAGGCCTGCTACATGTTTCATAACATCGCCCTGCGAAGGAACATCCCTTACATTCCTGAGGATGGGGAGCATGTGGTGCCACTGGGTGAGAATCTAGAAATGCCAAATGAAGATGATAGTGGTGAAGAGGAAGGAGCTGACTTGTGACAAGATCTCATCAGCAGCTTTTTCTTCTGAGTGTATGTCATGAGATGTCATGACTTTCACTGTACAATGAATTCTTGTTGTGATGATATGAGGAGTATATTTTTTTTAACAGTTCTGAAGTTGAAACTCTGGCAAATATCAGCAAAGTGTGTCTGATGAGGAAGCTTTTTAAACAATAACATTTAGGAGATGTTGCTTTGTTTGCGTGAGATTCATAAAATGGATTGTGTTCTCCAGACGCTGGCAATGTGAATTGTGTCACATGTATGGATTCATAACTATGCTGCTTGTTTCGGCATTTGTCCAGGTACCTTCAACATGACATCTTCATTGGGACATTTCCGAGTTGTGACACTGGCTGGTATAAAATGCTGTTTGGACATACGAAATGGACATGGATTGTTACTACGACTGTAGGTCACAGACTTTGAGTGTACAAGACATGTGCAGACACAGCTTGCACAGTGATAGGATGGAAGTTTGGAAGGCTGCATTGGACTTGTCCCTTGTCGTGTGGTGGCCCTGATGCATCATGGCCACCACACGACCTGGGCCAAATTCAGGTTAGTTTCCCTTCACATTGGCTATACACTCTTTTCGTGTGAACCGTATGTAGCTGTTTATGTTTGTCATCATTGTAGGCCAAACTGCTTCTGGGACTGAACGGACATTTGTCTGTGTCATACCACCAGATGCAGAAGCACTGGACTGTAATGGCCCTGTGATCAAAAACTGTTGTACTGCAATCTGTCTGACTCTTGCATTATATGATGTTGGATTCCTTTTGTGAGGTAGGTGATGTGGCACCAGCTGATGACATCAACCAATTTTATGTTTGACTATTTTACAGGACAATGTCTGACATATCCCCTCCTTCCACGGTCTGGAGGTCTCTAACTGTAACGTTGAACATTTACTCTGCATGATTCAATCATGTGTGGTTTGCTAACTTTCAGACATATTGACAGCCTATAAGCTGAACAATGAAATACATTTTCTTCTTTAACAAGACACTTGTATGTATGTGTTTGTGTGGAACGGTTGTAATCCTGCGCTAGACAAAGTGCACATGCAGAATATCTCTTCTTCCACAAGTAGCCTGTTTTTTAATTGTATGGTTCTCATGTTCTTACATATCTACATTGCTAAATGTGAAATTTATGACAGCAGACACTGAGTTGGTGACTTGCAAAAGTATTACAGTGCTAAGAGTGAGACCACACTTGCGGAAAAAAGCAACATAAATAAAAAGTGAAGGGGTCAGTCTTGGTGAATGAAATCATAGGAGTAGATGCCACACCATCTGAAGTCCAAAGTCAATATTATTTCTCCCATCAGAAATGAAATGGGGTTCAGGATCAGTCCACAGAGTGAATGTGTGACACACAAAGGAGGACATTAAGGATGACGTTTCTTGCTGGCAGTTGTGGGTGTCTTGCCATCCGCACCTCTTAGATTCTTACATGGACATCCCCGCTTGCGAGGACGACCAGTTCAGCTGCTGCAGAAGCAGGGGTGTCTGAGGGTGGTTTGTCCTCTGGCAGGGCTTCCCTTCCTGTGTCTGCCGCAGATGTACTTGGGCTTGATGAAGTTGGGCCACAGGAATGGGTAGATGTTGGGGGAAAAGCCCTGCTTAGGGTTATATGGATGTCGCAAAGCAGTGGCATAACAAAACTTAAGGGGGTCCCGCTACAAAGTACCTTTAGGGGTCCTCCTCCCCCCTGGACCCAGTTAGGGGTCTGCCGCCCATGTACATTATATGGTGTTGAGGGGGCCCCCTGGAGCTTGCCACCCCACACAATGGTGGTTGCGGGCCTTTGTTACACCGCTGCCCCAAAGCACCCTTGTTAGGATGCCCATGTTGGAGTTATGGGCCTCCATATGTTCGTTCATGTCCCTCTGCAGCTGCTTTTTTTCTCGGAGTTTGGTTACTACCTGGCTCATCATGCCTTGGGACTCATGATAGACCCCCAAGACTTGCCTGATGGTATCTTGGTCATTAGTGGCTCCAGTGCCCTCACTCTAGTGGCCCACTGCATCCCTCCCACAGACCCTACCCACACGAGCCTGTGCCCTTGGCACATGGTGCCCTCTCCAACTGGGTCCTGGAACCTCAGTGTCAGGATTGTTGGTTTGCAGCTCAGGATCCAGTACTGAGAGTCACAAGATGGTAGCAACTGTGCTAAGTACACCGGTTGGAGGGCACGTTGCTGTCTGTGATAATGAAACAACTTGGGTGGGAGGTGTTCTTGTGGGCACAGTGAGACTCACTGTTGCCATTTGAGCAGGCTGCCCAGATGGGCCAGGATCATCATCCACGTCCACATGCCCTGGAGTGCCATCATCATTGAGGTCCTCATCTAGAGGTGGGTTGGGAGTCTGATTGATGGACGATGTCTGTCCAAGTGCTGTTCCAGGTCGCCCTGTTGAGAAGTAGAGTGCAATGCTATTGGTTGAAGTGTGGAATCTACTTCCAAAGATTTCGTGTGACTGTAAGTAGAGACCTTGGACACTCTTAAGTGGTAGGTTTGCTGATTGTGCTATGTTAGCATGCTATAGAAGTTGTTGACATGCCGTGTGAAGCTTGCAGAAACTATTAGACTCAAGCAGCTCATTAGATGTGGTGATCAGCTGTACTTTAGTTGAGGGAATGAACATGACATCTTAGAAACAGCTAAGCCAACACAGTGGAGAGGAGACATGTAGTTGATCATTCCAAGGCCTAGTTATGTGAGTTACAGGCAAACACACAGCGTTGTGGTATTTGTAGCTGTAGCCATCATATGAGCTATGTTGAGTCAATGTGTTAACTGCCACTACCAATCTGATAAAACTGCTGAATGCCTTAGAAATACCTGATTTACTCACTTGGTAAGGTGTCTTTCCTGTCCTCAACAGTGTCATTTTGGGATACCAGGACAAGAGCAAACATAGTAAGCAGACACATCTCTGAGTTGAGCATGATATGTATACTGCTAACTCCCAGGGAGGGTACATCATTTGAGAGATGGTACACAGGTGTATTTGGACACGTGCAGGAAGGCCTGGTGGTTAGAGGTACAGAAACAGGGCCTCCTGGTTGTTGTAGTCATGTCACTTGCTGCCTCCCCACACTACCCAAATGCTAAACTCACAGGGAAGGGTACATCATTTGAGAGATGGCATACAGGTGTATTTGGACAAGTGCAGGAAGCCTGTTGGTTAGAGTTACTGAAACGGGCCCTCCTAGTAGTTGTAGTTATGTCACTGTTTTTACTTCCCAAACATTGACCAATGTTTAGTTGTACATATCTGTTGCTACACTGCAGTTAGGTTGGCCCATACATTTATATGTTGACACGTATCATGGATCCTGGGATGTCCCTTTAATGTTGAAACACTAATAGACCCAATTCAAACATATGGCATGTAATAGGAATTGATACATGTGATGTTATGCACGACAATGCACATTGTCAAGCTTACATTTCTGCTACTCTGGGTATTGCATGTTGGGAAAGAAGATGAGCAACACCGTGGCAAAAGGTGAGATGTGAGGATACAGTACATTGAAGATTTGTGACAGTTTTTGTGTTGGAATTTACCAGACTCCACTCCTCCAGATATTCCTGTGAAGTCAGGATGCAGGATGGCCAAGACCTTTTCCTCCCAGGGAAAGAGTTGTAATGGGGCACTGGGAGGACCACCACCAGTCTTATTGGCCTCCATGTGTTGCTTGGAGTCCAAGGAACGCACCTTCACCCTCAGGTCATTCAGCCTCTTCCTAATGTTCTCCTTTGTGCACAGGGTAGATCCTACTGCATTCACTCTGTCAACTTTCCTTTGCCACATTTCCATTTTCCTACTGAGAGGAGTATATTAGACTTGGGCTCCAAATAATTGTGGCTCTACTCTCATGATTTCAGCCACCATGACTCTCAACTCATCTTCAGAAAAATGGGGATTTTTGGAACAAGACATGGGTGTAAAATGAAGTGGGTGGCAGGGATTTACTTAAAAAAACGTGACATATGGAGTAAATGGATACAACTGTGTGAAAGGTGTTGAATGGGATGGTGAAAAAAAGGGGTGCCTTATCTGTCAAGGATGTGAAAAACGGTGGGCTCTGGTCTGTTTCTTGCAGTGGGGAGGCAAACGATCATGGTCTGGGAAGGGGTGTGTTTTATAGTCTGTTTAGCAAGTATGTCCACCGGACCAATTTATCAGCTGTGTTGTTTTTGAATCCATCCAATGGTCACTTTGTGGCTCTTCTGAATGCGTACTGCGGCGGCCGACCAGCATCAGCTGACCACCTCAAGGAGACTGCCATGTCGATTCTGTGTTTGTAATGGGCACAGCAGTTTCACGCGGCCATGACTGCAACAGAGTGTGTACCGCCAAGATTGCAGACTGCTGTGCAACTGGCGTGCAGATATTTGTTTTGGCTGTTGGTGGTTCTGCCTACATACATCGTAATATGGTGGGCTGGAGACCGCAGGTACAGTGGTCTTTTTGGGACTGCCGCCTTGGTAACTACCATTAAATTGAAGTTTTGAATACTGATGGTAAGTATATCATTTTTTTTGGAACAAGAATATCAAAGTATCCATTACTTTATTATTGTGGTTTCTAATATTGCTTTAAGGTGTTATGTTAAGTTAATAATATTTTAATATTTTAATTTCCTTTATTAGGGTATTTTTCAAAAATGTTTTAGTTTAATTTTTTTACATTGTTATGTAGTGTTTTTCAGCTTGTATTTTATTTTGGGTTTAGGTGGGTATTGTTTTAAATTATTTCTAACTTTTCATTTTTTAATTATAAAAATATTTTATTATATTTTAATTAAATGTTTAAAAATGCATTGCTGAAGTTCAGTGTTCTTTATTTTTCAGGGTGTTAAATAACGCCACGAAACCCAAAGTGGTAGGCCGGCTCATACTGCCATGGGCGGTACTATGTCGGCCCCGGGGCTGCAGATAGACATCTCCAGCTCGGCGGCTCATACTGCCATGGCGGTATGAGTGGAGAAATGGCGGGTTGGCTGCAGCCAACCCACCAATCTCATAATGTGGCAGTATGTATCGCCTGCCTGTTGGCGGTCATACCGCCTCATTATCCCTGGCAGTCAAAAGACCGCCATGGACATAATGAGGGCCTCAGTCTTGTAACCACAGAGCCTGCCGTTGACAATCATGGAAAGGGAATGCCATTTTGGGTTAATTTCTTTAATCTGGAGGGCCATCACTCTTGCAGCCATGATTTGTGTAAGGCAGACTTTCCCAATAGTGCACCTTAAATGTGGTTGTACAGTCAAGAGGTGCGGGTGTTTATTAGCATAAAGTGGTACCACTGCTCCTATCACCAGTATGTTACTCAGTTTCGCCAGGTCACTTGACATTGACAATGATTTTATCTGCTTTTTCAAAAGTGATTTAAATGCAGTGTACAAGAGCAGCAATTTCTATAGTTCCAACTAGTCTATATGGAGGGTTTCAGATGCTTTGTTTAGATAGAGGGACCAGGGGCTCGTTTTTGAGTCAAAAATGCATCGGAGAGACGTTTTCAAAGTTTTGGGTGGGGCCTGAATGATTCTGTAATAATATTTTAGGAAAGCGCCCATGTTAACCCACTTTTGACCTTCCAGGCTGAGTTCCAGTCTGATCATGCATTCTCTTATATATTGGAGTAGTCTGAAAACATCCTGAGCTGAAACCTGTAGTTTATCCACTGTCAGTTGCCCCAGAAAGACTTCTTGGCCATAATTTAGCCCTGGAAGGAGGGATGGCCTGAGTACTTGTCATATTTGGACTAAGGAGGGGGCTTTCTAATGCATTATTGAACTGGCAAACTCTGGTAGTAATCAGTTCGGCCTTTGCTTTAAGGTGGCACAGGTGGGTTTTGGTGCTTCCGTTAGCAGTCATAACTGTACAGTTTTGTCCCATTTAATTTTAGTGGGCCCATACTCCAGTAGTAATTTAATTTCTGAATCGTCCTCCCAAAAGTTATTACTTTAGTTTTTGATGCATTTGCTCTCATTATATTTGTCTCATTATAGTTATATAGGGCATTTAGGCCCTCCTTACAACCCTGGCGGTCGGTGTTAAAGCAGCTGTAATACCGCCAACAGGCCGGTGGAAAAAAAATGGAATCACCACCATGGCGGAAACTACCAACACAGACAGCCACTTTAACACTCCGACCGCCACGGCGGTAGAAACAAACACCGCGGCGGTAACCGCCAACAGACAGGCGGAGGACAAAGTACCGCCCACCGTATCACAACAGGCCTATCCGCCACCTTTTCCTGGGCGGAACCAACGCTCTCAAAAGCACGGCGGAAAAAGTACACAGAAGGGAAACCACTCACCTCTCGACACCCAACGAGGAACCAGGACGCCATGGAGCCCGAACTACACGGCCTGCCTATGCTGCTCTTCCTCCTGCTCTATCAGGAGCAGGACAGACACCGTTGACGACCACGGTCAGTACTGCACCTACAACACAGGGGAGGGGGAGGGAAAAGAGAGTGACACACACACGCAACACGCAATACCCCACCTCCTCCCTCACCCACAACATACACACAAACACATGCAGCAACATTACATATACACCCCCTTACCCCCCGGAAGAACGCAAGGACAAAAGGAAATGATTGTAACGATTGCAATCATGAAAAATCTGATACTCTAAATTCGAAATTCAGTATATACAAATATGCACACCAACTACACAAGTCCGGATAGTGTACCAATCATTGTCCGTGGACCACTGGTCCCCAAATGAATGGGCGAATCCCACACAAGATACCTGACTGGAAACGGAGAGAACACTGCTGGGGCATCAGATAAAAAATAAACAGGCACCTCAGGGGGAGCGGGAGGGGGGCACCTCCGCCAGATGAACGCACAACGCCACTGCTGCACGAGGGGGCTCCAGGCCCACTGCTGTATCCTGGGGAGTGCAAAGCCACAGTCTCTCAAGTCTCTCTAGTGGGTGGTTGCCCACTGCTGTATCCTGGAGAGTGAAAGCCACAGTCTCTCAAGTGGGTGCCCAGAGTGCTTCATCCTGCCAAGGACTGAGGTAGTGGATGTCATTCTCCACTGGTTCTGGAGGGCCCAGAGTGCTTCATCCTGCCAAGGACTGAGGTAGTGGATGTCATTCGCCACTGGTTCTGGAGGGGGCATGGTGCCCAGACTGCTTCATCCTGCCAACGGCTGAGGTAGTGGATGTCATTCTCCACTGGTTCTGGAGGGGGCATGGTGCCCAGAGTGCTCCACGTGCAGTGTGGCTGGTACCATTCCCTCACCTAGGTGTGTGTGCCACGAGATTGCCGAGAAACAGGTAGCATGATACGCCATGGAGGCAGACACATACCCCACACTGCTGCGGCTTCGCCTTCCACCTACAGGTGCAAACAGTGATGGAAGTCATGGCTCATGGAAGCTGGGCACGGTTCAGGAAGTCTCCTCCAGCCTCCGATGACTGACCACTGGGGATGGCAGCCATGTCAGCGGTGGTGCCACTGTCCGAGCACGTCGCGGGTCTGGTGGCGGTGCTTGTGGCGGTGTCTGTGGCGGCGGTGCTGGCGGTGGTGCATTGGTCAGCGCCTGCTGAGGGACACAGCAGGACATCTCCTGCAGCCTCGAACTGCTGCCCACTGGGGAAGATGCTGGGATCTGTCGCTGAGGCTGCAGATGTGCCGGTGGCTGTGCAGGTGGCGGTGCAGGTGGCATGCAGGTGGCGGTGCTGGTGGCGGGGCAGGTTGCGGTGTTCGCTGCCGTACAGGTTGGTGTTGTCGTGGACAGAAGGGGTGACACTGGTCCTTCAGTCTGTGCCACCGTGCCCTGTCCTGACCTGCTCTTCTGCTTTTGTCCCTTCCCCATCTTTGATGGTGCCGCAGGTGTCTTGCCACTATCCCCTTTTGTTTTGGCGGAGCCCTTGGTGGCTGATAGGTGCGGCTTCTCCCTCCGGGATGTGGGCACCTTCTTCACCTTGGCAGGTGGTGGAATGTCCTTGCCCGTTCTACGTGGCACACTGGCAGCCCTGATGGGTGGCGCACTCGATGACCCCGCTGTTGCTGGCACCACTGTGCCTGGGGATTTGGTGGCTGAGGTGCTGGGCTGGGACCTGGAAAGCCTGAGCCTTGGGGAAGGACGGGGGGGGTGAAGGGAAGAGGTCAAGGTTTGCCAGGAAAAGTTTTTTTGACACACTGGGACGGGAAAATGGAGTGGGTTTGGGAGTGGAGGAAGAGGTAGTGGTTGTAGGCAGTGTACGCTTGCTGAATTTGGGTGAAGGTGCATGGGCCGGAGGCTTGTGTGAGGTGGATGGCTGTTGGGTGGGGGTGTGCCTGCGTTTGTGTATTTTGGGAGGAGGGCTCACAGACACACTGGGAGAGGACACTGGGGATGTGTGCATGGTAGTGGGGGTGGTGAGTGCACGTGAGCGTTGTGTGGTGATGGGCGTGCTGGTGATGGAGGTAGTGGCTGGGGATGTAGTGCATGCAGATGTGAGTGGAGACAAGACTGGGAAGGAGGAGGAGGACATGGAGGAGGGGGACACAGTGGAGGCAGTGGATGTTGCTGTGTCTGCATAGGGATGGTGCTTGTGTGAGTGCTTGTGGGACGTGTGGTGCTTATGTTTGCCTTGCCCACTCTTGTGTGTTGATGACTGTGCATGCTGGTCTGATGGTGTGCTTGGGATAGGCTGAGGTGCAGGGGATTGGGTCTGGGTAGTGAAGTTAGAGGGGGAGGCTGGACACAGGGACAATGGCTGCCATCAGTGCTGAGGCCAGAGCCTGAAATGCTCTCTGTTGGGCCGCCTGCCCAGAATGAATGCCCTCCAGGTATGCATTTGTTTGTTGCAAACGCCTCTCAACACCCTGGATGGCATTCAAAATGGTAGATTGCCTAACAGTGGGGATCTCAGGAGGTCAATAGCCTTCCCAATAGGGCAGCCGGGCTGACTGCGGCAGGGCCTGAGGTGCCTGGGGCGAAGGAGATGCCCACCCTCCTGGGTGAGCGGGCACGGGACCCAATTGCTGCACACCTGGAAGTCACAGGAGCCTGACTAGGTGTAGATGGCTATTACCACTAGTGGGGTTGGGGTGCCACAGAGCCTGCCTCACAAGGGACCTTGCCTACCAAGTTCGCCCTGGCCTAGGAGAACCCACTACCCACCTCCCCCACCCAGACACCTCGTAATGCGTGCAGAGTCAGCTGAATGAGAGTGTACTCACCCCTTTGTGGCTGCTGTGATGCCCTCAAGCGCCCATCCAACTCCGGATAGGCCACCGCCAGAATGCGGTATATCAGGGGGGTCATGGTGCAACGGGCACCCCTTCCACGTTGGGAGGCCATCCCCAGCTGGGCCTCCGCCGTCTTCTTGCTCCAGCGGCGCAGGACCTCCCATCTTTTATGGCAGTGGGTGCTCCGTCTATGGTAGACCCCCAGGGTCCGGACGTCCTTGGCGATGGCACGCCAAATACCCTTCTTCTGGTGGGCGCTGACCTAGAGGAATGGTACAGGGGGAAAGGAAATTACTCACCCGTCCGGACCATCATAATCATTGCCCACCAGTTCCCTCCCATGCTCTGACGCACATACACTCAACATCCGCACATGCAGGCCTCAGTCCCCCCCCATGTATCTTCCATCCACACCACTCAAAACAGGCATTGCCCACGCAGCATGATCACAGTGTACTCACCTGTTTGTCTGGAGGACCGTACAGTTGTGTGTTCACGGGGGAAGGAGCCCATCCATAAGTTTCTCCAACTCCTCTGAAGTGAAGGCAGGGGCCCTTTCCCCAGACACTGTAGCCATTGTCGCTTCCAGGCACAGGTCACAGCAGCACTTGCAGTGTAGGTCCTCTCCTGTTGAAGGTCAGGTATCAAGTGAGTGAACAGACAGAAAATGGCGGTCACGTCTGCGGCGGTGCATACCGTCACCGCTGGCGTACATCGACATTGGCTCCTGGAACCCATAGGGCCCAATGTTAACCAATGCTGAATTGCGCTGCGGTCTTCGACCGCCCACCGCTACGGTGTACAACGCCAGCGCAGTTACCTAATTTCCCCTTATCCCACCTTACAGATCAGGCAGCTGCCATTTCAGGGGGCCACATGGGATGGATACATACTGCCTCACACCTATCTAGGCCGGGAATACAGACGGATACCGGGACATTGCGAATTACATACCTTTCTGCAAATAACACATTGTGATACCTCAGTGTTGGATGACTCTGCTCGCTGTTCTCCTCCATAGGGCACGTCAGCTGGGGCAGGTGATGAGATGGCGGCATTCTCCGGTTTTCAGACCCCTGGTGGACCTGTCGATAATGGAAGAGAGACACATCAGAATCACATACAGACTTGATCGTGCAACAATCCAGGAACTGTGTGCCCAGTTGGAGCCAGACCTGATTTCAGCTATCCGCCATCCCACAGGAATCCCCCCTCTAGTGCAGGTCCTGTCTGTACTCCATTTCCTGGCCAGTGGGTCTTTTCAAACAACAGTGGCCATGGCATCAGGGATGTCCCAGCCAATGTTCTCCAACGTGTTGTCCAGAGTGTTATCTGCCCTGCTGAAACACATGCACAGCTACATCTTTTTCCCTCATGTGGAGGATTTGCCCACAGTGAAAGGTGAATTTTATGCCCTGGGACATATCCCCAACTTCATTGGTGCCATTGATGGTACACATGTAGCATTTGTCCCCCCGCAGGAATGAACAGGTGTACAGAAACCCGAAAAGCTACCATTCGATGAATGTGCAGATGGTGTGTTTGGCAGACCAGTACATCTCCCATGTGAATGCCAAGTATCCTGGCTCAGTGCATGACGCTTACATTTTGAGGAATAGCAGCATCCCTTATGTGATGGGGCAACTCCAGAGGCACTGTGTGTGGCTAATAGGTGAGGCCAAGGTCCCAATACAGTTGACATAGGTGTCAGGGTATGGGGATGTCCCTAAGGGTTAGTGTGTGTCTAACAGTTGTCCCTCGACATTTGCAGGTGACTCTGGTTTCCCCAACCTGTCATGGCTACTGACCCCAGTGAGGAATACCAGGACAAGGGCAGAGGAACGCTACAATGAGGCACAAGGGTGAACTAGGAGGATTATAGAATGCACCTTCGGCCTCCTGAAGGCCGGATTCCGGTGCCTCCATCTGACATGTGGCTCCCTATACTTCTCACCGAAGAAGGTGTGCCAGATCATCGTGGCCTGCTGTATGCTACACAACCTGGCTTTGCAATGCCAGATGCCTTTTCTGCAGGAGGATGGGCCAGATGGTGGTCTTGTGGCAGTTGTGGAGCCTGTTGACACTGAAGAAGAGGATATCGACAACCGAAACAACATCATCATGCAATACTTCCAGTGAGACACAGGTAAGAAGATGTAACTGCTTCCCACATCTCATACTATTGTTGGAGCTAGCATAAGTCTGTCATTTTCACTCAGTGTATGGACCCTGACTTGTCACTTTGACTTTCCATTTCACAGATCTGGGTCCCACTTTGTACCCTCTGCTATGCTTACTGCTGGCCTACAGCTGTGTCACACTGGTATGTGAACAAGTTCATTGACATTGCTATATTCCATAGATATTGCAATTACACATTTGTGAAAGCACTGACTGACTCCAGATTGTTTTGTGATTGAAGTGTGTTTATTTCTGTGCAAATAAGTGGAGAGGGTTGTCAAATGGGCTGGGGTGATGGTGGAGGAATGTCCATGGCAGAGTCCAGTCTATTTGTTTCACAGGTGCATTGTCCAAAAGGGCATAGGAAGTGGAGCAATGGCAGTTTAAGGTGGTCAGGGTGACAGTGGGACAGAAGGGTGACATTCAGGGGGGTCTTATTTCCTGGCAGGGGTCTTGGCAATGTTCTCTGTCTTGTTTCTGGATCTCAGGGACCGTTTGCGGGGCGGTAATCCATCTGCAGGGGGTGGGGTGCTGGTGTCCAGTTGTTCCTGTGGTGGTGCCTTCTGTCCACTAGCGCCGACGGAGGTGGAGGGTTGCTCATCGTCCAGGCTAGTGTCAGGGGCCCGTTGGTGTATCACTGTGTCCCTCCTGGTGTTGAGAAGGTCTGCCAGCATCCCTGCAATGGTGAGCAGGGTGGTGTTGATGGACTTCAAGTCCTCCCTGATCCCCAGGTAGTGTTCCTTCTATAGCCGCTGGGTCTCCTGAAACTTGGCCAGTACCGTGCCCATGGTCTCCTGGGAATGGTGGTAAGCTCCCATGATGTTGGAGAGTGCCTCGTGGAGGGTCGGTTCACTGGGCCTGTCCTCCCCCTGTCGCACAGCAGTCCTCCCAGCTTCCCTGTTGCCCTGTGCCTCTGTCTCCTGAACCGTGTGCCCACTGCCACTGCCCCCAGGTCCCTGATTGTCCTGTGTTAGTAGGTTTGCCTGGGTTCCCTGTAGTGGTGGACACACTGCTGATTGACATGTCCTGGGGACAGAGGGATGGGCCCACTGGGTGGGTGCTGTTGTGGTGTTTCCTGAGGGGGAGGTTCAGTGGTGGTTTGTGACTGTGTCAGGGGAAACGACTGTCCTGAGGTCCCTGATGGGCCGGGCTGGTCATCTTGATCCAGGCGTGCAGAGCTGCTGTCGTCAATGTGGGCCTCTTCTGTGGGGGGACTGGATATGTCTGGAACCTCCTGTCCGGTGACGTTGGGTAGGGGTCCTGTTGGGGTGTAAATGCATAGTTTTTGAATCTGTGTGTGCCATCTTGTGCAATGGATGAGTGACCCTCTACTCCTGTGCTTGCATTATTGCAGTGGCCCTTGTGTGATTGGTGATTTTGGGGCATGAGTGAGTGTCTCTACTGGACATGCTTTGGTGATGGGTGTCCATACATTGGTGTTACATGCAGGGCTTGGTTTTGGGATGTGTGGGTTGTGTTAGTGGGGTATCTGTGGGTTGTTGGGGTGATGGGTGTGAGGGTAAGGGTGGCAGTATGTGATGGCATGCAGGTGGGGTGGGGGGGATAAAGTAGTCAGATTTGCCTTACCATAGTCCAGTCCTCCTGCTACTCCTGCAAGGCCCTCAGGATGCATGATAGCCAAGACTTGCTCCTCCCATGTTGTTAGTTGTGGGGGAGGAGGTGGGGGTCCATCGCCAGTCCCCTGTACAGCAATCTGGTGTCTGAATACCACAGAACGTACCTTCCCCCGTAGGTTGTTCCACCTCTTCCTGATGTCATCCCGTGTTCTTGGATGCTGTCCCACTGTGTTAACCCAGTCGACAATTCTGCGCCATAGCTCTATCTTCCTTGCAATGGATGTCTTCTGCACCTGTGATCCGAAAAGCTGTGGCTCTACCAGGACGATTTCCTCCACCATGACCCTGAGCTCCTCCTCAGAGAACCTGGGGTGTCTTTGAGGTGCCATGATGTGGTATGGGTGATGTGGTGTCGGTTGTGATGTGTGAGGGGATGTGTTGGTGTGTGTTGTTTGAGGTGCGTGGATGTTGTGTAAGTGATGGTGTTGTGTGTCTGTGGATGCTGGTGTTGTTTTAGGTAGTCTCTCTCTCTGGCCTTCTTTCAAATTATTGGTTGTAAGGGTTTGTGGGTGATGTGGGTGTGTGCTTTATATTGGATTGGGTGTGTGGGTGTGGTGTGTGTATGTGTATCAGGTGTGTGTATTTCGAATTGTCCAATGTGGTTGTGTTTTGTTAGTGTGTGTGTATTTTGAGCGCAGCGTGTGTACCGCCAATGGTTTACCGCGGTTGAATGATCGCCACGTTGATTCGTGGGTCGTGATACTGTGGGCATATTCTTGTTGGCGTGACGGTGGAGGTTTTGATATTGCCAGTTTTTCACTGACCTTTGGTGTGGCGGACTTGTGTGGGTGTCTGTATTGTGGCGGATTACGAGATGTGGGTCATGATACCTGTAGTGGAATTCCGCGACCGCAGCGGTATGTTGGCGGTCTTCTGCGCGGCGGAAAGCGGGATTTACCGCCAGGGATGTAATGAGGGCCTTAGTGTGTTGTGATTCCCAGTTTTAAAATGATCCAGCAAAAATATATAATTTGCATATTGTAGTAGAGTGACTTTGACCTTTCCGATTTTTAGCTGGATCAAACAAGTGTGTTTTAGGGCCTGGGACATATCCACTGTGTACAAATTAAATAGCAGAGAGGCAAGGACACAGCCTTGCTTTAGTCCCTGTCTGTGGGAATTTTCTTGGTTACAACAGTTTGTGACAAATTTACCCTCACGCAGGTCAAAGTATAAAGGGCTATTATGGCTAGCAGCAAATTGGTTCGGGGTGCCACAGCAATGGGTATATATATAGCCACTCTTTGTCTGTCTGATTATGTTTTATGGGTCAGACCATTTGCTTGTGCTCTTTAGATAGGGCCCGCATCTTTAACAGTAGATCTGATTTATGTGGAGGGTTTTGTGTTTTTGCCACAATTTCTGCAACCTGTAGATGTTCCAATTGCTCTCGGTTATGCGGCGTATTTGAAAAGGTTTGACTCAAGACCTCTGAGGAGGTGGTGCGGGTCCCAGACAATCGTGGATATTGCTAATAATAGACGCCCAGTTGTCCTGCAGGTTTTTGCTTATTTGTGTCTTGAGAAAGGAGCCCCTGGTGGATTTCCATGCTTTCAGTTTTTGAGAAGAGATTGACCATCCATTATATTCGCTGAATCAACTGTATGTTTTCATAACCTTTTGAAGTGCTTAGTGTCATCTGACTATCATGCTTGCTTGAACACAGTTTCAACACTGTACAAAGGGGTAAGCAGTGATCTCTATCTTTTGAATGAGAAATTTCAAAGGTCTCCAAGCGCTTAATGACTTAATCTGAGGTGCACATATAGTCAAGATTAGTTCCCCCCCCGGAATGTTTTGGGACATTTTTGAACAACTGGGTTTTTGGGTTTTTTCATGTGTATGCTGAATAGACTTGAGGGTGTGCTCATTAAACAAGCGTTGGAGCAGCTTAGTTGGTAAGCATGCTGGAGCATGATTAACTCTGGTTGCCCCCAAATGACGACGATTGAAATCACCATAGATTATGATGTTGTAGTTAACATGGTCGCATAGCACAACATCTGAGGTTTCACATAGTTGGATCATCTGTTTGGCTCTCTCAGGGCCAATCTTGACAAAATAGAGATTGATCAGTAGGATCTTTATCCGGAGATCATTTGTTTTTAAGCCTTCCAGCTTAATAATTGTGTCATTTCATCCTAGGCTGTGATTTTTTTCACTTTCAGGTCCAGACCAATGTTGAAGTATATGGAGAGGCCACTAGATGGCCTCCCAAAGATGTTTTTGTTTTGCTCATTGATGTACTTCATGGAATCCAGGAATTACTGTAGGTCTTGTTGACCATGTTTCTTGAAAGCAGAGTAGATCGGCATCCATTATAAAACAGACTGGCTAGAGGAGTTTGAAGAAACCTGGACAGCCCAGAGACATTCCATGATAATATTATGAGATGTTGTTTCCTTTCTGAGGCTGGGTTGCTGATGCTAGGAGCACTTCTGCAGATCACTAGAAAAAGTAGATGATAGCCATGACTAGTCGGTTCTGTGCTTTGCCTCAGTGGATTCCAGGGTGACTCACCTTATCAGGCCCCAAATGCTTGAATAGGATTGAGATATGCACATTTTACTATGAGAAAGATTTTATTGTGAGCACCCTGTCCCCCTCAAGATGCAATGAGTGCGAGCTTGATGATTTGATGGTTCACTTTATATTTCCAGTGGAAAGGGATGTTTGGGGTCCTTATTTTTGAAATCTCAATGCCCCATTATTCGAGAAATGACATGCTAGTGAGAATTCCTTCAGCCAGTGCGAAGGTTTTTAGCATCAGTATTGCTGATGCTCTTCCTTTGTTGTGCTCTGGTAATGTTTTAAATTCTACACTCAAAATATCTTCTGATTTTATGTTGAGCGGCTTTGGAATTGCCTTAAAGAGACTTAGGGGGTCATTCTGACCCTGGCGGCCGGTGGCCGCCAGGGCCACCGACCACGGGAGCACCGCCAACAGGCTGGCGGTGCTCCCACGAGCATTCTGACCGCGGCGGATCAGCCGTGGTCAGAAGCGGCAAGTCGGCGGGCTCCCGCCGACTTACCGCTGCTCGGGGGAATCCTTCATGGCGGCGGAGCGCGCTCCGCCGCCATGAGGATTCTGACCCCCCCTACCGCCATCCTGTTCATGGCGGGAAAGCCGCCATGAACAGGATGGCGATAGGGGGGGTCGCGGGGCCCCTGGGGGCCCCTGCCGTGCCCATGCCAATGGCATGGGCACGGCAGGGGCCCCCGTAAGAGGGCCCCGCAAAGTATTTCAGTGTCTGCCTTGCAGACACTGAAATACGCGACGGGTGCCACTGCACC
Source organism: Pleurodeles waltl (assembly GCF_031143425.1). Taxonomy (NCBI): domain Eukaryota; kingdom Metazoa; phylum Chordata; class Amphibia; order Caudata; family Salamandridae; genus Pleurodeles; species Pleurodeles waltl. The sequence goes on along the minus strand of NC_090446.1, from coordinate 598,262,377 downwards.
CGTCGCACCTTCCCACTCCGCCGGCATCCTCGTGGGAAGGGAGTTTTTCCCTGGGCTGGCGGGCGGTCTTTTGGAGACCGCCCGCCAGCCCAGGGAAAAACTCATAATACCCTCCGGGGTCTTCTGACCGCGGAGCGGTATAATGGGGGCGGAATTCTGGCGGGCGGCCTCCGCCGCCCGCCAGAATCAGAATCACCCCCTTAGTAAATTAGAACAATTCAGAACGTCATGGATACCTTCTGGATGATATTGAGGTGTGAGCACCAGCTTGGTAGGCACTGATTCACATGGGGGTTCGCTAAGCAAGTGGTTGTTACTTATGTGTGTGCCCCTTGATTGCTCAGAGAAGGATACATCAGGTCCGGTATGGTGTGCCCACATGTTTGATGGTTCTACCATTTTATGCGGAAGTGATTTAATCTCTGGCAACGTTACTTGGTGACCGTTTGGCCTAGGAGATGCTGTTTGTATGGTCTCAGGAGGTTCGCATGCAGGGGGTGTTACTGGATTGTGGTGTGCTAATTTCACAGATTCCAAGCTCGCACGGAGTACAGGAGATGTGGTTGTGGTGCTTTGTACACAGTAAAGGCCTGTCTCTTGGCCAGTTTCAGGGCGCTCTGGAGGCTGAGACTTTAGGGGTTGGGGCACTTTCTGAGGTTCAGACTCTTCCATCCTGCCTTCCTTTCCTTGAAGATGGGATACACGCTGGTTAAGTTGCGGTCGGCCGACCTTTGTTCGTTAAGGTGCTGGGTTTGCAATTGTTCTTTTGCTGCTTTATTTTTGGCTTTTTTAGTTTCTTTTTGGATCTCATTGAATATACCCTTGTCCATTGATTATCCATGTGGTCTGTGGTACCCTTACTGCTGCCCTTACTGCTGCAGCTAGAGGTCTGTACCTCTGTTGTAAATGTAAGCTCAATGGGGGCTTACTGGACAGCATTGTGGGTGTCCTCCTCAAGGGTAGCCGAGGGGTTAGTTATTGCATCCTGTTGTGAGGCAGCCATAATGGGCCACATGATTGTCTCTAGACATGCTGGGCCTCCCAAGGTAGTTGTAGAGTTGGCTGTTAACTCTGGGACGGGTTTACAGGATTCTGTAATGTGGTATCCAAAAATTGCAGCCTGGTTTTGCCTAGGAGATGAAGGGCAAGTTTCCATTTCTATATCATTAAAGTTAGTACTTCCAGCAAGATGCATAGTTTATTAGTGATTGGGCGGCAAGCGCATGTTGATTTGTCTTTGCTAGTAGAGCAGGCACTTGGCCCTCTTTGTTCCAGGGCAGTGAGTTTGGCCTCCATCTTAGTAATGGATGTAGCTAAGGCTTGTATCAGGGAGACTTGCAACTCTAGCTTATCTGACTGCCAGTTAAGAGTGCTTATTGTAGCAACCAGGATCGCATTGATCAAGGCCAATAGCTTTCTCTGGTCACAGTCAGTTTGGAGGGCAGATGGGGCTGTCCTGTGTTGATTGCATGAGCAGCCTACAAGACTGTGGTCCTGAGCCAGGTTTGACTGGGCATTCTCCTGCAAGAAGTATGTGCCGTTTATATCGCTGGAGTCATCCTCTCTGCAATGTCTGGTGGTGCATGTAACCTGAGTAAGACCATGAGGCCTCCTTGGGCTGCCACAGTTCCAAGTAAGTCTCCTGGTACTGCTGGATTTAGATTTTTTCTTGCACTAGAGCCCTCATAGAGTGTTCATGCTCTTGTTCTCAAGGGTTGTGGATCAGTGCAATTGCGATGGTTTGAGCTGCAGAAGGTATAAATAGTTTGTGCTGCTGGGAGTCAGTAAAGGGAGGGAAAGAGCTAGAAGTGCTGGTTAAGCTGATGATGCTCACACCCTTTTTATTTCCGTCCCTCTGCATTTGTTATGGGATCAAGCACTAGCTCTACTATCATACTGTCTGCAGAGCTTTCTAATGATGTTTCAGTGATTGCGTTGGTCCCCCCCTGTATAGGGGAAGTTGTGCCACCATTGTGGTTTTGCTCAGAGAGCATTGAGAGTAATTATGTGGCTTCCATCATACTTGAGATGACTTCAGTGCGTGGAGGGGCTCATGGTGGGGCTAAATCTGGCGGATGGAGTGGATTTGTTTTTTCCCTGAAGAAATCTAATATTGATGCTTTCATGCCATTTGTTATCTTACCACTCATTTGGGTGTGGTTAATCTTCTTATTGAGCACAGTTATAGATGTCAACACCGGGCTATTCGTGGCTGTACAGATAATGTCATTGGGTTGTCTGTGGGCCTTGCATGCCACCCTCACAGCACTTGCAGCACTTGCAGCACTTGGAATTCGAACAGTTTGGGGCCTTAAGGACTCAGTTTGTGTATCCCCCCTGATTTGCCTTGGTAGCACTGGTGAGCCATGTGCTAGCATGGGACCCTCTCCTTTTCACCATTGTGATGGCGCCGCACCAGAGGAACAGTCGACAGGATAGCTTGCACCCCACTAGAGATAAGTTTGTTAGCTTTCTTGGACCGGTTACTGGGCCTTTGGATGTCCTTTGCATTGGTTTTTGAGCCAAACGGCCTCCAGAGGTAAGGGCTTTGCAGTAGGCATCCAGGAGCAAGCGCAAGTGGGCGTGCAGTCTTGCTAAATATAGCGCCATCAAAATGATTTTGTGTCTGTCCTCTTTGTAGCGGTAGCTTTAGAGTTTTTACGAACCTCCACTGGATGATGCTGATGTACACAGTTGTCTGGTGCTTGTGCAGTATTGTGCCTTCTGCTGTTTTACATTACTCGAGATTTACTAGAGTGCCACTTTGATGCTATTGATTAATCATTTCCAGCCCCAGTGCAGTTCATGTTACGAGGTGGTTGGAGGGGACTCCCATGAACTGCACAAGAAACCACTGTGAGCGGGGCAGGCACACACCCTCACAAGCTGCACCTGGACCTGTTGCGTAGCCATTTTAGTTATAGCTTCATGCACGTTAGTTTAACACACTAGGCCGCTGTGCACTTTGACCTAGATATATTTTATTCGGCTTCGCATTGTTATTTTTACAATAACCAGTTTTACGGTCTTGTTTTATTTTCATCTATCTAACTGCTTTTGCTTAGCCCAGCACTGTGTTCTCAAACAAGAAATATTTGATCACTTTGTGCTTCAGTCAAGGCTACAGTTTGGTACATTGCCGGTGAACGTGGTAGAAGTTTAGTCTCCAACATTCGTAGAAAATACACAGCCTTACGTGGGGACATTTTCTTAGAACATCAGCTGTGTTATTATAAAAACACTTCCTAGTCCCATTACACGTTAAGAGGGAGATTCCAGCCAGGGAACCACGACTGTATGCTGATTGCTGAATGCTTCGCTGCAGATGCTAACACAGACTACAGGCCTTTGCTCAGGTATGAGGGTTGATGTCCTCCCGGGGAACCTGAAAGGCAGAATTAGAGTTTAACATGCTGTGCTCAGATTATGATTGAGATAGGAAATAGTCCATAAATCCTAGTGACAATATGGTAGCGTTTTTCTTATGCTTCACTCTCCTCATCACCATTTTAATACTGTCATGTTGTGTCGTCCTGGTTATTGCAGCTCACGCTTTGCTATCTAAAATGCAGTTGTTTTATTAAACCAGTCATTAAAACTTATACTGCTTCTTATTGTCATTTATATATGTGACCGAATTGTGAATGAGAGAACCGGATGCGACCTGAGTGACCACAACTTCCCTGAGAAGCCTAATATGTCATGTGCTCGGCTGCCCAATCACCCCTATTTTCTGGTAGAGATGAGGCACTGCTAGTTAGCCGGAGCAAAATCCGGATTTACGGCGGCAGGTGTCACCCGCAGTGGGTCAGACTCAGTCTCCCACACCGTGGACGATCTTGCTGCTCAAAATCCAGTAGTCTCATTAGAATAATGAGAGCCTACACATCATGGCGCCGCCAACGTTTGGTCAGGCTCTAATTTTCAGGTCCTCCGGAGTATCTCTGTCTCATTATATATAATGACACCTCAATGCCGTATGCGGAGACGTCCGTGGTGCTGAGGATTTCCACCACAGCTGTGTAGGTAATCCTACTACAACTGGCTGTTGTTCAAGCTTGAACTTTAAAAGGAAACCCCATTTTGGTGTGCCTTCTCTGAGCTCATAGTGTTACTATCATGGCGAATCCCCAACAGGTACAAATAGCTGTTAATATGAGACAACCTCTAACAGCACACTTACTCCAAATGGCCTAACGGCCCAGGGAGGTCCAGTCACATTTGTGGTGGACACCCATGCAGCTTATAGAACAGAACTTTTTTACTCTTGGGTCACAATTCCAGCAATTGATGGGAACACAAATACATTTCATCAATATACACCTGCGAATGCGCCTGGACAATACAGAGCGTATGCATATTTAGAAATACCTCTATCTTATCAAGAACATAATAATTGGCTTGATGGTGCCCTACCCCACACAATATTACCAGTAAGGTTAGGTCCACTAAGTAATGACGGGCCTACCTGGCCTTTATTGGCCACCTATACACCACATCCTGCGGTAGCAAATTTAGCAGTAGCTGAGGTTTGTCGCTTATATATTGAATTAATAGCAATATATAGACGATTAGCTCAATTTGTGAAGCAAACACTAGATACAAACCCAGCACGTGCTGCTCCACCACATCCACATGCAGTAACGCCAGGTATAAATCCTGCAACTGTACATTCGATTATGGGTAAAGTACCCGCCAAACGAGAGGAAACTCAGTTTTGGTTAGCACAGAAAATTAATACACTGGGGGCAGTGTTTCCCCATACGGGACCTCAGGATAAACATAGAATATTAACGATGTGCTTGTCCTTCGGGATGGTCCCTACAGTAGAAAACTGTAATACCTGGGGCACGGTATTTGCCGCGCTCTACAGAACCGCACACGGTACACCGACACTTGCCAATTTACCAGAAGTGCTGAAACAAATTCAAGATGAACATGGGGCTGCCCCAGGCCTAGATTTGGGGATGCAATTGATGGGCAATTTTGCCACAGTATCGTCAATCATTTTAAGTAACCCTAAAGGGGAAGCAGTCGCGCTTGCAGTGCGCATGCGGCTTTGTGACGTTCCACAACAGGATCAAGAACGAGAGCTGCCTAAAATAATAGCAGAGACCTATGCAAGTATTGGTCGAGATAGCTTAGGGGGCCAGACCACAAAAAAATAAATTTCAGGGTAAATTAAACAAAGATACCCCCAAGCAACCACCTGAGGGTAATAAGAAACGCTGGGATAAAAAGCAACAAACTCCTAAGAAAGAGAGGGGAGAATCTCCACGTATGGAGACCCCACAGAATAGGTATAATCTCAGAAATAGAGATAATATCAAAACGCCTGATAGATTTCGATATACTGATACACGCCAATCTCGTTCCTTTCAGGACTTATCGGAAAAAAGAAATGAGAGAGGTGGGCGATCAGATCGAAGAACAGAGTACGTGAAACCGAGACAGGAATCACAACGCTTTTCTGACGTTTCTGTTAAAAAGGAAGAGAAACCCGCCCAACAAAAACAACAATTTAAAAAGAAAAAAGTGGCAGCAGTCGCAGTCCGACATGCCACACAGGAAGAGGGTCCTCTTGAAGAACAAGAATTGGGCTCTAGCCTTGCTAGACAGCGCGGCAGAGGTCACAATAGTTCGCCAGAATCTCCTAGAGCATCTGGAGGTGAAAGCAACTGATGACTTTATACAAGTAGAAACTGCGGACATGCGTGTCTCCAAGCCTGATAGGGTGTACAAAGTAACGCTACAGTTAGAAGGAGACATTGAACGCACAATAGACGCCATCTTTTGGGATCACATAGTAAAAGTATATGATGTCTTGTTGGCTGAACAAGATTGGCCGTCTGACTTTGTCCGTACCTGCCCATATGGAGAAGATGTCATTAAGCCTTCTTTCTCGCCCCCAGTTCCAGAGGAACTTGATGAATCCTATTCCATTGATTGGGCTTTGGCACAATCACATGCATTATACAAAAATCACCTGGGATGGGATAAAGAATGCCCCTACCATGTAATCCCAATTAAAAATGAACCTCAGCCACAACCGCAGTATCCTATAAAACATGAGGCAAAAGCACCAGTGAGAGAAATATTAACGCAATTAGAGTACCAGCGTGTGATTCAACCCTGTGTCTCACCAAAGAATAACCCATTATTCCCAGTAGCTAAACCACACCATTCATACAGAATAGTCTTAGACTACAGACATTTAAACAGTCATACACATACCTATGCTATCCAAAATTCGCATCGCACAGCACTAATGAGCAACATAGGGGGTCATTCTGACCCTGGCGGTCATCGACCGCCAGGGTCGACAACCACAGAAGCACCGCCAACAGGCTGGCGGTGCTTCCTTTTGTATTACGACCGCGGCTGTGAAGCCGCGGTCGCCCAGCCGGGTCCGGCGGTTTCCCGACGGATTACCCCCGGCTGGGAGAATCCTCCATGGCGGCGCTGCTTGCAGCGCCGCCATGGGGATTCCGACCCCCTTCCCGCCAGCCTGTTTCTGGTGGTTTTCACCGCCAGTAACAGGATGGCGGGAACGGGTGTCGTGGGGCCCCTGGGGGCCCCTGCACTGCCCATGCCATGCATTGCAGACAGTGAAAATCGCGACGGGTGCAACTGCACCCGTCGCACCCCTGCAACTCCGCCGGCTCCATTCGGAGCCGGCTTCATTGTTGCAGGGCCTTTCCCGCTGGGCCGGCAGGTGCTCCTTTGGCGGGCGCCCGCCGGCCCAGCGGGAAAGCCAGAATGGCCTCCACGGTCTTTTGCCCGCGGAGCGGCCAAGTGGCGGTTCCCGTTTGGTTGGCGGCTACTGCCGCCAGCCAAACTCGGAATGAGGGCCATAGTGCATAAAAAATACAAAACAACACTAGACATTTCCAATGGGGTTTTCTGCCAGAATATAGCGCCTGAGAGTAGAGACTTAACAAGTTTCAGAGCACTAGTCTCCCAGAAAAAACTCTGTTGTTTATTGCACGAGATTGACCCCGAAGCATTGTCCTATGTAGATGATATATACCTGACGGATGATGAATTACTACAACATTTAAGACAGGAAGCCTGCATTGTTGTAGGTTTTGCCGAATTTGGCTACAAATTTAACTTTAAAAAAACAAAAATAGCGTCCTGTTCTTAGGATTTGAGCTGTCATGTGGAGAGAAGAGCCTAGCGCCACAATTCTTAGAGAAATGCGCACAGTTACAACCACCGAATATGATCAAAAGACTCCAATCATTATTGGGTTTCTTAAATTTTGGCAGAACCTACATTCCAGATTAGGCTACACGCATAAAACCTTTTTATGACTTAATGCGTCCCGATTTTTCAAGTAAATTCTGGACAATTCTGGACAATTGAACATACATGTATTCTTCGAGAGTGGCAGACAGATCTGCTTGCAGCACAACATTTACATACGAGGGACAACAAAACACATCTGTTCATCAGAATAATAGCTGGGGCCATCGGTTTCACCTATGTGACATTTAATGAAGGTGAGACAGTCCAGATTGCATACAAATTGCATTTGTACTCAGCAGCAGAACAACGCTTTGATCCCACAGAGAAAATTATTACTGCTGTACAGATGGCTGTCATTAAAGAAAGACCTCTTGCCCAAGGAAAACGCATTATTGTCGTTTCTCCGATCCCAGCCCTAGAGGCTGTTACAAAAGCTAGCGTTCCAAACGCAAAAGCATTATATCCACGTTGGATACAATGGGCTACGTCTCTGCCAGCCACTGATGTAGACTACATTTTTGACCCAAAGCTACAAACTCAGGAATTTCTACAATATGAAATAGAATATCCAGTTCCAGCAAATACTTTGCCTATTGATCAGTATCATAGAGTCATGTACACCGATGGCTCAGCACAATCTGCAATTGGAACTAAACATCAATATTCTGCTGCTTGCGCAGTCGTAAGTGGCTATATGGAGGGTGATAAATTTTGCCCTCTACATACCTTTACACAGACCCTAGGGGATTGTACAGCACAATTGGCTGAGCTAAAAGCTCTGCTGATGGCACTGGAACACACGGATCCAGCACAGCCTATGCTGATTGTTTGTGATTCATATTACTGTGTCCAGTCCTTTAATGAATACCTGCATTATTGGCACCAGAATGGGTTTAGAGATTCCAAAGGCAACACCATTAAACACAGACTACTGTAGGGGAAAGTAGCTGACCTGAAAGAGATGCTACCGAATGTCCATGTTGTACACACACACTTGGACACCAGCGTGTTGGAATACATGTTGCTGGAAATGCATTGGCTGATGTAGCCACAAAGTGAGCAGTGGCAGTAGCCACTCTAGCTGCAGTAACTCGCTCGAGTTCCAAACCGGACGCAGACATTTGGGCTGCCATGACAGCTACGGCTGATGGTACACCCCATCCTAAAGGATTTCCTAATAAATATCATTATCGTATGGGAAGTATGCTGAACGCTGAAGTTAAGATACCAGGCGTAGGTGTACGAGACATCCCTAACAAAGACATAAGACCACAATTGGTTAAAGCAGCGCATGAAGGGGTGGCATCTGCCCATGCTGGTGTGGCAGCTACAATTTCGATCTTGCAGGCCCATTATTGGTGGCCAGGTCTCTACAAAGAGACTAAGCAGTATGTCCTTTGTTGTGACATCTGTCAACAAATCAAAGTTTCCACTGCCAAGCGCCCGCCGCAGACACCCCTCTTAATTTCAAACAAACCATTACAATGTGTGTACTTGGACCACTGTAGTCCCTTATCACCTGATAGTGCATACAAATATATTTTAGTCGCTGTTGATTCATGCTCCAGATTTGTATGGGTGTGGCCACAACGCTCGGCTGACGCTCGGACTGTTATTAAAGATTTGCAAGTCTTTATTGGTACATATGCAGTTGCGGCCTTCCATTCGGACCAGGGCCCTGCTTTCGCCACATGGGCATTCAGGGACACCATGGCTTCATTTGGGGTCCAACTCCAGTACTCGTCTCCACTTCATCCCTAGGGAAATAGTGTCGTGGAGCGATTAAACGGTGATTTAAAGCAATCTTTTACAGCCAGAGTCTTAGGGACGGGTCGTAGTTGGCTTCACCACCTGTACGGAGTTCAGAGAGCACTAAATAATCTGCCTAGAAGGTCCCTGGGGGGGTCGTACTTCATATGACTGCCTGTTTGGAACTCAAATGTATGTTCCGGATCTTGATGGTCCTGGCGTGGAGGCAGCAGAAACACCTTTTGACATAAATGAACGTGTCACTGTCTTACAGGAATTGCAACAGTTCTGTGGTGATAATTCTTCCAAAAGTGCCGCCTCCACAGGCATTAAGAATGTGCCTGTAACATCTACCCGCTGGATTCCCAGAGTTGGGGATCTTGTATGTGAAAAAGTCGCAGTGAAAAAGGAATTTGGCCCTTCTTATCGAGCACCAGTCCCTGTACTAGGGATACACGGTACCAGAACTGTTATTCTACCACGCGTCAGGTGCCAAAGAAATTAGTTTTGTCTCTATTGACAATGTCAAACTACATCATGTGGCCGATCCTGCACAGCCGACCAAGAGGAACATCCAGTAGTTCCCGAATCCCTCTCACTACTGGCGAAGAAGTTCCTCTACAAGTTGTCTACACCAACACCGACACATCTCTGAGCATGGGGAGGGTGGAAGATGATCTTGCATTAGTTCCACTAACGTCAACTAATTTGGAAACATTTGACCAAGTCAACTCGACTTCAAGCCAAACGGATGGTGCTGTCTATAGTGTGCCACCGCACAAAACACCAACTCCACCACTGACAACGGCTCTGCCATTTGCACGAACTGCCTCTGGTTATTTGGCCGACTTCAACGATGATTTCTCAGACTCATTTGCCTCTTCGACAGCTGATTTGTCAAGTACACGTAAGCTAACAAACTGGCTTAAAGAAACATATTTTATTTTTACATGGAACTATCTATGGCTCTCTTTGACTGTCCTAGCGTTTCTACTTTGGATTGGTTTTGTCATTACCTTTCTCTTTTTAATACATGGGGCCTGATTCTAACTTTGGAGGACGGTGTTAAACCGTCCCAAAAGTGGCGGATATACCACCTACCGTATTACGAGTTCCATAGGATATAATGGACTCGTAATACGGTAGGTGGTATATCCGCCACTTTTGGGACGGTTTAACACCGTCCTCCAAAGTTAGAATCAGGCCCATGGTCATTTTCTTCCTGAAAGATCAAAAGTTGAACTGGTGGAGGAGGTTTTGAAACCACATTTTTCATCACATAAAGTCCGAAGAGACTTATCCTTTGTGAACATTTCCGCAGTGCCAATTCCTGATGGGATTGTTTGGGACAAAGTAATGTTTGATATATATGGTCCCACAGAAGTTAGTCAAATACCGTATGTGTTCAAATTATCAATGAATGATATAGTGATACCAGGCATTGTTTCTGATGATTGGGATGTGAAAACAGTTGGTTCTATGATGACTGAATTGCAATATTATACAGTCTTTGAAAACAAAGATGTTTACCAATTTAAAGAAAATTATGGTGATATATTTTGCTCTAATTATTATGGGCACCATTTTATACATAGAGCGAGCAGTCCCAAAACTGTTTTCAATTACACACAATGGGAACATTGCCCAACTCCGCCACAAGGGAGTTCCAAAACATATTCTGAAAAGTTTGCATATTTTTCTGGGCACAATCAAAAGAATGCTGAGTCATATTATTTTAAAGTAACATCTACTAAGGATATACACATGTTATTGACCAATACGAAATTTATATATTCAGAATCCTTTGTTTCCCGGTTATCGATAGAAGGCTATGAATATTGGTCCAAATCAATGGATCTGAAAAGTGTCTGGGGAACAAAAATTTGGCAATTTAAGGGAAAAGAAACATTGTTTAGAGCATGTCTCATTCCTGTAGAAATGATCTTTTTAAATGAAACGGTGCAACAGACAAGTTGTTTAGGCTTAGCAACAATCAAGGAATTAAACAAGCCCAGTATACCTGCCCTGCAAAATTTTACAAATGGCAAAAATATACGAATGCAACTGAAGATGAGCTCGATGAGTGGGTCCAGAATGGTATGTTTAATGCTTCACTGACACGTCCAGGCAGGTGGTTATTGTGGCCAATAGATACCAATGGGTGTCATCAAGGTTTTATCAACTCCTCAGGGGTTTTAGGACGAGTAGGCCAGACCCTCGCTATATATCACAAGAGCATGCAGATATAATTACAACATATAGGTGGTCATTCTGACCTCGGCGGTAAAAGGCGCCTACCGCCGGTCAGAAATCCTCCATAATCCCGCCGCGGTCGCGGAAACCCGCCACGGTCATTCTGACCCGCAGCAGCCAAACCTCCGAAAATCCGACAGCCACAACAGACCGCCAGACCAGCGGTCGGTGGAAAAGTGGAGGTGACAAAACCTCCACCGTCACGCCAACAGAAATACGCCCATGCCATTACGACCCACGAATCCACGCGGCGGTCTTTCAAACGCGGTATTCCATTGGCGGGACACACCGCCGCGGTCAGAATACACACAAACGAACAAAACTCAGCCACATTGGCCGATTTGAATTCCACACACCTGATACACATACACACACCACTCCCACACACACAATACAATATAAAACACACACCCACATCACCCACAAACCCCTACGACCAAAAATTCAGAAAGAAGGCCAGAGCGAGACACCACCATCCACAAACTAGCAGCCACAGCCACTCAACACCATCACCCACACAATATCCACACACAAAACAACACACACCACCACACTCAACACACTTAACTACACATACTCCACCCCACACATCATACACACCACCCCATGGCACCCCAAAGACACCCCCGCTTCTCAGACGAAGAACTCAGGGTCATGGTGGAGGAAATCGTTCGGGTAGAGCCCCAGCTGTTCGGCACACAGATCCAATACACCAGCATTGCCCGGAGGACGGAGCTATGGCAGAGGATTGTCGACAGGGTCAACGCTGTGGGACAGCACCCCAGAAATCGGGAAGACATCAGGAAGCGATGGAACGACCTACGGGGGAAGGTGCGTTCCATGGTATCCAGGCACAACATCGCCGTGCAGAAGACTGGCGGAGGACCCCCACCTCAACCCCCACAATTTACAACATGGGAGGAGGAAGTCTTGAACATCCTGCATCCTGACTTCCTCGCAGGAGTAGGCGGAGGAATGGATACTGGTAAGTTGAAGCTTCACTACTGCTTCCCCCCCACCTGCATGCCAAATCATACCCCAACCCTCACCCCCATCCTCGAACCCCACCCTCACCCCCACCCCCATCCTCACCCCCACCCTCACCCCCACCACCATCCTCACCCCCGCCACCATCCTCACCCCCACCACCATCCTCACCCCCACCCCCAGCACACCTATTCCCTGCCAATGTCTCACCATCACAACCCACACATCCAAAAACCTAGGCCTGCATGCGTCCACTAAGCATGGACACCCATCACCAAAGCATGCCCAATGCATATACACATCCCCCCCACAAGCCACCCTCACCAAAGCCCCCACACACGAATGCCAGCACTTGGGGACACGGGAACCCACAGATACACCCATATGCCACACATTGAAACTATAACCATACCTCTATACCCCTGCAGGACCCAACCGTCAACACACCGCCGCGGAGGGCCCAGAATTCTCCACACCCCCCACCCAAGAGGCCGTCAGCGATGACAGCAGCTCTGTCGACCTGGACACCGATGACCAGCCCGGACCATCGGGGACCTCTGGACAGTCGGTTCCCCTCACACAGGCCCAGGCCACTACAGACCCAAACCCCTCTGGGAACACCAGCACAGCTCCCACCCAGCGGGCCCATGCCTCTGTCTCCAGGGCGCGTCAATCTGCGGTGTGTCTACCACTACAGGGCACCCAGGATAACCCACCACCCCAACAACAACAGGGACCTGGGGGCAGTGGTAGTGGGCACACCGGCCAGGGGGCAGAGGCCCAGGGAAACAGGGCAACTCGGAGGGCAGCTGTGCGACAGGGGGGGGACGGGCCCAGGGAACCCACTCTCCACGAGGCCCTCACCACCATCATGGGAGCATACAACCGCTCCCAGGAGACGATGGCGACGGTACTGGCCCGGTTCCAGGAGATCCAGGTACTGCAGGAGGAACACTATCGGGGGTACAGGGAGGACATCAGAGCCCTCACCTCCACCCTGGTTACCATGGTAGGGCTGCTGCAGGACCTCATCAACACCAGGACGGACACTCAACAACACCAAAGGGCCCCTGCCACTAGCCTGGACCAAGAACAGCCAACCACCTCCGCCGGCGCTAGTGGACAGGAGGCCCCCGCACAGCAGCAGCCCACCAGACCCCCACCTCCTGCAGGAGAAGAACCACCCCGCAAGAGGGCCCTGAGATCTCGCAAGAAGACAGAGTAGGATGTCAAGACCCCCGCCAGCAAAGGATACCACCTGATGTCATCCCACTGTCCCACATTGTCACCCTGTCCATCCTTGAACTGCCCATGCTCCATCTCTCCACAGGCCTCTGGACAATGCACCTGTGTGACTGTTACTCTGGACTCTGTCATGGACATTCCTTCACCATAGCCCCCACCCACTTGAAACCACCCATCCCATTTTGAGCACTTAAATAAACACCTATTTTGCACAAAACTATCTGGAGTCTGGCTGTGATTTCAAAATATTGTAATTGACATGACAGTGCAAATATGTCCTTGTACATAGTGAAGTCAACAAACAGCTGCCACAAAGCTGTAGTCCATGGGGAAACGAAGCACAGGACTCGTAGTGGGGACCCCAGATCTGAAATAGGGAGGGAAAAGCCACAACTCAGTCATCATACACTGGGGCAAATAGACAGGCAGAAGAGATGCAGGAGAGTAGTTCAGATTTACTAAATTATCTTTGAATTGTTACCTGTGTCCTATTGGAAGTACTGTTCAATGATTCTGTCCTTGTTGTCTGTTTCAGCCCCGTCGTCTTCCTCCTCGTCACTCTCCACAGGTTCCACCGCTGCCACAACACCACCGTCTCGACCATCCTCCTGCAGGAAAGGCACCTGGCGGCGCAAAGCCAGGTTGTGAAGCATGCAGCAGGCCACGATGATGTGACACACCTTCTTAGGTGAGTACATTAGGGATCCACCTGTCATATGCAGGCACCTAAACCTGGCCTTTAGGAGGCCAAAGGTGCGTTCGATCACCCTCCTAGTACGCCCATGGGCCTCATTGTACCGTTCCTGTGCCCTGGTCCGGGGATTCCTTACTGGGGTCAGTAGCCACAACAGGTTGGGGTACCCAGAGTCCCCCAATAGCCATACACGGTGTCTCTCTAGCTGTTCCATCACGTAAGGGATGCTGCTATTCCTCAGGATGTAGGCGTCATGCACTGACCCTGGGAATTTGGCATTTACATGCGAGATGTACTGGTCAGCCAAACACACCACCTGGATGTTCATGGAATGGTAACTTTTTCTGTTCCTGTACACCTGCTCCCTGTCTCTTGGGGGAACCAAAGCCACATGGGTCCCATCAATGGCACCAATGACGTTGGGAATATGTCCAAGGGCATAGAAATCACCCTTCACTGCAGCCAATTCGCCCACCTCAGGGAAAATGATGTAGCTCCTCACGTATTTCATCAGGGCAGACAACACTCTGGATAACACCTTCGAAAACATGGGCTGAGACATCCCAGAAGCAATTCCCACTGTTGTCTGAAATGACCCACTTGCCAAGAAATGGAGTACTGACAGGACCTGCACCAGAGGGGGAATCCCTGTGGGTTGGCGGATGGGGGACATCAGGTCGGGCTCCAGCTGGGCACACAGTTCATGTATAGTGGCACGGTTAAGACGGTAGGTCAGGATAATGTGGCGTTCTTCCATTGTCGACAGGTCCACCAGCGGTCGGTACACGGGAGGATTCATCCGTCTCCTCGCCAAACCCAGCGGACGGTGCCTAGGAAGGACAACATGGAGCACACAGTCAAGCAACCCACAGGTACGTACTCACAGCTAGCACAGTAAACGATTCTCTATGCAGTGAATGGCGTGTCTGAGTGGCTATGCAAGGCCTAGGCCTGTGTGACGCAGTTGAAATTGAGCCATGTGGACCCTCGAAATGGCGGCTGTCTGACCTGTGAAGTGTGGCAATGGGATGTGAGGTCAATGCGCTGGCGTGGCACACCGCGGCGGGCGGCGGGCGAAGACCGCGGCGCGAAGCCCCATTGGTTAACATTGAAGCCTATGGGTTTCAGGAGCCAATGGCGAAGGGCGCCGGCGGTGGCGGTACGCACCGCCGCGGTACGCACCGCCGCGGACGTGACCGCCATTTTCTATCTACTTATCCACTTGCGACTTGAACTTTCACAGGAGAGGACCTATACTGCAAGTGTTGCTGTGACCTCGGTCTGGAAGGGACAATGGCTGCTGCACCTGGGGAAAGGGCCCCTGCCTTCACTGGAGAGGAGTTGGAGAAACTTGTGGATGGGGTCCTCCCCCAGTATGCGCTACTCTACGGTCCTCCAGACCAACAAGTGAGTTTAATTCAATCTGGATTTGGGGCCACTGGCTGGCTTGGGGGCCTGGCGGGGGGCCTGGCGGGGGGCCTGGCGGGGATGGGGGGCATGTTGGGGCTGGCGGGGGGCCTGGCGGGGGGCCTGGCGGGGATGGGGGGCATGTTGGGGCTGGCGGGGGGCCTGGCGGGGATGGGGGGCATGTTGGGGCTGGCGGGGGGCCTGGCGGGGATGGGGGGCATGTTGGGGCTGGCGGGGGGCCTGGCGGGGATGGGGGGCATGTTGGGGCTGGCGGGGGGCCTGGCGGGGGGCCTGGCGGGGATGGGGGGCATGTTGGGGCTGGCGGGGGGCCTGGCGGGGATGGGGGGCATGTTGGGGCTGGCGGGGGGCCTGGCGGGGATGGGGGGCATGTTGGGGCTGGCGGGGGGCCTGGCGGGGATGGGGGGCATGTTGGGGCTGGCGGGGGGCCTGGCGGGGATGGGGGGCATGTTGGGGCTGGCGGGGGGCCTGGCGGGGATGGGGGGCATGTTGGGGCTGGCGGGGGGCCTGGCGGGGGGCCTGGCGGGGATGGGGGGCATGTTGGGGCTGGCGGGGGGCATGGCGGGGGGCCTGGCGGGGATGGGGGCGTTGGCCCACTGGCAACGAAAATGCAGACAAACTTGAACGTGGTATTTCTCCCTCCCTGTACGTGTCACATAGGTCCGCGCCCATGAGAAGATCGGGATTTGGCGTGCCATCGCCAAGGAAGTCCGGACCCTGGGGGTCCACCATCGACGGGGCACCCACTGCCGCAAGAGGTGGGAGGACATCCGCCGCGGGACCAAGAAGACCGCTGAGTCTCTGCTGGGGATGGCCTCCCAACGTAGGCGGGGTGCCTGCCGTCAACTGACCCCCCTGATGTTCCGGATCCTGGCGGTGGCCTACCCTGATTTGGATGGGCGCGTGAGGGCAGCACAGCAGACACAAGGGGGTGAGTCCAAGCATTATCTACTCTGTTGTCGCGCAGTGGAGGTGTCTGGGTGGGGGAGGAGGGCTGTGGGTCCCCCTAGGCCAGGGCGATATCTGTAGGCTGGGCACCCCCGTAAGCCCCTGTGTCCCCAGCCAACACCCTCAGTAGTGTGTCAGTACAGCCATCCCTGGTCCGTGTCATCCATGGGTGCAGTTGTCAACTCTAGGCATGTAGGGCATGTTCCACGGAATGCGTAGCGGACCCCAAGTGCGCAACTTAGTGCAGGGGGCATCTGTGTCTGTCATGTCCGCTAACTGTACCGGAGATCCATGTACTCAATATCCCTTTATTTCTCTCTCCCCCCCCTTTTTGTTTGTCTTTCTGTGCTTGTGTGCATCAGCATCATCAGGCGGAGGAGAAGTGGCATCGGGGCAGGAGGGAGCTGCATCTCACATGGCCCAGGAGGGCCATGCCACAGAGTCTGACTGGACCAGTGAGACGGAGGGCGAGGGGAGCTCCACAACGGGGACGACTGGACCCTGCAGCGACACGGACACGTCCTCGGAAGGGAGCTCCCTTGCGGGGGTGGCACCATCCGTGCCCCCCGCCATTACAGGTACAGCCGCCACCCAGCGCACCATCACCGCCCTCCCAGCAGCCCCTCAGCATTCGCCCCGTGCCCGCTCTGCCAGGAAGCCGGGCATCTCCTTCGCCCCAGGCACCTCAGGCCCTGCCCCTGTTACCCCCGCTGCCCTCAGTGAGGAGGTCATTGACCTCCTCCGAACGCTCATTGTTGAGCAGACTACCCTTTTGAATGCCATCCAGGGGGTGGAGAGGGAGGTTCATCGCAGCAATGCGTACCTGGAGGGCATTCATTCGGGTCAGGCTGCCCATCAGCGATCGTTCCAGGCTCTGGCCTCAGCACTGACGGCAGCCATTGTCCCTGTCTCCTGCCTCCCTCTACTAACTCCCTCCTCCCAGTCTCCTGTTCCTCTGCCTGTCCCACCCACACCATCAGACCAGCCTGCACACACCTCAACACCCAAGAGAAGCTCATCCAAACATAAGCACCACAGATCACGCAGACATTCACACACGCAACATTCCGATGCAGACATGCCAACAGTCACTACCACCTCTGTGACCCCCACCTCTTCGTCTCCCTCCTCCCTCCCTGTGACGTCTACACTCACACCTCCATTCACCTCACCATCAGCCAGTGTTTCCATCACCAGCACACCCTCCAGTCCAGTCCGCACACGTGCAGTCACCACCCCCACTGCCATTTACACGTCCCCTGTGTCCTCTCCCACTGTGTCTGTCACCCCCGATTCCACACCACACAAACGCAGCCACCCACCCACCCAACAGCCATCCACCTCACGACAGCCTATCCCTCCTGCACCTGCACCCAAAGACAGCAAACGTGACTCACCTACAACCACATCCTCTCCCTCCACTCCCATTCCCACTGTACCTACCACTCTCCATTGTCCCAAGAAACTCTTCCTCGCCACTGCTAACTTCTTTCCTGACCCTGAGCCCCCCCTCCTTCTCGTCGGGGTAAGAAGAGCACCTCAGCCACCACCAGCCCTGCAGCCCCCTTGACAAGGGTGCAGGGGTATTGGAGCCCACCAGCCCGCATGTCTGGATCTTCGCCCAGCAGCAAGGGGACAGCCAGCCCACCCCCTGGGAAGAGGAGCAGAAGGCGGAAGGGGCGCCGCAGGAGCCCGGCTTCTACATCCCCCCCGGACATCACCCAGACACAGTCACCAGCCACAGCTCCAAAGGGAGGAAAGGGCCACAGACTCCCGACTAAGGAGGGCAAGGGCAGCAAGTCGGAGAGGTCAGGCTGCAGGCCTGCTGCCCAGGAGGAGCCCACCACCCCCATAGCCGCTGGCCAGGGAGGACCCAGCCCAGCTGGCCAGGAGGGCCCCACCACCCACAGCCCAGGTGGGCATTGAAGGAGCACCATCCCCGCTGCCCAGGAGGGCACCACCAGGCAATGAGCAGTTGGCCATAGACCGGCCGCCGTCTCAAGAACCGCTGAACTGGGCCCCGCCGTCTCAAGAACCGCTGAACTGGGCCCCGCCGTCTCAAGAACCGCTGAACTGGGCCCCGCCGTCTCAAGAACCGCTGAACTGGGCCCCGCCGTCTCAAGAACCGCTGAACTGGGCCCCGCCGTCTCAAGAACCGCTGAACTGGGCCCCGCCGTCTCAAGAACCGCTGAACTGGGCCCCGCCGTCTCAAGAACCGCTGAACTGGGCCCGCCGTCTCAAGAACCGCTGAACTGGGCCCGACCGTCTCAAGAACCGCTGAACTGGGCCCCGCCATCTCAAGAACCGCTGAACTGGGCCCCGCCGTCTCAAGCACCGCTGAACTGGGCCCCGCCGTCTCAAGAACCGCTGAACTGGGCCCCGCCGTCTCAAGAACCGCTGAACTGGGCCCCGCCGTCTCAAGCACCGCTGAACTGGGCCCCGCCGTCTCAAGAACCGCTGAACTGGGCCCCGCCGTCTCCAGCACCGCTCCGTTGGGGACCGCCATCTCAAGAACCGCTGAACTGGGCCCCGCCGTCTCAAGAACCGCTGAACTGGGCCCCGCCGTCTCAAGCACCGCTGAACTGGGCCCCGCCGTCTCAAGAACCGCTGAACTGGGCCCCGCCGTCTCCAGCACCGCTCCGCTGGGGACCGCCGTCTCAAGAACCGCTGAACTGGGCCCCGCCGTCTCAAGAACCGCTGAACTGGGCCCCGCCGTCTCAAGCACCGCTGAACTGGGCCCCGCCGTCTCAAGAACCGCTGAACTGGGCCCCGCCGTCTCCAGCACCGCTCCGCTGGGGACCGCCGTCTCAAGAACCGCTGAACTGGGCCCCGCCGTCTCAAGAACCGCTGAACTGGGCCCCGCCGTCTCAAGAACCGCTGAACTGGGCCCCGCCGTCTCCAGCACCGCTCCGCTGGGGACCGCCGTCTCAAGAACCGCTGAACTGGGCCCCGCCATCTCAAGAACCGCTGAACTGGGCCCCGCCGTCTCAAGCACCGCTGAACTGGGCCCCGCCGTCTCAAGAACCGCTGAACTGGGCCCCGCCGTCTCCAGCACCGCTCCGCTGGGGACCGCCGTCTCAAGAACCGCTGAACTGGGCCCCGCCGTCTCAAGAACCGCTGAACTGGGCCCCGCCGTCTCAAGCACCGCTGAACTGGGCACCGCCGTCTCAAGAACCGCTGAACTGGGCCCCGCCGTCTCAAGAACCGCTGAACTGGGCCCCGCCGTCTCAAGCACCGCTGAACTGGGCCCCGCCGTCTCAAGAACCGCTGAACTGGGCCCCGCCGTCTCCAGCACCGCTCCGCTGGGGACCGCCATCTCAAGAACCGCTGAACTGGGCCCCGCCGTCTCAAGAACCGCTGAACTGGGCCCCGCCGTCTCAAGCACCGCTGAACTGGGCCCTTCCAGGCAAGAACCGCTGGCCCTTTGGCAGACGTGGCAGGGCAGGATCTGTCTCGGGCAGGGCTGCAGGATGTCCTCTGGCCAACATACCTCCTCCAGTGGCAGTGGAGTCTGTTATGGACTGTTTGGACTGTGGCTTTGCTCTCCCCAGGATGGCCCAGTGGGCAGGCCACCCACTGTATGGACTGTATGGACTGTGGCTTTGCACTCCCCAGGATGGCCCAGTGGGCAGGCCACCCACTGTATGGACTGTATGGACTGTGGCTTTGCTCTCCCCAGGATGGCCCAGTGGGCAGGCCACCCACTGTATGGACTGTATGGACTGTGGCTTTGCTCTCCCCAGGATGGCCCAGTGGGCAGGCCACCCACTGTATGGACTGTATGGACTGTGGCTTTGCTCTCCCCAGGATGGCCCAGTGGGCAGGCCACCCACTGTATGGACTGTATGGACTGTGGCTTTGCACTCCCCAGGATGGCCCAGTGGGCAGGCCACCCACTGTATGGACTGTATGGACTGTGGCTTTGCTCTCCCAGGATGGCCCAGTGGGCAGGCCACCCACTGTATGGACTGTATGGACTGTGGCTTTGCTCTCCCCAGGATGGCCCAGTGGGCAGGCCACCCACTGTATGGACTGTATGGACTGTGGCTTTGCACTCCCCAGGATGGCCCAGTGGGCAGGCCACCCACTGTATGGACTGTATGGACTGTGGCTTTGCTCTCCCCAGGATGGCCCAGTGGGCAGGCCACCCACTGTATGGACTGTATGGACTGTGGCTTTGCTCTCCCCAGGATGGGCCAGTGGTCATGGAGTCCCCTCGTGGATCTGGCGTCGTGTACTCAAGTGGCTGAGGTGCCCCCCTTCCCTTCCCCCTGAGGTGCCTGTCCTATTTTCTTTCTGATGCCCCTGCAGTGTTCTCTCCGTGGAGTTCTTGTCGTGGGACTGGGCCTTGCCCCTTTGCACAGGACCCCTGTGGTCCACGGACAGTGGTTGGACTACATTTAGTAGCTGTATATATTTTGTACATAGTTTATTTATTTATTGGGATTACTGGTGTCCATATTTCAATATATCTGCCCGTTTATGATCTCTTCTTTTGGTCTTTGCATTATTTCGGAGGGGGGGGTTTGTGGGTTGTGACAGTGATCTGTGGGAATGCATTGATGTGTGTGTTGTAGTGGGTGTGGGTGGGTGTGTGCCGGTAATCTTTTCCCTCCCCTGTGTCGTAGGTGCAGTACTCACCGATGTCTTCCGCGCCGCCGGGCGTGCTCCTGGTACAGGAGCAGGTATAGGAGTGCGGGGATGACCTGCAACTCGGGTTCCATACTGCCGGAATCTCGCGTGGAGTGCGTAGAGGTGAGCGTTTTCCCGTTCGTAGTCTGTTTCCGCCGTGTTTTTATCGGCGGTGCTCCCGCCCCGGAAAAGGTGGCGGATTGGTGGGTCGTGATAGGGTGGGCGGTACATTGTCTGCCGCCTGGCTGTTGGCGGGGACCGCCGCGCTGTTTGTTTGTTCCGCCGTGGCGGGCGGAGTGTTAATGCGGCGGGCTGTGTTGGCGGTTCCCGCCAGGGTCAGAATTGCATATTTTGGACCGCCGGCCTGTTGGCGGCTTGGCCGCCGCATTATCACCGACCGCCAGGGTCAGAATGAGGGCCATAGTGTGGGAAAATGATGCCAACAGTGGCTAAAATCATCCTCACTGAATGCGGTTAGAGAACACCTCAATCTCCTGTCTAACTCCACTGACTTACAAGATTTCTTGTCAGGCCCTAGAACACCACGTAAGAAGCGTTTTTTATATGCAGTATACAATGAGATTTGGAAACTTTCCCAACAAGATGCTGCTGCCCGGTTAAGGCAAATAGACCAGGAAAATTAAAAAAAGACATTAGCTGTTGTGGATAATGGGATTAACACACTGTCCGACCGGATTTATGCCATTAATAATATTGTCTCTTCTGCTATAGACATTATACAATCCGATATGTCTTCCTTACACCATGGACAGAGTCAGATCAGGTCCAGTATGCAGTTGGGTTGGACGCTTCAAACATTGAAGGTGGGTCCCGTTCCATGGCAGCACGTCAGTGCAAGGGAGATATTTTCTTCTTTTAATCTGACGCGACACCAAAAATTAATGGCTAAAAAGGAAGCAACTTATGTCATGCTTAACATTGAGAAATTAGAAAAGTTGCCTTTTACCGTGGCCGAAATACCATCGATCGAGTGGTTAAGACATGGGGTTATTAATCTGCCTATTTCCACACTACAATTCACCTCCTGTTTAAAACACATTCCGGTAGGCAGATATGAAAAGCTGGGAGATAGTTACATCCATGAGGTGAGGGAGCTTCCCTTCACATACAAATGCTTCAATGGCATGAGAGGTCTTTCTTAGCGGTAGTGAATGGGAGACTTCAGTCAGCCATTGGATGATTTGTAAACAGCTGTCCTTGCATGGGGCCTGTAACGCTTCGGCTGCAAACTTGCCTTGTTATCTTAAGGCAGTCCCAGTCCCTTTGATTAGACCCACGTTCCAGGTACTTTCAAACGGCAGCTACGTCCTTCTCAATAGTGAAGGCTGTTGTGGCATGCGGGCCGGAATAGTTTACGTTGTTTCGGTCTCTAAGGTTGTTACATGCTGCGGGAACGTACGGTTTCCCCCCACTAAATTTAAGGAGGTAGCTGATATTTGGCCTTACATTGCTACTTCAAACGTGAATTTTGACAAGTTGAGTAGACTCAAGGCTTTACTGTTTCAAAAGCATGTGGCCCTTACATCTGCGTGCGAGACCTACGCACTTCAAGTGGCAAGGTCATCAGCAGAAATACAGTCCCTGTTAAATACGAACTTTCCAAGACACTTTGGTGAACTCATGGGACGAATATTTAATGCATCCAGTACGACTGGAATCGCACATTTTTTCAAAGCTGTTGGTTCTGGTTTCGTTCACACCTCCTCCATATTCGGTTTGATACCTTCAGCTATTCACTCAATTTTCTGTAGTATTTTTGGGGGATTTCCGATAACGTTGGCTTTATTAGCTGGCATCCTGCTGTTGCTGTTGTTTATGCGCAATGGCTGTCCCACCGCAACGAGGAGAAATGAGTGCGCTCCCATCAGCGCAGCTGTGTCGTGAGCGTTTGATGCAGCATTTTGGAGCAACACTCCTGGAGCAATTGGAGTGTGACCGGTCCTTGTCATTCAGACCGGTTCTGTATTGTGTGCAACCCTTGTTTCGGTGCCTCTGGTGCTCTTTTGAACATGCACTGGAAGTTTGTTTTTCACAGCAGCTCCCCCCAGCAATAGATGCTGATCTGTTGATGTTCTCGTTGAGGGTTCATTACCAGACATGCACACTGAGGCTGCGTTTGCTACGTGAAGCTAATTATGAGTTACCCTTCTTGGAGGAAGTTGCCGACAACTCATCAATGGGCACTCCACGGGATGCTGCCTTGGTTAACACTGGGGCTATGGAACACACTTGCTCCTTGATCATTTTTGGCACAGACTTTCCGGTTCTGACACCTGCCAAAGTGGAAGATCTCCTGTTCTCCATGGCCCGTACTTAGTTTGGAACTTTTCTAAATTGACATGTCTTTTGAATTCGGTTATAAGTCACATGCTCATGTTTAAATTGTCACGTAGCATGCTTGTGTGTCCTGTTAACTTGTCAAAATTGGGGGAGGAGCCAAGATGGTGACCGGGAAGGACCCTTAATTAAGCGATCCATCTCGGGCTCGCCGAAGTATATCTGCAGGGCGCTCTCGGTGCGCTAAAACTTGGAGGCGGAGGAGGGATCCGCTCCGTGTGCCCCCTACCCTCCAACAGCGGCATTGAATGCAGTCGGGCGGCCGAAAAACTCGGCTGCTGAAAAATCTGCGTCTTCAAAGGAGCCGCGGCTGCCATTATCCTCGGGGCGGTGCCCCGGACCTCCGATCGGAGTGCTGGATAGTGAGTTGGTTGCGTGGCAACGGGAGGGCTCGTTTTGGGGAGGTAGCGAGCCCATATCTGGGCCCTGCTTTACCCTTTGCTCCCCCCACCTCTCACCAAGGATCCCCCCCGCATGGACGGGGGGACAGCGAGATTTGGAGACCTAGCTGCCTGGGACCCCTGAGGGTACCCCCTCCTTAGTACCCACTGGCGAGGCGCGCCCCCTTGGAGAGGACCCGGGGGCCGCAGGAGGAACTCGCTGCCACAACCTGCGGAGCACATGTGCAACCGGACTGGACCAGGCCTAGACATGGTAAGCGCCGGACTGCTGCGGGGGATTCGCGAGCGCCCGGAGCTCGCTCGACGCGCACCCACAGGAAGGATCCTCTCCCCCCCATTTCGTCAGAGGATCTAGGGCTTGGGATCAGTCGTCAGCGGGGGAATCGGTAAGGACACGTGGGCCTTGCCCCCCCCTGCCTCTCTCCTGCTCATGCTGGTTGATGGGCCCAGCAACGGGGAGCCCCTGCCCGCCTGAGCCAGAACTCATCTTGGAGACCAACAGGAGAGCCGAAATCACAAAAATTGGAGTGCATACCGGCATTGACCCGTGAGGACGTGTAGCCCCCCTGCCCGAACGGTCCAGGGAACGTGGTTGACCGCGTGGGTGCAAGAGGAGCGAGGACACACAAGAAAGAGGCGCGGGTGTGCTACCAACGAACTCAGCCGCTTGGTTGCACCCGGCGGAGCAGTATACGCACTTAAAGAACAACTGCAGACACGGCAAAATGGCCGGAAAGTCCAAATCGGCGAAAAGCCAAGACCGGAACATGCATGGGCCAGCACCCGGTGATCAACAACTTATACCTACCCTGCAGTCGCTGGAAAGCACACTCCAAGCACACTCCTCACAATTCGAGAAAGTGCTGCAGGCAATCATGGACACTAAATCCTCACTGGAGAGCAGGATAGACACGGTGTCGCAAGATCTGAACATCCTAAGAGTAGACCACCGCAAATTATCCGAAAAGGTGAAGTCAACGGAAGAGGTGCTAAATGAACTGGCCCCCACAGTAGTGGACAACCACAAACAAATTCTCCGCCTAGATGCAGAAGTGAAGACACTGCTGAGAAGAGCAGAGGAGGCGGAGGGCAGATCCCGCCGTAACAACATACGGTTACTCGGATTCCCTGAAAAATCACAGGATCAAAACTCAGAACTCTTGCTGGAACACTGGTTAATTAAAGAGGTTCTGAATGGAGCCCCATCGAAATTCTTCTCTGTAGAAAGAGCGCACAGGATCCCTGGTGGCCCCCGGTGCCGGGCCAACCCCCAAGACCGTTGATAGCCAGGTTCCTGAATTTCAGAGACTGTGATGCTATACTGCAGCAGTTCTGCAACAAAGGCCCATTCAAGTATGAGGACTCAATTGTTAACGCCTATCCAGACTTCACTCAAGAGGTGCAAAAACAACGCAACTCCTATGTCCAAATAAAGCAACGCCTCCGTGAACATGACATAAAGTATGCACTACTATTCCCCGCCAAATTAAGAGTATCAACAGACGAACGCACCCACGTGTTCACCTCACCGGAGGACGCTTGGACGTGGATCCATGCCAAGGGGCTTGCCCACCTCCGTGAAACAACCGGCACCGACGAGAACTGGTCAATGACCCCGTCACGGAAACTCTCCAAGAGGCGCCCCAGGGGACAATCCACGGAGAAACAGGCCGCAGAGGAAAGAGCCAGGGTCTTGAAGGAAACTCCCCTGCTGACACAGAGCTCCTTTGGGACTCTCTGGACCCACCCGGAGGAAGGCTCGGAATCGAACTCGATCAGCTCGGACTCCACATTAACGGAAGCGCTAAAGGGCCCGGAGCTCACCCCTATGACCGCAGATACACTTTGAACGAGTATCACTGACCCACCCCCCGTTGGGACCGGCTGCCACAACTGAGGAGTAGAACTGAACCTCGCGCGCCCCACTGGAAGTGGGTGGTCATCGCATCTGAACTTATGTATCTTTTTTCTATTCTAGGAAATAGTTCCTATATCCAAACTGTGCGCAGCTGGCGGAGAGGGCACACGGGGGGAGGGATCAGCTTACCCCGGGAGCGCCCCAAATCATCCGCAGACCGGGTATGCAGAAGGATGCAAGCCCCATAACGAGCCGCACCCGGACAGTAACATTGCTTCCCCACAGATATCCACATGGACACAGTTTTGTTCGCACCCCAACGGGGTGTGTAGTTTGTTGCAAGTTCACAGTTGGGGATGGGATCCACTTGGGGAGGGAAAGAGGGTAGTTGCTAGTTTGTACACTACAGGTCTGCTCATAACACAGGGAACATTGCCGAGACTGGGGTGGCCAATTGTTGTTGCGACGGGGCGGGGGGATCCGGCCGGGTCCTATTAGTAGGTAGAGTGCCAGATACACCCTCACAAAATAAAACATGGCCCAACTCACAACCCACAGTACACACAAATATGATATAGTCACCTGGAATGTCAGGGGACTTGGGACCCCGAGTAAAAGGTCCAGGGTGCATGCACGACTTAAACACCAGGGCATACACATCGCAATCCTACAAGAGACTCACCTGCAAGATCCAGACCTGCAAGAACTGCAGAGCAAATGGGGGGGACAGATAGTAGGCACATCTTACTCAACTTTCGCGAGAGGGTTTCTCATATGGATAGCAGGGAGCGTCCCCTTCCTCCAAACATCACACAGGATAGATCAGGGAGGCAGGTATGTGGTAGTGGAGGGTAGACTCGACGGCAAACAACTATCACTTATAGGGATATATGCTCCCAATAACGCGTTGCCCGAGTTCCTGAGTACGCTCACCCCGGCATTATTGGTGAATCCTGAAACACCTGCTATATGGGGTGGAGACTTTAATTGTACGCCGGACCCGGCGTTGGACAGATCTAACCCCCCCAGACAAACGACAGCTAATAGATATTCCAGACACCCACTGTTAGCATGGGCCAGTGATATGGGCCTCCATGACATATGGCGCGTCAAACATCCACTACATAGGGAATACTCATTCTACTCAATACCATATAAGGTGCACACCAGGATAGACTTACTGTGGGGCACTCAGGAAATCTGCACAGTAGCCAGCGGGATAGAATACCTAACCAAGACATTATCGGACCACTCACCGCTCAGAATAACTCTGGACTGGGGTAGG
The DNA here is from genome assembly GCF_031143425.1 of Pleurodeles waltl. NCBI lineage: Eukaryota > Metazoa > Chordata > Amphibia > Caudata > Salamandridae > Pleurodeles > Pleurodeles waltl. The sequence continues at coordinate 598,235,291 of NC_090446.1, read as the reverse complement.
AAGCGTCAAGCGATCCCAACATGGAGACTTCAAGTGGAAGCCCTACAGGACCCAGCATTCACAGACACACTGAGAACAGCGCTAAAACAGTACTGGGAATTAAACACTAGCACCACAAATCTAAGAGCAGTGGAGTGGGACGCACACAAAGTAGTGGTTCGTGGCCACTGTATCTCTACTAAATGGGGGGTGAGACGTACACTCCATGCAGGGGTCAGCAAGCTGGAGAAGAAACTAAGAGCACTGGAAAATGCAGTAGCCCGCAACGAAACACCATACACGACATTAAAAGATGCGCGTGCAGAACACGCTGCCGCCGACACCACACTGCGCCTCCACGATTACAAATACCACCTGAACCGACTGCAAATGGAAGGCGACAGATCAGGTAGGCTACTAGCATGGCTCCTGCGTGAGGACCGGCAGCGCCCCCCAATCGGGGCAATAGAGATAGGCACAGACGCACTGGCAACCACACAGGAAGAAATAAACGATGCGTTCAGGGAATATTACACAAAATTGTACGCTAAATGTACATCATGCACCATCCAACAACTTGGGTCCTTTCTGGCGGGCTCAACCCTGCCCCAACTTGAACAAACAGATACAGAGATCCTAGAGGCCCCCCTGACATTAGGAGAACTCAATAAGGCCCTTGAACAACTACCTAGGAATAAAGCTCCAGGTGCAGACGGCCTTCCGTCAGAATACTATTCTACCTTTGCGACACAACTTAACGCACACCTCCTGAAAGTATTTGAAGAAGCATGGGTCAACGGGACTCTACCCCCCACAATGAGGGAAGCAATGATAGTGGTCCTCCCCAAACAAGGGCGCGACCCCACTGACGTTAAATCCTACAGACCTCTATCGTTACTAAATCTAGACTGTAAAATACTTGGTAAAATAGGTTAGCTCCCTACATGCACACCCTGGTACACGAGGATCAGAACGGATTCATCCCAAAACGCAACACTTTTCTTAACATCCGGAGGCTGCTGAGCGTAATGGGCGACACTCTCCCGAACGCATCTGAGGAAGCGATGATCTCACTTGACATCGAAGAAGCGTTCGACACACTAGAATGGGATTTTTTGTTTGCCACCATGCAGCAAATGGGTATTGGCCCAAAATTCACACGCTGGGTACGCATACTGTACACCAACCCACAGGCCAGGGTGAAAACAAGTGGAGTCATATCAGGGAGCTTCCCGATCAGCAGGGGTACAAGACAGGGATGCCCCCTGTCCCCCCTGTTATTCGCCTTGGCGATGGAACCACTGGCCGCACGTGTTCGTGCAAAAAAAGAAGAGTGGGGGGTAGTGAGGAGCGGGACCTACCACGCCATATCTTTATACGCAGACGATGCCTTGATATACATACGTAGAGGGGAAGAGGTGTTGCACCCGGTGATGTCGCTGCTATCTGAGTTTGGAGGGATCTCCGGCCTAATAGTCAACTGGGGAAAATCTTGTATATTCCCGCTAGACAGTTGGCCCTCCGCGAAACAAGAGAATGCCCCGTCAGGCCACCTAAAATGATGCTTCGACACATTTAAATACCTAGGGGTCAACATTTACCACAGAACAGAGGATCTCAGGGATGGTAATTTGGGGAGAGCGGTGGCCTCTATGAAGGGCTCAATGCGATTCTGGAATAAATTACCACTTTCACCACTGGGCAAGGTGGCCTTAGCAAACATGCTGATACTACCAAGATTGTTGTATTACTTCGCGGCCTTGCCACTCATTATTCCTAAAGGCTTTTTTAACAGTCTGAACGCTATCCTACTGCAACTTGTGTGGGGAGAGGGCAGAAAGCGGGTCGCACTCACCACGCTACACTATCCGGTGGCTGCGGGAGGGTTGGGCACCCCAAACTTTGAGCTTTATTCCGCGGCCGCACAGTTGCAGTGGATACTGAACTGGATCCATAGGCCCAGCTCAGCGGAATCCATTTGGCAGAAGTCTCGACTTCAGGGAGTCCCCCTGCTCGTATGGCTCACGAATAAGCAAGCCAAAAGCACACGCGAAAACTTACTGATGGCAGCGGCACACGCATGCTGGAAGAGGTATATTCAAAAAGACGCAAAAGAACTTCCCTACTCACCGCTCCTCCCACTAGAACGGCTTCCCGGGTGGGCGGAGACCGGATCACATTCGCCCGCAACCTGGACAAATGCGGGCATATATACAGTGGGAGACTGCTTTGAGGAAGGGAAATTAATGTCCTTCGAATCCATGCAAGCCCTCACAGCAGTGAGCCCGGGACAATTCCTGGACTACCACGCTATATGCCACGCAATTAGAAAAACATGGGCGTATGGAGATCTAGAACCAGACACCTCACCTACCCTACACCATATGCTGAGCCGCGACACCCAAGCAAAAGCAGTCTCAAACTCATATAAACTCCTGAATAAGCCCCCGGAACCCAATTTGCTAAAAGCTTGGGAAAGGTGGAATGCCGTACTGCCTACCCCGATCTCAAGGGCAAAATGGCCAAAAGCCCTGAGCCACACTCGTGAGGTCTCAAGAAACCCCAGATTCCGATACACACAGTTTAACTACATACACCAAACATATTTAGCGCCAGCCAGGATCAAACGCATGTTCCCCGGGACGGACCCGGCCTGCCCCAGATGCAAAACACCAGTAGCACAGTTTTATCACATGGTCTGGGAGTGTCCACGGATACAAGGGGAATGGGCTGGGGTGGTTAAAACATTAACAGAAATGATGGGTCTCGACCTGGACGCGAGTCCCAAGTCCTGCCTACTTGGCCTCAGGACAAGGACGAAAAAACACAAACACTTACACAGGTTTGTGGACCTAGCTTATGCAATGTACAAAAGACTGATAGCCATGAACTGGAAAGCCCCCAATGCACCCGCCCTGAAAGCCTGGCTCACACTACGATGGACCCGTGCTGAGCACCAGGTACTAACGAACCTAGTGCGAGGGGGACTGCGACACGCAGGTTGCGAAACTTGGAACACGTTGGTTTCTAGGCTAGAGGCAAAAAGCGACGAAAGGCCCCCTTGAACCGCGGACAGCCGTGATCACCCAGGCGGTTGCGGGCTTGGACCCGGCTACAATGCAGCACTCTGTCAGGGGACGCACACCCCCCCGTCAATACCACCTCAACTTTACTGGTAATACACCAAAACCCTAAGTGCACATACTTCAGGCAGTGCCTACAGGCCAGTACGCCCAATTAACAGACACCAGCACCCCAACATTTGGCCCCCGCCATCCCCCCTTCCTTTATTTCCCCCCCGCGGGGAAGCCAAGACCGCATCCTAGGCGTCGATGGAGCCCCTCCACAATAAAACACGCTAATTATTTGCGTAGGCAAAACCCAAATATACTGATTAGATTGCTCAGACCTGGAAGTGTACGAATGTCTTTAGTTGTTTGTTAATCTTAATTTGTGAGAACCTAACGATCTACTGAAACCATCAACATCCTGCCATTGATAACACATGTATGTAGCACAATGTATGGTTCGTTTGAAAAATCAATAAAAACATGTTAAAAAAAAAAAAACTTGTCAAAATTGACCTGCTTTTTATTTATATTTTAGGTTGAGTTTTTTAGCAATGAAATTTTAGTTTTGGCTTTGAACCACTTTCAACCAACAAGGGGAGGGTGTTGTGTAGCCATTTTAGTTATAGCTTCATGCACGTTGGTTTAACACTCTTTGACCTAGATATATTTTATTCGGCTTTGCATTGTTATTTTTACAATAACCAGTTTTATGGTCTTGTTTTATTTTCATCTATCTAACTGTTTTTGCTTAGCCCAGCACTGTGTTCTCAAACAAGACATTCTTGATCACTTTGTGCTTCAGTCAAGGATACAGTTTGGTACATTGCCAGTGAACGTGGTAGAAGTTTAGTCTCCAAAATTCGTAGAAAATACACAGCCTTACGTGGGGACACTTTCTTAGAACATCAGCTGTGTTATTATAAAAAGACTTCCTAGTCCCATTACACATTAAGAGGGAGATTCCAGCGAGGGAACCACGACTGTATTCTGATTGCAGAATGCTTCGCTGCAGATGCTAACGCAGACTACAGGCCTTTGCTCAGGTCTGAGGGTTAATGTCCTCCCGGGGAAACCTGAAAGGCAGAATTAGAGCTTAACATGCTGTGCTCAGATTATGACTTAGATAGGAAATAGTCCATAAATCCTAGTGACAATATGATAGCGTTATTCTTGCTTCACTCTCCTCGTCACCATTTTAATACTGACATGTTGTGTCGTCCTGGTTTTGCAGTCGTTTTATTAAACCAGTCATTAAAACTTATACTGCTTCTTATTGTCATTTATATATGAGACCGAATTATGAATGAGAGAACCGGATGCGACCTGAGTGACTACGACTTCCCTGAGAAGCCTAATATGTCATGCGCTCTGCTGCCCAATCATCCCAATCTTTTGGTAGAGATGAGGCACTGCTAGTTAGCCGAAGCAAAACCTGGACTTAGGACAGCAGGTGTCACCTGCAGTGGGTCAGAATCAGTCTCCCACACTGTGGACGATCTTGCTGCTCAAAATCCGATAGTCTCAATAGAATAATGAGAGCCCACGCGACAGACCTACCCATGCTTCCTCCTCAAAGAAGGGTGTCAGTTCTATAACACAGCATCTTATGCATTGTCTTGGTCCATACCGGTCCTTAGTGGTCCTTGCAGGTCCCGGGAATGCAATGCCAACCTGCTTAACATCTCAACTCGCTGTACAGCGCTTGCCACTTGCCTTACGTGTTGTACTTCTAGTCTCTGGCCTCCAACTGGTGCATTGAGAAGCTTTAGGTGACTGGTGGAGTGCGCTGAACCCAGAATTCAGATTGTTGTTAGCTACCAAGAGCCTGACGCCTCAGAAGGCGGGGACACTAAGTCTGCGGTCTGCAGTCCACGTTCTGTGATCAATGGCACCGCAGCTCCCTGCAACTCCAGCAACTCCAGCAACCCAGCATGGGACTTCACTACCTCCTCTGGGGCAGCTGCCAAGCTGCTAGCTTAGGATGCAGCGGAAACATTACTGTGACTGCAACCCTCGGTGTCGGGCGCCGGGTTCTAGATGCCGAGTGCCAGATGCCGGGAGCCAGTCCTCGCTGGCAGCAGCCTCCCCTCGCAGTAGCTCTCTATGCCTTCCTCTCCTCGCCTCTTCCCCTCACATTGCGTCCTGTCACCACCGCCTGCGTCTCTGGGTAGTGTCTTGATATTTACATTTCTTTTTTTTTTATATTAATTGAATAATATTAATGATTATTTTTCAAACAAAATATGATTTTTTGTTTCAGAAATAATTTTCAGATTTCATAATGTTTTATTTAAAACACAATTTTTTAACTGAATGCTGTGAATTAATTTTTGACAATGAAATTATTAAGTTGCTATAAATGTATGTCAGATATTACATTTGTAATAGTTATATGTATAGTGTTTTTAAGTAAGTTATTTTTACTTGAATTATTTTACTATCTTTGAGTTTATTAAGTAATACATTACTGCATTTTATTGGTTTTATTTTATATTTATTTGAATATATGTTTTCTATGTTTGCTTTAATGTTGATAGATTTTGAGTGTAAATATAGTACATTTCAGAGTTCAACACTTTTCCCAATGTTGCTTAATTTGGAGTGAGAATAGTAAATATGCCTCTCAGTGTCCAACATCTGTCTCAGTGTTGTTTAGTGTGGAGTAAGGACAATAAATCTGATCCTACATCCCTACCCCTCCAGAGTTCAATGCTTTCCCTAATGTTGCTTCATTTGGAGTGGGAACAGAACAACTAATACTCCCCATCCGCCAAAGTCCAACATTTTCCACAATGTTACTTAGTTTGCAGTGGGAACAGTAAATCTGACAAAATATATGTATATTCCCCAATGTTATATGGACTGGAAGTACAATAGTACTTTTGACCACCCCATAATATATGCATTCTCCATTGTTAGTTGTATTGAGTACCATTGAGTTGGGTAACAATAAACATCTGTTATTCAGCGCCAAGAGGCCTACGGGTGAACTTGTGCTTTACAAATACACATGTTATGTTATGTTATGTTATTGGAGTTAGAATGGTAAATCTCACTCTCCCATCCCCTCCTTCTTTCAAATAGATGCACTTTCCCAATTCTAATTGGATTGGGGTTACAATAGTTAGTCTGATACCCCCACCTACTCTAATGTATGTTAACTTATTACAAAACAAAACTTATTAAAATGTTTTACAATTTCATAGAGTTATAAGAAAGTATTTCATATTTTGAAAATGTGAACATGTATTTATTTTTGAAGATGTATAATTTTACTTTTATTTCAGATAAACAGATGTTTATAAAAAGTAGTTTATTGATCTATGTTTTGTAAAATAAATATTTTAATGTCAAAAGTTATATTATTTATTTTTATATATTTGCGATTTCAATAGTATATTTTAATGTATAATTACAAAATGAATTACATAAAATATATTCTTTGAAAGTATTGCAATGTTTAAAAATTGTAATTGAAAACATTTAATATTTTTTTAATTAATTACAGATATGTGTTTGCACTATAGGTTGGTTTTTGCTAGTTTTATTAATTCTGTTGTTAATTTTAAAACTCGATATTATTCCAATCTATATTTGTATAAGATATTTTTTAATTTTAGATTTTTCTAGACGTCGATATTTTGGGCTTGATCTCTTCTTATTTCAATTATAAGTACATGGCTTACAATATTTTGGTGGTCAATATTTTGGCCCACGATATTTTGGTGTGTCAATATTTTCATACTTGATGTTCAGGACTGCAATCACCATGGGCCTAGTCTAACAATTATTCTATCCTCCTGAATCTGTAAATATGGGAAGTAATTAGTAAATGATTTATTCCATCCAATCTGTGAGTGCATATATGTAATGGTTACTAGGAACACCGCTTTGGCAGATATCCATTGCAAATAATTTTCCGACAGAGCTTCCAAAGGACAGAAGAAGAGTTGGGGGAAATTACAGGGAGGTAGTGGAGAATGAACAAAAGGTTTCTTGTTTTTAAAACTTCTGAGAAGTGTAGAAATGAAACATCTTACTTCTAAAGAATCCCCTGGTTCTCGAAAGCCCCTTATAGCCACACATACTACACATTCAATGTAGATATCATGAAACCTAATTGAAACTCATCTCCGAGAATGTCTAAAATAACAAATAGATTACTTGACCTAACATTGTCTGTACACTTTTCTCTATACTAGCTTTCAAAATGTTTCCAGTGATTCACACAAGAGGCAACATTAGATTATTTCATGAAACCCAGAATGTCTACTGCCACTTTACTGCCAACCTCCAAGCCCTCAGGAGAATAGAACCCACAAATTGCGAGGAGAGGTGTAGAGATTGTAGAGCTCATGGATCTAAGAGAAGTTGAAATGGGGAAGGTTAGCCATCTTGAGTAGTCGAGGGAACCAATAACCGCATGGCAAATATGCTGCTATTTCGGTCAGTTCTTTTTGCATATTTCAGCCACTGCCACCCCCTTCTTCAGAATCTTCCTCAGTACCCTGGGCGGAGGGGAAAGGGAGAGGAGACAGCAAGTCCAACTCCCATGTTCCTTGGCACCACTTCTCTAAACCGAATTGGGGAAGAAGGGTTGTCGCTTTGGACACAAAGATGTCCAGCCATGGATACTCCAGAGACTGCACTATCTGACTGAATGTCTCCCAAGAAAGGTGGAAGAACACTAAGAAGGGAAAAATTCTGCTTTGTTGGTTTGCAGAGTTTTTTTCCCTGTCTTGGTACATAGGCTGCATGGAAAGATTCCAATATGATGCTTGCCCAGGCATAAATATTCCTCGCTACTTCATCTAGACTTTTGCTCTTTGTGCCTCCTGGTGGTGGATATAGCTTTTGCTGCCTGATTGTCATCCTTACACGGTGTTCCACTTTTTTGTGTGAGTGGCTCCTTCTATCTCCTCATTCCTCCTCTTAATTCTCTCCTTACCATCCCTCCGCTATCTTTGTCTCCTCCTTCTATATTCTGCTCTAAAGCTATAGCCATGTTGAGGGGGTTCACTTTGGTATCCAATTGTTTTCTTTAATAAAACATTTTTTTAGTAACTTAACATTATGTTTTGCTCTTCAGACAATATTTTTACAAATATGTCTACCAAACGGGTTTTTCACTCATTTGGATTCTGAGTAATGAGTCTCCGTTATTTTGGTTTTCTTTAAATTTACATACCCGATGTTTACCCTCCCAGAATGTTCCAAGTATAGTACATTCACTAAATAGCTCATCCAAATATTCTACCTGCACAGTGCATTTCCAGTACGATTCCAGTTTTGAATGCAGTGTGGAACATTACCAGTAACCTGTCACTGTAATCCATTGCGGTCACACTTTCCTTTTGGTACACTCCGAGCCTGTTCTCCGCATGTTGTCAATATGGTATATTCTCACTTTGGCCTTTCTATGGTACATTCTCAGTACCCAACATCCAAGTAAGCTGCCTGTAGCTACATTCCTATAATTCTCCTAATGTGGTCCTTTGCCAGCAAATTGCCCCTCACCCACATCCCTATCCCACACCCTTCTATTATGTCAACAGCATGGTTCTGTCCCAGTATGGACCACCGGCTGCATGGTCCCTATGAAGAACATTCCCAGAATGCACATTCAAGAAAGTTATCAATTTTGTATATTCCTAACATTCCCCCAGTCTGTTCCGTTCCCAGCATGACATCACAGTGGGACATTCTGAGGCACCTCCTTCCCTATATTCTCCTCTGATTCAGTGGGAGAAGCCCTGAGGCAGCGATGATGCTCTACCATCGTCATAAATTCATTCCCAAGAACTCTATTGTACCACCCGAGCCTTGTGGCCAAAAAGCACTCTCAGGAGGGAAGTTCCAGTTATGGAAACTGAAGCTATGTATACCAAGTATTTATAAAATCACAGCTAATGTCCATAAATATGTCAAAAATAAAGACAACAAATAACGGAAACATGGTTATCCAACAACTACACCTCCACCCTAGATGAACTCCTACCAGAATAATTCAAGATTATTTGTTAAAATAAATGTGCAAAAGCTGTGGGGAGTAGCACTGGTGAGATGTTCAGGAATGACCACGCCATCGTAGTTGACCTCTTAACGCCAAATCATCATAAAATGCATTGTTTTTATACCAATTCCTTTGTTGTGGCTTTATATACCACTCTCCAGGGTAGATTCTTCGCTCATAGACATATTCGTAAATATGATCCCTCCCCTCCAGTGCTATCCTTCAAAAGCAACATAGTAGGGGATGGAAGCCTGTGGGATAATGAGCTCCCAAATAAGTACATAGAAGCTCTAATTAACAAACCAACATGCACGAGCTAGGGCTCTTCCATCCAGAGCACACTCACTGCCCCTGCACACCAGATCACACCGTAGACCTTGCTGTGAACTGTCAAGCGGCGCGGATTTACAGCCTAATCCACAATGATGATCAAGCCATCCCTTAGTAACTTGTTGAAGCATGGCATGGAATCACAGATTAAAACAGGGTTTCAAATCACGGCCCAGCAAACCCCACCTCCCGGAAGAGCTCCCATACACGCCATTTCAAAATATGCAGCCAAAGATGCTGTGGGGATCAACCGTCTCACATGGGTCACCCCAGATGTATCCTAGACAGAGAGAGAACTTTGGACTCGGTTACCGCACAGAAAGGAAGGTAAAAGTGTCAAAGAAATGATCCCATAATGAACCGCGGAAAACAGGAATAGACCAACACAAACCACTCTGCAAATTCCACTTGAAAAAAGCTCCGCGAATTAGAGCAATGCCGACAGAAATTTTACTACAACCCCTGAACGGTAGAGGCCATGCACAAAGCTACTCAACTGTTAATATAATATAAATCATTCAAGCATTCAAGCCAAGAAAACTATTTTACAATGTCAACATTTAACAACCTTCAGTTTTTCTTCTTCACAAACACTCAAATACTGTAAATAATTAAAAAGAACAATTCTGGTAAATCTTCTGCCGAGGCCCAATTTTCTGTTAGCTTTGTACAGTGGTACGTTCCAAGTGTGCAGAAAGTCTCATACAATACTCAAACTCCAGATATGGTACATTCCGCAGCAAATCTTTCAAACTTAACTGCAATGCATTCCCAACATGCTCCGATATTGTACATTCCGATCACACTCATAGCATGGTATGCTAGGACGTTGTCACAATGGTACCTTCCACGTTGCTTCTCCTATGGTACGTCATCCGCACACACCGGGCAGCAAAGCTTCAGGCGGCCCTTCTGGTGTGGTGCACACACAGCACACTCACAGTGTCATACATTATCACTGATCTATGCCCCCCGGATACCTCCGGTATTGTCTGGAGCAGTATATTTGCAGTATGCGACTTTGATGGAATAATACATTGGCAGGGTACACCCCCGATCCATTACTAGTATGCTACATTCCATGTATTGAATATGCCAGTTCATTTCATGTATTAATACTTAGGTTATTCATGGTATGATATGTACCGGTTCACTCTCTGTATTATATACAATCCATTTGCTACACTCCCTGGACACTGCTTGTACCAGTTCAAACTTTGTATTATACTTTGCTACAGTCCAAGGCTACTCACGGTATAGTATACACTAAACACTCAGAATTATATATTATCACGATGCTACATTCCCTGCCTACTTCCAGTATGGTATATACGTGTGCACTCCCTGTATTATATAATAATAATATCATGAACTCCCTGTATAATATATTATCACGATGCTACATTCCATCCTACACCCAGTATCGTATATACCAGTGCACTCCCTGTGTTATATATTATCACGATGCTACATTTCCTCCTACTCCCAGTATGGTATATACCTGTCTCCCTGTATTATATATTATCACAATCCTACATTCCCTGCCTACTCCCAGTGTAGTATATAACAGTTCACTCCCTGTTATAAAATATCACACACTCCCTTTATCATATATTATCGCATAGCTACATTCTCTGCCTACACTCAGTATAGTATATACCAGTTCACTCCCTGCATTTTATATTATCACAATGCTACATTCCCTCCTACTCCCAGTATGCTATATACCAGTGCACCCCCTGTTATATAATATCACACACTCCCTTTATCATATATCATCACAATGCTACATTCCCTGCGACACCCAGTATAGCATATACCACTTCGCTCCCTGTATAATATATTATGACAATGCTACATTCTCTCCTACTCCCAGTATGGTATATACCTGTGCACTCCCTGTACTATACATTATCACGATGATACATTCCCTGCCTACACTCAGTATAGTATATACCAGTTCAGTCCCTGCATTGTATATTATCACGATGCTACATTCCCTCCTATTCCCAGCATGCTAAATACCAGTGCACCCCCTGTATTATATTATATCACGCACTCCCTGTATTATATATCATCACGATGCTACATTCCCTGCCAACACCCAGTATAGTATATACGAGTGCACCTCCTGTATTATATAATATCAGGCACTTCCTGTATTACATATTATCACGATGCTACATTCCCTGCCTACTCCCAGTATGGAATATACACCAGCTCACTCCCTGTATTATATAATATCAGGCACTCCCTAAATTATATATTATCACGATGCTACATTCCCTCTTACTCACAGTATGCTATATACCAGTGCATCCCCTGTATTATATAATATCACGCACTCTCTTTATCATATATTATCACAATGCTACATTCCCTGCCTACACCCAGTATAGTATATACCACTTCACACCCTGTATTATATATTATCACGAAGCTACATTCCTACTCCCAGTATGGTATATACCTGTGCACTCCCTGTATTATATATTATCACAATCCTACATTCCCTGCCTACTCCCAGTGTAGTATATAACAGTTCACTCCCTGTATTATAAAATATCACACACTCCCTTTATCATATATTATCACAATGCTACATTCCATGCCTACTCTCAGTATAGTATATAACAGTTCACTCCCTGCATTGTATATTATCACAATGCTACATTCCCTCCTACTCCCAATATAGTATATACCTGTGTACTCCCTGTTTTATATATTATCACAATGCTACATTCCCTGCCTACACCCAGTGTAGTATATACCAGTTCACGTCCTGTATTATATAATATCACGCACTCCCTGTATCGTATATTATCACAATGCTACATTCCCTGCCTACACTCAGTATGGTATATACCAGTTCACTCACTGTATTATATAATATCACAATGATACCTTCCCGGCCTACACTCAGTATAGTATATACCAGTGCACTCCCTGTATTATGTAATATCACGATGCTACAGTCTCAGGATACTCCTGGCTTTATATATACCAGTTCAGTCCCTGCTTTATATATTATTACTATGCTACATTACCTGCCTACGCCCAGTGTGGTATCTACCACATTCTCTGGATCTTCATGGTTTGGTATATCGCAATGCAGTCCTAGTATGAAATATTATCACGATGCTGCCTTCTCAATATATCATAGTGTTTGTGTTTGTTTGATGAATACTTGTTTCTGTATTTTTATGTATTCTTTTGAGGTTCAAATTAGCAAAATTGCTTAAGCTGGGGTCCCGGCCCCCAGTAGTGACTCAGTGGGGGGTCCTCGGATTCCAGTAATGATTCGGTGGGGGCCACAGAAGCCAAAAGGTTAAGAACCACTGTAGAAGGGTATAGATCTATGCATTACTAGTATTCTATATTATTCTTATGCTACATTCCCACGGACTCCCAGTATGGCATCTACCACTAGGCTCCCAGAATTACTTATTATCCCCTATGCTACATTTCCAGGGTACTCCTGGCACGGAGCATACCACACTGCCAGAATAACATATTAGCTCTATGCTCCATTTCCAGGGTACTCCTGGCACGGAGCATACCACACTCCCAGGACTACACATTAGCTCTATGCTACATAACTGGGTACACCTGGCACGGAGCATACCACACTCCCAGGACTACACATTAGCTCTAAGCTACATTACCAGGGTACTCCTGGCATAGAGTATACCAGTGCACCACCAGGACTACACGTTAGCTCTAAGCTACATTACTAGGGTACTCCTGGCACGGACTATACCACACCCCCAAGACTACACATTAGCTCTATGCTACATTGCCAGGGTACTCCTGGCACGGAGCATACCACACTCCCAGGACTACACATTAGCTTTAAGCTACATTACCAGGGTACTCCTGGCACGGAGTATACCACACCCCCACGACTACACATTATCTCTATGCTACATTGCCAGAGTACTCCTGGCACTGAGTATACGACACTCCCAGGACTACACATTAGCTCAGCACTACACATTAGCTCTATGCTACATTACCAGGGTACTCCTGGCACGGTGCATACCACACACCCAAGACTACACATTACCTCTAAGCTACATTACCAGGGTACTCCTGGCATGGAATATACCACACCCCTAGGACTACACATTAGCTCTATGCTACATTACCAGGGTACTCCTGACACGGTGCATACCAGTGCACCCCCAGGACTACACATTAGCTCAGGACTACACATTAGCTCTATGCTACATTACCAGGGTACTCCTGGCACGGTGCATACCACACTCCCAGGACTACACATTATCTCTAAGCTACATTACCAGGGTACTCCTGGCACGGAATATACCACACCCCCAGGACTACACATTAGCTCTATGCTACATTCCCAGAGTACTCCTGGCACTGAGTATACCACACTCCCAGGACTACACATTAGCTCAGGGCTACACATTAGCTCTATGCTACATTACCAGGGTACTCCTGGCACGGAGTATACCACACCCCCAGGACTATACATTAGCTCTATGCTACATTGCCAGAGTACTCCTGGCACTGACTATACCACACTCCCAGGACTACACATTAGCTCAGGACTACACATTAGCTCTATGCTACATTACCAGGGTACTCCTGGCACGGTGCATACCACACTTCCAGGACTACACATTAGCTCTATGCTACAATGCCAGAGTACTCCTGGCACTGAGTATACCACCCTCCCAGGACTACACATTAGCTCAGGACTACACATTAGCTCTATGCTACATTTCCAGGGTACTCCTGGCACGGAGCATACCACACTCCCAGCGCTACACATTAGCTCTATGCTACTTTTCCAGGGTACTCCTGGCACGGAGCATACCACACTCCCAGGACTACACATTAGCTCTATGCTATATTACCAGGGTACTCCTGTCACAGAACATACCACTCTTCCAGGACTACACATTAGCTCTAAGCTACATTCCCAGGGTACTCCTGGCACGGAGTATACCAGTGCACCCTCAGGACTACACATTAGCTCTAAGCTACATTACCAGGGTACTCCTGGCACGGACTATACCACACCCCCAGGACTACACATTAGCTCTATGCTACATTGCCAGGGTACTTCTGGCACGGAGTATACCACACCCCAAGGACTACATATTAGCTCTACGCTACATTACCAGGGTACTCCTGGCACAGTGCATACCACACTCCTAGGACTACACATTAACTCTAAGCTACATTACCAGGGTACTCCTGGCACGGTCTATACCACACTCCCAGGACTACACATTACCTCTAAGCTACATTACCAGGGTGCTCCTTGCATGGAGTATACCAGTGCACCCCCAGGACTACACATTAGCTCTAACCTACATTACCAGGTTACTCCTGGCATGGAGTATACCACACCCCCAGGACTACACATTAGCTCTATGCTACATTGCCATAGTACTCCTGACACTGAGTATACCACACTTCCAGGACTACACATTAGCTCAGGACTACACATTAGCTCTAAGCTACATTACCAGGGTACTCCTGGCACGGAGTATACCACACCCCAAGGACTACACATTAGCTCTATGCTACATTGCCAGAGTACTCCTGGCACTGAGTATACCACACACCCAGGACTACACATTAGCTCAGGACTACACATTAGCTCTAAGCTACATTACCAGGGTACTCCTGGCACGGAGTATACCACACCCCAAGGACTACATATTAGCTCTACGCTACATTACCAGGGTACTCCTGGCACGGTGCATACCACACTCCTAGGACTACACATTAACTCTAAGCTACATTACCAGGGTACTCCTGGCACGGTCTATACCACACTCCCAGGACTACACATTAGCTCTATGCGACATTACCATGGTACTCCTGACACGGTGCATACCAGTGCTCCCCCAGGACTACACATTAGCTCAGGACTACACATTAGCTCTATGCTACATTACCAGGGTACTCCTGGCACGGTGCATACCAAACTCCCAAGACTACACATTAGCTCTAAGCTACATTACCAGGGTACTCCTGGCACAGAATATACCACACCCCCAGGACTACATATTAGCTCTATGCTACATTGCCAGAGTACTCCTGGCACTGAGTATACCACCCTCACAGGACTACACATTAGCTCAGAACTACACATTAGCTCTATGCTACATTACCAGGGTACTCCTGGCACGGAGTATACCACACCCCCAGGACTATACATTAGCTCTATGCTACATTGCCAGAGTACTCCTGGCACTGAGTATACCTCACTCCCAGGACTACACATTAGCTCAGGACTACACATTAGCTCTAAGCTACATTACCAGGGTACTCCTGGCACGGAGTATACCACACTCCCAGGACTACACATTAGCTCTATGCTACATTACGAGGGTACTCCTGGCACGGAGTATACCGCACCCCCAGGACTACACATTACCTCTAAGCTACATTACCAGGGTACTCCTGGCATGGAATATACCACACCCCTAGTACTACACATTAGCTCTATGCTACATTACCAGGGTACTCCTGACACGGTGCATACCAGTGCACCCCCAGGACTACACATTAGCTCAGGACTACACATTAGCTCTATGCTACATTACCAGGTTACTCCTGGCACGGTGCATACCACACTCCCAGGACTACACATTATCTCTAAGCTACATTACCAGGGTACTCCTGGCACTGAATATACCATACCCCCAGGACTACACATTAGCTCTATGCTACATTCCCAGAGTACACCTGGCACTGAGTATACCACACTCCCAGGACTACACATTAGCTCAGGGCTACACATTAGCTCTATGCTACATTACCAGGGTACTCCTGGCACGGATTATACCACACCCCCAGGACTATACATTAGCTCTATGCTACATTGCCAGAGTACTCCTGGCAGTGACTATACCACACTCCCAGGACTACACATTAGCTCAGGACTACACATTAGCTCTATGCTACATTACCAGGGTACTCCTGGCACAGTGCATACCACACTTCCAGGACTACACATTAGCTCTATGCTACAATGCCAGAGTACTCCTGGCACTGAGTATACCACCCTCCCAGGACTACACATTAGCTCAGGACTACACATTAGCTCTATGCTACATTTCCAGGGTACTCCTGGCACGGAGCATACCACACTCCCAGCGCTACACATTAGCTCTATGCTACTTTTCCAGGGTACTCCTGGCACGGAGCATACCACACTCCCAGGACTACACATTAGCTCTATGCTACATTACCAGAGTACTCCTGTCACAGAACATACCACTCTTCCAGGACTACACATTAGCTCTAAGCTACATTACCAGGGTACTCCTGGCACGGAGTATACCAGTGCACCCTCAGGACTACACATTAACTCTAAGCTACATTACCAGGGTGCTCCTGGCACAGACTATACCACACCCCCAGGACTACACATTAGCTCTATGCTACATTGCCAGGGTACTTCTGGCACGGAGCATACCACACTCCCAGGACTACACATTAGCTCTAAGCTACATTACCAGGGTGCTCCTTGCATGGAGTATACCAGTGCACCCCCAGGACTACACATTAGCTCTAACCTACATTACCAGGTTACTCCTGGCATGGAGTATACCACACCCCCAGGACTACACATTAGCTCTATGCTACATTGCCAGAGTACTCCTGACACTGAGTATACCACACTTCCAGGACTACACATTAGCTCAGGACTACACATTAGCTCTAAGCTACATTACCAGGGTACTCCTGGCACGGAGTATACCACACCCCAAGGACTACACATTAGCTCTATGCTACATTGCCAGAGTACTCCTGGCACTGAGTATACCACACACCCAGGACTACACATTAGCTCAGGACTACACATTAGCTCTAAGCTACATTACCAGGGTACTCCTGGCACAGAGTATACCACACCCCAAGGACTACATATTAGCTCTATGCTACATTACCAGGGTACTCCTGGCACGGTGCATACCACACTCCTAGGACTACACATTAAATCTAAGCTACATTACCAGGGTACTCCTGGCACGGACTTACCACACTCCCAGGACTACACATTAGCTCTATGCGACATTACCAGGGTACTCCTGACACGGTGCATACCAGTGCTCCCCCAGGACTACACATTAGCTCAGGTCTACACATTAGCTCTATGCTACATTACCAGGGAACTCCTGGCACGGTGCATACCAAACTCCCAAGACTACACATTAGCTCTAAGCTACATTACCAGGGTACTCCTGGCACAGAATATACCACACCCCCAGGACTACACATTAGCTCTATGCTACATTGCCAGAGTACTCCTGGCACTGAGTATACCACCCTCCCAGGACTACACATTAGCTCAGAACTACACATTAGCTCTATGCTACATTACCAGGGTACTCCTGGCACGGAGTATACCAAACCCCGAGGACTATACATTAGCTCCATGCTACATTGCCAGAGTACTCCTGGCACTGAGTATACCTCACTCCCAGGACTACACATTAGCTCAGGACTACACATTAGCTCTAAGCTACATTACCAGAGTACTCCTGGCACTGAGTATACCACACTCCCAGGACTACACATTAGCTCAGGGCTACACATTAGCTCTATGCTACATTACCAGGGTACTCCTGGCACGGAGTATACCACACCCCCAGGACTATACATTAGCTCTATGCTACATTGCCAGAGTACTCCTGGCACTGACTATACCACACTCCCAGGACTACACATTAGCTCAGGACTACACATTAGCTCTATGCTACATTACCAGGGTACTCCTGGCACGGTGCATACCACACTTCCAGGACTACACATTAGCTCTATGCTACAATGCCAGAGTACTCCTGGCACTGAGTATACCACCCTCCCAGGACTACACATTAGCTCAGGACTACACATTAGCTCTATGCTACATTTCCAGGGTACTCCTGGCACGGAGCATACCACACTCCCAGCGCTACACATTAGCTCTATGCTACTTTTCCAGGGTACTCCTGGCACGGAGCATACCACACTCCCAGGACTACACATTAGCTCTATGCTATATTACCAGGGTACTCCTGTCACAGAACATACCACTCTTCCAGGACTACACATTAGCTCTAAGCTACATTCCCAGGGTACTCCTGGCACGGAGTATACCAGTGCACCCTCAGGACTACACATTAGCTCTAAGCTACATTACCAGGGTACTCCTGGCACGGACTATACCACACCCCCAGGACTACACATTAGCTCTATGCTACATTGCCAGGGTACTTCTGGCACGGAGTATACCACACCCCAAGGACTACATATTAGCTCTACGCTACATTACCAGGGTACTCCTGGCACAGTGCATACCACACTCCTAGGACTACACATTAACTCTAAGCTACATTACCAGGGTACTCCTGGCACGGTCTATACCACACTCCCAGGACTACACATTACCTCTAAGCTACATTACCAGGGTGCTCCTTGCATGGAGTATACCAGTGCACCCCCAGGACTACACATTAGCTCTAACCTACATTACCAGGTTACTCCTGGCATGGAGTATACCACACCCCCAGGACTACACATTAGCTCTATGCTACATTGCCATAGTACTCCTGACACTGAGTATACCACACTTCCAGGACTACACATTAGCTCAGGACTACACATTAGCTCTAAGCTACATTACCAGGGTACTCCTGGCACGGAGTATACCACACCCCAAGGACTACACATTAGCTCTATGCTACATTGCCAGAGTACTCCTGGCACTGAGTATACCACACACCCAGGACTACACATTAGCTCAGGACTACACATTAGCTCTAAGCTACATTACCAGGGTACTCCTGGCACGGAGTATACCACACCCCAAGGACTACATATTAGCTCTACGCTACATTACCAGGGTACTCCTGGCACGGTGCATACCACACTCCTAGGACTACACATTAACTCTAAGCTACATTACCAGGGTACTCCTGGCACGGTCTATACCACACTCCCAGGACTACACATTAGCTCTATGCGACATTACCATGGTACTCCTGACACGGTGCATACCAGTGCTCCCCCAGGACTACACATTAGCTCAGGACTACACATTAGCTCTATGCTACATTACCAGGGTACTCCTGGCACGGTGCATACCAAACTCCCAAGACTACACATTAGCTCTAAGCTACATTACCAGGGTACTCCTGGCACAGAATATACCACACCCCCAGGACTACATATTAGCTCTATGCTACATTGCCAGAGTACTCCTGGCACTGAGTATACCACCCTCACAGGACTACACATTAGCTCAGAACTACACATTAGCTCTATGCTACATTACCAGGGTACTCCTGGCACGGAGTATACCACACCCCCAGGACTATACATTAGCTCTATGCTACATTGCCAGAGTACTCCTGGCACTGAGTATACCTCACTCCCAGGACTACACATTAGCTCAGGACTACACATTAGCTCTAAGCTACATTACCAGGGTACTCCTGGCACGGAGTATACCACACTCCCAGGACTACACATTAGCTCTATGCTACATTACGAGGGTACTCCTGGCACGGAGTATACCGCACCCCCAGGACTACACATTACCTCTAAGCTACATTACCAGGGTACTCCTGGCATGGAATATACCACACCCCTAGTACTACACATTAGCTCTATGCTACATTACCAGGGTACTCCTGACACGGTGCATACCAGTGCACCCCCAGGACTACACATTAGCTCAGGACTACACATTAGCTCTATGCTACATTACCAGGTTACTCCTGGCACGGTGCATACCACACTCCCAGGACTACACATTATCTCTAAGCTACATTACCAGGGTACTCCTGGCACTGAATATACCATACCCCCAGGACTACACATTAGCTCTATGCTACATTCCCAGAGTACACCTGGCACTGAGTATACCACACTCCCAGGACTACACATTAGCTCTATGCTACATTACCAGGGTACTCCTGGCACGGATTATACCACACCCCCAGGACTATACATTAGCTCTATGCTACATTGCCAGAGTACTCCTGGCAGTGACTATACCACACTCCCAGGACTACACATTAGCTCAGGACTACACATTAGCTCTATGCTACATTACCAGGGTACTCCTGGCACAGTGCATACCACACTTCCAGGACTACACATTAGCTCTATGCTACAATGCCAGAGTACTCCTGGCACTGAGTATACCACCCTCCCAGGACTACACATTAGCTCAGGACTACACATTAGCTCTATGCTACATTTCCAGGGTACTCCTGGCACGGAGCATACCACACTCCCAGCGCTACACATTAGCTCTATGCTACTTTTCCAGGGTACTCCTGGCACGGAGCATACCACACTCCCAGGACTACACATTAGCTCTATGCTACATTACCAGAGTACTCCTGTCACAGAACATACCACTCTTCCAGGACTACACATTAGCTCTAAGCTACATTACCAGGGTACTCCTGGCACGGAGTATACCAGTGCACCCTCAGGACTACACATTAACTCTAAGCTACATTACCAGGGTGCTCCTGGCACGGACTATACCACACCCCCAGGACTACACATTAGCTCTATGCTACATTGCCAGGGTACTTCTGGCACGGAGCATACCACACTCCCAGGACTACACATTAGCTCTAAGCTACATTACCAGGGTGCTCCTTGCATGGAGTATACCAGTGCACCCCCAGGACTACACATTAGCTCTAACCTACATTACCAGGTTACTCCTGGCATGGAGTATACCACACCCCCAGGACTACACATTAGCTCTATGCTACATTGCCAGAGTACTCCTGACACTGAGTATACCACACTTCCAGGACTACACATTAGCTCAGGACTACACATTAGCTCTAAGCTACATTACCAGGGTACTCCTGGCACGGAGTATACCACACCCCAAGGACTACACATTAGCTCTATGCTACATTGCCAGAGTACTCCTGGCACTGAGTATACCACACACCCAGGACTACACATTAGCTCAGGACTACACATTAGCTCTAAGCTACATTACCAGGGTACTCCTGGCACAGAGTATACCACACCCCAAGGACTACATATTAGCTCTATGCTACATTACCAGGGTACTCCTGGCACGGTGCATACCACACTCCTAGGACTACACATTAAATCTAAGCTACATTACCAGGGTACTCCTGGCACGGACTTACCACACTCCCAGGACTACACATTAGCTCTATGCGACATTACCAGGGTACTCCTGACACGGTGCATACCAGTGCTCCCCCAGGACTACACATTAGCTCAGGTCTACACATTAGCTCTATGCTACATTACCAGGGAACTCCTGGCACGGTGCATACCAAACTCCCAAGACTACACATTAGCTCTAAGCTACATTACCAGGGTACTCCTGGCACAGAATATACCACACCCCCAGGACTACACATTAGCTCTATGCTACATTGCCAGAGTACTCCTGGCACTGAGTATACCACCCTCCCAGGACTACACATTAGCTCAGGACTACACATTAGCTCTATGCTACATTTCCAGGGTACTCCTGGCACGGAGCATACCACACTCCCAGCGCTACACATTAGCTCTATGCTACTTTTCCAGGGTACTCCTGGCACGGAGCATACCACACTCCCAGGACTACACATTAGCTCTATGCTATATTACCAGGGTACTCCTGTCACAGAACATACCACTCTTCCAGGACTACACATTAGCTCTAAGCTACATTCCCAGGGTACTCCTGGCACGGAGTATACCAGTGCACCCTCAGGACTACACATTAGCTCTAAGCTACATTACCAGGGTACTCCTGGCACGGACTATACCACACTCCCAGGACTACACATTAGCTCTATGCTACATTGCCAGGGTACTTCTGGCACGGAGTATACCACACCCCAAGGACTACATATTAGCTCTACGCTACATTACCAGGGTACTCCTGGCACAGTGCATACCACACTCCTAGGACTACACATTAACTCTAAGCTACATTACCAGGGTACTCCTGGCACGGTCTATACCACACTCCCAGGACTACACATTACCTCTAAGCTACATTACCAGGGTGCTCCTTGCATGGAGTATACCAGTGCACCCCCAGGACTACACATTAGCTCTAACCTACATTACCAGGTTACTCCTGGCATGGAGTATACCACACCCCCAGGACTACACATTAGCTCTATGCTACATTGCCATAGTACTCCTGACACTGAGTATACCACACTTCCAGGACTACACATTAGCTCAGGACTACACATTAGCTCTAAGCTACATTACCAGGGTACTCCTGGCACGGAGTATACCACACCCCAAGGACTACACATTAGCTCTATGCTACATTGCCAGAGTACTCCTGGCACTGAGTATACCACACACCCAGGACTACACATTAGCTCAGGACTACACATTAGCTCTAAGCTACATTACCAGGGTACTCCTGGCACGGAGTATACCACACCCCAAGGACTACATATTAGCTCTACGCTACATTACCAGGGTACTCCTGGCACGGTGCATACCACACTCCTAGGACTACACATTAACTCTAAGCTACATTACCAGGGTACTCCTGGCACGGTCTATACCACACTCCCAGGACTACACATTAGCTCTATGCGACATTACCATGGTACTCCTGACACGGTGCATACCAGTGCTCCCCCAGGACTACACATTAGCTCAGGACTACACATTAGCTCTATGCTACATTACCAGGGTACTCCTGGCACGGTGCATACCAAACTCCCAAGACTACACATTAGCTCTATGCTACATTGCCAGAGTACTCCTGGCACTGAGTATACCACCCTCACAGGACTACACATTAGCTCAGAACTACACATTAGCTCTATGCTACATTACCAGGGTACTCCTGGCACGGAGTATACCACACCCCCAGGACTATACATTAGCTCTATGCTACATTGCCAGAGTACTCCTGGCACTGAGTATACCTCACTCCCAGGACTACACATTAGCTCAGGACTACACATTAGCTCTAAGCTACATTACCAGGGTACTCCTGGCACGGAGTATACCACACTCCCAGGACTACACATTAGCTCTATGCTACATTACGAGGGTACTCCTGGCACGGAGTATACCGCACCCCCAGGACTACACATTACCTCTAAGCTACATTACCAGGGTACTCCTGGCATGGAATATACCACACCCCTAGTACTACACATTAGCTCTATGCTACATTACCAGGGTACTCCTGACACGGTGCATACCAGTGCACCCCCAGGACTACACATTAGCTCAGGACTACACATTAGCTCTATGCTACATTACCAGGTTACTCCTGGCACGGTGCATACCACACTCCCAGGACTACACATTATCTCTAAGCTACATTACCAGGGTACTCCTGGCACTGAATATACCATACCCCCAGGACTACACATTAGCTCTATGCTACATTCCCAGAGTACACCTGGCACTGAGTATACCACACTCCCAGGACTACACATTAGCTCTATGCTACATTACCAGGGTACTCCTGGCACGGATTATACCACACCCCCAGGACTATACATTAGCTCTATGCTACATTGCCAGAGTACTCCTGGCAGTGACTATACCACACTCCCAGGACTACACATTAGCTCAGGACTACACATTAGCTCTATGCTACATTACCAGGGTACTCCTGGCACAGTGCATACCACACTTCCAGGACTACACATTAGCTCTATGCTACAATGCCAGAGTACTCCTGGCACTGAGTATACCACCCTCCCAGGACTACACATTAGCTCAGGACTACACATTAGCTCTATGCTACATTTCCAGGGTACTCCTGGCACGGAGCATACCACACTCCCAGCGCTACACATTAGCTCTATGCTACTTTTCCAGGGTACTCCTGGCACGGAGCATACCACACTCCCAGGACTACACATTAGCTCTATGCTACATTACCAGAGTACTCCTGTCACAGAACATACCACTCTTCCAGGACTACACATTAGCTCTAAGCTACATTACCAGGGTACTCCTGGCACGGAGTATACCAGTGCACCCTCAGGACTACACATTAACTCTAAGCTACATTACCAGGGTGCTCCTGGCACGGACTATACCACACCCCCAGGACTACACATTAGCTCTATGCTACATTGCCAGGGTACTTCTGGCACGGAGCATACCACACTCCCAGGACTACACATTAGCTCTAAGCTACATTACCAGGGTGCTCCTTGCATGGAGTATACCAGTGCACCCCCAGGACTACACATTAGCTCTAACCTACATTACCAGGTTACTCCTGGCATGGAGTATACCACACCCCCAGGACTACACATTAGCTCTATGCTACATTGCCAGAGTACTCCTGACACTGAGTATACCACACTTCCAGGACTACACATTAGCTCAGGACTACACATTAGCTCTAAGCTACATTACCAGGGTACTCCTGGCACGGAGTATACCACACCCCAAGGACTACACATTAGCTCTATGCTACATTGCCAGAGTACTCCTGGCACTGAGTATACCACACACCCAGGACTACACATTAGCTCAGGACTACACATTAGCTCTAAGCTACATTACCAGGGTACTCCTGGCACAGAGTATACCACACCCCAAGGACTACATATTAGCTCTATGCTACATTACCAGGGTACTCCTGGCACGGTGCATACCACACTCCTAGGACTACACATTAAATCTAAGCTACATTACCAGGGTACTCCTGGCACGGACTTACCACACTCCCAGGACTACACATTAGCTCTATGCGACATTACCAGGGTACTCCTGACACGGTGCATACCAGTGCTCCCCCAGGACTACACATTAGCTCAGGTCTACACATTAGCTCTATGCTACATTACCAGGGAACTCCTGGCACGGTGCATACCAAACTCCCAAGACTACACATTAGCTCTAAGCTACATTACCAGGGTACTCCTGGCACAGAATATACCACACCCCCAGGACTACACATTAGCTCTATGCTACATTGCCAGAGTACTCCTGGCACTGAGTATACCACCCTCCCAGGACTACACATTAGCTCAGAACTACACATTAGCTCTATGCTACATTACCAGGGTACTCCTGGCACGGAGTATACCAAACCCCGAGGACTATACATTAGCTCCATGCTACATTGCCAGAGTACTCCTGGCACTGAGTATACCTCACTCCCAGGACTACACATTAGCTCAGGACTACACATTAGCTCTAAGCTACATTACCAGGGTACTCCTGGCACGGAGTATACCACACTCCCAGGACTACACATTAGCTCTATGCTACATTACGAGGGTACTCCTGGCACGGAGTATACCGCACCCCCAGGACTACACATTAGCTCTATGCTACATTGCCAGAGTACTCCTGGCAATGAGTATACCACACTCCCGGGACTACACATTAGCTCAGGACTACACATTAGCTCTATGCTACATTGCCAGGGTACTCCTGGCACGGAGCATACCACACTCCAAGGACTACACATTAGCTCTATGCTACACTGGCAGGGTTCTCCTGGCACGGAGTATACCACACTCCCAGGACTACACATTATCTCTATGCTACATTACCAGGGTGCTCCTGGCACGGAGTATACCAGTGCACCCCTAGGACTACACATTAGCTCTATGCTACATTACCAGGGTACTCCTGGCAGGGAGCATACCACAGTCCCAGGACTACACATTAGCTCTATGCTACATTGCCAGAGTACTCCTGGCACTGAGTATACCACACTCCCAGGACTACACATTAGCTCAGGACTACACATTAGCTCTATGCTACATTACCAGGGTACTCCTGGCACGGTGCATACCACACTCCCAGGACTACACATTAACTCTAAGCTACATTGCCAGGGTACTCCTGGCACGGACTATACCACACTCCCAGGACTACACATTAGCTCTATGCGACATTACCAGGGTACTCCTGACACAGTGCATACCAGTGCACCCCCAGGATTACACATTAGCTCAGGACTACACATTAGCTCTATGCTACATTACAAGGGTACTTCTGGCACTGAGTATACCACACTCCCAGGACTACACATTAGCTCAGGACTACATATTAGCTCTATGCTACATTGCAAGGGTACTCCTGGCACAGAGCCTACCACACTCCCAGGACTACACATTAGCTCTATGCGACATTACCAGGGTACTCCTGACACAGTGCATACCAGTGCACCCCCAGGATTACACATTAGCTCAGGACTACACATTAGCTCTATGCTACATTACAAGGGTACTTCTGGCACTGAGTATACCACACTCCCAGGACTACACATTAGCTCAGGACTACATATTAGCTCTATGCTACATTGCAAGGGTACTCCTGGCACGGACTATACCACACTCCCAGGACTACACATTAGCTCTATGCGACATTACCAGGGTACTCCTGACACAGTGCATACCAGTGCACCCCCAGGATTACACATTAGCTCAGGACTACACATTAGCTCTATGCTACATTACAAGGGTACTTCTGGCACTGAGTATACCACACTCCCAGGACTACACATTAGCTCAGGACTACATATTAGCTCTATGCTACATTGCAAGGGTACTCCTGGCACAGAGCCTACCACACTCCCAGGACTACACATTAGCTCTAAGCTACATTACAGGGTGCTCCTGGCACGGAGTATACAACACTCCCAGGACCACACATTAGCTCTATGCTACATTGCTAGGGTACTCCTGGCACGGAGCACACCATACTCCCAGGACTACACATTACACACTCCCAGGACTACACATTAGCTCTATGCTACATTGCCAGGGTACTCCTGGCACGGAGCATACCACACTCCCAGGACTACACATTAGCTCTAAGCTACATTATCAGGGTACTCCTGGCACGGAGCATACCACACTCCCAGGACTACACATTAGCTCTATGCTACATTACGAGGATGCTCCTGGCACGGAGTATACCAGTGCACCCCAGGACTACACTTTAGCTCTATGCTACATTGCCAGGGTACTCCTGGCACAGAATATACCATACTCCCAGGACTACACATTAGGTCAGGACTAGACATTAGCTCTATGCTACATCGCCAGGGTACTCCTGGCACGGAGTACACCACACTCCCAGGACTACACATTAGCTCAGGGCTACAAATTAACTCTATGCTACATTACCAGGGTACTCTTGGCACGGAGTATACCAGTGCACCCCCAGGACTACACATTAGCTCTATGCTACATTACCAGGGTACTCCTGGCACGGAGTATACCACACTCCTAGGACTACACATTAACTCAGGACTACACATTAGCTCTACGCTACATTGCCAGGGTACTCCTGGCACGGAGCATACCACACTCCCAGGACTACACATTAGCTCTAAGCTACATTACAAGGGTGCTCCTGGCACGGAGTATACCACACTCCCAGGACTACACATTAGCTCTATGCTACATTGCCAGGGTACTCCTGGCACGGAGCATACCATACTCCCAGGACTACACATTACACACTCCCAGGACTACACATTAGCTCTATGCTACATTGCCAGGGTACTCCTGGCACGGAGCATACCACACTCCCAGACTACACATTAGTTCTAAGCTTCATTACTAGGGTACTCCTGGCACGGAGCATACCACACTCCCAGGACTACACATTAGCTCTATGCTACATTACGAGGGTGCTGCTGGCACAGAGTATACCAGTACACCAGCAGGACTACACATTAGCTCTATGCTACATTGCCAGGGTACTCCTGGCACGGAGTATATCATACTCCCAGGACTACACATTAGCTCAGGAATAGACATTAGCTCTATGCTACATTGCCAGGGTACTCCTGGCACGGAGTATACCACACTCCCAGGATTACACATTAGCTCAGGGCTACACATTAACTCTATGCTACATTACCAGGGTACTCTTGGCACAGAGTATACCAGTGCACCCCCAGGACTACACATTTGCTCTATGCTACATTACCAGGGTACTCCTGGCACGGAGTATACCACACTCCTAGGACTACACATTAACTCAGGACTACACATTAGCTCTAAGCTACATTGCCAGGGTACTCCTGGCACGGAGCATACCACACTCCCAGGACTACACATTAGCTCTAAGCTACATTACCAGGGTACTCCTGGCACGGAGCATACCACACTCCCAGGACTACACATTAACTCTATGCTACATTACCAGGGTACTCTTGGCACAGAGTATAGCAGTGCACCCCCAGGACTACACATTAGCTCTATGCTACATTGCCAGTGTACTATTGGTATGGTATATCCCTGTAGACTCCAGTACATATACCACTGAAAGCAGGATAAAGTCCTAGGTATATAACTAGTAGCTCCCAAGAAGATAGTCAAACTCCCTCCGGAGAAGCGCTGGATGAGTGTGGGTAGAACACATGGGAACAGAGTCCAGCACCAGGGGAGAGGGACATACTCAGGGGTGGTCCACGCTCCACAGGGTGCTGAGCAGAGTCCACATTACTTACTCTTGGACACAGTGGTGTAAAATGTGCTTTCTCTCCCACCCCCAATGTGCCAGTCAACCCTGGAACCCCCAATTAACACCAGGTCTTTTGTCCTGAAGAGAGTCTCTCGTCTGCACGAAATATCGAATAACAACAGGCATGAACTCAGCAGTCATCAGCACAAAGGTGCCTAACCCGATACCCCACACCACAACCCACAATGCACCTCGCCCCGCTGATTTCCATATGCTACATTGGACCATTCATGCAGTCTTTTTTGGGACCAGCCCTTATCCTGTTAGCAAAGGGTTGAATTTCGTGCAA
The DNA here is from genome assembly GCF_031143425.1 of Pleurodeles waltl. Taxonomy (NCBI): domain Eukaryota; kingdom Metazoa; phylum Chordata; class Amphibia; order Caudata; family Salamandridae; genus Pleurodeles; species Pleurodeles waltl. The sequence goes on along the minus strand of NC_090446.1, from coordinate 598,206,136 downwards.
GCAGGGCTTCTTAAATACCTACAAAAAGTCTGACCAATATTTTAATGACAGTAAAAAAATAATATATTTACAAATTGCAGACGTTTATACACGTGGGGTGTCTCTTTCAGACTGGGTGAGGCTCGGTGGCGCCATCTGCACAGGAGGGAAAGTCCAGGAGTTCTGCAGAGAGGGTGTTTTTCTGGATTTTTTGGGACCTGTGAAAGTTCTGTCCAGTGGGCGAAGTTCTGTAGTTCTGTACCGGAAGGGAACCTTTTGTACTGTCAAAAAGTAACGTTCTGCACCGCCAGGGACATTCAAAATCTGTACATGAAGTGAAAATGTAAAACTGCACGCAGTAGGTTAAATCTGTAAGTTTGCACCGGAAGGGAAAAGCTGACGTTTTGCACAGAAGGTCAAATCTCGGTGCTGTGTATAGAGTGTAGAACTCTGGAGCTTGCACAAGAAGTGAACCTTTGGAGCCATCGTTTTCTATGAAGGCGAAGTTCTGGGGTGCCGGAGAGCGGTAAAATTCTGCCAGTGGGTGAAGTTCTGTGCAGAAAGTGAAATACATTCGTTTCTGTCGGAAATGGAGCGTTGAAGCTCTGAAAAACACATCAGAGCGGAGTTCTGAAGATGGAAGGCCGGGTCTGTACCCAACAAGGGGGCCAGAATGTGCCATACCCGCCAAGCGAAGCCCCTCACAGTGCCCTTGCACACACGAGGCTGGCTGCGGGCCATGCCCTTTAACAAGCATACCCTGCCCTGATGGGTGAGTGTGGCCCATTGCTTGCACCTGTGTTTAAATGTAACCTGTATCACTGAGGCTTATTCTGGTCCAAATCCTGCACATCCCGGCAGAAATTCTTCTCCCTGGACACATTGTGGCCAAAATCCTGCACCATGGACTCACTACTGCACAAACCCTGCAGTGAGACGTCAGAACTGTCCACGTCATTCACTAAGGGGTCACCGCAGCCCTCTACCCAGGACCCTTCTGCTGGTTCGACGCAGGATCCTCTTGAAGGCCTTGCGGAAGTCCTGGTTGAAGACGGTGTACAGGACTGGGTTGAGGCAGCTGTTGCAGTAGCCTATCCAGAAGAAGAAGTTGAAGAGCGCCTGGGGGATGGCGCAGGCCTCGCGGCACACCGACTCCAGGCTGTAAGTGAAGAAGAAGGGGAACCAGCAGATCACAAAGCCTCCGATCACCATGGCCAGGACGAAGGTGAACCTCTTTTCCCGCATCTGAGCCAGGCGGACCTTGGACAAGGAAATGGAGCGGTCTCGCCTCTGCTGCTGGCGTCGGCTAACGGGCCACGACAGCCTTTTCTTGCCCTTAGAGTCCAGGGCCGGTGACTCCTCCACTCTCCTGTTTTGGGTCAGCCGGGGAACCTTTCCCTTGGGTGTCGAGGACGAGGTGCTGTTTTCCTCCAAGTCCTCGTTCTCTGGCTCCACTTCGGGCTGGGGGTACCCTGAGCTCTGGCTGCTGGCGTTCTCCGGGTCGTAATTGTCGTCCGCACCGACGGAGCCCTCGGACGGGGAGGGCTTCGCTGCCAAGGACCCGTTTCTGACAGGATAGAGCGCGGTGGTCCTCTGCTTGGCCACACGGTAGATGCGGCAATAGACCAGGAGCATGATGAGGCAGGGCGCGAAGAAGGACACGGTGCAGGACGCCAGCACGTACCACGTTTCGTCGTTCAGGGGGCACTGCCAGAGCTCGTGCTTGGTCATGAAGAGCGGGGGCAGGGCGATGGTGGCCGAAATGAGCCACACCACGGCGATAGTGATCTTGATCCTCCTGGGCGTCCTTTGGAGGTTGTAGGTGATGGCATTGGTCACCGACCAGTAGCGGTCCAGGCTGATGGCGCAGAGGTGCACGATGGAGGAGGTGCAGAGCAGGACATCCAGCGCCAGGTAAAGACTGCACCACACGCTGCCAAAGTGCCAGTAGCCCATCACCTCATTGGCCAGTGAGAAGGGAATGATCACGGTGCCCACCATCAGGTCCGCCGAGGCAAGGGACACCAGGAAGAGGTTCTGTGGTGCTCGCAGGGCCCGGCTTGTGCGCACAGCCACGACCACCAGCACGTTACCAAAGAGGTCGGAGATGATGATGGTGACCCCTGCGAACAAGATGAGGGTGGCCTCCACAGGGCTATATGGAGGGCTCCAGGGCTCTTCGAGGCTGCCGTTGTGGGAAGCATTGAGGAGGTCCAGAGCGACCAGAGTGACCTCCTCCATCTCAATACCATGGTCAGCACAGTCTGTGGCCCTCATGCAGGAGCCTCGGCATGGGTTCCTCAGGTCACGGGATGGTACTTGCAGCCTCTCACTGCTCCGGCTAGTCCAATGGCGCTCCGCCTGACTACTGTTTCAGGCCAATGGCGTACCGCTATTCTCTACTGCCCCAGGCCAACGTGCGCCGCTGGACTCTTCAGCCCCAGGTCAATGGCGCCCTGCAGATTCTACTGCCCCAGACCAATGGCGCACTGCTGGAATCTTCAGCCCCAGACCAATGGCGCACTGCTGGACTCTACTGCCCCAGACCAAGGGCACGTTGACTGCGGGGCTCTACCGTCCTAGGGCAAAGGGTCGCCGCTGGACTCCGCTGCTCCAGGCCAGTAGCGCACTGTTGAACTCTAATGCTCTGTGTCCCTCTTCCACTAATATTCCCTGCTGCCTGAAGGGGACCGGCCAAGGACGGGTGCCACTGCAGCCTAGTGGGCTCTGCGCCGCACAGCTTGTCTTTGCTGTGCACGAGGGGTCACTGCACCTTCACGCCCTGAATCAGGATTCATCCATCATAGCCCAACAGGTGTCTGGATTGGTAAGTGAGTGTTACCGAGGGATCTCAGAGCAGAGAAGTGTGAGTCTGCCACGGTGGGCTGTTAGATTGCAGGTAGTCGGAACCGCTGCAGTGGGACTGAAGAGTAGAGGTTGGCGAGTCTGTCACATGAGAGTCTCGGATCTGTTCCACATAGGCGCGTCTCCGTTTAGTTTCTATGAGCTATTGTCGGAGCCCGGAATTAACAAGGCTGTCGAAAGCATGCTGAAGGCTGCCTCTTTAGTACTGTGGTGTCCGAGTGATGCTTGTCCGTCTCATTGTTACGACGGATGTCTGCTAATCTCACGGTGCACCAGGGCTTGTCACAGAGGAAGTGGGTCAGTGTTTCTCAAGGACAGCATATCTCGTGGGAGCAGCTCTCAGACAACTGAAGCAAGGTAAAGGGCAGAATGTCTTAGGACCAGTTGCAGCGGGTATTAGAGGGCAGTAGGTCCCCGAGGGCAGCAGAACCAGAAGGCATCTAGTCTCTGGGCAGCACGTCCCGGATGGCAGAACTCGCGGATCTCCGGACAGACTGTTTAAAGACAAGAAGAAACTGGTCCCACAGGGTAGAACGACACAAGGGCAGTTGTGAGGGGCAGCAGGTCCCAGAGAACAAGGCGTCCCAGGGCGCACTGGTCTCAGAAGGTCGCAAAGCGTACCAGGTCTCAGGGTAGAGGTTACGGAGTGCACCAGGTCTCAACTAATCACAGAGAGGACCAGGTCTCACGAGGTCAAAGAGCGCACCAGGCCTCAGGAGGTCATATAGCGCACCAGGTCACAAGTGGTCAAAGAGCGCATGGGGTCTCAGGTGGTCACAAAGCGCACCAGGTCTCAAGGTAGACGTTACAGAGCGCACCAGGTTTCAAGAGAGCGCCAGGTCTCAGGAGGTCACAGAGCGCACAAGGTCGCAGGGCAGAGGTCACAGAGCGCACCAGGTCTCAGGAGGTCACATAGTGCATCAGGTCTCAGGAGATCACAGAGCGCACAAAGTCAAAGGGCAGAGGTCACAGACCGCACCAGGTCACAGGTGGACACAAAGCGCAACGTGTTTCAGGAGGTCATAGAGCGCACTAGGTCTCAGGAGGTCACAGAGCGCACAAGGTCGCAGGGCAGAGGTCACAGTGCGCACCAGGTCTCAGGAGGTCACTCAGAGCAGCAGGTCTCAGGAGGTCACTGAGCGCACCAGGTCTCAGGGCGGAGGTCACATAGCGCACCAGGTCACAAGTGGTCACCAAGTGCACAGGTCACAGGTGGTCACAAAGCGCACCAGGTCACGGGTGCTCGCAGAGCGCACAAGGTCTCAGGAGGTCACAGAGCGCACAGGCTTTAGGTTCTCCCAGAGCGCATCACGTTTCAGGAGGGCACACAGCGCACCAGCTCTCAGGTGGTCACAGAGCGCAACAGGTCTCCCGGTGGTCACAGAGTGCATCAAGCCTCAGGAGGTCACAGGACACACAGGTTTCAAGTGGTCACAGAGCGCACCAAGCCTCATGGGGACACACAGCGCGCAGTTCTCAGGTGGTCGCAGACGGCACAGGTCTCAGATGGGCACTGAGCGCACCAGGTTTCTGGAGGGCACAGATCGCACCAGATCTCAGGAAGTCACACGGCGCACAGGTCTCAGGTGCTCACAGAGCGCGCCAAGCCCTGGAGGTCACAAGGTGCACAAGCCTCAGGTGGTCGCCTATGGCACAGGTTGCAGTTGGTCACAGAGCGTAACAGGTCAAGTCTCAGGAGCCGCAGTGCACGCACATCCAGGGCTTTTGAGGGTTTACCCAGCAGTGGAAGGTACCCGGGCGCCCTGAAGCCTAGAGTCGCTTCCAGAGCAGGAGGGCGTGTGTAAGGGGTGGTGACAGCAATAAGCACACCCCCACACTGGGCACAGTCCTTGACTCTCGCAACTGAGAGCTGCGGCGCTCGCAGCACTGGCAGGGACCCAGTGCTGGAGTGAGAAGCCCGGAAACGAGAGGCAGCTGCAGCTTTCTCTGCAGGAAGGGCCACTGCTACTGACTTACAAATGCCCGCACACTGTAGACACTCACTGATGTTGAAAACAAGGGGCTGCTGCAGCCCCCGCACGAGGGATCACCTATCCAACTCACTGTCTCACAGGTACCTCCAGAAAGCGTACACACTTACAAATGTTTATACTTTCGAACTGTCTCAACAACACGCATCTCGCTATTGTTTCACTGACATTTCCTCGTTCAGAGTGTTTCACAAAATCTCTTGTCCAAAACGTTCAAACAATCACAAGTACATTTTGTCTGATATGCAGGAACATTTGGCTGAGCAGCGTACACTCGAAAGTGTCATCTGTCACATATATTCACCAATTTACATATGTCACAGTAATTAAAGGGCACTCACTCACGACGTCAGACATACTGACAGTTTGCGAAAGGTACTCTAATTTACGCTGGGCAGTGAGCACACTCATGCACCGTGCGCACGCGCACACCCCATGCGCGCACACTCTGTCACAGGTCCGCTCACGGCTAGCCTGTGAGGCAGCCTGCTCCACGCACCCGATTCACCCTTCGCCACCCGATATGGTCCTGAAGAAAGTGCCAAAAGCGCGTGTGGTCAGGGAGACCATTTGGTTGTACAAAGGCATCTAGAAACATTGTACAGGTGTCCTCCTCTGCTAGGGTGACCAGGCGTCCGGATTTGCCTGGACAGTCCCGGTTTTTCACCAACTATCCCGGCAGATTTCAATAAATTGAGCGCATGTCCCGGTTTCTAGAGAGGGTCGACTGAAAACGGTAAAAGGTGATTTTTTTTGTTTTCCAGAGCAGGGAAAGTTAGCAGGTATTACCAGACAGCAATTTATTTAACAGTCATTACTCTGGATTTACAAATTGCATTTTGTTTATGTACTTTGTGCCTCTTCTATAATTCTAAATAAACTAGTGAGGGCTTTCGTTCTGTGCGCTCGGATGAAGTAAAATTGTAGTCCTTCAGTTTTTTTGTGAAATGTCGCAGTTTTAGGCTGTACAATTCTGGTCACCCTATCACTTGCCGAGCTTTTCCGGTCGTTCTCCCGTTTCCCAGAAGATAACTGCCCTCATAGAAGGGGCCCGCAGGTTTAATCCTGGAGGTGCGGTGGTTTGGCAGGGTGTGTGCGTCCTACCGTGAGAGCCCAATCCCAGGGCACAGTTCCTCACGTTGCGCGTCGTCTGACCTGTCTCTCTGGCCAGTGAGAGAGAAAGTACTTTGCTTCAGAGGGCGTGGGTGAAGAGGAGGGACGAATTTTTCCAGAAACTCAATATTTCGTATAATTGGATTTAATGCCAGCACCGTCACGGTCGAACATGGGAGTAACAATACCCATTATGATGAAAACAAGCAAGATAAGCAGTTTATCCTTAAAACATGCGGACGTTTGCGCACATAAACAAACGAAAAAGCAAGTGGAAAAGACGCCTTGTACCGACCCAGAATAAGTCAACAACCAACGATGGGAGGGCAAAAAACAAAAAAAAACACACAGGAAAACACACACAACATCAGTTCCAATTCAAACAAAAATGCTCGCGAGGTAAATAAAAAATACAGCAACATAAACACGGACACCTTCAGAAGATGCATTTCAAACAGCCCCAGCGTCCCCTCGTGCTCAAGGGGCGGATGGGGCATCCTTGTGAAATGTATAGACCCAGAGGCCCGCGCTTGTCCTCTTTGTGTATCTTTTCCCTGCTTGAAACTTTTCTCTGAGAGTAGAGAGCACACCAACTACCTATAAAAAACAAACACTGGCAAAGCCAATATGCATTGTGTTGGCTGGTGACCTTTTGGATGTGCCGATGCTTATTTTGCTGGTGAATATTTTTTGTATGGAGGCAGGTTATTGTCTTAAAGCCAAAATACATGTATATATTTTATGTAAGATCACACATCGCACCAGTAGTCCCTGTCACTCGAGGAGACTACTTATTGTACGCATGTGCAGACTCACAGACAGGTAAGCCGATGGCTGAAGTAGGCTGGCCTGGAACCCCATGCTGGCGGAAGCGAAATGTGAATGACACTGCATCAGCCCACTGGATGAAGAGGGCTTAATGAAGGCATCTGTAAGTGTATAGGTTAAATATTTTTATTCAAAAAGGGCCAGACCATTAAAAAAAACTCCCCTCTACCGTACAAACTCCCACTACTCTTAAAATACCACTTCGCCTCGAATGCTCCCTGTGTGGATACCGAAGTGTATAGAGGGTCGAAGGAGGCAAGTCGTTCTGGAGTGAGTCGGGTGAGAACAGAGGCAAGCGAGTGAGCAACAAGTAATGGTAATACGGCGAGTAATCAAGGAATTACCTCACCACTCACCCCATTAAACATGAGAATGTACCGTAGCAGAATACTCCTGGGTCACAAAGAAATACGAACATATCACACACCAGGAGCTGCCTGTGACACCTGCATGCATTTTCACACAACTCAAGAGATGCGATGCATCCTGCAACAGAAACTCTTTGGCCCTTCCCCCAAATCACCCAGTCCACTACATCCCAGGTAGAATGTACAGATAGAAGTAAAAGTCAAGTGACCTGCCCATGTGGCTGCCAATCAGATGTGCGACTAAGAGGTACTCCAATTCTCAGCCCGAGAGGTGGCCAGAGTACAAATGAACCTCCTCTAGATCCTTTCAGACAACTCAATGTTTGCCAGTGTGTAAGGCAGTGGTTTTAATGTCTTGATCCAACGACTACCGGTAGCAATGAAACTGAGGAGGTTCCTTATACTAACCCCAGCATTCATGAAAAGACTGTCACGGTGAGAGCAAATGTACTTATTAAAAACACACAAACAAATAATCGATCAAGATAAATAAAAAATCTGAAACAACTTAAAAAAATAGAATCTTAGATGCTGTTGGCGTTTTATATATAAATGACAACACTTGATAAGTATGCTTATGTTATGACAAAGAAACATAAACCAAAGGTATTTAAAGTTTATGATTCACAAGCATTGGACACTATAAGAACATGCTAAAGATCCTGAAGCATTCACACCATTAAATGAGTGGCAGAAACCTGGCCTGCGTTGTCATTGGGTGAAGAGCTCTCAGCGCTCCTGATCATCCTGCATCCCAGGGGCTGGAGCCTGGAAGTCCTCCACAAATGACTCTGCACCAAACATTGGGCACATCGAGGAGGGCACTGCTCAACCAGGACACTGGAAGGCTTCTTCAAAGCAGCCACTATTGTTTTAGCAGGTGCATCTGATGGAGCTATATCATTGGATCCGTCAAGTTCACCCAAAAGGCTTTACATTATTGGCCAACTGAAGCTTTTGAGGAATGTCAGACACTCTCTTCTTGACGGTCTTTTCTGGATTATACCACTATCCTAGTTCCAAGTGCATAGAAAGACATTGGGTGGAACGGTGAAGGCACTAGCAGAAGAGCCCCCACTGGTGCATGGTTGGGGCTCTTTGGACTACAGGTCCAAGTTTGAGACCGGTAGGAGAAAGCAGGTGGAAGTGCCTCCATCCATACATACTTTTCACCCAATGAGGACCCCCTTCTGCCTCTTTGTAAATGTTTGTACTATGGGGACAGGTTTGGAAATTCCGAAGGATACTGAAGAAAAAGAAGAGACACTTCCTGAATACCTGCTGCAGTTGGATATCACAATATAAAGGTTAATTTTATCAACCTGCTCTTTTATCAATTCTAGGATATTGACAACCGAAAGATCATAAAGATAAGCATAATTAGGGAAGTGTTAAAATGTGGTCTCTAGTTGCCAGTGGTTTGCACCCTATCGAAGTAGGAACCCTCACTCTAGTCAGGGTAAGGGAGTCACCCAGCTAAAGTAACCCCTGCTCACCCCCTTAGTAGTTTGGTTCAAGCAGTCAGGCTTAACTCAGAGGCAAAGTGTAAAGTATTTGTACACACACACACAGTAACACAGTGAAAACATTACAAAAAGACTCCATACAAGTTTAGAAAAATAGTCAATATTTAACTGAATAAAACAAGACCAAAACAGCAAAAAGCCAACATATACAAGTAAATATATCACTTTTTAAAGGATTAAATGAGTATTAATCTATAGGAATCAATTGTTTTATCCTTTTAACACTTAGTACCTAGGATGCGTCAGAAACAAAGAGGATGCAGGCTGCAGGCTGCAGGTGAGGCGCCGGATAAGCAAAGCGATAAATCGGTTCCTTACTGGGCAGGGGAGGTGATGCGTCCATTCTTTCCTCGTAGGTGAGGCGATGCGTCACTTTCTTACTGGCAGGGGAGGTGATGCGTCAATTGTTTCCTCACAGGAAAGGCAATCCACCAATTTCCAGACAAGCAGCTTTGTTTCCTTTCTGAGGTGTGGAGTCGATGAGAAATTTATGCCCAGGGACAATGCATGAAAAATCCAATCCAGATGCGCTGAGTAGATGGAATCATGCTGAACCAGGAGCTGTGTCAATTCTGCAGCCGAGAGACCAGCGCTGCATTGATTCTTCAGCCGCAGGACAAGCGATGCATCGACTTTTCAGCCATGGTGCATCAATGCGTGGATTTTCTCCTCCAGGTCACCAGCTTCCACTTCCAAGGGCCCAAGGACTGGAGTTGGCACCACGTGGCAAGTCAGGACTCGCCGCAGTTGATCCCAGGCACTGGTAGATGAAGTCTTTGATGTTCCTGAGACTTCTTAACAGGAGGCAAGCTCAGTTCAGGCCCTTGAAAAACCTTGGAAGGCAGGATGTAGAAAGCAGAGTCCAAGCCTCTCCCTCCCAGGATAGAGGCAGAAAGCAGCAGGCCAGCACACAACGCAACAGGCAGAGTGGCAGTCCCTCCTAACGCGTTTAGCTCTTCTTCCTGTCAGAATGTCCTCAGTCCAGAAGGATTCTAACTTTGTGGAATCAGAGGTCCAGAACCTATACCCATCTCTGCCTTTTATGTAGGCAAGCGTCAAAGAAAAGTCTGTATAGTGCACAAGACCTTGCGTTTCCTGCTCTGGCCCAAGACACAATCCAAGGGGTTGGAGACTACTTTGTGTAAGGACAGGCACAGCCCTATTCAGGTGCAAGTGTCAGCTCCTCCCACCACTCTAACCAAGGAAGACAGTTCAGCATATGCAAGGCACACCTCAGCTCCCTTTGTGTGAGTGTCTAGAGTGAATACACAAACAGCCCAACGGTCATCCTGACCCAAACGTGAATTCCACAGACAGGCAGAGGCACAGAATGGTTAAGCAAGAAAATGCCCACATTTTCTAAAAATGCCATTTTCAAACTTACAATTCAAAAACCAACATTACCAAAAGATATATTTTTTAATTGTGAGTTCAGAGCCCACAAACTCCAGATCCCTAGCTGCTCCCAATAGGAATTTACACTTAAAAGATATTTCAAGGCAATCCTCGTGTTACCCTATGAATGATATAGGCCTTGTAATAGTGAAAACTGAATTTAGCAGTATTTCACTATCAGAACATGTGAAACACACCCGGTGCATGTCCTGCATTTTAAATACACTTCCCCCTACCCATGGGGCTGCCTTGGCCTACTTTAGGGGTGACTCACATGTAGTAAAAGGGAAGGTTTGGGCATGGCAAGTGGCTGTATTGCTAAGTCAAAATTACAGTTTAAAACTGCACACACAGACACTGCAGTGGCAAGTTTGAGACGTGTTTACAGGCTACTCATGTGGGTGGCACAATCGGTACTGCAGGCCCACTAGTAGCATTTGATTTACCTGCCCTGGGCACACATAGAGCACTTTACTAGGGACTTACTAGTAAATCACATATGCCAATCACGGATAACCAATACAATTTCAACAAATAGCATAAGCATTTTAGCACTGGTTAGCAGTCGTAAAGTGCCCAGTGTCCTAAAGCCAACAAACACAGGTCAGAAAAAATGGGAGGAAGAAGGCAAAATGTTTGGGCATAACCTTGCAAAATGGGCCAGGTCCAACAGGAAGTATAGATGTACTATTCTTAGCTCCATATTTACATATCTTGACAATATATTGGTTGTTGATATTGTGCAGTCAATGCAATATAAATCAAATCGGAAACTCAATATTTGGGTAGAACACCTTTTTCAGCTGAGCACCCTCTACCTGTAGTTGGACTGTACCTGGGTCTGTGATAAGATATAGATCAGTATTTTGAACTGTTTCATGGAGGGAGCAGGATTGGATCACTGTGGTTCCGACTTCCTGAGCATCTGCTTCTCTTATGGTGGTGTCTCCTCTCTGATCTGTTCTGGGAGATGCTCAGTGGAACCTAATAACTGCCCCTTTACATGAAGGGGAAGAAGAGACTGTGTTTGGCCATCTATTTGCCACTCTTCTTTCTGAAATCCTTGGTCAGAATTTATCCTACAAAAATCTGGTGCAAGGAGCCCTGTAGAATAGTAACCTAGTCCTCTGCTCAGGAAGGTCCCAACAGAGACATCAATGTGGAGATGCAGTGAGAGTGCGAAAGAAGGAAAGAAAGAAAAAGAAGGAAAAGAAGGAAGACAAATGGAAGGGAAAAAAGAGGAAGAGCTAGTTGTAAGGAATGAAAGAAACATAAGAAGAATGAACAGAAAATGGGAAGGAGAAAAGAGAAAGTAAGGTATCTGTCTTTAGGAGAACAATTCCCGAGAATCTTCCTTCAAGCGATATTGCTCTCACACTTCACTCACTTACTCAAAGGAAGCCACATACTATAAAGAGGGGGATATTTTATTTTTCAGGCTACACCTTTGATATTGGCAGCTAATAGAAGGCAGGTGTCACCCCATCACTCCAGTCTAGGCTTTCCTGTTAAAGGTACAGTTATAGTCTATGACCTTTGTTAAAAGGAATCTTTTCGCCATGTTATCTATGAGGACAGGTCAATCACCCAGCCTTAATCTCAACACAAACTCAAAAGACACTGGAGACATCAGTTCCCTCTTGTAACATTCCTAACCTGCTAGTTGTCCTCTGTCCACAGGGACACCGATATTAGGCATCCAACCATATGAAACAAAGATTTGTAGGCCTGGGTGAACCTCTTCGGACATCCTCCAAATTACCCAATTTTCTGCCTATGGAGTTCACTGTATCCCTGAAGTGTTGGTATATTTTGCCTGTGGTTTGTGGAGCAAAGAGAAGTGAGATACCTCTTCAACATTTTTACACCTTAGGAGGAGTGTTGCTCCCTGAAGGAATCCTGCTAACCTGCATCTGATCCGCAAGACATGTTAGAGGCCAGACCTGGAGATGCCACACTCCTAACTCCTGTTATGGCGTTTAGCAGCAATGGGCAGCAGGAGAGTGAGCTCAAATCAAAAAGAGAAAAGTGAACTCAGCTCTTGACATCCTCCATAAGGAATGAAGGGAGCAAAGTTCATTGTCCTGTAAGAAGTGTGCGCCCAAAAATTTTACAACATTTTAAGGCAGGCATTGGCAAAGCCAATTGGTGTGGTGTTGGCTGCCAGCTTTTTGATTTTGTTAAAGACTTTTTGCAAAACCTGCAGAACTTTACTGTTAGGGACACTGCTGTGCCCTCATCAATCTAAAAAAACACTCTGGCTAAATGGAAAAGTATTTATTTGGGTTTCAGAAAGCACACATTGTTGTAGTAGTCCCTGACACTGCTAGAGGCAAACAATCTGATTGCCACCCCACCCCCTCCCATTTCCCCCAGCTCCAGGCAGTGGCTTGGCCTGCGTCGAGAGGAGATGACTAAACCTGCTGCTCCTTCTTGGGACATGCAGAGTTGGACTGGGGTACAGAGGAGCTGTTTTGGCTGTGTGGCACAGAGCCAAAGCTCAGCTAACCCGACCAGCAAGAAGAACCATCTAAAGGACCACCTCAAGGGCATAAGTCTGATGAGTTGATAGAAGGACCTGCTTCCCAACTGACCCAGAACAAACCTGAAAGCCAGGAGATGCTCCTGCACTTCAAGAGAGCAAGGGACATGCTTGCATTGCCAAATACTGTGCATGACAGTGAGCTTGCACCACCTCCTGCAGTCTGGTAGTGATCATCTTGACCCGCAAGCCTGTGATAGATTAAGTGTGTGGCCTTTGGAGTTTGCTACAACTTTCCTTTGCTCTATGTGATAACCAAGTTTCCTTTACACTATGCCAACAGAACATTAAGATTGTGCCATTTACGTTGATGACGTTTGGGGTACCTTCCATTGTGTGGCCTGGTCACACTGTACTGTAGACACTCCCATGAACTGAAAATATTGACATTGAGGATAATATTTTTAAGAGATGTACTTCCTTGTTTCTTTAACACTTTAAGGTCTCAGCTGAAAGTTTCAGACCCCTTCCTGGTCCCATTGCCACCATGAGCTTGATTTGAATCAGTTCAGTCTCTATGAACCACTGAGCTTTAGCTAGTAATCCCCATTACCAACACCAAATCCTGGAAGCACCAATATGCAAGGCATCCTCCCGACTAAAGGTGCTGTCCAGTTTTCCTTCCAGCCAATCAGTATCCCTCTTTCATTTGTGCTGGAACCTCCTGTTCATCTTGTGGTGTTTATTTAGTTATTTATTTATTGTTTGTTTGTTTATATATGCTTTTTTATATAGCGTGGCCACAGAATGACATTTTCCGAGAGGTATAAACTTTAGAGGTAACCATTTGACTACTGATTCCCAAATCGAAAAGAGGTGGAAATGCAGTCATTCTCATAGTGAGAGTTATTGTTGAGACTACGCACTCATCATTAGGCGTGAGAAGGAAAGGCTAGTTCAAGTGGCTTGGAGAAGGGCTTTCAGCTCTGAGTTGAAGACAGCCATTGAAGTGGTGGTGTTTAGGTTCGATGGTAAGCAGTTCCATATTATGGTTGCTCTTCCTCAGAAGGATTGTGCCATGAATCATTCCTTGTTAAGTGTCCGGGTTAAAGTGGCAGTGCTTCGGCACTTCGCCGTGGTCTGGTGACCCCAGAAAGCTTGAGTTTGTCCACCAGGTACTGTGGAGTGGATGTGTTTAGGGTCTGTGTGTAAACACAAGCAGTCTTGTGTGTGGCCCTGGCTTCAACAGGCATCCAGTGGAGAGTAAGCAGTATTGATGAGATGCAATGATTTATTTTGGCCTTCTTTTGTATGATTGATTTAAGGGGAGTGAGATGAGTCTTGGGCACACCAGTCAAGTGAGAATTACAGTAGTCGAGTCTTGAGAACAATAACAAATGAATATGAGTTTTCACATCTGGCTCTGAAATATAGTAGCGGATTCCCCAGACAAGATGAAGTTGATATTGTACCTTTTTGGCCATGATATTAATTTTAAATTAAAGGTTTAATGTTTTATCTACGATGACTCCTAAAGATTTTGTATTGTCAACAATGGTGGGTTCACTATTTAGAATATTGAGTGTATCCATCTAGGATTGTATTGGAGGTGGCGTATATATGAAGAAATGAGGAGGAATTTGGATTTAGAAGAGTTTAGGTTTAGGTGGTGTGAAGTCATCCAGTTTTGAACAGTAGTTAATGTGTTAGCAAGATGTGAAATGTCACTGGGACAGGACACCTTGAGGTATAGTTAGGTGTCATCTGCATGTTGTTAGTAGAGGATCTCAGATTTTTTAAGCAAGGCTCCAAGAGGCTCAATATAAAGGTTGAAAAGGGTCGGAGCAAGGATGGATCCCTGAGGCACTCTTTGATCCACAACCTTTGCTGTTAAGAAACAGTCGTCAATTTTTACAGTCTTTGACCTGTCTGTGAGGAAAGATTCAACCCATTTAAGGACCATGCCATCAATGCCCATCTGAGTGTTGAGGAGCATAAAATGGTAAACTGTATCAGAGGCTGTTGATAGGTTGAGAAAATCAGGAGACATGAGTTGCCTGTGTCTAGGACTTGAAGTGCATCACCACCCACCTGCATCAGTGCTGTTTCAATACTGCAGCCTTGAGTGAAGCAGATTGGTGTTCATCTAGGAGGAGTCTCTGATGTGTTTGGTAATTTGATCAGTGATGCATCTCTCAATGATTTGTGCCAGGAACAGGAATTGCTGCAGTGGTTCGCATCTACAGAGGGATATTTTTAGAAATGAGGTGACTTGATCTGTCTTGAGGGAGTCAGGAAAGGTTCTCTGATTGAGAGATTCACCAGTTGTGTCCAGTAGGGAAAAAAGGTATAGGTAAATGTTTGTCGCTACGTTACTCAGGATATGGTCCTTAAATTGGTTTGATGGTTTTGTTCTCATGATAGTCTTCAGTATGTCTTTGTCACTAATTATGTCAGATAGCTGCCAAGTGTTCTTGGATTTCCACAGAGTTGTAGGATAAGGACAGTCATCTTGAAATAGACGTGCTTTTGTTTTGTAGTCAAAGAATTGCACAAAACAATTTTGTTTGAGAGGTTGGGTCGACAAATACGTTGGTCGTGGACATAGAGGGATTGTTGGCAGCTTTGTCTAGGTCAAAGACCTGTTTAGGTTGGTTCTTGGCTGAGTCAAGGAGCGATCTAAAGTAATTTGATTTTTCACAGAAAATATGCCTTTTTTAAAGTGATCGTGCAGTAAAGAGACATGTGAGCCAAAGGTGGGTGGTGATTGTCTCTATTTCTTCTCCAGAGTTCTCAGGGATCTTCCTTCTTTATATAAGGCTTTGTTAAACCATGGAGCCAATGGCTTAAGTCTTCCATTTTTGTTCTGGGGTGGAGCAACCTTATCGAGCAGATCTGGAAGGTAGACAAAGCAATGTGTTGATGCCTCATTGATATCCATGTCTAGGCTGATGGGTGTTAGAATGCTCTGTGTGTTGTCACTAAGGATGTTGGCATCAATGTTCTTGGTGTCACGAAACCAGGCTATTGCTTTTTTGATTGACCCATGGTCACAGAGTGGAAGAGTTGCAGACAGAAAGGCATGGGAAAATGATCAGACCAGCCTACTGGTATGAGTTAATCCTCAAAGAGTAGGTAATCTTTTGAGATTATCAAGTCTGCTAGGGCTCCTTTTGTGTGTGCTCGTTTTAAGATGTGTTCGATCAGATCATTTCCAGTAAGAAAGGAGGCCAAATGGTCGACACCTGAATTTTCATTGATTCTCCAGTGAACATTAAAGTCTCCCAGAAAGATCACTTTGATACTCTGCATTGATTGATTGTTTGCAAGATCCTTGTATGTCTCAAGAAAAGCTGTATTATCACCAGTTGGGTGATAGAGGGAATTTAATATGAAAAGGTGGGCTGTGTTTTACATGTAGATCTAGAGATAGGCATTGAAAGGTGAAGAAAGAGCAGTTAGCTATCTCCCTAAATTGTAAGAAGTCTTGGAGGATGGCAATGAAGCCTCCCTCTATGCTACCAACTTGAAGATTTCTGATGATGGGGCAGTTTGGCAGGATTAGAAGGTCCAATATGTTGTGTGAGGTGTCATTAATCCTAGTCTCAGTAAGGATTAGTAAATCAAGTTTATACTGTGAGATAGTGTCAGCATTTTCCAGCTTGAACGTAATTGACAATCTACAGTTATGTAGCATACACTGTAAGATTGAGGTGACAGATATGGTGAGAAGGGAGTCTGGATGTGTAGTCATGATAGGAATAACATTCCTGTTAGCCAGTGCCTGATTTGTGTGGGGTTGATGTTTAGGCCATACCAGCTTTGTGTGAGACTGGTGTTTGTTCCTAGTCAATAGAATAGTCAGAAAACTGTAATGGTTTGTATTTTTTTAAGAAGATGAGGTTGAGAGAGTGGAGGAGTATGAGGATAATGGGGTGCTGTAGCTTGCAAATAGGTTGACACTATCCGCTTGCAGTAGACAATATCTGCTTGCAGTAGATCAGGTAGGAATCTTTTGGGGCAAGGTAGGAGATTGCTCCTTGGAAGAGAGCACTAGGGATTAGGTGATCTCAGTTAGAGAAGAAGGGAGTCTAAGAGAGAGGAAAGCCTGGAGCTTAGGTGGGATATCTCGACATGTAGCTTGGAGAGATTTGAGTGAAGAAGATCTAGTTTCTGTTCCAGGTGATGCAGAGCTGAAGGAATAGGATTCGCAGTGGTGATCAACCAGGGCTTTTGGCTTTGGGAGATTTTTGTCACTGGAAATATTTAAGGTTTGTGGACCTTTGAAGGCCAGTGTATCGCTGATAGGTGTGGTACCATACTTCTCAGCTAGAGATTGGTTCATCCTAAAAGTGTATTGGGTTTGGTTTGGTGTTTCTGTTGGTGGGGTGTGGTGAATGTTGCAGGGGCTCAGCTGATCTTGTGACCTTCCACCAGTCCGAGGAGTATGTATATTTGCCTGCGTTTTGTGTGTATGAGAAGGTAGGTTTACTGGTTTCTCACCCAGGTGTATATGTTTTTACAAGACTGCGAGTATGACTAGTCCAGTGTCAAGGCTCCAAAGATGATATCTGCCCTTGCAAGCTTTGCTCGAACTCTAGCTGTCATCTGCGAGCCAAGAGTCACATTAGTCATATGACTGGTTGACCATGTCAGCATGGGAGAGTAAGAGTAGAACTTTCTGGTAGTTCCTAGCTAGTGTGTGAACTAGGCTCCAAGAGAGCGCAGTGGCTCTTAGTGGCAGTATCATAGGGTGGTCTGGTCAGGCCTCTATGATACCAGGCGTGGTATGCGTGGCAGAGATGCATCACTGTCTCAGAAGGGAGGAACCCTGTCAGGCTTGGGCCCCACCCAGACAAGATGTACGAGATCCGAGAGGACCAAAGTGCTGGACGGCGAGGCACAAGGCCTAATCAACTCACAGGTAGGCATGTACTCTGTGGTTCTCCCTATCAAGGAGCTTGTCCTTGTGAGTTGCATAACCGCACAGTAGTCAGAGAGGAGTTGCCGTACCCGAACCCACAGTTCCTTGGTGGACAATAAATGGGTAACCCACAATGAGACAACACCTACAGCTACTAAACTGGACAAGTTACTGGGTGTCAGGAGAAGCTCAAATTTCTGAGGTTGTGGGTCCACAAGAAATTGGAACATAACCATCGCCAGATGCCTATCAACCCGCAGCCAAGGAGGATTATACTCAAAGGCCAATTCACAGGTGGACCTGAGAAGGACATAATGACGTATGAGTCCCACAGGTGCTCGCGAGATTAGTTGTTGCATTACCACTTATTGGACTACGGTCCTGAGTAGGTGTAGGACTCTTCTGGGAGATATACTCCGTCAAGAAGGGATGAGGTGCCCCTGCCCTGCATGAAGAGGAACGAGAAATAGTACGCCACTAATGATTTATTGTGAGCCACGAGGGCCGAGATAGAGAAAAGAACAAGATATGGACCTGTGCCTCCTCCACTTAACTACTGTGCCTGACTTTCCGAAGAGAGTTCCCTGTGCTACACATTTTGCCCGGTTCGGGAGCGATCTTCTTACAAAATTACCTGCCTAGGAGGGTGTTAGTGGCGTAACGAAACTGGTGCCCCGAGCCCCCCCCCCCCCCCCCCCTGCAAACCACATTAAAGGGGGGGGCTCCTAACTCCCTCAGGCTAGGTGCTGTGCTAAGGGGGGCCCTGGAGCCGAAGCGGGGCCCTTTGTTACTCCACTGGTGTTACTTTGGAGATGCACAGTGAAGTATTTTCTGGACCCACCGTCAGAATCGAAGCGCTTGGATGTTCATATAAATGTTCCTAGCGTAAACCACGTACGCAGACATGGACATGTACCCACCCCTGTGCAACCAAAAGCGCACATACACACGCACTCGGAGACACACGCCTTCGCACTGATAATCGTTCTCACACATTCGCATCGTATGCGCTGTCGCCCTTCCGCTTCCACACACACGCCACTCTAACGCACGCTCCGTCACACACGTGTGTTCTTACTCTCACCGCGTTTGAGTGTTTCACTGTATGCCCGTTAATAGCACTGTGTCAATTTTAAACGCCTGCTTCTCATTCTCCGAGACCTTCTGTTGTCTCTTGGCATGGATCTCAGAAGGGCAACACAAAGGCCCACCCGCCTCTGACTAGCCGCTCCTCGGCGTCAAGAGCTTTGTTTACAAGAGTTTATACTGAGTTACACAAAGATCTGTAAAAATGGGAAGAGCAGGGCTGGCCCGGGGACGCTGTAAAAGATTGTAAAGAACCACTTAATGAACTCGTGACGACTGCTGGCATCCAAAGCCGTGACAAAGCTGCCACCCAGTGGGCAGCCGCATGTATCACGGGTGAATCGCACAGAATCTGCTCAGATCCGTCTCTCTCGCTCTGCCTGAACCCATCTGCCGAATATAACTCACAATTTCCGACTGTCGCTCTGTACAGATATTTTCTCATCCGCGATTTTGTAGCATTTAGCAGCCTTTCTTAATTTGTGCAAAAAAAGTGAACTAGTGCGGAGGCGCTAAGTTTTTCTTAGGCACCGGCAGCCGTCCGGGGTTACGAGGTTGCTTAGTCCCAAATCGTGCCTCCGTGTTTTTTTCTCACCGCCATTCGCCTCCTGCATAGCTCTCTCACAGCTTCTTCCAGGTTCTTTTTCATCCATGATTTCCCCCTTTGTCCCTATTTTACCTTCTTTTACCTCCCCTCCGCCCTTTATCACCGTTTTCTTCTATTTGCCTTTTTCCTGGTTTCTTTTCTGCCTTCCTCTCATTGACCTGCTCTAAAATCTGAAGACTAAGGGGAATATTTATACTCCGTTTGCGCCGAATGTGCGTCAACATTTTTGACGCACATTCAGCGCAAACGTTGCCCCATATTTAAACCCTGACGCCCGAGCCGGCGCGCAAGGAAAATGGCGCTATGTGCGTCAGTTTCTGGAAGCGGCACCCCGCCCTGCGTTAATGACATGCAGGGTAGGCGTTCCCGTCCAAAAACCGACACACACAGCGGTGCGTCGTATTTATGCTTCCGTGCATAAATGACTCCCGCGCGGCAGGCGGCGCAAAAAAATGACGCAAAGCACGAATATCGTGAAATTTTAACGCCTGGGTCAGGGCAGGCGTTAAAATGGGGCAAACACACCTGTACTTAATCAGAACACACAGAACAAACAACAGAGCAGCAGAGCAGCAGAGCAGCAGAGCAGCAACAGGGAGACATGGAGGTGCTTTTTCTTCAGCGTGCACGTAGACGCAGAGCCCTGCAGCAACAACAGCAGCTACAACAACAGCAGGGACCCCAAAGACAGCGCAGAAGGCAGGAGAGGATATTCCGCCCAAGAACAACCCTGCATGGCCTCAGGGAACGAGACATCATCCAGAGGTACCGGTTGAACTGGCAGGCCATTCAGCAGCTGCTGACAAATATTGAACAGCAGTTGGCCCCCACTTTAGTGACTCCCCGCACTATCCCAACAGAAACAAAGCTGCTTGCCGTACTTCACCTGCTGGCAAGTGGCTCGTTTCAGACAACTGGTGCCCTGGTTGGTGGAATATCACAACCATCTTTCTCCGCATTCCTGCCTAAAGTACTGGATGCCATCATTCGCCTGACACCCGCCACATCTGCTTCCCTAACACACTGCAGATGCAGCAGGAAACTAAACAGGGGTTCTACGCCATCAGTGGCTTCCCGCACGTCCTTGGTGCAATTGACTGCACACACGTACGCCTTGTGCCACCTGCTGCGAGTGAACACCTCTACCGCAACAGGAAGCACACACATTCAATCAACGTGCAGGCCATAGTCGATCACCAAGGACTGATCAGCAACATTGTGGCTAAATATCCTGGGAGTGTACATGACGCATTCATCTTCCGTCACTGCACCATCAACCAACACTTCCAGGATGGACGGTATGGCAATGGACTACTTGTTGGTAAGGACAAAAAACAAAGTCATATACACACTGCTCAGAAACCCTCTAGGATAAACAACACATACACCACAATAACAACACCTAGCCAGGAACACACTGAGGTACTCACATCACTAGCCATGTTTCACAAGTCACCATTGAACCTCTCACACATTGGAATTTACTCTACAGCTTAGTGTGAAGACATTAATGACTGTGGTTGCCTAAATGTCACCTTGCAAATTGGAAGTCTCACAATAACCTGTACACTAATACAATGCATAAGTTTAAAGGTATGGGATGGCCTGGGTATGTTCATATGATCGTTTCTAATACACTTTCATGTTTCAACTCTACATGGAACTATCATCACACCCCCAGTGAAGACACACGGACACCTGTATCACAAGTCACAATGCAAGGGAGGGCACACCGTACTGGAGAAACCAATACATCCTGCTGACAAACAGTTAGCCAACAAACACTTGCTCAGCCAAGGAAAAAAAATCAATGCAAAAGTTTTCACCAACAACCATAGGTTGTCACATTAGTACACAAAATAGTCACAGACAACACAACACAACTACTGCCATCAAAGATACGTACAACAGTGCCTCCTACATCTAATTGATACCATTCTGTGTTTCTCTTTCAGCTGATCAGGGGTATGGCATCCAGCCTTGGATAATGACACCATATGGGAACCCAAATACTGCTGCTGAGCGGGCATACAATGACGCCCACAAGAGGACACGCAGCATTGTGGAGCGGACCTTTGGGATCCTAAAGTCAAGGTTCCGCTGCCTTGACATAACTGGCGGTAGCCTACTCTATTCCCCAGAGATGGTCTGTAAGATCATACTCACTTGTGCCATATTACACAATATTTGTGTTAAAAGGAATATTCCCCTTCTTGACCTGGACCCAGACATGCCTGAGGATGACGAAGAGGAGGATGCTGGCCTGCAACAGGAGGGGGAACAACCTAACACGGCAGCAGGAGTGCGTAGGCGCCAACAGCTTGTCAATATTTTTTTTTCTTAATTTAATATAATAACTTGTATTCCACACTTGTAAATAAACACAGATAACCAACACCACATCATGCTTTGGCCTATGCATTTCTGACCACCTTTAGTTTGAAATTGCTGAAGAAGAATGTCGTCTCATTGAGCAAGAATGCTATAACAGTCATCACACCAAAAATTAACATCACAAATGTATGCACAGAGGGTAGGATGTGACATGATACATTACCATACACAGAGCCCAACAGGAGTACAAATGTGGCAATTACACATGCCGGATCCAAACCCCTGAAACAGTCTCTCATCCAGCCCAAAATTTGAGATCATTTGAAAGTCACATCACACGTGTTCAGAGACAGGGTGGGACCATCCATGTGTACGTGACCATTTCATCAATGGCTTCTCTCAAGTGTGTGATATGAGCAATACACAATTGGAACAACATCAGCTGCCACTAACTCAGGAGGAGACCTTGAAGTCACAGTGACAACATACACCCAGACAGGTGATAGTGGATCTACATTCCAACACACATGTACACATATGTCATACAATCAACCTAATATTTGAAAGTAGACCATCACAGTTGTGTCCCAGTTTGAACCTAGCAGGAAGAATGTAATATGCCACTAAACCAGTTTATGCAGAAAGGGACACAGACAACAACAAAATTATTCTCATTATCACATCGGGAACGCTGAGAGTCTTGCAAACATAGTCATTGGAAAATGGTATGCAAGTTTGCTCCAATTCATCATTACAGCAAACGTCAAATGGGCTAATGAGATGAATGAATGGTCAACAGTCATTCATACCATATGGCCTTACATTAGCCTGCTGCTGCAGGTTTGCCATGATACAATAAATATACTCCATGGATACAGTAGCTATTCTGGATGGTCAAATCCTAGGGTGCTGGGGGCGTAAGTCCACCTCTACCGCCCCCAAAACATACAAGAATCTTGTACTTGTGAACTAAACACATGCATAAGGCACATGTGTGGGCTACATGTCAAAAGTCCAACACAAATCTGAAACACAAAATCATAATGGGACATGGTTAGCCCCATAAACACTGTAAGTGACTATTGCACTCCCTGTTAGGACTACAGATAAAAGCATCACCATCATAATTGTGGACACATTTTGGAGAAGGAATACATCATGGTATCCCATCCATCATTTCAAAATAGCCATCAGCAATTACCCCAAATATGTTGACAAATATGGTCAATCCATTAGTTAACGTATCCAAAACATGACAGTGTGAATGCCTTCTATACATACAACAACGGACATGTGTCATATCCAAACACAAATGTGTATCACATAGCACCGTTTGACCATGACAAATCACCTTTCCAAAGTTAAAAACATGAAGACATAAGGAAAAATTTGCTCCAAATTCTACGCATACAGCATGGGCGTCATAATTTGTTCACGTACATGAGTGCACAGAATGCAGAGTCAAATAGAAATGTATCCAAAAGTGTCACATATTTAGCCATCAAAGTATAATTTACATCATACATTTTTTTTACTCAGCATCATGTGCACTACTGTACGTGGAAAAAAATGACGCCCATGATGTATGCGTGGTAAAATTGACGCTACATGGACAATATGTTGGTCATCTCATGTACATTAAAATTTATTAATATTCATATCATATTTTTTGACTCAGCATCATGTGCACTACTGTACGTGGAAAAAAATGACGCCCATGATGTATGCGTGGTAAAATTGACGCTACATGGACAATATGTTGGTCATCTCATGTACATTAAAATTTATTAATATTCATACCATATTTTTTGACTCAGCATCATGTGCACTACTGTACGTGGAAAAAAATGACGCCCATGATGTATGCGTGGTAAACTTGACGCAACATGGACAATATGTTGGTCATCTCATGTACATTAAAAATTATTAATATTCATATCATATTTTTTGACTCGGCATCATGTGCAATGTAATGCGTAAAAAAAAAATGACGCACAATTGTGTATGCGTGAAAATATGACGCATAACGGGAAAATAAAAACGGTGGCCATTTTATGCAGGAAGTGATGTAATAGGATATCCTGTTTACAAAATCTGTACTGGGAGTTAACTTTCACTTTCACTTTGCAGTCTCAGATTTATCTAAACTGTGTGGTTGTGTGAAAGGTGTTGTCCTGTGTTT
Organism: Pleurodeles waltl; assembly: GCF_031143425.1. Lineage (NCBI taxonomy): Eukaryota > Metazoa > Chordata > Amphibia > Caudata > Salamandridae > Pleurodeles > Pleurodeles waltl. Next base: position 598,182,456 of record NC_090446.1, on the reverse strand, counting down.
TACTGCTTTAGTGTCCTGTGTCCCTTCTATTTTGTCTTTTTGTCAATCTATTCTTGTTGTATAACATTGTCTCAGTCTGTTTAGTCTTGTTTTGTCTATTCCTGTGATTGTTTGTATTGTCTGTGGGAGTCTGTTGTGGGTAGCATAGTTTGGGGGGTTAGTTGGGCTATTTTTCTCCTTTTTCATTTTCTTTCACACCTCTACCTTTCCCCATTTCCCACTTTTACTTTCTTATTTCATTTGTCCATTTTTCTAGCTGTCAATATGTCAGGTAGGCCTCGCCTGTCCAGGATGGGTGAAGATGAATTGGGGGGGGGTTCATATGGCCAGTTAGCCATTTCCTCCCACTGATGCTGGAGGCTGGGGGCCGTGTGATACAGGGGTATCACACGGAGGCTAGGAAAATCCAGTGGGAGAAGGTGCGCCATCACCTGGTCCGGGTCTACGGGAGCATGCAAAATGTCCATCAATTGAAGCACCGCTGGGCAGATCTGATCACCAGGGAACAGGACCTGCTGGACCACCTGGGACTCAGGATTGGTGGCCATGTTGGTGAGTACAAATCAATTACATGGGAATAATTGAAATATGTGTGGGAACATGTGATGATTGTTAGCCCATCTGCTAAATGAGTAGCTGACTGTGTGTAATGCTAGGGAAATCTAGGCCCATGTTTATACACATATATCCCCATTTTTGCAACACATACCAGATGGCTATAGCTGTATGTAATGTAGTGTTGCATTTGTGTCAGACAAGCAACACGTGAACGGCTCTATTTGTACTCTAGTGGTCATAATGGCCAGTGAGTAAGTCATGTAGAAACAACATACCTACATATGTAGACGCCATAGCTAGACAGAAAATTAGAAACACATGATGATGCTATACATGTGTGTTGCCTTCACGTCACATGAAGTTAGTTATGTTGTCCACACATATGTCACATGTGTGTGTGGTTGCTGTGTGTTGAACATGTCCACCTAGCCTGTTTGATTGTGAGTGGTCATGCAGTCCTCATGGAACCAGTTTTGGAATGTCTCTCTGGGATGCACATGCTGAGATGTATGGATAACATTATTGTTGGGGCATACTAATGGAGGGTTAACTTGGACGACACATGACTGTCCTGGCCACTGCATGTGTGTAGTAGGGTGTGTCACTGTAGCAGGAGACTCATCCAATGATAATGTTGAATACAAAGTCATCCATGCAGTATGAGCATGTGGGAAAGTCTATCATTACCATGTCATATTCACACAGTGTAATTGTAACTGAAATTATTTGTCAGTTCACCCAGTCTGAGTATATTCTTCCTTTCATGCTTTACAGGTGGACCAGCCCCGTACACCGTGGGAGAGGTGGCACATTTTGACGACCCCGATACCTACAGTGAGTGTCGCCTGAGTGCTATTTTCATTGTTTGGTAATGAAGCATGATGGATTATTGTGTGTTCAAGAGAATTCATGATTTGATGCGCTCGCCGTTCATTGGCATTGTTGTTTTAGTGTGATATCAAATAGGACTTATGTTTCTGTAAAGCAATACCTAGCCATCTCTCAGATTGAGGGGCTGTAGGTCATTCCAGTTGTGCGGCAATGGGGAATGGGATGACTCATTTGGAATGCACTGGTCAATGTTAGACTTGGTCAGGGACTTGCCATGAACTGAGTCTGCATATCAGACTGACAGTCTCCCAGATAGCTTAGGCACATGGCTCTGATGACAAGTGCTTCTTCCTAGTTGAGGATGGACTGTGTACACTGTAGGTCGGATCTTCCGGGGGCATGTACTTCCACAAGGTGAACTAGAAGTGTGTGTGACTTGAGTGCAATGGCCTAGGTGTTCTGTCGAATCATGTGAATGGGTGTTCTACCTCCTCTGTGTGTGTTGTAAAACATGCCTCACTGATAGAATGTCATGTTGGCCTAAGTCATATCATTTTGACATGTGTGGACCTGGGATGTGACAATGTTTGGCTGACTACAACGTGTTGCTAGCCCTTCATAGGTGTTGTGTGTGAAGGCACATACTTGTTGAACTTTCCATACACTCCTGGGTGTGCATTGAACATGGGATTGTTGGTTGTTCTTCCCACACCACCCACAAAGACTGGGATGTTACTGTGAAACAGGGTACCTAGGACTGTAGCAACCAGTATGTTACACATACTTGACACCTTTTGTGACTTGAGTTAGTACCTAGGGCCAGATGTAGCAAACTGTGTACACGTTGCAAATGGCATAAATTTCTGTTTGTGAGTTGCAAACGTCTGTTTCCTATTCCGAAATGTATTTGGTGGTCATGAACATATTAGCTAAATGCTTTTCAAAATGCAAAATATAAAGGGGTTTTCCAGACCTACTTGCAACTCACAGTGGTAGGCAATCCCATTTGCAACCGAGTACGTGGTTGCAAAGTGAGTCGCAGTTATCATCCACTTGAAGTGGATGGTAACCCACTTGCTAACTGGAAGGGGTCCCCATTGTAACCCTTCACCTTTGTGAGTGGACCGAAATAATCCTGTACAAAACAGCCAGTGGTCTAAGGGACCACTAATTACCGTGAAATATTCCAAGATTGAAGTTGTTGTGATTTTTTACTCATTGCAGCTCATTTTCCTTTCAGGTAAACGGCCTACACTTGGGGATAAATAACCTGCTTTATTTAAAAGCAGTCACGTCCATGGAGGTCTGCTGTTCCCAGCAGGCCTCCATCCCCGTCAGTGCCCATAGTCGCTAAGGTGGCGCAACTTGGAACCCACATCATTGATGTTCATGAGGTGGGTCTTAGCGACCCCATAGCGACTCGCAGACGGTGTCAGAGACACCGTTCTGCATTGCAAATTGCTAGTTGCATTTTCCAAATTCCTACATCTGGCCCCTAGTGTTGACATTTGATTCTGGCCCATGGGTTCAATCTTAGCACACAACTAATTCCAAATGCCATTGAGTGAGGAGTGTGATTGTTATCACATAGAATGACATATGTAGTGAAGTCAGTATGCAGAAGAGGTGCTGCCATGATGTCAAATGCCTTAGGTATGATTTGGATGAGTAGTTTAGGGTGATGCCATCCATCCTGTAGAGACATGGATATGCTAGGTGTGATATGCCCTTATGTATGCATGTTTCACATGTACTTCCTCTGAGCCTTTCCGTGAACTATGTTGTAACAATTGCTGCAACCAATACATTTCTAGTAATGGACAAATGACCCATTGTGGTATTCCACCCAATGCAAATCCAAAGCTAAATATTTGCCTTTTCTCTTCACAGCTGCAAACCTGAGTGCCGCAGATCGCAACCATTTTGAGCGCCGTGCGATGAGATACATGCACATCCTGCAGGTGCAGTGTGGGTATCGGAGGATGGCCCGCAAGTACCATTCAGATCGGGCCTCCGGGGCGTGGTGGCCCACACCACAGGCTCCCCCTACAGTGCCACCAACAACCACCGACACCACATCCACCAGGTCTGCCCAAGTGGACCCAGCAACGGACCAAGCATCTTCCTCCAGACCTGGACCCAGCCGTGTGGTGGTAGCAGGACTGTCCCGTGGCCACACAACTCCTGCCACAACATCCACCTCCGCCGGCACGCAAACCAGCACAGACCCTCCTGTCGACCCAGCTGCCTTCCTGGCATTGTCCCGAAAATTGGACAAGTTGGTTAAAAAGGTGGACAACCTGAGGGAGGACATGAGTTATGTGAAAAAGAAGGTCCACTCCATCAGGTGCACACTACGGAGGGCAAATCTGTAGTACTTTTACCCTCCTGAACTTTTACCCCTCCCCTCTCACCTCTTTCCTATTTTATACTGTTAGTTGGGTTTTGGGGGTTAGTTATAGGATAAGTATAGGTAATTAGCTTAGTTAGTGTTAGGGAAGAGGGTGGGGGGTCCTTATTCTTTCTATCTTATATTTTTGTGTGGGTGGGTGGGTGGGGGGCAATGTTGGGATTCCTGTTTAAAAAAAAAAATATTAAAAAAATATTACCAAAAAAATATATGTTTGTTTAGGATAGTATAGTATGTGTGTAGGTTAGTAAGTGTTGTCCTGCATGTGTCTTGTCTCATAATGGTGGGTGGGGTGTTGATGTTTAGATCGTTTCGTTACATGTGTAGAGTAAGTTTAGCTTAGGTTAGTTAGGGACAGTTGTGGGTTAGTAGTAGTCAGGTTAGATTAGTGTAGGTTTACCTTTCCCTTAGTTGCCTCTTTTATTACTTCATTGAAATAAAAATTTAGTTAACCCTTTACATGATGCGTTAGGTGCTACATTATCATGGCCTTGACATCAGTGTAGCAGAATGTTTTAGTATGACATTTGTGTCCTATGCTCGCTATCCCCAGGATATTGAGGTTTAACATGCCAGCTACCCGTGTGCTAACTTGGTAAGTATCCACCATGTGGGAGACCCACCATTGGTAGTGTGCATTGATCATCAAGGTTTTGGGTTGGCATGTATCCTACTTCACAAAGAGTGCTTCCAGACTTGTTATTGTGGGTAAATAGATAGGTCGGACAGCAGTGTGAAGTTCAGGGAGATCTTTGTAGATGAGGAATTGTTCACACTCTTGTCTTGTTGCTGTCATTGCTGACCTACATCATGTGTGTACTGATTCAGCATGACTTTCCTTCATGGAAGTACAGTATACTCCGTAAGGGTGATTGATGCAGTGTAATTTGTTAATGATTCATTACATTTTACAGCATTATTTCTTATTTAAGTATTGCATGGTGCCTACATTTCTCAGCCACCATTAGTTGTCTAGAATAGCTATAGATGGTGCATCATTCTGTCCAACACAGCATGATTGTGTGTGCTTAGTCCCTTCATCAGTTATTTTCCTCAGTATAGTAAGGCTATGATGCATTCCTGGCCACTGCACAGATGTTTCAGTATACATGAAATCAGGACAGTAGTATAGAGAATCGACATGGTTGCCACACAGCCACTTTGGAGTTATGTACTGCACAGTTGGAGTGTGAAATAACACAGAGACACAATAGGTGTGCAAGTGATATTTATTTATAGGTGCTGTAGTGCAAAATGTCCATTCACAATGTTAGCTGAGTCCGTTCTGGTGCATTCTTACATGGTGATCCTACAGATGGGGTGTGGATGATGCTCCTGACATGCTGGGGTGATGTCACAGACAGTGCAGAGGAACAGGAATTGCCAAATAGTAGGAGAGAGACATTCACTGGCAATGGGGACAAGTCATACAGTGGATTGCCAAACAGTCATTGAGTGTAGTTGTAGTGAGACTGGCATTTGTCAAAACGTAGGACCTTGGTCAGAGTAGGCCATGGTGCAGGGACTAGGGCTTCCGGGTACTCTTGCGTGTGAATGTTATCTGTTCCATGTCTTCTTCTTCTGATGTGTGTGTTGCCTGGTGTGTCCTTGTTGTTGTTGGTTGTGAAGGGGCAACACACACCTCAGTGTTAGAAGACATGGAGGCAGACATCCCGGGGGCTGCTCCCTGTCGAGTTATGAAGGGCAGTACTGCAGCAAGGAGGGCCTGCTGGTTTTTCAGAATGGCAGCCACATCACGATGGTAGGCAGCCAGGTCGGCCCTGAGGGGTTCTATGTTGCATTTGTGCACACGTTGACTGGCTTGCAGTTGGAGTTGTTGTGTCAACTGGATGACAGCTGTGCAGATTTCCTTCTGTGTTTTTAAAAGTTCCTCCAAGAGCGATGTTCGGGCTTGCATTGCAGCTGCCTGATCAGCAGTTGACAACATGCACGAACGCACCCCCTCAAGGCTGGCTGCCATAGTTTGCATCCCCACCCGCACCTCCTTGGCCAGCTCCCGCTGGACCCCAACGACAGTTCTTTCAAAGCTGGTGCCAGTGTCGTCAGAGTCCTCAGCTGTGTTGGAGCTGGCAGGTCTTACAATTGGGGTGGCGGGTGGTTCTCCTGTGGTGGCTGCTTCTTCTGTGCTCCTCCTTGTGACTGAAGGTGGGGTTTGGAGGCTTTCAAGGACCATTTGAATGGTCTCTTGTGGGAGTTTTATGGGCTCGTCATCCATGTCATCAGGGAACTCATGGACAGGCATATCGGCAGGAGATCCGTGTTCCTCTGCAATGAAACAGGGTACAATTAGTGTGTCTGAGTTGTGACAATTTTGCACTAAGATACAAGCCTTGGTATGCCTTAACTTTGTGCTCTGTGTTTGTCTTGGTATCTGCTGTCCGTCATAGGGCATTGTTGTAGGCCTATGGCCCACCTGTGTGTCACATGTATGATATGGAGCTATCAAACATGTCTGCCAGATCGCCTCTAGGTGTTGCTTTGTAATTATTTAGGAATAGGCGTCTTTTGGTCCTACTCCTCCCTCAGTGTTTAACTATTGTTATGGAGGGACATTTTGTTGGGTGGGCTCTCATTATCCTACATGTGATTACTGGCTTTCTAGGCAGCAGGATAGCTAATGGTGTGGGGGACTAAGTCTGACCCACTTGTAAATAACTCTGTCACCCTGATATTTCATTTTGCTCAGACTAACTAGCAGTGCCTCTGGTCTCCCACATCAAAGGAATGTTTAGACATCCGAGCGCATGACATCTTTGGAACTTCTCAGGCAAGTCGTGGTCACTCAGATCCTACACTATTATGTCTTTTCCGGTATGTTACCATACACAAATGACAAAGACAGTATTTGTTTAATATGAGGTTTCATTGTACAACTGACTTGTAGAAATTTAGGTGTGAGCCACAATAACCCAAACAATACACACTGTTAGAATTGAAATAGTCCGCAGGAGAGTAATACATTAGTACACAGCTATCATGGTGCCTAACAGTTTCTACTCTCCCTCTGCTTGTTCTATGTACAGCACAGCATGTTAAGTTTGGAGCTTGCCTGTCTGAATCACAGGGGAGACATCATCCCTCATATCAGAGGGATGGGCTGTGATCTGGTTGTGCATCAGCAGCAAGGCAAGCAGCATCTAGTTGTGTTTCTCTGTTTGGAAACTCCCTCTTGCATATCTTGGGACAAGGAAGTGATTTTATAAGTCATATGTCATCGTGATGACAAAGTTTCCCTACGCAGGAATGCCAAACCTTAACCCCTACCACATCTATCAGCAACATACCAGACTGTATCCTTGACTGGGGCACAGAGTGAATATGTTCTGGCAAACTCCAGTGCAGAAGTAGGCAAAACAGTGTGATTTGACTAATTGACAACACCTTAGGACTGGCTATTTGCTAAATTAACTGATAGGAAGGGCAATGAGAATCATTTAGTGCAAAGTGCTCTGAGGCTCTTAGATTTGAGCAAATGAGTATAAGTACATTCAGGGTAAGATGCACAAAGGCCTCCAGCCTGAGGCTAATGCGCAAAGTATACGTTACACTTGCCACAATACACTTTGACTGACTGTGGGTGTTGTGACTGCCCTGCCAGCACACTTGCCTCTCAGGCCCTGCCCCATACACTTTTTATTCACATTGCATGAACTGTACATGTTACGTGGCATTACCTATGCATGTCAATGTTAGGATGTGGTATGGATGTAAACATTGTTGATGTTTGAAGATGATGTTGGGTCATGTGTGTCTTACTGGATTGGCCTGTTTATCGTATGAATGTCCTATTTGTTTGTCAGACTTTGCAGGTGTGTTTCAGTGACCAGTTGCCTGTGTCCCCTCCTCAATGTTGTTGTCTGAGCAGTATGACATTAGTGATGTAGCCTTGTTAGCCAGGCACGCGAGGGACCGTGACGTATGCAGCATGTGTGTGTCGTTAGTGCTGTGTGGCTCCTATTGCTGTTTACTTAGGCTTATGTATGTGTCAGGTATGGACATTCGGCATTTGAGTGTACTGGTGCCTTTGTCTTATTTCTATGAATAGTTGCGGATGTCATCCTCACCCCCTAATTTAGGTATGTATGTTCCATGGGGAGGTTCCTGCCATTTGGTACTATAGCTGCACAGAGATGAGAGGTGTTATTGTCAACTGTTGTGGCAGTTACATTGCAGTTGTTGTTTTGCCTACTGCATTACTGATAGGGACCTAGTTGATGTAGGATAGATTTTGCAATACAAGTGCCTGGATGTGGATTTGAGGTAGTGGCCTTCCCACCTGTCGCTGCTTTCCCTTGGCTCTATTGTTGTCATTACAGGATGTCCCCATGGGACTGTTGTTGTTGCTGTATTTTGTCGTGCCCCAGCTTCGGTCTGTGCTGGGCATGCCCCCCTGCCGTGCCCCTTTACCCATGCCACTTCATATATGTGCTGACTTACATGCATTGTGTAGTAGGTATCCCCCCCCCCTGCTTACAGTCCCCATTATTGCATTTGAATTCCCCATGCGACTTACCCTGCATGTGCGTTGTGTCGTGGTAGTCTGCGCTGTCCAGTCCTTGAATCCCTGTGACGATCTCCTCTGGGATGACGGCTGCGACCATCTCCTCCATGTGGTCCAGGGCCTCCTGTTGTGCTGGACTCCCCCCTCCAGTCTGCATTGCTGCCTTCCTGTTCCTGGCCATTTTCTCTTTTGTCCTACGTTTGCAGTCATGCCAGCGTTTCTTACACTCAGTGACTGTGCGGCGTTCTTCAGCCACACTGTTGATCTTGTCCACTATTTGTTTCCATATGGCCTCTCTCCTACTGAGTGGCAATTTAGAGGAGATGAAAAGTTGGTGCTGGTGTTCCGTCACCTCTTTCACCAGGATTTCCTGCTCCTCTTCACTGAAGCGACACTTTCTTTTTTTTTTTTAAATGTCCTGGTTCCTGTATGGATCCTCCCGGCTGGTTCCTGGTCTGCTCTCATCCTCCTGGGGTCTGTTGTGGCATCTGGGATCCATTTTGGGTCTCCTCTGCTGACAGGACAGTTTTCGCGCAAAAATTTAACGCAATAGCGTGAAGAAAACCAGCGCTTTCCGAATTGCGCTGTCGTAAATCGACCCACAGTGATGTGCGTCGCCTTTACGTTGGTTTCCTTTACGAAAGACCGACGCTGTGTGCGTCACGAAATAATGACTCCCACCTGTTGGTTGCGCAGCTGTACGTCAAAGTATAAATTTGACGCCCGCACGGCGCTTCAAAATGGCGTTAGACGGCGCTAATTTTTTTTACGCAAAACTGCGTTGGCGCAGTTTTGCATCAAAAAGTATAAATATGGCCCTAAGTTCCTTCGTACGCGCGTATTACCAATTAGAAAGCGGAAGATGCCGAACTGCAACCCCTACTAGGCAGGTGACCAGCAGCGCCGCGTACGCAACAGTACATCAGGCTCCCCGGGTCCCCGCCAGGCCAAGACCGAGCAAAGACCAAGCCCGTCATCGCCCGGAGGATAGGGTGGCCAGATTTTGAGGAGCAAAAACCGGGACAGGTCAGACATAAAAGAAGGACTAAAGACTTTACACTCACTTTTATGTCCAGCATGTCCCGTTTTTTTGCGTAGTTTTGTAAATGTGTCCCTATACATGTGTGTGTTTACATACATATATATCTGCACTCTCCCTCTCTCTGCTCGGAGCACAGAGGGGACTGTGTTGCCTGACAGTAACAGATACATTTCTTTAATTATTGCATGCTTTGTAGGCGTCTGTTAAAGGAGAGCATACCTTGAATTTATGGTTCCCTAGATAATCTGACCTTTGTCCCCCAAACCGGGGCATTTATGTAAAGATCTGACCTTTGTCCCAAAAACCGGGACATTTTTTTAAAATTAAGAGAAGCGTCGGACACCGGGACAGTCCTCTGAAAACCGGGACTGTCCGGGGAAATCCGGGACGTCTGGTCGCCCTACCGGAGGAGGCTGGGCCACCACTGTAACAACTGCAGCCAGACGGGAAACCACAGTGACGTCGTTAGTATTTCAGTTCCTGCTTACTGAGGGAGGGGCCGGGTAAGGGCTGACACCTGGCCAGGTTTTGCAGCTGCAAAGTTTAAATCCAAGAATGGGGAAGCATCAGCAGCGGCAGAGAAGTATATTGCCAGTAGCTCCCTGGACGGGTTTCTACTAAAGGCAATAGGTGACCTTGGTACGGGGCTCGAGTCTGTGGAAAGGCACTTTGCTACTATCATTCCCGTCCAGATGCCATCTGGTCCCTTGTTACTTCATCCTATGGATTTATATAGTGAGGATGCAACTTCGCCCCAATTTACAACACGGGTAACTTTCTACAAGAGGCGCTCACGTCCATTCTTGCTTTTGTTACTGATGGACTCTTGACTAAAGAAGTTCTTGTAAAAGCCCACCAGACTGCAAATGCCGAAGAGGAAGCGAACGGAAAACAATGTCAATACCAAGCGTCCTTGTATTGCAGCTGAGGCTTATCAAGGAACCCCAGTAGGGGGCGCCGAGACCAGGCCTGAGGGTATTATGGAACCAGCCACTGAGAGGGTCACCGAAGAACTTGAGAGCAGTCTGAAACCAATTATAGACCAGTAAAAAGCTATTGAGGAAGTTCTAGGGAACCTCGTTAAACAGGTGCCTCATGGCCATGAGTCCATGTCTTCACTACATCGAACATGTTTAATGTCAAATACTAACTCAGATCAAACATCCTATTCAATGTCTGGTCCGATAAATGTCAACCCGGACAGTAACGGAGTTGACCGTCATGTTCAGGACTGCACTGCAAAGGTTATGTTAAGTCGGGCAAGTTTGTCACATTGAGACCCACAGAGGGCTAGGACGATTCCACCTAAGCCCAGCCATGAGGTTGGGAACCAAGGTGTCTTGAAGGGCCAAAGAGATATGGCCAGTGAAGTTAATATGGAGCACAGTGGGAATGATAATAGCAATTTAGAACCAATTGTGCTTAATCTCCCCCTGAGGCAAGTCCCTAAGTAGCAGTGATATTTAATGTACCTAGTGTGCAGCCCAATTCCAAAGAATCTTTTATGGAATTGAAAAATAAGGCGCAGCATTGTCTGCAGCTCAATGCAGATTCCCCCCACCATTTAGCGCCAGCAATATTAAAGGTGAGGAGGGTGGGGTGGGTGGGTATGATATCTAAGCACTGTGAGGGTGAGTGCATTATTGTTAATTTTGATTCCTCTTTTATTGTCAATCAGTTTTTTTTTCAAATGACAAAAGGTGGGTGCCAGGCCCAGGAAATCATTTCTGCAACCCCTTGTGGCAATCTATCCCCAGTTAGATTCTGTTAAGCCATATGAGGCCGGAGAAGGAGTAAGGCAATTTACTGTTCACTGAGGTGGTGAACGGGTGTCGTCCTCCCACTGGGACAGTCAGAGGGAGGGTTATTGCTCTCTGTCTGAGGTTGATTTGTGCAATTGGGCTTTAAAGGAGCTATATCTGTTTTCCCACCCGCCTTCCAGAGATTGTCGGTTTCCTTCAGGGCCAGTTCAAATAGTCAATGGCACTCTCCGGCAAGACACAAGAATTTGATCTGCTTTTCCTGACTCAATCCCTGCCAATGGGAATTTTGAGCCCTATTCCAACATCTGCTTTGTTGGTCCCACAGTTGTGTGCCCGCATCCATCTGACAAGAATTTTGAGTTGGAACTTAGCAGGAATAGGGCCAAAGTGCACTAATCCGAAATGGGGTAATTTGTGGATAACTATCAAATCTATATTTTTCAAGAACCTTTGGCTTTGGAACCTAAGTAAAGATTTGGTTTCAAAAGCTTTTGGGTTGCTGCACGCAGGCCAGCTTCAGGGAGGGCCTCAGGGGTTTACTTATTTGATTTATTGGGTCTCTTAAGTGTACAGTGAAGGAGCTATATTTGGGATCAAATGATATGCAGGGCATCATCCTCTCAACAAACAAAGCGATTCCCGTCCTGTTGATTAATCTGTACAACAGGAGTGTGGGGAAAAGCTGTGAATCAGAAACTCTACATAAGCTGGACAGCCTTCTCACAGGGTATAAGGGAGTCTACCATTTGATAATTAAGGGGGATTTTATTGTTATCTTTGAGCCCTATTCAGTGGCCCACAGTTGCGGCTCACAAGACTTTCAGGGGGTGGGGGCAGGGCGGCACACGGGGGGCATTAATAACATTACAAAAAAACTTACCTCCGCGCCATGCTGCCGATCTTCCGTCGTCTTCCCACCAGGCCAGGCAGGCACATGCTCCCAAACTGACCTGCGGCCAATCCGGACGCTGCTCATAACAGCGCTAGGATTGGCTGGGAGCGGCCAGCCAGGGCACTCCCAGGCAGACTGGAAGCCTGGTCCTGCTCTTTCCAGCCCGGCAACACAGTGCTAGGCTGGAGAGAGCACACTGCGCATGTGTGTTTGGCTGGCCCAAGACGGCCGGCCAAACATACATGCACAGTGAAGGGAGTGCACAGTGCACTTCCCTCAGTGCACGTCATCCCACATGCCCCGCCCCTTTAACAAGGTAAAACAAGGTAAAACACTTAGGTGGTCATTACAACATTGGCGGTAAAAGGCGCTTACCGCCGTGCAGAACTCTGCCAACATACCGCAACGGAATTCCGCCACAGCTATTATGACCCACATCTCGAAATCCGACAAAATTCAGACACCCACACAAGTCCGCCACACCAAAGGTCAGTGATAAACTGGCGAAAAAAAAACCTCCACCGTCACGCCAACAGAAATACGCCCACACTGTCACAACACACGAATCCACGCGGCGGTCTTTCAACCGCGGTATTCCATTGGTGGTACACACCGCCGCGCTCAAAATACACACACATATACAAAACACAGCCACATTGGACAATTCCAAATACACACACCTGATACACATACACACACCACTCCCACACACCACTCCCACACACCCATTACAATATAAAACACACACCCACATCACCCACAAACCCCTATGACCAAAAATTCAGAAAGAATGCCAGAGAGAGACACCACCATCCACAAACTAGCATCCACAGGCACTCAACACCATCACCCACACAACTTCCACGCACAAAACACCACACACCACTACATATCACCACACTTATTACCACACACACCACCCCACACATCACCAACACCACCCCATGGCACGGCAAAGACACCCCAGGTTCTCAGAGGAGGAGCTCAGGGTCATGGTGGAGGAAGCCGTCTGGGTAGAGCCACAGCTATTTGGAGCACAGGTGCAGCACACCTCAATTGCAAGGAAGATGGAGCTATGGAGAAGATTAGTCGACAGGGTCAACGCAGTGGGACAACACCCAGGAAATCGGGACGACATCAAGAAGAGTTGGAACGACCTACGGGGGAAGGTGCGTTCCGTGGTCTCAAGACACCACCTGGCGGTTCAGCGGACTGGCGGCGGATCCCCACCTCCTCCCCCACAACTAACAACATGGGAGGAGAAGGTCTTGGTGATTCTGCATCCTATGGGCCTCGCAGGTGTCGGTGGAGGAATGGACTCTGGTAAGTCAAAGCTTTACTACTATATCCCCCACCCTTCCTGCATGCCATCACAAACTCCTACCCGTACCCACACCCTCATCACTCCACCAACTCACATATACCCCACTATCACAAACCACCCATCCCAACACCAAGCGCTGCATGCAACCCCAACGCATGGACACCCATCACTAAAGCATGCCCACTGCACATACCCATACAACCCCCTAAACCATCATCACACAAGTCCCCACATAGGAATGCAAGCACTGGGGTACACCGGTCACCCACCCATTGCCCACCATGACACACACAGATGCAATAATTAAGCTTTTACACTCCTGCAGGACCACTACCCAACGTCACCAGACAGGAGGGTCCAGACATCTCCACCCCACCCACAGAAGAGGCCCACAGTGATGACAGCAGCTCTGTCCAACTGGATCCAGATGACCAGCCCGGACCATCGTGGGCCTCGGGACAGTCGGTTCCCCTCGCACAAGCACAGGCCACCACAGACCTTCCACCCTCTGGTAACACCAGCACAGCACCCACCCAGCGGGCCCATACCTCCGTACCCAGGACACGTCAATCAGCTGTGTGTCCACCACTACAGGGAACCCAGGATAACCCACCACCCCAACAACAACAGGGACCTGGGGGCAGTGGCAGTGGGCTCACGGTCCAGGGGACAGAGGCCCAGGAACACAGGGGAACTGGGAGGGCTGCTGTGCGACAAGGGGCAGACAGGCCAAGGGAACCCACTCTCCATGAGTCCCTCTCCTCCATCATGGGAGCATACCACCACTCCCAGGAGACGATGGCAACGGTCCTGGCCAAGTTTCAGGAGACCCAGCGCATGCAGGAGGAACAGTATCTGGGGTTCAGGGAGGAACTCAGAACCATCAGCTCCGCCCTGGGCACCATCGTAGGGGTGCTGAAGGAAATACTAAACACCAGGAGGGACACTGTGGCACTCCAAGGGGCCCCTGACACTAGCATGGACGATGAACTGCCCACCACCTCTGCCGGCGCTAGTGGACAGGAGGCACCGCCACAGGACCACCACACCAGCACCCCACCCCCTGCAGATGGAGAACCACCCCGCAAGCAGTCCCTGAGATCCAGGAACAAGACAGAGCACGATGCCAAGACCCCCGCCAAGAAATGAGACCACCCTGATTGTCAACCCACTGTCCCACTTTGTCACCCTGTCCATATTGGAACTGCCCCAGCTCCACTTCCTATGCCCAAATGGGCAATGCACCTATGAGACAAATAGACTGGACTCTGCCATGGACACTCCTCCGCCATCACCCCTCACCATTTAACTTCCCCTTCCAATATTTTGCATTTAAATAAACACACCTAAAGCACCAAAAGATCTGGAGTCTGTCTGTGATTTTGAAATAGTGTATTTGCAATTACAGTGACAACATTTCCAGGAAATAGTAATGTCAACATACCTATGTCACACAGCTCTAGTCCATGAGGAATCTAAGCAGATGACACACGTTGGGACCCACACCTGTGAAACCGTAAGGGAAAGTGACAACTCAGTGACCATACGCTGGGTGAAATCGACAGACAAGATAGAGGTAGAATTGTAAAAGTACTTGTAGTAGGCAGGAATGTATTCTCACCTATGTTTCACTGGAAATATTGCTGGATGACTAAGTCCCTGTTGTCAATGTCTTCTTCCTCTGCTTCCTCCTCATCACTGTCCACAGGCTCCACAGCTGCCACAACACCGCCATCTGGACCATCCTCCTGCAGAAAAGGCACCTGTCGTCGCAAAGCCAAGTTATGAAGCATACAGCAGGCCACGATGATCTGACACACCTTCTTTGGTGAGTAGAATAGGGATCCACCTGTCATATGGAGGCACCTAAACCTGGCCTTCAGGAGGCCGAAGGTGCGTTCGATCACCCTCCTAGCCCGCCTGTGGGCCTCATTGCAGCGTTCCTCTGCCCTGGTCCTGGGATTCCTCACTGGGGTTAGTAGCCATGACAAGTTGGGGTAACCAGAGTCCCCTAATAGCCACACCCGGTGCCTCTGTAGTTGACCCATCACATAAGGGATGCTGCTATTCCGCATGATGTAGGCGTCATGCACTGAGCCAGGGAACATGGCATTCACATGGGAGATGTACTGGTCTGCCAAACATACCATCTGTACATTCATGGAATTATAACTCTTCCGGTTCCTATACACCTGTTCATTCCTGTGGGGTGGGGGGCAAAGCCACATGGGTCCCATCAATGGCACCTATGATGTTGGGGATATGTCCAAGGGCATAGAAGTCACCTTTCACTGTAGGCAAGTCTTCCACCTGGGGGAAAACGATGTAGCTCTGCATGTGTTTCAGCAGGGCAGACAACACTCTGGACAACAGGTTGGAAAACATCGGCTGGGACATCCCTGATGCCATGGCCACAGTTGTTTGAAAAGACCCACTTGCAAGGAAATGGAGCACTGATAGCACTTGCACTTGAGGGGGGATTCCTGTGGGATGGCGGATTGCTGACATCAGGTCTGGCTCCAACTGGCTACACAGTTCCTGGATTGTGGCACGGTCAAACCTGTGGGTGATGATCAAATGTCTTTCCTCCATTGCCGACAGGTCCACCAGCGGTCGGTACACCGGAGGATTCCGCCATCTCCTCACATGTCCCAGCGGACGGTGCCTATGAAGGACAACAGCGAGCACAGAGTCAAACAACTCAGAGGTATGTACCCACAGTATGCACAGAACACCAATCATACACAAAATGTGGCCTGTATGTGTGTTGAGAGTAGGCCTAGGTATGTGTGACGCAGTTGGTAATTAGGCCATGTGGGCCCCTGAAATGGCGGCTGCCTGACCTCTAAAGCGGGACAATGGGATGTGAGGTAACTGCGCTGGCGTTGTACACCGTCGCAGTAGGCGGCCGAAGACCGCAGCGCAATACTGCATTGGTTAAGATTGGACCCTATGGGTCCCAGGAGCCAATGACGATGTACGTCGGCGGTTATGGTACGCACCGCCGCGGACGTGACCGCCGCAGACGTGACCGCCATTTTCTAACTGTTTAATCACTCGATACCTGATCTTCGACAGGAGAGGACCTACACTGCAAGTGCTGCTGTGACCTCGGTCTGGAAGAGACAATGGCTCGTGCTTCTGGGGAAAGGGCCCCTGCCTTCACTGCAGAGGAGTTGGAGAAGCTCGTCAACGGGGTCCTCCCCAGTACACGCTACTCTACGGTCCTCCAGACCAACAGGTAAGTACACAGGGAGCATGTTGTATGGGCTATGCCTGTGTGGAGAGGGCTGGTTGTAAGAAAGAAGGGGGCAGAGTTCTGAGTGCATGAAAGACGGTGAATGCATGTACCACATGGCAAGGGTAGGGATGGGGGCCACTCACTTTGACGGTGCAGTTGGTAATGACTTCTTTTCTTCCCCTGTACACTTCATGTAGGTCAGCGCCCACCAGAAGAAGGATATTTGGCGTGCCATCGTCAAGGACGTCCGGACCCTGGGGGTCCACCACAGACGGAGCACCCACTGCCGGAAGAGATGGGAGGACATTCGCCGCTGGAGCAAGAAGACGGCAGAGGCTCAGCTGGGGATGGCCTCCCAACGTGGGAGGGGTGCCCGTCGAACCATGACCCACCTGATGTTCCGGATCCTGGCGGTGGCCTACCCTGAATTGGATGGGCGCTTGAGGGCATCACAGCAGACACAAGGGGGTGAGCACACTATCATTCAGCTGACTTTGCGCGCAGTGAAGGTGTCTGGGTGGCGGAGGAGGGCTGTGGGTTCCCCTAGGCCAGGGCGAGTTCCGTAGGCTAGGCCCATTCATAAGGCATGGCCCTGTGGCCCCCACTCCACCTCTGTAGAGTGGCAAGTACAGCTATTCATGCCCCAGGGTCATCTATGTGTGCAGATGTCGTCCATAGCCTTGTAGGCCATTTCCCAGGAATTGCACTGTAGAGCCCAACAGCGCGACGTAGTGCAGGGGGCTGCTGTGTCTGTATTGTCCGCCAACGGTAGCGTTAAGTCATGCACTCAACCTGTCTTTCTTATGTTCCCCCCCTTTTTTTGCGGTCTC
The DNA here is from genome assembly GCF_031143425.1 of Pleurodeles waltl. Taxonomy (NCBI): domain Eukaryota; kingdom Metazoa; phylum Chordata; class Amphibia; order Caudata; family Salamandridae; genus Pleurodeles; species Pleurodeles waltl. The sequence goes on along the minus strand of NC_090446.1, from coordinate 598,165,043 downwards.
CCTGTTCTTGTGTGCATTAGCATCATCAGGCAGAGGTACAGTGGCACCGGAGCACGAGGGAGCTGCATCCCACATGGGCATGGAGGCCCACACTACGGACTCAGAATACATCAGAGGGACGGAGGGCGAGGGGAGCACCACGGCGGTCACAGGATCTGCAACCAGCGACACGGACACGTCCTCCGATGGGAGCTCCCTAGTGGTGGCGGCAACATCTTTGCCCCCCACTTCAACAGGTACAGCCGCCACCCCCCCTACCAGCACCGCCCTCCCAGCAGACCCTCAGCGTGTGCCCCGTGCCCGCTCACCCAGGAGGGTAGGCATCACCTTCACCCCAGGCACCTCAGCCCCTGCCCCTGTCACCTCTGCTGCCCTCAGTGAGGAGGCCATTGACCTCCTCAGGTCACTCACTGTTGGGCAGTCTACCATTTTGAATGCCATCCAGGATGTAGAAAGGGAGTTGCAACACACAAATGCATTCCTGGAGGGCATTCATTCTGGTCAGGCTGCCCTTCATCGAACCCTTCAAACTCTGGCCTCAGCACTGATGGCAGCCATTGTCCCTGTGTCTAGCCTCCCCCCTCCAACTTCCTCCACCCAGACCCAATCCCCTGTACCTCTGCCTATCCCAAGCACAACATCAGACCAGCCTGCACACACCTCACCACACAAGGGAAGCTCAGGCAAACATAAGCACCACACATCCCACAGGCACGCACGCAAGCATCACACACATGCAGACACATCAACATCCACTGCCTCCACTGTGTCCCCCTCCTCGTCATCTCCCTCCTCCCTCCCAGTCTCATCTACACTCACACCTGCATGCACTACCTCTACAGCCACTACGTCCCTCACCAGCACACCCTGCTCACATGCAGTCATCACCCCTACTACCATGCACATGTCCCCTGTGTCCTCTCCCAGTGTGTCTGTGACGCCCCCTCCCAAGATACACAAACACAGGCACACACCCACCCAACAGCCATCCACCTCACGACAGCCTCCAGCGCATGCACCTGCACCCAAATCCACAAAAGTTGCACCTCCTACAACCACCACCTCTTCCTCCACTCCCAAACCCCCTCCAGCTACCCGTCCCAGTGTGTCCAAACAACTTTTCCTGTCCCCCCTTAACCTATTTCCCCCCCCCCCTCCAACTCATAGGTCCCGTACTAGCACCTCAGCCAAAAAATCTCCGGGACCAGTGGTGCCTGTTGTTACAGGTATGTGGAGTGCACCGGCCACCAGGCCAGCCAGTCTGTCACGGAGCCACAGCACAGCCAGTCCCCCCCCTGTGAAGCACCAGAAGTTGGACAGTGCACAGCCGGAGATGGGGAAGACTCCAGCCAGCCAAGCCGCTCACAGGGATCCCGGGGGAGTGTGGACTCGGCTGTGACTCCTCCCAAGGTGGGGAAGGGGCAGAAGAAACCTGCAAAGTCAGTGAGGAGCAGCACGGCGGAGAAGACCGCCATCATCCCCGCTGGCCAGGAGGTCACCGCCAGCCCCATCGTCGCTGCCCTGGAGGCCACCGCCAGCCCCATCGTCGCTGCCCAGGAGGCCACCGCCAGCCCCATCGTCGCTGCCCAGGAGGCCACCGCCAGCCCCATCGTCGCTGCCCAGGAGGCCACCGCAAGCCCCATCGTCGCTGGCCAGGAGGCCACCGCAAGCCACAGCCCAGCTGTCCAGGAGGGCCCCACAAGCCACAGCCCAGCTGCCCAGGAGCGCCCTGCAAGCCACAGCCAGCTGACCCATGAAGGACCGCCAGCCACAGCCCAGCTGGGCAATGACGGACCGCCAGGGCAAGCACGCTGAACAGGGCAGAGACAGCCAACTCAAGCACCGCTGAACAGAGCAAAGACCGCCATGGCAAGCACCGCTCAACAGGGCAAGCACCGCTAAACAGGGCAGAGACAGCCAACTCAAGCACCGCTGAACAGGGCAAAGACCACTGAACAGGGCAGAGACAGCCAACTCAAGCACCGCTGAACAGGGCAAAGACCGCCATGGCAAGCACCGCTGAACAGGGCAAGCACCGCTGAACAGGGCAGAGACAGCCAACTCAAGCACCGCTGAACAGGGCAAAGACCGCCATGGCAAGCACCGCTGAACAGGGCAGAGACAGCCAATTCAAGCACCGCTGAACAGGGCAAGCACCGCTGAACAGGGCAGAGACAGCCAACTCAAGCACAGCTGAACAGGGCAGGCACCGCTGAACAGGGCAGAGACAGCCAACTCAAGCACCGCTGAACAGGGCAAAGACCGCCATGGCAAGCACCGCTGAACAGGGCAAAGACCGCCATGGCAAGCATCGCTAGCCCCTTAGCGGCAGGGGCAGTGACGCAACTGGGACCGTCACGGGGTGAGTGCTGCACTCTGGGAACCAGTCCCCCTCCAGAACCAGTGGAGACATGCATCCACTCCGTCTGTCCTGCACAGGATGAAGCACTCTGGGCACCAGTCCCCCTCCAGAACCAGTGGAGACATGCATCCACTCCGTCTGTCCTGCACAGGATGAAGCACTCTGGGCACCAGTCCCCCTCCAGAACCAGTGGAGACATGCATCCACTACCTCTGTCCTTCACAGGATGAAGCACTCTGGGCACCAGTCCCCCTTCAAAACCAGTGGAGACTGTTATCCACTTGAGAGACTGTAGCGTTGCACTCCCCAGGATGGTACAGTGGGCAAACCACCCCCTGTAGAGACTTGAGAGCCTGTGGCTTTGCACTCCCCAGGATTGTACAGTGGGCAAACCACCCACTGTAGAGACTTGAGAGACTGTGGCTTTGCACTCCCCAGGATGGTACAGTGGGCAAACCACCCACTGTAGAGACTTGAGAGACTGTGGCTTTGCACTCCCCAGGATTGATCAATGGGCATGGAGGCCCCTCGTGGATCTGGCGTCGTCCACTCATCCAGGTGAGGTGCCCCCCCTTTCCTTCCCCCTGAGGTGCCTGTTGTATTTCTATCTGATGCCCCTGCAGTGTTCTCTCCGTCATGTTCGGGTATGTTGTGTGGGCCTCGCCCATGCATTTTGGGCCCAGTGGTCCACGGACTATGAATGATGCAAAACCTGGACTACTAATCATGGTATATATTTTGTTTATAGTGTATATATATATATGTACATGTTTGCTTACTGATTTTTGATATATTACAATAGTTACACTCATTTCCTTTTGTCTTTGCATTCTTCCTGGGGGTTTGGGGGGTGTTACTGTAATGTATAGATATGCATTGGTGTGTGTGTTGTAGTGGTTGAGGGTCGGGGTGGGGGTTGGGGTGTTGAGTGTGTGTGTCCCTGTTTTATGCCTCCCCCCTCCTCTATGTCGTAGGTGCAGTACTCACCGTGGTCTTCGCCGCCGGCGTTGGTGATCCTCGTAGAAGAGCAGGAAGACTAGCGCTGGGAGAATATGAAGTTCCGGCTCCATGCTGTCCTCCTTTCTCGTGGAGTGTGTAGAGGTGAGTGTTTTTCATTCGAAATGCCTGTTTCCGCCGTGTTTTTATCCGCGTTGAATCCGCCAAGGTGGCGGATTGGCCTATCATAATAGTGTGGGCGGTACATTGTCTCCCGCCTGTCTGTTGGCGGTGACCGCCAAGCTGTTTGTCTGTACCGCCGTGGCGGTCTGAGTGTTAAAGTGGCTGTCTTTGTTGGAGGTTTCCGCCACGGTCGTAATTGCAAAAATTTTACCGCCGGCCTGTTGGCGGTCTTACCACCACTTTAACACCGTCCGCCAGGGTTGTAATGACCCCCTTAGTTTATTATCCTTTCCTTGTTAAAGGCTTTGCAACAGTTTCTGCTGGCGGGTGGGCGACACTCCTCCGCCATAGCGGAAGACCTGCCACTGGTGGCCCAAAATCTTTTGCAAAAAGAGGATATATTATGGGGCATACCGGAAATGACAGTGTCCTGTAAGCGCACCTTATCTTGAGGTGTCGGGGTATATAGTTTACTAGTACATGGCCTCCAAGCATGTAATGGTCGATCGCACTCAGATGCCCATCTGTCCCAAACATTTAGATGCGGGTCTTACAAGAACCACATCGATTTTGTACTGCTAGATGTACGGCTGTGGGAATGTATGGTGGATATGGAGATTTTGGAGCACGGAGAGAGTGATCATGATCCTCTTATACTCTCCATCTGTGATGTTGCCCAGCAACTAAAGTTGCCCAATAATAGGAGAAATGTTAAGTAGGAAGCAGTAGAGCATTCTAACGCTACTACAATTACTCTGTATCAGTACTTGGTTAAGCATATGGAATCCATGACCCTATATTGGGGTGATCATGGGAGGATAGGATTTGAGCATTTGGCCATCTATGACTTCTTGGGCACACTATTAATTTCTGAAGCATCTGGGAAAATGGGGACCATAACTATGGTTTACCAAAAGGTGTAGAGTAGCTAAGACTAAACTGCTAATGGCAATTAACAGAGGTGCTAGAAACAAAGTCAGATCAGCCAGGGCAGCCTACAAGCAGGAATTAATCCAGGCTAGGAGGCAGTGGGAGGGGGAACATTGGGATGAATTACTTGATGCAGGAAGGAGAAATGACCAGAATCATTTTGGGAAATTATTAAGCAACTATAATGGGAGCACCACATCCCCTACTGGCTCCTCAATACTCCAGGGGAAATGGGTGTTACATTTTAATTCCTTCTACTCAGTGTCAAACAAATCCCAGTATGATGAATCCATAGGGACTGGGGCCTCAGTCATCTCAGAATTTACCATGTCCCAAACTCTTTTGGTGGTTGACTCTCTCAATCTGGGGAAGGTCCATGAGATCTTTATAAATTCAGCACAATTATCTGGATGCCATATATCAACACCGTCTGTAATGTGGTTGCAGCTGGTACCCAAAGGGCTGAGATAGTGCCCATTTTTAAGAAAGCCAACCCAAGCAATCTGTTCAACTTCTGGCCGATTAGACTGTTAGATAACCTGCAGAAGATTTTCTGCAAGCAGGTTTTAGATTGGTTGCTGGAATGGATTGACAAGAGTGGTGCTATCTCTAGTTTACAGACAGGATTTAGACCAGTGGCTAGTGCTATAGACCAGGTATTTCTATTTCTCCAGATCAAGTAAAAGATAGTGAATATCTGTGGGGGGGATTTGTACATGGCTTTCATAGACCTCCGTGCAGTCTTTGTCCTAGTCCAGAGAAAGAGGCAATGGAGCACATCACAAGAGATGGGGTCCCACTAGAGTTGCTTGACCTTATTGTTAATCTATGCAAGAGTACATTTGCATGGATCAGGTATGCAGCAAGGAGGAACTAACTGACTCAGAGTGGTGAGTGGGTTATGCCAGGGCTGTGTCCTGGCGCCCACTCTCTTTCTTCTGTAAATTAACAACTGCATTAAATACCTGAATATCTGTGTCAATAATTCTCCAACTTTTGGGTGGGCAAAAAAAAACTAGGATGAGTCTCCATAATACAGTAAATAACTTCTGTGTTTTTTGTAGGGATTTTGGGCTGGAGGTAAAGGCAGCAAAAACAAAACTGATGATGTACATCAGGAGGAGGGAACTGAATGTTAAGGTTATTTCAAACACCAAAAAGCCTAGAAAGAGTCACCAAGTTTGATTACCTGGGAGTGAGATTAGCGGACTCGGTGCCTGGGGAGCACAGATAACGAAAAGTTTGCATGCAATTAGCTACAGAAGAGGGGGCAATAGGATGGTAAAAAACGCCCAGTATTTTCCATTCAACCCTACAATTGATATATACAGGATGCAGGCGAGGGGAGCAGTGCTGTATGGGGCTGAGCTGTGGGGCCAAAGCACTTTACATACTATAGTTGTTAAGGAAAATAATTTCTTTAGGAATATTACAGGGATGGGGAGAGGCACCCCCTTGGTGCCCCTAAGGCTCAACCTCCGAATGTATCTCGTAACAGATGTGCAATTTTAATTTCTCTGCTCTACTGAATTTGTGTATGGATAACAGAGGAGCTGCCGGACTACACGGCCGGCCTCAGTGATATATTGGGGCAGTGACTAGGAGCAGAGAAGATAGGATGGATGAAGAACCTGAGGTCGACCTGGGCACACCTAGGTCTACCAGAATTATGTGCTACCCCTGAAGCAATACCTGCACATGCAGTGCCCACTGTGAAGCAGAGATTTGGGGAGAGGGTTCGTCTTCAGATCGTTCATTTCAAAGACAGTGGTTCATTGGTCTCAGGTTTTCTTCAATTCAAACATTAACTTGTAGCAGAGCCATTTTTGGATGTGCCCGATCCCTTTTTTTTTTTTACAGTTTAGGTAGGGCACGTTACCTCTAGTTGCTTCTACTGCCCGCTGGTCCCCTCCAGGGGAGAGTGACAGGAAGTGTAAACTGTGCTGCAAGGCTTATGAAACAAATGAACATTTGCTCTTTTCTGCCCTAGATATGATACCCCCAGAAGGCAATGGATTGTGACCCTTTGTAAAAAGATTTTGATATCTGATCGAGCTACTGCTTATAGATTATGCAAGAGCGATTCTGCAATGATGATGCTGACAGCAGTGTCTATATATATATATATATATATATATGTATATATATATATATATATATATATATATGCAGCCTGAGTAATTAGGCAGCAAGAACTCTTAGCAATCAAGTAAAGTTCTCCTGGGGCATGTGAGTTGCTAAAACGCAACTTTACTTAGTCATTTTGGTTGGGGGGGGGGCATATTTACATTGTGAATTCATCTTGTTTGAGGATTGGGTGTCTGGAATTGGATTTTAATGAGCTTTTTACTCCTTTTCTAGTGATTCAAGGGACCCCTACTAATGGATTGTCGCTTTTTAATTTTTATGGAAGTTTTTAATGTATTTTAATCTGTGTTTAATGATTGTATTCTGTGTGATGACGAAATTATTTATTTCGAGCAGCCATTAAACTTTGAACTTTGAAAGTGCCTGTGCAAATTAAGGGTTGCAAGTAATGTCCCATAATATCAGTATTTTAATGCTGCTCAATACACTGTGAAATATCTACTAATTAGCCGTAAATATTGCCCGAATCAGGATGCCATCAGCATGCAATGAGCCCACATAGCAGGCCTATGTTGCTGTCACACGGGCCTCGTCCAACTGCCAGGACATTAATCGTACCTCCAGGAGCAGCTGGAAACGTTTGTGGGGCGCGAGGCCATCAGCTGTGGCTCTGAAGAGAGCCTGGTTACGCTCCCTGCCCTGCGGGAGACAGCTACAATAACGCCATTTTGGCTTTAAAAATCGGAAGTCTCTCGCCTGAATCGGGGGTGGTGGCATGACTAAATCCGAAACAAACAAATACAGTTATTATATAGTTATTAAAGATCATTACAAAATTTAACACACTATTAAAATCATGACAACATGCCAAGATGTTCACAGGTTGAAAATCTACACATAGCACAAAGGGCTGAATCGTTGCTCACAAGGGTATACAATGTGTTTACACATTTTTTCTTTTAGTTCTTTGTTGTTAATTAAGATAATTTGATTTTTGAGTTACGCAAAGCGATAAAAGGTTCATTTATAGAAATGTAATATGTAAGACTATGCAACTCAGTTGGTGATTACTGGACTCACACAAATGATGTATACTTTTGCATTGGCCTTAAGGTGCCAATTCAGAAACAATTACTTTCAAGAATTTTGTAAAACCAGTGGCCAGCGTCATATCCAATGAATTTAATCTCTCTTTTACAGCCTGTGAGCAAAATTTAATGTTTAGCTCGAGCAGGAGTCTCAAGCGAGCGTTGTTGATTTGCTAAACTTGGAGAGTAAAATCAGCACCATTACTCCCTTTTGTGTTTAAAAGGCCGCTTTATTGGAAACAGGTGCACTCACAAAATACCCCCTTGGCCTCAAGCCTTACAAAACTAAAACCTCACTATACATAATTTCTTCTAACCAAACCACTAGGATTCCCTAAATAGACCCTTCAACGCCTCTTTTATCTGGAGCAGGTACAACTCCATGCCCACAAAGGACATGTGTACACCATCGCCCGAAAAAATTCCTTGTCCTCGAACCTTAAATCCTTATGCTCCAAATAGGTCAAACCATGCTCCAGACAATATAATTGCATTTCCTTATTAATCTTCCTCTGCGCCTTTTCAATTGCCCCCAGTTTCCTCGCTCCCCACCAAATCCGGCGAGGAACTAAAGCCGTCCAAACAACATGGCAACCCTGCCACTGCCAGCGTAACACACCTAAATCTTTCTTCATCTGCTGCAAAATATCCAAGCCTGTCCGCCTTATCATGTAATGTTCGCCCAAATGCACCAGTAGTACATCCGGGCAAAAACCCCTGCCCCAAAGTCGTTGCAATGTCTCTAACAGTTCCGGCTAGCACATACTCCTTTTACCGTCCCATCTTACGCGATATCTTCCCCTGTCCAGACCCAAGTTGTCCCCCACTGCAGTCGACTGCGCCTGTCTCTACGCCCACTTGACAAAGGAATGTCCCACAACTCAGATGGATATGAACTGCACTGCCGGTCCGGGAACGGAACCTGTAGCAAGAAAAAATATATTACCACTCTGTTGTCGTAATCCCTTTTCGCACATATTTCTTGTAGGCATTCGATTTACATCGTCCCAGCACTAACACATCCGTCATCCGCCAACCCCGCAAGCCTGCCTCTGTTGCCATGCCTATTCTAAATAAATGGGTCCCAAACTGTGATGCATCCTGTCCAATAATCCTTAGACTCGCCCTCAAAACCGATAACAGCTGATATGCTGAAACCGCCTGACCCTGCATATGACAAAAAACACCCCCACGTCCCTCCTAAAGGTAGCCTGCATTCTCAATGCCATGTGTACCGGACAAACTTCTACCACCGGATAGGCCTTCATAAGCACCTGCCTCCCCTTCCCCCTTTGATCAGTCTTCGACTTCCGCAAATGCACCCCAACGCCATGCCATGAAATACACACTTCCCCCCACTGTAGACCCCCTGATACTCTGGAGCCTAGTAATTCCGATACTCAAAAGGCCCCAAAGAACATCCACAACATGAGGGTACGAAATAATAAGCACTCCACCTCATCCCTACAGACCTCCTGTAAAGCCTTCATAATTTTCTTCAAAATAGCCAACGCTATCGGCTGTCTTACCACATCCTCAATCCTGTCCTGCTCCGACTGCCATCTACGGGCCCCAGAATCCACAAAATCCCGCCAAGCCCCTACATTTGTTCACTGAGTGGAGGTGGCCAACAAATTCACGACCGGCCGCAGAATCCTCCGTCGCCTACGGTCCAGAGAGCTGCTGGCATAGTAGTTCTTCTCAAGGGTTCGTCCGCAACCAACCCATGGAACCTCTCCCACTGCGAATGAAATAACGCATCTGCAATGTCATTATTCTCCCCTGGCACATGACGCGGCCTGAAGTAAATGTCGCGCCGCAAACACTCCAAAACAAAGACGTAGAGTAACTGCAACCTCTGCACATCCCTGACCGACTGCCGATTGACCACCTGCACCACTGCGATGATGTCCACTCGAAACAGCACTCTTTTATGCATCTAGAGATGACCCCACACAGACACCACAACTACCAGTGGAAACAGCTCCAAGAAGGCAATGCTGCGTCCGCCAGCACAAAATTTTCCTTGCCAATAAATGCTAAATCCAGAAGCTCCCGACGCATCTGAAAAAATCTGGACATCCCATTTGCACAATGGCCATGCCTGAATCGGGATCCCATTAAAGGACTCTAAAAAGACACACCACATCCTCAAATCCTCCTTCACCCCTGCGCCAAGACGCACATGATGATGTGGCATGGTGTGACCCAAGAGTGACATACAGAGCCTCCTGCAAAAAGTCCTCCCAGCTCTCACTACCCGACACGCGAAATTTTGGTGCCCCAACAATACTTGGATCTCCCTGACTGTCACCTTCTTTTTCTTGACCATAGACCGTACTGTCTCAATCATGGCCTGTTTCTTTTCAACTGGCAAGCAAGCCACCATCGACACAGTGTCCATCTCAATGCCCAAAAAGGCCAAGGCCGTACAGGGCTCCACTGTTTTCTCAGGGGCCAGGGGCACACCCAGGTCCCCCATGAGTGCCTGAAATCTACCCAATGCTTTCTCTCAAGACTCAGACCACTTCGGCCCTGCAAGGAAGAAATCATCCAAATAATGAGTCACTTCCGAATGGCCGGTGACCGTCACCAATATCCACTGCAAGAAGGTACTGAAGCATTCAAATAATGAGCAAGAGATGGAGCAACCCATGGGGAGTGCCTTGTCCTCATACCAACTGCCCTGAAATTGAATGCTCAACAACTCAAAATCCCGAGGATGCACCTGCAGCAATCTAAAAGCTGATTTGATATCAGTTTTTGCCATTAGGGCGCCTGGGCCCAGTGACTCCACCATTGCCATTGCCACGTCTACTGAGGCATACAACACTTTTGTGAGCTCCTCCGGAATAAAATCATTAACGGAAGAACCTTCGGGCCAAGATAAGTGGTGTATCAACTGATACTGACCCGCCTCTTTCTTGGGCACCACCTCGAACCTACCTGTGCAACAACTTAGGCATCTCCACATGCTCCCCTTTCCAGATCTTTTCCTTGGTGGCCAACATAAGATGCGCCCCTAACGGTTTAGCTGTTCCCATGTAGGGCAAACGCTTGTGCTTCCCACTTACCTGACCTGCCTCCGAACCCTCATCAGACTTACCTGGTTTCTCGTCCGAAACTGTACTCACCTGGTCCTTTTTAGAATCTGTGCCCACCCCGACATCCGATACATACAGCACTTTATGTAAACGCTCCCCCGCACTGCCCAAAACCGCCTCTGTAGCTACAGACACGCCGCTAGGGTGCAGCACCCCTGTCGCATTACCTTTTTGCAATGACGGGGGCCGCTCCTGAACCTTCCGTCCTGCCGCTCCACCTGGTCCCGATACTGCAACTGGTACCTGTAACGACTTAGGAACAGCATTAGATGTCCCCCGTGGTCCACCAATCCTCCTCTTCCTCATCCCCGCGTAGCTCTCCCTCCTCAATACGGTCCTCCTCATAATCTAACAAATCATGAACAATACTGGTCTCACTATCACTTGGCTCCTTGTCCACCCCGAACTTCGCCTTCTTTGTTATGTTCCTTGAACCCGCCATCTGTGGCAACGGTCACCGAGGGGCCGCCCATAGCCCTCCCAACCTTGCCACAAGGCCAGGCCGCTTACCACTAGATGCCAACTCACCGGTGGGCTCAAAACCCAGTCCGGCAGGCCGCCTCTTCCTGGAAACCTTGGCCCTCGCCGATTCGAAAGTGAGCTTGGGTTCCATCGAGCCGGCCGCACTGGGCCCCGCCCTCTCTTCCTCCCAGGGTGATGGGGCCACCACAAGCCCACGTGGGTCACTGTCTTTGCTCATAATCTGCCCCTGCTGACAAAGGCCCAGTGTGCTGGTGAGCATAGAAACGCACTGATAACCCTGCCCGTGCGACCCCCGACTCTCCTCCCAACTCTCCTCCCCACCCTGCTCGTCGCACTTGCTGTCCGAACTACCTTCCCATCCTGTCACTTCAGCAGCCGCACCCCCCCCCTGTGCTCATAAGTGCGGTGCGGGGGCGCACCCTCAAGGTTATCCCATCCTCTTCTATCCCTTGCTCGTCGTCCTTCTCTCTCCACTCAAATATATGCCCCAGGCCCCTGTCCACTGCCGACTCCTCCATATCTGGACCCACTTCATCCTGCTCCTCTCCCTCTTTTGCCTGGAAAATATCCTCCTCTGTTAACCGGCTGGCCTCACCAGCCAGCAACAAGTCTGAGTCCTTCTCTCCTGCTAGGCCCACTCTCTCTCCTCACTTTCCCCGGGTCTTGCCCCATACCTGCTCAGTATCCATTCCCCCCAAGTCCCCGACCTCTGGTGGCAAAACGCTTTGCCTCTCCGCCCCAGCCTTGCTATTCAAGGCCTTCCCTTTTCCCCTGCTCACATGGCATGGCAGAGCCGCATTCCTGCCATTCTTTGGGGCCGCCCCCAGCCTTCTGAGCCACATGGCTCCACAGCTGCCGCAACGGCCCTTCATTTCCCTTCCGGGCGGCGTCGGCAGCACACACGCTCCGACCTCGCCCTTTAACAACTGGCCTCACCTGTCGCTCCTCGCAGCCGCGCTTTCCGCGCGGGGGCGAACAGGCCGCCACAGCAGCCGCCACACCGCTTACCCGCCGACCCACATTGTCCACCAACAAATCGAGGCGCCCAGCCTCCGGGAGGAGCTGGAGGGCCTGCGCCACTCACCTGTCCATGGCTCCTGCTCCGCGGTAAGAAGAGGCTTCCCGTGCCGACAGACTCTTTGTCTCCGACCTGTTGCTTATCTCCGCTAACTCATTGACTCTTCTGCCGTCTATTATCTATTTATTTATTTAGTATTAATTTTGTTTTATTCTTTTCATTTTATCCGATCCCGAAACAACCAGCCACAAAAACGCAAGGGATCGAGTGAAAAAAACGTAGAGAGATCTGCAGAAAAATCTGCTGCTCAGCCACCACTGTGTCCCCTGACAAAATGGTGGCTACCCCAAAATGGCTCCTACCTTTATAACCCCACCCCAGGCTCCCAAAAACATGCCAAAAAAGCACCCAAAACGGCACCAGTGGGCTGAACCATCTTCCACAAACTTCCTGGGGGGGAAGACCTCCAAAATCAGCGCTCCTCCCCAGGACCCCCTTGGAGAGCAGCAGCAGATCGCACGTGCCAGAGATTCCTTCCAGCAGGGGCAGAAATGCGGCGCGTGGAAGAGCACGGATTTCCGGTTTTGCCGCTGTTCGCCCAGATCGAATAGGCCAAATCTTGCTCTTCATCTTCTCGTTTCATTTGGAATGATGCTAAACCCATCACGCAAAACTGTGGTCGATTTTGGTCAAACAAGTTCAGTAAAATTTTAATATGGTTTAGAGGGCGGCGGGATAGGTTATCAGTATCAAATCAGTCTCATTTCTTTTTTTTTTCTAATAGCTTGAGTAGGGGCCAGGGGGATACATCGTTTGATGCTTCTTTCATCTGTAGACTTGTGATTGATTTTGTCAAGATCGCATGGCCGCCCCAAGTGAAAGAATTACACAATAGCAAACATTCAGGGCTCGAGACGGTTCTTGACACTGTCTATTGGCTTTAGTGTGCTCATGTCATCAATATAAGAAGGAAGAAAGCCTACGTGGACATGGAGGGATTCGGACCTGGGACCACACAGTTAAACACAGACCATTACACTCGTCTAAGGCAGCAGGGCCTAGATGCTGCATTGTTGAGTCTTTCAGTCTGCAGACGTCCTGCACGTTTGCACACTGCCCTGTTCTGGCCCAGCTTTGAGATGTTCTATTTTGTTGGGATCAAATTAGAGGTCTACCTAATGTTGTGTTATTTTAAACGGGTTTTATAACGCACTCCTACACTCGGGAGGAATAAAGATCTTCCTCCGCATTCACTGTTCATGTTTTTTCAGCCACCAGCAGGAGAAGAAAGTTATTTACGGACTTGCCATAGTACAGACCTCACTGGACAAAAAGTATGATGATTTAAAATAGTGCTGGCTGGGAGTGGTGCGGCCAGCTTAACGATGCCTTTGATTTTGAGTACCAGATAACTAGCATGGAAAACTGCCTTCACGGTTTCAAACAAACATGGAGCCACCTGTCGAGTGGTACATCAAATGTCAATGTGAAAAAAGATGATAGTACGAACTGATCAACCCTCTGTTTTTTAGGTCAAGCCTACCAGATTGCAACAGAACGTTTGTCAGCTTACCAAGAACGTACAGTGGGGTTAAAGCCTGCACATTGCTTACCGCTGTTTGGCTTTATTGGCAATTTGATGTGCTTACTTCATATTAGAGGGCTTACTTTGTCCAGCTTGTGTTTGTCCCTCTCCAGGAGCAGAGCCCCCTTTACTTGTGTCCCTCCAATACTCTTTTTTTAGGGAACTATGTATCAATTTTTGCTTAAACACTTAATGAGAGTGCATGGGTTTTCCAGCTGTCTCCCTCACACACTTCTCTTTCCCCAAACTCCCTGTTGCTTCCTTGTCTGTGTGCTTCTCTCCCCAGAGTACCATGTTGCTCTCTTTCACCTGTGTGCTTCTCTACCTCCTTGCTTCATGTTTCAAGTTCCCTTGTGAGCTTCCTCCAACTCCTGTGTTACAGTTTCCTTCGTATGCTTCTCCGCCAGCCTCGTATTGCTCTCTCCCTTGTACCCCTCACCAAGCCCCAGTGGCGGCCGGTAGCTTTAGGAGGGAGTGGGCGGGCGGGATACACACACGCACACACACACACACACACACACACACTCATTCTTTCACACACAGACACGCACGCACGCACGCAAATCCATTAACAACACTCATACCATTCAAACATGCACGCACCAAGCATTCATTTTAAAAGATCGCACACACTCATTCTTTCACACACACACGCACATCCATTAACAACTCTCATAACACTCAAATATGCACACGCGCACCAAACAATCAATTTAAAACATCACACACATACACACACACACACACTTACCTTCAGCTTCCAGGTCCCAGGAGGGTTGGGACTGCTGCCTTCCCTCAGCCAGTGAGGGAAGGCAGCAGTCCCAGCCTCATCAAGACTTCTGACCCCACCCCACTCTGTGACAAAGTGTCACTGATTGACACTCGCCCTGGGCACTTCAGGGCTTAAACCTGAAGCGCCCAGGGAGAGTGTCAATGGGTGACGCTTTCCTCGTCACCCAGGGGAGGTCCTCGAGGCACCTTTGCTGAGCTGAGGAGGTCACGCCCATAGGAGCTGTGACCTCCTCAGCCCAGCAAAGTTCAGCTCAGGCAGCCAGGAGTCTGCGCAAATCGCGCATGTCTGCTCCTGACTGCCTGAGCTGAACATGGAGAGTGTCTGCCAGGCTGACCTTTGTTCAGCCTGACAGACACTCTTCATGAGGGTCAAAATGTGGGTGGAAGGCCCCTACGCCCTAAAGGACGGGCTGCCACTGCCCAGCCCCCATTGCTTTCCCAAACCCGCTCTCTCACTCACTCCTCCATTGGCCCTGCCACACCTCCACCATTCTTTTTCTCAATTTGTTTTGATGGGCTAAGCAGCAAATTGTTGATAGTCATCCACAAAAGCACTTTGACACACTTAGAATTTCTTTTTTTATTGACCAATTTATGGGGCACCTGGCATCTTAGAATGGTCAATAAAAACGAGAAGATAATGGCAAGTGTCATTCTGTAGGCGCATATGGATGCCTGTAAAAGGACATGATGGCTTTGCAGAAACTAAAGAGCACAGATTGAAAGCAATGCTTTTTCCCAATGCTGTTCACCATCGCCAAAAATTATTGGCAAAGCATGTAGCTCCCAAAGGTGAGACCTATTGGTTTTGCTAGTGCTTGATTTCTTTTTATCCTCTTGCTCTCCCTGCAACCTGGTTGTTATAAATCAAGTAAAAAACCCAAAGTTCTTACATATTATGGAGGAGTGTATTCCAGAATTCACGCACTACACCACTGTTGTTTACCTTTTTTTCTATTTGTTGTTCACAGCTCTTTGTGTTTCAGTTGTGAGCTAATTGAAAACCAAAAAAACACAGGCCCCTGGCATTCTTTGACTATTCTGAGGCACCACACTCTTATCTTAATGCATGTGTATTTTGTTATTTGTGTGAACAGCCTTCACATACCTGTGCTTGCTCCCATGCCTTTCTTGAGCTGCAACAAAGGAGGACACAATTAATTCATTAAGGCTAAAGACCTCCAGTCTTGACAAGTCTCTTTCACGGGGTCAAAGTCACACGCTTTGGTATGCTATGTGATAGGGACTATGTTACACGATACGTCCAACTTATAGGCTCTTGGCAGTAAGTGAGGCGAGCAAAAACTGAACCTTCTCCATTAAAACTGTGTTTAACAAAGAACAACTAAGCCACTTACTGGGGTTTCGGGAACAGGATTTTTATAGCTTATTTTGGATCAAAGAAGATTATCAATTTCATAAAGTTGTGTGGCCGAGTGTTGGAGGCACATACGGAAAACATCCTCACACCTGAGCTGTCACAATGTTCTGAGTCAGAGTAAGGTGTTCAGAGGCCCTACGAGAAATACTGTCTCCTCCTTTACTATAAAAAAAATTCCAAACTGAAACAAGCATTAGCAAAGCCAATAGATCTCACCTATGCAAGAGCTTTTGGCTTTGCCAATTTGTTTTAGTCATGTTGTTAACCAGCGTGGCTGCTGTTCAGCATGGCTAAAAGTTAGCTACATAGAGGAAAGTGGCGTGGAGTGTTGTAGAGTGGAATGGCGAAGAGTGGAATAGAGTGTCGTAGAGTGGGGTGGCAGAGAGTGGAGTGTATTGGAGTGGTAACGTGTGGAGTTGCGTAGAGTGGCATACACTGGAGTGGTAGATTGTAGAGTGGAGTGGTGTAGAGTGCATTGACGTAGAGTATTGTAGAGTGTAGTGGCATAGAGTGCAGTGGCATAGAATTCAGTGGCATACTATGCATCATAGTAGGATGCAGTGGTGGAGATTAGAGTGGTACAAAGCAGAGTGGAGTGGCGCAGAGTGGAGTGGCGCAGAGTAGAGTGGTGCAGAGTTCAGTGGTGTAGAGTGCAGTGGTGTAGAGTAGAGTGGCGTAGAGTGGAGCAGACTGGAGTGGCATAGAGTGGAGTGGCGCAGAGTGTTGTGGCGCAGAGTAAAGTGGCGCAGAGTTCAGTGGTGTAGAGTGCAGTGGTGTAGAGTAGAGTGACGTAGAATGGTGCAGAGTGGCGTGGCATAGAGTTGAGTGATGCAGAGGTCAGTGGCACAGAGTAGATTTGGGTGGCATAGAGGGCAGGGGCAACAAGTTTAGAGTGGCATAGAGTGCAGTGCTGTAGAGTGGAGTAGTGCAGACCAGAGTGGCTTAGATTTCAGTGGCCGAGAGCATCGATGTAATTTAGGGGTCACTTTCCCTCTGTGAACCCTGGTACTGCCTTTGCTACCACTGGCTTCAGAGGTCACAAATTCAGTGCCAGGATCACGTTGGCAGCTCGTCCTTATGGACGTCAGTTGGGGCTCCACTCTCTTTGTTTTTTCATACATTTTTTATTACACTAATAAAGAAAATAAAACATTATTCACTATTAGTGAAATAAAAATGTGAATATGACCTTCAATGGCACCTGAGGTAAGTAAAAATGCTTCTAAATGTATGTTATGTGCATGATTGCGGGTGACAGTGTGTTTATGCGAGAGAGTGTGTGGGTAAATGTGAATTTGTGTGTATGAACAATTATGTGTCTGTGAACAAAAGTGAAGATCAAAGAGCACTTGATGTCACTTCTGCTTCCCCTAGCATTTTGGTGAAGTGACGTCCATGGGAGAGAGTGATGTGTTGCAAAGTAGAGTGTCAGAGTGCAGTGGTGTTGAGTGGAGTGGAATGGCATACAGAGCAGTGGTGGAGAGTACAGTAATGGAGAGGTGAGTGTAGTGACGTAGAGTTCAGTGACAAAGAATGCACTTGTGCAGAGTGCATTGGTGTAGAGTGCAGTGGTTAGGATCAGAGTGGCATAGACTGTAGTGGCATAGAATGGAGTGGCGCAGAGTGGAGTAGAGTGGCATAGAGTGCAGTGACACAGAGTAGATTGTATCAGAGTAGAGTAAAGTGGTGTAGAGTGAAGTGGTGCAGGGTGGAAGGCAGTTGTGTAGCGTGACATAGAGGGTAATGGCGTAAAGTGGTGTAGAGTGCAGTGGCATACAGTGCAGTGGTGCAGAGTAGATTTGAGTGGCATATAGTGGATTGGTGAAGATTACAGGGGCATAGAGTTGAGTGCTATAGAGTAAAGTGCATTGGTGTAGAATGTATTGGCATAGGGTGCAGTGGGGTAGAGTGCCATTTTGCAGAGTGGCATAGAGTGGAGTTGTGCAGACTAGATTGGCATGGTCAAGACTTGGGTGGTGTAGAGTGCAGTGGTGTAGATTAGAGCAGCAAATAGTGCATTGACATAGAGTAGAGTGGTACAAGGTAGAGTAAGGAGACGTACCGTTTAGTGGCTTAGTGTGCAGTGGTTAGAGTGGAGTGGTGTAGAGTAGAGCTTTTATGGTGTGGTAGCACACTGCCATTAAATATAACACATTTTCAATTGAAATGACCATTACATCAGCACAAGCATTCAGTTTTACTAATAAAACTATACAGTTTACAGACAAAACTGTGGAAATTGCATCACCTAATGTAATGATGTGTTTTGTTCATATTAAAGTATTTGTTTCCAACACACTTCAGGAATAACAGAAAATGTGCTTCATTTGTGTTCCTAATTCTGATATATTCTGAAATACTTACAGAGTTCATTAAAATGTTGTCATGCTCTAAAAAAAGCTCTTTTCCACCCCCAGTATCCAGCAAGATTGTCGCATAAATCCTCCCACTTTGAAGTCAGAGAAAGAAAAATAAACAAGTGCCTTTGGAGGACAGTGCCTGACATTGGACCTTGGTCTTCGAACGCACAGCAAGTGTGACGAGATAAGAAGAAGATTTATAGGCCTGTTAATAGAAAATGAGTTTGTGGAAGGATACAGAAAACATAGCTCAGGCAACAGGAGAGACAAACTAAACCTGGAGAGCCTAAAGCAAATAAAGCCAGCAAATGGAAAGCCAGAAAGTGTATGTTACAAACCACAAAGCCAATGGTAATCAATGAGTGGAATTAAATACCTGGTTTTTATTTTCAATTTGTTGTTTGCATGTGAATTTACTTTTTTACCGTTTTTAGCACATTATTGCACTTTACTTGGGGCACTCTTAGTGGAACCTGTTAGAGACCCCCTTGCGCCCTTCCTGCTTGCCTCATTGAAGGCAGAGGGATTTTTCCTCTTCCAGCGGCCATTTTGGGTGGGCCACGGCCAGGGGGACGTCAGCGGTGTAGTGTTGACTCAATGTGCTCAAGCACACATAAAAAGCGGCCCGGTGTAGACTGCACATTAAAGCCATGCCAGTCTTCGCCCGACCATGCCTGGACGGTGCCAGGGGCCAGGAATGCTGCCTGTTGCACCCCAGAGGGTACACCATGTGTTTATTCCAGGTATGAATTATTGAGATGGGGGAGGAAAAGGCCTGTGCCTAGCTCAGTCCTCCTAATATTGAAGATGTGAAATGATCGCTCTGTAAATGCAATACTAATATTATTATGGACCTTGGTGGCTCTATTCGCAACCATAAGGGAAATCAGAGAGCAAGGGTAGAGCCTGCTCAAGGTGAGATTATATGTGCACTGATAAATGCTAGGTTCATGGTTAAACATAGCATTGATATAAATTACCTGATTGAGCTGCATACAATTGACTGCTTATTCATTACTGAATCTTGGACTAAAGACTTGGGGCCAGATCTTGTAGCTGCCACCCCTCCTGACTACTTGATTACTAGAGTAGCTCAGCCCACTTGTAGGGGAGGGAGATTAGTGGTCATCTTTACAAAATTTCTCAATTGTACCCTGCAGTCCAGTGCTACGGAGTCAGTCAATATTTGTGAGATAGCACACTTTAGACTTAAAGATAATCATAAAATCATTCTTTCTGGACTCCTTGTATACCGTCACCGCACCCAGTACTTCAGCTTCCACTTGGAGGACAAGGAATGTAAAGATGTCGCCACATACCTTGAACTTCTGAACAATTTTGGATTCACTCAGCTGGTGGATGCTCCCACACATAAGGTCAGACACACTCTTGACAACATATTCACAAACTCCCCTGATTTGGTGATTGGGGAGATTCTCCCACTCCACTGATTGGACCATCTAGCTATTACCTTTATGGTCAAATCACAGAGGGAAGCGGGGGCTATCCTTCGTAAACCTACTTCCCAGAGAAGTTGGAAAAGAATTACCCATACAGATTTAGAAGCTGCACTTAGCACAACACTTGAGGAAAGGAATATAATGCAGAACTCTATGCCCGGAGATTTCAATTACTGGATTAGGGCAGCTGTCTAAGAGATTGCCCCATTAAAAATTTTAGATGTGCACGAGATCTAAAGCATCTGCACCATGGTTTTTTGAGGAATTAAAAGCTCTTAGAAGACATTGCTGTAGGCAAGAAGTAGAGGGCTACCCCGATCCACGAGGAGAGAACTAAACACAAATAGCTCGGAGCTAATAGCTATTTATAAACAGACTTTGGTGGAGGCTAAAATCTACTTACTACAGAAGCAAAACACAGTCGCCAATAAACACCCCTAGCAAGCTATTCAAAGTGGTAAAAGAGCTTTCTAACCCTCCACTTCAGCAACCTCCTGAGCTTTCACAACGTTTTTGGAACAGTGTTGTAGCCTATTTTAAGGAAAAATTATAAAAATTGTCTCAGAATTCAGTTTCAAGGAAGATGGGATTCCTCCTGTATATGAGGTAGAGAACTCTAAAATAGGAGAAACCTCTGGTAATCTATCTTCTTTTTTCCCATAACTTGCACACAAAATAGGACTTAACTGATCAATTGACGTCAGGGTCCCCAGAGAAACCTTGCTTCCTGACAGTTTTCAATAAGAACCGGATCTAATATCCACTTGCTTGGGAGAGGTTCTAAATCAAGTAATTAGAATATAAGACATTCCTCAACTGTTGATGGAGGCTATCATTATCCACCTTAAAAAAAAGCCAAATAGACTGCCAGGTGACCTTAAAAATGTATGCCCCATCACGCTCTTGCCTACACCAGCCAAAATACTGGAACAATACATGAATCCGACCCTGCCAGGATTGATTGCCACTCAGAACCTTCTGGATCCTTCTCAGAATGGTTTCTGCAGTGGTCTTAGCACTGAATCTGCCTTGGTCACAGCGGCAGGCCATATCCGATATCAAGTGGACCAGGACGGCACGAGAATCCTAGTGATGCTAAATCATCTGCAGCATTTGATACGTTGTCCCCAACCTGCTTGGTGCAATGCTTAATTTGTACTTGTAGTTTCCTGTGCTGAGCACCTGCACTTATTTATGAAGGCCAGTGCTTATTCTTCTGCCCCAAGCATCTGCTGCGAGCAAAAGTCACATATGGCAAAGACGAGGAAGAGAAAAAGGAAAAAGCGTCACAATGGTAGAAAGCAGAGTGTCTTTAAATGGATTGAAGAGGTCAGGTATTGCTTCAGGATTACGCTGTCTCACTATTCTGTGGGCCCACATTTAATTGCAGTAGCCGACTGTTAAAGAGGAGGGCTTTGAGCACCAGCACGTTTTAAATTAAGCACTGCCTTGGTGCATAGATTGCATCAGGCAGGTGTGAGGGACACTGTACTGGCCTTATTGAGCTATTTTCTTATGAACAGAACCCAGATGGTCAGCTGCAGCAACTACAGAGCACCCCCTCTTCCATGCAGAGTTCCACAAGGATCCTCACTTCGCCCCATCTTATTTAACTTATATGTGGCCCCACTGCAACATTGGTGCAATCTTTTGGTTTCCAGGTCTTGTCTTATGCAGACGATACCCAGATCATTGTTTCAGTATTTGAATATATGCATGCTGTGGTGGAAAACTTCAAACAATGTATGTCGGACATTGGTAGCTGGATGAAAGAGAATTGTTTAAAAGTAAATGCAGAAAAGAAAGAGGTTCCGGTCTTTGGTGCCCACCACTCAGTGTGGTCAGAGCTGTGGTGGCCAGAGACATGTGGCCAACTACCCACCCCAGTTGTCACCGCAAAGGGGCTATTTTTGATAACAGGTTGACCTTTGATTTGCAGGCCAATAGGACAACTAGCTCTTGTTTCGATATCCTTAAGACACTGAGAAAAATATTTCCTTCATTCCTCCAGAACTTAGAACTGCAGTGGCTATTGCCCTGGTGACTTCTCAGCTTGATTATTGCAATGCACTATATTTAAACATCAACACATTCTCCCTTAAGACACTTCAGGTGATTTACGATGCAGGAGCCAGATTTGTTTCTAAAATACCAGAATGTCTCCCAGTGAGGGAAGGCCTGCGCTCCTTTCACTGGTTACCTATTGCACAGAGGGTGAACTTTAAAGCCTGTTGTATGGTTCACAAGGATGTGCACCAGTAAAGGTCTCTTCCCCTGAGGTCAGCTTTTCTGTGGTAGTGTCCCTCAAGACAATTTAGATCCTTCTTTCTGAGGAAGCTGGCCATACATAAGTTTAGGAAGACCAGATGGGATGGGTACTTAAGTTTAGGAAGACCAGATGGGGCGGCCATACCTTCTCCGTAGCGGCTGCCAAACTCGGGAACATGCTGCCACTTCACATAGCCAGCTTGGATTCCCATATGGCTTTCTGGAAACAAGTGAAGACATGGTTATTTTCCTCTCTTATAATTTTATTCTCCTTTAGTGTTTCCTCTGCCTGCTGGTAGTGCTTTGACGCCAATGGGCATAGCGAGCTTCATAAATGCTATATGCTAATACAACTTTCTCAAAGTCCTTGAGATGTCTTTAGCAAACCAGACAGCTGTTGTGTCTGGTAGGCTGGGACCTAAGAAGGACAGTTGCCAACCATAAAATTCAACCTTCAATAAAGTGATGACTTTAGGCTTGGTACATCAGGTAAGAATGAAAGATCATATTATATTTGAAAGGATAGCATATCAGTGTGTTCTCCTCACAGAATATCATTGTGTTCTCTTAATGTTAGTGTTCAAGTGGTGTATGGGAAGGGCACCTACACATAGTCTTCACTGGACTGTATGTCCAAACTTTGAGGGGCGAACCAAAGTTAGCTGGTGCAAGTGCCTCTGTTATGTAAGTCAATATGCGGCTGCTTGTTCCTCTTAAGTAACTAGCAATACAAATTTATGGAGCGATTCCAAGGACCACTGAAGTTAAAAGATACGCCAGAAAGGGACATTTTAGGCGTTTACAAGGTTATTTATCGGGGCAATATATCCTGGAATTGAGATAAAATCAATGGCATCCATGAACCCTTTCAGGGACCTCTGGAATCCTGGCTAACAGTAAGCCTGGTGACTGTTCCACCTTTCACAGGAGTAGTGACCACAATGGAGATGCTAGATGGTAAACCATGTCAAATAGATTAGTTAGGAAATAAAAAAGAAACAATGCAATAGACGTATCTGCTGATTACGTGGATTGACCATAAATTACTCCCAACTAGTATTAAAATTGAGTGGGCTGGTTGATTTGTTTTCAATATCACCAGTTATCTTGTATGGGGAATACGCACAAGGGGACACCAGGCGCTAGAGCTTGTAATGGGATGAAAGAGCACATTTATACCCAGGAGGAGCAGTGCAAAAGCTTTCCAGCTATTCTAGTTACAGCCAAGAGTTTGAAAAAGGCATTGGTGCAACTGCGTCTTTTCAATTTGGTCCCTGAATTGCCCCTTACGCCCGCAAAGAGACCACCATCAAAGACCCGACTGTCCCAACACGAGAAAAAATCAAGTTAATTTACATTCTTTTACACGCGTATGAGTTCCTCCGAGGTGTGCACTGTTGGCTGCCGCTCTCAGATGGGGTATTACTGATGGCGCTCAAGTGAAAGGCTGATCCCTGTCTGGCCTCCCATTCTTCCCACAAAATGCCATTCCTTCACAAGCACATTCTCCTCGATGTCTCGAACAAACACAACGTCCTCCCCAAACCACCAAAGTTAGAGGACTCAAGATAGGGGGCTTCGCAGCCCTGCCTGTTAGCTTTGGCATAAAGAGTAGCGCTGTCGACCCGGGGCTGCTCCTTCAAAATAGCAAAGGAGCGTGAACCCCACCCCCCTCTCCCCCCCCCCTCCCCCTAAGCCAGGAGCTGGAAGATAAAATGATATCATTTTATCTTTAAGTTGCTGGCTCAGCCAGCAACATGTGAAGGGAGGGGCGGGCTGGGCCACTGGAGGTGGTAGGGAGGAGGAGGAGAGAGTGCACCTAAGTGCACATGTGTGTTTGGCCAGTGTCATGCCTCACCCAGGCGTGTTATCAGGCGTGTAGCACCCTACGTAGTGCGGGATGCTGACTAGATACATAAATACATAAAAACACTGGTTGTAACTGCATGAAAACAGCTGCTCACAAATGGCGATGATATGCCAACAGAAAAGCTGCTTTTTAGCAAATAGAGGAGATTTATGTTTATGTAAATCATTGTTAAACCCACCCAGTGCCAGCGTGTTTAGTTTTCAAAGCTATCAACTTTGGCAAAGAAATGAACTGAGTGACAGAAAAACTGTTTTGCTCAGAAGCATACAGTTTGGTCTGCCAACGTATCTTGTGCCACCTTACAGCATCATCCTCGTCCTGCTCTCCTCTCCTCCTGGCACCGTTAGAGTTATCATGCCCCATGGCAGAGAAGGGGGTTTTGCTTTTATTTCTTACAGCAAATAAACCAAATCCTTTTTTCTAGGCTTCACAATCCTAGTGACAATATGATGACCACGCATTTCGGCCTGTACTCTGTTACCTATATACATGTTGATTCTCAACAAACTGAAACGCTTTCCAAGCCAAAGTTTCGGGTGGATCCAGTAACTAAGGGTCAGGCAGGGAACAAGCACAGACAGTGTCACACCCACAAGATTCTGTGATTCTGGGCAAGTCACTTATCTCTCAGTGCCTAAAACAAATATGTCATGCTCTTGTTACATGATGTGCTAATTAAGGGTCTTGTTACTCATAAATTGAGCTTAGGAGAGGCACTAGTGGCCTCTGCATTTCTCTTTCCTATAAACAGTCTCAGGTTGAAGTCACAAGCACACTGGAAGACACAGCTTGACATCTGACCTCTGCCATTAAATGCACAGCAAATATTAGGAGATTTACAGGCCTGTTTACAGAAATGATACTGTAAATAATGTTTTGGCATGGGAGGGAAGAAGTGAACCTGGATACCCTCAGCCAGTGAATGAAAAAAAAGAAAATGTGAGTTACAAACCACAAAGCCAACAGCAAGCAGCAGGCAGAATGCACTCCCAGGTCAACTTTCTGAAACACCCCAAGATGTCTTTTGCATACCTAGACTGCAGTGCAGTCGGGTAGACTGCAACCTAAAAAGGTTGAGCCAGAGTGCATAAATTGAGGTGAGGGAACATTTTCAACGCATGATGCAACAAGGCTCAGTTCGAGTAAGATGATACACAATGTCTTCTTGTGTTTCCTTCTTTCATAGCCTTCCTTAGCTGTCTACCTAATATATGGTCACACAATGGCTGAAAGGCCTTTCTTAAGATCCTGATGCAAGTGGGCAGTACTGAGCAGTATCAGTGTTCAGTAGTTTTGTGTGCAAAGACTATGCTTGGGTCCTGTTCCTTGCAATGATTAGCCTAGACTCTTATTTCCCTTTACCCTTCAGGAGAAGCTGTGACTAACTAATCAAGGCTTACTCTAGACAGTGACTAGGGTTTTGAGTTCAGCTTTAATGTAGCACAATTGTTATTACACTTAATAAAGAGAAATGTTAGGCTGGAGCTATTTTCTGATGAGAAATGCTTCTTTAATACAGGTTTAGAAAAATAACAGTAGAATAATCAGAACACAATAGTGAAACAAAATTAAATTCTTACACTAGCTAAGATTGGACCACAAATGCAATCATTTCATACATTTAAAATAGACCTGGGTGCGACTTCAAATATATATATATAATTAGAGTAATGTTGGTAATTCTGCGTTACTCTTTGATGTAGAATTACTGATGTACGTGATTAACACTCCTTGTGTAATTAAGAGTAATTTGAGGGGAAAATCCCAACTCAAGAGTATATTTTGCAAGTGTGAGCAGTCACTTTGCACCCACAATTTGGGTTTTGGTGCATTTAGCACTGTTTCTTGGAGCAAAATATATCCTCGCATCCATTTTGGATGCCAAGGGACATCTTAGCGCTAAACAACAGCGCTAAATGCAGAATTAGTTTTCTCACATAATTCATGCATAATCTCGCATAATTTTTAGATAATTTTGTGTGATTACACTAGACTGAATTATATGTGTTTTGCCCACCCCAGTTTAAAAGATTTATTGGTATTTTCCATATTACAATTAGAGACATTTTGCAAATGGATGCTATGTCGAAGTATACAAATGAATGCTATTAAACCAGTTTTAGAAATAGCAACCCACAGTGAAATTACATACCAGAATAACATGTCAATATATAACTATATTCTAATGCTTATCATTTTTATTTACAAAAGTGAAAAAGAAGGAGGGTGATGACAAAAAATTACTCACTAATAGCAAGTAAGTAATGTATATTCATGTTTAAAAGATAAATATTAATAATGTCTATAATGTGCAGGTCAAATTATAAATCAGAAATTAGATATCTAAATATTATAGACAAAAAGTAAAGGAGATTTAGGAACTTCCCTAATGTAAATCTGTTGTAAGTTACAATGACAGGCAGATTGTTTAGGAAAGATGTTAATGGTAAATCTTTTTTAATAGCCAAACTCATAGGAGTTACATGTGTGCTCTCTGATCTACGGTTTTAGCAAACCCCATTCCATCACACTTTGATAGAATTAGTTGACACATTTTTCCAATTACAACAATTTTTTTGAAAAGCAGCAAACAACATTAAGTCAAATAATTTTTCCTTTACAGAAAATAAATAACAGTCCATGGATGTACTTGTGGATGTAATGAAAATTAGTATAAAAAGTAGATTAATCTAAGCCCATGTTATTAGCCAAGATCATAAACCTGGGTGCTAGTGAAAAACAAAAGCATCAAGTTACCAGTGACTGCAATTTAAGATAATATTTTACTACCATTTCCCTGGTTAGTGTTACACAGTGAACATGTTAATAATCTATTATAAAAGAAAATTAATTATATTTGTGTTCTATTGGCAAGTCAAAATGTGCTTTAGATTTTTATTCAGGCATTGTATCATAATATAAAGTGTCAAGAAATATTCAGATTATTTTTCAATAATTATTGATCCTTAGAGTTTAATGTAGCCTTTTTTCATTTCTAAAGTTTTGTAACTCAATGAAACATTTGGATTCATAGATAAAATATCCAGAAACTCTGAATTATGTGATACTTCGCTGCATTATTATTTAACTTATTCAACTAATCTGGAATTAGAAAAGACATCTTTGAACAATTATTCCTAAATGAACTTGGTAAACTTAAAGCATTCTGAAGAGTAAAAAATTAGGCGACAGAATCATTGTCTATGAATTTCTCAATCAACAATATTTTTTAATTTAAAAGATCTGTTACCATACCATATTGATCTACCATATTGCTATCTGCATACAGGTGAATCTTTCACAATCCGTTCTGAAAGATTCTGACATAGAAGTAGTTTCAAATGTTTCAAGCACTAGTAAAGACATGGAGGATATTGTTCGAGCCATTAGTTTATTTTAACAGAAAAAGTTGAAACAATACAATTGTACATATATTTTATATTCACCCTAACTGGATGGACAATTTTTGACATTCAACAAGCCACAACAAATCCTTTCTAAATCATCATAGGAATACCAATATGCAAATCTAACTTCTCCTAAACGTAGATGTACTCCTATCAGTAAACAAACAAGGACTTTCTTATTATACTACACAATTTTAGTTAAAATGGAATTTGTTTTCTTGAAAAATGTTTCTGTTATATTGAGTGGAATCATAAATACGTGCTTCCATACTACTGTAGCTGTTGTAATTTAAAAAAAATCTAGGCAGGCCCACAAGATAAAAACAGTGGATTGCAGCATTAAGCTAAAGATTTAGGGCCGGATTTATTGTTTGGTGACGGTTTGCTGTCCATCAGGCTGGCAAAGGACATTACATCTGGCACTGAGATGCCTGCCTTATTGAGACTGTCGCTGGCACTATAGCAATCTTTCTGTCTTCAGAGGAGCTGCTGCCACAGCTGCTCCTGTGAAGGAACAGTACATGTAGTAAGTGGCTGCCATGTTTCAGGTAGCCACTCACCAAACTTTTTTGGTTTTCATAAACAAATTCTCAAAGCAAGGATTTGTTTTTGAAAGACACAATGTAAATGAAATTGACACCCCAGGAGCTGTCTCACAGGGTTTAGAGATCATTAGATTTTTTAATGCTTGGGACCACCAATGATAACCTGACAGTCACTGTGACTCAAAATAGAGTGGATAGACTGATTGTTTGATGGGCAGGTATTCCACCAAATTTGTAGCAGAGTAGCCTGTCCATCAAACTACAAACCATGTGGTTTCATTATGTTAGTCCATGGTCATCCATAGGACTCAAACATCAATTTAAAGAAGAGTTTATTAAGTGATAATATGTCTGATGTATCTTGATTTCACAAATTATGAAATATCTAAAAAATTATTAATCTTAGAAAAGAAACATGGCATGGCTTTATCTGAATTCGAAACGTAAATTATATCATCAACATAAACTAGCATTTTAATGTAGTTATCTCCATAATTATTGCTTTGCCTACTTCTAGCACAAAAGTGTTTTAGTGACTGATTAAATAACAAAAGAAACAAGCATTTGCAATGCAATGGGTCTCGCATTTACTCGAGTTAGAGCTGCTAGTGTTGTAAATTCCTAACTGGACTTTTCTTGTCACTTAAATTGAAAATGAAAAGTAAAACAGTTGACATAAGTGAGCTGATTCAAAGCACCATGGCCGCAATGAGCGTGAAGGAGAGACACAAAAAGAAAAAGAAGTTTGCTTGTAGTCAAACGTATTGGCAATCGTGTAATTGTCCATGTAACAGGGGCTGCCTGCAAGGCGGTAACAAATCCACCCCAAAGAGGGACAAACATTAAGAATTTACCAATGATAACAAAGGATTTTTGAAAGGCAAGAAGCAGGACCGAGTGAAAGTGATGGGTGTGCAATGGGCGTGGTGGGCGTGGTTAAAAGCCCACAGTTCTTACAACAGATCAAAGTGCTTGCGCGCTTGACCTCAAAAAGGGGTCAGGTCTTTCTAGTACCTCTATGAAGTGTAAGATATGGAAGAAATAGGCCATTAACGAAAACTGACTCTTGAGAAGAAGTATATAAAATAATTCATGGTAAGAAATATGAAACCCAAAGTGTGCTAATTCAAGAACTTTAAGTTAAAACTCCAACTCAAATGACCAAACACTTTCTCCTCATCCATGCAATAGCAGCGAATGGGTGTAAAATCTTAATAGCTCTGCTTAAAAAAAAAAAAAAATGTTATCATGTGTTATCATAAGACAGACCACCTTTTATAAATCCAGATTGTGTAAAGACAGTGGGGTCATTACGACTTTGGTGGTCTCAAGACCGCCATGTTGGCGGCGGCGGTCATACCGCCGATTGCCCAGTGGTGAAGACTGCCAAATTATGACCATGGCGGTGTTCCCAATAGAACACAGTCAAACTTCCGCCAGTACGGCCAGTAGGCACCTTCAGACCAACGGGGACCATGTTTCTGCTGGACACATTATGAGGCTGTACACCACCAAGGCTTCCGCTGTGGTCGCACTGCTAGCAAAATCCTGGCAGAAACCAACAGAATAAAGGGAGACACATTCTGGAAGCCTTACCCGTTCAAAGCCCCCATGGAACCTGAACTCAGAGTCCTCCCACTGCTCCTGCTTGTACAATGACTCCAGAACCAACGATAAAGACAACAACTGTAAGAACACTCACCTATTACACACTGGAGGGAAAGGCATTAGTACACAGGCACACCCAACATGCACATCCGGAAAGGCTTGCGACGGCCACACACATATGTAACCACACACCCATACGAACACACACATACACCTACATACACACACACACACAAACACACATGCAACACAGATGCACACCCAAACTACCCAAACTACACACACCACGGCCAACACACATGTGCCATACACACACCAGCCCGCACACACATATCACAGCCACTAACACAATCATATACAACATCACTGAGTCACACAATTACATCACAACCACAACTACACAAACGCTTCGGCAAACAATGTCACTGCACACCTACACATAACAACACATACTGACAACAACAGGTAACAACACCACACAACCAATCAACACTACCACACTGCCATACAACCTTCCATATGTCGCACCACACCCACACAACACACAATAAGTGTGACATAGCCATCACCACACACACAGACGCACACACAACAACCACACAAGGGCACACAACTCCACCATAACACATGACAACACAAACAATACTCAATTTAGCTACATGCATGCATGTACCAAACACAAACATACCATACACACAATACATATCAATGACAGCGGACTAATGGCAGGGCCACACCCACACATGCAGCCCAGGCACAACAGCTAGCACAACCAACACACACGTCACACACCCACACAAACCAAAGCCCACAAACACTAAACAGCCAATTAGAAAGAAAGGCAGGACAAGTATGTTTCCATCAAATTCAACACCAGGTTGGCCTAGATGTATTACGAAGGTGAAATGGAATTAAAATAAATAACTATTTATAAACATAAGGCCACTGGACAGTCCAATGTACATGTTGCCAAAGGCACAAATGGCACTCCACTGTGCCCCTAACTGCAAAATGACCTTCATAGGGTAGGGGCATCAAGGGAGCAGGTAGGTACCTCATGGGTGAAGGGGTTGCGGGGGAGGGTTTGGGCTTGGGAGGGGGGTCCTTGGCCTTAAGTTTGGGTTTGGGAGAGGGGTCCTTGGGCTTGGGCTTTGGAGTGGGGCCATTGGACCTGGGCTTGGGGGGGGCAAGCCTTCTTGGTGGGAGAGAGGCATGGGCACTACCGGGGGGGCAGGGGAGGACTTGGAGGTGGAAGGGCTGGACTTTTGGAGGGACACAGAGCTCTTGGAGGTATCAAGAGGTGGGAGAGGGGTAGGGAACAGGGAAAACTCAGAAAGGAAATGCTTCTTAGACATTTGGGGGTGGTCATGGCAAAATATTTTGGGAGTGGTTGTAAGATGTGTCTTCATGGATGTCTTGGGCGCAAGTGCATGCGTGGAATGCTTGTGGGTGCTGGGTGTCTGTTGGGTGGGTGAGTGTGGGTGTTTCGGTGTTTTGGGTGGAGGTTCTGGCAGATGCTGTGGTGGATGGGTGATTGTCTGTTGGGGTGGTGTCTGCAAGTATGGTACTTGTGCTGCATGTGGGGGTGTCAGTGGTTGTGGTGGCTGTGGATGTGGTGACTGGGGTGGATGTCTGAGGGTCTGCTATTGTGCTGACTGTGGTTAAGATAGGTCTGGTGGCTGGATCCGTGAATGATGGTGTGGTGGTTGCAGGTGTGTCTGGTGTAATGTCTGTGAAGGAGGGGGTGGCGGGGGAGTCAGTGCATGGAGTGGATGTTGGTGTGTCTGCAGATGGCTGTTGCCTGTGTGCATGCTGGTGGTGGGTCTTGTAGTACTTGTGTTTGTTGAGCTACCCTTTTCTGTTGAGGTGGACGCATGCCTGTGTGTAGGTGGGTTTTGGATGGGTATGGGGAGAGGGGTTTGGGATTTGTAAGAGGTAGGTGGAAGGAGGATGAGAGACAAAGGTACACTGGCTGCCATCAGAGTGGAGGCCAGAGCCTGAAAGGATCTCTGTAGGCCAGCCATGGCACTGTGAATGCCCTCCAAGAATGCATTGTTCTGTTGTACGTGAGCTGTCAGTCCCTGGATGGCATTCACAATGGTGGACTGACCCCCAGAAATGGACCTCGGGAGGTCAATAGCCTCCTCACTGAGGGCAGCAGGGCTGACTGGGGCAGGGGCAGAGGTGCCTGAGGAAAAGGAGACACCTACCCTCCTGGGTGAGCGGGCATGGGCAACTAGGTGGGGAACTACAGTGTGAGGGGTCGACTCAGGTTCCTGTACTGTGGGGCACACAATTGATCGAACCGTCCTTGGGACGCAGATTTGGGGAAAAGGGTTGGCTGTGATATTGGTGCCACAGGGTGCAAGGGGGGGTTTGATGTGGGCAGGTTGAGGCAGGGATTGGTAGACTGACCAGGGGTCCCAGATGGGCCAGTTAGGTCGTCACTGTCCAGACATCCAGCGGCGTTGTCCTTACTCGGGCCTTCATCCTGAGGAGGGCAGTCTCAGGTATCCTCTCTATGGTGGCACTGGCAGGGGTACCTGTGGATGGAATGAGAGAGGGTTAAATGGTGGAGGCATGAATAGTTGTCTCTTTGTCTGATGCATGCAGTGGCTTGAATTGATTCCCAGCAATGGCAATGACAGGTGCAACACTGCTAACACAGTTTGTGGGTAGTGGATTGTGTACCCCTATTGTACCATGCACCATAGGGGTTGTTGTCGGTCAGCCCTGGCAACTTTAGCTCGATGGGTGGGTTCTGTTCCTGTGTGATGGTTCACATGACAGGTGTGCCCTGTTAGCAGGTGGCAATTCAGGCTTGCTAGCTGAGAGTGGGTATGGCTGTATATTGCAGCATGGTGTCCAAGTGGGAGGAGGGTATCTGTGTATGCAGGATTGCTTGTCCTGTCTGTGCAAGTTGTGCATGGAGTATACCTTCTTACTTTCATGGCCATGATCACTCCATTTCAGGGGTGTTGATATGGATAGCTGTCCCTTAGGTTTTGTGACAGTGCTGTGTCTGTGTTTGGTTTGTTTGGCATTGTGTTGTGCAATAGCATTGGTTTCATTGACATGTAGTGGTCCTCAGTCAAAGCATCTAGTTGGTGTAGCTGGTGCAATGGTCATACATGCAAGTGATGTGATGTGCACATTGCAGGTTTTGATGGTGATGGGCAGGTGCATTATGGGAGTTATAGTGATTGTGATTGGCAGTGCTATCCGTGCACTTGGCAGGGACTTTGTGGTCATTGGGGCTTGGTGGTGGTGTGAAATGCAGGGGAGGGGCATTAGGCGATTAGGTGGGAGGTGTGGTGGAAGATAGGATGAATTGGGGAGTGATTGGATGATGTGGAAGCATGCTGGACCAGACGATTTGTGCCAAGGGAGTGTTAGTTACTGGCCAGAGTCCAGTCCTCTGGGTATTGCAGTCAGGCCCTCTGGATGCAGGATGTCCAAGACCTTCTCCTCCCATCATGTGAACTCACAGGGAGGAGGTGGGAGCCCACCACCAGTCTTCAGCATGGCAATTTGGTGGCGTGATGCCATGGAACGCACCTTCCCCCGTAAGTTGTTCCACCTCTTCCTGATGACCTCCCTAGTGCATGGATTGTTACCCACTGAGTTGACCCTGTCAACAATTGTGTTCCATAACTCAATTTTCCTGGCAATGGAGGTTTGCTGTACCTGTGCTCCAGTCAGTTGTGGCTCTACCCTGATGATTTCATCGACCATGACCCTCAACTCACTGTCTATGAAACGTGGGTGCTTTTGACTGGACATGGTGATTGTGTTGTGTGTGTAGGGTGTAGTGTAGGGTGATTTGTGGGATGGGGCTCTTTGGTTGCGGTCTTTGTGTGCAGTAGTAATGTGTGTATAGTGTTAATCGTGCAGTTGTGTGGTGTGTGCAGAGTGTGAAGTGTATACAGTATGTGCCTATGGTGCATAAGTGCTAAGTTATAAGTTTGTAGGTCCTCGCTGTCTCTGTATGTGGTTTTTGTCACAAAGGATTGTGGGTTGTGTGAGGGTGTGTTACATAATGCAGTGAGTAGGTGCGTCTGGTGTGTGTATGTGTGTCAGGTGTGGGGTATTGGTATTGTCCAATGTGGTGGTGTGTTCTGTCTGAGGTGAGTTTTTGAGCGCAGCATTTAGCACTGACATTGATTTCCCGCCATGGAAGAACCGCTGTACTGAATTGTTAGTCGTAATCTGGTGGGTGGAAGGTTGTCGGGCTTGTGGTGCTGGTGGAGGAACCGCCTCTTTCCCACCCTCCAGTGTCCTGGCGGTGTCAGATTTGTTCCTGTTTTCTGGCAGCCTTCAGTGTTTGACTCTTAATACGGCGGTCAGAATACCGCCAACATGGCAGTCTTTCAGCGGACGCAGCAGTCTTGCGAAAAGACTGCCAAAGTCGTATTGAGGCCCAGTATGTCTTTTATATATCCAGCTTGTTCTGCTACAGCAGACAGTGGTAAATATGTTTTTAAGCACATGGCAAACAACTTTGCAAAAACCTTATAATGAACATTTATAAGTGAAACAGGCCTACAATTCTTACCAAGCTTACAGCTTCTACCATCCTTTGCTAAGATACATATTGTGGCTTTCACAAAAATACCATCAGCTTTATTTTCTGTTCTAGAAAACTATATAAATCATACAATTTGTGAATAACTCAAAAGAATTCGAATTCAAAAACAGTGATATCGTCTAGAGGTAGTAAAATCACCTGGGACTTTGTGTTTTCCTTTCTTAAAACATATGAACTTCCTTAGCAATATCTGCTAAGGATATATCTTGCTCAATAAAGATATATTAACGTGTGATTTTCTTTATTGGTTGAGGATAATGACAAATATTATCCTTACTATAGACATTGTCTTGTAACTAAAGAGCTATATAATTGTTCAGAAAATAATTTGAAATGTTTTTAATTTTTTTTACATTTTTACAAAACACTCCTGCCCTCCTCAACCACCAATGAATCAGCTAAAGGGTAGCCTTGTTGACATTCAATTAGCTCTTGTTTTCCAGTATCTCTTGCATTTGCCATAGCAAGAAAATCATAAGCATTTTCGGTTGTAATCTTGTTAAACTGAATTTTAGGTTGTATCAAATGATCTAATGCCATTGTAGAATTTGTGGGTTTCTACGTATGCCCCAATTTCTCTAGTTTTTCAGATCTTTTGATGCTGCCTTAAATGAATCCCAAAGTATTTGGGAAGAAGTATCTCATTATATTAAATGCAAAACACTTCTCACAAAATGCTTGGAAGCTATAGGACAGATCAAAAATCCATCCATAGTGAATTTTTAAATCCCCATTTACAAGAACCCTTTTGGATAGATCAAAACCAA
Organism: Pleurodeles waltl; assembly: GCF_031143425.1. Classification (NCBI taxonomy): domain Eukaryota; kingdom Metazoa; phylum Chordata; class Amphibia; order Caudata; family Salamandridae; genus Pleurodeles; species Pleurodeles waltl. The sequence continues at coordinate 598,130,220 of NC_090446.1, read as the reverse complement.
TGTCAGTTCTGAGTGGTGCATGGTTGAGTATTAAAATTGAACCAATCTCTCCATTTATTAAGGACTAAGACAACTGTTTACTAATAAAAATATTGTCTGTATTTGTTGGGATTTATAAACAGGAGCATAAAAGTAATACTCTTCTTTCTCTGGATTCTCCAAATCCTCCAGGAATCAACCTGGGAATTTTGGCAAATGATTCTTCAAACAGTTTGTTTGCTCATTGTTAGGACTAAAAGTAAATTTGGAATTCCTGTCTAGAAAGGCATCTGCAGTCTGGTTTCAACCTCTTCCAACAACCAGGTTAATTTCAACGTATTTCATCAATTTAGAACCAATAACTTTCCATAAAATTGTATCAGATTGATTTGACCTATAAACATTAAAAATACTTATAAGACTATTTGTATTCTTCATAGCTAGCTTAATTTAGCTACCATAAGAATCATGAAGTGAAATTGTTTCCAAACCAATTTCTCCTATGCTTAGCTGCTTTGATTTCTGATAGTGTGAATTTGTAAAAAGACAATAGATAGATTTGACATAATTCTGCCTTTTCACAAGTTTTGCTAACCTCGTAACATTCAATGAAGTTACCCTGAATTTCTATAAATAGAAAGTTATCAACTAGCACATTACATATCTAACATATTCTGAAGAAAAGAATAACAAAAACAAACAATAAACAGCAATCGAAGTAAAAAAATAAAATAAATAGACGCCACACCAAAAGAGACATTTGAGGGAAGAAAGATAATAAAGAGAGCAATAGTAATAGAAAGATAGAAAATAAAAGGCAAAAAAGGCATGACAGAATCAGGTACTTCCTGTAACATGCCATGACAATAAACTGCACACAAAACTATGGAATAACAAAGATGACAAGCCTGTATAAATAAACCAGAAAATAAATGATTTAGTATACATTTAAAGTATAAAAAAGATAACTTTACTTAACAATCTGCTGTCAGGTCGCTAGATGCACAAGTTTAGGAGAGACCTACAAGACGTTATATGTGGAGGAGATGGAGAATAAGACAGTAGAAGCTAAAAATTTGCAGGACAAACCTTTCCGGTGCAGTCTAGTGTACTGAGCTATTGGTGTGGCCAAAGTGAAGAACCTTTTAATATCAATCTAGATTAAATTAAAGTTCTCTCTAAGTGAGCAGTTGTTACAACTCCCTCACTTTTGCTATAATTCCCATCTGGTCTTTCATTCCGGCACCTTTGTTATTTCTCTCCTTCATCGGTCCCTCTGTTCCTCTTTGGACTTAAAGCCATGTTGTGACTTTGATGTGTGATTCCCTTCTTGCAAACATCTATTTACTGGACTGGTGCTGAAGAAGTTCATCCATTCTACTTCAGTTCTTGGGCAAGATTCTTGATTTCCCTATTGGCTAGTCACAGACTATCTGCACTCCACACCCGGAAAGTCAAATCTTTATATGCCTGCTCTACTCCATGTGTTTATTTACTCATGCTTCTTTATTTATCTTGGGCTCTCCCCCTTTTTGCAGCAAAGCCACAGACCCTCTATTTCATCCTAAACTTTGCCTTTACTATTGGTCTTGCGACTGCAGTCCAGGTCTTCAAACCCCTTCTCCCCTTCCATTTGGGGTTTTCCCACTGTTCTGATTTTTTCTGCGGGATGTCGGCTGATCTTCAAGGGACGAATGAGTGACTGACATCGGTATTTTGTACTTGGTAACACAGAGGTCAGGACATCAACAACACCGGGACAACAATCAACACATCTCTGAAAAACATGCAAAAGGACTCCATGCACTTGATGTTTTATGTTTTATATAATAAAGTCTCTGAAATTAGCTGGGTCGCCATAAGTTGTAGTTTGTTTAAAGATACATGGATGAAAAGCATTTAGTGCTTTCAAAGTAGGTCTCATATTAAGAAATATTTCCTTTCCTGATGTTGGTGATCCTTGTGAAAAGTAAAGTTTATCACCTGACCAACATAGCTGTTTCTTATGTTAATCTGCTATCATTTTCATTAGGTCATTTTATTCCAAGAGTAAAATGAAAACATGTCTCGGTGTGGATTGATGTTTCGAAAAATGGTGACTCTAACCCCGATGATTTGCGTTTGGATGCTCAGGACAGCTCCATTTCTTAAGTCCAGAACTGTTGGCAGTTCAATTAAACAAGATTTAAGGTGCAACAATCCAGTCTCTGTGACAAAAAGTTGCCCCTGTTGAAACAGAGACTAAATTAGACACAAGACAGGTCAGGTGAAATCGAACGACACCTAAATAATCAACAAAGATAATATGCTGCAGTAATTTGTAGAACACACCGGCACTATGTTCCTGTACTCTCTCATCTCAATTGCACACAATGTAATGTACTTCTTCAAAGTCATTGCATAAACATTGTGACTCACAGTGTGTAGGAGGCTGGACTGGCATGTAGTGAGTACCAAGGGGTACTTGCACCTTGCACCAGGCCCAGTTATCCCTTATTAGTGTATAGGGTGTCTAGCAGCTTAGGCTGATAGATAATGGTAGCTTAGCAGAGCAGCTTAGGCTGAACTAGGAGACGTGTGAAGCTACTACAGTACCACTTAGTGTCATATGCACAATATCATAAGAAAACACAATACACAGTTATACTAAAAATAAAGGTACTTTATTTTTATGACAATATGCCAAAGTATCTTAGAGTGTACCCTCAGTGAGAGGATAGGAAATATACACAAGATATATATACACAATAGCAAAAATATGCAGTATAGTCTTAGAAAACAGTGCAAACAATGTATAGTTACAATAGGATGCAATGGGGAAACATAGGGATAGGGGCAACACAAACCATATACTCCAAAAGTGGAATGCGAACCACGAATGGACCCCAAACCTATGTGACCTTGTAGAGGGTCGCTGGGACTATTAGAAAATAGTGAGAGTTAGAAACATAACCCTCCCCAAGACCCTGAAAAGTGAGTGCAAAGTGCACTAAAGTTCCCCTAAGGACAAAGAAGTCGTGTTAGAGGAATAATGCAGGAAAGACACAAACCAGCAATGCAACAACTGTGGATTTCCAATCTAGGATACCTGTGGAACAAGGGGACCAAGTCCAAAAGTCACAAGCAAGTCGGAGATGGGCAGGTGCCCAGGAAATGCCAGCTGCGGGTGCAAAGAAGCTTCGACTGGACAGAAGAAGCTGAGGTTTCTGCAGGAACGAAAAGGGCTAGAGACTTCCCCTTTGGTGGACGGATCCCTCTCGCCTTGGAAAGTCGTGCCGAAGTGTTTTCCCGCCGAAAGGACGCCAACAAGCCTTGCTAGGCGCAAATCGTGCGTTTGGCGTTTTTGGACGCTGCTGGGGCCCAGGAGGGATCAGGAGGTCGCAAATTGGACCTGAAGAGAGAGGAGACGTCGAGCAAGACAAAGTGCCCTCACTAAAGCAGGTAGCACCCAAAGAAGTGCCAGAAACAGGCACTACGAGGATGCATGAAACAGTGCTCGCCGAAGTTGCACAAAGGAGTCCCACGTCGCTGGAGACCAACTTAGAAAGTTGTGCAATGCAGGTTAGAGTGCCGTGGACCCAGGCTTGGCTGTGCACAAAGGATTTCCGCCGGAAGTGCACAGGGGCCGGAGTAGCTGCAAAGTCGCGGTTCCCAGCAATGCAGCCCAGCGAGGTGAGGCAAGGACTTACCTCCACCAAACTTGGACTGAAGAGTCACTGGACTGTGGGGGTCACTTGGACAGAGTCGCTGGATTCGAGGGACCTCGCTCGTCGTGCTGAGAGGAGACCCAAGGGACCGGTAATGCAGCTTTTTGGTGCCTGCGGTTGCAGGGGGAAGATTCCGTCGACCCACGGGAGATTTCTTCGGAGCTTCTGGTGCAGAGAGGAGGCAGGCTACCCCCACAGCATGCACAAGCAGGAAAACAGTCGAGAAGGCGGCAGGATCAGCGTTACAGAGTTGCAGTAGTCGTCTTTGCTACTATGTTGCAGGTTTGCAGGCTTCCAGCGCGGTCAGCAGTCGTTTCCTTATCAGAAGGTGAAGAGAGAGATGCAGAGGAACTCGGCTGAGCTCATGCATTCGTTATCTGAAGTTTCCCCAGAGACAGAGACCCTAAATAGCCAGAAAAGAGGGTTTGGCTACCTAGGAGAGAGGATAGGCTAGCAACACCTGAAGGAGCCTATCACAAGGAGTCTCTGACGTCACCTGGTGGCACTGGCCACTCAGAGCAGTCCAGGGTGCCAGCAGCACCTCTGTTTCCAAGATGGCAGAGGTCTGGAGCACACTGGAGGAGCTCTGGACACCTCCCAGGGGAGGTGCAGGTCAGGGGAGTGGTCACTCCCCTTTCCTTTGTCCAGTTTCGCGCCAGAGCAGGGGCTAAGGGGTCCCTGAAACGGTGTAGACTGGCTTATGCAGAATTGGGCACCTCTGTGCCCAACAAAGCATTTCCAGAGGCTGGGGGAGGCTACTCCTCCCCTGCCTTCACACCATTTTCCAAAGGGAGAGGGTGTCACACCCTCTCTCAGAGGAAGTTCTTTGTTCTGCCATCCTGGGCCAGGCCTGGCTGGACCCCAGGAGGGCAGCTGCCTGTCTGAGGGGTTGGCAGCAGCAGCAGCTGCAGTGAAACCCCAGGAAGGGCAGTTTGGCAGTACCAGGGTCTGTGCTACAGACCACTGGGATCATGGGATTGTGCCAACTATGCCAGGATGGCATAGAGGGGGCAATTCCATGATCATAGACATGTTACATGGCCATATTCGGAGTTACCATTGTGAAGCTACATATAGGTAGTGACCTATATGTAGTGCACGCGTTTAATGGTGTCCCCGCACTCACAAACTTCAGGGAATTGGCTCTGAACAATGTGGGGGCACCTTGGCTAGTGCCAGGGTGCCCTCACACTAAGTAACTTTGCACCTAACCTTTACCAGGTAAAGGTTAGACATATAGGTGACTTATAAGTTACTTAAGTGCAGTGTAATATGGCTGTGAAATAACGTGGACGTTATTTCACTCAGGCTGTAGTGGCAGGCCTGTGTAAGAATTGTCAGAGCTCCCTATGGGTGGCAAAAGAAATGCTGCAGCCCATAGGGATCTCCTGGAACCCCAATACCCTGGGTACCTCAGTACCATATACTAGGGAATTATAAGGGTGTTCCAGTAAGCCAATGTAAATTGGTAAAATCGGTCACTAGCCTGTTAGTGACAATTTGAAAGTAATGAGAGAGCATAACCACTGAGGTTCTGGTTAGCAGAGCCTCAGTAAGACAGTTAGGCACCACACAGGGAACATATACATGCACACCTATGAGCACTGGGGCCCTGTGTGACAGGGTCCCAGTGACACATACATATAGGCCACAAACCTATGAGCACTGGGGTCCTGACCAGCAGGATCCCAGTGACACATAACAAACATACTGAAAACATAATGTTTTCACTATGAGCACTGAGGCCTGGCTATCAGGATCCCAGTAAGACAGTGAAAACAGTGACAAACACCCTGACATACACTCACAAACAGGCCAAAAGTGGGGGTAACAAGGCTAGAAAGAGGCTACCTTCTCACACAACCCCCCCCAAACGAAGGACAATAAGGCTAACCTTGGCCAGTTGAGACTTTATTGTCTAAGTGGTGATAAGTAGAGAGTAGCTCTGCAATAGACTGGTTACTCCCTTTATCATCCACTATATGGTTACTTCCCTGTGGGGATGTAAACCACCCTGTTTGAAGTTTTTTAGCTAAGCAACAATGTGAAGGTGTATTTTCAGAGTTTCTATCAGTAAGTTTTAGTTTAGAGCAGTGGGAATTGTCCACTGAACCTATTTGTAGTGATGGAAATGCCAGACAGGGATGCTGTCTCAGAAAAGCCATAGCTGGGCAAAAACTTTGTCCATATGGCTGGAAGAGAGAACAGGGATGCTGTTTCTCTTGGGTTGGAGCAGGGCAGGGATGCTGTCCTATCAGCTCCACACTAGGGCAGGGATGCTGTCCTAAGTGTTGTGAGGCAGTGCAGAGTTTCTGCACTAAAGTGTCTCTGGGAGGGTTGGAGGGATACTCCATGTTAACTAAAATGGTGCTCTTTTTCTCACCAATGTTAGTTATCCCACAGAGAGGTACTTCCACCTCAGGGAGTACAGTTTTGCCAACTGATGATTCCCTTGGAACAGGTGCCACCCCAGGAGAGGTTTCTCCCACCACAGGAATGGTATCCTGAATGGTAGGGTGGTTAGGGGATACTGTGATACCCTTTTTACCTGTTGATGGAGAGGGTTCCTGAGTTTTCAGGCCTTCTCTCCTTTGCTTTTTCATTTCAGTAGAAATGAGAGGGAACAATTCCTCAGGGATGCCCAGCATGGCTGCATGGGCATAAAACTCTACATCAGCCCAACCTGAGGCCTCTAGGTCATTACCTAAGAGACAGTCTACAGGTAAGCTAGGTGATACCACCACCTGCTTAGGGCCAGTAACTCCACCCCAACTAAACTGAATTATAGCTAAGGGAAGAAACTTAGTGGAGTTATGGACATCAATAATCTTATACTGTTGTCCAATGATGTGTTGATCAGGGTGCACTAGGTTTTCAGTCACCAAAGTGAAACTGGCACCTGTGTCCCTGTAGGCCAAGGCCTCAACACCATTTATTGAAACTGCCTGCCTGTACTTATCCATTGTAAGGGGACAAGCAGCCAGTGTGGCAAGGCCAGTGCCACTAGGTGTGACAGAAACTGTCTTGGGACTGATTACATCAGTTTCCACTATGGACCCATAAGTGAACCCAACTACACCCTTTGCTTGACTGTTGCCAGCGGTCCCACCACTAGTACCACTACTGCTAGGGGCACTAGAGCTTGATGTATTAGTGGTGGTAGGCTCAGGGGGTTTACCTGGACAGGACTTATCCCCTGGCCTATGGCCTCTATTTTTACACACAAAGCACCAAGGCTTTTTAATGTGTGCAGGTTGGGAAGAAGAGGAAGAATTTGTTTTATCCCCACCCTCTGAAGAGTGTTTAAGATTTGAAGTGGGATCTTTGGTTTTACCCTTATCCCCATGCTTATCTTGAGATTCTTCACCATCTTTCTTCTTATTGCCATCTTTGTCACCCCCTGTATGAACTTTTCTGTTCACCCTTGTTCTGACCCATTTGTCTGCCTTCTTTCCCAATTCTTGGGGAGAGGTCAGATCAGAGTCTACCAGGTACTGGTGCAACAAATCAGACACACAATTATTAAGTATATGCTCTCTCAGGATTGTGTTATACAGGCTTTCATAATCAGTAACTTTACTGCCATGTAACCACCCCTCCAAGGCCTTCACTGAATGGTCAATGAAATCAACCCAGTCTTGTGAAGACTCCTTTTTGGTCTCTCTGAACTTTATCATGTACTGTTCAGTGGTTAAGCCATAACCATCCAGGAGTGCATTCTTAAGGACTGTAAAATTATTGGCATCATTTTCTTTCACAGTAAGGAGCCTATCCCTACCTTTTCCACTAAATGATAGCCATAGGATAGCAGCCCACTGCCTTTGAGGGACATCCTGTACAACACAGGCCCTCTCAAGTGCAGCAAACCACTTGTTAATGTCATCCCCCTCCTTATAAGGGGGAACTATCTTGTGCAGATTCCTGGAATCATGCTCTTTTGCAGGATGACTATGGGGAATACTGCTGCTGCCACCATGGGTATCTAAACCCAACTTCTGTCTTTCCTTCTCTAATTCAAAAGACTGTCTATCCAAATCCAGCTGTTGCTTTTTAAGCTTCAGTCTGGTTTGTTCCACTCTCAACTTATTGAGTTCCCTCTCTAACATTCTGTCATCAGGGTTGGTGGGAGGGACATTTCTAGAAACAGAGCTATGATGGGAATGAACAGAAGGAGACCTGTCCCTTACAGAAGCCACCCTAACAGCTTGGTTAACAGAAACATTACTACCAGTATGGTGAGAATAAATGCTTTTGCTATGATGTGAGACCACACTATTTATATGGTGTGGTTCATCATCATTACCATCTATGCTAGACTGTCTAGTAATGGGCAGGCTAGGAAGTTTCTTTCCTGAATCTTTTCCTGGGGGAGTCCCTGAATCAGATTGAGAACTATTAGGTACTTTTTCAACAGATGGGGCACCTATGGCCTTATCCTGTTCTCTAAGCATGTTAAGTAACAGTTCCAAGGAAGGATTCTTCCCTACACTCAAACCTCTCTCTATACAGAGACTCCTTGCTCTTTTCCAGCTAAGGTTGTCATATGCAAGTTTGGACAGATCAACACTTTGGCCTGTGCCAGACATTTTTTAGAGAGAGTTAAAGTGATAGAAAAAGAGAAAAAAGTTTTCAGAACTTTTTTGGAAAGACAGAAAAAAACTTTTTAAACTTTTAAGAACTTTTTGAAAGTTTAGAGGTACTTTTCAGCACTTAGAAAAGAGTGAAAAGAGGAAATGCAAAACTTTTTGGCTATGTGTATATACACTGACCTTGTTTTGTATATTTTTCTCTTATGAAAAGTACAATGACAAGAGTGGTAAGTAGTCTCAAGCACTTATCCCACCACTGCACAACCAATGTAGGAGGCTGGACTGGCTTGTAGTGAGTACCAAGGGGTACTTGCACCTTGCACCAGGCCCAGTTATCCCTTATTAGTGTATAGGGTGTCTAGCAGCTTAGGCTGAACTAGGAGACGTGTGAAGCTACTACAGTACCACTTAGTGTCATATGCACAATATCATAAGAAAACACAATACACAGTTATACTAAAAATAAAGGTACTTTATTTTTATGACAATATGCCAAAGTATCTTAGAGTGTACCCTCAGTGAGAGGATAGGAAATATACACAAGATATATATACACAATAGCAAAAATATGCAGTATAGTCTTAGAAAACAGTGCAAACAATGTATAGTTACAATAGGATGCAATGGGGAAACATAGGGATAGGGGCAACACAAACCATATACTCCAAAAGTGGAATGCGAACCACGAATGGACCCCAAACCTATGTGACCTTGTAGAGGGTCGCTGGGACTATTAGAAAATAGTGAGAGTTAGAAAAATAACCCTCCCCAAGACCCTGAAAAGTGAGTGCAAAGTGCACTAAAGTTCCCCTAAGGACAAAGAAGTCGTGTTAGAGGAATAATGCAGGAAAGACACAAACCAGCAATGCAACAACTGTGGATTTCCAATCTAGGATACCTGTGGAACAAGGGGACCAAGTCCAAAAGTCACAAGCAAGTCGGAGATGGGCAGGTGCCCAGGAAATGCCAGCTGCGGGTGCAAAGAAGCTTTGACTGGACAGAAGAAGCTGAGGTTTCTGCAAGAACAAAAAAGGCTAGAGACTTCCCCTTTGGTGGACGGATCCCTCTCGCCTTGGAGAGTTGTACAGAAGTGTTTTCCTGCCGAAAGGACGCCAACAAGCCTTGCTAGGCGCAAATCGTGCGTTTGTGGACGCTGCTGGGGCCCAGGAGGGACCAGGAGGTCGCAAATTGGACCTAAAGAGAGAGGGGACGTCGAGCAAGACAAAGAGCCCTCACTGAAGCAGGTAGCACCCGGACAAGTGCCAGAAACAGGCACTACAAGGATGCGTGAAACGGTGCTCACCGAAGTTGCACAAAGGAGTCCCACGTCGCCGGAGACCAACTTAGAAAGTCGTGCAATGCAGGTTAGAGTGCCGTGGACCCAGGCTTGGCTGTGCACAAAGGATTTCTGCCGGAAGTGCACAGGGGCCGGAGTAGCTGCAAAGTCGCGGTTCCCAGCAATGCAGCCCAGCGAGGTGAGGCAAGGACTTACCTCCACCAAACTTGGACTGAAGAGTCACTGGACTGTGGGGGTCACTTGGACAGAGTTGCTGGATTCAAGGGACCTCGCTCGTCGTGCTGAGAGGAGACCCAAGGGACCGGTAATGAAGCTTTTTGGTGCCTGCGGTTGCAGGGGGAAGATTCCATCGACCCACGGGAGATTTCTTCGGAGCTTCTGGTGCAGAGAGGAGGCAGGCTACCCCCACAGCATGCACAAGCAGGAAAACAGTCGAGAAGGCGGCAGGATCAGCGTTACAGAGTTGCAGTAGTCGTCTTTGCTACTATGTTGCAGGTTTGCAGGCTTCCAGCGCGGTCAGCAGTCGTTTCCTTATCAGAAGGTGAAGAGAGAGATGCAGAGGAACTCGGCTGAGCTCATGCATTCGTTATCTGAAGTTTCCCCAGTGACAGAGACCCTAAATAGCCAGAAAAGAGGGTTTGGCTACCTAGGAGAGAGGATAGGCTAGCAACACCTGAAGGAGCCTATCACAAGGAGTCTCTGACGTCACCTGGTGGCACTGGCCACTCAGAGCAGTCCAGGGTGCCAGCAGCACCTCTGTTTCCAAGATGGCAGAGGTCTGGAGCACACTGGAGGAGCTCTGGACACCTCCCAGGGGAGGTGCAGGTCAGGGGAGTGGTCACTCCCCTTTCCTTTGTCCAGTTTCGCGCCAGAGCAGGGGCTAAGGGGTCCCTGAACCGGTGTAGACTGGCTTTGCAGAATTGGGCACCTCTGTGCCCAACAAAGCATTTCCAGAGGCTGGGGGAGGCTACTCCTCCCCTGCCTTCACACCATTTTCCAAAGGGAGAGGGTGTCACACCCTCTCTCAGAGGAAGTTCTATTGTTCTGCCATCCTGGGCCAGGCCTGGCTGGACCCCAGGAGGGCAGCTGCCTGTCTGAGGGGTTGGCAGCAGCTGCAGTGAAACCCCAGGAAGGGCAGTTTGGCAGTACCAGGGTCTGTGCTACAGACCACTGGGATCATGGGATTGTGCCAACTATGCCAGGATGGCATAGAGGGGGCAATTCCATGATCATAGACATGTTACATGGCCATATTCGGAGTTACCATTGTGAAGCTACATATAGGTAGTGACCTATATGTAGTGCACGCGTGTAATGGTGTCCCCGCACTCACAAAGTTCAGGGAATTGGCTCTGAACAATGTGGGGGCACCTTGGCTAGTGCCAGGGTGCCCTCACACTAAGTAACTTTGCACCTAACCTTTACCAGGTAAAGGTTAGACATATAGGTGACTTATAAGTTACTTAAGTGCAGTGTAAAATGGCTGTGAAATAACGTGGACGTTATTTCACTCAGGCTGTAGTGGCAGGCCTGTGTAAGAATTGTCAGAGCTCCCTATGGGTGGCAAAAGAAATGCTGCAGCCCATAGGGATCTCCTGGAACCCCAATACCCTGGGTACCTCAGTACCATATACTAGGGAATTATAAGGGTGTTCCAGTAAGCCAATGTAAATTGGTAAAATTGGTCACTAGCCTGTTAGTGACAATTTGAAAGTAATGAGAGAGCATAACCACTGAGGTTCTGGTTAGCAGAGCCTCAGTGAGACAGTTAGGCACCACACAGGGAACATATACATGCACACCTATGAGCACTGGGGCCCTGTGTGACAGGGTCCCAGTGACACATACATATAGGCCACAAACCTATGAGCACTGGGGTCCTGACCAGCAGGATCCCAGTGACACATAACAAACATACTGAAAACATAATGTTTTCACTATGAGCACTGAGGCCTGGCTATCAGGATCCCAGTAAGACAGTGAAAACAGTGACAAACACCCTGACATACACTCACAAACAGGCCAAAAGTGGGGGTAACAAGGCTAGAAAGAGGCTACCTTCTCACACAGTGTTATAGTGAAACAAACGCCAGCATATTCACCACTATCCTCTTCTGCAATCGAATGAACACAAAGATTAACATGCATTGAATGCTACAGATGTTGTGCCTCCCTCAAATGAATGTTGAACACTTCAGGGAGCCTGTGTATGTTTTTATAACTTAGTATGCAACTGGTATTGGTGAATTCTGTCTGCGCTTCGTGGCTGCCATGGCACTCACAGCGCAAACTCGATTGGCGGTATCGATTTTACATAATGTGCACTCTAATCTGCTCAGAACACATTCTTTGCAGCAGGCATATTAACCCTGTGGGCTAACTTTTTATGACTCCGAGCTTCCACTAGACAAAAGTAGGTTCTTTTTCCAGAAAGAACATAAATCGCCAGAGGTATTTTGACATTTTTACATTACATTCACTTTATGATTAGCGTAGTACACGTTCTTTGCAGCAGGCACATTGATCCTGTGCGCTACCTTACGATGGCTCCAAGCTTCCACCAGGCCAAAGTACGTTCTCTCTCCGGAAAGAAAAGAAATCGCCAGAGTTAGTTTGACATTTTTACATTACATGCACTTTGTGATTTGCCTAGTACACAGTCTTCCAGCAGCCACATTAACACTGTGCGCTACCTTATGATGACCCCACTTTTTCAAGGCACTTTGAATCATTAAACTCAAAGGTGTCCCCACTGTTCTTTTAACCTTACCTGCAAACACTTATAATAAATTCTTATATCAAACAGGTTATTTGTAAGGTAATTTTATTATCTATCACACCTTTCAGCTGGATCCCTTGACTTATCCAGCAAGATAACATTTCAGCACTCCCTCAGAGTTCTTTTAACAACGCGGTTGAGTCCGCCCAGGTAGTATCATCTTACCTGGGTGGGGCTAGGTGGTCATATGATGAAGCATGACACTATAATGTATGTGAGACCACCTAGTCCGTAAAGGGAACTCCATCACACACCCAACTGCCACTCTCACCCTATATGTCCATGAAGGTAACGGAACCCTGAATAGGCTACAAGAGACCTATTCTTTATATCCCCTACACACTTTTTGTGTCTGCACTACCTTATGATGACTCCAAGCTTCCACTAGACAAAAGTATGTTCTCTTGGCTGCCATAACGCTCACATTGCTCAGAGCGTGAATTCGATCAGCAGTATCTTTTTTACATTATATGCACTCTCATCTGATTAGTACCCGCTCTTTGCAGCAGGCATATTAACCCTGTGTGCTATCTTATGATAACTTATGATGACTTCAAGCTTCCACTAGACAAAAGCACATTCTGAATATAAATCGACAGAGTTATTTTGACATTTTTACATTACATGCACGTTGTGATTTGCTTAGTACACATTCTCTACAGCCGGCACATTAACCCTGTGCGCTACCTTGTAATGAGTCCAAACTTCCACTAGACAAAAGTATGTTATCATGGCCGCAATGGTACCCACAGCGCTCAGAACGCAAACTCAATCGGTGGTATAGTTTTTACATTATATGAACTCTGATCTGCTTAGTGCACATTCTTTGCAGCAGGCATATTAACCCTGTGCGCTACATTATGATAACTCCAAGCTTCCACTGGTTAAAAGTATGCTCTCTTGGCTCCAATGACACTCACACCGCACAGATCGCAAACTCGATTGGCTGTATCTTTTTTACATTATATGCACTCTGATCTGCTTAGTACACGTTCTCTGCAGCAGGCATATTAACCCTGTGGGCTACCTTATGATGACTCCAAGTTTCCACTAGACAAAAGTACGTTCTATTTCCAGAAAGAAAATAAAATCACCAGTTACTTTGACATTTTTACATTACATACACTTTGTGACTTGCCTAGTACACATTCTTTGCAGCAGGAACATTAACCATGTATGCTACCTTTTGATGACTCCAAGCTTCCACTAGACAAAAGTACATTCTCCTGGCTGCCATGGCACTTACAGGGCTCGGAGCACGAACTCGATCGGTGGCATCGTTTTTACATTACATTCACTCTGATCTGCTGAGTACACATTCTCTGCAGCAGGCATTTTAAGCCTGTGCGCTACCTTATAATTAGACCAAGCTTCCACCAGACAAAAGTAAGTTCTCTCTCCAGAAAGAACATTAAATCTCTGTGCTACCTTATAATGAGTTAAAACTTCCATTAGACAAAAGTATATTCTCTCTCCAAACAGAACATGAATAGCCAGGGTTATTTTGACTTGTTTACATTATATGCACTCTGATCTGCCTATCACACGTTCTTTGCAGCATACGTATTAATTCTGGGACTTGTAGCTTTATTTTTATAATGTGATACAATCTGTGATTACAAAGCAGAAACCTTACTATATGAACTACACACATTTGAATCTGTGAAACATCAGCTGTGTGTGCGTGTATTTATAATACTAACCTCGAGGAGAGCTTACAGTTGATTATGCTGTACAATGGTCAATATTTTATAACTAATATTTCAGTTCAAGACTGACTGAGGATCATTCATTTCATGTGAGGTGGCTCTCCTCAAGCGTGGGCGTTTTGTTCGACTCCCTAGACTGCAGTAAAGGGACAGTAAGCATGTATTCTTGGACTACAATTATTTATTCATTGCCCAGTGAGCAATGTCGCATGTACCACCTGCCAAGTAAATATGTATTGCACCTGGGAGTGGTTTGTGTTTTAAGGGTCTTGTTTAAAAAAAATATTCCAGTAGGCCTACTAGCCCTTTAGTTAAATGCAGCGCCACTAGAATTGTGTGGCAGAAAGGACCCAAATATGAAGCAGGGTTAACAAATTATTGTGGCAAAAAAGTCCAGTTATGCATTTACAATGCGAATAGCTCCAACTTAAGTAAATGCAAGAACATTCGCATTGCAAATGCTTATTGGGGTTACTGTCAAGACTGGGCTGCGGCAATCAGTCATTGATGTACAAAACATAGCACAATGCACTTTTCTAGATCACACAATTGTGTCCCTTTAAGTTTAGGGCTTACAGTCACCTTTAATAAACATCCAGTCAAGTCATCCAATTGAAAAAGTCAGAGAACCACGAGCTAGGAGAGGTGCTGCTACTGTCTATTGAGACATCTAGATGACTTCCTGGAGCTCAAGTTGGGAACTTCCTTTTTGCAGTTGGGTTTGTAAGTATTATGGGAGTACGTGGGTTTTAATGGGCTCATAACTAAAACTGCCTATTTGCAGTCAAAGTATTTTGGTTCTCCTGAGAATACGGGTCCTGGAAAAGTGGTAGCTGACAATGGGGTGTACCAGTGACATTTCAAGACCAAAACTCTCAGGAACCAATTGGTACAGTCAAAAATGATATTATCAGTGTTTTCCTACAAGCCTCAAGAACCTTCTGCTTAGGGCAGAACCAGGATCTAAGAAAGACATAACGGGCCACATCTCAGGCCTTTCTCAGTGTAGGTGCTACACTACAATTAGCAGGATCGCACTAAAGTGAAAACAGACGGAAGGGTGTGACCAGCATTAACCACACTGGGGACCATCTCCCTTAGCCTCCCATTAAAATCTCCCCACAACAGAAATAGCTTTTGGGTGAAATTAATGTTTTCTTTCATTACCAGCCATTCATCTCACTATAATTTTGTCATCAATCCCGTTTCCTTAAGATAAAATTACTAGAGCAGCTGGATTTATATATCGCTTTGTTCCCTTGGCCCTAAAGTTCTATTTGCAGGAACTAAGGAAATCAAGCATTAGAAAACACATTATTGTGCTTTCCTGAAATGTCATATTCTGTTCTATAGTTCTCAAGTTGTCTTATAACGTGTACCAAGGAGCACTGGTCTTCACTGGGAATACCCATCACCCTTCTCTGCTCCGTCCAAACCTAGGAAACTTGAGCAATCTTACGTCACCAGTTATACAGAGATCATAAGAAGGGAGCTGTTCTTTACGACGTGACCAAAAATTATTTTGTGGATAAGCATTGTGGTCTTCAATCAGTTTCTTCTCAGTGGCAGCCATTGTGTTGCCCTAAGTATACGGAAAATATCAGTATGCTTCTGGATCTCGGCTAAAATTCTGGCTACATAGTTCTGCAGAACCAAACTCTTCTTGATTTCTTTTAGGTGACCACACAGGCAGTTCACAGAGGTAGTCAATTTGAATAGCAATAAGGGTTCTGGTAGTTTTCCTTCTTTTGGGTTTATTTAGGAGTGAGCAGGTTCTGCAAATTAGTTGTATGTGATAATTGAATGGTGCCAGAAACACATTGACCTGTGCTCTTATTAAAAGCCGGTCATTAATCCAAATTCACAAAGTTTGGACCTCTTGCTTCTTTTCAAGACTGATTGTTCCCAGTCAGTATGAACTATGACATTTATTTGGAGGGTAATGAAAATCCTCTACTACCTGGAAGAATCTCTAAAAACATTGTAGAATCGAGTGGCTGCATTTCCTCATAGCATTATCCCTATGGTGAAGAAATATCAGCTGGAGGATTCTACTCTGTATTTAGTTTCCTCCAGAATATGGAGGATTTTTAGTTTTGTTTCAAACTCTAAATGAAGCCTTATGTCTTGATATGCCATTATAATATAGCGCATGGGTACTCACAAACGTTTTGCCGGGAGCCAAAATTACAGTCTGGTTTGCGGCCAAGGGCCGCACCGATGGGCCTGTTTGAGGTTGGCTGGGTCAAGGGGTGGGGCCAAGGGGCTGGGCTACTGGTGTAAAAAACATTACTAGACAATGCTGAATTTTGAAGCCAGATGTAAGTATGAAACTAGATATTTTGACAATACATTTTTATTATACAATAGCATTCTTAAGAGGCATTGCATGGCAATCCTCGCTAAGCAGATATTCAGCACAGGTTTAACTGAGACTGAAAAATAGGTACGTCAAAGAAAGATATAATAAGAACTTATTTTACACTTCATGTCTCCTATTGGTGTCCGGTAATCTGGTACTATGTCTGAAACTGCAAGCCTTAAGAGTTGATCCAGATACAAGTCTGTTAGCTTATTTCTGAGTTTACTCTTCAACAGTCCCATTGTGGAAAACAAACTTTCACAAACATATGTTGACCCAAACATACAAATTACTTTCTGGGCCACTGTAAAAAGAACAGGATATTTGTCAGAAGGCACACTGTTCCGGAATTCTACTGGTGCTTTCCCCGAAAAAGATGCTTCAAGAGCTAATGCTTTCATGGGACTTCAGGTGGAAAATACTACACATAAATGTTGTAGGAAAGATGCAGTGCTCGAGAATCCCAAAGAAACAGAAGCACAGGTATACATACCTCTTTCCACTCCTTTCCTTATAAGCACATCAGGGGCACGCACACTCAAACATAATTACACATACAGAAGTCACGCTTATTGCCCCGCAATCTGATGCATGAAACTGGCAGGTTAACCCATTAGAACACCGGCAGTTGTTGTGCACTTCAACCACCATTACTACAGTTAGGCTTCAGTTTCTAAGAATGCAAATAATAAAAAATTAGGCAGACTAGAATTACGATCAGTGCTTAATTTGTGCTTGTTGTTCCCTGTGCGAAGCACCAGCACTTATTTTTTAGGGCCGGCGCTTATTTCTCTGCCTCAAGCATTTGCTGCGAGCAAAAGACACATATGGGAAAGACGTAGTAAGAAAAAAATGAACAAGCGTCACAAAGGGAGAAAGCAGAAAGCTGCAAGAGAGAGCTGAAGGGGCAGGGAGTGGCTTTATATGGATTGAAGAGGCACGGGATGGCTTCAGGATTACGCTGCCTCAGTATTCTGTGTTTGCACATTTAATTGCAGCAGCCGCATGTTTAAGAGGAGGGATTTGGGCACCAGCACATTTTTATTTACAAATTAAGTACTGATTACGATACCCATCCCCCCTGGTCTCCTGACCACCCCCCGACCATGCATAGGGGACCAGATCGTGGGGGCTTACCTTTAAATCAGGGAGAGTGAAGAGACATTGATGCAGGCAGCAAAGGTAGCGGGAAGCTTCCAAAAGACCATTTAAAAGTCAGCTGACTTTTAAAGGGTTTTTGCGTCCCGCTACCGCAAGTGTGTGACATCACCCCGGCTCCAGCTCCAGAACAGGAAACACAGAAGAGGGCCTCTGGAATGGGAGGCATGCACAGCAAAGCTGCTATCGCGCATGCTCCAGCGGCCCTCTTTTGTGTTTATCAACGGGATGTAGTCGCAGACGCGTAGAGTCTAATTTTAGGAATAAAGGTCCGCGGGCCACCACGGAAGGTCTGCCGGGCCGTACTGTGAGGACCACGGGTATAGCATGAGTCAATTCAGTCCATGGTGCATGCTGGGCAGGAGATTTGCATGTTTACTATACGCCGTTGGGACACTTCAGCCTGCCTGAAGGTGTTTGCCCTGATTCTGAATGTGTTTGAAGCATGTCTCTAGGATCTATGATTTCAGTGAAAAAAACCTTTAAATGTTAATAAACTCTAAAACTATCCAGGTTTTCTGTCAGTTTCCCGTTGGTGACCCAGGTCCCTTTGGAGCTCCCCGTCCTTATAAATGTTACTATAGCCAACCATTTGGAAGATAGAAGCCCTTAAAGTTGACATACCCTTGAACAACCCAGTTTCATGCCAAGTAAGAATGAGTACATTTAAGTAATTAAACTGTGCAAAATGTTGCAAAATTAAATAAAATACATGAAAGTTTGCATAAAGCATGAAATGTTGTTTGCTGGTATCTTGCAAGACTTGCACTCCTGACAAATGCCCTGCATAAAAAAGTCACATGAGATACAACCGGAGAAAGACTCAAGCAGAAAATGCCTCTCCAACTTTTCTGTTCACATGACAAATGTTCTGCTTTCCTTTAGATAAAATTATAAAAAATTGAGTAATGCACAATTTCAAGCAATTCTATGATCCTGAAGTAAAAAAAAATTGAATTGCACGAGATTTTGCATGCATAATTAAAATGTTGTCTTGACTTATTTCTAAATCTTTTCCAGCACCAGTGTCCTCCAGAACATTTGACTACCACGAGTTTGAGTTAACACTTACCATGCTGACCTGTGCCTGATTTCCCCGCTTTCCCTTTCCCATTGGTGCCCAGTACCTCAACAGGAATTCTGATTTTGAACCAGTTTCTCCTTGCCAGTTAGTATTTTCTCTTTTGTGGCATGGGAATCCCAGTTCATTGTGAGTTGAAGGAGAGGGCAAAATGTGGCCATTCTTGGCTCAAGCATTCTATCAATCTCCCTCCCACCACTTTTGGACCCAGATCACAGAGAAACCAAGACCAAGGAACCAGGGACAGATGTGTCAAAACACATTGGATGCCTTTTAACATTATTTCTGGTACTTAGACTCATTAAAAACCAGAGACCCAAGTTAATGAGGTCAACAAATTTCGGAAGCCTGCCGAGGGCTCAGTGCCAGCAGACTTCCCTGTTGAATGTCAGGACCAGAAGATCTACTTTTCTTCTTTTATGGTAATTTTCACTGTCCTATATCACTTACTTGCACTTAGTAGAACATAAATACCTTTTCTCTTTAAAAGTATAAACTCTGATGGAATAATGACCTAAAGATGTGTCATTACTTTGTCAGACTCTATGGGAATCAAAACCTACTTCACCTACCACCACTGAGTGTAAGCCTTGACTATTCAATATGGCGCCATTTGGAAAGTCAGCTGTACAAAGAGAGTGGCTTGGTTCTCCTACTTGTATGCAATAGTATCTAGCTCTGTAAAACTATTGGTAAATACCCATCACTTAGACTTCCCAATACCTACTGGCAACCCAGGACCAAGAGACAGTGCTTCACCTTGGAATTTTTCTAAGACTGCTTCCATTTAAGAGCCCATCCCATCATCCCATGGTAGAAGGAGCAATTAAAACATCATTAAAAACATCCCCTCCTTCTGGCTTTCTCTGGAGCCGTTGTTGACATGTCTTCTTCTTGATCTCTGGTATGTCGATCGTTGGGACCCTCTTGGTATCTGCCAGTTGCGATAAAGGCCCTTCAGGAAAGCATAATTTTGCTTGTATAGGAAATGCCCCATAAATTTGTCTACAGAAAAGTTATGTTCCTTGAAGTAATCACATCAGTCGGGGTGCTACTTGACTGTCATTCAAACCATATTCTTCTTTTATACCGGAGAATTTGATTCCCTTCACTTCTGTCTGGTTTCTGACTTCCGCTGCCAGCAGGAACTTTTCCTTCAGACTTTTTATTCTCATCACTTTGGACTTGGGAACATGTATTCACACATACTTTCCTCATACTTCCGAGTTGTTGTTTTTTTTATGTTGGGATAGGACATAAGCAACAAAAGCTAACTACTAGCTAACGAGTAAGCAGACACTGCAAACAGTCATTCTGGACTGGGATGTACGTCTGAATATTGTATACAGAAATATCGTCTCGTATACGTATTGTATCCTACTTATCGTTAAAAAACATAAGCCCTCAAGTTGGATGAGGATTTTCTATTGCGAATTTCACTGGGATGGTATTTTTGTTGACTATATTCAGGATACAATATTTATGTCAAACAATAGTCTGACAACCCTATTCTGGTACCACGCATTCTTGGTTATCATTGACAACAGGTTTCTTTCCAACAAGGTTTTGGAGGATGGACACCAGAGAAACGGCCTCTTTCTGGGCAGAAGAACGGGGTGTCCATGACAGAGGAGGGCAAACAACATAGACGTCACCAGTGCCTTTGCCTCCCGTTATTGTCAGCAACTAACAACTTGTGTCGATTACATTTGGCTGGGCTCTGCTATCAGCACGCTCTGAACCAGGGGCGGCGTAGAAGGGGATTTCAAAGGGGAGGGGGATTGACAGCAGCCTTTATTCGGTGTATCAAAGTTTTTCCGCAATGAAGCCAGCTCCTCCTCCCTATTCTTGTCATGAGGTAAACTATGACGCTTCACGGTGTGTCTGCTTTCTCATGTCTTGTGGTGAGAGTGGCGGTAGGCATTTTGCACCCTTTCTTGAAGTGGAGAGGCTTAAAAATGAAAATTGAAGATTGCAACAATGTCGGTATTCGAGGGATATGGACGGTGCTTCTATAAAGCGAGGTGAACCCGCAGCTCTGGCGAAAATTCATGTGGTGGAGCCAAATAACCACGCGGGTCAGAAAATGGCCAGTTTTCAGTTTGTAGGGAGCACTCAAGCAGGCAAAGCGAAAGTGTTTTACGTGTAGCTCCGAAACTGACATGGACGTCAATTAGGGGTTTCCCCTTGCAACTGATAGCACTGCCTTTGCGACCCTAGCCTCAGAGGTTGCGAAATCAATGCCAAGAATAGTGCATAATATTACATTATTCACTATTAGTATAATGAAAACGTATAATAATTAGCTGGAACATGACCTTCTATGGCAGCTGAGGTAATTAAGAAAATGAATTTAAATGTATGCTGTGTGCGTGTATTAGAAATGGGGTCTTTGGTTGACAGTCAGGTTACCCCCTGTTCAAGCAAGGACCCTCACTCTAGTCAGGGTAAAAGAGAATCACCCTCAGCTAACCCCTGCTTACCCCCTTGGTAGCTTGGCAGAGCAGTAGGCTTAACTTCAGAGTGCTAGGTGTAAAGTATTTGTACCAACACACACAGTAACTTAATGAAAACACTACAAAATGATACAACACAGGTTTAGAAAAATAGGAAATATTTATCTAAACAAAACAAGACCAAAACGACAAAAATCCACAATACACAAGTCAAGTTATCAATTAAAAATCAAAAAGAGTCTTTAAGTAGTTTCAAATACACACTAAGGGGGTCATTACGACCCTGGCGGCCGGCGGTAAGCTGGCGGTAACACCGCCAACAGGCTGGCGGTGTTCCGCCAGCTATTATGACCGTGGTGCAATAGCCACGGCCATACCGCCGGCCCCTTCACTATACCACCAGGCGGAAGCAAGCACCGCTGCCCTGGGGATTATGAGTCCCCGACCGCCAGCCTGTCCGTGGCGTTAAACACCGCCATGGAAAGGCTGGCGGTAAGGGGACTTGGGGTGCCGCTGGGGGCCCCTGCACTGCCCATGCATTTGGCATGGGCAGTGCAGGGGCCCCCAGGCATAGCCCCGTCGCGCATTTCACTGTTTCCGTGCACTGGCCCAGCGGAAAAGTCATAATAGGGAGCCAGGAATACCACCGGCAATGGCGGTATTCTGGCTCCCGCAGTCTTAGTGGTCTTTTTCCAAGACCGCCGAGGTTGTAATGACCCCCTAACACTGTTAACGTGAAAAAGTACCTTGGGTGCGTCAAAAATAACCCTGCACGGCCGAGTGTGCATCAAAAAGGGCTTGCGATGCGTCGATTCCACTCACGAGCAGGACCTTGCATCGTTTCTCCTTTCGTCGGGTCGGGGTGTGACGTTCATTCTCTCCGCAGGAGACCGATGCATCAATCCGGTCAGCACTCCCGGGTCCCGGCAGGCCTTGCGTTGTTTTTACATGCCCAGTGGTACTTGCGTCTGAAATCCAGCCACACGATGATCTGAAAATCACGCAGCGCGGGTTGCGATCTCCCAGCCTCCGTCAGCGATGCTGCGCATCGTTTCTCCTGCTCCGTGCATCGATTCTTCGGTTATGTTTCCGGCGAGCATTGATTTTCAGCCGTGGAGCTGGCGGCGCGTCGTTTCTTCAGCCGCAGATCAGATTTGCACCAATCTTTTCCCTGCACTGCGCTCTGTGCATGGATTTCTTTTTCTTTAGGCTGCTAGCTTCTCATTTCAGGTTCCCAGGAACTGGATGGGCACCACAGGGCAGAGTAGGAGTTTCATCAGAGACTCCAGGTGCTGGCAGAGAGAAGTCTTTGCTGTCCCTGAGACTTCAAACAACAGGAGGCAAGCTCTAAATCAAGCCCTTGGAGAGTTCTTCTCAAGATGGAAGGCCCACAAAATCCAGTCTTTGCCCTCTTAGTCTGGCAGAAGCAGCAACTGCAGGATAGCTCCACAAAGCACAGTCACAGGCAGGGCAGCTCTTCTTCCTCAGCTCTTCAGCTCTTCTCCAGGCAGAGGTCGCTCTTGTTTCCAGAAGGATTTCTAAAGTCTGTGGTTTTGGGTGCCCTTCTTATACCCAATTTCTCAATTGAAGTAGGCCTACTTCAAAGTAAAGTCTCTCTTGAATGTGAAGTCCTGCCTTGCCCAGGCCAGGCCCCAGACACTCACCAGGGGGTTGGAGACTGCATTGTGTGAGGGCAGGCACAGCCCTTTCAGGTGTGAGTGACCACTCCTCCCCTCCTTCCTAGCACAGATGGTGAATCGGCATATGCAGGCTACACCCTTTTTATCACTGTCCCTTTGTGTCACTGTCTAGTGTGAGGTGCAACCAGCCCAACTGTCAAACTGACCCAGACAGGGAATCCACAAACAGGCAGAGTCACAGAAATGGTATTAGCAAGAAAATGCTCACTTTCTAAAAGTGGCATTTTCAAACACACAATCCTAAAAATCAACTTTACTAAAAGATGTATCTTTAAATTGTGAGCTCAGAGACCCCAAACTCCACATGTTCATCCGCTCCCAAAGGGAATCTACACTTTAATCAGATTTTATGGTAGCCCCCATGTTAACCTATGAGAGGGTCAGGCCTTGCCACAGTGAAAAACAAATTTAGCAATATTTCACTGTCAGGACATATAAAACACCTTACTATATGCCCTACCTTAACCATACACTGCACCCTGCCATTGGGGCTACCTAGGGCCTTCCTTAGGGATGTCTGACATATAAGAAAAGTGGGTACACTTGCCAAGTCGAATTTACAGTTATAACAGCACACACAGACACTGCAGTGGCAGGCTGAGACATGATTACAGAGCTACTTATGTGGGTGGCACAACCAGTGCTACAGGCCCACTAGTAGCATTTGAATTACAGGCCCTGGCACCTCTAGTGCACTTTACTAGGGATTTACTAGTAAACCAAATATGCCAATCATGGATAAGCCAATTACATCCACATTTTGGAAAGGACACTTGCACTTTAGCACTGGTTAGCAGTTGTAAAGTTCCCAGAGTAACAAAAACAGTAAAATCAGAGTCCAGCACACATCAACAACCTGGGGAACAGAGGCAAAAAAGTTAAGAGAGACCACTTCAAGTATGAAAAGTCTAACAGCGTGCTAGTGGATAGTATTATTTACCCGAATATGAGTTTGGTGGACAGGAACACAGCTCCGCAAAAGTCCCAACATGCAGGCTACTACCCCGCCAGCCCTATTACGACTTTCCCCCTAGGCTGACTGGTGGAAACCAAGATTTCCAGCAGTCAGCCCAGTGGGAAAGTGGCAGCAGCATTGTCGCTGGCTCCTAATTGAGCTGGCGGCAATGCTGCCGCCCGCAGGGGACACCAGCACCCTCATATTGTGCACTGACTGCACAGCACACAGTGCACATTATGTGGCAGCTGGCCAAGGGGACCCCTGCACTGCCCATGCCAATGGGCAGTGCAAGGGGACCCCTTTGTGGTCCCCTGCACCTGTTCTCAGCCAGCCTTTTCATGACGGTGAAACCACCATGAAAAGGCTGGCTGAGAACCAAGTTGTAATCAAGCGGGCGGCGCTGAGTTCAGCACCGCCCTGTCTGATTCCAACTTGCACTGCCATCAGCCTGTCGATATCTCTGATCCCAGCAGAGATGGCAGTAGGTTGGCGGGGCTGCTCGCCAACTTTGTAATGTGGCAGTCAGACCCCCACAACCATGGCAGTCCGACAGCCACCGCGAGTGCGGCGGTCAAAAGACCGCCACACTCATAATTAGGCCTACAGTGTCTGTATGTGTAATGTGCATGTATGTGTAAGCGTGTGTTTGAATGAAAGTGAAGTTCTAAGGGCTAGTGATGTCCCTTCTGCTACTTCTGGCCTTTTGGTGAAATGATGCACCAGGGTGTGGAGTGTTCGCCATGTGGGACTATGTCGAGAAGGACCCAGGTTAATGAAAGTTGCTATATGTAATTGGAGCACGCCTTCTTGGACCAGTTATTCAGACAAAAAACTATAATGGATCAAGAGGCAGTTCAAGTTCTTAGTACTTTGTAAAGAATACCAGGTAAAAAAACTTTTAAAAAACCACAGTGACAGCTTCCGGTTATCTGTGCAACTTATTGAATTTTAAAAAATGCGTCAAACTGTGCTGTCTTTCTTTGGTCTCACAATCTTTGTATGCAAGTTTTTATTGTAACCTCTGTTTATCACACACCTTAAAATATTATTTGCTGGTTCTCAACATATAAATTATATTGTGGCAAGCTTGTGGTGAAAGCAACATTTTTTAAATGCTTTACAAAATATTTGAATTCAAATTAAATGGGGAGTTAAGTTTTCATGCATATGCAAATATACATCATAGAGGACCACCGTTCCACAATTCTATATTTCAAATTTGTATGCAGTATCATCCACACACAAACAACATATTTCATTTGCAAGCGCTCACTCATCATTTTTAGGTTGAGCGTAAGAGTTCGACTTTTTGTATACTTTTAAGTATACTTCTTCTGTGGGCTTCCAGCTATTTCATTTGTTAGTTTCAGTCTTATTTAAAAATCACTGCTTGCTAGTGGTCAGTCATGCCTCTTTGTTCCTCCTTCTTCTGTGTAGGAGCAGGGACCAACTGCTGTATAATTTTGCTTTGTCCTGTTTATCTGATCTGCAGGGGACTTATTTTTTACCTTTGTTTCCTGCTCCTGTCCAGGGAAGCTTCCTTTTTCAGTTGCAGAGTTCTTGCTCTGAGCCCAGCTGTAAACAAGGCTATGAATCAGGCTGTTATCTTGGTCACATTTGGTCATTGTGTGCTCTCTGAACCCTCTCTCAGCTGCCTGGCTTCCTCCCTTCTTTGGCTTGGATTTTATTTACCAAGTGTGCCTGCCTGTGGTCCCCAGTGCTGAGAAAGGGTGGAGGATCATTTGTAATTGCTTATAGCCTAGACACCCAGCGCTACCAGGGCTCCACAGTCCTGAGAGACATTGACCATTTCTGCGCCATACTGGGATCCCACTCTCAGCTCCATTAGTGCACCTCAGTTCACACACTCTAAGCCTTCAACTGTACCAGTGCCAGAACCTCACACACGCTGTCTGCCAGAGCACCTCAGTTCTTGCAGTCAGTACACACTGCGGTTCCAGTACTGGAACCCTGCATGCAGCTCCATCAGTTCACCTCAGTTCACACACTCCAAGCCCTCAGCCGGGTCAGTGCCAGGAACCCCACACACGCTGTCTGCCAGAGCACCTCAGTTCTTCCAGTCAGTACACTCTGCTGCTCTAATACTGGGACCTCGGCGCAACTCCAACAGTGCGCCTCAGTTCACACACTCCAAGCCCTCAGCCGGGCAAGTGTGAGGAACCCCACACACACTGTCTACCAGAGAACCTCAGTCCTTCCAGTCAGTACACTGTGCTGCTCCAGTACTGGGACCTCAGGAGCAGCTCCGTCAGTGCACCTCAGTTTACACACTCCAAGCCCTCAGCCGGGCCATTGTGAGGAACCCCACACACACTGTCTACCAGAGAACCTCAGCCCTTCCAGTCAGTACACTGTGCTGCTCCAGTACTGGGACCTCAGGTGCAGCTCCATCAGTGCACCTCAGTTCACACACTCCAAGCCTCTCAGCCGTGCCAGTGCCAGGAACCCCACACACACTGTCTGCCAGAGCACCTCAGTTCTTACAGTCAGTACATTGGTGTCCCTGTACTGGGACCACAGATGCAGCTCCATCAGTGCACCTCAGTTCTACCTCGGCAATGTCACGTCCTTTCCTATATTGGTACCCCACTTACATTCAGTTCCATTACAGCAGCTCAGTTTTAATATTCAGTCCCACTGCAAAGCCTATACTGGACCCAAAAGACCAAAACACAGATCAGCCAGGGCACCTTAAGTCTAACATGCAATGCCAATGTTGATGGGAACCACCACAATTCCGCCAGAACCCATAAATTCTAACATTCAGTGCACATTTCTTCTCAATACTAAGACTCACAAACACGCCTTTCAGGACTCCTCACTTCTGTGGTTCAGAGGCAATGCCACTGCCATGCTAGGCTCCACTTGCAATTTGTTGTGTTTTCATTATCTCTTTCGCTTCTTTATTTATTTGCCACCCCTTCTCTTTCTTCCTTTTGTCTGTTGTATTCCTTTTGCTTCTATTTTTCTGCCTCATCCGCTTTATCTCTTGAGTCCTAGTTATCAATGGAGCAACAGGTGCAGTGGCACTGGGGCCCAGAGACCTATGGCCCTCACTCAACTCTAATTACTGCTGTATGTTCCTACCAAATTTGCAGTCAACCATTTTCCTTTCTTACTCCAGGGCCCAAGACACCGTTACGATGCCAATTGTCCTCTCCATCTTTACTCCCGACTCCCTCTTTCCTTTTACCCTTCAATCCATCCCAAGTGATATTTTTGTGTTTGGTGCTTTGGGCATTACACTCTAATGCCAAAAGTTTATTTGTGGTAAAGGTTTATATGATAATTGTATATTTTTTAAGATAGAGGAAGAAGGTAAATGGAAGTGCTTTAGTTAAATGCTGGGCCACGGGAATTATGTAGCAGGAAAAGACAAAATTATGAGGCAGGGTTGACCAATTTATGTAGCAAGAAAAGTCCAGTTATGAATTTACAATGCCAATAACCTTAACTCAAGAAAATGCAAGACCTATTACATTGCACATGCTTTTTATACATTCCAGTCTGTACACACAAAGAGGGTCATTCTGACCCTGGCGGTCGGTGGCCGCCAGGGCCACCGACCACGGGAGCACCGCCAACAGGCTGGCGGTGCTCCAACGAGCATTCTGACCGCGGCGGTTCAGCCGCGGTCAGAAGCGGAAAGTCAGCGGTCTCCCGCTGACTTTCCGCTGCTCGTGTGAATCCTCCATGGCTGCGGAGTGCGCTCCGCAGCCATGAGGATTCTGACCCCCCCTACCGCCATCCTGTTCATGGCGGGAAAGCCGCCATGAACAGGATGGCGGTAGGGGGGGTCGCGGGGCCCCTGGGGGCCCCTGCCGTGCCCATGCCAATGGCATGGGCACGGCAGGGGCCCCCGTAAGAGGGCCCCGCAAAGTATTTCAGTGTCTGCCTTGCAGACACTGAAATACGCGACGGGTGCCACTGCACCCGTCGCACCTTCCCACTCCGCCGGCTCGATTACGAGCCGGCATCCTCGTGGGAAGGTCGTTTTCCCCTGGGCTGGCGGGAGGTTTTTCAGCAACCGCCCGCCAGCCCAGGGGAAAACTTGTAATACCCGCCGCGGTCTTTTGACCGCGGCGCGGTATTTTGGACGGCGGCATCCTGGCGGGCGGCCTCTGCCGCCCGCCAGGGTCATAATGAGGCCCAAAGTGTGCGATTACGAATATTGCTGATTTTGGTGTGAGAATATTGGGAGCTGGAATGTCCGATTACTGCTGGCATTTGCACCACAAAAATTGCTAATTGCAAGTTTTAGCGCCAGAATGGTCCACAGGAGGCACAAAATGTAATTAGGCAGGGTGGTGGGGTTCAGGGGGAGGGTGTCTGAGATGTGACAGTAGACTGAAGGGAAGCTTGCCTGTCCCCCTGTGTTGTGCTCTGGCAGGGGTAGGACTGGGAGGGTTTAAACAGCTTCAGCCTGCGTCATTGGCCAGGGGCTTTCTTTCTTCAGGGAGGGGCGAGAGAGGGGTCTGGGGCCTCCTTGGGGGGAGGAAAGCAGGCTTCTCACCTTGTGCACGTGGTGGGGGCACAAGGCCATTCTGTCTTGTACTGGAGAGAAGTGGTGTCCACAAAAAGCCTGGGCCTGACAGGAAAAGTGTTGTAGGCTCCCTGTGATGCTGCAGGGTGTGGACTGTGCTCCTGCTCTCAGCTTGTGCCCCTGTCCCTTCAACAATTTCACCAGGAGCGCATCCTTACACAGTGATACCGGGTCCAGTGACTCTGGCCCCGAATTATTGTGTCCAGAGTTTTCAGGCTTGGTAATTCCAGACTCGGAGACACTGGGCAACTCACAATGATGAGTGATGAAATTATTGCTTGGATTACTGCTTCAGGTGGGATAGAGTCCCCATAATTGTGGTTTTAAATTGGGTTTTTGTCAGTATGCTTAGCAGGCTGTAAGTATATCACGTTTTTCTGAAAGAATTCCTGCAATGCACCGTGAAAAAAACAGAAGCTGGTCTCATATTTTTCGTATTTGCATTACAGTATAATTAAATGAACCGACCTCTACAAGGGTGTAAATATCTCACTTCAGTTTATGACAATGACTTGTGGATGGAGTTAGACTGATGATGAAACAATAGTCAAGATGGCAACCCACATAATGTAAACAACAGTACACAAGGCACTTGCTTTTATTTTAGAACAAGGACTCAGATTTCTCATCCCAGGACCAGAACTCTCAAGTTTTGAAAATTCTTAGCAGTGAGAACCCATTAGCATATTTGATGACATCACAAGAAATAATGTTACACAACCTTTGACATTAATGACAATATGAGAGCTAAGAGCAGCAAAATGATAAAACAAATCTAAATTAATGTAAATAAATAAAATAATACCAAAACCTCACCACCTTGGCTCACAACCGTGGTGGGGCAGCACTTAAGAAATACAAAATGGCTCCTCCCATCAACTGAAGGGGTGTGTAGGAGAGCCCTAATTGATGACATGGCTTCCTGAAGACTCTACATTACCTAAAAGGTCACCATTAAAAAGTAAAGCACTGAGTGTAGGAGGCTGGACTGGCTTGTAGTGAGTACCAAGGAGTACTTGCACCTTGCACCAGGCCCAGTTATCCCTTATTAGTGTATAGGGTGTCTAGCAGCTTAGGCTGATAGATAATGGTAGCTTAGCAAAGCAGCTCAGGCTGAACTAGGAGACGTGTGAAGCTACTACAGTACCACTTAGTGTCATATGCACAATATCACAAGAAAACACAATACACAGTTATACTAAAAATAAAGGTACTTTATTTTTATGACAATATGCCAAAGTATCTTAGAGTGTACCCTCAGTGAGAGGATAGGAAATATACACAAGATATATATACACAATAGCAAAAATATGCAGTATAGTCTTAGAAAACAGTGCAAACAATGTATAGTTACAATAGGATGCAATGGGGAAACATAGGGATAGGGGCAACACAAACCATATACTCCAGAAGTGGAATGCGAACCACGAATGGACCCCAAACCTATGTGACCTTGTAGAGGGTCGCTGGGACTATTAGAAAATAGTGAGAGTTAGCAAAATAACCCACCCCAAGACCCTGAAAAGTGAGTGCAAAGTGCACCAAAGTTCCCCTAAGGACAAAATAGTCGTGTTAGAGGGAAAATGCAAGGAAAACACAAATCAGCAATGCAACAACGATGGATTCCTGTCTGAAGGTACCTGTGGAACAAGGGGACCAAGTCCAAAAGTCACAAGCAGCTCGGAGATGGGCAGATGCCCAAGAAATGCCAGCGGTTGGTGCAAAGAAGCTCTTACTAGGCTGAAGAACTGTGAATACTGCAGGAACGACAAGGGCTAGAGACTTCCCCTTTGGAGGATGGATCCCCCACGCCTTGGAGAGTCGTGCAGAAGTGTTTTCCCGCCGGATGGACGCCAACAAGCCTTGCTACACGCAAATCGTGCGTTTGGCGTTTTTGGACGCTGCTGGGGCCCAGGAGGGACCAGAAGGTCGCAAATTGGACCTGCAGAGAGAGGGGACGTCGAGCAAGACCAAGAGCCCTCACTGAAGCAGGTAGCACCCGGAGAAGTGCCAGAAACAGGCACTACGAGGATGCGTGAAACGGTGCTCGCCGAAGTTGCACAAAGGAGTCCCACGTCGCCGGAGACCAACTTAGAAAGTCGTGCAATGCAGGTTAGAGTGCCGTGGACCCAGGCTTGGCTGTGCACGAAGGATTTCCGCCGGAAGTGCACAGGGGCCGGAGTAGCTTGCAAAGTCGCGGTTCCCAGCAATGCAGCCCAGCGAGGTGAGGCAAGGACTTACCTCCACCAAACTTGGGCTGAAGAGTCACTGGACTGTGGGGGTCACTTGGACGGTGTCGCTGGATTCGAGGGACCTCGCTCGTCGTGCTGAGAGGAGACCCAAGGGACCGGAGATGCAGCTTTTTGGTGCCTGCGGTTGCAGGGGGAAGATTCCGTCGACCCACAGGAGATTTCTTCGGAGCTTCTGGTGCAGAGAGGAGGCAGACTACCCCCACAGCATGCACAAGCAGGAAAACAGTCGAGAAGGCGGCAGGATCAGCGTTACAGGGTTGCAGTAGTCGTCTTTGCTACTATGTTGCAGGTTTGCAGGCTTCCAGCGCGGTCAGCGGTCGATTCCTTATCAGAAGGTGAAGAGGGAGATGCAGAGGAACTCGGCTGAGCTCATGCATTCGTTATCTGAAGTTTCCCCAGAGACAGAGACCCTAAATAGCCAGAAAAGAGGGTTTGGCTACCTAGGAGAGAGGAAAGGCTACTAACACCTGAAGGAGCCTATCACAAGGAGTCTCTGACGTCACCTGGTGGCACTGGCCACTCAGAGCAGTCCAGTGTGCCAGCAGCACCTCTGTTTCCAAGATGGCAGAGGTCTGGAGCACACTGGAGGAGCTCTGGACACCTCCCAGGGGAGGTGCAGGTCAGGGGAGTGGTCACTCCCCTTTCCTTTGTCCAGTTTCGCGCCAGAGCAGGGGCTAAGGGGTCCCTGAACCGGTGTAGACTGGCTTATGCAGAATTGGGCACATCTGTGCCCAACAAAGCATTTCCAGAGGCTGGGGGAGGCTACTCCTCCCCTGCCTTCACACCATTTTCCAAAGGGAGAGGGTGTCACACCCTCTCTCAGAGGAAGTTCTTTGTTCTGCCATCCTGGGCCAGGCCTGGCTGGACCCCAGGAGGGCAGATGCCTGTCTGAGGGGTTGGCAGCAGCAGCAGCTGCAGAGAAACCCCAGGAAGGGCAGTCTGGCAGTACCAGGGTCTGTGCTACAGACCACTGGGATCCTGGAATTGTACCAACAATGCCAGGATGGCATAGAGGGGGCAATTCCATGATCATAGACATGTTACATGGCCATATTCGGAGTTACCATGGTGAAGCTACATATAGGTAGTGACCTATATGTAGTGCACGCGTGTAATGGTGTCCCCGCACTCACAAAGTTCAGTGAATTGGCTCTGAACAATGTGGGGGCACCTTGGCTAGTGCCAGGGTGCCCTCACACTAAGTAACTTTGCACCTAACCTTTACCAGGTAAAGGTT
The DNA here is from genome assembly GCF_031143425.1 of Pleurodeles waltl. Lineage (NCBI taxonomy): Eukaryota > Metazoa > Chordata > Amphibia > Caudata > Salamandridae > Pleurodeles > Pleurodeles waltl. The sequence continues at coordinate 598,098,392 of NC_090446.1, read as the reverse complement.
AGACATATAGGTGACTTATAAGTTACTTAAGTGCAGTGTAAAATGGCTGTGAAATAACGTGGACGTTATTTCACTCAGGCTGCTGTGGCAGGCCTGTGTAAGAATTGTCAGAGCTCCCTATGGGTGGCAAAAGAAATGCTGCAGCCCATAGGGATCTCCTGGAACCCCAATACCCTGGGTACCTCAGTACCATATACTAGGGGATTATAAGGGTGTTCCAGTAAGCCAATGTAAATTGGTAAAAATGGTCACTAGCCTGTCAGTGACAATTTGGAAAGAAATGAGAGAGCATAACCACTGAGGTTCTGATTAGCAGAGCCTCAGTGAGACAGTTAGTCACTACACAGGTAACACATACAGGCACACTTATGAGCACTGGGGCACTGGGTTACCAGGGTCCCAGTGACACATACAACCAAAACAACATATATACAGTGAAAAATGGGGGTAACATGCCAGGCAAGATGGTACTTTCCTACACTGAGCAAGCGTCACATTAATGAATTGCACTGGTGGTGTGCCGACTCCACACACATAGGCCCTCATTACAACATTGGTGGTAAATCCCGCTTACCGCCGTGCAGAAGACCGCCAACACATCGCTGCAGCTGCGGAAATCCGCCACAGCTATTATGACCCACAGCACGGAATCCGCCAAAATTCAGACACCCACACAAGTCCGCCACACCAAAGGTCAGTGATAAACTGGCGAAAACAAAACCTCCACCGTCACGCCAACAGAAATACTCCCACACTATCACGACACACTAATCCACCATTAGTGGTACACACCGCCACGCTCAAAATACACACACATCTACAAAACACAGCCACATTGGACAATTCCAAATACACACACCTGATACACATACACACACCACTCCAATATAAAACACACACCCACATCACCCACAAACCCTTACGACAAAAATTCACGAACGAAAGTCAGAGAGAGACAGCACCAGCAACAACACCAGCATCCACAGGCACACAACCCCATCACCCACAGAACTTCCACGCACCTCACACAACACCCCAGTACATATCAGCACACTTATCACCCCACACTCCACCCCACACATCACCTACACCACCCCATGGCACGGCAAAGACACCCCAGGTTCTTGGAGGAGGAGCTCAGGGTCATGGTGGAGGAAATCGTCCGGGTAGAGCCACAGCTATTCGGATCACAGGTGCAGCACACCTCAATTGCAAGGAAGATGGAGATATGGCGAAGAATAGTGGACAGGGTCAACGCAGTGGGACAGCACCCAAGAAATCGGGAGGACATCAGGAAGAGGAGGAATGACCTACGGGGGAAGGTGCGTTCCGTGGTCTCAAGACACCACCTGGCGGTTCAGCGGACTGGCGGCGGACCCCCACCTCCTCCCCTACAACTAACAACATGGGAGGAGCAGGTCTTGGCGATTCTGCATCCTGAGGGCCTCGCAGGAGTAGGTGGAGGAATGGACTCTGGTAAGTCAAATCTTAACTATTACATCCCCCACCCTACCTGCATGCCAGCACATACCCCCACCCTCACCCTCACCCCCAGCACTCCAACTCCTCACAAATGTCCCAACATCACAAACCACACATCCCAACACCAAGCCCTGCATGCAACAACAAAGCATGGACACCCATCACTAAAGCATGCCCACTGCACATACCCAAACACCCCCCTAAACCATCATCACACGAGGTCCCACACAGGAATGCTAGCAGTGGGGTACACGGTCACCCAACCTTTGCACACCACGACACACACAGATGTAATAACCATCCTTTTATACCCCTGCAGGACCCTCACCCAACGTCACCCGACAGGAGGGTCCACACATGTCCACCCCACCAACAGAAGAGGCCCACAGTGATGACAGCACCTCTGTCCAACTGGATCTAGATGACCAGCCCGGCCCATCGGGGACCTCTGGACAGTCGGTTCCCCTCACACAGTCACAGGCCACTACAGACCTTCCCACTCTGGAAACACCAGCACAGCACCCACCCAGCGGGCTCATACCTCCGTCCCCAGGACACGTCAATCAGCTGTGTGTCCACCACTACAGGGAACCCAGGATAAGCCACCACCCCAACAACAACAGGGACCTGGGGGCAGTGGTAGTGGGCACACGGTCCAGGGGACGGAGGCCCAGGAACACAGGGGAACTGGGAGGGCTGCTGTGCGACAGGGGGCGGACAGGCCAAGGGAACCCACTCACCACGAGGCCCTCTCCTCCATCATGGGAGCCTACCACCACTCCCAGGAGACGATGGCAACGGTACTGGCCAAGTTTCAGGAGACCCAGCGCCTGCAGGAGGAACAGTATATGGGCTTCAGGGAGGAACTCAGAACCATCTACTGCACCCTGGGCACCATCGTAGGAGTGCTGAAGGAACTCGTGAACACCAGAAGGGACACTGTGGCACTACAAGGGGCCCCTGACACTAGCCTGGACGATGAACTGCCCACCACCTCCGCCGGCGCTAGTGGACAGGACGCCCCGCCACAGGACCACCACACCAGCACCCCACCCCCTGCAGAGGGAGAACCACCTCGCAAACGGTCCCTGAGATCCAGGAACAAGACAGAGAACGATGCCAAGACCCCGCCAAGAAATTAGACCACCCTGATTGTCATCCTACTGTCCCACGTCGTCACCCTGTCCATACTTAAACTGCCCCAGCTCCACTTCCTATGCCCATATGGGCAATACACCTGTGAGACTAATAGACTGGACTCTGCCATGGACATTCCTCCATCATCACCCCTCACCATTTTACAACCCCCTCCAATATTGAGCACTTAAATAAACACACTTAAAGCACAAAACAATCTGGAGTCTGTCTGTGACGTCGAAATAGTGTATTAGCAAATACAGTGGCTAAATGTTCATTCAAATGTAATGTCAACATACCTATGTCATCCAGCTCTAGTCCATGAGGAATCAAAGCAGATGTCACACAGTGGGACCCACATCTGTGAAATCGTAAGGGAAAGTGACAACTCAGTGACCATACATTGGGTGAAAACGACAGACAGTAGAGAGGCAGTAGTGTTAAAGTACATGTAGTAGGCCATCTGGACCATCCTCCTGCAGAAAAGGCACCTGTCGTCACAAAGCGAAGTTGTGAAGCATACAGCAGGCCATGATGATCTGGCACACCTTCTTTGGTGAGTAGAATAGGGCTCCATCTGTCATATGGAGGCACCGGAACCTGGCCTTTAGGAGGCCGAAGGTCCGCTCAATCACCCTCCTAGTTCGCCCATGGGCCTCATTATAGCGTTCCTCTGCCCTTGTCCTGGGATTCCTCACTGGGGTCAGTAGCCATGACAGGTTGGGGCAACCAGAGTCAACTGCAAATGGCGAGGGACAACTGTTAGACACACACTAACCTGGAGGGATATCCCCAGACAACCATTCCCACTGTCTTGTTTCCAGGTGCTCAGCTAATAGCCACACATGGTGCCTCTGGAGTTGACCCATCACATAAGGGATGCTGCTATTCCACAGGATGTAGGCGTCATGCACTGAGCCAGGGAACATGGCATTCACATGGGAGATGTACTGGTGTGCCAAACATACCATCTGTACATTCATCGAATGATAACTCTTCCGGTTTCTGTACACCTGTTCACTCCTGTGGGGGGGGGACCAAAGCCATATGGGTCCCATCAATGGCACCTATGATGTTGGGGATATGTCCCAGGGCATAGAAATCACCTTTCACTGTAGGCAAATCCTCCACCTGAGGAAAAACGATGTAGCTCCGCCTGTGTTTCAGAAGGGCAGACAACACTCTAGACAACACGTTGGAAAACATAGGCTGGGACATCCCTGATGCTATGGCCACAGTTGTTTGAAATGACCCACTTGCAAGGAAATGGAGCACTGACAGCACCTGCACTTGAGGGGGGATTCCTGTGAGATGGCGGATAGCTGACATCTGGTCTGGCTCCAACTAGGTACATAGTTCCTGGATTGTGGCACAGTCAAGCCTGTATGTGATAATCACATGTCGTTCCTCCATTGTCGACAAGTCCACCAACGGTCGGTACACCGGGGGATGGCACCATCTCCTCACATGTCCCAGCGGACGGTGCCTATGAAGGACAACAGCGAGCACAGAGTCAAACAACTCAGAGGTACGTACCCACAGCTTACACAGAACACCATTCATACTCAAAAAGTGGCCAGTATGTGTGTTGAGTCTAGGCCTAGGTATGTGTGATGCAATTGAAAATGAAACCATGTGGGCCCCTGAAATGGCCGCTGCCTGACCTCTAAAGTGGAACAGTGGGATGTGAGGTAACTGCGCTGGCGTTGTACACCGTTGCGGTAGGCGGTCCAAGACCGCGGCGCAATGCTGCATTTGTTAACATTGGACCCTCTGGGTCCAAGGAGCCAATGACTATGTACGCCGGCGGTGACGGTACGCACCGCCGCGGACGTGACCGTCATTTTCTATCTGTTCAATCACTCGATACCTGATCTTCAATAGGAGAGGACCTACACTGCAAGTGCTGCTGTGACCTTGGTCTGGAAGAGACAATGGCTCAAGTGTCTGGGGAAAGGGCCCCTGCCTTCACATCGGAGGAGTTGGAGAAACTCGTGGATGGGGTCCTCCCCCAGTACACGCTACTCTACGGTCCTCCAGACAAACAGGTAAGTACACTGGGAGCATGATGAATGTGCTATGCCTGTGTGGAGTGGGGTGGATGTAAGAAGGAAGGGGAGAGAGTGCGGCGCGCATGAAACAACGGTGAATGCATGTACCACATGGCAAGGGTAGGGATGGGGGCCAATGACTGTGACGGTGCAGTTGGTAATAACTTTCTCTTCCCCCTGTACAAATCATGTAGGTCAGCGCCCACCAGAAAAAAGATATTTGGCGTGCCATCGCCAAGGACATCCGGACCCTGGGGGTCTACCACAGACGGAGCACCCACTGCAGGAAAAGATGGGAGGACATTCGCTGCTGGAGCAAGAAGACGGCGGAGGCTCAGCTGGGGATGGCCTCCCAACGTGGGAGGGGTGCCCGTCGCACCATGACCCCCCTGATGTTCAGGATCCTGGTGGTGGGGTACCCGGAGTTGGATGGGTGCTTGAGGGCATCACAGCAGCCACAAGGGGTGAGTACACTCTCATTCTGCGGACTTTGCGCACAGTGCAGGGGTCTGGCTGGGGGAGGTGGGCTGTGGGTTTCCCTAGGCCAGCGCGAGTTCTGTAGGCAAAGTCCCTCCGTAAGGCAGGCCATGTGGCACCCCACCCCACCTCTGTAGAGTGCCAAGTACACCTAGTCATGCCCCTGTGTCATGCATGTGTGCAGATGTCATCCATAGCCTTGTAGGCCATTTCCCAGGAATTGAACAGTGGAGCCCAAGAGCGCGGCGTAGTGCAGGGGGCTTCTGTGTCTGTCGTGTCTGCCAACGGTAGCGGTAATGCATGCCCTCAACATGTTTTTCTTCTGTCATCCCCCCCCTTTTTGTGGTCTCCCTGTTCTTGTGTGCATTAGCATCATCAGGCGGAGGAGCAGTGGCACCGGAGCACCAGGGGGCTGCATCCCACATGGCCATGGAGGGCCTCACTACGGACTTGGAGTTCACCAGTGGGACGGAGGGCAAGGGGAGCTCCACGGTGGGGACAGGAGCTGAGACCAGTGACACGGACTTGTCCTCTGATGGGAGCTCCCTTGTGGTGGCGGCAACATCCGTGCCACCCCCATCTACAGGTACAGCCGCCACCCCCCCTTCCAGCACCGCCCTCCCAACAGCCCCTCAGCCTTCACCCCGTGCCCGCTGACTCGGGAGGGTGGGCATCACCTTCGCCCCAGGCACCTCAGGCCCTGCCCCAGTCACCCCTGCTGCCCTCAGTGAGGAGGCCATTGACCTCCTCAGGTCCCTCACTGTTGGGCAGTCTACCATTTTGAATGCCATCCAGGGTGTAGAAAGGCAGTTGCAACAAACCAATGCATTCCTGGAGGGCATTCATTCTGGTCAGGCGGCCCTTCAACAAACTTTTCAGACTCTGGCCTCAGCACTGATGGCAGCCATTGTCCCTGTGTCTAGCCTCCCCCTCCACCCAGACCCAATCCCCTGTCTCTCAGCCTATCCCTAGCACACCTACAGACCAGCATGCACACCCGTCAACACACAAGGGAAGCTCAGGCAAACATAAGCACCACACATCCCACAGGCACTCATGCAAACATCACACACATGCAGACACACCAACATCCACTGCCTCCACTTCGTCCCCCTCCTCCTCGTCTCCCTCCTCCCTCCCTGTCTCGTCTACACTCACACCTGCACGCACTACCTCTACATCCACTACGTCCCTCTCCAGCACCCCCACCACCACACCCCGCTCACGTGCAGTCACCACCCCCACTATCATTCACACATCCCCTGTGTCCTCTCCCAGTGTGTCTGTGACGCCCCTCCCAAGATGCACAAACGCAGGCACACACCCACCCAACAGCCATCCACCTCACGACAGCCTCCAGCCCATGCACCTTCACCCAAAGTCAGGAAACGTACACCTCCTACAACCACCACATCTTCCTCCACTCCCAAACCCCCTCCAGCTACCCGTCTCAGTGTGTCCCAAAAACTTTGCCTGTCCAACCTTTACCTCTTTCCCACACCTCCCCCACCCCGTCCGTCTCATAGGTCCCGAACTAGCACCTCAGCCACAACATCTCCGGGACCAGTGGTACCTGTAGACACCGGAATCTGGAGTGCACCGGCCACCAGGGCAGCCAGTGTGGCACGGAGTCACAGCACAGACAGTCCCCCACCTGTCAAGCATCAGAAGTTGGCCAGTGCCCGGCGGGAGAGGGGGAATACTCCAGCCACCAAAGCCGTTCCCAGGGGTACCGGTGGGAGTGTGGAGTCAGCTGTGACACCTTCCAAGGTGGGGAAGGGCCACAAGAAACCCGGCAAGGCTGGGAAGAGAAGCACGGCGGAGAAGACCGCCATCATCCCCGCTGCCCAGGAGGCCACCACCAGCACAAGCCCAGCTGCCCAGGAGGCCACCGCCAGCACAAGCCCAGCTGCCCAGGAGGCCACCGCCAGCATATGCCCCGCTGGGCCATGAAGGACCGCCAGCAAAAGCCCCGCTGGGCCATGAAGAACTGCCAGCAAAAGCCCTGCTGGGCCATGAAGAACCGGCAGCAACTGAGTCCCTGCAATAGAAACCGCCATCTCAAGCACCGCTGAACATGGCACCGCCGTCTCAAGCACCGCTGAACAGGGCACCGCCGTCTCATGCACCGCTGAACAGGGCACCGCCGCCTCAAGCACCGCTGAACAGGGCACCGCCGTCTCAAGCACCGCTGAACAGGGCACCGCCATCTCAAGCACCGCTGAACAGGGCACCGCCGTCTCATGCACCACTGAACAGGGCACCGCCGCCTCAAGCACCGCTGAACAGGGCACCGCCGTCTCAAGCACCTCTGAACAGGGCACCGTCGCCTCAAGGACAGCTGAACAGGGCAACGCCGTCTCAAGCACCGCTGAACAGGGCACCGCCGTCTCAAGCACCGCTGAACAGGGCACCGCCGCCTCAAGCACCGCTGAACAGGGCACCGCCGTCTCAAGCACCGCTGAACAGGGCACCGCCGTCTCAAGCACCGCTGAACAGAGCGGCAAGGGCACTGGCGCTACTGAGTCTGTCACGGGGTGAATGAAGCAGTCTGGGCACCAGTCCCACTTCAGAACCAGTGGAGAGATCCATCCACTACCTCTATCCTTAGCAGGATGAAGCACTCTGGGCACCAGTCCCCCTCCAGAACCAGTGGAGACTGTCATCCACTCGAGAGACTGTGGCTTTGCACTCCCCAGGATGTAACAGTGGGCAAGCCACCCACTGTAGAGACTTGAGAGACTGTGGCTTTGCACTCCCCAGGATGTAACAGTGGGCAAGCCACCCACTGTAGAGACTTGAGAGACTGTGGCTTTGCACTCCCCAGGATGTAACAGTGGGCAAGCCACCCACTGTAGAAACTTGAGACACTTTGGCTTTGCACTCCCCAGGATTGAACAGTGGGCAAGCCACCCACTGTAGAGACTTGAGAGACTGTGGCTTTGCACTCCCCAGGATGTAACAGTGGGCTTGTGGCCCCCTTGTGGATTTGGCATCATGCACTCAAGCGGCTGAGGTGCCCCCCCTTTCCCTTCCCCTGAGGTGCCTGTTTAGTTGCTCTCTGATGCCCTTGCAGTGTTCTCTCCGTCATGGTCGGGGATCTTGTGTGGGCCTCACCCATACCTTGTGGTCCCAGTGTTCACCGGACTTAATTGGAGCACTACCTGGACTACTATGCTTGGTATATATTTTGTCAATGGTGTATATATATAAATATATATTTCTGCCTACTTGATTTTAATATATTACAATGGTTACACTCATTTTCAATTGTCTTTGCATTCTTCCGGGGAGTTTGGGTGGTGTAACTGTGATGTATTAATATTCATTAGTGTGTGTGTTGTAGTGGGTGGGGTGGGGGTGTTGCGTGTTGCGTGTGCGTGTCCCTGTTTTTTGCCTCCCCCTCCCCTGTTTCGTAGGTGCAGTACTCACTGGTAGAGGAGCAGGAAGACTATCGCCGGTAGAATTTGGAGTTCCGGGTCCATGGTGTCCTCGTTCCTCGTGGGGTGTATAGAGGTGAGTGTTTTCCCTGTGGAATTCCTGTTTCTGTCGTGTTTTTATCCACGGTGAATCCACCCCGGAAAAGGTGGTGGATTGGCCTGTCATAATAGTGTGGGCGGTACATTTTCCTCCGCCTGTCTGTTGGCGGTGACCGCCACGCTGTTTGTTTGTACCGCCGTGGCGGTCGTAATTCCATTTTTTTTACCACCAGCCAGTTGGAGGTATTACTGCTGCTTTATCACCGTCCGCCAGGGTTGTAATGACCACCATAATAACTGTTCATGGGGGAACACTCCACCAGTTTTGCGCAATTATGAGTTAAGTTCCCCAGAATGGGGAATAACTGTGCAGATACAGAATTACTGTGCGGTATTCTACACAATATTCCCTATCTTGAGAGGTTTAATGTATGCATTTACCAACTGCTCCAAGCAGGTGGTAACTGCGGGAGCTGTTGTGTGGAGCAGAGGTGCAGGGGAGGCGTAGCAAGGGCAGGGGCTTAAAGGTTAATATTGGATCTGATATGGCGGATCATTGTATGCTCCCCATACCAGAGGAAAAAGGTCAAGTGAGTCCAGGTTTTGAGGCTTGACTGCTGTTGCCCCAGAAGCCTCAAGCAATTTTACAGCTGATAAAATCAGATGTGGGAAGCCAGTTGATCAAGCGGAGTGGAACTACACACTGTAATTCTTCTGCTAGGCTCATAATCAGATTTCTTAAAGTTCAGGAGTGACCTTTGAGGCCTGTGAAGTACTAACAACATCATAGGCTTCCACTCAATCTGTATTTTAAATTTGTGCCAACCTCTCAAGTATTGACTTGCCCAGACAAACATTTCCTGGTATTTGGTAATTCCCTCACCTACTTCCAAGCAGCCACAGAAGAATCAGGGAGCCCTTTTCCCCTTATTTGCAGGCCTATGCTTCAGCCGTGTGCTCCCTCCCCCCAACACTTTGCCATGTGGCACCACCAGCAACCTCTGTGTTTCTCATTGTTGTTCTGTTGTCTGTGGAACAAGGATCTCTCTTCGTGCTTTCCATCATTTTGTTCCCGGTAAACCTCTCAGGATGCCTACTAGACCGTCCCTTTCTAATGCGACCGACTTACATTCAGAACATGTTTGGTCTTACCACTCTCATACTAACAGCACTCGCCTCCTGTCACTGAAATATGACATAACACACTTTTGTATGTTCCAAAATTGCTTTATATCTTTTGATGTAGGAAGAATAGGAACACATCATATACATCACATACATACAAACACAAACATAAGTTCCCAAACCCCAATACAAACATTGTAGGTTAGAGATAGTTGTAAACAAATGTACGTAGTGAAAGGCTAAATACTTGACATGTTAAAAAAGAGATGTGGGTTCAATAGAAAAGGCAGGTAATAGTTAGGACAAACAAACACTTATTACTTAGGAAACTTATTCACATGCTGCATTGTTAAGTTAGCTGTGCTGAAACACACAAGAGGCCCAAGCCACATTAGAATGAGAGTTTTTCTTTGGAGATGCATCAACTGTCACTTTCAAAATCTTCACTTAGCACGAACAGGGTGGAACAAAAGGGTGTATCCTGCCTTAGCGCAAGGGTCCTAAAAACCACAAGCCATTCATATCTTGGTGAGGGGAACTGTGTAAGGGTCAGATAAGCAGTTGCACAAGGCAGGGCTACCGTGAGCATCATGTAACATATAATCACTTGTCGTACAGAAAGATAGAGATGCTGAATTACGTCAATGTTATTTACCCACCCATGAGGCGACCAATAATCGTGCATGGGCTCTTTTCAAGAGATACCTCTCCCCTATTATCTTATTGTACTGCTTATGTCAATGCTGAATTTGTAACCGTTGTTTTTTGTGTTTTTTACAGTATAAATACCACTGCTTGTGAGCTAGAACTTTGAACTTCAGTCGTGGCCTCTATGTTGAGACTGCCTGTCATTCCCAGGTGAAAATTGATTAAATGTATATTACTTTGTCAAATTGATCTGTCTTATTTTATTAAAAGATTTCCTTCTAACATATTGGCGAGCCAGCCAGGATCTCTACTTTGATCTCACCAATTGCTGGACTGGGGGCCCTGCTTTTTAAAGAGGTGAGGGAGATGCCAACATTTAAGTAAAAATCTCAGATTTTGTGGGGACGGATGGGACTCAGGTGTTTGCCGGATCGCAAAACGTGTTTGTGACTCGCAATTAGGAAGGGGAGTCCCCTCCCTAATTGCGAGTCGCAGTGCAATGCCAGATTGCTTTGTGACCGTGAACTCAGTCGCAAAGCAATCACAGTTAGCACCCGTTCCAAATGTTTCATTTTTTTGTTTTGTAATGCATCTATTTTTCCTTTAAGGAAAACAGGCTGCATTACAAAAAAAAACTGCTTTATTTAAAAGCAGTCACAGACATGGTGGTCTGCTGTCTCAAGCAGGCCACCATACCTGTGAGTGCCGCGAGTCTCAAGGGGGTCGCAAATTGCGACCCACCTCATTAATGTTAATGAGGTGGGCCTATGCAAACCCCTTGCGAGTCGCAGATGGTGTCAGGGACACCATCCTACATTTCAATTTGTGACTTCCAAATTGCAAGTCGCTCTGACTCGCAATTTGCAAGTCGCAAATTGGAATATATCTACATCTGGCCCTAAGTGTATAATTTAGGAATAAATATCATACCTCCTATTCTTATGAAGGTTAAGTTATAACAGTATACTAGTAATTGACTGACTGGGCAAATGTCCCAAAAAAGTCAGCTAATTAATTCCACATCCCTGAATTAATTATTCATTTTTATAACGGTCAGGCTGTCGCCCTCTGCAACAGAACTGACCTTTGTAGACCAGTAATATCAATACCATAGAATCATTTATTTTTAAGTCAGAAGTTTATGAATGCCTAGATATTTATAGTATATCACCTCTAGGCCTTAAAACAACCTACATTGACATAAGAGAAATCCTGTTAGACAGTTATAAATAATTATTCAAAGAATTAATACAAGGACATTGTCCTCCAAGTTAAATGTGGTGAAAAAGCCTCCTGTACTGCATAACAAATACTGACACTACCAACTATTATCCCCATTATGAAACTATAAAGCCTCAAGATTGGAGGCTAGATGAATTATCAAACAGTATAGACTGGGGCATACACACATATCTTGAGGGTATACAAATAGAAGAAGAATTATCAGCTACTATACATACAAATATATTTAACTACCTTTCAGATAGATGTGAACAGGACCTTCGCATAATTAGAATAAAAGAGTTTGTTTTGAAATCTACAAAACCTGTTGCAGTTGTCTTTCCAAGAGTGAGGCACCCCTTTGAAGGCCTCTAAAATATTCTGTTTAATTTTTCATGTGTGACACTGGTGCCACCCTGTGGCCAGAAAGTGAATGTATTGAAGTCACTGCAATTTTTCACTGGAACCATGGGCAACAGTCACATGGATTCCCTGCAATAATAACAGACTCATATTTAGTATTAGACCTCCTACTGTACGCATTTATTAGGGACCTCCCAGTGTGGAATTTAGGATATGAGTAACTTATAAACATGTATATATATCACAATAGTATTATTGTTTGTTGTGTCAGGCAAACAAACCACTTAGGTCACACATAAATGCACCTACCTAATTTATATATAAATAAACAAAGTCTTTCAGAGATTAGGGATATATATATATATATGATGTTCACCTTCACAGCCTAATAACAGTTTATGTGAAGTCTGGGAATACCCTAGGAAGTAAATAGAAGTCCATTTAGAGTGTAAACCATATAGTACAAAGGATTAAGTTCATTAAACAGACATGAGGTCTCCTTTAGAACACATGGTTAAAGTGTTCTCAGGAGACAATAACAGGATAGGAAAATACTGTGAGGAATGGCACAAAGCAACATTGAAACTTGCACATGTGTGGCCCAAAGAGGGCACATTTGATAATATAACAATAGAACACATGGCCATCTTCCTACAGAGTAAATTCAAGGGAAATAAACTAGAGAAAAGGAAGATCACACTAGACCTATGGAGGGTCTTTTGTGAAACAAATATGAATGAGTCAAAGACAAAGCCTCAGATCCTCCCTTCGGTTCCTCCACCCCCCTATCAAGACGTGCATTAAGGTTAGGCAGTGCAAAGGTACAGGGCATGTATACGGTGCAACTTTGTGCCCCACACTCACTACCCACCTCTTCACATCCCCCTGCTGTGGGATATACAGACCCCGAGTATAGCCCACCATTAGAATCTTTTTCTGAACATAGAGAATATGTTCACCCATCTCCATGTCCTCAACTGGCCAGTACACCACAGGAAATGTTGGGTGGGGACAGTACTAAATACATAAGGACAGTAGATGCCACATTTACACTTCATTTGGAAGGACGAGATGTCCCCCACTAGAAAAAATGAAGGTATACCTAATGTGGAGTCAAGAGAGGCACAGAGAATGGATAGGGCTAGAAAAAAGAAAGGTGTTTTGCAAAAACCAAGAACTAACATTAAAAATGAGACAAGAGAGTTAGCTTACACACCAGAAAGTCCTCCCACAGAGTGCTGGAGGTTCATGCACCCAGGAGCAGAGGAGAATAGTGTAGGCAAGAGGGTCACATTGCTGGAAGATAGACAGGTAGAACAAAGAGCGACTTGGGAAAAGGAGGAAAGGCCCTTCAGGCAGTCAAGGGCCCTCACTGGGCCACAAATGATTGAATAAGAAGGACTAGAGGACACAGTCTCCACACATAGCAGCTTAGATGAAGAAGATCTGGATTTAGAAAAATCCTACAAAGGATGAGAGGGAGCATTAGATGACATCACTGAACATGTTAAAAGAATGTCCCTTCTTGAGGACCATAAGAGGCAACAGTCACAGTATGCCTGTGAGGGAGAAGAAAACAATAAGACAGGACAGACTTTACAAAAGAAGCCAAGAGAATTACAGAGATTAGTATTTGATGGGGCGCATGCACGCCTATATGAGAGAAAAGGAATATTTGATATGGCAGGAAAAATGACACTGAGGAAAGACATGACACATGCATTCGCTGTATGCCCTGGCAATAATTTGACGCCCAATGAAATAGTAGCTCAGTATGAAAATAGTTGGTATAATGTTGTCCCTTTTACTGACAACCTAGCAGGGTGGACAGAAGGATTGGCATCACAGATGACACCATGGCCACAAGAGGGTTCCTTTGAACCCCAAGACATGGCCAATGCAGAAATTTGCATTTTTCAGGGCACAAGGGATCCTTACTGGGATTATCCCTATATTCAGAAAAGTCTAAGAGTGTGGCAGAAATATGCTTGTAAGTATGACTCTCGTCACCCTACTGGCAATAGGACTACAGTCCTGTCACAACTGCCCTTGATATTCAAGGGCCCAGGTGCGCCTCAGTATATACCATGGCCCCAGATGGACAAAGAAAATCTTTAAAAACTGTTGTCACAACTTGCTGAGGGTGCTGGGAAATGGATAGCAGCTCTGGAAAAACATATTGCAGGGATTACTCTTGCAATAGGGGACATTAAGAGTTTACTAAGTTCCCCTATAGGAGAAGAGACAGACCTACTGTTCACAAAGGCAGGAGTAAAGGATGTGACATTGACCAACCCAAAATGTGATGGGGCACCCTTTAATAGAGTAAGGGGAATTGTGTGGAAACAACTGAGAAAAATATATCCAGACAGGCCAGACATTGGGTCCCTTATGGCACAAACAATGCAGCCAAATGAAGACCCTGCCCAATTCCTTAGCAGAATGTAGGAAAAATGGACACAGGAAGTGGGGGAGAGTTGGGATGTAACTGGATAGAATGCAATAATATTTTACAATATAGTGAAAAAGGGTCTGCCAGCTGAAGTGCAGGATAAATTAGAAAATATAGTGGCCTTAGAGGCCAAACCATGGACAGAGATACAAGCATACATAGTACATTTTTGTAAGAAGAGACAAGAAAAGGAAAAGAGCGAGAAAGATAAAATAGACAAAGCAGCAGCTAAATTGGTCCAGCAGAAACTGGCTAAGAAAACAGAGGAAGGAATTGCCACTGCCACCACCCAGTTAGCTGCTGTGTACGTGGGAGTGCCCCCTTCAGGCACCCCAATGCAACCCTACCAGTATGCCCAGAGAAGCAATAACAGGAATAATGGAAGAGGAGGGCGAGGAAAGTTTAAGGAAAATAGAGTAAACATACTCCAGAGTGGACAGACATGCCACTATTGCAAGATGACAGGACATTTCATTAGAGACTGTAGGTTTAAAAGGAAGATGAATTTAGCAACCAGACAAGGGCAAATTATGGCCAACAAATGGCACCGCCTGGTGGCATTGTACCACAACCTGCCACGAGTCCCCAAGTGATATATCTCCCACAGCCCCAAATACAACTGCAGCCTCCACCACAGATACAGCCTCAGCAGTTACAGCAATCAGTGCCCTAAATACAGTATGGGCCACAGCAGACAGTGCAGCCCACCTTACAGCACCAGAACTTACAAGGAGGGGTAACTGTCAGGGGAGGGAACCCATTCCAGCAAAACTACATGGGAGGATATGCCCAATGAAGGTGCCCAAGGAGAAGTCTCATGTGTCCAGTCTTATCAGTAACCCACAGGCCAGACAAGGGACCCACTGTGATGGTAGCCATAAATGACAAGGAGTACACCTTTCTTATCGACAATGGGGCCACTAGGTCCTGTATCTGTGAGAGGGGACTGCCATTATCAAATTTATCAATGGACACACAGGGGTTCTCCGGGGCTGTAATGAGGGTTCCATTCACTAAACCTGTGGAGATGGAAATAGGGGGGAGGTATGTTGATTAATGTTTCTTACTCTCCACAAATGCACCAGCTAATCTGCTAGGACGTGATCTCATGGCAAAATTAAACATGACTATTCACTTTGAAGAGGATGGGACTATGATCTGTTCAACACCTGGAGTATCTAGTACACGCATCATGACAATGATTACACACCCTCCAGATGGTAACCAAGTTAGAGCCAGACCTGTAGACATTTTAGCCTTTACTAGAGCAGTGTACACCATTATAGCAGAAACACCGTAACTGACAGGGAAGCTAGTTGAATTACACAAGAGCTTTCTCTTTAGACGACAGGGCCCCTATTTTTAAATATTAAACAAAGACCTCATTCTGGAAATAGAGGCTCTAGAAGTGTCCCCCACCTATGGGACACTGATGGCAAGTGACCACACTGGTGCGACGTGGGTATGTGTCATCTTTTATGATCCCAACATGCAGGTGGGCAACATAATCAGATAACCATTTGTTTGCTGATGACCTTAGAAGGAAAGAGATTGTTTTTCAAAACAGTGTACCTCTACGCACCGCATTGGAGACAAGGCCTGTAATACCAATAAATGTCTCCAGTCCTATCAAAGATAATAACCTTGCGCAGGTACCCTCCAACTTGTGGACAAAAGGCCCTTATGATGTAGGCCTTGTCCGCACACCAGTACCATTCAGAATAATTTTGAAGGAAGGAGCAATACTGCCAAGAGTGAGACAATACCCTCTATCCAAAGAAGCAAAGGAGGGCATTGCACCTGTTATACAGGAATTGGTGGAGCAGGGAGTCATATACCCAGGTGTATCCCACTGCAACACCCCAATTTACCCTATAAGGAAGGCCAAGGGAAATTTGTGGTGCATGATTCAAGACCTGCGCCCCCTTAATGACATAGTGATACCAGAATTCCCTTTAGTACCTGACCCTTCCATTATCCTAACCAACATACCCCAAGATGCTAAATACTTTTCAGTCATAGACTTGAAGAATGTATTTTTCAGCATTCCCCTGCACAAAGACAGTCACTATTTGACTGCATTTTCCTAACGCGGTTCACAGTACCTTCATTCCCAATTACCTCAAGGGTACTCTGAGTCCCCTAGTGTCTTGAACAGGACTGTCAAGAGGACTGTCAAGACTGACCTCACCAATTTTCAATGTGACAGCACAGTGTTGCAGTATGTCGATGACCTACTGACCTGTAGTCCAGCAGAGAAGCAGTGTAGAAAGGACACTGTGTCCCTGTTGTGCACCCTTGCTCAAAGAGGTTACAAGGTGGACAGGGACAAATTACAGTACTGCCAGGAAGAAGTTCAATACTTGGGGCAACTAATGTCAGCATCAGGCCGTCACATTATGCCTGGGAGAGCAGAATCCATTCGGCAGATGACAGAGCCTGAGACTGTGAAAGGAATGCAGAAGTTCCTAGGCTTATGCAATTAAGTCAGACAATGGGTTTTTGACTACAGTACTTTCTGATCCTCACTGCTTGCATCTATCAAACAGGCGAAAACACAGAAAGACAGGATAACATGGACTATGGAGATGGAACAAACCTTCAGTAAGCTAAAAACAGAGATAACAAATGCACCAGTGTTAGGAACACCAGACTACAACAAAGAGTTTTTTCTTTTTTGCCACAGTAATGGGCAGGTGATGACAGCTGTCCTCACCCAAAAGTATCCTTTAGGCCACAAACCAATTGCGTATTCTAGTGGCCTACTTGATTCTGTCATGAAAAGCCATTACCCTTGTGAACAAGCACTAGCCACAGCAGCCTTTGCAGTAGAGAAAAGTGCCCCCATTGTCATGGGTGCACCTCTGACACTGTATGCTGAACATGCTGTGTTTGCAATAATTCAGAAAGCAAAAACAACACTAACACAGAGAGTATCAGTCTACGAAATAATATTATCATTACCATCCTTGAAAGTGGTTAAATGCCACATAGTCAATCCTGCTACCTTCTTTGCACACCCCATTTCAGACACTGACGATGATGCCCATGATTGTGCCACATATACTCCAGAAGAGTGTAGCCAATCAACAGAAGACCCCATTCCAGGTAGTGCTGTATATTTTGTGGATGGGTCTTCCACAATAGATCAGGACACAGGGGTAAGACATACAGATGCTGCAGTGGTCAGAGCGATGCAACACAACTCTTCAGACACACTGCAGATAACCAAACCAATAACTTTGCCATCTCAATATTCAGCCCAGGCTGCTGAATTAGTAGCTTTAGTGGCAGCCCTCAAACAAGGGGAAGGAGAAACAATAACAGTATACTCTGATTCAGCCTACGTCACTACATCAGT
The DNA here is from genome assembly GCF_031143425.1 of Pleurodeles waltl. NCBI lineage: Eukaryota > Metazoa > Chordata > Amphibia > Caudata > Salamandridae > Pleurodeles > Pleurodeles waltl. The sequence goes on along the minus strand of NC_090446.1, from coordinate 598,080,596 downwards.
GCACATTATGCGGTGGAACAGACGTGGATTTCTCAAGTCTGATGGAAGCCCTGTCATGCACCGCCCCCTTTTAGAGGACTTGATACAAGCTTTAACACTGCCACATGCAGTTGCAGTAGTGAAATGCGCAGCCCACACTAATGGCCAGGATTTGTTGTCCCGTGGAAATGCCCTGGTTTGATTGGGCAGCCAAAGATGCAGCAACACGCCCTCTTAGTGACACACATACCACAGTTTTGTTAGCTAATGAAACATTGACACCTTCAGACCCTTTGAATGCATCCAGACATTACACTGGGACAACTCATCTGCATATATGAGAGATACAAGAAAATGCACCAGAGCATGAGAAACAGGTGTGGGAAGCCAGAGGATGCACACAGACAGGAACAGATTTAATATACAGACAAATGTCAACAGGGAAGCTTGTCATGCCCCAAGCATTGCTACTGATAGCTCTAAACCAGCTACATCTTCCTTCACATACTGCTAGAGACAATATGTCCCTCCAAATACGTCAGGATTGGTTTGTCCCTAACTTACATGAGATGATTACAATGTACATACACACCTGCACAGTGTGCCAGCAGTATTCACCAAGTCCCACCTCTAAGGTAATACCTTCCACAATACCTCATCCACAAGGTCCTTTTAAGGAACTGCACATTGATTACCTTGATATGATTGACAGATGCAATCATTATCGCTATCTTATAGTTGTAGTCTGCCCATTCTCAATGTGGATTGAAGCAGGACCTTGTGTTCACTGTGATGCCAAGTCTGCTGCTAATTGTTTGCTCCATGAGGTAATACCGCAGTGGGGTGTCCCTGTGGGGATCAGACCCGACAATGGCACCCACTTTGTAAATAATATCTTTTCTCACCTCACCACCTTGTTAGAAATAACACACAAATTGTCCTCAGCTTATCATCCGCAAAGCAATGGAATTGTGGAACGCCTTAATGGCCTCCTCAAGAACAAAATAAGTAAACGATGTGTGACATTGAAAAAGAAATGGCTATACTGTCTCCCATTAGCACTCTGCTTTGAGAAATACCCCAGGATCAGATCACCATTTGACTACTCATCAAATAGTGACAGGTAGAACAATGAGCACATTTGTGCCATCAACTAGACATAAGTTGGAGAGTGAGAGTGCACCTGAAGTTGTACAAACTGAAATGAATGAATACATGTCTGAGCTAACTAAAGTTGCAAAGTTCTTCTCTAAACAGGTTACCACTGCAGCCAATAAGCGCTCCCACGCATCTCCTGTAAAGGATCAACAAACACCATTACCTTTGGGAACTTTAGTGTATATTCGCAATTTTGTAAGGAAGTGGAAGGACTGCAAATTTAATGGACCCTTCCCAGTGACAGACAGCACGACTACACAGTGAAAGTCCAAGGCCACAAACCATGGTACCACCTCCAGGACATCCGCCTGGCCCCGACCATGCCATCCATCCCACCGAGCAGGAAAAAGAGGGGGGAGAACAGGAGAAGCAACCGGAGTAAAGCCTCCCTCTAAAGCGCCAATATTAGACAATTCCTCTTTCCAGTTATGTGTTTTATGTTTGTTTTTCCCCCTAGGTGCACTGATATTGATGTTTTTAGCCCTTGGATATTTTTATTTTTTTTATCCTATATCTATTACTACACGCATGCGTAGAACTGTTGATAATGGTATTGGCCATCACCCTTTCCATACTGCTTTGTTTAATAATATGTGGTACCAGCACATGCATAGTATAGGCACATCCACATCCAACACCAGTTGTTATGTATGCTCTCTCATCCCCCATGCTGCTGGAGTAGATAGATTGCATCTCCCAAAAGAGGTTTCCCCAAACATTACACATTGTCTCCTGCACCTATTTTTATGCAGAATGAGAGCACAGCTACAACCAACTCACGTTAGTCCTGTTACTGCACGAGTTAACACAACTAGATTTGACACCACCCCAGAAGTCCTACAAGTCCTGACAGAAAAACAAGAGATAATGGAAGAGATGTCAAAAATGAAGAAAGCAGGGCAAAAAAGGTCTCACCCAGATTGGGAAAAAGGGGTATTACGTCAAGGTATTTTTGGAAGGTCTTACCCATCATCTGAATGCAGTAACTATTTAGCTAAACCCCTGCCCCCTGATTGCGCAGGCAGGCCAGTTCTTAGTATCACAGGATTAATATTTGCTCATGATAAATGGCATACCGAGGCCAAGGTCATATGTAGAGCAATATCATTATGGAATGGCACCGAGACACAAGGTCCACTAAATTTTAATAAGGTAATAGGCCAATGTCAGGAAATATGGGATGCGAAGATACAGAGATATACATGGACAGGAACTACCATACACCCTAGAATAGCAATGAAATTAACACAGTTTTCTCTTTGTTTTAGAGGGAATGGGACAGTGAAGGTGAGGAGTAACCTCAACTGCAACATCACCACCTACAACGCTGATATGCAGGGTGGCACCTCCAGCCTGATGAATCACTACTGGATATGTGGGGCCTGGCTCCACATACAACTACCCCGAACTGGAATGGCCTCTGCTCCCTAGTGACTTTGCACCCCCCCTCCTTGGTGATACCAGGTGTGGACATCTCTCAGTTACAAGACCATCCCATGAGCCGTCCAACAACCTTGCTTCACCATTACCGGACAAAAAGAGCTGCTGAGTATTTTGGTACTACAGTGTGGGAAGACGTTCCACAGGAACATAGACTATGTAATGGTGCCCAAATCTTTTTTGGTAGCATCCTGACATTTATTCAAGCGAAAGCAACTGCACGCTGGCTGCAGATCACGCGTTTTGAATTGATGAAGACCATAAATGCAACCGAAGATGGGTTCAATGCTATCAAGGAAGAACTCTGAGCCCTTAGGCTGATGGTAATGCAACACAGGTATATACTTGAATTAATGACGGCCATGGAAGGAGGGGTGTGTAAGAAGATTGGATCGGCCTGTTGTACTTATGTGCCAGCCAATGATGCGGATAATGGGACATTAACTCAGGCCATTCAGACACTGCATGATCTACAAAAGAAAATGTTCGATGAGGGGGGTGCCTCTGATGGGTGGTTCGAGGGCTGGCTCGAATGGGTGCCATCCTGGATGTCGGGGTTATTCAAGGCCTTGTTGCCTTTGATTGTGTTGTTGCTCTTGATGTGTCTTATTTTTCAGGTAATAATAGCATGTTGCAAAAGGATGACAGCTAAATTGGGAGGAACAGAGTAGTGGGTATGTGGTGATTCCCCTAGTTTCATTAGTAGATGGGAAGGTAGGAAAAGTAGTTGAATAATCAACTAGAGGGGGGAATGATGTAGGAAGAATAGGAACACATCACATACATCACATACAAACAAACATAAGTTCTCAAACCCCAATACAAACATTGTAGGTTAGAGATAGTTGTAAACCAATGTAAGTAGTGAAAGGCTTAATACATGACATGTTAAAAAAGACAGATTGTGGGTTCAAATAGAAAAGGCAGGTCATATTTAGGACAAACAAACGCTCATTACTTAGAAAACTTATACACATGCTGCATTGTTAAGTTAGCTGTGCTGAAACACACAAGAGGCCCAAGCCACATTAGAATGAGAGTTTTTCTTTGGAGCTGCACCAACTGTCACTTTCAAAATCTTCACTTAGCACAAACAAAAGGGTGTATTCTGTCTTAGCGCAAGGATCCTAAAAACCACAAGTCATTCATATCTTGGTGAGGGGAACTGTGTAAGAGTCAGGTAAGCGTTTGCACAGGGCAGGGCTACCGTGAGCATCATGTAACATATAATCACTTGTCGTGCAGAAAGATAGAGATGCTGAATGACGTCAATGTTACTTACCCACCCATGAGGTGACCAATAATCGTGCATGTGCTCTTTTCAAGAGGTACCTCTCCCCTATTATCTTATCTGTACTGCTTGTTCTTGCTTAAGTCAATGCTGAATTTGTAACCGTAGTTTTTTGTGGTTTTTACAGTATAAATACTACTGCTTGTGAACTAGAACTTTGAACTTCAGTCAAGGCCTCTATATTGAGACTGCCTGTCATTCCCAGCTGAAAATCGATTAAATCTTTATTACTTTGTCAAATTGATCTGTCTTATTTTATTAACAGATTTCCTTCTAACACTTTGGTAATGATTTTCAAAAGTAAACGAAGACACTCAAAATATATAAGTATCAGAATTTCATGACCTTCCCACAAGGCATTCTTTTGCTGTCGCTCTTGCCCTTGCATTGGCATCACCCACTTTCAATGTGAGTTTTGGGAGAAAGACAACTGCCTTATCAGGTAGGCGCTCCGCACAACGGCACGCTTGCAAAATTTAATAAGAGCAAACTAAATTTCATCACAGCAATCTGCACTTCCTGTTGACGCTTATTCATGACGTCAACACATTTCTATATCGCTCACTGGAACTGGTGGGTGATACAGTATATTTGCTAAAGACAGATGTCATGAAGGTGCGCAACAGCGTGCAAGCGTGTTGTTACATTAGAAAATCATACGCGATAAAGAAGGATGCCGTTTAATATGGGGTCATGCTAACTCCAACCGGAAGAACATAAACAATGGATAATGGCGTACTGTAAATCTGACAACATTTTGTGTGAGTTATGTGGAGCCGGGTGACCGGTAGGTTCACTAGTGTGGGGTCAGTGTCATTTGTAGGTAAGGCATTCTCAGTTTAGAGGTCAGGGATGGCTACTTTTGGATGCTCAGAGACGGAAACTAGGGAAGACTCACATGCTCTTTCTGAGGGTGGTAATCATTCTGATTAGGACTCAAAAGGGTGAATGCGTCCGAATCAGAATCATAGCTTATGTGAAATTATCTTACATACCTGGTGATTTTACTTTTTGCCACATAAATTTCACCAGGCTCAACCTGGAAAAACTTGCACCATGAAAAAATGCACTAGTCCAAGTTTTACAGCTTGGAACGGGGGAAAGATACAGTATTACAATCTAATTTTAGCAGGGTATTTAGTAGATTATTTAGGAGTAACGTAAGACAATAACTGAAAGAATGGCTAGACCTATTAGTGATTGGAATCACCCATGCAGACGAGATCCATACACCCCAGTTAAAATCAAATGATGCCCAAATTAAAGTGGAGGGTTCAGCAAATAATTCCAAGATCTGTAAACTTGAAGTTTCTTGTCCAGTCTCTCAGGGACATGAACATTTGCTGCACTGGTCCTGGAGAAGGGCCACCTTCCTGGCTTCAGAAGTCGTCGACCATGTACGGGTTGAATTCACAACCCTGCTGATGCTTCTCAGGTTGGTGTGACCATAGTAGAGGTGTGGCATCATGGGCTGGGGTCTGGGAGACAGCTGAGCTGGGCGTGCAACGACTAAGCTCGGGAGTCTGCAGGGCAGCATCGCAGATGGTGTAGGGGTTCGGAGGGGAGTCATCCTCGCGATACAGGGCTTGGCGAACACTGAAGGTGATGATGCTCAAGCAAAGCTCCAGAAACTCGGCTACAGTACAGACAGAGACCCCAATCCAGAGGCCCACGAGACCACCGATGCTGGAGGCGAGATCCACAAGCTGAGGAATAAGAGGGAAAAAAATCAAAGGTGGGCTCATGGCATTTGGGAGGGGACAGAAATGAGTATGAGAGCTCGAACAGGACTGTACTGGCATGAAGTTAAAAAAAGAGAGAGCAGGAGTGCAATCGTGGTATAACTCACACTCCATTTTCAATAGATCATTTACAAACATTCTTAGTGGCCAAAGACACAAAGCAATCAAAATAATTTATATCCCTACTTACCAGAAGAACTTACCTCCTGTTTATAAAACCTGACAATCTCTTTGCACTCTATGAACGTGCTTCTTCGCTGCACTACTGATTTTTAGAAATAAACTTGCAGCATATTTAAAAAATGTGAATATTTTCCCTAGCAGGTGATCATGTTTCTCAGTTATCTTTGCCCTAAAATCCAACCTTTTGGAATAATTTTGTTACAGCTCTTCATTAGTTTAGATCTTCCAAAACATTTAGGAATGTCCAAAGTTTGAATTACGCCCCCATAGTTGACTAATTTGTGGAATTTCATACTTCAAAAATATGCATGCATTTTCCTGAATTTGCTTGATGGTGGCATCGTTTAACTTCATCCATTCATGCAGCTGGATGGGACATTAGGTTGAAGAGATTTGAGTTTCCCATGAAACACTGATGCTGTCTCAGCTGCATCGTTGTCATTTTCCGCTTCAGGAAGTCCTTCCTGATGACATCCAGGGAAGTGAGATGGAGTGAGGAGATGACAAAAAATGTTAAGAGACTAATGTTTCCAACTATGCACAGGAGTGTGAAAGTTCCCACTGCAATTTATGGCCCCTTTCTTGTCCTATTTTTATGGGACAGACATTACAGTGTAGCTGTTGCCATACCCTACATGATCAACAGAAGAGCTTTCAGAAGTACCACTGAGACAGGAGCTTAGGCCCCAGCCAGCTGTTGGTTTCCTTGAAGTTATGTGCTTCCAAAGAAAAACATTGCTTGTATTTAACTCTTTGACTTGAGGGGATGCTTATGTTCAACACTGCAGGATTGAGTTGGTTATTGGTCATGGCTGTAGGCGTGAGTCTGTTTATTATGAGAAGTTACTTCATAGGCCTGGCATATTTATTATGAAAAGCATATGTGAAAGTCAATAGGCATTTAAGGGTGGATTGCTATCACTCTTTATTAAGTCCTATAAAGAGGTGACCTATACATGGAATCTCACAAATTGCCGTAGTAGACAAGGGTTTTGATGTTTGTCACTCCTTAACAAGGCTTGAAATAGTCAATCGGCTGTGTGATAATCCTTGTTAGGTACTCTTAGACATAGAGCCTCATTTACAAGGCCCTAGCCGCACACTGATTTACAAGTCTGGGAATGCACAGATTCCTATGCCACTTAATATTTCTCCCTGTTGTTCTTCTTTCTATGTGTGCCACATTCTGCAGCACACATAGAAAGAGGAAAACACTATTTGTGATTGTTTTTGTGCTGGAAGGTTTCCCTTCCTGCACAAAAAACAGTCATCCCCACAGTGCAGCCTGCGTTAGCGCCTGTTTTGGTGCTAGGCAGCAATTAGTGCACTAGCACAGGGGGAGAGGACAGAAATGCACCATAGCTTGTAAATACAGGTGCATTTCTGCCTGTTCCAGGTGGTGCAGGGCGACGCCACAGGCCTTGTACATGAGGCCCATAGTATTTTGTTCTTCTAGCTGTAGTTTTCTGCACATTTGTAATTGTATGACTGTGTGCCTCGTGGTTGCCTTGTGGAACAGCTTACACTCAGTACAGTACGCCTGTGTTGGTTATGGTGACAAGCCAATGATCAATGCTATATTCCTGATTGGGTCATTGGGAAAAAGTATGTTGAATCCCCTAGATCTTTTCAATTTGTAATAAACATGTATGACAACGGCAGTAGAAGTGGCTTATTTATTGTGAAAAAGATTTGTTGAAGTCAATAGGCATTTAACAGAGGATTGTGATCACAAGGTGCTATGGCCTGTAGACATATAACCTCAAAGAATGCCACAGTAAGCAAGGGCTTTGGTGTTGGTCACGCACTCTGACAAACCCTTGGGTTTGAATATTTTCACTGTGAAGATTCTCGTTAGGCTTTTTTGAGAGGGTTTGCATATTGTTTTACCAACTGTAATGTTGCCCATGTTTGTAATTATTTGCATGATGGCTGCTATCTTATGTTCAATTCAGTGGGCTGTGGGTTATGGTGTTAATCAGTTGATAAGTACTGTAGGTCACATTGGTTCATTGGTAAAAGTTATGTCAGATTCAACAGAGTTGATTGGTTCACTATGAAAAGATATGACAAAGCTAGAGGGCCCGACTTATTTGTTGTGCAAAACATGTGCTAAGGGTGGTTTTATTTCACTGTGCTAAAGCCTGTACACAGGTTTTTTATTACATGGACTCTCACAGATTATTGTAGTAGGCATGGGTTGTGTTTTTGGTGTCCCACTCAGAGAAACCATGGGGATAGAAGATCTTCACTTAGACAATCCTTATCAGGCTGTTTTAGGACGATTTTATGTTGTTTAAACAACTGTAATTTCGTACATATATGTGGGTTTATGACAGTATACCCGGTGGATGGCTTGTTGGAAAGATTGAGCTCAATAAAGTAGGTCAGAGTTGGTTCTAGTGAAAAGCCAGTGATCAAGCTGTAAACCCGGTTTGTCCACTGGGCAAAGGTATTCTTGATGTCATATATCTGCTCTGTTTATAATGAAAATCTATGATTAAGTCAGTTGGCCTGATTTTTTTGTTATAAAATTCATTTGTTAAAACCAATAAGCCTTTAGTGACTTTTGCTCAACCATCTGCGACTGGTCTGTAAGATTGTCATTTGTAGTCTGCTTCTATCTGTGGCAGCAAAATGCATGGGCAAATCAGTCGGCCAACCTCTGTCATTGGCTTCCTTGCCATGTGCGTGACAGCCTTTGTCTTAACACAGGTGTCCATGCACCTAAAAATAAGTGCACCTCAGTTATAGGGCTGATGAGCCAGTTCTTTAGTTTTCCATGTTCTCTTTTTATAGTTCCCCTTCTTATTTCTTTTCTTCTCCTCTTTTTATGTTTTAGAAACTACTACAACATCCCTGTTAGTGGTGCTTGCGTGTTGCTCATTTTATCTGCAGTGCTCCACATCCTACCCATCCTCCTCCTCTAAATCAGGAAAACTTTCTGGAATGGTATTGAACATTGTGTATCAGTGTTTTATCATTCCAAGTTGGCCAACGCATTGGTTTCAATTGTGGCAGCCATGCTGGAACATTAAAATAGTGATCAATTATGTACAATGCCATTGAAAAAAGACCACCCACTACAATGCTTAATTGTATTTGTCATTATGTGCATATGCCCTCCATGTATAGGCAGCAGCCTGTTTCCTTATTTCTACTTTTATTCTTTTAATTTACCTTGCATATATTGTTGAGTTTGTGTTTGATTGTTGTTGTGTAAGTTGGTGAATGCAAGAATAAGTTAGTGGATGGATGAACAAATATATTTGCACAAACTAAGTGCCATAGTGCACCCATAGTGACCAATCAAGTGCCTAAATCCATCAACGACAGAAAAAATATTTTCATTTATAAACCAGACCTATTGCCATTGCTAATGCTTACTTAAACTGCTTCTGCATTGGCATTTGTGAATCTGGCATAGTTAAGCATTGGCAAAGCCAGCAAGTGTGCCTGGACAGGCTGATATAAAGGTCAATTTCGGACATGTTTTTATTGTAATCGTATGCCACAAAAAGTAAAAAAGAAAATATGTCATCATATAACTTAGTTACCATATAATTGCAATGTAAAAACCAATACTAATATGACTACATTAATTGTGATTTATTTAAATAACAGACCTTCCAATTGCTCCATACATTACTTTTGAGTCTATTGTTTGTACAAGGAAGGAATTAATCTCAACCTAACAAAGCACTAAAGTGCAGGCTGCTGCAGTGTACAATGGTCTTTAACACTTTATAAAGGCGACTTAAAAAAGCAGATGGAAAATAAATCCCCATTTAAATGGGCAGCCGAGGATCAGGTATTCTGGTATTTAATGGTAAAAAAATAAAAATCACATTTTGAACCATCTTTGTCACTGAGGAGAAAGGAACTATTCTTAGGTGGTTGTGAAACATGTGCACAGGCTTTGTGTAGTAAAACAAAGTGAAGGGAGAGAATGGGTAAAGTAGGCTGACCTGTTGTCCCATGTTGTGGTGGGCTGAAACAAAATGTGAATGACTGTTGAACAGTCCAATGTGTGAAAGCTGCTGACCAAAAGCCCTTCTGAGTATGTGCATTATGTATTAATGTTTTTCAAAAAACAGTAGACTGGTGAAACAGCTAAAGCTCTCTCAAAGACAAGACCTAAAAATTGCAAAGTTTCAAGGCTCCTGCATCCACAACTCTACACAGGCCTAAACACAACCACAGTCTTGCAACATTTAAATTAAGTATATCAAACCTCCAATCCGGCATGGTGCAATTGCATTGGGTCACATTAATTACTTCAGCACGATTGAAAGCGGTGAGTGATACGGGCACAACTGCTGTCATCACGAAGCGTTGTACTCAACTTGCATTCTGAAAACTATGTGCGAAGAGAGACGCCATTTTTACACAGGGTGACTAACCCCAGACCAACGGAAGGAATATGAACTGTGGACTACAGAGGAAACAATTAAGCTTAAATTGATTAAATATTTATGATAAGGTGAGTGTGTCTTTTCTTCATGAAAATATTTAATAGCAAGAAACATTTTTAATAAGTTTTAAATATTTGATGCCATGTTGATGAGATGTACCCTTGCGGTAAGGAGGTGTGTGCTTGTATGTGTGTGCAGGGTGTGCTGTGGGAGTGAGGGACAGAGAGCAGGATCTGGAGTTCAGAGGATGGAGAGGGAAGATTCAGCACATGGCTTCAGGGTCTCAGTGGCTCACCTGCATGGCCGGGGTCTCCTCAATGAGTTCATAGTTCAGCTGCTGATAATAAACCACAAGTTTCACTACATTGTCTCTGAAAAACAAAAATAGAGTAGAAATAATCAAACCACGCACTTACAAAAGATTAATTGAAACCCGAAGGATTGCGCCTGCTATCTCACCACTTCCTGGCATCAGCCGCCTGTTCCCCAGCGCCGTCGTGGGCTCTCTCATTCACTGCCAGCCTCACCTCTCCTTCACCTAAAGTAATCTCACTCCTTCTTGAATGTAGACATCTTGCACCTTTCAAGGTTTGCCCACTTCCACCCTGACGCAGCACCCATAGCTTTAGGCTCATCTCTCGGTGACCCAGGCTGTCAGTTTTGCTGAAGATTAGCCCTTGTGCAAGACATATTAATGATAATCTATCAGCGTTTTCGCACAATTGGGCTTTTTTTGCTGAAAGTTGAAGCCTGTGCACCTCTAAATGACACTGCACCACGTAAGTCGAAGCTCAAGGTGACACGTGTACACAGCCCTGCCAGGTTTCTGAGGTCCATGCCTAACGTGCTGTTCCAGGCCAGTTTTTTTCTTTGAATTCTGGGACCTGTAGTTTTGCTTATTGCCATCATCATCAAACAGGATTACGAGCCCCGCAATTCAAAATAAAAAAAACCTGACCTGGTGCAGAATGTCATGCATGGGCAACTTTGCAGCTATGCACGTACAGTGGACATAAGGGGGCAAACACTTCTAGGGTACCATATAAAAAGTTGTTGAAGAGTGCGGATTCGAAGGGGCATGGCATGCCCCTACTTTTCTAATTTATGAAAAGCTGTACATTTTGTAAAAAGACAGCCGTCCCGGACCATCATTTCCAACAATTTAAAACGCACTTCAGCACAAACAATGGACAAGTGATCTCTCCTCCCATAATACAGGTAAATTATTCCTATTATGTGACTGAACCTTAGGTGGATATCTGTGCAAAGAAATTTATACCAGGAGTGTGCCTCGATTGCAGTTCTCATGTAAGCCTAAAAAATGTTCACTCATGTTTTCTGTGTTGTAAAGGACTAAATTGTATTCAGCATGATGCACGCGTGACCTTATTAGCATTTATGTGGTCGATGATATCATCGGAATGCAACCCATTGTAAATAAGATGATTCGCAATATTTTTGGCCATTGGTCCAATGCAACGCAGCAGGTTTGCACTCAGCAGTGCATTGTGTGACTCTTTCTAAATCTTCCCCAAAATTACCCATCACCTGTCTCCTCACCCATACACTCGGGTGAACACAGGCCCAATCTGGTGTTCAGTTGAGTTATCCACTCGCCATTGGAGGGCCCCGTGGAGAGCAGACACGGTCTAGTCCCTCCACAGGAGCTTTTGGGAGGGGAAGTGGCGTCAAGGGGACAGGATTGGGCTAGGGTGGCAGGGTTGGGAATTGGACAAAGGGTTAAATAGGGTGAGGTGGGATGGACCGGCCTCTTCCGCGCCAGCCTATTGCGTGGTCGGAAGATTGGCCACCCACCCGCCCTACATGTGGAAAGGTTTCAGGGTGGGGGTGCTGTGTGGATCGTGTGGGTGTTTGGTGAATGCCAGTTAGGGCAGGTTGCTGACAGGGTTTGTGTGGCAGAAGATGGGAGAGGGTAGAGAGTCAGACGCGGGCCTGGTCACCCTTCCAGGAGGGAGAAAGAAGCAGGTGAAGGATGATAGCATGGGAGATGTCCGAAGCAGGCAGGGGATGAAAGGAAAAGGGGGATGTGTGGGTGAATTGAAGTGGAATATGGGTGAACAGAGGCAAATTGAGGGAATGAGTGAAAAGGAGGACTGGGGAGAAGTTTCAAAGGGGTGGAGTTTTAAAAGTTAGTTTGAAGTTGAGTATGTATAATGTTATGTATAACTGGCGATCCTATCCTAAATAAATGGCATTTTGCACTACGTAAACACTGTGACACTCACTGTGTCCCGAATAACCCACAAACTGAGATAAACTGAAACAGAAAAACCCTCACGACCTACCACTGAGTTGTGCCCTTTCCTCTCCTTGATACTCTGGAACAACAGGTTTTAGACAATACTCACAATCCACCAGAAGCAGCAAACTCTGGCACCACCAGAGGAAAGACAAGTCAAGCGCCCTGGAGCGCACCTGACCTCGCAGCCTGCAGAGTGGAATGTTCTGGAAAAGCGCCTCAGAACAATCCAATAACGAGGCCTCGAATCCTGCCAAAAAATCTACAACCACATTAAAAATCCTGCCAACGCACCCGTCTTCGTGTCAATGAAATGCATCATTGACTTAAGCATTTGCTGCTAAGAAATTATTGTAACTAGTAGGTCACAGGTTCAAATCCGAGGCGGGCAACTCCGCCTTTGTCCTTTTAAGGTCAACATTCTGACCCTCATTACAAGGCCAAAGCAGCTAAAATGTCCAGGTGAAAAACAGCACGTGTGGAAAGTAACCTGCAAGATTAGTGCTGAAACACTGACTCCCTATGCCATTCCAGTTTCTCAAGGACAATCTTGTAATGGCCCACATTCCCACAATCCATAAGTGTCCAGTTGTGTAACAATAATGCTATTTGCTGGACTATGAAATTGTTAAACTGAGGTCACAAGTGCAATATTAAAAAACCCTCCTCATTGTTACCAACAGCTAAGGCCCTCATTTGTGGTTTTTTGGCATAGGGAAGCACACCAAGTCACCTTACTGAGCTGCCCTGCCTTAAAGTGAAGGGGCGGGAATGCACTGTATCTATGCGATTCCTGTTTTTCCCCACCGCGCTGGCACCGTTTCTGCAGCCCATCGATAATGTTGCAAGGGTGCCTGTGTTGTTGGCAGGATTGTTTAAGTGCAGGAAGGGGCGCCTTCCTGCACAGAAACAATCCATAGAGGCGTTTTCCTCTTTCTATGTGTGCTGCATCTGCAGTACACATAAAAAGAGGAAAAGCATTGGCAAAGCCAATAGGTCTCGCCTTTGGGACTTTTTCTGTTGTTTCTGTTTTACAGTAGTTACATGTACATTTTGTATTTATTGTTTGTGTTGATCCAATATTGCTGCAAGGCACGCTGTGGAACATGCCAGTCACAGCTTTTTTCTTACGTAGATAGCTCACTGCTTCTGTTGCAGAAATTTTGGATTGAGCTGTATGTCTGAAGTTACAGACTTTGAATTCAGATGTATCTGACATGTTTACGCTGCATGCATATTTCTTATATGTGAAGTTTAGGATTATCAAACACTTGTCTCCAAATTGCAGTGTAACTATTGTGGACTTGTGAAGCAAACAGGTGGTTCTCCTTGTTTCTTGGTAGTGCTTTCCATACCCTTTATGAGACCTAAAGCAATAGAGTCCCTAGTTTGGTTGCAATATTTCCATAGCAGTCTATAACACTGGCAAGGTCGGCAAAACCTCCTATTTGCATCGGGTTCCTGAGCATCCTTTGAAGCTCATGGTTTAAGCCACTTGCATATGACGTTCCTGGGGTTTGAGGACCTGGTGGGTGCACAGTACACAATAACATAGGTGTTGCAGAGAGCGTGAGAAGAAATGGCAGCGACATTCGCAGGTACTTGTTATCTTTTGGGGTAGGAAGTATTACTTATTATATGGCATCCACCTAAGAGTGACAAAGAAGCAGCCCGCTGTAGATACCTCTGTTAAATTACCCAAGAACATATAGAAATATCGAGGAGAGACAGTGAAGCGATACATTGGAGGCACTGCTAAACCACTAGGATGCATTATATGGAGTTTAGGAGGAGCAACAGAGAAATTTACAAAAAGCATTTTCAAACCTCAATGGTACAATTTCATTTAGAGTAGAAGGTCGACAATAAGATAAACAGAGACGTCATCTCTCAGTAATCGGACAGCAACGCAGAAGTGAATACCTCTTCTGTGCACATCTGTGCGTACACGCCCTCCAGCCTCTCTATGTCACTAAGAGAATGGATGATGTCCATGGACACTCCAGAGGTACTACGGCCCACGGCCATGATGTCCTGTGATGAGCTGGTGTAAGCCATTTCCACTTCAGGGTTTCTACTCTCCCAAAACACATGATTCACAATGGAGACGGGGCTCCTTGCGCAAACCAATTACTTATCTTCTTAAGGAAATACAAGGGGTTTAAAACGTGTCTTCACTCAGGCTTACACTGACATATTGAAAACTAGTAAAATAAACAGAAAGACTGGGCAACGCTTTAAAATGAGTACCAAACATTCAAATATATTTTAACTTGAGAGCTTTCTGCCTTTCTTTGATTTATGCACTCCACTAGTGTAGCCTCGACAGTGGTCGAAGTACATTAAAACAAGGTAGAGTCTGGGACTGCTCCGGAGCGTGACGAGGGATCCCGTAGCCACTACATTCCTCGACAATCATTGCTATCAGATGAAGTGACATATATTATGATAGGGTACAGGCCAAGTGGCTCAATTCCTTTGTAAGTGCCAAGCATTGTTAAATTGCAAGGGCGGCCAGGTTCAAGTGTCCGCATTGGCTCAAAAACATATGAATTGAGCAAAAAACCTAATCGCCCTGTGAAAAAAATCATGTTAAGTGCTCCAATATCTTCAGGTCGAGTTTGAAAGAATCACAAGGAGAAGTGGGAAGGGCTGCAATGCCTCATGCGCTCCCCGGAATCCTGGCAAAACAGCACAAGCTATGAAGTGGGAGTTGGGACCACAATGATGAACATTAATAAAAGTAAAAAAAACTGTGCATCAGACAAACGATAAATAAACAAACAATTAAGACCACATGTAACAGGGGCAGCCTCACTGGGAGGGAACGAAACACCAAAAGGCGAGATAATGACAACAAAGGGACCATAGAAATGCAAGATTGAACAAAGGGCACTACAAGGAACTAATGAGAAACGATGGGCGTGCAGAAAGCCCACAGAGAGAGATACACCATGTTTTCCAAGACAGAGCATAACCACTGCCTAGGCTTGACCTAAAAAATGAGACAAAATAAAGATATTTCTCCTTGTTACGGCTGCCCTGTGGAGGCGTAAGATTTTGACGCTTTCCCAGGATTACAGGCCCTTTTAAATCTGGGAATGCGTCAAAACCCATGGGAGTTGGGTGGGAACCCACACGACAATACTCATGGAGCGCCTCCCTTGAGCAGAGTAAGGCGACACAGCGATTTCCGTTGCGTTGCTTTACTGAAGATTTATGAGGCCACTCAAAGTCATGCAATGTGGCTTTGCGTGGCTTCATGAATCTGGCTCAGAGCCTTGGGTCATGCATGTACCACTTTGCATGGTGCAAACGTGATGCAAGGCTCATAAATATGCCCCCACATATGGCACAACTCCAAGGCAAGACATTCTGAGAGACTTTGTCCTTAAACATTTTGCTCTAGAAACCAGACTGCACCCTACCTCACCACTTTTTTACAATGACAACCCAACTCTTACCCTGCCCATTTATACCACACTACCATTATTATTACGATTGTCACTAGAATGACATCTGCTGTCAATCCTATTGGTGCCAGAGCTCTAATGACCTAGTTTTCGACTCATTTCTTGAGTGTCTCACTCAACTGAGGCTAAGCAATTCCGGGTTTATTTATACATTTCTCCCTTGACAATAGGCTACATTATGGCCAAGGCAACTAAAATGATGTGGCAAAGAAAGACCAGGGTATGTTCCAGGGACTAAATTATGTGGCAACAAAAGCCAAATCCTGTAGCCAAATATGGCACATTGTGTGGCAATATTAATTTGAAATTAAAACAATTTAATACTGCCTGTGCATATGTTTCACCTCATTACTACCAGTGTGACACCTGAATACAATACACGGCAACTAAAAGGCCCCCAGTAGCATTTTCCAGATTGTCAGCCACTGTGTGGTACAGCATGTGTCCGTTTTTTAAAGTAACTTTAGATCGAAAGAGCTAGAAATAGTTTCGATGTGGAAATCAGCTAATCATGCGTTAGATGGTGGATTTGTTTTGGCATAAACCTGTATTTGATGCGCAGCATTAAATACAAGAGTATGCGGAAAACACCATGGTAGCAGAATCCCATAAATCCAGCAGCTTTAATTGTGGTATTGTAGTCTTACAAGTTTAACGTATTCGCTCTTTTTCGCTTAATTCACGACAAATGCTTCCTTTGAGCTCATCAGAGAAATGAAGCAAGTGTACACGCCTAGCTTCACCGGGGGCAGGGACGTGAGAATGAGAAGACGCCGGTGTGTAGGAAGGGGAACACACAGCCTCCCTTGCAAACCGGGGTGGAAGGCGAGTGGCGCCCAGTGCACAGGGCCAGGGCAAGCACTCCTTTGCAGAAAAAACCATCTGGCACTTGTCAATTGTAATAAGCGAGTTGCAAACAAACTGGCAAACGAAATGTACTGCCTTTTTGATAAGATTAAAGAAAATTATTATTCTATTGGAATCTTTTATCGCTGTGCTCAATATCTAGCCTGTGTTTTAACATGGAGTTTAGAACTGCTAATTAGGCAACGTGTGAGGTAAATTCAGGGAAAAACCGCTCAACAGCCCATGAAATGGAGACCCGGACAGCCCTCCACGCATACACTGATCTGCCAGACCAGCCCTTCTGGCACTGCCTTGTTGTCCTTTTGGCCAGTCCGACCCTACTCATTAGCAATTAACAACATTTTCCTCAAAAAGGTATTTATTTGTGTAATACAAAGGTACTGTATGTCACAGATTCCAACAATGTACCTCACGTCACACAGCATGATAAAATTCAAATTTGAAGAAAACTATTTTTTTTCGTGGTCAGTTCTCTAACACTATTCTGTGGTACAATCCAATTAAACACGTCACCACTGATTGGTTTTGTCTCATTGCCGCTGAACAATGCTATCAGATGTTCCTTTTAACTGAAAAATGAGAATAAAAAAACTGAAATCACCCTAAAGTCAACTGTTAAATTCAGAAATCATAGAAAACATGTACCTCTGTTTCTGCATTTAACCCTCCCATTTCCACAGAGCACTGAATGGTGATGTTAGCAAGGGTGGAAATACAAAAAATGCGACTAGAACCACTTTTTTAAAGCCTATCATGCACATGTGGCTCGGGCTGCACATCAAAATGAACTCGGAGGCAAATGGGACTGAAATTGAGACAAATGGAAACAAAAATAACGTTGGGACGCTGAACTTTGAAACCATTAGGGCTACCTTTGGCCACGGTATTCTCTCTGAAGACAGCTGAGCTTGGAGTATAGTAGACAATTCACCAGTAAAAAACATGAAACTTTGCATTCAGTGCAGACGGTGCTTCGTTTGTGCCAGTGGTTTCTGGGGGCCTGCACTTACTTTTGGTTACTGGGATTCATTGTTCTTCATCGGACTTTGACCAAGAGTAAGCGGAGGAGGACAGGAGCGGGAGAAAGAGAGGAAAACAGTGAGGAAGGGACAAAGGAGTGATGGAAAAGAACCTGCAAGAAGAAGCTAAACAGACCTGAGGTGCTGGGTCGACGAAGAAAGAGGCAAGAGTTGGAATCAAGATGAGGGAGCCTTGGGGTTCAGCGGATCTGATATCCGCAAGTCCCTTTGGGGGACCTCTAAAAAAACCTTGAGCCCCCTCACTTATGTTTTTCAGAAATGAGGCACTCGGACCTCCTCATTCTCAGAGGATCAATTCAGAGGCAAAATACTGGCTTTTGTATACAGACAATATCTATTCTGTTATTTGCTGCTGCTACTCTGTTGTTTTTGTCTTATGTATTTAGTTAAATAAAACGGCAGCGGCGCGGTCCCACACAACAGGACACAGCCAAATCTTCCACAAATATCCATCAACCAAGAAACAAGCTTTGTGTCTTTCATCCAATTGGAAGAAGCGCAAAAGGAGAGAACCACGTGGTGTGACACTAATTGAGTATTTTATTTAAGTCCTGTCACCATGGATTCTATTGCCAAGGAAAACAGAGGTGGAGACAAAGAGAAAATGTGTCTATTGCGTTTCACCAACAAAACCCATACAGTAAGTTGTCTGTTATTCTTAATTTTTGCCCTTGGCTAAAGTAAAGGACTGTCAGTATACTGCTAAATAATTTTGCACAACCAAACCACTCTATTTAGCTCATAAATTATTTACCTTAAAGGGCAAATGCCACTAATTCTGGCTTGTTTAGCTGCTGACAGAGAGAAAGGCCTCTGTGTCTTTATTCTGGTGACATCACTTAGGCTTCAGCCAAAGACCTCCAATAAAACGCACTGAAATGTACACAAAGGATGGACTCCAAAAGGCGGGGCAGCTTCATTACTTTTCTTACTACCATAGGTAAAGTGCCCTTTTGTGATTCCAAAGTCAAACTGGTGCCTCCGTTTTTTGGTGCCCTAGCCGACTACCTAGTTGCCACTAATGCCTTGATGTTGCACCAAAGTCGCACCAAAGGCAAACTCGTTTACACTCATGCATGCAACATCAAGGCTTGAGCCTTACCAGATTTTTAGAATTTTCACAGATGATACATTTGCATATAGTAAATGGAACTCATTTACTTTCAGGGCTTAATTTGTGCTGGTGGTTTCTGGTGATCGTCAATGGCACTCATTTTTGGCTCTGGCGCTTATTTTTCATCATCAGACTTTGCCACAGTGCAAAACAGAAAAGATAAAAAAAGGAGAACAAAAGAGTTATAGAAAGACTGGAAAACAGTGACAAAGGAAGAAAGTAAAAGAAAAACACTGCAAAAATGACCTAAACCAAGAGGAGGTGTAGGCTGGTGGAAGAAAGAGGCATGAGATGAAATCAAAACTAGGCAGCCGTTTTACTCCGTATGCGTATGTCTGGCATTTAGCAGTCCTGGGAGGGGAGGGTCAAGGGGGGCGGGGAGCAGAGGGGGTGTTTCAAGGGTGTAAGAAAGACTTTGGGCCCCTACACTTATTTTGTTTTTACAAATTAACAACTGGCCCAACCAAGCTACACCATTCTATGGCTCTAATCGTACTCCACCAACTTACTTCGACTATTACCATGCACAAAACCATGGTAGCAGCTACACAGCACAGCGCCATCTCATGGTGCAGCTGTACAACACTATAGGGGGCGACTGACCTCAAAGACCTGCCCTTAGTTTTTCACACCTTTCCTATGATGGCTCCTACCCACCAGCTCACCTGATGTTGTCTGTGTCCTGACTCGATGTTCTTCTCCTGTTCTCAAGCCTCCGGGAAAAGGAATCCTGAAACATAAAGTATGTTATAGCAGGCTATGTAGTATGATGTGCTACTCCTGTTTCAAACCTGGCCTCTCCCTCTTCTTTAGTCACCCCTAGAGGTGGGCAAGACACTGAAAGTTGGAGCAGACTCGAGCCAGATGTCTACCCCAAGTTCAGGTCGAGTTTCTCGTGGAGCCTCGCACCTAAAACGAGCTGAGATTTCATGTGGTTCTGCCTGTCACCCAGGCTGTAATCTAACGCACCAATAATTAAAGACAAATATGAACTATTGTTGTAAAGCAGGAAAGAGAGAGAGAAAGAGGCCATCTAGTAGCTGGATGCGCAATGTTAAACTAAAACAAGCATGGACAAAGACAATACATCTCTCCTACGCAATTGTGTTTTAGCCGTGTTGTACAAAAGTGTGAGTGCTGTTCAGAATGGCTAAAAGTTAGTGGTGCGGAGTGGTGTGGGGTTGGGTAGATTGGAGTGGGGTAGACTGGGGTAAAGTGGAATAGGGTAGATTGGGTTAGAGTAGAGCGGGTTAGAATGGAGTGGGGTGGAGTGGGGTAGATTGGAGTAGGGAGATGAGTAGATTAGTGTGGTAGATCGGATTGAATTGGGGTGGAGTGGGGTCAATTGGGGTGGAGTAGATTGGGGTAGATTAGAGTGGGGTAGATTGGAGTGGAGTAGGGTTGACTCGAATGTGATATATTGGGATAGATTTGAGCGGAGTGAGGTAGGCTGGAGAAGAGTGGAGTGCAGTGGTTTGGGGTAAAAGGGATTGGGATAGATTAGTTTGGGGGAGATTGGAGAGGAGTGGGGATAAACTATGGTGGAGTAGGGTAGGCTGCAGTGGAGGAGGTTGGAGGGGAGTTAGATAGAGTAGTGGGGGGTAAATTGGGATGGTGTAGGGAAGGTTGTGATGTGGTGGGATAGATTGAAGAGTGATAGATTGAAGTGGGGTAAATTGGGTTAAGGTGGGGTAGAATGGAGTGGAGTGAAGTAGATTGGAATGGAGTAGATTGGGGTAAATTGTAGTAGGTAGATTATGTGGGGTAGATTAGAGTACGTTAGTTTGGGGTGGAGTGGGGTGATGTGGGGTGAATTTGGGTGAAGTGAGTTAGATTTAGCTGGAGTGGGGTACATTTGAGTGACGTGTGGTAGTGCGAAGTGAAGGGGGTAGATTGGGAAGAGTAGAATGGAGTGTGGTAAATTGGGGTAGAGTGGAGTGGGGGTAGATTGAGTGAACTGGAGTTGGGTAGATTGGAATGGGTAGATTGGAGTGGGGTAGATTTGGGTAGAGTGGAATTGGATAGATTGACGTGGAGTCAAGATTAGGGTGGAGTGAGAATGATGGGGGAACAGTTGAGTGTAGTGTGACAGATTAGGGTGGAGTGGGATAGATTGGGTGGATTAGAGTTGGGTAGATTGGAATAAAGTGGGGTAGATTGAAGGTGGGTGTTTGGAGCGAGGAAGACAGGACTGGAGATGGGTAGCATGGGATAGATTGGAGTGGGATAGATTGGAGTGGGGTAGAGTTGGGCTGGGCAGAGTGGAGTGGGGTAGATTACAGTGGGGTGGGGTGGAGTCGGGGAAATATGAAGGAGTTTGGGGGCCCTGTGACAGATGTGTTTTTGGGCCCGCTGTTTCGATCAGATTCGAATTTATGATCCAGTTTCAGCTCTTTCATGCCCTTTTTGGCCAGGTCATTGACAGTGCACAGGCACACTCATCAGAATACTAATTATGTTCACATCTAATATTCAGGGATAGCGACGTGTGCTTTCAGTATTGTAACAAAACAGCAGCTCACTAATTTTACTGCAAATATTCTCTGTTACATTTCTCGTATGCGAGGTCCTGTTTGATCTAAAAGAAACTTTTTAATGGCTGTTGCATAATACATAAACACAACATTTCTCTGCAAAATATCTGTAACTGACTCTCACACATGACCTACATCAATACGTTAAAGGAAAATGATATATAAAAAACACATTTGCAAATTATTCAAGGTCATCAGGGCAAGACTCTGCACAGTAGAGCTGGCTCTATCAGGGCCCTGCTGAAAGGCTGGGGCCCTGGGCAAGAGTCCACCTTGCCGATGCCTTACAATGTCTCTGGGTGAAGTGGAGTAGAATGGGGTAGAGTAGATTGGAATGGAGTAGATTGGGGTTGGGGTGGAGTGGGGTAGATTGGGGTGGAGTGAGTTAGCCTGGAATGGGGTAGACTTGGGTAGAGTGGAGTGTGGTGGAGTTGAGTGGGATAGATTGGGAGAGAGGGGTAGATCAGAGTGATCTGGAGTAGATTGGACTGGGGTGAAGTGGGGCAGAGTGGGGTAGAGTGGAGTGGGGTACTTCGGAGTGTCGGAGTGGAGTATATAGAATTAGGGTAGATTGAGATGTAGTGGAGTAGACTGGGGTGGAGTGGAGTAGATTGGAGTGGACTGGCATAGATTGGAGTGAGGTAGATTGGAGAGGCGTAGATGTGAGTGGGGTAGATCAGAGTGAGGGAGATCAGAGTGGAATAGATTAGAGTAGGGGTAGATTAGGGTTAAAAGGGTAGAATAAGGTGTAGTGGAGTAGAGTGCACTGGGGAAGATTGGAGTAGGATAGATTTGGTAGATTATGGTGAGGTAGACTGCAGTGAAGTGGGATAGTTTGGAATCGAGTGGGGTAGATTAGAGTGAGATAGTTAGGAGTGGGGTAGTTTGCAGTGGATTAGACCAGGTAGATTAGAGTGGAATTGGGTAGAATGGAGTGGAGTAGATTTGGGTATAACAGAGCAGGGTAGATTAGAGTGAGACAGGTGAAAGGGGTAGATTGGAGTTGGGTAGTTTTGGGCGTAGGGGTAGGGTAGATTGGATTGGGGTGGAGTGAGTTAGATTGGAATAGAGTGGGGTAGATATGAGTGGCTTTTAGTAATTTACAGTGAAGTGGAGTGAAGTAGATTGGGTAGAGTAGAATAGAGTGTGGCAGACTGGGGTAGAGTGGAGTGGGGTACATTGGGTGGATTGGAGTAGGTCGATGGAATGGGATGGATTGGGTGGAGTGGAAAGGAGTATGGTAGATTGGGGTTGAGAGGAGTAGGGTAGATTAAGTGGATTGGGATGGGTAGGTTAGAATGGAATGGGGCAGAATGGAGTTGGACAGTTTGGAGTGGAGTGGAGGGAGATAGATTGGGGAAGACTTGATTAGAGACGGGTTGACTGGAGTGTAGCGTGGTGGGGTAGATTAGGGCGGGGTACATTGGGTGGATTAGTGTAGGGTAAATTGGATTGGAGTGGGGTAGATTGGAGAGGGATGATTGGAGTGGGGTAGTTTGAGTGAGGTAGTTTGGAGTGGAGTGGGGTAGACTGGAGTGGCGTGGGTTGGACTGGAGTGGGGGGAGTGAGGTGGGGTAGATTGCAGTGACATGTGGCGAAGTGGTGTAGATTAAACTGGAGTGGATTGTAGTGGAGTAGCTATGGGTAGTTTGGGGTGGGGTAGAGTGGGTGGAGTAGATTGTAGTAGGTTAGATTGGGGTGAAGGGGGTAGTGTTAACTGGAGTTGGGTGGTTTGGGGTGGAGTGGGTTAGATTGGAATGGAGTGTGGTAGAATCGAGTGGGGTAGATTGGAGTTGAGTGGGTGGTCTTGGGTAGCATGGAGTGTGGTGTAGTGGAGTGCGGTAGATTGGAGTTGAGTGTGGTACATTGGAGTGGAGTGGGGTAGATTGTGATAGATTGGAGTGGGATACCTTGTGGTGGACTGTGGTAGGTTGGAGTGGAGTGGGAGGGAATAGAGTGGGGAGGAGTTGGATAGATTGCAGTGGAACTTGGAGTGGGTGGGGTAAATTGGAACAGAGTGGGGTAAATTGGACTGGGGTACATTGGAGTGGAGTTGTTTGGAGTGGGGCAGCTTGGAGTGGATTCAGGCAGATTGGACTGGGGTACACTGGGGTGGGATGTATTGGGATAGACTAGAGTGGATTGGAGTTGAGTGGGGCAGACTAGGGTAGATAGGAGCAGAGTCGGGTAGATATGAGTGGAGTACAGTAGATTGGGGTGGAGTGGGATAGAGTGGAGTGGGGTGGGGTTGACTGGGTGAGATAGGAGTGGACTGGACTGGACTGGAGTGGAGTAAATTGGCATAAAGTGGGATAGATTTGAGTGGTATGGGGTAGATGTGAGTGAGATAGATTGTAGTGGAGTGGGGTAGATTGGATTGTAGTGGATTGGATTGGTGTATATTGGGTTGGAGTGGGATAGATTGGTTTGGAGTGGGGTAGATTGAGTTAGGGTGGGGACGATTGGGTTGGAGTGGGAAAGATTGAAGTTGGGTAGTTTGAAGTGGTGTGGGGTAGATTGGGGTGGGGTGGGTAGATTAAGGTGGGTTTGGGTGGGGAGGGGTATACTGGGTGGAGGTGGGTAGATTGAAGGCAAGTAGATTGGGGTGGATTCTAGTGAAGTGGACTTGGAGAGGAGTGGGTTAGCTTGAGTGGAGTGTGATAGAGTGGAGTGGGGTAAGTAGTGTGGGGTGGAGGGGCAGAGAGATGAGAGGCATGTTGTGTTGTGGAGTGAGTGGCATAGATTGGAGTGACATTGAGTCAAGTTGTGTGGCGTGTTGCAGAGTATCTTTGAGTGGAGGGGCGTAGAGTGGAGTGGCATGTCATGGAGTGTTGTAGAATGGAGTGGTATGACATAGTGTGGAAGGGTACAGGGAGGAGTGGAGAGGCAAAGTATGGAGTATGCTTAATGTGGTTACAAACTTCACCTAGAGAAACACATTTCCATTGAAATGACAATTACATTTGCACCAAAATATGGTTGTACTGCACACAAACGATAATCTGTGCAAATATCACCAAGTGCATTGATGTATTTTGAAAAAAATCAAATATTTGTTTCCACCGCACTTCAGAATTACAAATAAACATGCTTCATTTGTGCTAATTCTGATATTTTCTGAAACATCAGCACAGTCTGTTTTTAGGTTGCAGCCTACCAGACAGTGTGGCTGTCTGGTTTGCGTACAGACATCTTGGGGACTTTCAGAGGGTTGACCTAGGATTGCATTCCACCCGCTGCTTGCTATTGGCTTTGTGGTTTGTAATTCACGTTTTCTTGGTTTCCATTTTCTGGCCTTATTTACTTTAGACTATCCAGGTTCATTTCCTCCCTTCTTTTGCCAAAATCGTCCTTCCACAAACTTGTTTCCTATAAACAGGCCTTTAAATCTGATTTCTTATCTTGTCACATTCATGTGTGTTGGGCATTCAAAGACAGAAGTCAAATGTCAAGCTGTGTCTTCCAGAGAGATTGATGTTTACTTTGCTTATACTGACTTCAAAGTGAGAGCATTTACAGGAAAGAGGAATGCTGATTACTTTCCTCATAGAGTCTGCGGGACACCACACCACAGACATGGCATGTTTAATTACACATGCCTGCAATACAGCAGTAGAGACTTCTTAGTGATACTCACAAATGTGGCATGTTTGCTCAAAGCATCTGAAATGCTGTGGAAACAGTAATGTGCTTCTTTTCCATGTGATATTTCTTCTTTTGCCGCACTGAGAAGGAATGTTTTGTTTCTGAGAGGCACACTTTAAATGGGGCTCAGCCATCACGGTGCGAGTCACTTAGATGTGTGCCTTGAAACTCTGAACTGCGCCTGCTTCCTATTTCAGTGATAGGCGATATCTATGAGCATTCAGAGACTTGGGGCACCTTATGTAGCTTTTCATCTTCTTTGTTTAGCAATTTATTTATTTTTGTTCTAGTGCTGTAAGTATATTTAGGGGCCCCCAATTAAGACACTAACCAAGGCTTATGCTGTGGCAAATATGAACAAGCATTTGCAATGCAACGGGTCTCGCATTTGCTCGAGTTAGAGCTGTTAGCGTTGTAAACTCCTACCGGACTTTTCTTGCCATACAAATTGAAAGAAAAAAACTGAGCACGATTGTGTTATGTAAAAGGCAACGCAATCGCGCTGAAATTGAAAACCAAAAAACCCAGCGCAATTGTGCTGCGTTGAAAATAAAAAGATAAAGTAGTCTGGAAACCAGGCTGAAAACATGGAACCTTGGAAGGGCTAAACACCGGAAAAGGCATGACGTATGCATGCTTTTCAATATGAAATCAAGCAGATTTTTAAATGGCAAGCCCACGAACCAATTAAAGTAACAGGTGTGACATGAGCATGGTTAAAAGCCCAAAGAGAGATTACAACAGGGTTGGAGCGCTTGTGTGCTCGACCCTAAAAACTAGCACCAGGAGAAAAATAGAAATTAACTTGGAGCTGTGCTACACAAGACTAAACGTTAATTATGGCTAATGTTGGCATGTCTGTCTTATTTGTCATATAATTTACATTAATTTTCACACATTATTGTTAGTGTGCTGTAAACTTATATTAGTAAAACTGTATGTCTGTGCCATTTCAATTGAAGATGTGTTGTCTGTAATGGCAGTGCGCTATCACAAAATGCATACTTCACTTTACCCCTCTCCGCTCTACCATGCACCAATCCACACTACAACATGCCACACTGCGTCACTGCACTCTATGCCACTTCACTCTACACCACTCTATTCTATGCTAATGCACTCTATACCACACCACTCTGCTATGCGCCTCTGCACTTTGCACTCTATGCCATTTCACTCTGCATCATTCCACTCTGCGCCATTCACCTCTGCGCCATTCTACTCTATGCCATTCTATTCTGCATCACTGCACTCTTTGTCACCCCACTCAAAGCCAACACACTCTACTCTGTACCACTACACTCTAGGCCAGTGCACTCTATGCCAACCCACTCCACGCCACTCTAATCTAATTTGCACTCTACGCCACAGTACTCTACCATGCACCATTCCACTCCACTCTGAAACAATCTACTCTATGCCACTTCACTCGGTGCCTCTCCACGCTACTCTGCACCACTGCAGTCTACTCTGCACTGTACGCCAATTCACCCTTCACCTCTTTACTCAGAAAACAAACGCATTCTATGCCACTGCACTCTAGGCCAATCTACTCTGCACCTCTGCACTCTATGCCACTATACTCTACACTGCAACACTTTACACCACTGCACTCTACACCTCTCTATTCTGCTCTGCACCACTGTATTCCAGGCCACTGCTTTCCATACCATTCTACAATGTACCACTCTACACCACTATACTCCATGCCAATGTACTCTTCGCCCTTCTACTATACACCACTGCCCTCTATGACAGTCTATTCTGCAACACAGCACTCTCTGCCCCTGCACTCTGTACCCCTGCACTCTATGCCCCTGCACTCTACACCCCTACATGCTGCAACACTCCACTCTATGCCACTTAGCAAATTGTTAAGCCCTGACATGGCCTCTTTTGCACAACAGCATCAAGTCCGTATTAAGCATTATAAACAATGTTGTTGTGCATTCTAACTCTAGTAGGTGGCGGGAGCAATCGCTTTGTCCTAAAATGTTTACACCATTTTTGTCCCTTTGCACAGTAACCTGTGGAATTTTGTTTGCTACACAGATTGCACGGTCTTTGTTACTCTAGGATCACATATCCAGCTGTCAATTTTGTAATAGACCCTAACCTTGTGCTCATATGTAAGAAACAGGGAAGCCAATGGTTTTAAATTAGTCAGAACCCCCATACTTTTTTATCTTGTTCTGTTCATGATTTTAAGATAAGGTTTGGCAATGTTGTGTGGCCACACGGTGTTTAGATTGCCTGAAGCAGAGATTTATTGGTTTTATAAGTATTGTATGGTGATCACTTGGTGGATTTTATGTATGTTTATGGTTTTTATTAACTAATAAACTATATATTTAATTTGAACACTCTATGCCACTGCGCTTCCCTCCGCACCACTCTACTCTGTGCCACTGCACTCTACTCTGCTCCACTCTTCTCTGAGCTACTGCACTGTACTCTGCACCACTCTACTCTATACCACTAAACTGTACTCTGCACCACTCTACTCTATGCCACTCTACTACACTCTACGCCAATGCACTGTAAGCCACTACTCTACATAGCTCCCCTCTACACCACTGCATTCTAACCCCCTCTGCACCACTGCACTCTATAACACTGCAATCTATGCCAAATCCACTCTAATCTGCTCTCCACCACTACCCTCTATGACACTGCAGTCTACCTTGCACCACTTTAACCGCTCCATTCTATGCTGCTGCTTCACCCTATGGCACTGCACTCAATGCAAATGCACTCTACACCACTTTACACAAAACCAATACACTGCACTAATCTAGTTTGCACCACTGCACTATATGCCACTATGCTCTACTCTGCAACTCTCTACACCACTGCACTGTACACTATTTCACTCTATGTCACTTTACTGTGCGCCACTCTATGCCACTGCACTCTATTGCATTGCACTCTATGCCACTCTACTCTACACAACTGCAGTCTAAACCACCCTACTCTGGAACACTGCACTCTACAACATTGAACTCTACACACTCTGCTTTATACCAGTGCACACTGTGCCATTGCACTCTATTCTACAAAACTCCACTGTACTGTACGCTAATGCACTCTATGCCCCTCTAATCTACTGTGCACCACAGCACTCTATGACACTGCACTTTGTCACTTCACTCCATGCTGCTCTACTCTGCACCCCTCTACTCTATGCCAGTGCACTCTACCCCACTCTACTATCCATCACTGCACTCTTTGCCAGTACAATCTACACCACTATTCTATGTCACTGCACTCTACTCTTCATCACTCTACCCTGCACTACTGCACTCTAAGCCACTTCATTCTACTCTGAAACAATCTACTCTACTCCACTCCACACCACTGCACTCTACGTCACTGCAATCTACACCACTACTTTATGCCATTGCATTCTACCCTGCACCATTCCACTCTACGCCACTTCACTCTACTCTGAAACAATTTATTCTACACCACTGCACTTTGCTCCACTGTGAGAAAGTAGCCTCTTTCTAGCCTTGTTACCCCCACTTTTGGCCTGTTTGTGAGTGTATGTCAGGGTGTTTTCACTGTCTCACTGGGATCCTGCTAGCCAGGGCCCAGTGCTCATAGTGAAAACCCTATGTTTTCAGTATATTTGTTATGTGTCACTGGGACCCTGCTAGCCAGGACCCCAGTGCTCATAAGTTTGTGGCCTATATGTATGTGTTCCCTGTGTGGTGCCTAACTGTCTCACTGAGGCTCTGCTAACCAGAACCTCAGTGGTTATGCTCTCTCTTTACAAATTGTCACTAACAGGCTAGTGACCAATTTTACCAATTTGCATTGGCATACTGGAACACCCTTATAATTCCCTAGTATATGGTACTGAGGTACCCAGGGTATTGGGGTTCCAGGAGATCCCTATTGTCTGCAGCATTTCTTTTGCAACCCATAGGGAGCTCTGACAATTCTTACACAGGCCTGCCACTGCAGCCTGAGTGAAATAACGTCCACGTTATTTCACAGCCATTTTACACTGCACTTAAGTAACTTATAAGTCACCTATATGTCTAACCTTTACCTGGTAAAGGTTGGGTGCTAAGTTACTTAGTGTGAGGGCACCCTGGCACTAGCCAAGGTGCCCCCACATTGTTCAGGGCCAATTCCCCGGACTTTGTGAGTACGGGGACACCATTACACGCGTGCACTACATATAGGTCACTACCTATATGTAGCTTCACAATGGTAACTCCGAATATGGCCATGTAACATGTCTATGATCATGGAATTGCCCCCTCTATACCATCCTGGCATAGTTGGCACAATCCCATGATCCCAGTGGTCTGTAGCACAGACCCTGGTACTGCCAAACTGCCTTTCCCGGGGTTTCACTGCAGCTGCTGTTGCTGCCAACCCCTCAGACAGGCTTCTGCCCTCCTGGGGTCCAGCCAGGCCTGGCCCAGGATGGCAGAACAAAGGACTTCCTCTGAGAGAGGGTGTTACACCCTCTCCCTTTGGAAAATGGTGTGAAGGCAGGGGAGGAGTAGCCTCCCCCAGCCTCTGGAAATGCTTTCATGGGCACACATGGTGCCCATTTCTGCATAAGCCAGTCTACACCGGTTCAGGGACCCCTTAGCCCTGCTCTGGCGCGAAACTGGACAAAGGAAAGGGGAGTGACCACTCCCCTGACCTGCACCTCCCCTGGGAGGTGCCCAGAGCTCCTCCAGTGTGCTCCAGACCTCTGCCATCTTGGAAACAGAGGTGCTGCTGGCACACTGGACTGCTCTGAGTGGCCAGTGCCATCAGGTGACGTCAGAGTCTCCTTCTGATAGGCTCCTTCAGGTGTTGCTAGCCTATCCTCTCTCCTAGGTAGCCAAACCCTCTTTTCTGGCTATTTAGGGTCTCTGTCTCTTTGGATTCCTTAGATAACGAATGCAAGAGCTCATCCGAGTTCCTCTGCATCTCTCTCTTCACCTTCTGCCAAGGAATCGACTGCTGACCGCGCTGGAAGCCTGCAAAACTGCAACAAAGTAGCGAAGACGACTACTGCAACTCTGTAACGCTGATCCTGCCGCCTTCTCGACTGTTTTCCTGGTGGTGCATGCTGTGGGGGTAGTCTGCCTCCTCTCTGCACTAGAAGCTCCGAAGAAATCTCCCGTGGGTCGACGGAATCGTCCCCCTGCAACCGCAGGAACCAAAGAACTGCATCACCGGTACTTGGGTCTCCTCTCAGCACGACGGGCGAGGTCCCTCGAATCCAGCAACTCTGTCCAAGTGACTCACACAGTCCAGTGACTCTTCAGTCCAAGTTTGGTGGAGGTAAGTCCTTGCCTCCCCACGCCAGACTGCATTGCTGGGAACCGTGACTTTTGCAGCTACTCCGGCCTCCATGCACTTTCGGCGGAAATCCTTTGTGCACAGTCCAGCCTGGGTCCACGGCACTCTAACCTGCATTGCACGACCTCCTAAGTTGTCCTCCGGCGACGTGGGACTCCTTTGTGCGACTTCGGGTGAGCACCGTTTCACTCATCCTCGTAGTGCCTGTTTCTGGCACTTCTGCGGGTGCTGCCTGCTGCTGAGAGGGCTCCTTGTCTTGCTCGATGCCCCCTCTGTCCCCAGACGCAATTGGCGACATCCTGGTCCCTCCTGGGCCACAGCAGCACCCAAAAACCCTAACTGCACGATTTGCAGCTAGCAAGGCTTGTTGGCAGTCTTTCTTCAGGAAAACACTTCTGCACAACTCTCCACAGCGTGGGGGATCCGTCCTCCAAAGGGGAAGTTCCTAGCCCTTGTCGTTCCTGCAGAATCTCCAGCTTCTACTGTCCAGTAGCAGCTTCTTTGCACCCACAGCTGGCATTTCCGGGGCATCTGCCCATCTCCGACTTGCTTGTAACTTTTGGACTTGGTCCCCTTGTTCCACAGGTACCCTCGACTGGAAATCCATCGTTGTTGCATTGCTGATGTGTGTCTTTCCTGCAGAATTCCCCTATCATGACTTCTATGTCCTTTGGGGAACTTTAGTGCACTTTGCACTCACTTTTCTGGGTCTTGGGGTGGGCTATTTTTCTAACCCTTACTATTTTCTAATAGTCCCAGCGACCCTCTACAAGGTCACATAGGTTTGGGGTCCATTCGTGGTTCGCATTCCACTTTTGGAGTATATGGTTTGTGTTGCCCCTATCCCTATGTGTCTCCATTGCATCCTATTGTAACTATACATTGTTTGCACTGTTTTCTAATACTATTACTGCATATTTTGGTATTGTGTACATATATCTTGTGTATATTTGCTATCCTCATACTGAGGGTACTCACTGAGATACTTTTGGCATATTGTCATAAAAATAAAGTACCTTTATTTTTAGTATATCTGTGTATTGTGTTTTCTTATGATATTGTGCATATGACACTAGTGGTACTGTAGGAGCTTCACTCGTCTCCTAGTTCAGCCTAAGCTGCTCTGCTAAGCTACCATTATCTATCAGCCTATGCTGCTAGACACCCTATACACTAATAAGGGATAACTGGGCCTGGTGCAAGGTGTAAGTACCCCTTGGTACCCACTACAAGCCAGTCCAGCCTCCTACATCCACTCAACTCCACTCTGCGCCACTCCACTCTTCACCAGCTCATTCTACACTTTGCCACTCTACACCACTCCCTACTCTATGTCACTGCTGTCTATGACACTCTACTGTAAACCACTGCACTCTGTGCCAACTACTCTGCAGCACTGCACTCTACACTACTATACTCGGCAACACTGTACACCACTGCATGCTACACCACTGTGTGGTACACCCCTCTTCTCTGTGCCACTGCACTCTGATTCTCTACTCTGCAAGACTGCACTCTCTGCCACTAAACTCGGTGTCACTCCACTGTGCGACACTGCACTCTACACCGCTGCACGCTACCCCAATCTACACCACTGCAGTCTGTCAATGCACTCTAAGGCCCGTATTTATACTTTTTTTAGCGCCGCATTTGCGCCGCTTTTTGACGTAAAACGGCGCAAACCTACAAAATACAATGGTATTTTGCAAGTTTGCGCCGTTTTTGCGTCAAAAAACGACGCAAATGCGGCGCAAAAAAAGTATAAATACGGGCCTAAGTCTCTTGATTCTACTCTGCACCACTTTACTCTGTGCACCACTCTACTCTGAGCCACTCTGCTCTACATCACTCTGCACACTACTACACTCTACTATGCAAGACTGCCATTACGCTTTAGGTCACTATGTCACTCTATTCTACTCTGCACCACTGTACTCTATGCCACTCTACTCTGCACCACTCTAATCTGCACTACTCTACCCCAATGCACTCTGCCCCACTGTACTCTGCTCTGTACCATCAAGTCTATGCCACTCAACTGCACTCTGCAACACTGTGCTCTGTATCACTCAAAGCTACTCTAATCTATTCTGCATGCTCTACACCTCTGCACTCTACCCTGAACCACTCCACTCTACCCTGAACCACTCTGCTCTACACCACTTCACTCTACTCTGAAATAATCTGTGCCACTGCATTCCACTCTGCACACTCTATGCCACTGCTCTCTACACCACTCTACTTTACATCACTGCACTCTATGCCAGTCTATTCTGCACCACTGTACTTTAATCCACTTCACTCTATATCATTCTACTCCACTCTAGAACATTCTGCTCTACAACACTCCACTCCACAATATTCCACTCTGGCCTTTTACTCCATTCAATTCTACTCTACTCAATCACACTCTACTCCACTCTATGCCACTCCACTCTGCTGTAGTCTATAGCACTACTTCACTCTACGACACTCAATCGTTCAAGCCACTCCATGCCACTTTACTCCACTCTGTTCTATGACACACTACTCCACTCTGTTCCACTCCAGTACTCCGCTCTATGTCACAACACTCTACTCCACTCTGCCACTCCAAACTCCTACATGACTCCACTCTATGCCACTCCACTCTAACACAATCTACTCTACAACATTCTACTTGACTCCAGGCAACACCCGCTACGCCACTCCACTCTGCTCTACCCCCTCCACAACACTCTGTGCCACTCCACTATGACACTCTACTCCACTCTACTCCCTCCACAAAACTCCACAACACTCTACACCACTTCATGACACTTCTCTACATGGCACTAAACTGCACTCTACACCACTTTAACACTCCACCCTACTGAACTTTACAACACTTCATTCCATGCCACTCTCCTTTACCCCACTAATGTTTAGCCATGCTGAACACCAGCCACGCTGGTGTACAATATAGCTAAAACATACTGACAAACTCAATAGCTCTTGCATAGGCAAGACCCATTAGCTTTGTCAATGCTTGTTTTTTTTTGTGCTAGAGAAAAAAGAACATCCCTTCTTGTCTTACATGGGTACTCAGCATGATAGTTACATAAAATCTCTCACTTTGAATTCAGCAAACGAAAAATAAACACCAAGTTTTCTGGAAGAGAGAGCCTGACATTTGACCTTTGTCTTTGAATGCACAGCAAATGTGAGAAAATAAGAACAAGGTTTAAAGGCCTGTTTACAGAAAGTGAGTTTGTGGAAGAATACAGTGAACAAGGTTTGGTCAACAGGAGGGAGAACTGAAGCTGAACAGCATGAAGCAAATAAAGCCAACAAACAGAAAGTCGTTAAATGTGAGGTACAGACCACAAAGCCAATGGTAAGCAACAGGCAGAAAGCAATCCTAGGTCAGTTTTCTGAATGTCCCCAAGATGTCTTTTTGCTGTCTGGTAGGCTACGACCTAAAAACAGGGGTCAATTTGGCTTTCCCGCATGACCAAATTATAAGATCGTTTACAAATATTATATTTCACTGTGCTTCCTGAGCATCTCGAAATACATGAGGTCAGGATATGCACAGTACAAAAATATATTTTATGCTTGATTTAATTTAATTTAATGTTGGCCCATGTGTAAAAAGATTCTAGGTCATGTTTCTGTACTAAAGTGACAGGTTTCCGCATGTGAAGGAAATACACGTCATTGAGTTGTTATCAGACTTTATCATATATTTCCACGACGTGGCTTGCATGATTTACAAGCCAAACATGTCCATGCCAGGGCTCGTGGTCTGGCTTTTGGAGCCGAACCAGTCCCTTGGATCGGCTGTGGCTTGGCCCTCCCTGTGATTTGTTGTCTCACCCGTCTCCAGTCCCTCACTGCCCTGGTATGTGTCTGAATACATAGCTTTCAATCAGATAGTGGTCACGAGATTGACTGAGGGCCAGACCTGTTTTTTTATCAAACAGCATTAAACTTGTTTGACGTAAAGACCTATACTGTGATTGGAGAAAGCAAAAATAAAAGTCTCTTCATGCTTACTGCTCTTGGCAGAACTACATGTGGCTGGCTTGGGCCTAGTTGACAGATATGCGCCTGTTCTGTACTTTCTTTGTCATTTATGCTTGATTTATTTTTCAAGGGCCTCATCTTTCAGGCCGCAGGTCGTGTGGTCTTCCCAGCATCCCTAAGATCCAAGTTCAAGGCCACACTGGTCCGGTGCAGACTTGTAATTACTTTCTGAAAATGTGTGAAGATTGCAAATGTTGGATTGCACAATCGTGAGTCATTGTTTTCTTGAGTGAGACTGGTTTGAGCAGATGATGTCTCCCCTAGTGCATCTCTACCAGTACCTCGTGTGACTTACGGCTTGCATAACACTGTCACAGGCAAACCACATTTCAAGACATTGGTAAAATGTTGTGACATTTCACAAGGGCAAAATTCAGCGATTATACACACTCTTAATCATTAAGCACATCTCTCTAACAATAACCTCCCTTGCCTCAGGAAAATGCCCTATCTGGACTTCGTGCTCACCCCCAGACTGTCCGCTCCCAGCCCTTGTCCTCTAGGCCCTCTGTCCACCTCCCCCTCCCCCCTTCGCCAGGTATTCTCTCCACACCCCTTCTGACCCCTTCTGGCCTCTTCCTCATTCTGCTTTCTTCTCATGTAGCTTCTCACCAGTTGAAAGCTCCCCGCCTCCCTCCCACGTTGGCCCTTTATCTTACCAGATAAACCGCACTTGGCCACTGAGCTGCAGACAAGGTGAGCTCGAAGATCTCTTCTCTGTGAGAAAGGAGAGAAGCGAGAGTGAAGTAAGGTCCCTGTGCCCGGCAGGGAAGCGGAGCCTACAGAGCTCTAATTACTGCCTGCGCTCTAATCCCTGCCGCCCTCCACACACAAGTCGCAAACGTAAACTACAGCGTTCTAATTACTGCCCCCCACACGCACCAGTCGCAAAGGTGAACTGCAGCGCTCTATTCACTGATTGCGCTCTGATCACTGCCTCACACCACGCACAAGTCGCAAACGTGAACTGCATCGCTGAGCGCTCTATTCACTGATTGCGCTCTAATCACTACCTCCTACATGCACCGGTCGCAAACGTAAACTACAGCGTTCTAATTACTGCCTCCGACACGCACCAGTCGCAAAGATGAACTGCAGCGCTCTATTCACTGCGCTCTAATCACTGCCTCCCACAACGCACAAGTCGTAAACGTGAACTACACCGCTCTAGTTACTACCTGCGCTCTAATCACTGCCTCCTACATGCACCGGTCGCAAACGTAAACTACAGCCTTCTAATTACTGCCTCCCACACGCACCAGTCGCAAAGGGGAACTGCAGCGCTCTATTCACTGACTGCGCCCTAATCACTGCCTCCCACCACGCACCAGTCGCTGAGGCACGCGCGTGACTCCCTGCTGCCATCTCACGCATTTTGAGTAATGTTGAGTTTTTACTCACTCGCACTGTAGAGGGCAGTGGCACCTCAGCAGGTCGTGAGACAGCTTGTACTCATATAAAGACACACAGTGATCTGAGGAGAGACCGTAAACACCCAGATGAGAGTCTTACCGAGGAAACAGGCCAGCGGATAGGAAACAAAAAGTTGCGAAGGACAGACCAAACATCCAGCGGTTTACAGAACAACAAAATGAATAAATACATGCTAGGAATAAGGGAGTGGGGAGGAGTGGTCCCTCGCCCCTTCGTAGGGCGAAGGAAGGAAGGAATAAAGCTGCTACGAGAGAATAATTACGTTTAAGTAATCCTGAGTCTTGGGTTAGCCTCGGGAACAAAAAAAAACACGGAAAAAAGCCATTACACTAGCCTTTTCAGGCTGGCCCATCGGGCTGTGCCAGACATCTCAAAAGGTTAGTGCACACACATGATTAATCTTTATTTCCCCTAAACGCGCGCACAGTCCTCCACTTATAAAATGCTTCTGTAGTGTCCCATAAGCACTCGGGTCTGGGATTCTCCGAATTCATAAGGTATATAAACTCGGGGATACCGAAGTACTGCGGCGCCTCAAGCAGCAAGTACGGCCACTGGTAACAGATGGATTTTCAATCTTTTCCGAAAGCGAGCCAAATTGGCCATCGCTGATCTGCCCTAATTGGTGGGGAAGTGTATTCCAATATTTTCAACCATTATTTCAATTTTAATTCCGAATCGTTGACCGGAAATCCTTCTGCTAGTTAACCCCAGCAAATCCCAGCTTTCTAAGTAGTACATGTACATGCCAAGTAATTGCATCGGTCTCATGCACCTGGCCCCATCTGTGCATTTACATTTACATTTACATTTACATTTACATTTACAAAGATTGGCGCATGAGGGTTAGGCAACAAAACTGCACACTGCCTTTAACCGGAAGCCAGTGACTTTATCCTCTTGTCCTGCTGGGGCTCCGAGCTGAGTGCCCCGGTCACTCACCTAACGATTAAACATCTCTCCTCTATTTCCAACAAGGAGATATTGAAATCTGCCCTATGAGTGTTTGAGGCTGTGTCAAAGTTGTGGTGTCAAGCTCCCCCAGGTTAATTTTAAGCTCAAGGCCTCAACGGGAGACCATAGCGGTGAATTACTATATTTCTGTGCAGCCTTATAAACGGCAAGAAACGCAAAGCATTTCATCAATTTTCTTGCCGTTTATAAGGCCCATGCGTTTAATGTAAAACTGCGCAGTATGAGCCCACGTGCAGCGCCTTCCTTAGAACTTCTGGGAGAGGGATGCACTGAGGGTGACTGGACTGTTTTTGGAAGCACTTGCTTCGCCACGTACATAAATACTTTTTTTTGTATTTTCACTGAAGGGGTATCCATCAAAAGGGAGTCAGTGATAAGTCTGAGGAACGCGGTGGATCACGTCACTCACATAAAGTGGCACCAAAGTCTTTAATCTGCTGTAAGCATTCGAAGGGGGAGGGATCTTGTTAGTGACGGATTACTGAAGGTGATATTCAAATCAGTCACATTCGCTGAACGACGATGTCACTCAGAAGGTAAGGAGGTGAGACATGACTAATCTATGTGCGCTCTACAAGCAAGAGGGATGGCAAGAAATGGAATGGAGTGGTTTTGTTGACGTGTGACAATCATACAAATGACGCTGAACATGGTCTCGAGCTTTCTATTCCGCGTCTGTCGTCAGGAATCCAGTCTCCGGCATCAGTGGTAGAGCGGGGCGCAGTCTATACTCTCATTGACACACGTGTTTTTTCTACTTTCGTCTTTGCTCTGAGCTTCCACTTCCGTTGCATGTCCCTTAGGTCGGTCACTGTATGCTTGAATGGTGACGAAGGACACCAAGAACCACAAAGTCTTCCTTTCACAAACATCCAGTAATTGCCACAAATACTATGATTAGTACTCATAGGTCAGGAAGAGCTCACCAGGTGGATTTCCACATGAAAATCTCGGGCTTTGCCCCTTTTCGCTAATAGTTATCCAATATCCAAGTCTCATGAAAAACTGTTTTAACCCGTTGGCTTCCACCCTCTGTGCACTGATGTGTAAGATATTTCCCCCATTTTTTCAATAGAGCTTATACAACCATTGAACAGGCACTTCCTGTGGTCTTTGAGTTTTGTGCCCAGGATGTAATATTAACAATGAGTGCACACTTTTTTGTGAGATGTGTATACACCAGTGCAATGATGTAATAGTAACGTGGTGTTTTCTTTAAAAAATATATGAGCCTTTCCTGTGTTATGTCTACACTTGTGTTTTTCATGTGTATTGTTTGTATTGTTACGCTTTGTATCTTGGATGTACTTATGTTATTTTATGTTTGTCGATATTAATTGCAGCCCTGAGGAAGTCACGGGAGCATTCCCTCCCATGACGAAACACGTGTTGGCTGTTTTTCTGTTACATTAAAGATGAATATTCCATCTGAAGGACTTCAGTGAAATTTTATTGTCATATGCATTTTGGAAATACTGTTATTTTCTTGTTATCTCTATACTTACAAGTACTGATTGGATATTTGTGAATCATGTGTGCCTTGGCCTCTGTATTGACCAGTGAGACAACTGAATGCTTATTTTCAGGGGTAACTGAAATGCAGAAGGGAATATCACAATATTGTAGGGTGTAGGGTACCTCACCAATGCCTTATTGTAGGAAAAGTGGGAAACTCCTTGGTTCGTTGGTAGCCTGATGATGGTGATATATGCAGGACTTCACTCGCGCATAAAAACTTTGCACACCGTTGATGGAGTGGTGTCGTCACTGATAACTGAAAATGAGATGTGAGGGGCTTCGGTCTGTGGGGCTGTGTGGCATGTTGTGGTGGTCTTTCTACAACTTTCAGAGGGATTGATATACGGATATCATACTCCAGGATGCTCTTTGCACCATTTTTTCATAGTCTCAATACATTTTCCAACTGAGGCCCCTCCAGCGATACTCTCCTGTAGGTGACACTCATGTACTTGAGAACTTATGTAAAGGGAGTGCCATTTAAGGGTAGACTGATGTATTCATGTAGGCACTCCAGCTGCATTTCTATTATGGAAGACCCATCAGATGGTCTATGTCAGTGGTTTTTAACCTTTTGACTTCTGAAGGCACCCCCCCCCCCCAAGAACCATTACTGGAAGCCAGGGACCCCCACCTTAGGCATTACTATTTGAACATCAACACAATACACAAAAGACATAAGCTACTACACATCAAACAAATACACAAATCATGATATGTTTTATTTAATTCACATACAAAAACATGTGAAAATTGAAATTTGAATCTTAATGAGAATGTTGGGACTTTTCAAAATGTAGTTTCATATCTGAAAAACGAAGCAATATGCTAAATTCTAGCATTTCACATTGTTTTGCGTAACCCTAATGCATACTATCATTTTGTCAGTGTACCAGTACTGCTTCAGTTGAGGCCACCAATCATCTATAAAAGAATAAGTTTGCTGTACTTGTGTTATCCCACAAATCAAGATAAGAAACCCAACCTAATTTTTAGCTTTCAATATAAAATTCCTTAACTTAAAAGAGCATTT
Organism: Pleurodeles waltl; assembly: GCF_031143425.1. Classification (NCBI taxonomy): domain Eukaryota; kingdom Metazoa; phylum Chordata; class Amphibia; order Caudata; family Salamandridae; genus Pleurodeles; species Pleurodeles waltl. The sequence goes on along the minus strand of NC_090446.1, from coordinate 598,041,135 downwards.
TAAAATTCTCAGGTTTGCTTTTTTAAGTGTATGTATTTTAGTAATCTGTTAATAATGTTTCATTTTTAAATCAGTCACGGACCCCCTGAGTAGTCACCATGGACCCCCAGGGATTGACGGGACACAGGTTAATAACCACTGGTCTATGTTCTTTGTCCTGATGGTCCAGACAGAACTTCTGTGTTTCCTTTCTGGTCCAATATTAACCACTGCCTTTCTCTCTTGAAATGGTTAAACCAGTTTGCATACCTTCCTAAAGTGCTTATGACATTCACAGTTGCAGCATTTCTGATCCTTTGCAAGACAAGAGGCTTTCTGAGGAAATAAAAACCTCACCGCCACAGCAGGTTTCCTCTTTCTTTTAATCTTTATCTCTATGCTTCCTCTTGCCAGGCGTTTGTGTTACTTGATCATTCTTCAAGTCCCTTTCAGCCTCCTTCAGAGTTGAAGGTGGATTTGGACAAAGAATGGGACAATGATGTGGGGAAATACAGTGACAGAGGGAAAAGACAATAAGGCAGGAGAAAATACCAAGAGAAGGTTTACAGAGATGGGTGGAGGATGGAGTGTAGACTTAGAGAGAGGAAACAGAAGCAAGTAACCATAAGAGGAAGGAATAAAGGAGTGAATGACTGAGTGACGTACTGACTGTCGTCTCACTGATGTTACAAAGGGGTACTTCAGTCCCAGGGGGTGCTGGAAATTCCCACATGCGACAGCCACAATTTTTGATAATTTTCACTTGGCCACAACTTTTCTTACAGGCCTGGAAATAAGACAAAACTGCTGTGAGTCAAAGAACAAAGCTCCCACATCCATGCCCCTGACTAGATAGAAGGGTGGGGAAATTGGTATCTCAGTGGTTTCACTGACACCAGCACATATGGGCACAGGAGACTATGGTGAGGTAGAACAAACATACACAGTGGCAATACAAATATGTTTGTCTTGTAAAAACTTCCTCTCCTCTGTTAAGTGGATATTTACCCATAATCTTCAAACTCTATAAATGGATGTGTCAGTATCTAGTGTCCTACCTCATCTTGGGTGACTTCAAACTCCCAGACAACACAAGCTAAAAATTCCAAGAGACACACTCTTCAACCTTATTGTGTTACAGCATGTCACACAACTAACACACTACAAAGGGCATAGTCGCATCCTTGCCTTCTCAACATCATCAACAATACATTGGAATTTCCCCATGCCGTTGAACTGGACTGACCACTGCGTTACCTCTGTCTTCTTGCTCAGCATACTACTAACAAACAAAGGCCATAGACAACCAAGTGCTTGAACTCATCCTTCACACTGTTAACACCACATCAAACGATAACACCTTTCTAAACAACTTCATCATTTTTTTGGAAAGCTATGTGAACATCCAAGCCAAAGCCTCGGCATCATGGTATTCTAAAGACCTTGCTGACAGTAAATGATCCATCCTAAGACAGAAAAGAAAATGGAAAAAAGACAGAGCTCCAGAGAGACTCTTGATACTGAAGGCCCTCCATGCAACACAGAGACAGCTCATCACATCAGCCAAAACAAAGTACTATATCATAACCATCAATGAAGCCACCAACAGAAGCAGGATGCCGTATAAGACAGTCAAGCTCTGCATCAATCTCTTGCCAAACCCACTGATTCCTCCCTCCAAAGAAAAGTGCAATGCTATCAATCTCTTCTTCTGTGAAAAAATACAGAAAATCCGATAGCATATTCACAATACTAAGCCTACGGCATCTACTGTATCCAACACTTCCTGGAGAACCCCACAATGGTCAGGCTTCAAAGCTCTATCCTTCTAAGATCTGGCTGACACACTCAATTCCATCAAATCCACTTCTTCTGAGGATGATGTTTTACGATTGTCTTTCATCAAGCTCTGTCTGGGGATGCTTTCTTCCCCCTACTGGCCATTGTAATGCCCCCCTCACCTAACTAAAGGAATCTTTCCAGGAGCTGTCAAGACTGGCCAGATCCTTCCACTTCTAAAACAAACTGACACTTGACCCTTATGTCTTCTCAACTACTGGCCCATTACCTACTATTCATCAGTAAGATCAATAAAAAAGTAATCTATGTTCAACTCCAACATCACATATTTGCTATTTATCTTTTGCAGGACTATGAGTCTGATTTTAGATCACACTGCAGCACGAAGACCACCACCTTAAACATTGGCCACAAAGCCTTTGTGACCACAAATGAAGATTACCCAGCCCCCTGATATTTCTGGACCTCTCAACTGCCTTCAACCCAGGTGACCATCCCAGCCTCGTATGCTCCCTCAAGTCGCGAAAGGGATTCACCAAGAATGTCCTTCACTGTTTCTCCTCCTACCTTTCAAACCAACACCAGTTTATTCATATAGGCAGCTGCAGGCACAAAAGATCCATATCAACTGTGGAGTCCCCCCGGGCCCCCATAATGTCTCCTGTCATCCTCAACCATTTCATGGAATCACTTGGTTCTCTACTCACATCAAGATTCCCAATAGGCTGATGATATACAACTCTATTTGAAAGCTTCCTCTGCTTCAGAAATCCAACTCCTCAAACACTGCTTGCATATTATCCAGAACTGGATGCCCAGTGCCTACCTGAAGCTCAACTCAAAAAAGACGGAATTCCTGTTATTTGCTTAGAACAATAAACAATAAACAAGATACAGTACAAACTTGTACAAACCTGGCTCGATGACATGAAAATGGACAGCTCGAATCCCAACTCTCACTGACTACCAAGTATCTTTGATTTATCATCAAAACCAACCTCACCCTCAAAGAACACATTGCAAAAAACAAAGCTGGCCTGGTACCAGCTCTATCTTCTTAAGAAAGTCAACCGTTTCTTGCAGACAGCTATTTCAGAACTGCTGTTCAAGCCCTTGTACCCTTACACCGGGATTGAGGTAATACCCTACTCCATGGCCTCTATACTCCACATTGGCATCCTTTAGTGGCTTCCTACATGCTGCAACATATCTCACCAAGAAATCTGATCATATCACCCCCACTCCAATGGAACTCCATTGGCTCTCCTTGCCTGCCCACACCATCTTCTAAACCAGCTGCATCTTTTCCAAAGCCACCACAGCAAGCACCCCCACTTGTCTTGCATATAAATTCACCTCTCTGGTACACTCATAGCCAGGCCACCATCAGACTGCAGACAAATATGTGTGAAATAATTAAAAAACACAAGACGACAGACCTTTTCCAACAAGGCACACAGGATCTGCAACAACATCCCAGTATCCATCAGGACCATCTCAACCCTCCTCCAGTTTAGGAAAGAGCTGAAGACTCACCTCTTTAAAGAACTCTACATCACACTATATTAACTGCCCACAACCCAGCATCCTTTCCTATTACTCAATAACTTTAAACTTACTTTTGGCCGTGTACACTGCTTTTCTGCTTTTGGTTAGGTTTGCTCTATAGAAATGCATATAGATACATACATACTTGACTTAAGGTTCAGATGTCTGCACCTCACCTCCATACTGTAGCTTTATTTAGCTCATCTTTACCTCTTGACTGTAGGCCATGCCATAGACTTCAGAGTAGTAATTGCGAATTTCATGCCCCCTTGTACACCTACTGCTGTATGGCTCCTCGAGGCGATGGACATGTACCTGTTAAAAGAGGGGAAGGGCACACGTAAGAGACTTGAGAGAGTGAAGAAAGAGGGAAAAGGAAGAGTCAAGAGAATAAATAAAGAGATAGAGATTCATTTTAATACACACTATGAGTTCTTTTTCTGAAGCTGTTAGACTTTTGTCAGCTGTGAGAGCTTTTGTGTTGTCCAGTTGGTACTGATGACCAATAGCAATCCTAGTATTTATGAACAAGGCAAGCATGCAGCGTCAGATACACTGCACTCATTGAGATGCAAAGGAAAATACATTTAGCTGTGGGTGAAATTAAAATTTTGAATACACTGTTTTTGAATTGTTTACAAGCTTTACATTTGGAAAGGTTGTGAAGGTTTGTATACGGTCCAAGTTTTGCTGTCGAGTGAAATTTCTTGCAAAAAAAGTTTTGCTCAATAATTATGAAGATAATTCTCACATTAAACGTGGGGCCTTTCAATAGATTTATTTTCTGCAAAGCCTACTTTGCAAAATAAATGTCGGTTTAAGCTTTGTAACGTTTCCAAATCTTATAAGGGTTTGAAAAAAAATCGCATATTTTCTGGTAAAAATCTTTGCAAAATTCGCCCACAGTGACAAATAAACATTCTTTCATTTTCGGAAGAACTAATAGGTCTGATGCTAGCTCTTATATTTAAATGACCAGGGAACTTTGCATGCAAACAAGATGCTACGTGGTGTTCCTGACGTTCAGACTTTGAGCTCTAACGAAGGGTTGGAGGCACTTAATATAAAAACTTATATAACATCATCCATACGATAAAGCCAGTGCTCTAAAATGTTGTCTATTCAGTAGTCTATGTTATGGATACTCATCGGGTAGCTGGCACCTCTTAGTAATGGAGGCAGGCATGCGCTGGTAAATCACAAGCATTGGCAAAGCCACTAGGATTCGCCTATAGAAGAGCTATTGGCTTTGGGAATACATTTTGCAATGTTGTACACCAGTGTGGCTGCTTCTCAGCATGGCTAAAAGTTAGTGGTGTGGAATGTTGAAGGAGAGTGATGTAGAGAGGATTTGTTGAAGTGTCGTAGCGTGGATTAGGGAAATAGAGTGCCATAGAATTGAGTAAAGGGTAGTAGAGTTCAGTGGCAGAAAGTGTTGTAGAATGGAGTGGAGTGAGGTGGAATTGGGTGGCGTGGGTTGTAGTAGATTGAGGTAGTGAATAGATTGTATTGCAGTACAGTGGGGTGGATTCGATTGGGGTAGAGTGGGATGGATTGAGTGGACTGGGGTTGATTGGTGTGAGAGAATTGGATTGGAGGGGGATGGATTTAATTGGGGTGAGGTAGATTGGATTGGGATGGATTCAAATTGGGTGGATTAGATTGAATTGGGATGGATGGTTTGGACTGTAGTGATAGGGCTGAGGTGGAGTGAATTGGATTAAAGTGGGGTGGGTTAGATTGGACTGGAGTGGGGTTGATTAGATTGGATTCACTATGGTTAGAATGGGGTGGATTAGATTGGACTGGAGTAAGGTGGATAGGATTGGAGTGGTGTTGATTGGATTGGAGTGGGGTGTGCTGGATGGATGGATTGGATTGGAGTGGGGTGGATTGGAGTGTGGTAGGTTGAAAGGATTAGATTAGAGTGCAGTGGACTGAACCTGGGACACGGCGTGGTGGATTGGTTTGGGGAAGAGTAGGGTGGATTGGAATGGGGTGGATTGGACTGGGCTGGATTGGAGTGGGGTGGTTGGGGTGGAGGGGTTTGCATTGGAGTGGGGTGGAGTGGATTGGGGTTGGTCAGATTGGGGTGGTATGGATTGGAGTTGGGTGGATTGGAGTGGGTTTGAATTGCATTGAGGTGAGATGGATTGGATGGTGTGGGGTGAACGGGACTGAAGTGTTGCGGACTGGAGTGAAGTAGACTTGCGTGGGTGGATCTGATTGGGATTGGGTTGGGTGGATTGGAGTGATGTGGATTGGATTAAGTATGGTGGATTAAGGTGGAGTGGATTGGATTGAGTGTGGTGAATTGGATTGGGGTGGATCGGATGGGGCAGATTGCTTTGGATTGCAGTGGGGAGGATTGGAGTAGGGGTGGATTGGATGAGAGTTGGGTGGATTGGAGTGGGGTGAATTGGGAAGGAGTGGGGTGGATTGGATTACAGTGAGGTGGATTGGATTGGAGTTGGGCGTATTGTTTTGGTTTGGAGTAGGGCGGATTGGAGTGGGACAGATTGTTTTAGAAAGGAGGCGGGACAGAGTGAAGTGGGGTAGAAAGGAGTGAGGCATATTATTTTGGATTCGAAGGGGGCACATTGTTTTGGATTGGAGTGGGGTGTATTGGAGTGGGGCAGACTGGAGTGGGGCAGATTAGATTGTGGTGTGTTGGGAGGATTGAAGTGGGGAGGGTGGGAGTGAATCGGATTGGGGTGAATGGTTTGAAGAGATGGATTGGTGAGGTGGGGTGGATTGACTTGAACTGAAGTGGAGTGGATTTCACAATTGCGTGTTAAAGTATTGTTTCGGAAATGACACTTAAGAAATAAACTATTTTGCTTTGCAATATTGAGAACAAGATATTCATCATCTTTTGGGAACAGCTCCCATGAGCAAAAACAAAAGAAAACATGAGTGCAAGGCGAGAAAAGACAACAGAAAAATAAAAGAAAGTTCGCTATAGAAAATAAAACTTTGCACTTTTGTTTGTCCTGCTGGGCCCATTTTTGCCAGTCACAAGCCTTCTGTTTGCAGGGCACTGGAAGTTAAAAACAACAAAACAGCACCCCAATCATATCGGGAGCATGCGAGGGGCACTGATTAAGTTGAATCAATCAGTGCTTGGTCCTTACTCCACACAGAGGAATCGAAATGATGCTTGGCCTGCAGTGGCTAATTACGAGGCTCTGAAGAAGAGTGCCATGCAAGCCAACAAATGGTAAGTACTGAGGAGGCTTCAAGCCCTTTGCTGTACACAACAGAGTCTTACAAGCGAGATGCATGCCCTAGCCCATGGACTCACAGGCTTGACCCTAAAAAAGGGTTTTGTCTGTGGCTTTCTCATGAGGGCTCCACTCCTGCAGGAGGAGCAGGAAGTGCTAACATGCAGGAAGGTGATTTCGGTGTTTAAAAGTAATCAGTGCTGGAATTGGAAACCCTTTATTCTGGAACACCAGATTTTGGGGGTCAGGGTGGGCCCAAAAAGGGGGTGGAGTCACATGGGGCGGAGTAATTTATAGCACTTTAACAGTCAACTTATACTTTTTTTAAACTCTGTCACATAGAAATTGGCAACTAAGAGAAATGTGACAGTAAATCTGTTCTGGCTTAATTGTTTGGAAAGGCTGAGTTTTAAAATATCTTATGGGGCTAAGCCACCTGCTGCAGAGAGCTTTGTGTGCCCAGTAAATCTCAGAGGGATAATAATGGTATGAAAACTCTGGTGGTAAAAACACTTTCTAGAGAGATCTGTGTTTTGTTTAGTTTCAGTTTTGACTCATAAAGTAGTATAGAGGGTTAATATGTCTCCTGCAAAGCACATCATATAACATGCATACAGCAGATTATTATGATATGTGGATAGGTAAGTGGGTTACTGTTTTTGACACTGAGATACTTTTGTTGCTTGAAGTACATAAATTGCAATCCTTCTAATATAGCACAAGCGCAGTGAGCTATGAACCAGCATCAGGGACCTGCAAGCAAACTGCAAGACGTGGGTTTAGAACCTTATAGTTTTTTTCTCCATCTGTTGTAAGGTTGCTGAAAAGGATTTCTTTGGCTAGTGATAAAGGTCAACTCCAAGCACTGCTTTACGTTCTAAACCCTGAGTTTGTGTCTCTTTCAGCCATGCACTCTTTATGTATAATCCTTACCTGTAAAGCTGATGTGCAACTCCTGCACCTTGAAGCCCTCTTTGCCTTTTGTAACATCCTGTACAGTGAGTTTCACTACACAGTTGTATGATTTATTGTTAATTTGAAAAGTGTGTGTATGACATAAAGTGCTCTGACGCCATATGGTGGGATGTGTAGCGCTATAAAAGTACTACATTTAAAAAGCAAATGCTATTTACATTTTTATCTGTGTAAATATTCATACATATTTATACATCTGGCATGCTTGCGGTGCACAAACAACTCTTACATATAGGCACTGCACAAAGTCAAAACCTGCCTCCAAACCTTCATTTCTCGTAAGTACTTGTGATGTGATAACAGTCTGCAGTCCTTTGTTTTCTCATTGTATTGACATCTAGGTGTTGGGCTGCAGATAGGTCCTAGCAAGTATTATAAGGATCTTCCCTACTCAAGTGGTGTAAGATAGCTCAGGATTGTGCTCGGGAGTGGGGGTGGGGGGCGGTCCCACTGCTGACTTTGCAGTTCTAGGGCTAAAGTGCTTGACAATCCCCAATAGCAGGAGGTGGTAGATGCATATGGGCCATGGTTAGCACCCAGGCAGTGCCAGCTCAGAATGGGTGACAAAGGACTGGATCTAATCCCTCTCCCACAGGATGAGTCTATAGCAAGTAGTTAGTAATGTTCTTCTCAGTGCTACATCCCTATGCTGATCTCAGGAAGAGGTCATCAAACATGAATTTCTTGCACCAATCCAGGATTTAAAGGAAGCAAGAAGGCACACTGGTCACTGTTCCCACTAGAGTATGTGTGATGGGTGCTAATCTCTGGAGAATAGGCTGTATGTCCATTGGTGGCAGAATGGTTCCTGTGAAAGGATCTGTCCTTTTAAAGGTTTCCATATACAACAACACATAGCTGTGCCCTCCTCTTCCCTGTTCACCAGTGTGAGGGAACTTCTAGTGTCAAAAGACCCATCCTAAGAAATGTCCATATCGGTTCACTTCTTGTCCATGCTTGGCAGTGGGGTAGGGAGATCACCTTCAGGACACATCCTATAATCAAGAAATATTTCATCGACAAGGTGAAGTCTACAATAGGGAAACTGAGCGCCTAGGAACAAAATGGTATGTAGCGCTGTCACTTATAGAGCAACAGACTACAGTTACATGGCCTCTACTTATTTAATGCACCAGATTTAGGTCTGCAATTGAAAATACTCAGATAATACGGCTTTATAGAATGCTGCCCAGGCTTTATCGGTTGCTGAAGACCATGAAACTCATGAGGGGCAGGGCTTTTAATAACTGGTATAGCCCAAAGCAGAATGGCTCGATGGCTATTAGTACATTCAACCAGTGAGTGTAGAATGTTCTAAATTAAACATGGAGAAACAGAAACACAGACATTGGAATGTTGGAGCTATTGTGTCATTAGATTCTTAACTTGTGCACAAGACTTTTTGAAAGAAGGGCTCCAATGTATAGGAGACACTGGGACCGAACCACTCCTGTACAAAGGAAACACCGAGAGACAGTCTCATGTGCAGAGTCTCTGTCATAGCAATGCTGACAGTTACATACGAAACCTACTCTTTTTCTCAGGTTGGACATTTAGGAAAACCGTGATTGAATGCTGTTTTTATATGTCTTTCTGTGAGGAAATGTTTGGCTAGTAATGGATTCAAGGTTACATTATTCCTGATAGGTTGAATGCACTAATATCATTTTTAAGGAAGAAGGTATGGGAAAGGATGGTTACGTGGGTTCAGGTGAAGAAGTCACAACATGTCCAGTGTGAATGTCGTTGCTCTGGCGCTGCTGCTTTCTTCTTAAAAATATAGTCACTTGCAGGAGATTTTAAGATGGGGCTGGAGGAACCGAAGGGAGCATTGTTCATCCCTGTTTACAAAGAGAAGAGCAAGAAAATATAATGGGCCTGATTTAGAACTCGGTGGATGGTTTACTCCGTCACAACGGTGACGGAAATCCAATCCGACAAAATCTAAATCCCATAATCTTCTATAGGATTTAGATTTCGGCGGACGGGATATCCATCACCGTTGTGATGGAGTAACTCGTCTGCCGAGTTCTAAATCAGGCCCAATATCACGAGTTGGGACTCATAAGAACTCAAATTGATATGCTATGAGGAAGAGAAGTAACATACTCACTATGAACTCTGGTGAGGCTAAAACAAGGTCCAAATGATCTGACTCCTAAAAAGTGAAGAATCTCTGGATCACCAATGGTAGCTGACGTTTTAAGGATTCCTTCATAAAAAAATCTTCATAAAAAGATGCAGTGGTGCATTGGTAACAACTAATTAAAACTAGTTAGTACCTCCAAATTTGATATAGCGTAGGGATCAAAGTTATAGCAAAAACTAACCAGAGTTGCTTTGGGTAAGCAACTCTCTTCAGGTGTAGCTGTCATTCGTGTAACATGTGCAGTTGCATTGGGAACAGGGGCTTGAGCGGCCCAATGTACCACAATTGTAGCTGTCATTTAGTACCCAAACAGACATTGGTCATTTTCATTGCTTGTATTAGGCCACAGTGCACTCGCTGGACCACTGCTCAAAATTGCCACAAGGAAGAAGCATTACATATGATTTTGGCACTGAAAGGACACAATGAGCCCTTTTAGAAGTTTTTGTTTTAAAGAAAAGATGTATTTAAATTGAAAACAAATGTGCATATTTGTAGCAGAATTTATCTCACTCCACAGGAAACATTCTTGCTAAAAAGTACCTTGATAAAAATGTCCATGACTTCAGGACTGGTACTTCAGAAGCCACTCCATTCTTTGTAGTTGTAGGAGGCTAGCCACAATCTAATTTCTGGTCCACAGTAGATGTATGTTTCAGCTGCCTCATGGGGTTTCTCTGCAGAAGCACATTGACTTTGTCTACAGCACCTTCTACAATGCCCAGACACAGAAATTAAGTTTCGCAGGGAAGGGTTGGAGAAATGATTGTTTTATTCAGCAAGCCACAGCACGTTTCTCTGATGTAAAACCTCCACCCACAAGAGACAACTTTCACAGGGGCAGGCACACATCACTGGCAGATCCAAGACTCCAGTATTCTTGAAGGGCAAAAAACTGCTACCATGGAGCAGCATTCCAAATCCCAGAGATTTAGTACAGAGCCTGAGTAAACTTTCTCCAGGGTTCTTTCTTAGGCAGGGAGGAATTATTCAGGATAATAAGCAGGCAAGCCATCTTGTGTTCCTCAACTGGAGAGCGCAATGGGAACATAGGACATTTAAAGGATGAAAACAGTTGTCATTCCCTCTCCTATGTTCTGTTGCAATCTCTCCCATTTCCTGTTCTGTGGATGTACTTTCAGAGGCAATTTGTCCCACACTACCTTTCACCCTTGCATATTAAACAGATAGATCTGCGGTTTCCTTGCCCTCAGCACTCACATCCTCCAAACGCTGCCCTAAGCTGGTCAAGTTCCTCCTTTAAAGCATAGAAGGAAATGTCTACCTCATTTGCATTAGTCTTCTAGCCAGCCCTCTCCCTCTGGACCCTGTCCCAGGAGACTATGGGCCCTTCAATCTGTTTCTGCTTCCCCAACTCAAAGCAAAATAATATTAGAGCACTGGAATGTTGAGTGATCCATTGATGACAAGGGAGTGGCTCAGAGCTAATAATGGCTGGTATAAGCCCTCTGTAAATATGGTGCTTGGGAAATGCCACCTTAACACGAGCCACATAAAAAAATAACGCAAATGTGGTGGAAGGTGGCGCTAGGGGCATCATAAATTTGCCCCATAATGTCTCTGAGGTTCAGGAATGCCACAGAACAAAAGTCTTGGTGCACCAGTGTTCCTTCAGCACAATCCTAGATTCCCAGTACGCCACTCCTATCTGCCTTATTTCAACTTATTTGCTGCTGGTAGCTCACCTTCACTACACCAATATCAGATTCTTGCCCAGGTGGGACGTTCACTCCCCCCTCCTCCGGGAAGGGCATCTCCCACTGGCTATGCAGAGCCACTCGCAACCCGGCTGTGGTGCTAAGGGTCTCGATGTACTCACTCTGCTCGATAAAGAGCTCCATGGTGAGGCCTGTGAAAGAAAAGAGGAGAGATGAGTCAAAGAGGAACAGGAGATAGCCATGCTTGTCAGAAACAGACTACAAGTGTAGAGCGGTAGAAGGAAGGAGAGAGGGAGACAGAGAGGCCCTGGAGACTGGGAGGATGGAGAACAAGAGAAGAGTGAAGGAGAGAGAGCCACACACTGTAACATGGGCACTTGGAGTCCCCACCACCATCTACAAAGAGGCAAAGGGACTCTCTGTACAATACAATGAAAGCACTGACTCTATAAAATGCAACAGAAGCACTGCGAGCCCTTCTGCCATGTAAAATGTTCTATATTCTGCAAAGATGACTCAACTGATCAATACAATTAATTACATTGTTTAATATCACTTCTTATTCCAGGTTTTGTAGATCATTCATTTTGTGGTGTATCTCAACGCCAATCAACGTTGTTAATACCTAGCAGTTATGGAGAAGGATTGAGGGTCCTATGGTATTTATTACCATTATTGGGTGTGGAGAAGGACCCATGATTCTGGAGACATGAAGCCTTGAGGGACTCTTAAAGGCACTCTAGTCCACCTGAATATGTTGTCAATTTGATGCCATCGAAAATGTATATGTATTAGTTATGAACAAAAGTGTCTAATGAATTATTTTAAGGAGGACCCACAAATAAATTCTGACAGGAGTTACCTAACGAAATCTGTGTAGGGGATTACTCTTCCCCCATCTTTGCCTGACCTTCAGAGGCAGTGGCTTGCAAAGAACTTTAGTGCATTTGAGATGGCACTAAGCTTTCCTTTCAAAGGCACTGGCTTATTGCTAAACCTCACAAGATCTCTGTAATGCAGTCCACCTCTGAAGATGGAAACTTGGGTAAGAAGGGGTTAGAGGCACATAAATTTGTGATCAGCAAAGTTATAATGAAAACAATTTCAGGATTCGTCTGTAGACAGTGTAAAAGCAATGGCCAATGATATTGCTTTGGAGGCATCCCAATCCAAGGTTTCAACCTCATGTGAACCATTAGAGACAGGGACCAAAATTCATAACAAACTCGTTGTCCTCTCCCAAAATGGCCAGGCTCTATCTGAGATGTGACAAGAACAAGGGTGAACCCTGAAACCACCAGGGACCTCGGTTTACAAGTTTAAATCACTCAGTACATAAGCATTGACTGCTAGTCTACTTCATTTGTTTTTACTAATTTCAGATCAGGGGTCACTGTGTAAAATATAAATGCCCACTCTGAGCAGCAGCAAAAGCAACCACAGGCACTCTTTGGCTTATTTGACCTCATCAGTGAAGGTCATCTTGAGTAGGGGAGTGCAAAGGTTTTATTATATGGGCCACGTTTTACACAGTTCTTGATTATTTGCATTAATTTCATTTAAGGAGTTTCCCTCTTTCCCTTTACCTACTCCCAAGCGCAGTCATGAGTTTTATGTGGTGCTGAACCGGGTGTGCTTTTTTTCTCGGCAGAAAACTTGCAAGCATTCTGCATACCTTACGTCACTGTAAGATATGCAGAAGTCTTACATGCTACCTGTGTGAAACATGGGTGAGCCCTCAAAAGTGAATTTTAGGACAAACTGCACTTGCATACAAAATGTGGAAAATGGTAGCATGCAATATTCCCAAAAGACCTGATTTGCTCATGAAATTCTAGCTTACACAGAACGTCATGACCATCACCTGTTTTTCAGTTTTTGCAACACTGATGCAAAGGGTGCTAAAAACTCCAACATCTTGCAGGTTTGCATGCTGTCTCAAAAAGTCTTCAGAAACGTCTTAAATATCTTGCATAAAAACTGACTTTGACCTATGTGGAACAATGGTTAGAGCGTCAGTCCCTGATGCGGAGATCTGGCCCGGGACCACCTCGGCGGGTCTTGGGCTCAATTCCCTTCGACCAGATAATTCTCGCCTCCGTGCCTAATCTAATTAATGTGTCCCACTCTGTAACTCTGGGCAATAGCTTGCTTTATCTCCACAACGGCCCTCACAGAGCTTGGATGTTTGGCTTCACCCTGGGGCTGTCCAGGAGTGGGTGCCTCACAGGGAAAAGCCAGGAGGGGTTCCACAGCTGTATGCGTACAGCGCCTTGAGACCCTAACAGGTGAGTAGTGCGCTATACAAGTGCGAAGTTTTTTTACCTAAAAGATCCAATCTTCGACTCTCCCTTTTCCTTCAAATGACCCTCTCCTTCTTTTCCATCTACAGCATGCCGCCGCTCTCTCTGCAGAACCTACTCTGAGCCACATACATGCTTGCCTTAATCCTTGCTATTGTATCCCTACAAATTGCCCACACCCTATTTCAGTGACCACTATTTCTACTTTAAGAGTAATTTCCCTGCAGCCTAACAATACCTAATCTCCTGTAGCTCATCTATTAATATCACAATCTATGCATAAATTGCCAAACCCAGAACACATCTAACTCCTAATAATTTATTCTTCCACATAGAAACTGGAGTAAATGCATGTGTTGGTTACCTTAAGAGAAAAAGACTAATTACAATAGCCAACAATACCCCAAAAAATACTAACCCTGGGTTGCAAGCCAGTGTTACAAAGTTCTACAATACCTCTTCAGGGTAGTAAGTACTATATAAATGCAGTTACAATACAATATAATATATAACTTTCCTACCTCATACTTTTACTAATTCCATAACACTTGGTAGTTGGGCAGTTGATTGCAGTTCATACGGACTGCATAAAAATGTCCTTATACTGCTTGAAACTCTCACACCAAGAAAAAAACTTCTATGAGTCATGTCCATGGCCCAGTACCGCACCAGTGCCCAATATTAAATCACCTGTCATCAACTGATCAGGCGAAAAATTACAGAAGAGATCTGCCTCATGTCGCTGGCCAATGTAAGACTTTAATTTAATCCACCACTGTAAGCCCCAACTAGTTATGTTCTATGAAAGTGTTGAGACCTCACAATGGCAATCACACATAGGGTGATAGTTAGGAAGTCCATCTCAGCAGTTCTCTGATCCATGTCTCTCTCGAACCAATGCCTGCTCAGGACCATAAACTTTAAACTTTCAACAAGAAATCTTAGAATGGACAACCCAGTGCAGTAATCCACTCAGGGGAGTATGAAAATAGGAAATACCATAAGGACCTGCAAACCTGCTTAAAGCTTCCAGCTTACTGAAAACCATAACTGCACACATTTTCATCCTTCACACTGCTAGGCGCTGCGTCCTATAACTTGATAACCACACCTCTGTGGTCATCTTGCATGACGTGGAAACACTTCCCACATAGGATCAAAACAAGATTACATTCTTACACCCACACACCCTACACAGTGTAGAAGGCTCTCGAGATAGGCAAGTGCACTGGCACCCCACATTGGGGTAGTAGGCGCTACATAATTGTTGAAATACAACACAATACAATACACCACTAATCTTGATTTCCTAAAGTAAGTCATGTGGGCATTCCTGTGCATTTTACAGAGACTCACTATGTAAAAAAAGGAATGGGTGGCAGGAGCTAATATAATGTTAGTTCCCTTTGGTGCATTATATTTCACCGTTTTTAAATTGCCTGTCTAATCACAGATAGTAGCCGGCTACAATTATTCTTCTGGATAAAAGGATATGAGAAGAAGAGCATACAATCATGTAGTTAGCAGGCGTTCATTTCAAATTTCACAGAATATGGTTGTCTAGGTTTTAGGGCACAATCAGCAGAATATTACACTAACGTTGTGCATACTATGTACCTGAAGATCACCAAAGAACATATCACATAACAAAATAATCAGGACTGTATCCTGCATCCATTCACAGACCCAAGTGGAAAGAACTAACTCCGGCTAACAAAATCTAGTACAGATGAAAGGGGGGTGTCCAGAGATCACAGCAGCGTAGCTTGGTCAGTGAGTTTGGGGTGGGGGTGGGGCTCCAGATTTTCCGACAATCATGCTGGCATATAATGGTTAAATACAATATACAACAAGCAGGGTGCGTGAGAGAGGCCTAAGAGGCAGTAGAAAGGGAGAGGAATGAAGATTGGTAGGAGTACTAAGAGAGAAAGCATAATATTTTGTAAAATAACCTATATTTATTAAAACTTTCAAAACACAGAGGGAGAGTGTGTGTGCATTTGTGACTGTGCAGCATGTAAAAATTCCTGGTGAAACCATATTTATTTTACGATAATGCTCTAGAGATCACTGCACTAAAGTGGTCTATGGATTCTTCTACTAAGACTACATAGACCATTCTACTATAATTCTAAATAGACCCCTGCATTACAGTCATGTGCAATCTGTTCCATCATAATGTTTGATGCACTGCTCTACTTTAATAGTTCTTGGACTGTGCTGCCCTATTGCAACATCATTTACAGTTCTATCATACAGTGGTACAGATCAGTTTACTGAAATACTGGTGCTGCCATTCTACTATGATGCTCTACAAATCATTTGAGCAGAACACTGTGCCAGCCATCCCACTAAAATATTCTGCGGCCCATTCTCATGCAATGTGTTACATCCAACTGTGTGGACAGTTCCACTGAGCAATTTCAATGTACATGACTGAGGTCCTCCTTTGGTATAAAGATCTCAAGAAAGGAAGATAAGCCTTTTGGAGCAGTTGTAGCATGGCTTCTTTGACCATTTGAGAGTAGAGTAGATGAAGATCACTTACCATAGCTGACTCCGGCCTTGGTGGCATTGAGAATATCCGGTTCTGCATCCGTCGGGCCAGCACGCATCACTGAGCCCCTCTGCCCATTGAAGGTGTAGCAGTTTCCGAGTTTGGGGTTCAGCAGTGGAGTGAAGAAGCTGAAATCACAGAGACATTTTTAGCTGCATTTTGGGTGAGTGTTTCTCCTGCGAGATCATCAACTGGATCAGGAAGTCGCTGCCGAGTGGACGACTCGAATGAATGACACACTGATGTAACGGTCACCCAGTCAGGTATCCTGACACCAAGAGATTTTGGTGAGCATATAATGTTGAGATCTCAAAATCGAGGGGAGGAGGCAATAAGCAAAAGAATAATCAATTCTAGTGATAGTGGTAAGATTGCATAAAAAAAGTCTTGAGGGCTTTTGTAAAGGCTGGTGAGCTTCAGACAAATGGACAGAAGATGGTAAAGAATTCCACATTTTTGCAGCTTAGAATGAAAACGATCGATCCCCGAGTCTTGCTGCATTGAAAGATGATTAATCAAAAAGGTAACTTCCTGTAAACGGCAGCTGTTGTATATGGTTGTAAAACTTGAAATGCCTTGTATGAAAAGAGGACCCAATTCATGAAACGCCAAATGAAGTATACACGTTTTATTTATTACTTTTTCATAGAGCAAGCTGTGACCAAAAAAACCTAGGACAACAATTAAGGAAAGAAATTGGAAGCAAGGGAATGATTTTAGGTCTGTCTTGAAAGAGAGCGAAACACGTTGTGGAAACCTGGTTATTATGACTGGAAAAACTCAGAGCTGATTCAACATTGAAGCCCACAGTGTATGTTGATGTTGCAGTGATAGGTGCTGACCCAGGTTCAGTAGGCCACGAGGCAAAACACCAACTGGAGGGGGGTTATTTTGTAACTGAAGGTACACTTTCAATAAACTTTCCTTGGATGAAATAATTTCAAATCCATAGGAAATCATGAGGGCTGCTACGGAGTGCCGCACATTGATCAAAGTAGGTTTCAGGGAGGCGCAAAGGGGGGCACCAAATGCAATGGGTAGCAGGTTAGAGGTGTAGGGAGGGATGGAGGCCACTTAGATGCAGTCAGTTAGAAAAAAACAGAACAAAAGGAGAGCGTTGTGACAGATTCCTATTTTGTGACGACACAAGATGAGGATGTCATGAGACACTGTGTCAGATGCAGCAGATAGATCAATAGGTTCAGGTTGGCCTGATCCACAGTAGACCCCATGTCTTCTGTGACTTCGAAGAGGGCAGTTTCAGTGATGTGCTGAGGCTTAAAGCTGCACTGGCGGTGATCAAGGAGATTATTTGTTTCAAGGAAGTTAGAAATAATCTTGGTATCAGGTTTTTCCAGAATTTTGATTGGGGAAGGCAATAATGATATGAGGGGATAGTTGCTGAGTGCAGCTGGGCCTGCAGTGTGCATGTTTTTTAGGAGGTGAATCTCCAGTGCCTTTTTCCAGACATTTAGGACTGCAACAGATTGCAAAGAAAGGTTACAGACATCCCAGATAATAGACCAGGTTGTGTTGGAGCCAAGAGCAAAAAGTGTGGTGGAGCAGGGGTCAAGTGGGGACCTCGATGTACTAGTTTGACAAAGAGGTAATATTTTCAGATGAAATAAGCAGTAGGTCATTCAGGAAGGAGCGTGATGGAAAAGAAGGACAACATGGACTCAAATGGAAGATTTGAGAGGAGAATCAATCAATCAATCAAGGATCTGAGGAGCGCAGCTAATCACTCATAGGGTCTCAAGGCATAATCGGTATAGATACTAGAAATTTTATTAAATAAAGTTTTCAAAAGGTTTGATTGCGTTGGGCTGAAAATCGAGTAGTCAAAAGAACTTGCAGATTGGAGCCCGCCATTTCCAAGTGCAGCGATTGGCTCTTCAACCACTAACAGTACAGTGGGAGTGGAGAAGCGTGGCACAATGGTTACAGCAGCAAACCCTGATCCAGAGATCTGGCCCGGACCAGGGTTCAATTCCCACCTTAGTGGGTCTTGGGCTCAATTCCCTTGGACCAGGTAATTCTCACCTCAATGCCTAGTCTAATTAATGGGTCCCACTCTGGGCAGTAGCTTGCCTAATCTCCACAATGGCTTCATCCTGGGGCTGTCCAGGAGTGGGTGCCTCACAGAGAAAAGCCAAGAGGGTTCCACAGCGGTATGCGTGCAGTGCCTTGAGACCTTAACGGGTGAGTAGTGTGCTATACAAGTGCGACGTTTTACAGTTTTTACTGGGAAACAAAGAGAAAATGAAACAAAGGTGAAAACAGTTAAACAAGAAAAATCAAGCATTGGAAAAGCCAATAGTTCACGCCGTAGGTCACGCCTATGTTACGTATTGGCTTTGTCATTGTTTTAGCCATGTTGTACAGCACCACAGCTGTGTACAGACGAGCTAACACATTAAGAAAAGCACTAAAATGTGACAAGGGCGGGCGTGTAACAGCACCATCTTCTAGTCGGGCAACAAAGTGGGAGTGATGAAGCAACACGGAGGGCAGGTGGGATAAAAAGCACTGACACAGCCAACGCTGTCCACATCATAGTGCTTCTCTTTTGTTTTGGTGTATGTGTTTGGGGGGGGGGAGAACAACGGAAACAACCATAGTGGGATGGCACGGCGGGAGGTAACATGGAGGGAGGGTGGAGTAACACAAAGGGGGTGGGGGAAAAGCACAGGGTGCAACTAGCAGCATCCGTGTCATAGGAGTTTTTTTTGCAATGGCGAGTGGTGAGGCTAATAGAGGCAGGGTGGATGAGTGGAGGTAGCAAGCAACAACGCAAGGATATAGAGAGTGAGGGCAAGCAGCACGGACAATAACAGAAGGTGGGGCAGGTGGGGTGCAACAATGGAAGGAGGGGAGTGGGGGCAAGCAACACGAGCAACAGTGCATGTAGGCAGTGGAACAGGCAACCAGTGCTTAATTTGAGCCGGTGTTTTCCGGTGCGGGCACCGGCATTTATTTTTGAGGGCTTGCACTTATTTTTCTGCCTCGAGCATTTACTGCGAGCAAAAGACATACATGGGAAAGACGAGGATGAGAAAAACTAAAAAGCATCAGAAAGGGAGAAAGCAGAAAGC
This sequence comes from Pleurodeles waltl, assembly GCF_031143425.1. NCBI lineage: Eukaryota > Metazoa > Chordata > Amphibia > Caudata > Salamandridae > Pleurodeles > Pleurodeles waltl. The sequence continues at coordinate 598,021,826 of NC_090446.1, read as the reverse complement.
TGTAAGGATGAGCTGCAGGGGCACTGAGTGGCTGTAAATGGATTAAAGACTGACTTCAGGATTATGCTGCCTCAGTATTCCCTGCTTGACAATTCAAATGCAGCAGCCACGTGTTTCAAGGAGAGCTTTGGCTCCCTTGAAGGCACCAGCACCTTTTGATTTACAACTAAGCACTGCAGGCAACATAAGAACGAGGGTGTACAAGCAACTACGAATGGAGGGTGGAGGTAAGAAGACAAACAGCAGAGGGTGGGTAAGTACTTGAGGGTGCCAGCAGAACAGAAAGACTGCAGAGGCGGGGAGCAGAGTTTGGTTTCAGAAGTTGGCTGCAGATACACACACAGAAAAGACAGCCAGCAAGGGACAAATTGCTGAAACAGGTTTCGAAGAAGGGCTGCAGGGAAACTACAAAAAATGGATTGAAGACACAAGTGGAAGAAACAGACTGCAGAGGTCAGACCAGAAAGACATGTTTCATAGCACAGGCTGTGGAGACAGTCGAGGAGCAAGGCAAGACATCCCTTTTCTGCTGTTGCACAACACACACTAGAACTGTACTTGTTAAACTATTTAAGTATGTAAACCAGGCTTTTCTGGGCAGGATGGCTCTGTTCCATGCACATATTATTCATTGTTTCTTGTCAGTGATGTATTCTGTGGGCTCGGAGCCTAGAGGCTCCTGTTGCACCATACAGCATCACGCGCCACACAACATGTGCCACCAATAACTATGGACGTCTGCGCGCTGCGAGAGATGTCGTGCCCCGGACGCTGTTTTTTTGCATCTTGCATGGGAATGCGCTGAGATTCATGCTTTCTGGGTGGAAGTCCTGCGCATAATAACTGAGGTGACGGGATCGGAGATACCTGTTTCTCCCAAAGTTGCGCTTCTTGGTTGTGTGAATGAGATTGCGGGGCTCACAGAAGGCTGGTAGGCCTGCTTCTTCTGCTGGCTAAGCGCAGAGTTGCTATGTGCTGGTGCTGGGGATGCGTTCCTCGTGGCTCTGAATGGTTACGAGACGCTGCCTTTTGTCAAGATCAGCTGATGATCTTTTGGGAGTTTTCACCTGAGGGCTCTCGGCCGAAGGACATTTGGGCTCCTTTGCGTGCTTACCTGGCGTCTTTGAATGGGGAAGATAAGTGATGTATGTTGGCTCGCATTTTGGATGTTACTTTCTCATCTCCCCCGTTTGGAAAGCGTTGAGAGCTTACTTGCTAACGGTTGGGCGCTGTTGTGCGCGTACTATGCCTGCCTTACTTTTCTTGTTGTTCTTTTTCTGTTATTAGTCTTGGCCTCATGATATTCGCTGAATGGCCTCTCTTCTGGACTTATTGTCTGGACTGTATAGCCGAGTAGGCTGATAGACTTTGCTGGTGCGGATTGTATAAATTCAGGTTGCTTACGATGCTGAACTTGGGATTTGCTGAATAGAGTTTACATTATGTCAGGGGAGAGATGCATTTCTATACAATCTGGATTTGCACGGGTGGACCTTCTGGGTTGTTCTTGTTGTGTGTATGCAATCGTTAATAAATAATTTAATATATATTTTTTTTAATATAAATTTGCTCTGCTTTCCTTAGAGCACAAGAGAAATCAGACATTAGACTTCAAGAAAGCAACACCACGAAACCTGAGTGTTGCAGCCCAAAGGAAGCAGGAGGTGGTGTTGTGGGCTTATTGGTTTGCAATCCTGTGCATGATGTGTAATGATTGTACTCCCCAAAACAGAGAGAATTTTAAGTGTAGTGGTGGAGACTATTTACTTGGAATTGGTTGCTGTAATATATATGCTCCTCTGGTGTTGGAATAAATACTTATTCAAGTTGGCCAAAAAAAAGAAAACTATGGACGTCCTTTAGGGGCCACCAGGGGTCGCAGCTGTGACCCCCAACTTGCCTATTGCGACCACTGGCACTGCCTTTGCGACCCTTGGCCTCAGAGGTGGCAAAATAAGTGCCAGGAACACAAAGGCAGCTCATCCTTATTGATGTTGCTTGGGGCTCCACTTCATTGTTTTCAATCCGTTTTTTACTGCACTTATAGTGAATAATATATTCACTATTAGTGTAATAAAATGGAGTCCAGTTAGCTGGAATATGACCCCTTTGGTAACTGAGGTAAGTAAAAAACACTTTTAAATATATGTTGCGTGCATGCTTAGGGTGAGAGTGTGCTTATGCGAAAGGGAGTGTGTGTATGAGTGAAAGTGTGTTTGTGTAAGCATGTGTGTGTGAGTGAAAGTAAAGCTGGAATGGCATGTGATGTCACCTTTGTTACCCCTGACATTTTGGTGAATTGACGTCCACACCAATAACTATTAATATATTATTCTTTTGACTGGTAATGTTAAAACAAAAAATAAGTTTCTGGAATGCAACGAATTGTTTGACCATTCCTAATGTGCGCTTGAACATCTGTGCATTGTGACAATGTTACATCTTACTGTATTTCTCTGCTCCTCTCTCCACTCCAACAATGTAGCGGTCAGTCCTACCTCCTCAGTGGAATTGTTGCCTCACAGCCACCATATTTAATCTCACAGGGTGCCCCACAATAGGTCAGAGATGGCTGGTTCTGCCTCTGCCTGCAGCATCACTGCCTCCTGTGGGACGCTGTGAAGAGCCCCTCTCCATCCTCTTGTCTTCAGATTGCAGGAATAAGGTGGAGAGCGCCCACTCACCACATTTTTCAAAGGCTGTTTGGAACTCTGTTTATTTTAACTGGTTGTGTATGTGCGTTTAATGCTGTAGCACTTACCATCAATTCATTTTGCAGCTCTCTCTTTTAAGGACTCCTAGCTGAAACATTCATCCGTAATTTTAAATGATGGTAAGTGCAATAACAGGACGGCAACAATCTAAATAGTCACATTCAACAGCTTGTGTCACGGTCACCATTGAAGCAGTATTAAGGTGACTCTGGGAGCAACGCCCCAGCACCAACAGTATATTGTTCACTGTCCCAGTTGCACACCATCTCACCTCCTGAGATGTCTGTTCTACTCAGAGTGTTGTCTGAAATCTGGTATAGAACTGTAACCTCTTGCCTTGAGTGGTGCAGCATAATCAGGGCTACCCATTGAGAGTTCAACCCATGCACTTGAGAGTGACATGAGCGCAGAGGGAGGAAATATTAAAGGAAGACAGCTTGAACCACATTTACTCTCAAGGAGTGCTTCATGAAAAAGATCAAAAGAGTTCCCAGAAAGGGAGCACAGGGCACAGATATGCTGGACAGGCTAAAGCAAATAAAACCTGCAAACAGAAAGAAAACATATGTGAGTGAGAAAACACAAAGCCAATGGTACGCAACAGACTGAATGTTGAGGTCAGCTTTCATCATGTCCCCAATATGTCTGTGCAACCAGAGAGCTGCACTTAATGATAGGTTTCAACCTAAAACAAGCATTTGCAATGCAATAGGTCTCGCATTTGTAAGATACATGGTCATGTACCCATATGGTCAGCCTCTAGAGGGCATAACCACATGAAAACGGAATGGCAGAATGTGATGCATTGTAACCATATATTTATCTCCAGAGGGCGTTGTGCATTACACATTTTCAGGCCTAGCAGGCCTTCTGCAACAATATTACAAACAAGGATCTTAAAAACACAAACTACTCCCATCCATAAAACAAAAGTTTCCGCATTAGAGCCTAAAAAGTCCCTGAATGGTGGGAAAGGTTACTATTTTGGGTCCCCCCAACCTAGTGTGGGGACCCAAAGATGACCTAGACAGAATGTTGTGCTGAATGGTTTGGTGGTGGTCCCATTGTCATAGGACCACTACAGGCTGAGTTATGGGCCAACATGTTTTGTAAAAGAAATGCTTACAAACCATTATATAGGGAGTTTCCCGAGTTCAGTGAATATTGTTCTATCGACTCTCTCACTGTGCCAGGGGATCCGCATTTAGGATTTGTGTGTTTTTTTCTGTTTAAAATGCACCAGTTTGTATATTTTTCAACTGCTAGGCTTGTGTGTGAGTGGTACTCCTTTAAAGCGCTCCTCTGATCGAGTTCACACGATACGAAACTTCAAAAAATATATATACAAATAAAAGAGAACCCCCCTCCAGCTTGCAGCCTTTGGGCAAAGACATCCACAAAGAAACAGCGGCACACCCAAAAACAAGGAAGAGGAAGAAACAACATACAGGCACGGAACAGGAAGCAGTGAGGAAAAATAGCATTTGGAAGAAACATGGTCATGTAACTATATAGTTAGCCCCTAGAGGACATAAGCACATGGAAGAGAATGACAGAAAGTAAATCAGTGTAACCATATATGAGCTCCTGAAGGGCGAAATGCCTTTCACATTTTCGGGCCTAACAGGCCTACTGCAATAATATTACAAACAAGGTCTTAAAACCACAAACTACTCCGAGCTGTAAAGCAAAAGTTCCAGCCTTAAGAGGTTAAAAAGACATTGAATGATGGGAGAGGTTATGATTTTGCACCCCCCCAAACTAGTGTGGGGCTGCAGAAGATGAGCTGGACAGAAAGAGCACGTCACGCTGAAGGGTTTGGTCGTGGTCGCGTTGTCGAAGGATCTCCACAGGTTGAGTTATGGGCCAAACCGTTTTGTGAAAGAAATGTCCCGCAAAGCATTATGGGGTGAGTTTCCCGAGTGCAGAGAATATTGTAGTATCGGCTCTCCCGCTGTGCCGAGAGAGCTACGTTGAGGATTTCTGTGTTTTTTCTTTTTAAAATGTGCTAGTTTGTAAATTTTTTAACTGCTAAACTTGCAGGTAAGTGGTACTCATGTAAAGCAATCCTCCGATGGAGTTCGCACTACATGAAACTTTACATATATAAGTGGTACTCATGTACAGCGCTCCTCCAAACGAGTTTGTTCTCTATGAAACTTTAAAAAAAAAAAAAAAAAAAAAAAAAATCCCCCCTCCAGCTTGCAGCCTTTGGGTGCAGACAGCACAAAGAAACAGTGGCATGCCTAAAAACAAGGAAGAGAAAGAAATAACATACTACCATGAGTGCTAAGCAGAGAGGCAAAGGAAAAAAGTAGTGTGCCACACTAAGGTATATGGCTGATTGTGTAATAATACATGTAATAGGGTCTGTCTCCAAGGCAGTAACAAATCAGCCTCAAGGCGGGACAAATGTAGATCATTTACCTACGAAATCAAGGGAATTTTGAAAGGCAGGCCAAGGAATGAATTAAAGTTATGGGTGTGAGATGGGCTTGCTGAAAGCCCAGGGAAGTAGATTACAACATGTCGAGAGACAGCGCATGCGCGCTTCCTAGGCTCAACCTTAAAAGGTAAGATGTGAGCTTAAGACCATGACCAGGTGTGGAGCCAAGCAGCTCTGAAAGTACAGGGAGATAAGTGCTTAATCTACGAAGTCAGGCAAGTAGAATTCTAGTCTGGCCTGCAACTGGCCTAAATCCCAGATAGCTTTGATAGTAATTCCTGCAGGAGTAGGTAACGAGTATTTCCCTTTAATGTAAGGAGAAATGTGTGCATGTTTTAGCAGATTCAAAATTAGTCCAGTGGTTGCATGTTGAATTAGTCCTAAAGCTTGAATGTTTTGGGAGGCCTAAGCAAAGTGAGGTGCAGGAATCTAATCATGATATAGGATTATTTCTTGAACAATAAATCAAGGAGATTTTTTATCTAAGTAAGGAGTGATTGTTTTAGGCACCCTTAGATGGAAAAAGCAAGAAGTGGAGATGTGATTTATTTGTGGTACCAATGTTAGTTAGTGTTCATGCTGGAAATCAAGGTTATGAACTTTCTTTATTGGCTTGGGTGCTGGATCCAGTTCATAAGTCCATCAATCAATTGTGTCTAAGAACTTTAATTTGCCTGCCATCAGAATTGTGTTTTTTTCTGTGTTTACCTTTAGGGAGCTAATTGCCAACCACCGCTGAAACGAGGCAAGCACAACACGACTCCATCTTTAATTGTATGGATTCTGCTAAGCCGGGGCTACTCATTTATGGCCCATGGGACACCTGCAGCCCTCCTGACCTTTGCATGCGTCCCCTTGAAAACAATAGCATTGGACTGTTGTTTACTTCACTAAGCACTAACATTCAGAAAGATGTTAAACGAATGGGCAAGCATTTATTTAAAGGTTAAATGAAGTAAATAAAAAGAAACACAGAAGGCTACCGTACCACTTATTTTTAGGAAAATAAATCATGTTTAATGACATCGTACAAGAAACAAAAAAAATGACAAAGTCGCTTCACAATTGAAAATAGAGTATTGCTCTAACATGCGAATGTGTTTCACTTTAGTACATCTGATTATATAATTGGATTGAAAGGAATTTATTAGAAATGACCTTATTCAAATGTGAATTTAGAAATATTCATTCCCTACCCCATCTCTGACTATACCTGGGCTGTTTTTATACGTGGAACAACATTGTAGAGTATTAAATGTAACACACAAGAATTGTTTTGTACAGTGCACATAAAGAATGTATTATGTAAGTCAAGCTAATGCCATATCTGGTAATGAAGAATAAGAAGGCAAGATGGAATAAAATAGGTGTCTAGCTACACACAATTTGGCCAAGTGAAGAAGTCTAGAGTGATCCCCGGTTTTCTGGTTTCATATCGTGCAATACAGCCACAAGATGTTCCCATGGTCTAACCTTCCCATTGTCTGGGTATCATTGGTGTAAATGTTAACACTGAATTGAAAAGAACAGGTTGGTCTCTCAAACAGCATCAAATAGATTTTAAATATTGTAGGCCTAAGTGGTGGGCCTTGCAGCACCCCTGATTGAATTTCTTGGAATGTAGATGAGAAAGGTGCAAAAGACACAGGTCTGTCCTTTAAATAATCTTTAATCCAGTCCAGCGCGACTCCTCTGACACTGATTGGATACAGATGGACAATTAAGATGTGATGAAAAATGGCGTCGAAGGCTGCGGACAGATCAGCTGGACCAGCGCAGCGCTGTCAGCAGGCGCAGATCTCAAGCACTGCCAAGAGCACCGATTCATTGCAGGGCATGGCCTGGAAGCCTGTCCACCCATTTATCAACCCAGCGTTGCTGAAAGGCAGAGCACAAGTTATTATAATATTCAAATGGGAGCACGTTCCAAATAGCTCACTCAGTCAAAATCTATTAAAATAGCTTTCTTTAAAATAGTACATTGAATATTACTGAATAAGAGGATTTTAAACTGCCTTCTAAGTTTTCAAGAACAGGGAACGAGAATAGAAAACTGCCCTTTCAACATTTTGGAATTGTTAGGCACCTTACATATCTACCTGAAGGTCATATATTGATTTTGTTTGTTTACTTAATGCCCTCTGTTCGAGATATTCTGATGCCAGCTCGTGTTAGTGTATGCCATCTCACGCTTTAGATGTCAACCTTTTGGAGGTCAGGAAGACTTTGAATGCTTAAGATGACTAAGGGTGTCTTGGAGGCAAATCTCTCCTGGTCTGACCAGCTTTTTACCCAGCACATGGTCACTGCCACTCGTCAATAGGCTCAGGTTTTCAGGGTATCATCTCAACAAGGATGTAGCTCATACGCCGGAGGAAACTAGCTTGGAAGGAGCCTGTATAAGAGTGAAAGGGCACAGGAGGCATGAAGAAGACTCATGATGTATACCTCTGACTGAAGTTGTTTTTTTAAGCAAGAAGCCAACATTCAAAATAGTATGGATCAGATTTACAAGGCCCTATCGCCACCGGAGTGTCACTATTAATGATGCTTCCACGGCACAATGCACTGCTCCGTATTTATAAGGTGGTGTTAAGCCACTTTTTGTGGCTTAACGCCACCTTGTAAATACGTCCTCTTCACACTCAGCACTTTGCATGGAAGGGGCATCGAATAGGTGTTGCTGTAGGCGTGCCACAACAACACCCATTGCATTTTGACACTGCCCCAGATTTACGAGTTTCTGCAAACCTGAGGCAGCGCCAAAATCTAATTCCACCCCAGGGGTGGTGTTGGCATGGTGCAACGAGGAGAACTGCTTTCATTTCTCCTAGTTTTGTGCTCTTTCTATGTGTGTTGCATTCTGCAGCACACATAGAAAGAGCAAAAGGCCATTGAAGACTGTTTTTGTGCAGGAACGGGTCCCAGTGCAGCAGTCGTTGCACCATGGCACAAGGGTGGCTGCGTTGGCGCTCGGCAGCAAATTTAGAGCCGGCGCAGGGGGCAATCCAGGGGTGCGCAGTATTCTATTAAATACTGCGCATACCTGTATTTTTAAAATGAGGGAGTGCTGCACTGTCAAATTTGGCACAGCATTGTGCTCCATCATTTTGTTGTAAATCTGGGCCTTATTTTCTTATTAAGACTTTGGCAGATGCCCAACCAAACCGCTAGGGAGGCGAAGGTCCTGCCTCGTCCAGGCCTATGGCAGCCTGCCCTCCCAAATTACATACCCACCAGGTCAGTGGAGAAGTTTCACTAAAAGTGCCTCGACTGACACTGTAGAAGCCTTTTTGATAAAATGTAGGTGCTGGCCTGTTGACCCACCATGTCATGATGGCATGACAGACTGACTTAGCATTATTTCTTTAAATGCCACTCCCCCACACTCTTAAGACCGTGGGATTGTTGTGTTAAACAAATAAACATTTCCCCTGACACCCTCTGAGTTTTCTACAAGAGCATCGGGGACATTGTCTTTTTTTCCTGCACGTTGCCTGCCTTTGACTAGCATGGTGGTCTTTTGTGCAGGAACAAACAATTGACAAAACCAAGATATCTGGGTTTAATGTGCTAACACATGCAGAATTAGCACATTAGAGCAAGACACACAGGATGGAGCCAGCAGGAGTTTACTGAGAGGGATAAAGTAAATTAGCCTCTCCTAAAGTTCATTGCAGGCACATAAGCGCAATGATACACCTAAACAGCTCATAGCATTAGGTGATAGATGGATGCGCCACTGGGCTCAGCCAATATGTGCTTGTCTTAGACTCAAGCCAATACCCTGAAAAAGGATGCTTAAAGGAGGCCTGAAGTTGAAACAGCAGGCTCAGAACCTGATCTATTTATATTGTTAGAAATAGGCCTGTTTGACAGCCGCATTTTCAAAATATAGGCCTAAAAAACAGTATCAAAAGGCATACTAAGGTAGGAAGGATCTTCGCTTCTGTTGACCACGCAGTTTAGTGAAGGATGGACCGGGAAAGGGATTTCCAATGGCAGGGCCAGCTGAGGCTCCTTCGTTGGAAAGACAGTGACTTCTCCATATCTTGATGCTGGGAAACAGAAATTGAGGTGGATGGAGAATCTGCCTATTTTTCGAAATTTACCCATTAATGGCTCACTCTAAAAAACTTCCTAAGTGTGAAAATATGAATTAAGTAAGTAAAAAAGATGCCAAAGTATGGGAATTTAAAAAAGTATACAGCTCACAAATTGTAGTGAGAATGGTAGGATTCCATTACTTTATTTGCACTTCTAGTTGCTGTGAGACATACTGGCGCTCCACACGTGTATGTAAGTATGAGGTATTTCTAAAGCTAAACCTAGCTAGTAAACAACGGAGCTCTGCTCAGAGACAACCTTTGTTCTCTCTATTTACACGAAGGCAGGAACTAGGTAAGCCCCTATTGTGTTGAGGGTAGTGCTCTCTGGAGAGGCGAGCCTTCAGTTTCTTTCTGATTTGGAGGAGGGTTCGATCTTCTGATGTCAATGGTAATGGTGTTCCAGATCCTGGGGGCTTAGCTGGAGACAATCTTCTTCTAGTCTTTCCCTTCTTCCATTTCTTCAGCTCCATTCTGACAATGCCCTAGCTCCTGGTCTGCCAATGAAAATAATTAGAATTAAAATCAGCAGGGTGCCGCTTTCTACGATGAAGAGATGGCAGTGGGTGTAATAAGGGAACAAGGAAACACCCGGGTTTAAGATGAAAATTAGAAACCTAGCCGGGCAAAAGTATTCCTTTTTCAGGGCAAAATTCTTCACCCACCAGAGGTGGCATGCTGCATCATTGGGAGTCTCTTTGCACCGTGACAACAGATCATGGTGTACAACCACACATGGAGTCGTGGGGCAATCCACCATGTGTAACTGTGCTTTGTACATGTGACTTCTAATCGACCGGGCAGTACAAACTGACAGACTTGCAGCTCCTAGTATGCTGTGTTATAGTAATACACAATGACTGAAGCATGAAATATGGCTCCATTTCCAGCTCTCTGCACATGCGCAGTAATAAAATTGTGTTTGAAGTCCATAGGGTTGAACGTAATTTGAATTTACTGAGAAAGTTCTCTACATCAAAAGGAAACAGGGTAAAATGTGACGGCATTTGTAATTAGAACAAGTAATTATTGTTCTTTTGCCACTGGAAGTAGCTACAAATAAGCACAGTGCTCTATGACTGTGGCCCTGGAAGCAATAATAGCCATGCTATCGAGAGAGAGGGGGAGAAACTGAAGGAGAGATGGAAGGGAGGACAGACCCAAAGAGGCCTCGAAAGAACAAGAAGAGGATCGGAGAGTGAGGTAGGGACTAGTTATTCTTTGAAAATGTCTGATTTTTCATACAGGTCACCAGCATGGCCGCCACTCTGATGAAAGGCAGGTGTTAGAAATGGGGTTTTTGCTTGGCAGTCAGGTTACCCCCTGTCCAAGCAAAAGCCCTCACTCTAGTCAGGGTAAGTTACACACAATCCAAGATTATCCTGTGCCCACCCTCTGGTAGCTTGGCACGAGAAGTCAGGCTTAACTTAGAAGGCAATGTGTAAAGTATTTGTGCAATAAATCATACAATACCACCATACAGTACCACAAAAATACACCACACAGTGTTTAGAAAAATATATAATATTTATCAGGATAATTGTAGGTCAAAACGAATAAAGTTGCAATGTGAATTTGTAGAGATATCACTGAAAAGTGATATACAGTGTCTTAAGTCTTTAAAAAAAAGCAAACAAAGTCTCTTTCAAGCACAAAGTACCTGGTTTGGAGTGGAAAATCCCCTCAGAGGGCCACAGAAGAAGAGATACATGGAAAAAGGGTGTGTGCGTCGATTTCTCCCCAGCACACACGGACTTGCGTCGTTATTTTTCACGCGGGGAAGTCGTGCGTCATTTTCTGGCGCGCGGACAGTCTCTTTCTGTGGATCGAGGGGATTACCAGATGTCCCGGGTCTGTGCGTGGATTCTCCTGCGTGTTTACCAGCTGCGCATCGTTCTGCGGGGCTGTGCGTCGAAGTTTCGCTCTCACAGCAGGCGTCGCGTCGATTTCTCCTCTGGAGGTCGGGCGGCATTGTCCTTGCGAGGCCGTGCGTCGAAGTTCCGGCCGTCCCGAAGACGTCGCGTCGATCAGCGTCGGTGTGCGGCGTTTTTCTCGCCGCGGAACAAGCTGTGCGTCGAAAATTTCGGCGCACGAAGCGTCCAAGTGAAAAAGAGAAGTCTTTTTGGTCCTGAGACTTCAGGGAACAGGAGGCAAGCTCTGTCCAAGCCCTTGGAGAGCACTTTTACAGCCAGACAAGAGTTCAGCAAGGCAGCAGGGCAACAACAAAGCAGCAGTCCTTTGTAGAAAGCAGTCAGGTGAGTCCTTTAGGCAGCCAGGCAGTTCTTCTTGGCAGGATGCAGGTTCTGGTTCAGGTTTCTTCTCCAGCAAGTGTCTGATGAGGTAGGGAAGAGGCCCTGTTTTGTACCCAAATGTGCCTTTAAGTGGGGGAGACTTCAAAGAGTGGCTAAGAAGTGCACCAGGTCCCCTTTCAGTTCAATCCTGTCTGCCAGGGTCCCAGTAGGGGGTGTGGCAGTCCTTTGTGTGAGAGCAGGCCCTCCACCCTCCCAGCCCAGGAAGACCCATTCAAAAGGCAGATGTATGCAAGTGAGGCTGAGTACCCTGTGTTTGGGGTGTGTCTGAGTGAATGCACAAGGAGCTGTCAACTAAGCCCAGCCAGACGTGGATTGTAAGGCACAGAAAGATTTAAGTGCAAAGAAATGCTCACTTTCTAAAAGTGGCATTTCTAGAATAGTAATATTAAATCCAACTTCACCAGTCAGCAGGACTTTATATTACCATTCTGGCCATACTAAATATGACCTTCCTACTCCTTTCAGATCAGCAGCTACCACTTCAATACTGTATGAGGGCAGCCCCAATGTTAGCCTGTGAAGGGAGCAGGCCTCACAGTAGTGCAAAAACGAATTTAGGAGTTTTACACTACCAGGACATGTAAACTACACAGGTACATGTCCTGCCTTTCACCCACACAGCACCCTGCTCTAGGGGTTACCTAGGGCACACATTAGAGGTGACTTATATGTGGAGAAAGGGGAGGTTTTAGGCTTGGCAAGTACTTTTAAATGCCAAGTCGAGGTGACAGTGAAACTGCACACACAGGCCTTGCAATGGCAGGCCTGGGACAAGGAAAAGGGGCTACTTAAGTGGGTGGCACAACCAGTGCTGCAGGCCCACTAGTAGCATTTAATCTACAGGCCCTATGCACATAGAGTGCACATTACTAGGGACTTATAAGAAAATTAAATAGTCCAATCAGGTATGATTCAAGGTTGCCAAGTTTTAAGGGAGAGAGCATACGCACTTTAGCACTGGTTAGCAGTGGTAAAGTGCGCAGAGTCTAAAAGCCAGCAAAAACAGTGTCCAAAAAGTGGAGGGAGGCAGGCAAAAAGTTAGGGGTGACCACCCTAAGGCTGTCAGGTCTAACAGAAGGTTACTGCACTGTGACAAAACCATGCAAGAATATCACTCATACCTGAATCTATAAAGTCTGTCTAAACGAGTCTTCATCAGTAAATTTGTTAGGCAAACGGAAAGATGAGAGACAGTAAATAGGATGTGCGCAAAATATGTTCAACCCAAACACAGAGAAATTAATATACCAGGAAACATCCCAGTGTCTTCTTTGTAGGTGAACCACAGCCGCCACTGCTTAATGCATAATAGTGGGTGGGTAGGATCTGCAGGCTCTCACTATTGTAGAACTGGACTTATTTTTCATCATCAGACTGTGACCCAGAGCAAGCGACAGAAGCAGAAAAGGGAAAACACGGAAGAGAAAGATCAGAAACAGTGCTGATGGGAGAAACAAGGATTAGAAAGAACCTGCAAGGTTAAGAATAAGAGTCAGGAGGTTCAGGGAGGAGAAAGAAAGAGGCATGAGGTGGAATCACGACTACGCAGCCTTTGTATGCAGCCACCTCAACACTAGACACCTCCAATGAAGGGTTCCGGAGAAACAAATTTGGGCCTCTGCATTTATTAATGTTACAAATTAAGCCCTAAATTAATAGTGAATGCCCTGTTTCCTTTGTTTACTAGGTAGATATCTCTGTAGAGGTGGTCTCAGACTGAGGCTCTTGGTTTGTGCCCACGGCCTCTTACTGACTACAAGCGACTTAGAGCATAATTAAAGAACATGACCAAATGCAAAGAGAAGAAAGGATTTAGCATACCAGAGGCCTGTGTTTTGAATGCAGAGCAGTCCGGGTAACAGCATAACCAATATATATCTATGGTTTGCTACATCATCATCCTTAAGAACCACTTATGCCGTAGGCATGGCTCCCTTTAGAAATCTCTGTGTGCCTATGATGTCCACAATGCTAGAGCCAATGCCTTGAATGGTTCTCCTGTTGGCATCAGATGGAATAAGACAGTGCAGGTGGGGTGGGCTTGCTTCACAAAGTGATCAATTGTCAAGATGTCTGTTGGACTTCAAGGACTGACAACTCTCATCAGATCTCTGCACCAATATAACCACAGACTACTGTGATAGGAAGTTTGTAGTCTTGATGTGTTGGGGCAGATATGAAAGGTAAAACTATTGACCCACTCCCCAATTTTAACATTGCTTCCTGGGAGACTTTAGATGATTATTCATTGAGCACTAATTCCGTCAGTTAATGTTTTCATGTCATTGTATTGACTTATTTATATTGTGATGATTTTAAATAACCTCCAATAAAATATTCATTGAATTGAATTGAATTGAATTGAATATGGAGCTTCTTCCTGACTTAATGAGGTAAGAGTTGCCTCTACAGTCTGCAGCATAAAGAATTCTGAAACCCTCTCACATGCACACATGACAAACTCACACCAAGGCACATCCAGCCGATCCTATCCATATTCCAGTTACAACAGAATGAGTCTCTTTTCATTCAGGAAATATCCCAGTAATATACCAATGTCTGCCCTTGGTAACCTTCCACACTTTTGGTCCTACCACACTCTCAGCAACACCCCTCTCTTTTTTGTTAGACCATGTGACCTACAGCATCCTATCTTCTTCTTACCTCATTCATGCCAGATGGTGGCCAAGCAGCAATAAAGAAGGCTCACAAACAGGAGAGATATCTCTGCTGAAATCAGAAGGTATCTCCACCAGCGAACAGTGTCGAAAAATTCATAATCAGTCATTCATTAGACTTTAGGTTAGAGCGCTCATCAGACAGTTATTTAATTTACCATTACAAAAGAGGCCCAGCTAAAAGAACTACCCCAGGATGGACAGGAAAAAGGATTTTCCTGTTAGAAAAACCTTCACCCACCAGGGTTACCCCTCGGCAGCATGCTTTATCATTGGGTTTCCTCCCATTCCACTACGGAGAGGGGTGTGCTACGACCTATGGGATACGTGGGAGCACTGATGTAGTCTTGTCAATGTGAAACACAGGAGGGATAGGAGTGGTGGGGTCTTGGGTGAGTTAAAAATACCTGTCTTCCAGTAATTCCAATGATTTATTAGATCTCATGGAGGAGGTATGATTAAAAAGGGGCTGCTAAGTGGGGGATGTAATGTACCTGACATCCTAGTCTACATGTTTCAGAGCCTTACCCCTAGGCTCCTCTTCAGGACCAAGGTGGACTCCCTGGTGCCAGTCCTTGTTTGACTACCTCTAATGAAATCATAAATAATACATGCTCTGTGATATGGTGTAATTCACCTTACCAATGTGGTGTCATAAGATGATACCTATTGTTTATGGTGTCCGTCACTGATACTCAGTAGTATTTGGATTCTCATATCATAGCTCCTCTGGGAGTGGGGTGTGCTTGTAGTCACACTTTCTTACACTCCTGCTCTGTAGCTAATGCTCACCTCCCCGGGGTCTGAATGAGATAAGAGTTGCCTCTACAGTCTGCAACATAAAGACTTCTGAAACCCTCTCACATCCACACATGACACACACTCACACCAAAGCACTTAAAATAGCAAAGAGCAGCTAAGCACTATGATAGTAGGCATGATTCTCCTGATTGCTACGAAAGATACCTAAATGCTGCACAGACCTCAATTACCTTCTTGTCCGCTCAGCTGCTGTCTGTCCCAGGTGGCTTTGCCCTCTCAGCAGTCTTGTGGCTATTATTCCAATTAAGCAGTGAATGTGGCGCTGCTGTGCGTCCTCCTTAGTCTCGCTGCTGCTCGTGCCCCATAAGGTGGACTGGTGACAGCTGCTAGTGTCGGCTCTGCCGTCAGGGCCCAGGCCCCTCTCCTTGGCCGAGCTGTGGAAGGGGCAATACAAACTCAGTTCTGCCTCCTCACAGCTGCTGTGCTGAGGACGTTATCACAGGCTGGGCTGGCTATCTGCTCGATTAATGAAGAGATCACACTGAGCCACCTCCTTCCTTCCACCCGTTCCCTCATTTTCTCATTTGTCATCTAGCCTACACTCACCCACACGCACTCCAGCCTCTTGAACCGTTTTCTCTATTCTTTTGATTTTACAACTTTGTGATGAGTGGGAGCATGTTCAAACAGATGTCCCTCTTGTTTATACAAGGAGCATGCTCCAACTACAATTCCCAAGGAGCCACTCTCCCACACTGGCTCTATGATGTCCATGGTGCACCGCATTTATGAGCCCTGCTTTGCGCAGCCACGCGTTCACACACTGCATCAGTGGTAGTAAAAGAAGCAAAGGTATGGAGATATGAACAGGCAGGATTACCAAAGCCCTCTCTACACCCTGATCCGAGAGAAAGACAGGGCTGCCAAAGTGAACCGGAGTCCAGTAATAGCCTATCACCCCCACCCACCCTCCTGTTCACTGCCACGCCATTCCCGTTCACCACCACATTGCCAAAGGCAATAGGTCATCCATTACAGAGACCTGTTGGCTTTGCCAGCGCTTGTTTCTCTTTAGCCACCTCTTTGTCACTGCCACCACACTTGCTGACCGCCGCCCCACACTTTTTTATGCACTTCAAGGTCTGAGGGTAAATGAGGAAAGCCTGGAAACTGCCAAATAAACAAGATTGCCCTTTCAGGCATTTGTGCCCCCTATGGTAACCATCCACGGACCCCTGTGGGAGGCACACCCCTTAGTTTGAAGGAATCTGGTTTAGAATTTGGCTACAGGAAAATAGGAGCACATCACTCACAAGACTGAGAGACCTGCACAGGCACCCCGTGAAGCAAGAATAAAGTTCAAAATGGCCTGCATCATGCACAAAGCTCTTCCTCTCGACATTTGCACCTCTTTGGTATTATATCCCACAAGGCAGGGTGAGAAAGAGAAACGTAGGTCAAAATCAACTTCCTGCTGAAAATTCCTAAATCCACAAAATCTAAACCTCTCAATTAGGCGGTTTC
This sequence comes from Pleurodeles waltl, assembly GCF_031143425.1. NCBI lineage: Eukaryota > Metazoa > Chordata > Amphibia > Caudata > Salamandridae > Pleurodeles > Pleurodeles waltl. The sequence goes on along the minus strand of NC_090446.1, from coordinate 598,005,284 downwards.
ATGGCAAGTTCGGAAAATATGGAATAATCTCCCTGAAGATCTTAGACTCATGGCCTGATTTCGCGTTCGGCAGACGGGTTACTCTGTTACAAACGTGAGGGGTATTCTGTTCGCCGTATTAGGAGTCCCATAAAATATAATGGGGCGGGATATCCGTCACGTTTGTGACAGAGTCACCCGTCGGCCAAACTCTAAAGCAGACCTTCAGTCTGAATTTGGTAGCCTTCGGAAGAATAAAAAAAATACTTATTCAGATTACACTGGAAGGCCGAAAATGGCGTGATTTTCCCTTTCTTTTGCCTTTTTATTATTATAGGGTTTTGTATGGGTATTGGTGCATGTAAAGCGCCCACTCCCCAAGTCCGCTCTAGAAGAAGAGTTTCTATTCATCTAAATGCAGTCTTTTGTATAGGTAATTTTAGTCTGGCAGCACAGTTCACGTCTCTCAATGGACCAGATAACAGCCACCTCATTTTATCACATCGTCTGTGAATCATTTTGGACAGGGTTGTCGCCCAACTCCTTTTCTAACCTAGTCTCGTGCAGGCTGGGAATGTTTTTTGCTCATCGAGCCAATTACAGTGCCTCAGACGGCCTCTGAGCTGACAGGGGCCCTTTAGCTAATGCACTGCAGGCAGGAGGCTGCCTCCTGGTTGGTTGCCTCTTCCTCGTGGATTCAAACAGCTGCCAATCAGAGGGAAGTGCAATTGTTTCCAAATACACCTGAAAGAAAACAAAGGTGACGTTTTATAAACCTGGCTGGGCTGAAGACATAACTGCAACACCCTAGTTTCCAGGCAGCAAACCCCTGCTGCATAACTGATTCTTGCCTCATTCGCTGTTGCCATACTGCGACTTCTGCTTAAATATAACTAAACTCACATTATCAAAACGGATTATGTAGCAATTTACCCACGAATCATGGCCCTTCCCCTGCCTCAAAAATAGAATTAAACAGCATTTTACTCTGATCTGCATACATTATTTATGCCATGCTATATTTACCAACACAGCTATGCAAGCGGAACTAGAACACAACCTCTTTGAATAGACCCATAGTTTGCGCAATGAAGAGCAAGACTATGACGAGCCGGACGTACTAGAAGATGGTACTCCTCTATGGTAATAGCATAAAATGTGATCTTTGTACTGTGGTAATCGATGTCTGAATCTGAGATTGTAACTTCACTTGTTATGTTATGTTTGCTTATCTGTCTGTCGCACATATCATCTACAGTGCATCATGGGTCCTAAGAATGGTGGAGTTGCCCTAAGCGGAACCTATTTAAAGAGCCAGGTTTTCAGTTTCTTGCATAATTCTGTGATGGAGCTGGAGTATCTGGTGTAGAATAGGAGGTCATTCCTAGCCTTGGGGGCTAAGTAAGAAAAGGCACAGTCCCGGACTCTGGCTCGGCGGATGTGGGGGACATGGGCGTGGGGGACATGGGCGAGGAGAAGGTTAGCCGAGGGGAGGTCCCTGGTTGGTTTGTGGAGATAGTTACGGCTGTAGTGATATGTTGGGTCTGCTTGTGTAGTGTCTTGTAGGTCTGTGAGAAGCTTGTGGGTAAAGACTCAGTGGAAGTCCTTGAGGAGTTTGGATATGTGAGAGTGGCGTGGGAGTTTGACAGTAAGTCTGGCTGCTGTGTTCTGTATGACGTCGAGTCTCTTGCTGAGTTGAGAGGTGATGCTGAAGTAAAGGACTTTGCCACAGTTCAGTGCAGCTGGTGATCAAGGTTTGTGATACAGATCTTCCGGTGGTGAGTGGGAGCCATCTGCAGGCTTTCTTGTAGAGCTTGAGGGTGTGCAAGTAGGTGGTGATGACTGTTAATCTGGCTGGACATTGAGATCTGATTGTTGATCACAATCCCTAGGTTCACTGGATATGTACGGGGCCTTGCTGACTCTTTCAGTGCATATTGGGAGGACATACCTGATCCATCAGAGTGCTGGCCTGCAGGTTCAGGTTTAATGATGGTGTTCGGTGAGGATGGGTGAGCAACATTGTCAAAGGAGGCTAAGAGTTTGAGTAGGATGAGTGCCTGTGTGTGTCCCGTGTCCAGGGCAGACATCGTCAGTGGCAGCAATGAGGGCACTCTCTGTGCTATAGTTAGGTCTCAATCCAGATTGGGAGGTGTTGGCATTGAGGTGATCAGCCAATCAGCTGCTGATCAGCTGTTCCAGTACTTTGGCTTAGTAGAGGATGAGGGAGATGGGTCCGTATTTGTCCATTGTTTTTTTGGGTCCACTGAGGGTTTCTTATGGAGCACAACAATGGTGGCGTGTTTCTAGGGGTCTGGGAAGGTGGCCGTAGTGAGAGAATCATTGAGGACTTGTGTGAAGGCTGTGCATATGGGTTCAAGGGCTGTGCATATGGGGTTGATTTCTTAGGTGAAAATGAAGTAAGGGTAGGGATCGGAGGGGTTATTGAGTGGATGGAGTGCATGATGTTGGCGGTTTCCAGAGGGGTGATGGCTGACTAGCAGGTTAGGGTGGTTTTCAGGATATTCCTGTAATCAGAATAGATAAAAGTGAGACTGTAGAGATCCACTGAATTGCCTAGTTGTAGAAGATGTTGACGTTGGTGAAGTAGTGGAAGAGCTGGGTGCAGAATTCCTGTGTGGTGGGGATGGTCATGAAGATGGCAGCAGGCAACATGAATTCCTTTAACATGGTGAAGATTTCGAGGAGGTGGAGATGTTTTGAATCTGTTCAGTGCGTGCTAGGCTCTTGGTGGCTCTAAGCCACTTTTGATAGATCCAGAGCTGATCTGTAAGTGTTTCTGTCGATGTTGTGTGTGTGGTGCCATTGGTGTTCTAGGTTTTTGAAGTGGCACTTAGTAAGTAGGAAGTCTTCCGTGTCAGCTCCCTGTGGCTTTGACAGAGATGAGGAGATGGTCTACTAGATGGCCTGTGGCTTTGACAGAGATGAGGAGGTGGTTTTTAGCAGTGCCAGGGAGTCTGCAGAGGAGGTGACCCATGTGTTCAAGTTCATGATGGTGCAAACATAAAATATAGTAAACATTGGCAAAGGTATCATTTATACAAGACTGATTGACATTGGCAATGTGTTTTGTCATGTTGTACATCGGTGTGGCTGTTGTTCATCATGGTTAAAAGGTAGTGGTGTGGAGTGTTGCAGAATGGATTGGGGGAGTAGAGTGTTCTAGACCGGATTTGTTGGAGTAGAGTGGAGCATGGGAAGTAGAGTCTTGTAGAGTTGAGTAGAGGGGAATAGAGTTCAGTGGCAGAGAGTGTTGTAGGGTGCAGTGTCATGGAGTGGGGTGGAATAGGGGTGAGTAGCTTGGATTGGATTGAGGAAGTGGGGTGGATTGGATTGGAGTATAGTGGGGAAGACTGGGTTAGGGTAAAGTGGGGTGGATTGGATTGGGTGGACTGGATGAGGTGGATTGGATTGGAGTGGGGGATTGAAATGGGGTGAGGTGAATTGGACTAGGGTGATTTGGAGTAGAGCAGAAAGGAGTGGGGAACATTGGAACGGGCACATTGGAGCGGGCATATTGGATTGGGGCCTATTGTTTTGGATTGGAATGGGGTGGACTGTGGTGGATTGGACTGGAGTGGGATGGATTGGGTTACAGTGGATTGGAATGGAGTGTATTGGATTGGAGTCGGCTGGGTTGGATGGGAATGGGTTGGATTGGATTGGAATGGGGTGGGGTGGGGTGGATTGGACTGGACTGGGTTGGATTGGACTGGAGTGGGTGGGTTGACAGAAGGAGGCAGGGGGACCAAGTGGGGTCAAGAGACAAGCAGGACTGCAGTGATCAGCATTCCTTGCCAGCTGGTCCGCCCACAACACAGACGCCTGGAGGCGCATGCTTTTAAAAATAGCCTGGCCTCTCCTGCAGTGCAGGATGTGCCTGGGCGCGTGCCTGGGTGAAGACTGGGCTAAGAGTGGGCCCAACTGTGCCCGTCAGAGCCTGGAGGAGGCTGGGCTGGGCACAGTTTTTAAGGGTGAGTCTTGTTTACTGCCCCAGCTGTCCCAAAGTCTCTGTAGGATCCGTAGTTCTCTCTCTGTAGTTACTACCTAGATTGTTGGCCAGTGTTGTGTTGTCTCTGTCCTGAGACACCCTTTAAAGGAAAATGGTGAAGAAGAAAACTCCTGAGGCTCTTCTAAAATGCAGTCCTTGTCAAAATCTACTAGTGTTGACAAAATACTGCAGAGGGCCATGGGGCTCATCCCTACCAAAATCGAGCTTACGGGTAGAAGGCTGTCGTTGGACGGCTCTAATGAGGCACATATAGACATATCCCCACTGTGTAGCCTCAACCAGTCAGGCACCAGAACTGTAACTGACTGCTCTGTGTCAGGTAGTGTGCAAATGTGCCATGTTGACAGAATTCAGGCACCTACCACATCGGGAGCGTGCCCGAAAAATTTCCCCCAGCCATTGGAAGCTGCCAAAGAGGTAAGACTGCATCACTCATCACATACACAAGCAATGACAGCCAGTCCCAGCCCTAGTACTGAAGCGGGTGTTTGGGTTCCGACACTACTGGCCAGGGACTGTCTGACCATCATCTCTCTCAGGTTGAGAACCTCTTGGAAACCTTCTTTGTGAAAATGAAAGATCTTTTTGCAAAAGGAACTTCTACCTGCATTCAACGTGTTAGAGGCCATTGAAAGAGGCCTAGACTCTGTTTTGTCGCACCAGAAACAGTAGCATACAACTCCCCCTGACCCGCCAAAACCCACAGGAGGGTGGCCAGAGCCCTGCAAATATTCACCCTGCCAATCTGGATAATTCAGATGGTGCCCCGCGATGTATGCATATGGATATTGGGTCTTCCAACGCCACGGAATTTCCCAGCGGGCAAGCTGCTGGTGGAGGCCAAGTATTAACACCTAAGGGGGCTGATTTAAACAGGGCCAGAGTGGGTGGGGCAGGGAAGCTCCTTGACAGTGTCAATCTTCAGATCCCCGTCCAGAGGCAATCTGTGATCAACCTTCCACCGGCTTCGTGTCCGTATGTGACAATCTCAGCAGGAGTCCTTCAGTTACAAGATTGTCAGAAGGAGAGTCAAAGAAAACTGTATAATAAGTGCATTAACTGGCTGGCCCGACATAGGGATTTCTATTTATGCATGGCTGATGAAAGACTTCTCACGTGCCAAGTGGTCTGGTTGGGTTCTGGACCAGAGGACATAACCGGTGACTGCATCATTATAAACTTTTGCTCTCCCCAGGTTGTGCATAGGCTCTTCTTTCCTCCCACAGGGCGATCCGAGAAGGAGTCTAATTCGGTCCTGTTGCCCCTGGGGTATTTTTATAAACCTAGTTACTACAGGGGAGAAGGGTCTTTTGCCCAAAGGCCAGCCAACTGGGTTAACTGTGCTAATGATATCTCATCAATGGATTATGTTAAACAGGCAACTGGAACTGAAGATTTTGTTCTCCCTCTCTCAAACCGTTTTGATATTTTGAACATGGCGGACTGACTTGCACCTAGTGGGACGGGATCCCCCCTCCTGCGGTTGGAAGAGGGGAAAGGTGAAGGTTGGGGCCTGCGAGGGGGCAGGGATGGCAGAGGCAGAGTTACTATCTATGGGGGGGGTGGGTTCACTAAGCCCTTGCAAACCAAGAGGGATAGTGACTTGGGTCCCCTAGGTAAGGGGACACAGGCCACTTAGGCGGCTAATGGGTGTGCACGGATCCCATGGTCTATATCTGACATTGTGCCAATAGGATCCCTTCCTGTGAAGACAGTCCCCCCTGGCCTTCAGCCACCCTGAAATGAGAGTTGTCGCCCAACCAGTGTAACTCCCAGTCAAAGGACTCTGGATTCCGGCCCTTTGAGTGCAGCTTTCAATCTGTTAACCCCTTCGGACAGTAATGTTGATAATAGGTGACTTCAAAGTCAGACGCAATTCCAACTTAAGTGCTCAAAGGCTGCTGTGATTTGTTGTCATGTAATATCGCAGGTCTTGCAGCTAAGCTTAATATTCCCAAATGGACTAAGTTTATAGACTCATATATTATATGTCTTTTCCAGGAAACCTGGGCCGCTGAATCGTTGACCCACCTAGAGTTCACAAACTTTAGTAAAGCGGCTGTTTCCTGTTGAAGGGGCCATCCCTCAGGGGCGTTAACAACCTGGGTTCACACAAGCCTTCCTTGTGAGGCCAGAAAAGTACTGGTACCCACCTCAGATATTTTGTGTGCTTGTTTGAGCACTGCGTCCCATACAATATATTTTTATAATGTGTACTTAAGGCCTGGTTGAGCCACCCAGGAAACATGCATATGACTGATGCTCCAGGTGGTGTTTTGAAGATTGTGGCTGGTAACTTTAAAGTGCCAGTTTGAACCCTTAGATGATAGTGTTGCAGCAATCACTTTAGAACTTGATTATGTCTGGTTAATTCCACAACTGGCAATGGCACCAATTAAGAGATGGTCTACCTTAGCTCTGCAAATTAATGCCTTTACAGTGAAACATGATCTACGAGCAGGAAACAAGAGAACGAGGTTGGATAGTGAGGGGAGGCACACTTTCAATTGAGCCCTTGTACTAGCCTGATTGATTATATCCTACTAGATGTCAGGATCTGGCTGTCACTGGTAGATATTGCTGTCAATTCACCCCAGGATACGGATCACAATGCCTTGAGTCTTGAAGTAGACCTCCCGACCCTGGGAAGGGAAGGCAGTGTCAGTGACCCATTAGCACTTGGTCTGCAAATAACCAGCAACAAGCGTAGAGTGAAATGGGCCATTCTTCTCGACCCACCAAAATCACTGGGGGGAATTTATGTTTTGGTGACTGACAGTATAGAACCCTCCTCAGAGGAGAGAGGCACTAGGCCAGAGAGTTTGCAAAGGGTGGATCTGCTATTGTCATACCAATCTGTTTAGTGGGCTAAAGGATATTTTCTACATGGCCGCATGCAGATCGTAGGGTAGGAGGGCTCCACAACCCTGGTATAATAGAGTATGCAGGGATACGAGGTCTGCTCTAATTTCTAAAATCAAAGCACAGAACAGAGGAGAAATCCAAGTGTAGAGGGCTCTGTACAAAAAATCTATTTTAACAGCTAAAGAAATTGGGATGCAGCAAAGTGGGATAAGATGCTAGCTGCCTCCAAGAATGGGAATTTACGTGAGTTTTTAGATTTGATCTCAACAGGGTGCGTGGATGGTGTTAATCATTTTGGGACAAACATCCTGGCAACTGACTGGGTTACCCACTTTTCCTTGCTCTATGCCATCGGGGTACATATATACATATAATATCATGTATAATCCCCTAAATACTGAGGTAAGAGCAGCTATTGTTAAAATAGGCCCTAACAAAGCACCCGGGTTGGATATGGATGAAGGCCCTGGGGATCTCTACCTAAGCGAGCCGGACGTCTGGGCCCCATATTTTATGGTAATATTTAACAATATCTTGGCTGGTGCACCAACTCCTCTGCCTTGGGCATGGGTCAAGATTATCCCCATCCACAAAAAGTGCTCTCCAACTGATCCGCGAAATTATAGGCCAATTAACCTAACTGACTGTTCCCAAAAATTATTTAGTTCAATCTTACTTAACTGGCTGCAGTCGTGGATCGAAAACAATGACATTCTGACTGATGTCAAGGCGAGGTTTAGGAAGGGAGTGAGTACGAATGATCAGGCCTTTATATTCCAGCTAATTTATTGGAAAACAGTGGTATTGGGGAGCTGGTCGTTAAACATTGCCTTCATTGATCTACTTTCTGCCTTCAATTTAGTCTCTTGCCCCAAGTTATGGCAGACCATGGCAAGTATGGGGGTCCCTGCCAACCTGTTGCCCATTATAATTAGGCTACATAGGAATAATTATGCCCAAGTTCGATATGGAGCCTGTGTAGAGCTGACTGACCCTTTCTCTGTGGATTGCGGGGTCAGGCAGGGCTATGTCCTGCCACCCACCCTCTTTTTCTTATATGTGAATGGGTTGATTGCTCATTTAAATCTCTGTGATGGTGACGCTCCCTGGTTGGCAAACTACAAGATTCCTCCATTATTGTTTGCAGACGATACTCTTTTGTTATCAAAATTTACAAATGGGGTTGCAGAGAATTTTGGATTACTTTGAGAGTTTTTGTGCACAGAGGGGCTAAGAAATAAATGTTGAGAAGACAAACTTTATGATAATAAATCTGGGCCTTGCCAGTAGACCAAACCCTTGGCTCCCAGGCATCTCCCTAAATTGGGTCCATGTATTTGATTATTTGGTTATGACCCTGACAGAACATCTAGACTGGAATTCCCATATTAAAAAATGCAGGTTGAAACTGAAACAAAGCATGGGGTGATCTTAAGAAAGCATCACACCTCTTCCTTTCATCCAATAGCTCCTCCTATCCAAATCTATAGATCACAGGCTTTGGGGACTGCCCTTTATGGGGCTGAACTCTGGGGGCACAAGAATGTAAGTAAACTATCAGTTGCAGAGAATCGCTTTCTAAGTCAGATAGTGGGCCTCGTACTAGCTCTCCCATGCTCCTCCTTAGACACGATTTGGGCCTTAGGCCTATTAAAGAGGGATTGGGAGTTAGGCCCATCCTCTATTGGCAGGGACTCTCGGCCTCTCCTGAGTTACATTCCTATTGTGAGGGCCTAAAAGAGGTGTTAAGCCTTCCTAGTTCAAAAAACATCCCCTGGCTTAGGTATGTTAAAGAAATCCCACTAAAGGTAGGATGTGGTGATCTGTGGAAGGCTTCGGAGTCAGCTCCGCTTATTGGGAAAGCACTGCTAAAAAAGAGGCATTGTCAGTATATATTGGGGCAAGTCTTTGCACTCTCCTCACGTGGTACATTGTCGAACTCTTTTCTACAGTTTAAGGATGTGTTTTGTATGGAACAATTTTTAGATGAAATGGAACCGCACCTCACCAGAAAACTGTATCTGCAGTACAGGTACAGTACTCTACCAATTGCAGATTTCACTGGTACTTTTGTGTGTAGGAAGGAATCTGCTAATTTCTCTTGTGTCTCGTGTGGAATGGACAAGGAGACGGAAGAGCATGTACTATTTGTTTGCCAGGCATACGCACGAGCAGGAAGAAGTGGATAATCCCTCCATGACGCTTATTAGGGGGAGAGAGCATCAAATCTCTCTTTGAATCTTAAAAACTGATGCTAAGCGTTGCCTGGCTTTCGCTGTATCCCGCTATTTGCTGGTGATGTGGATAATCCAGCAATGAGCATGTCCCTTGTAATTGTATCTGTCTATGATATTCTTGTAGATTTGGCAGTAGAAATGTGCCTCTATGCTATTCCGAAACATGGAAGGAGCTGAGGAGCTGATAATTGATCAACTTTGCTCTTGCTACTAGATCGAGTATTTTTTAATCATGTGTATTCATCAATACTACGTATTTTCAGTTATTGCCATAGAAACATAAATAAAACTTTATAAAAAAAGCAATACATAATTAAACACTAAAATCCATGAAATATAGCAAGTAAAAAGTTAAATAGTGCAGAAGCATAAGAGAATTTGGCATCATGTGAAAGAGGCATCAGACAAATTAAGAGCAGGGCTCCAAGATGCAATTTCAGGCATTTGGATAAGCCAAAAGAACCCCCAAAGAGACAGCATAAAATTTGTAAAAAATGGTAAGCTGTTAAACAACTAGATAAAACATTGACTCCCATAAGCCTTGGGGATTAGGCACTAAAATTAGGACAATCAGCCATTTTATATCTATGGGGGTGATTTTAACCTTGGCGGACGGCGGAGGCCGTCCGCCAAGGTACCACCGCCAAATGACCGCACTGCGGTCAAAAGACCGCGGCGGCCATTCAAACATTTCCTCTGGGCCGGCGGGCGCTCTCCAAAAGAGCGCCCGCCGGCCCAGAGGAAATGCCCCTGCAACGAGGACGCCGGCTCAGAATTGAGCCGGCGTAGTTGCAGGGGTGCGACGGGTGCAGTTTGCACCCGTCGCGTATTTCAGTGTCTGCATTGCAGACACTGAAATACACATGGCATGGGCACTGCAGGGGCCCCCAGGGGCCCCGCGGCACCCCCTACCGCCATCCTGTTCCTGGCGGGAGACCCGCCAGGAACAGGATGGCGGTAGGGGGTGTCAGAATCCCCATGGCGGCGGAGCGCACTCCGCCGCCATGGAGGATTCCCCCGAGCAGCGGGAAGTCGGCGGGAGATCGCCGACTTTCCGCTTCTGACCGCGGCTGAATCGCCGCGGTCAGAATGCTCGTGGGAGCACCGCCAGCCTGTTGGCGGTGCTCCTGTGGTCGGTGGCCCTGGCGGCCACCGGCCGCCAGGGTCAGAATGACCCCCTATGTCTCCACACATTTATAAGAAAACAGGAAACATCAAATACTATTGATTGCGTACTGCCTGTCTACAGTATCCTGGTATAAATGTTGTGATTCCTGATACCCAAATGATGGCATACCGATGCAATCCACTTCTTTCTACAGACATCATATTGCAGACACAAATACAAAACACGTTCTATTGTTTCCCTGTCTGCAGGGCAAAAAGGACAGATTGATGCTGACTCAACATCAACAAGGGAACGTTGCCACCTAACAGTAAATGATCGAAGAGGCAAGGTTCCCACACAAAACTTAAAATAAAGAGATCTAGCAGCTCTGGGCTCAATTGTATCCATGAACTCTACCACACAATAAGTATGTTTGACCTTGAGAAAGCTCAAAGTTAAGGTGTCTACACCCTCGGAACTATATAATTTACCATCTAAATTCATCCAGTATATCTCCTTGAGCATAGACTTGGGAATCCCACATATCATTTCCAGATGTGCCCACAAATACCCACGCCCAATTTCTTCAAAGCAGCACCTAATGAACCACAACCACAGGATCTCAGTGGCCCTGAAAAGTTTTAAGATTTCTTCCAATCCCGCACAATAAGATAATAAATCCGGTGAAGACCAAATCCTCCTCCATTACAAAATAGGTGTAAGTCTGACTCTAGAGACAGGAGGTCTAATGCCAAGACCTAATCTAAGTGACACTAATTGGGTACCCACAGGGAGGTTTGTGAGAGATCGAAGAAAGCAATTTTCAGTTACTTCCAAATCATTGATGTTATTGTGTCCCTAGAGTTCCCCACCATACAAAGACCCCCCTAAAGCCTGTAGATTATAAATCTGCAATGCAGGAGTTATTGGATATAAGCTGGAACCCTTCAGAGCTCTCAAAATACTAACAATAGAGTGTTCTAATCGGAGTTTGCTCTTCTGAATCTAGAATGTCCATCCAAAATGTTCATTAAGGGTGAGTCTCAGGTACTCAAAGGTGCGAACCCTCTCTAAAGGGGAGCCATTAAGCACTGGATTGGATTTTGCCATCTGGCAGGGGTTCAAGACCATATATTTGGTTTTACTGGGGTTGATCTCCAACCCTCTCTGCCTGAAGAAGGCCCTGAACTGGTCCAGCAGATTTTGAATGCACATTTGGGATTTCGAGACCAGCTAGGTATTGTCTGCAAACTGAAGTGCCAAGACCTTCAAGTTAGCTAGCCGGGGGCATTGTGGCTACAAAGCTCTAGAGTAGCTAATGGGTCATTATTACATAACAAGACCAGGATAGGTGCCAGAATGCACCCCTGCCTCACTCCTCAGCACACTGGAATGGGGTCTGTCAACTCCCCAGCCGGCCCATATCATAATTGCCTAGATGAAGCCTCCTGATAACATTTACCAAATATTTTGGAATCCCCATAATCATTAAGTCTGCCCACAGCCCCTCTCTAGGAACTAGATCAAAGGCTGCCCGTAGGTCAACAAAAATAACGTACAGTCGCGCAGCCCCCAGCATAACGTACTTCCAGTAAATACGTTGCAAATAAGTACTTGGTCGCTAGTGCTTGTCCCAGTTATAAATCCCGCTTGGAGAGGGGTCAACACTCCTACATCTTCAATCCAGGTTTGAAATCTACTCAGCAGAATGCGACTGAAAATCGCATACTGTCAATAAGGCTAATTGGATGGTAGTTAGATGGAACCGACCTCTGGCCCTTCTTGTAAATAGGGCTGATCTCAGCCCCTGGGAAGTCCATGGCATCACGGACCCGTTTATGATGTTATTAAAGAGGTGTGCAAAATAAGGGCACCAGATCTCCTTTTCGGCTTTGAACAAACCCCCAGACACCTTGTCAAGACCAGACGCTTTTCCTGGTGTAATCCAGTCAATTGCAGCAGCAACGTCTCTCACAGTAATGGTGCTAGGAACACAGTCAAGCTGGTAACTGGGGGCAGCAACAGGCAAAGCACCAGGGGTGTATTTTTATGTTAGGCTGATGAATTATCACATTCCTACTTGTTTGTGGCAGTAGGGTGGATTGGGTGGATTATATTGGTGTGGGGTAGACTAAATTGTAGTGGGGTGACTTGTGGTGGATTGGATTGGAGTGAGTGGAATGGATTGGAGTGGGGTTTGGATGGGTTATAGTGGGGTGGATTGGACTGGGGCAGATTGGAGTGGGTTAGATTGTTTTGGATTAGAGTGGGACAAATTATGTTTTGACTGGAGTGGGGTGGGTTGGGTTGGAGTGAGATGGATTGGGGTGTACTGCATGATTATGTGTTAAAGCATAATTTTTGAAACTATGCATAAGAAAGAAACAATGCCACTTTGCAATATTTAGTGCAAGATAATCATCATTTTGAAGAACCGAGCACACAAGCAAATACAAAAGAAAACATAATTGCAATGTGAAAATATAGACATGCACACTCATCACTTGAACACATAAAATACATTTACACCAGACAACACATTGTGCACACACCATTCCACACGGGAACCATGGCATTGCACAATCAGATGAACACAATTAAACTCAAAGACCATTCCACACACACTTCATCACACCAACACACATTCACACCATAAGACACACCTCCCACACACACAAATCACACTGACAGACATGTTTCCAGTTCACACCATCCTACATTAGATGCACAGAACTACGCACAGAACATGACACCATTTGCATTCATGCCCCAAACACCCTTCTTTCAAAGTGAAAGGAAACACTTTCAAATCAAAGGGAGAAGGGGGGCTGTTCTGAGCATTAATGCAATCCAGATGGCTCGGATAGAACTTGCCTGCTTGGCTGGGATGCAGCCTTTTGTAACACTGCAAATACAAGCTGCCTGTGCATGCCTCTACTCCAACAGAGTTCTAAAGTTAAATTATGCCATTCGCCACTGAGACACTCTAAAAAACATTACCAAAACAAATAGCATTCGTCCACACCAATTGGCAAAGCTGATAGGTCTTGAAAAAAATCAAATTAAATGATAACTGAAACAGTTTACTGGGACTTGGACAACATGAAAGAAGGGCGGGAGAAAGGCCGGTTAGGAGGTGGAACAGAAAAGGCAGGAGTGGCAAACAAAAGCACACATGAGACAAAGGATAGTGGATACCTGTGGGGTAAAAAAGCACACAACAGAGATGATGGGTGGAATACAGATATACTCTCATGGAGCACTTCACAAAAATTAACTTGTGTTATCCATTTCCCTAACCAGCTACAACCAAAAAGAGGAACAAAGTCATTCTGCCTTATTGCCAGTGACAAACTAATTTACTCATGCCTCTTCTACATGTCGAATCCTTGCAGCATTTTATGTCTGTTGTTGACCTGGCTTTAGCAAGTTTAGCCATAAAGCTTTGTGAATCTCAGGTGATGTGTGTCCTGTTTTATTGCCACAATACATAAAATGAGACGTCACGCACCACACACGGGTATAAAGAGGCTCTTGAAGAAAAAAGTAACATCTGCTACAAAACCAAAAAGCTTATGAAGTCCTTATATTATCGATGCACCTTCTTTTTAACTCTCTTGCATTAAAGAAAGAAAAACTGCAGTAAACAGCAAGGAAAACAAAAACAAGCAGCAATGAGGGAGCTGTGGGGGGAACAAGCACCCTCTGAAAGCAGCATCTGACATTTGATCTCGGTCTCTGAATGCTAAGCAAATGTGATGATATAAGAACAAGATTTACAGGGCTGTTTACAGAAACGGAGCAGAGCTCAAAGGGAGTGAAAACAAGACCGATCGTGTGAACGTCCTTTCAGCAAAGAAAAAAGTAATTTCTAAAACAGATGCAAAAATGGTGACTAGTGGATTGATATAGCGCTTGGTCCCTGCTCTCGGGTAGGGCTAGCCACTGCAAGAAGAAAGACAAATGCATGCCATAGACAACGGGGGAGAAAGAATAGAAGAGCAACAATGGAGTCTGCAAATGGGAAGCCTATTGGTGGGCTGAAGCCCACAAAGTATATACAACATGTCTCAACGAGACCTAAAAAGTACTTAATAGGTAATGTGTCATGTGTTCCTATATTGCCATCTTGGCCTTCTGCTGACATTTACAAACCACTCAGTCTTGGCTTCAGGGTTCATGATGTCACAAAAATCCATCTCATAGGACAAGACCATATTACAGTACTTATTCTTTAAACTGTCCCTCACTATATAGATTCCTTAGGAAGAGTGTTTTTTTTTGCTTCACTAATAACTTTAGCGTTGTTTGACAAATCTACACCAATCCTTAAAAAAACATTCTTCTACCTCGGCTCCTTCATGGAATGTTTCTCACGGATCTGCCAAGTGGGGACAAAAAGAAAGGAGGTCCAAAATCTTTGATTTCCCTGGGATTATTTCCCATAGGAAACGTTGCTCTCTGATGCAGAAAAAACAGCTGAATGAAACTGCATCAAAGTTGATAGAAAGTTAGAACTTTATTGAGAAATCATGCTTTTTGTGATTTATTGTAAATCTATTCAGCAGTTTTCGAGAAACGAGCATTTAAAGAGGTTAAAGAGGGATTCAGATTAGGCATGAAGGGGTTGATGCTCAGAAAAAGTTAGGTATGACACTACAGGAATCCAATGATACTGAAAAACTAAAAGAATATGGCCTTCTGATTGACTGATAGGGCTTTTTCTCCTGTCAGCCATTTCAGCACAGCAGTGCCTGTGATGGTACCATGATACAGAGCGATCTGATTGGCGGCCAAAGTTGCCTTCTCCTGAAAACTTTCAAGAAAACAGACTTAAGGGACAAGATTAGACACGCTGACCTCCAGGCACTTTTAGGGGGGTACCAAAGAGACCACCTCCCACAGATTAATATTTTTAGGACACGCGTACACTGGTACTCCTGCAGGAGTGGCTGTTCAAGCTTCCATCTCATGGTGCTATGGTATCCTGCAAGCATCTCTGATAAGTCTTGCGATGTAACATGGTACAATGAGGATGAACCTTGTGTGTCAGCTACAGCTGGAGAACCAGTAAAGGTTGAACATTTGCAGTGGATTGTCTGCAGCAACCCTGGCTGCGCATGACTGAAGTCCGTGGGCAGTGGGGTTGGACACACAAAGGGGTTGAGAGCAGGACCTGTTCCAAAGGTGCCATACGCTAAAGGTCATGTGCAGTGTGGATTCACCGCACATAGGGAGTTGGGCGCAGGGCCTCCTGTCAACCCCCACTGGGCAAGGCCAAAGGCTATGTACAGAGGGTGGTTGCCCACATGCAGGAGTGGTTGGACGCAGGGCCTGGCAGAAGGCCATGCCGCCAACCCCCCAGTGAGCACAGCCAGAGGCTTAGTGCAGCAGGGGTTGGCTGCCCACAGAGTAGTTGGGCACAAGCCTTGTTATGTCATCAGTAAGCCATTTAACATGTCATGAGTGATGTAATATGACAAGTAATAAACTGTGCATGGCAGGGGTGCAAGGAATACTTAGCTCAGCAAATTATGACATGAATTTCAGCAGTTGTTAAACATTAGTTTGTATCTTATTTTAACACCTAACTTAAATGCCACTTTAACCATTATTTTTTCAGTGAATGAATTTTTTTAACAATAGCTACGATCTTATTTCCGTACCTAACTATAACGTCACTTTGACCTTTGTTCTTTTCAGCAAAAATATACACACATATGTATGTGTGTGTATGTATGTAAATAAATATATATGTGTGTGTGTACACCTATATCTAATAAATAAATACACAGATGCACACCCCTATACACATATGTATAGGATACAAAATAATGGATAACATTGTGTAATGATCGTCCCATATTATCAACAAAGCATTCTGATGATATCATAGACCAAAAGTGGACCTTAGCTGTCACCAGTACCCCAAGATGGATCGAATTACACAATGCCCATTATGTTGTTTTTATAGGTAATGTTTATTTTTGGGTGGTTAACTTAAAAAAAAAACTGTTTTCTTCAAAGTGCAGCTACCAGTGGGCACTGATTGACATTAAAGGGGTCATTACGACCCTGGCGGCCCTGCCCCACCACGCTGGCGGTGGCGTCCAGTCCACCGACAGCGTGGTGGTGCAGGACCACCAAATTATGACAACGGTAGTGAACTGGCTGCATTGCAGCCAGTTCACCACCTGTACTGCCAGGGGGGTAGGACTGCCTGGCCCAAGGTTGTCCACCTTCGACCTGGCAGTCCACCTAACACCGCCTGCAGTATTTTGAGTATCCTTACCGCCAGGGATTCCGTGGCATCAGCCCTGTCAGGAAATCCCTGGTGGTAAGGATACTGGTGACAGCAATACTCACTCCTGTCACCACTACTGACTCCACCCCCCCCCCCCCATGTCAGAAACTCCACACACCCCCAAGCAGCAACGCCCCCCTCCTCCATCGCCGTACTGTACCCAATCCCCCATCCATGCACGCACATTCCACACATACATACACACACACATCCACACTCACTCATTCACACACACATGCACACATAGCCATGACACTCCCCCCACTCACTGCATACACGCAGTCACACAGGCACACAGACACTTGCACACACACGCATACAAACACCCACAACACCCCCCCCTTCCATTCACACACACACACACACCCATTCACGCACACAACACTCAAAACCCCCCTCCTCCCCTGTCGGTCGATCACCTTACCTGGTGGTCGTCCGGGAGGGAACAGGGTCTAGTGGAACCTGCTGCGCCACCAACGCCCCACCAACACAACACCGCCACGCCATCTACAATGTAGTAATTCAGAGGGCAGTGTTGTGGTGAAGACGGAGCAGGCTCCACTAGGCCGCCGACTGCCAGTATGGCTGCTGGTGGCTTCCCCGCCAAATAGTGGCGGAGAGCAGCCAACAGCCAGAATACCAACACTGGCTGTCAAGTGGCGGACGTGACTTCGGCGGTCTGCGAAAAAGACCACCAAAGTTATAATGAGGGACTATATTTTATTTACCACTCGTGAGTACGTTGTGGACAGTGATGAAGGCTAGCGGATGTATACTATCATATGGTTGCAGCAGTTATGCACAATTATGGATTTACCACATTTGCCACATAATCTGCATATTTGACACAAATTTTGCTTGTGACTCAAAAGGATGAAAATAATACCACAAGTCAATGTGCTGCAAAATATGGGTTTTACTGCAGTGCACTTTGTGCACTAAAAGCACCTAAACACATGTGCATCTACTATACAATATAAATACACACACATATGTGGGTGTATGTGTATGCGCACGCATATGCTTTTGAAAACAGATGCAAGATGACACACCAGACCTCTCGAAAGCAGAAAAAGGAGGCTACATCCTACACATCACAGATTATGTTGGGAACATTGCAGAATTTCTCTAGGGTACACGCATATGGCTCTGGGAAGGATGTTTTGGTTTACTGGGCCTGATGCCCAGAGGAGCCGGAAGTATAGTAATGAAACTAAAATCTCTAAGGAACAGAGGTTCCCTGGTCTGCTGAAAATGTCTGTCTGCCTACAAAGCCCACGCTTTTCCCCATCAGACTGTCTAACCAGCAAGTGACCAACCAGGCTGCTACTGGGGTGCTTAAACACTAAGGGGGTCATTCTGACCCTGGCGGTAATTACCGCCATGGCGGAGGTCGGCGGTAGCACCGCCAACAGGCTGGCGGTGCACCGCTGGGCATTCTGACCGCGGCGGTTCAGCCGCGGCCAGAAACGGAAAGTCGGCGGTGTCCCGCCGACTTTCCGCTGCCCTTGAGAATCCTCCATGGCGGTGGAGCGCGCTCCGCCGCCATGGGGATTCTGACACCCCCTACCGCCATCCAGTTCCTGGCGGTTCTCCCGCCGGGAACAGGATGGCGGTAGGGGGTGCCGCGGGGCCCCCGTAAGAGGGCCCCAAAAAGAATTTCAGTGTCTGCCTAGCAGACACTGAAATTCGCGACGGGTGCAACTGCACCCGTCGCACCTTCCCACACCGCCGGCTCAATTCTGAGCCGGCGTCCTCGTGGGAAGGGTGTTTCCCGCTGGGCTGGCGGGCGGACTTTCGGTGGTCGCCCGCCAGCCCAGTGGGAAAGCCAGAATGACCGCTGCGGTCTTTTGACCGCGGAGCGGTCTTTCGGCGGGAACCGCGTGGCGGGCGGCGACCGCCGTCCGCCGCGGTCAGAATGACCCCCTAAGTCAGGCTTCCTGGACTATATGCAACTGATTATGCCACATCCCTGCCAGCCTTTTCCAGTCAGAGATAGGAGGATATGTACATGACTCAGGTCTAGCCCAGCAGTCTTCAGAAGCCACTGTTTTCATATGTGACTTACTCCTCCGCAGCCCTGCCATTTCTTTTGAGGTGCCAGTTTACAGCCCTGTCGGGCTTTTAGTGCTACCAGCCTAAGCATACCCTAGATCACAATTCCCTGATTGTGCTAGCCTTTCACAAGAGCCAGCTTGCAGGGAATTCATTTTCTGTTTGGAGCACTGAGGCAGTGCACAGCAGAGTTAAATTACGTGTGAAGAGGCCAAGTCGGCTTCATTGATTGGCATTGTTGTTTGACGGTTCAGGCGCTTTAATGATCTCAAACCCCTCCCCCGCCCGCTCTGCAAAGTGTTTCCCTTTTTAAGTACTGCACCTGTGAGATCAAATATTCTACAATGTAAGTAAGATGCAAAGGCAGTATTCTGTTCAGGCTAGTCTCCTGCATGTTGAACTGCACCAATTTTTAGGGCCCTGCATTACCTAAGACCTTTTGATTATACTTATATTATATGTATAGTATACAGATTGGAGCTTTTTTCATCCATTGGTCTGTTATTGTGACATTCACCTTTTTCTTTTTCTCGCTCCAGCATACAGCATGGTACAGTGGGACTGCACACTTCAGCCATTGGTTAACTTCACTGTGAGTGATTACATTTTTTCCCTTCCACAAGGAGCACATCCACTCATAAAGTAACTGCCTTAAGGGGCAGGGACTAACATGGCAATGTGTGCTTTTTGAGTGCAAGAAAATATTTTTGCTCTTAACCAATGTTTCCTTTGTTTATTACTGGGGGCTTGCAGCTTGCCCAGCAATATTGTTTTGCAAAAACCAAGACAAAAGAAAACAAATATTGACAAACCCAAAAGGCAGGAGACCAAAGTCAGACCTGTTGCCCTTACTCATTTTTGCTCAGTTGAAGGCAGCTCCTGAACCCTTGTGTAAAATTTACATGCAAAACAGACCTCACAAAACAATGTAGGGCTTAGACTTTTAAACCCATGCAGGCGAGAAGATTCACTTACAGCTCTGGTTAAGAAGGAGGCAGCATCCAGACGATTCAGTCAAAGCATTGAAAGAGCCACTCCTCAATTTACTGTCAAATAACTTACTTAAAAGTGTTTTAGAAGTACATGCACTGTTCAGATACATAATATCAGGTACAAACCTTGCCATAATCACTGCTTGCAAACATCAAGGCATTAGGCTCTGAACAAATGCCGAATCTTCTCATACAAGAACATGTACAATGGTTTGTGCAGTAATATAACATGCACATTTATGTTTTTCTAAAAAGTTTTGTATGGCATTTTAAGCCTTTACAATACAAATGCTGGTACCACCAAGAGACGTTCTGTAATTATTATGTTCCTTGCAGTATTTATTAATTTCATAAACTAACTTTTTGGCAAACAAGCGATAATATATTAAACGTTCCTCATACATAAACCTTCCCCCCAAAGGTGCACACATTATATTAGAATTCACAATCCCCCCACAAGCACGATCGAAAACGCAAAAGGGATCACATGGAAGGTCTTTGAGGGCCTATGGGGCATTGCTCACATTTCGAAGGTCCTCAACCTCCTCAGGCCTTGACCGGAGAAGCTCAACATATCTCTTGAGTGCCTCGCCTGAGTGACGACAGATACTGCCCATACCCATCTTCCTTCTGATACAACACTGATGCCTGCACACTCACACCCAGCCATGTCTTCCTCACCTCTCGCACAGGTTATCCTTTTATTAGGGCTCAAAGATGGAAACAGGAGGATTTTATGCCCGATAGGCTACCTCTTTTGTAACATAAAAGACCACAGAAAGCCTTCTTGCTTACCCTCCTCTCATCCAAAGCAACAAAGACATTCTCCAGGCCCTCTACTCTCTTACTAAGACTTCTCTTAGGCAACCTCAATTCTTGCATAAATGTTAGTGATTGGTCCCCAGTGTCCAATCTCAAGAAATATGTTTACCTAAAAATCAGTCCTGTTGCTGGGATTCTGTGGTCTCTTGAGTACTCTTCCAGTTCTCTTACAATGTTAACACATAGCTTTCTACCCTAGCAAAAGCATTTTCCAATTTCACTCTAATCTAGTCAAACTTGTCAAGTGCTACCCCACCTTGAATTTAAATGTGTTTAATTGCTGGATGACATTGTCCATTAGGCAATCAGAAAATGTAAAATACAGCATAAAAATCAATTCCTGGTAATAAAATCACCCACCAAAATAACAGCAACTCATTATAATTGACAGGCTTGATCTCCTGCATGCGGGAGGTGCTTTCCTGGGTGAAACCTTCGAACCCGAGATGGGGCCTTTTGCACATCATGCAGAATATTAATGGCAATAGTTACAAAATGACACTCCTGTCTCTGGCACTTACCCTGGCAAAAAGAGACATAACTAGGGAATGGAAGGCAGAGCCCCCCTACCCCTGGCCGTGTGGAGAAGGGTCTAGATCACTGCATAGGTTTAGAAATGTCAGTTTATCAGGCCAGGGGCTGCCCTCAAAAGCATAATAAGATCTGTCAGTGCTGGGCAGATTACCAAGGGCTCTCTCTACTATGTACCCCCACAGAACGTTATTACTATATGATGAGATCAGAGGATATGAGTAGTAAGAAGGAACACGAAGGGAAAGAAGGGGTGTGTCATCATGCAAAAAGTGACATTTGTCCCACCCCTGAAGTGAAGTCACTTCCGATACTGGGAATTTTGGGCCCCTAGGGGGCCTCACCCGGCAGTGACAACACTTCCTAGGGGGGTCACATAACCGTGTTGGGTCATGTGTGTTATGACATCACCCTGGTCACGTGCTAGTCACACGCTCATGGTCCTCAAACGTGGTTAGAATTCTGTCATATCAGGTACGGGCCCCCATTGCCCTGTGCCCAGTGCTTTGTCACAGGCAAAATTGCAACACTCTCTGGGGTGCATAATGTCAGGAATCCCCAAGGTGCCTCCTGCGTTATCTGTCAGCATCCCCAGGGATTAGGGTTAAATCATATCTCTGTTCTTGGTTAAACCGTAATGTTTCAAAGTAAACATAATGTGCTGTGTTACACAATTGGTTTTATCCATGCTTGTTTTACCAATGCTTGTTTGCTAATTTGAGCAGGTGTAGACATGTGCTTCTAATTGGGTATGGTGACTCATCCACATGTGGAAACTCAACTGCTTTCCTGATTGGCTATAAATAGCAGAGTGAAGCATGCCTCCCTGCTTGGCTTTGTTTTGCTTCCTGATCTCAGCATCTGACTTGGCAGTCCAGCCCCTGCTGTCATCCTTATATTCAGGACTTTGGAGGCAATTCTTTTGTTCGTTCCTGTACCAGCTGACACCAGGCATTCCTCCAGCACTCCGGAAAAGACTGCAGCTAAGTGACTAGTATTCTCCAGGGAGTTTGTTCTTTGAGCGCCGCGCTTTTCTAGAACAGCTGGTGTATTTCAGACCTCGTATTTTGGCAGAGTGCTTATCTTGAAGAGACAAATGCATTTCTGAACATTCTACATTATTATTGTTGTTACTTGCTTAAATGTGCTTCAGGAAATCTGCTTGAACTCACGTACTATAAAAAGTGACAGTGCGATTTTAAAAGAGCATTTACGTGACTTTTCATTCTCTAACAGCATAACTCTTGGATTTAAATTGTGTCATTCATGCCTGTGTTTCAGGTTTGAGGAATTTGCTTTTTGAAGGGTTTTCACACACACAGTGAAACCAAAACAAACTGTGCCACCCTAACTGTTTGAACCCAGAGTGGACATTTATATTTCTTGAATTGTTTTTGTTCCTTTTAGTTTAACCCTATGCATGCAGGAAAGTTATAGGTGATATAATTAACGCCCTGGTTTGTCTTTCTTGTGCATGATAAGTGCAACCACAGTTTTAATTGTAGTGTGCAACAGTGAGCCTCTGTGAAGCCAGTCCTAGTGTCACAGTACTTATTGTTATGGTACTCAGTTTGGGTTTTTGGTAATGCAGTGTTAGTAATTGTGCCAACAGTTATTATTATCCAAGAAAAGTGCTGGAGCATCCCGGTGTTCTTCTACCGCTCCCGTGACCATATTAGAAAGAGAGATTCAGTTTCGAGGAAGTTGAGTGCACTAACTCTACTATCATTCTGTCAACAACGACCGCCCCCCGAAGATACAGGGTGCCTGGCTGGACCGGCAAGACGTTCCAGTGTTTTGTCTCTTTCTCTTCCGCTCCCCCTTTCCTTTTGGGACACCTGCCGGGGTTTCTGTGTCCACCAGGAAGTGCTGCGTGGTGTTCCAGGAAGTCGGGGGCATACCATCACCCCTGCAGACATCCTGCTTTTCAGGTGAGTGGACCCGTCTCAACACATAATATGTGACTCTCTAATAAAGCAAGCCAGGGCATGTTCAGACAGCCGCATTCATGAAATTTTGATGTGACAACTGGAGGGCTCCCCAGCCAGAGGCTCTGGCAAATACACAGACAGACGTCCCCAAAGCTCCACTGTTTCCCTAAGCCCATCTGTCATTTCTTAGACCGTCCATATTTGACTTAAAAAAGGTCTTTTTTGTTATAAATGTCTAGACAAATTCATAATTGAATCATGACTGCTATGAAATGCAACCCATACGCAGATGGCTGGTACTCCTCAACTCCCCAAAGTGCTCCCATATCATAATTAACAAGCTCTACTAAGTATAAAATGTTGTCCCAAGGCCGTACACACGCAATCAGTAGCATCCAACTGCTATGAAATGGAACCCACACGCAGATGGCTGGCACTCCTCAACTCCCCAAAGTGGACCCATGCATAATTAGCAGGCTCTAGTAAGTATAAAATGCTGTTCCAAAGGCCACAAACACACACACTCAGAAGCAGCCAACTTCTATGTAATGGAACCCATACACAGATGGCTGGTACATCTCAACCCTCCAAAGTGGAACCATGCATAATTAGCAGGCTACACTAAGTATAAAATGCGGCCCCAAGGCCGTATACACACAGAAGCAGCAGGGAACTGCTGAGTTTAAGTCTGTGGACTCAGGGGCCTCAAGCAAGATGGAGCAAAGCTTTGAGCTGAATTGCAAAGAGCAACCAGGTGATACAGGACAACTTTTGCTGCACGTAAAAACAATGATAGCATATA
Organism: Pleurodeles waltl; assembly: GCF_031143425.1. Lineage (NCBI taxonomy): Eukaryota > Metazoa > Chordata > Amphibia > Caudata > Salamandridae > Pleurodeles > Pleurodeles waltl. The sequence goes on along the minus strand of NC_090446.1, from coordinate 597,981,625 downwards.
TTATTTAAATTATTTTTTTCTATTCAATGTGTTAGATATGGAAACCCGTTTTTGTTTTTCCTGGTCTGAAAAATGTCTGCTTCTTTTATGGTTTGAAAAATACTGTGTTTTAGCTCAACCTCAAAGTGGCTTAGCTTAGCATGGTGCAGGTCATGTGGAAATCAGCGTTTACAAAAAATGTGCAAATAAAATCTACTGTTTAAACCAAGGGTTTGCCATGGGATTAAAGGTCAGCACATGCTTTGAATGTGTTTTCAAAAGCCCTGAGTAAAAGGACTGGAGCAGGAGGTGCAGTGGTAGAGAAATAAATATTTATGGGTCTAGTGCAAGCATTAATTAGGAGTTATTTCTATATGCTTTGAGCAATTCTGTAACAGGCTTATTTAAAAGTGTAAATTCTGACAAGGCAACCCTTGGTAGCAGTCTGTGATTAAGCTAATTCAAGTGTAAAATAGGGGTGTCAGAGGGTCAACTATTTCTGTTAATGGTGAGGGCAGAAAGACCTCTGCTGTAGTTTAGGGAACAGTCGCTGAAGCATGTCGTTTGTTTCACAGTGTTGCATCTGCTTAAGAGGCTGCAGGCCACGTGGAAATAAAATCTGTTGTTTAAACCATGGTTTGCCAGGGGGGTTTGCACAGAAGTCTTTAGCTCTTGAATATTTACTTGTAAATGTTTAATGCTCTGTGCAGTAGCACAAATTGCTCTGACGTAAAATGTGTGTTGATTTTCTAATATGATTTGAGCAATTGTGTAACAGGCTTATGTAAAACAGTAACATTTTGACAAGGCAGCCCTTGAGGGCACGGTAGCTAAACCATGTTGTTTGTTTCATTGAGTTGCATTGCATACGTGAAAATCAGTGTTTTACAAAAATGTACAAATAGAATCCGTTGTTTAAACCATGGGTTTTCCAGGGGTTAAAGGTCAGCGACATGCTTTAAATGTGTTTTCAAAAGCCCTGAGCACAGGACCTGGACAAGAGGGACAGAGGTGTAGAAAGAAAACTGTATTTGTTTAGTGCAAGCTGTGATTATGAGTTATTTCTAATATGCTTTGAGCAATTCTGTAATATTGGAGTTAAGCAACCAGCGCAGCCCCTGTGCTTAGACGCTAGAAGTGTTTATCGCCGTTTCAAAGCCCCTGCCTTAAATAGCCCTTTGTGCTACAAAGTTCGATAAGAATGCCGGTTCCAGCAACTTTACAAGATTTATTATATTGTGAAACAACATATGACATGTGCTATTTGTTAGAGTTGTTTTTAAAGTAAATCTGTCTGCTCTGTACACAGGATCTCCCAGAATTAACATGGAGCCATGAGGGAATGGTTGGATTTCAGCAAGATACAGATATATAAAGTGTTATAGTTCTGAGACTGTTGCTAACCGTTTTGTCACAACATTGTTGATTTGCTTTTAAAATCCATTCTTATGTGCGTGTTTTTACAGGTTATGAGGCAGAAGTGCAGGTACCTACTGAAACGCTAAAATACATCTTAGAGTCTAAAGACGCATCGGACAGCATACAGCATAGCCCTTCTAGTACAGTTGAATATGGGGTGGGCTTAAATAAATGATGTGTCAAGATTACCCTGTGAGCCCTAGGAGAGGGGACAGTTTTGTACATTCCAAAACCCCCCAAGATTCCATTGTGCTCCAGAGAGTGTGCTAAAGGGGTGTATTATATTGGAAATGTGACAGTGATTCATTTTACTTCATAGTTTCCCTGGAAACTCACAATTATGCCAAACCTCATCCAAAGGTAGACCCTTGAGCAAAACTGTTGGTCGGAACCTCAACGATTCCTGGAAAGGTCACAACATTGTTCAAAAAAAGGAAGTCTTTGGGGCCTATAGAAGGACAGGCTATAAAGAAAGGTGTTCCACAAAGGGGCAAACCAGGTGTGTTTTACAAAATGTAGCGCCAAAAGAACCCTATTGTATATTTGTCTCAAGCATTGTGCTCCTCCAGCATCTAGTAAGATCTATAAAAAAAATGTAAGCAATAGTTAGGCAGGCGGTTATAATCTTAAGATTGTAAAGAGTTGTTTAGGCTTTTTTTCTAATGTGTTTTTTTTTTCATCGTAGAGCCCTCACAAAAGACCGGCACCGTAATACAATGAAAGGTTAAGCGTACATTGAGGCCACTAAAGGACATCACAAAGATCCATCAAAACAACTCAATTCCAGCAACTGGTGAGAGATGCCCAGTGCGTCAAAACAAACTGTGCGCAATCTCTGTAAATGCAGGCCTTAGAGACACTTGTTACTTTAACCCCTACGCTGCTCTACCAGCAAAACCCACAACCAGTACAGTTAAAATGCATATAAGAAGACAGGTTTTGGCTAGGGGTGAAGACTCAAAGGGTACACACTTCCAGCCACTGATATATAACAGCTAGGGTCATGTAAAAACCAGCAGGTAAATGCTAAACAAACTAAAATCGAGTAGTTTTCCTTAAAGAAGAAGAAGAAACCCACGGACCCGGACCTGCAAACCCTCCCTTTAGATCGATCCTTAAAAAACACAGTTACAGCACAGCCAGGTCCCCATAATCTTCATGTAGGTAAATGTTCAATCGCTGTGATTGTGAATGTTGATGTGTTCCCCAGAGGATCCTCAAAACCGACTATAAATATCTCACATAACCTTTGGGACAAAGGGCTTGAAAACAATCATCCCGACCTGGACCAGTATCCTGCATGTATAGGGCTTCTCAAGGGGCTAACGTGTGAACCACAACGCATATAGAAATCTCATGAACCCTTGTTGATGAAGGGCTTGAAAACCATCATTCCCAAATGGACACACTTTATGTAGGTACAGGGTTTCTCAAGGGTCTGACATGGGAGCTAGCAAGTTCTAAAACACCAGCCGAAGCCACAGCCATTCACAGTGTTCCCTCTAATGTATACCTCATGGGGCAGGAGCTACCTGTTTCCACCCCTAGCGATTCCTACTCCTCTACAGCGCAGAGCTATTATGACCAACATTTAAATTCATCATATCCTATGTCATTGGTTACACCTCCAGGCACGTACGATCCCACTAGCCCCGCGTCAAGTGTAAAACCTCCATCACCCTCCCCAACATACACAGCCAGTAGTACAGGATGGAGCAGTTGTCATAATCAGAGCTTTGAAACAGAGGATAGTGGTGAGGTGTCCTCAGGAGAAGCCGTTGGACATTCCGCTGGGCGTTCGAATTGGGAACTGCTTTTTTTGATCCCCCCAATTCCAGACCTTCAGAACCATGTTAGTGGTGGTAGCCCAAGAGCTGTGCTCAGGGAGATTCAGGGTAATATTCGCCCCACCCCTACTGCCACAGATAATGCCCTGGAATATGGGTTTTTAGCCACAAAACTGTGCTAGGGTCATATGTGAAAGGGATGCACTAGGTTGTCAGAAAACTAAAATCCAATCTGAACTCTCAGGCCGGAAACTGGGGAAGACAGAAGTCCAGAACTGACCCTTGAGGAATGTACACAGTGCAATAATCCAGAGGGTACAAAGGTGTAAAAGAGAGGGGTTACAAGCTTGTGAATCACCCGTTGCAGACGTAGGTGTTATTTCATCTTGAAGAGGTCTGCACCACTCCCTAAAGAGCAGGGGTCAGGCTTTAATAGCTCATCCCAAAGTTCCAAATATAAAAAGAAGATACAAGACATCCTTACTAAAGCTCAATGGTTCTTACGAGTCTGCATGTCCAAAAAGAAGTTAGAACCCCCCCAGACAGGGCTTAAACGTTCCAAATAACATGACAGCGCACCCTAAAATGGCGCGGATTGGATCCCCAAACACAAATTTAGGAGAGGTTCATAGGTGCCCCAGGTGTTTTAAGCCTTCACAGGTCAAAGCTGGGGGTCCCGGATACCCCCAACACAAAGACAGTCTCAAGGTTAAGTATGTAGGTGGAGAATCAGGGAGGTCTTCTTCAGCAAATATTCCAGAGACCGTTCAAACCGGATCCGGGGGACCGTCTAAAAACCAGTGGGCTGGTAAGAAACAAAAAAGTGGGCTAATAGTGCTAAGCCATGAAAAAAGAAAAAGGGGGACTGGGAGATTAACTGGTCCAGTGCACGCGCTCCCAATGTATGATATAGAAATAATGAGTGCACAGTTCCAAAAAGGTGGAGGGTATTCAAACCTTTCAACACAAGCACACACTCCTTCGGAAGCAATAGCCCTCATGCATCATCATCGGGCTCTGCTCCATGCCAGACTGGTACTGCATTGTCTGACAGGGTCCTGTGTTGAGAGGTTTGAATACTCTCCACCTTTTTGGAACTGTGCACTCGTTATTTCTATATTCTATAATAGTGCTAAGCAACACAGGCTTTTAATCAGTAAATTAAAGAAAGCCAGAATTTGTGTTCCAAGGAGGCTTAAAAATATACTGCCTCAGAATCAGAGTCAGCCCCCCCAAAAATGATTCGCCGGAGAGCTCAACATTCAATGCAAACCCTAATCTGAGGATTCAGAGATGGTGTTTTTAGAGAGCCACAGAACTGGTACCGGCGAAATGTAGAGAAATTTAACGCTAAAGAGTATTATGAAGAATTCCGTTTTGTTAACTTAGAACGCATAAACTCATATGTTTTGGGTTTTTTATCTATTAAGCAGGTCGTACAAACGCTCGTAGAGCAGTTGTTACATGATGTGGGGACGAATTATTTCTTTCAGCTCCGTTTCCATGGGCAGGGTATTGACAGCCCCTTATTCACCAGACGAACGATCCGCAATGTGTTTGACGCTGTGGAATTTTTAGAAAATCTCTTTAAACTTTTACGTCTTGCGGAAATAGCAGCTTGGAGACCTTCAGAATAGTCGACCTCGTTGTTCGCAAGGAGGATAGTTCCCGGACCTTCAAAGAGTATCTTCTAGAGTAAAGCCATTAAAGAAACAGTTGCTCAACTTTAACACCGGCGCGACCAACACATATCTAGCGGCTAGCATCGCTGGGTTACTAATGGATCGCAGCACTACCGACGCTGTCATCCTGTCTAGAGTGGTTGAAGCCCATGCTGCACTTGAAATACCTCCTGACAGATTGGTAGGCTTTGGAGAACTGGGTCTTTTTTAGAACTATTTTGCCATCACTGTAAAGATCTTTACTACAGCGGATCGTAAAGATACTTCACATCTAGAGAGACTGTGAAAAGTAAGACACATTCTCCATCATGAAAATCACTTTTATGGTATCTTGAACCTGAAGGGTTTTCTAGGAGCTAAGTACGTGTGCACCCATTGTGATCACATCTACAACACACAGACAGCTCATCAGTGTAAAATGCGTTGTAAAATTGGTCAAAGGGACGGCTGCACTGTAGTCGCTGATCAGAAGATGAGTTGTCCTAGATGTAATCTATTCTGTCACTCACGTAACTGCTTGAGCATACACACTGGGGCTATTCAGTGGATCCCTAAAACAGACTGTGCAGGGTGCAGCACTACACAGCCTTCAATCACGAATGCAAAGGTATGAAATGCTCTCGGTTTAAGGTGTCTTTTGCTCCAAGAAGAGAACACATGTGTTAAATGACTAAAGGCTGGCCACAGACCAAACAGAAGCCTACATATGGTTTGATATAGTGTACCCATGAGACCAGAATGTACCAGCCTAACTATATTTTCATGCACCATCTACCTTCAGATGAAAACTGGGAATTTGAAGGCCTTTCTTGTGTGAACGGATTCCTTAGCACATTCATTCAGACAAAATTCAAAGGGTATACCCTGATGGCCCATAACTCAAAAACCTATCATTCATTCTTTATTTTTCAAAATATGATTTGTGAAAAGATGCCTGTAGAACTCATCACCCAGGGCTCCAAACCGATGCTGCTAACGCCTGTACTTTTACCTGTAAAGTTCATAGATACTTTGAATTTTGTGCTCATGAAATTGAGCAAGTTGCCAAAAGCCTTGGTTTTCCAGGCTGTAAAGGTCATTCCCCCCACTTTTTTTAACACCTGGGCGAATCAGAATTATGAGGGTCCCATGCCTCCTCCCAATAGATACAGTGTTGTGTATATGATGCCGGAGCAGAAAGAGAGTTTTCTACAGTGGTGTGGTGAAAAACGTGAAAAGAATTTCATTTTCAAACCAAGTTGAAAGCTTACTGTCAGGCAGATGTAATGATCTTGAGAAAAGCTTGCAATCTTTTCAGAGACATTGTGGTAGAGATGACAAAACAATAAAAGGTTCTGAAACCCAATACTGCCAAGATGACAAAATCCATAGAGTACATCGACCTTTTTCAACATGTCACCTTGGCTTTCATGTGTATGTCTATCTACAAGCACATGTTTTTACAACCTGAAAGCATAAATCTAGTGCTGTCAACCTCTATAACGGTAAACAGAAGCGCTATTCTACCCCCTCTATTTAATGGCTCATGTACGTATCTGACAAGGAAAACATCTTCATCCAACATGCCTTACAGAGTGGTGAATACTGTGTGGGCCCTTATTTCCTAAATGGTTACGCTGTAATTAACAGCATGCCAATGGCCTTTTAATACAACAGTTGCTTTTACCATGAGTGTCCCCAATTCTACAAACCCTACAAGTTTAATAAGCTGTTGGGTACCAAATTTGAACATTTGCACAGGTGTACTCTGTTAAAGGTGCAATATGCTGAAAACAGTGGTTTTGTTCTGAGGTTCACTATCACTCAAGGACAAGAAAAACCAGTGCATCCACCCCCAGGGGTGGGTAACCACCAGTGTGAAAAACTGCCCTCACCCACTAATTGTGGCATGCTTCATCAATGGGCATTTGTTGTGAGGTTCCTCTGGGAACATGAGTGGCTCTATATGTTAACATCAGATGCGGAACTCTGTTCCTTCATTAGGAGCATTGAGTTACCCGAACCTTTGGAGCCATGCAATGCCATTTTTGGGGATCAGACAAATGCTATACAGTTGTACAGGGCCATGTTAGAGGGTGAGAAAATACATTACTACAATTTCAATAGTCTGAGGAGCAAAGGGTGTTCACTGGGTCCTGGTGTAGCATTGAGATACAGGTGGTCCTAGAGAAAGGATACCGACTTGGAAAAATACACAAAATTCTGCACTTTCAGAGGCCTATAACCCAACTCTTTTCTGAGTATATTAACTTATTTCTCAGAGACAAGCAGGAGGTATCGGGGTTTCCAGAATGGTGCATTAACAAGGCCTCAAAACAAAAAATACATAGATGATTACTAAGCTCACAAGGGTATGTGCTTGAGACCCGAGTTCCTCGAAGTCAACCCCACCAGATAAAATTTGCACAGTGTACAAACATGACCATCATCACAGTTCCTGACAAACTGTTTGAAGATATTTTTATGCCATGTTACGAAGTGTCCAGCGGCGAGTTTATGGGTGAAACCGCAGCACTGTGTTGGAAATACCCAAAAGAGTACCCAACAGGTTGCAACAATATAAACATCTTCTTAGCCTGTTTCACAACCACTCACGCTCATTTAAAGCTTTACAATGTGATGGATAAACTTCAGGAACAATGTCTGTATCACGATGCCAATTCTGTTATTTTTGTGAGCAAATTAGGGGAGGAAGATCCCCATTTTGGTGATTATCTAGGTGATTTGACCAACAAGATAGAAAAAGATGAGTACATAGTCCTGTTATGTCATCCAGGACCAAGACCTATTCTTATAGAACTTCTAACAATGCAGTATGCATGAAAGCCAAAGGTATCACTTTAAATGTAATTAGCTTCAAAATCCTTTTTGACAGTCTAAAGGATCTGGTGAACAAATACTCTACCTTGAGCGACCGTGAAAATGATAAAACAATCGTTGTAAAACATCCTAGCAATGTCCGGTCCAAAAAACGGTGGAAAATTACAACCCAGCCACTGCATAAAACCTTGCACGTAGTGTTTGATTACAGGGTCCTGACTGAAGACTACAAAACTCCACCCTACAGTTATTGAAGGTACATTAGAGTCTTGCAATCCTGACTATGGACATCAGGTTGCAGCTCCCATTCTCCAGCATTTTAGTAGGCCCTTCAAATTGCAGTAAAAGCTATTTTATAAAGAAACTATTAATAAATACTCCCAGTATTTTATCCCAAACACTTAAAAAATATTGCTTAGCTTTATTTGCACTGGCAGGATCTTTATACAAGGCTATCCCTAAGGTTCCCACACATCAAATAAAGAAGACATACTGAATCATCTCAACGATGATGCATTGTTATCTACAGGCCTTATAAACATGGTGGTTGTAGACACCCTTATGAGCGAAGGTGGAGATCACCCTGAGATAGAGAAAGCTTTTACTCACCATCGCAATCTAAGCATATGTTACACAGTGCAGAACTTATTTTACAAGGGTAAGAACAGTCGTTCTATAGCTGTCAATGCCTCATACCTGGTTTTATTCAAAACCCCCTTAGACAAACAATAGATACATTTTCTAGCTAAACCGATGTACCGCTGAAATACACAGTTTTTCTTGTAAGCCTTTAACGATGCTACAGAGAAACCCCATGGTTACTTACTGGGAGGCCTAAAACCCAATACTCTAGAAGACTACAGACTGCGTGCTGGCATTTTCCCACCCAATCTCCCCATCGCTTACACACTTAAAACCAAGCCCAAAGCCTATAAAAAGAATTGTTAAAGAGACTCCTGTAACATTTACACTCTAGAACTTAAAATATATATCACCATGTTGGCGCGTCTATGTCATAATCTAGCTATCCTAAAAATGCTAGTCACAGCTAACCCTCAGCAAAGAAAGGTCATCCTGTGTGTGGCTTCTGACGATTTAGTGGCTGCCATTTCAGAAATCGCCCTAAACACCCTAAAAGGTAATGTCCCTGTATCAGAGCACCAGTTCCGTGTTTTGAAGAAGCACCACCTTATCAAGAAATTAATTTATAAAAGGGCTTCTCTAATTTCTAAGAAGAAACTGGTAAAGCAGTCACAAGGTTTTTTTATAGGTTATTTCTTGGGCAAAGCTATACCGTTCATTACCAGCCTCCTAACTGGGAACTAATGTATCATGCCCAAAAGATGTACTTGGTACCACAACAGCAGCTGGAATAGTTGGGGACATCTATGGGCGACTCCTGGCTATCTGGAAAAATGACACGCAGTTCCTGGATGCTGCGAGTTATAAGACATTTTGAACCGTACTGATTTAAAACCTTATTTCAAAGCAGGTCTTTACTACCGCACTCTTCAAAACCTTTTAAAATATTACAGACAGTTGAATGCTGAAAAAAACAGGCTGACTGTATATGTCCCTGACTCTGAACAGCCTCCACAACCCCCTCCAATGCCTCAAGAACCATCATCACCATCCTCAGACATCGTTGTTGAAGAACTTTTAAAAAGTATAAGTCAAAGGTACAGAGGGGCCGCACATATGTTGCTAAGTAAAATCACAGCTTTTAAAGACCTGTATTCTGTTTTAACAGCATTTGATGTGGACCTAGAGTTTTTTTTCACATATTTCATAACAATACTGTCATTGTTAACTAGGTCATTCGAATACAGATTTAAACATTTTCTAGACGTTATACCCTCAGATATTTTACTAATAAAATATATACAATGCTCCCTGCATGTGATGGTGAGAGAATCCTGTACCTGTATTTTGTTATACTCCAACCTCACAGCAGGTTTTTTTACATACTTGAATATACGTTTCGGAAAGATGCTATGCTCGGGGAACACCACCGCACTGTCAAACACCGTAACCTTGTCTTTACCTAAAAACAGGGTCGCCCAGTGAGTTTCTCCCATGCTGTGCAGATCTGTGATAAAGATGAGCATGCGGGGTCTTAAAGACCCTATTTCAACAGGTAGAGTGTCGCTTGGAAAAACACCTAAAAAGTATTTCTTTGAGTATTAATGATGGCTTAAGAAATCCAGAATCTGAACAGTGTCCATTTTACAATATTTTAAAGATAGTCAAACTAAATATGGCATGTGTGGTTAATCTGAATGAAGTTGTCAAATACAGATCGCCGTCACCCATGCCAGGGATTATATCCAAAGCGAACAGCGTGTAGCCTGGCCCATATCCTTCTCTTGACATAACTCCAGAGTCATGCAGGTGCTTCCCAGTTATGGAAACCACGTCCAGATATTCCCTGATAAAATTAGCATCCCCAAAGCTGGGTGTGTACAGTTTTGCAGGAACAACAGGCCTCTTGTGGAATAGCGCTGCGTAGTTGATGCCATAGTGCTTGAAATTGAAAGGGTTTGAGGTATAGAGACTCCTAAAAGATGTGTAGTTAACAAAACCTATGATAAAAAGTTTTGGTAGTTGCCCCAAAAATAAATGTTGCTGCAGTGTTAATCTGGTAGTGGCTGGGATGCTGAATATCTTCAGAGCTACTCTTTCAAAGGCATACTCTGCGTTCAGTAGCTCTAAGGTTTCAGTGTGAGCCAGTCTGATGTTTAGAAACACTTTCACTCTCTACAAACAAACTAGTGGACAATATGACCACTTTATACTGTTCCACATCCCCGCTGATGAGACAGAACAAGTCCTTGCTGCAGTTAGGTTTGATCTTAAGATCTATACCATTGATGAGCAGTTTATCTTGGAAGAAAAGGTCTGAATGTATACGCCCAAGGAGTCAAGCTGTCTACTGCCAGCCACAAAGCTTGCTCTTTTTACAAAACCTCTATTGTCAACGTCCAGCTCCTTGCCTTCAAAACGTGCATAAGTATCCTTGTAGAAGAGCCCTGCTGAAAGCTGTGTGTCCAGGGCTTTGCGGCTGTAATTTAGAATACTCTCGACGTAGGTTCTGTAGGCATACATATTATCACTTTTCGTAATAAGTCGATCCCCGAGGGTGATCTCCACCTGATTAAACATGGTCGCGATGTGGTAAACGATCATTGCCACTTTAGCGGAGGCCAGTATGTTGGCAGAGTCCACTTTTACAATTTTACAAACAAGATGCAGCAGAGTCCTGTTGAGATCTTGATACATACCTGTGGACCCTGACACAAAGAAATCTATTGGTGCCAATAGCATCAAAGAGGTGAAACTGCCATGAAAAAACTGTTCTCAATACTGGTCTGAGTGGGCTTTAGAGAAAACAAGTCTAACTCTGATTTGGAGCATTGTCCTGATACACAATGTATGAAGGCCATGTTTTAAGTTATTGCATTAAAAAAAATATTTACGCTATCGGATGTTCTCTTGTTCTTCAAGGCTCTCTTCCATCTTCTGGATCTTCTTTTGCGATTGCTTTTTGAAGAGTGCCTCCCTTTTTTATAGGGAGCAGGCAGACCCCTATGCCTTGAAGACCTTTGCTTCCTTTTAATACTTGTGCTTGGCCTGTATACAAGTCCCGCTCCTCCTTGGGGTTGTTTTGTCATGAGTTCAGCAACAGCAGAAGTCACAGATCTCACCACATCCTGGGCAATGTTGGAGGCTGCCGCTTTAACATGGGGTTTTCCAATTTCATAGCCTCTTCTCAAGAAAGTCATAGCTCTTCTATACAAACTATGGAAAAAACCTCCAAGTCCTGCCCGGTACATAAGAGGGTCCCCTTGAAAGAATGGTGGCCATCCAACCTGGTGCCTGTGATAGTCCCTGCACTGAGCGGGGTCGCCGAATGTTTTCATGATCACCATGATGACTTCTTAATATTCGCTGTTGCATCGTGGTCTTAAATGAAGCTTAGTCCAAAATAGCTTTCCCATACTTAAAGGACACTGGCTCAGATTGATCGTCAAAGATCATGACCAACATAGTGTAAAAATGTTTTTTTTAGAAATTGCTACGTAGTCGGGTTTGATATATTGAATATTAATCACTGTGTTATCTCACCCTTCACCTGGACCCATCTTAACAATGGTGCATAACTAACCCCGATCCTCTGTGGCTCTACAATGTCGCTGTACATGCAGAGTGTATAGAACTTGGGGCACGTAGGGTCCAGCTCTACTTGGCTTTCTATATGTTGTACTGTTTCTAAAATCCTTCTTAATTTATCTGCACAGCTAAACTTTGTATCTCGATTTGGAGCCTTCAGAAACACCATCCTTCTAATGTTATCTAATACTCGCTGAATATTCAAATACGTGTCAATGCTGTCTATAGATTTGTGGATGGCTTTGACCAACACGGTGACGCTGGGGTAATAGCTGTGAGGAAAGACAGCCTGGATGGTCAAGGGGTCCTGATCACACCTTATAGTAAATTTGGCTTAGAGAATTGTAAATGTATTTCATGTTCTTGAGTATTGGATTTCAGTCAGGGTTACCTCCCAGTCCCCTTTTAGGTCCACAGGTTTAACCAGTTTCATGGTGTAATTAGAAATTTGCTTGTTGGGGAATATGTCCTTCGAGGCATTGGATGACAAGGTAATATAAAATGATGCTGTCTCCATATTGCAGCCTTCAGAGAACCCTCCCCTCCCTACTTACACATCCTGCAGTGAGCTGTCTAGCACCTAACTGTTACATTTCTCAATCCACCCCTCCACCTGACAAAGGCCTGTCTTTTAGCCCCACTGCCTTTCCGTTTCAGAATCTTTTCAACCCTCTACAACCTGTGTGGATCGTCTGGTACCTTTTGTAACTCTCTGTTGTAAAAGGCAACCAACACCGTTTCACCATTGTAGTCCATTAAACTGTAAATATATGTACCTTCTTTAAGCTCCATCCTCTCCACTATAAATATTTAGTTGCTAAAAGTCTGCTGGTAGCCCTTTGTGAAAACCCCTTTCAACTTTGAAACCCTAACATGATCACCTTCTTTTAAAAGAGGCTTCTTTACCTTGGCAGCGAATTGGCTCCCGTACACCATTCTCCACACAGCTAAGGAATTATCGGCTGTTACCTTTATGGAATATGTTTTCATGGTTCTGTGATAACTGGCGTTATAAGCATCTATAAAGGCCTGTAGAATATCCACACATTGGTAGGTGTTGTAGGCTGTGAAATATCTCCACATTTTAGATTTTAAAGTTCTGTTAAAATTCTGTATAACAGCAGCTTTTACCTCCATGTGTGTTACATAATGATGAACAGAGTACTGTTTTAATAATTTCTGAAATGACTAAAAATTATTTTCCGGCATCTACTTGCAGTTATTGAGGGGTTCACCTTTTCCTGAAGATGCCTTTAAAGTCTGTGGTGATGCTGGTACCAGTTGCATCGCGTAGCGCTTCTGCAAAGGCAGACTTGGACTACACATCTATTACCTTTCATATAAATAGAGCTCCATTATTATGCTTGGCTAGATCTTGAAGATTGATTATGCCCGCCTGTCATTGATAATCTAGCTGAGCATTAACGATGGTCAGTCTTCTCTTAAAATGCCTTCTGGCTGGCTTGTGGAGTGAATACGTGTCTTCCCCAGAAAACAGGTCTTCACCTGCGCTCTGTTTACTGGCTCATTTTCAACTAGAGCCCTTCTAAACAGATCTTCGGTCGCTTTCGACCCCACTTGTATCGTGACAAAGCTTCCTTTACCCGACCCTGACATGTTATAAGCCCCACTATAATTTTGTGTAAGAGCATTTTATTAAAAATAAAGAATGTTAACAACACATAAACAGGGTATACTTTACAGTTTCATGGTAGACGTCTTGTCGTCGTTGTTGGACAGTTTGCTGACTTTTCACTATGTATACATAATATGACAAACTACATACATTACTAGGGACCCAGCAGATACTTTGCCTCAGCATCACAACTTTTGATATTTTTACAACTATAAACTCAATGGCTCTAGACAGGACTTCCCGCTCACCCCTCCTATAACTTTTTACACTCAGGATACCTCGGCATTCAAAATATCGTACAATTCTCTGTCGTACAATACAAAACATTCATTTCTGAAACAATCTTTGGTCGGAAGCTCCGAAGCTATATGTAGGCTGGTCATCAGTGATAGTATTTACTTCCTCATACGGCTTTTGTATGTGCTCCAGTATCCATCAGTTGTAGGTAGCCACACAATGATACACCAGTTGGCTATACATTTAGGACTGTCACACTGCATTTCTGTGTGCGGCTCACCAAGCTTCAGATAGCGCAGAGTTACAGGTTGTATTTCAGCTATTCTTCTTTAAGCAACACATATACCAATCTGGCAATACATTTGTACCCTGGGCGTAACTCAGAAGCATCTTGCGCACTAACATTCTGATGCTTGGCCCAAAATTAAGTATGTAACGTTAGATAATACAATAATGACACAATACTGGGGGACTCATCATTTTTTAAAACAGTTTTCGTGTGGCTAAAGAGCCGACTCATCTATTTTTAGAATAAACATCACACAAACGTTTTCTATACCCCTTTCTACCATCCTACTAGCAAAATACGTACACATAGCAAGCATACAACAGACTTTTGAGCATGGCTCACTCGAACATTGGATCTCTTTGAGCGTGGATGAGAAGACCTCAATCATATAAAGGTGGACATTTTTCTTTTCGTCTGACAAACAATATACCAACCTCAACAGTTTATATACAGTACTTTGTTTGGGTCTAGCAAGCTACATATTTGACAGATTGCTCTTGAAATGTATGAGTCGTATAGACAAACGTTAGCCTCCTGCTGCAGATCATTTATTTTATGGCCATAACAGAGGTTATAATAGTCACTTTTGACACATGCGTTCACAACAATCGTAGCAAAACGTTTAACAGGCCATATGGCATCGTAGGGTATGCCTGGAGCTTTCTTTTCAAAATCTGCTAATTATCAGTACAAACACATTTCATACGCAGCTATTTGTTTTGGATTGTGGAACTTTCAGTCTGTTTTGAACAGCATTAGCAGTAAAAATATACAGCGTTAATCTTAGGCGACGTCCTCTCTACCACAGCTCTTTTTGCTGATACTTTCTATGGTCAAAAAAAGAAAGAAAGACAGATATTAGTTCAAAATAAAATATAGCCGAATATATAGTATAAGTAAGTGTCTATAACGATTTTAATTAACCTTGTCATTTTTGTGGGACTTGGTGGTGACTCTGAAATCTTGAGAGTCGCTGAGGTCCATCGAGGCATAACCAGCGTTGGAGTTTGTGTGCGGCTATTGCACAACGGTAGCCCACAGAGCCGATTCCTCCAGAAACCCCATATCTTCCTAGACTGGTGAGTTAGGCACTGTTACAGATTCTTTACCATCTTCCAAGTTGATGGAATTGTTTCCAGCGTTTGCTTCGTTACTTGAGGCTTCGCTGCCGGAGCCCTTAATAGGGGATATCAGTTGCGGCAAATCCTTGAGGCTGAGCGTTTCCATCCGCCAGCAGAGCTCCTTGCCAAAACCGGTGATGTCATGACCACCCTCTTTAAGGTCACACTGCTGCGCACTCTGCTCAATTGCCTCTGGTGTCAGGCAATGGTGATATCTATCAATAGTGTTCAAACCACCATCAGAGGGCGTTTAATGACGTGACTGTATCTCTTCATAAGGACCAAGCAATCTTTTTCTGTAGGGCGGCGCCTGTATTTGGCATAGGCTGCTTAGGAGCTCCTTACATGTACTCTGAGCCTAAATAAAATGGGGCGTACAACATACCATGGTCACCTGATCTCCAAGGTCTCTGGTTTGTTGACAGCTGCCGGATAGCCCTAGCCATGTGCTCATGGTCCTAAACCATAGTTAAGATGCTGCCATAACATACGCGACCCAAATTGGTTCATTTGAATGCACGCTGGATTCATGTCTTTGGTCCAAACTGCATGTGATTTGAAAACAAATTGATTGGGAAGGGGTTGATGGCTCTCTTCAATAGAGATAGAGCTGTTACGAAAATGAGTAGCATTTTGTTGGATTTTGAAGCACATTAGGCCAATCAGACTGACGAACACTTGATACAATTTCAATACAATTTTACAGGATTTTAAAGGTTGGTTCCTCAATGAATGTTTGGAGAAATATGTGACAAACTATGCATTTCTAAGCATGTTTAGCCAAAAGCTTTTCTCAAAACTGAATGGGCTTAATGTATGCTCTAAAGACACAGATATTGTTGCACAGACACGTGCTCACACAGTGCAAACCCAGACAAAGGCACAAAAGGCAGAGATCCCCTGTATAGGCAGGTAGCAGGGCCCATAGAAGGCGCCTGTAAAGCAACCCTCATGGGATTGATGGCAGCAGGACAGGGTAGGGGAAGCATGGGCTGGGTCCAGGGAGCGCTGTGACCAGGATTGTGGTCCCTCCATTTTCAGAAACAGGAGGTGGTCAGACAGCAGTGCCACCCTCGACCCAGATCCCTGCCCGAGGATCA
This sequence comes from Pleurodeles waltl, assembly GCF_031143425.1. Taxonomy (NCBI): domain Eukaryota; kingdom Metazoa; phylum Chordata; class Amphibia; order Caudata; family Salamandridae; genus Pleurodeles; species Pleurodeles waltl. Next base: position 597,965,385 of record NC_090446.1, on the reverse strand, counting down.
CCCACATAGTAGTACTGGAACGTCTCACTGGGCCATTATTATTTTTTTGCATCTTTCCTGACATTTTACCATAAAACATGTTAGGAATACCTTGGTGGGATAGCATGTGGGCAGGCCATTTTATCGCACAGAGAAAGTAGGTACAAATCATCTGCCTTTTACATGTATGTATGCATGTCCAGAAAAAAAGTTTACAAAGAGTTTCAGCCTGTTAGGTCTCACCCAAATTACATGCGTCACTTCCACAATTTATCCTTAGGACTTCTAAGTTACTTCTGAAAAGGGGCCCATAAGTCGCCATCTTGGCCCTGCATGAGTGGAAGTGTTCATTTAGAGATATAGTGCACCATGTTTAGCACTTACCTGCAAAATTGAAGATGTTGGCCCCCGGGGTCTGCCCCAAGGTTTTCATCACACGTATTGCTCAAAGTCTATAGTACCATTGAGCGGAGATTGGTGGGACAGCTTTTTTCCTTATATGTGTACAGGGAGGCCTCCAAACACTGCAAAACCAATTTGCTTTCGAAATACATTTATGTTGTGCGAGTCTTAGAACCAGGAGAAATATTCCTGGGATAAAAGATAATAGATGACCTAAGACGCACTTTAGTACTTCCGTTCAAGAAGGGGCTCATTTCGGGCGCTCTCACAAGAAGTGTAAGACATCCCATCGGATCCCAAAGACTCTCCAGCATCACAGGGATGTCGAAGGGTGTATACAGCCATCATTTATTTTGATGAACCATAAATACACTTCTACCATATCTTAAATAGGACCAGCATTTCTCAGCAAGGCAGGTAACATAACTCTAGTTGTTAACACAGACCTGAGGGAGTTCTGTGTTATGTCAAGACACAGATTTGGCTCATAAAGTAGCATAAAGTGTCAATGTGCCTGCTGCAAAGCACATGGTGTAACATGCTGATCACAGATTTGTGTATTTAGATAGATAAGCGGGTTAATGCTTGTGACACTAAGATCTTTTTGTTACTTCCATTTCATAAGTTGCAAGCCATCTAATATATCACAGTGATCTAGTTACTGGCATCAAGGAGCTGCATGCCAACTGTAAGTCATCCATTTAGATCCTTATTTTTTCTTATACTGTTATTATTCTAAGATTGCAAAGAAAGCCTTATTAGCACAACCACAATTAAGACGTTATGTTTTCTATCCTGACTCTGTTTCTGCCAACTAGTCGCTCTAAACATAAAGGCCCTCATTACGAGTTTGGCGGTTTTCGGGCAAGACAGCCATGTGAAATGGCTCAACCATACCGCCAGTGGTGGCAGTTTAGCGACCGCTGGATTACAAGTCACAAAACGCCCCAAAACAGACACAAAACCAACATCGCCAGGCCAATCCAGAGTGAAAGAGTGATTGATCAACGGCCGGCCCCGCCACACCGACACCATTCTGACCACCATATTTGGAGGCAAACTCCAGCACAGCAGTACATGCATGGCTGTAACCATTGGCGGTTCGCACTGCAGCGGTACAAAAAGGCATCACCGAAAGTAGCCAACACCACAGTTCGAATATCTCACACCTGAAACTCATACACACACCACACACACCTACACAGACCACCATATACTACCCCCACACCCACCCACAATCCCTAGCAACAAATACGGGCAGAAACACGCAACACAAAGCATACCCCAATCACAACAAGGACAATCACACTGCACACATTGTACAACTTACCACCAAAGCCCACCAGCACTCACAGCCAAGCACCCCCACATCACCACACACAACAGGCACACCACATACCCACCCCACAACCTGTCACACAACACGCACACCACATACCCACCCCACAACATGTCAGCGGAGGGCTCAACACTGGTAAGTCAACAATACCCCCCAGGCACCAACAAACCCTGCCCTGCATGCCTCCCCACCACCCACCAACCTCCAACCTACTACATCCCACCCCACTGCACCCGTCCCAAACACCCCACACCGCTCCTCTGCATGCCACACCATCCCACTCCCACCAATCCTACTCACTCCCAATGCACAGATGACACCCACAATGTGGAGAACCACAGCTCCCACAATCTTGCACACCCCACACAACAACACACCACAGACCCACTGCACAGTGGAACATCTGCATGGCCAACCATACCACAGCCCACACCAACTGGCTGCCACGACTTCATCCCAACACATGCCAATGACAGCAATGCCAACCACCATCCACAGCCCCCATGCCACTCTGAAACCATGCCGCAAACCCCTACACCAAATCAATGTCTGCAGTGCAGCAGCTGTCATTGCCATCACTGGGAAGCAAGTCGAGCTACTGCATGCATCACAGCAGGGATATGACAACTACAGTTACACAATTAATCTCTACCGTTTCCATTCACAGTTACCCCTGCCACTGCCACCCTGCAGAGGATGCCAGGCTCAGGCAGCCCTCCCCAGGATGAAGGCCCCACTGGATGTCTGGATGGGGATGACTTGCCTGGGCAGTCTGAGGCACTGGACAGTCCACCAACAACAGACCCACCCTGGACACACTGGACGCCCTCACCCATGTCTCAACAACACCACATTCAGCCTCTGAATCTCAAACCTGTTCCCCAGGGACCTCACAATCAGAGGTGTCCCCATAATGCAGGGGCCAGAGTCAAGGGCACACATGGCAGACAATGAAGGCCCTGCTGCTACTTGGAGTGGGCACACTGTACCCGAGGGACATGCACAGGAGGCCAGGGGTAGTGGGAGGAGAACAGTGGTCCAAGGCTCGGAGCAGCCACACCAACTGACTGCCCAGGAGGCCCTCAACCAATCTTGGGTGTGTACCAGCAGACCCAGGACACAGTGGCCCAGATCCTCGCTACCGTGCAGGAGATCCACAGGCTGCAGGGGGAATACCATCAGGAGGCCATGCAACAGTGGCAGGCCCACAATGCCACCATGGCCTCCATAGCAGGGGTGTTTAAGGACCTGACCACCATCATGTGTGAGTCCACCACCCACCAGCAGGCCCCTTCCGGAAGCCACATCCCATCAGAGCCCTCCACGTCAGCAGCAGCCAGTGGTATGGAGGCCCTGCCACAGGACACACAGGACTCCAGCACCCCTACCCCTGTAGCTGAAGAACCCCCACGCAAGCAAGGACATCCAACTAGACATCCAGCCGGATATGATGCCAAGACCACGACCACCTCCAGGAAGTGACCATCTCCTGAACATTCTCCCTTGTGTGTGACTGAGATACCCTGTCCACTGTCCACTCTCATGTCTCAGTTTTCCCATGGCCAGCATACTGAGCCTGGATTAACCACAGCTGGCCTCACCACTCTGATGATCTCAGCCGCCATGACCCCACTCATCACCCCTTGCACTTGTCCCTCCCAAATAAACACCATTGAGCACAGTTACTGCCTACGTCTTTATTTATCATAAGTACAAATGGAACTGCCAATACAAGTGCAACTGGCAATCCATCGCCCAGCACATGCATGGGAGGGTGATAGAGGGGGGGAGCAAAATACACAGAGGTCGATCGTGGAGCAGCCAGTGGCTGGAGATATGTGTCAAGGGAGGCAACAGGTCAGGCATGGACCAGAGTACACCACTACAATGTCCTGAAAGTAGAGCAAGACAGGGACACCAATCACTGTAGGAGTCACAGATGGCAACTCAACACAACTGCACTGTAGGAACAAGCGTCCATGGCCAGTACCAACACACAAAAACAACACATACCAACCAAATGGTACCATCCTCACAGCACCTAGCACCAGACTTGACCCCACACCCATTGCCACCAACAACAATGTAGCACTGCCACCCAATTTCGACTCCCAAGATAGATGCTGCACAGATGCAACAACTCTGTGTGGCACACACATAGCACTTGAACTGTCAGCTCAGGGACCATTGTAGATACACATTGATGGCACTAGTGTACCAGCACAACAGCTGCCTGACTATAGGCCTGACCTGTGCACTGTGACTACCTAAGTCATGGGCACATGTGAGACCACCCCCAAAACCCACCCAGAGGCAGAGCTGATCCAATACAGTCAGTGGTCACAGACAACAGGTGGTAGCAGGGATAAGGCAGACAGTCATAGAGGACACATACCAGACAGGTGACACATATCTGCATCTCAGTCAAAGTACTGTTGAATCAGCTCTGCCCGGGAGTCAGCTGCATCCTCATCATCCTCCTCTTCATCACTTCCCATATCCTCTTCATCAGCCACTGGTGAAACTACCCCCTTCTCTGCATCCAGCAATGGGATGTGACGCTTCAGGGCCAGATTGCGTAGCATGCAGCAGGATACAATGATCTGGCACACCTTCTGTGGGTTGTAGAGCAGGGCACCCCCAGCTGTCAGAAGCACCTCTCAATTACCTGTCTGGTACGACCGTGGGCCTCATTCTAACGGTATACTGCATCTGTAGTTGGATGCCTCACAGGTGTCAAAAGCCAGGGCAGGTTGGTATAGCCAGAGTCACCTGAGTGCACAGAGGTAAGAGGCATGTCAAGACCCAGAGGGCAATAGGGCAGGGACACAATAGTGCAGAGAGCTGAGGGGCACACATATGCAGGAGACATACCAATGAGCCAGGCCCGGTCCCTCATAAGTGGTTCCATCATGTGTGGGATGCTGCTGTTCCACAGGATGATGGAATCATGCACAGAGCCTGGGAACCTGGCTGTCACCTGGGAGATGTGTTGATCCGGGAAGCACACCACCTACACGTTAACCGAATTAAAGTTTTTGCAGTTTCTATAGACCTGTTCACTTCTCCTGGGTGACACTAGAGCAATGTGGGTACCATCAATGGCCCCAAAGACATGAGGGACGTGTGCTGCTCCGTAGAACGCAACCTTGACAGTGGGCAATGCTGCACGTTGGGGAAACTGGATGTAGCTGCCCAGATGTTTGAGCAGGGCACATAGTACATCCTTCAGGACGTTGCTAAGCATGGGCTGCGACATCCCTGCGGCCAGGCCCACTGTGAGCTGGGAGAAGCCTGAGGTAAGGTAGTGGAGGACTGACAACACCTGCACTGTGGGAGGAATGGCATTGGGATGGTGAATGCCAGGTAACAGATGCAGCTCAAACTGGGCCACCAGTTCCATGATGGTCTCACAGTTCAGGCAATAGGTCTGGATGACGTGACGCTCCTCCAGGGTGGCAAGGTCGACTAGGGGCCTGTACACCAGTGCATTCCTCATCCTCAACCTTACATAGTACCTGGGAACAGGAGAGAGTGGGTATTATGTAATGCACCATAGACTGTGTAGACGCTGTTGATGTGGCCACAGGTCACCAAATGTCACCCATGACACACTAACATTTGACCCACAACACACATTGGCCATGTAAAAGGGCAGCTGCCTGTCCTGCATGCATGGGACAGGTGGAAGTGAGATCATCCCGCCGACATAACACGTCATGGCAGTAGGCAGTCACGACCACCCTGCAACTCACCGTTAATTAAAACTGTTGCCTATGGGAGGCAGGAGCCACTGGTGATCGCCGCTGGCGGTGACTGAGATATCTGCGGCGGCTGTAACTGCCATTTGATGTGCTCATGCTCACTTAACTCCTGAACCCTGTGCACTGAAGACCTCCACTGTGTGTGCTGTTGTGTTCTGACTCAGGTAGCAAAGATGCCACGTCTTGCAGGGATAGGGCCCCAGCCTTCACCCAGGAAGAGTTGAAGCGGCTCGTGGATGGGGTCCTGCCACTGTATGGACAGTTGTGTAGGGCACCAGAGCAGCAGGTGAGCCCAATGTCATTGTCCTGTATGTGAGTTGTGCGCATGGGGATGGAAGTCTTGGTGGGTGGCAGTGTGTCTGGAACATGGACCTGGGTGAGGGGCCTAAGGCTACGTTGGGTAACGATATGTGGGTGTGGAAGTGGGATGTGTGCTGTCCACTGCTGTCCCAGGGATGCCACTCTACAGGGTTGTATCCTTCTGTCTGTGTCTCTCATGCAGGTCAACGCCAATCAGAAGAAGGGGATTTGGCGTGCCATTACCAAACAAGTGTTAACCCTGGGGATCCATGCCTGCCGGAGAACCCACTGCAGAAAATGGTGGGAGGACCTGAGTCCCTGGGCCCGGAAGACCACGGAGGCCCAGCTGGGGATGTCCTCCCAACTAGGGAAGAATTCCCGTCGGACCAGGATCCCCCTAGTAGCCTGGATATTGGCGGTGGCCTACCCTGCGGTGGACGGGCGCTTCAGGGCAGCACAGCAGCCACATGGGAGTAAGTAGCCACACTCACTTGCTACATGTGTTGCCATAGTGGCTCTGGGTGGGCACCATTGGTTAGCTGTGGTGTGGGTGCTTGGTCCAATGATGTCCACTATGGGTAGTTTCCATCTGGGCAGTATTGGCATCACAGGTGTGGGTAATGCCAGGCAGTCAGTGGTTGCAAGGCAGCTACCTCCAATGTTGAAACAGTGTGGCCACCTACTAGGTAGATGTGCTTGTCAGCTCATGGCAACAGGATGATTGGACCTGAGGTGTTAGGCCATTGCGATCAGTTCTTGCAAACCACTGTGCCAGGGGTGGATCCCATGGCCTCAATCAGCTGGCAGGCACTGAATGTGTAGTGGGGTAGGGTGTGCCAAGAGTTCACAGTGCTAATCAACAATAGCCAAGTAGGCCTGCCAACTAGCCATGCAGGATTCTGTTGGGTTTGCAGTTCATCACATGCCTGTCTCAACGGCCATGGTTAGTGGGCACGTACTGGACAGGTGTGGCGGGTATGCCACTCCTCATGTAAATGTTTGCATCAGTCAGACCATCAGCGGTTGACTTGCATTGTTGTGGTTTTCTCCATGGTGTTCCCTAGTTGTAGGATGTGCAGGGGTGGGCATAGTGTATCATGGGATGGTAACAAATGCTGATATTCTACCCTGTGCTTCTGTAGAGCTGGCATTAATCGATTGCACCCTGTCGCTCTCTCTCTTCCTCCTTCCCTGTCCTCCTCTGTCTTTGTGTGCATCAGCATCATCTGGCGAAGGAGACGGGGAACCGGCGAGTGGGGAAGCTGCAACCCACAGGACCCAGGAGGGTGACACCAGCGGAGCCGAGGGGACCAGTGGGACGGAGGGCAAGGGGAGTGCCACAGGGGAAACAGGACCGACCACACCATCTTCTGATTCCTCCTCAGATGGTGGCGGACCCATCTGAGACGACCCCAGCACCATCCTTGTCAAGCCTCCCCGTAGCTCCCCACCCAGTTGTCCATGCCCCCTCACCCAAGAGGGTGGGCATATCCTTCACTGCAGGCACCTCTGCCCCAGTCAGCCCTGCTCCCCTCAATGAGGAGGCTATTGACCTCCTGAGGTGCATCACTCTGGGGCAGACAACAATAGTGAATGTCATCCAGGGACTGGCATCCCAGATGCAACAGACCAATGCGTTCCTGGAAGGCATTCATGGTGCCTTGTCTGGCCTACAGAGATCGTTTCAGGTCTGACCTCCTCCTTGAAAGCAGCCTATGTCCCTTCTTCTTCTGTCCCCCCCTCCAGCTACCTGTTCCAATAACCATCCATTCCCATTCCCTCTCCCCTCACCCATCCAAGGCACACCTACTGGCCCACATGCATCCGCTTAGGCAAGGACAGACATAAGCACCACAAATGCCACCACCGCCATGCACACACACAACAGACACATGCAGACATGACAACATCCACATCCTGCACTGACTCCCCCGCCACCTCCCCCTCACAGGCAGTACACCACTCACACCTGCAGTCAGCACCACATCAGTCACTGATCCTGCCACGTGTGCCCTCACTGCCACCGTCACCACATTATCTGACCCCCATTCATGAACCCCATATACCACTGGTGCAGACACCACAACTGTCAACACACCCACATGCAGCACATCCACCCTACCTGCAGACACCACCCCAACATACACTCACATGTTGCCCCTGCCATCTCCCTGCATCTCCTCCCATTACATCAAAATACCTGCACTCACCCACCGAACAGTCCACGAGAACACACGTTTCATCCACCCATGCACTTGCACTCAAGGCAGCTCCACACACACACCTCACAACCATACCCACTCCCTCCAGTCCCAAATGTCCTTACCTTGACCTCGCTTGTGTGTACAGTGTAAGCACTTCTACCATATAGGTAGCTGAACAAAGTTTTTAAAACGACTCCAAAAAAACTTCTCAGGTACTTGTAAAGCTGCACCTTTGTTTGCTCTAGGTGTTAGCGCCATATGGCCCCCATCTAGGATGACAGTTGAACAAAAGGAGGGTTGATGGCCTTTCAAATCAGGCCTTTTTAAAAAATAAATAAGGGAGCCCCCTCACTGCTTGCAGGTTGCTGCTCCAAACAGAATGCAGACCAAGTGCAGGCGCTGCTGAATTATGTCCTGGTGCCAAAAATTATAGCAGGATACATTCAACATGTTTCCCTGGGTCAGCTTGTTCCCAGATTTGGCCCAGAGATAAGATAACTGCCAGAACTGAGATCCAACAGGTTCTTCCTACTTTCCAGCTACTTTCCAGCACTGATTGTGATTGCAAATATGAGACACTGAAGTGACTTATGATGGGTAGCCCGCCACTCCATAGCCCAAACTTAGTGGTTTATGATGTGTAAGGTGGGGTATGGTTATTGACATGTGTTAGTATTTCTTAGAGGGGAGGCATACTTTTAATGGCCAGTGGAAATGATTACTTGTAGGGTTGCCTGATGGGACATTATTAACAGCTCTCAGCAGGAATCCCAAACGTTTATTCACTCAATCAATCAGGATTTATAGAGCGCAGCTAATCACCCCGAGGGTATCCAGGTCTTGAGAGCATACCTGCGAAGGGGTTCAGTTGAACAAACAGGTATTGAGTCCTTTCCTGAAATCCAGAAGAGAGGATGAGGTCCGTAGGTGAAGGGGGAGGTTGTTCAATGATTTTGCCACGAGGTAGGAGAAGGAGCTTCCTCCACTGTTGCTTCGGCAGATGCGGGGGAGGGTTGCGCAAGGAAGAGGGACGCGGAGGGCAGGTTTCTGGAGGGCTGGTGGAAGTTCAGGCAGTGGTTGAAGTATGATGGTCCTTGATTGTGAAGGGCTTTGTAGGTGTGGGTCAGCATCTTGAATTGACATCTTGTCTAAATGGGGAGCCAGTGGAGCTTGTGGAGGTGAGAGGTGATGTGGATCCACTTGAAGAGGTCAAAGATGAGTCTGGCTGCTGAATTCTGTATCGTCTGTAGACCCTTCAGGAGGTAAATGGTGATACCTTCGTAGAGTGCATTGCGTAGTCTAGTCTGCTGGTCTGGTACGTCTGGTGTTGACAGGAAGCCATACTGTAAGGTGCCAAAACTTTTCAGTTCTATCATACCTTCAGGATCAGCATCTCTCTGAACAGTGGATTGAAGGCATATTAGTAAAACTTTTCAGCAGGAGAGGAACAACTGATCTCAGCAGTATGGTATGTGCTCCATGGACTGTAACAACACTTCTGATAGCTGCTTCATTCCCTATGGAAAATTACCAACATTTCCAGTCATCACTTCCATACCTTACCGGATAGTACCAACATTTCTCACCATCATACCCATGCCCTTGATATGTCAAAGATCCTTAGCAGCACACCAATACCTTATTGTACAGTGTCAACACTTTTCATCAACACTTCTGCCCCTTGTTGGATAGTAACCCCGTCTCTCATTGGTATTTCCATACCTTATTGGATGGGTCTAGCAGTTCCCATAGGCACTCCCATAACTTATTGAATAGTACCAACATTTTTCATCTGCAGGGACACACCTTAATTGACAATACCACCATTTCTCATTAGTAACCCTGAAACCTTATTGGACCATACCAACATTTATCATTTGCAGGCCTATACCTTATTGAACAATACCTAGAGGTATCATCAGCAACTTCTACACCTTATTGGACAGTACCAACATTTTTCACCAGCATGCCCATACCTTATTGGGCAATACTAACATGTCTCATCAGCAACTTCCACACTTTATTGAACAATACCAACATTTCTCATCCGCATGTCCATACCTAATTGGTATGCATCTCCTCCCATTACATCAAAATACCTGCACTCACCCACCCAACAGTCCCCAAGAACACACGTTTCATCCACCCATGCACTTGCACTCAAGGCAGCTCCACACACACACCTCACAACCATACCCACTCCCTCCAGTCCCAAACGTCCTTACTTTGACCTCCCTTGTGTGTACAGTGTAAGCACTTCTACCACATAGGTAGCTGAACAAAGTTTTTAAAACGACTCCAAAAAAACTTCTCAGGTACTTGTAAAGCTGCACCTTTGTTTGCTCTAGGTGTTAGCGCCATATGGCCCCCATCTAGGATGACAGTTGAACAAAAGGAGGGTTGATGGCCTTTCAAATCAGGCCTTTTAAAAAAATAAATAAGGGAGCCCCCTCACTGCTTGCAGGTTGCTGCTCCAAACAGAATGCAGACCAAGTGCAGGCGCTGCTGAATTATGTCCTGGTGCCAAAAATGATAGCAGGATACATTCAACATGTTTCCCTGGGTCAGCTTGTTCCCAGATTTGGCCCAGAGATAAGATAACTACCAGAACTGAGATCCAACAGGTTCTTCCTACTTTCCAGCTACTTTCCAGCACTGATTGTGATTGCAAATATGAGACACTGAAGTGACTTATGATGGGTAGCCCGCCACTCCATAGCCCAAACTTAGTGGTTTATGATGTGTAAGGTGGGGTATGGTTATTGACATGTGTTAGTATTTCTCAGAGGGGAGGCATACTTTTAATGGCCAGTGGCAATGATTACTTGTAGGGTTGCCTGATGGGACATTATTAACAGCTCTCAGCAGGAATCCCAAACGTTTATTCACTCAATCAATCAGGATTTATAGAGCGCAGCTAATCACCCCGAGGGTATCCAGGTCTTGAGAGCATACCTGCGAAGGGGTTCCTTTGAACAAACAGGTATTGAGTCCTTTCCTGAAATCCAGAAGAGAGGATGAGGTCCGTAGGTGAAGGGGGAGGTTGTTCAATGATTTCGCCACGAGGTAGGAGAAGGAGCTTCCTCCACTGTTGCTTCGGCAGATGCGGGGGAGGGTTGCGCAAGGAAGAGGGAGGCGGAGGGCAGGTTTCTGGAGGGCTGGTAGAAGTTCAGGCGGTGGTTGAAGTATGCTGGTCCTTGATTGTGAAGGGCTTTGTAGGTGTGGGTCAGCATCTTGAATTGACATCTTGTCTAAATGGGGAGCCAGTGGAGCTTGTGGAGGTGAGAGGTGATGTGGATCCACTTGAAGAGGTCAAAGATGAGTCTGGCTGCTGAATTCTGTATCGTCTGTAGACCCTTCAGGAGGTAAATGGTGATACCTTCGTAGAGTGCATTGCGTAGTCTAGTCTGCTGGTCTGGTACGTCTGGTGTTGACAGGAAGCCATACTGTAAGGTGCCAAAACTTTTCAGTTCTATCATACCTTCAGGATCAGCATCTCTCTGAACAGTGGATTGAAGGCATATTAGTAAAACTTTTCAGCAGGAGAGGAACAACTGATCTCAGCAGTATGGTATGTGCTCCATGGACTGTAACAACACTTCTGATAGCTGCTTCATTCCCTATGGAAAATTACCAACATTTCCAGTCATCACTTCCATACCTTACCGGATAGTACCAACATTTCTCACCATCATACCCATGCCCTTGATATGTCAAAGATCCTTAGCAGCACACCAATACCTTATTGTACAGTGTCAACACTTTTCATCAACACTCCTGCCCCTTGTTGGATAGTAACCCCGTCTCTCATTGGTATTTCCACACCTTATTGGATGGGTCTAGCAGTTCCCATAGGCACTCCCATAACTTATTGAATAGTACCAACATTTTTCATCTGCAGGCACACACCTTAATTGACAACACCACCATTTCTCATTAGTAACCCTGAAACCTTATTGGACCATATCAACATTTATCATTTGCAGGCCTGTACCTTATTGAACAATACCTAGAGGTATCATCAGCAACTTCCACACCTTATTGGACAGTACCAACATTTTTCACCAGCATGCCCATACCTTATTGGGCAATACTAACATGTCTCATCAGCAACTTCCACACTTTATTGAACAATACCAACATTTCTCATCCGCATGTCCATACCTAATTGGACAATACAAACATTTCTCATTAGCAACTGCCATACGTTATTGAACAGTACCAGCACTTCCCAGCAGGGCTGCTATCCTTTTACCGGCCAATACCAGCACCTCTAATGATGTCTGATATGTTTTTAATGAACAGTATTCCAACAATTCAATTCTCAGTGGACTGCAATGATTTTAATGCAATCAGACAAACAGTCTTGGCAGGACTCTCACCTCCTGACATGGTGCTACAGTAATAATGGGACAGCACAGCCACATCTCAACAAGAAGGAAATATGTCTAGGTAACTGCACTCCCTCTTCACTCAACATAAGGGAAATGAAAGACTCGCCTTTAAATCGGACAATCCGCTCCATGGTGTTTTAATGGGATGAGCCAGAATATGTATACTGCTCATTCAGCCATTCTCAGTGGCTGTGCTGGGCAGTGCCTCTGGAGATGCAGGAAACCAGATAATGGGAAAGATTTGTAGAAACTCTTGGGCTAGAGCTGCCAGGCCTAAAACCAAACACTCTATGTGTTTGATTTTGGCTCTCAGTAATCCATGCCCCCTTTGCTCCTTACACCCTGCACCCACAGCATTACACAAAAGCTTACAGCTACAGGGTTGTCCTGCTCTGGCAACAACTGGAAGCCAGGTAATCTCTGATAGCCCTCAGATGCTGCAACATTTTCTTTAATTTAGTGAAGCTAGTCAGATAGTTCAGTTAGTTGTGCTTTACCAGCAGAGGCCTGTGTGGGATCTACAAGGTTTCAATTCCAGCAAGGTCAACATAGTCATTCACCCTGTAGTGGTCATAGCAAGAGGGACAATTTTGGTCCCTTGATCCAATTAGATATGATCTGTCAAGCAGGGCTGAGAAAAAGGGGTGGGGTCAAAACACATGCGTTTCCAATGTTAATTCCCATAGACTCTTTACACACCCCTGCAACCTGAACCACTGAACAGAATTACACCAAATTTGGCAAAAATGTAGTTTTTGGTCCACAGGTCACCCTTTTTTATTTAGTGTAAATCCATTCAGTAGTTTTCGAGATATTAAAGGGAAAATAAATTTGTGTATTTAGGGCTGCTGATCCAGTAGATCTCCTGCTGAGATCTGATTGGCTCCCAAAACTTTGAACAAGAGGTATTGGCAGCCATTTTGAGACTCAGCTTCAGCTGAGTCCCAAACAAAAGTTTAAAAAAATGAAAAGGGGGCAGGGTATATTTACCCCACCCCTCTATAATTGGTCCAGAGGTCCCCCTGGCACCCCTCCGAGGCTAAAAAGGATTTATTTTTTTTAAACTAACAGTGAAATCCACAATTGGATCTGCAGATTTCTCTGTGATTTAAAAAAAATGGTCTCCTACATTACTGAATGCTTCAGCCCCCTGGTGGGGCAGGTCCTAGGGGCACTGTGGGCTCATAAAAGGAGGGGGCGCATGAGGCCCTGAGGTCTACCACCTCCCCAGGGCTATGATTAAAAAATATGCAGCAGGGCCACCAGTGCCCCGGGAAACACTACGTCCCCCGGGCAAGATAATATAATACTAGGGTGGGTCCTGCCGACCCCCATGTGCCCCAGGGACCACCACCTCACTGGGGTTAACTTTTGATAGTATGCAGTTGCCACACAGCTCCACCCTGCACCCTGGGGACCACCACCTCCCCGGGGGCTCAAACTTAATATCGTGCGGGGTCACGCGTGCCCCCATAGCCCAGGGGCCACCACCTTCCCAGGGCAAAATGCATTTACTATATTAGGGGAGTCCTGTGGACACCACCATGCCCTGGGGACTGCCACCTCCCCAGGGCTAATTTCCCATAGTATGTAGGGGAGCTGTGCCCCCCCAAGAACCACCACCTACCCCCTGGCAAAATACTGTTAGAAAAAATGGGGGGTCCTTCAGACCCCTTGAGTACCGCTACCTCATCGGGGCTCAAATAACTTTAAAAAAGGTGGTCGGTCACAGACCCCCCAGAGACCACCACCTCCCCTGGCAAAGTTGAAAAGATGGAGGAGGCCCATGTGGAGCCATATATGGCCCTGGGTACTGCCACTCCCTAGGGCCGGCTCCTGCTACCTCTCGAGGTGCCCACCCTCGGGAGGTAGCAGTTTGCTTTTGCTTGGAGGAAGCTGACAACTCCTGCCAAGCAAAAGCAAGCACTCTGCTTTCAGCAAGCAGGAGGTGTCAAACTGCTCCCACCTGCTGAAAGTGGAGTTATCATCTCTTTCCCTGCCCGCTGTCATGTGGGCAGGGGAAGAGATTAATGTTTTCACATTGTTCCTGCACGAAGGGAGCTGCTATTTGTAGCAGCTCCCTGCATGTGGGAGCAATGCCGGCTTGCGCAGGAGGCAGGATGTGGTGGGACCACGGGGCCTTGAAGCTCCCCCTACAGTCCCATAACTTTACAGAGGGTGCCCTGGGCACCCAGCAACATGTGGCCGGACCCTGGGGAATGGGGTCCTCAGGGCCGAAATTGGCCTAGGAAGTGGGGCCATGCAATGCTTGTTCCTCCAGATATTACAGCACTCATGACATCTTTTATAACTTCATTGATAATATCACTGTAACATTTGTTGAAAAAATATTCATAAAAATACTATGCATTGCGGGGTGTGAGTTATGGTTACCTTAGGGCATTAGTTATAGTTACTTGAAACTTTAAGTAGAACAGGTGAACTCTAATGATAACGTGAATTTCTATGGTTTTGTAAGTTTGAATTGTGAGCTTATCTTTAAAGTCCCTGTAACCTTTGTTTTTAGTGAATATACACACACACACACACATACACATATATATATATATACATAATATATACATATGTATAGAAGCACATATATATACCCACACACAAATATATATATAAATCTCAATTACAAAAGCTGTCTTATCTAACCCCATTTTTTTTACTGCTGAAAGCAACACAGGAAGGAGTCTGTGAAGATTGGTGTGCAAGGCTGGGGCCTGTATTTAGCTATCTCCATTCTTTACTGCTAACACAGAATATTTCCTTCAGACAAAAGCACTAGGTGACCCTAAGTTACCCTTGCTTGCCCACGACATTGTGAGTGGGTGGACAGATGATCATGGGGCCTTTAACCAGTCCTAATCTTTTAACCTCTTCTGTGCCTTGGACGAGATGATCTCGTCCAAGGCTACAGTTCCCCTGTGCCTTGGACGAGATCATCTCGTCCTAGGCACAGGGGAACTTGGGGGCGCGCTAGCGCGCACCCCGTGCACCCCCCCTCCCCACCTCCCCCACGGCAATCCGATGACGTCAGCGCGCGCACAGCGCGCTGTCATCTAGTGTTGCCGGGCGCGCTGGAAGCCATTTGCTTCCAGCGCGTCTACCGAGGAGGACACAAAAGGTGAGTCCTCTTCGTTTTTGGGGGTCGGGGTGGTGGAAACAGACACGGGGGGAAAGGAAAGGGTTTTTCCTTTCCCCCGGTGCCTGTTTTCATTAGATTCCTGCTCCACGATCGCGGGCAGAGCCCACGATCGTGGAGCAGGAATCTCCATTAGCCACCAGGGATTTATTTTTGTCAATATTTTGGGGGCGACCCCTTGGGCAAGGGTCGCCCCCCCCGGGGGCAATTATTTTTAGTATTTCGCCCCCCCCTGGGGGCAGATCCGCAGTTTTTTCGGCGGATCTGCCCCCAGGGGGGGGCGAAAACCACTAGACACCAGGGATACTGTTATTTTGGCAAAATTTTGGGGGCGACCCCTTGGGCAAGGGTCGCCCCCCCCCGGGGGCAATTTTTTTTTGTATTTCGCCCCCCCCTGGGGGCAGATCTGACGATTTTTCGGCGGATCTGCCCCCAGGGGGGGGGCGAAAACCACTAGACACCAGGGAAAATGTATTTTATTTATTATTTTGGGGGCGACCCCTTGGGCAAGGGTCGCCCTCCCCCGGGGGCATTTTTTTATTGTATTTCGCCCCCCCCCTGGGGGCAGATCTGCCGATTTTTCGGCGGATCTGCCCCTAGGGGGGGGCGAAAACCACTAGACACCAGGGATATAGTATTTTATGTTTATTTTGGGGACGACCCCCTTGGGCAAGGGTCGCCCCACCCCGGGGGCAATGTTTTTTTGTATTTCGCCCCCCCCCCCCCCCCCCCTGGGGCAGATCTGCCGAATTTTCGGCGGATCTGCCCCCGGGGGGGGCGAAAACCACTAGACACCAGGGATTTTATATTTTGTGTATATTTTGGGGGCACCCCTTGGGCCAGGGTGGCCCCTCCGGGGAATTTTTATTTGTATTTAGCGCCCCCCCCCCCCGGGGGGCAGATCCGCTGATTTTATGGCAGATCTGCCCCCGAGGGGGGTTGAAAACCACTAGACACCAGGGATTTATTTTTATTGTAAAGTTTTTTTTGGGGGGGCGACCCTTTGGGCAAGGGGCGTCCCACTGGGGGACACATTTTTTAGTATTTGCCCCCCCCATCCCCCCCCGGGGGCAGATTGCCAATTTTTGGGCTGATCTGCTGCCGAGGGGGGGCGGGGGGCAAAATCCACTAGACACCAGGGATTTTGTTTTTGTTGTTTATTTTGAGGGCAACCCCTTGGGCAAGGGTCTCTCCCCTGGGGAGTTTTTTTTTTCTGTTTCGGCCCCCCAATGGCAGACCAGTCATTTTTTGGACGATCTGGCCCGGGGGGGTGGAAGCACACTAGGCGCCAGGGATTGTGTGGTGTGTGTGTAATTTTGTAGGCCCATCTGCCCCCAAGGAGGGCAGAAACCACCAATACGGCAGGGATTTTTTTGTTTTGTGCTGGGGGTGCCCCCTTTGGGAAGGGTTGCCCCCTAAAAGGGGGCACAGAGGTGTTGCCCATTTCGGCTAATTTTTTTACGCCCATCTACCCCCGAGGGGGGGCAGGATCCACTTAGGTACCAGGGACAACTTCTAAGTTCTTGGTGGTGGGGTGTTTGTCAACAGGCAAAGTATTTGTATTTGTGATTATAACAATTTATTTCTTCTTTTTCTTCTAGTTCAACGCTTTTGCTTCCTTTGCTGTGGATCTTAGCGGTTTTGGCAGTAGTTGTCCAGTGGTTTGCATAGCTGCATGTTTTAGGTAAGTGAAAGCAATTTACTCCAAAGGAGTATTGTTGACATGCATGAATGACATGTTTGTAGGTGGTGTACTAAATGCAGTATTGTGTGTTTGACATTGTCCTTAGATTTGAGCACAGTGATGTTTGTGTTGTCATATGTCTAATTTGCTTTTTTCATTTTTCTTTTTAGTGGGATATCATTGGTGAATGCTGTGTCTGTGCAGAGTAGTTGCTTGGTGAGTAGCTATTTCAGGCAACTGAGTGGTATAGTTTTTTGTAGTACATAACTCTTTGTGATAAAGCTACACTTTGTTTATTACTTATTTTAGTGCTAGTTGTTGTTGGCAATCCATTTGTTGTTAGGATCATGGCTAGCCGCAAAGTGACCGCTCAGCAGGTTGTTCGCATGCTCTTTGAGTCGTCTTCAGACCATGATTACGACACTGACTCTGCATCTGAGGCAGAGGAGGAAGCAGGAGATTCTGGAAGTGAGTTTTCTGTCCAAGAGTATTCTTCTGATGAGGAAGCTACTCTCAGTGCAGATGAAGGGCCTGAGTTAGAGGAGGACATTGATGTGCCAAGAGTGCAGCAGCCTGGGGGGGCTGAAGGGTTTCCCATTAGAAGACCTGACACCTGGATTGCCCCAAACATGGAGCAGCCACAGTTACCTGCATTTAGTAGTCTCCCAGGGTGTAGAGTTAATACGGAAAACTTTCTGCCTGTCCATTTCTTTCACTTGTTTATGGACGATGTATTTTTGGAAGAGATTGTGGAGCAGACAAATGTGTATGCAGAGCAATATTTGCGGGACAACGCTGCCAGACTTAAGCCTCAGTCTAGAGCTACTCATTGGGTTCCCACATATCTGGAAGAGATGAAAAGGTTTTTAGGTTTGTCTTTTTTGATGGGGTTGATCAGGAAGCCGTCACTGGCTTCTTATTGGTCTACTAGTCCCTTGATGGCAACTGCTATATTTCCTGCAACTATGACACGTAATCGGTATTTGCTTCTTCTTCGTATGCTGCATTTTGTAGACAATGCTTTAGCCTTGCCACGAGATCACCCTGATTGTGACCGCCTTTTTAAGATTAGGCCTGTCCTTGATCATTTTGTGGATCGTTTTTCAGAGGTCTATGTTCCAGGCAAAGAGATAAGTGTGGACGAGTCTTTGGTCCTTTTCAAGGGGCGTTTAGTTTTTAAGCAGTACATCCCTAGTAAGAGGGCACGGTATGGGATTAAATTGTATCTGCTGTCAGAAAGCAGTACAGGATATGTTTATAATTTCCGGGTCTACACTGGTAGGGATTCCAGTATTGACCCTCCTGGTTGTCCGGCCACTTTTGGAGTTAGCGAAAAAATTGTGTGGGAACTTGCTAGACGGCTGTTTAACAAAGGTCACCATTTGTACGTAGATAATTTCTACACTGGAGTGCAGTTGTTCAAGGAGTTGTTTAGGGTGGACACTGTTGCTTGTGGCACAATCCGTTCTAACCGCAAAGGCTATCCAAGGGAGCTTGTCTGTAAAAAACTTGAGAGGGGACAGTGCAGTGCCTTGCGGAATAATGAGCTGTTAGCTATGAAATTTTCAGACAGGAGGGATGTGTACATGCTATCGACCATCCATGATGAGAGTACTTCCCCTGTGGCTGTTTGGGGTCAGGTTGCGGAAGTGCGCAAACCTGCGTGCATTTTGGACTACAATAGGCACATGGGTGGTGTTGATAGAGTAGATCAGAGGTTGGAACCTTACACTGCTCTTCGTAAGTCGTATGTGTGGTATAAAAAGTTGGCCCTACATTTATTTCATTTGGCAACTTTTAATGCCTTTATTGTATACAAGGATTGTTCACCTGAGTCAAGGATGACTTTTGTTAAATTTCAGGAGTCGGTGATAGAAAGCCTTATTGTGGTGGAACCGGCAAGAGTTCCTAGAGTAGAAGTGGTGGAGGATGTGGCTAGATTGAAAGATCGGCACTTTCCAGATCACATTCCTCCCACTCCCAAAAAAGACATGCCCACAAAGAAATGTAGAGTATGTGCCCGGAGATCAATCCGGAGGGAGAGCCGGATGTACTGCCCTGAATGCCCTTCAAAGCCTGGGCTGTGTGTGCCCAGCTGTTTTAGAAGTTACCACACAAGGAAAAACTTTTGGGAAATACCGTGAGCGTAAGCTGTCTGTTTTATATTTTCATATGTTTCACGGTTGGCATCTGTCGTGTATTTAGTTTGAGGTTTTGTGTTTGTAGTTTTGTGCCTATTTTATAATTAGTAGTTTATTTGTTGTTTATAAATAAAAAAAAGTGATTGCGGTGTGCGTGGGGTGGCGCTTGGCTGGCGGTGTGCGTGGGGTGGCGCTTGGCTGGCGGTGTGCGTGGGGTGGCGCTTGGCTGCCGGTGCCAGCCAAACGGCAGTCCACACTCCCATCAGCTGGTGTGATTCTTGTATCAGGCATGTGGCGTATGTAAGTGATGGGCCCTTGAGTGGCGCGGTCTGTCGATGTGAGTGTTGTAATGTGCTGGGCCCGTGGCTGGCGGTGTGAATGGTCTTGTGCGTGTCATGTATGAAAGGTGTGTGAATGGACTGTAAAGCGGTTGGTGCCTTGTCGCGGCTTTACAGCTCACGAGCTGTGAGTCATTGGTTCACTTTTTTGCCTTTCAGTTATTAGCAGTGCATTTCATTTTTGTGAAATCTCTTGTTAATAAAATTTGATCCACTGAACCATCACTCACCCTCGTGCCAAATCCAACCAGTATGTGTTGTAAAAAATGACAAAACCTGCTCCGCTGTAATCAGGCGTCGCAGCACACCTGTGACACGCTAGGTGCCTCGGGTGGGACCCCGATGATGAAGCATGCCACCAACTTGGTTGGTGGGTGAGGGGTCTTCTTCACATAACCTAAGTGTTTCTTTTCACTATTTTAGTGTTTGGCACATCACGGACGTATGTGCACACATCAAAATGATATATTGCAAAAATACCTATCCCTTCTATCTCTTCAGGTTTTGGGCCTTATTCTGTTGCAGGCACCTGGCCCACCCACACAAGTGAGGTATCATTTTTATCGGGAGACTTGGGGGAATGCTGGGTGGAAGGAAATTTGTGGCTCCTCTCAGATTCCAGAACTTTCTGCCACAGAAATGAGAGGAAAAAGTGTTTTTTTGGCCAAATTTTGAGGTTTGCAAAGGATTCTGGGTAACAGAACCTGGTCCGAGCCCCGCAAGTCACCCCTCCTTGGATTCCCCTAGGTCTCTAGTTTTCAGAAATGCACAGGTTTGGTAGGTTTCCCTAGGTGCCCGCTGAGCTACAGGCCAAAATCCACAGGTAGGCACTGTTTTCTTCCAAAATTTTGGTTGTGTCCACGTTGCGCTTTGGGGCGTTTCCTGTCGCGGCCGCTAGGCCTACCCACGCAAGTGAGGTATCATTTTTATCGGGAGACGTGGGGGAACGCTGGGTGGAAGGAAATTTGTGGCTCCTCTCAGATTCCAGAACTTTCTGCCATAGAAATGTGAGGAACATGTGTTTTTTTAGCCAAATTTTGAGGTTTGCAAAGGATTCTGGGTAACAGAACCTGGTCCGAACCACACAAGTCACCCCTCCTTGGATTCCCCTAGGTCTCTAGTTTTCAGAAATGCACAGGTTTGGTAGGTTTCCCTAGGTGGCGGCTGAGCTAGAGGCCAAAATCTACAGGTAGTCACTTTGCTAAAAACAGCTCTGTTTTCTGTGATGTGTCCACGTTGTGTTTTGGGGCATATCCTGTCGCGGGCGCTAGGCCTAGCCACACAAGTGAGGTATCATTTTTATCGGGAGACGTGGGGGAACGCTGGGTGGAAGGAAATTTGTGGCTCCTCTCAGATTCCAGAACTTTCTGCCACAGAAATGTGAGGAACATGTGTTTTTTTAGCCATATTTTGAGGTTTGCAAAGGATTCTGGGTAACAGAACCTGGTCCGAGCCACACAAGTCACCCCTCCTTGGATTCCCCTAGGTCTCTAGTTTTCAGAAATGCATAGGTTTGGTAGGTTTCCCTAGGTGGCGGCTGAGCTAGAGGCCAAAATCTACAGGTAGTCACTTTGCTAAAAACAGCTCTGTTTTCTGTGATATGTCCACGTTGTGTTTTGGGGCATATCCTGTCGCGGGCGCTAGGCCTACCCACACAAGTGAGGTATCATTTTTATCGGGAGACGTGGGGGAACGTTGGGTGGAAGGAAATTTGTGGCTCCTCTCAGATTCCAGAATTTTCTGCCACAGAAATGTGAGGAACATGTGTTTTTTTAGCCAAATTTTGAGGTTTGCAAAGGATTCTGGGTAACAGAACCTGGTCCGAGCCCCGCAAGTCACCCCTCCTTGGATCCCCCTAGGTCTCTAGTTTTCAGAAATGCACAGGTTTGGTAGGTTTCCCTAGGTGGCGGCTGAGCTAGAGGCCAAAATCTACAGGTAGTCACTTTGCTAAAAACAGCTCTGTTTTCTGTGATATGTCCACGTTGTGTTTTGGGGCATATCCTGTCGCGGGCGCTAGGCCTACCCACACAAGTGAGGTATCATTTTTATCGGGAGACGTGGGGGAACGCTAGGTGGAAGGAAATTTGTGGCTCCTCTCAGATTCCAGAACTTTCTGCCACAGAAATGTGAGGAACATGTGTTTTTTTAGCCAAATTTTGAGGTTTGCAAAGGATTCTGGGTAACAGAACCTGGTCCGAGCCACACAAGTCACCCCTCCTTGGATTCCCCTAGGTCTCTAGTTTTCAGAAATGCACAGGTTTGGTAGGTTTCCCTAGGTGTCGGCTGAGCTACAGAACAAAATCTACAGGTAGTCACTTTGCTAAAAACAGCTCTGTTTTCTGTGATATGTCCACGTTGTGTTTTGGGGCATATCCTGTCGCGGGCGCTAGGCCTACCCACACAAGTGAGGTATAATTTTTATCGGGAGACGTGGGGGAACGCTGGGTGGAAGGAAATTTGTGGCTCCTCTCAGATTCCAGAACTTTCTGCCACAGAAATGTGAGGAACATGTGTTTTTTTAGCCAAATTTTGAGGTTTGCAAAGGATTCTGGGTAACAGAACCTGGTCCGAGCCACACAAGTCACCCCTCCTTGGATTCCCCTAGGTCTCTAGTTTTCAGAAATGCATAGGTTTGGTAGGTTTCCCTAGGTGGCGGCTGAGCTAGAGGCCAAAATCTACAGGTAGTCACTTTGCTAAAAACAGCTCTGTTTTCTGTGATATGTCCACGTTGTGTTTTGGGGCATATACTGTCGCGGGCGCTAGGCCTACCCACACAAGTGAGGTATCATTTTTATCGAGAGACATGGGGGAACGCTGGATGGAAGGAAATTTGTGGCTCCTCTCAGATTCCAGAACTTTCTGCCACAGAAATGT
This sequence comes from Pleurodeles waltl, assembly GCF_031143425.1. Classification (NCBI taxonomy): domain Eukaryota; kingdom Metazoa; phylum Chordata; class Amphibia; order Caudata; family Salamandridae; genus Pleurodeles; species Pleurodeles waltl. Next base: position 597,942,815 of record NC_090446.1, on the reverse strand, counting down.
GAGGAACATGTGTTTTTTTAGCCAAATTTTGAGGTTTGCAAAGGATTCTGGGTAACAGAACCTGGTCCGAGCCACACAAGTCACCCCTCCTTGGATTCCCCTAGGTCTCTAGTTTTCAGAAATGCATAGGTTTGGTAGGTTTCCCTAGGTGGCGGCTGAGCTAGAGGCCAAAATCTACAGGTAGTCCCTTTGCTAAAAACAGCTCTGTTTTCTGTGATATGTCCACGTTGTGTTTTGGGGCATATCCTGTCGCGGGCGCTAGGCCTACCCACACAAGTGAGGTATCATTTTTATCGGGAGACGTGGGGGAACGTTGGGTGGAAGGAAATTCGTGGCTCCTCTCAGATTCAAGAACTTTCTGCCACAGAAATGTGAGGAACATGTGTTTTTTTAGCCAAATTTTGAGGTTTGCAAAGGATTCTGGGTAACAGAACCTGGTCCGAGCCCCGCAAGTCACCCCTCCTTGGATCCCCCTAGGTCTCTAGTTTTCAGAAATGCATAGGTTTGGTAGGTTTACCTAGGTGGCGGCTGAGCTAGAGGCCAAAATCTACAGGTAGTCACTTTGCTAAAAACAGCTCTGTTTTCTGTGATATGTCCACGTTGTGTTTTGGGGCATATCCTGTCGCGGGCGCTAGGCCTACCCACACAAGTGAGGTATCATTTTTATCGGGAGACGTGGGGGAACGTTGGGTGGAAGGAAATTTGTGGCTCCTCTCAGATTCCAGAACTTTCTGCCACAGAAATGTGAGGAACATGTGTTTTTTTAGCCAAATTTTGAGGTTTGCAAAGGATTCTGGGTAACAGAACCTGGTCCGAGCCCCGCAAGTCACCCCTCCTTGGATCCCCCTAGGTCTCTAGTTTTCAGAAATGCACAGGTTTGGTAGGTTTCCCTAGGTGGCGGCTGAGCTAGAGGCCAAAATCTACAGGTAGTCACTTTGCTAAAAACAGCTCTGTTTTCTGTGATATGTCCACGTTGTGTTTTGGGGCATATCCTGTCGCGGGCGCTAGGCCTACCCACACAAGTGAGGTATCATTTTTATCGGGAGACGTGGGGGAACGCTAGGTGGAAGGAAATTTGTGGCTCCTCTCAGATTCCAGAACTTTCTGCCACAGAAATGTGAGGAACATGTGTTTTTTTAGCCAAATTTAGAGGTTTGCAAAGGATTCTGGGTAACCGAACCTGGTCCGAGCCCCACAAGTCACCCCTCCTTGGATTCCCCTAGGTCTCTAGTTTTCAGAAATGCACAGGTTTGGTAGGTTTCCCTAGGTGGCGGCTGAGCTAGAGGCCAAAATCTACAGGTAGTCACTTTGCTAAAAACAGCTCTGTTTTCTGTGATGTGTCCAGGTTGTGTTTTGGGGCATATCCTGTCGCGGGCGCTAGGCCTACCCACACAAGTGAGGTATCATTTTTATCGGGAGACATGGGGGAATGCTGGGTGGAAGGAAATTTGTCGCTCCTCTCAGATTCCAGAACTTTCTGCCACAGAAATGTGAGGAACATGTGTTTTTTTAGCCAAATTTTGAGGTTTGCAAAGGATTCTGGATAACAGAACCTGGTCCGAGCCACACAAGTCACCCCTCCTTGGATTCCCCTAGGTCTCTAGTTTTCAGAAATGCACAGGTTTGGTAGGTTTCCCTAGGTGGCGGCTGAGCTAGAGGCCAAAATCTACAGGTAGTCACTTTGCTAAAAACAGCTCTGTTTTCTGTGATGTGTCCACGTTGTGTTTTGGGGCATATCCTGTCGCGGGCGCTAGGCCTAGCCACACAAGTGAGGTATCATTTTTATCGGGAGACTTGGGGGAACATAGAATAGCAAAACAAGTGTTATTGCCCCTTGTCTTTCTCTACATTTATTCCTTCCAAATATAGGGGTGTGTGTAAAAAAGACATCTATTTGAGAAATTCCATGTAATTCACGTGCTACTATGGTCACCCCGGAATTCAGAGATGTGCAAATAACCACTGCTCCTCAACACCTTATCTTGTGCCCTTTTTGGAAATGCAAAGGTTTTCTTGATAGCTATTTTTTACTCCTTATATTTCAGCAAATTAATTACTGTATACCCGGTATAGAATGAAAACGCACTGCAGGGTGCAGCTCATTTATTGGCTCTGGGTTCCTCGGGTTCTTGATGAACCTACAAACCCTATATATCCCCGCAACCAGAGGAGTCCAGCAGACGTAACGGTATATTGCTTTCGATAATCTGACATTGCAGGGAAAAGTTACAGAGTAAAAAGTAGAGAAAAATTGATGTTTTTTTCACCTCAATTTCAATATTTTTCTTTTTCAGCTGTTATTTTCTGTAGGAAACCCTTGTAGGATCTACACAAATGACCCCTTGCTGAATTCAGAATTTTGTCTACTTTTCAGAAATGTTTAGGTTTCTGGGATCCAGCATTGGTTACATGACCATTCCTGTCACTGACTGGAAGGAGGCTGAAAGCACAAAAAATTGCACAAATGGGGTATGCCCCAGTAAAATGCCAAAATTGTGTTGAAAAATTGGGTTTTCGGATTCAAGTCTGCCTGTTCCTGAAAGCTGGGAAGCTGCTGAGTTTAGCACCGCAGACCCTTTGTTGATGCCATTTTCAGGGGAAAAACCACAAGCCTTCTTCTGCAGCCCCTTTTTCCAATTTTTTTGAAAAAAACGAAATTTTCACTGTATTTTGGCCAATTTCTTGGCCTCCTTCAGGGGAACCCACAAAGTCTGGGTACCTTTAGAATCCCTAGGATGTTGGAAAAAAAGGACGCAAATTTGGCTTGGTTAGCTTATGTGGACAAAAAGTTATGAGGGCCTAAACTAAGCGCGAACTGCCCCAAATAGGCAAAAAAGGGCCTGGCACAGGAGGGGGAAAAGGCCTGGCAGCGAAGGGGTTAAAGAACAGCACATGGAATTCTGGGATTTATGTAATTATTCAGATGTTTTATGTTGTGGTCATGTCCCCTCTTGGCAACTTCAAGACATATATTATACAGAAATCCTTGGAAAGGAAGACCGAAGGCGGAAGTTGAAGGCTGTATCCAGTGTTTCTGGGGAACTATGTACCCTCGAAAGTGAGGAATATCACTGTTGATTCTTGTGTCAGACGTGTTTACTTCTGGCTTGATCACAGGCCTGCATGCTGTGGGTGGGTTTCCACTGTTAGCAGGGCAAAGCTTAATATTAAAATAATAATAATAATAAGTGTGGGGGCCAATGTTTTTATTAGGAGCCAACTGGAGCTACTGAATTCAGGGCATGCTCCCTAACAAGGCTGCCTAGTCTTGATGTCCTTTCAGGTCTCTTTCTTCCACCACCCCGCTCTTCCATTCCCCTGTCCTACACGTAGACCTTCTTTTTCATCCCTCCTTTTTCTGTTGGCACAAATTACCTGCATTTTTCTTTCTTCTTTTTCCCCTCCCTTCTGCTTTTCTCTCTTTTGCTCTTGGTCAAAATGTGATGGTGAAAAATAAGTCCCAGCCATCATAAACGAGTGGTGGTGTCCAGCACCTCCAACTATTGACACAAATTAACTACGGGCCCTGTACTGGCTTGACTCTTCAACACATCACATCATGCAGTACAGTGCTTCATAAAAAGGGATTTAAATTGGTTACACAAACCAGGCCTTCCAGGTTCCTGATTAAACAAGGATGCTTATGACTGGATGGGGAGAGCCTTCAGGGCACGAGAAAACTATTGTGGCATACATCGCCCTACACATATCAGCAAACTAGGGGGGAGTTTTACATAGGATCTACATGGTTTTAGAGAAAATAATGATTCTTCAATTACACAGGGTGTACACCAGTTAGTACTGTCAACCCAGGGCCTACATCGCACCTAAGGGAATTAGATCTTGAGCAGAAATATGCAATGTTAAAAGAGGTGGCTATTCAAGTATCTTATGAACAGATGTGGGATCATCCTTAAAAATGGGCAAAGAGACAGGGGGTTGAAATAATCCTGGACATATCAGTGACTGCTCGCAACTATGTTCAATCAGAATGTAGGATATTGATTTATTAAGAGTAGATAATGAAATAGATCTCCACAAATATGTGGGCCAGGAGTAATTTCAGAATATATGAATTGCCAACATCAAAGGAAGGGAGCTAAAGAATAGCACCTCTATGGACGATCTCAGCAATAGAGCCAGAAAAAAAGGCCAGATAGACTTGTCAAGAAACCTTTACTTTCCTATTTCAACTTCTTGTCCGTGAAATAAGAGTAGCACACTGATCCTCTTTTCATTGGAAGCCCCAGAGTAAGTGGGTCCTGTGGTGTGCAGCCTACTATTCCCCATTGAGTCCATAGGCTTAGGGCAACCTCAGTAGAGCTGCTCTGCGTGACTGATATGCCTCAAATCATTGATGTACACCATATCAACCCATAAGCAGATCATGATCTTTTTTTAGCCCTCCTCTGTAGGCACACTTGTGGTCAGATGCAAAACCCACTAAAAACTTGCGCTGTTGTGGCAGGACTCCGATTCCCAAAAATGACATCATTGGGAGCAAATGGAGATTTGACTTTCATACAAACTTTCTAAGTCAGGGAGCAGTCTGACATCCACAAAATGTTATTTGATGGCCTTATTTTGAAGGACATGGAGGAGTAGGGTAGGCATGAGAGAATCACAGGACATTACTATTTCCAGGACAGGAGTTAGTCAAGGACACATAGGGCCAAATTTAAGAAAAGTGGCGCTGCATCCAAAGCAGCGTCACTCTTCTTGCGACCCTTGGCGCTCCTCTACCACCACCATATGTGCGCCGTATGTAATATATGGCGCACCATGGCTCAGGGTAGGGGCAATAGCGTCAACATTTTTGACGTTATTGATGTACTGTGCAGGATTAGAGACAAAATGTTGGTGCTAATCCTGCAGAGTACATAGGGGCCCATTAAAAACAATGGTGTGCCCCCTTTTAACACCTGCTGTGGATGGGAGTTAAAAATAGCCACTAAAAGTGGTGCATTTTTTCTGTCCGCCTAACTGGGGAATGCCCCCCGTGCATACATTATGGCTGGCACAGGCATAATGTGGCTCAAGGGGTTACAAAGTGGTACAATGCATGCATTGCGCCACTTTGTAAATATGGCGCAGAGAATTTGGCCTCATTGGGCCACATTAGCATCATATAAAATGACGCTAATGTGGGGCAAGGAGGCACTAAACCCTCTTAAATCTGGGCCACAGTGTCTGAAGATACTCACACCTTGACCACTTGACCCATCGCAGTAGGTTTGCGCACAAAAAGTGGTTCTTACCTCTGATCACAAATTTCTCCATGGAAGACGCATGATATGAGCATGTCCTCGAGCTGGTGGCCCAGTTCCTTCTGCTCCTTGACAGTCAACCTTGAAAGTGCAAATGCGAACTGTCTATCATCTGCAACAGAAACGCCCTCTGCCGATGTGGTCTCATTCTGATTGCCATCTCTCATGAAAAGGAAAGGCAGCTCGTTGGCTAGGAAGCGAAAGCGAGACGAGTTGATCTTCGACATCCGGGCGCGATTCAGGTTGCAGAATGTGACTGCTGGGAAGGCCAGGCGTGGACTGTTCACCATGGTGACCTTCTCCTGGGTTGGGTAGCGCAGGAAAGTGGCAATCAACTGGCTGCACTGCCAGACCATACAGGCCAGCACAAACAGCACAAACCCTGCCCAGCAGCAGCGCTGCAGTCGACCCCGGGACCGCAGGATGCTCGGGATCCCATGGGCTGTGGTGTGGCGCAAGGTGTGGGCACAGATTGCGCGCAGTGAGGGTTTACGCAGGTACATCCTGGTCATTGTGGTGTCCAGCTGGAGGGCTGAATCTTCATGATGCAACTCAGGGACCTGAGCTTGCCGTCAAGTCTGTCAGTCTGACTATGGGGCTGGTCATGCCTTGCACCGCTGCCAGGTGGGCCTACGCAATGTCTACCTCCAGGTGATAGAAGGTATCGCATGTGAAATAAATTAGACAAAAGCTGGGCAGTCTTTAATAGGAGGACTTGCAAGATTATCCCTTCCATCCGCCAAAGCTGATCTCTCTAGGGATGGCTGCAGGCTATCGTTCTACAGTTAATTAGCAGCAGAAGGTAGTTAAGGCTCTGGAAGGAGATGATCTCCACGCCTCTGTCTTTGGAGAGCTTCATAGGTCAGAGGTCACAAAGGAGAGATGCCTGAGCAGAAGAGGACAAAGACAAGCACATTGGAAGGGCAGCCTCTGTCTGCCAGGAAGCCTGGCAGAGGAACACTTTGCTCCCCACAGTCTAGCGTCGGTATCTACATTATGATGCATGAACTGTATGCTGAACTTGGGCTCTTAATGGTCCCTCTCCTGCTCCGACATAGTTCACCCACCATCCCTAGGGCGGGACGGACGTCGCACCTCTCATGGGCCTGGCTGGCGCCGGGCTCGGGGGGACAGGGGGGCCTCTTTCCTTGTCTGATTCCTTCTTGTTGTGTGTCACAATAGAGGTGGGCTCCCTTTACAAATGGAGTACCACAGATTGAAAAACCTGGGACAAGTCAGTGGGATCGTCAACTGTTTCGATTACTGATTTTCTGATATGCTTCTCTGTTGCACAAAAATGTGTAAGGAAAACGTTGTACTTTGGGACACAGTTTGAGTAGGTTTATAAACACCTCTCAGTTACTGCGCTAAGAAGAGGCATGGCTTTGGTGGGAAGCGCAGTATACGTGTTAATCACTATATATTTGGGTGGTGCATTAAGGTGTCACCGGAAGTGGTGACTGGACGAGAAGAGGACGTGTCTGTGGAGTATTGCCAGATGCGCGTACGTAGGCACGGGTTAAGACAAGGATATGTCTGAGGTGCGTTCGGCTGCAAGGCAGACCGACGGAGTGCTTGCTGTTCAATATTCGAGTGACTCCCCAATCCTGTCAGCCTTTAAACAGAACGGGCTTTTGAAAAATCTCTCGCCTTTCGCTATATAGAGCACCTACTCATGGTGCGCACTTTCACCTTCTACGACCCGGTGTGCGCTAGACACCCGCAGGCGGCCCTGGGAGGGCTGCGCCTCGGGTGCGGGGGTGCCGACGACACTGGTAAATTGTCGGTCTTTAGTAACGATTGATCACAGATATAAGCGCCATTCAGTAGTCGGGGGAGAAACGACTACCCTGGTGTGTCCTCTGCTACGGCGATGAAGGTCGTGCTAGGAACAGAATGCAAACACAACTGGGAAAGCGCTGTTTACTTTCTCTAGTTTCTACTCCTGGCCTTCCTTCCACTAGACTTTCATCAACAAATAGATGGCAATGATGGGCAAATGGTGGGTCAAGGAATCGTGCCTGGGAAGTTTTTTGGGGCTCTAGGGCGCTACTTTCGCTATCTTTGTCCTGGTAAGGTGTCCTATGACATGGAAGTTTGCTACGGAGGACACGCCTCAGATGCACTATCCTCGCTTGGGTCCCCAGAACACTGCACACAACAGTTACTTGCAAGGACACGTGAGGGGGAGGAGCATCGACACCAGGGACTGCTGGGTAGCGCCAGTTCCCCAAACGCAGCTGTAACTAAAAAAGTCAATGACGCATCTTTAATTCATGGCTTTCGAGGCTTTAATTATTGGCACACGTGCAGGCGTGTTCCTAAAATCAGGGCTGCTGCCGTGGGGAGATGGCCAGGCACCGCCTCAAAGGAGGCATAAATCCCATGAGGGCACCCCCCCCTCACACCCCCCACCCACACTCAAATCTATAGGTATCAACAGAAGTTCTTTCAAGGGCCAGTGCTTTAAGTGGGCAGGTACTGTCCGACACTTCTCAGGAGCAAACAGGTTCTCTAAATAGAGAATACATGCACCTTTATATTTGCATTTAAAGCACAGCCAAGGGCCTCAAACGTTCTCAAATTTATGTGGACAATCTCTCCCTTCATATGTGAACTATACTCCTCCCTGCACTATAGTCCATGTCCTTACTCCATAGCTCCAGCTGAGGTAAGGGTGAGGACCCCCATAGTTGTGTAACATTTCACTAAGCTGTTACCAGTCCTAAATTACAGAAGAAACGATAATATCTGGTACCTTTTTAGCCCCCCTTTATGGTCAAGAAGCAAAGTTTACTTCCTTAGGTCAAAGGCAGCCCCCTCAACCTCTGCTAGGGTCCCCACCACTCCCCCCCAGCACGGCTTAAAGGCAGGACTGTCCCACAGGATATCGAGAAATGTGCCCCTTTCACAACATCGAGGGAGACACTCAGGCCTATGAACTGTTAAATCCTATGGAAGCCCTAGGGGCGCCCCAGGGCCCCTCACCACGTTCTTCAAGGAGGCCCAACCATTTTACCTTAAGCCACTGCCCTAACCCTCTGTTTGAGCAGTAAAGGACGGCCATAATCAGGGTGCAGTGGGCCCCTCAGACCGCTTGAATGGTGCCACTGCACCTGAAGCACCTGCTCAGTGCTCACTAGTGAACGCTGTGCACCAGGAACGCTCACTCTGCTAGATTGACGCTGTAGTTTCAGGGCTCTGGTACCAGTGGTTGTCACTGTTGTGTATTATAGCTGTGGTAGGAAATAGCGGAGGTTTGTTACACCTACAGAGCAGTGTATGACAATAAGGGGACAGGGGACATAAAGCACTAGTCATAGAAACTGACAAGACTGAGGGAAAAGTGAGAAGAGATTACTCCTCGGATGTAGATGAATAGGTAGTAACTAGGAAAGAAAAGTCACTCTGATTGACAACATCTGAACAGAGGAGTTTTTTCAGGCATGTGAAGTTCTTCTTGAAGCCTGAAATATTGGAATCGAGAGCTCCAAGGGTATGGGGAGCCCTCTGAAATCTACCGATAGGATGTCTGTCATTCTATTACCTTGTCCAAAGTTTGTATTGTTTAATATGTAAAAATTAAGTGCACCAACACACGGTTAATATTCGTTACCCTTCCTTGCCGAATGCCGGGGTTGCTGATTGCCAGGGTTGCCTTGTATGTGTTTTTTTTATAAAAACGTTTTATTAGCATTTGGAATAATGCCAAAAGACAAGAAACACATAATTACGACAAAATGTAGCTGTTTCATACTAGACGCGATATTCTAGTACTTGTAGAAAGACCAGCATGATTACTCCTACACCTGCTCATAATCTTCCCCTCTCAGCCGCAATTGCGTTCTGGGGCCTTCAGAGCTCAGAGGTGCGCGCTTCATCGTCCACGGATCAGGACCTTATAGGGAAAGGATCAAGCAGAATCCCCTGATGCTGAGCCCTGTCTCTCCAAGTCCTGTCACGGAAAACCTCCTGCAATAAACACAGGAATCTCACAACTCATGCAACTGTTGATACCTCTCTTCCACTCCGCCAGCGATGGAGCTTCTGCATTCTTCCAGTTCTTCTAGCAATATCTTGTTTGGCCATGATCAAACGTAGCCACAACAGGATTCTTTTATACCTCTTACCCTCCATGTCATTGGTGATGTGCAGCAGAAAACATTTAGGGTCGCTGGGGAGTGTCCACCCCAACACCTCACCCAGGTATGGCAGTACCCCCCAGAACGCGCCAAACACTCAGCAGCTCCACTCTCTATCAAGAAAGTCACCCCTCTGGTCAGAGCAAGCTGTACAAAACGGTAAAGCAACCGCTCCATTTGTCACAACCTAGCACATGTAGGATGAACCCAGTGAAGGTACTTCAGCTGTATAAATTGAAATTGGGCTGCAACAGTTTGGCAAGACCAATGTAGAGGGGCCGAAATTCATCTTGGTAGATGAGTAGAGAGAACAAATATTTCCACGCCACGGTGTCAAGGACTTTATGAAAATCAAGCAGAAGCAACTCCTGATCATTGCATAATCTAGCTAATAGTGCCACAGCATTCTGCAATCACCATATATTGTGCCTAGTGGCAAGTTTGGGCATCAATCCCGATTGGTCTGGGTCGACCAAAGAACCCCCCACCCTCAACAGGTAGTTGGCTAAACCTTCACGCACATTTTCATCTCCACGGTAAGGATGGAAATGGAAGGATGTGAAGAGCAATGAGTCCTGGGTTGACCAGGTTTTGGAATTACTACCATGCCATCCACCTGCATGTCTGACCAGCGCTCTTCATCCTTAAAGTGATTTACAGAACACCTCCAGCAAGCTTTGTAGAATTCCACTGAAAACCCATCTGGGCCCAGGATCTTGCAGGATTATAGTTGGGGCAAGGCCTTCCACAATTCTTTAGTTGTGATGGAGACCTTCTAGAGAGCTCTTTCATCCATGTTCAGCCTACAAGTGGGCAGGTCAGCCTTAGATGATGCCAGTGCAGACTGCCTGGGCTTGGTGGTTCAGTAGTAGAGGTCATCAGAAGAATTTGCAGATTTGCGATCTATTGAAAGCTCATCATTGATAGGACGGCCCTGGTCATCCACCACTTAAGCAATAGGGTCACAGGAGGAGAGGCCAGGGGAAAGCTGAAATAGTATCTTGCTTTGTCTCCACAGTGGTATGAGAGCTTGTTGTCACATTGCTTGTGCTTCAATCGTCAGGGTTCATTGGAGAACGGATTGGGTATGTATGGTGTTTCTCAGAAGGGTCAGCTTGGGGAGGGGGGCGGGGCCCAGGTATCACCATTCCAGCCCTAACGTTTGTGTCTGTAGATCAGAAATTTCTTGTTGCTTTCAGCACCCTGACAACAAAGCATAATGGATTTGCCCAAAAAATCCCTCAGAGCCTGGGGTATTCCAGCAGGGAAAAATATAGAATGGAAACCTGTGGGGAAAACATTTAACTGCAATTGCAAATGCCTTTAGGACACCCCCTCACTTTACCCAGTACAAGAGGTCATTAACATTCCAGGTAATGACTGCAACTGGCCTTGGACTTAGGCTCATTGGCCACCTGGTGGGGTTGACAGGGAGGGGCTTATGTCGGTGTTTGGCCTATCATGGAGGTGTGGTATTGCTTTTGAGTGTCTAAAACAGGAAATATCTCTTGTGGACTGAACTGGGAACAATTGGCAACTTGACTATTAAACTACAAGCAAATCCCCTTCACCCAACAGCCTATTTTCCAACCCCATAACTCAACCCAGTAACTGAGGAATTCGTAGGGAGCGAGTTACGTCCCACAAACAATAGAGAAAAAAACGTTTTTGAGAGGGTATATGCAGGGTCAAATGTGAAATAAGCATGCCCCTAGACATGCCCTTAAGGTGCATCCTGTCCAGTATCTTTAAGATCATCTGCATCTGATGACAGTCTGTTTTGTTCAGGACTGCCGGAAGCCATATCTGGAGACTGGCACCGATGTCTGTTCCTTCAGCCCCTGTGCAGCAAGTGCAACCAGGCCTCAGAGGGCTCCTCCATCTAAACTATCTCTTTTGTGGCTGGACAGCATCTCTTCCAATCAGGACACTTGTGTATCCAATCCCAGGCACTTTCAGAATAAAGTTTTAACATCAAGCAGAACAGAACAGAACTTTCAGGCCGGCCGTAATGTTTATTTTATCTGCATGTCCCTCATTTTTATTTGACTCCCAGAAAGGAATGATGTTGCTGTTGCACTCACAGTGTATAGTAAAGGAAGATCGTGATTCATAAGGCGCTAAACATAAGATTGCCAAGTTTGCGGGAGGCTTGCAGATTTGCATCTCTGTCCAGGAAGTTTAATATATGGGCAACAAACGACCTCAGCCGTGCCCTTGGCAGCATGTAAAGGGAAAAGGATCTGTGTCCTCGCTCCACCAAGAAGCATGCTGAGACATCCTCCTCCGGAACCCAGGACTTCAGTCAGTGCATGATGAATTGCATGGGGAATGCCCCCTCTGCCCCTTCAGGAATAGCCAGGGTCTGTATGTTGTTGCACTAAGCATGACACTTGGCATCTTATGCTTGGTTCTCAAGCTGTTGTAGTGTCTTATGGAGGTGCCGAATTTTATGCTGGAACCCTCAGATGGTGTCTTCCGCTTCTAAGTTGCATCCCTCAGCATCTATGGCCCTGCCAGCAGTATTCTATAAGTTTAGGTAAAGAAGGGAGAGGTCAAGACTGAGGTCACCAATCTTCCATTCCAAGAAGGATTGCAAGTCTTGAATTGCCTGTAGTATGGACGCTGTGGGGTCTGAAGTCACGTCCTTCAGTGTTTGAGGCAGCAGAGATGAGTCACCATCTGGACCTGGGTTTCTTAAGTGAATTCTTTGAAACACCCCTGCATGGGATGGGGTGCTTGTTTGTCCTCCCCATGACAAAGCACTTGAACTAGTTATGTAGGCCCAACACTCAGCATATCCAGTTGAGGAACTTTGTTGCATCTTTCAGGATTTTCCAAATGCACCGAAGACAAGCCTTTGGCCCCTGTAGGAGTAACTAAGCATTAGGAAATGCACCTCCAGCCATGCATGGAGGTCACCTTGGATGAAGAAGTGGCTTGAGCAAGGAAGTCCTGGCTTAATCAGTGCTTCACCTGTGTTTAGAGACAACTGCTCCTCTGCCTATACATGGCCAAAACACCACCGCCTTCAAAGACACACTATTTTAGCTTGGTGGTAGAGGAACGCAACTAAGCCACATGTGGCAAAAAGGAGAATATCACCCACTACAACCAAAAAGCTGCCCTCATAGAAGGGAATAAAGCCAGGTCTTCACTTGCTTCTGAAAGACTACAACAGAGTCCAAGCTTGCAATGTGGGTAGGCAGAGTTCCACAATTTTGCTGCTGCTACTGCAAAGGAATGGCGGGCCCATCTGGCTTTCTGAAATCTCGGAATAGCAACCTTCCTGAGAGAAGATGATCTAAGCTGTCTTTTTGGGGTTAACAAAGAATCAGAACTCATAAGGGTCTTGATTAAGAAAAGTTAGTTAGTGATAAATTATAGTCATCTAGAAATGAATCAGATAATTGACAATTCATGTGCCAAAAAAAAGTTGCAATGCTATTCTCATTCAAAAATTGGTAAACATATATGATACCTTTTTCTTTCCAATGTTTAAAATAAAATCATCTATCATGAACCTTAATGAACTTATTATGCCAAGCAGACAAATTCAAATACATTGTACAGGTAATAATTAATCAAAGCACACTGTATTTACCAGAAAATGAGAATATTTAAAAATGGGATATCTTGAAAAAAAGTACAATAAGACATCAAAATAATATTGTTAAAAAAAAAGTAATTGAGTAAAGATCTACGAAAAGCATTCCACGTGTTAAACAATTATCATGAAAATCATGGGTCAGGATATAAAACTGTTAAATTAGAAAATAAGAGTGGTATGATTTAAAATCAGGGAATCAAACACCACCTTCAATTTTTGGTCTTTTTGTGCTTTGAGGTAACAAAAGTGGAATCTTATTGCTCCTTAAAAATTTGATACAAACAGAATCAATTTGGTTAAAATAGTAATTAGGAATCTAAATTGTAACATGGAAATAGTATATAAAATGTGTGGCACAATCATCATTTTAATAGCATCCAGTCTGCCCCACCAGGAAAAATATAAAGGAGACCAAGCAGAAAATAAGATTTGTGTGTTAGATTTCAACATTACAAAATTATGACTAATATTAGAAGAAAACCAGACACCAAGATATCATTTTTTAGGGTTACCATGCAAAATTAGAACTAGTAAACATAAGCTGATAACATAAAGAATTCAAGGGCAACATCTCGGTCTAAGTAAAATGAAGTGTATATCAGTAATTTTCGAGTACCAAGACAGTACAAAGAAATTTCCTATACGAGAGAGTCCAAAGAAGTAAGACAATTGGAAACACCAAAATATCATCAGCATATGCAGCAAACTTAATTTATAGTGAACCCTGTTTAAAATCTGATATATTTCTGTTTCAACTAATTATTTCCAGGAAGGATTCCAAATATAAAACAATCAGTAAAGGGGACCAAGGGCAACTTTGTCTGGTTCCTTGGTGTTTATCAAAGTAAGGAGAAAAACAACCAGCAACTACTACACTAGTGCAGGGATTAGAGTATAATAGGTAAAAAAATAAAATGAATTTAAGTCTGAAGTTAAACAAATTATTAATTGTATTGCCAGTTGATGTGATCGGAGACATTTTCAGCATCTAATGATAGAGCTGCTAGTGGGAAATTTAATGTTCAGACTTGGCTAATAATATTAGAAAATATTCTTGCATCATTAGCATCAACCCTACCTTTAATAAAACTAGATTGATCTGTTTTGACAAGAAGGGCAACAACAGACTCTAAACAGCAAGCAAAGATCTTGGCAGCTGTCTAACAATCATAATTGATAGTCCAATGGGCCTATAGTTTTTACTAAATTTAGGATCTTTGTCATGTTTGTGGATAATAGTTGTTAAAGTTTCCAAAAGGAGCAACTAGCATTGGCATTAGAAATAAAAAACTAAAAAGTACTAATAATTTTGGTGTAAAAGGGGAGGACAGTTCAACAGCTTAATGGAAAAACCATAAGGACCAGGAGCTGTTTGGTTTCTTTAGAGAGTTGATGGCAGTTAATACTTCTTGAGACATAATATCAGATTCTAGATATACACAGTTATCGGTTAATTAAGGTGCTCTAGGTATACCATCGTAAAATGATTCTGAACATTAGCTTCATAGGGATGAGTGTCCTCAGTATATAATTACTTGTATAGGTTTGAAAAGAAAGATATATATTGGTATTAGAAACAGACACATTATTATCAAAAACATTAATAATAGATCTTTAAATAGTTGCAAGCATCTTATCTGTTGTAGTCCAACCTCCATGAAATTTGGATTTCACCTCAATCAAGATCTCATGAGCAACAATAATATCATGTTTTTCTTTTTAGCCGAATAGGCAATTGTGAAGGCTATAAAAAGAAGCTTTAAAAGTACCCCAATTGATGGCAATAGAAGTGTCAGAGGGATTACTGAACTGGAAAAATTATTTAATAAAAGCAGCAATGTCAGAGATAAAATTATTGTCAGACAAAAAATAATGATTAAATCTCCTTTTTTCTGGCTTTTCAACAGTGGAGATATCTAAAGAAGCCAAAATCGGGGCATGATCAGATATAAAAATTGAGCAAATTTCAGTAGAAGGTAAACTACATTGTAATTAATTAGTAACTAAAATATAATTTCTAATTTGTCATGATGATGTTCTCAAAACATCAAATAATAGTCCAGAGGAGATTGTGATTTATGTGCTTTATGGGATTTGTTGGGTATAAATTTAAATTTTGATTTCCTATTGGTAAATGGATCCAACAACTGATTAAGGTCACCAGTCATAAATATGCTGGAATTGGAGGTACTTGCACGTTTGATCATAATAGTGTGCCAAAACTCAGGATCAGATTTAACAGGGTCATGAACATTAGACAGAGTGAGACGTTTGTTATCTAGAGTGCCATTAACCAACACTCATCTACCATAACAATCACACTCTGTTGATAAAACAACATGCAGGTTTCAAGATTTGTGGCAAATAATGGCAACACCACCTTCATGATTAATTGCTAGCCAACCCATTGCATCCTTAATTTGACAGATTCAGAGTCATTGCAATGTATTTCTTTCCAAAAGGCAATTTTAGATCCAAGTGTAAATAAATGAGAAAGTACCTTTTGTCTTTTTACTGAGTATCCATGTGCACATACTTTTCACAAGACGAAATTAAGTATAATTAGCACAAGGGGAAACAAACACCGGAACAAGTATAATAATCTGCAAACAATGGGAAAAATACATAATGACAAAGGTAATTATGCAATACAAGGGAGATACAATAGGAAGACAACCGAAGGCAATCATTAATAGATCAAGGAAAAATATCCAGATCTGAAAAGATGAGCAGTAGCAGAATGAATGTGACATTACAAGACAAATAACAGAGCAAAGAAACATAATAGACAGAACAAGAAAACTACTCAAAAGAAAGCATAGCAAAGACAGTTTTATGTTTGCTGTGAAGTAGTCTCCCACTTATGTGCAGCTATGCTCTAGAGAAAGGTTTGTATTTTAACAGGATTATCAAAGGATATAGCACAGTCCTTGCATGAGCAAGGATGTGTTCATGTGTCTCATCTCGGGCCTCAAAGCGAGAAATTCCTTGCATCGGCCTTGGTTGCATTAAAAATAACTTGAGACATTAACCTTTTTTGGGGGGAAAGCAAGATGGCATTCGTGTAGGAACTCCTCGTGGACAGGCCACTCAGCCTCAACAGTACATTTTATCATATGACCGGGGGAGCGAGAATCAACACCGGCAATTGATCTGGCATGCAGGCTGACTTTGGGGGCTAAAACACCCGACGGGTGGTGACAGCGGGCCCAAGTTCAGTTACTGGTGATTGTCATGGTTTTGAAACCCTGTGTGACGTCCCTAGTGATATGGGTGTTCTGGGGGGCTTAGGCACTCTGGAAGGCTCAGAAAGGCTCGGGACCCGCCTATCGGGTGATGCACTTGCAGCAACCACGAGTCATGCCGCCAAAAGGAGTGAGAAATACTTAATACTGGGCAAGATGCAGCGCAGGGACAGTCAACCCACTTGAATGGTGCCCGTGGCAGCTGGGGACCAAAGAAGGAAACAGGTCAGGCTGAGCCTCTTAATCTGACCCAGTGAAAAAAACCCATGCAGGAAAATCAACAGTGGGCCCGAGGAGTGCTAAACCCCACCCAACAAATGCTGGCTATTTCACAGCCATCTCCATGCCGAACCCAGTCTCCGTTACTGTGGCAGAAGCCTTACCTGAGGTAGAATCTGAGGGGGGGAATGCTGGAAATGCTGGAATCCCTGTGGAAGGATGATTGGAGGCAGAAAGCAGTTTGGAAGCCAAGGCTGTGGACAAGGGTGATGGACTTACGACCAATGGCAGTATTACTACATCTAAGATCAGGCATCAGGCGTGCCATGTAAGAATGTTCCACCTGTCAATTACCAGGCCCCTCAAACCAAGTACTGCCCTGGCTTAGATGACACTTTACAGGATAATTTACAGGTCAGTGCATGTTGTGCTGTGGGCAAGGTTGGATGCACTCAATACCAAGGCGGGGGATGGGGGGGGGGCTGGAGGGAACAAGCATGACCCTATTGGAAGTGGCTTCCCAAGTGTGGACCTAAGTGTGGGGGAGATAGAACAGCATCTGGTGGAAGGGCAGAATCCATGCCTGATCCAGCGGTATCCCTGATGGAATGCAAAAGAGATGGACAAACAAGAATTGCCCCCCAGATCTCTTAGGGTGCTAAGGGCTGCATAAAAGTGAATGATGCGTCATTGGTGGGATCAGATCTCCTGTACCAAGGCAATAAATGTTTCTCACTCACGGATGAGGCAGATGCATCTAATCCTATGCTAAGTGACTCTGGTGATCTGCGGTTGTCAGTCTTGGGGGCTAGTAATGCAAGTTCATCTGATGAACCATATGTGGGACCTCTCAAGTGGGCAAGCACTACAGTCAGATGGGTCATATGAAGGAAAAGATCTAAAAGTCAAGCTAATACTAAGGGTGAGGGCGGAGGCCTGCACCATTCCTGCTCTCTTAAGTGGGATTATTCTGTGATGCAACATGTGTATGGGGAGATTCAGGAGGCTCAGGAGCAACAGGCATTGGCTCCTTCTGTGGAAGGCAAGCCTAGCACCCAGGTAATGGAATTGGATGAGCCGTCATTGAGCCTTATATACAATTTGATAAAATAGCTGAAAGAAGAATCTTATAATGACAGCTGTAGAGAGCGGGTAGCCATGAAACAATTGCAGGGTGCAGTCAGAAAAATTAACAAGATGTGTATGGAAATCAGTGAAAGGATTTTGGCTATTGAAGCCAGGGCTGTGGTGCTTGAAACAGATGTTTGTGCTCTTAAAGATCACACAAAGGCCCATGACTATCAGCTGCTCGACGTTATGTGGAAGCTAGAAGACTTTCAAAATAGATAATGGCGGAATAGCATTAGATTTCTACGGATCACCAAGGGAGCAGAAGGCAATGGTATTCAGACTTTCATGCTGTCCCTCCTTAAGGGTGTCTTCCTCAAGCTGACTTCCTGAAACTTGGAGCTTGAAGTACAAAGAGTACATTGATTTCCCTATATGCTAAGGAAGCAATAATCAATCCCAGGGGATAGACCTAGGGTGATCCTAGTTTATTCTGGCAACTACTTGCTCAGACAGATCATCTATGAAAAAGCCCACCCAGGTTCAAAGCATATCTTCAAAAGACTATCTTTGCTTGTAAGACCTAACTTCTGTCATGCAATGGTTGAAAGGAGGTGGCTCTTAAGGCAGTTTATAAAGCCATTTCGAGATGCAGGAGGGGAGGATTTCCTACTTATTCAGGCTCTCTAGATGATCATTTTTAAGGGCAAGATGCGCTCCTTCACTTCTGAAAGCAAAGCCAAGGAATATCTGAAAGAGCTATCAGCAGGGAGCTAGCTTTGTTAAATGTTTGAATATACTTACTGATAAAAAAATCTCAGGAAGGAGGATTTGTTATTTTATATAATGTCTTTTGGGGATGCACAATGCTTACATAATGTATGCTGTACATTGAATAAAAGCAAAAAGAACAGATGATGGACGGAATGCTGACCAATGCAAGCATTCACCCCCAGTCACAAAGATCTATGTTTAATCTATAGTTTTTATTCCCACCACGCCACCCCAGTGAGACACCCAGCCAAACACACATGCACACTTGCCCTGACCCACCCCTCACTGTACTGCTGACTCAGCCAGCAGATGAAAAATAAAACAATAGTGCAACTATCATTTTATTTTTCATCTCCTGGTCTTGGCCAGGGGGTCAACGCTCCTTCGCCACAACAAAGGAGCCGTCCCTGGTTATTTAGTGTATCCATTATCTCCGGCAGGTTGTTACAAGGGTCCCCCTAGAAACAGTAGCACGGAATCCACATATAGGGCTATTATATACATTTCTTACAGACGTTGCACACCCAAGTCCCTACCTTTACCTCACATTATACAAGTGAGAAGTTCCATAGCTAAAGCAAGAAGCAGGAGTGACATCGAACAGCCCTGCCTTGCCACCTCTTGTTCAGCCACTGTGCGGTCCATGCACAATGTCCCTAAGGGTTTGCTGTAAGGGAGCCTGATCCACCTGAGTATATTGTCACAGAACCCCGTTCTTTATAACATTTTGAAGAGAAGGCAACAAAAGTATATCAAATGCTTTTTTCCATGCCCAAAGAGGGCATGGTCCTCCTGCATTGTGTGATTCGTGACAAGGATAAAGAGTGTAAGATTAACACTCATTTTACAACAAAGGATAAACCTACATTTATCATCCTGCACTAGTTCCTTAATCAATTGTGACAGCCTTTTACCTACTATTTTACCCAGTATCTTTTTACCTAGTATTTTCTGTATTGAGGAGATACAGTGGTCTGTACTACCTGACATCTTGTTTTTTTGTTCCTTTGCTCGGGGTGTACGAGTATCAATGCTTTTCCTGTCAATTTAGGCAACATCTTCGTGTCATGTGTGCCATAAACACCAATAGTAGTCGTTGAGCCAGCTTTTCCTTATAGGTGTGGTAGAACTCGGATGACAAGCTGTCAGCCTCCCAGGTTTTACCCTTTGCTAGCTGCATAATGGCACTGTTAACCTCTGCCAGAGTTATGGATAGGTCTGGACCGTCAGATTGTTCGGACTTCAGGACCATAATTGATTTCCGATATTCCATGATGCAATGTGTTGCCTCTAATGCTGCGGCAGAATACTAATTAGGCATACTATTCGGCAAAGCTACATTCAATGTCTCTAAATTAAGTGAAACAATCTCACAGATAAGCTTCTGAACCAGCTCTACTTTTAGCAGTGAGGCCAGCAGTTGTCCCACCTTGCCTTCCATATTGTGAGGTCTGGATATATGCTCCTTGTAGTCCAGCCTTTTTTAAACTATCTACCAGCATGTTGTATCATTTCTTTGCTTCGAGTATATCTCACCCCGCTTGTTCAGAAGTGGCCTCCAATTCTAATTTTCGAATGTGGTCTTCCACTGTATGAATCACTTCATGTATAGTCAATCTTATACCACCCACAGTTTTAATACACATGCCACTAATCACCACCTTGAAGCGTCCCACCCATTTGCAGTACTGATTGTAGCCCCTTTGTTCACCTGCATTGTAGTAATCTACTTGCTCCCCCATTGCTGTTTTGAAGGGCATCTCCAACAGTGCCTCCACCTGTAACCTTCATGTAGCTATCACAGAGCAGGATCTACGCCAGTAAATTGACATCAAGTGCTCTGCGTTAGTTTTCTTTGTTTCAATCCCTCAAGCTCCCAGCAACATCTCTAACCTGGTGTGAAGTCCATGTACCGAGGAATAAAATGAGTACGCAGATTCATGTGGATGCATTACTCAAAACATATCCACCAGTTATCAGAGATGAAACCACGTGTTCAAATTCTGAGATGCTACCTGTTAGACTTTTCATCCTTGGTGTGGTCTCCCTTAACTTTTTGCCTCTGTTCCCCAGGTTGTTGATGTGTGCTGGACTCTCTGTGCACTTTACCACTGCTAACCAGTGCTAAAGTGCAAGTGCTCCTTTACGAAATGTGTATGTGATTGGTTTATCCATGATTGGCATATTTGATTTACTAGTAAGTCCCTAGTAAAGTGCACTAGAGGTGCCAGGGCCTATAAATCAAATGCTACTGGTGGGCCTGCAGCACTGGTTGTGCCACCCACATAAGTAGCTCTGTAATCATGACTCAGACCTGCCATTGCAGTGTCTGTGTGTGCAGTTTTATCTGTAAATTCGACTTGGCAAGTGTACCCACTTGCCAGGCCTAAACCTTCCCTTTTCTTACATGTAAGACACCCCTAAGGTAGGCCCTAGGTAGCCCCAAGGGCAAGTGTATGGTTAACGTAGGACATATAGTAATGTGTTTTATATGTCCTGACATTGAAATATTGCTAAATTCGTTTTTCACTGTTACAAGGCCTGTCCCTCTCATAGGTTAACATGGGGGCTACCTTTAAATCTGATTAAAGTGTAGAATCCCTTTGGGAGCGGATGGACATATGGAGTTTGGGGTCTCTGAGCTCACAATTTAAAAATACATCTTTTAGTAAAGTTGATTTTAAGATTGTGTGTTTGAAAATGCCACTTTTAGAAAGTGAGCATTTTCTTGCTTATACCATTGTTTGAGGTCTCAGGGACAGCAAAGACTTCTCTCTGCCAGCACCTGGAGTCTCTGGAGAGACTCCTGCTCTGACAAGTGGTGCCCTATCCAGTCCTTGGGCCCTTGAAAGGAAAGCTGGTGGAAATCCAAGGAAATCGACTTTGGACGACTTCGGACCGACGCCGCTGCTGAATCCGGTGACGCCACCTGCACCCAACGCCGTGACCTTCGCTGGAATGCGACGCTCTTCGCAGGCCCGACGCTGCGG
Source organism: Pleurodeles waltl (assembly GCF_031143425.1). Taxonomy (NCBI): domain Eukaryota; kingdom Metazoa; phylum Chordata; class Amphibia; order Caudata; family Salamandridae; genus Pleurodeles; species Pleurodeles waltl. The sequence goes on along the minus strand of NC_090446.1, from coordinate 597,921,500 downwards.
CAGCCCCGCTGAAGTCCGCGACTCCGTGGAAGTCGCCGCACCACGTCGTGAACGACGCTGCTCGAAGTGCACGGATTCAACGTTTCGCACAGACGGCTTGTTTTCACTCTTCACCAAAGGTACTGTACTTGGGGGTCTACGCGACACCGTGTCCGGCGCCGCTGGTGTCGGCTTGTTGGGAACGACTCCGTCACGACGCCGTGTTCATACCTCATCGAAGCATTTTTGTTTCTAAGCGCTATTTTTGAGTTTAATCTTTAAAAAATTCATAACTTGACTTGTGAATGTTGGATTTTTGTCGTTTTGGTCTTGTTTTGTTTAGATAAATATTTCCTATTTTTCTAAACTGGTGTTGTGTCATTTTGTAGTGTTTTCATTAAGTTACTGTGTGTGTTGGTACAAATACTTTACACCTAGCACTCTGAAGTTAAGCCTACTGCTCTGCCAAGCTACCAAGAGGGTAAGCAGGGGTTAGCTGAGGGTGATTCTCTTTTACCCTGACTAGAGTGAGGGTCCTTGCTTGAACAGGGGGTAACCTGACTGTCAACCAAAGACCCCATTTCTAACATTGGTGATCAGCGGTTGGGATTTGGACTTGTATTTGTACTTGACATACAGTGATTAAGTGTACACTACTGTTTGAGTTCAGACCACTACGTGATCACATACTACTTGTTTGGTGATCTTTTGATTTTTTCTCTTTGGGACTGTTTTTGTTCTACTTCCATTTTTTTTCGCTGATTCCTTGATTGACTTTCTTTGGAACTTCATTTGGGAACTTGTTTTTCTGCCTTTGGAACTTTGCACTTGTTTTTGAATCTTCATCATGTCCAATGCTGGAGATCCATCAGTTGGAGCTGACTTTGACCTTGAGAAATTGGAGAGTTATACCAGAGCTCAGTTGAAACAGTTCTGTAAAAGTTTTGACTGTCCCATTAAGAGCTCATCCAGGAAGGAGGAGCTGCAAAAGGCGCTGAGGGCCTGGGTGACAGCCAAGAGCAATGAAGGGCACACAGAGGATGAGGGAGATGAGGAGGATGAGGAAGAGTGTTCAGTACACAGTGGTATTGTGGGTGGGCCTGTTATGTCCAGGGAGAAGGTCTCCAGGGCAGGCAGCAGTGTCTCATCCAAGGGTCTGACACCTGAGGAGTTACACGACAGACAGGCAGAAAGGGAGTACCAATTGGAGCAGAGGAGGCTAGCCCTTGAGGAGAGGAAAGTTAGCGATGGCTCATGTGCTTAGCTTGAGAGAGATGGATCATAGAAGCCAGTCCAGTAGAGATGGTGGCAGCAACCCTACAGTGCAGCCTGAGAGGAGGGTGCACATTCCTAAAGACCTTGTGAAAGATTTCAAGAGGGAGGATGACATATACTTGTGGTTCAAGGGGTATGAGTCTGCTCTCCACATGAATCTGGTCCCTGAAGCTCATTGGGGGGCGGGTCTGTGGAAGCACTTTGAGGTAGAGGGGAGGGATACACTGACAGCCTTAGGGGATGCTCAGAATCTCACCTACTCTAGCATGAAGGATGCCTTGCTCAGAAGGTATGGTCTCACCCCTGAGCAGTACAAGGATAAGTTTAGGTCCTACAAGAAGAAGGAGTCCCAAACATGGTTGGAATGTGTTGATTCTTATTGCAGGTCACTGGATGGTTGGGTGAAGGGCAGGAAGGTAACTACGTATGAGGGGCTTTACAATCTGATTGCTTGGGAGCACTTGTACAGTTTATGTTTTCCAGAGCTGCGCCAACACCTGATTGACAGCAAGCTGACTGACCCCAGGAAGCTTGCGCCGGAAGCGGACCGCTGGGAGAGCACCAGGGTCCAAAAGAGGTATAGGGGAGACCACGCCAAGGGTGGGCAGGGTCCCTCTCAGAAGAAAGGGGGGTAAGGGCAAACAGGGGGAGTTCTCTAAACGGCCCCAAACTGATTCCCAGGGTAAGGATTCCCAGTCCCCCAGTGAAAAGAAGCCATGGTTCTCCAAAGGGAAGCCAGTGGCAGGTGGTCCCCCACGTAAGTGTTATGCATGTGACCAGGTGGGTCATGTGAGGGGGGACCCCAAATGCCCCAAAAGTACACCGGCACCCACTGGTGCCCCGTCCCAGGGTTGGCCATTGTAGCGCTTGGGGAGGAGTTGGTTTCAGGTGGGTGGGAACCAGCTGAGATGACCATTGTCTCATTAGGGGACAGTGAGATGGTCCAGAGAGCCCTAGTGCCTGAAAACACTAAGGAGTACAGGCAGTGGGTGACCATTAATGGACAGAGGGTGGAGGCTCTGAGAGACACAGGAGCCAGTGTGACCACAGTGAGGAGTCAGCTGGTGTCTGAAGAGCAGATTGATCCCCGGGTACTTCACCAAGTAGTTGCAGTGGACAACTCAGAGCGTCTGTGCAGAGTGGTGCATGTTCCCTTTGAATGGGGGGGGGTCTCAGGTTCCTTAAAGGTAGCTGTGAGTCCAACCATGCCTGTTGATTGTTTGCTAGGCAATGACCTGGAGGATTCCCCTTGGAAGGAGGTGGAACACAGGTCTCACTTGGAGATGCTGGGTCTGCCTGGGTGGGTATGCGTATCCACCCGGTCAATGGCAGCCCGTCAGGGTAATCAAGAGCCCCGGGAGCCTGAAACAGTGGCCCAGGGGACCGCCAAGAAGAGGAAGGGCAGGGGGGCGCGGGAAACCGGCCCCAGAAGTTCCCACGGTCCGGGAGGAGGCGGAGCCTGAGAGTGACACCCCGGAGCCTACAGGGGAACAGGTGGCTGAACTGGGGGAGGTCCCTGAGCTGTCGCAGTGGCAGCAGGAAGGGAGGCCCACCAGGGAAGCATTCTGTGCAGCACAGAAGACGTGCCCTACTTTGGAGGGTATGCGGCATCAGGCGGCAGACCAGGCGGCTGGCAAGGAGCCAGGATCACACCTGATTTATTGGGAGGATGACCTCCTGTATAGCGAGCCTAAGGTTCCTGAGCCTGGGTCAGCCCGTGTACTGGTGGTATCCCAGTGCTTCAGGGCCTTCCTACTGGGGTTGGCTCATGATGTGCCTTTAGCTGGACATTTGGGGCAGGACAAGACCTTTGAGAGGAAATCTCAAAGTGTGTTCCACCCCAAACACATAACCTATCCTTATTTCTAATTAAATCTAGGGTCAGGGTCTCAAAGAACATTGATTATTGTTTGGGGCGTACATGCTGGTAGTCAGTACGATACCCTCCAGTGTACCATCCACTATTGTATATCTGTCTCCATTGCCCACAAAACTGTGATTGATCCCATATGGGATACTGGGGCAATCCAAATCAGTGTACCCCTCATGAAATTTGAATATGTGGCGCCTCTCAGCTGCCTTCACCATCTTTCACTTATCAGTCCGGCCCTGGGTGTCTGAGACCTGTGTGCATCTCATTTCCCTGAGCTGAGCACTGCAGGTGAGTTATTTTACTTTGTAGTGTGGCATTGGCGAGCTGTGGCTATCGAGGGCCCTGTGGCTGTGCACGGTTGTGCTAGAGTACCGGGTAAATTAAGGACTTGGAGTTTCTGAGAAAGGAGAAATAATAATAGGACTATTTTCTAGGGCTTGGAAATAGAAATAAGATGGGCTATTCTAGCGTTTACTGTTTTCAAAAGTTCTGTGAAGACTGGAACATCGTTTGCCTGCGCTTGCCAAAGTTAAGACTGTGTTCTGAAGTCCTGGGAAGATTTATACAGCATTTTCCTGGCATTTGTTCAGTTAAAGGGGAAAGACGGGATAGTCAGTAATTTAAACGGAGGGAATAAATCTGAAATTCAAATGTAGTCCAATGTTTTGACATGGTCCTTATGCATCTTGTTTTCGATGCCTGGTTGAGATTGACAATTTTCCGAGTGAGTCAGGGTTCTGTTGTTTTGCAGATTTCAGTTTCTAATGATGTTTGTGTTTACTGATTGCTTCATGTTGTGAGACAGGATGGGAAGTTTAAATTATCCACTTGTAGATTGTGTGTGTCAGTGGCGGCTGGCTGGTATTTACAATGGGGGGCAATAGGGGAGGTACAATAATTATAAAATATGTAAAATAAAAAATGTCACTTACTTTAGGCTTAGAACAACCTCTTCTCTCGTCGTTTCTCCTGGTTCCAAAGCACGACAGCACCCAGGAAACTGCACTAGCCAATCCTGGTGCTGCTTTCATGCTGGTAACCAGCATGAAAAAAGCGTCAGGATCAGTGGGAGCGGCCTTTCTAATGGCTCACAAGAGCGCTGGAGGCCTGTACTTTCTCTGACCCTTGGGTTAGAAAAGTTTAAAGTGCTCATGTCAGGCTGGCCTTTGCAAGATGGCCGGCCAAAGGGACATGCACATTTTAAACAAGTGCATAGCTCCCTGCTGCCACTCAGCAGCAATTGCCCCTCCCCATCCTGACATTCAGTTCAGGACTGGGTGTTGAAAAATAAAATAGTAATAAAGAAAGTTTATTACCGTTTTATTTTCCGTTCTGGGGGCATTTTTTTTATTGGGATGGCGCTCCTCCGATCTCCAGGAGGGGCCGCCCCTGGTGTGTTTGCTGTACTGTCCTAAGGGGCAAGAATATGCCCAGGCATCAGTACCGTGGTCAATGTGCCACTGACACCAAGCTACACCTGACTGAAGAGCCCCAGTCTGGGTAAAACCGATTTTGGCTTGTTTGTGCTCCAGTTCAGGGAGGGCCCGGGCTGGCAATTCAGACTGGATTATTTCTATTAGAGCAGAGTCACAACTGATGTGCATATGGCTGGGTTCAAACTGAGATGGCATGGTGAGCAACAGAATACTGGGTTGGAATGCTACCCAGAGTGATTGCGAGTGTTTCAACACATTACAAGCTTTCCTCCCATGAACTTTTGTGTGTTTGATATATGCAGGGAGCACTGTGTTGTGTGTGAAGTTGGTGAAGTGTAGTACCCTGCCCTGAGAAGTTGCATGGGGGAGTACCAGGAGGTGGCTTAAGATGGGAAAAAGCAGCACACTGTATGAAAAGATTCATGGGTGCAATGTGTGGAAGAGAATTACCATGTCATGACAGGTTGCATGGGAAAGTACCCCATGTGGTGGAAATGTGGGGAAGTGCAGTACCCCATGGTGTTGTGGATGATGGCCACAAGGTTCACCTGAGTGTGCTTTGGGACCAATTGTCATCTTGTACAAATGGGAGGATTTGACAGGTTTGTGATACAGGAGAATTAGGGCTTGATTTAGGTCTTGGTGGAGGAAACATTATGTCACAAACGTGATAGCTATCCCGTCTGCCATATTACAATCCCCATAGGATTTATTGGGATCATAATACGGTGGATAAGTATGTTTGTGATTGTCTTGTCATGAGTTAATATTCAGTATGTGTGTATTGGAGTCCATCAGTGTTGTGTTTAAATGGTAGTGTCTGATGTAAGTCTAGTGTGTTGTAGGTGAGTACATCTTTACCAGCTGATGTTGTATGGAGTGACTGATTGAATTGCTGGACTGCTCCTGTGTTTGTTGCGTTATGTTGATCATTTTTTAATATGTATTTATTGGAAGCTATCATCATTGTGTTGGAAAAATGTACTGGATTTTTCTTGTGCAGTTTCCATGAGGGCATAGTACTGAGTGCATTCTAAATGCTTCCTTTGTCCTGGCATTTGGTCATGTTTGTTTGGCCAGCTAGTGTGACTGGGTTTTGGGTGTGGCAGAGTGCTGGCTTGCACTTTTGTGATGTGAAGTGTTCTTCTTTTGCATTGTGTGCATGGCTTGCGGATGATGGAGAAGGTGTGAGAGAGAAATTTTGGATGAATGTTGTTGTGAGGACAGGTTTTATCTTGGAGTCTGGTTTGTGTATGCTTTATATGAGTACAATTAGCGATGACAGGGAAACCCTTTGTTTAAAGAAGTCTGTGGGTTCTACTGTTTTGCTGCAATGTGGTTAGGTGTCCGTAACTACATGGCCTGTGTGCATAAATGTTGTAAGGAGCAGGTCCATGCCCGCTCCTCTGGAACAGGTCTCTTTGACTGTTGCCGCAGTCCGCATTCCCACTGCTGACCTCTGTTCAATCATCTTTGCCTTGCATTTCTGCCTCTTCCTCTTAACTTTTTTTCTGCCATTTTCCTCAGCTTCTGTCTTTCATCTCTACCTTTCATCTTGCATTTAATTTCTGCCTCTCATTTCTGCCTTTTGTTTTGCCTTTCATTTCTGCCTTCCCTCTCTTGGCTTTTGCCCTTGTCACATGCTTACCACCCGCCTCGCACTTCCAGCCATTTTTCTGCCTCTCGTCACCCAGCACCCCTCTCTCCCCCCAGGAGCTACTTAATTGAAGCTGCAGCAATCGCTGTGCACCAGGAAAACCACTGGCATGCTGCCAGTGCACTAAAGGCAAGTCCGTCAATGCCTGTCCGTGCCTGGACCATCCTGAGCTCCAGGAACCATGTCTCTCCCATCACCCACCACTACACCACCGAATTGCTCTGAGCCCTGGACCCTGGGTGCCACAACAGCAAGTGGTGCACCTCCTTCCCACAAGCAACCAAAGGACTCTTCACCTGCCAACAATGCCACTTCTTTTGCAATGCAGAGCCACCAGTCTACCCAGGACCCCGCGCCACATCCTCCCAGAAGACCACAAACAGCCCATAACCACTCCAGTGCATCCTGCTCAACGTATGATCCCTCTGTATACATACCACGGATATCTGGGACACCATCACCTCCCTCTACCCAACGTGACCTTCATCACAGAAACCTGGCTAAACCCCTCCTCAAACCCCAACATAGCCACTGGAACACCCAATGGCTACAAGATGATACACCGAGACCACACCAACAAACATGGCAGAGGCATTGTCACCATCTTCAAGGACACCATCCAATGCATGAGTATGTGCAAACATTTCTCCAGGGGCCACAAAGTACTGTCTGTGACATGCCCGAAGGCTGCGCCTATGTCAGCAGGGCGAGGGTTGGAGTGATGAAAGGTAGGGGTAGGGGGACGCGAAGCAGATGTAAACAACAAACCAAGCCTTTATGTGACTTCTGCCTGCCACCAACACTCTATTACCGTTACTTTAGTTAATTTGTAAACAAATTATGCCTGTTTTACAGCTTTCTGAAGGTTCCTGCTCTGTCAAGTGAACAGTAGCCCAGTACTGCTGTTCACCAGGGGGTCGCACTTTAAAGTCAGGAAGGCCTCATGCAGCCCCCGGGCCATACTTTGAGGATCCCTGATCCAATGCATCACCACCAACACTGACCCTACACCCCTCATGGAACACAACACCTACATTTCCAAAGCCAAGACAATGATTAGAGGCACCCTCATATACACACCCCCGGATCTCGACCGCCTTCTGCAATGTCATCCCCAACATCACTGCACCGCTAGCCATTGACTCCAACCACTACATCTTACTTGGCGACCTTGATTTGCACATTGACAACACCAACTCCACCACTCTCTTCAAGAACAGAAGCAATATAGGCCTCGCCCAACTGGTTATAAAGCACACCAAAGCCAGACTCACACTCGACCCCATCTTCATCTCCAGTGACAGAGTCAAATTTAGCCACACCACAGAACTCATGTGGTCCAGCCACAGCATCGTCCACTTCACCATCCCCAGGGCACAGCATAATATCACCAAACACCACAGCCCCTAATGCCGGAAAAGGAGCAAGGTAACAGAAAAACAGTTCACACAGGTTCTCAGCAATTCCAACCCAAGACCACATCTGACCTTCAACAGGCTGTTCAGAATTTCTCCACCTGGATCACCGATTGAGCCAACAGGGTCACCTCGTTGAAGCCAGTCAGAACCAATAAAACTCCAAGGCAAGCCTGCTGGTAGGCCCCAGAGGTCGGAACCACCAAGCATAGATGCTACCAACCCGAGAAACAATGGTGAACCACCAGAAACCCCTCAGACAAAGCCACCAACAAAGCAGCCCTCAGCAACTACTACCAGCATTCAAGGAACTCAAGAGACTGACCATCACGGCTCGCATAGACACAGCAGCCAACCACACAAAATAACTATTCAGAATAGTCAAAGAATATTCCAACCCAACAGCCACAGAGAACACTATCCACCCCTCCCAAGAACTCTGCAACACTCTCTTGGACTACTTTCACAGCAGGACCGCTACCATCTGCAACAACTTTGACCCCCAAACCACAGTCCTTAACCTCAGCTCTCTCAACTTCCCAGCGCACACCAACATAACATTTACCACATTGACACCACTCACCATACAATCCATCCCAGTCATCAGTCATCCATCCACTCTGGGGCACGCATTGAGCCATGCATCACCACCTGTTCCACCTCGGAACCAACCACATCAGCACAGAACTCACCAGCATCCTCAACACCTCCATCACCACAGCAGCCTTCCCGGACAAATGGAAACAAGAAAAAATCAGACCACTCTTGAAGGAACCTTCTGTCAACTCCAGCAAACTCAAAATTTACTGATCTATCTCTTTGCTCCTCTACCCTGCCGAAGTACTCAAGAAGACCATCAATCAACAGCTTACTAAATACCTGGAACAAAACAACCTGCTGGACATCTAATCAAGATTCCGTGCCAACTACAGCACTGAGACTGCACTCATCTCAGCCAAGGACGTCATCACAGCCTTCCTCAATCACAGGGAAACCACTGCCCTGATCCTCTTTGACCTATCGGCAGCATTCAACAGTTTCCCACCCTCAAATGGATCACCTCATTACTCATAGGACATACTCAGAACGTCCAGCTGCCTCCCTTCACTTCCGAACCCAAGAACATCATATGCGGTGAACCCCAGACACTGTTCAACACCTACATGACCCCCCTGGCCAACATCATTAGATCCCATGGACTCGACATCATCTCCTACACAGATGATACACAACTCATCCTCTCGCTCACCAAAGACCCCTCCACTACCAGAAAAACGTCTGCAATGCTGTGACCAACATAGCCAACTGGATTAGAGCAAACTGTCACAAACTCAACTCTGACAAAACGGAAGTGTTGATCTTCAGGAGGAACACACCCATATGGGACCACAACTGGTGGCCAGCCAAATTCGGCCCCACTCCCATGGCAACAGACCACGCACACATCCTCAGCATCATCCTCAACAGCGATCTGACCATGAAGCAGCAAATCAACGCAGTTGCCTCCTCCTGCTTCCACACCCTCTGCATGCTCTGCAGAATCTTCAGATGGATTCCAGTCAACACCAGGAAAACCGTCACCCAGGTCCATGTCACCAGCTACCTCAGCTATGGCAATGCACTCTATGTCTGCATCTCTTACCAACTTCTCAAAAGACTCCAGACCATACAGAATGCAGCAGACAGACTCATCCTGGTCCTCCCCAAATGAATCCACATCACCCCCACCTCAGAAACCTCGACTGGCTCCCCACCCTGAAGAGATGCCAGTACAAGATCCTCACGCATGCCTACAAAGCCCTAACCGGTCAAGGACTGGCCTACATCAACCACAGACTGAGCTTCCACCAACCCGCCAGACACCTGCCCTCTTCCTCACTGGCCATCGCACACACACTGGAATCCGTCACAGTGGAGTACGTTCCTTCTCATTTACCACTGCTAAGGCCTGGAACGACTTGCCCCTCCCACTCCGAATGGCTCCCTGCCTTGCAGACTTCAGGAAGAAACTCAAGACCTGGCTTTTTGACGTAGACCTTGCATCCCAATGCCCAGATACCCAAAGGGGTGACAGTGCCATGCTCTACAAATGCTGATTGATTGATTGATTGATTGTCAGTATTCAGATATGTGGTGTTAAGGCCTTGTGCCTGAGTAGGTCATAAGACTTGCACATCTTGGTCCACTGTGCAATAGCGGTCACAATCTTGTTGTTGCTGTCTCAATTCTTTATGTGAGGTGTGGGGAGGTCTTGACCTGTTGCAGAGTTCCTGTGATTGCTATATGTTTTCTTTGTGATTGGGTATTGGAGAGTTTAACAGGTTGTTGTTGAATGAACTTGTAAGCTAGACATGTAGATTGAGTGACTGTGAATGATTATCCCTATAGTTAATGTGCTCAAGAATGCCTGGTCTTTGTTTTCTTGTTTGTAAGAAAGAGTGTGAATAGTGTTCTGTGTGCACCCCTTCCCTGTACGTCTGAGCAGGTGTCTGGACTGTTGAAAGTGAATGATGTAATAGAAGGTTATGTGTGGTGTGGAGTAGAGCTGGGACATAGGAACAGTTGGAGAGAGCCCAGGCAGGACCTACCTGCTGGTGCTGTAACCGAAGGCCCTAACATAAAATAAATAACGTACCTACTCCCTGAAAGACTTTAGACTCTTGAATGAAGACCCTACTCTCCAACTACCACTGTTTGTTGGGAACCAGGTATGTATCATGTTGGCAGTTGTAATTTCCTTTGGTACCACATCTAAATGCTCCCCAAAAGTAGTCAGATATATTGTGTATTGGTCATCCTATATTCCCCTTCTACAGTCAAGGTCATTGTATCCCCATCTGCTTTTCTGGTGGGGTTCCCACATGTTTTGTCACCCCATGGAGGCAATCTGAAATCTGTTTGTTGTTAGTCTGCAATTTGACCTTCTCCGTCTATCGAGAATCCCCTCTCATATCCCTGCAAATTGCACAAGCACCACACAGATGAATTAGAATGCTTGCTTGCCCCTTCAAACCACCTTACCTGCGTTCATGGGAGTAACCACTGGTCTTCTCCTCAGCGTAGCATTTTAGTGTTCAGTTTCTGAATGTTACTTTACCCGTGGAATTATTACCGCTCTCCAATCTCAATCCATGGGAGTTCATTCTCTTCCTCACTTCCATCATTAGTTTGGCCTCCTCCCTAGTCAGCTTCCCCGGTATGTCGTCCTTACGCTAATATTCTAGGGTGTCTTGTGGTTAGGTGTCCTATATTCTTGCTCCTCTCCTGGTGAAATTCCTATGGTCTTGAGCTAGGACCAGACTTCTATTAGTGAAAAATAGAGGAGGAGGCCATCATCTTTTACTATTCAGAAGTTAGCTGGGAATATTAAAGCATATTGGTTCCCGTTCTGTTGTAGTGTTTTCTTGGCATTTAAAAAGGATGTCCTCTATTGTTGCACTGCAATGATACAGTTTGGAAAGAGATGCACTTTGATGCTGTCAACTGCCCATGGACTAATTTGTCTTGGGAATTGGAGAACTGGGTCACTGCCTCTCTAAAATTCTAAAGCCTCACAACCATGGGCTGTGGTGATGTATCCGGGACAGGTGGATAACCAGTGACTCTATGAGCACTCTTGATAGTAAACAGCATAGAGGATTTATATGGATATATTTATTCAGAAAGCCATTCTTCAAGGAAGGGTTCAGCACTTTCCACAACTGTCCTTTCTGGCAGGACCACGGCCTGTATGCTGTTGCAACATGATAGTGCATTAACATCTTTACCCCATCTTGTAGATTTTCACCTTGTCAGTTAGCTTTCTCATTTCTCCTTGTTTCTCAGTCATGGAGGCTTACAACCCTGCCGGTGTGGACTCTGTTTCGGTCACGTTTTAAGCCAGTTTCTTACGATCTGTTCCAAGTGGTCCTATGCCAAACACCACCACATTTATCATGGTATCAAGAGTAGCATGGTCTCCAAATCACTTGCAAACTTGCATAACATATACTGTGTATCCTTCCAGGGTGGCCTCCATATTTCTCAACAGGAGTCCTTTCCCTCTGCCTCCAGGGATATGTGACAATGCATGCTCTTTGGTGACCTCCATTTTTGTGATTTTTGGTTTCACCATATTGTGCATATGAAACTGCTGGTGCCTTTTTACTGTTCAGTGACTTACTCACGAGGAAAGAGCATATATTATTGATCTCGCAAATTGGGGAACTTCCCAACACATTTGAGTTCACTTTCTGTTAATGAGCCTTCCCATCAGCCTAGCAGTGCTGCATCGATTGATCTCCTGGGCATCTACCCACTTCACGTTATCTAGAGCAATTTCTTAATTCCAGGTGTATAACATCACTCTGCTGGGTGCTTCAGGATTCACGTCATAAGTGGTGCCCCCGTTTTATGTCTGCACCATGACCTCAAAAGGTAGGAACTGTGCAGCTCTCATCCCCACATCTACCATCCAGGAGAATGTAAGGGGACCTGCCAACTACCTGTCACACAGGCAATCCCTTGGATTGTAATGTAATGTAAGGGGCATTTATATAGTGCTCTATTACTCCAGGGAGTGTCCTGGCGCACTGCACCTCAAATGTTTACTGGTTGAGAGACCTAACCAATACTCCTGATTAAAAAGCTATGTTTTTAGTTTCTTCTGAAACTGAGAGGTGACTGAAATGTTCCGGAGCTCAAAAGAGAGTTTGTTCCATGCTGAAGGTCCTAATAATGAAAAGTATCTGCCACCCATTCTGGACTGCCAGATCCTGGGATTTCGGCCAGAAAAGGTTAGCTGAACGCAGGCGCCTAGATGGAGCATAAAAACAAATCCTTGCTTTGAGGTACCCAGCGCCAGACTTATGGAGAGCTCTGTGAACCAACAACAGGGTCTTGAGAAGGATCCTCTTCCTAGTGGGAAGCCAGTGCAATGCCCTTAAATATGGGAAAATGTGTTCTCAATGGCAGGCCCAGAAGAGTACGGGCTGCTGCGTTTCGGACCACTTGCAACTTACTGATCAAATAGTCAGGCAGGCCCAAAGACAGCGCATTACCGTAGTTAAGACTAGATGTTATTAAGGCATGTACTAACTGTTTCGTAACAGAGAAGGAGAGAAAGTGCAGAAACTTTCTTAGCACACGCAGCAGACCAAAACAAGTCTCTACCACTGCATTAACCTGAGGCAGAAAGGAGAACTCACCATCAAACTTAATGCCTACATTCTTGACAGAGATAGCCTAGCCAGAAGGACTGCCAGGGGTCATGTGCCCTTACACCAAGGAAGAGTAGCTCAGTCTTTTTAGCATAATATTGAGCTGGTGGTGTGTCAGCCATTGAAAAATGTCTTGTTAGACAGGTTCTAATTTTTTTGCTAGGGAACACTTCATCCCTGCCCCAAGAAAACAGTAGCTGAGTGTCATCAGCGTAGGAGATTACCTTTGCTCCCAAAGCCTCTGCCAAGAGAGCAAGAGGAGCTGAGCCTTGTGGCACTCCAACTTGCAGATCACAGGACCCAGATGACAAAGGAGAGCACCAGACCTCTTGACCTCTTCCCTCTAGGAACAAAGCCATCCAGTATCAGGCAAGCCCCCATATTTCAGTGGCTCGAAGACAGTCCAAGAGTGGGGTGTGGGGTACTGTGTCAAAGGCTACTGAAAGATCTAGCATAAGCAGTACAGCCCTGCCCCGACATCTAAGGTACACCTGATGTAGTCCATCAGTTCCACTAGCTCCGTCTCCATACTGAAACTGGGGCAGAAGCCAGATTGGCTTGGATGTAATAAATTATTACTTTACAAGTATGGGAAAGCTGATGGTTAACATGCTTCTCCAGAACTTTCAAGATGGTAGGAAGCAGTGAAATTGGTCTGTAGAAGGATGATTCACCCGGGTTAGTCTAGGGTTTCTTTAGCAGAGGCAAACTTTTTTGCCTGCTTCCAGGTACGAGGTACTATAGCTGACGACAGAGAAGCATTCAGAAATGTATTGGCCAAATGAATAATGGCACCTGTCCCTAAAGCCAACAGGCCCAAGGGGATTGTGTCGGATGGAGATCCGGACTTAAGGCTGCAGATTGCTAAAAGAGATCCTTCCAAAGAGATGGGATCAAACCTATCAAGAGTTATGATAGGAGTATGCGTTACGCTCGTCAGAAAAATGCCCCCCATAGTCTACCTCCAGCTGCATGGAAGGGAGAAGATGGGCTTGAATATTCACAATCTTGGACTGGAAATAGGGAGCCAATTGTTCACACCATTCCACCTTGGGCTCCTGGGGCCATACGGCTACGATTGCCATCCCATCTCCGTTAAGTCATTATTTCATGTGTCCACTCAGTTCATGGTCTGGCGTCACTGAAGGAGGTGCTGGGGTTGCTGTGGGCAACCGAAAGGAATCCCCTTCCATTCTGGGTTGACTGCTTTTCCCCTGCTCCCATCTGCTCTCTTCTCCATCAGTTGCTCTCTCTGCTCACCATTGACGTCCTTGATGCTCCACTGCCTCACACAGCTAAACGTATGCAGGAGCTCTGTGCTAGGGTTGAGGGCTGCATTTCAATCCTGGAGGCCTCCTAGCCACTTGTTTATATGCCATCTGGTAGCAGGTCCCACTCCACAAGCCTCACAAACCCACACCGCTCTTCAGTTTCTCAAAGCATTCAAGTATGGGCCATCAGGCGCCATATTGGATTTCCACTGACAAGTGGCCTCAGTGTACCTTTGGAAATCTTGCCCTGCTGGGACCCATCTAATTAGATTTCATATTGGATCTTCCTTTTGGATGCCAGGCACAACAGGGAAAACACTCACAGCCGGCTGCTTGCAGGATATTGTTGATTTGTAGTGATCCCAGAAACCTAAATGTGTACTTGGCTGGAGCACTCTTGAGGCTGGGTATTTTGAGCAATGTGCCTAATGTAAAACTAATTATTTGTATTATTATCATCGCTAAAGTAAATTGTTCCTTTTTAAAGTGTTCAAATGGCTTAAAGACAAGTTTACACAATAGAAAAATTCACAAATAACAATCCATATCTCTTCAAATGTCTACATGCCATATAATTCACACAAGCCTTTCTCAATCACTGCACTAAAACACTTAACTTTTATTACTTTGATAGGTTTATCAAATTTAGGCACAACCTTAATTACATGGCCAGGTTTATGGACTGCCATCCAATCCCACAATGACATCTTCCAAAGTCCCATTTTCCAACTACAGTCATATCTTCTTCAGGAATACTCCTGTGTTATCTCCACACAGTCAGCAATTATTTGAATAAGCTCATGGCAATAACCATCTTCCCTCGATGTTTTCAAACCACCAATGACTTATCTTAGAAATTGGATCTCTAACCTTAATGAAACAAAAAGGACTTGCTTCCTTGGTACTTTAAGGTATGCGCCTATACAACAACAGTTTCTCTCTTGAAAACTCTTTCTAACCGTTCCTATTTTTGAAGGTGATATATTTTCCTTCATAACCCTGTTTAACAATTTCAAGTGTGTATTAGCTTGTGGCTCAAACAAGGCTATGGTGACATGTTAGATACCAGGGCCCAGATTTAGTAAAGTGTGGCTTTACATTGTGAAGCGCCACTTTTCTTGCGCCCCCCTGCAACCCCCTAACTCCACCATGTGTGCGCTGCATTTAAGTTGTGGCACACAATGGTGGTATTAGGAGCAATTGCGTCAAAAGTTTTGACGCTGTTATGGTGCTTTGCTCCCCTAGCGTAAAAAATTGTGACACTAGTGGAGCAAAGTGCAAGGAGGCCCATTGATTCCAATGGGTGCATCCTTAAACGCCTGCTTTCAGCAGGTGTTAAAAGTGATGCCACAAATGGCGTGATGAAATTTTGTAGATTTCATTGCGCCATTTTTGTGGGCCTCCTTGCGCTGGAATGCCCCCTTTGCATACAATATGCATGGTGCATGCATTATGCGGCGCAAAGGGTCACAAAGTAGCGCAATACATGCATTGCACCACTTTGTAGCTATGACCCTGCATTTTTGGCAATTTTATGCCACACTAGTGTCAGAAAAATGACACTAATGTGGCGTTAGATGGCGTAAGGCCATCCTTAAATTTGGGCCCATAGGTTTATAAAAAGTATTCACCAATGAAGACCTCAACTGTACTCCATTGTCATTAACAGGAGTCTTAGAATACACTTCCAAGGGGCATCGATTGGGGGGTCACAAAGGGTCACACCTGCAGCCCCTGGCTCGCCCTTTGCATCCTCTGGCACTGCCCTTGCAATCCCTGGCACAGGAGTCCGCGGGAGACTCAAAGAACAAAAGGCAAACATGGCTCACCGAGACTTTTGTTTACATTCTGTAGTTGTCACTTCTTCCCCCTCTTTCAGCAGTAAAAGTAGAAGGCTGTTAACAGCATAAACAAGCATTTGCAATGCAACGGGTCTCGCGTTTGCTCATGTTAGAGCTGATAGCGTTGTAAACTCCTAACACGACTTTTCACCTATCGGCAAAAGTGCATTTATGTACGTAAGCCGAAAAAGTGCATTTAACTATGTAAAGCGCTCGACTTCTGCCAAGCCAAATCGCGCTAGTAAATTAGAGAAAAAGTAGTCCACGAGCCGGACAGAAAACAGCGAGCCTCGCATGTTTTCTGTACTTGGTCGCTGCGCTGGAGGAGGGCTAGCCACCGGAAAAGGCATTACGTATGCATGCCTTTGACTAATGAAAGCAAGCAGATTTTAATAGGCAAGCCCACAAACCAATGAAAAACACTGACGTGACGTCGACAGTGCTCCGAGCCCTTTTCTAAACCCTAAAGCGTCTAGCTGCGATACGCATGCGCAAGCGCATGCAACACAGACATTGACCATAAAAAGGGATACATCAGCCCCTTGCCTGTCATCTGTCCCCGCAGCAGCCTCCTATTGTCTACTGTATGTTGCTTCCTCCAACATGACCAGAATGTGCAGCAGGAGGAAAAACCTGCAAATGACACTTGGCTGCCATTGATGACCCCTGCATGAATGCATGCATTTTAAATGGATTTGGTTCTGATTTAATGGAGTAATAGTGCCTGTGCTAAGTGCTTATAGGTGAGTTGGGAATGCTGTGGACAGCTTGGGACTTTCATATACATTCTGTGTGCTTTAGCTAAGAAAAGCACACAGCAAATGCAAACAAAAGAATAACGTTTTGACGAAGTGTGGGGATGGGTGGGTGTAGCTATGTGCAGCAATGATCTATCTAGATTGTAGCACTCAGGGCAAAGGGCAGTAATTGGATCATCCATTGATGTGTACCCCAGGGAGTCGTCTTCTCCCTGCATCACTTCATGTCACCTCCTGCTTTTGTTGCCTAGGTTATTCTGTAAAACGTTAATTTTCAATTAGCAGTTATATCATCAGTCTACCCTTTTTTATTTAACCCAGTGCAAGATAATATGTATCCTTTCCAGAAAATGCACCGACATTAGAAATGATCTTCAGTCTAATTTAAAGAGCATTGTTTCTTTCAAACGATTTCTATGTCAATATTGGTGGTATATTTTAGTTTCAGTATTTAAATAGAAATAATTGTTTCTCAGTCCCTTTTTAAAGGTGTTAGTGGCATGCTGATAATAGTTCACAGCCTCTTCGAGACAATAACTGCATGCTCAAGTGTGTTCTTTAACCCCTTCGCTGCGAGGCCTTTTTCCCCTCAGGTGCCAGGCCTTTTGGGCTATTTGGGGCAGTTTGCGCTTTGGCCCTCGTAATTTTTTGTCCACATAAGCTACCCACGCCAAATTTGCGTCCTTTTTTCCCACCATCCTAGGGACTCTAGAGGTACCCAGAGTTTGTGGGTTGCCCTGGAGGAGACCAAGAAATTAGCCAAAATACAACGGAAAATTCGGTTTTATTTAAAACAAAAAGGAAAAAAAGGGCTGCAGAAAAAGACTTGTAGTTTCCCCCCTGAAAATGGCATCAACAAAACTTTTGTTATGCTAAAATCACAATCTTCCCAGTTTTCAGGACCAGGCAGACTTGAATCAGAAAACCAAATTTTTCAACACAATTTTGGAATTTTACTGGGACATGCCCCATTTTTACTATTTTTGTGCTTTTACCGTCCTTCTAGTTAGTGACAGAAATGGGTGTGAAACCAATGCTGGATCCCAGAAGGTTAAACATTTTGGAAAAGTAGACAACATTCTGAATTCACCAAGGGGTCATTTGTGTAGATCCTACAAGGTTTTCCAACAGAAAATAACAGCTTCAATAAAAAAATATTGAAATTGAGGTTAAAAAAAGCAATTTTCTCCATGTTTTACTCTGTAACTTTTTCCTGCGATGTCAAATTTTCAAAAGTAATATACTCTTACATCTGCTAGACTGTTCTGGTTGCGGGGATATATTGGGCTTGTAGGTTCATCAAGAACCCTAGATACCCAGAGCCAATAAACGAGCTGCACCTTGCAATGGGTTTTTATTGTATATTTGGTAGACAGCAATTCATTTGGTGAAATATAAAGAGTGAAAAATAGGTATCAAGGAAACCTTTGTATTTCCAAAATGGGCGCAAGATAAAGTGTTGAGAAGCAGTAGTTATTTGCACATCTCTGCATTCCAGGGTGCCCATACTAGCATGTGAATTACAGGGCATTTCTCACTAGACGTCTTTTTTACACACTGTCTTACATTGGGAAGGAGAAAATGTAGAGAAAGACAAGGGGCAATAACACTTATTATGCTATTCTGTGTTTCTCCAAGTCTCCCGATAAAAATGGTACCTCACTTGCGTGGGTAGGCCTAATACCTGCGACAGGAATCGCAACATGACACATCACACTTTTACACTGAAAAAATACATGTTTTTTGGAAAGTGCCTAGCTTTGGATTTTGATCTCTAGCTCAGCCAGCACCTAGGGAAACCTACCAAACCTGTACATTTTTCAAAACTAGACATCTAAGGGAATCCAAGATGGGGTGGCTTGTGGGGCTCTCACCAGGTTCTGTTACCCAGAATCCTTTGCAAACCACAAAATTTGGCAAAAAAACACTTTTTCCTCAAATTACGGTGACAGAAAGTTCTGGAACCTGAGAGCGGCCACAAATATCCTTCCACCCAGCGTTCCCCCAAGTCTCCTGATAAAAATGGTACCTCACTTGTGTGGGTAGGCCTAGTGTCCGTGACAGGAAATGCCCCAAAACACAACATGGACACATCATACTTTACCAAAGAAAACAGAGCTGTTTTTTGCAAAGTGCCTAGCTGTGGATTTAGCCTCTAGCTCGGCGGGCACCTAAGGAAACCTACCAAACCTGTGCATTTTTTAAAACTAGACACCTAGGGGAATCCAGGATGGGGTGACTTGTGGGGCTCTCACCAGGTTCTGTTGCCCAGAATCCTTTGCAAACCTCAAAATTTTGCAAGAAATCACTTTTTCCTCACATTTCAGTGAAAGAAAGTTCTGGAATCTGAGAGGAGCCACACATTTCTTGCCACCCAGCATTCTCCCAAGTCTCCCGATAAAAATTGTACCTCACTTGTGTGGGTAGGCATAGTGCCCGCAAAAGGAAATGAGGCTCAGCAGCCATATAAGGAATTCTACCAAACCCAAACATTTCTGAAAACTAGACACCCGAGGGAGTGCAGGAGGGGAGTCTTGCGTGCATCCCCCAGTGTGTTTTTTCAGAATCCTCAGCAAATCTCAAATTTAGCTGAAAAAACACATTTTCCCCAAATTTTTGTGTGGGATCACCGCGCCAAATTTCCTACCACCCAACGTTCTCCTCAATCAGTAAAAATGATACCTCACTTGTGTAGGTGGGCCAAGTGCCTGTGACAGGGAAGAGGCAAAAACATGTTGAAATTGAGGGGAAATCAAAGCAGGTCCAAAAGGACAGTTTGAAGAAAATCATTTTTAGGCTGACAAGTGGGGACGAATTTTTATCGGTATAGATGCAACAATGCTGGGTGGTAGGAATTTTGTGGATTCCTGAAGATTCTGGAAGGTTCCATCACAAAAATGTGGGAAAATTGTGTGGTTTCCAGCAAAGTTGGAGGTTTGCAGGGCATCGTGGGTAAGTGCATGTGAAGCACACTATCCTGGACTCATCCAGATGTTTAGTTTTCAGATGTGTCTAGGTCTTGTGGATTTTTCTACATGGCAGCGTCCCAAAGTCCAAAAAGTGCAGCCCTCACCATTCGAAGTGGGACGATTTTGAGAGTTAGACAAGCTCTCATGGGCCAAATGTAATACCAAAACTGAAAATAATCGAATGTCCTCTTGCTTGCAGAGGGATAAGATGTTTTAGTGTGCAGGGGAGAGGTGAAACTCTTACCCCCTTCAGTTACGGTGGGGCATAACCATATCCATACTGGTTGGTAGCCACCACCCCACTATATATATATTTTTTAATAATTCCCTGGCATCTAGAAGGCTTTTTGCCACCCCGGGGAGTGGATCCGGGGTAATTGCCCCATCTGCCCACAGGTGGGCAGAACAACTTTGGCCCCATTTATTTGGGGTGGGGGTATGGCCATACCCCCACCCTATTTTTTTGAGAAAAAAAACTTCCCTGGTATCTCATGTGCTTTCTGCCCTCCTTGGTGGTAGATGGGCCTTCCAAAAATAGGCCGATCTGCCCCAAGGGGGGGGCAGATATGGCCAACAGTAATGTGCCCCCATGGGGAGCGACCCTTACCCAAGGGGCTGCCCACCCAAACAAAACACACACATAAACACATTAATCCCTGGTGCCTAAGTGGTTTCTGCTCTCCCTGGGGGCAGAAATGGACTAAAATAAATTTGCCCCCCAGGGGAACGACCCTTGCATAAGAGGTTGCGCCCCTTGCGTGAAATTGGCGCCAAAAAAATCCCTGGTGCCTAGTGGTTTCTGCCCACCTTGGGGGCAGATCGGCCTAATAAAAATAGGCTGAACTGCCCCCAAGGGGGTCAGAAATGGCCTAAAAAGATTTTTTCCCCCTTGGGAGCGACCCTTGGCTAAGGGGTCACTCCCCATCTCTAAAAAAATTAAATATAAAAAAAAAATCCCTGGTGCCTAGAGGTTTATGTGCCCCCCCGAGGGGAGGTCGGCCTAATTACAATAGGCCGATCTGCCCCCAAGGGGGGCAAAATGGCCTAGAACAAATTTGTCCCCCCCCCCAGGGGAATGACCCTTGTCTAAGGGGTCGCTCCCCTTGTGGGAAATTAACAAAACAAAAAAATCCCGGTGTCTAGTAGGTTCTGCCCCCCCCTGGGGGCAGATTGGCCTAATAAGCATAGACCGATCTACCCCCAAAGGGGGCAGAAATGGACAAAAATATTTTTTCCCCCAGGGGAGCAACCGTTGCCTAAGGGGTCGCTCCCCAAATCTCAAATAATAAAACAAAAAAAATGATCCCTGGTGCCTAGAGGTTTCTGCCCCCGCCATCCCCAGATGAGTTTACTTACAATCGGCTGAATGGCCTGAAACAAATTTACCCCCTCCTCCTCCCAGGGGAGCGGCCCTTTCCAAAGGGGTCGCTCCCCTTGTGTGAAATTGACAAAACAAAATCCCTGGTGTCTACTGGTTTCTGCCCCCCTTTGGGGGCAGATTGACCTAATTAAAATAGGCCGATCTGCCCCCAAGGGGGGGCAGAGATGGCCTAAAAATAATTTTCACCCCAGGGGAAAGACCCTTGCCTAAGAGGTCGCTTCCCTCCTGTAAAAAAAATTAAAGTCAACAATCCCTGGCATCTAATGGTTTCCACCCCCACCCCGGGGCCAGATCAGCCTAATTACAGTAGGTCGATCTGCCTCCGGGGGGAGGAGTAAAGGCCTTAAAAAAATTCCCCCCATAGGGAGCGACCCTTGCCCAAGGAGCTGCTCCCCTTATTCATTAATAAATAAAAATCAAACTCCCTGGTGTCTAGTGGACATTTCTGAAGCCCGATCGCATCACGATCGGGCAGCAGAAATGCTTGCAGAGACATGAAAGGAAAGGAAAGGCATTTCCTTTCCTTTCATGCCTCTGCCTGCCCCCACCTCTGGGCCGGAAGAGAAATGCTTAGCATTTCTTTTCCGGATCGTGCTGGAAGCACAGCTTCCAGCATAATGGGAGGTGACCTCTGATGAGGTCAGCGCACAGTTTGTGCACTGATGTCTTCAGACGTCAGTGACGGGGGTGTCGGGCGTGTAAGAAGAAGTGATTCCCCTTCCATCCCTTCCCTGAAGGCGTGGGTGGGAGGCGCTCCCCCCATGAGCCGGTGCAGGACGAACTAGTCTCATCCTCGGCACACAGGAACCGTGGCTGAGGACGAGACCAGCTCGTACTGGGCACCCAAAGGGTTAATGTTGCTTCAACATATTGTTAAAGTCCTCTGCTGTGGTTTTCTCTTTCTTCCTGGCAGAGTATCCATGTGTCCAGAAGAGTATTGGAGAGTTGGTGTTTGAGGTCCATTATTTACACCCAGTTGTGCTTTTAAGTGAAGGAGAAGCTTCTAGAGGTTTCCCTTTAAAGTCCCCAGGTAACCTGCCTCCTCTGTCCTGGTTCCGTATGAACTACATGGGGTATGCGACCTTTTGTGTGGAGGCATGACACAGCCTATTCAAGTGTAGGTGGTACTGTGCCCAGCCAAATCCCTCCCAACCCGCCAGTGGTGGCCCAAACAGGCACACCTATGCTCCCTATTGTGTGTGGCTGTCCAGGAGGAATACACAAAGTACAAGTGTCAGCTACACCCAGTTATGTTACCCAGGTACAGGATACAGGCACTAAGTTGACTTTCTAAAAGTAGCATTTTCAAAATGTTAATTTAAAATCCAACTTCACCATGAGTTAGGATTTTTCATTACAATTCCAAAGACACCAACATGAATTGGGTAGCTGCTCCCATTTGGAAATTACAACTTATTAAATGTAACAAGGTAATTCCAATGTTAGTCTTTGGGAGAGGTAGGCCTTGTAGTAGTGAAAAACGAATTGAAGAGTTTTTCACTACCATGACATGTAAAACTCAAAAGTACATGTCCTTCTTTTTAAATACACTGCACCCTACCCATTGGGCTGTGTGGGGCCTACTCTAATGGTGAATTACATGTAATGAAATGGAAGGTTTGGGCCTGGCAAAATGTTTATTTTGCCAGGCAAAAATGGCAGTTTAAAACTGAACACACAGGCTGCATTGGCAGGCATGAGTCATATTTAAAGGGCTATTTGAGTGGGTGGCACGGTCAGTGGCAGGCCCACTAGTAGCATTTTAATTTACAGGCCCTAGGCACATGTAGGGCCGCTTTACTAGGAACATATAAGTAAATTAAATATGCCAGCTGGGTATGAGTCAATGCTACCATGTTTCAAGGAGGCAGCACATGCACATTAGCACTATTTAGCAATGGTATAGTGATTGTCAAAAATGGAGGAGGAAGGCAAAATATCTGGGAGAAAACCACCGTAAGCCTGACAGCATTAAAACATTCCATAAGGTTTGGAATATCTCCCCAGGTTTTTAAAAAGCTATTTTTAAAAGTAATACATGTAATAATGAAAGTCAGTTTCAAAAAGGTAGAAATGTATGGAAGTTTCACCAGCAGAGAGAACAGGAAACTATGTTCTACACTCTAGAAAAATAATAAGGTGGCTACCACTGAAACAAAATTAAATTTTTGCTGTTGTGCTCAATATTGAGAGCCACTGAAGGCTGCGTCAAGCCACTACAAGGGCAGGCTTTGCCTTCATTATAAATATTGGCCCTCATTTCAACATTGGCGGTAAAAGCCGCCTACCGCTGCAACGACGGCCGCCAAAAGACCGTCGCTGCGGCTACCATCTGTTCGCCTGTGGACATACTGGCGGATGGTGGTAGGGTGGCGCTGCTACCATCAGCAGCACCACGCCAGTAGACCGCCGCCAACCGTATCATGACACATGATACGGCTGGTGGTGTTCTGCTGGCAGGCGCTGCTGGCGGTAGCAGCGACCTGTTCCGTTACCTACCGGAAGACCCCCTGGATGCAGGTACGTTGGGCTTCCGATACGGTAGGGGGATAGGGAGTGTTGTGTGTGGGGTTCTGTTCATGTATGTGTGAGGGTGTGCGTGAATGCGACTGTGTGTTTAGTGTTGTGTGCGTGGGTATATGCATGTGTGAGAATGCGTGTACAAATGGAAATGTGAATGCGTGTCTGCATGTCAGTGTGAATGTGTGTATGGATGTTTGTGAGAATGAATGGACGCGTGCATGAATGAATGCGTGTATGCCAGTGTTAGTGAGTGTGTCTATGTGTGGTGCATGTCTGCAAGTGTGCGTGTATAGGGGCATCGGAAAGGGGGGGGTGGGGGGCTTCTAGGGAGTGTTTGGGGGGGTGGGTGAGCCTCCTACCAGCCACAGGGAAGGAATTCCCTGTCACTGGTGAGCCTACCGCCATGGTTTTTGCGGTGTTGCGAACGCCATGAAAACCATGGCAATAGGCAGCCTCAAAATGCCACCGGCGGTACAACTGCAGCAACCACCATGGTGGTAGGATGGTAAATTGAGGGATTGGCTGCAGCCAACCCGCCAATGTCATAATGTGGCAGTAGCTACCACCGCCACATTATCACCTACTGCCGGGGTCATTATGACCCGCATTGTTCCCTTTTTGGTTATTTTCCACATGAATTTGTGCCTCATCATTTGGGGAGATGCCTGACATACAACAGTGTTTTGGGGGTGAGAATTACTGGCATTAATGGCTGCTTCTGGATATGCGATGGCTGCAACTCTGACTTATAGTAGCAGCCTTGTTATATTATGGTATGATATGTTATGTTACTTATTTCGTGAGCCTGAAGATCAGTCAGACTTAAAAAAATTGCAATACCTGACACTTGGTCAAATTGCTTTTAGAAAAGAATAGCTGTAGCCTATAAAATTAGTCAATTCTTAAGAAAATTAGAGTTTGAGCAAGTAACTTTCAACGTTCATGAGGCAAAAAAATAAACATTCTCTTCACCATTTTGAGACAAAAGAAGCCTGTATATACAGGATTGTTAACCTGATGACCAGACACATATTTGTCTGGTTTCGCAACGTTTCTGCTATGTGACTAATATTGAACCTGTTTTATTTTGCACTTATTTTCCTTTTGTAACTTATTGTGATGTGATTAGAGCCACAGCCCATATTTTTTAAACCATTTGTATTGGTGTTTCAGTATTGCAGACACATTACAATGCAAGATCATTGGACATTGTGATAAGTCCATGACCCATCATGTACAAAGCAGGATATGTGAAAAGAATTACAGGAGTATTCAACACAAACAGTATAACAACAATTGAACTAGCATGTGATGAGATCTACCCCCTCATTACAGAATCTCAAATACACAGCCTCCTCAGCCAGCTCTTTAGCTATACCAATATCTCATGTTTGCCCCAGTGTGTGACAGTGTGTAGGGCATAGTAACCTTCGCTCTCGTCATCAGGGACCATCTGTGGCCTGATTGTTTAATAGGAGGAACGTTAGGTGTCGTCCGGGGTGGTAATAAGTACCAGGGGGTGAGTATGAAGATCAGCTAACAATGTTTCCCAGTCTGCAGCTATGGGGTATTTCCAGAGGCCTCTATTCTCTTCTCTCCTCAATGCTACTGCTTCTGCTCTGCCCCCCTTAAGTGTTGCTGCCTGCCAATGGGCAATACTGGTTAGTATGTGGGATTTCCAGTGCATAGTTATAAGTCTATGGGCCACTATATGCACCAGATCGATAAACCTATTGTTGGCCTTAGTGGTCAGTGATTTTCAGAAGAGGCCCAGCATTGACCCTTCCATTGAGCACAAGTCTGAGCACCCCATAACCCTCTCTATTTCAGTATGTATCTGGGTCCAGTAGCTTACTACTTCTGAACAGTCCCAGAACATATGTGTCACGTCAGATCTGGGTAGTTGGCATAGTGGACATGATGAAAAAGAGCCAAACATGCGGGAAAGTATGGTAGGTGTAGGGTACGCTCTATGGAGAATGTTATGCTGTATATATTGAAATTTTGCATTCCGCATTAGTCGCCTAGGGTATTCCATAACTGTCTCCCATTCCTTAACCGTGAGTTCTTTACCCAGGTCCCCTTCCCACTCTCTATGTGTTGCAACTAAGTGGTCCTGTATGGCATGCACAAATGCACGGGCCAGCCACGTAATCAATTTACCCTCATTACCATTGTAAACAATTGTCCTATAGGGTGGAGGTCTTGCTCTGTGTCAGTGATGTCCCATAAACAAAGCGCCTCCACTAACAGATGCGCATGTGCCGGGAAGTGTTCCGCAGGTAACCCTGTCTCTTCCTGCAGCTGCTCATATGACTAGAGCGTGCTCACCCAAAACAGAGCACCCATCACATCCACTCCCGCTTTCACCCCCATGGAGAACCCCAGCTCTCCCAGCATCTCAAGAAAAGTAAAAATTTACCACAGTGGTATAGCTGGCGAATAAAGCAGGATCTTTGGTAAGAGCTTCAGGCTATGGCGATAGCTTTCAAATGCAATCTTCAATAGGCTGTTCGCAGTCGTTTGGGAGATGTGCATGAGGCACAAAGAGACACTGCATCTCTACTAGCATCCGTCCACGGCTGAGGTGGCCTACCTCCTCAGTGTATTGCACCGCTAACCAATATGTGGGCCACTGCAACTGCACCGGCTAATACTGCTCAAAGTTCAGGTCGCCCAAGCCACCTCTTGTTATGGGGGGGAAGCTGTAGTTTACATAGCGCTACTTGACATCTCTCCTTATTCCAAATGAAGGACCCCAATGTGCAATGTAAAGCGTGGAATGTGGATCGGGTTATATTGAATGATAGAGTCTGAAAGAAATATAAGAGCTGGGGCAACATCACCATTTTTGCCAATGACACCCTACCCTGAACGGTAAGGGGCAGCATGCTCCAAAAGGCCATCTGTGGCATCAATGCTGCCACTGCTTTTGTAAAATTATCGTCCAGTAAATCTTGTTTATCATGGTAAATATTAATGCCCAGATACCTGAATGTGTGGAGTTCCCATTTTAATTGATGTCCCTCAATTTGAAAGTCCTGTGGAGGGCAATGCAGTTGTAAAGGGAACAGGTAAGACTTTGCCAGGTGCACTCTCAACCCAGAAGCCATGTAAAAGTCCCACAGCAGAGACAGGATGGGGCAAAGCCATTACAGATATCTTGCATGTATATCAGGACATCGTCCACATATGGGGAATACCCCACTATCCTCCCATTTGATGTAGTTTCTGTGCTGAGTGCTCCATGGCCAATGCGAATAATAGAGGTGACAGCGCGCAACCCTGATATGTCCCACGTTTAATCCGCAGCGGGGAGGGATACATTGTCCTAACCTGACTTGTGCCATATGGTCAGTAAATAGCATTTGTATCAGCGCTTGGATCCTCCCTGTAATCCCAAATTTTGTCAGTGTGGAGAAGAGATAGCTCCAATCCATAGTGTCAAACGCCTTCTCCAGATCTGGGACTAGGCATGCAGCGAAGGGCCAGTTAGGGGGCCTGGTCCATTACCTTGTATAGTCTGGGAATGATCAGCATAGTAGATCTCCCAAGGATGAAGCCATTTTGATCCCGCTGTACCAGTTGTTCTATTAGTCCCTGTATGCGTCCTGACAATATTTCAATCGGTATCTTGTAATCAGACCCTAACATGGATAGTGGGCAATAGGAAGCTGACTCTTCCGGGTTTTTATCTGGTTTGGAGAGGGAGACCAATAACGATTCCCGCATACTCTGTGGCAGATGTCCCTCCTTTGGCTGTTGTGTATAATTCAAGCAGTCTAGGGGAAAGTTGGTGTACGAAAGCTTTGTAAAATTTGGTAGGAAGTCCATCCAACCCTGGTGTTTTGTTGGTGGTTGTTCCTCTGATCGACCCTTTGATCTCCTGCAATGTAATATGGGCATTGAGATCCTCACTCTCTGGTAGGGTTACTCTATGGAGGTTGACCTCTTCAAAAACCTGCATATGTTGTCTTGCCTAGCAATATGAGGGGGGTCATATAGTGTGCTATGATAATTTGTGAATGCCTCATGAATCTGTCTCTGTTGAAGGGCAAATGTTTTTGGAGAGGTGCCGATTTGCATGACAAGCATGCGAAGGTCAGTGTTACAGAGCAGCCAGGCTTGTCTCCCTCTGTGTGCATTTTAGCCTGGTAAGACCTAAGGTCAACCCTGCGTAACTGTTCCACTAAGTGTGTGTGCTTGACCAATGCTGTATCTAAATCAGTTAGTGCTCAGGGTCAGTTCTGGCTCTCTCCGCCAATACTTTCAAGGATGCCTCAGTCTCTGTCAGGTCCCTGTGTATAGTTGCCCTCACTCCAACCATTGTGCGAATAAAATGGCCATATAGTACTACCTTTATGACTTTCCAATCATCTAGTTTAGAGCTGGATGTATCCCAGTTGTCCTCAAAGTAGTGTGTTAGTATGTTGTACATTTCATCTCTAGGTCCCTGATCTTCTAACAAGGTTGGTTGTA
This sequence comes from Pleurodeles waltl, assembly GCF_031143425.1. Lineage (NCBI taxonomy): Eukaryota > Metazoa > Chordata > Amphibia > Caudata > Salamandridae > Pleurodeles > Pleurodeles waltl. The sequence continues at coordinate 597,893,445 of NC_090446.1, read as the reverse complement.
ACCCCCATGTGGGAACTATCGACTGGGCAGCGCCCCATTCCAATTGTAACTGTAGTGGATTGTGGTCGGAGAAGGTCTTATCTAGACATTCTGCCCCATTACTAATAGCCGGGTAGCAGTTCGCTTAGGATGTTGTCTAATCTAACATGCAGGTCATGTTCAGCTGAGTAGTATGAATAGTCAATCTTGTTCGGATACGGGGACCTCCTGCAGTCTAAGAGCGGCCAATGTTGAAGCCACTGAGCAAATAGTGTGGCTGTTGACACATCCTGGCGCTTGCAAGTGGGGAGTGTGAGCGGTCCAATTGTGTATCAAGTATGCAGTTAAAGTTGCATCCCCCGGTTTCCAAGGGATCTGGATCATATGTGTCAAAACTGCTGAAAGTTTATAGAAGTAGGCTGGATGCACCACATTAGGGGCATATATGCTACCTAATAGCACTGCCTTACTGTCCAAGAGACCTCCCACCAATACATATCTACCCTCTGGGTCAATGTCTACTGAGAGTAGATGGAAGGGGGACGCCCAGACGGATCCAGACTAAAGCTCCCCGTGCAAAGTATGTGGTACCATAGCACTGACCTCACCACCGCTTCTGTAGGCGTACCTCCTCTGCTCCTGCCATGGTTCTCCTGCAGGAAGGCTGTTTGTACCCCCCTTCTCCTTAAGTATTGGTGCACTGAGGGCCATATTTATACTTTTCGACGCACAACTGCGCCAACGCAGTTGTGCGTCAAAAAATCTAACGCCGGCTAACGTCATTCTGAAGCACCATGCGGGTGCCGTATTTATTCAATGACGTTAGCCGGCGTTAGCCGGCGGCGCTGCCTGGTGTGCGTCAAAAAAATTGACGTACACCAGGCAGCGCCGGCGTAGGGGAATATGGAGTTGGGCACCAAAAAATGGGGCAAGTCAGGCTGAGGCAAAAATATCGCCTCAACCCGATTTGCGCCATTTTTTTCTGACTCCCAACCCCCATTGAAATGACTCCTGTCTTAGCAAAGACAGGAGTCATGCCCCCTTGCCCAATGGCCATGCCCAGGGGACTTCTGTCCCCTGGGCATGGTCATTGGGCATAGTGGCATGTAGGGGGGCACAAATCAGGCCCCCCTATGCCACAAAAAAAAAAAATAATAATACTTACCTGAACTTACCTTATGTTCCCTGGGATGGGTCCCTCCATCCTTAGGCGTCCTCCTGGGGTGGGCAAGTGTGACAGGGGGGGTCCCTGGGGGAATGTGAGGGCACCTCTGTGCTCCTTCCGAGCCCACAGGTCCCTTAACGCCTGCCCTGACCAGGCGCTAAAAAACGACGCAAAAGCGGCTGGATGTCATTTTTTTTGACCCGCCCACTCCCGGGCGTGATTTTTGCCCGGGAGTGTAAATACGGCGCACATGCCTCAGAGTCACTTTTTTAGACGGGAACGCCTACCTTGCATATCATTAACGCAAAGTAGGTGTCCATGCTAAAAAATGACGCAAACTCCATGGACTTTGGCGCTAGACGCGTCTAACGCCAAAGTATAAATATGGAGTTAGTTTTGCGTCGGAATTGCGTAAAAATAAACAACGCAATTCCGGCGCAAACAGAGTATAAATATGCCCCTGAGTGTCTCTTCCCAGTAGTACCCATCCCCCGGATGTTCCATGTTGTTAGCTTAAATGGAGCCATCTATCCAGCATAGGTGTAAGAGGAGCCCAGTTATGGCTGCGGCTGCAGGGCCTTGGTCCCCACCCCCAGTGTAGAGTCCATAGAAGCTCAAAGAAAAGAAGGGTCCTCATCACATCACATGTTTTAACTGTGAGAACAGTCTGAACTCCCAACTGCCAATCCAGGGCAACTCTGAAACGGAGAGTCGTCCAAACTAGTCAGATCGTAACCCCTAGATAGGGTGCTCCCATGCAAGCCTCCATCCCAACGGCTGTGCTTAGGAGTCTGATAGAGTAGAGGGGAGCAGTCATTCCCAACAGGGATGTGTAGGACCGTGACTGCTACCGACCCCAGCCAGCTTGTGAGCCACAGACCCAAGAACCCATGTTAACAATGTAACTATCTATTCAGTGTGTGTGTGTGGTGCCCTGCCCATCCCTCGTCTCACAGGGTAGTACAGTATAAGCACAATAACTTCTCCTTGTTAGGAATCATAGGATCTCATCTGCCATTTGAGGAGTCACATCTGGCAGGAACTGTGAGGCGATGCTTTCTTCTGAGTGAATGAAGGCAGATTCGGTATCTTCATTGTCCGGGGAAGTCTCCGGGGTGAGCGCCCATCCGTCCACAGAGCGCCAGCAGCACTCAATGCCTGGGATTGTCCTATCTTGGCTTGCTCTGGTGTGGGGGTACCCAGGATTGGGTCCCCCAGATGCAAGTGCGACATCCGCCTTCCCCTGTTCGAGTCTTTGGTATTGTGACGTTGGTCCGCAGGTGAGGGAGGTGAAGAGGCCTCGTAACAGTGCTATTCCACCCAGTCCCAGGCATCTGTTGGCTCTGTGAAGAAGAAGGTTTTAGTGCCAGTCATTGCCTTCAACTTTGCTGAGAAGAGAGGTGAATAGCGGAGGCCTGCTTGCCGTTGCTTGCACTGACAGCGTATAATCTGGGAAGAGGTACACTCTGTTATTGTCGTGATGAAGTGGGGATGCAATCCGGGTCACCCGCAGTAGGATCTCTTTGTCGCTATAGTTCAGTATGCGAGATACCACATGTTTTGGGGGCGCCCCTGCGGCAGACGCCATGCAGGCACTCCGTGGGCATGTTCCACTAGGAAATGCGCTGATAATTGGGCCGGAGCCACCTTCTTTGCTAGCCATTGTTCAAAATAGGATGTAGGGTCAGCATCCTCAGCTCCCTCTGGAAATCCCACGATGCAGTCGTTCTTCCGGCGGGATCGCCCTTCTGCATCCTCAGCTCTAGTCTTTAGTTCCCACACTTTGGCTGTTGATGTGTGTACCAGTTCTGTCAATCCTTTGACTTCTGGGTTGAGTTCTGTGATGCCGTGTTCCACATGCGTGACTCTGCTCACCAGTTTCTGCTGGTCAGCTCATAGGAGTCCAAGTTCAATGGCTACAAGGCCTACCTTTGTGCTTAGCTCCTGTTTAGTAGATGCTATGGCCTCTAGTATTTGGTCCAGCTTGGCCTCTGCTGGGCACCATCTCTGACACAGGGTGGCAGACAGCCAACATCCCAGGGGTCAGAGCCCCCTCACTCCCAGACTTCCAGGGTGAGTGTCCCAGTCCTCCTCTCTGGCCTATCCTTGGCGCTGGTGCCTAGGGACAGTGCTTCCTCTCCGGAGGCTGCTCCTCACCACCAGCGACCTGCGACTGGAAGGGGGCTGTAGAGCTGTGTCCATGCGTTGCATGCCACACACCACTCTATGCTGGACAATGGACTGGAGCTGACACCAGTCCTGTTGTATCACCATCACCAGACCACTCTAGTATTCTCCTCTCCACTCACAGCCAGCTCCAGGGAAGCCATCAGGATAAGCAAGCTGTGCAGGGCATCGGTTGCGTCGTACCAGAGGAGCCAGTAGAAAGAGCATGCCCCCCACGAGGTCCTCTACCAGGCGACACTTCAATCACCATCACAGGGGGAGCAGCCCCTCCCCAGAGCCACAAGTTAATCCAGGTATTGAAGCCAGGGGGAGAGGTTGAGGGGGCCCAAACCGATCGCACAGGAGCTGGGATAAGAGCGGTCGACTCCCCGCCCCATCCCCGCTCCTGTAAAGATTACATTCTGCTGGCTGTATTGGTCACTGCAGCTGCTCCCTCATGGTCCGGGCCCTCCGCAGCCTCCTACCATCCTTCAAGTGCAAAGGAACCTCCACATCCCCCGATCGTCCTCCTCACTTCTCCGTGGCACCACGCGCAAAGGCCCCAGTCCCCCGATCTTCAGTGGCCGGCGCACGCGGATGGCGCTCTTCTGTCTCTGTGGCGCCGATCGCTCATCTCCAGGCCCCCCGCCTGAGCCCACACATGTGGCCCGAAATGGAGCGGGGAACGGCCGCAGGCCCTACAGGACCTCGGGTCCACGGTCGGAGCGGCACTAGAGTCCGACCGCCATTTTGCGCAGCACTAGAGCCACAGACCACATGACATCACTTCTTGTAATGCATCAGGCCCAATGATGTGTAATGTCATCACAAGTCAAGGAGCACGTGGTGCATTTCCACCTCCTTCAATGTTTTGGTGACTTAACGTCCATGCCCTTTCCCTATGGAAAATATATTTAAAAATTCAATGACATTCTGTAGTATCTCTCTGGTGCAAAACTTTAGTTGGGGCCGTTTAGAATGGTTATTAATAACAAGAGAAACTGTGGAATCATGGGGTAATGTCTCAAAACGTCCTGAAATAACAAATGTCGTCTTCATGTTTGTTGTGGCAAAGAAGCAGAAATCAAAGATGCAGGAATAGTTTTCAACAACACACCCATGCTCCACCCATGTAACGTCTTCCCGGACCAGAGAAACGCGAGGCAAAGATTTGCGCTACCTTGTGTTACTCTTTTGATAAATCTATGCCTTAATCTTAGTCCATTGAGATGGTCATTGTGGTCCTGGTTCAATGTACCACTTGTCTGCCCTTTTCTAGTGTTTACAATCACTTGCCCCTTTTGGTCTTTCCCCTCCTAGTGACTGGATCACAGAGACTTGAAACTGAACTTGATAATATTTGTTGCTAACTGCATATGATAGCTTTTGTGCTGTGTCGGTAGATTTTATGAAGGTTCTGCAGGTAATGTAGCAGTGGATGTCAGGTTGTGCTAATTTGTGGTGCTTATTTCATGTATAAAGTAACAACTTGTAATTTGCTTGTATTAGTATCATGCAGGATTCCAGGTGCACCAATGGAGCAGGCTCAATTACTGCATGCGGGATTAAGATGTATGGCAATATTGCATTCATCATTATTGCAGACTGATTTCTAGCTAATAGAATAATATATAGATTCCTGCCACCCACGGCACAACTTGTTTATTCATATGCATTCCAACCCCCAAATCCCTTCAGGTTTAGTGGCAGTGTACTTCTAGCCTATTGCCAGTGTCTGGTGCCCTGCAGGGGAGCTATCGAGTGGCGGCTTCTGAGTGATGATGAAACATGAACAATGGGTGCTGCCTGGGGTGTGTAAGCAGCACACTGACGATGTACTTCTGGTCATTGACTAATCTCAAACGGGTGTAACTTGAGGGTGGAGGTGATTGGGCAGGGACATCTTAAGGATTTTCGGGCCCCGGGACAAACGTATTTTGGTTGCCTCCTTCAGAACAGCTTTGAATTTCCATACATGCCAATAGACCCGATTCAGAGGGGAGACTCCCGATTGTTGAAGCAAAAAATGGATTTATTTTGGCTGTCTCCGGCCTGAAATTGCCTCTCCTTCAGTATGTCAATGGGGGAATTAATGCATTGATCATTATTGTTTTTAAATCCCCCACTTTTCTCTCCTAAAATATTGGCATGTATGAGTTTATGACCCAGTTCCAGCTCTTTCAAGCCCTCTTTAGCCAGGTCACTGACAGTGTACAGGCACACTGGGCCAAATTCTAAATATGTTTACATCTACTATTCAGGGATAATGATGTGTGTTTTCAAAATTGTAACACAGCAGCCATACACTATTACTGCAATCAATCTTTGTGACACCCTCCCATTTCTGGTATGTGAGGCCCAGATTTGATATAAAAGAAACGTTTTGTGGATGATGCATGAAACATAAACACATTTGTCTGGAAAATGTCTGCCATAGGCTGGCACGCATTATCCACATTAAACATAAATTAAAGGAAAATACCACTTAAAACAATGAGAATTATTCAATGTTATCAGGGCAGGACTCTCTGCAGAACAGTGCTGGCGCTATCAGGGGGGCCCTGAAAGTCTGAGGCCTGGGCAAGAGCCCACCTTTAAAACGCCCCTGTACATGGGTTGGGACACCCCGAATATCTCCACCGTCGGATTTGACAAGCAGGGCTGTTTGTCGAATTCCTACCTATTGCTCGAAGCTGTTGCCACGCTCCTGCTGCCAGACTTTTGATGTGAAGTTAGGGCCCATGGAGTCGGCCAGAGATCAAATTTGCATCTGTGTACTGGCTAGTTCTACTTCTACCACCCTGGCCCCAGTGACCTCATCGACTGGACTCTGGACGTGGTCGGCAGTGCGTCTTATTTCTGATTGTGTGTGAAGTTCAGCTGCCAGTCAGTGAGACTTTCTTCAAACAGTCGGCTCTCCGTATCACCCAAATCACATCACCTACCACTTTCTTCAGACGGTTGTCTTCCTAGGGTCAAAGGTCTCCCCCCTGAAAAGTGGGCCTCAGGGGCTTTTAATTCCTCCATGGCTAAACATTTCAGGGCAACATTCATACCAGGCCCTTGGAGACGGGAATATTATTTTAACCAGTAGCTGAAGCCATACAATAATAGCAGGGGTGGCTCCTACATAGGGGTGGAGGAGCGTTGCCTCCCCGCCACCAGCGGCAGCTGAAAACCTTTTCCCCAAAAACGATCATAAGCTGTGTTTATGATCGTTTTTGTGGGGAAAGGGGTGGGACCACGGGAGTGACGTGCACTGAGAGCGCATCTGTGTTTGGCCGGCTGTCTTTGGCTGCTCAAACATACATGCGCAGTAGGCTGTCTATAGCAGGCTCCCAGTCTGCCTGGGAGCGCCCTCGCTGGGTGCTCCCAGCCAATCATGACGCTGCTCTAAGCAGCGTCAGGATTGGCGCAGGGCAGGCTGGGAGCCTATGCCTGTCTGCAGCGCGACGGGAGGAGGCAGAGGAGAGGAGCGGTGCGGCATGGGAACGGAGGTAAGTGTTTTTAAAAATTATTTTATATTTAATTTCATTAATTTCCCCCCGCGTGCGCGTCGTCCCCCCTTTCCATTAGCGTGCGCCGCGACTGGATAATAGCTTTTTTTGTGTTAGCGCGTTGTCTCTCAAATATGTTGCTACACTGCTTTAAATGGATGTTTCAGTCAGTGGTGGCTCCTCCGCTATGACATAAAGCCACAGTTGAGCGCTGCACAGGCTTACAGTTGCCAAACTGACACCCACCTTATGCAGTTTAGGTACAATACACCACATTCACTTCATAAATGGGTACAAACTTTGTAGGATTAACTCCATTATTGGAGGTCAACAATTCAGGGAGCTTCTTCAACCAATCTTCTTCCTAACTCCTACCATGTTTTACTGGTGCGAGGCAGCCACAACAAGAGGTCCCTGACGTTGCCTCCTCCGGAGCCGGCGAAGCAGGACAAGGCCAGGTCGCAGTATCAGGTAAGTGTCCCAGTGGGAAAAAGTGAGGAGGACTCTGAAGAACTTCACTGCGAATTAACAGCAAGCCAGGTGGAGGGCTCTGTCAGAATGACTGAAAGAGAGCTGTCCCCGTCATTGGTCCATCGCTTCAGAATCCATTCAGCCACTACGTGGAAGGACGGTGGAAGAAACTGCACCACACGCTAGAGAGCGAAGCTCCCCAGGTAATGGGCTGCTTCCTCTCACCTGCAGACCTCACTCCTTTCATGTCTTTCCCAGGTCCTGTCATCAAGAATGAATGAATGAAAGCATGTGTGAATGGTAAGGCTTGTTTTCGGTGTGGCACTGCAGTGCGCACCATCATTGTGTTTCTTTGCTGATGAGGCGGTAGTGAATGGGTATGAAGGACTGTATAAGTTCTACAATCTCATACATTAAAGTGGCTAGAGGAAGTGTGACTTCACAACTCTGGCTATCGTGCTTTGGTGCATGAATAATTCTCCTGTTGATGGCACATAAAGTCGCAGGGATTTTGCAAAGTGTCATGTTAGATTTGATATTGCAAAATGGGCAGGTAAATTTATTTCTTCGAGTTTCTGAAAGTCTGAGCAAATTGTGTTCACGAGGTCTACCTCAGGCATAGCCAACTCAGCCTTTCATCCTTTTGGGGTCAGTGAAAGGTGGCCCATTTATGAATGGGCAATGTTGGGAAATACAGATATAAAGCACTGACAGCTCAGTTGGTTGAGAGTTCATTCAAGGGCTGGGTGTATGTGAGCAAGAGAGAGCTTCGAGTTTCAGGTTCCAATCCAAGCTGAGCAGCATCCCCCTTAGTTCCTTTCAGCTTGGTATGAGTACTGCTTAGTTAGGTAATCTTATTATATTATTTTTATGTTGCTCCCATTGTCGCTTGTAAGTATAAGGGTTGGGGAGGGGAGGCCTCTCCTTAGAACAGCTCTTTGAACACATCAATGTAGAACTGCCCCTGCAACAATAGGTGTCTGTCTGCGATTGATCACGCCCTTATCTGTAAGAGTGCCGACTGAAAGAAAGGTAGTCTAGTTTGAAAACGTGAATGCCCATCAGAGGGACTCATTTACAAGGCGCTAGCAGCACAGTGCACCACCGGAGTGTCATTTTGTTTTACGCTTCGGTGGCGCAGTGTGCCAACCCATTTTTACAGAGCCACCTTGAGTGGCTTTGCATGGCCTTGTAAACATGGACCCCTTTCAAGCATGAAAAGGGTGTTCCGTGGGTGGGGCTTGGGGTGTTCCCAAGGAACACCCATGGAACCGGAAGGAATCTGACGCATTCCCAGATTTACAAGTCTGCGAAAGTGTCAGATTCCTAGGCCACCTGAGGGGTGGCGTAACAATGATGCAATGGGGAGAAATACCTTTATTTCTCCCTGTTTTGTCCTCTTTCTGTGTGTGCTGCATTCTGCAGCACACATAGAAAGAGGAAAACACATCTTGTGATTGTTTTATTGTTTTTGTGCACGAAGGTGTCCCTTCCTGCAAAAAAACATTAATCCCCGCAAAGCAGGCATCCTTACACCATGGAGCAAGGGTGTCTGCATTAGCGCTAGGAAGCAATTTGTGCACCAGTGCAGGGGGTGAGGACCCCCTGCCCTTTCCCAGTGGCACAGGGTGGCACAGCAATGCACTTTCTGCATCACCCTGATCCACTGGTCTCGTAAAGGAGGCCCTGTGCCTGTTGGCGGTGCATCCGCGGTCCCCGGCCCTGGCGGTCTATGACCGCCAGGGTCGGAATGACCCCCATAGTATGTATATCTTATGCAACCCAGCTGTAGGACATGTACTTGAGTAATGATGTAATACGGTTTGCTTTCACCCAGCAAATGGATCTGTGCACACAAACATGGTACCAAGAATGTTACTTTCTATGCCCATTACTCTTCCCACCAGCCTGTCCAGGCCACCCTTGTCCTTTTTTAGCTGGTTGGAAATCCTCAGACTCAAACCACCTTAATGTTATTGCCTGAGCTAAACCCTTTAGCTCAAACCATGGTTAATGTCTAAAGAAGCTCACACTACACTCATGGGAGTAATCTCACACTGACAATACACTGCTCCGAGGGAACTCACACTGGCATTACTGGAAGAATGATCACGTAGAGGGCTATGCTGGAGAAAACTCACCCTCTTCTTGACAGCACACATGAACTAAGGGGCAAAGTCAATAGGTCACACCTTTTAGCTGCCTACGCAGAACTAATGACCTTGTCATTATTGTTGCCAATGATGTGCAGCATCAGACAAAATAAAGAAAAAAGGTAAAAAGTGCTGATTCGTGTCTGAGGTGGAAAGGTGGGCAAAAATCAATGCATTGTGTTGCATTCAGAGTTATTACCAGAGGCTGGTATTCACTCAAACAATCCACCCATCACTATTTTGATTTCCTCCACGCACGTGACATCTTGATATGTATCATAATGAGGCCACCATTTTGTCTATTTTTTATGTAACAATCCATGTTGGCAGGTGCCAATATTGGGAGTGGTAAAAAAAGTATAATTTAAATGGCTCAAAAACATATTGTAAAAGGAGCAGTCCAGTAGCATACTGCAGCTGCCGCTCCCCGCCCCCACCAAAGATTGCAGTGGTAGGAGTGGTGGAGCAATGGAGGGGTGAGGTGAAGTTTAAGTCAATGAGGAAGAGGGGGTGAGGAACGAGGTGTAGGGGAGCAACAGAGGATCTTCAGGTGGGCAGAATTAAAAGGAATAATAAGCAAAAAACTCTTGACAGAGAGGGTTGGGGAAGCTACAGATGAGCTAAGGGGGTGTAGTGAGCAACACAGAGGTGGTGGGTATTTGAAGGTGCATACAAGAGAAGGAGCAAGAAAATGTGCACTCCCATTAAGTGCTGAAGGAAAAAGAAAAAAACGCGTTGCCTAAATGCGAGCTCTTGAAGGATACAAAGTCATATAATCAAAATGCCGATAAAAAACTATGCTCCAAGGAAGGGACAAACACAAGAAGGGGAAAGAACCCTTCAAATAAAAAGGGAGCACATGGAAGCCAACCATTGGTAAGCAATGGGTTAGCCCAAAGCCCACTGTAAGTATTGGTATTGCCCACATAGATCTTCAACAGTAGACAGCTAAGATCTTCCTAGGCGAGAGCTAAACAGGTCTATGTTTAAGAGTCTGCAAATAAAAGTTTCACAGTGTTGAGTAATCAATTGTTTATTTTTGTTTGTGAAAGACGTCATACAGAGAACTGGAGCACCATCAGGACTCCCACAGTGCAAAGAAGGGCGCGGCAGAGAGCCCAGCATGTCACTGGCTCTTCTTTTGCCCTATCTGCTTTTTATAGAGACTGGTCTTACATTTAACTGCCTCTGCCATGAGAGGTAATGGCCTAACAGGTTGTTGACTCCAACAATTCAGACATTGTGGCGTAGATTAATGTCTCCTAGTTCCACTGTGCTTGGTGCCACCTGATTTAATTACAAAACCAGAGGCTTTCATTATGCATTCATCTTTTAATGCCACTCCAAGCAGCAGTTTAAAGAACATATTACATCACAAAACCCTAATAGTCCAGGACCTTACCTGAGATTGCTGCCATATGATTCTGCCCTGAAGGGAGCAAATCCCTTGCTATGCAGCACATAGATTCTTCACTCCTCAGAGCCTTGCTTAGTGCTATCATTCATTCATTTTTCCTTTACAACAGTCATGCTACTACTTAGTAATCCGGATTTGAGAGCCTCACACGAGCCAGCGGGCCTCCTACATGCTCACCCAACTCCTTGTGGTCCACTGGCTCCTGACACAGAGGTGTATTTTGGTTTTTGGTCACCATGTATTCCCGACAGTACAACAGCTGAGCTCCTGCCCTACTCAAACCCTGAACACCAGCTGAAGGGGAAGAGAAGATCATACGTTCCTCAGTCCCAGCACTTTTCTAGGCCCGCACTCCTGCTGTGAAATGTATATCCATATTTTGAAGCAAGGATGCCCTGTTTACTAATGATGAGGCAGCTAACATGGCCATACCAATAGGTAGCACCAGATGCCTCAGCTGCCATGTTTTCTTTTCCCCTGCGGTGCATTTTTTAAACTTCGAAAGAGGTGCTTGTGTGATATGGCGTCCAGTATGAACATTTTGACCTAGCCCCTGCAAAAAGGTCTGACATGCAAGCTGGGCTCTCTTCCCAAGTCAGCAAAAGAAGTGGAGCAGACAGTGTGTGCACACTTCCAGTTGTAACTGTTGGGGTACATGAGCTAATGAAGCACCTTAAAGTTTCCCCAGGCTAGCAAATAGAAGAGTGAGGGGAGTAAATTAGAAAGTTCCTACATACTGTCCCAACCTTACCATTGAGTGTCAGGCGTGGGCTATAAAGCACCTTAATATTGCCCTAGGATAACCTATGAGGTTTGGAGGAGATTATAAAATACCTGAACTTTGCACCATGCTCATCATTAGGAAAAGAAGAAGATGAAACAGTATTTAAACACTGCCCCAATCAGCTCGGTAGAAGGGAACAATTTACATCTCTTTAGTGGAGCATTCCTAATGGTCTACAGGCTTCCGTCTGTCAGGGTAGCCAGAGCTTGAACACTCTTACAAACTTAGAGAGTTCAATTAGAGATAGTTAATGGTAGAAACGATCTATAACCCATGGCTTGCCCTTTTAACAATGCTCATATTGCCCTTGGTACCTCTGGCCTCTGGATAAAGAAAGCAGAGGCAGGGACAGAAAATTATCAAGGATTGTTGAATTGTTTATTCGTTGTAGTTTTCATTCCTTGGCCTTGCCCTAGCCCCTCAAGTAGGAGACAGTTCAGGGGTTAGTGTGCGACAAAGTGGTCAATCTTCTGATTTCATGAAAGTTCAAAATGCTGTGTGATGTCACCTCCACTACTCCAGGAATTTGGCTGAATTGATATCCATGTCAGGCTGTCTGTAGGTTAGGGGAACATGGAGCCTAAGCACTGTCCCTGGCTGCCCCTGAGAATTAAGTGAATGGGTGCTGAGGATGTCTGTTCCAGGAGCACAATTTTAACATCAAGGTCCGCAACAATTCTTCTACTGTGCTTCACACTGTCCACTCTTAGTGGACTCTCATGCTACCCCCATTCCCTCAATGGAGTCACATACCTTGATGCATTGCAAGCTTTACTGAATTTGGCAAGAGGCTTCTAAAATTCACTTTAGTTTAAACTCTGTACAAATTCCATTGTAAAAGAATAGGCCTTTTGAGAGGAGGTGCCTCCCCTATTCCACAAGGGTTGAATTTTAGCTAGCTCCTCCCACTCTGGTTACTTGTACGGATGCCCCTTTTTAAATCTAATTCTACATAGCATATGCTCTTATAAACACAGGTGGTGGGTTGACTTCCAACGAAAGCACCATTGTTCTTCCTTACAGAACTCTTGTCTAGTGCCCCTTCAATCTCCTTTGATCAATTATCTCTCTCACTCACTGTTCACTTTAGTGTAAGCAGACAGCAGGGGCATCAAACAAGCCCCTGTGATGCAGGGGGTCCCCATCCCTTCAGAGGACCCCAACCATTCAGGAGGCTGCCAATCAGGCCAAGGTCAATGAATATCTGTGAGATATGGAAGACTCTGAGGCTTCTCATCACATTCTGCAGGGGCCCCCCACAACTTTGGTTTAGATCACTGGCAGGGATCAGCTTGCAGGCTTGTGTCGGGGATCAGCAACAATATAGTTTTTGATGTGTTCTACTCTTCACCCATAGCACGCTAAAGTCTTTGGAGAGCTGCCTTTCATACATCGTCTCCATCATGAGTTTCTGTGTTCTATGAGACTAGTGAAAGAGCTTGGATCGCCATGAGTGCTGGAAGTTGTCCAGCCTAAAGAGCCTGGGAAACAAACTCTGCAGCCAGGTTTGATACATGAATGTGCTATCTCGCTACATCATGGATAACCTGACTTTACCTGAACAGCCCTATATGTTGTGCACTGACCCAGCACAGGTAGACACCAACACTCTATCTCTCAGGCTCATGTGGACATACAGCCACCCACCGGAGGCCACACACAGGACAGAGAGAAGTCAACATGACCAAAAAAATGGGCAGATTATTATTGACATGCACACTCACACCCAGTCTTTGTGGTGCCCAACTGGGTGAAATAAAGCACTATAGCAGAGTAACCCTGGAACATACAACGGAACAGACATGATATAAGAAAAAATGAATTTCACACATAGAAACTGGCAGGCTGCCTGCCAAGGGGAAGCACCACAAATGAGGACAATATACGAGATACAAGGAATAATTAAAGTGACAAACATGTGACCACCTTACTCGGTCTCATCGCAAGCAATGATTCCAGTCCTGGCTTTTTATGTGACAATCAAATTTTTTCTGGGTGTTCAGGTCTTAGTTTCAATTCATTGAACTAACTAGACTGTATCACTTGACAGCAATGATTTGTTGGTTGAAAGCCCAGGACTGGGAAAAGAGTCCATGATGACATGGAGTGAGGTGCCACTCATCATTTAGAACAAAAACCCTAAAGTATATAGCTTTAATACAGTTGATCTTTGCATGAATGCGTGTCCTCTCTGGTCCACAACCTTTGCCAGCGGAGTCCAGTATGGCTGGCATGTGCTAGTCTTAGGGACCAGAGGGACAAGAACTACATAATCCTCATTTCTTACAGCTGAGTGGCACTACACACGCCTACATTGCCAAGACGAGGTGAAGGTATTGGAAGGGGCAGGTGCAGCTCCTCTGTGTAGGTGATAGCAGGGTTGTCGAAGGCCATCTTGGCTTTGGTCTGGGATGATTTCTCTGGGTGGAAGACAGAGTCATCATCATCATCATCATCATCCTCACGCTTCTCAGAGCAGACGCAGTGGTCGGTACAGCACAAGGTGGCGCTAGTGATCAAGCGATCCATGGGCTGGAGCGAATGCATCCACAGTGGTAAAAAATCCCAGGTCTGCAGGCGCCGGGGCAAACGGCCTGGGCTGTGGCTTTGTAGGAAGTTTACCACCCCAATGAAGAACAGCAGGCTTAGGAATGGTGCCCCAACACCCACCAGTACCTGCCAGCCTGCCATTGAGATGCCAAAGATGAGCGAGGGCAGCAGCAGGAAGCAGATAATAAGGTAGAGGACCGCAAACCAGCGATATTTGGCAGTGCGCTTGCCCAAAGTCTTGGCCATGCGGATGGGCAGGCGCGTGAATGGCAGAGGATACAGAAGCAGGATCCCTGAGATATTGAAGAAGAAATGGCACAAAGCGATCTGTAGGAAGAAATGTGTGAACATGAGTCAATAAGCCAGATTAGTCACAGACCACCCCTGCACCCCAACATGCCAGGCTTGGAAATGCGGTATACGAGAGCAAGGCAGATGGGCTCTGGAGGAAACCATGATTAGAGAAGACTTTCACGTAATAATCAAAAAGACAACAGTATTAATAGAAAGCCACTCTAAAGAATATCACTCCTTGCATACCTTTTTAACTGTTATCTTTCTGTGTCCCCTTCTCCTTCCTTGCCTTCCTTCTTTACCGTGCTTCCTCCTCCATCTCACACTCCATGTCCCTCCTTGCTCACCAATCTTGACTTTGATTCCTCTCTGCTATGCCCTTATTCCCTCTCACCCAACTTGGCATCTTTTCACCTTCTTTGTCCTTCCAGTCTGTACCCTGAAATACATTCTAGTCAGCTCCTTTCCCCCCTTCTCTTACCATCTTGACTTCATTCTCCACATCCAATGTTCTTTCTCCTAATCTCAGTTTAACCTTAATTCTCCCCCTCAGGGCCACTGGGAACCAAAAACAGCCCTGACAAAAATGCTCGAGCCAGCCCACTACTTTCTGCTTCTCACTCTCTCTCAAGTTCCATCCTCTAGTCTCTCTTTCATTCTCTCTCTCTCCTTCACTCCTCTCTCTTATCTCCCTCTCAGATCTCTTCCCATCCCTTTCGTCACCTCCTTCTCTTCAAGCTGGGGAAAGTGACAGAGGCTCTGGGCTCCAGTCCACGGGGGAATGCCCAGTTGAGTAAATTACCTGTCTGGCTCAGCTCCCCTGCCTATATGCGTTTGTTCTCCCAAATATCAGCTTTCATTCCTTTTCTCAGTCATCTACCTGTCCTATCACTGCTTTCAAAGGTTGTAGATCACAATATTGAGCTAAATAATATCAACAATGACTTTGTCTTCAAAGTTAGCATATACATGGAAGTGTAGATTTAGGGCCTCATTTATATTGTAGTTGTGTCGCTTTTCACCACGCAGTGGGGTGCAAGCGCAACACAACTACTAAATGCAATTTGCTCTGAGTGGCTTGGTAAATCCAGAGTAACGCATCACACCGCAAATCGATGTGTTTTGTTACACTGCCGCATGGAGGCTTTGCATAGGTGGTGCGTGGGTGTTACCACTGAACACCCATAGATTTTGACACATTCCCAGATTTACCATAAGCGGTAGACCCGGGAATCCACCAAAACTGCTACCCCTCCCCAAGTGAGGCTTCACAAGGAGAAATATGTTTATCTCTCCTCATTTTTTCCTCTTTCTCTGTGTGTTGAATTCTGCAGCACAAATAGAAAGAGGAAAATGCCTCAGGGGATTGTCTTTATGCCGGAAGGGGCTCCTTCCTGCACAAAAACAGTCCTGCTTACAACGCAGGAACCCTTGCACCACGTGCAAGGGAGCCTGCATTGGCGCTAGGCAGCACATTAAATACAGCGCATTCCTGCCCTTTCCCTGTCACGCAGGGTGACTTGCTGTGCTGCACTCTGTGACAATTTCACAAAAATGCCCCTTAATATTTAACTCCCCATTTATTTACCCAGAAATTATAGTGGAGGTCAGTTCTGAGGAGATATATACGTGCAGGTCGATATTAAAACCTCGACATTATGCCTCCTCGCCCTCTGATAGCACTCTGCATTGGCCATGCGGCAGGTGTTGTTGCTATGCAAAGCACTGTAACTAAATTAATACTTTGGAAATCGGAGCCCTGGGAACAGCTACCAGCTCTCTCTACATTCTCTCTCTCCCTGGGTCTTGCCCACCTCCTCCCTCAGCCTCGTAATTATCAGAAAGGCTGAACCCTGACGCACGCACCTCATATTGACCAACATCCCAGCTGATTTGCGATCTTTAAATCCTCTCTTAGCCACTTTCCCAAAGGGCTAATCTGTCATGACTAATTTATGTTTTTTTACACGGTGCATCAGCGATCAATAGCTATCCCACTCCGAGTATTATCTGCAGCATAAGCTGGTCCAATCCTCTTTGTACACTTGTGGTCCTTTCCACCCTGGAGCAGACCTCTAACCGCACGGGATGGCCTTCAGATTTTCTTATGGTAAAGGGATGTTGAATTAGGAAGGACTGTGTCTTCTGGATTCTACTTCAGAACTTTCTACCTGTGATCAGAACTTCCTTGTAGGTAAGTGGGTGCTCTGAAATGAGGCAGTCAAATGTCTTCCCGCAGCTGAGCCTGAGCCAACATGGTATGACCTGGGACCTTCCCAGAGATAACATTAGAAGAACATTTTCAATGCATGTTGAGGCCACTTATGCGTTTCCGAACAGTCATTAAACAGCAAAACAAGCACATAAGGGGTTAAATCCTTGAGGAGAGGGATTATATCCCAGTGGCAAAAGGTATCTGTAGCTATGTGGAAAAGGGTCCTGAACTTGCTCCGCGCTGTTCCAAGATGCATCTCACCCAAGCCGTATGTCATTTTTCTAACATATAGTGAGATTAGTTTATGCTGGACCACTCATGCCTTATATGAGGCTTCCAGAGGCACAGTTACCCGGACACTAGGATGCAATTGATGCTTGCAGCTGTTTGCACTGAAAGTAGTGCTTTACATGGGTGTAAACTCACAGTGCCCAAAATCTGTTCTCACTGATTTTCAAATGTTTGGCTTTGTTTTATATAGGATTGTTTAAATTCGGCAACCTTTATCTAATTTTTATTGCTGGACACTGTTCGGGATAATTTCCGCTACTTCTTGAGATACTTTGGAAAAAGAAGGGCCATGTTTCCACTGTGAGTGGAGCACTACAGTAGGATTATCTAAATGACATTTCCAATTCCCAGAGCTCATGGCATAAAACTGCAAGAGCGGATCCACACTCTAGAGGCAAGCAGCACATGTACAGTAAGGGTGACAGATCGAACCAATTGCAAGTTTATCTGTGCCAGGATTGTCTAAGAAACCTGCCTACTGTCCTCGAACTGAGGTGAGTACCTCTGCAGAATATCTGCGTTTAGAGGAAGAGTCACTCACCATCATTGAATTTCTCTGGGGTAAGCTGCCTCATAATGACATTTGTTCCCCATCATTCTCGAGACCCGTATTAGAGTGTATGGCCTCATTACCATCTATTCCTGCCCCAGCTCCTTACTAAATTGCAGATCCTGGAACGTGCCATGGTAAATGCCCCCTCTGTTGCCAAGAACATTCATGGAAGCTTTGATTATACTGAGGCAAGCAAAAGAAACTTGTGATCATTACAGAATTGTGATTCTCTGACAAGCGAGACAAAACAGGGCAGAGGGTTGGCAGTTATCTGTGTAGACTTTTTCCTGTTAAACTGCTAGGTGAGCAACTGGGTTCTGCTGAATTCTTGGCTATTCAATGTGCGGTATCTCCTCCACTTGCAATACATTTATATTGACAAATCTCTTCACTGGTCTTGATCCCACATTTACTGGTAATCTTGCAGAATAGGGCCTGAAGCAGTAGTGAGTGGCAACACAAAAGCCTTTGGCTTTTGAAAAAAGCTTTAAATCATGGGTTGGAAATTTTAATCTCCATAGTCTGGATTCGAAAAATTGGCTCACACACCAGTTTATTAATTAGTGAAAATATCCTGCAAAGCTTGCTCTCCTACACCTTAGTGTGTTAATAAAACCCCTAATCATCAAAACTGTCATCAAATGTTCTGCCTGGTAGCCCCTCTGAGGATTTTGAGCAATGATTCATAAATGCCGTTGACAGCTGCCACCCCTAAAAAACATGCAAAATCGCTGATACAAAATGAATTGTCATTCAGTGGTATACTTCCTAGTATTACGTGCATTAAAAATATGTTTTTCTATTATGACAACATGGCCTTAGGGGACTCAAACCCACCACTCAGGAAGTCAGTAGCCAGCCCATTCCCAGCGGCAGGGACACAGGCCACGTGCCACTGCGCCTGGCAAGAAAAACATGTCTTTAAAAGAATATGGAAACAACCTTACACTCTAATACCAAGAATGATATATGCAGTTTTCGAGAAGATGTCACTGTGTTATGTATGGCTCTCACACAGAGCCTCTATCATTTATTTCAGTTTCTGAAAGTTATAACTCCTTGTTATGACATCACAGCAGTTGATAAAATTGGTTATCAGCTGCTGTGATGTCCTGAAGGCCTTCCAGACCAGGCTGACAGCTCTTCTTGTCTGCTTTGACTGAAATCAGAAAGCACAGCTGCACGAGGGTGAACGAAGGCAGTGAAGGTGGTGAATTTTGGTTAAGGATAGCAGGTAAGATATTTAGGCCCATATTTATACCTTTTTAGTGCCGCATTTGCGCCGCTTTTTGACACAAAAATGGCGCAAACTTACAAAATACCATTGTATTTTGCAAGTTTGCACCGTTTTTGCGTCAAAAAATGACTCAAATGCAGTGCTAAAAAAGTATAAATATGGGCCTTATTTTTTAACATTTGCCTCAGGGAGAAAGGACTTTTTATGTATAGCTCTCCCAATATCTTCTGTCCCTACATAGTAGTTTAAGAGAGGGGTAGATGATTTTGGGGGTCATCCATAACATAAAATTATAATGGGTAAAAAGTTAATTATGTGGATGTTTTTTCACTTTGGGGTTCTGAGTGATATCATAGATATCTCGAGCTCCGCTCTTGTTGTCTATTTGATGTCACTCAGAACCTCTTGGTGAAAAACATTCCCATAATTCATTGTTACACATCTATACTTCTATATATGATTCATAATAAAAAAAATCTATTCTTCATTGATTTCATCACTAGTTATTCTCTGACTAAAAAGTCAATCTTTTGCAGCTTTAAAAGACGTTAAGATCTACATTGGCAATGAAATCCAAAACTACGTCATCAAAACAGCTTAGTGACTCTTTCCTGAACTTTTTTATTTAGGAATTTTAGGGAAAACTTCAGATATCAACTCAAAGCTCAGACGTACTCCATCCACTCCCATCCTGTGCCCTGAGTCTAGTTTGATATCTGCTACAGCACAGTTCTTCTTTGGCTGATCTTTTGCCACAGTGCCCAAAAGGCAGTTTGCTGATTCTGTAAAAGATATAATGTATCCAAAATCCAATTTAAATGGCTACTCCACTTCTAGGATCACACTTTACACCCAGCACCATTAATAACATTTCATATTAGAGAACTGGGATAACAGAACATTGTGAATTTAATATTGTCCTGTGAAAACATTATAGCTAGAATTTTGACTGCGATAATATTGTTGATTCGATAATATGTCTGCTAAATTAATTCCTTAAGAATTTCAAATCCATACTTACCTATTTGTAATTACCTTAATGTTATGTGATAGTCGCTAGCCTGGACATGATATTCTTGTAGAACAACAGCAACATCCACAACATTCTGACACACTACCCTTAGAGAAGGTATCCCCCCACTCTTCAGTCAGCCATGGCTGTGTCTTCCTTTAAGAATGTAGGGACCCCAGGTTGATACCACAAAGCTGTCAAACCATTGACTAGCTTAAAGTTTACCATATCCAGCTAGAGTCCTGGAGATCTTGTATTGAGCCTATCGAGGTCATTATTCCAGCATATGCCAGCTTTTGTGCACTTCTCAGAATGTAATCAGGAATAGTTTCTGTACTGGATGATTTGAGAAGGGACAATGATGTCAGAAGTGTCAAAAGCTGATGTTGCTGATGTTGCTGGATCAGGTGCAGCTTTTGATGCTGTTGTTTGTCTAACCCCATGGAAAGACAACCAGAGGTGGCTCTCAAGAAAGATGGTCCCTTCCTTTCTCTCTTCCTCAGACCTGGCCTGGCCTGAGTACTATTGATCAGAGCTTGACTTCACATTTACTTATCCAAAAGTATATAGTCGCCAAAAGGGTACTCTTTTCCTGGGTTTTATGGCCTTACATCAGCATTTGACCGGGTGGATCGCACTAATACTGCTGCCTCTAAATATTAATCCAGCTCTGGTTTAATTCCTGGGGGATATTCTTATGGAAGTGTCTGCTTCGTAAGATGTGGAGAGGTTGGCTCGTGTACTGATTGCTTCCCTATTACTCGAGCATCAGGCAGGGGATAATTATGCCCCCCTTTCTTTTACCATCTATATTAATAGTCTAGAGAAGGTGTTGCTGAGTAAACAATGCAATGCCACTGGCACAGGCCCCCGCTCTCCCAGCTCTTTAATACGCAGACGATGCCATTCTTATGTCAAGGACAGTGTCAGCACTACGATTGCTACTCAATTCTTTTGCTGACTTTATGGGCGGTCTTGATCTTTCAATTAACAACACAAACCCCTCTGTATTAGTCACTGACGCAAAACCCACCAAATCGGAAGCTCACTTCAGTAGTAACACAAAGATTACCCAAGTCCATACTTTCAACTTCTTGGTCATTCTCTTTGATGACAGGAACACCTGGGACCCATGACTTTTTTCGAACAGACTTATGTTATTCCCGTTCTTGTGGATTGGTTATGGATTTTAGTGCCAGGGTGGGTAAGAAAACCACTAAGGGCTCTGCTTCACATGCTACTTCCTATGGTAGTGATATCTGGGGCTACCTGGACTGTCGCACCATTCAAGTTGAGGAGAATACATTTGCTAGCCACTTATTGGCTGTACCACAAAACACTTCAACCTATGTAGTCCATGAGGAATTAGGCCTCAAATATATTCTGGACACTGTCAAATTTAGGTCAATGTTATGGTGGATTTCTATTTGGCACAAGAGCGTGCTAATCCTGAATTGACTGATTATTAAGGACTACCTTTCCCTGAATAATATGAGCGCGATCGGTTGGCGGACTTATGTCAAGACTGGTTCCAGCCAAGTTTGTTTTCTAGTCCTTATAAAATTGTTCAGACAGATTATACTTGGGTCAACCAGAAATTTTCAATTCGCACTTTTGCCGACAGGGAAGGATTTGAATTACAGAAGCTTGCTGTACACTTCCACCGTCAGATAAAAACTGCGCCCTCAATTGAGCAGTATCTGACTTGAGTAAGTAATGTGTTCACCACCAGCTTTTAACCAGGTTTAGACTGAACCTTTTTTCTACCACTGACTAGCTTTCCTAAAAGCTGGGCCGCCCAGGATACCCTTGGTCCCAGTGAATGTGACAAAACGTCAGCCCAGACCGTTATCCTTTTGGTATTGTTCACCCCTTTTTATACCTTACCCAGGAGAAAATGTTTAATACCCATCTTAAAAGCCCTGAAATTCAACGAAATAAGGCCTGCCATGTAGTTTCTTTCCTTGCTTAGAGATGTTCAAATATGTGTGAATGCTGGATTTTTTTCTAAGCAGTATTGCTAAATTACTGGAGATATGGTCTTAACTTCGCAAAGGGGGGTCACCTGAGGTTTCTATTTGTAGATCAAATCTGTGTAACCGTGATCGAAAATATTTATTTGTTTGACTGGCTGTGTGTTAAACCTGATTGCACTGTTGTCATGCACTTTGGCCCATATTTATACTTTTGATGCAAAACTGCGCCAACGCAGTTTTGCGTCAAAAAAATTTGCGCCGGCTAGCGCCATTCTGAAGCACCATGCGGGCGCCGTATTTATTGAATGATGTTAGCCGGCGTTAGCCGCCGGCGCTGTCTGGTGTGCGTTAAAAAAAACGACGTACACCAGGCAGCGCCGGCGTAGGGGGAAAATGGCGTATGGGCGTCCACAAATGGTGCAAGTCAGGCTGAGGCAAAAACATCGCCACAACCCGATTTGCGCCAGTTTTTTACGACGCCCATTCCCCATTGAAATGACTCCTGTCTTAGCAAAGACAGGAGTCATGCCCCCTTGCCCAATGGCCATGCCCAGGGGACAGAAGGGCATAGTGGCATGTAGGGGGGCACAAATCAGGCCCCCCTATGCCACAAAAAAAAAAAAAAAACTTACCTGGACTTACCTTAATGTCCCTGGGGTGGGTCCCTCCATCCTTGGGTGTCCTCCAAGGGTGGCAGGGGGTGTCCCTGGGGGCAGGGGAGGGCACCTCTGGGCTCATTCTGAGCCCACAGGTCCCTTAACGCCTGCCCTGACCCAGGCGCTAAAATCCGGCGCAAATGCAGGTTTTTTAGTCCCGCCCACTCCCGGGCGTCATTTTTGCCCGGGAGTATAAATACGACGCATATGCATCGCAGTCATTTTTTAAGACGGGAACGCCTACCTTGCATATCATTAACGCAAGGAAGGTGTTCACACAAAAAAATGACGCTAACTCCATGAACTTTGGCGCTAGACGCGTCTAACGCCAAAGTATAAATATGGAGTTAGTTTTGCATCGAATTTGCGTCGAAAAAAATGACGCAAATTCGGCGCAAACGGAGTATAAATATGCCCCTTTGTTCTTTTCCCTCTTTTGTTGTGGCTTGTTTCTCCCATGAACAATTGTTTGAAAATCGGAGCTGAAAGGGTTATCTGTACCTGAGGGTGATCGGCTGTATGCTGATGCTTATTTTATTGTGGTCATGCACTTTGTCCAATTTTTCTTGTTATTCGTTTTAAAATATTACGTTCTGTACTGCTTGTTTTATTTGATTTTATGTATCTCCTATGGTTATACCTATTTTAACCCAATAAAGAATGTTACTACCACTCTTCCTAGTACCAGGCAGTGGCGTAACGAAACTGGAGGGGGCCCCACTGCATAGAACATGGAGGGGGCCCCCTTCTGACTCACTCAGGCCAGGTGCTGGGTCCACCCCTCCCCCACTCTGCAGAGGGAGCGGGGGGCCTTTGTTATGCCGCTGGCATCAGGCAGTTTCTTCTACCCTCCTTAGTTTTCAAGTTTTTGCTGTGCATCTTCTCCCCTTGATGCTTTGACCTGTTTGTCTGGCATTCGTTTCCGTAGTAATGCTAACAACACTCAACCTCTATTCAAGTGGAATCATTCCTCATAAGTTTCCAGAGAGCACTTTCTGAACTCTCTCCTGATCCTCATTGATTTGATAGCTAGAGATAAATTTAAAACATCTTGTAGCTTGGCCTAAGGATATCTGGCCTGGTGCTTTAAGCCTGTGTTCCTCCCAAGACTCTGATGCGAGGCGCCCTGGGGTTTTAACTGATGTTGAGCAGTCTCTTGATCTCTAGATCTTTGTAGTTACAAAATAGGCTTTTTACATGAAACTTCTCAGGTGTGTTTTTCCTGTGGTCGCTGTTTCAAACAAGACACAATTGAGTCTGGTATTAGGTGAAAATATCGATTATGCTGACAGCATTTATTCAGGCCAACCAGAGTACCTTATTGTATACTTGAAAGAATGTGAAATGTTGCAAATGGGCTACCTACAGTATGTGCTTAATTTGTAAAAGAATAAGCGTTGCAGCCCGAGGTTTTGCTCAGAAGTCTGCGGCCAACACTGTTGAAGGTCTATGTGCTGACGTCCGAGGCTTCGTAGACTTGATTCCACCTTATGCCTCTTTACACCAAAACTAGACACTCCCTGCCCCTTTATCTCACTCTTGCAAGTTCATTCTTTCTCCCTTTGCTGAAGTTTTTCCATCTTTCTCTTTCTGCTTCATTCCCCTTGTGTGTTTCTCCCTCTATTGCTCTGGGTCAAAGTCTGATGAGGAAAAATATGTCCCGGTCCCAAAAAAGAGTGCCGGTGGTCACTACCTGCAACCACCAGCTCAAATTAAGCACTGATTCTTAGCTCATTGGATGCATGACTGCTGGTCAGCTACAGGTTCCATTTCAAGGTACTTTGCATCGTCCGTCGTGGCTCTTTTTTGTTTCTGTCCCAAAATGTACTAATTTTGTGTTACAATGGTATGGTTCCTTTTTGGCACCAGAGAATCATCTGCTTAAGGAAAGATTGCCTAAGGCGTAAAGCTATTTACTGATGATCACTTGGCACAGACAAACCCTCAAAAATATATATTATGTGCAAATTCTTAGCCCTGGTATTGTTTTTCACTTGTCTGCCTTTTAGCGACAAGTGGCGCTCGGTTCACAAGTTGCACTCCACAAGTCCATTAACAATACCATACCTTTACGTGCCCAGAAGAGGATTTTCGCAGACCCCTGCAGCATATGGTGGCCCCAACCCAAAGGCAGTAGCTTGATAGCAACCACACTGCGCTCCAACGCTTGTTGCCTTTTAAATGTACCTGCGAGACAGCTGGTTGACTGCCACAGCCCTACTGGTCTTTCAGATGTACCAGCCTGACATGAGACTGGCTCTTTCCCACTCCTACATGCTTGCCACAGCCCTCAGGAGGATTTGAGATAGTATTTCTATCCCAGTTCTGACATCTGCTCGTATGCACTGGCCTTTTGAGAAGCGTCCCACTTTCAGATTGACCAACCTGACCCTGATTTGGGCTAATACTGAGTGACTCCATTGTTCTTTCCTTCAGGTCCCACCTTTGCGTCCCACAGATCCTTGACTCCAGATCAGGGTGAATTACCTGGAAAGCACTTGCCAACTTGTCTCCAGGGCTGGCCAAGGCAGCTAAGATCGCTGTGGTGGTGGTCCCAATATTGGAGCCCAAGGTTAGCGGATAAGCTCTCTCAATGCTGATTACACCGATCCCTGGAAAAAGGAACACAGCAAATTCTTAATCAGAAGAGAATGATTGTAATAAATCTCCATGCTCCGACGGAGAATAAAATACTGCTTTATTCCCAACTCTGTCACAGCAGAGACGTACAAATGAAGCACTCCTCCCAACCGTCTTCTGCTGAACTCTCCTCCTCCTCCCACATTCTATATTATATCATGATCACCTACATCATTCCATTCCAGCAACACCACGCATCCTTCTCCTTTGTGAACATTTACAATTTTTTCCTTCCTTTTGTGAACAGTACACTTTTCATTGGTTGCCACAATTTAATCGTTTGAAATATAGCAAATATGATAAAAAATCACAAATATAGCAATTAGCAATAAATATCTAGCCAACAACATCTTAAAGAAAATAGAGCTCTAACAGTATTTCTCTACTTCCCATGTTTTACAATTAACGATAGGTCACTCTGATACAAAGGGGGTCATTCTGACCCTGGCGGTCAATGACCGCCAGGGTCAACGACCGCAGGAGCACCGCCAACAGGCTGGCGGTGCTCCCAAGGGCATTCTGACCGTGGCGGTTTGGCCGCGGTCAGAAACGGAAAACCGGCGGTCTCCCGACGGTTTTCTGCTGCCCTGAGGAATCATGGGCCGCCATGGGGATTCCGACCCCCTCACCGCCATCCTGTTCCTGGCGGTTGTGACCGCCAGGAACAGGATGGCGGTGAGGGGTGTCGTGGGGCCCCTGGGGGCCCCTGCAGTGCCCATGCCAAAGGCATGGGCACTGCAGGGGCCCCCGTAAGAGGGCCCCTAAAAGATTTTCAGTGTCTGCCATGCAGACACTGAAAATCGCGACGGGTGCTACTGCACCCGTCGCACCCTTCCCACTCCGCCGGCTCCATTCGGAGCCGGCTTCCTCGTGGGAAGGGGTTTCCCGCTGGGCTGGCGGGCGGCCTTCTGGCGGTCGCCCGCCAGCCCAGCGGGAAACACAGAATAACCGCGGCGGTCTTCTGACCGCGTAGCGGTATTCTGTTGGGGGAACTTTGGCGGGCGGCCTCCGCCGCCCGCCAAAGTTAGAATGACCCCCAAAGTCTTTTAATTTGGTTAGTGTGCGTACAATCCTTCCCAATCTCCCCACTCTTCCTTTACCACACACCATCCTCCTTCAATGGCAACCCTCACATTCCCTCATTTTCTCCATCTGCTTCCTTCTTGTCCATTCTCTCTTTTGTCTCCCACTCTCAATCATCCTCAATCCAATCTTCCTGTTCTTGATTTTTTTCTCCATATTTCTTTTCATCTACACCTTGCTATGCAGCTCATGTGCCACACCCTATTATCACTGAGTCTAGCTGCATTTTTAGACAATCTACAACTTTCATAGGTTCAGAATACATACTCTCACCTTTAGGGACATTTTCTGCTTTCCTGACCTTCACCCACTCACCCACTTCCAAGAGCTCTTTTTTAGCTCGTTTCTTAGAATCAAAATACCTTTTATACACACTCTGAGCCTTCAAAATGTTATTTTTTTACTGTCTCTGGTGACCCCTCTACTTTCCGAGCACTGTCCATCTATCAAAGATTATCCTTAGTATAAGGCTCTCTTCCACTCATCAAACACAAATGGGCTAAAACCTGTGAGCGAAGGCATTACTCTATATGCCCATAGCATTTTCTTGACTTCCACCTCCCATTTTTTCTACTGCTAGTAGCAATTTGAACTTGTACCCTTAATCACATGATTAAAGCACTCAACTGCACCATTTCTAGCTGGATGATACCCTGAAGTCACTATATGTTTCACCCAATTCCTAGGAGGGAACTCTTTAACTACTGTGGATTTTAACTCTGGACCATTGTCACTCAACAATCCTTCCCTCATAAATATTACATCTACAAATGTAACCACTGTTTATGCATCTGCCTTCCTTACTACTTCTAGTTCCACCCATTTGCTGAAAATGTCAAACACTTTGATATATTTGTTGTCCCCTGTTTCATAACAAACAGGACCCATAAAGTCAAATGCCACCATTTCCCAAACCATCTTGGTACATTTCATTGGGCACAATGTTGGTCTCAAGGTCTTTAAACTCTTATCCGAATTCACACATTGCATACACTCTCTTACCATTCGCTCTATTTCAAATTCCATTCCAGGCCACCAGTAGATAAACTTCACTCTCTTCTTTGTCCGAACTATACCGAAATGCCCTTCATGACACAATTCCAACAATCTTCTTTTTAAACTCTGTGCAGGAATCATTCTTACACTTCGCATAACAAAATCCGACTCCACTGCCAACTCATTTCTGACTTCCCAAAACACTTTTTATTCATCAGGACACCTCTTCTTGTCTTCCTACCCCCCTGAATAATCTGTTTAACTTTGCACAAAGTTCTGTCCTCACCTTACACCTCCATCCAATCCTCCTTTACAGTAGGATTCATGCCCTCTTTATTAGCATACACAACTTGGAAGTCATCCCATTCATTCCGTGGAACCTCCTTTATGGGTAAAGATATACGGTTTAAACAGTCAGATACCTTATTCTGCACACCAGGCACATACTTTATTTGATAATTGTAGTCTTGCAATCTCTTCGAAAATCTTGCTAATCTTCCCAAAGCTTTCAAAATCCTTCCATGGTCAACAATTTTGGCAAAGGTTTATGATCAGTTTTTACTTCAAATTCCATGCCCCAAACAAATGATCTAAAAGGTTCCATATCCCACACATATGCCAATGTTTCCCTCTCATTCATTGAGTATGCCTCTTCAGCAAGTGTTAAACTTCTTGAGGCAAAACCAATTACCCATTCTTCCCCACACTCATTCATAAGTGTTACATCTAATCCTTTCTTGCTCAAATCCACCGTTATTATACTATGCAAGCCTGGATCAAACCCATGAATGGGTGTCGCAGAACATAATTCATTTTTTATATCTTAAAACTCTATTTCACATACTTCAATAAAAAAATAGCTTTTAGTAGTTGCCTCAAAATATATGTTTTTCTGCAAATGTTTTTACAAACTTGGACCAATACTCTGCAAGCCCTTGAAATGAGCACAGTTCATCCTTATTAGTTGGTGCAGGAGCTTTCTTTATTGCTGTCATCAACTCATATTTTGGTGAAATACAATTCCATCCAATGACATGTGACAAATATGTCACTTAAGTTATTTTGCAACTTTACATTTCACATATTCTGCTGTCAACCCTTAGGACCTCAACTTTCTCAACACAACCTTCAACCTTTTATTGTGTTCTTGACGGTCCTTACCCATTATTAAAACATCGTCTTGAAAATACAAAACCCCAACAAGTCCTTTCAAAGTTTCCCCCGTTAATCTCTGAAAAACAGATGCATCTGATGCCAGTTCAAAAGCATTCCAAATAAACTGAAAACATCCATAAGGTGTAGCGAATGCTGTAATCTTTCTACTCTTTTCATGTAGTGGCACTTGGTGGCATGCCGGCGCAAGATCCACAGTTGAAAACCATTTCATACCTTTTGGTTTTGCTAATAACTCATTAATCTTTGATGGTGGATACTTATCCACTAGGATTTGTTTATTCACACCTGTCAGATCAATGCATAAACGTATTTTGCCATTGGAGTTTTGGGCACCAACTACCGAAGACATCCATTCCAAAGATTCAGTGCGTTCAGTGATACCCTCCTTTTCAAGCCTCAAAAGCTCCTTTTTCATTTCGCTCCTGACTACTAATGGCACACTTCTCACTTTGTAATTATCTGGATCCACCTTTCCTTTAAGCATAGTACGGTGTTTCAAACCCTTCAATGTGCCAACCTTTCCAGAAAAAATGTCCGGAAATTCTTGACACACCTCCTGTATCACATTGTTGCTGTAACTCAGTAATAACACTTGGGCCCATATTTATACTTTTTTAGCACCGCATTTGCGTCATATTTTGACGCAAAAATGGCGCAAACTTGCAAAATACAATTGTATTTTGTAAGTTTGCGCTGATTTTGCGTAAAAAAAACGACGCAAATGCGACGCTAAGAAAGTATAAATATGGGCTTCGGTCCTTCCCATTGGGATTAAGAATTATGTCCAAACTCCTCTGGTCCCTTCACCCCAAAACCCAAGGGCAATATTTAGCCACATACAATTTAACCATTGCAGAACAACCTTTAAACTTAAATGACACTGCTCCATATCCCACCATGGGTATAGCTTCACTGGTTGAACTATCTGGACATAAGTCATATTCTTTTAAACTATTTCCAATAGCAGCTTCAAATTTACCTTTCCACATTTTCAGGTTGATAATAGTGAAAGGCAAACCAGAGTCCGCTACTAAGATTACTAGAATACCTGCCACCTCCACCTCACATTTTAGTTTATTTCTGGAATCTGAATCCACATCCAAAACCATATAATTGACAATCAAGATATAATCATTCTCAGACTGCTCCCCTTCAGATGTTGACTCCTTTTGAGAATCAGATGCCCACTGCACTTTTCCTTTCTTGTCTCTTTGTCTACATGCCCTTGCATACTGACCAAATAAACCACAGAGCACTTTTGATCTCTTGCTTTGCACTTCTTACTATTCTCTAAATGCTCTCGACTACCACACCTATAACGTGTCACAGTATCTTAAGACCCCTCTACACTTGTGCTACTTCCCCATGAATCTCCCCTTTTTGACTCCTTCCTTTCCCCATCATTCTTACTCCCAGAATGCTTATTTGTTACACTGCTCTTCTTCCCTGCCACTGCACAAACTTCTTTATTATCCTTATTGTCTTCCAATGCTGATTTAGCACATCTATTAGATATTTCTGCTTTCTTTACAACTGCCAACACATCCTTCAAGGTTGCATCTCTGCTAGCCCACAATCTTTTCTGCACCCTTTTGTTGTTTAGATGCATTATAATTTGATCACTAAGCAACTCTTGCTGTATCTGTCCAAAATTGCATGAAATTGCTAGATGTTTTAATGCAGACACATAATCATCAATTGTTTCCTTCTTTTATATCTATCAATAGCTATGCACATGCAGTAGTACTTCTCTAAATCCTCTAATGTATTTTCATAAACATCATCCTTATCAGCACCTCTGTGCTCCTTCTCCATTTGGATGTGCTGCCTAATATCTTCTGGGCCCAAAGAAAGCAATACAATTCCTTTTTTTTGTTTCTGGAGTTAGTGTTTCGTTATCAATAGCTGCCATATAATTCGAAAAATAATCTTTCCATTCTTGCCATTTCATACAGGGTTCCCCAGTTTCAGGCAAGAATGGAATAGGTGGGTTTAAAGTAAATGTTCGTGCCGCACCCATTTATTGGTAATGGTTTACTAACTATAGGCTAAGACCCTAAATATAAAAATCCTCCAAAAGTGTTATCCTAGGCAATATATCCAATATGGGTATCACCTCTGACTGTAAGCTTAATAGAACTTATTGGTGTGCGTATCACCGATGTGAACGCACTGCTAAAATAGTATTCTGGTGTGTCTATCACCCCTGTCTATTTTACCATCAGATAGTAATTACAGGTGTACACATTACTGTTGTTAACGGACAATCCAGGAGGTGTGTGTGTGTGTCACCAGCAGCTTAAATTAACTGGAACACTTTTAGAAACACCTTGCGAGGTCTCTCAGCATAGACGTCACTGTGAGCCTTCACGTACGTAACGTGCGCTATGATGCCTACCATTGCACTTGCCAGAGTTCTCCCCGTTCTGACCCTTGATGCGCACGATCATGTGACAGAATGCCTCCGTATTCTATGTCAGGACCGGAGGCGAGGATTATGCCTTATCTTTCTTCACTTTTTATTAACAGCAAGTTCAAAGTGCCACATAAAAGAACTACAACACCCATGGGACACGTCACCATGGCAACCAATGTCCAATCATAACACTATCCAACAGCCCGTATATATATCAGTCCGTGTTGGTGTCCTTCCTCTTTCTTCACTGCTCATTCGTCAGTTAAGTACTTCCCTTACTGCCTCTGAGTTGAGAGAGTGTCTTTATTTGTATTTTTTGGAATAACGTTGTAGTTTTTCTGCTTATTGGTGTTTCGCTGTGCACTGTTGTTAGTGGCTGCTTAGCAACCACATCGCGCGGTAGGCAGTTCATCGGCCGAGCGCAGATTTCGTCGGGTCCACCAGAGGGTGCTCTTTCGGGCGCTCCGGGGCCCGTCGCGTTTCTCTCAGCGATTTGAGCTGCGTTAAGCGCTCATTTGCTCTAGGGTAACGCGGTAGGGTTCTAAGTGGGCCTTTTGCTCACTGTGAACCCTCCAACCCCCGCAGGGGCACCGCTTTGCGGATAAGACACAATACTCCTTGGGAGGAACGCGGCGATCGCAGATCGCGCGCTGAGACGTTAGTCTCTAGTTTGACTGGCAGGAGTGCAGGGGGCTTCCTTCTATATACATTTTTGTATGGAGTATTCTCCTGTCTGGACCCTTCTGTGTCTTCACCTATGCAGTCCTTGCAGGACCATGATACTTACCCCACCCTGTCCCCTGGGGAGGGCACCTCTCAGTGGACTCTTCCCCCTGAGGTGGATGTCCTCCTTACGCAGGCCATTTCTAGGGCCTTGGCCCCCTTGAGGGATAGTGTGGCCAAACTCTCAGACCACGTCTTTAAGGGGACGGGTATGATTGGGGGTTCGGCGGCCCCCAAGAGAATACGCAAGCGTGACGCGGGGCACCTGGAGGGCTTTGGCACCCTTACTGAAGCTTTTCACAAGAGTGCGCGCACGCTCAGACGTCCACCCTTCCGGGAGGGTTCTAACCCCGGAGAGACCGGTGAGGTGGCTCACCACGTATCAGACCCTGAGATCGGGTCACCCAAGCGGGTTGAGGGGGACACAGAAGGGGACTCTTCCTCCGGTGAGGAACAGGACTCAGGACATCCATGGCGTCCGAATTCTAACTTTTCCGACCCGCAGGAGGCTGAGGACTCCGATGCTGATAAGTTTCAACCCGAGGACATTTACCATCCTAGGTCCTCGGAGTGGCGCCCTGAGAAGAGGGTGGCAGACTATGTCGCCTGTAAAATCAGGCAACCCCTCGATAAGGAGGTCAGGGCCCGGCTGAGGTCGGAATGCCCTCGTCCGACTCTGCCTGACAGGGTAACGGCAACGCCAGAGATCGACCCAAAAATGTGCACGTTTTTCGCAAAGTATGTGAAAGACCCCAAAAAAGGCTTTGATCGCTCCTGGAGAGGGTGCAAGGACAAGCTGTTGGATGTCCAGGGAACTCTCACTCAAATTATCCAGCTAGCCGAGCACGCGAAACGCACCAACTCCGCCCTGCCTACGAACATTGTAGCAGGATGGGCTTTAGAGGGTAGTATGCCTATTGGGCAATGCTAATTGTGCCCTCTCCGCGGAGCGAAGAAGATCCCTCCTCATTAAGGTCGACCCCAAGCTAGGAGAACTCTCCAACTCGGAAGCAGGGACTATTGCCCAAGGGAACCTGTTTGGCGACCCCTTTGTGAAGGAGTTGGGCAAGTTTGTTGCCACCTTCTCAGTGCTGGATAAGGCGCAAACCTCCATCAAAAAGATTTTTCCCGGGAAGGTATTTGGAGGGGCCCGAAGAGGCAGGGGTCGCTCCTCAGGCCCTTCATTGCAGCAAGGCCCCAACTCCTACCCCGCGAGGAACAATGGATGGAGGGATGGCAGACAAAGCGCCTTCTTCCCCAATCGGGGTACAGGGAAAGGCAGAAGAGATGCCCGAGGTGGAGCGAACGCCCCCGGAGGTGCCAACAGTGAGTATTACCCTTTTTTCCCTCAGGTGCTCGGGGGGAGGCTGCGACTATTCGCACACAAGTGGGCCCAGTTAACATCGGACGCCTGGGTACTCCAGGCGGTGTCAGGGTTCCACATAGAGTTCTGGGGGACTCTGGTTCAAGAGGTACTGCCTCGGCCTCTTGTCTTTTCAGAGCCAGACACCGCACTGACAGACTCTGAAGTGCGGGTTCTCCTGTGCAAGGAAACCATTTACGCGTCAGTCTGTCATCCAAGAGGGTTTGTGAGCAATCTCTTTTTGGTCGAGAAAAAAGACAAAGGGTTTCGGCCCGTCATCAATCTCAGAGCCTTTAACGAGTGGGTCATCTACCGCCACTTCAAAATGGAAGGCATCCACATGCTCAGGGACCTCCTCTTGCACGGGGATTGGCTGATCTGGCTCGACCTCAAGGATGCCTACCTGACGGTCCCGATTTTTCCCCCTCATCACTGATTCCTGCAGTTCGTCTGGAGAAATCAGGTGTTCGAGTTCACGTCCCTGCCCACCACCTTGGTGCTTCACAAAACTGCTCAAACCAGTGGTGGAGTACCTTCGGTTGTGGGGGATCCGTTTGATCATCTACCTCGACGACATCCTGCTGATGGACCAGTCGCGAGCGCACCTAGTGTCCAATGCGAACATAACTATGCAGCTCCTCCAAGACCTGGGGTTTGTCATAAACGCCCAGAAGTCGGACCTTCGGCCAATTCCAGTCCATGACCTTCCTGGGTTTCCTCATCGATTCCCAGGCAGCCACTCTCAGTCTCCCGGGCTCGAAGATAGCCAAAATCAAGAAGGAATTTTCGAAGGTCTTGAGGCGCGACAGAATCTCACTCCGGCAATTGGCCAGAGTAGTGGGACTCCTCTCTTCCTCGATACAGGCCATATTTCCTGGGCCCGCTTCATTACAGGGCCCTTCAGCGTCGGAAGGCTCATCACCTACGACGCGGTCTCACGTACTCCGAACTGGTAACTCTCTCCCAGGACGCGCAGACAGAGATCCAGTGGTAGCTGGACCACATGGAGGCATGGAACGGCAGGGCGATCTTCGGAGCCTCACCGGACCTTGTGATAGAGTCGGACGCCAGCCGCTACGGCTGGGGGGCTCGATGTGGGAGCATCTCCTTTGGGGGACGTTGGACCCAGCAGGAGCTCAGCCTTCATATCAACTGCCTGGAACTCCTAGCGGGTTCCTTTGCAATCAAGTCCCTGACGTGGGACAGAGTCTCCTGCTGCATTCTATTAAGAATGGACAATATATCGGCGGTGCAATATGTGAACCGTTTGGGGGGCACCCGCTCGAAGGCTCTGGCAGAGATGGCGAAGGACTTCTGGCACTTTTGCCTCCAACGACAGATATCGGTGACGGCGGAGTACCTTCCGGGCTCCCAGAACACCCTGGCGGACTGGAACTCCAGATTCCTGGAGGATTCCAGCGACTGGCAGCTGGACAGAGCAGTATTCCGTGCACTCATGAAGCGCTGGGGTCCCTGCGCTGTGGACCTCTTTGCGTCCAGTTGGAATACCCACCTACCACAGTACTTCAGTGGGCATCCAGACCCCGGGGCGACGGCGGTGGACGCTTTCCTTCAGGATTGGAGACGGGAGCAAAGTTATGCGTTTCCCTCCTTCCTCTTGATCCCGAGTGTGACAGCGCAGATACGTCGCCAGAGAGCGACAGTGATCCTCATCACCCCCTTGTGGAGGTCTCAGGTGTGGTTTCCCTCTCTTCTGGAACTCTCTTGTGACCTTCCGTTTCTGCTTCCGAACTTCCCGTCCATACTATTGAGTCCAGAGGGACAGTTACACCCACTGGTCCTTCAGGGCCATCTCTCTCTGGTGGCTTAGAGGATTTCCGGTCTCGCTGGTCGGACCACAGACTTTCACAGGATGCTGAAAAATGTATCAGACAAGCCTGGGCCCGAGCACTTGTAAAAGATACAGATCAGCCTGGAATCGATGGGCCTGTTGGTTTGTGGGAAGACACGTCAATCCCATGGGGGCCCAAATTACAGATGTCGTAAACTTCTTTTGTCGGAGTTGTCTGAAACCGGCCAATCTTACTTCTCGATTAATTTGGTGCGGTTTGCGATTTTGGCAGGGCACCCCCCGTTGGCAACCGCCCAGTGGGGGAGCACCCGTGGGTGTGCAAGCTGCAGAAAGGCATCAGATTGAGCCGTCCCCCTGAGCCCAGATACTCTAAGCTGTGGGATGTCAACCTGGTGCTGCGTCTGCTGTCCGCTTGGCAGGACAACCAGTATCTTTCACAAAAGGAGTTGTCAGCGAAGCTGGCTATTTTGCTATGCCTCATCTCGTGCAAGCGAGTCTCGGATGTGAGAGCTCTGGATATATCGGCTAGAGTGTTCTCGCCAGAGGGCGTGACCTTCACAGTGTCCAGGAGGACGAAGTGTAATACCAGGTCGGTAACTTATCCAGCTTTTGAACATTCTCCCAAGCTCTGCGTAGTGAGATGTCTGAAGACATATGAGGAAGTAACGGCTGACCTCCGGCCGCCGGGGGAACGACAATTGTTGATCTCACTAAAGAAATCCTTTAGGGCAGTTTCTTCTCCCTCCATCGCTAGGTGGGTCAGATGGATTCTGATGGAAGCCGGCATCAACGTACAAGTCTTCAGAGCACACTCCACTCGGGGTGCCATGGCCTCCAAAGCCATTCAGGTAGGGGGCAAACTGGAAGACATCATGAATGCGGCTGACTGGTCGTCAGAATCTACGTTTAATAGATTCTATTGGAAGCCTATTCATGAGGCAGCCTCACTGGTGGTGAGTAAGCTTTAAACAGGCATAATCCTCGCCTCCGGTCCTGACATAGAATAAGAAATTTCCTAGCTATGGTGAAGGAAAGTTTCAATTCTATTAAGGACACGGAGGCGAGGATAATCCTGCCCGACATTTTGGACATGTCGCCCACCCAGGAACGGAGTCAACGGGTTTGGAGGTGGTATTCATTCTTTATTGATTTGGATGAGATTATTTAAGACTACACATGTTCAAACCGGAGAATCATGTTGGCAAATAGTATTGTTCCCTATCTTGAGGGGAGTGGGTTTCTCCGGTCTGTTGTGATTCACCTCACTTGTTTATGCATTCCAGGACATGGTTCCCTATCTTGCTGTTCTCTTTCTCAATGGGTACAGAAACTGCACCAACCTAAGAACACCTTAACTTCCGGTCGCAGTGAAGTCGAGGAAGGGCACCGACACGGACTGGTATATATACGGGTTGTCGAATAGTGTTATGACTGGACATTGGTTGCCATGGTGACGTGTCCCATGGGTGTTGTAGTTCTTTTATGTGGCACTTTGAACTTGCTGTTAATAAAAAGTGAAGAAAGATAAGGCATAATCCTCGCCTCCATGTCCTTAATAGAATTGAAACTTTCCTTCACAATAGCTAGGAAATTTCTCATTCTCTTCGAATTCCGGTAA
The DNA here is from genome assembly GCF_031143425.1 of Pleurodeles waltl. NCBI lineage: Eukaryota > Metazoa > Chordata > Amphibia > Caudata > Salamandridae > Pleurodeles > Pleurodeles waltl. The sequence goes on along the minus strand of NC_090446.1, from coordinate 597,857,201 downwards.
GAAAACGTCACCAGTACACGCGCTGCAAAGTGGGATGATGCACTCGCATAAATCATTAAGAGGTAAAGATGTAGGTTTTACAAATCATAAAATGCTGGCAGAAGTTCCTTTGAGTTTGTAATTCTTCTGCAACGCGCGTAGTTCCTTTAGAATTGCGCTCCATGCCAAGCATTTAACTTTGCAGATAGGCACACCAACCAACACCTTAACCCTCCTAAAATATGGTTAAATTCAACTTCTTCAGCACACCAAGGTCTTCACAGAGTTGAGCTCATCGCCACTCTGTACTAAAAGTCCATGCTCTGATTGAGAATAAAATACCACTTTCTTTCCAACTCTGTGACAGTGGATATGAACAGCAGAGACGTAAAATTTCAGAACTCCTCCCAACCATCTTCTGCCGAACCCTCCTCCTCCCATATTCTGTATTACCTCACGATCACCTACCACATTCCATGCCAGCAACACCACAATGAGAAGTGAGAGAGTGATAAAGATAAAGGAGGGGCAAGGGGAAGAGAGGGAAGAAGGGAAGATGGGTTGGAAGCCACTACAGACGGAGATCAAGTTTGAGGTGACAGTACATATGATGCAGAATTTAAGATGGAAAATGAAGACCAAACAAGAGAGAGGGGAAAAAAGAGAATACATCTAAAAGAGAATGTAATGATAGGGGATGGAAGGAGGTGGAAGCAGTGAAACAGTATCATACCGTGAGAGCCACAGAAGGACCAAGGCATAGAAGGGTGAGGAGAAGAGGAGAAAGAGGTGTTGACTTACAAAGGAGGGATCAAAAACTAGAGTGCCACATATAGCTTGCATGTTTAAATATTTATTTTGCAAAGAATGTATTACTTATAGTGTAGCTAATTTCTCTGCAGACATGAAATGTGTGTTATGGAAGTAAACACGGTTAGAAAGTTCCTCAGACAAGGCAGATGCAGAAGTTCAGGTCAGGAAGAAGTGCAGCACACCAGAGGTATGGGATGAGGTGCATGTTCATGGGGAGCGGACTGAGATACAAAGACCATGCTTTGCCTCCTTGTGCATAATTTCTCCTTGCTGACATTACACAGCCATACCATGGCTTGGAATATCACCCTGTGATGCTGTGCATAACTGTCAGCATCACTGGAAGCAATGATGTTGTGTGGTGTGTGAGTTTGTGTCAACAACATGGGCAGCCATGACACATTGCCGACATCCATAGGATTTTAGCACGGATTTGGGCTACATCAGACCTGGTAGAACAAGTATGATGGGGAGCACATCGTGTATTCAACCTCTTCAGTGCCAAGTATAGTCGTACATTTTAGGATTTGCCCACTAGACAGTGCAACGCTCTCTGATGCAAGACTATTATTAACTTAGAGTGGCCTTTGACCTTGCCCATTCATTACTGTTGGTTGGCTTCCTTGTCACTCTGATTTGATTGCATCTTATTTGGTACCGTATGTGGGCTTTCCTCTTTTTGTACTTGTCCCTCTCCTAGGATACGGACACATTACTTGTTTCCTTCCACGACTTCCTTTTCAGGTGCTACTTGTTTTTCTTTTGGTTTAAGCACTCTACACGAGGTCCCCTCGTATGCTTCTCCTTCTCCACCACACTTGCTCGTTCTGCTTTTATGCAGCCCATGTGCGGTTTAGTGCTTATCTCCCATTCTTTTTTCACCCATGAGCTTTTCGACACCTCTCCACATTGAGCTCTCTCTTGTCAGTTTCCACCCCTGCACGTTCCTCTTTCTCCATTTGCTCCACCCATCCGGGCCCTCCATGTTCCTCCCTGACCGACGCCTTACGTGTGCCTTCTCCCTACTCTGGCCTCGTGTAGCTTCCCAGCCCTGCCCTCTTGTTACTTCGCCATCCCCCTGTTCTTCTGCCCACCTGTCCTCCCTCCGTGCTACTTCCCCCCACCTGTGCTACTTTTTGTTTACCGGTACAACTCGAATAGGTAAATACAAGCGGAAAAAAGCCATGCTAGGTGTGTGCTCCTAGAAAGCTTTTTTTTCTTTTTTGAAACCCATGCTGTACAGCATACCAGTGCTGTACAGCATGGCTAGAACTAATGGCAAAGGCAAAATATGCTCACTGACAGCTGTCTGTTTTTGAGGTTATTTTCCCTAATATAAATAGAAACAGAGAAGGGCCCCTGTCTGTGGTCAATGCAGATGTTTAAATCATAGGAGCATTTTGAAAGAATGGTAACAAGGGTTTTGTTAATATTAGAGCATGTTTCTAAAGCAGGTCAGGATATGGATATTTTAAAACCTCCTATCACATTCCCCATCCCGCAACCATCTCCCACCCAACACTAGCTGTCCTAATCAACCACACTGACCCCACCACCCCACAGCATCCAGTTTTCCTTGAGATTGCCACCACCCTGAGCCCTTCAGTCTGTAGTCACCAGGGTCTCTTACAGTCTACTCACTCATACAAGGGCTGTGACTCTGAAGGCTCTTCTGACTTGCCTTGAATCCTAAAGAGGATGGATCGGGAGTTGTCTGTGTTTTAACCTCCTCTCCATACCAGTGAGCAACTGATCCACTAGGGAGACCGCCTGACTCAATGTCATCATGGACTTTGGTTGCAGCCCTTGTTTTTCAGGTGGAAACTCAGTTCATTGTGGGATTGGTAATCTTGCCCTGCCTTCATTGAAACAGTAAGACTGACACCAGAGAGCAGTGATTTATAGCCTGGTTGGAAGCCTAGGACTGGAAACAGTATCTGGTTTGAGACATAGACTGAGTTGGCCTCTCTGAAATTCCACAGCACAGCTCAAAAGGAGCACACTAAAGATCTTAGATAGCTCCCAAACTTCACTATGAATCACATTCTTATGACCCATGGTTGGGGCTCCCAGAAGAATGTAAACTGTGCCCTAGGAGACCTCCTTGGTTTGCCTTTGCCGATCATATTGAAGACTCCCCTGATAGGACACAAGCCAACACTGGTGAGGGAACAATGTGGGCACAGCTGCTTTAGTTTGGCTGGAGCAGTCAGGTAGAGCTCTGAGGTTAAGCTGACTGTAGTATCTAGGTAGACAATATTCATATTTCTCTATCCTTTTATGCTCAGGCATTCTTTATTTGAATATGTGCATGTAATAGGATTCAATAGATGGGTTATATAAGGGGGTGTAATGGAATGTACAGGAGGATTACCACTGGAGCTCACACTAGAAACGTTATGCTCAATATTGGGAATAAAGACGTTATTCACTTAAGAAAATCGTCTCTTCTTTTGATTATACCAGGCATCACGGCACAATTTTGGCAACAAGGTGGCAGTTCCTGCGCATTAAAGGACATCTAACCACAACAGTGACCATGATCATCTTTGGAAAGCAGCGTTGTTTACTACAACAGTTAATGCGTTGATCATTTTCTTCAAAGGGAGAAAGAAAAAGAACTGGGTGTTTCTAAGTACAATCAATCAATCAGTTTTTGCAGAGCACAACTACTCACCCGTGAGGGTCTCAAGGTGCTGGGTTTTGGGGGATGGACAGAGCCTCAACCAAAAAGCCACGTCTTGAGGTTCTTCCTGAAGATAGTGAGCGATGGGCTTTGTCTGAGGTGCATGGGTAGGTTGTTCCAGTTCTTTGCTATAAGGTAGCTGAAGGACCTTTCTCCGGCTGTGGTTTTCTGTATGTGTGAGATGATTGCCAGTGCCTGCTGGGTGGAGCGGAGTGGTCTGGGTAGGTTATGGAAGGAGATGCAGTGATTTGGGTAGGCTGAACCGATGTGAATGGCTTTGTAGATGGTGGTGAGTAGCTTGAAGATGATTTGTTTCTCCACTGGGAGCAAGTGGAGGGTCCTCAGGTGCTGGGAGATATGTTCCTGGCGGGGGAGGTTCAGGATGAGTGGCGGCGACGTTTTGGATGAATTGCAGCTTTCTGATGTTTTTTGTTGTGGCGCCAACATAGAGTGCGTTGCCATAGTCGAGCTTGCTTGTGACTAAGCCACGGGTGACTGTCCTGAGGCAGTTTACTGGGATCCATTTGAAAATCTTTCGAAGTTGGTGGAGGGTGTGCCAACAGGAGGAGGTGACTGTGTTTACCTGTTGGTCATTGATAGGGCAGAATCAAGGATGATTCCTAGGTTGCAGGCGTGGTCAGTCGGAGAAGGCGGGGCGCTGGGAGATGTGGGTCACCAGGAGTCGTCCCAGGCTCAGGTTGAGTTTCCGAAGATGATGAGATCGGTCTTATCTCAGTAGAGCTTGAGGCAGCTCTCTCTCATCCAGGTGGCTTACATTCCTGTGTGGAAGTTCCTCTTGGCCACGCCTGGGTCTTCAGTGAGGGATATGATGAGTTGTGTATCATCGGCGTAAGACACGATGTTCATACCGTGGCCTCTGACGATGATTGCAAGTGGAGCCATGTGTATGTTGAAGAGTGTTGGGCTCAGGGAGGATCCCTGAGGAACTCCACAGCTGACTTCTGTAGGTTTGGACGTGTAGGGTGGGAGCCTGACTCTCTGTGTTCTTCCAGAGATGAAGGAGTAGATCCATTGCAGGGCTTTTCCGCAGGTTCCTGCATCATGGAGTCTGGTGCATAAGGTGTTGTGGGAGACCTTGCCGAAGGCTGCTGAGAGATCGAGTATTATGAGTGCTGCGGTGTGGCCACGGTCTAGGAGTGTGCGGATGTCATCGGTGGCTGCAAGAAGAGCTGTCTACGTGCTGTGGTTGCTGGGGAACCCAAACTGGGAGGTGTCCAATGAGTTGTTGTCCTCGATGTATTGCCGCAACTGTGAGTTGATGGCCTTTTCCAGTAATTTGGTCGGGTATGATAGCAGCAAGGTGGGCCAGAAATTCTTTAGCTCAGATGGGTCAGCCGAGGATTTCTTCAGAAGGGGGCGGACCTTGGCGTGTTTCCAGTCTTCAGGAAAGGTGGCTGTGTTGATAGAGCATTTCATCATCTTACAAAGCTCGGGGGTGGTGGATGTGCTGGCTCTGATGTAGATGTGGTAGGGGCAGGGGTCTGTGGGAGCCCCAGAGTGAGTGCTGTTCATGATGCTTTCTGTTTCCTCAGTGGTAAGAGTGGACCAGCTGTAGATGGTTTTGTTGGATCTGGGGGGTTGGGCCTGTCGTAGGTTCTGATGCTGGGCTGGTTCTCTGGGAGGAAGCTGTCGTAGATGTCCTTGATCTTGCAGTGGAAGAAGGTGCCAATCTGTCGCAGAGGTCTGGGGATGGGAGGAAGCTGGTGGCTTCAGAGGGGGGATTCGTAAATTTGTTGATAACCATGAAAAGTTCCCTCGTGTTGTGTGTGGAGGAGTTGATGTGTTCCCGGAGTACGTTTTTTTCGCATTCTTTATGCATCGGTTGTGGATGGCCGTGGTGGCTCTGAAGGAAGCGAGGTCTCCGCTGGTTTGGCTGTTTCTCCATTTCTTCTCTAGGCACCTGCATGTGCGCTTGGATTCTTGTAGTTCAGTGGTGAACCAGCTGGCTTTCTTTGGGATGCACTTTGTGTCCTTCGGCATGCGTGGGAGCGGTGATCAGTTGTTTGTGGCCTAGGGTGGCGAGGTTGTCAAGTAGGGAGGTGTTGTTTTGGTCGTTGAGGTCCTCGAGGTGGAAATTCAGGTGACCGAGGAGGAAGTAGTCGGAGGACGACAAGGCCTGGGGGGTGGCGATGTCTACAATGGCATGGATGAATGCTGGGGGGGGACCGGGCGGCTAGTAGACCAGGGTGTTGCAGATGGAGGAGTTGTGGTGATCGGTATGGATTATTAAGTGGAGGTGTTCCATTGTGGTGCAGTGTTCCTCTGTGTTGGCCGTGATGCGTAGTGAGGACTTGTGTATGATGGCAAGTCCTCCGCCAGGTGGGAGAGCCGGTCCTTACTTAGAATGCTGTAGCCATCCGGGATAGCAATGGTGATGTCTGGTCCGGAGGTGGGATTGGTCCAGGTCTCTGTAAGGAAAGTGATGTCTGGTTGTGCGGAGTCGATCAGATCCCAGAGTTCAGTGGTGTGCTTATGGTGGGAGCATATATTCAAAAGAAGGCAGTTGATGAGGTTGTGGTGGGTGTTGGTGTTTCCGGGTGTGGGGTGTTCCTTTTGACTGATGTGGTTGAAACTGAAGTTGCAGTTCCGGCAGGACAAAGGTCCGTGGGTGTCCTTGGGGGTTGCGATACAGCAGTTGCTGAGACGTTTAGTTTTGAGGTGGTGGAGGGTCTGGGCATCGTAATTGAGGGTGGCCTGAGGACGGTTCGTTGGAGATCCGGGGTTCCCGGTGCTGGGCACGGTCCAGGGACGGACGGGTGCAGACAGGCTTGCCTTTGGTGTGCCTTGTGCGTGCCAGCGGTGCAGCTGCACTGCAGCCACCATAAGAAGGGGCGGGAGGCGGTGGATCGGTCAGCTGGGAGGCGGAAAAGGCACTTTGCTGGTGGGAGGGGGGCGGGCTGCAGGGGCAGCAGTTGCGCGGGTCAAGCGAGGAGAAAGGAAGGAGAAAAAGAGAAAAGGAGAAAACAAGTAAAAAAGAGAAAAGGAGTAAAAAGGAGAAGAAAGGAGTAAAAAAGGATAAAAAGAGTGAGATATTAACTTGTAGATGGCCACCTGGGTCACCAGGGATGAGGCACAGGCAGGAGCATGCGGGTGGAGGAGGTCCTCGAACTGAGAGTCAGCAGGCTCTCAGCTCGATTGTGGAGGCAGAGGAGCAGCAGCAGCAGGAGGAGCTGGGGAGGGTAACAGATGCTGACCAAAGGTCAGAGGAGTCCCCCTCTCACAGCGCTGCTGCCGCTATTGTTGTTCTGGCTGTGCTAGTTTAGCAGAGGAGATATTTTATTCTGTTTGCAGGTAAGTCAGATATGTTTAGAGTGACCTTTAATTGCGACTTACATTCAAATTGGTTGCACGGCCTCCACATTCACTCTCTCACTTGCTCTTGACTTATTCAAAGCAATTGTGGGGAGCGAGAATTCATTCATAACTTGACATGCACATTACATCCTTTGTGTTCGCTCATTGCTTTATAGGATTGGGGTCAAAACAGAACATGGCATGTGACCTTGAAGTTCACGTATTATGTGCTACGTGCAGTGCGTTTTCCGAAGAATATATCAAGGCACCATTACTCTTCTTGAATTCGCCTAATTCAAGATCAAACGGTATTATTGTAACCATTTATTATTTTATTTGTGTACATGCCTGCACATTGATTACAATTACACACGTAACACAATTTTTAATATATTTTGAACTGTGTACCTTGGTAGTTATTGTGTAGAGAATTGATTATAGAATCCAGTGTGGTAAGTACCAGCAGCAGAAATGCAAACATTACTTCTAATACACTCAAATAATTCTTAACTAATCCTGGTGAACCTATTATCAAATGGACAGAGTGGAAAGGGTATTTTTTAAATTTAAATTATATTGCCACTCTAGAGGACAATGGAAATGTTTTGTCACCAGATAGAAAGAAAATAAATTTAATGCACTGCCTCTGCCCCAAACGGTTATGGGTAAATAATCAAATGCATAAAGTGGAAAAAACAGTCAATTTTGACGTATGTAAGTGTGCTTTTTTGGATTTAGATGAGTATTGCTTTCTTACAGTCTGCCTAGCAATTACTAGAAGTGCATTCTTTAGAAGTAAACAACTACCAAACGAATCTATCAAGGAATATGTTTCTTATCTCAAAACTTTGACAGCAGTAGGAAATTTGGTAATTTGCATGATGAAATGATTCGTGATCAAGTTATCATATGCACAAAAACAATTTAAGTATCGAGGACAAACTTTGGATTGAAGGAGATTCAAGTCTAGAAGACATCGTTGTGTTAATCTAAAAAGTGGAACTTTCTGACAGATGTGCTAAGGCATTATCTCCTTCTGATAACAGTGTTTCTGTTAGTAAAATTTCGATGGGAAAAAAAGAAAGAACTTCAAAAACAAATTGGATAAAGCTACTTTTAATAAAGGCACCCTAACCAATAGTGCCACCAACCAAGGAAAATTGTTTAACTGTTATCATTGTGGTAGTGGTGCACACAACACTAAGGGGGGCATTATGAACACGGCAGTGTTTACCGCTGTGTTCATGCTGGCGGTCATTTCACTGACCGCCAGCCCCCCTGGGACACCGCCGGCCGCAAAATGAACATTCTGCTGGGCTGGGGGGCGGAAATATTGTTTCCGCCCGCTGGCCCAGAGGAATGCATGGCCGGGACATTGGCAGTGGCTCCACATGGAGTCGCCATCAATGCCTCTGTGCAGTGGGTGCAGCTGCACCCGTTGCGTAGGTCCTGCTCGATGGGGCACTGTACAGGGGCCCCTGCACTGCCCATGCCAACTGCATGGGCAGTGCACCCATGCCAAGTGCATGGGCAGTGCAGGGGCCCCCGGGGGGCCCTGGAGCATCCCTTCCACCAACCAAAGGCTGGTGGCAGAAGAGATTATTATCTGAGGGGCAGCGCTGCTTGCAGTGCTGCCCTGTCGGAGAATGATTCCCTCCACCGTCAGGCTGCCTGTCGTCGGCAACCTGGCGGTGGAGGAGGGCCGCCATATGGCGGTTCAGACCGCCATGCTGGTGGCGGTCAGCATGGGGGACTGCAACCGCCATGTACATAATGAGGGCCCAAGTCTGAAAGATGTCCCACTGAAGCAACAAAGGCCCATATTTATACTTTTTTAGCGCCACATTTGCGTCATTTTTTGATGCAAAAGTGGTGCAAATTTACAAAATACAATTATATTTTGTACGTTTGCTCCGCTTTTGCGTCAAAAAATTACACAAATGCGGCTCTAAAAAAGTATAAATATGGACCTAAATGCTTGGAATGCAGCATCGTAGGACATTTTGCAAGAGTTTGCAAGAAAAAACTTAAAAAACAAGAAACCGTGCTGCCTGCTTAATGGAAAGTGATGCAGATTCAACAGAATATGATGAGGAGGAGGATCCATTAGTTGTATCTTCAAACAAAACAAACAAAAACAAGTGCACTTTTTTTAATGTTAAAAGTAATTATAGATTAAAACTGTTATGTATTATTTATTGTGATGGTATTCCTTTACAGGTAGCAGCAGAATCGGGATCGTCTTTCACTAACATAGCTCATAGTGCATGGGAGAGTAATTTTGTGAATGTCATAGGACCACATTTAGAACCTACAGATGGTAATCCAGAAAGTTATACAGGCCAAAAAATTGACATGTTAGGGTATAGACTGTTGGTCTTTGAATTCAAGAATTGAAGAGCAGCTTTTATTTTGCAGCTGACGGACCATCGGTTCTTGGATGGAAAGACCAAAGAGCACTGAATATAATACTTGATCCTAACAGCCCTGAACAAGTTTTAATGACTACCGACAGCGATGAAACTGAGAAGTGGGTTTTTAACAAATTCCAGGAAGTGTTTAACCAATGGAAAGACACGACTATGTGTGGACCTTAGGTGGCTGAATGATAGTATTGTAGTGGATCAATTTTCCCTTCCCAGAAATGATGAAACGTTTTAGTTAAACAGAGACACAAAATTGTTCTCCACTATTGATCTTTCTTCAGCAGATCACCAAATTGATTTTCACCCATCAAGTAGTAAACTCACTGCATTTTGCACTCATTTTGGATGTTTCCAATTTTGCTGTATGCCCTTTGGTTTAGCCTCGGCGGCTGCGGTTTTCCAAACATTAATGTCCCAACTGTTTGGTGATATGCAGGGAATTGCATTTTTCCAAGACGACATTCTCATATAGGTCTGGCTGAATTTTACTCAAAATCTGTGAATAAAAGTTCAGAGACGACTCATGCAATGATGGCCTTGTTAAAAAATAAACCAATTTTTTATGGTTAGAGGAGTGTCCACAAGCTTTTTCAAGCCATTAAGGAGTCTATTAGTAAAGCACCTAATCTACAAGGTTTTGATCCTGATGCTCACACAGTTGTCACTACTGATGATACAAGGGTCTGGGTGGATTTTTATCCCAGTTAGATGACGACAACAATGAAGTAGTTATTGCCTTTACATCTAGATCATTAACTCCCACAGAAGAAAAATACTCAGTGATTGAGCGTGAAACGTTAGCATGCGTTTTGGCTCTTGAATATTTTAGGAAATTTTTGTGGGGGAGAACATTTATTTTGAAAGCTGTAATAAACCACTTACTAAATTGTTGACTACTGCTGTTTTGTTCAGAACCACAGGTAGGATTGCTTGTTTTTCAATGAGATTGCAAGATTTTAGATACGAAATTCAGTATGTACCAGGTTCACAGATTTTTGCAGCATATTTTCTCAGCAGAATGTCTTTACCGTTGACTGAAACTGACATAGACCATTGGAATGAGTATTCCATAGCTAGTATTTCACAAATTAGTGACTTACAACAATCATTGATCAACAAGAATGGTTTGAAGCTAAAAAAGAGGATAGTATTCTGGTACATGTAACGCAAAACTTTATAAATGGTTGGTTGAGTATTGAGAAAAAGGACATAAATGTATTTCTGGTCAATTTCTACCAAGAGGAGATAAAGTGATTCCACCTAGAATGGTGAGATATAGAATAATACGTTTTTGTCATGAGGAACACTCAGGTATTACACATACGAAAAAGCAACTCAAGTACCACTATTGGTGGCCTGGTGTATATAGTTCTTTAGAAACATTTGTGAGAATGTGTGTGAAGTGTGAAGTGGCTGGCAAATTAAAAAAAAACATCCAGTCCACTATTAGTGGCTTTCCATAGTCCTAGCTTACCATGGGAAGATGTGGCATTGGATATCATGGGACCCATTAATTGGAGCATTAATTGTATCAAATATATTATAGTATTAATAGATATGTTCTCTAGATAGTTTGAACTGTGTCTTGTGGACAGGGTGGACACTAAAAATTTGACTGATTTTTTTAGACAGTTTACTTCTGAGAGGAGATTTCCCTGCTTCGATCCATACAGACAATGGGGTGTAATTCAAGTCCAAAGATGACTGATTACTTAAAGGCCTTGGGTATTAAAATCTCACAACCCTTTATCATCCAAGGGGTAATGGAGTTGTGGAGAGAATTAATAGTAGTATGAAATGGATTTTTTTCAAACAGAGTAAATATTTCTCGGACAATTTAATTGATTTTGCAACTTTCAAACAAAGCAAATATTTCTTGAGAAAATGAAGTGAAGAAAATGTTGTGAGTCTACAAAGTAACATCTCAGAGCTCAACTGGAAATAGCCAGTTTGCAATAATGAGAGGGAGAAATCCTTTATCAAAAGTCAACCCGGGTGGATGAAAAGAAATAGAATGGTGAAATATGATGTTGAGGTTGTGAAGAATAATATATAGAAGTCACAAACAAAAATAAAACTTATTGTGATGTTAAGCATGGTACTAAACATGTCAAATCAAAAGTGGGCCAATTAGTGCACATAACAAATGCAAGAAAGGTTGCTAAAGGGAAAAGCACTTTTAGCGAACTAGTGTGAGTCATGAACAGCACTGTTGAATTAAGTAATGATGAAATATATGGCACGAGTTGCTTAGCGTTGGAAAACCCGGTTGGTAATTGTGACAAAGTGAAGAATCATACCAGCAATAGAAATTGGTGGTTTAATGTGATTATTCCTAACTTTAATGGAGTAGAGGAAAGCAATTTAAATGAAAGGAATGGGTTACAATTTGATGAAAATGAATGTGGCAGAAATGACAGTACTGTTATTTAAAAAATCGTATATAAACTCAAAAATGGTAGGTTCATCTAATCCATCTGTTTGTACAACAAAACAAGGTAGAGTTATAAGGAAATCAAAAACTTTTGATCAATTCATTTGTGATTACATTGTTTTATTTTTTCTCATACTTATATTATTGATTAAGCTAATATTTCATGTTGTATGAACATATTGTTGTGATGTAAAAAAAACGTTGAAAGAAAAGGCGATGTGTAGTACCAAGGTAGGAAAGTTATTCGTATTTATCTAACCTCTGTTGCTCAGACATTCTTTATTAGAATATGTGGATGCGAATAAAAAAGTTATTAATTTAAGACGATCGTCTCTTCATTGGATTATATCCGGCAACACTACACTGACTTACAAGTTTACTCTTTGCGGTGTGCTATAAAAAGCTGAGTTGGGTTAATTCTAGACAATAGAGCTCTAATTACACAAAAATGTCAGCAGGCTCAGTTACAGCATACTTAGGTCAGACAGCGCCTTAAATATCGGTGAGACTAACATGCCAGTAGGTTAAATTGAAGTCTATTTAGGTCACCCAAAACTAACTATTCCTAGACTGGACCAAGCATAAGTTTGTTACACGAGTATGGCACCAGAATATTGCGGCCTAAATATCGTCCAACAAAAATATTGTGTCCTAAATATAATTTTCAAAAATATTTCTTAATTTGATTTAATAAAAGGAAATGTATACATAAAGGAGCGATATTTTCGGAAACAAAAGTTAGGCCACTGTGCTTGTTTCAGATGATATTGTTGATATTGATATTCTGTCGTACAACCAGACCACAGGTAGGTTATACTAAGTGGAGTTCAACAAGGCTGATAAGAAGATGTGTTGCTCTGATATTTATCATTTCACACTGCAGGCAAGTAAATTAATCTATTAACACAGTAAGTAAGCAATCCGAGTTTTAGGCTGAGCTGCAGCTGGTTGAGTATGATCTGATTGTGGGTAAGGCAGAGCGGCACATGCATTTGGTTCAACTGCAGGTGTGGAAGGTAAAGTTACACATGCGTAATGAGTTTCAGATGGCTAGCAAGGCTGATCTTCTGGTAAGCTTTGTTAGGATGTAGATGAGCTACATTGAGTAGTAGATGGGTTACATTCGAGCTGCATTTGGGTTAATTTGAGTTTCACAAATGTAAGGTAAAGGTGTGCAAATTTAGCTTTCGTGTAATTATGTGAAATTTTGGGAAAAGTACACAATATTGCATGTAAATATGCAAATTGCAAATCAGTCATTTAGCGCTATATTTTAGAGCAACATGCCTTCTCACATCAACTTTTGACACAAGGATGCATTTCATGCTAAAAAATAGTACAAAGAACACAATTGCCATGAAGAACAGCAGGTGGCATTCTGGTTGTTTTTGCTGTTCCCATGTTCCTGCACAGTTAACTTTCCATGGACAGTGGCATACTTATGAGACATGACGTATTTTCAGGAATTTCACCTGATACGAAATTCCTGAAATAACACAAACTGATCTATCATAATTAAAAAAATTCTGGACCTAATGTAAGGTTGAGCTGCTGGGCTTATTGAGGTGAACTGTAGTTGTGATAGGATTTAGCTGCAATGGGAATATAAAAATTATTTTGAAATTAAGAAAGACTATAGGTAGAGTCTACTACCCTTAAGGTACACAAAAAAGATTAAACATTGCAACACCCTTCTCTTTAAAACATTACAACAGTACAAACCTGGCTCAATGACGTGAACCTTGACAGCTTTGAACACCAAGTTTCACTGAATGCTAAGTCATTTAGATTCACCATGAACGCCCAGCTCACCCTCAAACAACAAACTGCAAAGAACACAAAGATGGCCTGGCACCAGCTTACTCTTCTAAAGAAAGTGACACTGTTTCTTCCAGAAAGCACCTTCAAAGCATATGTTCAAGCCCTCATGCTTGTAGCCGGATGGTCGTAATGCCCTTCTCAATGACCTTCCATGGCTTCCCAGACTACAAACTTGGACTCTTTAAGGGCATTCTCCATGCCACAGTACATCCAATCCACGGTCTGAAGAAAAGTGGATCACATCACCTGGTCGCTGATGGAGCCCCTTTGATTCAGCAGCCAGCATGTACCATCTTCAAAAGCAGGTGCATTATTTACACAGCCACCACAACCAGCACCCCAACTTATCTTGCAGACAAGGTCACCATTTATGGTGGTCATTGGCCCAACTGTAGCCAGGACACAATCAAACTACAGATTAAGAGGTGTGAAAAAAACAAAACAAAAAAACAAGGCAGTAGGTCTTTTCCATTTATGCACCGAGGATCCGGAACAGTATCCCCGTATTCATCAGGACCGCCACAATGCTGCTCCAATTTAGGAGAGAGGTGAAGATGTACATCTTTATAGAACACTACATCAATATGCATTAACAGTCCACAAACATGCTATTGCTCCTACTACTTGTTGATTTTGTGCTTCTCTTTCACCCTATACAGCACTCTGCTGCCTTTTGGCTAGGATTATGCTACAGAAATCCCACAGACATACTTGCATACATTACAGAAACAATTCATTTAGATTGTGTATTTACATGTTGCCAGTAAAAAACAATTGAAATACCATTGTACTACCTACGCATAGAACAAAATGAGGAAACCTGATCTAACATTTGCTTGCTCATCTTGACAATTTACCTTGTTTCAATAACACATTATTGAGCTAGTGTTGGGTTAAGTGAGATTAACCTATTGTTGAGTTCTGCTAACTTGTGAGGAAGGATTGTGTTAGGTTTAGCTACTGTTGAGCTAGTTGTGGCCTGCTGTTTTTAGCTTACGTTAGGTTACCAAACAGCTGTATTAGAGTTTAGCTGTGCTTACGTTGTGTAAGGCTGAACCGTTTTGTAGTTTTAGATTGAGTTATTGGGATCCAAGGGCTGGCATATAGCTGTGAAAGAAGGAGCTATAGTTGGCCTGTTTATGTTGAGCTGTAATTGAGTTGTGGCAGTTTAAACCGTCTTTGAGTTGAACTAGGTTGGCTTGTTGGTTTGTATAAAGTTGAGCTACCGCTGTATTTTGGTTGAGCTATTACTGGATTGCATTAGCTTAATTTGTTTCTAGGGTGATGTACAAATAATTGCTGTTGGGCAATAGCTGTGCCATTAGTCTATTGTTTGAGTCTATTAGTTTGAGCTGATTTTGAGCCATTTTATAATCTCAATGGGTTGCATTAGATGTAGGTGTTGTTGCATCATGTTAAGTTGAGCTGTTATTGGATTACTTGGCAGGTTGAGTGAGTTACTTTAGGACTGTAATGGATTGCTTCCCTGAAGCTGTAGCTTGGTAGTTTTAAGTGACACTGAAAATTAGTTAGTTTGAGCAGTCATTATGCTCTGATAGATTTAGCTGTATGTATGTTAGCAAGGATTATCTGTGGCTGGGTTTTGATTGATTACAGACATGTATGGATGAGCTGATGGCTTGTAGTGTTAAGTTGAGTTGATACAGCCTATGCTTGATTACAGCACTAGTGACATGGGTTAAACTACTGGGACGTGGGAGATTAAGCTTTTGGTGGATTGTGGTAAATTAATCTTTTGCTTGCGGTTTCTAGGTTGCACTGTTCTGGGTTTTCTTTATGTTGAGCTGTTGCTTGGTTGCATTAGCTTGCACTTGAGGTAATTTAAATTTGTATGAATATAGCCAAGGCTGGTGAAACTTCCACCGGAAACTAAACGCAGACTAACCTTCTCATCAGGGATAGCAGTCAACCACGTGAGGCAAAGGTGCATTTGAGTTTTACTGCAGGGACCTAGACAAGCTGGTCCTTCATGCGCCAGGCAGATGAATTCAAAACGAAGAATACTCCATCAGGGAGCCTGCTTCCGGAATCCACCCTGAGAACTTTCTGAGTCTACTTGAACTTCACAATCAGTGACAATCCCATCTCAGTGGGTTCCCTTTAGATTTCTCTTAAATGCCACCTTTGGGGTCTTACATCACAGTGTAGGTTTTTAAGTGTTCATGAAGTTACTTTATGCTGCAGTTAAGGCTTTGTTTACCTTTTGCATTTGGATTTGGGACATGATTGAAAAATTATGGACTTATGCGTTATAATAATTACTAAGTATTATTGTTAGAGTTTTCTCGAAGTAGTACATTTAGATTTATTAAACACTTAGGGCCTCATTATGAGATTGGCGGAGGTGATTACTCTGTCCCAAATGTGGCGGATATCCTGTCTGCTGTGTTACAAGTTCCATCGGATATAGTGGACCTTGTAATACGGCGGATGGCATATCCGTCACATTTGGGACGGAGTAATCGCCTCCTCCAAGGTCGTAATCAGGCCCTTAGTATCCAAATCTAAGTTTCTCCATGTGTTCAGTTGTTCTGCATATTTGTGTGTACCACCCACATACACCAAGAAAAGACACTTGGCTCTTGGCCTGGTCCCAATAGAAGAACAAGTGATTTCATTAAGAACCAACGGTCCTTTGTTTGTGCTGTGTTAATTAAGTCAGATTTGGCAACAGACCTGACTTAGAGTTTGCTAAACATAGAACTCTCCTATATTGATGACTGACAGTAACCTTACAGTTGTGCTTTCGCAACACATCCTGCCAATGCAAAACTCTGACACAATAGAAGTGACTGATAAATGGCATAGTGATTTGTGCTGCGTGTGGCAACAGTCCATAATAAAAAACACTACCCTGAAAAATCTTCCATTAGGAGACAAAGGCTTGACTTTTTCACTCTCTGCGATAATTGAACCACCACTTACCGATCAGAGGTGTGATGGCTGAGGTGAAGACCGAGCTGCTCTGCACCACGAAGGTCATTCCAGCACCAACGAGCATGGCAAAGTATCCGGTCACCCAGCCGAAGGGGTACGGCAGATCTAAACCCAAAATGTGAAGCAAGAGCAGAGCAACATTCAACATTAGAATAGTACCGCGGAGCAGCACATGCGTAAGAGAGCCTGCTACACCAATCCCCTCCTGCACCAAAGACTAACACCACCAACTCATGACACCCGCCACTTCGTTTTATAATATACTCTGTTCATTATGTATGCTTTGTGCGGGTATTGAGTCATATCTCCTGTTAATCCAGATTTTTTTTGCTGCTCTTTGTCCTCATTCAAAAGGATCTCCTGGTTTTCCGCCTTGACCATTTTCTGCTGGCACAATAGCCACTAGCTCTTGATTGACACCATTTCACAGCCATCGCATGTGCTAAGGGATCACAATCACTTCCTGGGTCTAGGTCTCAGCTGTAATCGTTCAGCACTTTAAGCAGCAGGCGGTGTAATCTTGTGGCTTGTAGTGATCCCCAATGGAGTGATGCTTAAAATTGGAAAGTTTATCATGATTCATGTTGGAATATCAATTCTGATTTCATAGAATATTTAATATGTATGTCCCCATACTCTCTAATAAATGTTTGATGATGGGGAACAAAGGAGTACGCATGCTTAGAGATATCCCATTCTGTAATGGGAATCCACCTGTCCTGACCACTGCAGAAAATCCCAACCAAGAGTTGGAAAATGGTCAAGAATTGTGTATTGCTGTGTTGATACCAAGTGGCAGGTATAACTTAATGACATAACCTTTTTCAGGGGTCTGATTCTAGATGATTGTAGGCCATAAGAGTGAAGCAGTGACCATCACATGTCAGCAGAAACCAAAGACTTGCTCTCCTGAGCTTGAGGTATGCTTCTCTGATAAGTGCATTTGCTTTGTGGGCAAGGTTTTTATTACACAACCAAAGTCTTGCATAGATCCCGTTTATTGGCCTACATGTAGCTTGCAGCTTTCTCATTTGTTTATGCCCAGATGTAGTGTTTACTGGAAACTAGTGATACTTCTTAGTGGGTGCTAGTTGCAGTACATTCGAATTTCTCATAAGTTAACTTTACAACCATTTATGACGACGTTAGAGCTGAATGGATGTTGGCGATGTTTTATTTTACCAAAAGTTTAAAAGGGTCACAAAACTTATGATTTCAGCTATAAAATCAGCAGGCAGAAGAATTTGCCACCTGCAGGTAATTCTCTGGCATTACTGGAAGTGATTATTGCAAATAGTCTTATAAAGACACTCACTCTCTGAGCTGTGAACACACTTTCCCAACACCCTATACCTTCCTTGGGTCGTATTATACAAAGTGCCCTGGAAGCATCTACTTTGTGCCTCTGTAGTATTACAGAAAGTGCTGTATACCCCTTTGCGGCTCCTTCTCTAATACAGATAGTACTGGTGCACATGTAATACCAGCGCTCTCTTCAGAGGGTGATCCCTCATTTGCATGGGGCTGTTGCCTCTGCACCCACACTCTCCTACGGATGCGGGTTCAGAGGCAAACAGGCCCTCGGGAGGGACACTGAGCGTGTGCTACGAAAAGATGGTGCACTGTCAGTGTGCTACCTGAGGACAATCCTCTGGAGAGTTGAAAGTGGGCCCCAAGGACTCCCCAGACAACTTCCTCCAGGCAGCTGCAGTCACCCACTGCACCCTCCTACAGTGGTTTCTCTGCTCCGTCTTTAAAGTGCAGGTGTCTACCTTCAACACTGTGAAACATGGAGGGGATTGTTCAGTCTGCGGTCCGTATATCACAGAATGCGCCGTCCCTAGGGCACCCGCGAACTTGCAGCTGCCCTGAGAGCAGTACATTGAATGCAATAGGGTGTGCCGTGGTGCAAACAGGGGCAGTGTGCATTACATAATACAGACCTTCGTCTTGTTGTACTATTGACTGTTCCAATGAGATCTCTTTGACAGGATCCAGCTACAGTCTCTGTGCTCATAGTTATGTGCCAATGTGTTTATAGCTGCCTTTAACCCTTTCACTGCCCCACACTGAATAAATTGGTCATAAAATGAATAGGAAGATATAGACGCCCCGGTGGTGAAAAGTCTCCAAACCCCTCCAGTCATTATTATTAATGGTTATTAGCAGAGGTGCCTAGAGATGCAGCGTTTGCCATACATTTCCTCAAGATGCCTTGGGAAAGAACACACAACCCCGTGCATAATTGTGTTGATGCTCCTTGCAGATTTCAGTATTTTTATGTATTAGTGGTGCTTTCAACCCATTTAGCACATTTTTCAGGAAACGTTGGCAATGTTACAGACTTGGTTCAAAAGACACAATTTTCTAATATGTTTCTTACTAATTATCATAGTTGTAAAGTTAGAATAATACTAATACCGCAAAACTATGTTGAATTCTTTGAAATCTCACTATATTGTGCCATTTTTTAAATAGTTATTCTGGAATGAACAGCTTCTAGACCACTTTTATACTGTACTTGTTGCTTGGGGGTATGCCCTCCCAAAACATCTACCCTGGCCAGGGCGTGATGATCACAAATCGACCTACTTCGGCCTTCTAAGCATGAATACAGGCCTAATGTTACATGGCAATAAAAGGACTGACGTTGTGTCAGTGTATCAAAAAGCCTGTGTGACTGACAGGCAATGGTGAACTTTTAAATTTAGTGGTTAAATCAAAGGGATAATTTGTCATTTACAGAGGTTCAGGGTCAGCCTGCAATTTCAAACATTGTTGTGCATATATCACTTTCTGTGGCACACGCTGGGGCTATTAGATGGTCTTTGGGGTCTGTGAATTATCACATGGCACAAATCTTTGCCACAAAGCGATATGCTGTGTGACATGCTGTGACATGTGTCACATGTCATCCCGGGCTCCTACCTCTACTGAAAGTCTCAGCGACAGGCATCTCAAAGTGACCAGTCGAGCTTCCATAATCTTGATGTCTGCCTTCCTCCACCTTCTTTTTGGAGCACAGGAAGTACGGCAGGGTCTACACAATGTCTGTCATTCCTTGGTGGAAGTCCCATTCCCGCTCTCTTTGTAAGGCGTGTTGTCTTTCTTTGGGTATTGACAATCATCCTAGTGCAGTGGTATGAACCCAGTATTTCACATGCTAACTATGAGCCTCCCTTTCATGGCAGCACTTCTCATTTACCAAGATAGGTTGCTTTTGGCGGGAACCATCTTTTGCCAATGTGAGCAACTAAATCCCTTATGCCAACTACACCTGTAGTGCTCTCCTAATAGTCACTCTCAGATGTTCCTGCTCTCACTGGTGTTATGCTTCCGCTCCGTTCCACTTACCACCACTCACCTGTATTAATGACTTTCTTGATGGCTTTGGCCACCTGGCCCTTGAGGGTGGAGTTGAGTATCTTGACCAGCATCACCAGACAGGTGCAGAGGACGACGAGGGAGCCAGCCAGTAGGATGAGGCCCACCGCCAGGTCCGGAAGGTGAGAGTTCACAAACAAGTGGTTACCTGCAGAAGAAAGCAAGCATTGACACAGTCAGTAGGTCTGGCTTGCATTTTGAGTCCTGACTGAAAAATTAAAAATGCCAGATGTGCTGAATAAAAACAGAAAAAGATTGCTTTCTTTAAAGGATGCATCTATGAGATAAGTATTTAGTGTGTGATTATTCAGCATACTTTTGATAAACAAAATAGCCCTGCAAGCATTGTATTTCATGCACTCCAAAGGAGGCATATGGTATTTAAAATAGCATGTCAGACATGAGTGGGCACAGACACTGCATGTGCATCACATGGTACCCTATGAAGGTTACACCTTCACCCGCCAGATCAGAACTCAAGCCCCACCCACTTTCTAATATTTAGGATAAATGACTGCATGCAAAGGACAGATAGCTGTGTTTACAGAGTGACGTGGGCAGTGGAAGTATGCCTTTAAGGATACAGGATGGTGAAGGGTGGCAGGTGTAAGTCACACTTACATTTTGCTGCTTCGGTGGCCATGTTGCTTGAGAGCCCTGTGCCATTCCTCTCCTGCAGAATGTGCATGAAGCTAGTATTGGATACCTGAAGTTTGAAGGGGCAAGGGAGACAGAGAGAGAGCAAAAGAAAAGTGACATATTAAGAGTGGATGAAGGAGATACCGATGGGGAGGGTGAGCAATATACAAAGAGAGGCAAGATTGGGCAAGCACACAGGATTGGTGGAAACAGAAAGAAAGCGTTGTTAGCCATTGCTTGTCACAATATCTCGGGGGAAAGTTGTTCCTCAGAAGGAGTTAAGCCATTACCGTTATATGTGGCTCCTTGCACAGGATCCGGATCAAGCTCTTATTCCGCATTGTTTCATCTCCGATGGCGATACCGGTGATCACCGACCTATCCAACTGGAAACAGAACAGCCAATTTTCAGGACACTAAGCATCAAAGAACCCTGTACAAGATTACAGACCCTGCTGCAGTGGATCATCTTTTTGCTTCTGTTCCCAGCCTCCTGGAAAGACTATCAGCTTTTGTGGTACCCTCCTTTGCCCACTCTACTCCTGGCATCCCAGAACCATATCTCGAAGGTTGCTAGTTGCTCTCCACCTGGCATCTCAGCCTTTTTCAAGAAACTCACTGATGATCACTCACTTTTTGTCTTTCCAAAACGTAATATTGCAAAGTAACTTGCAATGCCCACTTCACTCCTGGTATCTCATATGTTGTGTTTTAAGGCACCCTTTGATTTCCAGGTTCCTCCTGGAATACGAGACCCTCACACTAATGGGTGCTGTACAATATACAGTCTTTTCCTGGTGCCTGAGATCCTCACTCTCATGACATGGTGATTCCTCCAATGACCAACCTCCCTCTGGTATGTAAGTATCTAGAATAGCTGTGCCCTCTGATGCCCACTATTGTGGTAGGTTGGAACATCTGGATGGTTGAATGGTACCCAAGTATTCAGCATGCCCATTTTGTGCCTCTCCATGGCTTTTGTGTGTAGGAAGCAATCTGATTCCCGAAATTCCTTTCTGCCCAACGTTTTCATTGTGGTACAAGATAGTCGTTTGAACAATTCACAGCATTCCAGTGTCTATGACCTGGTCGGTCACTGGCGTGTGGTGGAGCCCACTTTATAACATCCCTACTGTTTGTAAGATGGGTCAAGACTAAATCAAGTACCTTTCTGAGGGAGGCAGTTTACCTGTTTGTAGTCTCCAGAAGGGTAGTTCAGGATCAGTCTTTGACAAAGGTCATTCTCCATTCAAACGACACCCTGGCCTTTTTGGCAGGTACCAGAAAACAGTGACCTAATTACTGCCTGACCAAAATGTCGCCCTATTGGAGTTATTAATAGAAATTCTGCAAGCACTGGGAAGATTTTTTTGTAAACTATATTTAGGACACAATATTTATATCAGACAATATTTTTGTCAACGAAATTCTGACATTCAACTCACCCTTTCAGAAGCAGCTGGGAACACAGAAGGAGCTTGGCATAAAGACATGAGCGTTTCATTGAGGGTTGGAAATGCCTCCTTGAAAAGGAAAGTTTTCAGTTTTTAAGGAAACACTTCTAGACCTAGAAAGTTTCTGAGTACAAACTGCAGCGAGTTCCTTAGTTTTACTACCACAATTCAGGTCAATCTCCCACTGTTCTTCTTTCAATATAATCTGCACTGTGTGATCAGGTTTTCCATTATACATTTCAGGATACCGTTCAGACTGTGCATAAAAAGTCAGCTGGTAAGTTTTTTGAGGTAGAGAAACGGGAGATAAGTAGGAAGAGGATGGACAATAGATAGTTTCATTTTTAGTAAGCCATCCAGTGCCTGATGGGTGCTACACGGCTAGAGATTTAAGGATTGATCAAGAAGCTGAAGATGGGAATGAGTGAATTTGAGTATTGTCAGCATAGAGGTAATAGCAGAAACCATAATAGAGGTAGTATTGGTGAGAGAGAATGTATACAGTGCCTCAAAGAGAATCTAAATCTGATCCTTGAGGAACACCCGCTAAAACATGGGTGGGTGAGAATACAGCCGGGCACCATGAAAGAAATAAAAGATAATTAGATAGGTAGGAGGAGAGGCACTGAAGGGCGCTGCCACTCATACAGAGAGAAGTAAAAGTATTGATTAGGATCGAGGGGTAACGGTGTCAAAGGCAGCAAATAATTCAAGGAGGATAAGTTTGACTGATGGGTGTGGTTTGCTAAAGTAATCGGTTTGGAGACATGTGGGCAAGTAGACTCTATTGATAAGCATGGTATCCTGTTGAATTCGGCCTTTTGGTTGCGGCCAGGGAGGTGGAATCCATATTGGACAGATGTGATCAGTAGATGAGAGTGGGCAGCATAGTTTTGCACGACACAAGAGTTTTGCCAAGGTCTTTGCAAAAGGCCCTTATATATGTGATTGCAATAACCAGTGTTTTGAACATAATAATGGCAGGCAAGAGGGGCAGCCATTGGAGCAGAAGCAGCATTTCCAAGATTCTCCATATCACTTATAGATAGCAAACCATGTAAAATAAACTATAGAGTTAATGCGAAGGCAGAAGGCAGAAGCTCGCTAACTCAGCAGGCTACTGTTTCATAATAGACGTTGGCAATGCAAGGACAACGCAAGGACGCTCCACTTTTTTTTACTTTGTATTTATTAAGTTTGTCATTATGACAGCATACATGCAAGATAACGATACAATTCCACAGGCCAAAGTTACAATTTGTATAGCAGACATAACGTGGAGAACCACCTGTCAGTGCATCTGAGCATCATAGTATATAACATGGACAATTAGGATTGCTTCATGCAGCTCCTACAAGGAATCCAGTTGACTGTAAAACATTAAATAATCAACAAACTTGAACTACTTGGTTGTGTGGAGAGAAAAGCATGTAGGAGAAAAGAAAATTGAAGGAGGGGGAAACAGAAACTGCAATCTTGAATTAAGTTGAACGGATGGGTGTCTTTGTGTTATATGGCACACATTGGCTCTGCGCCGTGACATCCGACACAGCAGTAGAGCACCCTCTTAAGCTCAATTTTCATATATTGGATTCATTCGTTAGTGTCAGCAAGTAGTCCCGGAAAGGGGCCCCGATGTCTGGGGACGCGATCGGCCAGCCATCATATCCCATTACAGCTGAAGTTGCTCCTGGCAGAAAGACACATCGTTCAGCCAGTCCGATCTATTAGGAGTGCCACTGCCAATGCAACTCTACATTTAGCCAACAGCAACATCATACCCACTAGTCTCCGCACGCCCTTCGGGACTTCTTTCACATGCCCCAGTAGAGTTACCAATGGAGTGTAAGGAATAGTTGAATCGACTACCCCGTTAACCACCTCAAACACCTCCTGCCAGTATCTCTGTCCACGCAAGCAGCCCCAAGTCACGTGTATAAAGTCAGCCCTCGCCTCAGAGTACCGCCTGCAACGCAAGTCTGCATCCAACCCCATTTTCTGCTGACACATGGGGGTGTAGTAAACTCTATGCAAGAGTTTAAAATGAATAAGGCGAAATCCATAATCGGGAGAAAGTGCGTGTATATGCGTGCAACAGTATCTCCAACAGGCGTCTGTCGGTAGCAAATCTAAGTCTCGCTCCCATGCAGTGCAGGAGCGCGAGGACGCGTGAGGTGCAGCATCCTGCAGAGCGCCATATAAGCGCGTGCCTAGGTGGTGTGGAGCATGGGAGGTGTGCATGATTTCCAAAGCTTGCAGTACAGGCAGCGCCGCGGGGTAAGTGCCGCTCTGCCACAGATAGCTGCCCGGAGCTGAAAAAAGGTGAGAGTATACAGGAAGGAATCACAGGGTTCTTGGAGGGATGTCTCCATGGTTATAAATTGACTGTCAGGATACAGGGACCCCATAGTGGTCAGCTGCATTTGTTGTAGCCTTGCCTTCATCCTCGCCTCCCACGTCACTGGAACCGAAGTCTTATTCAACAACAGCGCAGAAGGTTCGTAGAGTACCCCCACGTTCGTCCTGGCACAGCTCGTTCCATGCCAGCACAGTATAGGTGGCCGTATCTTCCCTGGACTGCGGCCAGTGAGAGGCCAAGAAGACTGCCCCTGGAGAGCCCACAGGGACTGATCAGATTGTGCTCTGGTGCAGTGTGAGGTAGACATGGTATTGGTTGTATCCAAAAATGAGCAAGATGCACCTGGGTGCAATTATAGTATAGTTCCATGTCAAGCGCAGCCAGACCACCTAGCTCAAAGGGCTGCTTGCGCAGTTCCCATGAGACCGGGGGCTGCCAACTCACAAGACCAGGGATATCAGCAAAGATCACACTTTGGTCCTGAAATTCAGCGTGAGTGGAACCGACAAGTTGATGAATAAATACAGAAACTTGGGGTGGACTATTATCTTGACTATGGCGATCCTCCCCGTAAGCGACAGTCCAAAGAGTGCCAGCATTCTACCTTGTCCTCAAGCCAGAAAATCGTGCGACCATAGTTTGCCGACCACAGCTCGTCAAGAGTTCTGCTGAGCCATATCCCCAAGTAACGAAGAGGCTCTGTAGCCCAACACAAGGGGTGCTCAGATGTGAAACGGGTGGTAGAATCTGTCAGCGGGAACATGACAGATTTAGCCCAATTAGGCTTTATACCAACTTCCCCGAAATGTAGGAATTCCCTCAGAAAGGGATCTAGATTAACCCCATTGGTGCGTGTGTTGGCCAGTGGCCGGCACACGCACACCCTCCCTGGTGTGGGCCATGAGCAGTGGCTGATGCCAAGGAGTTTTAAAAAAAATGTTTTACTCCCTTGGGAGACACAGTAGCATTTCCGCGTCTCCGCCCATCTGAAACGTCAGGGCACTGCGAGGCACTCTGACTGTCACAGTTTCCCCACCGGAGCAGCAGAGTGGACGAGATGAGTGTCCTCTCCCTTCTTCGGTGGAGAAAAAAGGCCAAAACAGCCTCCCAAGATGCCAAGGAGGCATCAATGGAAAGGGGAGCTGCGACCCATGGGCAGGAAACGGCCCTAGGCACCAGGGATCTTGTTTGGGGGGAGTTGGTCCCGTGTAAGTGGGCCGCCCCGATCCAGTGGGGGCATTATTTATTTTAAAAAAAAGATTGGTTTTGCCCTGGGGAGCAATTGCCCCCTACCCGCACCCCCTATCCACAGGAATAAAATACAATAAAAAAAATAAAAAAATGCCAGGGTCTGCCCACCTGACATGGCCCGATCCCGTAGGGGGAATTATTCAATTAAAAAAATAATGGTTTCCCCTGGGGGGGCAATCACGCACCCCCAGGGAATGTTTAAAAAAGATAAATTAATTGAAAAGGATGGGGTCGACCCTCCCGACGCGGGCCGACCCCCTATGGTGGCATATTTCTTTTTTATACAGGTGTAGTTTGTCTTGGGGTCATGATCGGCCCCAGGGAAAGCACATATGTGTAAAAAATAAAGTGATGTAGAGAGTGAGTCTCTCTCTCTCTCTCTCTCTATCTCTCTCTCTAGAGATAGATTCTCTCTATATAGATAGAGATCTGACTTTTGTCTAGTGGCAGTTTTGACTCCATAAAGTAGGGCAATGGTTTATTTGCCTGCTGCAAAGGATAGATATCTAGTTAGTTGAGTGGATTAGTAAAGCCATGCGTTACCTGTGCTTTAAAACAAATGAAACGTATGTGCGAGGGGGGCTATGGAGAGATGAGGGGCACTTTTGTTGGGTGGTGGTGAGGGAATTCGAGGAGGTGGTCATTGGAGGGAGAGCACCAAATATTATTGTTGCACTGGGTGCCACCAGCGCTAAAGGCTGTGATGATGGGTATGTGGTAAGCTGAAGTAATAGTGTTTCTTTTTTTTTTTTACAGTGTCTTCAGAGAATCTGCTGATTCAGAGAAGAAGTGAAGGTAAGGTGACTTGACATTTACTGTTACACACATCACACACACACACACACAAGCAATTTTGTGACCCTATCTACCTTCTGTGTAGGCTAGTACTTTAGAGAGACAGTTTAGCCAGTAGCAAAGATGCTTCTCATTGGAATTAATGCTCCTGAAGCCGTAACTCGGGTTATGGCGGATAGCTCTGAGGCAGGATCAGAGACGGAGACAGCAAATACTGAGACAGCATCTGAGAGAGAGGACAGTGGAGCAGAATCTGGGAGTGATTTTTCAGTCGGTGGAGTCCTATCCAAGGACACCTCTTCCAGTGATTCTGAGGGAGACTATGAGGACAGTTGTGTTGTCCCTTTGCATGCACAGTCTGTGCAGTGGGACAACAGTGGGTTAGCCCAACCCTGAGAGCAGGTGTGTGTGGCGGCAAGCACAGAAAGAGTGCTCTCTTGGCAGCTCTCTGATTTAGTTCCGCCCCAAATTCCACCTTTTACTGGTGACACTGGATGTAAAGTCAATACGGCCAACTTTTTGCTAGTCGACTAAGTCCATCTCTTTTTGGATGTTGACGTCCTTCAGCAAGTTGTGCAGCAAACAAAATTGCATCAAAAACAATTTCTGTGGGAGCATGTAGGCACTATTAAGTCCCGTTCTAGGTCACGCCAGTGGACTCCCACTTCACTGACGGAGTTGATTATATTTTTGGGACTTACGCTCAAAATGGGGTTAGTGCATAAACCCACCTTGCAGTCCTACTGGACGAGTCAGATGGTTTGGGTAAGCCCCATCTTCGCACCATACATGAGAAGAGATTGTTTCTTCCTATTGCGAAACATGCTACACTTCAATGACAGTTCTGCTGCATTGCTCCGGGACCATCCAGACCATGATATGTTGTTCTAAATTCGGCCTGTCGTGGACCATTTGTCTGCCAGGTTTCCAGAGATCTATACTCCTGGAAAGAATATAGCAGTCAATGAGACTGCTGCTGT
The DNA here is from genome assembly GCF_031143425.1 of Pleurodeles waltl. NCBI lineage: Eukaryota > Metazoa > Chordata > Amphibia > Caudata > Salamandridae > Pleurodeles > Pleurodeles waltl. The sequence continues at coordinate 597,829,907 of NC_090446.1, read as the reverse complement.
TTAGACAGTACATTGCCAACAGAAGAGGTTGCTATGGGATCAAGCTGTACGTGCTGTGTGAGAGCTCTTCTGGCTATGTGTACAGCTTGCGAGTGTATACAGGGAAGGACTACACCTTAAACCTGTAGGTTGCCCTCCCACGTTAGGAGTCACAGGTAAAATTGTATGGGAACTTTTCCAGCCACACCTTCACAAAGGTTATAACCTTTATGTGGACAATTTCTGTATAGGAGTAGAGCTGTTCAGTGAGCTCTACAAAACTGGCACAGTGGGCTGCGGTAGAGTTAGTTGTAACTGCAAAGGATTCCTGCAGGAGCTTGTTTGCAAGAAGCTCCAGAAATCCCAGCGTACTACGTTGCATTCCAGCAAACTGCTCGCAGTCAAGTTCTCGGATAGGTGTGATGTATATGTGTTCACTCCAATTCATGATGAGAGCACGTCCCCCATCATGGTTTGGGGTCAGATGGCCGAAGTCCACAAGCCCACCTGTATACTTGATTACAATAAGTATATGGACGGAGTGGACATGAACAACCATGTTCTTCAACCATACAATGCCTGTTGTAAAACTCACCTGATCCAGATGGCAACATACAATGCGTATGTTGTTTATCGTTAGACAACCAGAGAAAGACTCATGACTTTTCTTGACTTCCAGTTGTCTGCAATTGACAGCCTCATGGCTGTTACAGAAGGAGCAGCCTCCACTTCATATGTTCTGGACGATGTGGCAAGGCTGCTGGGCCGACACTTTGCTGATCACATTCCTAAAACACCCAAAAAAGATCGTCCATCTCATCGCTGTAAAGTATGCTCGAAGCATGGAAAGCAGCAGGAGAGTCGGTATCACTGTCCCCAGTGCCCATCTCAGTGAGGCCTCTGTGTCGTTACTTGCTTTACATTATATCGTACTAAAGCAAAGTCCTAGGAAATCAACTGAGGTGGAGCTGCCGTTGGCTAAACCTTTCAGTGGCTGTGCATGGATATGAATGCCCATGGGCCACTGCTGCATTAGGCAAGAAGCCAAAGAATTTTACTTCATCTAGTACAGGAAATCATGGACTTCCTTAGGCCTGCTCAATACCTATATCCACTGTCAGAACGTGGTAGGTGTTCTGTTTGATTAACATGCATAAGTCCCTACACTGCACATACTAGTGGTCAGAACATATGCCACATTGTCACAGAGTATCCTGTGTAACAAAATGTTAAAGGCATGACTGAATTTTGAAGTGCTTGTTACGGAACATATGTATGCTGCACAAGAACCATCATGATTGCCAACGAGAACCAGAGTAACTGTAATAAGTCAAACAAATGTCCTGTGGGACATATTCACCAACATTTCTACTTGTCTGAAAGTGCGCAAACTCAATTTGTAGCTTCACTTTCAAAGCAAAAGTAGAAGTGTTGATGAATGAGTCTCACAGGATATTTGTTTGACTTTTTACTTTGGAGACCTTAGGATGTATTCATCATCATATCTGCCTTAGTTTCAACAGTAGATATGCTTGCTCAGTTTAAGGAATAGGCCTCCCAAAGCATACTCGGACACCCCCAACTTGCATCCACAAACTGGAAGGAGTTAGATTTAGCACAGTGAGTGTGCTAAAGGCACATGAAAAACATGTCTTCCTGAGCTTCAGGTGGCTGTCATGGGAGTCATTAGTAAAGGTTCCTTATGCATGCCTTCCGTAATATTCAGGAAGAAGGAGGCGGTTACTTGACAGGTGGTAAAATGTAGTCAAACTTATTCAGTCCTGTGGCATGTGAATGTGATGGGCCCTTGTCTGGCAGTGGTAAGTTGATGTGAGTGCAGTGATTGGTTGGATTGGGCCCATGGCTGGCAGTATGAAAGTCTTGTGTGTTTTGCGTGAACGGCTTGTGAATGGACCATAAAGTGGTCGTTGGCTTGAAGTGGATTTAAGGGTCATCTTCAGAAGGCTTGGTTTCAATATTCAGATACTTTGATAAGTATTCATGCTTTGAAACCATAATTTCTGGAGGTGCTAAAACCAACCAATGTGAGTGGATGATTAACTTTAACATACTAGTACAAAGGGAGTCCAATGGTTCAGAACTGGTGTGGCTCTCACCAGTTTTCCTTTACCCAGAATCCCCTCAGAATCACAAACTTTGCTTAAAAAACAAATTTGTCTTGGATTTCAGTGAGGGGAAGTCCTGGAATCTGCAGGCAGACACAAATGTTCTACCACCCAGCATTCCATTAAGTCTCTAGAGAAAATCATTGCCTCACTTGTGTGGTTGGGCAAATGACTGTGATAGGGAAGTGCGTAAAACAGATTGTGGATACAAAAAAATACCTACCACAAAACAGTCTGGTTTTGTAAGACAGTCAACTGTGTATTTGGTCCTGGGCTTGGCGGCCATATAGGGAAACCCATCAAACCCAGACTGAAAACTAGACACTTGGGGCAGTCCACAGAAGTGTGGTGTGCTTGGAATCCACACATTTTATTACCCAGAATACCCTGCAAAGGTGAAACGTTGATTAAAAACACTATTTTTCCTTGCTTTTTTTGTCAAGTAAACTGCAGGGATCCACAAAATTCCCACCACCCAGTGTTACCCCACTTGTCCTGATAAAAACACCCCCCCACTTGTGTGCCTGTGCCTAGTGCCTTCTTCAGGAATGGATCACTCCAGGGTCAACAGTAGCCCTCATGCAAGGACTACCATTGACCCTTGTGTGATCCATTCCTATCACGAGCACTAGGTCCAGGCACACCAGTGGGGTAGCTTTTTTATTGGGACAAGTTGGGGAATGCTAGGTGGTAAGATGTTTGTGGATCCATGCATATTCCTGTAGTTTACTTTACGTAAAAGCAAACAAAATACAGTTTTTATTCAACGTTTCACCTTTGTAGGGTATTTTGGGTAAAAAAAAACTTTGTAGAATTCACACAAGACACACATCTGTGGACTCCCCTAGGTGTCTACTTTTTAGAAATGTCTGACAGGTTTTTCCCTAAATGGTTCCAGATCCCAGGACTAATTAGTACACTCAGTTCAGTTATCATTATCGCCACAGTATTTTGGGCATTTCCTGTCACGGGCACTAGGACTACCCACACAAGTGAGGTGCCATTTGTATCGGGAGGCTTGGGGGAACACAGAATAGAAGAACAAGTGTGATCATCTTTCTCTACATTTTTGCCTTCCAAATGTAAGACAGTGTTTAAAAAAGAAGTCATTTTGAAAACTGTCCTGTAATTCACATGCTAGTATGGGGACCCCGAATTCAGAAATGTGCAAATAAACACTGCTTCTAAGCTCCTCATCTTGTGCTCGTTTCGGAAATACATAGGTTTCCTTGATTCCTATTTTTCACGCTTTATATTTTACCAAATGAATTGCTGTATACCCGGTATACAATGAAAACCCATTGCAAAGTGCAGCTCATTTATTGGCTCTGGGTACCTTGAGTTCTTGATGAACCTACAAAACCTATATATCCCCACAAGTAGAAGGGTCCAGCAGATGTAACAGTACATTGCTTTTAAAAACTTACCATAGGTGGAAAAAGTTACGGAAGAAAACGTGGACAGAAATTACTGGTTTTTATTTCAGCTCCATTTCAATAGTTTAAATTCAACTGTTACTTTCTGTAGGAAAATCTTGAAGGATCTACACAAATCACTCCTTATTGAATTCAGAATTTTGTCTACGTTTCAGAAATGTTTTGCGGTCCAGGATCCACCATTGGTTTCACACCCATTTCTGTCACTAACTGCAAGGAGGCTGAAAGCACAAAAATAGTAAAAATTAGGGTTGTCCCAGAAAAATGCCAAAAGTGTGTTGAAAAATTTGGTTTTCTGATTCAAGTCTGCCTGTTCCTGAAAGTTGGGAAGATGTTGATTTTAGCACTGCAAACCCTTTGGTGATGCCATTTGCAGGGACAAAACCAGATGTTTTCTTCTGCAGCACTTTTTTCCCATTTTAAAAAACAAACAAATTTTGGTTGTATTTTGGCTAATTTCTTCATCTCCTCCAAGGAAACCCACAAACTCTGGGTACCTTTACAATCCCCAGAATATTGGACAAAAAGGATGCAAATTTGGCATTGATAGCTTCAGTGGACAAAAAAGTTATGGGAGCCTAAGAGCAAACTACCCCAAATAGCCACAAAAGGGCTCAGCACTGGGGAAAAGGCCCAGAAGCTAAGGGGTTAATATGGGGGTACTTGAGGTAGAACGTGACATCGTCTACATACATCGACACAAGGATAGCACAGTGCATGAACGCTAATCCCCTATATTGATGATTCTGCCATTTTAGCGCTGCCAAGGGCTCCATCGCCATGCCGAAAAAAATCAGCGGCAAGGCTCAGTAAATGCACTATTAAAGCACAATCATTCCAGAGGATCAGTATATAGTAGTTTGATCAGTTGAAGAAATTTAGGGCTGATACCCAACCAGGCAAGGAGCGAGAAGAAGAAGGGCCATTCAATAGAGTCAAACCCTTTAGTAGTGTCTAGAAATATCGCTGCTGCTTGACTCAAAGGGTTAAGCGATTGGCTACTGCAAAGTAAGTCCTCAAGATGCAGGAGGTGGATCTGCCAGGAACAAATCCAGACTGATGTGGCAACACTATTGAGGGCAAAAATGGGAGGAGTCTAGAGGCAATCAACTTTGCAAGGATTCTAATATCAATATTGATAAGCGACAGGGGATGGTAGGAACCACAACTAGTAGGGCACTTCCCAGACTTGAGCACGGTCACAATTAATGCTTTGCGTAGCGAAGAGGGAAGCCAGACCTTTTTAATTGATTCTGCATACGTTTCTAGGAGATATGGCACCAAAACATCCACGTACTCCTTATAGAAGGCTGTGGTTCACCCATCTAGGTCAGGCACTTTATCTCCAGGGAAGCTCTTTGTGACCTGAACTATGTCCTTTTCAGTAAAAGTGTCATCTAGTAATTGTCTATGCCCATCTTCTAGCCACAAGAGGCTGATTGAGTCAAAGAATGCTGTATATTCCTCAGTTCCCGGGGAGAGGGAAGAGGAGTATAGATGCGAGTAGAAGTCTGTAATAATCTGTTGACTCGCTATCCCAGGCTTGTGAAGTAAGTTAGCGAGTGTCTTCCTTGCCCTATCACCCTCGTCATAATGCCTGGCACACGCAGACTTCCCCAGATAGCATACCTCACGGTGCGCATCCTCATCATATGAGACAAGGATAGTCCTGGCCTGAGCCAGGTAGGTTACATCACCAGACGCAAAATAATTGTGCTCAAGATCCTTAAGTTGACATTCCAGCTCCACCAACTTGCAACGCAAAGCACAGAGGATGCTGTGTTGCTTAGCCAAGCTTAGCCTTCTCTGATAACCACTTTAAATGCCTCCCAGGGAGTCCTGAGAGACTGCACAGTGCCCTTGTTGAGAGTAAAAAAGTCCACAATAGCTTCCTGAACCTCCGACTGGAAAACCTGATCACGCAAAGTACTAGCTGGCAACCGCCAAGTAAATGTGCACTGTTTCTGGCCAGGTATTCTCATTTCTAATAACACAGGAGAATGATCAGAAAGGATGAGCAGGTAATGTGAGATTGTAGTAGTCCAGTGTTCTGCATCTTTATTGACCAACCACATGTCTATGCGGGAATAACTGTTGTGTGTTGTGTTGATGCATGTGCCCTCCCTGCCCTCCCTGTGACTACTGCGCCACAAGTCAGTGAGGTCATGTTCCACTATTAAGGAGCGCAAGACCTTCATCGCTGCCGGATAGGGCGGCTGTGTGTCGCTCTTCCTGTAAATATTAGGGTCAACTACAACATTGAAGTCCCCGCCCCACAGTAAGGTACCTGGCCCCAGCAAATCAAGAAGCTGCTAGACCTCAGAGAAGAATTCTGGATTATCTATGTTTGGGTCATAAATCAATAAAAGCCTGATGGGACGGTCATACAGTACGCCTGACAGCATAATATACCTGCTGGATTGGTCTCAAAGCACCTCCCTAATCTGCCACCACAGGCCTTTTTGGGTAAGGATAGCCACCCCCTGTGCATAGAAAGAGTATTGAGGTGCATGACATTCACCTATCCATCTCACATGCAGGCGCGACCTGGTGTTATCTCTAAGGTGTGTTTCTTGCAGCATGCATATATCAACCCCATGACGTTAGAGGTAAGCAGATACCTGACGAATTTTACACGCATCATTAAGACCTCTGATATTCCATGTCAGCAACTTAGAGTTAGAGCCATTCACTGTGCCCTGTGAATCTCAGATGCATTCACCCAATGCCGTGGTTGTATGCGATCTGATAATTCAAGTGTGCCAACTAATGTAGAAGAGGGGATAAGAAACAGGAAATAAAAACCAACAAACAATAAATCACAATATTCCCTCCTACCCTCCACCCTCATTGATCTCCCAATCGGGTCAGACCTACCAAACCCACCCAGATAACAACTCTCGCAAAGAGGGAGCAATTACTCCACATCGGACTCATCCTGGGGGGCGATGGAGATGCCACAGTTGCCCGCACCCAAACGGGGACATGTGGTTAGAGGAAGCAAATATCAGGTCCATGAGCTGGCCAGGCAGCCGTATGCGGTGCTCAAACACAAAAGCATCCCTTCAACATGTTAGCAGTCACTACAGCATCATCAGTCAATCGTTATCGCTCAAGTGTTCCTCTCCACCAGCTTCCTGTTCAGCCGGAGCAACAGCGGGCTTTTTGGGAATCCATCTCTCAAATTATGCCGCCTTCTTAGGATCTGTAAAGAAATGCAGCTTGCCCCCAACTTGTACTCTCAGTTTTGCCAGGTAGATCAAGGAGTATGAAGAGTCTGTTTGGAGCAGTGACCGTTTCTTAGACAGGAAGTCTCTGCATGGGGCCTGGCCCGCACATTTGTAGTCAAGGAAGATGGTACCACTGTTGTTTTGATAGACAATAGGGGGTCGCTCCCGTGCCAGACGGAGGACAGAATCTCGATCTCTATAGTTTAGAAGTCTAAATTATTGGGCGGGCTGGTGCTCCAGGTGGTGGCCTCTGCCCAAGTCAACAATGGGCACGCTCAACTACCGGAACGGATGACAGGGTATCAGGAAAGAATGTCTTGAGCATGTCCTCTACAAAGTCTTCCATGCTGCCCATTGCTGTAGACTCCGGATTACCCAGAATGCGGAGATTGTTTCTCAGTGAGCACGCCTCTAACGCTTTATACTTGTTCCTGATGACTTCCAATACTTTTTTCATTTGTAGAAGGCCATCATCCAGGTCCGAAGTATGACATTCCAGATCGTGGTCATCTACCCTATCTTTGTGGTAGTCCATTCTATCCATTAGCTGGTCCAGCTTCTAATCAATGCCCACAAGGCTCTGCTTCAGATCAAGGAACAGGGGGCCTCATTACAACCTTAACGGAGGGGATTACTCTGTCCCAAACGAGACAGATATCCCACCCACCGTATTACAAGTTCCACTATATTCTATGGAACTTATAAAACGGCATATGGGATATCCGTCACTTTTGCGAAAGAGTAATCCCCTCCACCAAGGTAGTAATCAGACCGATTGTCTTTATTGATGTTGTTTGTACATCAACTTCAGGAGGAACGTGCACAGGATCGACACCTTCACACATCCTGCCTGATGTCCCAGCTTTTTGGGGCATCAAATGATAGATTTGACTGTTTATGGTCCGTCTTCCCCATGTCTAACTGCCCAGGCATGGGAATAGATGTGCAGCACTGGCAGTGCAGTCAGGATGTCCATTATAAGGGTCACAGCGCAGCCCAGTGAGCCCCAACAGTCATTAAGGGGGCACGCCACAGGATCGTGCCGCAGGTCAGCAGGGCAGAAGCAGAGTGATCCCCACAGGGGCTGGTTAACAAGTGCTGCCGACAAGTGCAGTCCAGTGGAGTTACAGGCACTACACCCTCTCTAGGTACGCACACAGGGTCACTGGGGGTAGGAAGTTGCTTCAATACCTCAGGGTAGGGCCGGCAGCAATGTCAGCCTCAGAGGGTAAACTGCCACATGTAGAAAAAAGATCCAGTAGGACCGATCACAGAGCTTAGGCCGCTGCTACAGGCACCAGCCTGCGCACGCAGTTGAACAAGGCTGCGCTCAGCCTTAGGAAACAGGGAGGGGGCGTCACCCTTGCCCTCCAAGTGCAGGCCACGTCTTCCAGCACTCGCAACAGCCCGTGCATGGCCCAAAGCAGGCCCGATCGCACCTCCGCTCCAGGCCCAGGAGTCAGTCTGCTCTCCCAGCTCCGCAGGCTCCTCTTCCGCCCGCTGGAGTTCTCCATTAGGCCATGCCCAACAATAATGCGCCAGGGAGGCGCTTGGTGAAACTACCTCACCTTCTCCTCCCACACGGATAGCGGTGCACTGGGTGGGGGGTGGCACAGTGCCTCACGTTGCTCCGCAGGCTGCCCAAACATGGAGCGGCACAGCAAAGCCAGATCTTCCGTGTCCCGGCACCGTATCGGGCCATGCAAAGCTGCTTGCCAGTCAAGAGCTGCCCCGACTATGACCACAGCCTGGCGAGGCCACAAGGAGTCAGGATCAAGGTGTGGCCATCTTGCAATCGGGCCAAGCCATGCCCCCAGACTGCCAGCAAAAGTCTGCCAGTCCTGAGCAGAAAAAAATAAAAATGACTCACTCACACTGGGAGAAACCACCCATGGCGTAAGGTCATTTTTATTTTTTATTTTTAAAACAACAATTTTGAAAACAACAAAAACTTTCCTGAGGGGTAGCATCAAACATTGTGGATGTTTAGCAAAGCTACAGTGTCTTCAGAGTTGTCAGAAAGGCCAAGACACTTGGATTAAACCCTGTCCACCAGAAAGTAAGAAAACCAGTTACATGCTCAGTGTGTCACTCGTGTTAGATGAATTATCTGGTGGATCAGGAGAGGGTGACATAGAGTAGTGAATGTGGCAGATAACTCCAGCATAGCCAACTACCCTCATTCCCTGCATTCAACAGGCCATGTCAAATGCAGTCTACATGTGTCTCTGTCCCATTCCACCCAGGAGCTGCATCAAGAATGACGCCACCAGATTTAAGCTCAATTAACCAAGTTTCTGTTTTATCGACCATCTTGGTGATAAGGACCTGAAAGGTGCAGTAACAATAGGGAAAATTACACAGGGTAACACAGAGAGGTCAATTGAAAGTCAGTTAAGGACTATAATCTTCTCCATCCCTGTTAAGCTTGTTATTATTCCTTTTCTACATTTACTTTCCCTGGGGGCCTTTTTCTAGTATACCTGGCCTGTTAACTTCAGCATTGTCCGATTCTTCTGGGTTGACATGACGTTGTTATTTTCACCGCTGTCCTTCTGGTAAGTTTATTGGTTGTGTCCTGTTATTATGGTAGCAGTGCTTTTTCAACTTTTTACTGCTCATTGTCAGTCCGTATTAATGTAGTTTCCCTTCTATGTTCAGTGCCCCAGGCACATTTTTATTTTACTCCTGATGATGATCCTAGTATTGCTAAAAGGATCAAAACATTTGACTTTGACACCTTCTTCCCAAGTGAATTGCCCATTACATGTATAAGGCCTACGTTGAGTCTTTGTTGAATTGTGACTCATCAGATGTATTTATTTGTGTCACAAATTTGGCTGAGTCTGTTCTTATTGAGCATGTTTTCCCACTTACATTTATTTGTGTAATTTAATTGCTAATAAAATATATCTTGTGTTGACTGAACTGTGCAAATGGGTATGATTGTTCTCCTGTATGCCTATATATATTCTTTCATCACTTAATTAGGAACCATTGTTTTTTAAATAATTATATGTGAACCCCTGGTCCCTTGTTATCCATGGGTGTCCCTTGTTGTTTATAACATCATATCGACCTATGGCATTTGACACCCTCTTCTGCTACCAAGTATCTTAAACTCCTATGCAGGCCCTGCCTGTTTCTACTTCACCATGAAATCCAAGGCCATCCCATATCACAGGTTGCTGTTTGATGACCACAGCTGTCCTGGTACCTCAGATGCATTCATGGCACAGGATGTCTTCAGGTATCACCTCCTCCACTCTGCATTGGACTAGAGTTGATTCATTCTCACCTGGATCACCAGCTTAGTGAAGGGCTCTGTCAGTATCTTCAGCAGGTCTGGGGCATCTTTGCCACTCTCAATCTTAAACATGGCCACCACCAACCTAGTGACATGGTGCAGGTAGCCAGTGGCAACCTCAAAGGGCAGTAGGATCAGTACTGATAGCCAGTTGAAGCAGTCATGCACAGTTGCTCCAGCAAAAGCCCTGGGAAGAAGAGAAATGAGACCCTTCAGAGATTGATTCTACCTAGAATACAGGTAACTTTGACTTTTCATGTATCACAAATTCCTGGAAGGTTTTGCTGTCACTCTCCCATAGGTTGGGGTCTTTCCAGAAAAATGTGTTTACCTTGCAAGACCAGCCCAACCTACAATGAAATTTAAGACGCAGTTCACCTTTTTCGGAGGAAGTCCCATCTTGAGTAGAGCAATCAGGTTTTGTAATCAGGTGCAATGAATCTATAGAGCAGCATTCGGCATTTGTAAGGCCCATTGTTTTTCTTTGGACTTAGTAGGGGTCAGGCTTGTGACTATCCACCAAATGCGTGTCATGTGATCAGTAGAGCATGTGTGACACTTACGGTATGTTTGTGTCTGCGTCTGTCTGTCCCAGATGTTAGATCAGTATTTCACTGTCCAAGTGACCATGTTTTCTGGGTACACCCTATCCTGAATGTTACCCCACACATGACCTAGCAAGGAGTCCTGCCCCACGCCTGTGTCGTTTTCCTCTGCCACCCCACCAGAGTCTTACCGTGCACTTGAACTAACCTCCCAGTGTGACCCAGTCTTGTGTCTTTTTCCTGCCCATGATCCCACACTAGCTTGGCCTCCTCCCATGCCAGTGCCCTGTCCCACACCAGTATCTTGCCTCATTATGCTTGTGGCATGTGCTGTCCCATGGCACTTACCTGGACTCAATCACATGTTTATTTATTTAGTTATCTGTTTATTGTTTATTTGTTTATTTATTTAATTTAGACATTATATAACATTTTGATCAGAAATGTTTTGCATTAGACCAAGCATGCACTACAGTACATAGGATAATAACTGTATTGACTCGAGTCACAAAAACCAATGTGCTTGTTAACGTAAAGTGTTATAGGTACACCAGTGTTACATAAATTATCTCTCGTCCAAAAAACAAACATTAACAAACAGACATCTTACAAATATACAGCAAAAAAGGATTGCTCTGGACATGTTCTGAGAAGTGCAGGTGTTTTTAAGTCAGGGTCTCTGGCTGGCCCATTCTGTTGGTATCCAGTGAAGCTTCAGGCTGAGCTACAGAGGAGAGAGGGATCTGAGAGAAGATTGGTCCAGGGGAATCTCACAGATGGCCCTGTTTGTGTGGTTTTAGTCATGTCTACAAACTGGCTACTAACATATCAGTGATGTATGTGGCTTAAAGCTATTTTGTTTTGGAGAACATTCCACAAATGACACAATTTCTTGAGGGTTGAGGAAAAGTTCCTTGCTCCATAAAGGTTTCCTTAATGGCCCGGTTTAGGGTGAACAATTGTAAGCATTTGTCTTTTCCCAAAGATCGATATCTCCCAGGGCTTCCTCAACAGAGATAAAGAAGTAATGTGAGATGCAAGATGGAATCACTGTAAACTTCACCTCTTACAGTTCCCTTGTGCAAATGAAGGAACACCCTCTCATGATAACTCTAGCGCTACTTGTCCGCCAGTGCCCCCAGTATCACAGACGGGGACGCACAAGTGTCTGGAGCCACTTTTGTTTACCATTGTGCCCCAGGGCACAATGTAGAAACATGGCCCGAGTGTTCCTGCAGTGATCGTATGTGCAGGGTCGGACTGAGACCATCAAATCACATTAAAAGTGGCCCCCATTAGCGAATGGGTTAGCTAAAAAAAGTAGCCCACATTTGCAAATCAGGGTTTTAAGCAGGTTTTAAACCAGTTTTAAACTTGGAAAGACAAGCTATATAGGTGTTTTGCAAGATATGAGATTGTGTATGCATATGTACTTGCTGCAGGCAATTGTTGTGATATCAGAGAAATCAATAGTAAAAAATGGCAAACCAGACCATAAACTCGGTCCACAAACAGGAAAAAAACACAGCCCACAAACTGACCTATCAGACCAACATGTTCGATGTTGTCTGATTCCCCTTCAGAAAAGTCCGACCCTGCATGAGTGCACAGCTGCTGAAGAAGCATAACATTCACTTTCTTAAGTAAAATGTATATTTATTCTATAATAATACAGCCCTATACCCCATGTTTAAGGTGTAAAATAGGGAGGCCTAGAGAGTTGTATTCAGGTTCAGTGTATTTAACAAAAACAGATCTCAGAGGACTTGACCATCATGTGTCCTTGGATCCACAAGATAATACATTCCCCAAATAGTGGTTTTTAATCTCTGCAAGCTCACCCAGCCCTTTTGTTGATTGGTTTGTAGGATCCAGGGACTGGATTGAGCCTAGTCACTGCATTCATGGTTTAAAGAAACACGATGTAATCGCCATGAAAATGTGATTTCTTATGGGGCACGCATTGTACAACCTGTTCCTTCTTCCTGTCGAGGTTATAATTTAGGGATGTTTGGATCAAATTTAGAGTCCAAAGTTTCGTGGGGACAAAATATTGTGTGAAGAATATCAAGGACAAGGATATTGTGAAGGTAAGTTTCTATGGGTATGCAAAGTTTTTCAATATTTGACTCCACATATCTGTACCTTGACAATATATGTATCTTCAAGGTACATAGAAGTGGAGTTAAGAATAGTTAATCTATACTTACCTTTTTGCATTTACCTACTCGATATTTTGATCCACAATATTTTTGACACAATATTCTGTTCATACAATATTTTTGTCCTCGATATTCTGTCAGTGGTCCGATTTGTGTCCTGTATAAACCCAACCTGGGTCGAGCGGCTGGGAGCAGGATGGAGTAGGTGCACTGACACAATGCTACCTTTGATGAAAGTGTGACTACAAAGGGCATCGTCCTAGCTCCAGACCAGAGGCCTGTATCCCTATAACATAGGGTATGTAAAAGCCTACTTTGCCACTCTGGTAGGACTTGAGTGTGTTAGTGTAATAATTTCACCTGTGAGGTAGAACAGAAATCTGCTCACTCATGCTTGATTAGAGATCCTTAGCCCTGAAGAATGTCGCAGACCAGGTTAGGCTCAGTGTAAGGGCAGAAACAGGTTGGCTTTCTCAAAAATGAGTTGAGTCATTATACTCAGGATTACCATCAACATATGTTCTTAACCATACCATCGGACACCACTATTAAAGGTGAATTACGCCAATAGTCTGCTACGTATTTTTAGCTTAACTGGATCCCACTACTATCCAGAAAGCTTTATCTAAGAACTCCCTCTTGGTGTAGTTCACCATGATGTTGAGTCTGGCCTGGTGGCACTGTCCTACCAGGTTGGGGGGAGGTGGTCAATGATGAAGCATGACATGACCAAGTGCGTTAGACCACCTCTTCCATAAGGAGGAATTACCTGCACACTCATCAGCACAACAGTCTCGACTAAAGACCACGAACGGTAATGGTGACAGGAACGCGGTGACAGGAACACAATGAATAGGATTGTGGCCGTACCGAGTAACCTCATTCCCTCCACACATTTTGTGTGTATTGTTTTGACGACGGAAGAACGTGTGGAGGGTTTACCTCTCACCTCTCTCTCTGTATTTGGTAAACCCAAAAGAGAGCCATTCAACTTGGTGACACTCACCTGCAGAGCCGAATGCACTGCTGACCAAAGTATACCCCGCGCCAAGGGCAGCTCATGCTCTTTCTAACCAGGCTTTGGAGAGCCGGCATGCTTTAAAATGGGGCATTTTTACTTATATCCTTGAGGGTAGAAGGACTTTAGCTTTAAGGGCCAGATGCATGACCATTTTATTTTGGGAGACTCTAATTGCGACTTTTTGTGAGTCACAATTAGAGACTCACTAAATGAAATCTACAGATGTGTCTCAGACACATTTAGCGATTCCCAGTGGGGTTGCAATGACCTACCTCATCAATCATGAGGTAGGTCACAATTTGAGACCCCATTAGAAATGGCCACACTCACAGGGATGGTGGCCTGCTCTGTACAGTAGGCCACCACATCTGTGACTGCTTTTAAATGGAGCTGTTTTTTTTAAATGCACCCCATTTTCCTTAAAGGAAAACAGGATGCATTTCAAACAAAAAGATTAAAAGTTTTCTTTTAATTTATTCAGAGTAGGCAGTGCTCCGTGTGACCACTACCTTCGCTGAAAAAATATTTAAACTTCCATTCACAAAGGGAAAGGAATCCCTTTGGACCCCTTCCCGTTTGCGAATGGGTTCCACCAATTTGAAGCTGGTGGTAACTGTGAATGTTTTGCAACCGCATTCATGGTCACAAAACATTCCTACATGCCAGTGCGATTCGGTATTAGGACGGTACGCCCTAAACACATCCCTTCCTAATACTAAATCGCAAAATGTAATTCGGTAAACAAGCTGTGGAGTCAGATTTTGCTTTGGTACACAGAAAAAAGTATTTTTCCGGTCGCCAACAGTCTGATGGGCCGCGTGCGACCGGTAAAATGATTCATACATCTGGCCCCAAATCTCATCAGTCCATCGTGCAAGGGACTAGGTATCCCATAGGACATTGGTTCCCAACCTGTGGTCCAGGGACCCCTGGGGGTCCGCGAAGCCTCCTCGGGGGTACGCGACTGCTTAGAAAATTAAATAATATTAATAGATTAGGGGCCATATGCAGGTAGCTTTTTGCACATCGCAAACAGCGAATTTCGCTGTTTGCGACGTGCAAAAAGCACTTTGCGATGCACAAACCCAGTTTTGCGATTCAGTAACCTGGTTACCGAATCGCAAAATGGGTTTGCAACTCGCAATTAGGAAAGGGTGTTCCCTTCCTAATTGCGACTCACAGTGCAATGTAGGATTGTTTTGTGACCGCGAACGCTGTTGCAAACCAGTCGCAGTTCGCACCCATTTCAAATGGGTGCTAACTCATTTGCAAAAGGGAAGGGGTTCCCATGGGACCCCTTCCCCGTTGTGAATGTCACTGTAAACATTTTTTCAGAACAGGCAGTGGTCCTACGGACCACTACCTGCTCTGAAAAAATGAAACGAAAACATTTCATTTTTTGTTTTTGTAATGCATCTCGTTTTCCTTTAAGGAAAACGAGCTGCATTACAAAAAAAAAAACTGCTTTTGTTTGAAAAGCAGTCACAGATATGGTGGTCTGTTGTCCGCAGCAGGCCACCATCCCTGTGAGGGCCACCATTCGCAAGGGGGTCGCAAATTGCAACCCACCTCATGATTATTCATGAGGTGGGCATTTGCGACCCCCTTGCGAATCGCAGATGGTGTCAGGGACACCATCCTACATTCGGATTTGCGAATTTCGTACACGTGGCCCTGGGTCCCCAGCTTTCAGTAATGACTCAGTAGGGGTCTCTGGATTCCAATAATGATTCAGTGGGGGTCCCCGGGTTCCAATAATGATAAAGTGGGGGTCCACAGATGTCAAAAGGTTGGGAACCACTGCCATAGGAGAAAGGGGGTAGGTAAAGCTAATGCAATAGGGTTTTTACTTGATGTTGCACAATGGACACTACAGGGTGAGTAGTATAGAAGGAAGAAGAAAAAATTGGCATGTAGTGATCGCCAGAGGTCTCATAGGATAGTATATATATATATATATATATATATATATATATATATATATATATACTCAGAGACATGTACACGTAGTGTACGTAGTGTAGTATTCTGCCCAAAAGCTAGCTCTGGTTCACTCTGTGTAAGGGATGTTAGCCAAGCCCTCGGTGGGATGTTGGAGGGGCTGGGCAGATTTGATTTTGAACTTGCCCCTTCTTTCCTTCTTTATAGTCTCGGGGTGTGCTAAATACTATGGGCATCCTAAATTTAACTTGATGCTTCACTCCCCTCTTTACAGAGATATTGGAGTCCTGGTAAAGTTATTAAGAAAATCAAAGTGTGGTAAAACACACTGAGGGTTTGGGGGAACTAAAAGGAGGCTATTCTGATGGTGAGGCCAGACACTGGCAAACACCAACCAGACATTTCCCTTCGGTTTATGCCTTCTGGTTATTGATTGTTCTTGAATTGCAACATTTTCACATATATCTGGAGAATTCAATGTAGTTGCTGCCTGTGTGTCTGAGGGTTTGTTGTCAGTGAAGAGGAAATATATGTTGCAAGAATACAAAGTGCCGTCACCAGTTCTGGGCACTAAAAAAGTACTCGCATATTTAGTGGTAACATTACACTGCTGTCTATTTTGTGGCTTCGACAACTTAACATGGAGAACACGAGTAGCCCCTGACTTGCCAAATTGCTTGCATTTCTTTCGAGAGGTCCTGATTACATGAGCCCACAGTCCATCATTTGACGCCGGACTGCCAAGCCTGTAAATATCACATAACGCTGTTTGACAGTGTACATCACTTTTTCTGAAACACTCCATGAGTGGGATGCCAAGAACCACTGTGACCTACGTGGCAGATTGCAGCGGTCACATCATGAGTAGGTGTGATGGTGGTGTGCCCTGTGTGCCCTACTAACAGAAGGTTGAGTGGCTACACTGAAAGGTTCTCCAGACCTACACAGTAAGTAGGTCAGCCTCCTCTGTCAAGCTGGTGACAGAAACGGTGGCACTGGACATAACAGCAATGTACTGTGTTGTACTGTTTCCATATAGCTATCTCTTACCCTTTGTGACGACCAAAGCTCTTTCTTGGTGGGTTAGTAAGTACCCACTCCGAACCATGTATAATGCACTTCCTCCCACTGACAATGCTATGAAGTCCCCTGCTTTTCATAAAGCTCCTGTGAATCCATCTTGCTGGTGGCTGAAAGGGTGCTGGTGGTAGTCAGGGGTGTGTGGGACATACTGGGTGACGTTTGTAAGATTTAGAGGCATGGTATACGCATATTGTTTGGAGCATTACTATACGGAGCACTAGGAGGGAGTAATGTCCCAGTGCAATGTTATGGAGAGGGGCATGAGGATAGGGAAGACCAGGAACAGAGAAGGTTTGGAGTAGCAGGATAGGGAATGGGCATGCTATTCCCTTGACACACTGATCTGCACTCGGGTTCTCTTCCTAAAAGGAACAATCAGGAAGAATTTTCTTTGGTACAATGGGGAAGCTGAATTTGGCTCAGAATATGACACAACCTGCCTACGTTGGATAGGACGACATGTATCGCTAGGTATGCACAGTCACGGTCTGCTATGAAGGTGGTCGTCCTTCTTTCAGTCTTTCAATCCACAAGTCACCTTACTACCTTATTGAATCAAATATAGGCCTTAGCCAGGATGTTCTCACAGGCCGATAAAGAGGACACTGCATGCATTGCTTACACTTGGTCATCCTTATAACTAATGGTAAGTAGGGGGGGTTGCAGTGGATTTGGTAGACTCAAAGAATACATGAGTTATATTTGAGTTATTAATCCCTCAATATCTTCTAGGAAGAAATTCTCCGGCTATGTTCTGTGTTTCCCTTGGATGTATGGACAGGGTGTCATTGGACTGATGATGACAACTGCCTTTCAATAAGAGTGATAGTACATGGAACCAAAGAGATGACCATACTTGAGGCTGCTTATGACTAGACTGTACTCAGACACATGATAGGTGACGGTGTATTGCTTCCAATTTGTCTAAGCACTGGCAATAGCTGAAGGTAACACTCCAACCCATTGATCTTTTTCCCATCATGACACCTCTGATTAGACCCAGCCTTATGCAGCCACTTACATGAGAGTGGCAATGCTGAGACTCCAACTTCTGCATAGGGGACAAGGGATGCAATGATCTGGGCTCGGACCACTGTCTTTCAGCCTAACCCCTGAAAATACCAAGAGGTATTACCCCTTCCCTCTACCACTGATATGGCAGAGCTGATGGTACACCACAAGATGCTGTAGCTTATGTATAGAAAGACTAATGTAAGGTGCCGAACTGCAGAGGAGTGAGGAACTGGTCACAGGGATCAGCGAGAACCCTCATACAAATGGTACTGGGGGCTAAATCACCCATGGACATGTTGTGATGCAGTGAGTCAAGGGGTAATGGGGAGAGCTGAAGAGGAGAACAGGTAAGGTCCAAAGGACCTGCCAGCACCACTTCTCATCAGTGACAGCTGCCTGTATATGGTGAATCCACAGATTGCTATTATTCTGTACACATTAAGACCACACAGGCTCTATGTGGGAGAATTTGGAGAAGGTGGATTCTCTCTCACTATTGCACCCAAAGAACTTAAAAAGAACATCAGATAAAAGAAAGATTTTTCTATCAGGTGTCATGCGTTAGCCTCCCAGGTGGGCAGTGAATAGGAGGATCTCCTGGCTGCCAATTTAACTCCAGGAGAGACTCTATTTCCCAATTTGCTGAAAGTCATGAACGCTACTGCGATTGAGTGTAGCATGAAAAAGAAAGGCAGTACACTGTCTGTGGGCCATCAGTGAATCACTTCTGGAAGCCGGGGTCCTCTGCCTAAGCAATTTATACAATTTGAACCTCAAACCAAATACACAAAATATGAACTATTGTGTTTGATTCCACAAATATGTGAACATCAAAATTGTAATTTTAATGGAAATGTTCAAAATGTGAATGTATTTCTAAAGGATGAAACAATATTCTAAGTTCTAGCATAACACTTCGCCTATTTTGCTCCTAATGCATTCTCTCTCTCTGTCTGCACAAAGAACTGCTTCGATTGAGGCAGCTAGGCATCCATACTAGATTCCTTTAGAAGTATTTGTGCTGCTCCCTTGGATCAAGTTAAGGAAACCATCTTATTTTTTTAGTGTCTAATTTCAAATCCCTTCCCATTTACAAAGCATTTTAAAACTGCTCAATTTAGCTGTTTATGTTTACATGCATTATTAATTTGCTGATGCTATTTAGGTTTCTAAACAGCCACAGACCTCCTGAGTAGGCATTGCAGAACCTCAGGGATAGACGGACCACAGGTTAAGAACTGCTGATGTGTAGGTGGTGGTTTGGGTGGTTAGATAGGCTGCATTTTGATTTATATATTGTGTGGTATTAGTGATGTAGAGTGTCGATGTAGGATGTAAGATGGCAGACATGGGGTAGGTGTTGGTCAGGTACTGCTGTATGTGTTGGAACATGTACTGGTGTACATGGATGTAAATAGTAGTACTCATAATAGTGTGTGCAGTAGCATGTATGGTAATGGATGTATCTAAATGTATAGATGTCTGTGCAATATTGGCATTACACCTACTACATAACCCCTCCCGGCCTGGACTCCTCATGAAGGTGGTGGTGTACACTGTGGCTGGTGATGGGGTAAAGTGTAAAGGTCATGGGGAAAAAAGAAGATTGTGATATGGGTATATTTTATAAGTGGGGTAGATGTTGTCCTTAGAGCGATGTGGGAGTTTGGTGTTGTTATAGATTGTAGGTTGTGGCACATATATATATTCTCTGAAAAATCCAAAGGTTACAGACAAGTTATAGTTAGGTTCTGAATTTACTTGTACAAAACCACAGAAATTCAGCAGTTATAGTTAGAGTTATTTCAAGTTACTATAACTCGGGTCCTCGCCATGCACAGTTTTCTCATCAATAATTTTATTGCAAATGTTGCAGTGATAATAACAAAGATGCCATAGAAGGTGTCATCAATGATATAATACGTGGTGTAATTAGCTGTGCATGGCGAAGGCGCAAGTTATAGTTACCTTAAAGTGCAAGCTATAGTTACTTGAAATAACTCTAAGTATAACTGCTAAATTTCTATGGCAGGGGTCTCCAACTGGTTGACCGCGAGCTACCGGCAGCTTGCCAAGGCCCGTGAGTAGCTTGCACCACCATTTTAAAATTGAAACCCTTATTGTGTTTTTAGTATTTTATGGCCTTTTTTAAAGGCAGTTGCCAGCCCTCACCCAACCAGCTGCTCTGATAGGATTAACTGAGTTTAGATGGGGATAGGTAGGGCGGGCTGAAGAGGACGATAGTGTTCATCATCTCCACCACATGCGATGCCGCAGCCTGGCCCTGCGCTTTCATTCTGCGTAACGTGTGCCAGTGCGAAGCAGCGTGGGCAGGAAATCTTGGTAGTGTGGCACAGGCAGTCTGTGAGGAGCAGCAGACCAATCGGTAATCCCTGGCCTGAATTTAACAGTGCTTATCCGGGGCAGACTGAAGATGATGATGTTGTTAGTCATCTAAATCATCTCTGGACCCATCACAGCCAGCTATGGAGCAGCGGGGGTCTGGAAAGCTTGGTAGCATTTCAGTGCTGCAGGCAGGATTGAACTGCTAGCCTACAAGCACCCGCAGCACCTGCCTTTTCCAGGCTGCACTGCATCTTTGGCCTACACAGACATATATATATATATATATATATATATATATATATATATATATGTCTGTGACATATATTGTATATTGGGTGAGAATATATATATATACTCAGCCATATATATACATATATGGTAGTTATAGTTGGGACCTAGTTTCTATAGAAAAAGCATTTATTGACTTGCCCATATATTTCGCGCCAGTTAATGAATCTTCACAAAATTCTCCCAAAAGAGTTGACGCTCACTGCAGCTGCTGTCTGGAAAGTTTTGGGGTGATCCATCAAGCGGGAGCTGAGAAAAAGGTGGGGTCCCAAACCTTAATTTCCCCATGCAAAATTCCCATAGGGTTTTTGAACAGGGCTACATCCTGAACCGCTGGACGGAATTACACCACATTTGGCAAAAGGTAGCTCTTAGTTCAGAAAGGGACCCTTTTGTTATTCGGCATAATCCGTTCAATAGTTTTTGAGATATTAAAGAAAATTCAAATTAGTATATATAGGGATGCGAAGGCTCCGCGAACCCTCCCGATCTCGTGCTGAGATCTGATTGGCTGCTAACACTTCAACAAGGAAGTGTTGGCAGCCATCTTGGCAGGCGCAGCTCCTCCGCGAGGGCGGAGAAGTGTCGCCCCCCTCGATAGAAGCAGCAGCTGCAAACCTTTTACTACAAAACGATAATAAACTATTTATTATCGTTTTGTAGGAAAAGGTTTGGGGCACTGGGTATGACAGCCATGTAGGGGAGTGCACAGACCACTCCCCTCAGTGAGCATGTATGTTTGGCCACCGGTCTCAGGCCGGCCAAACACACATGTGCACTGTGCTGAGCTGGCACAGGCTCCCAGTCTGCCTCAGAGTGCCCTGACTGGGTGCCCCCAGCCAATCCTAACGCTTCTCTGAGCAGCGTCAGGATTGGCCATAGGGCAGGCTGGGAGCCTGTGCCTGCAACAGAGGAGTGGTTCGGTGGTGACAGCAGCAGCGGTGACAATGCAGGTAAACGTATTTATCTCTTTTTAATCCCTGTCCCAGCGTGCCACCCCACCCCTACCAAGTATCGCGAACAACTCCTGCATCTTGAGACTCAGCTTCAGCGAGTCCCTGAAAAACAAAATTTAAAAAAGAAAAGGGGTCAGTGTTGGGGCACCCTGACCCCTTAGCTCTGGTGCTGGGGTCCCAGAGGGACCCCGACAGGGCAAAGAAGCATTTAATTTTTTTATTGTCAGGGAGAGTCACAGAGGTTTCAGCAAAAATAAAAAACATTCCAGGGCTCTTGTGCTTGTTTTGGAAAAAGCCCCCAGGTGGGCCTGCTCCCGGGGCACTGTTTACAAAAAAGGAAGAGGATGCACAGAGCCCCCCTCCTGAGGCTCATTGAGCTCCAGGGACCAACACGTCCCCGGGGCTAAATATTTGTAATGGGGGTGGGGCACCCGACCCCGTCCAAGCCCTGCGGATCACCACCTCCCAAGGATAAATCAGAGTAATGGGGGGGCCCCGTGGACCCCTGGCCCCCAGGGACCACCACCTCACTGTGGCCAAATGATCAGTACTAAGGGGGCCTTGCAAATCCCTCTGTGCCCTGGAGACCACCACCTCCCTGAGGCCAAATGAGCAGTAATAGGGGGGCCTCATGGAGCTTCCCATGGCCTGGGAACCACCAAATCCCCGGGGCTAACTTAAAATTAATGTGGGCCTTGCAGGCCTGCAGGGCCCCGTGGACTACCGCCTCCCTGGGGCCAAAATAAGTTTTGAAAGTGGGAGGGGGGCCTCATGGCCCTCCTAGGGCCCCAGGGACAACCACTTCCCTGAGGCCGGCCCATGAAAACAGAAGGGGAGGGCTGTGCAGTCCACCTCTGGAGCCAATAATGGCCCTGGAGACCGCAACCCCCAGCACATAACTGTTTGCTCTGACTTGGTGGGAACTTTGACAGCTCCTGCCAAGTCAGAGCAAACACAACTCTGCTTGCAGGAAGCGAGAGCTGTCAAACCACAGAGATGCAGGCAGGGAAACGGATGAAAGGATGGCTCTCACACACAGGAAGATACATGTTAGCAGCTTCCTGTGTGGCAGCAATGCTGGCTCCCAGAGGAGGCATTCAGGCTCCTTCCGCGGTCCCCACCACTGCTGACTAGGTACCATGTGGGCACCTAGGAGAAATGGCCAGGCCCCAAAGAATTGGGTCCCCGGGGCCAAAATCATCTCAGGGATGGGGGGCCGCACGGTCCTCCTCCCACATTAAAAAATATATATTTTAAGTCCAGGCCCCAGGAGATGGGGCCCATGCGGCCAAGATCCCCTCCCCTATCACAATCTGAAGTTCTTCGTGAAGGTGAATGCATCACTGGTCTATTAGAGCACAATCTGTATGTGACTGTGACAAGTAGGATTTTTTTTGTCCTTTCCTATTGAGAGCAGAGTCCATGGTTCTTCCTTTAAATTGCTACAAGTGTGCAAATATGCAAATCACCTGGAAGCTGTGCCCACTTGGCCCCACACTGTCCACCTTAGTAGTATGCAAAGGTCTACCCACATTTGCCAGGATGATGGACAGCTTACCAAAGGGCCACCTAGTGCATTTGCCACCAATTTTGGTGGTGCATTCTTGATACAGAGGAATATGAGGACATTTTCACAAAGCAAAGAAGCACTTACCTCATTTAGATAAAAGGAGGGACCCTGGTTTGGTAGAGATTTACGTTTTTGTAGTCTTGTTGTTCTCTATAGGAGAATTCATGTTATCGCAGAATTCTAGATAAAGATGCACTAGGAGCAACCATGTTGCCAAAACACGTACAAGGTCACTAGTGACATTTCCTTGTGCTCCATTACACAGCTGTAGTGTAGAATACATACTGGACATATACCCAAGGAAGAAGAACGAACTCCACTTGGGTAGATATTTTGTGCAAAGCTGTGGACAGTAATTTCAAGTAACTATAACTCATGCCCTAAGGTATCTATAACTCGCTCCCTCGGCATGCACTGCTAATTACCCCTGATATTACAGCACTTATGACAACTTTAATGACATCAATAAAAATATAAATGAAACATTAGCAGTCAAATTATTCAAAAGAAACTGTGCATGGCGGGGTGAGTTTATAGTTACCTTAGGGTGTGAGTTCTAGGTACTTGAAATAACTCTTAACTGCTAAATTTCTATGGTTTTGTACAAGTAAATTCACTATAATGCCCCTGTAACCTTTGGTTTTTGTAAGTGAATTTCTATGGTTTTCTTAATTCTATTTCCTTACTATAACGTCCTTGTAAACTTTGTTTTTTTCAGTAAATATATGTATATACTTACTTTAATACCTTATTACTTTAATAGCACCATGCGCTGTAAATGCATGCAAGGTAAAGGCACAGAAACATACCAGCATGGTAAAGAGACAGGGTTGCAAAGGCTGTTTTCCGTAGGGTATATGTGGTATTGTATGTAGATCTATCTTTTAGATAGTTGTACATTGCTTGAAAATCTGACACAGCAGTTGGTTCCAGTAGCAATGCATTGGACAAAGGTGGAGATGTAGGGTGAAGTTGGTGGTTTACGGTGCAGTGGGTGAAATAGGTTATGAGCAGTTGTGGGGTTTAAGTGTATTGTAAAGTGCAGTGGGTAGTAGTGATTGGGCTGAAGGTTGTAGCTAGCCTGTAGGCTGAAGCTGGGGAGGTGTAGAATAAATTATGAGGATTAATAGGGATGCATACGTGGTTTAAAGTGCTGGGTGTAGGTGGTGGGGCTAGACCCTAGTTGTAGATGGTGTGGGTGCAGAGTGGAATGTAGGGTAGGGTGGTGTGGGGTGTAGAGTGATGTATAGACAGAGAAGTGATAGCGTGTGTAGGTTGTTGAGTGGTGTATAATCTATAGGTGGGTCGATGGATGGTTTAGCTGTGCCTCGGTGATGCGGCTACACTGAAGTTTTTTCCTCTAAATACAATTCTTTCTTCCTCACTCATACTTTAGCCGATCCTGAGTTGTTGTTTTTTAAACAGGATCATTGCGCCATCCGTACAAAGTTGAGCGCAATATTTTGCAGGGGCATAGAATGCGTCCATTTTCTTATGATAATGGCAGTACTCCTAGTCCTACTCCCTCGCCTTCCTTTAAACCAATGAGGCTTCCTGCCTCCCACTAGGCCCTCCCATCCCCCTTTTAAACCCCCCCCCACCCCTACCCCCTCCTGTACAAAAACCAAGCCCAAGTAGCAACTCAGACAGTCCGTACCAGGAGGGCGGGAGGGAATGGAAAGGAAGGCGAGGGAGTAGGACTAGTAGTAATGCCATCATCGTAAGAAAATGGACGCTTTACCTCCCGTCCCTCCCTCGCCTTCCTTTAAACCAATGAGACATAGCAAGAAGCACACAGGAGACGGACACTAAGTTGCAAGAAGTTTATTACCATGCACAAAGGCCACCAATACCTCACCCCTATAACCTCATAGAGGACAAGACTCAGTGACCCAATACCGACTCAAACCACCCAAGTCCGACAGCCTATAATGCCGAACAAACGTCGAAGGAGAGGCCCAAGAGGCGGCCCTGCAAATTTCCACCACTGAAGTCCCCTGAAGCTCAGCCACCGTAGCCGCCATACCCCGGGTAGAACGACCCTGAATACCCTGAGGAGGAACCACCCCTTTCAAGGTAGAAGCCAACAGAATCAATGATCTCACCCACCGACTCAAGGAAGCCGTGGAAAGCTTCTCCCCTTTACGGGCCGGACCGAAATTCACAAACAGGGAATCACCCTTACGGAAAGGAGCCACCACACGCAGATACTCCAACAAAGCCCGTCGCACATCTAACAAATGCAAACGAACCTCCTCCACCGAGGAGGGATTCGACAAAAGGAAGGAAGGATGACCTCCTGGCGAGCATGGAAAGAAGAATTAACTTTCGGGATAAAAGAAGGCACCGGAACAAGAACCACCCGATCCTGAAACACCTTACAAAAAGGAAAAGAACAGGCCAAGGCCCCCAATTCTCCTAAACGGCAGGCCGAAGTAATGGCCACCAAAAAGAACGTCTTCAAGGAAAGATGGCGTAAATCACAGTCCCCCAGTGGTTCAAAAGGGGCAGCCGTTAAAGCATCCAAAACCAAAGAAAGATCCCATGAAGGAAAAGAACGTACAGGGCGAGGAAACAAATTAAGAAGCCCCTGAAAAAATCTAGGCATCAAACGACCCTCATCCGGAAGATTACGCCACGGACCTCTAAATGCCTGAATAGCCGCCCACTGCACCCGCAGAGACGCCACTGACAACCCCAATTGTGCACCATCCTGCAAGAACTGCATAACATCAAAGATAGACGCGCAGGTAGGATCCAATTCATGCCGTAAGCACCAAGACGAAAAAACCTTCCACTGCCTACCATATGAAAGCAAAGTGGAACGCTGTATGGAAGCCAGTAAAGTAGGACTCAAAGCCACTGGTACCCCCAGGCCCGTCAAACCCTGGCGTTCAACTTCCAGGCCGTCAAATGTAACCTCCTCAATGACCCCATTGAGAGGCAGGGAAACTCCAGGGGCGACGGACAAAGAGGAAGAGGCCACATCCGGCCGGATGCCATCAG
Organism: Pleurodeles waltl; assembly: GCF_031143425.1. Classification (NCBI taxonomy): domain Eukaryota; kingdom Metazoa; phylum Chordata; class Amphibia; order Caudata; family Salamandridae; genus Pleurodeles; species Pleurodeles waltl. The sequence continues at coordinate 597,803,897 of NC_090446.1, read as the reverse complement.
CTGCAGCAATGGGAACCAATTCGCCCTCGGCCAATGGGGCGCAATCAGGATAACCCTGGCCCCCAGATGTCTCACCCTCAACAGAAAAGACCTGATCAGCTGAAACGGCGAGAAAGCATACAAAAGGCCCCTCGGCCAAGGACACGACATCCCGTCCACCTCCCAAGCCTGAGGACACCGAAACCGGGAGCAGAAGCGACCGAGCTTCGCATTTTCCGTGGACACAAACACATCCAGCACTGGAAGACCCCAGAGACGAACCAAATGAAGAAACAGTGACTTCCGGAGGGAGAAAAGTTGAGAGGAAGGAATCACCCTGCTCAGCAGATCCACCAGAACATTGACCACCCCCCGAATGTACGTAGCCCTGAGAGAAGGAACCCACACCTGAGCCCACAAAAAAATCCGCCTGGCCAGACTGAACAAAGCCCTTGACCGGGTCCCCCCCTGTCGGTTGACATAAGCCTTTGCTACTAAGTTGTCCGTCCGAACAAGAACCGCAGCTCCCTTCAGGGACACCTGGAAATGTATCAGAGCCAACAATACAGCCCTCAACTCGTGCCAATTCAACGACCGATTGGCCTCCAGCAGGGACAAGAACCCCCGAACCTGTGCCGACCCCATCCAAGCACCCCATCCGGAGAGACTGGCATCCATAGTCACCACCACCGGGCTCAGAGGAGACAAAGACACCCCTATCCGAAGATGATCGGAATCCAACCACCATCTCAACTCTCTGCGAATCAACCTTGACCCCGGAATCCTGGTCATCAGAGAACCGGACCCTGGCGCCCACCTTCTCAGGAACCAGGTCATCAAGCAAAGCAGATGGAAACGCTCCCAAGGGACCAGAAATATCACCGACGCCAAATGACCTTGCAGACGCAACCATAGAAGAGCACGGGGCAGTTCGTAACACCACCTCCCTCACCATGGACTGGAGCACACCTAACGTCTTTTCTGACACTGTCACCAAACCTAGAAGAGTCCGAAAACGAGCCCCTAGAAAAAACAGATCCTGGGATGGGACTAAATCTGATTTCCCCCAGTCGATTAAAAACCTGTGGTTTTGCAGGACCACCAGAACTCGGGCCACCTGCCTCTGCAACAGGTCCTGCGAGGGTGCATGAATCAGGATGTCATCCAGATATGGATGAATAAACACCCCTTCTGAATGCAGCAAAGCCACCAGGGGGGCCAGCACCTTTGTAAAAATCCGAGGAGAAGACTTGAGGCCGAAAGGTAGTACACAAAACTGATAGTGCTCCTGATCCACCGCAAACCTCAGGAACCTCTGAGACGTCTTTGCCACAGGCACATGCAGGTAAGTATCCTGCAGATCCAGAGACACCAGAAAGTCCCCTCAACTGTCCAATGGAAAGATAGTCTGAATTGACAGCATGCGGAAATGTACCGTCTTGATCCAAGCATTCACCTCCTTCAGATTGAGCACAGGCCGAAACCCCCCTGAAACTTTCTGAACTAGAAACAAGACAGAATAAGTGCCCTCACCTCTTTCTTCCAGGGTAACGCAGGAAATGGCCCCCTTGAACAGTAAGTCCCGGACTCCGTCCAGCAATGCCTCTCTCCGTGCCCCTCCTGTAGGCAGAGGAGTGGGACGTACCCCCGAATCTGGAGGCACCCCAACAAAATCGATGACGTAACCATTGTCCACAATGTCCAGCACCCAATGATCGCTGACACTCTCCTTCCAAGTTGAAAGAAAGTGCCTCAGCCTTCCCCCAACCTGCCCTATGCCAGGCCCACAGTGATTGTCAGGACCCCTTCTTGAACCCACCCCGGTTCGAAGGAGCAGCTTTCTTAGGGGAAAAACGAGGCTGAAAACAACGTTTCGTAAAAGAAAAATATTTGTCATCCATCTTGGGAGAAGAACGGGAATGTTTCTTCCACCCTTTTCCAGAAGCAGATCCCCCTTTATAAGGTAAGGCATGCTTCCTTTCCTTAAACGCCTTAGAAAGCATGGAAGGCAATTGATCCCCAAACAAGCTACGACCCTCAAAAGGCAGTCGCAGTAAGGCAGACTTCTCCCCAGGGTCGGCCTTCCAGGATCGCAACCAGAGGGACCTACGGGCCCCAATCAAAGCTCCAGACGCCAGAGCCGAAGTACGGACCACATCCGACAACACATCTGCCAACAACCTGGCCTGCTGCTCCATACCAGCCAGGAGCTCTGAACACTCCGCCCCTTCTTGAACAGCTACCACCAGCTTATCAAAGTCCTGCACCAACGACTGGGCCGCATAAGCAGAATATATATCTGCTCTCAGTGCCAGATTCTCAGCTGCAAAAGCCCTCTTGAGCCCTGAATCCACCTTACGGTCCATGGCATCAGTAGGCACACAATCCTCCGGATTGACTGCCGTTTTGCCAATCAGGGTAGCCAAAATTGAATCCAGGTGGACCGAGGGAGGTAATACCTCCTCACCCTCAAGTAAATAAAGTTTCTGAAGGAATCATGGAACCTGAGCTTTATCCACATCCTTCCATTCTCGAAACACCATATCCTTCACAGGACCCTGAAATGGCATGGCAAATTTAGAAGGCGTCTGATATTGCGGAAATAAGTGAGAGTCTGAGTTTGTAGGCTGAAACACTGGAAACCCCAGATTGTCCCGTACATGTGCCATCACATCCCACATCTCCTCCCTGGAGACATATTTACCCCCAGAGGACGTAGAAGGAGCCTCCCCTTCTTCACTTTCTGAGGAGGACTTCCCTGCAGACGCAGGTGTATGGGTAGCCTTAGACCGACTAGGCCTGGCCATCCCCGCTTGAAGAGCTCTGGAAACAGCCACTTCGATCATCTCTTGCACCTCTTCCCTGGACATAAGAGGAGCAGTACCACCACCTTGAACCTGGGGGCCCCCAGGGTTCGAACAGCCAGCAGCACCCTCCTCCTCTGAAGAGGAGGAAGAAACAATCCTCCGTCTCTTAGCAGGCACCTTAGGCATGGCAGAATCAAAACATATTACCATCTTCCCTAAAACACCCCCCAAATATACAGGGCCCAGGACCTCCCACAACACAACCATTAACCAATCCTCAAAAAGGTAAAATTCAAAGAATGCAGTCAAATATGCGGGCAGAACGCCCGTCCTACCAGTTCAGGCACTCAAAAAATGCTCCTCGGCATCTCTACGCGGCTCCGTGGCGGAGGAAACCGGAACTTGATGCCCCAGCCTCAAAGAGCCAGCTGACCCCGTCAGCCGACTCCCAGGACGCGTCTTACGAGCAGGTCTGCCTGCTCCGAAAAGACGCACCCGGCAGAAGCACACCTCGCGGAGCTCCGCGCCCGAGGAGTGCAGAAAACGATGTCCCCCAGGCCCCGCCGTGGAAGCAAGAGAAAAGGTAAGTCTAACGTGGGCTAGACAAAAATAACAGGAGGGAGTAGGGGTGAGGGGGGGTTTAAAAGGGGGAAGGGAGGGTCTAGTGGGAGGCAGGAAGCCTCATTGGTTTAAAGGAAGGCGAGGGAGTGACGGGAGGTAATGTGCAATGTCCTGTAAATCCTACCCCGGGCCCCACTGCTTCAGTACAATGCCAGGACGCAAAAAAAAGATGTAAGACTGCTGGAATGAATGAAAGTAATATCCCCTGTATTCATGATGGTTGGCTGCATCATTTTTATCACGTGTTGTAGCCATGGAGGGACTGGGACAGAAAATAGGCCCAGGCACCAAAATACAAGTGACACCCATTAGCAAATTAAACAGCTAAGAAAATGCCTTACATTTAGAAATCGGGACAGTTTTAACCGTGTAAAGACAAGCTGTATAAAGTGTTGTTCACGGTATGGGAGACTGCTGGCATTTGCTCTTGTTGTAGGAAAGGTTTGTGATAATGGCACATACCATATAGTAGGCTCACAAGGCCCGTAAGGCTCTGCCAGTTTGCCCTATAGGCCGGTCCGAATGTGGTTGGGGCTGAGGAGGGCGTGAGTACTGGATGAATGTGAGAGGGTGGGGTGCATAAGTGCAGCAGGGGCAGTGACAGCGGGACAGAGGCTCGGGGCTCACAATGTCCAATATTAGGGCTGGTACTACCCTCCTGTGGACAGGGGCAACATTTTCATTGCTTGTTTTAGGATGCTCCGTTGCTACGCCACTCATACAAGGCATTCGGAAAATGTTTCCCAAAATGTATCCCAGTTTCATAAACTCCTGAGGGTAAAGTAGAAACTCTTGGGGTAGACCTTAAAATGTAACCTGTTATGCGAACCCCGGAATATCCGTGTTCAGCATCAACAAAGATTAACAAATAAACACTCACGGCTCATTAGTGCTGCATGGACTACGGGTAGTTAACGTTTAAAAGGAAAATCTTTAAAAAGGCTGACTGCAGCTGGCCTTGGTAATATGTGATCCAATAAACTCACGTGCAATTAATGACCTGGGTGCAACAGAATGCTAGCACGCGTCACACACTTGTCGCCAATGCTTTATTCCCAGGAGTGGGCGCCCAAAGTGTGGCACAGAAGCACGCAGCTGGAGCTACAGAATGCCAGGGGTGCCCAATAGAAAGGCTATGTAGCTTTGATACCATCTCATCCCTGTTTACTCTACCACTGTGCACCCCCTGACCTTTTAACTCACTTTTCAATTTCTTTCTCATTCCTGCTTTCTACCTTGTCATGGCTGTCACTCTTTCTATTCTGCATGTTTTCCCCCTTGTGTGGTTTTCTCTGCTCTTGATCTGGGTCAAAGTTTTATGAGGAAAATAATTAAGTGTTGGTCTGCAAAAATGAGTGTTGTTGGCCTCTTCTGTAATCACCTGGCTCAAATTAAGCACTGCGTGTCACCCATCTATTCCATGCTCCTCTCAATTCCAATCTTTGGGAAACCATGCCTTTCCTGACTTCCAATGTCAATGTGGGGGCTGGGGGCAAAGGGTGACTCAAGGGGCCTATTACATGTTGCCCAATACAGAGGGCATGGCACTACCAGCAGCATTCACATTACTGCCTGGTTTCCCCATTTCAAGTAGTGTGCAATCACAAATATGAGTCCTGGAATAGGAAATAACATGTTTTGCCAGGTGTCATATGTGAGTGGACATGCGGTTAATTTTACGGGTGCAATTCTGCACGGGGTGGTATTTCCAATGAACACCTGCAGAAATACCACTCCTTGTAACTTGTAATCACTCCTTAGATTCTAATCTACTTTGATCATTTTCTGCATGGACTGCGGTTCCACCTTCTTAACTAGGCTCACTTCTTACTCCATTGCTATCCCTTCAGTCCACCTTCGATGTCACCATGAAAGCCCTCATACGTCTTCCGCCTCCCTTGCCTCTTCACTAGGCTCCTCTCCAGCAGCCCATCTTGTTCCTTGTTCTACCACTGACGTGTACTAATGCATCCACGCCGGTGCCTCTCTCTACGTCTACTCTCTTGCTTAGCTACTTGTTCACACCAAGCCCATCCTCTTCTCGGGTCTTGCCAACAATAGTGCAAGGTTCCCTCGACGGACAGCTATAGGGAACCATTCCCCAAAGACGATACCAGAAGACTACATTGAGAACAAAACAATGGCACAGCTATTGACTGTAAACTCAATGCAACAAGATTCAGATTTTACCTAGCTGGACTAGGTTTTTTGCATATAAAACGCTCCATTACAGAGCCCTGAAGAAATCAATGTGTTATGTGCCCTACTGACGAAACAGTTGTTGTCTGGAAACATATGTATGTGCAATGTGTCAGGAAAGGCAATCGGTAATTGATTTGGATTCGATTTTATACTTCGAAGCACTCTTTGAAACATGCAATCAAAGTGAATAATGGACTTTTTGGTCAGTGTGCTAGCATCTTTATATAGTCTCTCCTCCAGTCTGTCCATTATCCATGGCACGGTCTTCCAGCCTGCCCATTATTCAACCATTAATCCCCTCTCCAGTTTTTTTCAGTCTATCTGTCCATCATCATGTGAGTCTACCCATGCATGTATAACTCCAAACTCATTTCCATACTGTTGCGATTCTACTCACCGTTTGAACTCGTTTCGATCACCGGCTTGCATGAGCGCCACAATGGTGTTGGTGACGGAGGTGCCGATATTGGAGCCCATGATGATAGGGATAGCAGATCGTACTTCAAGCACTGAGCGAAAGGAAAGGGTGAGATGAGTTTGTCATGAAGCACGATGAGGTATGGAGAGCAAACACACGGAGCAGGCATCGTGGATTAGGGGACCCAACATGGAAAGCAGGTAGGTCACAATGGGAGAGAGACAGCAGACAAGTATTGTGAGGCATCGAGAAAGCAGGCATGCTACTGTGGGGTATTGCACCATGGTAAGCAGATATGGCGAGCTGCCACAGATTCCGGTAGAGACAGTAGGCATCACACAACGTGGCATTTGGATTAATCATCAAGATCAGGCACACCACAAAGACGCAAGATGAATGGAAATGGAGAGCAGGCATGATGTACAAGATATGGAGGTCAATAATACCAAAATGGGAAGCAGCAACGAAGAAGTCTGGTAAGCAAGCATGAAATGCAGGAATAGGATAAAGGTAGATGATAATAATTCATAGCATGATAAGAAGTGCAGAGCCGGGATGCCTAATTTCGGACCTACCCTCTCCGCTTCTCCTGAAATTCCACAAACCTACTGGGCAAGTTAATCATTGGTTGAAGGTAGACAGTGGTTGTTTCAGATTTCCAGTTAAGTAAGACCCCTGTTCCTCACTAACTTTAACCTTAACTGAATATCCACCCACTGCTTAACTGTTTACATTTATTATAATTATGAGCCCTCCAATCAAACTGTATCTTCATGTAAAGCCAATCACCCCTTGTTTTATAAATTATTAGTTCAAGGTATAGGTATCTTTTTTGTCTATAAACAATTTCCAGCACATACATCTGATCATGTTGTGTATTCATTAATCAAGAGCATGTGTTTTAGGAATCAATTTTCTTATATTTCTGTAATATCATCAGTTAGTTAACATCTCTCTACACTGGTTTAGAAATGGAGTGTAACTAGATGGAATACTGTAGTTTGGAAAGCATATAATGGCAGGACATTCTACTATACAGTTTCAATATTTTTTTAGAAGATGAAAGATTTTCTTGTTTTGACTTATTTACCACAATGTTATATTCTGTGAAACAAATATTGTCTAAAAGTTATCCTTCAAGTAAAATTGATCCATTGAATTATAGCCCGTTAAATGTTTAAGAATGTATATCATGAATTAAGTTTATTTGATTTTACTTTTTAATCAAATTAAATGCCCTTTTCTGTACATCAGTGTTTGGTCTCATAAAATATTCTTGTTTGAAACATCTAATACAAAAGTATTTATGGTTCCCACTGCTACTATTGCAAATTGAGTAATTTCATGATGATGGTTACAATTGTGGCTATATAACCCAAAGTTCAGGGAACTCTTTGTACCCTCGAATTTTCCTCTGGTAGTAATGAAGATAACCTTCCCCAAGTGCAGGCCAGCTACCCCAGGAGGAGTGGTATGTCTGTCTGTTGATCAAGCGTCCCTGCTCCAACATTTGCTTTCTTGTGGCTATGGGTACACCCTCCAGTCCCCTTTGGCAATCTTTGTCTTCCCATCGCCATCCCATTGCCAACCTTTGTTCTACATACAGCAAGAAGTGTAGCACAGTAATAGTTTGGGGTCCTCCTAACTATGCAGGGCTCTTTGCAGTGGTACAGCACCACTTGGGGTCTATGCCTACTGGATCCAAAGCTCGTCTAAAGGAAGATCACCTGTGTTCTTTTGACCACATGGGGTCAAACCAGGTTATGAATCTCTACCGATCTTACCTGTCCCCTCCATTTCATAAACAAGAGGGTATTTCACTAATGACATCAGTGTGTGACCCTTTATCAAAGAGGGCATGAAACAGTACTGTTCCATGTCCCTTTGTGTCCCCTTACCTAAAAACTGAACATCACAGGCCTTTCTAGTAGAATTGATTGGTTGGCTGATCTGAGACTACCATTGGTCACTAAAGATTTTCTTGAACATGACCAGTAGAATTCTAGACATTGGTCACGGTTGTCTGGGTGTCCCATGCACAACATTAAAAATCCAAACTCAACTTGTGGAGATCGAGGTATCTGTACTTTTATTCTAATTTAATTAACATTTATCCATGATTATTTGAACTTCAGTTTATTTTTAATATAACCCCTTAAGAGAAAAGAGTTTGACTTGTAGTGAGTTGTCCAGGATTCCCTGCATGCCACAACTTTTGTATATTTCCTGCAAAATACCTTAGGGACGCCTCAATATACGTATATGTTGAAATATTTCTGCATTCCAGGCAGGTACAGACCTATCAATGGTACTGGAATGCCAGAGAATATCAGTGGACCTGTAAAAGTGTCTGATAAAATTAATCCGTAGAACAGAACCTGAACCACCGAACAGTGGTGTAACGAAACTTGAGGGGGCCCCCTGCAAATATTTGGAGGGCCCCCCCTCCAGACTTATTAGGGAGCTGTCAGGCCTGGGTACTGTGCTGAGTGGGCTCCTGGAGCCCGGACTGCAGGGGCCTCTATTAAGCCTGTGCCACAGAACACTGACACTCCCAGAAGGTATTTATTGACTGAAACACTGTGGTTATGGTTAGTGCTAGAACCATCAAACTACAGCTTTCTTTTCTGAACTGTACTATTCTAGGGGTTGCAGAGTTTGTTAAATTCAGATTCACCGTCCATCTGTATTGAAACACTTGTATTATAATTGATATGACTACATCTTCATTATGACTACCATAAACCTGGTCTTAGTACCTTCACCAAACTCGCCAGAGAGTTAAGGAGGCTTTGGAGAGCCTTTTTCTGTCCTAGACACAGTACCCTACTTCCTGGTCAGTAGGGAACACATTGGCACATGCCCTTGATATAGTTAGGTGGTCCCTACAGCTTCAAGGATGTGGGAAAAGGCCTGACAACCTACACCTATGCCAGTACCTACCTCCCTTTGTCCATCATAACCATGTTCCTTTAATATTGTCTCAGTTGAGCCAACTATCTGTGTATCTGCCACCTCATGCTCCTCCATCCCTTCTGGCTGCCAACACCACCACCCCTACACCCTACCCCAAGTTTCACCCCTACGTCCCTTGCTTGGGTATACTCACAACCAGAGGAGACCATGCTGACAATGATGGAGGTGGAGGTGCTGGAGCTCTGGACCAGCACTGTCACAAGGATTCCCACTACCAGGCCGGCCACCGGATTGGACAGGATTGCATTGTCCTTGAAGATGTCACCAGCCACCTTCCCTGCGATGGGACACCAAACAGACACATGTAAGAGAATGAGACAAGAGAACAGGGTTGGAGAGAAAACAGGCAGCAGGGATAAACAGCGCCAGTGAGAAACAGCGAGGCACAGGGCAACCCTGTGATTCCAGACTGAGGAAGAGATGAGTGAAAAAAGAAAGAGGATTGATCTAATAGTGAAAATGAGTGCACTTTGTTTTGTTGTTTTTTAAATGTAAAGTCATAAACAGTGGACAGTAGAGAGAAGCATGGAGAATAACCTGCTTTTAACGTCTGTCGCTGTTTCTCGTGTACCTCTACCAAATTAATTGACCATAGCACTTGTCGCCCAATTTAATTCTTCTTCCTGCACCTTTTCTAGTTCCTCCTAACTTATTATCTTTTGTTCTTATGTTCAGGTACACTGATGTTACGGTTAATGCGCATGATACCTCTGGAGCACAGTTTTAACAGGAATTGTGCTATGGAAAGTACTCAGACACCACTTTCGATAGAGAGGCACTATATAAAGAACCTTAAAGAACTAAACCGAAAAACTGAAAAATGAAGATACAGCCAGGGAGAACATAAATAGGGGATACAGAAGTCAATTACAAGGATTTGATGTCAGAATCAAAAGATCAAGGTAGGTAGTCCATGGAAGTATTTTCCAAAAATGTGGTTGTGTTTTAGCAGAGAAATTTCTGGTAGCACTCTCCTGGTAGATTTTACTTCATGTGCTTATTTCATGAACCAAACTATTTCAGCATCTCCAGGGCTGGTGAGGATTTGATGAGATTTCTCATTTCCTATCCACCCTAACAGATACTTTAAAAACTTGTCAGAAACGTACAGACTTAAATCTTCCCTTTTGTTTAATTTGTTGTGTTGTTTCAATAGTAATGTGTGAGTAATGTGTGAGCATTCTCTTAACTCTTGTCTATAAAGATTTGTGCAGCTCGCCTCACTGTTCACTGGTTTCTACTCTCCTGGCAGAGAAAACCCTTCTGCACAGCCATTGGCCGAACAAGTAAGTGATGAAAAGAAAGATGGGCGCACTTGCCTTAATGTGCTTATGGTAGGGACTTGTGATCATTTTCTTTGCCTACAGGTCATAGCCAAAATAGGTCCTCTCATGCTTTCTTATGCTATTCACTATTACACTCCAAGAAAATAGGATATTATTATGTTTACCAATAATTCATGTTGACCCAGATTCCCACCAGTGAAGTGCTCACTACTGTCACCCCCACTATTGACCTACCGTCACTTTGACATCTTATGGCTTATTACTTACACCGACGTATTGCAAGGTTCGACCTCATCCGGCCTATGCCAGCTCTGAAACGAATTCTAACCCTAAGGGTGGACAACCAGTACGCATTCAATATTAATGATATTCCTGAGATTAAACTAATAACTGCATTGCTCTGATTCTGAGCAAAACCCTTACAAATGCTATTTAACTATGTTTATAATAGTTCAAGTAAATTAAAGTATGGGACACTTACAAATGTTTAAAGTGTACGTATATTCACTGAACTGATTTTTTTTTTTTAAAACATACCCTGACCCTAAACGTCCATTAATGTGACTTGAATTATAAAATAGTGGATCATAATTTTAAACTACTGCGCATATTAAATTCAAATGTTGTCTGCAATTAAAATAATGAAATAGTTTGTATTTAACCAACCCCCCTGAAATTGATGTAATTATTCTGATTTTACATAGTTCATGTTACTTAACTGTCGTCCTTTTAACGTTTAATCCACTTAATCTATTGTGAGATGTAGTAATTTCTAGATAGTGCGAGGACCCTTGTTTCTAGTAAGAAGTATCAGAAACGTTGATCTGGGTCGTTTGATTTGTGCATTCGTATGTGTATGAATTATTTGGAAGTATTGTTTGCTTTTGCCAAGCGCTAAAAGACATCCTTTCGCTTATCCGGACTGTGTTGAGTGTGTTATGAATTCTCTTTGATCTGTACTGTTGCATCCTGGTTACGGGTATATGGTGATGACATGGTGACTGTTGTTATGGAGACACTGATATCCACCTAAACAGTGAATCCGCACCATAGTACTTGTGTGTAAGATGTTCTGTCTAAGGTGTGTCTTGGTAGCTCGTGTGTGTTTTAAAGAGCTGTTGGGAGCACATTGATTGTCTCCTACATGACTTATGAGATATTTTGTTTGCTTGTACATAGTGCTATGTTAAAATTGAGTGCAATTGGAGCTCCATGACAGCTTTAGAAGCAAATCCGAGCTGTGGTGGGTGAATATGCGGTGTTTTGTCGAAGGGTACTGCTCAACTAACCTCTCCAGCATCATAACTAACAATAACGAGTAAGCAAATGAAATAGCAGCCATTTATGTTACAAGACAACTTTGATTGGTAGAAGAGCCAAGAACCCCGACATGTGGATCACCTTGCCAGGCAGGGGGGCCCAAGAACTCTGCACCCCGCAAGCCTAGCTGCGTTGAAGCTCTTTGCCTCCATCATTGGTGCTGTATTTATGAGCCTCCATGAAGACTACCTGCTGCAGGGCCAGAACTTCAGAGAGGCCAGCCAGGGTCAACACCAGATGAAGTCACCCTTCTTACCACCACAAGGAACACGTGCTCACAAAGTTCCAGTGGACAGGCCGAGTCAAACTGCCCCATTCCTGGTAATGCCTGCGACGGCACCTCCCAATGCGCAAATACTGCCCACTGATAGCCCAGCCTACCGAAGACCCTCTCACTTCACCCCCTCCCAGCCCCATGCGCATTAATTCCCCTCCCAACAGGTCCCTATCCTAACAGAGCGGGACAGCATCCGCCTACACTCAAGCTGCTCAAAACAAGAATGTCGGGGCTGCCAAACCCCAAAGCTGCCTAGTCTGGAGCCTACTTCATGTGTTTCTTCCAGTACCCCCGCTTCCTGGCTTTATACGTCACTCTTGCAGATTCTTTAAATGCCTGATTTCTGCGTTGTTTTCTTATCTTTCTGGTCCTTTCACAGCAGGCAGCATAAGCACAGCACAATTAAGTTCTACCACAACTCCTGGGGGGTTAAAAGAGAAAAATGGCGGTGGTTGACTTGACTTCAAAATCAGCCTTCATGCCCCGCAGCTCCCCAGAGACCAGCCTGGTGCAGTCCATGGCCATCCCGACCCTGATTAAAGATCTGCAATCCAAGTGTAATGAACACCGTAACTGCGGTGCTTAATCTGTGCTTGTTGTTTCAACACTTACTTTGGGGGGCCGGCGCTTATTCTTTAGCCTCAAGCATTTGCTGAGTGCAAAAGACACATATGGGAAAGACGGAGGAAAAACGAAAAAGTGTCACAAAGGGAGAAGACAGAAAGCTGCAAGAGTGAGCTGAAGGACATGAAGTGGCTGTAAATGGATTGAAGAGGCCCGAGATGGCTTCAGGATTACTCTGCCTCAGTATTCTGTGCTCGCACATTTAATGTTTTTATTTACAAATCAAGCACTGAGTAGAAGGCCAAATAATGGTGTATGGTGAAGTCATGTGGTCGAAGTAATGGTAAACAGAAGTGGTTTACTTTAAGTACTGGGCTTTTATCACTTCTAAAGGGTGAAAGGCTGTTCTGGAAAGCCATTTTCTATTGATTGATCTATTCTCGTAAATCAAAATTGAAAGTGCATTCCTCATGTGAAACAGCCAACATTTGTCCGCCTCTCTAGAGCGCTCTTTCAAGGCTATAATTAAATCACACTTGCGCATCAGAATTCATCCCATCTTTAGCTTTAAAAAATATATTTTATACAATAGATATTTCTTGAAATCATGCCTTTTTAGATGTCAGCTGTGGTGCATTTTTAAAAAAAATGCTTCACATGCCAATTTCAATTTGCTACGTCAACAGTTACTGCTGGTTTCATACTATCAGTGCTTGCGAGATACAGTTATTCAAAGTGGAATTAATGGCAAAAAACAATAAACTGATAAACACACATTGGTAGTATAAGTTGTTTGTATGGTATGCTTCTAAAGTATTTTTATAAATCTGCAGTGAAATTGTTATTGTATTTGGGGCTTGGTTAAAGTTGTGTGGTTGAGTAACATTTTCTGGAGGAGAATCCTTGTGGTGAAGGTAATTCCAATAGGGGATACTCCCCTGGATGTACCACTTTCTCCAGAACTTGGAGCGGTTTCAATTACCACACCTATAAACCCGACCCTTGGTGTCCTGAATATATTCTAGCATTCTTCGTTCCTAATTTCTTTAAAAGCAAGTGTCAATGTTGGTATTGATCTAGAAAGTTTGCATCTTATGGTTTATTTGGGTAATAAAAAGCAGATTTTAATTAGGCCTGGTGGAACTCGCGGAGTTTCACTCTGTGAAATTCTGCGGCGTTACATGAAAATTGTGAGATTTCACGGAGTTCCATGAGAGAGAGGAATGTAGGCACGTCGCTCTGCTCACTGTGAGTTTCATCGCCTGGAGCTTGTTTCGTGCTGTAAAATCAGCGCAAACTGCACCACGCAGCACGCTAGAAGGCTCTGCTTCTTTCTGTGGCTCAAGTAGGTTTTCTACTCGAGCGTTAGCTTTCTGAACACGAGCGGTCATGGCCTGCTGCGACTGCCCGCATTGTGAAATCTTGCTGGGAGACGTACTAGCGCCCCAAAATTGTGCTAGGGGACACAAATTTTCTCTCTCTCTTGCCAACTTGTTGTTGGCGAGCCAAGTGCAAGAAAAAATTCCACCACACAGCAGTTGGCAAAGTTTTGCCAGAACTCTGCACTCCAAGCGGAGCGGAGAGTGGGAAAAACTCTGTGAACTCCACCAGGAGAGCAGAATTTTTCACCCACCCCTAATCTTAATTAACAAATCCATTTAGATTCTTTCCGGCAAAACATTATTGCACACTTTAGTTCCCTCCTTATTTGGGGAAAGCTGCCAATTCCACTAAAGCAGCTTTCCAGAGAGTGTGGGTAAACATTTGATAGTATATTTCTACTGAATGTACTTGATAACTTAATTGCACACTTTGCTGTCCCTTAGTCCCTGATTTATACTTTTTGGTGCAAAATTGTACTAATGCAGTTTTGCACCAAAAGGTTTAGCACCAGCTTGCACCATTTCTGAGCACCAGCCGGGCACCATATTTATGGAATGGTACAAGCCGGTGCAAACGGTAGGCTAGCGTAAAAAAAAAAATGATGTTAGCCCGGTGGGGCTGGGGGTATGGAAGAAGGGTGTTTTGCTCCAAAAAATGACATTAGGCTGGTTAGAGTAAAAAAAAATGACTCTCACCTGCCTAGCGTCGTTTCCTGGTGCAAAATCATCCATACCACATGATTCCTGTCTTAGGAAAGACAGGAGTCATTCCCACCACCCTAATGGCCAGCACAGGGGACCAGGGTCCCCTTAGCATGGCCATTGCACCCACTGCCATGTTGGGGGTCCCATTTCAGGACCTCCAATGGCACTTAAAAAAAGAAATACCTAACTGTACTTACCTATACTTACCAGGGATGGGGTCCCCCAATCCTCTGCTGTCGTTCTGGTGTGGATAGGGGTGTCCCTGGGGCCTAGGGAGTGCACCTGTGGGCGTGTTCCATGGTGTTCCACCATGGAAATAGGCCCACAGGTCCCCTAACGCCTGCCCTGACCAAGACGTTAAATAATGGTGCAAAGCAAGCTTAGCACCAATTATTTGACCCCTGCTTCCCCACGTGCGTGATTTTCGCATGGAGGGGATAAATATGGCATTATGGCCATAGTGTCATTTTTTGCACGGGAACGCCTACTTGCATCTCATTGATGCAAAGTAGGTTTCCACATCCCAAAAATTACTTTAACTCCATAACTTTGGCACTAGACTGGTCTAGTGCCAAAGTATAAATATGGAGTAAGTTTTGCACCGAATTTGATTAAACAAATGAAACAAATTCAGCGCAAAACAAGTATAAATATGCCCCTTAGTATTTACAGGTCCTACAGGTCTATCTGTGTTGCCCACATATACCTATACTTCACTGACATTACCCTAAATATATATATGTATACATATATATGCAGTCATTCTTAATCATATTACGTATTAATTTAATAACATATCCCACTATAACAAAAACAAACATTGTTTTACCAATTTGTTTGCTCTTGGTATTACTTTCATTTAATTTTAACACACTATGGGACATATTTACACAGAAGTGGTCAGTGCGGCTCTGTGACAAAATAGGCAGCGCCAGGCTGCCTCACTTCTGACACGAAGGATGCACCATATTTACACAAATACGGTGCACTCCTGTGTTTCCCCTAGCGCTGGCGCAAAATTTAGCTTAGAGCTTCAGAGATCGGGAGAATTCACGGGAGGGGGCCACTCCGCGGCACGTGGAACTCCGACTCTCCAGAATTCCACATAGTTTTTTTGTGAACTCCGTGGAATTCCACAGAGTGGAACTCCGCCAACTCCACCCACACCTACAGAAAACTGCATTTATTCTAATCTATGTATCAGGGTGGCAGGATTCACTTGAACCAACGATACCACAGAGGACCAATATCAGAGCCAGAAGATGTACCAAGGCTCCTATCTCCTTCTCTGAGACCCTGTCTCTGTGTCTCCTAGGTTCGCAAGGCCCCAGAGTTCAAAGACAGAGGGCCAGATTTAGGCCTTGGAGGAGGGAATCTCCATCAGAAACATGACGGATATCCTGTCCACCTTATTCCAATCTCCATAGGATATCATGGGATCATAACAAGGTAGCAGGGACATCCATCATGTTTGTGACAGAGTATTCTCCTCTGCCAAGACCTAAATCAAGCCCAGAATGTCTTAATATTGCAGACTGCAATTGCTACAGTGCCCAATTCATGATTAGACAAATTCTTCTCTACTTTATAATGGGTGATACAAACTTGATATCACATCATCGGATCGACCACACTCCCCCTAACAGAAACAGTATCCAATTTCGAAGAACTTGAATGCTAGTGGGCCAGCCTGAGGCCATGTAAGAGGCCAGTACAAAATGCATGAGAATGACTGCAGAGGGTGAGAACAAATGTGCACTTTTTCAACTAGATCTAAGGATATTTTAGCAAACAGTATACTTTTCACATGCTGAGTTCCAGTGTTGCATTTAGGGACATTATCTCTACATGAAATGACTAACGCACTCTATACCATATGAAATTTCGCTACCAGAAACCCTCGGAGGAGTACAATCTTCGATGTTCACCACAGCTTTCTATGTGGCAACTAACAAGGTCCAACCTGGTACCGGTCAGAGGCTTGTGGTCTGTGACAGCTCTCGGTACCAGAACAGAAGAACATAGACAAAGTGAAGAACTTAACTCATGAGAAAGTCTTACCTCCAGCCAGTTGGAAGGCTGAGCTGAGGACATCCAGCGAGCAGACGAACAGATAGAGAAACCCAAAAAGGAGTGGAAGTTTCGTGAAGGAGAAGCACACAGATCGAAGCTTTGCACACGGTCCAGTCTCTGAGGAGGAAGGGAGGAGTGAGACACAAGATAGATATGCCTTTGCAGCAACTTATAGGCTGATTCCGCCGCTGAGGCAACCACATATGGATAAAGATATGAATAATGAAAAAGTGCACTGTGCTGACAGTTTGTAGTTACATGTTGGCAAGGTATGTGTGTTGCAGATCAGTTGGGGGGCGACCTTGTTTGTTGTGAGTTTGCTGTTGGGAAGGTCTCTATTCTGTGAGCCAGTTGTAAGCAGACAGAGTTTTACAGGTGAGCCTTGTGGCTTAGGGGAATACCCTGTGTTGTACATTATATGGTGGAAGGTGCATGTGTTGTGAGTTGGTTAGTGGTAGTTAAATGCATTGAGTGCATATGAGCAGGTCCATCCCACATGAGATGGGATATCTAGGTGCAGGCCTGTGTGTTACTGATTGATTTGTAGAACGTCTATGTCTTGTGTTAGCTGGGTTCGGAAGACCTCTGTATTTTGAAATTATTGCGACGGGTCTCTCTATATTATTTAGATGGATGCAAGGCTTCTGATGGCAGACAAGTTAAACATCCGGTTCACGGGTTTGTTGTATGGCATGCAAATGTGTAGTGATTTACCTAAGTGGCATGGTTTTTGGTTGTATATTAACTGATGTATAGAGCGCTATGCTGTGAGTTAAATGAAGGGCAAATCTGTGTTCCTTGAGTTAGTTGAAGGCAGGCCTCTGTCTTGTGAGTTTGATAGGTCTGAACAGCCAGTTAATTTTGCTTAGTTTTGGGATAGACTTGCTTTGTCATACTTAGAGTTATTAGACAGGCACACTGTGTCACTCCATCTCACTTACCAGCCTTCTCTAGATGCTCCAGACCAGGTTTCGGGTTCTGCCAGACAGACAGAACATCAAGGTCCAACGCTTCCACCCGGTCCATCCGCCGGCCTGGCGAGCCTGGGCACAGATAGCCGAGGTCTGTGTGGCCAACTGTTGCAATGGCCGGGAGAGGAAACGCTCTGGCCACTGGTGTCCTGTGCATCCCTAAGGGGTACAGAGCATTCATTACAGAAGGCTGCTCAACTGTTGTCAAAAAAGTATCTATCAGCGTTTAGGGAAGAGGGAAATAGTTTGTGGAAGAGCAGTGAACTTTGTGAAAGTAGATTAAAAAAAGGACAACCACACTGTTCCATACTCATCCTCTCTACCTCAGGTGGATCAAAAGGTGGTAAATTCTTCCAGAAAATAGTCAAACAATAGGCATTAAGGTGGTGATGAAAGCAGACATTTCAGAGATGATTAGATTCGGACACAGAGGTCTGTGTGGACACCCTTCTGTGCAGAACCTTCTTATATCACATTGCAAGGAGCCTGAATGACACAACTTGTCTCTTTCAGGCATCCTGAAAACAAAAGGAGTTGGAGGGAATTTTTCAGATATTTTGTACTCAGGACAGACTCCCATTACACCGTTTTTGCTCACTGTCCCTCGAAGTCTCTGTCTTTAACGGTACAATGAGACAAATAGCAATGGAATAGAATGCTGCCTGAGAAAGTACCAGTCAGTCAGTTTATTTCAAGTATTTCCATCGAATACCTTTTTTTAGTCTCAGTGTTCACCAAATACACCCAGATCTACGATTTGGACATTGGAGAACTGTACTGGCCAATCACGCACGGGGAAAAACTGTGGTAGTTTGGAGAACAGTCTGGGGCTTTCAGCTGGATGGGCTCAAGGGCTACATAAGGGAGAGTGAAGGAACTGCACAGGAACATTTATGGCTTACTGTAGAAGCATCCCAGTATCTCAAGAGTATAAGGAAGGTATCAACGACAAATGTCTTTTCTGGTAGATGAAGCTCATTGGTTTGTGGCTGGGGATAAGGGGTCAAATCTAAGAACTGAGGGAACAAGGAGACTGACATAACCATGGAACAACAGTCAGAAAATGTTGCTCCCAAGAGCGGCCTCCAGAGACAATGGTTGGTGCTGTGTAGGTTTGGACGCTCCTCGGAGTTGTTCATATATGTGATTGGGGCTCTATGGAAAACCTCAGACAATAGAATTACGCACACGATAGGTACTGCAATCTAGTTGGATTCATTTTACTACACACAGGCAAAGGAGACAGGAGGTGCACACCTTACTTTCTCACACTTGAGTCATTTTTATGTGGCCCTATAGCCGTAATGTATCACTGACCTTGGATCAAAATATCAGGCTACTCGTGTACGGTTATTCATGGAAAAGGACTTAAAGTGCGATCTAACACCACTCTGTCGCTCTTGTACCCACATCATCAAAGATATTTAGACTTTTATTGATCAATTAGTTAAAAGCAGGGAACCACGAAAATGAATCTAGTAGGAACAACCTGAAAAGTGGGTTGAAGATGGCACCAATTGAAAATAAGGGGGTTGAAGACAGACTGATGATAGCGGCTGACTAGCCTTCAGAATCAGACTTTCATGCCCTGCAGCTCCACGGGGGGTTAGTCTTGTGAAGAAAATGACCAGTTTGGTCCAGTTTACAAATCACAGTCCAAGGTAATGATCTAAAATAATGGAATTTGTAAGGAAGACATTCAAAGATAATCTGATTTTTCTTACATCAGCTAATTGAAATCAGCTAATCAAGAGAATCAATCTCATCGGACAACATAAAAAGTGCAATACAGTATTGGTGAATATCACCATCTCTATTGGTACAGAGGTTTCTCAATTGCAATAAATTACTATTTTTTCTTAAAAACGGGTGTGACAACCAGCAAGAACCATTTGCTTAATCCTCCATCCAGAGACCTTCATCAGCACATACTTTCACCATTTGATTAATGTCTCTTTATCAGAAAGTCAATATCTCTTACCATTGTAGCCAGGAGAACAACCAGGTTGTCCGCCGTGAAGCAGTCTGTTGACTCCAACTCCCCTTGCTCCCAAATGAACGCTGGATATGGGTGGGCCATAACGTGTTTCTCCGTAGGATGTCATCCCACCGCAACTAGAAACAGAAGCAGATCTCATTTGTTCAGTCTGCTCACATTTATCCAGCTTACGTTGTCATGTTAAGAAGGAGGTCCTGGTTGGTGTGCCTATCTTACACATAAGCGCTACGAACTACTTTCTACAGAAAATCAGCACTGTACAGAACTTTTAATTCAATAAATATAAGTTAAGTGAAAATTTTCTTGTGGTCACCATAACTTGCCTATGCAGTAAATGGGCCAAAAGCTGTTAAATGCAGTTGGACATCTGAGGCCTGTGTAGGACTGGGTTCATAGGTCAAAGTTGTTGGCATGTACATATCACAATGAGATAGTATTATTGACAGGTTCTTTGCCAGTGTTAAAGAGGAGATGTCATGGCAAATGACTTGACAAGTGTCATGCCAGAGGGTGTACTGACGATAGAGTTAGCAGAGGAAACTTTGTTAGCAGAGTTGGTTGGAGAAAGAATATTTATCGCAGAAGAAATGTGGTAGTAGAGAGTGTCCGTGAAAATTAAACATTGGTATCAAGATACTTGGGTGGTAGAGGACATGCTCACGTACTATTGACACTTGGTGGCAAAGCAAAAATCATACAAAAGTCACAAAAAATCTTGAAACTCTCCCTGCAACACATTACTAATGCAAATAGAAAATAATAGAAAATAATATAAGGAAAAGAGAAGAAAATAATATAGGAGGAAATAATATAATCTCTATTAGCAAAATTGGAGGGACAGGCCCTCAAATCACTGTGTAAAATACTTGAAAGAATCGCTTTATTAAGCTTGCGAACTGCACAGAAAAACCTAAAATCCTAAAACCTCTACAGATAAAACCATGGAAACTTTGCTTAGAATAACATACATATTATGGATAGAAGATATAAATTCGATGTAAAAAGCCTACAACTGCAGCAAAGGAAATAAACTTGCAGAATAAATTCTGAAACCCAGCATAGAACTTACCAAAGACAACATCTACAATTTTTCCATGCTAAATTTAGAAACTCTGCAAACAAAATCGATTCATATGAAACTCTAAAAACAGTACTTAGATAACTGGATAAATAAGGCGCTAGAGGCTTGAGTCATTTTTTGGACGGGAATGCCTACGCTGCATCACATTGACGCAAGAAAGTTTCACGCATCCAAAAAATGACTTTAACTCCAATATTTTGACGCTAGACAGGTCTAGTGTCAAAATATAAATATGAAGTTAAGTTTGCGCTGAACTTGCTTAGAAAAAAATGATGCAAATTTGGCACAAAAATAGTATAAATATGCCCCTAAGTTGTAAACACTGTCTTTTTTTTCCTTTGGCGCTGTACTTACTTCGATAGCTGTGGGCCTCCTTCACACACTTTCCCTAAATCGGAACATATTTCACCATTGCTATGTACACTCTGCGGAGAGGCCAAAGGCTGCATGTGCATTGAGTTTGATTACCATTGTGGTCCAGTGACCGACACTGTGGAAAACTCCAACTGTCTTCAGCCAGCTCTAGAGTTCTCACTGGTGCCCTGGCATAAACACCCACTCACAACCTGAACTTATCCAGTCACCTGGAGGTGACTCCATTCACGGTTTGAACTACAGAAGAGTCATGTGTTGTTTGAAAGAAAATGATAGAAACACAATATCTGCAAAAAACAGCGAACCTGAGGGAAAAGAAGATGAAGTAAAGAGTGAAATGTAATCAAGAACTGCGCTGCTGGTATAGATTAATTTAAGGGTATTTACAGTAAGTCTCGAGAAATTGATCGCTGTTTTTTATGCACAGTTCAGGACATGAACAAAAGGCCAACAAATTACAATTATTGCTAGGCCAGGACCACTTAAACCCTTGCCTGGAATCCTGATTCGGTGCAACTATGGTTTGCACCCGAATCGGATTCCTGTAGGGATTTTAATGAAGCATTATAATTCTGCAGTGTACATCTCACCCGTATAGCGACTTGTTGTCTCATGCTATGTCCATTACTGTGGAGGAAGGCTCATACTCAGAGCCACTTGAATTAAGCAGCAACAGAGGAATACATTTGGAAGTAAGGACAGGCAAATTGTGCACCAAGGAAGGGTACATTAAGTAGCATGTTATGCAAGGATTTTGTGTCTGAAGCAACGTGGCCAGTAAGACACAAAGGCCCAGATTTACTAGAAAATGACACGGCGCTGCACCACATTTGGCAGCGTCATGCTCCGTCATGTTCAAAATGCAGGGATGCGCCGTATTTAATAGAATATGGCACACCCCTGTGTTTCCCCCTGTGCCGGCGCTAAGTTTGTTGCTGAGCACCAATGCAGCCATCCTTGCGCCACGGTGCAAGGATGGCTGTGTTGAGGGGGAGATTGTTTTAATGCAGGAAGGGATTGCTCTTTCTATGTGGGCTTCTATGTCTGCCCCTGAGGTGGTCTTAGATTTTGGTGCTCCCTCAGGTTTACAAAATATGTTAAATCTGAGGAGGTGCCAAAATGCACACCCACAGCAGCACCTATTGCACGTCCCTTCCACGCACACTGCTGCATGTGAAGGGGCCGTATTTACAAGGTAACGTTAAACCACAGAAAATGGCTTTACGCCACCCTGTAAATATGCTGCAGGGCATTGCACCACTGGAGCGTCACAAAAACAGAGGAAGTCTGCTGCCACCGCTTTGCTCGACTTCGTGAAGCAAACGCACCAGAATCACACCGTGCAACCGCAACCTGGGTAGTTATATTTCTCATGTTCCAGGCGCTGCATCTCTTTTCTGGGGGTATTCATTGCCATTCTACGCATTTCTTTTAGCACACAACAAATACGGTTTTCTCAGATGCTGTTTTCGAAATTGCTTCCATTCCTGAAGCAGGCGTGTAAAGTAATTTGCCAGCGTAGAAAGTTTAGACTAATTTCAAGTGGATTAATGAGAAATGGGGGATCGAACATAGAACTAATTGTTGAAAGTCAATCAATTTAGTACATTTGTACCCTAACAAACCCTATACCCACTGGTTCGCAAACAAAGGACCTAACTTTTGAACTTTTCAATTTTGTGCACCATTTATTGTTTTCTTCACTTTTCACACTGAGAACTGCGTCCTTCACAATATACTGGGTTCATGTCATCTGTAGTCTAAATGGTTTAAATATATTCTCAAACCCACTGCAGATGGTGGCTCCGAGTTCCTTCTTCTGTGTGTCATCACAGATTTTATTCATTGCTTTTCATTGAATGTAAAATGTTGATTCTTGCAATTTTCAGTTTCAATACAATGATTCCGTACTTGCTTCAATACAAATGTTTTGCATGGGATTTCAGTGACTTCATCTTAGTTACATGCCTTGTTTCTGTAGTCAGCACCCATCACCTTCCGTCATTCACCAGTTACATGCGCATACAGCCTTGGGTAACGCTAACAGCATCTGTACCAAAGGGGATTGCAAACAGTTTCTCAGACATCTGTGGCCCCTTGTTTGAAATCTTGTTCATAATCACAGCCAGTGGTTAAGTTAAAGTGCTTTAAAAAAAAAGGTATGAAATCTGTGATCCTGCGTCAAACGGGGATGGGGTCAATAAGAGTGTGGGCGGGATCAAAGGTGTGGCTAGAAAGAACAAAATATTTGGTAACTACTTAGTTGAAATTTCATCTTCAGGTACTGCATATAAAATAACGCACACCTTAAGTAAAAAAAATGCAAGTTAAACTAATCAGTGAGAGATGCACTTTTTAGGTCAAGCATAGCAGTGCGTAAGCGCTGTTCTTCTTGACATTTTGTAATGTATTCTGTGGGCTTTAACCACACCCATGCTTTATGTTTGTCCCGCCTTGAGGCTGCTCTGTTACGGGCTGCAGACTGACCCTGTTACATGGATTATTGCACGATTGGCCATATATATGTTTGTGTGTGCGCACTATTTTTTTCTTTTTTGTCGCCGCTTTAAGCAGTGTGGCGGTAACGTTGCTTTACATTTTCATGTAGGTATTGCAGCAGTTTGCATGAGTAGCAGTTTGACTGTTACTGAAAAGGAGTCATTTAAATGTGTCTTTTATCTCTCCACTTGGTGCCCCCAGGATCTCGCAGCTGTTGTCACGGCAGCCTGTTTCTGCTGACACCTCATTTGACCCGGACAAAATCGTTCCTCCTAAATTATAAAACAGCATTTCTGGAAAGCTTTTTAATTCATGCAGTATCTTTCAGACTTTACATGCTAATTTCTGAACTGGCTTTTTTTATGTCCGTTGCGCAGGAAGGCGCTCTTTTCTGTCCTTTAATGGCTTCACATCACTGAACAGCTCTAATTATTGTTCTGCCTTTCCTGGTTTTTTTGGGGTGGACATTAAGGCCCATGTTTATACTTTTTTAGAGCTGCATTTGCGTCATTTTCTGATGCAAAATAGGCGCAAACTTACAAAATACAATGTTATTTTGTACGTTTGCACCGCTTTTATGTCAAAAAGCAGTGCAAATGCGGCGCTAAAAAAGTATAAATATGGGCCTAAAGGTGTTCCGTTAATGTTTGCATTCTTTAAACAGTTCTTAAATTACAACTTTTCAGCTGCGTATATTGTGGTTTCTGTTTCCATTGAGAGAAATGTTCTTTTACAGCCATTTGTACTTTTTTCCTGTACTTTTGTGTGAGTGGAAGGCGTTGCCTTGCATAATGAATTTGACCCCTTTGAAGATATTTGGTAAGTCATTACCAATGTATTCTTAATGTAGCTTGGGTGGGGTTCAGCAGAAATGTGGAAAGGTTCTATGTCCATGGCCCATGTTTACATCAGTGACCTAGGTATAGCTCGCCTCATATTGTACTTGATTTACTGATCTTTATCCTGAAACCTTATCCCCTTAATGCCACGAATACAGTTAAGGCTTGATGCTGCTTTGTTGCGCCTTGCAGACTGACCCTGTTACATGGATTATTGCACGATCTGCCAGATACCTTAGTGTGGGGCACTATTTTTTTATTTTGCCTCGCTGCGTGGCCATATGTTGTTTCTTCCTCATCCTTGTTTTGGGCATGCCACTGTTTCTTTGTGGTGTCTACGCACAAAGGCTTCATTTGGAGGGGTGTTCTTTTTCATTTATATAATACATTTTAAAAAAAAGGTTCATATAGCGCAAACTCGATCTGAGGAGCGCTGAAGTTTCATACTGCGCGAACTCAATCGGAGGAGCGTTTTACCTGACTACGTGAAGTTTTATATAGCACAACCTCAAAATAATAATATATAAAATACAAAAAGGCAATATTTTCATTTTTTGCTGCGGATGGAGGAAGAAGGTATATAGAAGTGCTTTAGTTATATGCAGGGCCACTGAAATTATGTGGCAAGAAAAGTCCAGTTATGCATCTACAACGCCAATAGCTCTAACTCAAAAATAAATGTGAGACCTATTGCATTGCAAATGCTTGTTTTATCTTTCTGTGCTGGCCTTTTCAGACCTAGATGGGCTTTACTGCTGGATTTGTTGAATGTATGCACTGTAGTCTGCGGTTGTTGATTTTATTGGTATTAGTATTTAATTTTATTGGCAGTTCATGTTGTTTTTGTTTATAGTGTGAAATAGTTGTGTGGGTAGAGTATTTTGGTTTACTGGGGAGCATCTGCTGGCTTCATTAGCAGAATGAGTTGTTTTTCTGTGAGATTTGCTCTTTTTGTGGATGGAATTTGTCCATTGTTTGTGCAGAACCTGTTGGTTTAATAGAGGGAGTTTATAGGTCTCCTTGGAAGTGTTTTTGGTTTATGAACAGTGTGTTGGTTTCGTAGAAAGATTGTGGTGTTTTATTGGGTTGATGGGTCCTTGTTTGCTAGTCAGCTGATCATGTACGTTTTATTTGAAGTATTGTCTGGTTTTAAAGAAACTCTGTGTTGGTTTTATGGGCAGTGTGCTAGGTTTGTAGGAATAGTGTGTCGATTTTATTGTGAGAATGTGTTTTATAGGGTGAGTGATTTAATTCTTATGGGTAGACTGTAGGTTGGAAGGGTTTTATGGCGTCGTTGGTAAATGTATTGCTTTCTTAGTTGGTTCTGTGCTGGCTTCTTGTGCAGTCAGTTGGTTAAGTACAAAGAATGTGTTGGTTCTATGGACAAATCATGTTAATTTGTTGGCAGCTTGAAATCGATTTATGTGGATAGCGTTCAGTTTTTAGGGGCAATGTATTATTGGATGTTGTTTTTTTACATAGCTTGCTAGTTATCTAATGAGTCATGTGGTACGGATGGTTTTGCGTCAGGAAATGACACTAGGCTGGTGAAAGGCATTTTTATTTTGCCTAGCGTCATTCTTTGGTGCAAAACCCCTTCCCCCATACCGCGACCCCTACCCGGCTAACATCATTTTCCCAGACGCTAGCCCATCCTTTGCGCCGGCTTGCGGGATTCTATAAATTTGGCACTCGGCTGGCCGTCTGGAATGATGTAAGCCAGCGCTATACTTTTTGATGTAAAACTGCGCTTGCGCAGTTTTGGGTGAAAAAGTATAAAGATGAGCCTTAGTGCGTTGGTTGTGTGTGTCAGATGAGTGATGGTGAAGTGGAGGAGATGAAAGGCAGTACATGCAGAAGGGAAAGTGAAAAGACTTTGAAGAGGAAGCAAACGAGATGTGAGATACGTAACTGAAAGTTTTCAAAAATATGCTGGGAGAAAAAGGGTACTTGTGTCTGTGTCTAACAGAGTGAACCATTGCAGGGGAAAGTGATGAGAAGGGAGGACAAAAGTGATTGACACTCTCTGAAGACCAGTACCCATTTCACCGACTAAAGTAAAGTTTCATTTACAGTCACATATGTTCAGAATTAAAACACTTACAATTCTAACCACTCGCAACAAAAGCTTTGTGGTTGCTCGTCTATTTTATACTTCTAACAAACCATGCCCTTCACTGCATATGCTACACCCCTTGGACTCCTAGTAGAGTCTGTAGACACACCCCTATTAAAGACCCGCTCTTTTTTCATCCCACTTAAACCACTGATGCCAAGATGTAAGCCATCGCGTGCCCGCGGGATCGGTTCTGACCGGGTGCCGGTGTGTTGCAAAGAACCACAAATGAGCTCACACGTTAAGCCAGAGCGGCCGAGAAGGCCAGCAAGAGGAGGAAGTGGCGGCCTCTTTAGAAACCTATTTCAGTTAGTGCAGCTGACGGGGTAAACCACTGAGCCTAATAACCAAAGCGGCCCGCCTCACTGTGCTTCAATGCACCCAACTGAGGCTGTGCACAGACCAGCAACCTCTCATTGCATAGACAGTGGCTGAGTCTGGCTGTCTCAACCTCACCTCCCATGCACACCGGCTTTCCTGGACATCTGAAGCATGCTGTCTGTTGGCCTTGCTTGTGGTTTGTCCGGGCCTCCTGGGCTCTTTTTACTGCTCGAGCTGTATCTTTTAGTTTCATCATTTGGGTAACTCTGCATGAACGCTGAGCTGCATGAACTCTACACAGATTAGTTTGCCCTGCTCTACTCTTCGTTGTGTTTTTTGCTCTAGCATTTTTATAGGGGAGCATTGTAGAGGCATCATTTTATTCCCAACCCTGCACCAGCGCAGGAGTTTCACGGAGACGGTTTGTCTAGCGGTCAGACACTCTTGAACGCACCCTCGTTTCTACTGGGCACTAGGATCAGTTCGAAGTGGCATGGAATGCAGAGGGCAGGGCGAGCAAACACCGAAACTGCCATCTATCTGTGGCAAACCAGGATAACTCTAAGAACAAGTTTGCGCTCTATGAAACTTCAAAGCGGCATGGCCGCCACGGAGCGCAAAGGTGCGACAAAAGAAACAATATGACGCATCTTGTAGTCATGGAAAGCACTCCAATACAGCCGATCGAGTTTGCGCTGTATGAAACTTCTAAGCGCCATGGTCGTCATGAGCACAAAGGAGCGAGCCAAGAGAAAAAAAGTAGTTCTCTCACAGTAAAATATATCGGCACTCGCGCAATAATCCATGTGACAGGGTCAGTCCGCAAGGTGGTAGCAAAACTGCCCCTAGGCGGGCCAAACGTAAAGCATTTACTAACAACAACAAGAGATTTTTAAAAGGCAAGCCTATGAACTAATGTAAATGATGGGGGTGAGGTGGGCGTGGTTAGAGCCCTCAGAATAGATTACAACACATCAGAAAGCAGTGCTTGCGCACTGCTATGCTCAACCTAAAATGGAGTTCGCCCAGAACTCTTTTTTTGTTTTGTATAATGTATGCAGCACTGGAGTGGTTTGCTTTCCATAAAGTCAGAAACTGCCCATAAAATCTAAAGGCTCTGCTCATAAAACTAAAAATCGAATTTTATTAAACTAGGAAACTCTGCCTCTAAAACTAACAAACTTAATTTAAAAAGATTCTGGATAATGAACATCACAAGCAGAAAGCTCACATAGTCTGGGCGAAAATTCAATTTAAAAATCACCTGCCTATTACACACACATACAACTTCACAAAACGAGGATAAGTATGAACTCTTTGAACTGTCACTGACTGGAAAGGTTGTACTTCCCAATATCGACCCCCATAAAATCATGGTTCAAGAATATAAAGGGCAGAATGTTGAGGGGAAAAATATCGATAGGTAAGTGCATATAGGGAACTATGTGCAAACTATGTGTTTGCATAGACTAAAAACAGCACAAATGGCAGTGCTGACCAGCTTCCGAGCACTACAATTTTAGAGCCAAAAGTTTTCCCTTTCCTATTGCCAAACTGATTTGTGTCGTGAAGGGATAACCCTCTGCTAATTCATGCAAAATGTTGCATGTCTAGCTTGGATTTGCCCAAACTGTTTAGGTTTTTGATGCAAATCTAGATCAACTACAATCCCCTTCTCTGGTTTTGCATCACAACCTACTGTCACAAAACGAGGTGCAAACCATGGGTCAAGCGTTTCTACAATACATACTCATTGCATGTCTAAGCTTGCTTGGCTTTGTGCGTCTGTTGTCACATAGGAAATTGTGCCAGAGAGTGCCAGTTGGGTTAAAATCCTACATGCCATACTGCTGATTCGGCTTTGTGCCATGACAAAATGCTGTGCGTCATGCTAAGCAAACTTTTTTTTGCATGACTACATTCAGTGACTTAATCGGTAGATGATTCTGCAAATCTGACACTGCACAGCTTTCTATCATTCGTCAACACAGAGCTGCTGTTTTTCGTGTGGCACTCCACTGCGTGAAGAAAAGTAGAATTGGATCTCCATGTGAACTGTTCATTCTTTAGAAACTCTGTGCAACAAGCCTTAGTGACATAGTAATTTGGAAAGTTAGCCCACAGGCGCATGACCAGACCAAGATGGTTAACTGGAGGAACTTTCACTATACTTGCCCTCCCCAATTATGCCAACATTCTGGGACAATAGACACCACATGGGGACACTGGATCGACCATGAAGTTACCCCCATTGAGTGTGTTTCACAGGTTTGACCACACTGCTGGCCATAGCTAATTTGCCAAAGCGCAAAAGTGTTCAATGATTGTTACTTTGAGAAAGTAAATCATTAGTTGTAGTGGTTGGTAGGCGCAGTAGAGGTTTCAGTAATTTAAACCTGAGCTCAACACCTGGTACCTATAGCACAAAGCAGACAGATATGACTTAAGAAAATGTGTAAAGCATTTAGAAGCACCAAAACAGTTAAAAAGTGAAAAACGCAACTCAATACAAATCTCACTCCAACTTACAAATATACAAAATATTTTAATGAAGAAAATGACATCACACCTACAAAATCCCAATAAGGGGAACAAGAGCTATGAATTTTTAAAATTTTGAATTAGATTTTAGCGCCAAAATAAAGCACAAAGCGCCATCTGCGGACAACTGATCGCACTACAGCTGGACAAGTGTAAGGCTTGAGGCTGACCACGGTGGAGCACCCAGATAAGCCCTGGTCAAAGACTTACCTTCAGACTTATACATTTTTCAAGAGAAAGGGTTGTCGTCAATGAGTTAGCGGCGGGGCGAGCTGTATACTGGATGGGAAGCTGGGCTTGACGAAGATGGATTGCTGAAGAGCAAGGTCCCAGTGCGATTGTTGATAAAGGCAGGAAAGCTCTGAGCAGGCAAAGTCCAGCGTCTGTTTCCAGGAAGACCTCAACACTGATGGGTTGCTGCTCCCCGGTCCCAGTGAAGCCCTCTACGTTAGGCCTTAGAAACTTTCTGGGAATCAGATCTCCTTCAGCAGGACAAGACAGCAAGTTGAATCCGATCAGCAGTCTGACATCAACAGCTTTGGCTCGATCATGGTCCTGGTCTTCTGTTGGTTCTTCAGAGAAAAAAAATGGCAAAATGTTTCTAAGTCCCAGCTTTTGCATTTTGGGCAGGAATAGTGCACAATATCTAAGGGCATCAGGACCTTAGGCACACCACATAGGCATTAGGGTTCACTACTGCAGAAGTACTATCAGGGTCTGGGGCATGTCCAGTTGCAACTGATCAGCTGTGCTCTTCAAGAAAGTTGACTTTTTGCAGCTTTTGTGTCCCTGTAGATTAACAGGATGTCAGCCAACTGATCCTTGGAGTATACTTCTTGGTCCTGGGTTCAGGTGGGAGCAGGTCCAGCCCCTAGGGTGCGCCTCACAGGTCACAACAACAGGTAAAGTCCTTCTTCTGTCTTCCATAGTCCGGCAGTGTTCTAAAGAGGGTTATGGGGGTGCCACAATATTGCCTCGTGCCAGCCTAGGGTGAAGCTCGGCCAAAGGGGGAAAAGTTTCAAGGGTGACTCTTCACACTTTTGCAGAAATTCCTGTGTGTTCCGCAGTAAACTAACCCACAGTGCCCCTCTCTTCCTAACACCATCAATGCAGAACCCTTCTTCCCTTATTTAGAGCTCCCTATGCCCAGAGGTGTGTGGCCAGGGAAATGAGTAAATCCTACCTTGTGCTCACACAAACAAGTTCTACTGGCAGCTCCTCTTGCACTGGGATTGGTGTCTAGCTGGCTAGCAGGACACTAGATGGGGGCAGGCCCAGGTGTGATCTACATCTATCCCCGACAGTGTGGGCACCCTTTGAAGTTAATTAAGGTCCTGGGCCTAGCCCAGATGGCCATCCTGTCAGGGTAAGGTCAACCCCTCTTTTTGTCTCAGCTCTGGGAGCCTCTTCTCATTCATTCGAGGAGCCATTCAGCTCCTGGGAGACACTGTAAAACTGGCAGAAAGGCAGATTTAGCTAATGCAGGATAATGGCAACTTTCTAAAACTGTCATTTAAATTATTATAAAAATGAGCCATTGAATAGTTTTTCTATCTACTCTTAAACTGAAATTAAGCATTATAAGGTGTTATAATGTAACCCAGTGTTTGCAACAGGAGAGCCAGCCGTGCCAAAGGGACTAACTAATTTGGAGAATTTTCACTGTTAGGACATAAAAGCATAAAATATACATGCCCTTCTTTTTAAAAAGCATGCATCATGTCCTATTGGCATTTAGGGCATAACTTAGGGATGCCTTATAGGTATTAAAAAGTAAGGTTAGGCCTGGCAAAAGGCTTATTTTGCCATGTCGAATTGGCAGTTCTAAACTGGACACCCAGTTGGGAAGGGCAGGCCTGGAGACATGCTTCGCGTTGTCATTTAGTGATGGTACAATATGTGCTGCAGTCTAATAGTGACATTTAACTTAAAGGCGCTAGGTATATCTTTGTACCATATGCGAGGGACTTATGGGTAAGTTACTTATGCCAGTCAGTAGTGTAGTAAATTTTGACATATTCTTAGGACTCATATTACATGAACTTTGCACTGGACAACAGTGTCCCTGTGTGCAGAGTGTAAAGACAAACAATAAAATGTGGCACAAAGTGGAGGTGACCAAGCTAAAAGGGGCATTTTTCCATCCAGCCCCCTCAGCTAAAAGGCAAGGAGCAACAACCTATCTCTTGGCAATTCTTCATAGAGAGAATGTGAAAAATCCCTCCTCCTTGGCAGAGTGAGTTTAGCCTCACATCCACCTAGGTCAACTCAACTTCCTATGGGAGATTGGACCACATCAACGGTTTTAGGCATACTCTCAAATTCTGCCTTTGACAGTGCTGCTACTTTGTCAAGCTCAGCTCCAGCCACTATCCAGATCTATGGGGAACCTATCTCATCTGTAGACCCCACTTGGTAAAGAGATAACCCTAGCCTACCCACAGAGGCAACCTAGCAGGTGAATAGCACTACCAAGGCCAACAAGGTCATGTGGCCCGTTTTGCCTCAATGTCAGACTTCTGTACCCAATGGAGGGCCAGTGCTGATCCACAGGCAAGTAACCAGGAGAGGCCACTGACAGCTGTCAGTATGAGGAACCAGGCCCCTAGCCATCCACTAACAGGTCAAAGTACCAATCTGGTACCTTACGGCATGCCTCACTTCCAGCCTTCGGGCTGCCAAGGAGCCACTCACTTGCTCCTGAGATCACTTGGGCCTCTTAGGTTTTCAGAGGGGGAGCAACAACCTCAGGTTCCTGACACTGGCTTTCCACTCTCACTTCTGTCCTCCAGGGTCTGCACCCTGAGTGAGAATAAACAGAAGCCTGATAATCAAGGACTTCTGGGTGATAAACTCTGATGTCTTGGCAAGTCTTCCTTGCCAAAGCCTCCTGTCTCTTGTCACTTGGACAGTGCAGGCAGCACATATAGGTGGGCAGTGTCCTCACAAGTGCTAGTCTTGGGGCCATCTCGTATGAGAGCAGGTAACAACTAGTTGTCTGGTTCTCCCACTATGTATGCCTTCTCCTGCTATCCTTTCCTCTTCTCCAGGGCCACTGTATCCTTTGATTAAAGACCCCCCAGAAATCTGAGTTTTTGGGGCACCCTGGGTGGCCACCCCAACTAGCTCCTTTTTCACCTGTGGGAGCTCACTGCCTGGAATGCAATCTAGGGGCAGGTCAGGACTGACAATTACCCTCCTCTGGGTAACTAACTCCCCTACTCTACTGACAACCAGGCAACACGGCAGACAGATTCCAGCTCATGGGCATTCAGTGCCCTGCAAAAGTCTCCTGGCAGGTACTTATTGGTGGAAACAAGACTTTCTAACACCCTGGTCTGGCTGGCACCTGTATCCTTCAGAGCAGTAACAGGGACCCTATTCACTCTGATCATGTGGAATTGATTTCTACTGCCCTCGGGGATCACCAGCTTACCTTCAGGGCCACTTCCCAACTAAAGGCTATTAAGGCTTCTCATGGGTAATCCTCCCTCAAAGCTATACTAGTCAGCCCTGTAGAGTGCCCACCAGTGTTAGCTTTAGGTCTGTGGTCTCCCATTCCATGCCTATGCTGCTGGCAATCAAAGCACATACCCTTTTCAAAAGGTCTCTTTCTCCCTGGAGGCCCACTTTCCTGTTTGTCAGGCGTGGGTTGGGAATCTTTCCTGTTCTCAGACATTTGGAGCCCTGAGAAGGTTTCTTTTTGATGCCTGTTGCTTCCTTCCCTTTTCAGGATCACCCACTGGGATCCTTTGGGCACCCTAGTGTGTACCCACACATCAGATGTCCTTCCAAATGTTCTGAGGTCAGTCAGCATGGAGTCCACTAGGCATGGTGCTCTTACTTAATAAAATTGTAAAGAACATCATAAGTGGCAACAGTATTTCTCTTCTCTTGGCCCTCCATTGCTTTCATTGAGAAGTCCACAACACCTGCCCAAGTTTGTAAGCATTTTTGTGTATGTCCCAGACTTTCTTTGTTTACTCCTCAGGGATGAGACCCAACTGCTGCACTAGTGCATCCTTCATGTGAGTGTATGAGTCAGCTTCCCTCGTCCTCTATAGTTAGGAGTGTATCTCTCCTCAGTGTAGCTACTAGCTCCCACAGTAATGCCCCCAGTTCTTCTTGTCCAACCTCCACATTCTTAGTGCTCTTTCATAAGAGGCAAACCATTTATCAGTGTCATACCCCAGCACAAAGCTAGGCACTACCTTTTTAGGCTAGTGAGGCGTGTGTTGCCTCCCCCCCCCCACCCAAGACCCCTCACCATTGCTGCCACCATCTTCACTAAATGTGAGGTGCAATTTGGCCTTCTTCTCTTCTAAGGCCAATTTCTTCTCCAGTGCTAACTTATCCTCTAGGGCTAGGGCAGTCAGCTTGGCTTGAGACTCTCTCTCTGACTCCTTTTGCTGAAAACCCATCTGGCTGGCTACCAGTTGTGAGGGGCTCAATATCTGGGCACCTTCACTTCTAGCTCTGGAAAGTGCTCATGAGAAACTGCTTTGAGGCATAACACCAAGGACACCTCCTGCCTCTACCCCTTCAGGGGTTTGATCGACCTCTTTTTCATTCTCCTCTGAGGAGACCTGTAGCTCTTGGACTTCCTCCCAGGCCCTGAGGGCCTTCACATAAGAATTTCTCCTGGAATTCAGGCTCAGTTTTAGTTTCCTGTCTCTGCGTAGGGCTTTCAATTCCACCACTGTGAGTGTTTCAAGGGTAGCCAGATCCACCTACATGTTCCCTTCGACTTTCAAAAAGTGCAAAAATTGGGATCAAACATAATTCAAAAAATTTGAAAATGGCCCAATCAAAGACTAGGCGCCCATAAAAAAAATTTAAACAATTTTTGCTTTCTGTTCAATTTAGGACATTTTAATTTTCAAATTAATAGTTGAGTGGTACTTCTAAGCAGAAGTTTTGTATCCTACCGCTGAACACCAGTGTTAGAAAGTGGATTATTAGTTGGAGTGGATGGTGGTCTACCGCAAGTAATAATGATACAATTCTTGTTAGGTTCAGTAATTTAAACCTGAGCTCAACCCCTGGTAGATATGGCACGGAGCTGACATGTCTAACTTAAGAGAATGTGTAAAGCATTTAGATGTACTAAAACAGTTAAGAAATTGAAAGCAAAACACAATATTGAAAGCAAAACACAATACAAATTCCACTCCAATTTATAAAACTAGACAATATTTTAATGAACAAAATGGCACCAAAACTACAAATATCCAATCGGTGAAAGCAGAGAAATGAATGTTTAAAGTTTGATTACATTTTTTCGGTCCAAAAAGCACAAAGATCCTACAGTGAGGAAACTGGTTGTTTTAGACGGGGACACAGGGAAGGTTTAAAGCTAACCACGAGGGAGCATGGGTTGGATACAAGGCCCAGGTATGTCCCAATCAAAGAGTTACCTTCGGATTTAGAAATGTTCTTGGTAAAATGTGTCGTAGACGAGTCGTGCTGGGCAAGCTGGGTCCAAAGAGAGGCTTGACAATGGCAGATTGGTCCCGGTGCAGTCATCAATGAAGGCAGGAAAGCTCCATGCGGGCAGAAATTTGATGTCCATGTCTAGAAAGACCTCAACGTAGATGGGATGCTGCTTGGCATTGGTTCCAATGAAGCCCTTGTTATTCAGACCTAGAAACATTATTAGAAGTCAGATCTCCTTCAGCTGGACAAGCCAGCAGTTATATCTGGCAATCCTACGTCAATGGCTTCGGCTCGATGGCGGTCCTGGTCTTCCATCGATTTTTCAGCAAAAAAGTTAGCAAAAAGTTTCTAAGTCTCAGCTTTTACAGTTTGGGCAGGAGGAGTACATTCTGACACTTATCTAAGGGCCCCAGCACCTTAGGGACATCACGCAGGGGGTCTGGACTCACTCCAGCAGTAGCCACCAGCACAGTCCGGGGCAGGTCCAGTTGGGACTGGTCAGTTGAGCTCTTCAGGAAAGTGGGCTTCTTGCAGCTTTTGTCTCCCTTTAGTTTAATAGGAGGTCGTCCAACTGACCCTTGAAGTACACTTTTTGGTCCTGGGTACAAGTGGGAGCTGGTCCAGTCCTTAGGATTCTCCTCAAAGGTCATAACAGCAGGTGTAATCCTTCTTCTGTCTTCCAGTGGTCTAGTTCCTGAAGGAGGTACTTGGGGTGCTGCATTTATGCGCAGTGCCAGCAAACTCCTGGACACCCCTAACCAATGGGATACAAGTACCCAGGGGTGACACTACCCACTTTTACAGCTCTTCTTGAATGTAAACTATCCAATGGTACACTTCTCTACCTAAAGTCAATATGTCAGAACATTTCTCTCCCCATTTAGAGTTCCCTGTGCCCACCCAGCGGTGTGGCCAGGGAAAAGAGCAAACCCTCCCTTGAAGTCACTCAAACAGGTTCTGAGCACAGCTCCTCTCCCACTGGCATTGGTTTCTG
The DNA here is from genome assembly GCF_031143425.1 of Pleurodeles waltl. Lineage (NCBI taxonomy): Eukaryota > Metazoa > Chordata > Amphibia > Caudata > Salamandridae > Pleurodeles > Pleurodeles waltl. Next base: position 597,768,115 of record NC_090446.1, on the reverse strand, counting down.
ACTGGCTAGCAGGACAATAGAGTGCTGAAGGCCCAGGTGGGATCTATATCTGTCCATGACAGGGTATTCATCCTTTGAAGTTAATTAAGCTCCTGAGCACAGCCCAGATGGCCATCGTGCCAGGGGAAGGTCGACCCCTCCCCTTTTGTCACAGCTCTGGGGGCCACTTCACATCTATTCAAGGAGCCATTCAGCTCCAGAGTGACACTAAACACCTTAACTGGCAGAAAGGAACATTAAGGCTCAGGCAGGAAAATTACAATTTTCTAAAAGTATCATTTTCAAAATAGTAATATAAAATCAGACAAGACCATTAAGTTAGGTTTAAAAGCTACTATTTAAATTAGTCTTTCAATCATTTTTCTAGAGACTCTCAAACTAAAGTAATGCAATATAAGGTGTTGTATTACAACCCAATGCTTTATTATTGAGAGAGCCAGCCTTGCCACAATGAAAAACAACTTAGAAGTAGTCATGGCCTACTTTATAACTACCATGAACCCTGCCCTGTAGGCATTTAGGGCCTATCTTAAGGGTGGCTTATATGTATTGAAAAGGAAGGCATGGGTATGGCAAAAGGTTTATTTTGCCAGGTCAAATTGGCAGTTTTAAAACGGTACACCCAATCTGCAAGGGCAAGCTTGGAGACATGCTTTGCATTTCCACTATAGCGGTGGCACAAGAGGTGCTGCAGTCCACTACTGACATTTAACTTAAGGCCCTGAGTACACGTTGGCATCATATTCTAGGGACTTATCGATCTTGACATGTTTTAAGGGTAAGAGCTCATACACTGGGCACTAGGCAGCAGTGTCCCAGTGTGCAGAATCCAAAAAACAGCAATAAAAAGTAACAATAGGTGAGGGTGACCACACAAAAAAGGGGCAAAAAGGTAAATCTTCCTACAGTGATCAACAAAGCCTGGCCTTTGGCTTTGCTTCAAATGTTCAGGCCCTGACTGCATTGTATGATATCTGGTGTCATGCCTATTTTAGAGCCTGATCTAGATCCTGTCATCCCCATGGCTGAGGGTCTTAAAGACCAATGAAGAACCCACACTTGGGTACCATGAACATTCATGAATAGATACAACTAAAGACAAGATGAGAGGACAGCGACATCAGATATTCAAAGCACTGCAATAAGGGACAGGCAGATTGAAGATGAGGGCCGGCTGGTGTAGCATTTCTATAGCACTTTCCACATCTGGAAAGAAAGGGATGCGCTTTGTTTATGAAAGGCATACTGCCACATATGATACAGTATTAAAGACTTTGGACCTGATTTAGAGTTTGGCGGATTGGGTCACTCCATCACAAACGTGACTGATATCCCTTCTACCGTATTACGATTCTATAATAGCCTACGGATATCATAATATGGCAGACGGGATATCTGTCACATTTGTGACTGAGTAACCTGTCTTCCAAACTGTAAATCAGGCCCTTTGTCATGTATATGGATTTATAGTGGAGGCTGGCATACATTTTATCATGCAATTGTCATGGAGTTGGTACACAGTCTGTCATACAATCTGTCATGCAATCTGTGATATAAAATATTTGCAAACTGCCCTGTTTCCCAATCGGTCAAGCAGGTGATCACACATGCAGTCGTGTAGTGGTCAAGCAGATGGTCATGTGGCCGGTGAAAGCTGTGACTGGACACGGATCCCTTTAAATTCCGGGAAAATAGAATAATCTGTAAATCCACATTTGCAGATTATAGGAGGAACAGAGGAAGAACGGAAATCGTCACCCTGCAGTTTTCCTTGCTTGAACCACTGAGCCATGCTTTTCAGAAATTTGGGAAATCAACAATTCTCTTTTGAAGAAGGAAAGTGTGGAGAACGTATTGCTTTAAGGTGAGCAGCTTTGTCGCTTTTACTGGACTTGTGTTTGCAATTGAATGGCAAAGACTTTTCTTTAGCTAAGGTGTACATAATTCTTGTCAGTTTTAATATAATTGCAGTATTTTGTGTGTATCTGTGGGTATCTCAGTGCCAAATGCCTTAAGGGGGTAGGGGCCACAAACATTTTAAGAAGCTAGCTTGGCAGAGGCTCCATTACTTGTTGTCTCGGGAAAAACATACTGGGCCTGATTCACAAAGGTAAACTTAGTCTTGAAGTCTAAGTTTAGACCTAAGTCTAAGTTTAGAGACTTCCGGTCTAAACTTGAACTTGAGGTCTAAGTTCGTCTTTGTGAATTGGGCCCTACGGGTGTAGTTTTAAGTGTTGTATCCTTACGACTGTGAAGACTCCACAGTCAGGACAGAGAACTCTGCACATAAAAACATATGCATATCCTATCTTTTTCTGTGCGGAGTTCTCCGGCCTGACTCTGGACCCTCCACAGTTGTTATAATACTACACTTAAAACCACACTCACTGTTTGTGAATTGCAAAAAAATAGTAAACTTACACCAAACACATAAGTTTACCTTTGAGACCAAGGCCCACTTTTCAGGAGCAAGCACCTCACAGTTGTTCTACTGGTTAACCACAATGCCACCCACAAGAAACCCCAATGATTTCACCTACACAGTTTTCTCCTCACAGGGAGGTAAGGAAGCAGGTCCAGTCTGCAAACAGGTCCCCTCTTGTAGACTGTTGGTCAAAAGATGTGTGTTGTATGTTTCCTGGTGCATAAAGTCTCTCAACCTAGAGAAGGAATAAATCAGGTTAGCCTAAATACAACATTCAAATTCTTGACTATTAGTTTGCAAGATTCCTAGACTACCATCTTATTTCAAACCTGACCAACCAATATAGGGATGGTATGGAAATCAATCAAGTTTCCAAAGGCAATACACAAATACAACTCTCCATGCAATGGCAAGATGTCAAAAAATAACTACCACTGTGGAGAGAGTACAGGCAGTGCTTAATTTGTAAAAGTAAGAGCGCGGGCCCAAAGCTCTGCATATAAGCCAGCAGCCAGCGCAATTAAATGTAGGCATGCTGAATACCACAGTTGATAGTCTTAGATCCACCTCATGTCTCTTTAATCCACTACCACACACTCACTACAACTTCAACTCACTCTTGCAGGTTCCTCCTTTCTGCCTTTGTGATGGGTTTTCTGTCTTTCTTTTCCTCCCTTCTTTCCAGTTTGAGTGTATTTTCCCTCTGTTGCTCACAGTAAATTCCTGATGCGCAATAATAAGTGCTGGTTGTGCCGGTTCCCAAAATGGAGAGCAGTGGATCCTGGGGACACAAGGTGTAAGGGGATGTTAAAAGCGCTCTATGAGACTCATCAGATGGAGGGGATGTCAGAAACCCAAGGGAAGAAGGGTGTCAAGAAAAACTGCAGTTTGAAGGGGACCCAAGAGTTATTTGGGTATCCAGAAAGCCCAAGATATACTGAAGGCCCAAAAGCTACATGGGATATAGGAGAGTAAAAAGATGCAAGGAACCCGGGAGATGGAGGGATCCCAGATATCCAAAAGATGCAAGGAACCTAAGAGATAAAGGAAGTTACAGGTGATCAGGAAGATCCAAGATATGCAGAGGACCCAAGAATTACAGGAACCGAGATACAGAGAGGATCCGGAGTCCCAGAAGATACATTGGATCCAGGACATCCAGGGTTTGACAGGGCTATTGGAAGCAATGGTCATTAATGATGCAAGGAGTCAGCCAACCTGTCACGGTCACTGCTTTGAAAGCAGTTTGCTATTTTGAACAAAGCAGAATATTACAGCAAAGGAACAATACCTGCTCTAAGCACTGCATGTGGTGTTACCAGCATTGTCTATATAGCACCTTTGCCATTTGTATGGCAGAGTAGAACTCTCAGACTCGAAGCGCCCTTTCCAAACATACTCAGATTTTCATCAACCGGAGTGAATTTGTCCTGTGCTGTTGTTTTCTTCCTAGCATTTGTGTAACATACAATCTGCCAATAGCGTGGCATTGCTTCACATTCTGTAGTCAAGCCTGGTTGGCCCAACGCATCGCTTAACAATCTGAAAAGTGTCTTAACATAGTGTACTATGTGTATGGGGGCGTCGTGCGTGTGCCAAGTGATTTAGCCATTTATTTTGTTCCACTAGGATGACCTGCTGTTTATTCCCGGCATGAGCAGACTGTTCTCTCGACAGGCATGGCTAGTCAAGGATATGGCTTTGATGCAAGAGTGTGCGCGTGAGGGTGTGGTATATCTGAGCTTACTTGTCCTCAGTGATCCAACGATTTCTGGGGCTGTGGTGATAGGGGGTGTGCTGCTAAAGTGCAACGCTGCCAGCTGTACGGCTCGGTTCTATGCTGTGAGCCCGAGGGACTCTTGAAGTCTGTCTGGCGTGTTGTAGTTTGTAAATGTGTGTAAGTGAAGGTCTCAGTATAGAAAGGCGTTTCATGGCCAGCAAACGTACCTCTAAGGTGCAGGGACACGGGGGGTTCACCACTGAACTCCATCTGGAGGTAGACTACTGATTGGCGACAGTCATAATCACGGCACCACAATCCACTGCAACAATTCCATAGACCCCACTGCTCTCAGCCGCCGAAGCACCACACTGGTGGACCCACAGCAAATAACATGCAAAGCAGCCTCCCCCTACATTTACCCCAATGGATCTGATCAAACCCAGAAACCCGCCTCAGGTTTGCACCCTAACTATCGATCCCAGAATATCAGCAACAACATATTGAAAAAAAATGTAATTGGTAAATTCAGATTTTCTATACCTACCTCCACATATACATGTACCTACACAATACATATATCTTTAAGCTACATAGATGTGGAGTTAGGAATAGTACATCTATATATCTCTATATGCACTTACCTTTCGATATCTTGTCCCTCGTTATTCTATCCTCGAAATTCTAGCACCGCAATATTCCTCCCCACCCCAAACAACTGTAGTGTCTTTAATGACCTAGGTGACACTGATGCCCCCCTACTCCAGACACTGATTTGATTCGTTCAACAACACAGTGGCCCCGTAGACCCTGGTCCTGGGCCTGGTGCTTAGCTATCAGTAGTGCCAGTCATAGCGCCCCGGCGCCTCCGGTGTGGGAGACCCACTGTACCCCAATTATAGCTGTCATTTACTACATAGTCAGTGGGTGGGCGACCATTTTCCTTGCTTGCAGAAGGACACATGGCATTCTAGCTACACCACTTGCATGGAGCCCCAAGGTGAAGTTGGCAGACACCAAAAGCCATGTGACCTTCTCCAGCCTTCATCACAAGCCTCTGACACACTGTGTGATCTGCAACTGCGTCAGTATCCGTACAGGGCCCTATGGTCCAAATTCTGCTGGGCTGCTTCTTACCTGGAGAGCCTGGAGAGCCGCGTTCAGTGCTTCAGTCACACTGTAAGGAAAGGGCACGTGGGGGCATCTTTATAATGCGGAGGAAGGGCCGAAGTCTGTGGCGAAGACGCATCCACTCCTCCATTTCAGACTGCCCCTTGGTAGCAGATGGAAGGCATTCCTCAGGGTTAATGTCTAACCCTAGCCTTCGGTCGTTTGGGAAAAATACAGCAACGTAGAGAAAAGACAAATAATCTGGCCTAAAGGTAGGGTAGGGCGCATAACCAGTGCTTACTGTGGGCTTCTCTGCCACACCGGAAGTCCAAATAAACATGACAGACACGCCAGCCTGCCTGACAGCCTACTTACTGCTCTCTCCAAATACAGATGTCAGGCCTGACACAAGTGCTCCCTCTGGACGTATCAGTCGCACCTGACATCCGAGTACACTGTAGGCTCATATGTCAGATCTGACATCCACTGTTCCCTTCAGGCACATTGGTTAACCCTGATACAAACACATTCTTCTATACCCGACACCCCACTCTTCCCACTTCAGCGTGTCAGAGCTGGCACACAACTATTCAGTCTAAACACATGGTGAAGCCTGACACGCAAGTGTTCCCTCTTGACAGGTCACCAGCTTGACACACAACTGCTTAAGGTATACACATTGAAAAATAAGCCCACTTCCTCCATCGAAGTGCATTCTGGGACTCCCAGTAACCCAAATGTATGCCCCATACCAAAGCAGATAGTAGTTCTGTCGGGATGTGCTAAATCCATATTTTACTGCTGGTAGACGGAACGTCAGCGGCGTGTGGTCTGGTCAACTCCCACAGCCCTTGGCCCAGAATCACAAATCCTCCTAATTACGGGGAACTTTGGCCCAGTTTCCTGGGCTGTTCTTGACGAGGGCGCTCAGGGGGACCCAGGACATAGTTATGGGCAGATTCCATGGCGCTCGTCTTCCCATGGGCTGTAGATACTGTGGGAAGTTGCGCTAACAGGAAGTTAACTCCCCTCCTTCCGACACACACACACACACACATGTTCCAAATTCCCAGCAGGCCACCAGAGGTAACTATTGAATGACGCAGAATACTCCACGGAGAATTGGTCCGATTTCACTGCACTCTAGGTAAGGCTGGGACAGAGTCAGTCATACGGCTGCTCAGAGAAGCCCAGAGCATAACTTTGGGGGCACTGGAGGAAAAGAGCAAAAGACCACGTGTTGGAGACATTGGAATTATTGAAAGTTCCACAAGAGGCTTTATGTTCCGTGGAAATAATGTATTCGAATTAGAGATTACAAAATATCTTTTATGTATTTAGCTTTTTTGTCTAGCGAAAATGTAGACTGGGCAGACTTCGAGGCGCTTTACAACATGAAAAAAAAACACGCACAGTGTATAGATTAATACAATGGAAACATTTTGCTCGGATGCTGCTCTCGTAGAGGCAACAGAGTCAGGCTTCAGAGCCCGGGAGTCATATAATGGTAATCCATGGAGGTGAAGGGGCCGTAGATTTCTTGGAGGAAGCATTGCGCAATTCTCAGAGATTAACTGATAACAAAATGGAAGAGGGTTATTAGGAAAAGGTATAAACTGTCTCTCATTTGTACAGGTGATCGGCATCTGCGCTTTCTTGGGGACCAAGGCTTATTTTTCATCATCACACATTGGCCATGAGCAAAAGAGAGACAAGTAGAAAAGGGAGAAAGGAATTGTGAGAAAGTATCAGAAACAAGAACGTGCAAGGGTGATGTAAAAAGGCACGCGGGGTAGGGTGACCACCCGTCCGTAAATTTCACGGACTGTCCGTAATTTCGCCCTGCTGTCCGTTGTCCGTGATGAAAGCTTTAACGGACGGCATTTGTCCGTAATTTTAGCCTTTCACCTAAAGGGCAACGGAGGCAGGGCGAAATTACGGCAGAGGAGTTTCCCCAGCTGGGCTGGAAGGCAGGGGTGTAGGAGGCTGGACTGGCTTGTAGTGAGTACCAAGGGGTACTTGCACCTTGCACCAGGCCCAGTTATCCCTTATTAGTGTATAGGGTGTCTAGCAGCTTAGGCTGATAGATAATGGTAGCTTAGCAGAGCAGTTTAGGCTGAACTAGGAGACGTGTGAAGCTACTACAGTACCACTTAGTGTCATATGCACAATATCATAAGAAAACACAATACACAGTTATACTAAAAATAAAGGTACTTTATTTTTATGACAATATGCCAAAGTATCTTAGAGTGTACCCTCAGTGAGAGGATAGGAAATATACACAAGATATATATATACACAATAGCAAAAATATGCAGTATAGTCTTAGAAAACAGTGCAAACAATGTATAGTTACAATAGGATGCAATGGGGAAACATAGGGATAGGGGCAACACAAACCATATACTCCAAAAGTGGAATGCGAACCACGAATGGACCCCAAACCTATGTGACCTTGTAGAGGGTCGCTGGGACTATTAGAAAATAGTGAGAGTTAGAAAAATAACCCTCCCCAAGACCCTGAAAAGTGAGTGCAAAGTGCACTAAAGTTCCCCTAAGGACAAAGAAGTCGTGTTAGAGGAATAATGCAGGAAAGACACAACCCAACAATGCAACAACTGTGGATTTCCAATCTAGGGTACCTGTGGAACAAGGGGACCAAGTCCAAAAGTCACAAGCAAGTCGGAGATGGGCAAATGCCCAGGAAATGCCAGCTGCGGGTGCAAAGAAGCTTCTACTGGTCAGAAGAAGCTGAGGTTTCTGCAGGAACGAAAAGGGCTAGAAACTTCCCCTTTGGTGGACGGATCCCTCTCGCCGTGGAAAGTCGTGCAGAAGTGCTTTCCCGCCGAAAGAATGCCAACAAGCCTTGCTAGCTGCAAATCGTGTGGTTAGCGTTTTTGGACGCTGCTGAGGCCCAGGAGGGACCAGGAGGTCGCAAATTGGACCAGCAGAGAGAGGGGACGTCGAGCAAGACAAGGAGCTCTCTCTAAAGCCGGTAGCACCCGGAGAAGTGCCAGAAACAGGCACTACAAGGATGCGTGAAACGGTGCTCGCCGAAGCTGCACAAAGGAGTCCCACGTCGCCGGAGACCAACTTAGAAAGTCGTGCAATGCAGGTTAGAGTGCCGTGGACCCAGGCTTGGCTGTGCACAAAGGATTTCCGCCGGAAGTGCACAGGGGCCGGAGTAGCTGCAAAAGTCGCGGTTCCCAGCAATGCAGCCCAGCGAGGTGAGGCAAGGACTTACCTCCACCAAACTTGGACTGAAGAGTCACTGGACTGTGGGGGTTATTTGGACAGAGTCGCTGGATTCGAGGGACCTCGCTCGTCATGCTGAGAGGAGACCCAAGGGACCGGTAATGCAGCTTTTTGGTGCCTGCGGTTGCAGGGGTAAGATTCCGTCGACCCACGGGAGATTTCTTCGGAGCTTTTGGTGCAGAGAGGAGGCAGACTACCCCCACAGCATGCACAAGCAGAAAAACAGTCGAGAAGGCGGCAGGATCAGCGTTACAGAGTTGCAGTAGTCGTCTTTGCTACTATGTTGCAGGTTTGCAGGCTTCCAGCGCGGTCAGCAGTCGATTCCTTGGCAGAAGGTGAAGAGAGAGATGCAGAGGAACTCGGATGAGCTCTTGCATTCGTTATCTAAAGTTTCCCCAGAGACAGAGACCCTAAATAGCCAGAAAAGAGGGTTTGGCTACCTAGGAGAGAGGATAGGCTAGCAACACCTGAAGGAGCCTATCACAAGGAGTCTCTGACGTCACCTGGTGGCACTGGCCACTCAGAGCAGTCCAGTGTGCCAGCAGCACCTCTGTTTCCAAGATGGCAGAGGTCTGGAGCACACTGGAGGAGCTCTGGACACCTCCCAGGGGAGGTGCAGGTCAGAGGAGTGGTCACTCCCCTTTCCTTTGTCCAGTTTCGCGCCAGAGCAGGGGCTAAGGGGTCCCTGAACCGGTGTAGACTGGCTTATGCAGAATTGGGCACATCTGTGCCCAACAAAGCATTTCCAGAGGCTGGGGGAGGCTACTCCTCCCCTGCCTTCACACCATTTTCCAAAGGGAGAGGGTGTCACACCCTCTCTCAGAGGAAGTTCTTTGTTCTGCCATCCTGGGCCAGGCTTGGCTGGACCCCAGGAGGGCAGATGCCTGTCTGAGGGGTTGGCAGCAGCAGCAGCTGCAGTGAAACCCCAGGAAGGGCAGTTTGGCAGTACCAGGGTCTGTGCTACAGACCACTGGGATCATGGGATTGTGCCAACTATGCCAGGATGGCATAGAGGGGGCAATTCCATGATCATAGACATGTTACATGGCCATATTCGGAGTTACCATTGTGAAGCTACATATAGGTAGTGACCTATATGTAGTGCACGCGTGTAATGGTGTCCCCGCACTCACAAAGTTCAGGGAATTGGCTCTGAACAATGTGGGGGCACCTTGGCTAGTGCCAGGGTGCCCTCACACTAAGTAACTTTGCACCTAACCTTTACCAGGTAAAGGTTAGACATATAGGTGACTTATAAGTTACTTAAGTGCAGTGTAAAATGGCTGTGAAATAACGTGGACGTTATTTCACGCAGGCTGCAGTGGCAGGCCTGTGTAAGAATTGTCAGAGCTCCCTATGGGTGGCAAAAGAAATGCTGCAGCCCATAGGGATCTCCTGGAACCCCAATACCCTGGGTACCTCAGTACCATATACTAGGGAATTATAAGGGTGTTCCAGTAAGCCAATGTAAATTGGTAAAAATGGTCACTAGCCTGTCAGTGACAATTTGGAAAGAAATGAGAGAGCATAACCACTGAGGTTCTGATTAGCAGAGCCTCAGTGAGACAGTTAGTCACTACACAGGTAACACATTCAGGCACACTTATGAGCACTGGGGCCCTGGGTTACCAGGGTCCCAGTGACACATACAACTAAAACAACATATATACAGTGAAAATTGGGGGTAACATGCCAGGCAAGATGGTACTTTCCTACACAACCCCCCCCCAAACGGAGGACAATAAGACTAGCCATGACCTGATGAGTCTTCATTGTCTAAGTGGAAATATCTGGAGAGTCCATCTGCATTGGAGTGGCTACTCCCAGGTCTATGTTCCACTGTATAGTCCATTCCCTGTAGGGATATGGACCACCTCAACAATTTAGGATTTTCACCTTTCATTTGTTTTAGCCAAAGTAGAGGTTTGTGGTCTGTCTGAACAATGAAGTGAGTGCCAAACAGGTATGGCCTCAACTTCTTCAGAGCCCAGACCACAGCAAAGGCCTCCCTCTCAATGGCAGACCAACGCTTTTCTTTAGGGGTCAACCTCCTACTAATAAAAGCAACAGGTTGATCCTGGCCCTCAGAATTAAGTTGTGATAGGACTGCCCCTACTCCTAATTCAGATGCATCAGTTTGGACATATAATTTTTTAGAGTAACAAGGGCTTTTCAGGACAGGTGCAGAGCACATGGCCTGCTTCAGCTCCTCAAAAGCTTTCTGACAGTTTGCTGTCCATAATACCTTTTTAGGCATTTTCTTGGATGTGAGGTCATTAAGAGGGGCTGCAATGGAGCCATAGTTCTTAATGAACCTCCTGTAATACCCAGTGAGGCCTAGGAAGGCTCTCACCTGAGTCTGAGTGGTAGGGGGAACCCAATCAATAATTGTTTGGATTTTCCCCTGAAGTGGTGCAATCTGTTCCCCACCAACAAGGTGTCCCAGATAAACCACCTTACCCTGCCCTATCTGGCACTTTGAAGCCTTGATAGTGAGGCCTGCCTTTTGCAGGGCCTCCAAAACTTTCCATAGGTGGACCAGGTGATCATCCCAGCTGGAGCTAAAGACAGCTATATCGTCCAAATATGCTGCACTGAAAGCTTCCAGCCCTTGCAGGACTGTGTTCACCAACCTCTGAAAAGTGGCAGGTGCATTTTTCAAACCAAAAGGCATTACAGTAAACTGGTAATGTCCTCCAATGGTTGAAAATGCAGTCTTAGGTTTAGCATCTTCTGACAATTTGATCTGCCAATACCCTGCAGTCAAGTCAAAAGTGCTTAGATACTTGGCAGATGCCAGTGTATCTATGAGCTCATCTGCCCTGGGTATAGGGTGAGCATCAGTTTTGGTTACCAAGTTGAGACCTCTATAGTCTACACAAAACCGCATTTCCTTCTTTCCATCATTGGAATGGGGTTTTGGTACCAGTACCACAGGAGAAGCCCATGGACTGTCAGAGTGCTCAACCACTCCTAGTTCTAACATTTTCTGGACCTCTTGCTTTATGCAGCCCCTGACATGGTCAGGCTGCCTATAGATCTTACTTTTGACAGGTAAACTGTCTCCAGTATCTATAGTGTGCTCACACCAAGAAGTGGTACCTGGCACAGTAGAGAAGAGTTCAGAGAATTGATCTAGGAGATTTATGCAATTATCTTTCTGCTCAGCAGTAAGACAATCAGCCAAAACTACACCTTCCACAAGAGCATCTTGTTCTGTGGAAGAGAAGAGATCAGGTAGAGGATCACTGTCTTCTTCCTGTCCCTCATCTGTTGCCATGAGCAGGGTGAGATCAGCCCTGTCATAGTAGGGTTTCAGGCGGTTGACATGGAGCACCCTAAGGGGACTCCTGGCAGTGCCTAAGTCAACTAAATAGGTGACTTCTCCCTTCTTTTCAACAATTGTGTGGGGACCACTCCATTTATCTTGGAGTGCTCTTGGGGCCACAGGCTCCAAGACCCACACTTTCTGCCCTGGTTGGTACTGAACCAAAACATCCTTCTGATCATGCCATTGCTTCTGGAGCTCTTGGCTGGCCTGAAGGTTTTTACTGGCCTTTTTCATGTACTCAGCCATCCTTGATCTGAGGCCAAGTACATAATCCACAATATCCTGCTTAGGAGCTTTTAAAGGTTGTTCCCAACCCTCCTTTACAAGTGTGAGTGGACCCCTAACAGGGTGTCCAAAAAGAAGTTCAAAGGGGCTGAAGCCCACTCCTTTCTGGGGTACCTCCCTGTAGGCAAAAAGGAGGCATGGTAGAAGGATATCCCATCTCCTGCGGAGTTTTTCAGGGAGACCCATAATCATGCCTTTGAGAGTTTTATTAAATCTCTCCACCAGTCCATTTGTTTGTGGATGATAGGGTGTTGTGAACTTGTACGTTACACCACACTCCTTTCACATGGCCTTTAAGTATGCAGACATGAAATTGCTTCCTCTGTCTGATACTACTTCCTTTGGGAAGCCCACCCTGGAAAATATTCCCAGGAGGGCCTTTGCCACTGCAGGTGCTGTAGTGGTCCTTAAAGGAATAGCTTCAGGATATCTTGTGGCATGGTCCACTACCACCAAGATAAATCTATTGCCTGAAGCAGTAGGAGGGTCAAGGGGGCCAACTATGTCAACCCCTACCCTTTCAAAGGGAACCCCAACCACAGGCAGTGGAATAAGGGGTGCCTTTGGGGTGCCACCTGTCTTGCCACTGGCTTGACAGGTTTCACAGGACTTACAAAATTCCTTTGTGTCCTCAGACATCCTAGGCCAATGAAACAATGGAACCAATCTGTCCCAAGTTTTCATTTGACCCAGGTGTCCAGCTAGGGGAATGTCATGTGCCAGGGTTAGGAGGAACTTTCTGTACTCCTGAGGAATCACTAATCTCCTGGCAGCTCCAGGTTTAGGATCCCTATGCTCAGTGTACAAGAGGTTGTCCTCCCAGTAAACTCTGTGAGAGTCACTGACATCCCCATTAGCCTGTTTGACAGCTTGCTGTCTGAGACCCTCTAATGTGGGACAGGTTTGCTGTGCCACACTCAGCTCCTCTCTGGCAGGCCCCCCTTCACCCAAAAGCTCAGCAGTGTCTGCTTCCAGCTCCTCTGGTGTAGGTTCTGCACAGGGAGGGAATTCTTCTTCCTCAGAAGTTGAATCCACTGTAGAGGGAGGGATAGTAGGAAGTGGTTTGCTTCTACTAGCCCTAGCTTTAGGGAGCACTTGGTCCATTGTTCCAGGATCCAAGCTTCCCTGTCCTTTTTGCTTTTTGGCCTGAGCCCTTGTCAAAGCAAAAATATGCCCTGGGATGCCCAGCATTGCTGCATGGGCCTCCAACTCCACATCTGACCAAGCTGATGTCTCCAAATCATTCCCTAATAGACAGTCTACAGGTAAATCTGATGCTACCACAACTTTCTTTGGACCAGTAACCCCCCCCCCAGTTGAGATTTACAACAGCCATGGGGTGGCTAAGTGTGTTGTTGTGAGCATCGGTTACTTGGTACTGGTGACCAAGTATGTGTTGTTCAGGGTGGACCAGTTTCTCTATGACCATAGTCACACTGGCCCCAGTGTCCCTGTAGGCCTGAACCTCAACACCATTTATTAGGGGTAGCTGCTTGTACTTATCCATATTAAGGGGACAAGCAACTAAGGTGGCTAAATCAATAGCCCCCTCAGAGACTAACACAGCCTCTGTGGCCTCCCTAACAAGGCCAACCCCAACTAAGTTACCAATAGTGAGCCCAGCTACTCCCTTGGATTGGCTATTAGTAGGTTTGCTCCCACCACCACTGCTATTAGTAGGGACACTAGGTGTAGCAGTAGGGGTTGTAGTGGTAGGAGGCTTGGTGCCTTTCTTTGGACAACTGGGATCTGTTGTCCAATGGCCTTTTATTTTACATAAATAGCACCATGGTTTCTTTTCCTTGTTCTGATTAAAAGAGGATTTGGGCCCACCACCCCCACCAGAGTGTTTTTGTGGGCCTGATGAAGACTCATTTTTAGATTTGTCCCCACCCTTGTCAGAAGACTTACCATCCTTCTTTTTGTTGCCATCTTTGTCACCCCCTGTATGAACTTTTCTGTTCATTCTTGTTCTGACCCATTTGTCTGCCTTCTTTCCCAATTCTTGGGGAGAGGTCAGATCAGAGTCCACCAAGTACTGGTGCAACAAATCAGACACACAATTATTAAGAATATGCTCTCTCAGGATCAAGTTATACAGGCTGTCATAATCAGTAACTTTACTGCCATGTAACCACCCCTCCAAGGCCTTCACTGAATGGTCAATGAAATCAACCCAGTCTTGTGAAGACTCCTTTTTGGTCTCTCTGAACTTTATCCTGTACTGTTCAGTGGTTAAGCCATAACCATCCAGGAGTGCATTCTTAAGAACTTGGAAATTATTAGCATCATTTTCTTTCACAGTAAGGAGCCTATCCCTACCTTTTCCACTAAATGATAGCCATAGGATAGCAGCCCACTGCCTTTGAGGGACATCCTGTACAACACAGGCCCTCTCAAGTGCAGCAAACCACTTGTTAATGTCATCCCCCTCCTTATAAGGGGGAACTATCTTATGCAGATTCCTGGAATCATGCTATTTTGCAGGATGACTATGGGGAATACTGCTGCTGCCACCATGGGTTTCTAAACCCAGTTTCTGTCTCTCCTTCTCTACTTCTAAAGTCTGTCTATCCAAATCCAGCTGTTGCTTCTTGAGCTTCAGTCTGGTTTGTTCCACTCTCAATCTATTGAGCTCCCTTTCTAACAATCTGTCATCAGGGTGGGTGGGAGGGACATGCCTTGAAACAGAAGTATGGTGAGAATGGACAGAAGGAGACCTGTCCCTTACAGAAGCCACCCTAACAGCTTGGCTAACAGAAACATCACTACCAGTATGGTGAGAATAAATGCTTTTGCTATGATGTGAGACAACACTATTTATATGGTGTGGCTCATCATCATTACCAACTATGCTAGACTGTCTAGTAATGGGCAGGCTAGGAAGTTTCTTTCTTGAATCTTTTCCTGGGGGAGTCCCTGGATCAGATTGAGAACCATTAGCTACTTTTTCAACAGATTGGGCACTTATGGCCTTATCCTGTACTCTAAGCATGTTAATTAACAGTTCTAAGGAAGGATTCTTCCCTACACTCAAACCTCTCTCTATGCAGAGATTCCTTGCTCCTTTCCAGCTAAGGTGATCATATGCAAGTTTGGACAGATCAACATTTTGGCCTGTGCCAGACATTTTTTAGAGAGAGTTAAAGTGATAGTAAAAGATAAAAAGTTTGTTAGAGCTTTTAGAAAGACAGAGAAAAAAAACTTTTAAAACTTTTTAGAACTTTTTAGAAAGTTAGAAGTACTTTTCAGCACTTAGAAAAGAGTGAAAAGAGGAAATGCAAAACTTTTTGGCTATGTGTATATACACTGACCTTGTTTTGTATATTTTTCTCTTATGAAAAGTACAATGACAAGAGTGGTAAGTAGTCTCAAAGCACTTATCCCACCGCTGCCACCAATGTAGGAGGCTGGACTGGCTTGTAGTGAGTACCAAGGGGTACTTGCACCTTGCACCAGGCCCAGTTATCCCTTATTAGTGTATAGGGTGTCTAGCAGCTTAGGCTGATAGATCATGGTAGCTTAGCAGAGCAGCTTAGGCTGAACTAGGAGACGTGTGAAGCTACTACAGTACCACTTAGTGTCATATGCACAATATCATAAGAAAACACAATACACAGTTATACTAAAAATAAAGGTACTTTATTTTTATGACAATATGCCAAAGTATCTTAGAGTGTACCCTCAGTGAGAGGATAGGAAATATACACAAGATATATATATACACAATAGCAAAAATATGCAGTATAGTCTTAGAAAACAGTGCAAACAATGTATAGTTACAATAGGATGCAATGGGGAAACATAGGGATAGGGGCAACACAAACCATATACTCCAAAAGTGGAATGCGAACCACGAATGGACCCCAAACCTATGTGACCTTGTAGAGGGTCGCTGGGACTATTAGAAAATAGTGAGAGTTAGAAAAATAACCCTCCCCAAGACCCTGAAAAGTGAGTGCAAAGTGCACTAAAGTTCCCCTAAGGACAAAGAAGTCGTGTTAGAGGAATAATGCAGGAAAGACACAACCCAACAATGCAACAACTGTGGATTTCCAATCTAGGGCACCTGTGGAACAAGGGGACCAAGTCCAAAAGTCACAAGCAAGTCGGAGATGGGCAAATGCCCAGGAAATGCCAGCTGCAGGTGCAAAGAAGCTTCTACTGGTCAGAAGAAGCTGAGGTTTCTGCAGGAACGAAAAGGGCTAGAGACTTTCCCTTTGGTGGACGGATTCCTCTCGCCGTGGAAAGTTGTGCAGAAGTGTTTTCCCACCGAAAGAACGCCAACAAGCCTTGCTAGGTGCAAATTCTGCGGTTAGCGTTTTTGGACGCTGCTGAGGCCCAGGAGGGACCAGGAGGTCGCAAATTGGACCAGCAGACAGAGGGGACGTCGAGCAAGACAAGGACCCCTCTCTGAAGCCAGTAGCACCCGGAAAAGTGCCAGAAACAGGCACTACGAGGATGCATGAAACGGTGCTTGCCGAAGTTGCACAAAGGAGTCCCACGTCGCCGGAGACCAACTTAGAAAGTCGTGCAATGCAGGTTAGAGTGCCGTGGACCCAGGCTTGGCTGTGCACAAAGGATTTCCGCCGGAAGTGCACAGGGGCCGGAGTAGCTGCAAAAGTCGCGGTTCCCAGCAATGCAGCCCAGCGAGGTGAGGCAAGGACTTACCTCCACCAAACTTGGACTGAAGAGTCACTGGACTGTGGGGGTCATTTGGACAGAGTCGCTGGATTCGAGGGACCTCGCTCGTCGTGCTGAGAGGAGACCCAAGGGACCGGTAATGCAGCTTTTTGGTGCCTGCGGTTGCAGGGGGAAGATTCCGTCGACCCACGGGAGATTTCTTCGGAGCTTCTGGTGCAGAGAGGAGGCAGACTACCCCCACAGCATGCACAAGCAGGAAAACAGTCGAGAAGGCGGCAGGATCAGCGTTACAGAGTTGCAGTAGTCGTCTTTGCTACTATGTTGCAGGTTTGCAGGCTTCCAGCGCGGTCAGCAGTCGATTCCTTGGCAGAAGGTGAAGAGAGAGATGCAGAGGAACTCGGATGAGCTCTTGCATTCGTTATCTAAAGTTTCCCCAGAGACAGAGACCCTAAATAGCCAGAAAAGAGGGTTTGGCTACCTAGGAGAGAGGATAGGCTAGCAACACCTGAAGGAGCCTATCACAAGGAGTCTCTGACGTCACCTGGTGGCACTGGCCACTCAGAGCAGTCCAGTGTGCCAGCAGCACCTCTGTTTCCAAGATGGCAGAGGTCTGGAGCACACTGGAGGAGCTCTGGACACCTCCCAGGGGAGGTGCAGGTCAGGGGAGTGGTCACTCCCCTTTCCTTTGTCCAGTTTCGCGCCAGAGCAGGGGCTAAGGGGTCCCTGAACCGGTGTAGACTGGCTTATGCAGAATTGGGCACATCTGTGCCCAACAAAGCATTTCCAGAGGCTGGGGGAGGCTACTCCTCCCCTGCCTTCACACCATTTTCCAAAGGGAGAGGGTGTCACACCCTCTCTCAGAGGAAGTTCTTTGTTCTGCCATCCTGGGCCAGGCCTGGCTGGACCCCAGGAGGGCAGATGCCTGTCTGAGGGGTTGGCAGCAGCAGCAGCTGCAGTGAAACCCCAGGAAGGGCAGTTTGGCAGTACCAGGGTCTGTGCTACAGACCACTGGGATCATGGGATTGTGCCAACTATGCCAGGATGGCATAGAGGGGGCAATTCCATGATCATAGACATGTTACATGGCCATATTCGGAGTTACCATTGTGAAGTTACATATAGGTAGTGACCTATATGTAGTGCACGCGTGTAATGGTGTCCCCGCACTCACAAAGTTCAGGGAATTGGCTCTGAACAATGTGGGGGCACCTTGGCTAGTGCCAGGGTGCCCTCACACTAAGTAACTTTGCACCTAACCTTTACCAGGTAAAGGTTAGATATATAGGTGACTTATAAGTTACTTAAGTGCAGTGTAAAATGGCTGTGAAATAACGTGGACGTTATTTCACTCAGGCTGCAGTGGCAGGCCTGTGTAAGAATTGTCAGAGCTCCCTATGGGTGGCAAAAGAAATGCTGCAGCCCATAGGGATCTCCTGGAACCCCAATACCCTGGGTACCTCAGTATCATATACTAGGGAATTATAAGGGTGTTCCAGTAAGCCAATGTAAATTGGTAAAAATGGTCACTAGCCTGTCAATGACAATTTGGAAAGAAATGAGAGAGCATAACCACTGAGGTTCTGATTAGCAGAGCCTCAGTGAGACAGTTAGTCACTACACAGGTAACACATTCAGGCACACTTATGAGCACTGGGGCCCTGGGTTACCAGGGTCCCAGTGACACATACAACTAAAACAACATATATACAGTGAAAATTGGGGGTAACATGCCAGGCAAGATGGTACTTTCCTACAAGGGGGTCTCCTGTGCTCTGAGGGAGGTAGGAGCAGACAGATAAGAAAAGGCCTTCTTGCCAGGGGGTCTCCTTCCCTAAAGACATGCAAATGTGGGCAACTGGTAAATCTGCAAATACAAAGGGGCTTGAAAACCTGCATTGACTTTACTAAAAGGAGTCACTTGAAGTTTTCTGGTGGCAAAAATATTTCTTTTAGAGAGGTATTGTAATGGTGTTCCAAGGTGAGCTGTGGAGTGTGAGGTTTTAATGGAGTGTTATAAAAAATGTTATCACTAGGTATAAACTGTATATTATTCAAATCTGTATTTGAGAAGCACTTTTTTTTTATTTAACCGAAATGTATTTGCGCATTTTGTAGCAGCCTTTATTATGATGTAATTGTATTTTTCACAGTTCTTTCAGGTACCTCGGTACCTCATAGTACTAACAAACATTGGCAAAGCCAATAGGTCTAATCTGCGAAAGAGTTATTGGCTTTGCTAATGTGTTTTAGCCATTAGCCATGTTATACACCAGAGTAGCTGCTGTTCAGCATGGCTTAGAGCTAGTGGCATAGTGGTGTGGATTGGAGTAGAGTAGCATAGGAGCAGTGGCGTAGAGCCCACTGGTGCAAAGTACAGTGCAGTGGGGTACAGTGCAGTTGTTTAGAGTGCGTTAGCGTAGAGTGCAGTGGTTTAGAGTGCAGTGGCATGGAGTGGCATGGGACAGAGTAGAGTGGCATAGAGTGTAGTGGAGTAGAGTGGCATACAATAGAGTAGCAGAGAGAGCAGTAGTGTAGAGTGGTGCAGTGGCAAAGATTGCAGAGTAGACTCACGATGCAGGGAGTGCAGTGATGTAGTGTAGAGTGGTGCAGAGTAGGGCAAAGTGCTGTAGAGTGGAGTGATGCAGAGTAGAGTGGCATAGAGTGCAGTGGCATAGAATGCAGTAGTACATAGTACATTGGTGTATAGTACGGTGGTGGAGAGTGCAACACTACAGAGTAGAGTGTCAGTGCAGTGATGTAGAGTGGAGTAGAGTGGCACAGAGAAGTGGCGTAGAGTACAGTGGTACAGAGTAGAGGGCAGTGGCGTACAGTGCAGTTGTTTAGAGTGCATTGGCGCAGAGTGCAGTGGCATGGGGTAGAGTTACATAGAGTGCAGTGGAGTAGAGTGGCATACAATAGAGTAGCAGAGAGTCCAGTAATGCAGAGTGGTGCAGTGTCAGAGTGCAGAGTAGACTCATGTGGCATAGAGTGTAGTGGTGTAGAATGGTGCAGAGTGGAGTATTGTAGAGTGCTGTAGAGTAGAGTATAGTGGATAGAGTGCAGTGGCATAGAGTAGAGTGGTGTAGAGTGCAGAGTTGCAGAGTAGAATGTCAGTGCAGTGGTGTAGAGTGGTACAGAGAACAGTGGCATAGAGTACAGTGGTGCAGAGTAAAGGGCAGTGCAGTTGTTTCGAGTGCACTGGTGTAGAGTGCAGTTGCATAGAGTGGCATTGGGCAGAGTAGAGTGGCATAGAATGCAGTGGAATAGAGTATATTGGTGCAAAATGCAGTAGTACAGAGCAGAGTGGTGTAGAGTATAGTGGCGGCCAGAGCAGTGTTGCAGAGTGTCAGTTTGCAGTGGTGTAGAGTGCATTGAACTAGAGTGCAGTGGTCAGAGTGGTATAGAGTACAGTGGCATAGAATAGATTGTTTCAGAGTAGAGTGCAGTTGCATAGAGTGGAGAGGTGCAGGGTAGAGTACAGTGGCATAGAATGCAGTGGCACAGAGTGCAGTGGCATAAAGTAGATTATTTCACAGTAGAGTGAGGTGGCTTAGAGTGGAGAAGTGCAGGTTAGAGTGGAGTTGCATAAAGTGGCATAGAGTGTGATGGCATAGAGTAAAGTAGTGTAGAGTGCCGTGGCATAGAGTGCAGAGGTGCAGAGTAGATTAGAATGATGTACAGTGTATTGATGTAGAGTGCAGGGGCATAGAGTTGAGTGTTACAGAGTAAAGTGCATTAGCATAGAGTGTATTAGCTTAGAGTGCAGTGGCGTACAGTGCAGCGTTGCAGAGTGGCAGAGAGTGGAGCTGTGCGGATTAGATTGGTGTTGCCTAGGCTGGAGTGGTATTGCGTGCAGACGAGCAGAGCGCAGTGGTGTAGAGAGGCGCAAAGTGCGGTGGCTTAGAGTAAAGTAGTACAGAGTAGAGTAGAGAGGCATAGTGTGAAGTAGCATAGAGAGCAGAGGCATAATGTGGAGTGGTTCCGAATGGACAAGAGAACAGTGGCATGGAGTGGCGTAAAGTGGAGTGATACAG
The DNA here is from genome assembly GCF_031143425.1 of Pleurodeles waltl. Classification (NCBI taxonomy): domain Eukaryota; kingdom Metazoa; phylum Chordata; class Amphibia; order Caudata; family Salamandridae; genus Pleurodeles; species Pleurodeles waltl. The sequence goes on along the minus strand of NC_090446.1, from coordinate 597,747,308 downwards.
AGTAGGGTGCAGTGGTGTGAAGTGGAGCATGCATGGTGTGGTAACACACTGCCATTACAGACAACACATTTTTGATTGAAATGACCATTACATTTGCACAGATATACAGTTTTTCAAATCAAACTATATTGTGCACAGACGATGATGTGTGGAAATTGCATCACCTAATGCAATGATTTGTTTTAATCATGTAAAGGTATTTGTTTCAAGCTCAGTTCAGAATTAACAAAAATGTGCTTGATTTGTACTTCTAATTCTGAAGTCTATTTAAATGTTGTCATGTGATAGAAAAAACTCTTTCCTAACCCCAGTATCCAGCAAGATTGTTGCATAAATCCTCTCACTTTGAAGTCAGAGAAAGGAAAGTAAACACTAAGTTCCCACTGAAGACAGAGCCTGACATTTGACTTTGTTCTTTGAATGCACAGCAAATATGATAAGATAAGAACAAGATTTACAGGCCTGTTTACAGAAAGGGAGCACACGGCAGGATACTGTAAATAAGGTTTTGGCAAAGGAAGGGAAGAATTCAAGCTGCAATAGCCTAAAACAAATAAAGCCAGCAAATTGAAAGCAACAAATTGTGAGTTACAAACCACAAGGCCAATGGCAAGCAACAGGCAGAATGCATTCACAAGGAAGCACTATGAATTTACTTAAAGTGACAGCTATGCAATACTTTCTGGGGAAAGTCCAGTATTTTAGTCCATATCTTGCAGAGGTTTGGCTACATCAATCACCCAGGTAGTATGACAAGAAGACCTGGAGTGGTTTCCATGTTGCAGGATAGGTCTGTACACCCATTCTATCAGTTTGCCACCATTTCCTATGGTACAGACCTTCTGGCAGACCTCTTGTAGGGTTAGTGCTAGGTAGCAGACATGAAATAGGGCATTTAATGATTATTTAAGGTGGTTGTAAGTAAGGAGTTGACCGTGGTGAAGATGGTAGTCTGCCACAAGGGTTTGGAAATTTAGTAGCTCACTGTTCAGAAACAAAGTCCCCAATTTTAAGACACCTGCAACATGCCACTGATGGAGTTGCTCTGAGCACAGCCATCCTGTGCAAGTGGGAAGGCTTAGCAAAGGTAGTGCAGGAGCATAGGGTTTCTTCGTGTCAGTGAGTTTACAGTTTCTGGCAAGGCAAGAGAAAGCCATGCATGATAACCCCGGATGGTGATCCATAGAATGGTCAGTAGGAAACAATGAGCAGTGCATTAAGCCTTCCTTAAAGGTCTTTACTGGTAAACCCCATCTCATGCAGGGAGGTGGGCAGAAAGCCAGTGAGCCACCCATTGGACATCTGCAGCTGAATAAAAGCATTCTAAGTCCAGAAGATCTAATCCACCCGAAGTCACAGTTAGCTTTAGAGTGGAAAGAGCTTCCGATGGCGCAGCGATCCAATCAGATGTGTGGCCTGTCTGAAGAAGGAATGAAGGACGAGTAGGGGAAGGTTTGCAAAATAATACTATCATTGGGGTAGCACACCATCTTCGCTAGTGCCACATGGCCTCTACAGAAAGCAGAAGAGAAGACCAAAAAGCAGACTGGGCTTGGAGGGACCGTTCGCTCTGCCGAGATTTTCATCCTGGAAATCAGTGTAAGAATGGTAGATATTAATCACTAGGTATCAAAAGGTAACTGGTTCCCCGTTCAATCTGAGATCTAATTGTGTATGAAGGTGAAAACAGTGCCATATGTTAAAGAAACACTAATTAAATTTTAAAATTTGTAAATTTTGTTTGCGCAATCTACATCCCAAATATTTTGAAGATTCTATGTGTACTTGACACTTAGGGATAACCCAGATCTCTAGTTTGGCTTTTGCTCAATTTCAAAACCATATAAAGACATGGACTAAGCGGGCAATTACCTTGCACAACCTTGCAAGGGGTCTGGCCCCTGCTCACCCTTCACAAGCACTAACAGCGGACCATTGCACCAGAAGAGTTTGCCAAGGTGGATGGGTGTTGATTGTTCAACCACTTGAGAGTGCCCCTTCTGTTTCGCTCCTGTGTGCAGACAACTCCCCAGGTACCCAATACCTTCAAATAGTCTTGGTGGACCCATCTTGTCTGATTTTAGGAATTGTCCCACCTTGTTCTTTTCTTCTTTATTTATCCAGTTGTTAGCAACAACCCTTTGAATTACTTGCCGTGGATCTCCCATTTGATCTCGATTTCATCCTACTCTTTTATTATCTTTGATTGGTAGTCCGGGCTCCCATTTCTGAGATAAATGTAGAGTCCCAAACATACACTCTAGTGCAGTGAGACTACAGACAATTATGGGTACATCACATCCTGTCATTAGGTGTGAGACTGTCACCCACACCATCTGCCCTGCCTCTTTAAAAAAAAAAATAGGTTGAAAGTCCGTGGGCGGTTGGGGTAAGCCAGATGTTTTTGTTCAATTTGTTTAAACTAGCATAAGGTTAATTACCTTATTGTTTCCCAAACTGTTTGCTAGGGGTTTAGAAATGTTCAGAAACATAATCAAAATTTTGCTGTTACTTTCTCTTCAGGAAAGATCGGATAGATTTGGGTAGGGGTGATGGCCTTGCCGTGAAGGGCATTAATTTACTACTGAACAAGGACGTAATGTGACACCTGAATGTAGCACACCAGGAGGCAATCACAAAAGGTCCATAGTGAATAAATAGTGCTATGTTAAAAAAGAGTACATAAATGCACTGACAACATAGTGAGGCATGGCCTCTCTTGCGTGTGTCTGTAAAACTGACGTTTGTTCTTGAATTTTTGTCCTGAATTTTGACCTTTGTCCTGAATTTTTGTCCTGAATTTTGACCCTTTGTCCTGAATTTTTTACAGTTCTGTCCAGAATTTGCCTCAATGCCAGGTGGTCACCCTAACGCGGGCCTGATTTAGAATTCGGCGGACGGGTTACTCAGTCACAACGGTACGGATCTCAGGTCTGCCGAAATCTAAATCCCATTATGTCCAATGTGATTTAGAATTCAGCGGATGTGATGGAGAAACCCCTCCACTGAATTCTAAATCAGGCCCCAAGTGTAGGATGAGGTAAGATAGAGGCTTGAGGTGGTATCAACACTATGCTGCTTTGGTTTTTCAGTAACCCCGACATTCAGCATTCGTCAGTCCGTCCTCCTAAAAATTCACTGCATTTTTTTTTTACAGATTAAACACTGGCCCCGGCCTCACTACATGTTCCCTGATTTGTGATTCCTGCACTTGGAGATAGGACAAGGGCTGCAGGTACAGGGGTGCGGCACATCCCCTCTCGACCCCATCCTGCAACATGGGGAAGTAGATTATGCTCCACCATGCGCTGCACCTCCCCCCACCCCCACTGTCATCTGATGTCTCCATGAAGCTTGTGGTAAATGGCAGCAAAAGAGGGCCCATTGTTTGGCCTGTAGGGTGGATGATTTGTGGAAAATAACCCTTTTTTTCCTGGCTCTGCATGTTATTCCTCATTCCAGGTGAAATAATTTATAATCAGGATCAGGCAACGTCCTAGTAGTTCACAATATCGATCAGTTGCCTGAACCATCTATTCTTTTACATATTTCAGAAGCAGATGGTTCTTCCGTCTGTTTTTGAAGGGAGTAGATATGCAATGGGGTTAGTCTAAATTCTCACTTGGAATATTGGTCAAGATTCGGAAGCAAATCCAGAAGACTGGGCCAAACCAGAAGATTTATGAAGCTGGGGGGGGAGTGAAATGTCACAGTATGAGGCTGAGGCATGCTCAAGGGTAAACGCCATAAGATTTCAGGAGATCGCAGTAGAAAAAACCTTTATGAGACGAGGTGGGCTTAGAAGGGAGTGATCAGAGTGTATGAGGCAGGAGTGCGACCTCAGAAATAAGAATCCACGCCATACGAAGAGAAGAAGCTCAGACACTGGCATTTTGGGGGTGGGGGGAAGTCAGATGAGACCCACAATCAAGCTTTATTTGTCCTGTCACCCCCACAAGGCCCCCTAGCGTAGCTGTTGAATGCAACCCCATGGCAGGCACAACATCTTTACACACAGAGTAATATATCAAAATATCTTTCAATTGCTCGAAGATGGTGTTATGTGTTCTTACTTTAAGGATTCTGGAATGTCCAATCAATATTTCAAATGAGGATTTTTTAGTTGACTTGTCAGTTGATGCTGAACCACTGTTGTAACATTCTGGTGCTTTTTGCTTAGCTCTACTTCTAATTACATTTCTAGCTTTAGTAATTGAAGTACGACCTTCCTTGGAGAGATCGCTATAGTTAAATTGGCAAACACCACCAAGATGTGACATTCTTGCATATGTTATTGATAAGACTGATCATGATGAAGTTTTGTCAAGGGTGAAAGATGCAGGACTTACCCTTAAGTGTGAGAAGTGTAAGTTCAGAGGGGGTGGTACCTTATCTCAGTTACATGATTTCAGGTGAAGGTATTAGCCCTAAGTGAGAACGTGCTGACTCCATTACGAATGCACGGTTCCATGTAACAAGGAACAGATGAGATCTTTCTTAGGATTGGGAGAAACCATTCTAAATTTGTGAAATATTTGCAAACGTAGTCCAACCCATGAGGGTGCTGCTTAAGAAAGAGGTAAATACCACTGGAGTGAGGAGTGTAACAGAGTGTTTTGTCTGACTAAAGAAGCAATTGTAAAACTCCCTACGTTGGAGCATTTTAATGTCTACTGTTAAACACTGTTAATCATGGATGCCTGTATGAGTGGACTAGGTGCTGTTTTAATCCAACTATTCCATGGAGAGGAAATGGTCATAGCTTTTGCCTCCTATTCCCTATGAGGGGTGGAGGAACGGTATTCGGTGATTGAATGTGAAGAGCTGGTTTATTCATGGACTTTACAACATTTCAAGTTTTTCTTTGGGATCTTCCTTTTGAAGTGAGGATGTACCATGCACATTTGGTACAGGTATTTTCCTGTGAGGGATCATAGAGGGCTAGGCACAGGATCTGAAGATGGATGGAAGGTCTTGACAAGTATAGTTTTTATGTGGAATACATGCCTGGTGTTCGCAACGCCACCAAGGACAGCTTATGTTTGCCTGTCAGTATCTGATGTGGTGAAGATTATAAACAAGTTGTCAATTGGCTCTCTCAATCAGCATTGACTGAACGGGAATGGTTTGAGGGAAGAGAGAAGGATGGGGTGAGTGCTTAGTTAAGGAAGCGTGTCATGGAAGGTTAGCTTAAAAGTGTATTGGATCAACATCAGCTGGTCAAAAATGTCTGGTACATTCATGATAGACTGTGTATTGAGGGTGGTGAACTGTGTAGAGGAGATAGATTGATACCCCTACAGGGGTGGAGGAGCAAGATTGTTAATTTGGCTCTTGGATGGTATTTAAGTAGGAACCTTACCAAAGCCAGGTTGTGAAAGAAGCACTAGTGACCTAAGATGGATAGGACAAGTGGAACTGTGGGAGAATGTGTGCAGTGTGTTCGCAGTGGCACATTTAAAACTGTTAGGAAGGCTCCTCTTTCTCCAGTGGAAATACCTGTCAAGCCGTGGAGCAAGCCTGGATTGGACATTGTGGTCCATTTGAATTACTTTCTGCACCAGCGAGGTATGTTTTGGTCCTGGTAGATTACACTTCTAAGTGGATTTGTGCTAGTTGTGTCAGTGTAATGACCATTACAGTTTCTGAGGGATGTGTTTGCCTTTGAAAGGATTCTGGGGATCATCATTATGGACAAGGGAGTGTAGCTTATTTCCTCAGACATGAGTGGTTTCCTGAAAAATGTATCAACCAACCATTTCAAAACAGGGCTATGCACCCCAAGCAAATGGCTTAGTGGAACGCGTGGACAGGATGGGGAAGGAATGTACTCAAAAAGTGGTGGAATTAAGGGTTGGGTCATGCTGAAGGGGTTGTTGAGAGAGAAGCTATGAGATCATTGCTGTGCCCCTAACAGTGTGACAGATGTTTCTCCTTTCCAGTGTTTGAAAGGAAGGAGTGCATGTTCTAAACTCACTCCTTCGTGGTTGAATTGTTAAACCAACAAAACCAAAAGGAATGTTTGAGATGAGAGTGCTAAAATACTGAATCGTCAGGATAACTACAAGAATAGCTACGATTCTAAGCATTGTGCACAAGTGGAAAGTAGAGGAATATGTTCTTGTTAAAAATATCTGGAATTGTTAAGGAGTGCAGATCCGTGTATTCTGGACCTGTCAAAAGTATCTAACTAAAAAAACCGTAGTTGTTTTGGAGTTTGACGAAACTTGGAGGATTTCACGTTTGGCTCGTTAAGACTGGCTATGGGACAACAATTAACTGGATGAATCTGACAAGGATGAAGTTTGCTCAGAATGTACAATTAGCCGAAGAGGGAGCAGAGAGCTAAAAGCATCGGAACATTTTAAGGTTTTTGCGTACCATTGATTTGTTTTTCTATGTTCTTTGTGTTTGGCTTGAATCGACTGAACAATTCATGACATCTTTAATTATTATATTTTGTAGTTTACCTTCCAAGTTTTGGGGGGAAATATGTGCTATGTCTTTATTACTTTAAGGAATCTGAAATGTCCATACAACATTACACATCAGTGTATTTTTAGTTGAAGTGTCAGTTGCTGCTGGAACACTGTTGCTGTAACATTTTTGTGGCGTTTGCCCTGTTTTCTATAGCTTTAGAACCCCCCGTAGCGGGCTCTACCGGCTATAAAGGCCCGCTCCCGCGTTAAATGCCCGAGCCGAAGGCGAGGCCATTTAACAAGGGAAAGGGCCTTTAATAGCCGGTAGAGCCCGCTACGGCGGGTTCTAAGGTTATTAGAACATTCTGCCACTCAGGGTCAGAATGTTCTATTAAAAAAAACAAATTGCTCACGGAGCCCGAGGGGATTTAAATCCCCTCGGCTCTGTGAGGCTTTGTTCACAGCTGTTGCTGTGAACAAAGCAAACATCGGAATGTTGGCGCTGCAGGCTTTTACTGGCCAGTAAAAGCCCGCAGCACTCCATTGTTTTCAATGGAGCTGCCAACGTTCCAATGTTCTATTATAGCCTTAGAACCCGCCGTAGCGGGCTCTACCGGCTATTAAAGGCCCGCTCCCGTGTTAAATGCCCGAGCCGAAGGCGAGGGCATTTATCAAGGGAAAGGGCCTTTAATAGCCAGTAGAGCCCGCTACGGCAGGTTCTAAGGCTATTAGAACATTCTGCCATTCAGGGCAGAATGTACTATTAAAAAAAAAAAACTGCTCACGGAGCCCGAGGGGATTTAAATCCCCTCGGGCTCCGTGAGGCTTTGTTCACAGCTGTTGCTGTGAACAAAGCGAACATTGGAATGTTGGCGCTGCGGGCTTTTACCGGCCTGTAAAAGCCCGCAGCACTCCATTGTCTTCAATGGACATGCCAACATTCGAATGTTCTAATATAGCCTTAGAGCCCGCCGTAGCGGGCTCTACCGGCTATTAAAGGCCCGCTCCTTGCGTTAAATGCCCGAGCCGAAGGCGAGGGCATTTAACAAGGGAGAGGGACTTTAATAGCCGGTAGAGCCCGCTACGGCGGGTTCTAAGGCTATTAGAACATTCTGCCACAAAGGGCAGAATGTTCTATTAAAAAAAAAAATGTTCACGGAGCCCGAGGGGATTAAAATCCCCTCGGGCTCCGTGAGGCATTGTTCACAGCTGTTGCTGTGAACAAAGCGAACATTGGAATGTTGGCGCTGCGGGCTTTTACCGGCCAGTAAAAGCCCGCAGCACTCCATTGTTTTCAATAGAGCCTCCAGAATTCCAATGTTCTAATTCTAATTAAAGTTCTTCTTTTGCAAATTGGTGTGTGGCCTTTCTTAAAGAGATCACAAGAGATATGCATGAACCTATATGTTTACTTAAATGTTTAAATGTTAAATGTTTAAACATGAATTTCATATGCTCTTCAGGGTTGCCTGCTGTAGGCGAGCCCTACATGTTTTCTCTGGGATCCATTTTGTGCCCCCTCCAAAGATAACAAATAAAGACAGCACTCGAGGGAGGAGGCTTCGGAGTCAGGGGTCATGATAAAAGATTAGCAGATGAAGAGCCTATGTCATATAACAATCGTTAGGCGAATATATGTGCAGAAATTGTGAGACATTTCTGTTCCCGCCCATTTCCCTGCATACATGTATCTCTTTTATGAATTAAATCCCACAGAATGGAAAATAACTTGCAGACTCAGAATATACTTGGTTGAATTCCCAATTCTGGGAGTTGAATGCAGAAGATGGTAAAAATCTGTGAGTCTGCCAGTGCAGGGCAAATGGTGGAGAGAAACTGTAAAGGTGGGCAAGGCAAGAAAAGGATGTTGACTGGCAGGGGGCAGTAGTACATGCAAATACCATAGAGGGTTAGGCATGCTCTTGTCACTGGGCATAGGTGCACCACCGTTCACTCCCAAAGCAATTTTACTGACTGGGGGTGTGTGACTAGTGGCCATTGTGGTGAGACATGACTCAACCGGCTCCCACCTGGTGATCAATGGCAATCCCGGAGGCTATGCAGCCTCAACGGAGCCCCTGATTCACCCCAAACCACTCCTATTGATTGGGGCCCCCCTGCTGGCTGTCCTCACGTGTCAGGGGAGGAGTGCATTGGCGGCTTTAACTGCTACGAACAACTCGGCAGAAGGTGTCCCAAGATGGCGACCCCCAAGGCAGTGGGCGTATGGGCCCACTAAGACGCACCTGAGGCGGCTGTGGAAGCGCAGCACAAGTGACCGTGCCACCTGCCTAGTGCCTGGTGATATTGCAGGCCCCAGGGGGACACAGCAAAAACCATATCACTAGATGGCAGACGTGAGTCAGCAGTGGCCCAAGCACATGGCACTGCAGCACCTTCCGGGCCTACCAGGGGAGCACCACAGCAGGGAAATGCAGAGCCCGAACTGAGGCTTACACAGTCCCTGATATAGCACAGGTGAGTGGGGCTGCTGCGCCCACACAGCAGGGGGACGAACCTTTGCAAAGACATACCTGGCAGGAAGGTGGAAAGTGGCCTGCATACTTACTGAGGACCAAAACAGTCAGCACCCTGGCACTCAATCCCAATTGGCAACTTATCTCCCCCCCCAAGCTCCATAACCACAGCGTTAGAGACGTGGCCACATGCATAATGAGGCTGGCTCCATCCGTCTAAGCTCTGACCCATTGAAGTTTCTGCCAGCCCTTTTACAGCTAGAGTGCTCAATTACTTGAAGGAAGGGAGAATCATTACAGAGGTGCAATCTGGGTCATTGCCCTCCTACATGCCCTCCTTAGTACCCTCCCTAAGCGAGCAGAGACGTGGAGGCCCAGTGATCAGGTGGCTGCACCTGGGAGCCTAAATTTGTCTGCACAGACTAGCACCAGGGTCCAGTGGTGCTGCAAAGAAGGGCCTCTCCCTGCTGAATGGCAAGCAGGGCACTGTGAGACGTCTCAATCAGCTACTGCTGTGGAGCCTGCACCACAACGAGGCCCTGACAGTGGCCCCTGGCAGTCAGAGAAGGGATCTATGAGAAGGACAGCACCACTGGCTGAAATGGGGAAACATTGAGGTGGACCCCCATCGACTGGGAGTGGAAAAGTGGGAACACCCCGAGCTAGTAAGTGGTTTACCACTGAAAACCTCACTGCATGTGATGGGTACCGGAGAGCCCTATACTCACATTAGGAAAGGGATTGAGAAAGTGAGACATAGATGCCAATATCCCAACAAGAGGAAGGACAGCTGTGGGGATGCTGTTGGCAGTCCAAGGGTAGCCTACCCGGAAACCAACCTTCAAGACATTCTCTGAGCCATAATTGCCACTAGAAAAGCTCTTGAAACCAAAATGGATATGCTGGGAGCAGACCTCAGTATCTTGAAAGATAACCACAGGCAGTAGCTAAGAGAGTCACCACCACGGACTGCACCTTGGCGGAGCTAAACCCAGATGTCGCTGTGGTGTGGGACAGACTGGAGCAGATGGAGAATAAGGTACAGACTCTGGAGCTACACGCAGAGGATAGTGAAAACAGATCATGGAGGAATAATATATAGATTGTTGGTCTTCCAGAGCACGCAGAGGGTAGAGATGCCCTGACTTTCCTGAAGAGATAGCTTAGAGAAGAGGTATCCCCGGAGGGCCTCTCCTCTTTCTATGCATTTGAACGAGCCCAGAGGGCCCCCACCCGCTCACCACCTCCAGGAGCACCACCACGCCCTGTGGTGACTAGACTTCTCTACTACTAGTACCACAATCATAAACGGAACTTTGCCTGGACAAAAGAAGACATTCGATTTTGACAACCATAAAGTAATGATTTTCCTGGATTTCACTAAAGTGTTCCAAAAGCAACGTGCGATATTCACAGACGCTAAGAAACGCCTTCGTGAATTAGGCCTGCAAAATGCCATGCTGTTCCCTGCAGAACTACGGGTGGCAACCCTGAAAGGGGTACATTTTTTTCAAACACCCCAAGAAGCATGGAACTGGCTAGACATGCAGGAGCATGTCGGTCCCAGCTGTGAACCCTTACAGAAGGGCCACACACGTGAGAAGAAAAAGAAGCGTCTGAGATGAATCCCTGGAGGTCTCCCCCATCGGATGTCGAAGCCCATAGAAATCAGCAGCGAGTAGCAGACATAAGCGGGGACCAAGGGGACACAGCAACATCAGTGGAAGCGAAGACGGACAGGGCTCAGTTCCCTGTAGCACTGACAGTACATCTGGACTGTCAGAAGACAAACTACCTGCAGTCACACCATGTACGGCTGATGATGTGTTTTAGAAGAAAGGTCACATCACAATGTTGTTTCATCTATCCTGAACTCAGGAGGAGTGGCTCCATCAACTTAACCTTTGCCTAATTGTGACTAACAAGAATGATGAACCTGTGATAAATGATGGGGCTACAGAGCTATATATCTACATATTAACCTTTATTGCTGCCGTTGGGTGGGGGTGGGCCGGTGGAACATGACTTGCTGGCCTCTGCCACCCTTGCTTAGACATTGTGTGGGTTCTCCCACTACCCTTTGTTTCTTTTGGCTGTGACATCCCTGTTTGGATGAGGGGGGAAGTCCTACTTGTCCTGGGGAGGAGGAAGTTGTGGGAATTTATGTTCTTCTTTAACATGCTGGGGATTGTTGGATGTCTTACGTAGGAGCTCTTACATATCATTGCATCGAAAGGGTTCAGACACTGGCACGTCTTCATTCAGACCAAAGGGAGGCCCCTTGCCCTAATACATAGACACTACATGGCAACCCCAATAACATATAAAATTCTCACTTGGAGCATCTGGGGGATGCACTCTATGGCCAAGAGATACAAAGTCTACTTATACCTGCAGCATCGGGGGATACAGATTGCCCTTCTTCAACAAGCATACCTAATTGTTAATGAGGGACTGGCATTGCAGCATAGATGGAGGGGGCAGGCTCACTATATGACATATTTGGCTTATGTGCAAGGGTCTTGGTCTGGATTTGCGCGGAAGTCCCCTTCCTGCATACTGGTCACCTGATTGATCCAGCCGGTTGGTATGTGATTGTCACAGGATGCCTTGGCAGCCCAGATATCACCCTGGGTAGCATCTATGGCCCCATTGTGGATCACGTGCATTTCTTGGTGGAATTGATTAGCCCTTTATTTAGTAGGGTCAGTCATATTGGGAGGGGACTATAACTGTGTAGCAGACCTTGACTTGGACCACTCTCACCCACCCCTTTGTGACACACAGATTGAATGATTGAGTGGTCAGGAAGTTCAAGAGCTGGCAAGCAGGATGGGGGCTAGAAGACACCTGGTGGCTACATCAGCAGCAAGACTGGGATTACTCTTTTTTTCCCATCCTTCATGATCTTCATGTGCGGTTGGATTTCCTCCTCTGCACCCCAGATGTTCATACGCAGGTACACACCGCTGGATATCTCTCCCGCACCATTTCTGATCATAATCCCTTTCTTATGGGACTAAATTGGGAAAAGATGCACCACTGTATACCGACATGGCGCCTGTGCCTGGAAGAACTGGAGGATCCTGTCTACCGAGACCCAATTGGCATAGGTATTAACCAATACTTCGAGAATAATACACAATACAAAGATACAAAAGGGTAGTAGGGGTGATTGCAGCCGCACTTCTAGGTAGTGCATCAACAATAAATAAATAAATAACAGATATATGAGATGAAGCAAAGTCTGGTGCAGCTTGGCCCAGTGCCCTACTACCCAGGAGGCACACTCACGGGTATCCAAGTACCCAAGGACAAAATCGAAACAAATTGGCCACAGCACACAGAATGTATTGTCCAATCATGTGGTGGGGATAGGGGATCCCTGATGGTACGTTGAGGGTTTTGAAGAAGTATGAGGTAAAGAGAAAATCTTGAGTCTTGTTGTTAGATGATGTCTTTAATTGTAGAAATTAGAAAACATGATGTCATCAGAGATATACAGCCAACACGTGTTTCGTCACACAAGTGACTTCATCAAGGCTGCAAAAAATAGTAATGAGAGCAGACATTGGTATACAAGAGTGTGTTGAATCCAATAATGGATTCTGTGGTGATCAAGTGTAAAAAGAATCCAAACATAGTGTAGTGACTGGTGTTTGGTGTCAAAGACTTTATAGGGATGTGACTAAACATGGCAGAAATAGCAGTGTGAGAGGGACCGTTCGCTATATAGTACACATCTGATGGAGTGAGTCAACACGAGTGCGTGATTGAAGTTTACGAGTAAAGATAACAAATGGTAGGCCCTGTCAATGTGAAAGGAGTGTACAAAGACTATAAGGTAGGGTGTGATGGTTCAAGAGTGAAGAGGGAACTAGGAGATCAGGTATGTATGTGGGAAAGAAACTCACGTGTGAAAGTACAGAGCCAGACAGAGTGCATAAATAACAAGGAAGGGCCCCTTGGAGCCAAGTTAAGTAAATACTGCCTGGGCTGTGCGGTCCAGGTAGTAGACCGTGGGCAATAAGGTGGACTTAAGTAGGAGAAAGAGTAAGAGAGAAAGACAAGGAGGAGGAGGAGGGAAGGTAGGAGTAAGTGTCGTGATTTAAGCACAAAATTAAGTCACTGTATACATACCTTGTAGAAATGGTGAAACTAAAAGTAATCATGCTGCCAGTGCAGCGATAGGAATGTTGAATGTTGAGCGCGTGGGTTGAGGTAAGTGAATGAAGCCCTGATAAGCCTCGAGATAAACCTATAAAATATGTTATCACACATTGAGAGAGAAGGGGGAAGCCTGTATTACTATGAGAAAAGCCAACTCAAAGCTCCCGACGAAGTATTGGTAAAAATAGTGTTTAGAAAGACTGTTAAAAAACACTTCTAGGTCTTAAAGTGGGTTCTTAAGGTAACAAAAATTGGAAAGGAAATATTAAAGCCTTCAGATGCAAAGGCATTGCGGGTATGGTAACCGTCTGACAAGCGTAGGGCAGAATCCGAGAATCGGATTACCGGTAACGACCTAGTGTCAAAACCAATTATGGGAAAAGGAGACGAAAAGTGTAAATGGTCGCATGTGCCGGAAGATTAACGTGGTAGTGGGCAGTCATTAAAAGCAAGCGTGAGCTAGGGGAGTGTATATAGAATAAATGGAGAAATCGTAAATGTTAGAGACGGCGACTGCAAAGTGCCCGTTAGAAAAAACGCGAGCTAAGCATGTACGCGAGTGTAAAAACATCAAGCAGTACCAGCGGTGTTAGAGTTAAAATATAAAAAGTTAACTTTAGATTAACGAATGGCCAAATAATACAAGCCGATACTGGGGTGGACTCATCCACCAGGGTTGAGAACATACCTGAATTCCGTCGGTCGGAGAGATACACGGTCCGTTGTCTGAGAGCGTCTAGTGGTCGGTAAGGACCCGCGCTCGTGTGTTTATAGTCAGAGGAGGTGATGACAAATTACGCGAAGGACCAAAAACGGGTCCATGGGAACGTATGGCGGCCATATTGGGTGTGGAGAAAGGACACGCGGCATGAATGCAAATGCAGTAAAGTCCCCGGAGCATGTAGGACGGTGGTCAAATTAGGGTAGTAGTGAGGCATTGGGTAAATGGTTGGAGTATTAAACAGTATTAACCAATGAAGGAGAGGCAGGGAGATCTCGGCTGCGAGATGTGAAAAAAGGGGAAACAGGAGAAGGAGGAGTAATGAAACAGGGAAAGGTATGTTAAAGATAGAAGTAGGCTAAGAATTAGTGATAGAGGCACTAAGGAGGACAGTAAAGTAAGCTTTAAAAGTGTAGGAATAAAAAGAGAGAAGTTGGGAAGAGAGAAAGGTGATAGGTGAACTGAAAGGCGTGTGATAGAGTAATTGTATTGTCCACATTGGTAAAGGTGATATCAAGTGACAAAGGTGATGATACATGTAGAAAACGAGACTGTAATACAAAATGATCTTGTTCGATAGTAATGTGTGTACATCATCGAGACGTCTCGTCTCGCATGACCCAAACAATGGTACATACAAAATTCAAGACCATGGAACACAATAACACAATACAATGGTGTCCTTTAAACATGGATTTAGAGAACAACGGTGTCTACAGATTCCATGCACGGACATCAGTTCCAAAAATCAATAATGTCATCAGTAAAGCAAACATCAATAAAAAGGTTGAACACAAGGCAAGAGAATACAAGTTAGAAAACAAGAATGGTGTAATTTGTAAACATTGTTGAGCTTCCGCCCAAGAGGTGTGCATGAATGAATATGATGCAGCATCAGAAAATCAGAGAGCGGGCTAGAGTGGTTATGTCAGGAAAACATGTAATTCCCGGTCCGTGTTGAGGCCTAATTCAACAGCACGGAGTTTTATGATCCACTTAGCCTCACATCTACGCAGGTCCCTGGTTCTGTCTCCAAATCTAGGTGAGTTGGGGACCTGAGCGATGCCATGGAATCTAACCTTTAGAAGATCATTGTCCCCATGTGCAGTGTAATAATACTGGTAATGTACATCCTGCCTATTGAAATGGGACACATTTAGGGTGGTGCTCAGGGGGAGGTGCATCTCGTAGGCAGTGGGGATTGAGGAACCTTACAAAGGGAGATTTTGGATGCCCAAGAAATTCTGTAAACACACGAGAAGCACCACCCGGGTCACCCAGAACTACAACCTGAACTCCTGAATGTGGAAAAAAAGGGTAACTGAAAGGGTCGAATGGTTATGATTGATTATCGAAACTATATGGTAAGAGCTCACGCAGAGTGGGACTGCATCTGCTCCCTGCTTGCATGGCTAGCGAACCCAGCAAAGTGAGGATCAGTGAATGTAGAGCTTGCCGCAGACAACAGCTCACAGAAATAACGCCAGGATGACATTAATGGCGATTTCCATATGTACTACACTCAACTGTACAGTAAAAGTGCTGAACTTCCCCCGGAACTCATAGAAACCTACCTGGACCTTCTGCAACTCCCAGAACTCCCTAGGGAGAGTGTGGAGGCCCTTGGGGGAGACATCTCCATTCAGGAGATCTGGATGGCTATTAAGACCATGTCCCGAAATAAGACGCCTGGTACTGATGGGTTTCTATGCCACATATGCTGAGACTTTAGCCCCTAAATTAGTTAATATGTTTCATGCGGATAAGGCATTGGGACTCCTCCCGTAGTCCACTCCAGAAGCCTTGATAGTAAGGACCCCTATTAAAACTGGGGAAAGACCCATGTGACAGATGGGCCTCTGGCCGTTATCAATGTTATATGTGGATTATAAAATCCTGAGCATAAACCTGGCTACACGCCTTTTGCCTCATATGCCCATTCTTATTCATAAGGACCAAGCGGGCTTTACACCAGGATGTAATACGGCCCATAATGTCTGCTGCCTGTGTATGAAACTGGAAGCCAATACGTATGACAAAACAAGGGCGGCCATCCTGGTGGTGGACATTGAGAAGGCCTCTGATAGCCTGGAATGGCCCTTTCTCTATAGTGTCATGGCTCTCTTTGGGCTGGGCTGAGATTTCATCACCTGGACTTGAGTGCTCTACACAGATCCATCGGCTAGAGTCCAAACCAGGTAAACAATATCTGAGAGTTACATGGTGGAGAGGAGCACCAGACATGGGGTGTCCCCTCTTCCCCCTGCTATTTGCCCTCACCATAGAACCTCTGGCACGTTCGCCCGCACAGGAACTGCATATCAGGGACTTGGAGCAGGAGACCACATGCATCATATAGCATTATATGGAGATGACTTGCTTCTCTTTCGGCACAACAACCAGGGCGACCTGAGGGAGATGCTGGAATGCTTCAGGTCCCTCTCTGGCCTCCGCATGAATTGGCGCAAATCATGCTTGTTCCTGGTGCAGGCTTTCAGGCATCCTCCAGAGGAATTTGGGACAATGGTGTGGGAACCCAGATCCGTGCAATACCTAGGAGTCCACGTCTACCATGACTCTCTGGACCTGCTAGAGGGGAATTTAAGGAGGGCTGTCATGGCCCTGCATGCTAGCATTGCCTTATGGAAGGCACTGTCGCGGTCTACGGCTGGCAGGGTGGCATTATGAAGATGGTGGCCCTCCCCTGACTGCTATGCTGCTTTACAACACTCCTGCTCTGAATCCCTAGTTCGTATTTTCAAGACATCAACAAAATAGTTATGGGTTTCCTTTGGGGCAAAGCTGCAGAAAGGTAGCCTTAGCCACACTCTAAAGACCAACCACTGGGAGGGGGGCTGGCAGTTCCTGACTTTGAAGCCTAATATTTGGAGGCACAATTACAGTGGCTCACACAATGGGTGGCAAGTCAGTTGACTCCAGGTAAAGATATACCCCTCACAACCCCTGGGCCTTCTAGACTCTTTAGAGCACTGCTCAGGCTCCTGAGCCCTGGAACAGATGACACTGCTGAATTCCAGGTAATCCAGCACTATTGGGCGAGAAGTCTTTGGAAAACACAGATATGCACCCCATATTCCCCCGACATTCCAATAGGATTCCTCTAGGAACTACCCCATGGCGGGGATTGGAGTGGACTTACAACATTGCGGGAAGTGGGAGCGACCAGAATGGGAACACTCTTTGAGGAGAGGGTGCTCCTGCCCTTCGAGGAGTTTTGCTTTAGATATGACCTCCCCAGGGAGGGGCCATATTCTTTTGCATCGTGCATTGACTTCAGCCATTCGTAAGCACTGGAAATCTGTAGTGGCAGAACCACAACAGGTTACATGCTGTCAATATGTGTTAACTGCTTCAGGGTATTTAAAGCCGTCACCTGTCTATATAGACGATTATGGGGAGACAAAGTTCCACTGCATATGCTGAAGGCACGATGGGAGACAGACCTTGGTGTGGTTATAAGAGACTGAGACTGGGAGGACATGGTGTAAAACACAACAAAGGCATCTTGGAATGCGGGAAGTGCCGCTTTGAGACACAAAGAGGGGACAAGGCACTATCAAGCCGGCTCAAGCATGGGAGACCATGGCAGATTATCTGAGAGACCCAGGCAATCAGCTACCGGATGAAAACTAGCATATCCCCATACCCCTCCTATAAATTTCATTGCAAAGGGTTGTCCCTTACGTTGCACTGGCTATCACGTAGGGAGGATTCCTTGGTCTTCTGTGTACCGGGGACCACACTTTATCACACACTGACATGTGATTTTCCTTTTGAACACTACATTCATGGAATCAATAGACATAGACAATAGAACAGGCTTACAATAGGACATACCACATCTAGGGAGTGGGGAGTTTCTGGGGATTGTTCGATGTTCGATTGATACAAATGGTACTTGACACATCTACTCGTATCTTAAATCTGCCCTACCACATGAATTATTGCCAATATTGAAATTGTGATGTTAATAGTCTAGATACTTGTAAACTGATATTGCACACGCGGATACTGTATACGAAGAGATGGATCAGAGTCCCTTCTGGGCAAGTACTGTGTTCGTATGTTTTTAAAAAATGCAATAAAATCTGTTAAAAAAAATAAATTTTACTGGCTGAATTTTCTGGTCAGTGAAATCAGGTCTGATATTCCAGAACCTGGAAAATGCAGGTGAGATAGCACTGGGTCACTTATAATTAGCAGAACTCCACAGAAGAACTCCACTCTCCTTAGCTTGGGATTAGGGCATATATTGGACTCCAACAGGGCTCAGCGTAGGCCCAGGTAAAATGTATAAACCCATATTTATCAAGGTTTTGGGTTGCCCATGCATCCTGCAAGGGAGCGCAAGTGCGACATAAAACCTAAGTCAGATTTATCAAGCCACACAAGGCCACTCTGCAAGGCCCTGCATGGCTTGATAAACGTAGAGCAACATAAGGCTATGCAGATAGGTGCTTTACAGTACTCTGCAGCAGGGAGGTGTGTCATGGGTGGAGCATGGGTGCTCCCATGTATTTTGCACATTCTCAGATTTACCATTACTGGTAGACCTGAGAAAGTATCAAAATCCTTTGCTTCCCTGGAGGAGGCATACCGAGGAGAAATATGTTTATTTCTCCTCATTTTTTCCTCTTTCTACCAGTGCTGCATTCTACAACACACATAGAAAGACGAAAATACCTTTAAGGATTGTTTTTGTGCAGAAAGTTGTCCCATCCTGTCCAAAAACAATCCTGCCTACAATGCAGGCACTCTAGCACTATGGTGCCAGGGTGCCTGTGTTGGAAATAGGCTGGCAAAAGTGCACCAGCGCAAGGTGGCTTGCTGCATTATGTGAATTGGTACTATGGCCCTAAATCTTTACCATCATAATTCATGTAATTCCTGGAATTTCATGTTATGCGAGATGCAAAATTGGGGGCATGTCCAAGATGGCGGCATGCTTGGACATGGTGTAGCAAGCTCCACTCTGTAATTCCTCATTTCCATCATCCTGGACCCTGAGTGCTCCCCCTCGACTGCTCACGGGACTTTGTTGGTGTCCCCAGATCATCGAGGGACACATATCTATAAGTGGGGCCCCCTTGCAGCACCGCTGAAGTCCTAAAGGGAGTGGTATTGGTGTGATCGATGCACCTCGGATGCACCAGCGGCTCCTCTGTTAGCGCGGAGGAGCATCGCCCATCCCCCGCCAGCAGCAGAAGCTACAAACCTTTTACAACAAAAGGATAATAAACTGTGTTTATTATCCTTTTGTTGTGGAAGGGGTGGGGGCTTGTGGGATGACGAGCAGTGAGGGGAGTGCACTGTGCACTCCCCTCAGTGCGCATGTGTGTTTGGCCGGCTGACTCGGGCCGGCCAAAGACAAATGCGCAGGGTACTCTCTCCAGCCCAGCACTGTGTTGCCAGGCTGGAGAGAGCAGGCACAGGCTCCCAGTCTGCCTGGGAACGCCCTGGCTGGGTGCTCCCAGCCAATCCTAACGCTGCTCTGAGCAGCGTCCGGATTGGCCACAGGGCATGCTTGGATCCTGTGCCTGCCTGCAGTGACGAGGGACAGAGGAGCGGCACAGCAGCAGAACAGGTAAGTTTTTATTTTTATTTAATAGCCTCCCCCTCATATCACTGCGCGCCGCACCCACCTCGCCCCATTGTTTGTGAGCGCAGCGAGCAGCGCCTGCTCAGATGGCATGATGAGTAGAAGGGGGCAAAGCCAGAGTTTGAGATGGAGGACTCCTTCTGCATCGTGCATCCTGGCAAAGCCAGTGCCAGGTTGGCCAACCAATCAACACGGGCATGGGGGAGACGGAGTGCCCTGCCAGTAGCGCTAGGCAGCCCATGAAGCTCACACTTGGATCCCTGCCCTGCAGGTACCAATGGTGGTGAGGCTCAAAGAGACACAGGAGCAGCAACTGAGTCTGCATTCAAGTCTGGGCACAGTAGAAACCGGGCCAGGTGGCCTAAACATCCACACAGGGGTCCGACAACATAGTCACCAGATCCGAGGTGAGACTCAAAGGGAAACAGGAGCAGCAGCTTCCTCTACCTCCGTGTCTAAGAAATGGCAATGGTCACGGGGATTTTGGTACACAGTGGCTGCCACCTGTCTGAAGGCAAGGCCGTCCCTTGGGGGACTGTGAGACAAGTTAAATCTGCACATGCCACTGCGCTGGTAAAACACTGTAAAAGCGCACACAGACAGATTCAGTGTCCTTTTACGGGCAGTGCGAGAGCTGCAGGTAGCCATAGAACCCACATTAGATTTAGGAGTGGGCAGCAAACTCCGTGGACTTCCGGAGGAGCGGAGTTTACCGGTACACATTCTCTGCTACCCCCATGAGCAATACTCTGATGTAACCCAATGCTGTGTGTGGCAAGCTAAAAGCAAAAAGGCTCAGTCCTGTACTACTCTCTCAGCAGCTTCACTGACGCGCTCTGACACCAAGAGTCACCCAGTCTTTACCGTGTATAGAGCAGGTCATCTGGGCCTCTGTGGTCTCCTCCCATTGCTTCTCTCTGATCCCCGCCGAAGATGAGGCCACGGTGTCATGGGGAGTGGTTAGTGCCCCATCAAAGGCCATGCAGCCACCTGCCCAGAGTAAGACTGCAGTCCACCACAGGCAGCCAAGTGTACTATGCCACTGGGACCCCCAGCCACGCCAAGGTCCAGCAAGACCCCAAGGTGATAAACAAGCCCCAGGCGAGGGTGCACCAGCCCAGGCTAAGGCTGCACAGCCAGCTCAACCAACCCCGATGA
This sequence comes from Pleurodeles waltl, assembly GCF_031143425.1. Taxonomy (NCBI): domain Eukaryota; kingdom Metazoa; phylum Chordata; class Amphibia; order Caudata; family Salamandridae; genus Pleurodeles; species Pleurodeles waltl. The sequence continues at coordinate 597,726,743 of NC_090446.1, read as the reverse complement.
CCTCCAATACCCCACCTCAATCTGCAGCGGCCGCAGTAAATAAACCCTGCGGTGGGCCCACTGAGGGTACGTGTACTCATTAGCCCTTTGTGCCACTTGAGGAGCCATGGGGGTACGACATAAGGTGCAGTACTCAGCGGTGCATGAAGGGTGAGTAGTACTTATACTTATTTATGTAACTTGTAGCTGTTACTTGTAGTTGTTACTGTTGTCTGTCATTAGAATGGTGGAGTGACCTGTCTGTGTGCCTGACCTCTTCACTAGGCAGTACAGTATGGTTTCACGCTGCTGAGATTGATTTAGATCAATAATTCAATATAAGACTTTCTGCTTGCAGTTCTCCGAGGATGCCGTATTTAGCTCAAAGGGTGGCCGAGCAATACTCCGCCCACGCGCGGAACTCCGTGGAATTCAGCTGAGTTTTTCAGTAACTCCACAGAGTGGAAGTAAGTGAGCTCCGCCCAGGCCCAATTAGATGCCCTTGTGCTGGATGTGGCACTGCTCTATGCAGACCACAAGAAACTGAAGGAATGGATGGACTCCACTGAGTCGACTGTTATGTCACTCCAACCATATAAAGGAACTGGGCTCAACAAACCATGAGTTACAAGAGGAGGTGAGATTTCTATGTTGAACAGCGGATGATGCTGAAGGGTGCTCCCGCAGCAATAACATGCAAATAGTTGGCAGCCTGGATGGCAAGGAGGGTCCCAGCATGGACTTGATCCTCAAAGATTGGATGGTTACCACCATTCTGGAAGGTAAATCCTCAACTTTTTTCTTTGTTGAAAGGGCACATAGGGTTAATGGCAGACCAACATCACTGAGCTCTCCACCCTGACCAATGGTGACCCAACTGTTTAAATATAGAGACAGAGATCACATCTTACAGGATGCCAGAGCCCCTGGACAACACATAACAGTCGGGTCAATAGCTATCCGGACTACACTGCAGAGGTGCAAAAACAATGGGAATCCTTCCTAGCAGTCAAGGCACATCTTCAACCACTGGATCTCTGATATGCGTTAATCTACCAGACAAGGTCGAAAATCATGTCAGACAGGATTACATGATTCTTTGCAATGCCATGAGAAGCTTGTGAGTGTCTAGAATCAAAGGGGATCTCCAAATCTTCCACCTTTCGGGAATCCCATGCCAGAGTACACTGTGAAATGCTCAAAATGCTGAAGGAATAGGACATGGTGCATCTGCCCCTGAAAAGAACAGGCAACCAGTGAATAAGCCATAGCAGTGGTGGAGCTGGGACTTCATGCTTGTGCCACTGATGGATCTGGTTTCCCTACCTCTGAAACTCATCAAGATCTGGAGAATGTCTTATTGCCAGACATTGCTTCAGAACTCCAATGACTGCCCACATCTTATATGAGGACACTTGTTAATGCAGGTCTAAAGGGGCAGGGCGACCTGTGCAGTGCCTCGCTCTCAGGGAGATCAATGCTTATGTATTGGGGTGGTTCTGATAGCACATAGACTACCTACAAAGAAGAATAGACATCCCCTTGTTCTCCACTAAGGAGAAGAAAACTCTCAGATTGATTATGTTGTAGTGGTGGGTGCAGGCCCATTGGCAATGTAGCCTGGGAGGGTAGTTGGTATTCAGTTAATCTCTACATTGTTATTGTTACACATTTATTGGGTCAGTACTTAATAATCTTGCATTCGAGATTCAGGAAGGGGACACAAGTAAGCAGGGCTGACCCCGGAAAAAATCACCCCAGGTATCACCAGTTGGCACGTATTAGATGGCTCTGGACATGTATAACTTCCTTACTTGGAACGTTTGTGGTATGGCAGCACTCATTAAAGGGTATCATACCCATTTCTATCTCAAGCGCAGGCACATATAATATGCCTGCCTTCAACAAACTCACCTCCTTACACAAGAGCTTGTGAAACACAATAGGAGATGGTAAGGAATTGTGGTGGATGCCCGTAACTCAAAGTACTCTAGGGGGGGTCCTGATTTAAGTAACACCTTGTGTACCCTTCGGACTCAATCACTCACTGACAGATCTACAAGGCACATTTGTAGTGGCTGAGTGAGCGTTAAACGGCACCCAATTTCGCTGGTAGCACTTTGACCCCCAAATATGGGACTGGGTCCTTCTTGGGAAGCCTACCCCCAGCTTTGCTTGTGTACACCACGGCACCCTGCATATGTGGAGGCGACTTTAACAGGCTACCTGACACTATATTTGACAGATCTACTCCTCCCTATGAGACACCTAAACTGTGGCAGCCTCTAAATCTCTGAGCCAACAGGCCACTTATACCTGGTTAATTGAGCAGTGGCGGGCTCACCATCCAGACCATAGAGCCTTTTCTTTTTACTCAGACTTGCATGCCCCACACACCAGAACCTACTTCATTTATCGCAACATAGAGGGGGGGACAAAGAGTAACAGACAGAATATTTGGGCCGTACGCTGTTGGACCATAATCCTTTGAAACTGTCGCTCTTGTGGGGTCTCCCGAGTGCACGTATATCCATGTGGCACCTCAACATAGAGTCACTGAAGGACCCAGGCTTCCAAGGAGTAGTAGGGGAACATGTTGACTAGTATCTCACTGAGAACGAGGGCACTGCCTCAAGCACCAAAGTGAAATGGTATGCTTTTAAATTGGTAATTAGGGGCCTATGCCTCAAGACCACCAATGGGGCAAAACAGGCATTGAAGCTGGGCTTCTTCAAAAATGCTGGGGGGATGCCATCAAGAACCTGAAATTGAGAGTTGTATGAGACAGGGACCTTGCACGGAAGCTGAGCGACAGCAGATAAAAATACAGAGAGCTCCTAGACAAGCTAAGTCACCTTGATTATGTCACACGTCAACATGGGAGGGAGATAAAGCGGGCAGACTATTGACTTGTTTGCTCCAGTCGGAGCAGGTGTCATCTCCCATAGGTGCTATACACACCAGCCAGGCGGAAATAGCTAATACCCAAGAAGACATAAACATTGCATTCTGGGACTACTAATGTGCATTATACTTCGGCCCAGAGACCACAGACGAGCCCCACATCTATCTGGGTAGGATCACACTACCCCAGCTCACAAGAATACAGGGCCATGATCTGGAAGAACCAATTCCCTAGAAGAAATCAAGCTGCCGTTTCAACAAATACCCATTTCTTGCAGCACTATCAGTGATAATTTGTAGTCCCTTTTTCAAAGACTTGTGCTCCTTGTTGATAGCGGTGATATGGGGCAATGGTAGACAAAGAGTGTGCCTCACAAAACTCTATGGACTGCTAATGGAGGGGTGACTAGAGACTCCTAATTATGAGATGCACTATGCTGCAGCCCAGCTCCAATAGCCCGAATCGATGGCTCGCTGATGACCAAAATCCAGAGCAGACTGATGTCCTAGCATGACTGGACCATCCCAACATCTTACATTGGTTCATGACATGTCAAAAGGCGGACGACTCTGGCACTATACTCATGAAAGTGACAAAATGGACATGGGGCGCATGCGTCACACCAGAGTGCAAACAGACACTATATACACCTGAGTTACCACAGTGGCCCCTTCCTGTTTCCAGCCACAAATAACCATAATACTCATCCATGGTGGAAGGTGGAAATACACAACCGGGAGACCTGTGTATTGAGGGTCTATAGATCCTCTTTGAAGATCTGCACACCCTATGACATAGGACTAGGCAACTTCCTATTACAGCGTGCATTGCAGACCTCGCTCGAGGTAAACTGGTGCACGGCACATAAAAAGCTGCTGATCTTGGTGGGGCTGCGGGTATATCTTGCACAGGGGACCCACTGCAAAGCCATAACAGCACTATCATCAGCACCACGGCATAGAAGAGGCACCTCGATATGTCACCTACATCAGCGGTGGGCAGATCACCTACAGTCAGAGTCATGAATGGCACATCAGAAAAATGGCCGGCAGCGTTAAAACAGTCTCCAGGAACACAAGGCTGAAATCCAGTTGAATCGCCTACACCATGCCCACATGACCCCAAAGTGCATAGGGCAGTAGTGTCAAAGGGCCTCCACTCGGTTTCCTAGATACGCAACATTGGTGACAGACATGCACTTAGCATGACACTGTGTAGGTCTTTCTAACTTCTAGGATGGAGGAGTCTTGCAGATCCAAGCTGATATCACAGGTACAATGACCCCGAAAGAGCCTCTCATTTGTTTAAGCCTGGCAAATTATATAAAACATTATGAAAATTCTGTGGAGGTTTGTGGACCCAGCCTTAGTTTTGGCAAAGCACCATAGCGCAAGGTCCTGGAAGGCGCACCCGGCATCTCAGCCTGGCTTAAAGATAAACAGAAAGGTACAAGAGTGGAGTTGCAGATGCAATCTCCCCTTGCTACAGGGTTGGCGTCCGAACGCAGAATATCTGCTTGAGATAGATACTAGGAAAAAGTAGAAGCCCAAACAGATGCACGACCCCCTTGAACATCCAAGTTGCTTACAATGACAGGGCTCAGCTAAGATGTGTACACCAGTCTGCAACGCATGATTACTTTGCAAACTCCATAAAGAGACAATGTAAGGGACCAGCGACGACAGGGATCTCCCGCCACATAAGAGGGCATGATTTCTGTATGTGCATGTGTTATGTGTGGAACTATTTGATCAGAGTCCTTTATCCTGTACCATTGCTTTTGCTTATCCTGCATGCTGAATGGGGGGCTTTTCCTCATCCTTGCTGTAAGTGAAAATGGTAGTCTAAAAGAGGCCAATGGCCAGTATACTGTGTAACAAGTTACATTGAAAACCAATATAAATTGAATGACAAAAATAAATGCTTGTTGCGAAATTTCCGAAGTTCTTATTATACCACGACATGTAAGTAAACCACTGTTCATGGCAAAATTATGATGCAGGAGCAAGAAAACAACCAGAACATGAGCGGCTGTTGTTCTTCACAATTGTGATTTAACACAATTTTTTAGTGGGAAATTAGTTCTCCCGTCAGGAATTGGCGCAAGGATACATCTTACACTAAAATAGAACGCTAAACCGCGGATGTGCATTTTGCGTAATTTTGTATACTTTTCCAAAATTTCACAAATGCACATTAAGCACACTTTTAATGACAGTATTTATGGAGGGAGGCTCTGGATGCAGAGGAAATGAAGTAAGACTATGGGCAGGTTACAGAGGCATCAAGGCAGATTCAATTATTTTCATGGAAAGTATATTAAGCATAACATGAGTAAAGTCCACATTACCCCAGAAGTGTATTGAAGAGCTGAATAACAGATGTTACTTGCTATCCAACTCAATTTATGACTTCAGAATAATGAAAGGCTTAGTGGACCTGCGAGGAGTTGAACCTGTGACTTCGAGGTCACACAAAGGTATCTACAGTGGAAAGATTAGTCCACTGAGCCACAAGACACAGTAGCTAGTAAATGTACAGCCTAACTCCATGTAGAACTGGTGGAGCGAGAAAAATAAAAATCCATTTCAGCTTTCATGCGTGTACATCAGGGAGAGATAACATGGGGCAAGGAGGAGTAAAACTGCAGACCATGTAAAGTTTGATAATCGAAAATGGGAGGAAATAGTTGAGCTTTCCCTAGCAACTTGTTTCCATGGCTGCTCGTGTGCCCTCCTCTGCTCCTCATGGTAACAGGCTGATGAACACAAGCTACCCCAATACAGCCAGACCACTCATGTTACGCAAATCCCTGCATTAGTTGTTTATCCAGGCTAGGCTTTTAATTTTCATTCTGGTACTTGTAGTCTTGTTTATTCCCTTGTAGTATGTTACAAGCTTCAAGATACAAAGACAAAACTCGTCTTGGTTGAGTTACTAACTTCTTGAACAGACCTGTCCTCTAGAAATACTTGTCCTTGTCCTCCTGACACTTGCTTCCTGAAAGAGCCAGTTGTCTATATCTAAGATCTACAGAAAATGTTTTTCAGGTCTCAACTGGAAACCAAAATCAGTGATGGCAAAATGTTCAAACCAGCCCAACACTGCAGAAGGCTATGACTAGAAAGAGACAATTAGAACTTGCTGAGGCCACATCAGCTCTTAAACCAACCCTTGAGCTTTCAATGTCCAGTTCAAACCTGATTGTTGTTAGAGGTGTGAAAATATTCGTCCACAGAGATGACAGCACTACACGCCCAATCCCTCATTTCACTCCTCCTGGGCCCCCCCTTGATGCTGCTATTTCTGTCTGGCACGAGCTGCTCTCCTCGGATGGTTAACCTCACAGTTAACGTTATGCTATTTCTAAGAAAGTAAAGCGTTGTTGACACCTCAAGGCTGGAGGGGTCAGTGAGTGCACAGGATAACAGGCATCACTGCATGGTGGTGAACGTAGAAGAGACAGACTATGGACCTCTCTGCTTTGGCAAGAGCACAAGACACCATTACGATGCATGACTGGCCAGGCTTTCTGCTCAGCACCCTGATACCTAGAGTTTATGTCATGCCCAGGGTGCTCTGGGTGCAAGACTTGGCCTTCTGTCACTCCCTCCATCCAGCATCCTTGCCCACAGCATTCCACTGCAGATGAGCTTCCACCATGTCCAATGATGTCTGGAAGAGGGATGTTCAATTAAGACCTCTTTCCTGAGGGCAAGGCCTTCAAACATGTCATGTGACCTCGGGGTGTATGTGTAAAGGTCAAGCCTACACTTATGGCAAATGTGACACAATCAAGCCCACTGTTTAACACCATCTTCTACTCGCCTCCCTCCTCGTGTCACAACCCCTATAGCAGCTTCAATCATCAATGATGTAATTTCTGATGTTATTCATATCACCATGTGCAAAATAATGACAATTGCCTGGGAGGGAGAGTTATGGTTAGATTGTTTTCCATAACTGGACAATTTCAGAGTGTTTTGCAACAAAATCATAATGTACCTCAAACTTAATGTTTTTTAGAAAAAGTGCTCTGTTATTTGGTCTTTTGATTTGTTTTCTTTCATGAAATGCTTTGACCACTGGCCAAAGGAAAACGTTGCTGCGCAAAACCAGTCCCAGTGCCCCGACAACTTGCTAAGCATGGATCTGGACACTGCCTTCTGCAGATCCAGCTCTCACACCCAATGCCCCCAAGGCTTTGACCTTTGTGGTGCATGCTATGGAGGCACAGGGACATGGCAGATGGCGTGGACAAAGGCTACACTCCGCACCAACAGTGTGTGAGCCCCCAGGTACTGGACACACGGCGAGGCACAGACTGTGCACGTGGCCGAGAGCACTTCACAGTGTATTCTGGCGGCATGGGGGCTGGTCTTGGACTGTGAGCAGGCTGCACAGGCAGTGCACTGTGCGTTATGTGCAGCAAGCGCGGAGTGCTGGCTACACCGTCAGTCTATCCTCCATGACTAAAGAGTGAACTGCACACAGCCTTTGTCCATGCAGAGCGGTCTCTGCGCATACAGTGTGATCTCCGGCCGTACGGAGTATCGAGCCTTCTTGTCCCCAGATCTGGCTAACTAAAGCCAAAGCCATTAGCCATGTACAATGTGATCTCGGTGCAGGCCATGTGCCTCACACAGCATCGGCATCCACAGGGCCTACTGAACCCGGATCCGAGTGCAGAGTATGGAATCTGGCCCTGCTGGTGCCCTGCGTTAGTCCCACCAGGATGCGCGAGCATAGCCAAGTGCCATGCACAAATGAATCTAGATACAGAGCTCGGTGCACAACATGAGCTCGAGCCGTGCTTGCAACCGCCTGAGGCCCACGGAGCCCACAGGGACAGCCCTGTGGCCCTGCCCAGCAAGCTCTGGGCGCAGCACCCAGTGACCATGCCTATTGCTACGAGGTGTTGCTGTCAGTTACGCACAACACCCAGTAAATGTTGCTGTTGAGCTCGCTGCACCTGGGCCTGGGGTGCAAATACTAGTGACAGGACGGTTTAATGCAAAGTAGTACTTAATGGGTGTTTTGCATTTCCCACTCTTATGGTGAAGGTTTTTTTGTGTGGCCTCGGGTTCAAGAACCCATTTTTGATTATCAAACACGTTTCTTTTAAACTAAAAAACATATTCCACACGCTTGCATGACTTCTTATCTCCATTGAGGTCTTGGGGTGTACCCTCGTACGTTCACAAACTAATTGTGCACTTCACACTTTTTAGAACATTATTAGAAAAGCTTGTGTGATGGTACTTGGAGCAACATTTTCAGTTAGTGACAGCCTTTCGGATAGCATGGATTTCTGAATGTTTAATAACTATACACCACCGTGAAAGCAGCTGAGGAGGCCAGTAAGGCTTGCTTTCTAGTTCAAAACTGGACCAGACAGTTCGCGGATTGTTCTGAAACCCATCTGTTAAAATGCACAAAAGATTAATCCTTTGAAGTCCATTGGACATGCTTTTATAATGGAAATATATTTAAAAAAACACCCCGAATGGATTTAAACAAACCACAAAATGCCTAGTCTGAGTGAAGATCCTTCCTCGTGCCAAGTTCAGCAATCATTTTGGTTAGCTGAGCAAAAACAAATAAAGCACCAGTGCTTAATTTGTGCTTGTTGTTTCCGGTGCTGAGCACCGGCACTTATTTGTGAGGGCCGGGGCTTATTCTTATGCCTCAAGCATTTGCTGCGAGCAAACGACACATATGGGAAAGTCGGAAGAAGGAAAAACTAAAAAGCGTCATAAAGGGAGAAAGTAGAAAGTTGCAGGATGAGCTGAAGGGGCAGGGGTTGCCGTAAATGGATTGAAGAGGCCCGAGATGGCTTCAGGATTACGCTGCCTCAGTATTCAGTGCTGGCAGATTTAATTACAGCAGCCTCGTGTTTAAGAGAAGGGCTTTGAGCACTGGTACCTCTTTATTTACAAATTAAGCACTGTAAAGCACTAACAAGGGGAAATTCTACTTTCAGAAAACCACTTGTCGCTTACTCCCTGAATCAATGTTCCTGAAATTTGAAATGATGAAACTGAGTTGGATGTGCCAAGTTAATTGGTGTCAGATCTACCTACACACCCAGAAATCTATCGTCTACAGAAGTATCAGATTTAACCATTGTCTGGTGTCCTGTATGTCCCCTGCCCTGACTGAGTGTGGTGGAGCATGGAATGATGTCTGTGTGTAGAATGGCTTCTTTCCCCCATGCCACCAGTATCTGGTGGAAGGTTCAGCGATGGCCTGGAGGTTGAGCAGGTAGGGTTTAGTGTATTCCTAGTGCTTGAAACTATATGTAACCTGTAGCCACAAATATTCTCCCTATGGGGCATATTTATGAAAAGTGGTACTTCACACTACAGCGCCACTTTTCTTGCACGCTTTACCCGCCCCCTCCCCACCATGTGTGCGCTGTATTTAAAATACAGCGCACCGTGGCGCAGGGTAGGGGGCAATAGCATCATTTTTCATGACGCTATTGATTATAAAAATATTGGCGCTACTCCTGCAGAGTACATAGTGGCCCATTAAAAATAATGGAAGCCCCTTTTAACGCCTGCTCTGAGCAGTCGTTCAAAGTGCCGTAAAAAAGGACACAAGGAAAACTGTTAGATTTCCTTGTGCCATTTTGTTCAGCCCCCTTAATGGGGGAAAGCCCCCTTTGCATACGCTATTCCTGCACAAAGGAATGCAATGTGATTCTGTTTAAATTTTTCTTGCACCAAGTTATCCCCAAAAATTAATATCGGCACAAACGTTGTCTACATCGAACAAAAGGGGACTAGGGGACAGATGTATGAAGCATTTTACCGTTTGGTAAAATGCTTTTTGCCATTTATAAAAGGGCGAATGCGACCACGGGTCAGATGTACAACACATTTTACCAGTCACAAAAGGCCCATCGAGCCATTTGCCACTGGTAAAATGTGTTTTGGCATGTACCGAAGGCAGAATGCGAGTCGGTAACTTGTTACCGACTCACAGTTTTCTTTTGCAATTTGGTATCCCTTTTAGTGCCAGCCATTCCCAATGGGTCGCAAATTGCGACCTGCCTCATGAATATTATTGAAGCAAGTCCATTGCGACCTATATGGGAATTGCAAACAGTGTCTCAGACACTGTTGTACATCAAGTTCTGCAACTCACAGTTTGCAAAATTCTAAAAATCTCACTTTGCAAGTAGCAAAATCTGACAGTTGTACATCTGGCCCTAGTTTTTGTTTTATGAAATGTGCAGATTTAGCAAGTAGCACAAAGCTATGAGCCCAATAATACTTTTCCTAGAGAAAACCCTAGGTTTAGATGAGTTAATGTTTCTTTTTTTACATGTCACTGAGGCAGCATTTGCACTGCTATATGTAAGGTGAACACCAATTTTTTGCATCGCTAACGATTTTGCACTTCCTGACCAATCTGCACCAAACTTTGGTGAAACATAAGTTTCGCTTTTGCCCTATATTTTTTGCACATTTGCCAAACGTTGTAGAGGAGGATCCGATTAAGACTGTTTACTCCATTTAACAAGTTAATGCCTCTAAAGGCAACTTTAGCCTTGAAAAACAAAACAATTACTAGATGAAAGAAGACCAAAACTGCCACGAAGTGCACACCCTCCTCCAATTGTTTCCATTTCTTTCTTCCTTTAATTTTATAAGCTATTTTTGAAACATAAGCCGAAAATAAAGTGGCCAGGAGGCACTTCTCATGTCTACTTCCGGTAATGTCGGTGAAGCAGCAAAAATATGGCAATCAAGAAAAAGTGTTCTGGAAGTAAGGGCCACATTTACAAGACCCTAGTGCCTCCTTGCAACACATTTGCGTCATTTTTTAATGCTGATCTGACTCAAGGAGGAAATTCTTGCTGCGCCATATTTACAAAGTGGCACAATGCATACATTGCGCCACTTTGTGACCCATTGCGCCACATTATGCATGAGTCAGTCATAATGTATGCAAGGGGGGCATTCCGGCACTAGGATGCCCGTAAAAATGGTGCAGTGAAATCTACAAGATTGCACTGCACCATTTTTGGCATAGTTTTTAACGCCTGCTGAGAGCAGGTGTTAAAATGAAACACCTGTTGAAATCATCGGGCCTCCTTGCACTTTGCTACATTAGCATCAACATTTTTGACGCTAGTATAGCAAAGCATCACAATAGCGTCAAAACTTTTGACGCTATTGTTCTAACGACTGTCATGGTGCGCTGTATTATAAATATGGCAGACACATGGTGTCCTAAGGTGGGGCAACGCAAGAAAAGTGGCGCATCAGTACTGTTGCGCCACTTTCTTGTAAATCTGGCCCTAAATTTTTCCAGTGTTCACAAACATTACACAATGTGATTGGCTGGAATTTCTCTGATACATTGTCTGAGGACGGCCATCTTGTATCCATCAAATTTGATTGTGAACATTAATATGTTAATAAAAAACAGCACAGATAGGTTCTTTAATCATGAAAACAAGTGTTCTATATAACTTGAAAAATGTTGCCCATGGTATACCATACTGTTTTTACTAGCGTACAACCACAAGATTGTAAAAAAAAAAAAACAATAAAAAAACTCTGGTTCATTAACATTGGAAGGCAAAAAAAAGCAGCACAGAGGGATAGTTAAAGGTCATTATGCATAATCAGTCCTACCTTTCACATATCTACTTAATAAGAGCTCTTGCTGGAGTTTAGGAAAGGGAGGGAAGAGATCCTAAAAGAAAAGATCTTCAACTCAGTGGAGGTGCGGGGGGGGGCTGAGTTCCAGGAGCCCCCCCACAGCAGTCACACCGCGCACTGGCCAGCACTCTGCATGGGAGGGGGGCAGGATGGCTCCTCCGTTAGAGCAGAGGAGCGTCGCCCCCACCTCCTGCCAGCAGCAGAAGTTGCAAACCTTTCAGACCGATGGGGTATATTTATGAAAAATGGCGCTGCACATAGTGCAGCGCCACTTTTCTTGCGCCCCTTAGCACCCCCCTAACGCCAGCATGGTAGCGCTGTATTTATAATACGGCGCACCCTGATGGTAGTTAGGGTGACTAGCGTCATCATTTGTGACGCTAGTCCGGCACTTTGGAGGACTAGCGTAAAAAATGATGACGCTAATCTTGCAATGCACCCAGAGGCCCATTGTGATCAATGGGAGCCTCTTTTTAACACCTGCACTTAGCAGGCATTAAAAAATGACTACACAAATGGCACAAAGGAATCCCATAGATTCCTTTGCGCCACTTTTTCGGCCCCACTAGCACCAGAATGCCCCCTTGCATAGATTATGCCTGGCGCAGGCATAATGTGGCGCAACAGGTTCCAAAGTTGCACAATGTATGCATTGCGCCACTTTGCAAATATGGCGTGGCATTTTTCTCCTTCCAATACCAGAAAGAAGAGTAAAAAAATGACGTTAATGTGTCGTTGAAACTGCGCAAGCACTCCATAAATCTGGCCCTATGTTTATTATCCTTTTGTTGTGAAAGGGGCAGGGCCACAGGGCAGACGAGCAGTGAGGGGGAGTGCACAGCACTCCCCCTCATAGTGCCTTTGTGTTTGGCCAGCCGCATTGGGCCAGCCAAGCACATGCACACTGTGCCCTCTCCAGCCCGGCACTGTGTTGCCGGGCTGGAGAAAGCATGCACAGGCTCCTAGTCTGCCTGGGAGCGCCCTGGTTGGGCACTCCCAGCCAATCCTGACGTTGCTCTGAGCAGAGTCAGGATTGGCCGCAGGGCAGGCTGGAAGCCTGTGCCTGCAGCAATGATGGAAAGGGGAGCACGCGGCACGGGTTGGCGGATCAGGTAAGTTTTTAAAAAAATGTATTGATTAAATGAACCCCTCCCCCCCCCCCACCTACCCCAACCCTAGCGCCACACCGGCCCCGCCCCTTGTGAGCACAGCGAGCCATTACTGGAGGGGGGCCTCCATGTACTTTGCAGGGGGCCCCCTCCAGTTTAATTATGCTACTGCTTCAACCCTATCCCAGAGACCTGTCGAGAATCACTGCAAGTTAAATGATATAACCCCAACTCTCCCACATTACCTGCATCAAAATCTGCATGTTTTTTTAGAAACTGCGAGTAGGGGCACTTTTGGTCACGTTCACCTGAGCGTGAGGTTTGGTAGATGTCCCCTACGCATATATGACTGATTCATCTCCATGTACCCTAAAGGAGTGTTGCAACATTTTCGTTCAGGTTGGGACCAGCCAATCAAAGAGCACTCTCAATGCACAGTGCTGTCATCAATGATGTCATTTAATTAACTGCAGTTAATTATAACTGTTGAGTTTTGGTGTTTTTTAGAGTTTAAAATGTAAAGTTTTGGGGGTGTGTGGCTAAGATGGCACGTGAGTAAGACGTGCCTCATAGCTGCTCCGTCCTTACCGCCTCTACAGCAACCATCAGAGTCTCATCTGACCAGTTACACGGCCTGCCCTGGGTGCTAGTGTTCTCTGGGACTTGATATTGCCCCACCAATGTCGGGTCCCCTCTGGTCGCAGCCAGATCTGCACCTGGCTTCGTCAACGTCCAACATGGTGGCGTGGCGGCCTGAGGCTGCAGGAGAGCCTGAACAGCTCTGTGCCAGCCCTGGGGGACCACTCTTCATCAGGGCTCTCACTCGCCTCACCTCCTGCTTGACTTGGTGGGGCGCTCCAATGATACTGGGCTGCCCACCGAGACAGCGCTGGCACCCCCAGAGAATTCCAGGCGCTTCGACCTGAATGCTCTCCATCAGTGACCCGCCAGTCTGGAGGCGAGGGAGACACAGGGCTGCCACATTATCAGGAGAGGGGCTGAGGACTACTCATGCGCCCCCCTGCACCTGGCTGAGGTTGCAACCATCAGGGCCTGGCCATGTGAGTGCCCGCGCCAGGTGTTGGCCTGGTTCCCACATGCGGTGGCGCAGGCCCTGGGTGAGAGAGGCGTCACGGACCAGGCCAGGGCTGCGAGCCCGCAGCTGCGTGACGATCTCTGCTGGCTGCCAATGACCCAGGGCCTCCTAAACTGCCTTCCTAGGCAGCAACACGCAGTGATACTGCCCTAAGTGCCATCATCCACAGCACCACTCCTAGCAACGAGCAGTCCTCAGAGCTTACACGCTATATGCCTGGGGGGCCCCTGCTGACAATCTGATGTGTGTGTACAACTTTCAAATGAAGGAAACAATTATTCGTAAGGCCAGAGAAGCCCACCTGATCCAGTTCAGGGGCCACAACTCACCTCCGGCAGGCAGGACTCTCTTACTCCTGGGGCCATCGCTTTAGAATCATCTTTTGGCACAATGGCAAGCTAGTCCAACTATGGTCCATCGCTGAGGCCTGCAACCTCCTAGGCATAGCTGACGCAGCTTCAACAGATGGCTTGGAGGGGCCCCAGGCCAGCAAGAAGCACAAGACAACACACTGTTGCAGGGTCATGTTGCCGGATCACACCACCATGGAGAGAGAACGGCAATTAGTCCTCCAAACATTGGCTGCAGAAGCTGAGTGATCAAGGGGCCTACACCACGGGCGCTCAGACCCGCTCGCTCTCCTGCCAGTGCGGGCCATGGGGCACAGAGCAGGTGGGGATGGGGGGCCCACCCCTTATGCAACGGACATGCCCCTGGCCTCTGCTCCTGCTGCGCCATCACCTTTCTCCTAGTGGCACAACCGCACTACATGACTACCATTATTGACGGACTGCTCCATTGTGTTTCCTTTGGTTTTCTGTTGCTTGTTTTTCAGTGTTTTTCAGGGTTTCATTCCTCCATCTTACATAAGGACACCATCACTGCCTGGGCCATGTGTGTGGAGGGTCTGCGAGGGTGGTGTGAGCCCTCTGCTTCCTTCCCCCTGGGTTCGTACTGCACTGCACCTCTCCCACCCCTCTTGAGATATGCCAGTGGACCTGAAAATAATAAGCCTAAACGCTTGAGGCCTTAACAACCCAGTAAAGAGATGACCAGTCCTATCCCTACTAGAATGCTCAGGCAGCGACATCTGCCTCCTGCAAGAAACCCACCTTCTAGATAGGGATACCCCACACATGCTTTCCTCCTGGTTCCCTAGACAACTGTGGTCCTCAGGCCCTTCTAAGAAAGGGGGATGTGGCCATCCTACTATCCTCCCTGTTTAGAGGCAACATAGTTTCCAAAATCACTTAGATAAAAGGTTGGCTCTTGGCCTACCTTCTTCGACTAGGGGCTTTTTTCTATTTCACAATAGCATGTATCTACAGTCCCAACGAGCATCAACAGCCCTCAATTCAGGACGCACACCCCTCCTCCAGAAGCCTGATGCCACAATCCTCTTAGGCAGTGACCTTAACCTGGTAATTGACAATGCGTTGGACCTCTCGGTCCAGCGCTGTGATCAACTAGGGTCTTTTTTGGTGCAGGGGATGCGCTGGCTCACAGATTGCGGCCTCGCTGACATCTGGCGTGAGCTACATCCCACTACAAGGGACTACAATCAATCAATCAATAAATCAATCAAGGATTTGTAAAGCACGGATAATCACCCATGGGGTCTCAAGGCACTGAATGTAGACGTGCTGCTTAGTCGAGGAGCCAGGTCTTGAGGTCCTTCTTGAATTGCGTCAGTGATGCTGTCTACCTGAGCTTGAGGGGAAGTGTGTTCCATGTCTGGGCTGCTAGGTAGGAGAAGGATCTTCCTCCTGCTGTACTTTTCTGGACCTTGGGGACGGCTGCAAGGGCGAGCTGGGAGGAACGGAGACATCTGTTGGGTATGTAGAAGGTGAGGCGGTGGTTGGGGTATACTGGTCCTATGTCGTGCAGTGCCTTAAAGGTGTGGATAAGGAGTTTGGATCTGATTATTGTTGACTGGGAGCCAGTGTAGGTCTCTGAGGTGGAAGAAGATTCGGCTGTGTCGGGGGATGTCCAGGATGAGTCTGGCTGCTGCAATTTGGGCTTGTTGTAGTCTTGATTGAAGTTTCTTGGTAATGCTGGCATAGAGTGTGTTGCCGTAGTCCAGTTTGCTGGTGATGAGTGTGTGGGTGACTGTCTTCCTTGTGTCAGGAGGAATCCATTTGAAAATCTTCCGCAGGAGACAGAGGGTGTGGAAGCTTGATGAGGAGACAGCGTTAACTTGGCGGGTCATCGATAGAGTGGAGTCCAGGATGATGCCCAGGTTGTGTGCATGATCAGTGAGGGTGGTGGCTTTACCCAGAGCGGTGTCACACAAGACGTACGCTCACATCAACTACTTCCTAGCAATGCCCGCCTTCAGACAATTTGTTACCGATACCACTATTGAACCCCGATCACTTTCGGACCATGCCCCTGTAGGAGGCTGGCCTGGCTTGTAGTGGGTACCAAGGGGTACTTACACTTTGTACCAGGTCCAGTTATCCCTTATTAGTGTAGAAGAGGTGTCTAGCAGCTTAGGCTGATAGAAAAGGTAGCTTAGCAGAGCAGCTTAGGCTGAACTAGGAGACATGCAAAGCTCCCACTATACCACTGGTGTCCTATGCACAATATCATAAGAAAACACAATACACAGATATACTAAAAATAAAGGTACTTTATTTTTATGACAATATGCCAAAAGTATCTCAGTGAGTACCCTCAGTATGAGGATAGCAAATATACACAAGATATATGTACACAATACCAAAAATATGCAGTAATAGCAAAAGGAAGTAATGCAAGCAGTGTAAAGTTACAATAGATTGCAATGAGAGCACATAGGTACAGGGGCAACACAAACCATACACTCCAAAAGTGGAATGCGAATAACGTATGGACCCCAAACCTATGTGAGCTTGTAGAGGGTCGCTGGGACTGTAAGAAAACAGTGAGGGTTAGAAAAATAGCCCACCCCAAGACCCTGAAAAGTAGGTGTAAAGTGCACCTAAGTTCCCCAAAGAGCACAGAAGTCGTGATAGGGGAATTCTGCAAGGAAGACCAACACCAGCAATGCAATAAAGGTGGATTTCCGGACGAGAGTACCTTTGGAACAAGGGGACCAAGTCCAAGTGTTGCGACAAAGTCGAGATTGGGCAGATGCCCAGGAAATGCCAGCTGAGTGTGCAAAGAAGCTGCCACCAGATGGTAGCAGCTGTGGATTCTGCAAGAACGAAGAGGACTAGGAACTTCCCCTTTGGAGGATGGATGTCCCACGTCGTGAAGAAGCTTTCAGAGGTGTTCCGACGCAGGAAGACCGCAAACAAGCCTTGCTAGCTGCAAGGGTCGTGGTTAGGGTTTTTTGATGCTGCTGTGGCCCAGGAGAGACCAGGATGTCGCCAATTGCGTGAGGAGACAGAGGGGGCGTCCAGCAAGACAAGGAGCCCACTCAGAAGCAGGCAGCACCCGCAGAAGTGCCGGAACAGGCACTACAAAGAGCCGGAGCTCACCCAAAGTCACAAAAGAAGATCCCACGACGCCGGAGGACAACTCAGGAGGTTGTGCACTGCAGGTTAGAGTGTCGGGGACCCAGGCTTGGCTGTGCAAAAAGGAAATCCTGGAAGAGTGCACAGGAGCCGGAACAGCTGCAAATCACGCGGTACCCAGCAATGCAGTCTAGCGTAAGGAGGCAAGGACTTACCTCCACCAAACTTGGACTTAAGAGTCACTGGACTGTGGGAGTCACTTGGACAGAGTTGCTGAGTTCCAGGGACCACGCTCGTCGTGCTGAGAGGGGACCCAGAGGACCGGTGATGCAGTCTTTTGTTGCCTGTGGTTGCAGGGGGAAGATTCCGTCGACCCACGGGAGCTTTCTTCGGAGCTTCTAGTGCAGAGAGGAGGCAGACTACCCCCACAGCATGCACCACCAGGAAAACAGTCGAGAAGGTGGCAGGATCAGCGATACAAGGTTGCAGTAGTCGTCTTTGCTACTTTGTTGCGGTTTTGCAGGATTCCTGAGCAGTCAGCGGTCGATTCCGTGGCAGAAGGTGAAGAGAGAGATGCAGAGGAACTCTGATGAGCTCTTACATTCGTTATCTAAAGAATTCCCCAAAGCAGAGACCCTAAATAGCCAGAAAAGGAGGTTTGGCTACCTAGGAAGGAGGATAGGCTAGCAACACAGGTAAGAGCCTATCAGAAGGAGTCTCTGACGTCACCTGCTGGCACTGGCCAGTCAGAGCAGTCCAGTGTGCCAGCAGCACCTCTGTTTCCAAGATGGCAGAGGTCTAGAGCAAACTGGAGGAGCTCTGGGCACCTCCCCTGGGAGGTGCAGGTCAGGGGAGTGGTCACTCCCCTTTCCTTTGTCCAGTTTCGCGCCAGAGCAGGGCTGGGGGATCCCTGAACCGGTGTAGACTGGCTTATGCAGAGATGGGCACCATCTGTGCCCATCAAAGCATTTCCAGAGGCTGGGGGAGGCTACTCCTCCCCAGCCCTGACACCTTTTTCCAAAGGGAGAGGGTGTAACACCCTCTCTCTGAGGAAGTCCTTTGTTCTGCCTTCCTGGGCCAAGCCTGGCTGGACCCCAGGAGGGCAGAAACCTGTCTGAGGGGTTGGCAGCAGCAGCAGCTGCAGTGAAACCCCAGGAAAGGTAGTTTGGCAGTACCCGGGTCTGTGCTAGAGACTCAGGGGATCATGGAATTGTCTCCCCAATGCCAGAATGGCATTGGGGTGACAATTCCATGATCTTAGACATGTTACATGGCCATGTTCGGAGTTACCATTGTGACGCTATACATAGGTAGTGACCTATGTATAGTGCACGCGTGTAATGGTGTCCCCGCACTCACAAAGTCCGGGGAATTTGCCCTGAACGATGTGGGGGCACCTTGGCTAGTGCCAGGGAGCCCACACACTAAGTAACTTAGCACCCAACCTTTACCAGGTAAAGGTTAGACATATAGGTGACTTATACGTTACTTAAGTGCAGTGGTAAATGGCTGTGAAATACTGTGGACGTTATTTCACTCAGGCTGCAGTGGCAGGCCTGTGTAAGAATTGTCAGAGCTCCCTATGGGTGGCAAAAGAAATGCTGAAGCCCATAGGGATCTCCTGGAACCCCAATACCCTGGGTACCTCAGTACCATATACTAGGGAATTATAAGGGTGTTCCAGTATGCCAATGTGAATTGGTGAAATTGGTCACTAGCCTGTCAGTGACAATTTGGAAAGCAAAGAGAGAGCATAACCACTGAGGTTCTGGTTAGCAAAGCCTCAGTGAGACAGTTAGTCATCACACAGGGAACACATACAGGGCACACTTATGAGCACTGGGGCCCTGGCTGGCAGGGTCCCAGTGACACATACAACTAAAACAACATATATACAGTGAAATATGGGGGTAACATGCCAGGCAAGATGGTATTTTCCTACAGCCCCTCTCAGCCTTACCCTACACCTAAACCATACACATTCTGCCCCTTCCCAATGGTGACTTAGAGACTCTCTGCTCCAACACCCTATGACTGTGACTGCTATACAGAAGACCATTACAGACTACTTGCTAACAAACAATACAGAACAGGTGGCCCTGTCATCCCTGTGGGAAACCCTGAAGCTGGTCATCAGAGGGGAACTCATTGCCCTCCCAGCCTCTGAGAATCGTCTTCGCAAGGAGAAACAGGCAGAACTTGAACATGCAGTTACTGAACTAGAAGCGAGTCACAAATGCACTGTGGCCTATTGGGTGTGGAGAGAGCTTGAGCGCACTCTCGCTCTCCTTAAAAAACTGGACCTAGATGGAGCAGAGTACACCCTACTCCTCCTAAAGCATAGATACTACTTGGGGGCCAACCGCTGCGGTTTAGTTCTGGCCCACCATTTGCGGTCCAGGATTTTGTCCAGGACCATTCTATCCATCTCCCCTTCTCCTGATACAGAAGTTCACTCAGATTTGCAAATAGCCAATGCTTTCCACCACTTCTACAACTCCTTCTATTCTCAAGTCCCAGGTGCCCTTGGCGACTCCTTGGCCTACTGGAGTAACAACCAGACGGTGTCCGGCTCCCACATCTGGAAAGATCTGTGTCTGTCCAAAAGGCACAGAGCTTAGCGACTCTACTTCTCCCTGGTGACAAACACTATCCTCAGAGTGTGGGATGCGTTAGCAGAGAGAGCAGGCCTAACAACCTTCCCCTTCCCAATGACACCAATCCTGGGAAATCTGGAGTTTACTCCAGAACTGAACGCTATCTGTTTTCAGCAATAGCGGGAGGGTGGCTGCAAGCACATTGGTTGCCTGTTCGACCCCCAGCAGATAATCCCCTTTGACAAACTCCGGGAGGACTACGGACTGGCGGAAACAGTCAGGGTCCAATACCTTCAGGTTCGTCATTGGGTGCTCCATCCTTCCATTAGACCTCATGCCAAAAGGCTTATTCATAAGATGTCTGACACCCACCTGATTTCTGAGCTGTACACTCTCATTTCAACCATAAAGACCCCCCACCCGCATGCCTGGGCAGAGATGCTGGGAGACTGAAATTGGTTGATCTCTGTCCAATAACGAATGGTCCAACATCTATCACAGAACACTGCACTCTGGCTCGAATGCTTCTAGCAAGGAGACAGCATACAAGATAATATCATATTGGTACTTAACCACCGACTGGCTCGGGTCCTAGAACCCCCACCATTCCAGAGAGTGCTGGAGGGGATACGTGGATACAGGCATTGTCCCTCACTTATTATGGCACTGTCCCAATCTTTCCTGGTTCTGGTCCCAGGTACTGGACGACATTGACAAGGCCTTGGCTATCTCCATCCCACGACTCCCATCTTACACGATTCTAGGTCTGCCTAACCCTATGACGTTCCCCCTACAATCCCGCCGATGTAAACTAATGGCATTAGCCCAGGAGCAGCACACCAGGTGATAACCGCCCTCCGGGGCACCGATAGACCACCCCGACACAACACCTGGTTGCACAAACTTTGGCACATACTAGGCATGGAACACTTGTCCCTTGCCCTGGCTCAATGACTAGAGGACCATGCTACAGGCTGGGCCTTAATCATCGACAACTTGTCATCCGAGTTCAGCGGGCTGATGTGCCCATCTTACCTCAAACTTCTCTGGCTACTACCTATATCTGACAAGCAACCACCATGCTCATCCCTGCATCTCACCTGTGTGCCCCTCTTCACAAAGGGTCCTTAACCCATCAGATAGTTTGACTGCTTTAACTTGCTTAAGTTTATAGGAGGATTGGGGGGAGGGTGGTATGTTTGTCTTCCCCATGTTTTCTGACATGTTTCTGGGTAACTGAAAACGCAATCACTCCTTTGCAACGCTGCCGGCCCCAGGGTGGTAGATGGTCAGTTGTGTTTATTATTCACTCTGACTACTTTTCTGACGCCACCGGCCCACTGGGTTGTAGGTGAACGGCTGTGTACTTTCTTGATTGGTTGCTGATTAAATAAACAGAATTGATCTATAAACTGTAAAGTTTTAACTGACATTTTCACCTAACTATAACATCACTTTAACCTCAGTTTTTTCATTGAATTTAAAAGTTTTTTTCATGTAATGTAAGATATTATTACCATGCTGAACTTTAACGTCACTTTCACTTTGTTTGTTTTTCAGTAAATTTCTAGTTTTTTTTTAATGTTCAGTAATATTTTTAAAAAAGAGTGGTACCACCATTTTTTCATTTTGATCACAATACTGCAGTACCACCTCTGTACCATGGTACTACCAAATAAAATCGAGTTTGGACATGGGGGAAATCCCACTGGGATCCCCACACAGCCTGGGGGGCCTGGGTATCCCTTCCCTGTGCACTATATTTATTTTCTTTTTTATTGCCCTGACAGTTTAACTGAGGCCCTGAGAGCTAAAATGGCTGACAAACATCTTTGCTGATGTGACAACACCCAATAAAATGCTATCTTTTGATCTGCCAGTCTGCTGTACTGCAACAGCTTGGAATAGCTGTAAATCTTAAACCTTACATTTTTAAAAACTACTAAATGGATTTACACCAAATCGCAGAAAGGCTGTTTCCTGCCAATTTTGGTGAAATCCCAACCGTCATTCTGTAGGTCCTTTTAAATTTTTTTCTATGGAAAACTGCATGGGGGAAAATGTGTTTTGGAACCCTCTCCCATTTTTCTCTGCTCCAACTTGACGGTTCACATCAAAACTTTCCAGGAAGGAGCTGATGTGGATGAACCATTTTTTGGAAAGTTTTGTGAAATTTCTTCAAACTTCTCCAAAGGTAGTAGCAAGCCGAAAAATCAATTTCCTATGGAAACCTGGTCCTAAATATAACTACAAAGTGGCAACTGCCAGTGTTTAACATAGATAGATAGATAGATAGATAGATAGATAGATAGATAGATAGATAGATAGATAGATAGATAGATAGATAGATAGATAGATAGATAGATAGATAGATCATCTACTGGCAGTCACCAGTAGGTAGTTACAGTTAGGATCTAGTTTCCATAGGAAAAGTGTTTTTGTTTTCCAATAACTTTTCAAAACTAATACAACAGTCAGTACAGCTACTGTCATGAAAGTTTTGGGGTGATTTGTCAAGCGGGGGCTGAGAAAACAGTGGGCCCCAAAAACATGTTTTCCACATGCATTTTCCCATAGGAATTTTGAAAAAGAATACAGCCCGAACGGCTGGATGGAATTACACCAAATTTGGCAGAAAGCTAGCTCTTGGTCCAGAAAGCCTGCTTTTTGTTATTTGGAGTACATTTGTTCAGTAGTTTTGGAGTTATTAAAGGTTAAAATATAGATATATAGGGACGCGGATTCTCCATGGATGCAACAGTCCCCGTTCTGATATCTGATGGGCTGCCAACACTTCAACCAGGAAGTGTTAGCAGCCATTTTGGGACTCAGCTTCAGTCGACTCCAAAAATAAACACACAAAAAAAGGAAAGGGGGCAGGGTAGGAATACCCAAACCCCCTTGCCTTGGTCCTGGGGTCCCCCTGGCAACCCCCAGGACAAAAAAGTATATTTTTAAAAAACTTTGGCAAAATCAGTGGGTGGATCTGGTGTCCTGCGCTTCTTATTAATAT
Source organism: Pleurodeles waltl (assembly GCF_031143425.1). Taxonomy (NCBI): domain Eukaryota; kingdom Metazoa; phylum Chordata; class Amphibia; order Caudata; family Salamandridae; genus Pleurodeles; species Pleurodeles waltl. The sequence goes on along the minus strand of NC_090446.1, from coordinate 597,703,926 downwards.
TGCCCCTGGGCTGGCCAGGTCCTGGGGGAATCCCCACTATAATTAATAAGGAGTGGGTGCACAGGGCCCCCGTCCTAGGGCTTTCAAGGGGCCCGGGGACGACCACCTCCCCAGGGTTACGTTTAATAAAAATACAGGGGGGTCAGCACAGAACACCTCGGGGCCCGGGGAGTACCACCTCCCCAGGGCTACATCAATAAAATTGTTAGGGGCCTTACGAACACCCCCTGGACCGCCACCTCCCTGGGGCTATATTTATTAAAAATACAGGGGTCCTGCTGCCCCCCTTCAAGGTCCCGGGCCCCACCACCTCCTCGGGGCTACAGTAATAAAATTGTTAGGAGGGCCGCAAGGATCACACCCAGCCTTGAGACCACCACCTCCCCGGGGCCAATTATACTTTTGAAATCGTGGAGGGGGGCCATATACGGCCCTGGGGACCACTACCCCCAGAGCCAGCTCCTGCTACCTCCCGAGGTGCCCACCCTCGGGAGATAGCTGTGTGCTTTTGCTTGGCAGGAGCTGTAACAGCTCCCGGCTAGAAAAAGCAAACACTCCGCTTCCAACAAGAGGGAGCTGTACAAATGCTTGAGAGTACTTGAGATAACCATAGTTGCTGAATTACTATGGTTTTCCATGAGTCAATTCAGAATCTAACTAAAACGTCCATATACATTTTGTTTTTTAAGTGAATTTCTATGTTTTTTTAATTCTGTTTCCTAACTATAACGTCCCTGTAACCTTTGTTTTTTTAAGTAAATATATATATATATATATATATATATATATATATCAACCAAACACAAGCCGGCATCCTAGTTACCTTTTGTGCGGCAGTCCAGGCAAGGGTCCAGCAACCACAACACACATAAATAGGTATTCCACGCTAATACAAGTGGATACACCCTGACAATCCAAAGCTGTCAAAATCAGTGCTTCTTTGTTGAGTCACAGCTTCCCCCCGATGTCTCTCGCCACATACCCTTTATCACAGGTTAAAGGCTAAGTCCCGTGATCCACAGTGCTAAATTACTTTGCAGGATAATTGCCTTTCCTAAATTAATAAGAAAGTGAAATGGATGCTTAATACAACAGTTCATCTTTCTTTCTGATGCAAGTAACTACCAATTAATCCATCCCAGTGTGTGAAAATAAACAATGCGAAATCCTGACAGCACATAGTTACACTGTTCTACATTGCGCTTTATTTTCTTTTTTTATACGACTTGTTAAACCTACTCAACAGTGCCAAAATAGTACAAGAAAAAGCATATTTTAGAGGTCATGTTTTTAATTCCCTTACATTGTGCTTTGCATTTAAAATGTGATTTCTATTAAGACACGTTGCTGCATAAAACACATTTGAAATTTTAGCAGATTATGCCCAACAAATATACACATTTCCGAAAAAAATCACAGACATATCTGCAATCTCAGGCAAACAATAAATACTAAACAGGGATGCTCATATGTTCTAAATCTTTTTAAAGAGTACATCCATAACAATTAACATTTAATATAATCCTATGTTGCCATCTCAGGGTTCATGTGACATTTATAAACTACTAGGCTGTCTATAAATGTCACCAGAACCCTTCACTAGCAATACAGACCCATATTACACAGTTACTTGCTATGTATTTTTTATATGTATATAGAAAGAACATACATAATGGCTATTTTTCCATGATTCTCAAACTCTGATACACAATGCTGATACATGATTTGCAACTCCACCACTGGATTCACAAATTCCATAATAAAAAAAATATTTTAATGCAGAGGTCCTTTTGGGTGCCCCACTGCACACAGGCGTTTTAGTTTTTGTTTTTCCCATCACATTGCTCTCTGCTCCATATTGGCTAATTGGACCACAAAATAAATTTCTCTGGAATGGCCAGACAATCAGAGCTGACCAGTGCTAAAATGCAAGGCCTCTCTGTCTAAATGGTATTGGTGATTGGTTTATCCATGACTTGCATATTTGATTTACTAGTAAGTCCCTACTACAGTGCACAGTGTGTGCCCAAGGCCTGCAAATCAAATGCTACTAGTGGCCCTGCAGCACCAATTGTGACACCCACATGAGTAGCCCTGTAAACATGTCTCAGACCTGCCACTGTAGTGTCTGTGTGAGCAGTTTTAAACTGCCATTTCGACCTACCAAGTGCACCCACTATGCCAGGCCCAAACCTTCACTTTTATCACATGTAAGTCACATCTAAGGTAGGCCCAAAACAGCCCCATGGGCAGGGTGCAGTGTATTTAAAAGGTAGGACATGTGCTGGTGTGTTTTACATGTCCTGATAGTGAAATACTACTATGTGTGAACCGTATCTAAGATATGAGCAAACAAACACAAATGATGGACTGAATGAGGAACCAATCAAACATTCCCCTCCAGTCACGGATCTGGGTTTAATCCATCCATTCTTTTGCTCACCATGCCACCCCAGTTTGGCCCCAGCCATATGCAAATCAGTCTTGACCCTGTTCCCCGTGGGAACAGTCTAGCTTGAACTGCCAGGCCAAGTCCTCCCCGGACTGGAAACAAGTATTCTGGGACCGGTTTCAGGGTATCGCCCTTCATCAGCCAGGCTGGCTTGAATCCAGTGGCATAGTGAGCCTGGGACCCACGTCTGGGCGTACCCGGCGCACTTAGGGCGACAAAAGCAAACAAACGTAAATCATGGACGGAACGCGGAACCAATCAAACATTCACCCCCAGTCACAGATCTGGGTTTAATCCATCAGTTCTTTTGCTCACCATGCCACCCCAGTTTGGACCCAGCCATTTGCCCTAAGTGCGCCAGGTATGCCCAGACGTGGGTCCCAGGCTCACTATGCCATTGAATTCAAGATAGCCTGGCTGATGAAGGGTGATACCCCGAAACCGGTCCCAGGATGCTAATTTCCAGTCCAGGGAGGACCTGGCCTGGCAGTTTGGGCTGGACTGTTCCCATGGGGAACAGGGTCAAGACTAATTTGCAAATGGCTGGGTCCAAACTGGAATGGCATGGCAAGCAAAGAAACTGATGGATTGAACCCAGATCTGTGACTGGGGGTGAATGCTTGATTTGTTCTGCATTCCGCCCATCATCTGTTGTTTTTGCACGTTTCTAAGATATTGTACACCATAGCGTCAACATTTTTGATGCTAGTTCGGAGCTTTGCAGTATTAGCGTCAGAAATGTTGACACTAATTCTGCAAAGACCATTGAGGCCCATTGTAACCAATGTGTTCCTCCTTTAATGCCTGCTCTGAGCAGGTGTTTAAAAGCTGCCGAAAAAATGACGCAAATACATTTCTTAGATTTCTTTCCACCATTTTTTTGCCCCCCTCACCCCCCCATGGGGGATCACCCCCTTTGTATATATTATCCCTGCGCAGGCATAATGTAGTGCAAAGGGTTACAAAGTGGTGCAATGCATGCATTGAACCACTTTGTAAATTTGGCACGGCGATTTTGGCCTCGTTGGGCCACATTAGCGTAAAAGAAAATGTCACTATTGTGGTGCAAGGAGGAGTTAGGGGCTCTTAAATCTACTCCTGTATGGGTAAATTGCCCCATTGTTTTGAGCAGTTCTATGAGGGTTTGATGGCCCCTGTGATCCGGGAGATGAAATAAGATGTTTTTGCTCTGGTGAGGGTCTCTTAGTAGCACCCTTTTCGAATTCTCGGCCGCAACCATGATTTGTAATAGTCGACGTTAAACCACATGTTAATAGTTAAGACATTCAATAATTAATCCATGTTTTGTCGTTTTAGAAGTGACCAGTCACTGATTTCCAGAAGCTGGGCAAAGTCTGAGACAAAATTACCCAGATTGTGGCATGTGGGCAGCTAAAGATAACAAGGGCACCCTGTGCCAGATATTGCACTAGCCCAGCTAGGTACCAACCAAACCAGAGAACCAAGCATAGCCACTGGTTAGCTATGGCGCAAAGAATTGGCACCAATCTGCGATGACATCAAGCTATGCCAGACCCTGCTAGGGTGGCAAGAACTGCCTACTTCCTGCTACAGCAGCATACTGCCAGTGCCCAGGTAGGATACTAAGCTCTGCCATTACTGAGCCGGGGCACTAAAACCTGCTGAAGCAGGGGTAGGGCACTGTCACACCCTCTGGGGGGCACAAAGAACTGATACCGGCGAACTGGGAGAGTAACCACTGCAATCCTGCAACTTGGACACTTTGCTCCTAAGTTACTAAAGGTTTGCGTGATGCAAAAACTAGCGTAAATTTACTTAACATTTAAAAGGCCCGCGCGTGGAGTGGTAACTTGTGTTGTGTCGCCTGAGCACATACTCAGACGTTAGTAAATGAGGGCCATGGTATCCCCTGTGGCCATCTCTAGGGGCACTCAACTTCACTCAGCGAGGGCATACAGTACCAACCAAGCTTCCAACAGCACCCACTGCTATCAACAACCAGCAAGACCGCATAGCAAATTCTTAAATCTAGCTAGTTTGAGGTACCCCAGCATCTAACTAGAGTGTGCCAGCTCGAGCCCACTGGGGCACGCGATGTGCTGCCATCTCCTACTATTAAACAAGCAGACTAGCAGCAAGCCGGTTCACTAGTGTCCCCTCCGCCCCACCTCCACAAGAAACACATTACCCTTGATGCCCCACTTAGAATAGGTTCATATGACAAAGGGGGGGGGGGGGGGGTGTTAAGTCCTTATATACCAGCGAGGTTAGACCACGATTAAACAACAAAAAAGAAACCTGGCACCTCGCCTGAATTGCTTACAAAAGTAACTTCATATATACACCAAGCCACTTAATGTCATGATCGCATTGATTATTCCTCTTTCATTCAATCCATTGCAAAGCATTTAAAACAGAGAAACTGATCATTCGTACAAAGAATTATCCATTGGTAGCAAAACATGAATCTACACAGCCTTACTGGGCACAAACTAAACAACATACTAAATTGCGCCATCCCAACACCACTGTAAGCGCAAATAAGTTTAATAAAACATTACCTTACAGAATCACAGCACTGTCAGATGTCCATGATCCAATAACTCAATGTCCGCACTCTGCCTTTTGTACCAGGGACTAAGACAGTTCCTTTATGTGGGAGAAGCCGGCTTTTTCAGGAATCCGCTCCTCACAAGAATCTCTACTGAGAGTCCGAGCCCCTGTTTTTAGATGCTTTGCAATGGATTGAATGAAACAGGAATAACCATAGAGCTCATGAAATTGTGTCTTGATCTATATATAAAGTTGCATTTGTAAGTGATTTAGTAGAGTTACTTAGTTTATTTTTTCATTTAAACTAGGAGTATTGGGCCTGTCCCCTGGTCTAGCAACTTCGCAGCTGCCCAGCCATTGTGAAGAATTGTGGGAACAGCAACACTGAGCCACATTTTAAGGGTTGAAGTAGACCAGGGAAATCTGTGTAATGGAATGGGAGGATGTTGAGAAGAGGCGCAGTTTACATTTGGGGCATACATGGGCCAAAAGGTTGAGGGGAGAGAAATGTACTTTCTATCAACCAAATTGAGCTGGACAGCTTATGTCAGTGAAAGCAAAGAACAACAATTTTTAGAGCAGTGATCAAAACCTTGTGCAAGACCACAATCCAGTTGTGGTGGAAATAGGAAGCAGGGTGCTTCTGGAGGTGACGCCCCACAAGGGGTGAGAACGGTAAGATTGGGTACGCCTGGGCCCGTATTATAAGCATCCAACAGCAGGGTGATGCCTCTGGGACCCTTTTTCTTCCTTCCAAGGGCACCCTCAGGAGCTGCGTTGACTGCCCCAGTGCTTAAAATGGGATGAAATAGGTGAGGGGCCTCTAAAACAGACATGGCTCAAGTAGTGTAAAGCCCATCCAAGGGGATTTGTCTCTGAGTAAAGGTGTGAGCCTAAATTCCGCGCTTCACAAAGCATGCCACCTGACAAGTATTTAGGTGTCTCTCTGTGAGCGTTGTTGTAAAATCCAGATCTATCAGACAACAATGAACACGCACCTACAACACACCAGACCTACTGGTTTTAACAATGCCTCTCAGCAGTATCAGCTAAATGAATAATAACAATGAATTTGATGTGAGTATTTAGAAATGAAAATGTTTCAATTTTGGAAAAAAGGGACCATGAAATACATTTTGCCAAGGACTGTGGAAGGGGTGGTGTTCCTCAGAGTGTTTCCGTCCCCCATATTCTAACAATAACACCACTTTCCTCTGCAATATGTCCTCTGTTAGACCCTTACACCCTTTTTCCTTCAGTTATCTCCTTTCACTTCATCACTTCCTTTTCACTGTGCCCTTCCGCATGAGCTTTCTTGAATCACCAACCTTCACCATGCTCCTTTCTCCTCACCAATGAACGCAGCATTCTCTTTTCCTTTGTTGTTGTTAATACTAGGACAGCTGTGGAATACTTTCACACACTTTCACATAATATGGGAATTACAGTTGGCACATATGTGACTATCCCTCTGTGTGCTCTGCAGAGGGGCCAAGGATTGTATGAGCATGTGACCTGATAAACTCCATTGTGACTCACTGGCAGGCACCGTGAGACATCACAAGTCTTCCGCTTCAACTATATAGTTCTTTATTGTGCTCTGTGAGGAACAGCCATTAATACTCTGAACTCTTTCAGACATCTAAACATGATTCAGTTCGCAGTTTGCACTATACAAGTGTCATATGTTGTATAAAAAAACTTTAGGGATTTTAAAGTCATTTTTGAGAAATGGACCACTGTTTTTCCCATAAAATGAAGGACATTAATATAGTGTCTGCCACCTGCTTCAAAGTCATTTTACAATTACTCCCAGATCTGAGACATGACAGGATCCACCCCATGAAAGATCTGCTGTGCGCCACTTTTTAGTGGTGCAATCAGTACACCTCTTAACAGCTCCTTTGCATCTGTGTCTGTATCTGTATATTTTGTTGCAGGTGCAAACGCCCCCTTGTGGCCGTCCTGCAGCAAGACGTGCAAAGGTGTAATTGCTGTTATATAATGGGCCGTGCAAGCGTCAGCAGCCCTTTCTAAAATTCTAAAGCGCACCCGGGGCACTTATGCAATAGGGCGGTGGTGCCGAGTCCTGCGTTATGCAGCAGCTCCTCCACAACAGGCAGTGCGCACAGGCCTCAGCGTGGCAAACACTAGAAATCCTCATTGGCAGCAGACATGCACTGCTGGATTTTTACCTGGTAATTCCGGGCAAACTGATGGGCTGTTTAGATCTGAACAGATGTGTCTGCTGATCATATTACAGGCTGACATCTTCGTCAGCATTTTCTGGTAAAAGTTGAATACTTGTAATTAAAAGTAAACTGGTGAATATGCTATTCCCTCACTGTGCACTGTTTTTAGGTATCATTCGTGAACTTCAATGTCTTGTCGAACCTTTTAATAAATCCATTATTCGGGGATGGGGGTGGAAAATGTGGAGCTATTGCTTGCCTTTCCAGAATAGTCCGCCCACAGCTCTTATGTGCACCAGGATAATATTTCCTCCTATTCAGAAACAAACTCCTAAGCGAGTCTAATGTTGACCGGGAAATGTGTTTGGCTTTTGCTCCAGGTAGGTAGTGTCATAGGTACTGTCTCTGGGCCTCAGGACATGATACATCACATAGTAGGTATATTTGAAAGGCTGACTATACCTACTCATAGCCATTCATATGAGATCCATACAATTTTCACAGACACCAGAGGGGACTCTCAACATACCGGACTCATGGCAGGTCCCGTTTTGATTTTCCTAGTGTCAATTTAATAGAAGGCAAGTAAAGGTGAAGAGAGAGAGAATCTCTGCCTTATTTCTTTTACGCTGTGATGCCAGACAAAGAGGTGCCCACTGCAACAGAAAGGACCAAAAGCACCAAGGCAGCACCAGCCTAGTTTTGGACCAAGGGGCAAAGTCGATGAGCTTGATGCAAAACAGCCATTTTTCTCAGAAGGCTTTGAACCACCAGTAGTCTAAACTTCTGTTGTTTGGGGCTGCGGTCTCCTTTTGCAGAGCCTCCTGAGTGGTCAAATGTACCTTGAATATGCATCTCCTGCTGCTAGCACTCCTGTAGGCATGGTAGATCCCTTATTCAAATGTGGAGAATTTGTCATACAACATAGATTGAAGTGAGGAAGCAGTTTACGGAGCCATCAATATAGAAACCTTGCACAAACACAAATGGATGTGAAGTCATTTTCACAAGCTAAACCCTGAAACAACTCAAATGATTTTAATTAGGCGACCCCTCGAAACTAAATTCAATAAGAAATGACTCTGTGATTTTTACTGAGGTTTCAACCCTGCCCTGGTAGAAGAAGTGAAATCACTTGGTATGTAGATTGACACCAATCAATCAATAAGTTTGCGAACTGCTCACATCGCTTCACCTGCAAGAGCAGCCCTGTACTCATTAAAGAAGGTCAGACCTCTATTGCTTCCTAAAAACTTTTACGTAGGAGTACAGGCTAAAGCTGTAGTGAGTTTGGACTATGGCGAATTCATTCTTACAATATCCCCTGCATCTCTTTACCTCCAATGAACGCTATTCTCCCTTGAGCAGCATTGATAATTCTCACAACCAGAATATTTGGCCATGTATCACTAGTGCTGTAGTGCTACAAGACCAACAAGGGCCTCCACCCGAAGCCAGGATAAAATTCAAGCTGGCGTGTATCACATTTGAGGTCATACTCAATCGTCACCTCGAAAACCTCAGAACACTCCAAAATGCTCAGGGGAAACAAAAACATAAGAAGCATTGACAAGTTCGGAGACAAACATTTGAAATCACACAAGGCTGTCAAACAATCTCTCTATGGAGCTGCCACGATCCATGTGGACTTCAGTTTCAGTTGATATGAGATGCTCTAAGGACCTTTTCCAATGCTCCAGAGGACTAAACAACCCTGCTTAAAATCTATCCAGATTAACCTCCTTAGCTCTCCTGCGGTCCTCTTGTTTCCTAACAGGGCCGGCTTTAGGCATGGGCGAGTTGAGCCCAAGCCCAAGGCTCCTTGTTTCAGAGGGGTGCATTGAGCTTACCTCGCAAATAGCTTTAAATCATTATTATTAATTCCAGTCCTCTAGAGCCTGTTCGTTATCTTCTTCCTTCTCTATAGGTCATTTACTACCATCCCTCAGCACCCCTCCTTCCCCCCCCCCCTCCTTCACACTGTATCCCTCATCCCTCCTCAGGCCTCTCATCTCCATTTTGGTAAGCGGATCAGGAAGGGGGTCAAACTTGCCTTCACATCTGAGCAAAGGCCACCCTGGTTCCCTAAGCCACCTCGCCATCTCCCCCCTCACTCCAGCTCTCCCTGGCTAATCAACCTAGAAGCTGGAGACAAAGAAGGGAACACGTTATCAAAAAATGTATAAAGCAGCTCCAGTTTCTTCCTTTCTTCAGACTTTATTGGTTTAAACTATATTTTTTCTTGACATCAGTAGTTCCAAACATCACTTTCCAAGTTTCAGGGTGTTTAATCCTTTCTGAACAAAGCACACTTGCAGCCGACGTGTTTGGCGGTATTATGGCGTTATCAAGGCTCCCAATTCTACTACTGCGGCATAGTAGTCTCTATTAAGAGAGTTGGCTAAAGTGGTAATTTTAATTATCTCAGATGAATGTATTTGATTAATTCCTACGACGAGGAATGTATTAGCTCTATTAATGTTGTATAGCAAATTCTGCAACTGGTAAGAAGGGATCTATAGATGCGGTAATCGGAATTATCTAAACAAGATTTGATTTATTTGATATGGCTGCTAAGCATGTGGCCTGCGGATCCTTCATCTGTGTGACAAGGTCTGTGCCCACCGTCTGTAGAGACGGTTTGTCCACATTAGCCCAATCACAGTCATTGCTGCTGCTGCCCAGTGCAAATCTGTTGTGTTTCCAGGATTCTGGCCAAGTCCTTAATAGAGTTCCTAAAATGAACCAACTGAGACAGTGGAAAATGTATCATGGAAAACGGAGACGAATTTTCTAATAATTGACAGCGCCCTGGAACCATGCTTAAAGAGGCTTCCGGCATCAGAGCTAGAAGCAGAGAGAGAGGGAGCAAGCGGAAGATGTGGAGAGAAAAGAAGAAGCGTGAGAAGAAGGGGGATAGACAGACAGGGGTGTGAGAGACTAGGAGACAGGACGAGAGAAATAGAGAAGTGTCAATATTGCTTCTTTTCATTTTATAGCGCAGTACAGCAAGAAGAGCACCCTTCCCAGGGCGCAGCAGAGAACAACGTGACGTGAGCCGCAAGACTTTGAGAAGAAAGCAACAGCGCCTCCTGGAGACGGGTCACAGGCCTGCCATGAATTGCAAAGGCACGGAGAACGGCAAATTCACTCTGAGAGGTCAAGCTGTTCTTCAGGCATTTTTTTACAGGCAGTACACTGTAGACTAGTGGCTAGGACCCTGCAGAGGGTGTGAAACTGTAAGTAACTCGACCCCACTGGACAGAGGCTACTTCCAGGGAAAGGGAAAAGGGAAGGAAGGGGGCACCTAGAAGCAGGGCAGCAATATGGTTTGATTGGTGGACTCTTGCTTACACATTCCCAGAAAACAGATTTTACAGCCCTGCTAATTACCACGCACCCAGATTAGCAAAGTGCATTGTAGTTCTGGTTTACCAAAATGCTATGTCACATGCATTACGCATACATAGTGAAGCTAACTCCTTATATGCACGTCGAGGCGCTGCAGCTCACAGGGATGTTTTGAACTCAGCAGCCACTTGGAGTGTAAGCGAGGTGACTGGTTGCTATTGAGAGCTCATTCTGGGTCCAGCTCAGTTGATTGATAAGTGGTCACACAAGTGCGTCCCAAACGTATTAGGACCACAACACAATTTGCCGAACAGCAATCTTTCACGACTCACCTAACTTTAATTAACACAGCTGCAGCTACCGCTTGGGGGTAGCCAGGACGTCAACCCACTGCATCCCTCTGCCACTACTGCTTGGCATGTTACAATTTTTATATGAAAACAAACAGCCTCATGGATCATTTGCATGTTTAAGTTTCCTTGCCAGTAGAAGAGTGCTCCACTAGCTGTATTCCGTATGTGTGAGACAGGTTGTTATAGACTGGACTCACACATACACAATACATATCTGACTTGCTGCACTGGTGTCACACAGTACAAAATGTCAGAAAATGGACCTTTAGGGCTTGTCAATCACACACCCTTTTGCCCTATCAGAAGCTTGAATAGAGAAAAAAGGCCTAGCTCAGTATCTTAAATCCTATTCCAGCTTCTGATTGGGTGGAAGCTGTGGGTCTGCCTCTGGTATGCTGCAAACGGATGGAGGAGTCATAAATCGTGGGCCTGCCTGAGATAGGTTTGTTGTTAGAAATGGGGTCTCTGGTTGGCAGTCAGTTTGCACTCTGTCTAGTAGGGACCCTCACTCTAGTCAAGATAAGGGTGTTACACTCCTAAAACAACCCCTGCTCACCCTCTTGGGAGCTTGGCACAAGCAGTCAGGCTTACTTCAAAGGCTATGTGTAAAATATTTGTACCAACACATACAATACCACTGTGAAAACACCACAAAATTGACACAACACCAGTTTAGAAAAAATAGCCAATATTTATCTAAATCAAACAAGACCAACACAACAAAAATCCAACATACACAAGTAAAGTTATGACTTTTTTTAAATTAAAGAGTCTTAATCTATAAAAAACAATGGATGCATTGTTTTCACACAATGTACCTGGTTTGCATAAAAAATAAAACCCCACGGGCAAGCGTGCGCTGGAAAAGTCAGCGATGCATCGATTCCTTACTCGCAAGTGAGGCAGTGTGTTGTTTCTTCTCCGGTTGGGTAGATGACGCGTAATTTTTCCCTCCCGCAGAAGAGCAATGCGCCGATTTCCAGATGGGCAACCTCTGGTCCGCACAGGTTTACTGTGGTTTTGATGCCCAGTGACGATGCGTGTGAAATTCCAGCGCACAGTGGTGAACAGCTGCGCTATATGGGTGATGCATCGATTTTAGCAGTCGCACATGGGTGTTGCGTTGATTTCCCAGCCGCGATCGATGCAGTTGGTGCATCAATTTTTTTCCTGCACAGCTCCTGTGCATGGATTTCAGTCTTGGTTCCACCAGCTTCTCCTTTCAAGGACCCAGGGACTGAAATGGGCACCACTTGGCAGGGTAGGAGTCTCAGCAAGTGAGTCCAGGTGATGTCAGAGGAAGTCTTTGATGGCCCTGGAACTTCAGAACTGGGGGCAAGCTAAGTCCAAACCCTTGGAGACACTTCACAAGCGGGGAAACACAGCAAAGTCCAGTCTTTGTACTCTCTCTCAGGTGGAAGCAGCAGCTGCAGGCCAACCCTCAAAGCACACTCACAGGCAAAGGGGTAGTACTCCTTCTCTAGATCTTCACCTCTTCTCCATAGCAGAGCTTCCTCTTGATTCAGAAGTAATCTAAACATCTGGGGGTTTGGGTCCACTAGTTATACTTCTTTCTGCCTTTGAAATAGGAAAACTTCAAAGGAAAGTCTCTGTTGTTCACAAGATCCTGTCTTGCCCAGGCCTGGCCCCAGACACACGCCAGTGGGTTGGAGACTGCACTGTGTGAGAACAGGCATAGCCCTTTAAGGTGTAAGTGTCAGCTCCTCCTTCCCCACTCTAGCCCAGAAGTTTCATCAGGGTATGCAGGCTACACCCCAGCTCCCTTTGTGTCACTGTCTAGAGGGAATTCACAACAGCCCAACTGTCAGTCTAACCCAGATGTGGAATACACAAGCAGGCAGAGGCACAGAATGGTTAAGCAAGAAAATGCCCACTTTTTAAAAGTGGCATTTTCAAACTGACAAATTAAAAATCAACTTTACCCAACGATGTATTTTTAAATTGTGAGTTCAGAGACCCCAAACTCCACATCTCTATCTGTTCCCAATTTGAAACTACACTTAAAATATATTTAAAGGTAGCCCCCATGTTAACCTATGAGAGAGATAGGCCTTGCAATAGTGAAAACAGAATTTGGCAGTATTTCACTGTCAGGAAATGTAAAACACATCACTACATGTCCTACCTTTAACATACACGGTACCTTGCCCATGGGGCTACCTAGGGCCTACATTAGGGGTGCCTAACAGATATAAAAAGGGAAGGTTTGAGCCTGGCAAGTGGGTACACTTGCCAGGTTGGATTGTCAGTTTAAAACTACACACACAGACACTGCAGTGGCAGGTCTGAGCCATGTTTACAGGGCTACGCGTGTGGGTGGCACAATCAGTGCTGCAGGCCTACTTGTAGCATTTGATTTACAGGCCCAGGCACCTCTAGTGCACTTTACTAAGGACTTACTAGTAAATCAAATGTGCCAATCATGGAAAAGCCAATTACACATACAGTTTACCCAGAAAGCACTTGCACTTTAGCACTGGTCAGCAATGGTAAAGTGCCCAGAGTACCAAAACCAGCAAAAACAAAGCCCAGCACACAGTCAAAAACACAGGAAGCAGAGGCAAAAAGTCAGGGGAGCCCACGACAAGGATACCAAGTCTAACATTTGTTTGGTGTGTTTAAAAGCCTGAGTGTGTTTGTCTATGTGCTGGGGAGGGCATATGAATGTCTGTATGACTGTCTTTGTGTGTGTCTACAACTGTGTCTGTATGTCTGCTTGTATGCCTGAGCGTGTGTTTAAGTGCATGTGTGTGCAATCTGAAACCTTGGCTAGGGCATTAGTAAACCACAAGACCAAGTGTTAGATAGCCCATTTAGCTTCTAGGGACCTGTTGGACCTGGCTTTTTGACAGGGACATCCCCAAACTTTTTGCCTCCTTCCTCCTATTTTTTCTGACCTGCTGTTGTTGGCTTTTGACCTCTGAGCACTTTACCACTGCTAACCAGTGCTAAAGTGCATATGCTCTCTGTGTAAATTGTACTATTGATTGGTTTATCCATGATTGACTATTTAATTTACCTGTAAGTCCCTATTAGAGTGCACTACATGTGCCTAGGGCATGTAGATTAAATGCTACTAGTGGGCCTGCAGCACTGGTTGTGCCACCCACCTCAGTAGCCCCTTAACCTTGTCTCAGGCCTGCCATTGCCAGGCCTGTGTGTGCAGTTTCACTGCCACTTCGACTTGGCATTTAAAAGTACTTGCCAAGCCTAGAACTCCCCTTTTTCTACATATAAGTCATCCCTAATGTGTGCCCTAGGTAACCCCTAGAGCAGGGTGCTGTGTAGGTAAAAGGCAGGACATGTACCTCTGTAGTTATATGTCCTGGTAGTGTAAAACTCCTAAATTCGTTTTTACACTACTGTGAGGCCTGCTCCCTTCATAGGCTAACATTGGGGCTGCCCTCATACACTGTTGAAGTGGCAGCTGCTGACCTGAAAGGAGCAGGAAGGTCATATTTGGTATGGCCAGAATGGTAATATAAAATCCTGCTGACTGGTGAAGTCGGATTTAATATTACTATTCTAGAAATGCCACTTTTAGAAAGTAAGCATTTCTTTGCACTAAAAACTTGTTGTGCCCTTCAATCCACGTCTGGCTAGGTTTAGTTGACAGCTCCTTGTGCATTCACTCAGACACACCCCAAACACAGGGTACTCAGCCTCACTTGCATACATCTGCATTTTGAATGGGTCTTCCTGGGCTGGGAGGGTGGAGGGCCTGCCCTCACACAAAGGACTGCCACACCCCCTACTGGGACTCTGGCAGACAGGATTGAGCTGAAAGGGAACTTGGTGCATTTCTTAGAGACTCTTTGAAATCACCCCCACTTCAAAGGCACAACTTAGTATAAAACAGGGCCTCTGCCCTACCTCATCAGACACTTGCTGGAGAAGAAACCGGAACCAGAAACTACATCCTGCCAAGAAGAACTGCCTGGCTGCTCAAAGGACTCACCTGTCTGCTTTCTACAAAGGACTGCTGTCTTGCTGTTGCCCTGCTGCCTTGCTGAACTCTTGTCTGGCTGTGAAAGTGCTCTCCAAGGGCTTGGATAGAGCTTGCCTCCTGTTCCTTGAAGTCTCAGGACCAAAAAGACTTCTTCCTTTCACTTGGACGCTCCGTGCGCCGAAACTTTCGACGCACAGCTTGTTTCGCGGCGAGAAAAACGCCGCACACCGACACTGATCAACGCGACGCCCTCGGGACGATCGAGACTTCGACGCACAACCTCGCAAGGACAAAGCCGCCCGACTTCCAAGGAGAAATCGACGCGACGCCTACCGTGAGTGCGAAACTTTGACGCACGGCCTCGCAAGGACAACGCCGCCCGACTTCCAAGGAGAAATCGACGCGACGCCTGCCGTGAGACCAAAATTTCGACGCACGGCCTCGCAAGGAAAACGACGCCCGACTTCCAAGGAGAAATCGACGCGACGCCTACCGTGAGATCGAAACTTCGACGCGCAGCCCCGCAGAACGACGCGCAGCCGGAAAATAAGCAGGAGAATCCACGCACAGACCCGGGACATCTGGTAATCCCCGCGATCCACAAAAAGAGACTGTCTGCGCGCCGGAAAACGACGCCCGACTTCCCCGCGTGGAAAAGAACGACGCAAGTCTGTGTGTGCTGAGCGGAAAACGACGCACACACCCCTTTTTCCACGCATCTCTTCTCCTGTGGCCCTCTGAGGAGATTTCCCACCAGAAACCAGGTACTCTGTGCTTGAAAGACACTTTATTGCTTTTTAAAGACTTAAAGACTCTTAATATCACTTTTCAGTGATATCTTTACAAATTCGTATTGCAACTTTGATCGTTTTGACCTACAATTATCCAGATAAATATTCTATATTTTTCTAAACACTGTGTGGTGTATTTTTGTGGTGTTATACTATGGTGTTGTATGATTTATTGCACAAATGCTTTACACATTGCCTTCTAAGTTAAGCCTGACTGCTCGTGCCAAGCTACCGGAGGGTGAGCACAGGCTGATTTTGGATTGTGTGTGACTTACCCTGACTAGAGTGAGGGTTCTTGCTTGGACAGAGGGCAACCTAACTGCCAACCAAAAACCCCATTTCTAACATTGGTGATCAGCGGTGAGGATAGGACTTGTGTTTGTGCAGTGACATACAGTAGCTAAGTATTTCACTACCTACCCACAGTTGAAGGTCAACTTGATTTTTTATCTCTTTTTTGACTTTTGGTCTCTGATGTCCTCCTGGATATACTATTGATATTTTGGACTTTGGATTTTGGTTTTTGCTGGTAAGATCCTATCAGAATGGGATCGCTTACCTACTTATTCTTTTTGCCTACTGACCACCTCACTAAGGCTGACCTAAGGAAGCTTTGCAGAGAATGTGGCCTTCCTGTAGCAAAGAGATCTACTAAAGCAGAGATGCTACGTGCCTACATAGTCTGGGAGGAAGACAGATGGGCAGAGTGAGAGGCAGCAAGAAACCAAATGACTAAGTACCCCTCAGAGGAGGAGGAGGACGACTCAGATGAGGAAAGAGACCCAGTGAAAAAAGAATGGCTCATGGCTCAAGCACGGTGGATGGAAGAGCTAGATGAGTTTATTGAAAGGGCTGAGGCAGCAAGTCTCTTAGCCCTGGAAGAAGAAAAGATTGCAGCTCAAGAGCTGAGCTGTAAAGAGCTGAAACTGGAGGCCGGAAGGGCTGAGTCCAGTTCAGATGGTGGCAGCAAAAATCTTGCATCTAGTACTGCTGAAGAAGGGCACAAGCCCGGAGATGTGGTACCCAACTTGAAGAAGAGAGTTGACACACCCCAGGCGGTTCAAGGGTATGAGGTAGTTCCCGTTATGCACAGGGTCCCTGAGAAGGATTGGGGAACTGGCACAGGGAGTCATATTCCTACTGGGGGGAGGGACACTTTACTGACTCTAGCAGAGAGTGACAGAGAAAAGGGTTCCCCCCTGGTGGACGTCCTGGATATAGAGTGTAGAGACATCCCAGAAGAGTTTGGGTTGAGTGTCAGGGACAGTCAGATACTGTCTCACCAGTCTCAGGAGGGTGAAGTAGAGTGCTTTTCCAAGGTTGAGTTACTAGGTGGTTGGGTGAAGGGTACTGTGGTTAATACATGTGAAGGGCAGAGTGATGTAATTGCTGGAGAGCATATGTCTGGTCCTTATTTTCCAGAGCTACGCCAACACCAGGTGGAGTGTGAGTTCTCTGACCCCAGGGAACTTACAGTGGAGGCAGACTTTTGGGTGAGTACCAGAGAGTCTGAAGAGGCATTTGGGGGTGCTCCTGAAGGGAGTGGTCTAGGTGGTTCCCGACCAAGTGAGGTGGGAAAGGATTGTAGTGTCCCAGGTAGGTCTCAGAGCCTAACCTGTACCGTAGGGCCACCTTTTGAGGGAAGCCCCGCAGTGGCAGAAGAACTTGGGGGGATGACTGTAGACAGCATCCCAACAGTTCTGGTGTCTGGCAGTACCACTCCTAGTGAGGGGGTGCAGAAGTCCAGACATAGGGTTGAGAGGGGGTGGCAGACCCCAGTGGAGGATCTTGAAAGTCAGGGGTCAGCTCTGAGAGCAGAGCCCCCCAGGAATGACCCAGGTGAGACCGTTTCTGGTTTGGGGGAAACCCAGACTCTGCCGGATGGGCAGAGGTCGGGAGACCTGCGCCAACCAGACTCTTGTGTGGCCCTTGGGGACGGCGTGTCCCTTGTGGGGGGTGAGAGTGCCCCCCAGGAAGTCCTGGCATGCCAGGCAAGGATTCAACCTCAGGGTGGTGACTCTGGGTTGGATAACCGGGTTCAGAGGTTAAACTTTGACCTGGTGGGGGGTAGATGTGCCCCCCAGAAAGTCCTGGAATGCCAGGCAATGGCTCAACCTCAGGGTGGTGACTCTGGGTTGGCTTACCAGGTGAAGAGGTCAAACTCTGACCTGGTGGGGGGTAGGTGTGCCCCCCAGAAAGTCCTGGCGTGCCAGGCAGTTGTCCAACCTCAGGGTGTCGACTCTGGGTTGGATGGCCAGGTTCAGAGGTTAAACTCTGACCTGGTGGGAGGTAGGTGTGCCTCCCAGAAAGTCCTGGGGTGCCAGGCAATTGCCCAACCTCAGGGTGGTGACTCTGGGTTGGCTAACCCGGTTCAGAGGTCAAACTCTGACCTGGTGGGGGGTAGGTGTGCCCCCCAGAAAGTCCTGGTATACCAGGCAATGGTTCAACCTCAGGGTGGTGACCCTGGGTTGGAGAACCAGGCTCAGAGGTTAAACTCTGACCTGGTGGGAGGTAGGTGTGCCTCCCTGAAAGTCCTGGCCTGCCAGGCAATGGTTCAACCTCAGGGTGGTGACTCTGGGTTGGATATCCAGGTTCAGAGGCTAACCTCTGACCTGGTGGGGGGTAGGTGTGCCCTCCAGAAAGCCCTGGTGTACCAGGCAGTTGTCCAACCTCAGGATGGTGACCCTAGGTTGGAGAACCAGGTTCAGAGGTTAAACTCTGACCTGGTGGAGGGTCAGTGTGCCCTCCAGGAAGTCCTGGCGTGCCAGGCGATTGTTCTACTTCAGGGTGGTAACTCTGAGTTGAATGGCCCAGTTCAGAGGTTAAACTCTGACCTGGTGGAGGGTCAGTGTGCCCTCCAGGAAGTCCTGGCGTGCCAGGCAATTGTTCAACCTCAGAGTGCTGACTCTGGGTTGGATACCCAGGTTCAGAGGTTAAACTCTGACCTGGTGGGAGGTAGGTGTGCCTCCCAAGAAGCCCTGCTGTGCCAGGCAATTGTCCAACCTCAGGGTGTTGACTCTGGGTTGGATGACCAGGTTCAGAGGTTAAACTCTGACCTGGTGGGGGGTAGGTGTGCCCCCCAGAAAGTCCTGGCGTGCCAGGCAATTGCCCAACCTCAGGGTGGTGACCCTGGGTTGGGGAACCAGGCTCAGAGGTTAAACTCTGACCTGGTGGGAGATAGGTGTGCCTCCCAGAAAGTCCTGGTGCGCCAGGCAACTGTTCAACTTCAGGGTGGTGACTCTGAGTTGAATGGTCAGGTGCAGAGGTTAAACTCTGACCTGGTGGAGGGTCAGTGTGCCCTCCAGGAAGTCCTGGTGTGCCAGGCAATTGTTCAACTTCAGGGTGGTGACTCTGAGTTGAATGGTCAGGTGCAGAGGTTAAACTCTGACCTGGCGGAGGGTCAGTGTGCCCTCCAGGAAGTCCTGGCGTGCCAGGCAATTGTTCAACTTCAGGGTGGTGACTCTGAGTTGAATGGGCAGGTGCAGAGGTTAAACTCTGACCTGGTGGGGGGTAGGCGTGCCCCCCAGGAAGTCCTGGTTTGCCAGGCGGTGATCCAGTCTGAGGGTACAGACCCTGGGCTGGAAGACCAGGTTCAGGGTGTCCCCCTGGACCTGGAGGGAGGGGCTACTGATAACAGTGCCCCTACCATGTTGTCTTCTGAGGAGGCCACTCCTAGTTGGAGGGTGCTGGACCCCAGAAGGGAGGGCAGGGGGAGGGAAGCCTCACCCCGGGCCCTAGTCCCACCTGAAGGTACAGACCCCAGGTTGGAGGGCCAGTGGCAGGTTAACAGCCCTGCACTGGTGGAGGAATGGTACAGGGCGACTTCTGTAAGCCCCCTGGCCATGTTGGACTCTGGGGGTACCGCTCCAGGAAGGAGGGTACAAAGCCCCAGAGGGGAGGACCAGGTTCAGGCTGTCATCCCTGACCTGGTGGAAGGGAGAGTGGTTAAAGGGTGCCCAGCACCTGGGGCTACCGCCCCCCACTCTCCACAGCCACAGTGGTTGGAGAGCTTTGAGAGGCCTGGGGCCTCGCTCTCATCCCTGGCAGCTGTCAGTAATCACTGTGGCTTGCTGTCCGGGTGGACAGAGTTATCCCTGGGGAGGGGACAAGTGTCACACCCCAGGGGTAGAGTGGGCAACACCACTATGTTGGTCATGGGGGTACTATCCTGCTCCTGGGATACATCTGTGAGCAAAGTAAGGTTAGGTGCTGCACAGATGGGATCCGCAGGAAAGGAGAAAGGTTCCCCATGGATGGGCTTAGTGGGCCCTGAGAGTATGGACAGAGGGATCCAATTGGAGTCAGGAAGGCGAAGAACTGGAGCATGCCCCTGCTGTTGTGGGCCTGGGTCCTTGTTCTGTCGCCTCAAACAGGGAAGTACATCAGGATAGTGATTGTTCTCCCCTGGCTTTAGGCTGGTGGGGGGTCATGTTGGACCTGGCTTTTTGACAGGGACATCCCCAAACTTTTTGCCTCCTTCCTCCTATTTTTTCTGACCTGCTGTTGTTGGCTTTTGACCTCTGAGCACTTTACCACTGCTAACCAGTGCTAAAGTGCATATGCTCTCTGTGTAAATTGTACTATTGATTGGTTTATCCATGATTGACTATTTAATTTACCTGTAAGTCCCTATTAGAGTGCACTACATGTGCCTAGGGCATGTAGATTAAATGCTACTAGTGGGCCTGCAGCACTGGTTGTGCCACCCACCTCAGTAGCCCCTTAACCTTGTCTCAGGCCTGCCATTGCCAGGCCTGTGTGTGCAGTTTCACTGCCACTTCGACTTGGCATTTAAAAGTACTTGCCAAGCCTAGAACTCCCCTTTTTCTACATATAAGTCATCCCTAATGTGTGCCCTAGGTAACCCCTAGAGCAGGGTGCTGTGTAGGTAAAAGGCAGGACATGTACCTCTGTAGTTATATGTCCTGGTAGTGTAAAACTCCTAAATTCGTTTTTACACTACTGTGAGGCCTGCTCCCTTCATAGGCTAACATTGGGGCTGCCCTCATACACTGTTGAAGTGGCAGCTGCTGACCTGAAAGGAGCAGGAAGGTCATATTTGGTATGGCCAGAATGGTAATATAAAATCCTGCTGACTGGTGAAGTCGGATTTAATATTACTATTCTAGAAATGCCACTTTTAGAAAGTAAGCATTTCTTTGCACTAAAAACTTGTTGTGCCCTTCAATCCACGTCTGGCTAGGTTTAGTTGACAGCTCCTTGTGCATTCACTCAGACACACCCCAAACACAGGGTACTCAGCCTCACTTGCATACATCTGCATTTTGAATGGGTCTTCCTGGGCTGGGAGGGTGGAGGGCCTGCCCTCACACAAAGGACTGCCACACCCCCTACTGGGACTCTGGCAGACAGGATTGAGCTGAAAGGGAACTTGGTGCATTTCTTAGAGACTCTTTGAAATCACCCCCACTTCAAAGGCACAACTTAGTATAAAACAGGGCCTCTGCCCTACCTCATCAGACACTTGCTGGAGAAGAAACCGGAACCAGAAACTACATCCTGCCAAGAAGAACTGCCTGGCTGCTCAAAGGACTCACCTGTCTGCTTTCTACAAAGGACTGCTGTCTTGCTGTTGCCCTGCTGCCTTGCTGAACTCTTGTCTGGCTGTGAAAGTGCTCTCCAAGGGCTTGGATAGAGCTTGCCTCCTGTTCCTTGAAGTCTCAGGACCAAAAAGACTTCTTCCTTTCACTTGGACGCTCCGTGCGCCGAAACTTTCGACGCACAGCTTGTTTCGCGGCGAGAAAAACGCCGCACACCGACACTGATCAACGCGACGCCCTCGGGACGATCGAGACTTCGACGCACAACCTCGCAAGGACAAAGCCGCCCGACTTCCAAGGAGAAATCGACGCGACGCCTACCGTGAGTGCGAAACTTTGACGCACGGCCTCGCAAGGACAACGCCGCCCGACTTCCAAGGAGAAATCGACGCGACGCCTGCCGTGAGACCAAAATTTCGACGCACGGCCTCGCAAGGAAAACGACGCCCGACTTCCAAGGAGAAATCGACGCGACGCCTACCGTGAGATCGAAACTTCGACGCGCAGCCCCGCAGAACGACGCGCAGCCGGAAAATAAGCAGGAGAATCCACGCACAGACCCGGGACATCTGGTAATCCCCGCGATCCACAAAAAGAGACTGTCTGCGCGCCGGAAAACGACGCCCGACTTCCCCGCGTGGAAAAGAACGACGCAAGTCTGTGTGTGCTGAGCGGAAAACGACGCACACACCCCTTTTTCCACGCATCTCTTCTCCTGTGGCCCTCTGAGGAGATTTCCCACCAGAAACCAGGTACTCTGTGCTTGAAAGACACTTTATTGCTTTTTAAAGACTTAAAGACTCTTAATATCACTTTTCAGTGATATCTTTACAAATTCGTATTGCAACTTTGATCGTTTTGACCTACAATTATCCAGATAAATATTCTATATTTTTCTAAACACTGTGTGGTGTATTTTTGTGGTGTTATACTATGGTGTTGTATGATTTATTGCACAAATGCTTTACACATTGCCTTCTAAGTTAAGCCTGACTGCTCGTGCCAAGCTACCGGAGGGTGAGCACAGGCTGATTTTGGATTGTGTGTGACTTACCCTGACTAGAGTGAGGGTTCTTGCTTGGACAGAGGGCAACCTAACTGCCAACCAAAAACCCCATTTCTAACAGGACCCCACTGCTTCCCTAATGCACAAGCCACCACTAAATGGATGTAAGGTAGAGGTATTTTTTATTGTAATAATAGACATGCTTTAAAAATGGTGTGAATTACTAAAATAACGTATCGTTTACAAATGTTTGTGTTCCTACCAAAAGCAAATGTTTGTAAATGTCACTGCCTTGGCCACACCCTTCAATATGTATTTATTGGACTGTGGCCAAGATATCGATCTGCCCATAAAAGTGGCCGATGGTGACCTGCACTGGAGTTGGAACACTTTTCATAGTGGGGTGCTGCCCCATGGCATCTGTTCACTAAGATCACAAGGTGTCTGAAAAACCTCAGTGTTGATAACAGTGAGTTAAGCAAATTTGAAAATGTCTTCTGCAGCAGAGTATAGAGTAAGGTCTCGTATCCACGCTTGTGTTAAAACAAGGCCTGGTGGTGCATTTTTGATACATAATTCAGTGCTTGAAATGGAAAAAAAAGAAGTGCAGGTACTCTGTACTAGAGTACCTGCTTGTTTCTGAGAAGTGCCGGTACTCTCCAATTAATGGTATTACGTTTTTCTTGAGAAGTGCAGGTACTCTTCCTCTCAAAATAAAAAAGTGCCAGTGCTCAGTACTGGCCCATTTAAAGCACTGTATACATTTCTATGTTATATAGCACAAACACTAAGCAAGGGAATTGGAGCACTTTACTTTAGAACCAGATTAAAGTGCCTAAGGTCAGATTCATTTTAAGCATGGGATATTGATTCCTCAGAGCCAACAAGATAAAAACCTGGTTCCCCAGATTAAAAACTGGCAGTTCTGGCTGTTAGACCACATCTATATTTCTCAAGTCATGTGTAAAGTGATACACAAGTGGAATGATTGTCTAAGATCACATACAGGGAGCACATTCTCTGATGTTCTGCTTTGCGAAGTAAAAAAAACAGCAGCAAAAGTAGTATAAGGTTCATCCAGAGTCCTGTTTGGGAATACTTGTAAGGGTCTGTTTACAGTTCTCAGAGTGAGGGTGCTGACATCAAAGTTACATCACTGAAGCCACAGGGATTATGAAAAAACAAGTTTCACTCAAAGTGTAGCAAATGCATTCAGCAAGATAGTAGTAAATATTTGATATGTTGCTCGAGGGGCATTTGTGAACACATTGTCAAAAATATAAATAAAAATATCACTAAAGAAGCGTTCCATAGTGCACCGACATTTACAGAGACACATTGTCTGTTGAAATGGCCACAAAATTTGCATAAAGATATGGTTTTACAGATAAAACTGTATAGCACTTTTGAAGTTTTTTAATGCACAATTTTGAGTGAAAATTAACTTTGAATATTACTGAGTTTTATTATGAATTTTAGACAAAATTGTCTAATTAACATTGCTCTGTGACATTTAGAAGTGTGTTTATTACTGTGATTTAGTTGTGGCACATTTATACAAAGACACCACGTTATTAAAATGGATGCTGTTCTGCTGTTCTGTGCAGACTGCTCCTGCTCATTCCCCCTTCCAGTCATGTCCTCCTGTGTGCCATCTCGCCCCATGGTCCTTGCAGAATAAGAGACACTGTGCAAAGCTGGTTATTTTCCTTAGAGTGCATATATTGTGAATGGACTTTCCTTTGTGTTCCAAAAGTAACTGAAGTCCACGGTCTTTTCCACTGTATTTTCAGTGCCCTGCAAGCAACAATGGTGTATGCGGCATTGTTCAGCTAATGTATCATACATATTGTCTTGTCTGCATCTCTAGACAGCAACAACACAGAAGATGTTGAAGTGGTCTTTGGACAAAATATTGAGTTAAAAATATGAGAAGAGACAAACATTGGAAGTTAAATATCGTGACACATAAATAGTGTAATGCAGAAATATTGCCTACAAGAATTTCATTTTTTTTAGCTTAGTAATATAGTTTTAAATAATATTGATGTTTTTACCATCATTTTCAATAATGTAGTTTTAAAAATATACTGTTTTAAATTTTTTGAATATATTTTAGTTGATATATTAATTTTATGTGTTACTATAATTTATATAAATGTTACTCGTTTTTTTTAATATAGGTTGTAATTTTAAATAATTTAGGGTTATTTTCTTTATTTTTTATACTAACTTGTAGTGTAGTAGCGGGTTGTTGCATTTATAGGGGGTTAGGGTGGGATGTTAATTAGGTAATAATGAATCAGAATTATTTATTACATTTTATTTAATTATATGATTGATGCTTATTATGTAAATTATGCAATACTGATTTCTGTTCATTATATGTTATTTGCGGGCTGTTAAATTTGTAGGGGCATAGGGTGGGAAGCTAATTAAGGAATACTTACTTTACAATTATTATTAATTGTGAATTGTTTATTTGATGTTTAATATGCAATTAATGGAATACTTACTTATTTTACTTATATTTTAGTTGTGGGCCGCTAGGTTTGTAGAGGTCTAGGGTAGGTAGTGCATTAAGTAATTAAGAATCAACAATTGATTATTATTATTAATCGTTCATTAATTATTTAATTGATTTTTGATTGTGTAAAATATGGAATACTGGTTTATTTTACTTATATTTTAGTTGTGGGGTGCTAGGTTGTAGGGGAATAGGGTGAGAAATTAATGTAGTAATAACTATCTATTAATGATTTTGAAATTAATTCAATTGAATTTTAAATCTGGAAATTATGGAATACTTATTTATTTTAATCGTATTTTAGTTGTGGGCTGCTAGGCATGTAGGGGTCTATTTTCGGAAGTTAATTAAGTAATAACTGGTTAACATTTAATTAATAATTGTTAATTAGTTATTTAATTGATTTTAAAAATGTGAATTATGGAATGCTTCTTTTTTAGTTATATTTGTGGTGAGGCTGCTAGGTTTGTAGGGGTATAGGTGGGACGTTTATTAATTAATAGTTGAATAACAGTTATTTATTAATTGATAATTATTTTATTGAGTAGTAATACTGTAAATTGATTAATTGTTTTGAGTGTTTTTGATAAATATATATAATCCTTGTTATTAATATTCATGTTAAGAGTTCAATAGTTTTTTTTGTACATTTATGAGGTTACATATATATTTAATGTGTTTAAATTGAATCAACCTCTTCATAGTTTAACACTTTCATGTTCCTTGCTCTGCTTGGAGTGGGAATAGTAATTTTTACCCCTCAAAAATTCAACACATTCCCTACTGAGTCCTGTTTGGAGTAAGAATAATAAATTTAACCCCTCTAAAGCCTAACCCTTTCCCTACTGTTGGACAGATTGAAGTGGGAATGATGAATTTTACTCCACTGAAATCTAACACTTTCCCTATTGTTGCCCTGTTTGGATTGAGAATTATAAATTAAACCCCTTTGAAGTCCAACACTTTCTCTCCTATTGTGTTCTTTGGAGTGGGAATAGTTTAAATGTAACCCCTGCAAAGTCTAACCCTTTCCCTACTGTTGCACAGATTGGAGTGGGAATAGTAAATTTTACCCCTACAAAGCCCAACACTTACCATACTGTCATACTGTTTGTTGTAAGAATAGTAAATGTTACCCCTATGAAATCCAATGCTTTCTCTACTGCTGTGCGTTTTGGTGTGGGAATAGTACATTTAACACCTCCGTAGTCCAGTGCTTTCCCTACTGTTGTTTAGACTGGAGCGGGAATAGCACATCTAATATTCTTAGAGTCCAATAATTTTCATAACATTGGTAAAATAGGTTTTACAGCATTATTCTTTTTACATTTTATATTATTTGCTTTTATTTGCAGTGGTGGCCGGCAGCTTTAGGAGGGAGGGGGACGGGCGGGAAGTTCACACACACACACTCATTCTTTCTCGCACACATGCACGCACGCACATCCATTAACAACACTCATAACATTCAGACCGGCACGCATGCACCAAACATTCATTTTAAAAGATCACACACACAAACACACTCAAACTTTCACACACGCACGCACATCCATTAACAACACCCATAACATTCAAACGTGCATGCACGCACCAAACATACATTTTAAAAGATCACACACACTCATTCTTTCACACACACACACGCACATCCATTAACAACACTCATAACATTCAAACATGCACACACGCACCAAACATTCACTTTAAAACATCACACACACACTTACCCTCAGCCTCAGAGGTACCAGGAGGGTTAGGACTGCTGCCTTCCCTCAATGGCTGATCTTAGGTCAGCCAATGAGGGAAGGCAGCACTCCCAGACTCGTCACAGAGTGGGATGGGGTCAGTCAGACTGCTGACCCCATCCCACTCTGTGACGAAGTGTCATTGATTGACACTCGCCCTGGGCGCTTCAGGGCTTAAACCTGAAACTCCGAGGTCGTAGTCAATGGATGACACTTTTCTCTTCACGCAGGGGAGGGCCTCAAGGCAGCTTTGCTGAGCCGACGAGGTCACGCCCATAGGAGTTGTGACCTCCTCAGCCCAGCAAAGTTCAGCTCAGGCAGCCAGGAGTCTGCGCAAATCGTGCATGTCTGCTCCATGCTGCCTCACCTGAACATGAAGAGTGTCTGTCAGGCTGACCTTTGTTCAGCCTGACAGACTCTCTTCATGAGGGTCAAAAGGTTGGGGGGCGTGGCCTCTCCGCCCTAAAGGATGGGCAGCGCCTGTTTATTTGTTTTAGTGTTTAGAGTATTTTTAGTTAATTTTGTGGGGGATTTTACTTTTTAAAAATGTTATTTATTGTCTACATTAATTAATATATTTCTTCTTGCCTTTGTTTTTTATGTTTTTATGCATAGCTTTTTCATCAAAATATTATTGCAAATATTACAATAAAATTATCAATGATGTTATCAACGCTGTCATGAGTGCTGTAATTTGTGCGGTAATTAGCAGTGCATGTCGAGGACGCAAGTTTTAGTTACTTTAGGGCACAAGTTATATTTACTTGAGAGAAATCTAACTATAACAGGTGAATTTCTAAGGTTTGGTACGTTTAAAGTGTGAGCCTAACTATAACGCGCCTGTAACCTTTGGTTTTTTAAATGAATTTCTATGGTTTTTCAAACATAAAGTAATTTTCATTACTATACGTTAATCCAAGTACACGGCTGGTTGGCTGCAGGGCCTGGCCAGCGGCCGGACCCTTCGGCCAACCCCCTTTGCCCCCAGTGCTGCACACTGCCCTTTGGACGTGGGTGGCCAGAGTTGGTTCTGGGTGTGAGAATAGTTGTGAGAGGGTGGATCTAGGCGTAAGAGTAGCCGTGGGAATGTCTTTCTGGGTGTGAGAGTGGGTACATCATTGTTTAGTGGGGGTGTCAGTGTTTGTGTGGGTGTGTAAGTGGGTGTGTGAGGGTGTCAGTGGGGCTGTGAGTGGGTGCATGAGGGTCTGAGTGGGTCTGTGAGTGGGTGCATGAGTGTGTGAGTGAGAGAAAGATTGAAAAAAAGAAATTGAGAGAGAGAGAAAGAAAGTGAGAGGGAGTGAGATAGACAATTGTTTAGGCTTGGGTGAATGACATACTTAGAATGAGATATTTCTTAACAAATTGGAAACAAAAATGTATGTTTCAATTATAAAATGTGAGACCACCTTATATGATGAACCTTAAACTTTTCAAGACTGAAAACAAATAAAAGTAGGAAAATGACAACAGACACACCTGGACTAGAACTCGCAACTTTCAGCTTGAGGGTCTGAGACCTTAACCGTTATGCCACAGGTGAGGCCTAGTTCTCCAAAGTCATTGAATGGAGAGAGCATTGCAAAGAGTATCTATCTCTCTCTCTTTGCCGTTCCCATTGTGGGGTGGGAGAGAGAGAGACAGAAAGTAAGAGATTGAGAGACAGATAAAGAAATTAAGAGACAGAGATTGACAGAGAGAACTTGAGAGAGACAGAGAGGGAGAGAGGTTTTAGGCTTTGATGAATGATATAAGTAGAATTACATTTTTTAGGACAAATTGAAAAGAAAAGTTTATTTGTCAATAAAAACGAGTGAGATCACCTTTCTGAACCTTTAACATTTGAAGTTGAAAAGAAATCAAAGCAGGGATTTGACCTCAATCATACCTGAACTAGAACCCCCAACTGTTAGTGGTTCTGAGACCTTAACCATTAGGCCATAAGTGACTCCTTACTGTGCTTTCTCCAAACATAACTGACATTCAGCCCACACACTTCAAGAGGAAAGAGTTATGAATGTTCCATTACTAGGAAGGTTTAACAGTCTAAACACTAGTAAATAAACAGACCCACTGCCTTGAGATACTAGGCTTTGAACCATCAGCCTACTGAGTGACAGTCCAAGAGCTTTACCAGTAGGTCAGAAGAGACTCTGTTGTGATATGCATCCAAACGTAACAATAACATTCGAACCACGCATCTTGCTAGTCTTACTCTTTCAAGTCACCGAATAGAGAGACTTTTTCAATAACAATCTCTCAAATATGCATGCAGGGAAGACAGATGAAAACTTTGCTTTCTACAACAGAAAGCTGTTTGACAGCTCTCTCTTGCAGAAAGCGTACTTTGTTTGCTACCAAGCAAAAGCAAACAGCTATTTTCCAGGAGTGGGCATCCCGGGACACAGCAGAAGTTGGCCCTCAGTGGCTCCTTGAGGGGGACCATGCTGCCCCCTCCAGTAAGTATAGCCAAGGGTAGGTGGTGGTCCCCACGGCTGCGGGGGTCCGAAACAGACTACCTCCACTCTTTTATTGCAGCTCAGGGAATGTGGTGATCCCCCGGTCTGCAGGGGCATGCAGTTAAATTGCATTGAAGCCCAGGAGGGTGGCAGGCCCTGGGGCTGCCAGGGGCCATGTGGCCCCCTCTGCACACATAGGGCCTCATTTCGAGTTTGGTGGACAGGAAAGCCCGTCCATAAAACTCCGACAGGGTGGCTGCCGCCTTTATGGCGACCACTTCGCTAGAGTTATTAAGAGTTTCCTGCTAGGTCATCTGGAAACATGCTACTGCATTATCTCCAGCTCGTAATTGAGTTGGCGGCAATGCTGTAGCCTGCAGGGAGCACCGGCACCCTCCCAATGTTCAGTGAACATTTCAATGGTGCTGGACAGGGGGACCCCTGCACTGCCCATGCCAGCCCTCCTGTGGTCCCTGCACCTGTTCTCCCCCACCCTTTTCATGATGGTGTTACCACCATGAAAAGGTTGGTGGAGAACAAAGTCATAACCCGCCAGGGCAGCGCTGCATGCATTGCTGCCCTGGCAGGTTACGATCTCCGCCACCACTAGGCTGCTGGGATCAAGGATCCTAGCGGTGCTGGCGTTCTGACCGCCAGGGTGTTAATGTGTTGGTCGGACCTCCGTAACCGTGGCAGTCGGTTTGAAGACCACCACACTCGTAATGAGGCCCAATATATTTTTAGATCCAGGGAGGTGGCAGTCCTCAGTGTTGCGGGGATAGGGAGTCCCTGGACTTTGCTCACCTGGGGGCTTAAGGATGATGAAGCGTGGGAGCCCGCACAATCGGCTGATCAGTCGCAAATTAAGGCAATTTTTTTTTTGCTTTTTTGCTCTGGGGGGGGGGGGCAGTATCAGAACTAAGGGGTCAGGCTGACTGTAATCTGGCCTCTTTTGTGTTTTGTTTTTTTACACCATCAAGCAGGGTTTGAGAAAAAGGGGTTGTCCCAAAATGCATTTTCCCTATTCAATTTTCCATAGGGATTTTGTACAGCAATAACGCAGAAACCATTGGACGGAATTACACCAAATTTGTCAGAAAGGTATCTCTTAGTCCAGAAAGAGGCCTTTTTGTTATTTGGTGTAAATCCATTCTCTAGTTTTAGAGAAATTAATGAAAATCCAAATTTGTGTATATATAGGGACGCAAAGGATTTGCGACCCCTTCCAGTCTCGTGCAGAGACAAGGAAGTGTTGGCAGCCATTTTGGGACTCGAGTCCCTGAAAAAATTTTAACTAATAAGCAAAGGTGCCCAGGTAGAGTCACCCTGACCCCTTAGGTCTGGAGCTGGGGTCCCAGAGGGACTCCTCAGAGCAAAAAAGCATTTTTTTATAAACTTTCGTCTGGAGCCGTGGCGGAGCTGCGGATCTGCTGAAAATTAAAAAACAAAAACAAGTCCAGGCTCCTGTGCTTGTTTAACTGTAGACCCCTGGTGGGCCAAGTCCCAGGGGCATTACCATTATGAAATGCAGGGGGCGTCTGGCCCCCCAGCAGTCTGGGTGACTGCCACCTCCGCTGGGCTTTCAAGTAATCTAACGCTAGGGGAGCTCGGCCCCCCAACAGCCCAGAGAACTGCTACCTCCCTGTGGCTTTCATGTAATCTAATGCGGGGGCACTCAGCCCTCCTGCAGCCCCAGTGCCACCTCCCCGTGGCTTTTAACAAATCTAATTCAGTGGGGCTGCCTGGCCCTTCGCAGCCCCAGGAACCATCACCTCCCCGGGTCTTTCAAGTAATCTAATGTGGGGGGGCGCTCAGCCCCGCCACAGCCCTGGGGACCACCACCTTCCCCAAGTCCTTTAATGACTCTAACATGAGTGGGTGCGCCTGTCCCCCCACAGCCCCAGGGACCACCACCTCTCCGGGGCTTTAACAAATATAATGCTAGGGGGCCACCTGGCTCACCCGCAGCCCCAGGGTTTGCCACCTTCCTGGGGCTTTAACAAATCTAATGCTAGGGGGTCGCCCAGCCTCCCAGAGCCCCTGGGTGGAATTTTAAAATGAACAGGCCAGTTTTGAGGCCGCAGGGACCACCACTTCCTCTGGGCTGCGTGACCCCACTCGAGAAGCCAATAACGGCCCTGAGGACCGCCACCCCCCAAAGCCAGTTTCTGCTATGTCCCGGGGTGCCCACCCCCTGGACATAGCTGTCTGCTGTGACAATTCACAGTAAACAATCCGCTTGCAGTGACAGAGAGCTGTCAAACAGCTCTCTCTCACTGCGAGTGGAGGTGTCTTCTGTTGCCCTGCCGCCAGAGATGCAGGCAGGGAATCAGAGGAAACATTGCTCTTGCAGAGAGGGAGCTACTTTAGCTAGCAGCTCCCTTTCTGTGACAGCAGTGCTGGCTTCCACAGGAGGTGGGGAGCCGGCTGGGACCGTGTGGGCCTTCAGGTTCCACCTGCGGTCCTCAACATTGTGACTGGGTACCCTGGGGGGGCACCTAGGTCACAGGGCCTGGCCCTGGGGTATGGGGTGCCTGGGGAAGAGATTGGCCCTGGGGAGGGGGCCACATAGCCCCCTCCCCCCAAAAAAATATAAATTAGGCTGGGCCCCAGGGATGCAGTCCTTGGGGCTGAGATCGTCCCTTGGAAGGGAGGCCATGCAGCCCCCTCCCCCCCAAAAAAATTAATAATTAGGACGGGCCCCAGAGCATTGTGTCCCCAGTGCCAAGATTGGTCTGGGAAGGGGGCTGTGCAGCCCCACTCCCCAAAAACACAATTAAATATTTCGGCTGCGCTCAGGGGAATGGGGTCCCTGGGGCCGAGATTAGCCAGGGGAAAGGGGGCGTGCAGCCCCACTCCCTAAATATAAAAAAGTTTACAAGTCTGGGCCCTGGCGGATGTGGTCCCCACGGCCAAAATTGGCCGGGTGAGGGGGGCATGCAGACCTGCTGCCAATTACCGCTGCGCACAGCCTTTGGCTTTCAGTCATGAACAGCTCATTTTTAGGTGGTTTTAGGTTTCGGCTCAGAACCTGCAGCCAACTGCCGCCGCGCACGCCCAAAGGCTATGCGCGGCGGTGGTTGGATTAATGCATAGTAATAAAAATTACTTTACATTTAAGAAAGTAGAAATTCACTGAAAAAACAAAAGTTAAAGGGACGTTATAGTTGGGAAACAGAATTAAAATAAACATAGATATTCTATTATAAATCCAAAGGTTATAGGGACATTATAGTTAGGCTCACATTTTAAACACACCAAACCATAGAAATTCACCTCTTAAAGTTAGAGTATTTTCAAGTGACTATAAGTTGCACCCTAAGGTAACAATAACTCGTGCCCTCGCTATGTACTGCTAATTACCCCACAAATTACAGCACTCATGACATCTTTGATAACATCATTTATAATATCAATGTAATATTTGCAGTAAAATGTTTGACAAAAAAACTGTGCATGGCAGGGGCGCGAGTTACAGTTACCTTAGGGTGAAAGTTATAGTTACTTGAATTAATGCTAACAATGACAGGTGAATTTCTATGGTTTGGTATGTTTAAAATGTGAGGCTAACTATAACGTCGCTGTAACCTTTGGTTTCTTAATTAAATTTTTATGGATTTTAAATTTTATTTCCTAACTGTAACATCCCTGTAACCTTTTTTTCTGCGAATATATATATATATATACATATATATATATATATATATATATATATATATATATATATATATATATATATCAAAAACGAAGTTGTCCTCATGTGAAAGCGCACTCCCAACAGGTTATATAAACAGGAAGAAAAAGCAAAGCCAGCAACTCACAGTGAATTCTTTAAGCAGTTTCATTATTCCAGGCCTTAAGTTATAAAATCATCTCTGGACACGTGTTTCAAGGTCAATCCTTTCTTCAGCAGAGAAAAATATAAGTGTTTCACCCTTGTAGGTGCAGCCAGTGCTGGAGGTGTTCCAGGCATCTCTTTCTTACTGAAAAGACCGGCATGGCTTCAGCTTGTCTAATTACAGGCACCTGATTAGTCTCTTTAAATACTAGTCCGCCCCAGTGGGCCTCTCAAGTGAGTGTATGTATATTCATTCCTGACTCTTTTCTCCAATTCAGAAGAAGACAGACACTCCATGCAGCAGGTGTAAAGAAACTTTAACCCACTTGGCAGAACAAAATGACTTTTAAAAGCCATTGCAATATGGTGATGCACAGGTGGAAAAAGGCAGTGAGTGCCGAAACGCGTTCTGGTTCCCTTCTGTTCTGCCAAGCAGATTACAGTTTGTTTACACCTTCCGCACGGAGTGCCTGTCTTCTTTTGAATTGGAAGAAGGAGTGAGGAGTGTTAGACATGGTGGAATACGTCAGCACAGGCACCGCTGGCATTCTGGTGCGGGGAGGCATCGCAGATGGAAGAAGTGGGTTATATATATATTCACAGTAATAAATTGAAACATTTAAAAAATAATATAATGTAAAATCCATATGTTTATTAATTACATTATATATATATATATATATATATATATATATATATATATATATATATATATATATATATATATATATAAATATATATATATAATGAAGAACATACAGGATTACAGTATTATGGGATACAATGCATCAATCTAAATCCTGGAGGGGGAAATCAAGAACAATATCTGTGGAGAACCGAGTCAAGATGGATCATCTTAATGGGAACTGAGATTCCTTGGGGGTTATATGCAAATGCAGAATTACATGTTCATCTGTAATATGGGACTATGGAATGTCATTCAGTCCTATTAGAATCAGACAATTAATTTTATATGATTCTTAGTAATAAGAAATATGACTGAAAAAAGACAGATAGATATTTCATTTGGGAATTCTTTTTTCAAATATGATCAGTGAAAGTACAAGCACTTCATTAAAAAGAAAAGACATACTTGGGTATTCAAAACTTGGGCAAGTAAAAAAAATTGAAATTATGACAACAGTTTTACTGTAAGGCACATGCACTTTTATATGGTACTTCACCTAAAAGATTTTGAGTTTCCTTATAAAACCTATGGGAATAATTACCCAGCCTTTTCATCTGTAGACAGTGCGCTTTAATGGTTTGCACCTGCATTGGGTTATTGAAGTGCTAGTTTTTTATATAACAAGTTTTATACAATTTTTATGTGATAATATGCACCTGTGCTTTAATGAGGTACTCCACCTTATAAAATCTATAGGTATAATAACCTATAGTTTGCCTTACCCCACAGGCAGTGTGCGTCAATTGTTTGCACTTGCACTTGGTTGACTACAGTATCATATTTACAGAAGAATTGCTATAATTTCAACATCCTTTACAGTATAATTATAGAATTTTGAATATACATTGAAATAATACACTGTTTATTATGGATTGATAGCTAACAAGCTATTGATGAAATCAGTGGAAAAGAGATAACTAACAGGTTTGGCAATTTATTACGCATCTGCACTTTAACTTATGAATTAGAAACAACATAGAGATAGGTTTGTGTTATCGTCTTAATCCCCAAAATGCCCTCCATGGAAATAGAGTAATACAAATAAATAGATTAGCGGTGATGCAATAACCCAGAGGGAATCCCAGTCTTAGATTTTCCGAGAATATGGCAGTGACAAAGAGATGAGTGAATAAACCATTACAAAGAAATTAGTAAATGGATATAATGCGTATACAGCAGTGAGGTAGAGGTTGCAAATGGGTACTTTACCATCTTTAAAAAGATTCTTTACCATGTATATTAGAAAACTCCTTAATGTGTTTAATGTGTGATATTGTAAAACGTAGACATGACTCCCATAAAGGTAATCAAAAACAACATTGGAAAACATATATATGGTGATTAACGCTCTAGTGGTTGTGCAATATGTGTGAAGGGGGAGTGGTTTCTTTTGATGTAAAAAGGCACTCTAGCACAGTGAACTCTATGGCCAGCACTTTGTGAATAAATTAAACATTTGGGTTCCAGATCTGGTGGTGCCCCTATCTTCTCCTTTTTGTTTGGGACCCACAACAAGTTTGGAAGGGATAGAGGTCCCTGGAGGGAGAAAATACCGAAATATATATATATACATATATAAAATCACAAAACATATGAATATATGTTTTATGTGCTTACATAAGTTTATGTTTATATATTGTATAAATTTAAGTGGAAACTATTTAATTTCCATTATAATAAATGTATATATTTAAATATTTAACATTTACTACTTTAAACTCTATTTTCAAAAATTGTATTTTTGTATGTTATATTAGTGTTCAACGATATTTTTTTCTAATATTTTGGTACTTACCATTTTAAGTATAAATCCAGGATTTGTACAGCGTGACAAATCCACGTAAGGATCTCAAGGCTCTGCAATGTAGGCACAGGGAGATTAAGGGCCTCATTATGACTTTGACAGTCTAGCTGGCTACCAAAGCCGCGGGGAGGAGGCCATCGTCAAGCTGACGGCCTTCCCCCCAGTCATATTACGATGTTTCCACCTGGCTGACCAGAGGAAACATCGTATTACGACGTTTCTGCTGGTCAGTCCGGCGGAAACAGTGCCACAGCATTGGCCTTGGCTCCCTTAAGGGAGTCGAGGCCAATGGCATCTCACAACACCATCCTCGGAATGCGCACTGTCTGCAGGGCAGTGCAGTGGCCCTCCCTGTGGCACCCAGCACTGGCTTTCCGCCAGCCTTTCCATGGGAGTTAAACCACCATAGAATGGCTGGCAGAAAGTGGACTCGTGATCAGCACGGTGGTGCTGCCATGGGCACCGCCGCTGCTGACCACGACTCCTACCTCTGTCACCTCATAAGGATCCGTGATTCTGGCATTGGCGGAGGTCCCCTGGTGGTCGACAACCAGGGTTGTAATCTGACGGTGGGACCACCAGGAGTGCAGCAGTCCCACTACCACAGCGAGTTTGGCGGTCTCAAGACTGCCAAACTTGTAATAAGGCCCTAAGTAATTTGCTCATAATCACAGGATATTAAGCCGATGCTGAGACTCGAACTTGGTTCCCCCAGTTCTGAGTTCGGTAGGTAAGGCCGATACACCACACCCTGGTGCTAAATTATATTTTTGACACAATAAATTTGTCATTTATATTTTTACCACAATATTGTGTCACTGATCCGCTGAAGCCTTATTTAAAAGGGAGTACGTGTTATGTACTTTATTTTTATATAATGGACTCTGATTTGCTTGAAATGTGTTACCTCTCATCATACCACTGTGAGACTGCAGATTTTGCTTTGTAATTATGCTGAAAATATGTTTTGGGGTGAGCCAGAAGACATTCCCTCTTTCTCTTGGGAGTCTGTCCAGTTCTGTATTGATTTAACTGTTCATTGTGGACTTGGAATTATTCTGCTTTTGTATTCTGTATTCTGCTTTTATGTCTTCATGGCATTAGGCTTGCATCCTCCACCATAAGGACATTTGGTATCACATCAGAAGACACACACAGGTGCACTTTAAAATGTAGAAGTCAACTAGGAATATTATCAAGCAAGCAAAACAGGGCTTGAAGAAACTCAACAGGACCTGCATGAACAACCAGAGGACAGGAATCACACTCATATGTCCAATAAGGCATCTGCTTGCCATGCCCTAAATAATTTGCTGGGAGAACTATTAATGTTAAGGGAGATAACATCTGGAGTGCTTTTCCTTGGGGCCTGCTTTGCTAAGAGGTCCCCTTGTTGACTTAGCCCATACTATAGTGTCTCTGAAGTAGGCTAAAAAGTCACAATCACTCCGTCCAAGAAAGTCGTTATCATACACTAGCTCCTGCCTGACTGCTGATCACTTGCCTAAGCGTGGATATTGACACCGGGACTCCCACACTCGTGGCTCCTCCACATGAACTTGAAACACCAAGGACAAGTTGAAGGATCATGAGAATCATACTGGCTCCACTGTAGGCCCTCCAAGATTGGCAATGCTAATAGCTTTGGCTTTTTGTTACAAAAAGTATTTGCTAATAATTGGGTGACCGTGCGTGCCTGTGTGTAGTAACCCAGTCAAGAGGGTAGCTAGAAAAAAAATATCCCTTATTTAAAACCAGACCATATTCTCACTTAAAGATAAAAATTAAGTATTAAGTATTTTATTTATACCTAGGCCCGTTCATGGAGAACCCAGGTGAACCTACACAGTAAAAAACACTTGTACATCTAGGCCCTCATTATGACATTGGCGGTTTCGTCAGGAAACCGCGGATGCCAAGGGCACCAGAGGACCGCCAGTGCTGGTGGTCTTCCGCCCACCATCATATGGCTACTGCAGGATTTCCGCCACAATAAGGGTGGAAATCCGGCAGTAGCCATGCTGGCGGTCAAGGTGCCTGGGTGGTGCTACCACCTGCACTGCCCTGCCAGTAGGACGCCACCAGACGTATTTTGACCAAAAAGTTGGCCTGGCGGTGTCCTGCTGGCAGGGTGCTGCTGGCGGTAGCAGTGCCCCTTCCCGTTCCCTGCCGGACGACCTCCTCGTCAGACAAGGTAAGTCAGGCATTCGTCAGGGAAGGGGGAGGGGGGTGTTGTGTGTGAGTGTGTATTGTCTGCACGTGTGAATGAATGTGTGTATGCATGTGTGTATGAGTCTGTGAGTGTTGTGGTGTATGCATGGTTGTATGCATGTGAGTGAATGCGTGTATGGATGTGTTGGTGCATGGGTGCATGCGTCGTGCATGTGGGTGTGTGTGTGCATGATTGCAGGGAGGGAGGTTGGTGGGGCGGTGTGATTCTAGAGGGTGGGATGTGATTCAAGGGGGTGGGGGAGCTGGGAGGGTGGTGTGATTCTAGGGGGGGTGAGGGTTGTGGGGATTGGGAGATTGCTGGGGGGGGGGGGGAGCCTTCTACTGGTGACAGGGAAGGATTTACCTGTCACTGGTTGCCCTACCGCCATGGTTTTCGTGGCGGTGGTACCTCTGCGAAAACCATGGTGGTAGACTGGCTCATTATACCGCTGGCAGTCATGTGTGGACCGCAGGGTCGGAGATGCACATCTCCAGTCCGGCGGTTCATACTGCCATGGCGTATGAGTGGTGATGTGGTGGGTTGGCTCCTGCCAACCCACCACACTCATAATTTGGCGGTATACACCGCCAGACTGTTGGTGGTGATACCACCACATTAACCCTGGTGGTCAATAGACCACCAGGGTTAAAATGAGGGCCCTAGTCACTGTCAGGACACATTATATTTAAATATGTTGGGTGCCACTTTTTTTACATATTTTACACCCGAACCTCTGAGCTTACAATGAACACTTTACGGGTGACTTAATATATAAAAGTGGGGTTTGCACACACATAGGCTCTTTTCCTTTCCATTTTTCACTGCAATACTTTTAATCAGCACCACAGCCAGATCACTGATGCTGCTAGAAGCCATATATTTTTGTGAGATATGTGTGTGGTGTAAATACACACTACAGCCCACATAAGACATTAAACTTTGGTTTCTTTTCTGTGCCATCTCCTATGGCCTCACTGGCAAGATAAATAGTCCAATCGGTGGAGCCAATTTTGACAGTATCATTTTAGAGCCAGAACACACTCACAGTGGCAATAAATAGCCATGTCACAATGCAACGGTTCCTAGTACCAGCAAAAACATAGTCCAGAAAAATGTGAAGCATCTAGGGTGATGATGCAGAAAAGGGAGATTTCCTACATCTTCCTTTCATCCTTCTCTCTACCCTTATTTCTATCTTCATCCATCGTCCTTTCCTACTTCCCTCCATCTTTCTGTATTTTTCATTCCTTTCTTCTCTCTATTTATTGTTCCATACATCTGGCTATCCTTTCTTAAATCCATCCATGCATACTTCTGTCTGCATTTCCCTTCATCCTTTCTTCTCTTTTTTATTCATCCATCCTTCCTTCCTTCTCTCATCCATCCTTCAACCCTTCCTTCTCTCCTTCCTTCTCCAGACCCATCTTCCAACCCCATCAACCCCTCCATTCATCTTTCCTTCCTTCTCGCTATCATTCCTATTTTTTGCCATTCACCTTTCCTTCTCGCCATGCCTCCGTTCACCTGACCATTATTATCTCATCTATTTATCTCTCTATCCAACATCTCTTCATCCATTCATCCATCTCTCTAACAATATTCCTTTTCATCCTTACATTCAACCTTCTGTCATCCAAACATGCACCCATTTGTGCATCCTCGCTCCATCTGTCCATCCTTCTTCCATCCCTCTCTGCATCAGTCCAGTTCTCCATCCATCCCTTCTTCCCTTTCAGGCTTTTTGATCCTTTTGCTCACTCACTGCACAACTTTCTCATACTATTCCTTTGCAGAGCTTTATCATGGAGACATGCTTCTCCCAGCAGAGTATAAATGGTACTTCACATGTTTCATGTTACAAAATACTGCTCAGTGCAACCCTTCCCCCATAGCCAATCAAACTTCTAAGGTGGGGGAGGGAGATCATGACGCTTCTGTCACCAGCTCTGTAACAAAGAAAATCCAGTCTCATAATAAAGCAGAATCTGGGGTTACAACAATATAGATGCTTGGGAGAGGCACTTTACTGGAACAGATTGCTAAGCTGTAACAACACACAACAGTGTTACAAAAGTAGTCAGAAAGTGGTGTTTGTGTTGTAAGTGATGAACTTAAAAGCAGTGGCGGTTTCTGCCTTAGGGCTCTTGGCTTCGTCCCATTGAATTTCCTACCTCTTGTGCACAAAAAGATTAAATAAATAGATTTATTTAGACTATAGCTGCGTTCTGGCTGCCTTTCCCAGGCTGCCTATCCTCCATCACTTGAGTAAAGATCTGGAAACTAGGCAGTAAATCAGCTTTCTCCACGTGATGCAGGACACAGGGCTCACCTTTCTACAGCCCTTCAGTGCCATGGAATCTTTGGTGATATCCATTGTTGGCCAGTAACAACGCAAGCGTCACTGTTTCGGACATTGGACCGATGTAATTCACAGGCAGTGAGCCCAACTTTTCCCATTGGTTACAGGGTATGATTGAACGTGAGCACGGTAAGTGAGATTCGGCACCTTGGCATTGATAATGCTAAGTGTCAGTGCTAAACATGTATTAACTACTAAGTAAAATCGAAATAAATCAGTATCACAGAAGATACAGATTTTCAAAGAACACACACATCTACAAAGGTTTTATGCGTAGAGCACAATTTACGGGTGCTGTGTTTAATTTGCATAAAGGTTGTGACTTTTTAAATGATCTGCAGACAGATCTTTAACTTGGCTGGGTCCCTTGTAAATAAAACAGGCATTGAAACGGGTCCCCGTCGGGCCCTATATTCACGTCATTAACATTAATGCTTGTTGGGATGCAAAAGTCCCTCACATAGTGATGGGCGTGTATCCCTGCACTCGGTGTCCCCATCTGTCAGGACCACTTGTGCTGATTTTTATTCCCATGGGCAACACATATCATGTGTGAGAGCCATGCCACAGGTCTGTTTCATGGTTTGTGGTCTTTTTGGACAGGGAGGGGCACCCAAAGTGCTACCCTCGTAGTGGTGAAACACTACTGCCTTTTGTCATGAGTTAAGCAGCATAAGTGCAGTGGTAGCAGCATACCATGTACTGATTAGTGTAAGTGAACAGGCCTTTTTACCTGTGTCACTGAAGTGGGGCCTACATGCTCACTCATTTCAAGTTATGCTGCTGTAGGCT
Organism: Pleurodeles waltl; assembly: GCF_031143425.1. NCBI lineage: Eukaryota > Metazoa > Chordata > Amphibia > Caudata > Salamandridae > Pleurodeles > Pleurodeles waltl. The sequence continues at coordinate 597,663,291 of NC_090446.1, read as the reverse complement.
TAACTCACCCTTGGCCTATATGAGATAGGTATGTAGTGCTGCACAGAGCGTGTGTTATATACATGTGCTGGATGTATGTGTGCCTCTGATTGGTACAATACATGAATGATGCAGTGCCATGCAGTGTGAGTCGATTATTTGCATGTGCTGGGTGTGTGTGTGCCTATAAATGGTACAATACATGAAATATTCTGTGTTCCAGTTTGGTAGACTTAGGGCTAACCGTAGGAGCACAAGGAGGTTGAGGAATCGTCTCAGACAGATTTGTGGATTGTTCCATTCCTGTGAGCTAGAAGGGAAGGGGAAACCAGGGTCCTCAGTACACTTCAAAGGATAGTCTTTGAATCAGAGAGAGCCCACTGGAAGGGGCCCTGCGCACATCTCAGGAAGGAGGTGCGGCAGGTAAGAGAATAATGCAGTGTAGGACTAACATAAAAAAAGGGAAATGCTACAGTTCTCGAAATGAATTGTCCTTGTACTAAAAGTTCAACATATCCAAAGGATGATCTATATCCAAGTTGAAGAAAAAGTTCTTCTTCTTTCAAATCATCATTAGACCGGAGCCATACTTCAATAATCAAAATCGACGTTATTGGTAACAAAATCCAGCCCAGCCAACGTGTTTCATCCTACAATGACTTCATCAGGGTTCTTCTATGCATGAGAATTAAATGTATGAACAGATTACCAACAGTCCCTTGTAGTCATCGGTCCTGAAAGATCATATCACTTCCCAGTGGGATCTATAAAGAATAGCAGCCACCGCACACCACAATGTCAGAATAGTGAAAAGCTTTTCACTATTCCAGCGCTGTAGTGTGCAGTGGCTGCTCTTCTTCGGGCTGAATTTTGTTACCAATAAAAGTCTATTTTTGATACTGAAGTATGGCTCCCATCTAATGATGATTTCAAAGAAGAACTTTTTCATCTCTGGTGAATTCCGCAACCTGTATGCCAGGTGCGGCTGCTGTGAAAATTGCTACTATGCTGATGAGGCTGTATCCTGTGTGCAGAGGGAAATCAGCGACTCGGTATGCCCAGGTGAGGCCGCCATGAACGTTACTGCTGTGCTGATTGGGCCATAGCCTGTGTGCAGACTGAAGACAGTGACTCCCGTATGCTAGGTCGGGCGTCTGGGAAAAGGAGCTGTCTTATTGAGACTAATATCATGAGGATGAGGCTGCTGTTGTGACCTAAGCAGACCCAACACCTGACTGAGGATATGCACCCGGGTCGCATTATACGTTATGCCCTGGGGGGGCACAACTGCTTTGTGGACCCCTGGGGCACTGTGGTATTACAGAAGGGGACGCAAATGCTTGCGCATCTTCTTCTGTAATACTGATAATGCTGGCCCATATGTAGCGACAGTGCTATCATCAGAGGACATTCCCTCATTTGCATGATGGCGTGGCCCCATGCAAGTGAGGGAATCACTTTGCCTCTGCGCCCGCGCCGTATTACCGACAGGAGCACAGAGGCAAACATGACTTTAGAAGGCGCAATGAAAGGGTGCCACAAAAAGGTGGTCACTTTCAGCACGTCTCATTAAAGCAGCCTTGAAGGGGGGAAAATGGGAGCCAGATAGACACTCCCAGACATTCCCCTGCAGCCGGGTGCAATCACTCACTATACTCACCTTCAAGGGTATCTCTCTCCCTTCTTGAAAGTGCAGGTGACAATCCGCTTGCAAAGTGGAACACTGAGCGGCTTTGAAGCAGACGCTCGATGTTTCACTTGAATACGCTGCCCCCGAGCGAGTTCACAGCTGCCCTGGAGGCAGCGCATCCTGCATAATATGGTGCACTTTCCCTGTTTGCGCCTCCTGCACCCTTTGAAAGGTGCACTGTGGGGCAAACAGGGAAAGTGCGCTGTATAAATAATATGGCCCAGGAGCGCTGAATCACCACTCCCCCCCACCATCTGTGGGGAGGATTCAAGGAACCTTTCACATTGTAGAAGCATCAAGAGCACCCGACTGCTACCCCTGCATGGCCACATGTTTAGTATTCACCAGATACAGTTGCTGCAGCTTCAGCACCAGGGCGCAGTCAGAAACTCTGGTTGTGCAGGTCCTGCTAGTGAGAATAAGACTGATTAAAAGGCCAAAGGACCCCCAGGGGAACTTGCCTGTCATATAGCACTTCAGTGCAGGAACACTATTGTCTTTAATTGGAGTCAGAGTGGGACTTCTACCACTCAGACTACTAGTGGGGCTTAACCTGGATGTTGTCTGTAGTAAATGGGGGAAAATCACTTAAAGCGGGGATAATCATTACCGCTAGCGAGAGGGAAGTGCCTGTTTTCACCCTACTGTATTTACCTCCCCCCAAGAAGCCTTGGACTGCTCATCCTGTCCTACTACTGAGAGTCATCTGCTGAAGCTGTGCTTGGCCAAGTTGCTCAGGATCCATAGAAGGTCAAGCCCCAGGACATTGGGAGAGTACTCAGTCCCCATGGTTGGGCCCAGTAGCTCTTGCTTGGCCCTTGGCCCTCTGATTAGGGTTCTGAGAATGCCAAAAACACTGATCAATATTTGAACAATGAATGTTAAAAACATTAAAGTAATTCAAGTCAGTGATTTAGTTGCTGTTTATATTTCATGTGGTTTATTCAATGTTGCATTCCCTAAGAGTGTTAGCTATTTCCATCGTGTTGTGTTTTGTATTTTTTTTTACATAGTATATTACTCTTGTATAGTGCATACTTTGAACTGAGTCGCACCAGGTGTTTATAATGGGTCATAATTGAGAGTTGTGGAGCGAAGGTTGAAGGCAATTGAATTTCTCAATGTGCCTGTAGTGAGCCAAGTATTGGATGACCAATATATGGTCACCCAATACTTGGCCTTCCTGTAGTGCACAGAGCAATGGTCACGTATTGGAATTGCTATTGAAATTCTCTGTAAAGGTGTGAAAAGAGGGTACAAGGTCAAAGTAAAAGAAAATGCAGTGCTTACATATGAGTAGGTGGGTTGTATTTTTGGGGGCAGTGAAGCGAAGGAGATGTGAGGAAGTGCATTAAGAAATTAGTAAAAACAGGAGCTGAAAAGGAAAAGATGAGGTGTAAGATATGCAGATGGACGGGGTGCGGATAGAAAACGGACATACATGTTTAACATAAAGTGAACATATCTGAAGACCAATACTTCTTCCACAGGCCTCAGTAATCTCACAATTTCAGAAATTAAACACTTTCAATATAAATTATTTATAACACAATCTTTGTTGTAACTCGTTTACCTAAAACAGTAAACACCAATTGACAAAGCCAATAGTCCTGGCTGGTTTTAGGTGTATTGCATTTGCTGTGTTGTATGTCTGGATGCAATAACAGAAAGCTCAGCGAGAAACCAAAATACCAGTAGGATGGCAGACTTTGGCATTCACAGAAATTTGGTTTACATTTTTAAACAACACCCTTTCCCGAGATCTCCACTTTTTTCGTTCCACTCAAAGCCCTGTCTGCTCATATTTCTATATGGCTCAATGTAGCCAACAGCTATGGGTGACTCCCCAAGCCTGGTTGGAGTATTTTCTTCTAAAGTCCACGCTCCATGCAGTGCAAGATACTGGGAAAGCACGCACTTTAAAGGGCCTTAAGTTATTCCACTGTGCACTGTTCTAAAAGCAATAAGTAAGATATGGAGAAGTTGTTAATGTGTTTAACTATTTCAAGACTAGACGTTCACAATTGCTTTATAACTTTCTTGCTTTCTCAGTAAATTCTTTATAAGAATTTGTTTCAAAATGCACCATTTCTAGTCTTTTTTTTCAAACTTGTCTTGGGCGGAGAACCCCTCTGAACCTACATTTTGTCAGTCAAGCTCACTACATAAAGCTCATCCCCAACTTTTACGCCCCATCACTGCCAAATTCCACCAGCCACCATTGCTTAAAAGGCTAATAGAGTGAAATATTGCACAGCAAACACTTTTGACAAGAAGGTAGTATTTTCTTTGAATCATAAAGAAGAACGCCTTTGTGTGTGCACATCTTTACTTCCTGGGTAAAAAGCTGTTTATACAGCAACATATTATCATGACAGCAAACTGAAAGGAATGAATATCACTGTACTTTTACAGTCAAACAATCCAATCAACAAGTACTTCCTAAATAAAAAAATATATAAACCAGCAATTACAATTTAATTTTTTCAACAAGGTGAATGCATCAACAGATGTCTAATGACCGCTTGAAGCTAATCTCCAAAACGTAATGGCGCAATGTAATTATTCACGCAATTGCACACCATGAAAAAATACATGAAACCAATGGCTGAATCCCCTTCGCTTTGTACTTGTAAGTGTACTTTTTTGATGAATCAGTTATATTAAGTTACCAGACTGTCGGCTGGCCTACAAGTGAACAGCAGTGTGGCCACCAAAATATGTTTGCGATTCAGAAACAGTAAGCAACAGGCATCTCCTAACCCTTCTGTGCCGAACCGTATGTAGGATTAATTATACTCACTGACTCGCACGGATGCTGATGGACACAGGTATTGGCAAAGCCAACAGGTCTGGCTATAAAACACCAACGCATGTAAACCAAACCATTCACGGATGCTGTTCACAGTGTGGCGTGCACAAATCCTGATTATCACACTACAGTAACTGAAAAGGACTGCTTCCTGACTAGAGTGCATATAGGAAAAAATAATTGAATGTGAAAAAATAGCATGCTGACTATATATTTCAGATGTGAAATAGTACTCGTGAATTCCAGTCGTGGCACATGCTGGAAGGTGGAAAGATACACTAAATAGACAACAGCCGAAGATTAAGCGGTGAGGAAGCCTCCTGAGAGCTAGAGCCTGAAGCGTGCAAGAGGTCCCTGCCCCAATGGCTTATGCTCAGAGAGCTTATATAACCCACACTGGCCACAACCTCCACCGGTCGTTCATTGCAAAACACAATTGTTCACATTTGACACATTTGAAAAAATGCAAACATTACTGTGACTGGAAGTGGTTTTAAGGAGTAAATGAGAAGTCAATAATACTGTGGGTTCTACTGGGGCCTCCTGGGACACTGTCCTGATTGCCAGGGGGGTTGATGCGGCAGACAGTGAAAACGAAACCAAGTTTTGACAAAGCTTTCCCGATTTGATGACCACCAACCATCTCTTTCTTCCAATGTGACATCTCTTGGTTTCCCGTCAATAGCACTTGTTTCACTTCACAAACTGACGAAAGTTAAGAACCGGCAATGACCGTATAAAACCTGCCAGGTGCTGCCATGTCTTTATTACATGTCAGTAATCCTAGTCGAGCAGGCATTCGTTCACCAATCATCCTTGGAACTGATCAACGCAGCTCAATAATGCGAGGGTCCTTCCCACATCTACGAAAAGGAAATTCAGTCATATCTCAATGGTGCATGAACCACAGCCGTGCCAAATCCAGGCCAGGATACAATTTAAAACCTGCTGTTTGAACCTCTGGGCAACCAACGTGTGGTATTCTTACCATCTCAGGAGGACTGGAGGATTTGAGGATCGAAGACGCACTCTGGACACAATTTAAATCACCCTTACCTCCGCAATAATCTTATCGGTACTGCTTCCAGTCTTTGGAACTCGCTCTAGCCCCCAATCAATGTCAAACAGGCGCTTCTCTCTTTCCAGAAAACTCACCTCTTCAGTTTATTTCTGAACTGAATGCATCTTGGTGCTGTTTACTTTAGGCCTTGCCTATCACTTAAACAGTACATCCCTGTGACTGCTTCTACTTTTCCTGCCTAGCCCAGCAATATTTTGCAATGTAACATTCTACTGTCACAAAACACACATCATACTTTTCCAGCAACACAATAGTAACAAGATCTTTTTTTTTTTTTTAAACGAAATGGTTTGAGATATAATTTCCTGAAAGATCCTAGGTAATTAAGGCTCAAACCATTTCACTTATTTTTTTTTAAAATCGTGTCACTATCGTGCCGCTGTGCTTTAAATGCATGGTGTGAGCAAACAGACTCCTGTCTCACATGAATGGCAACAACTGAAGCAGAAACTCCCTCGAAGGTCGCTATTTTAGAGCAGAGATGATGGGATTGACAGACAGACCTATTTGGGCCTTGGTTGGAGAGAAAGACAAGAGTTTAAGAATCTGAGAAGATGGATGGCGTTTCTCAAAACTGGGGAAGGGGGTGTAATTGCACGTTTCCCTCTTTTATAATTATCTCCAGGGTGTTGACTCCAGGAGACAGGATGTCAGCCTGATCCTGACTATGCTGCTGGTCTCTGGATCTTCTGTAACCTTCTATGGATTCTGAACTCCAGCTACTTGATGGAAGAACTGGTGAGGGACCTTCTCAGTCACCCTACCTCTGTGATGGGACTCTGTCCCTCTCTGGTGAGGTGGAACATACCAGAGATCACTGTGGCAATCCTAGCATTTTGCATGAGGCTGAAGTCTTCATTTGAGAGCTGTTAGCCTCAGGGATGACCACAAGTTACACATCTGCTTGTGCACTTTGGGGGCAGTGGCCCTCGGTGGAGTCTCTGATTCCGGCTGTAGTTATTGTGGTCTGTGTTCTAAATTCCCACTCTTAAGTTGCACAAGAGGATAAGGACTAGAAACAGATCAATGTCTACGGACTCTGCCATTACAGTCAAGGGCGAAAAAGCGTTATGGTAGGAGCATCCTTTGGTCTGCAGATTACTCCTGGGTAACAATCACATGTTCTCTTGAAGCAGAGGTACTCATCTCTGAATGGTTTTGGAATGGTCATGTAACAAACAGTTGGGACTCAAAGTCTACTAAATGGAGTTACTGTGCCTGATCTCATGCAGGAAAGAGTCAGATTTCTGGGGAGATAGGGATCTGGGTGAGATCACTGTTTTTAGGAAGGATGAGTTTCATAATTTCCCAAAGAAGAAAGACGAGTCCTATCTAGGCATCATATCTTCTCTTCCCAGTGAGTCACAAATTCTGTGTAGTAAGAGGTGTCAAAAAACATGAGATAAGGAAGAGAGGCTGGGGTAAGTGAATAAATCCAGTGCTAAATTGTACAAAAAATACTTTTTATTTAAAGTTAAAGTCACAAGGGAAATGGAGCCCACAGCAAGCATGTTTGCTGACTGCACCATTCAGCCAGGAAGCCTAATCGCAGTCAGCAGCACACATGCGAGCATGGAACACCCAACTCAAATGAAAACATATACATCATGAAATGAGAATACAAATAGATTCCACATTCAGTAGTGGAACTTATCTTAAAGGTACAATGCCTACATCACCTTGCCTTTTTTTTAAAAAAAAGGAAACATTTATGTATAATAAATGCTGAACAGACCAATACTGCATTAGATATACTTTAAACTATATCTTAGAGCAAATATAAATCGTTAGATTTTGAAGGCATTCCCACATTTCTTGTGCATTTAACTAAAGAATACCTACCAACATTTGTTACATCTGTAGGTACTGGAATACACACAGCAGACTCAATACCCGCAGCATCTTCATGTTCTACATAAATCCCCCCAGTAATGGTGCTGTTGAGGTTTACAGGAATCACATCCCTACCATCATGTACCACATTTTCATCATTATATACAATAGTAGCAAAGGTGTTTTTAGTTTCAGGGACACTCTAAAAGCTTGAGTTTAGTCCATGCAACTCATTTTTATCTTTTACTGACTGTATTTTAGCAGCTTTCACTAGAGTGACTTTGATGACATCCCTCTTGCGTCTCTATCTTTTACGAAGTAATAACACTGAAACTTTAGATTTTTTTCCAATACGAAAAGTTCTTGATAATTTGGATTCTCCTTCTCTGACCTTCACAGGAGTTCTCCTTGACACCCAATTTGCAACATTAAGATTTATATGTCTTACATGATGTTTGCTGTCAAATTTGTTTTTGATCTTATTTTGTTTCAATATCACATTATCAGCCATATTGGAATGAGTTTTGGAATTATTCTTTCCGTTATCAGTTAACCTTCTGATCCAATCTGGGCAAACACTTGTTCTTGCATTTCTTTTTCTGACTAGTGCAAATGGGTAAACTTCTGTGGTACTCTGTTGAGTTAATTAGAGTACACATTTTCTCCCTCAAAAAGCTTTCAATGTCACAACATATAGACATAACTGTCTGCACACCTTATAGAAATGTGTTAATTCTCTCTTATAACCCATTATAGAAAATGGGGGTATAGTGCTACTCTGATGTATTTATATGTTGTTGTTCAATAAGAGTTTTCATGCGTAAAGATGTAAACTGTGTTTCATTGACTGTGACAATTTCAGTGGGTGGACCCTCAATACTGAAAACATTCTTCAAAAACGTAATTACTGATTCAGTATTGGGTTCATTTGTAAAATCAAAATGCATCTATTTAGAGAAATAGTCAACTAAGACTATCATGTATCTCCTGCTGGAAAGTAGAAGCTCGAATGAGCCTGCGAAATCAAGAGCCACCTTCTGCCAAGCTTCATCCAGTAACAGGACCAATTGAATGGGAGATTCAGTAAACTTCCAGTGTTTGATACCAGGCAAGCAGTACAATCATCAATACATTTGTCAACTTGCACCTTCATTGCAACTCACCAGTAAAACTGTTTTAAGTTTTTTGAAGTGCTACTGACTACCAAATGTCTCTTGTGTGCTTCTTCAATCAAGACTTTTCTTAATGCAGTTGGGGGCACACATACATCATTCCTTACTAAAACACCTTAAAACACTGCAAGTTTCTCACATACATGTTTGTATGGTCCCAATGAAGCTTCACATTTTTTCTCTTTTGGCCAACCATTTTCATATAATTTACCACTGCTTGATAAATGGAATCTTGTTTATGCTCTTCCAGCCACTGTTAATGTGTTCTAACTCCATTATTCTCCACAATGTCTTCCACAAATGCAATTACACATTCATACTCATCTAACATCCTGGAATGTACTTCACAGTAAAATTGTAGCCTTGTAGTTTAGAGACTAATCTGACCAGTCTAGAAGAAATGTTTTCTGAACCCTTTCCATTTAAAAAATGAATAAGAAGCTTATGGTGAGTAAAAAGCAGAACCACACAGGTACATGTTGTGCAGTTCCACAGCCCAACAACATGCGAGTGCTTCTCGCTCAATGGTACTATAGTGAGATTCAGCCTCAGAAAGTGTTAGCAAGAGGCAAAGGCAAAGGTGTATTCTTTTTCATGTGACATTTGAGAAAAACAGAGCCTAAACCAATCTAGCTAGCATCAACAGTTGTGCATCATCTGACCAGATGAATGTCACACCCTTCTTTAACAAATTACGCAAAGGTTGTATAATTTATGTATAACCCTGCACAAAATGTGAATAATATTCACTCAGGCCCAGAAATGAGTGCAAAGTATCTTTATCACATGGTAGCTTGGCATCCTCTATTGCTCTAATTAGGGAAAAGTTGGGTGAAATACCAACTGGCCCAATGGAATGATCTAAATAGTCAACCTTTTTTTCAAAAATGTAAATTTTTCTTTACGAAGAGTAATTACACATTTTTCAGAATTTGTCACAACTTTGGATTAGATTGTGTTCTTCCAATGTTTTTGCATAAATTTAAATATCATCTTCAAAAGCCTGGACACCACATATACCTTCCAGAATAGTGTCCATTAGACGCTGAAAAACACTAGCTGCAGAGGCTAAACTAAAAGGTAGTCTGCAAAATTTGTATGCCCCAAATGGGGTTACAAATGTTGTTAAATCTTGTTAAATCTTGCAATTTTTCCTCCAACGGTATCTGGTGATATGCTGCTTTTAGATCAAGTAAGGTGAAAAACTTGGAATCACCAATATTAGCTAGTAGATCTAGCACCTTAGGAAGCGGCTGGCAATCTACAATAATATTCTTATTAAGGCTTCTTAAGTCCGCACATAACCTAATGTCTCCAGCTTTTTCTCCCAATACCTATGGGGCTCACCCATTCTGACGAGTAACTTACTTTAATAATGCCTTCAGCTACCATATTGTCCAACAGGGACTTCAATTCCTGCCTAACACTTAGGGGAATCAGTCTCACTTTGTGGCATACTGGGACAGCATATTTCTTCAACTTAATGGTGTGAGTGTATTTTTTATATATTTTCCCACTAAAAGCTTCTTGAAAATCTTTTTTAAATTATTTTGAGTTGTAAACTTCCTGCATTTCAATACTTTTCAATACTGGAAATAGGAACATTAGCAACTCTGATAGGCGGATTAGCACCAGGCACTAACATCAAACCCAACTTAGCTAAGTCTTGCCATTCTACTAGGTATCTTCCCTTAATTGTTGCGTACATTTTTGTCACAGTTTTTCTTCCTAGACACATTATTTGAACCAAAAAACAAACCTACCATATCTATATGTCACTCGCCATAAGCCTTCAGATGTATATCTGAAGTTTTTAATTTTTAACTGTGCCCCAATGTTGATAGAAAAATGTGCCTGAAATAGTAGTTTCAGGAGCCCCAGAATCACAAAAAATGTAAAAAATGATGCTTGATTTTTTTTTTCATTTTACAAACTGGATCCTTCACTTTGTTGACCATAGGTACATCAAACTCTAGGGATAAAAGAACGTTAGAAAAGTCACCCTCCACTTCAACACTATGTACTTTGACATCAGATTTGTTGCTTTTAGATACAGACTGAAAGTGACCTGTTTTTTAAAAATCTCATGCAATGTTTACCAGTAGCTGGACATTGCGTAAAATGACTTAAATGTGACTTTCTAAAACAAACTACATTAGTAAAGTGGTGACCTTTTTTGTCATTTTTGCCTATTACATGAATAGCAATAACATGGTCACTTTCACACACAGCATTAACTCCTGAGTCTGGCATAGAATTTAGTTCTTGACATCATTTTTGTTGAATGAATTGATCTTTCTATACTTTTAGCAAGATCAATAACTTCAGTCAGTGACAGGTCTCAGCATCTTAACAGTCTTTCCTGAATTTTCCTTGAGAAACAGCTGAAGACAAACTGGTCTCTAATGTAAATATCAGATGACACTTCAAAATTTGAAGTACCTGCAAGACTTCCTAATGCCAAAATAAATTCTTCCACAGACTCTTTAGATGTTTGCTTTCTCTTAAACAAATTACACCATTCTAACAAGACACTAGTTTCCTCTGAAAATATAATCTTCAATCTGCAAATAGCTTCAGAATATTCATTCCAATCACGATTCTGCAGATGGTGGAGTTGCTTGTGGTATGTTGTCAAATATTTGTCTGCCTTCATTACCTAGATGACTACATAAAATTGCTGCTATACGCTTAGATTTAAATCCATCCGCACCAACAGCAACTAAGTAATTTTCTAAACTTCTTACGCATGTATACCATTTGATAGGTGGTTTTCCTGAAGACTGTAGGAATGGGGTTATTTGTGCAAAATTATTTGGTGGCCATTTCACAGTTTGTCTATTATGCATGTTCTCCAAAATGTAAGAAACATTTTTGCAACTTATTTTATGTTGTTTTTACATTTTGTCTCACTTCCAATAACTTTTCCTTTAAATGTAGAAAATAGTATGAGTATTATTAGTAAATTCTCCTGCACGTGATAAAATGATTTAAAATGTAACAAAAATATCAGCACTGAGTTTTTTTTTACTTGTCTTCTTCAATCAGCATGCAGCTGCTACGGTTGCGTTGCAGAAATATACAAGCATCTGGTTGATGATGCCACACGTTTGAGCCTCACATTCTGCACTGTTAACAAAATAACAATGTGATGCATTTTGATATAAGGTGGGCGCATCGAAGTAGAAAACTTGAGGTTTTCCGTATACTGAAAATATCGCCATCACAGGTTAGTGGACCAGTTAATTTACTGATATCTGATATTCCATGTGTGAACTTCACAACTGCGCATTGATATCGGGTATGCATGTGAGAGAGCTCGAGTGTTGAAGAAAACTGCAAGAGAGAAGCTCGAGGTAGGATGAACAAAGATTTTCACTCAGACATTAAATCAATTACAATACCAGAAAATTTGCGCCACCAGCCCAAGAGGCTTCAATTAGAAAAGCACCAAATGGACCATCCTACTGGTCACCAACATCAAGGTAAAGCCTGGCACTGCAAAATGAGGAAAAAGGCCTCTGTGGGCTCCGGGGTTTCTCTAAGTGGTCCCTAAATGTGGTAAGTTAACAAATCCAATATTAAGTTGTTTGTAGCGTACTTTTATTTGAAGTTAAAGTCACAAAGGAAATGGAGCCCACAGCAAGTGCATTTGCTGCCTGTACCATTCAGCCAGTAAGCCCAACCAGTCAGCAGCACACACACGAGCATGGTCACCCAACTCAAATGAAAACATATAAATCATGAAATGAGAATACAGTACAAATAGATTCCACATTCAGTAGTGGAACTTATCTTACAGGTAAAATACCTACAATAGAGGCCTGAGGTCTTGGTGAGAGGCAATTGATTTGATTATGAAGCTGTGTCACAAGTTACTATCATCGGCCACCCAGGTGAGGTGGTTTATCTTGACTGTGTATCAGGAAGTCATGGATGCATCCATGTTTGGAGCACATTCAGCTCCTGGGACCATGGACTTGAAAGGTTTTGAAGTGGGGGGCACTATTCATGTTATTCAGAATGCCACTGAATTGGTGACCTGGTTTTTAAAGAGATTTATTTTAAACAGATAACTCAGGTGTGATAGAGCGGTCCGTAGTGATGATTTTACCTGTTCTCGGACGCTCTTTAGGCCGATGAATCTTTTGACTAAGTGGGACTCTCTGTACTCTTAATCGATCGATTGCATCAAATCAATAATCAATAACGAACATAGGCAATACCTTGATCAACATAACACTTAACAATTAATCCAGAATACATTTCGGCGAACCCTGACCTTTCAGTCAGGAATAACCACACCAGTTTATTCAAAGTTAGTGAATTTTATTTCCCTATATTAACAAAGCTAGCACAATATAAATGTGTCTCAACACCAAATGATAAACATATATGAACCTTAATAGCTGTCCATAGCGGCGAAACAGGTGCAATCTATGTAGCATTTGAATCACAAGACATTCGATAATGGCAATGCAAATCACTAATACGATAATCTGTAATGAACTAATCGCATACATTTAGTCAGCATAACAAGATCTCAAATTGCATCGTGCGACATATGGAATCCTCGTCTAACCTCAAATTAGCATCGGCATGTGGGACTTCATGCAAAAACAATTTAGCAACATTAATTTAGAAAAACTCCTGACTAGGGCTCTTATCAAAATCAGCAGTTGGTTACCTAAAAGAAACACAATGCAATTTTACAATTTCCTTTCATATTTACCAATTACGATCAGCATTCAAGGAAGTCTTCGTCTCACAGGTACCGTTTCTCGATCAGCATGGGTACCGTTTCGGTCAGCATATGACGGGGCAAAGGGGCAAGGGTGGACGGGGCAATTGCCTCACGGCGGCAAGGTAGAACTACTACTTCATGCAAAGGGACAAATCAAAGTTAAAGTCGCTAGGGCCAAAATCATTTAAAAGTCTCTTTCCCTCGATTAGAGAAAGAATCAAAGTCTCTCAAAATGGCGTCGCAGCAAAGTGGGCCATAATAGCTACGAAGTCTGCAAAATGGCGGGTATCGAACTGGTAATGGCTGATAATGGCAATAATGGCTACCTTCTTCTCGTGCACCTGGTTTTTATCGACAACAGTTCAAATCCAGTAGGGTCTTCCATTGGAGGGTTCATAGGTTAGCTTCAAATTATCCAATCAAAAACGACAGTTCTCAAGCTTTTACTTAAGCATACATTATCCTTGGAGATGGGTACGCAAGTTGCAACATTTTATGCCAATTAACTCACTTTCAGAGCTTCCATTGTCCGCACCTGCAGATCGACCTTGGAGTAAAGAGAAAATATGCCAGGCTGGCACGAAACCTTAAGATAAGCATGTGAACGGTTTCTGTGGAAAAGTACAGCTTCAAGCAAAAATACACGTTTATTAGCACAGTGGAAAAATACGAGCATCTAAACCGTGAGACCAGGCAACTAGGCCAAAGCCTCCGCTAAAGTCATGCTAAGCTAAAGCATTTCAAACGAGCAAATCATAGCACACGTTTATGATTATGTCGGATTAGTGCAATTCTAATACATCACGTTATATAAAGCACGCTTATAAATGTTGTCAAACTACTCTGAGGGCACATTTTGTCCCCGTACAATCTTTATTAGTTCGGTTAAAGTCACACATGATTATTTCACACTACGTTTACGCTCTAATAAATGTAAAACCTTCATTTTCTGCTTCATCAGGTGTCATCAAAGCGATGGATAGGCTTCAACACAGCATAATAAGAGCTCCAGTTATTTTGCAGTAGAATCACAATATCTTCTTACTAAGGTTAAAAGCGGTCTAAATTTATAAAAGACAAGGGGATAAGTTGCTCAATCAGACAGGACAAGGTTGGGATGAAAGCAAGTCCAACAGAAACCTGAAAAGTGAAGGAAGAGCAACATTCCAAAAACGATACATAATGTGAATCTTTGGCATGTTGAGTTGATTTTGTAATGGAAAGTTTGAGATGCCAAAGAAAGAGTCACAGGCTTGACAGGGTGTTGCCCATATGGTTTATATGGCTAGCTCATTGGTTGAAAACTATTACATGTTTTTTTTTACCTGCACCCTTCCAATTGTATAGTTTTGTTATTGTGTGATTATGTTCAAGTTGGTAATAAAATAATTAAAGAAGCATAATCTAGACTTTCTGTAAAGTTAGTGCAGGAAATCCTCTTTTTACATTCTTTGGTCCAAATGTAGGGGCATATTTATACATGTTTTGCGCTGAATTTGCGTAATTTATTTTTACTCTAACCTGCCTAACGTCATTTTTTGGTGCAAAACCCCCTTCTTCCATACCACCAGCTCCGCCTGACTAACGTCATTTTTTTTACGCTAGCCTAACCTTTGCACCAGCTTGCACCATTCCATAAATATGGTGCCCGGCTGGAGCACAGAAATGGTGGAAGCTGGTGCTAAACTTTTTAAAGCAAAACTGCATTGGTGCAGTTTTGCACCAAAAAAGTATAAATCAGGGCTGTAGTTTGTTGGGGCAAATGTACATTCACTAGAATTAAGGTGCACTTATTTGTCATTGTACACATTCGTTATACAGAATGGAGGCGGATTCACAAGTACATGTAAGGGAAAGTAAAAGAGTACTCCTGTAGTACTGCTTCCAACACTCGCAAATGTCTTTGTGAATCGGCCACTAAGCATTCATTTACTTTTGTTTTTTGTTAAAAGCTATTTATCACTCTGTGTTCCGTTCTGCACTCCAGCGTTCCAGGGAGGCTCTGAACAGGTGGGAATTTGAGTTGAATACTGAAGTAAACATCTGATAGCCTAGGGAGCGAAGGCTGTGGCACAGTTCGCTTGCCTACAGAATCTAGGGGCGTGTAGTATGAGGGTGAACCATGTTGTAATAATCTATAAATTTCCCTTCTTTCAGTAGTCAGATATTAGTAAAGATCGACCGGTTTGAAAACTAGACTCAGGATACACGTCACCATTAAATACTGGTATTTTTAAATGTTTCTTTAACATCAGAAGAAGCGTGACAATGTCTGCTAATTAAAATCACCACCTAGAGTTGTACCAGCTATCCAAATAAACGTTGCAAGCCGTCACTCTTACACTTATGCACCTAAGGACAACATTGGCAACTGCCCTCTTGATAGACGCTTATGCCACAAGGTGACGGGATGTACACGACAATACCCACTCATGGTAATCAGAGTACTGAATGGCTGGGTGGTCACCAAGGATGAACTATCTGCTGCTCCCTGCCCAGGATCTAAAAGGGTCAACACCACCGCAATTGCTCTTGGTTAAAAACACTGCAAACACAAGTTAAGTTCTATCAGTCCCCAGTTTTGGCTGCCCGCAAACAACACCTACTGCTCTGCTAATTTCAGGAGCTTCACAGTGCCCATAACATGCCCACCATGCAAGATCCACTGTTAGCACATGCCTAAAGGAGGTGTCATGGACGAACACACCAGATGCCAGAATAACCCATAGGGAGACGTATGTGTGGGGAAAACTCCTCTGAGGCCCTCTGGAGGTGACCAAAAAAATTCCAAAATTGGAAGCTGTAGGAAAGTACCATCTTGCCTGGCATGTTACCCCCATTTTACACTGTATATATGTTGTTTTAGTTGTATGTGTCACTGGGACCCTGGTAACCCAGGGCCCCAGTGCTCATAAGTGTGCCTGAATGTGTTACCTGTGTAGTGACTAACTGTCTCACTGAGGCTCTGCTAATCAGAACCTCAGTGGTTATGCTCTCTCATTTCTTTCCAAATTGTCACTAACAGGCTAGTGACCATTTTTACCAATTTACATTGGCTTACTGGAACACCCTTATAATTCCCTAGTATATGGTACTGAGGTACCCAGGGTATTGGGGTTCCAGGAGATCCCTATGGGCTGCAGCATTTCTTTTGCCACCCATAGGGAGCTCTGACAATTCTTACACAGGCCTGCCACTGCAGCCTGAGTGAAATAACGTCCACGTTATTTCACAGCCATTTTACACTGCACTTAAGTAACTTATAAGTCACCTATATGTCTAACCTTTACCTGGTAAAGGTTAGGTGCAAAGTTACTTAGTGTGAGGGCACCCTGGCACTAGCCAAGGTGCCCCCACATTGTTCAGAGCCAATTCCCTGAACTTTGTGAGTGCGGGGACACCATTACACGCGTGCACTACATATAGGTCACTACCTATATGTAGCTTCACAATGGTAACTCCGAATATGGCCATGTAACATGTCTATGATCATGGAATTGCCCCCTCTATGCCATCCTGGCATAGTTGGCACAATCCCATGATCCCAGTGGTCTGTAGCACAGACCCTGGTACTGCCAAACTGCCCTTCCTGGGGTTTCACTGCAGCTGCTGCTGCTGCCAACCCCTCAGACAGGCATCTGCCCTCCTGGGGTCCAGCCAGGCCTGGCCCAGGATGGCAGAACAAAGAACTTCCTCTGAGAGAGGGTGTGACACCCTCTCCCTTTGGAAAATGGTGTGAAGGCAGGGGAGGAGTAGCCTCCCCCAGCCTCTGGAAATGCTTTGTTGGGCACAGAGGTGCCCAATTCTGCATAAGCCAGTCTACACCGGTTCAGGGGACCCCTTAGCCCTGCTCTGGCGCGAAACTGGACAAAGGAAAGGGGAGTGACCACTCCCCTGACCTGCACCTCCCCTGGGAGGTGTCCAGAGCTCCTCCAGTGTGCTCCAGACCTCTGCCATCTTGGAAACAGAGGTGCTGCTGGCACACTGGACTGCTCTGAGTGGCCAGTGCCACCAGGTGACGTCAGAGACTCCTTGTGATAGGCTCCATCAGGTGTTGCTAGCCTATCCTCTCTCCTAGGTAGCCAAACCCTCTTTTCTGGCTATTTAGGGTCTCTGTCTCTGGGGAAACTTCAGATAACGAATGCAAGAGCTCATCCGAGTTCCTCTGCATCTCTCTCTTCACCTTCTGCCAAGGAATCGACTGCTGACCGCGCTGGAAGCCTGCAAACCTGCAACATAGTAGCAAAGACGACTACTGCAACTCTGTAACGCTGATCCTGCCGCCTTCTCGACTGTTTTCCTGCTTGTGCATGCTATGGGGGTAGTCTGCCTCCTCTCTGCACCAGAAGCTCCGAAGAAATCTCCCGTGGGTCGACGGAATCTTCCCCCTGCAACCGCAGGCACCAAAAAGCTGCATTACCGGTCCCTTGGGTCTCCTCTCAGCACGACGAGCGAGGTCCCTCGAATCCAGCGACTCTGTCCAAGTGACCCCCACAGTGCAGTGACTCTTCAGTCCAAGTTTGGTGGAGGTAAGTCCTTGCCTCACCTCGCTGGGCTGCATTGCTGGGAACCGCGACTTTTGCAGCTACTCCGGCCCCTGTGCACTTCCGGCGGAAATCCTTTGTGCACAGCCAAGCCTGGGTCCACAGCACTCTACCCTGCATTGCACGACTTTCTAAGTTGGTCTCCGGCGACGTGGGACTCCTTTGTGCGACTTCGGGTGAGCACCGTTTCACGCATCCTCGTAGTGCCTGTTTCTGGCACTTCTCCGGGTGCTACCTGCTGCTGAGAGGGCTCCTTGTCTTGCTCGACGTCTCCTCTCTCTCCTGGTCCAATTTGCGACCTCCTGGTCCCTCCAGGGCCACAGCAGCGTCCAAAAACGTTAACCACATGATTTGCAGCTAGCAAGGCTTGTTGGCGTTCTTTCGGCGGGAAAACACTTCTGCACGACTCTCCACGGCAAGAGGGATCCGTCCACCAAAGGGGAAGTCTCTAGCCCTTTTCGTTCCTGCAGAAACCTCAGCTTCTTCTGTCCAGTAGAAGCTTCTTTGCACCCGCATCTGGCATTTCCTGGGCATTTGCCCATCTCCGACTTGCTTGTGACTTTTGGACTTGGTCCCCTTGTTCCACAGGTACCCTAGATTGGAAATCCACAGTTGTTGCATTGTTGGTTTGTGTCTTTCCTGCATTATTCCTCTAACACGACTTCTTTGTCCTTAGGGGAACTTTAGTGCACTTTGCACTCACTTTTCAGGGTCTTGGGGAGGGTTATGTTTCTAACTCTCACTATTTTCTAATAGTCCCAGCGACCCTCTACAAGGTCACATAGGTTTGGGGTCCATTCGTGGTTCGCATTCCACTTTTGGAGTATATGGTTTGTGTTGCCCCTATCCCTATGTTTCCCCATTGCATCCTATTGTAACTATACATTGTTTGCACTGTTTTCTAAGACTATACTGCATATTTTTGCTATTGTGTATATATATCTTGTGTATATTTCCTATCCTCTCACTGAGGGTACACTCTAAGATACTTTGGCATATTGTCATAAAAATAAAGTACCTTTATTTTTAGTATAACTGTGTATTGTGTTTTCTTATGATATTGTGCATATGACACTAAGTGGTACTGTAGTAGCTTCACACGTCTCCTAGTTCAGCCTAAGCTGCTCTGCTAAGCTACCATTATCTATCAGCCTAAGCTGCTAGACACCCTATACACTAATAAGGGATAACTGGGCCTGGTGCAAGGTGCAAGTACCCCTTGGTACTCACTACAAGCCAGTCCAGCCTCCTACAGAAGCCTTTCCACACTACCAGCAACAGTGACCCTGAAGTAAATCGCTAATGTGCTTCATCGAAGTTCTCAAACAGGGCTACTTTTGGATGATATTGCTGTCTACATGATCATAACAAGTAGTTAGGCCCGTATTTATACTTTTTTTAGCGCCGCATTTGCGCCGCTTTTTGACGGCTAACGGCGCAAACCTACAAAATACAATGGTATTTTGCAAGTTTGCGCCGTTTTTGCGTCAAAAAACGACGCAAATGCGGAGCTAAAAAAAGTATAAATACGGGCCTTAGTATTTCAAAGCTTTGAAGTTATGACCACTGTCCCAGGAGGGGCTATCCTGCGTAAAATGTATTTTGTCTTGACAAACCCCGGAATTCTCACCCGCTGCCCAGGAAACCGTGTCCAGGGGAAATAGTCCAGGTCACCTTGGACGGTAGACCTTGTTAACAAAAAAGGACCAGCAGATCTTCATGGACAAAGCCTAAAGACGCCTTTGTGTGCTCTGTGCCGTATAACTCAATTGAGAATACTGTATATGGCGGCCTGTACGCGCTGCATGTGTTATCCGCATGCCAATGTTTGCATCTGTGCAGGGCTGCCACTGTCGCCATTTTGGAATGGCCCATCGGTTGACAGGAGCACCCCAGTCCCGCAGCGTCCGCCTGCTCGCACAACTGACGTGGCTTTATCGAACAGCTGCAGCGAGTTTTATTTTATACCAGAAATGATTAAACCTTTTATAGTATTCAGGAGCTGAACCAGTCCTCTCGGTCTCCTGCCCACCCCGTGTTGTCTGAACCCATTGCCCTCGACAGAGCGTCTGCCCTTGTTTTTCTTGGCAGACGTTATTACCCAGCATAACACTTCAGAACCATCTGGGCTCACGTTTTGACCAAGTGCAAGGAAGTATGCCAACCTCCTCCCTCTTGGCTGACGCTGCCTGCTGACATGGTCCGCCAGTCACCGTCACTTACACTGGAGGAGGAATGGAAGAGCAAAGGTCAGCTTGGATACCCGGGCGCATGAAACTGGGATGCCTACGTGCCAACCGTGGGTCTCGGGGCAGGTGGGTGAGGTGCAGGCCTGCAGCAGAGCACTTATGGGTGAAGTGCTAGCGTATATATGTGGTAATTCTATAGCCAAGAGGCACGACAGTGCTGTGCATGTCAAAGACAAGTATAAAGTCAATGAGTCATACGGAATGTAGCTGGGTTGTGGACAGTTAATACATTTACAGCACCCGTGGCAGTGTCATATGAAGGTGCAGTGGAGTACAGCACCCGTGGAAGGTGAGAGGTGAAGTAGGCACATCCCTGTACAGAATATGCCAGTATAAAGTGCCCTGTATGAGAAGTGCTGATGTGGCAAGCACCTGTGGCAGTAAGAGAGCTGTGTGTGCATGTAGTACATGCCCTGGAAGCATGACACTCTCACTAGACCAGGGTAGCGTGTAGTTGTTCACCAGCTACATTGAGAACCTGTTCGAGGGCAGAGACACTTATGGGCGAGTTAACCTTGTGGGAGCATGTTTGCAAAATGGAGGAGACCATTAAAAATGAACACACATACCTGGTCGGTTCTCTTGGGACGTGTTATTACTAAGCTGAGGGAGGATGGGCAGGAAAGACTTCAAAACACTCCAGGGCCACCAATACAAAGTCAGTAAACCCCATTTTGGGACATACTTACAGGTAGAAAAAAAGCAAAAATATATTCAAAGTTAGATGGCAAAAAGTGGAAGACTTTAATATAGTGCAGTTGGAGTATTACGCCACTTTCAGCCAAGAAACCTCAGGTGTATTCTACCAAGCGACAGCCATTCTTCAGCGCCTGAGCGCATCCCTAGGACACTGTGACATATATAGGGTCATTGCTCTGGCCCACTGTAGACAGTGCGATAATATGTTTTGGAGGAAGTGCTAGTTATCCTAGTATTTAACACTAAACCCTTTGAATCACAGCCTTTTCTAACTTGATTGAAAACCCCATGTTTCACTGGGTCCCTCATGCAATATACAGTAACATTCCACCAATACCTCGTTATTATCCTTACATAACAGTGAATAAGAGAAACATCTCTGCTATGGCCGTAATGTCCTGTCATGGCCTCCACACCAGAAAGTAGTGCACCCAAACAGATGCATGAAACCAGCAGTCATTATGACTATGGGTGATGGGGAGAAGTGAAGAGGAGAGCACTGCCATCAAACACCAGAGCCTGTCAAAGGGCCAGGCACGAGACTCTCAGGAGAGGTGAGAAAAAACACCAAGTAGATGGATGACACATGCATGTGTGAGAATAAACATTAACGAAGCAAATAATAAAGCCAGGAGGACAAGGACTGCAGTGGGGCTCCAAATAAAGAGTGCTGACCTAGAGTACACCCACTGTTCAAAGAGGAACAAATCATAAAAAGAGCTGGGCATGGATTGGACATTCCATGGAGGTGAAGAGTCAAACATTAAAAAGACTCACCATTTTATGATACTGAAGAATAGGATTACAGGTTGAGGGAGGCAGCTTCATGGCTCGCCCCAAAGGGTGCGAATTAATTTAAACACACTAACCCATGGTGAAGAAGATTGGGCCTATGGAGATGGGGCCTAAATATAGTTTCTAAACCAAGGACATGTGGAATTCTGGGATACAGATCATGGGTAAAGGAGGTGTCCATTGCTTTATATGAGCCAGTGACGGCGCCTGGTGGGCACTGGCCCTAGTTTTGGGGGACGCGCCTGTCTTTTTGGATCATACATTTACCAGAGCAAGAGACGTAAAAACACAAAATGGCAAGACGGAGGAGGATAAAGACGGAAAAACCGTCACAAAGGTGGGAAGCAGGAACGTGAAACAGTGAAATAAACGGACACGGACTGCCTGGAAGTGAATTAAAAACGCATGAAGTAGATTTAGGACTGAGCAGCCTTGGATTTCGCTCCTCGACATTTACTTGTACCAGTTCATGCTTCTGCGCAGAGCTTTGGGCACCGACACTCATTCTTTTTCAAATAAATCATTGGACGCGTCAACACGTTTAACTAAGAAGTATGCAGGCTCAGAGTCTACTGGAGTACAGCGAACACAATCTCAGCCATTGCACATGCCTTTCACAAGCATATACCTTTTATAGTCGGCGCTTTATGATATTATAACAGAAAACAGACGTAGCGTAAGGGACATCGGAATCCATTTTATAAGCCAAGATTCCTACCCGGGCCAAGCGTGGCAGCTCGCATCCAACACTTCACTGACAGACAGGCTGGAATTAGGAGCAAAAAGTCAAAGAGGAATTCGTTAGGTTAATGAAAATGAATGTAGTATGCATGAATTAGAAAATATTTAATACAATGGGAATAAACCTTTTTGTTTCAGTATATTAGAAAACACACAATCAAGCGCCCTCAACCATAACTGAAAACGTGCATCCTACAGCAAACACCGAGGGCCTGATTCACAAAGGTAAACTTGCACTTCTGTGTCAGATTACCAATTTTTTGCAATTCACAAATGAATTTTACAAGTAGTTGCCTTACCCTTGCGAATCAGACCATATATCCAGCATATGATTTTCTTGTTCAAAAACAGCTTTTTATTGGTATGGGTCTGCGTGCACCCAGAGAAAACCTTAAGATGGGTGTACGACCCCTCACAGGAAAGACTCTCAGGATTCCTGGGACAGGAGTTGCAGCCTAAGCGTAACTCAGAAGTGGTATTGAACACCAGAAGAGACTTCACAGAAAGAAAACACGTGAGCACATGCAAACATTTTGCAAAAAATGTCATGGCAAGAGTAAGCCTAATGGCGCATGTAGTATCGCGCTGTGCAGCAGGCGCGCTACTGGAAATAACCACGCGGAGACGCTTTATGCGTGTGGTCGTCTACTTTATTGTTCATATGCTCCTACACTCTAAACGGCCTTTCCCGCCTTGGCTCTCCCTTTTTATGCCCTCCCATCCTCCGTCATGGTGCAATCCATCTTGCACCACTTGCGGAGGGGTAGGGCTTTCAAACCCCCTCCCCGGTTTCCCCTGGTGGTGTTGACTACTTCCGCTGTCAACACTACATCCCTCCCCAACGGGGGAGGGTGATGATAAATCGAACTCGTAACAAACCTTTAATTTCTGAATGTCTCAACATCCGTGAATAATCAAATGCTAGTGGCATATGCCTGAGCAGCATGTTCGTACAATCAGTCACATGCAAAATCAGCGTATCGCTGTGATGGCCCTGGGTTGTGCCTTAGCAGGTACCTCCCCGCGCCGGATCGCCCGATGCTTGCGCTCCTTCTTCGTTCGGGACGGGTGTCTCCATTCCTGTCGCTCGGGCCTGTCCACGTTCCGGTGACAGTCGATCTTCTAGCTGTTCCTGGCTGTGCCTTGGTTCTTCTGGTGCAGTGCCCCAGTCATTGGGTTCTGTGTCCGATTCGGCCCTTGCCTCCGTGTAGCTCCTGTCCTCTCCGCAGGGTGTCTGCGGGGTCAGCCACTTGAAGAACACCACGTTTCGGATTACCGTCCTCTCTGGGCTGTCACCATCGTGCCTTTTACAGCGGTTACTGTCCATGGCTTTACTTCGAAAGGTAGTCGGAACTTTCTACCTGGATGGCGGTCTTTTACCAGCACCTTATCTCCTACTTGCATCCTTGTTTGCCTAGTTCTTCTTTTCTGGGAGGCGTAGGTGTTTGTAGCGTTCCTCCTGGCTGTTGACTTGTTGGATGGTGGGGTACTCACTGCCCAGGATGGGTGGTGCGGGATAGCGTCCACTACTGTTCTGCCGAAACAGAGTTGACTGGGAGTGACCCCTATGGTGGCGTGTGGTGTTACTCTGTATTCCCTCAGGAATGCGTAGATCGCTCTCTCTATGTTTCCTGCTTCCGCCACCGCTATGCGGATGACTTTGTTGAGGGTCCTCACAAACCTCTCCACTTCGCCATTTGCTTGTGGCCATCGGGGAGTGATGCATCTGTGCTTCGTGTTCGTGGACGCTAGGAACTCTTCCCACTCATGGCTGTTAAACGGGGGTCCATTGTCTGTGTGGATCTCTCCGAAAAACCCGTGAGTGGCCATGAGCTTCTCAAATTTGGGGATGACAGTTTGTGCTGAGGTTGACTGCACTACCTCCACTTCCGGATACCGCGAGTAGTCATCCACCACAATGACCATGTGTGAGCCGTCAGGTAGGTGCCCAAAGTTTGCGCTCACTTTTTGCCATGGTGCCGTAGGGCCTTGCTCTGTTATGATGGGTGCGGGGTGGTCGGGGCTGCCACTGGCTTGGCAGACAATGCACTTTTGGATTGTGTCCTCCACTAGTTTGTCAAGGCCCGGGAACCAGATTTTGTTCCTGAGGCGGGCTTTGGATTTGACAATCCATTGGTGCGCCCCGTGGGCCAGGGACACTACTCTGTTTGTGAGGCTCGCCGGCATCACGAGACGGAGTCCTCGGAGTAGACAGCCTTCTTCGCTTACTGATAGCTCTTGGCACACATTGAACAAAGCATGCAGGCAAGCCTGGGCCTGTTGTGTGCGGAACGAGTCTGGCCTTTGGAGAGGTCTCCATTCTCCTGTGCGGGTTGCTGCTATGGCTAGTTGCAGACACTCATCCAGTTTGGTCGCTGTCACCACTTCGCTAAGTGGTATGGGTGGCGGTCGTGCTCGTTCCACTACCAACCTCACATACTCTTCCGTATCCTGGGCTTCCTCGATTTCTTTTGACGTGGCTGGGTGTGCGTGTCTAGACAGGAAATCTGCTGGGTTCTTTGTGCCAGGTTGATACGTGAGCGTGAAGTGGTATTCTTGCAGCTGCAGGATCCACTTCTCGATTCTTGGGGGTGGCTTAGAGGATGATCCTTTGAACAGAGGCAGTAGCGGCTTGTGGTCTGTCACGACCGAAAAGGAGTTGCCATAAAGGTACAGGTGAAAGTGGCGGCACCCCCAGTGGATGGCGATGGCTTCTCGTTCGATTTGCGAGTATCTTTGCTCCGTGGGTGTCAGTGTACGGCTAGCAAAAGCGATGGGAGCCCACTCGCCGCAGTCCTGTTTTTGCGCTAGCACTGCTCCTAGCCCAGTGGGGCTTGCGTCTACTACAAGCTGTGAGTGTCGCTGGGGGTCGAAGAACGCTAGTGTCATGTCTGCTGAGAGTGCCTCCTTGGTGGCCCGGAAGGCGGGTTCTTGCTCTTCACCCCATATCCATGGTTGGTTGGACTGCGTGAGTTTTCTTAGTGGTCTTTTCTTTGTGAGAAGAAAATTTCAGTGCCCCTTTTTCCTCTTTTTTTTGTGAAAATTCTGCTTGACTTTTTTTTTTTTGCTTCCGTTTCTACCTTTTTCGGCCGGTGCTCGTTTGTGCAGAGTAGCGCAGCGGGCGCCTGGGGCTCGGCGCTGCCTGCGGGAGTGCACGGGGCTCGTGCGCGGTAGCCTGAAATGCAGATTTGCCCAGCGGAGCGTTCCGAGGCTGAACGGCACCGAGGGTGTGTTAGGGCTTCTCACCTGACACGTGCCGGTATACTTTCTTGCGCGGCCTGTAGAGGGGGTGTCTCCTCTCGCAGGCGCGCAGTCCGCCGATAGCAGGGCGCGGCCTCCTTCTGCCGTAGGTGTAGGTCGGGTGCGGGCCGGGTCAGAGGTGCAGCGATGCTGCGCGGGCACGCTTGTGTGTCCGAATTTCGGCGGCCTCGCCGAACGATGATGGGCTCCACTGATTGTGGCCGCGTACTCACGGTGAGAGCCGGCGGCAGTCTTTGGGGCTGGATGCGGGCGGGACCTCGGCGGCACTGTGTCACACGGGGTTCATTTTTTTTTTCCTCGTCGACAATGTAGTATCGCGCTGTGCAGCAGGCGCGCTACTGGAAATAACCACTCGGAGACTCTATGCGTGTGGTCGTCTACTTTATTGTTCATATGCTCCTACACTCTAAACTGCCTTTCCCGCCTTGGCTCTCCCTTTTTATGCCCTCCCATCCTCCGTCATGGTGCAATCCATCTTGCACCACTTGCGGAGGGGTAGGGCTTTCAAACCCCCTCCCCGGTTTCCCCTGGTGGTGTTGACTACTTCCGCTGTCAACACTACAGCGCACACTGTGCAAGACATATAGAGCGACAAGTGCACGGGCTTATCGCTTCCATATCTGTGCTGCCAAGCCAGCGAAGGACCTGAAAGAACGTGGATCCTGTCATCCCACATCAGTGTTAAACTTGATTATAAATATATTGAATAAATTACTCGAGAACAGGTTGAAGAGTAATATGCTCAAAATACTTTTACAAGGGGTGGCTTTTGATGTGCAAACATTAGAACTGAACTAACGACCCCCCATCCTGTAGAAATTGACAGAGCCTGTGAAGACCACCTCCACACCCAGCAGCGCCCTTTTGTGATAGCCTTGGGCGCCTAAGTAGATTTTGAAGAAGTCAGATTGTTATTCATGTTTGCCATGTTAGACAAGGCTACATTCTTAAGAAAGGGTGCACACTGAATAATTAAAGCATCAAGTTCAGACGTCACGTGAAAGAGATAGCGTTTTAGGCAGTGGTGGCTGGTGACTGAAAGCAGTGGTGGGGCACAAATACAAGACGGAATTGCACCTTGTGAGTGAGCCCCACTACCCACGTATTTCCATTCACCTACTCACCCACTGCCTTTGGTCACCTACCCATTTACTCATCCACATTGTCATCCACTGCCCTTCACACAACTCTTATACACAGACACCCACATTTTCTCAGCCACTCAGTCAAGCCCTGCAAACACATTCAAACAAACACACATTGCCTCACCCATCCAGTATCCAGCAGTTTCAGTGATAAAAGGCACACGTTTGTTTGAGCTGCAGATTACATGTTTAATATGACATATCACATCATTAGTCTGCAGAAGAAATAAAACAATAACTAGCCATGATAAATTACTGGAACCATTACTGCCTTTGAGAGTCAAAATCACCTACAGAGGCAGTGAAAGGAGAGGAGACCTGAAAGAACAGATTTTTTTCTTATTGTCTGTAAAAAAGATAGAGCTCCAAATTACTTGTGTGCAGGGTTGTCTTTGGCATATTTATGACTTGAGGTCTTCAGGTCACACTCCTGTCTCCCAGAGAGCCCTGGATGGAGTTATTTATTGTATTTATTCCATTTCTCTGCCACAGACTACTTGTAATGCAGGAAAAGAGGATTTTCTTTGTGCAATGCCACATTCTTTTAATAAAATGTGACTTCTGGTACATAGACCCTTCTGATCACACCCCACCATTTGAGTAAATAGGAAAGGGTGGAGAATAATATTGGAGTGACATGAAGTTTTCAGAAACCCGGGCTGAACAAGAAACACTCCAGGCTGTTTACTGTCAGGGCTTCTGGTGGAGGAGGAGATAAGCCAGGGACGTCACTGCGTTCTGAGAAAACGTAAGGGCTTTGGTGGACAAGCCCTGCCAGCCCTACTGTGCAGATTTCAGCCACATACTGACGCAGGCCCAGTGGGGCTTTTCAAAGTGCACAACTTTCACTCAGAAAATGTGCAGAATTTTTTTACTTTCATCATGTAATTAAATATATGCTTCACTAGGGAGGCCAGAAAAAGCTAGGGGCCCAGCCCCTTAGCCCTTGAACACCAGACGCCCCTGGTTTTAGGATCAGTGGATTTCAGAATCTCGGGGCTTAGGCTAGAGGCCAGTCTCTTCCTCGATGCGCTACATGATGGCCATTCAGCCATTAACAGTGGCAATGAGGAACGATGCAGGGGCAAAGGGTATTAAGCTAGATATCCTTATAAGTGTGGTGTATTTTCTCCCGAGTGTACATTTTCCTTTAAGTTTTTATTATTGATTAAAATTTAAATTCTAAATACAGGCTCTTTAATCCAGGCTCGTCATTTTTATGTACAGTGTGATCTGTTGACCCTTAAGGTTCTTTAAACCCTAAAGGACTATGGGATTTGCTAATCACTGCCACTTTTTTGGAACTAATATCCAAGATAAGTTACAGGAAACCTCAGCTGTTTGCAGTTTATATTTAATCTGGAGATTTTTGTTTTATACTTTGTGTATTGTAGCTAAGGATCTCACATTTATCATAAATGTTTAAAACTAGAAAACATAGACCGATTTTGACTACATTGTCAGGTTCTCCTTTTCGAGGAGGAATAGCAACTTTTGATCAGTTTAGATAAAAAATAGAATGGATGTGGGTAATTGCTGGTCTGGACTACACATGCCAGCCCTTGGACTCAGAAGTAGGGCCAGTCTATTCCTTAATTGTAAACTGCAGTCTATATGTCTGCCTTCCAACTGCTGGTCCGCAAGTCATGTGGAATCAAAGATCCATCCTAACAAGAACCTGTCAGTTCCTCACGGCTGAGCTCCCTCATGCTTTAAAACATTTCTTAACTTGCTCTGCTGAGGAGCTGTCTGATTTTGTTGTGAATGATGGGGAGGAAGTTCCTGATCTTTCATCTTTGGGAGGTAATGCCTCTTTGATGAGTGCCAGGCCCGAGGCGCTTGGTATATCCATATCTCACACAGATAGAGCCAAGAATGGTTCCTTGGAGTGCACAAGCTCAGGCCTGACGTATGGGCACTGCTTGCTCAGATTCCGCCCTTCAAGGTCACTGCATGGGGACCGGTAAAGATAACTAGCTGGGAGGCACCTAGAAGGCTTATCTGCTGGTCCATGGGTATTTCTTCAAATCTGGGCCCGATCTCTTCTTCGTGGGAGTCATGGCCCACCACCGAGGTCAGTAACTGTTAACCCCTTTGGCAACTTTAGGGATAAGAACCATTTCAAAACTATATAAGTTTTCTATAGAGCTCAATGATGTTCTGGTGCCGAAAAACTGTTTTTAATGCCAAATATGTAAATAACATTGAGTCCCATTGTGTCTTCGTATTATTCCAATTTTATTATTTGGGGAAGTCGCCAAAGCATTTAATGGTAGAATCAGTTTTGGTCTTTATGTATTGCATGTAATGTGCGACCTTCTAATAGCAATTATAGAATTATGGCTTTATTTAGAGTTTGGCAGATAGGATACTCCGCACAAATGTTGCTTGCGGATGTCCTACAAATGCATTATAGTTAGGACTCTTGGTCTTATGGTATTTGTTCTTTAAAGAATTCCAGCTGTATCCATCCATATTTATTTTATAGCCATCTTATCAGTATTTACCCATATTTATGTTGTGTTTTGTGAGCAAATGAAGATGTAAAACTGTTTATTTCCACAATTCTCAGACTTATAAACGTGCACTTTTAGGTTTGTCGTGTTTTAGCAAATTAAACAGACAAATAGAACATAACAATACACCCACAGGTAAGTATTATCATTATAATACAAAGGATTAAGGAAATGTAACCCTGTTTTTAACTCCTCATGCTGTTTATCTGATCAGCTATTGTTCTTGAATTTGTGAGAGCGCACAGAGAAACACTTAAAAGAAGTCACATTTTCTGTATTTATACACATTTAAAATTAAACAATGGGTTCCTGCGTTTGAGCCAAGGATGCGTTGCACAGCTGCAGTTCCAATAAGCTGCAATATGGGTCTTTGCGACAGGCCCAGTCCACACAGCAGCGGTGATGCGTCTGTTCTGCTCGGGTGTGCTCTGTGTAGCAAAGGAGATGTATCGGTTCTGCTGGAACCACAGAGGCTGGCAGATCACCTTAGGCTCACTTCCAAGGGTCCAGAACTGGGGTGGCACCACTTGGCAGGACAGGCTCACAGATGGCATAGTCCAGGTGCAAGGTTGTTGGAAGCCTGTTGGGTTCTTGAGACTTCAGATCAGGAGACCAGCCAACTAGCCCTTGGAGTCACTTTAGGGTTGTGGGTTAAAGAGATGCAGGTCTAGTCGTTCTCACCTTGGCAAGAGAGCAGGAGGTCAGCACAGCAGGGCAGCAGGCCTTTATAGCAGCAGTCAAGCATAGTGACAGTCCTTTCATCAGCACACCATTGCTTCTTCCTGGTAGCTTATCCACAGGTCCAGAAGTGTACTGAAGAGTTGGTGTTCGAGGTCCAGTATTTAGACCCAGGTGTGCCTTTAAAGTGGGGAGAAGCCTCTAGAGACAGCCATTGAAGTGCACATGTGCCTTGCCTTCCTGACCCTGGCCCCAGACTAACTACAGGGGCATGCAGCTCTTTGTGTGGAGGCAGGGCAAAGCCTACTAAAGTATATGTCAGGCTGGGTCCAGCTCCTCACTCCCATCCTGCCAGTAATGGCACACCCAAGCTCCCTTTTGTATGTGGATGTCTAGGAGGAATACACAAAGCCCAGTTGTCAACTACACCCAGTCATGTGATCCAGAGACATGTTGCAGGCACCAAATGGCTAAGGCAGGATAATGGCATTTTCAAAATGGTAATTTAAAATTCGACTTCATCACAAGTTAGGATGTTTCATTTCAATTCCTAAGACACCAAAC
Source organism: Pleurodeles waltl (assembly GCF_031143425.1). NCBI lineage: Eukaryota > Metazoa > Chordata > Amphibia > Caudata > Salamandridae > Pleurodeles > Pleurodeles waltl. Next base: position 597,632,788 of record NC_090446.1, on the reverse strand, counting down.
ATGAACTGGAAATTACACTTATAAAATGTAATAATATGTCTCCAATGTTATCCTATAAGAGAAGAAGGCCTTGCAATAGTGAAAAACAAATAAAAAAAATGTTTCACTACCACATCATGTAAAACTTAAAAGTAAATGTCCTACTTTTTAATATACTGCACACTTCCTTCTGGACTGTCTATAGGTCCTACCCTAGGGTTGCCATATATGTATTAAAAAGTGTGGTTTTGGTCTGGCAAAAGTTTTTTTTTTTTTTTGCCAGAATGAAATAGTAGTTTAAAACTGCACACAAGGGCTGCAATGGCAGGCCTGAACCATGTTTAAAGTGCTACTTAAGTAGGTGGTACAATCAATGTTGCAGGCCCACTAGTAGCAATTTACAGGCCCTAGGCACAGCTAATGCCACTTTACTAGAATTTTGCAAGTAAATTAAATATACCCATTGGTATAAGCCAATCTTACCATGTGCTAAGAAAATAGCACAAGCACATTAGTACTGGTTAGCAATGATAAAGTGTGCAGAGCACAACCAAAGTTAGCAAAACAGGAGGTCTGAAGTTTAAAAGTTAGGGAGAAAACCACGCCAAGGGTGCTAGGTCTAACACCTTGGATTAAAGGTATACCAAGGAAGCTCAAGTGTCTCAAGTGTTCAATGAGGGAGTGTTGGTGTGTATTGTGTACTGCCATTTATAAACATCTAGTGGTTTGAAAGTTAAATGTTATGTACAACGGAGGTTGAGTATTCGAGGAATCAAAGGCAACAGGGAATAAAACTGGACCCAAATTTAGATTCTCAATTTCTGTCATGTCTTGTGCTGTCTTGGGGTAGTTGGACACATTGATTTTTTTTCAAGTTATTCCAGGAGATGTTGGGGTGTGCATATAATTCTTATGAAGGGTGAGGGCACATGATGAAGAAGGTGTCCATCGCATGGAGGGAAGCAGTTATTATGAGTTAGACTGCAAGGAGGGGGATTATTGAACCAATAGGGCCTAGGTAGCAGTGACACAAAGGACCAATGATGAGATAAGACATGGCATAAACCTATAATGTTATAATAAAGGATTGATATTGGGTGTGTTTCCTATTTCCAGCAGAGGAGTGATGGTTGCATTCTTGCTAGGCTAGTCAGCATGCTGGATTTTATGTCCGCGTGTAGGCGACATCCAAAGTTTTGTCAATTAGCGGTAGCATTCAGTTTTTTTAAAGCACATAGTGGCCTTCACTTAACTAAAATATCAATTCATATGATATAACAAGGAGTAGTTCAAACAAGAATGAATCAGCGGCATTAGCAATAAAGATTGATTTACAGAAAAAATGAAGGCAAAAGAAGAGGGCTTCCTAAATCAACAAAACCTGTATCTCAGTGTCAAATCTCCATATACCGCTGTTCTATAAACCCTTCTTAAGATACACAAAGATCGAGTGAATCCATCCATTTGACCAATCAACTTTGGTTGTTGTTAGGTCCCTTAGGCAAATACTTTGGTATCTTTTTGAAAGACTTTGCACTTTCTACTGAAAGTTATATGTGGAATAGTAGCAGCTTTATCATGATTATTGAAGACATCCATTTTGATCCTGAATGTGAATTCTTGACCTGTTTGGACATCACACTGCTCTACAGGAATATCCCTCAGTGGGATGGTATAAGAGTCATTTCTGATTTATTGGGCATACTTAAAGCTCTATTGTTAGTCCCGATTGAATTCATTATCCTGCTTTTAAATCTTCCACTAACCAGACATTTAGGTTTTATCGCACATATCACCTGTTGACTAAAAGTAATTCAATGATAGCTTCCTGTGCTCCCAATTTTGTCATACTCCACATAGACGATTTAAAGAGCAGCTTTATCTATAATGCTCCAGTCAACAACCCCGAGGGCACATGATGACGGTGTCCATCGCATGGAGGGAAGCAGTTATTTTAAGTTAGCGATTGCAAGGAGGGGGATGATTGAACCATTTGGGCTTATGTAGAAGTGACACAACACATCCATCAACAGAAAAGATTCAAAGATGATATATTTACAATCTGGAATGGTGAAGAACAATCACAATTAATTCCTTGCTTGGAATAACTCTTTGACCAATGATTTACATTTGACCTTAAATTATAATACTTAATCCATTGATTTTCTGGATCGGACTATAATTTCTCTAGATGGACATCTTGGAACCACCCTCTTTCGAAAACACACAGAAAGGAATGTTCAATAATCATACCAAAGCCATTGGAGATGGCCTACAGTATAGTCAATGTTTGCAAATTTGTAGAAATTGCAGAAGCAAGATGGACTGCTTTCATGAAGCATAGATTTAAAGTAATTAACTTATCTAGAGGCTACCCTAAGAAACTCATTAAAAGGTGAGTGAAAAGAACATGGTATTCACCTTGTGAATATCTGCTCGCCTCGAAAAAAAAAAGGAGGTGGAATGCATAGTCTGCGTTACCACCTTTTGTTCCTACAGTAACATCCGATTTAAAATAATTAAAAACATTGGTCTTTGACACAGTCAATTGGCCTCACTAATTACCTCTCCATGTTCTCATTCCAGAAAGAATGTAATGTGAGGTATTATCCAGTGCGTGCCAGTTTTCAAACCCACAAGTCATCCTACGGGGCTGAACTATGCAGATTAAATAGGTTCATTGGACACTACCACAGCGAGGGTTTTGCAGTGTGTAATTTCACAGACAATAGTAAGGAATTCACACATGGCCCCATCAAACAAACTCTTAGACACGTTTCCAAATGTAACCCAAGAAATTTGCTGTATCTGATTTGGTCCCGAAATCATTTGCTTTACATAGGCCAAATTACACAAAATATCTAAACTAGTCTCTGCCAATATAGCAGCAGAATCAAATGTAAGGTTGTGTCAGACCCTTTATTGTCACATTTTATTGAGCATTATCATTCAACAAATTGCACCCATTGGCAGGTGGTTCAACTGGTGATCAGAGCTGTCCTTGATGGTGGCTCACAACTGCTGTTGTACGAAGCTGAATGTTACTGGAATCTCAATTGTGACATAGGCACAAATGGAGCCAAACCCCTAGAAGTGTGTAACACCATTATATCAACTTCAATAGTTTGATAATCATTTCTTTACTTCATTAATTACCATGATGGTGATTAGTGCATCCTGTAAAAAATGTATTATCCTGGGTCTCATTACAGTCCAAGATGTGTCGTTATGTGGCTGCTTCCAACACATATTGATATTCATTTTGTTACTACTAACATGTAAAACATTGAACTTAATTTTATTATAATATTGCTATTGTGGCCACATTGCAAACTGATTTGTACCAATGTCATAATTTATTATACTCACCATCATGTTGTAATATATTGGTATTAATTGCTACCCTTCGATTATCATATTATTGAAGCTGCAGTTCAGGAGTGTTGGGATGGTGGGAGGGGTGATGTGACACTCTTGGATTGGCCTGCGGTGCCTGGCTTTTAGAAATTTCAACCCCCATTTATAAACGTTTGCACACGTAAGAGTTGTTGGATTTGGACCCTTGAACTGGACGGCAGTTGCAACCATGGACAACTGTAAAGAAAAGCCCACTCATGCTCTAATGGACTAGGGACTCTGTCTACAGGTAACCCTGGGACCAGAAGGTCTCTCCAGAACCAGTGATGCTGGTTCCATTACACCTCCTAAAAACCAGGTAAGACCTGGTCTTTATCACCCAAGCAAGAGGGACACCATAACACAAGGAAAAGAAGAAAGACTGGGGTAGGGAGCCATTTGAACTAGCTCCCTGCAAAGTGAGATCATGCTAAGCCAGAAGGCTTGCTGAAACTCCTCCTGGTGGGTAGAACTCACCAACTGGAGTAAACTGAACCCAGGATCATCCACAAGGGGACAAAGTTCTGATCGTTTAAAGGTTGGTACCCTTGGACCTTTTTGAAAAACCGAGCATGTGGTGCTCCACCGAGGTGGGTCGAAGAAAAGCTGCATTAATAATTAATGAGCTGGGGAAGTGGCATGCCAGAGCTACACCCTCAGAGCTGTATGAGGACCCTGGACCCTATTCCCTATCCCTTGGGCCAGTTCCTATCACAAGAAGGCCTGGGACTCCATCTCAAGACCCCCCACCCAACAGAAGGAAAAGGTGGGGGAGCACCACTATGCCTCCCCAAGAAAGAGAAAAGGGAGCCAGGATGCAATCTCTGGGCACCTGACGCAGGATAACAAGGGGAGTGCCGCCATGCCCTCCACAGCAGGGACAAGGAGGCAGAGTCAGCAACTCTGGGCCCGCAACACCAAGAAGAGGAATGAGAGCATCACTGTACCCTCCACAATAGTGGTGGCCTCGCCCCCACTCCGTGTCTGGGGAGTGCGGGGCAGCCACCACTTGACATAGCACCGTGCCAGCATGGAGCGAGCAGGAAGAAATAGCAGCCAGCTCCGTCACCAGCGAGGACTATGCCAGCCATGGGGAGAGCTAGTTGTGCAGATGAGGGCTCCCCACACAGCCAGCGGCGTCCAGGTGGAACCGGGCACGTACTTAATTTATTTTTTAAACAAAACAGAAAAAAAGCCATGCAGTCCCCAGCCAGTCTAGAACCAGGAAGTGTCTTGGGCCACTTATTAAATATTCACTGCTCCTCTGCTGGAGTGCGCCATGCTACTTCAAGAGAGGCCTATTTGCATATTTATATTACCTTGTGGTGGCCCCAAGAGGACAGGGGCATCAGCAACAAACTTAAGGGAGGTTGAGGGGGACTGTAGAAGTTACAGCAGCCCCTTCTGAAGTAAAGTGTCCCTACGTTTGCGGGGTCAAGGAAATTATGACCCTCAGGATTTTTAACCTTATTTTAAAGTACTCCTAAGGTTAAAACCTTTTTTCTTTAGCTCAGAGTGCAGCACTTTCAACAGGTTGGTGCCATGGCTGTATTACATGTGATCTGAAGTTGTTATGAAAAATACACAGTCATGTTAAGTTTATTTCAACTGCTTTATTGATAACATAATACTGACAGTGACATTTGATCAATGTTGAAATGCTTACTTTGCATTATTGATTGTGTTTATTCAAGGTTAATGATTACAGTGAAATTATGATTTTTTTAAATGTGGGTATTGGTTTATTTAACGTGGTGATCTATTGGCAAGGCCAATAGACTTGTGTTATATGTTGTTGTGTAGGCCTTATTTATTTAAAGTGATACCCCCTTTTATTGCAGTGTTCTACTTGGTATATCTAGGGGGCACAGTGACTGTGGGAAGTCATGCCCCTTTAGGGGCCAATTGTGTTCTCAGAGCATCACCAAGGTGTTTCTATCTGGCTTATGTATATATTTATAAATTAATTAGTATTTAGTAGTATGTGGGTAAAATGAAGATACTTTTCCTTTTTCTAAAGAAAAAGCACTGACTGGACAATCATTCATTACGTGTTCTTATTGACCTCTTGTGTTGCCACTTTTATCTATGAAGATCTATGCAAATAAAAACGAATTATCTGTTTTGTTCATTGATTTTACCCCTTCTTTCTTACAAACTTTCCTTTTGTCTTTCATAATTCTTCATGCACTGTGTGTTCACTTGAGCAGTAAGCACCGTTATGATAAATTAAAATATTGTTTTCATGAGGAGCCTCTATGACTAATGTTACCGATTCATTTTTGTTCGAACCACTCATTGTTAAATCATTTAAATATTTTAAATTCGGTGAAGGTTACTACTTTGAAAAAAACTAATTGCCAATACTAATTGACGAGTATTGGTCTTGTAACCTTTCCACTAGGAACTGCTGATCTCTTCTCATTTGATTGCAAATGGCACCAGGTGGTGAAAAGCTAAGCCCCTGTGTTCTTGCTTGCTGCATCCAATGTCTTGGCATCTCCCTCTCTTTACCACGCCTGTTGGATTTTTGGTTTTCTTTTCAGACTGGTGTTGTTGGCTCCCATTGTCAAGTACGCAATGAATAACCAGAGCTTACTTTTTACTACAGTAACAGGTAGTTGGCAGTGGCTCTAATTTTTGGGGACCAGGATTTTTCATTATTAGATTTTATCCAAGAGCCAGAAGTTGAAAGGCAGGAAGGGGGGAAAGTGAATTAAAAAAAAGATAAGAAAACAATGATTACGAAGGAAGGAACAATGAAAAAGAACCTGTATTAAAGAAAAAGGAAATACAGAGTGGTAAAGAAAGAGGCACGAGGTGAAATCAAGACTAGACACACTTGGTATTCAGGAACCATGGATCTGGGCAGCACTGGCAACAGGCTTTTATGAAAAACTTCTGCCTCTGTGTTTTTTCTCAAGACCAATTAAGCACCAGGCAGGGGCTGGCTAGAGTGCAATTCTTCCTGAACAATTTATAAGCTCATAGAAGTAACATCGAGGAGCATGATAATGATTGCATCAAATGATATCAATCTTGAAGAAGAATTAATGGGTTGATGTTGAAGGCTGGAAGTGTGAATTTTGAAGAATGACTATTTGGTATTTGGTGCATGCAATCAGCTCAGATGTAGTAAATTTGAAAAGCGAGTCAGCAAGAACAACTCAGTGAACACCTTAGCCGTGAATTAAGAAACATTTACTCTCTTTCTTATGGTAGCTTAGTACTACACCAACTTTGTTGGACACGTTTTTGGAAATGCTTAAATGACTAAAGAAGGGGTGAATATCCCTAGAGTGCAGAACCTGAAGGAGAGTTTATGCAAGCCAAATGAGATTGGGAGATCATCTGAACTGTATAGTTTGACCCATTAAAAGAGTTTTGCGTAACAAAGTCTGGCGCTTTAAGGGTAGTACTTTCACAAGACGAGGCCAGGCAGACTTTGGATAATGTGTCCAGTTGCAACTGTAAATAGATAACACAGTTGAAAGGCACACTTTCGGTGTTGACTCTGTGCCAGGACTGAAGAACAGGGCAGTTTAATGTTTTTCAAGTTTGTGGGAGTGGAGCAGGAGAGGGTGGAAAAAATTGAAAAGAAGAGAGTTTGGGTGGAAATACCAGTGGCTGCCAGTAGATAAAGATGAGCAGAGAAGGGTTAGAGAGGGGACCAGCTACTGCGAAGGGCCGCTAGTGTATTGGTGATGGTGGCCAGACAAAATGAAACAAAGAGGGACAGAAGGTGTGTTGGGGAGATGAGGGTAATTCAGTTTTCAGAGGGGTTTGCTGGTTAGAGGACAATATGCTCGTTCTACTTAAGACCCTGGGAGAAAGGGATGGCACATCTGGAATCTGGGTCACTTACAATAACCATGACGAAGGAGACGGAGACCTGATTGGGTGCCAGTAGCAGATACATTTGTGGAAAGAAGTAGTAAACAATGTGGTGGCTGTGGTAGCAGTCATCGAGGACAAAGAAAATACAGTCTTCCTATGGTGTTCGTTGAGAGGACATTGTAGGGGAGAGCTGTCCTAAACATAATTGATCCTGGCAGTGGGAAGCGAGGGTTATTCATGTTAGGTGCCAAACACTTCACAACTTTGCATATTTGTACAGTTGCATACATAACAGTAGTCTTATTTCCCAGTGTAGTATAGTTGATATATATATATATACAAAAATAAAAGGTTTCAGGGATGTTGTACTTAGGCTCACATCTTAAACGTACAAAACAATAGAAATTCACCTGTTAGAGTTATTTCAAGTAACTACAACTCGTGCCCAAAGGTAACTATAACTCTTTCCCTGCCATGCAAAGCTTTTTCATAAATTTTTTTACTGCGGTCACTACAATGATGTTATCAGAGATGTTATGAGTGCTGAAATTTGTAGGGTAATTAGTAGTGCATGGTGAAGGCTTGAGTTATAGTTACTTTAGGGCATGAGTTATAGTTACTTGAGATAACTCTAACAGGTGCATTTCTATGGATTTGTACTTTTAGAATGTGAGCCTAACTATAATGTCCCTGTAACCATTGACCAAGTCTAGACACTTTCCCTTCCGTATGCTGCCCAACTCAACAGGATAAAAATGCGGCAGCTGCGCGGACGCACAGCAGCAGTGTTAAAGGCAAGTCTTTTTGAACGAACCTCTGCACGTACTCCGCGTGAAGTCTGTCACAATGTTCATTTCCCACAGAGGCACCCGTGGGATAACACAATCTATTTACAGAATCCTCAAGTGATGATATACCTTTGAGTTATACTTGCCAGCAGCAAAACCTGATTTAAACATATGAAACTTCTTAATTTATGCAAATCTTTAAATTTCAGGATCAAAATCAAGTGTTTTATCCAACAAGATTATGAAAACGGCGCACGTAATCAATAAAGGTAAAACGCCACAAATTCTGTGGTATTTAAGTTACTTTATGCAATGTTCTGTCAGCTGTCACTACTAGAAATTAAATCTATAGTTTATTTGAGCAGCATTAGATTGATTTACTCTTTTTAACTGAAAAGCAACCCTATTTTGGACGAACTGATTCCCAACGGATATACAGGCCAACTAAGACAACAAACAAGGGGTACAGAGTGCTGTCAAATAACGGGACACCAATGTATTTAAAAAAAAAAAGGAAAAAAGAGTTATTACGGTATTTACAACTTGACACTTTTATTAGTTTATAGCAACAAACAAACTCATGCTGCTTTTGATTTAATATAATGACCATCCCCTTAATGAATAATTATGGGCCTGATTTAGATATTGAGTTACTCCGTCACAATGGTGATGGATATCCCTACCGCCAAAATCTAAATCCTATAGGATATAATGGGATTTAGATTTCGGCAGACAGAGTAAGTGTCACCACTGTGATGGAGTAACTCATCCGCTAGTATCTAAATGAAGCCCTAAGTCTGCATTTTCTTCTTGACAAATTAATCTTTCTTCCTACAAAAGGAAACTTTTAGGTGATTTATGGCCAAATGTAGAAAATATTTCTATGGTTACAAAGACTCTGAATCGGTGATTGCAACTGCAAAAATGTTTTTAATGTGCTAATCTCATTTTAGGAGTCAGTAAGCCTTTACTGATCCCATACATGACAACTCTCCCGATTCAGGCAGGATACTACCAATTTCAGCACTAGTCTCCCATCTCGCAATTCCTGCATGCAGAATCCCGATTCAGAGGTTTGTAAAACTGCCAAAAATAAAGTGTTGATGCCTGTTGCTCACCCTCCAGTCTTCCCGTCCGAGAATAACCTCTGATTTCAAGGGTTGACGATTCGTACGACAATAATGTAGTCTCAAAACAAAAATTACTGACTCTCGATTTGGAATGGTATGCCATTCGCAAAAGGGTATTGTGTCCAAATGGAATGCCTTCCCCTTTGTTAATTTTAAGTAATGTTTGTTGAGAAGTAGACAGTCATCACCTGGACCCTCAAACACTCTTAAAATACTGTAAGTGCAGCACTGTTTTCTTTAATGAAAATGGACAGTTTAAAATAAAAAAAAATCTTTCTTTATTAAAAGTTGATTATAGAATAAAGGCCTGATTTATATGTTGGAGGAGAGGGCAACAGAATTCCCTACCTTCCAACATAATTGTCTGTCCACCCGATTTGAAGTCGGGCTGACCACAGGTTTGATGACGGCAGAGACTACTCAGTCTCCAGTGTGGTCAAACCCCTACGACAGCCAGCTGGAGTAAGGGCCTTCAGAAGTTTGGTAATATGTCCATCCATCTAATTTAGATGGGTTGACATGCTGCTGTTTTCAATGCCCATTATCGGCAGGAAAAGCCTGGCAGTAAGGGGCATTAAAAAGTGCTAATGCCCCCCCTCATCAAATTTTGTAAGTTTGCCGTACGGCCGGTCTTGTTAATGGAGCTATATGGCAAACTTATAATCTACTGACAGGAATCACCATGACGGTGGTTCCTATCAATGCTAGAATTGCCTGCTAGGGCAGCAGACGTTTCTAAATTTGGCCAGGGGCAACTTTGTCAGGGCAATGGAATAATTTACTCTGTTGCCCTGCCAGAGACCAGGCCGCCCGCCAAATTATAATTCAGGCCCATAGTCTATTTATCTGAGCAGGCTACCATCCCCAAGATGGCCATCAATCCTAGAGAGTCACAATTTTCGACCTTTCTCATCAATATTAGTGGGGTAGGTACGAGCATGACCTACTCTGAAGTGGAATTTGTAGAAATTGACAGTTAGTACTTAGGTCACTTTATGAAATTGTGACCAGTTTTTTGCGACCAGTAATTAATACACCTAGCCCTTAAATCTAAGGTAGAAGAGCCCCATGCACTTAATTTCCTATCTGCTTTAGAGAGATTATTTTTAAAACTAATGTTGGCACATATCTCACACAGTCAGCTGCATATCTTCTAGATCCTACATTTTCAACTGTTGAAGAACTAACTTTTGAAAAACTATTGCCCTTACTGTGGATAGACTATGTTGCTTTTTTTTTTTTTAACTTTACCTGCCTGACGCCTGGAAAGGAGGTAGCAATTAAATTGCTATCAAAGGTCACATCTGCAAACTGCTTCTTGCTGATGAGTTAGACAACAGAAGTCAAAATAAAAACCAATTAACAGAACAATTAGAGGTAGGTCCTGAAAGTACTCTTACGAAGTTAAATAACTCTCTTATTCATGTACTTGACAAAGTTTTACCTCTGCAGCATAAATTAAAAAGTACCCACGAGAACAATAATCCTTTGTTTAGTGCCAGTCTTGCCGCTAGCAAACTATTGTTACGCCAGCTGGAACAACAGTGGTGCCGCTCCTATGCCAAAGATTTCAAAGTAAAATCCTCTGCCAAATGTAGAAAATGTCATCAATAAATTAAGTAGGCCAAACTACACTTTTCAAAACGATTAGTGAAAGCTCCTTATATGTCCAAGGACTCTTCAAAAGTGTGTAAGAATAGCAAGAACCCAAAACAAGCCAGACTAAAATTATTCCTTTCTCCCAGGTACCTGAAAGTCTAGCCACGCTCTTTTTCTGATTAATTATTTAAAATTAGAGCGAATATAGAGATTGTAACAATTCTACAGGCCTCCTACACCGCTAATTTTGCCCCACGGAAGAGGACCAGCACTTCCTTTAATAAATAACATCCAGTTTTTGAGTCATTTCTCCGTCGGTTGACAAATCACAAACATCCCAGTGGACAACCCTTGGACATGTGTCTAGCAAAATAGAAGCAAAAACAAACTCCTTTCCTTAGTAAATAAAGTTGAACTAGTTTTAAGTGTTTTCTAAAAACTAGATTGTTGCCCAGATTTTGTAAAAATAAAAATAAAAAACAGCAAAAAAAAAAGCTGTACCTAAACTCCCACTAAAAAAAGTATCACCCCGGTTTTATGAATTCTAGCAGTATTTGCCCAACATTTCTCTTCCCCTTCTGTCCAAGATTTTGGAAAATTTAGTTTTTCACAACTACAAGAAAATGTAGCAACCACATCTTTACTAGAACTACAGCAAGCTATTGTTTGACTCAGCCTCAACACTGAATTTGTGGTGGTCCCACTCCTTGATGACCCATGCAGACTGATGAATGTCAGAGGCTCAGAGGTCTTTGTACTCTTCTAACTCTGTCCTTGACAAAATTGATCATAACATCCTTCTAACCAGGCTATTAGAAATTGAAATAACAGTTCTAACCTGCACCAAACATTTCCTAATTGATCATCAAGTCATCTTTTCTTCCTTATTCATATCTTCCAAGACAGATACAGTAAGGAACTCCTCAATGATCCATTTTATCCCCTGTACTTTGCAACAAATATATGCCTCCCCTCTGTTCCCCTGTTACATCAAATGGTCACGAGTTTTTAATGCATGCCAATGACATTAATCTTTGGCTTGTCTTATTTATCCATTCTTAACAATAACCATAATTCCACCGTGAGAGACAATGGTGGAGGCAACTGGGTGTCAACTAACTATCTAAAGGTAACTCTGAGTAAAGCTGAGTGCTCTTGACATCCACTAATATCAAGATATATGATCTTGGGGTCTCCCTTTATCCCCTCATCTATTGTTAACCTAGGCATTCAAATGATACTAAAATAGGACTAGCAACTCATCTTTCTGATGTCACTAGATCTTGTTTCTTTCACATGAAAACATTTCACATCAATTCTTCCCTACCTTCGGAAAGACTTGACAGTTCTGGTGGTCAACCCATTGATCCAGTCCAGACTAAATTATGGGAATGCTATTCTGTTATCTATTCCCCAATACTTCACTCTCTCAATGACAACTATTTAAAAAAGCAGCAGCACGTCTCCTTAACAGTCTTAAGCACTTGGATTTATTACCCCAAAGTTGAGAAATTTCCACTGGGTGTCTGTCCACAAGAGAATGACTTTTGGAGCATTGACACTAGCCCACAAAGCAATTTATTCCAATACACCTGAGGTTGTGGCAAATACATTGATGTGGTATAAGCCCTTCGGACAACCATGATTGGATCAGTAATGCCTATTTCAAATTCCTAAATATTACACCCTAAAAAGATTAAGGCTTTCTAAAGAAGCACCAAAATCTTGGAAGAATCTTTCTTTAATGCATTGCAGTTCATCTTCTCTAAACCTTTTTAGAAGTATGATACTTAATCAGTAACTAACTAGTACTATTACTTTACTAGTTTGCCTTTTACCGGATAGCACAAAGAAACCTTTTTACTGAATATTGCACTTTACAAATATCCTAATCCAACAAAAGGGGGATGAAGAGGATGCAGAAAAGGCGTAGGAATGGAATGAGAGGGACTCTAAGGGTGGTTGGAGTTGAAGAAGGAGACATGACTGGACTAAAGTTCCCGAGACCAGAAAAGAAAGGATGGCCAAAGTCTGATACCATGGCGGGTGTAATAACTTTTGGAAAAGCCATGAAGACAGGTCTTTAGGATACAATATTGAGATAGGACTTCATCGTTAGGCAGTGAAGGGGTAGACAGATGGAGGAGAGAAAGAAGTTGAACAAGGACATAAGGAACAGTGTAAATCACAGTATGAGAGAGTGGGGAAGTGAAGAGGACGGCTGCTCTTTTGAAAGCTTTAATTGTACATATGTGAATTTCTTCACTTTAGTTTCTTATAGGTATAATCAGAGTGTGTTACTATGAAAAAGAGGGAGGTTTCTGGTAGCTTGTTGTGTGTTATCCCGTCTTCCCGCGCCCTCTTGTCTTGTCTGCCTATCTTGTGTGTGGTAGGTCCCTGTGTGGAAAGTACAGCATATGCTTTGTGGTCAGCTTAAGCAGTGTAGGCCCCTAGTGCACACTTGCTGATTGGGCGCTGCATAAGAACCTACCCAATAAAGTTCTTTGAAATGCATCAGTGGCAGTGGATGCCCCCATAAGTTACCATCAGATGCCTAGAAAAATAAAAACTAATAACATTCGATGGTAAACAGGGAATGAAATACTTTGAGCAAAGTATGTCATGCCCACAAGCATTGATATTGAAGTCGAGACATTCAACAGTAAGTGGCCTCAATGCACTTCAAACAGGAGGCTCTCAAAGACCCCAAACACAGTGGTGGTTCCGAAGGATCAGGTAAGAGAGGTTGAGACAACTCAAAAACGACCGCCAAGCAGCTTTAAAACTGTACTGGAGGAAACTAATGTGGACACGATAGGAGAAGTAAGTGCTAAATGGGAAATGTAAATTAGGTATGAGGCGATCGACAATTGGAAGGCCGTATTTCAGACGCCTAATGCCATTTTGCGGTCAATAACAGAATTACAAGAGAGCAGCGTTCATGTATAAATTGAGTATCTAATCACACAAAAACGTACATATGGTGTATGACTACATACACTACCGAAACAACAACATAGTTTTACCCAAACGTACGCATATACACACACAAGCACACACTGTAAAATGAGCCAAAGTCTGAGACACAAACACCTCGAACGTATACATCAGAAATTCATGCTTTTAGCACATAGTCAAACAATATCTACCCACCTGACTATAGCTAGAGCCAGCGGACAACCCACCCGCACTGTCGCAGTCTGTGACTGTAAATGCAGCTCCGAAAACCTATGGGCCACCAGACGTCATGAGATGTGCAGAATCCATAGGCCGCACAAGTACAGCCACAGCCATTGTGCCTGATCAGACACCAGCACCAGTGAGCTTGAACACCTGTGGTTTCTTCATGGGAAAGAGGTGATAACATTTTGCTTTATTTTATTCAAGCTGCTGTAAATTACTGAAAGCTACCCCAAAAAAGCAACCTAACTTGTTCTCGATTCCACAGTACAGACTAACATCCAACAAAGCACATTAGACAGAATATCTGCCACATATCCAAACCAGCAAATATACGATATATATCTGACAGTGCTCCCAGTAGCAGTATCCATTATCGACCGCAAAAAGGCTTTTTCAAGTATACAAAAGGCATTGTAATGCAAAGGCATTGTAATGCAAAAGATCCGGTAACTTGCTACTGAATCGCAATTTGCATTTGTGATTCAGTATTTAGAAGGGGTGTGTTTACGGTGTCCCTTTCAAATACCAAATCGCTATGGTATCTACAACTGTTTTACAACAGAACGCCAATCACTAAACAGTAATACTTTATCACCAGTTTAAAAGAGGTGGCAACTTATTCGCAAATGAGAGGGGTCTCCTTGGGACCCCTTCCCCTTTGGGAGTGTTAAAAACTATTTGTGAAGAGACGGGACCACTGCCTGCTCCTAAAAAATGAAATTTAATAAAAGGAAGGAAAATGGACTGCATTTAAAAAAAAAGGATTGCTGTATTAAAAAGAAATAACAGACATAGCGGTCTCCTGAACCCAGCAGGCCACCATTTCTTTGATGGCTGAAATTCCTAGTGGGTCGCAAATTGCAGCCCACTCCATTAATACTCATGAGGTAGGTCGATTTGTGACCCACTATGTATCGCTAATTTAAAATAAAAACTTTCATTCTTTAGTAATTGTGATTTCTTAATTGTGATTGTATAAGAATCGCAATTAGGAAATCACAATTAATAATATTAGCACATCTGACCCTAAGCTCCCACACACAAATGGGACAGAACATGTCCCATACATTCAGCATAGTACAGGTAACACCATTTAGTCAGCTGTTGTATTGCTCCCAGCAGCTCGTAACTATACTCACACAAGACAGCAGACATCGTTACTTACCAACATTCACCATAAACAAATGCAACAGAACATATTAGACAGATCATCTCACATACACTCAGTACAGCACAGGTACTTTATGTTGTAAGCTACGTAGCTGAACCAGGAAAAACTAGCTTCCAAGGTACCCACACAAAAAACAACCAAACGTATTAAATTCTTCACGGGAGTAATGGATCAGAACACTCTACACATTACATCCCTCACACATCTAACAGCCCAGACGTGCTACATATTGCGCTGCTCCATATGTAAGAAGCCACTAAGGACATTCACATCAAACACACAACATCCCCTACACCAAGGGTCGTCACGCTGAGGGGCGCCCCCCCAGGGATGCCTCAAATAATCCGGGGTGGGGAAGAAGGAACGACAAGGTATGACCAAAAGAAGCCTTATGATGATAACAGATTTGTTTTAAGCTGAAAAAAAATGTGCAGCAGCAAACTGCTCTGTAATGGGCCATCACTATCATGTTTTGTCATTTATATCCAAGCTGGGAGTATGTGTCAACAGGGAAGGGACTCCAAATATTCTTCAAAACACCCACCCCAACCCCACTTCTAATAATCACAATGTGGATACGTTTACACGTTAGTGAGGCCTGCCAGGCCAGAACAGTATGCCTGCCATCATGTAACAGAACATAACTACAATGGTTAAATAAGTCTAGACATATTTAAACATTGCCAATGTGATAAAATAATTTTGATAAATTTGGAGGGTGCCTCGATGTCTTTTTTTTGCCAGGGAGCGTGGGGGCGCGGCATTAAACATTTTGAAGACTACTGTCCTTCACACACAAGCACATCCAACCAACTTTAAACACGCCTCATGGCCAGCAACGCCACAAACACAGTAATTAATCGCCAGGGAAGGGTATGTGACTGACTTAAAATGTGCATTCAAATGTTACAAGCCTGACCCACGCTTCTCTTACACTACAACCACAAACTCCCAGCTCAGTGAATATAACACTATCACCCAACCGTGTAGCGTAACAACGGATGTTCATGATGTATTTGAACCAAAGAATCAAACTTTACATTGTCTAAGGAATACAACAAAGGCTTAGGGGAGGATTAGAATAACAAACATATGACGCCAGTCTGCAAGGATACCTTAGAACCAAGTGGAACTAGACATTCCTGCTATCTACAACAGGCCGTCATTGGCAACTGCTTCACAGGAGACTGTGGCCCACTGGAGACACTATGGTGGTCATTATGACCCTGGCGGTATTACAACCGCAGGGCCAAAACGACGGGAGCACCGCCAACAGGCTGGCGGTGCCTCCCGGCGTATTTTGACCGCGGCGGTAGCGCCGCGGTTGCACCGCCGGGGCTGGCGGTTTACCGCCACAATGGCCCCGGCGGATGTAATCCGCCAGGGCAGCGCTGCCCTGGGGATTACGACCCCCCTACCGCCAGCCTGTTTCTGGCGGTTTGCACTGCCAGGAAGAGGCTGGCGGTAAGGGGTGTCCTGGGGCCCCTGGGGGCCCCTGCACTGCCCATGCCACTGGCATGGGCAGTGCAGGGGCCCCCTAACAGGGCCCCGGCCAGCTTTTCACTGTCTGCATAGCAGACAGTGAAAAGCACGACGGGTGCAACTGCACCCGTCACACGGCCGCAACACCGCCGGCTCCATTAGGAGCTGGCTCCTATGTTGCGGCCTCATTCCTGCTGGGCCGGCGGGCGCAAACTTGGTTTGCGCCCGCCGGCCCAGCAGGAATGTCATAATGGGGGCCGCATGAGTGCGGCCGCATTGGCAGCCGCACGACGGTTACCGCCTGGCGGCCGGCAGTAGCCGCCCGCCAAGGTCGTAATGACCCCCTATGTCATAAGAGACACTTTAACCACACAAAAAGTATAGTGTCCCTGGTAAAAGCTATTAATATCAGTAATGGAATTGCCATAAGTGATGATGAATACCAACCTATGCACTGCGTCATTCTTCCTCACTGAATTCTCCATCTATCGCTGGGATACATCAAAGAGTGCTACCGGCTTCTTGGTGTCCAGTCTCTAAGACGTGGGTTACTAATTGAGGGAGGGTTCTGTTTCTTGCATTGCCAAGTATGCTGTCCCACTGCGTGACCGCCAGACATATTTTAATATTGTGTGTGGGTGGGCTAGAACATACTCAGTTGTTGGTGCCTCCCAACCACAAGATTTTAAATAAGTAGATGGACCCCGCATGTCTTCTTCGTTGTAATGTTCCAATTGTATGTGTCATGGCATGTCTTCCTCAGCACTACTGCCTCTGGAATCTCACACTAGTTTAGTGAGACTATCCTTGTAAGAGGAATATTCCAAAAGCAAAACAAAACAAACTGCATTTAGTCAGCAGCTGGTGCATGGACCCCTATTTGTGACTGTATGTATAATGAACAACATCTACCATTACCTGAGGATTCTGTTATACATGTATGATGCTTCCCCCTTCGGTTGGTTTTGGCTCTAGTATTCCCTTATGTTGGTGAATGCTTTAATGTTTACAACATGCACTTCCCCATTGGGGAAGCAGCGTCAGTTTCTTCAGTGTAGATCATTCACTTCTATGAAGTGACCACTGTTTATAGTCCCACTTTCCTGTGGAAGACCCACCCCTGTGGGGCTCTGTGAAGAGGATTGAAAATGTCACTTACCCAGTGTACATCTGTTCGTGGCATCAGTCGCAGTAGATTCGCATGTTTTGCAATAGCTCGCCATCTGGTGTTGGGCCGGAGTGTTACAAGTTGTTTTTCTTCGAAGAAGTCTTTCGAGTCACGGGACCGAGTGACTCCTCCTTTTGTCTCCATTGCGCATGGGCGTCGACTCCATCTTCGATTGTTTTTCCCCGCAGAGGGTGAGGTAGGAGTTGAATTGTAGTAATAGTGCCCATGCAATGGAGTGACTAAGTATGCACCTATTTAAGGTTGAGATGATACATATACAAATAGTTGAAGGTAACTTCCAAACTGCTACAGGCTCCCGGGGAGGCGGGTGGGCACATGCGAATCTACTGCGACTGATGCCACGAACAGATGTACACTGGGTAAGTGACATTTTCAGTTCGATGGCATCTGTCGCTGTAGATACGCATGTTTTGCATAGACTAGTAAGCAGTTATCTCCCCAAAAGCGGTGGATCAGCCTGTAGGAGTGGAAGTAGTCTGAAATAATGTTCTTAATACGGCTTGACCTACTGTGGCTTGTTGTGCGGATAACACGTCTACACAGTAGTGCTTGGTGAATGTGTGAGGCGTAGACCATGTGGCTGCCTTACATATTTCGTGCATTGGGATGTTTCCTAGAAAGGCCATGGTAGCACCTTTCTTTCTGGTTGAGTGTGCCCTTGGTGTAATGGGCAGCTGTCGTTTAGCTTTAAGGTAGCAGATTTGGATGCATTTAACTATCCATCTGGCTATACCTTGTTTTGATATTGGGTTTCCTGCATGAGGTTTTTGAAATGCAATAAATAGTTGTTTAGTCTTTCTGATGTTCTTTGTTCTGTCAATGTAATACATCAATGCTCTTTTAACATCTAATGTATGTAGTGCCCTTTCAGCTACGGTATCTGGCTGTGGAAAGAACACTGGAAGTTCCACTGTTTGATTTAGATGGAACAGTGAAATAACCTTTGGCAAAAATTTAGGATTGGTCCTTAGGACGACCTTATTCTTGTGTAGTTGTATAAAAGGTTCCTGTATTGTAAACGCCTGAATCTCGCTTACTCTTCTTAGGGAAGTAATGGCGATGAGAAATGCCACCTTCCAGGTTAGGAACTGTATTTCGCAGGAGTGCATGGGTTCAAAAGGTGGACCCATAAGTCTAGTTAGGACAACATTTAGGTTCCATGAAGGAACAGGTGGTGTTCTTGGTGGTATAATTCTCCTAAGGCCCTCCATGAATGCTTTAATGACTGGTATCTTATATAGGGAAGTTGAATAGGTAGTCTGCAGGTATGCAGATATTGCAGCAAGGTGTATTTTAATGGAAGAGAAAGCCAGGTTAGATTTTTGTAAGTGAAGCAAGTAACCCACTACATGTTCTGGAGTTGTGTGTAATGGTTGTATTTGATTAATATGGCAGTAGCAAACAAACCTCTTCCATTTACTTGCATAGCAGTGCCTGGTGGATGGCCTTCTGGCTTGTTTTATGACTTCCATACATTCTTGGGTAAGTTGTAAGTGCCCGAATTCTAGGATTTCAGGAGCCAGATTGCTAGATTCAGCGATGCTGGATCTGGGTGTCTGATCTTTTGGTTGTGTTGTGTCAACAGATCTGGCCTGTTGGGCAATTTGATGCAGGGTACTACTGATAGGTCTAGCAGCGTTGTGTACCAAGGCTGTCTTGCCCAAGTTGGTGCTATTAATATGAGTTTGAGTTTGTTTTGACTGAGTTTGTTTACCAGGTAAGGAAGGAGAGGGAGAGGAGGAAAAGCGTAAGCAAATATCCCTGACCAGTTCATCCATAGGGCATTGCCTTGGGACTGTTTGTGTGGGTATCTGGATGCGAAGTTTTGGCATTTTGCGTTCTCCTTTGTCGCAAACAAGTCTATCTGAGGTGTTCCCCAGAGTTTGAAATAAGTGTTCAGAATTTGGGGGTGAATTTCCCATTCGTGGACCTGTTGGTGATCTCGAGAGAGATTGTCTGCGAGTTGATTTTGGATCCCTGGTAGAAATTGTGCTATTAGGCGAATTTGGTTGTGAATTGCCCAACGCCAAATCTTTTGTGCTAGCAGGCTTAACTGCGTGGAGTGCGTCCCCCCTTGCTTGTTTAGATAATACATTGTTGTCATGTTGTCTGTTTTGACGAGAATGTATTTGTGAACTATTATTGGTTGGAAAGCTTTTAATGCTTGAAAAACTGCTAGGAGTTCTAGGTGATTTATATGCAGTTTTGTTTGATGTACGTTCCATTGTCCTTGTATGCTGTGTTGATCGAGGTGTGCTCCCCACCCTGTCATGGAAGCATCTGTTGTAATTACGTATTGTGGCACTGGGTCTTGGAAAGGCCGCCCTTTGTTTAAATTTATGTTGTTCCACCACAGAAGCGAGAGGTAAGTTTGGCGGTCTATTAACACCAGATCTAGAAGATGACCCTGTGCTTGAGACCACTGTGATGCTAGGCACTGTTGTAAGGGCCTCATGTGCAGTCTTGCGTTTGGGACAATGGCTATGCATGAAGACATCATGCCTAGGAGTTGTAGTACCATCTTTGCTTGTATCCTTTGTGTTGGATACATGCGTTGTATGATGGTGTTGAAATTTTGAATTCTTTGTGGACTTGGAGTGGCTACTCCTTTTGATGTGTCTATTATGGCTCCTAGGTATTGTTGTACCTTGCGCGGCAGAATTTGGGATTTTGTGAAGTTGACGGTGAACCCTAGTTTGAAGAGGGTTTGTATGATATGATTTGTGTGATTTGAGCACTCTATTAACAAATGGGCCTTGATTAGCCAGTCGTCTAGATATGGGAACACATGTATTTGCTGCCTTCTTATGTGTGCAGCGACTACCGCTAGACATTTGGTAAAGACTCTTGGTGCGGTTGTTAATCCGAAAGGCAGTACCTTGAATTGGTAATGTATTCCCTTGAATACAAACCTTAGGTATTTCCTGTGCGATGGGTGTATTGGTATATGGAAATAAGCATCCTTGAGGTCTAAAGTTGCCATGTAGTCGTGTAGTTTTAGCAATGGCAATACTTCTTGTAGTGTGACCATGTGAAAGTGGTCTGATTTGATGAAAGTGTTCACTACTCTGAGGTCTAGGATTGGTCTCAGCGTTTTGTCCTTCTTTGGTATCAGAAAGTACAGTGAGTAAACTCCTGTGTTTATTTGTGTGTTTGGCACTAATTCGATTGCATTCTTTTGCAATAGTGCCTGTACTTCTATCTCCAGGAGATTGGAATGATGTTTTGTCAAATTTTGTGCTTTTGGTGGTATGTTTGGAGGGAATTGTAGAAATTCTATGCAATAACCATGTTGGATAATTGCTAGAACCCAAGTGTCTGTAGTGATTTCCTTCCATGCTTTGTAATAATGACTTATTCTTCCCCCCACTGGTGTTGTGTGGAGGGGGTGAGTGACATGTGAGTCACTGTTTAGTAGTAGGGGTTTTGGGGCTCTGAAATCTTCCTCTATTCCTAGGGAATTGCCCTCCTCTATATTGTCCCCGAAAACCTCCTCTATACTGTCCCTGGTAACTGGGCGGTGTTGCTTGTGAGGTGCTGGCTTGTGTGCTCTGACCCCGAAACCCCCCTCTAAAGGGTGTTTTACGGAATGTGCTGTAATTCCCTCTGCTCTGCGGGGAGAAGAGTGCGCCCATGGCTTTGGCAGTGTCCGTGTCTTTTTTGAGTTTCTCAATCGCTGTGTCCACTTCTGGACCGAACAGTTCTTTTTCGTTAAAAGGCATATTGAGAACTGCTTGCTGAATCTCTGGTTTAAATCCAGACGTTCGGAGCCATGCATGTCTTCTGATAGTTACAGATGTATTAATTGTCCGTGCAGCTGTATCTGCAGCGTCCATGGAGGAGCGGATCTGGTTGTTGGAAATGGTCTGTCCCTCCTCAACCACTTGTTTTGCCCTATTTTGTAGGTATTTGGGCAGATGTTCAATGAGATGTTGCATCTCATCCCAATGGGCCCTGTCATAGCGCGCAAGTAGTGCCTGGGAGTTTGCGATGCGCCACTGGTTTGCAGCTTGTGCTGCGACTCTCTTACCAGCTGCATCAAACTTGCGGCTTTCTTTATCTGGGGGTGGTACATCTCCAGATGTGTGGGAGTTGGCCCTTTTCCTAGCTGCTCCTACAACGACAGAGTCTGGTGGCAGCTGTGTAGTGATGAAAACCGGGTCTGTAGGAGGCGCCTTATACTTTTTTTCCACCCTTGGTGTGATTGCCCTACTTTTGACCGGCTCCTTAAAGATTTCTTTTGCGTGCCGGAGCATACCAGGGAGCATAGGCAGGCTTTGGTATGAGCTGTGGGTGGAGGAGAGTGTGTTGAATAAAAAATCATCCTCGACCTGTTCTGAGTGGAGGCTTACATTGTGAAATTGTGCTGCTCTAGCCACCACTTGAGAATACGCGGTGCTGTCCTCTGGTGGAGATGGCTTCGTAGGGTATGCCTCCGGACTGTTATCTGACACTGGGGCATCGTATAGGTCCCATGCGTCTTGATCTTGGTCACCCTGGCTCATGGTGGTGTGAGCTGGGGAGTGTGATGGAGTTTGTGCTGGTGAGACGTTAATCACGGGCGGAGGAGAGGGTGGTGGGGTAACTCTTTTCACCACTTTCGGTTGTGGTGTCTGTTCAGTTTGGAACTCCAACCTTCTCTTTCTTCTAATAGGGGGAAGGGTGCTTATTTTTCCTGTCCCCTGCTGTATGAAAATAAGCTTTTGCGTATGGTCCACATCAGTTGATTGTAGCTCTTCCTCAAACCTATGCTTTTGCATTTGGGAGGTTAGCGAGTGCTCTTCTGTATAAGAGCCTGAAGCTGGGTCGGTTGCAGTTTGTTTCGGGCCCGAAACTTTGTCTGCGTCCTTTTTCGGCTCCGAGGTGACTTTTTTCTTTTTCGGGGCCGAAACCTGTCGGCGTCGAGCCGTGTCTACACCGGCATCTCGGTGTCGATGCTTGTGTCCAGCACTTTCTCGGTCCCGAGAAGGCTGCGTGCCGGTGTCTCGACCGGAGTCGGACGATCTCGGCACTGTTTGGGCCTTTTTCGGTGCCGACGGTCGGTCACCGAATTTATGGGTGGAGCCATGGCCTGGTGGCAGTGGCGTCCCCTGGGCCTTGTAAATCTTCCTCTGAGTGGTTTTCGACGTCTTACTCACGGTTTGCGTATCGTCGAATCCTTCGGAGTCTGAGTCTTGGATCGAGAAGGTACCTTCCTCTTCTTGTTCCTCGAACTCTCGGTGGGCTGTCGGCGCGGACGCCATCTGGAGTCTTCTGGCTCGACGGTCTCGGAGTGTTTTTCGGGACCGGAACGCACGACAGGCCTCGCAGGTGTCTTCACTGTGCTCAGGTGACAGGCACAGGTTGCAGACCAAGTGTTGGTCTGTATAGGGGTATTTATTGTGGCATTTGGGGCAGAAACGGAACGGGGTCCGTTCCATCGGCGTTCTTCAGCACGCGGTCGGGCCGACCAGGCCCCGACGGGGGATCGAAAAACTACCCCGAAGGGCACCGGAGCTCTTCGATCCTTCGACGCGGTGTTGAATCTAACTACGCCGATCCCGAACGCAACAATACCGACGAAAATCTTCCGAAATTAGCTATCTTTCCGTTCCGAAACTCGGAGCGACAGGAACACGTCCGAACCCGATGGCGGAAAAAAAACAATCGAAGATGGAGTCGACGCCCATGCGCAATGGAGACAAAAGGAGGAGTCACTCGGTCCCGTGACTCGAAAGACTTCTTCGAAGAAAAACAACTTGTAACACTCCGGCCCAACACCAGATGGCGAGCTATTGCAAAACATGCGTATCTACAGCGACAGATGCCATCGAACATATAGTTTCTTTAAGGGCTATTCACTACATGCATTCTAGAGCCCACCTGAGTGACATTCTCTGGTTTGACCTTATCTAATGGTTCTGTTAAGTAAAGTGGTTATACAGTGTTCATTCCAAGTCTTTATGAGGATTTACCCTCCTGCCGTTTTTGTCCCTCCCCCAACTTGTATAACAATAGTGGGACAATGTTGTAGAATTTCGGAATCCAGTAGAATTTATTTAGAAAAGGTTCCAGGGTAAAAATATCTTATTTCCGGACATTCATGAAAAACTGTAGACGCCTTAAAATCCATCTCACTTTAGAAGTGTAGGAACTGAACAAGACAAAGATGCACTTTTCTAGTCACTTTAAAAATTAAATAAAAAAGCAATCACATAAAATACTTTATTGAACGTACAGCTGCATAGAATGCAGTGAAATCATATTATCAGTTTAATGCTATTTCACATATTTCCTGAATAGCCCATTTTGACGCTTTGCAGTAGGCGTCCATGTCTAACAAGGCTCAGGATACAACATACCATTTTTTCAGCAGACCTCTGGGCTGGCTAAGGGATCTCTTCCTTTATGAAAGGGAATGGGAGAAGGTGTTTAATTTTTAACTCTCGGCAGAGCTCGCTTCCTCCACCTCAAACATACATTTATGTTAAGAAATCTTTATGGTGCATACAGGTATCAAGAAATCTTTAAGGTCTGCTGTACCTTTCATATAGGCCAACCTGAACATTTTGAAGCTACTGCCTTCTCACCACGAGCAACTTCTTCTCTATTTACTACATGAGAAGTGCAAGTGTGATATATCCCCTGCTTCTTATCAGCGACTCTTGGCCCAATCTCATGGATAAGAGGGTGAGTTGGATAAGAGCACCCTCCCTACTTCTCAGCGCTAGCAGTGAAGTTTCCTCTCCGGGTCTGGTGAGTATAGTGAGGAGCTTTACCAAGTCCTCCAAGCTTCTTGATATCAAGCTAGCCCCTAAACTTCAAGTAACACAAACAAAATACACGATTGACTGAATACCACTGAAATCTATTAAAATAAATACGATCACTTTCACAAACATAAATATGCAGGACGCAAGCAGCTCAAAGGTGGAGCTGGCATGCAGCTTCTCCAGAGACCTGCACCAATTCCCTTGTGGATGCTGAGGGTTATCATTACTGTGCCGATACTTACCACCTTCATCACCCATTCACCTAAAAGCCTTGATTTGTGTCTAGGTAGCAGCTGGAGCCCACCACTGGATGAATACATTTTGGAATAAACACAGCCTGTATGGGGTAAGAACACAACCAACAACAGGGCTTAAAGTTAAATTAACAAAATCCCAGAAGACAGGCTTCAAAGTTTCGGTTCTTCACTTTGTCCAGATTGTGAAAATGTGTCCATTTTGACTGGCAAAGACATCACAATAAGAGGGTAAATACCACCCAAAAGGATCACTCACTACTCAATGAAGATAAATCCTTGAGCACTACCAGGCATTGCCACCACTTGCCTGCAACACAGAGCAAGGATATCATAGAACTGTACATGGAAGATGATGCACCCCTATGAGCTCTAGTAAGTCTTAGCTGTCTCGCTTGTTCTGCAGGGTGTGTCCCAGTGTCTGTGTCTTGGTTCTTCTGTCTGTTGATATCACCCAAACCAAGGTAGTTCTCAAAAGCCAAATTGTGAAAGTAACATTTCTTTGGTATCATCAGGATGTATGCTGTTCAGGATCGGGCTCCTGAAACTGGGAGGCTTTGCTTAGAGAATTCCCTACTAGGCCAGGTAGAAGTCCATCTCCTGGCATTGTCTGCAAGGAAGAGCCCGTGTTACATGTTCTTTGGGCAGTGCATTCTTGAGTTACATCAGGCAGTGCATCCCCATGGCAGAGCACACTCTCTGGGAGCAATTCCTGATTTACAAGTGCTTGACTGCTTTCAGACCTGAGTACATTTGACCCTGGACTCTCGTTTCCATGCTTCAGATCTGAAATCTTAGGGTCTGTGCTCTTGTGTTCACAGTGTGGGCTAGCAGACAGTATCCCAGGGCCTTCTGGATCCAAACACACTTCAGTGTAATGTTGTGCTTTGAGATCTGGACTGCAGTCGACATTGGTTACCATTGACCCAGGCTCAGCAAGATCACAGTCTGAATTGGTTGTCCTTGAATTAGGGCCCTTAGGGTTACTATCTGAATCAACTACCCTTGGTGTGGAATCTTCAGCTGTGCTTTCTAAATCGGTTGTCCTTACTCCTGAGCCCTCAGAAATGCAGTGTATATCAGTAGCCTCTGGGCTGTGGCCTTGGGGATCCCCTTCATCCTTTGGAGGAAGCTGCAGGAAATCTGGGAGAACCAGGTCCTTCTTACAGAGCAAGCCTCGCTGGTCCTCAGCTCGGCAGCCCTGCACTCGGTTCAGCAACTCCACCAACCCTGTGTGAAGTAAAGATGGACAAGAACATTAATGCTCTCAAGACAGCTCAACAACCTCAACATTGTGAGGCTAACCTCTCCCAGCAATAACTGCACAATGTAACAGTTAAACATTTTATTCAGAGAACATACAAATGTCCTTATAACAAATCTGAGTAAACACCGTTGGGAACCCCCACCAATAGGACTATTGCTGCATTCCTAATCCATTGGTATGCACGCACATTCCAATTACACTCATTACTCACTGTTCATTCGCTGCTCTACAAAATACTGTGATCCAGGTAGAGAGACATCGCAATGCAGTTGTTCCTATGCAAGATCACATATCCCATTACATCAGTTATGTCTTCATACAAGTGCCTCTGCACTAAATGTGTACACACTTCCAACATCAATGATTTTGCAAGGTCATGCCCCCTCCCGTGAGGTCACCCATCTTTGGTTAACATGAGGTTGCAAGTTTGAATTTAGCATCTTATTGTGAGAGTGTGAGGCACCATGTTTTTCTATCACATTTGCCTATGATATCATACCTACCATACAACATTGCCTAGTTTGACAAAATATAATTTTCACTAAAACTGTGAAAATAGTGTTTAACCCAGCATGCTAAGAGTTGCCCTCGATTAGAAGGGGCACACAATAACCCTGCACTTAAAGGTGTTTTGTGAGGACACCAGTACAGATTTACCAGTTGCCATATTGAATAGGACTCAAGCATGTCTTCTGGAAGGCTGCACATTACTGAATCAGGATTATAAATATCAGTCTTGTAAAATATTGCTTTCACAATATTTCAAGACCACCACATCATCAAGGTAAGTATATACAGATAACCATGCCTGTAATATTCTCAACCCTTCATCTTCTTACCTTGACAATATGGTGGTAGTTGATATTGTGGATTTTATAGTGCGATAGAAAGATATTTACCCCAAGATATAGTGACCCAACCCACCCTCTGAACAGCTTCCTTAAGGCCTCTGATGTGTTCACAGACTTCGCGATGGAGCCAATGGCTTAGAAATGATTAGAAGAGAGAATTAAAAGGACTCACCATATTTTCAGCTAGCCAATAGAGGCAAGCTGTAAAAAATATCATGTACAGATAAGCAATATAGGTGAACCTATTTTATTTAAGATATTTATAAATACATTTCTCATGCCTCCCTTCTTCCTTCCACATTGCACAAGAGACTCTTCAAACACCATGAAACCTGGAATTTTGATGATCATTGGGGCTAAGGACTGGTGGGGTATGTAGAACCCTCACCACAAGAAACGGAGGCGTGTGCTGGACAGGGCTGATCACTGAATTCAATGAAAAGCACCATCACTGATGAATTCTGAGCAACAAAAGACTCCAAGAGAGTTAAGTGTGGATGGTCACTGATAAGCCAAGATATGAATGGTTATCATTTATCTTTGATTCAGAGGTACAGGGGTATGGAATGTATTCAGCTGACCCAAAAGATTAGAAAGTCTCCTGGCATCTAAGGTATGAGCAGGGAACTGCTAACACTTGCCCCTGAGGTATGAACAGGACACTGCTGATTCCTGACGCCAATAAATCGAGGTATGGACCCGATAGGGATTTAATACCATTGACCGAAGAGGTATGAATTGGACATTGTTGATCCTGAAAGAGGGTTTGAGGTACGGATGGGATTCTGCTAAGCGCTATCCACCAGGTAATTTGGGGGTGGGTTTAACACTGCTAAGCTCCAACTTCAAGGATTTGGTATAAATATGGGGCAGCCTTGAACAGAGATGTGGAAAGGGCTCTGCGGAGAATGACTCAAGTTATGAAGTTCTGGGTATGGCATAGCTACAATTGTGGTTTGGATGGTGCACAAAAACC
The DNA here is from genome assembly GCF_031143425.1 of Pleurodeles waltl. Classification (NCBI taxonomy): domain Eukaryota; kingdom Metazoa; phylum Chordata; class Amphibia; order Caudata; family Salamandridae; genus Pleurodeles; species Pleurodeles waltl. Next base: position 597,604,934 of record NC_090446.1, on the reverse strand, counting down.
TCATATTTTGATCCACTGGAGATGGTGTGAAGTTAATACTGACCTTCAATATCATATGTGCGCCGATTTAAAGGATTCTTTGCAGCAGGGGAATCTCGATGCCGGGTGACAGGCGAGGCATTTACTGACCCTTTTTTCACTGGTGCCGACGAACATTGATGTTTCAAGCCAACAGTCGGAGAAGAAGCACACTGTTTCCAGAGACAAGAGAGATACTGCTCAGCTTTGAATGGGAGATAGGAAATCTTTGCAGAAGGTAAGAAACTAGACTACGTGAGACAGAAGCATAACTCAGCTAGAAGGGCTTGAATTAGCTCATCATGACAACAGTACATACGCTCCACCATGGAAAGGGTCCTGAGATCCCCTATTGAAGATGTGCCAGCCTCAGCAAGAACGAGATTCACAGAGTCACCATAGGAAAGTGCAAACGATACACAAGGGAAGGGTTCACTCTCTCCAACACAGGAGGTACACAAGCTTCACGACTGGAAGAAACACAGGCTCGGTTATGTGGGGTGGGCTGCAAAGGATCCACTATAGGAGAGGCAGAGGTTCAGTCTCACTAAGACACAAAGGGAAAAAGGCTCTGCTATAGGAAGGCATGCACGCTACATCTGGACCTGGATTCACAGACTCTACCGCAGGCTCCTCCACAGGAAAAGGAACTGGTTCAAATAATGGAGAGGATTTGGAAAGGGCGTAGGACATCAACGGCCAATCAGAGTATGTTGTGAGTGACATCACTCGGGCAGAGAGGCATTACAGGAAATAGAGCTATTGCTGGAATATGCCCTAGTCTCAGTTCCCAACTGCGAGTAAAGCTGAAAGTGACCACTGACAAGTAAAGGGAATACTTCTCCTATCTTACTGCACAGTCTCAATTTGAGGTTATTGGGGAGGCTCTGAGTCACACGGCAAAACTGGCCTAGAATGAAAAGGCATTTAAATCCTCCTCTCCCTTCCAGTACATGATCACAAGATCTACACTTTATGCAAATAGATCTACCATACCTGTAGCCCCCCAGGCTACGAATCCAAAATCCTGGATCTACAAGGGCAAGTCTTGCATCTGCACTGTTTAAAAGTAAATATATGCTTATAACGGCAACATCAACTAGTGGCTGGGCAAATGTGTCAAAAGAGCTGCTCGGGATCTGAATGAAACCTACAACTCAACGTAGCCCTAACGCAAGCAGCAAGACATACACTAGACTCATCAGTCAGGCATAATATGGTAACAGCTGGCATTTCAGGCTAGCTTTTCACCTTCAGGCGCTCTAGCCAACCGTAAAAATCACCTATTGCTGCTAGAAGGTAGTAAAAAAACTAATGCACGCCAATTAAATAGCATAAATAGATTGTAAAATGGCTTTTTGCTCCATTGCTCTGTGTAGTACATAAGTTTGTTTTTTATAGACTTGTGTTTGTGCATATATATATATATATATATATATATATATATATATATATATATATATATGGAAAATGTCACTTACCCAGTGTACATCTGTTCGTGGCATGAGACGCTGCAGATTCACATGCTGTGCACTGTTCCTGCCATCTAGTGTTGGGCTCGGAGTGTTACAAGTTGTTTCTCTTCGAAGAAGTCTTTTCGAGTCACGGGACCGAGTGACTCCTCCCTTTCGGCTCCATTGCGCATGGGCGTCGATTCCATCTGAGATTTTTTTCCCCGCAAAGGGTGAGGTAGGAGTTGGTAAAGTGAGGATACTAGAGGTGCCCATGCAGTGGAGTAGAAATGTATGTACATAGTGTGTAGTAAAAGAATATTTATTTACGTATTTACAATTTTCATGCAACTATTATCGGCTACAGGCTCCCGGGGAGGCGGGAGGGCGCATGTGAATCTGCAGCGTCTCATGCCACGAACATTTTCTGTTTGATGGCATGCGTAGCTGCAGATACACATGCTGTGCATAGACTATAAAGCAGTTATCTCCCCAAAAGCGGTGGTTCAGCCTGTAGGAGTTGAAGTTGTCTGAAATAATGTTCTTAATACAGCCTGTCCTACTGTGGCTTGTTGTGTTGCTAACACATCTACACAGTAATGCTTAGTAAATGTATGAGGCGTAGACCAGGTGGCTGCCTTACACATTTCTGTCATTGGTATATTACCAAGAAAAGCCATTGTGGCGCCCTTCTTTCTAGTGGAGTGTGCCCTTGGTGTAATGGGTAAATCTCTTTTTGCTTTAAGGTAACAGGTTTGAATGCATTTAACTATCCATCTGACAATGGCTTGTTTGGATATTGGGTTACCTGCATGAGGTTTTTGGAAAGCTACGAACAATTGTTTTGTTTTACGAAATTGTTTTGTTCTGTCAATGTAATACATTAGTGCTCTTTTTATGTCTAATGTATGCAATGCCCTTTCAGCTACTGAGTCTGGTTGTGGAAAGAATACTGGGAGTTCCACAGTTTGGTTTAGATGGAATGGTGATATGACTTTTGGTAAATATTTTGGATTCGTACGGAGAACCACTTTATGTTTATGTATTTGTATAAAGGGCTCTTGAATAGTAAATGCTTGTATTTGACTAACTCTTTGAAGTGATGTGATGGCTATTAGAAAGGCTACTTTCCAAGTTAGAAATTGGATTTAACAAGAATGCATGGGTTCAAATGGTGGGTCCATGAGTCGTGTTAATACAATATTAAGATTCCACGAAGGTACTGGTGGTGTCCTTGGGGGTATGATTCTTTTTAGTCCTTCCATAAAGGCTTTAATAACTGGGATTCTAAAAAGGGATGTTGTATGTTTAATCTGCAGATAAGCAGATATTGCAGTGAGATGGATTTGGAAGAGAAAGCTAGATTTGACTTTTGTAAGTATAGTAAATAAATTACAATGTTTTGGGTAGAGGCGACTAGTGGCATAATTTGATAAGCCTGACAGTAGCAAACAAATCTTTTCCATTTGTTCATGTAACAATGTTTTGTTGTGGGTTTTCTTGCTTGTTTAATAACCACCATATACTCTTTTGAAAGGTTTGAATATCCGAATTCTAAGAATTCAGGAGCCAGATTGCTAGGTTGAACGATGCTGGATTCAGGTGTCTGATCTGTTGTTTGTGTTGTGTCAACAGATCTGGTCTGTTTGGTAGTTTGATGTGGGGTACTACTGATAAGTCCAACAGTGTTGTCTACCACGGTTGGCGAGCCCACGTTGGTGCTATCAGTATTAGTTTGAGTTTGTTTTGACTCACTTTATTGACCAGATAAGGAATGAGCGGGAGAGGGGGAAAAGCCTAAGCAAATATCCCTGACCAGCTGATCCATAGAGCATTGCCCTTGGACTGAGGGTGTGGATATCTGGACGCGAAGTTTGGGCATTTCGCGTTTTCTTTTATTGCAAATAGATCTATGTTTGGTGTCCCCCAGCAGTAGAAGTGATCCTGTAGGATCTGGGGATGTATTTCCCATTCGTGAGTTTGTTGTTGATCTCGACTGAGATTGTCGGCTAACTGATTTTGAATGCCTGGTATGTATTGTGCTATCAGGCGAATGTTGTTGTTAATTGCCCAAGCCAAATCTTTTGTGCTAAGAGACACAGCTGTGACGAGTGTGTCCCCCCCATTTGTTTAGATAATACATGGTTGTCATATTGTCTGTCTTGACAAGAATGTGTTTGTGGGCTATCAGTGGATGAAACGCTTTTAATGCTAGAAATACCGCTAGCAGTTCCAAGTGATTTATGTGAAGTAGTCTTTGTTGATTGTCCCATTGACCTTGTACGCTGTGATTGTTGAGGTGTGCTCCCCACCCAACCATGGAAGCGTCTGTTGTGATAATGGCGTGAGGCACTGTGTCTTGAAAAGGCCACCCTTTGTTTAAATTTATAGGGTTCCACCACTGGAGCGAAGAGTGTGTTTGGCGGTCTATCAACACTAAATCTTGTAGTTGACCCTGTGCTTGCGTCCATTGTTTTGCTAGGCACTGTTGTAAGGGCCGCATGTGTAGTCTTGCGTTTGGGACAATAGCTATGTATGAGGACATCATGCCTAGTAGTTTCATTACAAACCTTACCGTGTAGTATTGGTTTGGTTGCATGCTTGATCTTACATTTTGGAACAATTGAACTCTTTGTGGACTTGGAGTGGCAATTGCTTTTTGTGTGTTGAGTGTTGCTCCCAAGTATTGTTGTAGTTGGGATGGTTGCAGATGTGACTTTTGATACTTTATAGAAAACCCTAGTTTGTGTAGAGTTTCTATGATGTATTGTGTGTGAAATTGACATTGTTGTTGAGTGTTTGCTTTTATTAGCCAATCGTCCAAATATGGGAATACGTTCATGTGTTGTCTCCTTATATGAGCTGCTACTACGGCTAGGCATTTTGTAAATACTCTGGGGGCAGTTGTTATTCCGAACTGTAGCACTTTGAATTAATAATGTTTGGCTTGTATTACAAACCTTAGGTATTTCCTGTGAGATGGATGGATGGGTAAGTGGAAATACGCATTCTTGAGATCCAGTGTTGTCATGTATTCCCCCTTTTTTAGTAAGGGAACTATGTCCTGCAGTGTTACCATTTGGAAATGATCTGATTTGCTGAAGAGATTCAGTGTTCTGAGAGCTAAGATAGGTCTTAATGTTTTGTCCTTTTTTGGAATAAGGAAATACAGGGAGTAAACACCTGTTCCCTTTTGGTGATAGGGTACTAGCTCTATTGCTTGTTTTTGTAGCAGTGCTTGGACCTCTATATGTAATAGGTCTAAGTGTTGTGGAGACAGTCTGTGCGGTTTTGGTGGCACATCTGGAGGGAATGGCAATAACCATGTTGGATAATTGATAGGACCCATGTGTCTGTGGTAATATGTGTCCAATTGTGGTAGTATTTGGTTAGCCCCCCCCCACTGTTGACAAGTGTTGGGGTAGTGTGACATTAAAGTCACTTCTTGCTAGGGCTTGGTTTGGTGGGCTGGAATTTCCATCTTCCCCTTGGGAATTGGCCTCTATAGGAACCACAACCCCCCCCCCCCCTTTGGTATTGTGACTGGTAGGTGGGATTTGTTTGGGAGGTGGACGGCTCAGATGTCTGCTGCCGAAACCCCCCTCTAAATTGTGGTTTCCTAAGAGTGCCTCTGAATTGTGGGGAGTAGAGCGCGCCCATGGCTTTGGCCGTGTCTGTGTCCTTTTTCATCTTCTCGATTGCGGTATTGACTTCCGGCCCAAACAACTGATGTTGGTTAAACGGCATATTTAGTACCGCTTGTTGTATTTCTGGTTTGAATCCAGAACTCCGCAGCCATGCATGCCTTCGAATCGTTACAGCCGTGTTGACAGTCCGTGCTGCTGTGTCTGCAGAGTCTAATGCAGACCTTATCTGATTGTTTGATATGGCCTGTCCCTCTTCAACTACTTGCTGGGCATGTTTTTGGTGTTCCTTGGGCAAGTGCTGAATGATGTCTTGCATTTCGTCCCAGTGTGCCCTGTCGTAGCGTGCAAGTAGGGCTTGCAAATTTGCAATTCGCCATTGATTGGCTGCTTGTGATGCCACTCTCTTGCCCGCTGCGTCGAACTTTCGACTCTCTTTGTCAGGTGGTGGGGCATCTCCTGACGATTGTGAGTTCGCCCTTTTTCTTGCAGCCCTTACAACCACTGAGTCCGGTGTGAGTTGTTGCGTTATAAACACTGGGTCTGTCGGGGTGGTTTATATTTCTTTTCAACCCTAGGCGTGATAGCTCTTCCCTTTACAGGATCTTGAAAGACCTGTTGTGCGTGCTTGAGTATGCCTGATAGCATTGGCAGGCTTTGATAGGATGCATGGGTGGATGCCAGAGTTTTGAAAAGGAAGTCATCCTTCACTGGTTCAGAGTGCATTGTTACGTTGTGGAACGTAGCTGCCCTGGCTAATACGTGCATATATGCTGTACTGTCCTCTGGTGGTGAAGGCTTGGTTGGATAACACTCTGGGCTGTTGTCCGATATTGGTGGATCGTATAGATCCCATGCATCAGCGTCATCTTGGGTCATCCCAGTATGTGTGGGTGACTGCATTATCGGTGTTCCCACTGGTGACAAGTGTGGTGAGTCCAGTGGGGATGGTTGTGGTGAGACCTGTGGTGGTGGTGACTTGTCTCTAACCACTTTGGCTTTTGGTTGCATCTCTGATTCTTGAAAGGCTAGTTTTCTTTTAGATTTGAGTGAAGGGATGGTCTGAATCTTCCCTGTATCTTTCTGAATTTGCAAACTTTGCTGCGTTTGGTCCGGTTCTTCTATATCCAGATCTTGCTCAAATCTATGCCTTTCTTTGAGTTCCATCGAAAGCCCTTGCTCCTCAGTGTATGAGGATTGTTTCAGCTCCGAGGCCGTTTTTTTTGGTACCGAAATTCCTAATGTAATTGTCTTTTTCGGTTCCGAGGAGATTTTTCGGGTCTTGCTTGATTCGACAACTCGATGCCGAACTTTTTCGGTGCCGGAATCTCGACCGGAGTCGGAAGTCTTCGGCAACTCTTTGGCCTTTTTTGGTGCCGATGTTATCTGGTCACCTTCCCTTCTGTGGGTTGAGCCATGGCCTGCTGGCAGTGGCGTCCCCATGGCCTTGAGTTTTTTTGTGTGACCCTGGGTTTGGGACGGGGCAGGTTTACTCACAGTTTGTTGCACCGTCGAGGGTCGTTCACCGTCGGATTCATCCGAGTCCGTTTCTTGGATGGAAATTCTTTCTTCCTCCTCAACGTCAAGATCTTGTTTCGGCTTCAACGCCATTTGTAGTCTTCTTGCACGCCGATCTCTCAAGGTTTTCTTCGATCGAAACGCTCAGCAAGCTTCACAAGTATCCTCTCTGTGTTCGGGCAACAAACAAAGGTTACAGACCCGGTGCTGGTCTGTATAAGAATACTTGGCTTGACACTTAGGACAGGAACGGAAGGGGGTCCGGTCCATTAGTCTTGGACGACGAGTGCGGTCGGGCCGACAAAGCGGTCTTGATGTCGGTGCCGATACACTAACACTAAACCGGTACCGAACGAGAACAATATAGACAAATTTTCTATACTTAGCTAATTTTCCCGATTCGAAATACGGAGCGAAGAGGAACACGTCCGAACCCGATGGCGGAAAGAAAACAATCTAAGATGGAGTTGACGCCCAATCGCAATGGAGCCGAAAGGGAGGAGTCACTCGGTCCGTGACTCAAAAAGACTTCTTTGAAGAAAAACAACTTGTAACACTCCGAGCCCAACACTAGATGGCAGGAACAGTGCACAGCATGTGTATCTGCAGCTACACATGCCATCGAACATATATATATATATATATATATATATATATATATATATATATATATATATATATATATACTGCGATAAAATGTGCAGAAGCAGAAAACAAAATCATCTAAAATTTTGGTTTCCTTTGCTGTGAAGGATTTCAGTAGTGCTCCATGCTGATAAATTGGCAGCAAGACAAAGTCAAGACATTTTCAAGTGCTAGACAGTGAAAGGGCTATACAGCACTTGTACCTCGTTATAAATGTGAAATTGTAATTACATTGTAAGGCATTGTTACGGCAGACTGTGGGACTACTGTTCTGACCTTGTGCTGTGGACATACTCCTAGGAAAATAACAAGCACTGACTTTTTGTATGGATGTTTGTTTAGTAATAGTTGGGTGACGTATGAGCGATACCCTTAGCTGTCTTAAAAAGACAATGTTATAAGTAAGTAACATTTTTTTCAACAGCCGTTTAAAATATGGCAGTATGGACCTCTGCAGAATAGATTACATTTGCAGAGTTAAACTTAGCATTCAAAGATGTGTTATAATAAGTCAGAAGAAGAAGTTTGCATTGTAAATGGTGAAATTAAAAGCATACACAGAAAATACTGTACAGAAGATACTTCTGAAAAAGGGACAGTATTTTTGACACATCTTTAAGAAAGTACATTATGAACCAAAAAGCTAAATATCCAACAACATGACTTTGTGGCAAGAGAAAAAGTGAAAGGCACTGTGCCTTTGTGGAAGGCTAAAGCACTCAAATAGATTGCACATCCTAAAATTTGAAAAAATCATAAAACACAAATGAAAATGGCATACGGTACACACCATATTGTATCTGCAGTCTAACAAAAGGCATACTGCATGCCCCATCAGCAAAACCTAATGGGTACACAAATGGCACAGTATAACCATCAAGGGAATGCCATACCCTTGATGGATAGGCCATCCAAGCATTAGCAAACCATTATTATGTGCATAAATACAGGCTAAGGGGGCTTCTATTAGAACATCTACACAGAATGGTAAAGCTTCTACTAAACACATCAGCAGAGACAGGGGGAGATTGTATGGAGAACTTAAGCACAGAATGAGAGGGATTCTATCACATACTTCAGCACTGACGAGAGGAGCATCTATACAGTTTACAAGCATAGACTAGGGGAGCCTGTCAAAACATCTGCATCTTCTGGATAAGATAATATCAAGCACATCAGAACGAAGGAGCTCTAATCTTGGCCCACAGAAAGAAGCAGGTTTCTTTTATCTCACCTGGGGTTGTGCTTGGGCGTCTACTGCCTCCCCGAATGCTCTTGCATCCATTTCTGTAAGTAAAAAAGAAGAAAATAAAAAGAAACAAAATTGTTGATACGGTATCACCATGGACCTGGACACAAGTGCCTTTTTGTTTCCACTTGTCCCAAAATAGATGTGCAGCCTAAAAGGGCAGTGGTCCCATGCTGGTGACAATGGGGCTCAAGTTGCATCTACTGGGTGAGGCTGCACTCTTAAAAAGGTTGATCTAGTCCTACTGTGCACCTGAATTTGTCAGTCTGATCCCATCATGGATTTAAAGATGTGATGGTCGGCTCACCGTGCACTTGCAGGTGACTCAATTTTGGTACCCTTGGTTTTTTGTGTACTTTGCTGTGTTTTGGTTTGCCTTCCCTGAAGACAGTTTAATTTATGTCACATGAAGCCAAAATGCTGGAAATGAGAGAGATTGCTACACTTCTGAAGGCAACCAGGAAAAGAGATAGGGTGGCATGTGTTGCTGTTGTATAGGCAGGGCCAAGTGTGAGCTTAACAAGCGATAACTAGGATACCTGGACACATATTACTATACAGGTGCACTTTCCCCGTTTGTGCCATGGCACACCTTAAAACAGGTGCCCTGAGCGTAAACAGGGAAAGCGCACCCTATTATGGTCAATGCACTGCCCTTAGGGCAGCCACAAAGCCATGCTGCTCCGGGAGCAGTGCATTCAAGTAAAATATGGGGTGGCTGCTTCAAAGCTGTTCTGTCTTTTACAGTGCAGGAGGCAGCCGCCTGCACTTTCAAGAGGGTAGAGAGATCACCTTGCAGGCGGCTGTAGTGAGTGACTGCACCCACCTGCAGGGGAATGTCTGGAGACCATCTTTATCCCCTCCAGAGGGCTACCTTTAGGAGGCGCACTGAAAATGCACCTCCTAAAGATATATTTACCTCTGCACCAGAGTCATTAATACAATGCAGGCGCAGAGGTAAAGTAATCCTCTCATTTGCAGCGGGCCACACCCCGCTAACAAATGAGGGAACACCCTCTAATGATAGCACTGGTACTAGACGTGCACCAGTGCTATCTGTATTACCGAAGGGACCTCACAAGTGCCTGTGCCCTCTTCTGTAATATCAAAGTGTCCCGGGGGTGCACGAGACCTTAGATCACGTCATTCTTCCTGAAAGGGAAAAACATAGGGAGATGTTGAGAAACTACTTTAACAAAAGATTCCACTCTTGCCTTACAGACTTTAGCCAACAGATGCATATTGGACGTCTGTGGTCATCCTCTTGTACTACAACTTTTAGAGTATCACAGTGCACCTTTCTGTTCCCATCAGTATACAACGTCTATTTGAGTCTTGAGCTTTGGTGATGAGAGCCACATGAGATGCATTTTAAAATGCATGTAAATGATACCCAGATTTAAATACACCTGCAGAAGTACCCTGGTAACAGGACAAAAACTTCCAAATGCCTTAACAATGTCTAATCAAGGGATAAAAGAAATAATTAAGTGTCACTGCAACCAATAGCTGAGAATAGGGATGACTGGCTCTGCACCTGAATTGAATCTGACTGAATGACTTTCGTGACTAGGAATGCTGCAAACAAGATCTTAGTAAGTAAAGGGCCTCGTGCAGGTCTCATCTCTGTTCCTCATATCGCTGTGGTGGTAAAGGGTAGGAACTTTCTATGCTTCAGAAAGACATCCCACTCCATCAAGCTCTATACGGATTTGAAAGTGTGATCCCTGTGGTAGCACACCTAGATTATTAGAATGTTTTCTACTCTGGGAGACTTGAACTTGCTTCCAGTTGTTTTGTCTCTCAGGAACACCTGGCCACTAACCTTCACGTCTCTGTTCCTGGACTTCCTTTCAGGGATGACCCAATGGTTTGTTTGTTTCCTTCTCCCCTAGACAAAGGGTACATCTACGGTTGTGGGGTCCATGCTGGGTGGCATGGAATGACATCAGTTACAGCAAAGCTGGCATAAGCTACCAGTGCCCACTGCTCACTGCAGCATGGGAGTACCAGGCATAATTCTGGTAGCATCAATAAGTTCAGTGGAGATGTTTGGGTTCATTGTACCTCATTGCGGTACCCGCAGACAGAGCTTCCTTACTGTCATGGAAGGCTTCTTTTATTTATGTGTCCAGGCCTATGGGGTTTCAGCATTTCTTGCAGTGGTTGGTGGGGGTGGTCAGGTTGGGAATGAACCATCTGCAGTATGTGACCATACCTAGGAAGCTCCTTATCTCTAAGACGTTCTTGAGAGACAGTAGCTGCTTTGACATCTTACACTTTCCTCCAGTCAGAGGATACTTCTCCAGAGATCAAGAGGTAGCCAAGAAGGTTGATGCACTCTTTCAGGAACTCACACTTGCCTCTGTGCAGGGTCAAACCACTGTCTTTGATTCTGGTCTCAATGACCCTCAGGCAATGGTTGTGTTCTTCTATGGTCGTTGCAGTAGCATGTTGTTGCTCACAATGAGCACCAACAAAACAAGAGTCCAGCTACGATCTCCCAAATGCACTGTTGGAACACTTCAGCTGCACTAGTGAGCCCAAAGTTGAGGAATCAGTAATGTTTAAGTCCCACATGCATCTGATCTCTTCTTCCGTGTCAGTGAACTTGCATGTGCTGGCAAGCCCAGGGAGGTGAGTGTAGAAAATGTCAATGGTTTCTTTTTGGCCTTGCTCGGTTTGGCACAATATGAAGAGTTCATACGTTGTATCCACCTGGGAACTGAGCTGACCAATATTTGCTTTAAGCGCTGCATCATAGTCATTAGCTCTGCCTGTGTAAGATAGGCTGATAAACAGTCTGTGGACTTCATCTCCTGCGAAGTAGAGGAGGGTACGTTTCATAGTAGCATTCGTTTCTTTCATTGAAGAAAGATACATTTCAAATTTTGCAATCAAAACCTGGCAAGAAGCAGCAGTGGAGTAGGGAGCAGACATCTTGTCAACTGCAACTGCTGTTGCAGTTCTACACAGCATGACATTGGGCTGCGGGGTTTGTGAGGTAATCTCCCAGAGTCTAAGATCACAATCAAGATGTGGCAACTCTTGTGGTTCGTGGGTAATTAGCAGCTTCTTGGCTGTGCTGAGACTAAAGTGTGGTGTCCTGCACAGCCACTAGTGGGCGACAGTGTGAGGATCTAATTTGTTGCTTGCAAACCTTTGCATGTGCATCTAGCATGCAACATTGTAGCCCTTAGTAGACTCACTGTTGTCCATGTCAGCATGCTGGCACTGCTGTTGAGATGCCCATGCTAACGCTGGAGCAAACACAGGATTGGGGCACCTGCATATGCTGCTGAACATCCTGAGTCACCTTTGGGAAAATGAAGTGCTATCGGGGTGAGGTGTGTGACATGGGTGCAGTTAGGGGGCCCACCTCATTGCCAGATTGTTATGTATTCAACCAGTGCAGGGCAGCATGCAAACAGGAAAGTACACAGAGGTATGTTGGCTTAACGTGTCCAGTGCGTGACTTAAGCATTCATTGCCACAGCTAAGATGTAACTGTTTTAAGTTTAGGAGAAAAGCTTTCACTGTGTTGAGCACCACCTGAGTATAAAAAATACTAGGACTACCAAAGAGGTTGGTGTACCTCTCTGCATGTAGGAAACAGGCTCTATTTTTGCCTGCTTGCTGTTGTACTTGCAGTATCTCCAATGAGTAGCTCATGAGCTACTAGTAGCTCTCGAGCTACCCATAAGTAGCTCTCCTCTATGCAGCCCAGCCTACAAAAACAGAAAAGTGCGTATTTAAAACAAACATGTCTGACGTGGTCTGTATTACAATTCTAACAATATTTGAAGCTCTGGATGATTTTTATTGAACATATGTAGCTTTTACTACAGAAAAGGTTGGAGACTCCTGTGTAGTGTAGTGGATCCTATTTGGTCTTATTGACAATCAGGAGTTTGCTTAGCCTTCTGGCGTGCAGACCTGTGCCCCCGTCAACCATTGACTTTTAACCTACTTAGCCTGCTCTGTTTTAGCACATTTATTTATTTATTTATTCCAAGATGGCTGCTATGTTTATAGTTAGGAAGATGTTTTGATTTCACGTTATCAGTGCCACTCTGTGAAAGCATCACTATCAGCATCAAAGACAAGTGATATACGTAGGTATTCACAGGATGACCCATTCCCACTTGTGTGACAGGAACATAATGTATTTTTGGAGAGAATTGTTTATATAATTTCCGCCCCAAGCATGCCTTTGTATTTATTGCTTGGGAACATACCTGTGTCAGGGGTCCTTCAAGATCTGTATAAATACATCTCATGTAGACAAGGTTATTGGAGGGATTCCTACCAGATGCCATCAACGCTATTTATGCTACACGCCGCCTTGATGCAGACCCAGCATTCGTGTCCCCATGGAGTCTGATCTAGAGACCTCATTCCAAGGTTACGAGGCTCAGGTGGCTCTTCTCATGGACATGGTAGTGGCAGATTAGGTTTATCACACCTATCTCTCTTTAGGTTAGAGATTAGGTTCTCCATGCTAGGGCTCTAGGGATATTTTATGTTCAATGTTAGTGCAATATGGTGGGGGTCTTTATATTCAGGACTCTCATCTTTACCATTCTACTTCTTGCATCATTCATTATCCTAATCATTGCAGCTCATGCATTTTACAGTAGATTGCAGTCTTGTTAATAAAACCTATTGAAAATGTTACAGCATCTCCTTCATTGCCCATGTTGCACTCTAGAGTCAATGTGATGGCTGCCAGAAATTACCTTTTACTGTTTGGGTTTTTGGTGAGGTACTGCTTGTGAGCCAGGAGGGTTGGGTTGACATTTGCGACTTGTTGTAGGATTGGCTTAGTCGTCCACAAACAAAAGTGCTGTCATCCCTAAACCAGCAGGAGCGAGAGTCCAACTACGATAGTAGATTCATATGCAAGGCTTCTTGAGAGTATTGTACGACAGGATTCATATGTTGATTCATAACCTTTATGTGGGGAGCTGGGGAACATTTTTTGATGGCTAGCATGCTACACCATTGGAGAGTGTGTGGTTTCAGTGTTGCATGTGGTATAATCCATTGTGGGAGCATTTTAATTGCATGTGTGTCATCATGGCGATGCTCTTATCTTGTCTTGGGGCGCAGCGTCCAGCACTGCGTGAGAGAGATAGACACACAAATTATAATTATCTTTAGGATGAAAACAAATATGCAGCTTAATGGCATTAACCTAGCCAAAAGGACAATAGGGTGGTATATTTGTTTAAATGCAACAAAAGTGGGTGCAATCATTGAAGGCCCGATAATCCATATGCAAAATGCACATGACAGAGAAGCTTTCAAAATCGTAAATTTATGCAAAATGGGCAAGAACAGGGGATGGTGACGTGAGCAGGAGCCATGACATCAAGCTTGGCAACTGGAGATGAAACTAAACAATATTTAAAGGTCTAATATTTCACCTAGTCCAGCTAAGCCAAAAGATGCCACAATTAGAGCAGTGGTTGGTGCCCCAAGCTCCTTTCAAGATTTTTGTGCTCTCTGTTACAAGATGGAGAATGTGCTGGGAAGAGGAAACTAATTAGCCTCAGGAGGTGGGCCAGGGAAGAAAGGGGAGGAACAGGAGGGCTGCTGTGAGGATGTTTTGACCCACATTAGTTGTGACCAATGTTGCTGCCCAATGTTCCTCAAACTGACTTACTTGCCCACGAAATGTCCCACAATTGGTGTGAGAACCCCCCCACCCCACCTGCTTCTCTTCTGAAGTCATGTTTGAGTCATCTTAATTCTGACTAATGTAATAAATGGGCGATTGTGGTACAGATTGCACAGGTTTTCAGTGGTTAACAGAAACGCTGTTGGAAAAGACCACCCCGCCCCACTATCTTGTGAAGTAGTCATATCTATATTCAGTTCTGAGCAAAGTTTTTGGGTATATTTTGCCCTAAAAGTTACCAGTCTTTCTTAACTCCGGCCATGGGAACAATCCTTGGCAAACCCAGCCAAGGGGTTTGCCAATGGCAAGGAGATATCACGCTTATTTTTTAAAACGTTTACAGGTATGGTATATGAACTTTACCAATTATACCTAGAGAGGATGACTTGACATCTCTGTCAGTGTTCCATTCCAGATAACCAGTCAGAGGAGAAGCAGCCATCTTGAGAATGGTGGAGCATAGAAAGATCACAGTACAAGGGACACTGCAACTGATTCCTAAACCAGAGCCCGATTCATCTCGATGAGGGTACATGCAAGGTAACCTGCTACACATGGTTGTGTTTTATTTCATGATGTAGGCGTTCTTAGTCCTTTCACTGCACTTTCTGCTTTCACTTTTTAACAGCTTTGTGTGGGTTCATAAAATAGTGTTAGTGGCATTAAAGCATGCTGTGTAGTTTGATCAAGGATAGTAAGGGAGCTGTTGATAGACACGTGTCTCTGGGTCCCACAAAACTGAAATCCGCTCTGGAATTTTATGGGGGAGCAGTGGAGCGTATTGGGTTTAAGAGTGAATCACATGGGGGGCTCCGTAACCCTGCAAGACTGTTGGAAGGTCGTAGTCCTTCCTCAGGTAGAGCTGTCAAGTACATTCTTGCCAGGAGAATATATTTTTCCGTTTGACGGCCTTTGCTTTATTAATCATGCGTTTGAGGTGTTTTAGACCAATTGGTTCAACTGAAGTGCACACAGCAACACCCAGAAAGCATTAGGCTCTCCACTGAGAGCTCAGGACTGGAAACATTGTTTCCTGCTGACATGGCGCAGATCTGGCAACACCGCCTACAAGTGTTAGAAGGGACTCATGGAGTGGGGTATAACTAACAGTGCTGCGGTGGGCTTCAGGTAATGATCACTGTGCCTTTATAGGCAAAGGGCAGCAGGGCTCTTGGTTCACACCTGGTTGAAACGGAATGATACTGACGGAGAATTATCAATAAAACATTTGTACTCACCCGAGACCATTGCTAACACCAGCCTTTGTCCAGCTACAGCGGTCACCGGTCTGTCCAGATCAAGCGCATTTGATTCCCCGCTCTAGGAAAAAAGACATCAATGGCTGCTCTTGTAGGGAGAAGGTGGCACAGGGGACAGGAGTGCAAGGAGAACGCTGGGATGCAATGGGTATTGTTGGTAAACAATACATTAGACAAACTAATCTGTGCTAACTAAACACAACAAGCCATAAAAATACCAGGATCATCTGAAACAGGTGATCGGCCTTGGAAGTGCTACGGTGCCAGACAAATAATATAAGAGCACCACCACAAATACTAACATGGAAACCTGGCATGATGTAAAAAGAAGGGAAAAGATGCTGTAGAGATGAAACACAGCCTGACACCCAACAGATGCTCCTAGGCCTGTTGGTTTGACAGATGAACCACAGGAAGTAAGGAATTTAGTGAAATAGATACAGGCTGAAGGGATTGGGGTATGGAGAAAGAAGGCAAACACCATAAAGGAGCAGTTCGGGTGGTGGGGCGGTAAAATTTGAGATTATGGTGATGTAAATACTGACCCAGGGATGGTCCCACCAGCCAAAGCATCACGTCACGCAACCTTCTGATTGTGTGCAGAAGTGTCTCTAACCAATCGCAGCCACAACTGCTGGAGTCACCAGGACGGGGGTGCAGAGCTGCATGCTGGAGCTACATGGGGTGACTTTACTAGGCCAGAGGGGCACCTACTTGATGCACTATCCAGGCAATGACAGTCTACATGACCACAGGCACATGAAAAGGATCCTACACAGTGCAGCAGCGCCTGCTGGAAAGGGCAGTGAATGGCCTTACTATGCATGCTACCACTTGCTAGATGCACCAGGAGCAGATCTTACCAGGCGCAGCACCACTTGCTGTAGGCTCACTCCGTACTTCTCGGCTATTGGCTGCAGTGCTTCACGAACAGTCTTGGCAGATTTAGCAGAGATTCGAACGATTTTCTTGATGATGGGAATTTCTAGCCTAATGAAAAATCCAGAAAGAGAAATGTATAAGTAACAGCGTTCTGTGTGTTCAGCCCTCAAGTGAGAGAAGCACAAAGGGGGCTAGGCCTAACCCAGCCCTTGAAAACAACCTGGAAGAGAAACAGCAGGTTCAGGCCTTACAGCTGCAGACCAAACCCTTTGAGGTACCACACTGAAGGCAGCCTCCCAAACCCAGAGCAGGCCGAACCTTGCGTGGGACCAACCCATCACTGAACCAGTGCGGCACAGCTCTACCACGGTCGCTGAAACTCAACCATATGCATGGCTCACTGCACGACCAGCCTTCAGCTTAGCCACCACCCTAGTCAGCACAGCCCCCTCACCTGCCCCCCTCTCTGCTGGAACCAGCAAAAGACTCACTCAAAGCTGATCCTGTTCTCCAGCATCACTTCCTGATCAGTAAGAACCGTGCTGTCCTGGTCCAGAACCAGAGTCTTCTAGAAGAAAAGAAAAAAAACACTTCTGACTCAAGGAGATTGAATGTATGAATCAGCGTCAGCAGGCAGCACAGAACTGTAATGAGTGAGGGGGGTAAGAAAAGGAAATTCGAGAGAAACAGAAGGGGTGTGAGACCAAGATGGTGCCATGGCGAGAGGTGGAGTTTGGGAGGGAGATGGGCGGGCACAACTATGTGAGAACATATCTAGAAGGGGCGGAGGTCAGACAGTGCTTAATTTGTAAATAAAGAGGTGCCGGTGCCCAAAGCCCTCCTCTTAAACACGCGGCTGCTGCAATTAAATGTGTGAACACGGAATACTGAGGCGCAGTAATACTGAAGCCATCTCGGGCCTCTTCAATCGATATAAAGCCACTCCCTGCCCCTTCAGCTCACTCCTACAGCTTTCTGCTTTCTCCCTTGTGACGCTCTTTCGTTTTTCTCTTCCTCTGTCTTCCCCATATGTGTCTTTTGCTCGCAGCAAATGCTTGAGGCAGAAGACTAAGCCCCGGCCCTCAAAAATAAGTTCCGGTGCTCAGCACCGGAAACAACAAGCACAAATAAAGCACTGAGGTCAGAAGAGCCTGAAGAAGAGTGGCAATGAGGCGGAGCGGGTAAAGAGGAAGATAGGGAGGGAAAATCGCTGGTGACGGAGAGACAGAGCGAAAGCACCGGGAAATAGAGTGAGAAGGGGAAGAACGAAAAGAGAGAGGAAGGAGAGGGCGGTGATCGCTAGGGGTAGGACTACGTGAGAGATGTGCTACAGGGAGTAAAAGGTGTCAGGAGAGAAAAGAAAGGTGGACGGAGAGTATGGTTGCTAAGGGGTTGGGAGACAAGCCATAGAAACCAGAGTAACTGAACCCCATCTCCGTCTGAGCTGCCAAGATGTTTTTTTTTTCTATTTATTTTCTTTGGATTTTTGACTATTGGTGAAAGCAGCGTCCTTATTAACCAGTCAACATTCTAAAA
Organism: Pleurodeles waltl; assembly: GCF_031143425.1. NCBI lineage: Eukaryota > Metazoa > Chordata > Amphibia > Caudata > Salamandridae > Pleurodeles > Pleurodeles waltl. Next base: position 597,587,049 of record NC_090446.1, on the reverse strand, counting down.
CGCTGTGCAGATGTGTGTGTGTGTGTTATGCAGGTGGGTTCCAGTCGCTAAAACTGTCCGGCAGCCGACGACATAGTGATGGTGGGATCCAGGGCAGCTCTAAAGCGGTTAGAAACGCCTTACTTCCCTACTGTGGCCAGGGGGATGGGGTGCCTGTGCCAGGGCATGGGTTGTGCCAGCTGTGGCAGTGTTCTTCGTTTATCTGCGCTGAGAGACAACATTCGGCATGTTAGAGCTATGTATGGTTCAACTGGAATTTATGCGCACGGGGAAGCAGTTGTCATGTCCTGCCTCTGAGTTACAAAACTGTCAGACTGCACCAACATTTTTGTGATTTGTTTTTAATTCTCACAAATAGGGAAGCATAAGAATTGCAAAATTAGGAAGATATGGATTTCCTCGTATAAATAATTTAATTCAGTTGATTTTATTATTCCATGTATTTATAATTAAGTGCAATGTTACAGTTTCTAAAAATAATAAAAGTATCTGAATCCCAACCAACATAGGACGTTGAAATGAATGCGTGGGACACAAACAGCAATATCATTTCATAACAAGGCGTTGCGTAAAACAACAACAAAGCACGCCTTTGTGCCCACAGCTGTACAGGAGCCTAAAAGATATGTTCGCCACCCAGGGCGCAGGAGGGCACCCGGTGTGCCAGCTTCAGCAGGGGTGGCAGCGGACGAATCACAGCAGTTTTTATGACTTCTCTTAATTGTGAAACTAGACTCCTCACTCACAAAACAGAAGCAGAAACTAATAAATAACAAAAATAAACAAATGTGGGAAAAGAACCAACAAAGGTTACAGGGAGAGAGGAATGAAAATCACAACAAAAATGTGGGAGGCAAATGAAGTGAGAGAGCTAAAAAGGGAGGAAACTAAAAAACAAAGAAAGGAAAGAAAGAAGACAGATAAGGGATCAAAGAGGGAAGAAGATTTCAAGGATCGAAAATGGAAAGAAGGAAAGAAAAATGGAAAAACGTAACTTTCTTTGGTTATACCATGGGTACTCACAAACTTTTTCTCGGGGGCCAAAATTGCAGTATGGTTTGCGGCCGAGGGCCGCACTGAAGTGACAGCGGGGGCGGGGCTTAGAGGGGGAAAAAAACCACCCCACCCCCTTTTTCAAAACAATGCCCCTACCCCAGTAAAACACACAGCGCGCACACATACAGCGCCATCTGCTCTCACCCCTGCCCCAGTAACACACACAGCGCGCACACATACAGCGCCATCTGCTCTCACCCCTACCCCAGTAACACACACAGCGCGCACACACACAGCGCCATCTGCTCTCACCCCTACCCCAGTAACACACACAGCGCCATCTGCTCTCACCCCTACCCCAGTAACACACACTGCACCATCTGCACACAGCGCCATCTGCTCTCACTCCTACCCCAGTAACACACACTGCGCCATCTGCACACAGCGCCATCTGCTCTCACCCCTACCCCAGTAACACACACTGCGCCATCTGCACACAGCGCCATCTGCACACAGCGCCATCTGCACACAGCGTCATCTGCTCCCACCCCTACCCCAGTAACACACACAGCGCCATCTGCTCTCACCCCTACCCCAGTAGCACACACAGCGCCATCTGCTCTCACCCCTACCCCAGTAACACACACAGCGCCATCTGCTCTCACCCCTACCCCAGTAACACACACTGCGCCATCTGCACACAGCGCCATCTGCTCTCACCCCACCCCAGTAACACACACACACAGCGCACACACACAGCGCCATCTGCTCTCACCCCTACCCCAGTAACACACACAGCGCGCACACACACAGCGCCATCTGTTCTCACCCCTACCCCAGTAACACACACAGCGCGCACACATACAGCGCCATCTGCTCTCACCCCTACCCCAGTAACACACACAGCGCGCGCACACACAGCGCCATCTGCTCTCACCCCTACCCCAGTAACACACACACACAGCGCACACACACAGCGCAATCTGCTCTCACGCCTACCCCAGTAACACACACTACATTAAAAACAAATAAATAAATAACCAAAGAGCCTTACCTGACTCAAAGCACTGTAAAGATGCCACAAATGTGGAACAGCAGGCAGGCAGGCGGGCAGCAGACGTGGAGCCGGTGACAGGAAGCAGACGACCAAAGCCCCATAAAAGTTAGCTGCAAGCGCTGACTTTTATGGGGCTTTGGCTTCCAGGATCGTCAGGGCAACGCCATAAACAATGGCCGCCGTATGTAAACATAGAGGAGGGCCGCGGGAGCATGCTCCCGCGGCCCTCTTCTATGTTTACATACTGCTGCCATTATGATGTGGCGTTTGGTGTGCGTCTCGCGGGCCGCCAAGCTAGGTCCGTGGGGCCGCTGGCGGCCCGCGGGCCGTACTTTGAGTACCGTTGGGTTATACAATTCATGGGGACCTTTTAAAAAGAGTCTGGATCACACGCTTTGCTCACCGCTCAGTGGGAGTCATATAGTTCAAAGTGGGAGGTATTTTAATTTTCTGCCTACTACCTTGTTGACACAGAGTAATACCTCGTTTTCGCTCTGCATAAAAATCAATTTCTTTCTTTTTAATACACAGCCATCAACCAATAAACCTGACCATTAACAAGCCCTCAGAATTCCAACAGGACACTATGGGCCTGATTACAACTTTGGAGGACGGTGTTAAACCGTCCCAAAAGTGACGGATATACCACCAGCCGTATTACGAGTTCCATACGATATAATGGACTCGTAATACGGTAGGTGGTATGTCCGCCACTTTTGGGACGGTTTAACACCGTCCTCCAAAGTTGTAATCAGGCCCTATCTGTGTCCAAAGAGTGCCATCTAGTGGACAATAGTGTGTATTGTGGCTAGCAAAATCCTAAAATTTTTCACTCCAGAGAGTCACATTTTATTGTATTGAACTGTGTTGTATTGGCATTTTGATCGCGTTCTAGCCCTGACGAGGCGTTTACATGTCATGATGGCGACTCCAGTGGCCCAGCAAGGTTGCCACAGGCCAACTACGCGCAAAGAAAATGAGCCCACTCTCCCTTGTTTTTGCCGGGGCGGTTCCTCAATGAGGGCGAAGGAGCATCGCTTCCCCCCCTCCACCCCATTCCCCCACACCCTTCCGCCAGCAGCGACACCTGCTAAACCTTTACAAGGAAACGATAACAAACAGAGTTTGTTAACGCATGTGTGTTTGGCCGGTCGTCTCGGGCCAGCCAAACACACATGCGAAGTGGGCTCTCTCCAGCCCAGCAACAGAATTGCCAGGCTGGAGAGAGCCTGCACAGGCGCCAAGTCTGCCTGTTAGCATCCTGGCTGGGTGCTCCCAGCCAATCCTGACGCTGCTTTGAGCAGTGGCAGGATTGGGGGCAGGGCAGGCTGGGAGACTGTGGCTGCCTCCAACCAACAGAGGAACGGGATGCGGCGCTCGGTGCTGAGTTACGTAAAGGTGAGTTTATTTTTTTTTTTAAATGTAGTAATATTTTATCCCCCCCTCCACCACCCCATGCTCCCATTTCCCCGCCCGCGCCACCTCACCTCGCCCCTTTTGACACCTCTGAGCCGCACCTGTTGTTTGGTAGTAACAAGCATTGACAAAGTAAACGAGTCCCACCTTTGGGACCAACTGACTTTTCCAAAGCTTTCTTTACAATGCTGAACAGCATTGGTAAGAAGCAATGCTTTTTGCCAGTGCTGTTTAGTACCGGCGTAAAAGATATGCCTATAAGAATGAGGCAGACACCATTCTCTTTTATTTTTTCTTGACCAATCTAAAATGACAGGCAGTACATAGATCAGTCAATAAAGAAAGACATTGCAAGTAAGCCAAAGTAGTTATGTTGTGGGCTGCAAACAACATTCTGCCTAGTGATCCAAATAATTACTTTAGAAAATATATGGGTAACAGCAGTTTCTCCTGGGGGGGGGGGGAGGGAGCGTCGCAGCCACACCTGCTGCGAGCTGCAGTAAATACGACGAATAAAAAGGCAATTAAATCATTTCATTTCCATTTTATTTTTCACATAGCATGCAGCAGCTGTCAGCCAGGAGAAATAAGGGGTGTGTCCTCTTTTGAACAGAGGACTACAGCAGTGCAGGCCAGACACTACAAAGTGCGCATGTGAGTTTGTTCCGCAGCTCTCCACCCGGCTGCCTTAGACAACTGGGTGTAGACCAAGCACAGGCCCAAAGGGCCTGAAAGAGAGTCTGTCCGGCATGATCCATCCAATCCTGGTGCTGCTCTCAAGCTGGTTAACAGCATGAGAGCAGCACCAGGATTGCTTAAGGAAGTTTCCTCTTCCACTGGTGCCAGATGGAGATTGGGAAGGACACAGAGGATGACGCAGCCCAGGTAAGTACAATTATTTTATTTTTAATTTTAATATAACGCATGCTTGTGTTTTTATTGTGCATGCTTGTGTTTGTGTACTGTTTTCACTTTTTGTTTATGCAGTGGGGCACTTCGCTTGCCCCACCACTGTGACATATTACCGGCGGTTGCTGTATATAGGGCAATGGAGCAGGGGGGGAGAGGAGAAGCAACAGGGAGTGGAAGGGAGGGAAGCGCACAACAGAGACAGCAATACAAGGTGGTGGGTTAGAAGCACACGAAAGAGACAGCAAAACTGAGAGTGAGGGAGCTTCAGGGAAGGGAAGTAAATGAGAGAGAGCAAACAGAGCAAGCAAGCGGAAGGATATTTTGGAGGCAGGGAGAGAAACATAAGAAACACATGCATTCTGATGGAGTGCATATCCCAAAAAAAAGTTGTTTCTTAAAAGTGAGCAATGGAAGAGTACAAGTCAGTCGGACTGGATTGTTCTTATTGAAGCAGGGTCAAAACTGATTTTCATAATGCTGGATCCAATCTGAGGAGGCATGGTGGGCAAAAGGACAATGGGTTGGAATGCTAACCCGAGCATTTGTCAGTGCTTAAGCAAATTGCAAGCCTTCCTCCCATCATCTTTTGTGTGCTTGAAGGATACAAGGCAGCCCTTCAAAAGAATGGTAAAGAGGCTACGCTCCAGGGGAGGGACAAACAAGATGGACAAGGAAAGTTATCAAATGTGTAGCAAGCAAATAAGAGTAACAATAAAGTAAAAAAATGGTAAGCAATGGGCGGGCTGCAAACCCCTGTAAGCTTTTGATAACTCACAGTAAGTATTTTGCAACCAGATAGCTTGCAGTGTCTGGTAGGCTCAAACCTAGAACAAAAAAGAGCATAGTGCAGCTTTGTGCTTTCACTGGACCCATGATATATTAACAAAGGAATAACTTGATTTACCCAGACCTTCCATCTTGAGTAGTAGACAAAATTCACATGCTAATAATCGTGTAACTAACATGATTTTCAGTTCTGTACATTCTTGATTAGTAGACAAACAAAGAAAATCATGTTTCTGTAGAAAATATAATTGTCAATATTTTGCAAAAAAAGTACTTGTTTTTTTGGTATACATGTGAAATACAATGCCCACAGTCTCCTAAGGTAAGAAACAACACGAGGAAACCACCAAGGGCCTCATTATGAGTATGGCGGGCAGCGGAGATTGCCTGCCAAACTCTTTGTGTCGAAGACCCCTACTCCGGTCTTCCTCCCTATTACGAGTTTCCTGCTGGGCCAGCGGGCGGAAACAGCATTTCCGGCCACTGGCCCAGTGGGAAACTCACCACAATATTGATGGCGACTTGTAATCGAGCTGGTGGCAATGTAGCAGTGCGTCGGGTGCAACAACACCGTGGTGCTTTTCACTGCCTGTAAATCAGGCAGTGAAAAGCGCGACGGGCTGTCCATGGGGGACCCTGCACTGCCCATGCCAAGTGCATGGGCAAGGCAGGGGCCCCCATGTGGCCCCTGGCACCCTGTCTCCTCCAGCCTTTGCATGGCAGTGGAACCAATATGCAAAAGCTGGCGGACACAGGAGTCGTAATCTCCAGGGCAGCGCTGTTTGCAGAGCTGCCCTGGCGGATTAAGACCACCTGCACTGCCAGGCCGTTGACCATGGCACTGCCGGCCGTCCGACCATGGCGCTTTCGCCACGGTCATGATATAGAGGTCAGACTGCCACTTTGGCAGCCGTCCGACCGCTACACTCATAATGAGGGCCCAAGTCTGGTCAGAATATTTATATCATCACCTCATAACTTTCACTACTCTACTGACATGTGTGACATTGTTAGGGCTTCCTTCATAAGAGGTACAACAGATTTCCCTTCGGGATACTACCGAAAATGCACGTCATGAAAAAAGCAGCTTGCTGGCAGTACTGCCAGCTATTGCCTTGGGTCTTGAATTTGCGACACAACTATCATATCGGTTGAGAACCATGACAAGGAAACAGTTTTATTTAATGGCATTGCAGGATAAATCTGCAGTCTCTGTCTCTGAGTGGCCAATCTCTTCCCGCAGCTTATATTGAAAAATAAGATGCTAAAGAACAAAGTACTGACAAAGCCAATAGGTCTAATCTATGTTGTGGCTGCTGTTGCAGCATGGCTTAAACACGTTGACAAGGCCGCCGCAACAGTTTGTAGATGTGCATGTTTGACATGCATATGCATGCCTACAAAAGGAGACAAGTATTTTGATATTTTTTTACTGATCCAAGATAGATCAGTAAATAAAAAAATAAGAGTACCTCACATGCAATGTTTTAAAATTAGCATGAAAAAGCTTTTAAAAATGAAAGGGTGATCAGGTTGGGGGAGTAGGTTGGAGAGAATGGGGTGAAGCAACACACAGTTGGGGGAGAAACTACATGAGGGAGACAAGGGGGCAAGGGAAGGAACAAGACAGATGAAAGAGCACTGTGGAGTACAGGAGGGAGAGAATATGGACAAAAAAGAGCAACACAAGTGCAGGTGGGAGAAGAGAAGCACATGGGTGAGAGACAGAAATGTGAATGGGGAAGCATACGAGTGAAGCAGCAGGAAAACACAAGCACTCTCACGCCATGCTTAAACAAAAAGAAAAAAGTAATTCCTTAAAAATGAGCAGTGGAAGCATAGCACCCAACTAGTCAAAGAAATGGTAGAGAGGCTATGCTCAGTAGAAGGGACAAACCGACTGACAAGCTGTGACATGAAAAGCAATCGATAAAGAAGCAGTTAAAGGAGGGTGATTGTAAAGCCAACCAATGGTAAGCAACACGTGGGCTGCAAGTCCATGAGCCCACAGTGCCTTTGGCAACCAGATAGCTTGTGCTCTCTGATAGGCTCAACCTAAAAAATACCCTAATTGGAGTGAAGTAGACCCCTAACATTCATAGACGCTTGGTACCACTGAACCTTCTCCAAAACTAATACCATGGCTATGGGTTACTAGAAAATTCCAGGAGAAGGGCTGGTTTGGAAATAATCAAATGTAATGGTCCACTCAAGGTGCAGAAAGGTTTGAAAGACCTAAATGACTTTAAATTCTATGTCATGGAGACACATCTAAACAAATGAATTGGTTTAAGGCTTGTAAATAACTGTTTTTCTTCTTGAGTGGGAGATTAGCTCCTTGGACCAGTAGGGGCACAGTATAAAGAGGTACATCCACTGCTCTCTCGTTTTTTGCATGAGCAACTGTGCAACACAAAAACATAAACACCAACTACAGTTTACTCAAGCTAATGAAATATATGCCTACTGTCTGTATCAAATATAAGCAACGAAGCCCTTTCATAAACTTTTAGTTTACCTTTATACGGTACCCAGGGAACTAATTGATCCCTGTTGCAGTCAATCTTGCTGATAAGATTACACAGACATTGTAAGTATTGTTTAGTAAGATCTGCAAGAGTGTGGGCCCTGATGAGTTTGTGAGATCTTAAAACTGTAAAAAACAATATAGCATTCAACCACAATTACAGGGTAGAGTGCACTTGGGCAGTATCTGTTTTTACTTATGTGCCTGGTGCTTCACATGTAATCAAAATTATGCTGTAGGAAGAACTGTACATCTTGTTATAATCTCTTGCTTACCACAATTTCTGGATTTGTCCACCACCCTTTGGTCTGATATCTTGTTTCTGTGACTTGTACCCCAGGTTGTACAGCGTACAGCTGAACACACACCTTTTTTAAGAACATTACATCACAACAAAGTCCACCCTCACTCTCAGAACCCACCTTCCCCTCCCATTACTTTTCAACTATATCTTTGCATTGACCCTGTGCAACACTCCGCCACCTTTTGGCTAGCTTCGCACAATACAAATTCCATATACATACATAGTATAAGCATACTAGGATACACTAGCTCTTTAAATACATCAGGAATTATTCCTACTTTGCCACAATTCTCTCATAAGTGTCCTCTGTAGCATATGATTTGTGTGTGATCACTGATGGGTATCGGTCAAAGCCTTGGCATAGCTTTATGTCCTTACATTATTATGACTTGAATGAAGATGAGAGAAAATGAAACAATACTTTCACAACTAACATTTAAACATAATCTGCTTACACCCTTCCTCTGCTGAATCTCTTTCCTGTACCGTCTGTGTGGTATTGCAAACAGGACCTCAGAGTGAAGGAAAATGTATCTCCTTGCAATAAGGAGAGGGCTAAGATTATGAAACCCAAAGACCTAAAACAGTTACCTGATTTCTGGATGTGACTCGTCCTTAGAATTACTAAGTGATCATTGTAATATTGAGGTTGTTGTCCAGCTAACATTTTAGGAGTGAAATCTGCCTCTGTAAAGCACTGGGCTGCCACTTTCTCCCTTATACCCCCCTGACCAGGTGCCTTTGGCTACCTGCAGGAACATGACCCTAGCTAGCCTCATACCCAGGATGCCTGGTGGTAGAGCCCATGTTTATGAACACGTTCATTCATCACATCACATCACATACCTGCTTGCTTCCCATGAGGTAGAGCTTCACTTCAGACAGGCAGAGGCCGCGCTTCTGGCAGATTCCAGAGAGCATCTCCCGGATGGAGAGACCATGCCGCACAGCGGTGAGTGAGGCTGTGCCATCGGGGAGGTACACACAGCAGTACTTCACTGGGCCTGTCTCTAGCCTCGTCTCAGGATCGGTCTCGGTGCTGCTGACACTTACACCATGGTTCTGAAAGAAGAACAGCAGTGTGTGACCATGAACTCAGGGAGGGATTCAAATAGTATGTAGTAAGTAATGTTATTAGTTAATAAAAACCATAAAACATTCCATCTCCATTTAAATAGAACAAGACATAATCAGTGCAGTAAATACTGAAAGGCATGATCAGTGCAATAAATACATTAACCCAGTGAATCCATTTCCAAATATAAAACATGGTTAAAATCATTGTAAAACACAAAATAAACCCCCACTACATCATTCATATCTATTAACCCCCCCCCCCCCCCATGATGCCATTTCCAAACATATAAAAAAGGGTTTAAAATCAAGGTAAAACACAAAATAACCCCCAAACATCATTCATATCTACTAAGGTTGTGGAGGGAACCAGTTGTTAAATCAAGTTTTTGGGTGTTTTTTGGTCAGCAGCCATAGATTTCTGGAAACAGAGTATCAAAAAGCATTTGGTATTTAAAAGTTACTAACTTAGATAATGTGCAAAGTCGGCCAAAAAGTGCATTACATTCCTTCTGCATGGTCACTAATACTGATTAGATGTTAAGTGATGAATCCTTGACAACAATAAACATATCCTAACCCAGTCTCTATGGAGGTACTCTGCCCTATTGAATGCCCAGTTGCCGGGGTCACTGGGTTCTCAATGGGGCAGTAAGGGAAATAAAGATTTCAAAAAATTGGACCAGCCTACTACTATTACAATAAGCTTTATTCGGCCGGCAGACCATCAAAGCAATACAGTACAAAGATAAGCAATCATCATAAATAAAAACAGTACAAAACTACCATCAACCAAGTTTAAAAATAAAATAGAGTAAAATAAAATCCCTGATTATCCAAACTTAAAAATCAATTAAGATCATTGTTTGTATAAAAGTTACGTATACGCCAAGTCGCTACTAAAAACTTGCTTACTGCATATATTAATACATTAGAATTGTGACTTTTTAAAATCCTCAGAGCTAGATCACATTTTCTTATCTTCAATTCCCGGCAAATTTTACGGATCCATTTGGACCTTGGAACTAAGTAAGCAGGGCAAAAAAACATGAAATGTTCTACTGTTTCAGGGGAATTACCACACACAGGGCAAATATCAGAAGTAGGATTGAATCCCCATCTGCTCGTCAGGGTCATCAATGGTAATGTTCCAAAACGGAATCTGGCATACAGTCCTTTGCCTAATAGGTCAGGAATTAAATCTAAGTATAGTTCGAGCTCTGGGTACCATTTAAAATCAATAAAAAGATTAGTTAAACGACCATTGAGTTTGTGAGAAATATAGTTGTTCCGTATATGGGACCAATAAGCGCGCTTCAATACTTTTACATGGGACTTCTCAAGTTGGTGGGGGTTCTCCCATAAGTCTCTCAATCCTAATGTACAAAACCAGCTAGATTCGTGTTTGATCCAAGGGATGGAGGTAGAATTAGAACATTTTAGCAATTCTAGAAGTGAGGACTTGTATACGACCAATTTGGGGACTATCCATAGCCTCACCCAGTACAGCAAAGGACGTAAAATGATTAGGTCAGCCATTCGTTTGAACCCCAGGTCTAGAAACAGGGGGATTAATGGGGTGCTAATGGGGCATGCACATAAGGCCCGTGCAAAACTATTCTCAATTTTAGTTATTCTACTACTATCGGAGAAGCCCCAGATCTCTGCACCGTAGACAGCAGCACCTTGCGCCTTGGCCACATAGATCTTTATTGCTGGGGATACAGCTGGGGATATGCTGGCCACATAGATCTTTATTGCTGGGGATACAGCTTTGGCCATCGTGCTCCTATAAAGGTGCAGTATGGATGCTGACCGATGTTGCAAAAGACCCCGCACTGTTGCTGACCTGTTCCTCCCATTGGAGTGAATCAGTGATCCACACACCCAGATAATCAATGGATCTAATCTGATCCAAAATAACGCCATCTAGCCTTGTAGTGCATTTCTTCCGTGGGCCAGAGCGAAGCACCATCAATTTGGTTTTCTTCAGGTTCAACTCTAGACCAGAATTCCGACAAAAGAGATTGAATTTGTCCACAAGGATTTGTAAGCCCATAGGGGTTTTTGAGATGAGTAGGGAGTCATCTGCAAAGAGAAGAATGGGGATTTTCTGGTCGACTAAAGTGGGTGCATCATTCTGACATGCCCTTAGTTCTTGCACCACCTCATTAATAAATAGGGTGAACAGAAGTGGTGCTAGGACACAACCCTGTCGGACACCCCTTTTAATGGGGAATTTATTAGTCAACTCACCTTGATTGCCCCACCTCACTTGCGCATATGTGTCTTCATGCATGCGTTTCAGTAGGTGGATTATATTAGATGGTATCCCTATTTTGTATAGCACTTCCCACAACTTTTCTCTTGGGACCAAATCAAAGGCAGAGCGCAAATCAACAAATGCTACATATAAGGTTTGCTTTGCCAGGACTACATATTTCCAATGTAACACTGCCAGCCTAAAGGCCTGGTCTACCGTACGTATCCTTGGCGGGAACCCCGCCTGTAGCGGAGAAAGAATCTGCTGTTCCATAACCCAACTCGATAGTCTACCTAAAAGCTGTTTGGCGAAGATTTTTTGCAAATTATCGATTAGACTAATCGGTCTATAGTTGGTTGGGAGATTTGCGTTGCCCTTTTTATAGATGGGGATAATTTCGGCACCCTTCCATGTCCCGGGAATTTGTCCTCCTTCTGCGATTTTATTCGACAACAAATTGATATACCAGATCCATATGGATGGCTCGGATCTATAGAGATCGCCTGGAATTTTATCTGGTCCTGGGGCTTTACCAGGTTTCATAGAGTTGATAGCATCAGCAGTTTCTTCTAAGGAGAAACAAATGTAACCCTCTGGATCATATAGGCTCCCGTCAGGGGGAGAAATGGCAAGGTTAACATTTGGCAAAGTGGGGGGATCTAACCCCACATTGTCACTATCAGGAGCCCCAAGAATGGTAATTTCCTCATAAAAATGAGAAAAGTGGTCCACCCAACTTTCGGGTTGAATGTGGTTCCTAGCCTAAAGTTCAGTATTTCATTTCTTGGATTAAGTGCTTCAATTAGGGCCTGTCCGCATGATCTAATCCCTAGGGCAATTAATTCTTTTTTCAACAATTTTCTTCTTTGAATAGCCAAGGCTGGACAAATTCAGACCACTTGCCCCAACGTTTCCGCTGCAAGATGGCATAAGTGGCATTCCTGATTGGCTCCTTCTTCTATATTGGTATGAGGTCTAACGTTGGAATATCTCCTAGCCTTAGCCTTAAGAAGCATTGTTTAATTTTCAAAGAATAGGGTGCAGCCATTATTGGTGATTCTTTATGTGTTTTATTTGATGTAAGAACCAACCATCTATGAGACGTTTTAGCTAGTTCCTCCCTATATTATAGCCAACTTTGTAGCATACATGATTTATTCACTACTTTCTTAAATGCTGGGCCAGATGGCGTCTGGTCCCATTAGTCATTTTATACTTCTTTTCAGATACTCTTTATAATTACTATTGCCCCTCTCAAGGTTAATTTCCTGCCATACTAAATTGGCTAATGTCCCTTCCGGGGATTGCCTAAATTTATGGCAACATTTATTCAACACTGCAGGTCAAGCCAAAAACTGCTTTACTAGCGAGAATTCCAGTCTAACCTGGGCCGGGGATGCCAACCTAGGTAACTGGAAAACTTGCTTGCAGGATTTTACCATTAGTTTATCCAAGAGAACTTCCTCCGCCCTCCTCATCATTTCTGTGCCATAAGAGAGAATTGGTAATAATTTTGCTCTCATAATTGCTGCTAATGGTTTAAGGGTATGCCCACGGATGGTCTTTGCTAAAATTCCAAAGGCATGACTGAGAGCTTGTACTTCATTATTTATCGCCTCCCTGTGGCATACATAAAGTCCTCTTGAGTCTATCTTAACCCCTAAATACGTATAGGTGGTCACTTCCTTTATTGCTTTTCCATTTATATTTCCACATATGCTGTCTGGAGGGTCTACTGTTGAGGACAATCATTTTTGTTTTACTCTGGTTTATTTCCAACTCATTCATTTTTTGCCCTCCTAAGTTAATTCATCAATAATTGCGTACCTATCCTGGAGTTGCTAAGCAACAGCAGGTCATCTGCATATAGCAGGTTGGATAATTGGTGACCACCAAGTGTGGGTGAATGGGTAGGTTGGTTGTTTAACACTGTGGGGAGGTCTGTAATGTAAAGATTAAAGAGAAGTGGTGCTAAAAGACAACCTTGGTTTAAACCAGCTGTTGTTTTGACTGCCCTAGATGAATGTGAGTCATCCCCAAGCTTAACTTTCACCCACGTGTTGGAATAAAGTTATCTAATAGCATTCAGGATGGTCGGGAGCAACCCCCATCGCTGTAATTTTGCCCACAAGTTGCCACAAGGGACACAGTCAAAAGCTGCTTTAAAATCAACAAAGCAAATATAATGGGGTCCCTGTTGTCTTTGCTCGGTTAATGATCAAACCCAGCCCCATAAGATTCGTTAAGGTACCTTGGTTCTTAATAAAGCCGGTTTGGTTTATGGGAAGTCTGCCATTATCTAGGGCCCAAGACTCTAAATGCTGCAGTAAGCATATTGAAAAGTATTTGAGGTCCACATCTAAAAGAGCTATCTCGCTATAATTACTTGTAGAGGCAGCCTTCCCTCCCTTATAAATAGGGTGAAGTATTGAACCCTTCCAACTAGCCGGCACAATTCCAGTTGACAAAACAGACTTAAACACTGCAGCCAAAAAGTCCACCCATCTTCTCGTTGACTGTTTAAACAGTGCTTGTGGTAGTCCATAAGGCCCAGGTGCACAGTACGATTGCAATTTCCCAATAATCTTCATTATCTATGACGCTGTAAATACCATAGAATCCAAATCATCAGATTCCTGTTTATCCTTCTCCCACTGAACTGGAACAACTTCTCCAGCTGGACTTTCCTTGAAATATGATTTCAAGTGGTCAACCCAAGCTTCCTATCTTATGTTTGCATTGTGGCAGTGTTTGGACCTTTTTCAAAGGAATTAACCAGTTTCCACAAACGTTTTGAGTCTAATAATCCTGATGTGTTGTGCAGTTTAGCCCATAATGCTTCTTGCTAGATATTTTTCCTTTTTTAAGAGCTTCCTTTGCTCCCGGAGGGTACTTAATAATGTTCCATTCTCCGGGGATTTGCGCAGTTGCCTCAATAACCTACACACAGCCACTTTCCTCATGCACAGTGCATGTGGCTTACGTATTATGTATGCCATTGCAATATCCCAGATGGACTCCCTTGTTCATTTGTTTTCGGAGGAACCTTGGCTTGTAAGTTCCTTAGTGAAGGCCTCCCAAATAGATGTCCGGTTTATAGATCCAGTGGCCATGGATTCCAGATAGGCTACTTTCTCTTTTGCATGGATTTTGATAGAACTGGATGACCATTTCAGTCGCTTAAGGTTTTCCCTGCCAATCTCCCCCTTAAGACATGCAACTTTCTCTGGCTTACAGGCTGTAGACCATATCTTGATTATCTGGGGGTTATGGGCGCTTTCCGCGTGGTCCAGGATTTTGAAGTGGCTCACATGCTTGTACAGTGAGAGGTTAACCAGTGTGTAATCTAGATATGAAACCACCTTACCAGAAGTTCTTGTCCATGCATGGGTAATTTCAGCCGAATTCCATCCATTTAGAGTAAATAGGCCAGCTATTTCATAGGTCTTTATTAAATTCTCTCCAATCTTATCTTTCTTTATGTGCAATGGGATGTTTTGGTTCGGCACTGCTACTACTGTTTGTATGTGTTTCTCACTTGGGCTGTGGAATAGATTGAGGTTGAAGTCACCTGAAATTAACCAATATGCCGGATATACTGAACTTTTTATATGAAGCAGATTTCTTTTTTGGATGAATATATACGTTAATTAATATCAGTGGTTCACACATGTCATTTGTCCAACCATCTAATCAGACCAGCAGAAACAGCAGATCTTCCACAGTGAATTCTGATGTCTTGACCAGAATATTGGTACTAATGTAGGTCACTAGGCCACCTTTTGCCCTTCCAAACATTCTGGTGTTCTCTGCCGGCTTGTTGAATTCTTTATATCCAAATAGGGGTATAGACGCTTGAGCCCAGGATTCCTCTATCATTATAATATCAAATGAACCTAAAAGTTAGATTACTACTGGATCATCCAATTTTGCCTGCCGTCCTCCTACATTCAACGAGCAGATGCTCAGTACTCCTTGTGGGGTGGTGGCTGATGAATTGTTGTTCAACTTTTATGATCCATTCCTGAACAGAACACCGAGGGTAGCCAACTCCAGATTCGCCCCTCCTCTTTCCATATTTGAACTCTCAAGGGGGAATGAATTACAGATCCTTCATTAATTTTTCCTTTGTTGGCTTTACTGGAATTGGATGTTCTGCTCACCCCTCGTAGAACAGACCATGGCGCTTCTGTTTCCTTGTTGAACTTAAACTCTTCTAATAATGGCTTTGGATATTTATCTTCTTGATATGTGGTCACCTCCATGCCCCAGGCTTTCAGGTAACCTCGCCCATCCAAGATTTGCTTAGGGAGATCAGGGGCCGAAAAAATTACAAGCGTTGGGTCCATATGCAGACTCCCTAGTGCTTGAATGAACTTTCTTGAGTTCTTGATATAAATTCAGGGATCCAAAGCACCTTGAGATCCTGCTCCTGATTAATCAAATGTTGGTAGTTTACCAGGTTTGACTGCTGCACTACAGTATGCACTCTTCTTGAAGTCTTTACACTATTCAAGATAAAGGAACTGACCCCTCCTGCCATACAGCTCTCCGGTGAAGAGTCTAGCTGACCACCGAAAGGGCCTCCACTTCCCTCCATGGGGCCTTTATTTGGTAGAGATGGTCTATAATCTTGTGGTGTCAGAGTTATCATGGGAGTACCTTCTAATTCAGGAACATAATTTGCCGGTACATTCGAGGCGGACCCAGGAGTGCCATCCGACTTTTGCCTTCCCTTTGTGGTCTTATATTCCTTGCTAAATTCCTCTGGGGTGGCCACTGTGTTCTTTGTAATATCTGTGCGGGTAGGCCGAGCAGTCTTTCTGCCCTTTCTTGCACATTCTCTCTCTATCTTTGCCAGTTGCAGAGGCTTTTCTGGTTCCCTTGGATCTAACAAATAAGCCAAGACCTCAGGAGCCTCAATGACGCCTTTGACAGCGGAGCTTGCAACACTGTTTTCTACAAGGTCTATTCTTCTGGGTTGGGTCTACTTGGACGATATGATGACTATACTTCATGCTCTCTGCAGATGGAACGGGTGTCAGCATTTCAGATAACAAACTGACATATGTACGCTCCTTAATTTAGGTGGTGCAGACCTCTCTTTATATTCCTTCTAAGGTTGTCGGCAGCTGGGCCGATCTGTCCACCACATCTTTACACGAGAAGATGGTAAAGTCATTGAGCTGTTTGGTGTGAGCCCTTGTTATTAGGGAATTTAGTTCTTCTAGCTTGCCATAAATTCCAGAGGCGAGCACGGCCAGCATGTTTAACAAGTCTACCTGAATATCCATTTTATTAGAGTAGAACTGAAGCACAATTACTGTTGCCTGCATCAAATTCAGAATGTCGTTCACACTGTTTACGGCCGATGGATGCAGGGTTTCCCTAAAATATGTCCTTTGGTCTTTCACTGGAGTTTTCACATTAGTTCTGTCTGTGGTCTATCCCCTACATCCAACCCCCTGGTTAAGTCAGGTGATCTTGTCTTCGGTGATCCCAACTCCCTATTTTTTGGTCTGTAAACCGGAAAGGAGTAGAACTTAGAACTGGGACTCTTTGGGAGATCTTGGGACTTCACTAATTCCACAATTTCAGCATTAGCTTCCTTCTATGTATCAGGGTTAGATAGATTACATGGCATATATGGGTTTTGCTGATATGGACAACTCCGTTTCATACTCTATGATTGCTTGAGGGTTTCATATGCTCCTAATGAGGGAGTTAATTCCTCTCCCCTCCCCCATTGGTGTAGCAGTGATAGCCTCCACGGGGGCGACTGCCAAGGACCCACCATAAAGGGGCTGATTTTCCATGGTCACAATTATTAGCGATCACAGGATTGGTGGAGGGCAATCTCCTCTGACGTCCATCTCCCCTCTGGACTTTTGGGCCCAAAAACCTGGACGGATGAAGGACTGACCTCAGAAGCTTGTTGATTAGGACCCAGTGAGGCCCTCTTATTTCCATGCTGGCTTAAAGCAGCATAATAGTCAGTTATCTTGTGGTAATCAGGTTGGACTAAGAATTTCGTCTCCTCCTCATTTTGGGTATTGTCAATTGCCGACTGACCCATCTCTCTTGCATTTACCCTAAACACCCAATTATGTTGTATTGTTAGGCTCCTGTTATTTATGCTGATTGTACTCAATACCCTGCATGGGCTGGAGGTCTGTATAGCACTGTTCGTCTTCCTTTTTGTTGCCACTTCATCTGAAAATGGCTCCCTTTTCTTTTAGTGGAGATAGGACCTTTGCCCCTTGCTTTACCCAATCTCATTCTCTTTAATTAGGTGGTCAGAATAGTCAAGGGACTCCGGTAGCTTCAAGTTCAAGTCCAATCCCAATCTCATTCTCAATTTTCACGTGTCTTAGAGGCTGTGCAAGCGATGTAATGCAATATAATGCCTTCTGTCATGCTTATAATTATCGTGATAGGGAAAGAGAGCGAGTGGGGCTCAGCAGTCACCCCAAAAGCTGCATCTGAACCTAGCTGGACAGCTTCCGTTGGGGGGGCTGTGGCACGCACTTAGCGACAGCTGACTATGGTTGTCGCGTTCGCTTTACCTCACAGCACGCTCTCTGTAGGTCTCTGGGCCCCCGCGGCCTCTAACACGTCTACGCCCAAGCCATCCCGACTGCCTCAGGCCCAATCCACCTTCATGGACCTCCACAAACCCCCACGAACCTCCCAGAAACTCGGGGTGTCCGGGAGGCTGGTTGGAGCGGCTGGCCAGTGCAGCAATGTTTGCTGGTGCTCCCACGCCCACTTCTGCAATCAAATCACATCTACCACAGCACTGACCAAACAACACCAGATGTGTGAGATAGAAAGACTCAAGTAAAGTACTCAGCAATTCCCACGAAGTGCCTCAGGTACTAAAAGCATTGCTAGAAAAGTATCATATACACATTCATTAAGGAGTCACCAGTGCTCACAGGTTCAACCCCTGGCTTGCGCCCTGCAGACTCTAACATCAAGGTGATGAAAACAGTGTCAAGAACAGTGCCTAGTGAGCATATTTACTTTCTGCAGCTCCCATGGGGACAGTACATTTTCTGTCCATCAAAATACATGCATTCAGCAGAACTCATTAGAATACATCATAAAAGGAAACAAATATACTTTTTTTCAAACTTGTTGAGATGCATCATAATTTTCAATACATGAAAAACGAGTACTGTCAGAGCCAATAGGTCTGGCTTTGGCAAACTCATGAGATTTTGTATTATTATTTCAAGGATATGTCACAAAAATAGGACGAAAGAACATAATGCTTGAACGTGGCATCATATAACGTGCAATAACAATTTCAAATAAAAAAAGAAATAGCAATCAACATTTTAATACAACAGTTTGGGTACTTCCTAAAAGGCAGGTATACTTAATACAAGTACAGAAACCTTTACCAGTTTTAATGTACATCACAATCAAATATGATTCTCAATGGTGCAAAGAAAATGTTAATTAATGTGCAATGAATCACCCCCAAAGGGGTATCTCTCCGCTGGAGCACAATTCAAGTAAGGAAAGGGAATGAAAGATGGGAAAATTAAAAGAGCCAAGTTTTGAGAAGCTTTTTAAAGCTGGCAAAGTCAGGACAAGCAGGGATGTGTAGAGGTAGTCTATTCCAAAGATGTGGGCCAAGATACAAAGAAGGTTCTATTGCCTCTGAATTAATGTAACATGAAGGCATAGTTTAAACACACAAGGCTAACTAAAAACTAAAAAATATATAACACTGAAAGAAGAGAACATTACAAAGGTAAAGTATTAGCCCCCAAACACTGGAATGGATGTGCACTTCTATTAAGCAGATGTGCTTGTGTAGTCAGGCAAAATGCTGCCACTCCCATCACAAGATACATGTTGCAAGGCCAAAGACTGAAGAAATCTTTTATATAACATAAGTTGTACCATAAGATATCACAGCATTTATAGCAACACTTATGACATCTCAAATCACATCATTTGTTAGAACACAGTGCATTGTAGAGTGGCGAGTTACAGTTACTGTTGCATGTTTAGCAAGCTTTAAACAGTGTGAATTTAGGTGTGCTACTTATAATTATGTGAAGGTGGTGCATGCATTAAAAATTGAAAGTATAACTGTAAGTTTAGAATTTCTAAGGGTTTAAGTTTGCTTTGTACAGAAAAAAGCAATAAAGTTATAGAAATCTAAAGATGGTGTGTACATTATAAATTTAAGGTATAAATAAACTTTAGAATGTCTAACCTTTGGGTAGTTCAAGGTTGTTTTTTATGGATAGAATCAATAAAGTTGTTGTAACTATAACTAATCTTTAACCTTTGGTTCTTACATTGAATATGATTTCATGATTTATTTATTACACAAGCAAAATAGCTAAAACTGTCTCTAGGCCACACCTAATGATATATTTGAACAAAACAGTCACATCTATACTTCATACGTCTGGTAGTTCCTTACATGTGGTCATAAATCAAAACTTGTTAACAATGATAAGATGGAATCAAGCCATATATTCATAATCAATAGATGGCACATGTGGTTTGATAATGGAGGCCTTTGTCCACTATTTTTTAAAATCTCTTTTTGTGTGTATCTCTCTGTGATTTAGCAATACATTTTCTCTTAGAGTTGTACACTAGGCATCAGTATTGTGATGTCATCAGGTTACTGTGATTCAGTGTTAAGGGCCATTTAATGTTATTTCCTGTGATGTTATTGAGGTCAAAGGGTGTGTGATGTAATTTCTGCTCCCCCTCACATTTTGGTGAATCGATGTCTACAAAGAAGCAGTTCAATTTCAAGGATCTTTGTACACAACACTTCGAAACTGAGCAGATGACCTAGAGACTTGCAGATTCTTTCACATAGATAAACATACTGTGGATTGAAAACGGCAACTTTGCAAAGCTGTAGATGTTTTTCATAATGGCTTGTGCTTAATCCACTAGACCTGAGGCATTTAAAAATCCACCTGACTTGCTATATCAGTTGCAATACAATAATCTGCCCTGAGGTTGCCGGTTGGCTATGGATGGTTGATGGGCCAGGTACCCTTCACTCCATTTATCCCTTCTGATCTTACCCATAGTCTAAGGAGTGCTATTTAGACTCTCACACCGTTTCCGTAAGTTGTAGATCACCAACACTAAATATTGAAAACTTCATTAAAGGTAAAAATCACTACAGATTAGGACTTTTGAAGTGTAGCCATATTTTTAAGGCCACAGAGAATCCACCACTGATA
Organism: Pleurodeles waltl; assembly: GCF_031143425.1. Lineage (NCBI taxonomy): Eukaryota > Metazoa > Chordata > Amphibia > Caudata > Salamandridae > Pleurodeles > Pleurodeles waltl. The sequence goes on along the minus strand of NC_090446.1, from coordinate 597,566,478 downwards.
ATTGAAAAGTGTGTCAGATACTCAATTTGTAGATTATTAGGGACTTATTTTGTATTTGGAATGAAAGTAATAAAAACTGTACCAGTGGAATTCAGCCATGATGATATTCCTACACAGCTTTCATTTGCACTGTAAATTCACAGGTCAGTTCCACTGTGGTCACATTTCCTTATAGATGTATTTAAAATAACTTCAAATTTTAGAAAATAAGAACCAAGTTTATGGAATTATTTTGAGGAATTTTATAATAAATATCCTGGATTTTAAGCCAGTTATAATATCAAAATAAACTCTGTTTTTTAAGACAATTCATACCCGGAAGAATCTACAATGTTTAAACTACCAAACTGGATAATCAGGAATGGGTTAATTTAAAGTATATCATTTCACTCCGATAATGAACTCACTTCACATACATTTAAATTATAGAACAAATCAGTGAAAGAAAGGCATTTACAGAAACTCAGAAAAAACAAAACAGATCCTATTCGGGGAGCTATGGGACAAGCAGGGGTTACTGGGCCTCAACAGTTGGGGTTCAGGCCCCTGATGTTCCAGGGCCTACTATAGCTCTGCAAACTAAGCCAGGTACAACCCTTTCTGCGCTTGACTCTCAAGGAAGCAAGGGTAAATAATCACAGGATTTTCAGGAAGGCAGTGTGGGAGTGCTCAAGCTCAGAGCTCTACAGTCAATCAGCAGACCCATAAAAATGAATGTCCAGCCCAGTGTTTACCTTTGCAAGAAAGAAGGTACTTTAATCACTGAGGTATACTCAGTAGAGCACCCTACAGTAATCAAAACAATGTAGGCATCTGTGTGCTATATTGGCAGGCGCTGTGCCAATTCCACTCCATCTCTGTCCCCACTGTCCCCATATTCTCTCCCCCATCTTGAGTTCTCACCTCTTTCTCTCAATGGATAAAAGGAAGTCTGAATATATGAGCTAAAGGTGCCTACATTCGTTTAGCACTTTAAAGAGTTATTTTGTTGTGTTCGGTGCATGTGGATTCCAAGCAGTGTGATAGTTCTGCTTTTTGATGCCCTTTTTTCAAAAGTATAAGTGTTAAAGGCTGTGATGTAAGGTATTTGTTATTTCCTCGCTGTAGTTATGGCTCAATTGACTTTGTAGTCTTCATTATTTGAGCTTCAATAGTTAAAATATCAGATGAAGGTCCAGGGTTTTATTTGCAGCAAGAATTGATCAAGATCGGGTTGTCTGTGGCAGTGAGATGTCAAAATATTTAGTCAATTTGTGGGTGAATGTTTTAAGTGAGGTTTTGACACCACTTACCCTGTCAATGCTGAGGCAAGAAGGGAAAGTCAACTGGAGTACTTTTTATGAACTTTTTTTGTAGGCATAAGGATCAACTGCACCTGTTGGCGGATGCAACTTTATTGGCAATAGATGACTTACATCTGGAATTTCTACAAAGAAAGTGTTCTAAAACACATCACCCAAGATGTATGTGCCATAATATCACTCCCAATAACCCCACCAGCTGTCTGTCAATATCATCCTCTTCCCAGGCACATAGGGGGTCATTCTGACTTTGGCGGGCGGCGGAGGCCGCCCGCCAAAGTACCGCCATCAGAATACCGCTGCGCGGTCAAAAGACCGCAGCGGTAATTCTGAGTTTCCCGCTGGGCTGGCGGGCGACCGCCAGAAGGCCGCCCGCCAGCCCAGCGGGAAACCCCTTCCATGAGGATGCCGGCTCCGAATGGAGCCGGCGGAGTGGAAGGGGTGCAAAGGGGGCAGTTGCACCTGTCGCGATTTTCAGTGTCTGCTTGGCAGACACTGAAAATCTTGGTGGGGCCCTGTTAGGGGGCCCCTGCAGTGCCCATGCCATTGGCATGGGCACTGCAGGGGCCCCCAGGGGCCCCGCGACACCCGTTACCGCCAGCCAGGTTCTGGCGGTCAAAACCGCCAGAGCCAGGCTGGTGGTAAGGGGGTCGGAATCCCGCAGCGCCGCCATGGAGGATTCCCCAGGGCAGCGGGAAACCGGCGGGACACCGCCGGTTTTCCGTTTCTGACCGCGGCGGTACGAATGCCCATGGATGCACCGCCAGCCTGTTGGCGGTGCATCCGCGGTCGTTGGCCTGGCGGTAGTCTACCGCCAGGGTCAGAATGACCCCCATAGTGCTGTGAAATGGCTATCCCCTCATTCTTCACACTGACGAGCATCGCTGACACGCGGACTTTCCCACAACTACATAAACACTCCATGAGGCCTGCAGGCTTGCCAGGCCTCTCGGACCACTGGCCTGGGACAGTGCATCTGCTTTATCTGGAACTACGTAGTGACGCAGGGAGGCTGTGCTTGATGGTGAGACTCCTCTAAGGCTGTGAGCTCTTCAATGGACCTCCTGGCATGATTGGACTACCTTGTAGGTGTCTGTAACGATGCTGCTGCATGGCTACCAGCAAAGGACTGACCCTGGATCAAGCCAGGGCCCCTACTACAAGGGTCACCAGGCATACTGGTTGGCCTGCTACCAGCGTACCCATGTGAGAGGGATCCCCCACATTCTGACCCTCATGACTCTACGTGACAGCAAGGTGAACTCGCTAACAAGGGCAAGGCAAGCCATCAGCATGACCCACTGGGAGGTAGGACTGGGGGGTCTAGTGGATGTGGGAGACACTCAAGGAGAAAAAATATCCCATCTCTTTCGCCAGTGACGTGGTCGGATTGCATGTGAAAACCCCAGTTTATGTATCAGCAATTAAACATGAAACTGTTAAATCGAGCCTATACTAGCCAGCACCAGATATGGATTTATCAATACTGACACTATGGGGACACTGCAATTACTCCTCGTAAAGAGCTTTTTTTGTTTCACTTCAACTGCTACTGCTTGCTCTCCTACTAGATTGCACTCCCAATTAATTGCAAGCTACATAAACGTATAGCAGATCTCAAAGTGGCAAAATGGGGAAAAATGAAAATAAACAAGCCAAGATCACCTTTGAGGCCAAAAAGAGCAAAAGGACAAGCGCAAGAAGCAGTGTGATTTCCTGAATGTACAGATGGGGCAACTCTCAATTCTCCAGATGTTAGAACTTTGTTACTGGAAATGCAAAGGAGACTTCAAACAATTGATAAAAAATAGACTCATTAACATTATAGAGTAGACTTGATGCAACATCGCCTGGACCGATTCATGGAGCATACAGATGGCACTGAACGGCGCATCTCTGAGATAGAAGATGAATCAGTTACACATTCTAAGGCATGACAACAACTCAAAAGTTGCTTGATAAAACGGGTGGCAAAAATGACATTGCATCTCAATAATCAGCTCATCCTACGGATAGCCAAGACCACTACTTTAGGCAGGATGAAAGTATGTGCTCATGCACCTGTTTGGGGCTGGAGCCCTCTCGCCTATGTTTGTGGTGGAGCAGGCGCTCAGGTCACTGAGTGCACACCCATCTACAGGGGCTTCTCCCAAGCTTCTCACAGCAGGAATACTGAAATACAGAGACAGGAACACTGTCCTTAGACTGGCCCAAGAGATTAGTGGCCTGATTTATGAAGGCTCTGTTTCCTTTTTCTTCACTCACAATCACCATCCAGGAGGTATGGTGGGCCTTTATTCCAGCCAAGAAATGCATACAGAAACTAGGGATAGAATAGGCAATGCCTTACCCTACCAAGTTACTCATCAAATGCAACACCAAACAACTCTAAATTACCCTACTTGAAAAATGAATGCCCCTGATGTTTCCAGGCAAATCCAATCACTGACACAAAGAGGAGTCTCCCAGAACATAGATGACAACAACTGACTTGGGGCTCCATCACCAGGTATTACAGTTGAGCCAAGTATTTGCCTTTTGTAAAGTTCAAACATGGATTAGGGTCGTCTTACTGAAATCAGCAATGATTATACTTTTGTATAAAGATATGTGATGTGATGCGGTTTCCAGTTACACCTGTTGAAGGTAGGTCACTCACTGTGTGGATCAATTTACATTAAATCTGATGTTAACTAGTACCGCAGATTTACAGATAGAGCCCACTGTTCAATATGGGATCATCACTTGCTGTAGCCAGCAGCCACATTAATTAGTCAACCTATAAAATCCCTAAGTTGATTCTGCATTGAGGGCATTACAATTGTTGTTTGAAGTTATGTGTTGGTTTATTTACTGTTATGTTCAGATTACTACATTGTCTGTTGGGGTTTACAGTGTGGGTTAGGGGGAGGTTACTTTGGCATTGCTTTCTAAAACTACCATTGGCATTATATATTTCATGGGAGCTAGGAACATGAAACATGTGACATTTCACACTATGAATTGAGACAAGACTATGCAGTGTAGAGGATAAACTTCATTAAAGCATCAAATTCTCTCCAACAACCTATACATGTTTCTTTCTATGTGTGAAATTATTTACAGGGAGTGTGAGAAGGCGCAATGACCCTAAAAAAGCCAGGCAGATGCTGGCATATTTTATGAGGCACAAAGTGTTTCTGCATGAAACTCTTCTATGACAATAGACGGAAACTCACTTTGCCTGGAAGGAGGGACAGGTGGATATTTCACCTCTTTCAGTATGCATTTCTAGTGGGTGGCTGTACTATTGTGGTCCTGGCTCCATTTTAGTCATGGGATTACCATTCTAGGCGTGTAGGTATGTAATTTACATGTGCAGGGAACAGGGTACTGGAAATACACAAGTTACACTTGTTAACACACATGGACCTAACAATGCTACCCCTTATTCTACGATAACATAATACAACATGTCTTACTTTGCCCAATTCTACTATTTTGTGGGAGCGGAGACTTCAACGCCATCTTAGATATCCACATAGACGGATCTTCCCGCCACTCTTGCTCCCTCTCAGTCACTGCCCAGACAACACAAGAATGAATGCGCAACCACTTCTTGGTTGATGTTTAATACCTTTATCATCCCATTAAAGGAGAATACTCATGCTTTTCTACAGTCCATAAAGTGTATTTGATTATTGACTTTTAGCTAGTGGAAAGGGGTGTTTGTGGGAGGTGCAGTGAGGCACTTATCCCTCCAAGGACTGTATTAGACAATTTTCTTGTTTTACTCACCTTGAAAATGAAGCTCTCACCATGTGCTTACCACTCCTGGGTATTCTACTACTGCACTATCAGGCAGGGACTTTATGGAGAAGATCCAACAGGTTATATTGGACCACCTTGCGCTCAATGAGGACTCTGTTGACAGCACTGCTACACTCTGGAAGGCTTTGAGAGTTTATATTTAAGGCTGATGCACCTCTAAATAATCCATTATTCTGCATGCAGTTCAGCATACACTTCACACTCTTGAGCTGGAACTGAAAGGGCTAGAAGATGACTATGCACATACACATGACTCCACTATCATTTCTCAAATTCAGGCTACACTGCTCAAATTCAGGGACGTGCCAGAACGAGAAGTGACATTCCTGGGTAAATTTGCTATAGCCAGATGCAATGAAGAAGGCGAACACCCTGACCGTACCCTTACTAGGCTACTGAGCCATTTATGGGCCTCTAGAGATGTCTTGAGTATACAAAGTGTTGATGGGATGAGGTAACTGTTAACAGAAGATATAATGCCCACCTTCTCTTTGCCAAGCAGACAAATCTGCGGCTACATCCTGCCAAACTGAGTACGTACTGATGCTACCCTTGCTTGGTTCAAAGCAGACAAGAGGGAAGTGTGTGAAGCAATTAAATTATTACCTGGGGAGGATGGGTTGTGAGCACTGACCATTGAATTTTCTAAAGAATATTTAGGCTTTAGCGCCCAAGGTCCTGGAAGTTTATGGTGAAGACCACAAGTTGTGTAGGCTTTTCCCATCCCTGAGCGAGGCAGTTTTATATAATATTACTGAATAAGGGAAAACCTTCTGATGATTTCTCGTCTTACTGTCTATTGTTGTTAATTATTATCGATACACATTTTTTGCAAAAATTATAGCTAAAAGAGCCCATGTCCCTATATGAGAGGTATAGATTCTCAAATGCAGTCAAGCGTCATAATGGTAGATCGATGTCAGATAATCTCCTAAACCATTTTGTGCACTCCTCCCAGCAGATGGACCCTGAGCTTTCCACTATTGCAGTACTTCTAGATGCCCAGAAAGTACTTCACTCTTTGTCCTGAGCATACATGTTTGAAACACTTAATCGCATGGGGATATATGAATGGCTATTAGAGTGGATACGACAAGTAATTTGATTGGCTGGCTACAACAGGAAAACTTCTGTTGCTACTAAAAAATATTAAGTGGAGGCATAAGTGGGTATGAGGAATATTCCATGACTCCCAAGACAATTATGGGGGGAGCTGGGAGGGAGAACCGAGCAAAGGCACTAGCTGAATTCAAATTCTTTTAGAGTGGATTCAGAGTTGGGTCCATGTGCCTGGCGCTGTCCCAGAAGGCCCACTGCCTTTGAGTGAACCTTGGGTTAAAAGCAAATTAAACTGACCTGGAGGAGTCATGTATCACATTTAGGGTCTCTGGGCTCACAATTATATATAAAAAAAACCTGAAAGTTTGGTAACGCAGGCTGATTACAAGCCAGGCCCTATGATCAAACACCCACCTCAGCTCATAACCAAGTCTGGATATCCTCCAATGTGCATAGGTAAAGGCCATACAGAGCTGAGGTTTGGTGCAAAGGAATTTGGGAACAGGCCATGTTTGCAGGCCAGGCTAAACCCTGTTGCACACTGGCAAAACATTTGTGCTGCACATGGTTTAGGCATGTGATGTTTGGTGGGCCAGGCCCACTGTGCCTGGACTTTGTTAATGTTAAGTTATTGTTTATTTTTACCAGGAGACACGAACATTTCTTTAAAAAACCTCAGAAATTTCATGAAAATTCACAGTTAGACGATGTTGTTACAAAACAAACCCTATGAACAACTGAAATTGGCTGCTCTAGTTAGTTACACATATTGTAACCCATGCACTAACCAGACACACTGCTTATGACCTCTCACATTACATGACTGAAAACATCGGAAATGACATCTCAAATTACCTAACTGATGCCATCATCAATTACGTCATCAAATGGTGTTGCAGGAGTCATACATGTTGGCTGGGGTGTTCGGACAAAATATTGAATTAAAAATATTGAGATGCAGAAGCATCAAGTTTTTAATATTGTTATCCACAAATATCCTGATGCAGGAATACCATTGACAAGAATGTTGTTTTCTAAGGTAAGCAATATTGATATTAAAAAAATCTATGTTTCTAATATCATTTACAAAAATATATATGTTGTTAATATCAATGTAAAAAATATACGTTGTCATTATAGTTTGCAAAAATATTGTCGTTAGCCACTTCGTTGCCAGGCCTTTTCCCCTCCTGTGCCGAGCCTTTTTTTGGCTATTTGTGCAGCTTGCGTTTCGGCACTAGTAACTTTTTGTCCGCATAAGCTATCCACGCCAAATTTGTGTCCTTTTTTTTCCATCATCCTGGGGATTCTAAAGATACCAAGAGTTTGTGGGTTCCCCTGGAGGAGAACAAGAAAGTTGCCAAAATAGAGCTAAAATGTCTTTTTTTTCTTTTCAAACAAATGAGAAAAAAGGGTTGCGGAAGAAAGCATGTGCTTTTTCCCTGAAAATTGCATCAACAAAGGGTTTGCGGTGCTAAAATCACCATCTTCCCAGCTTTTAGGAACAGGCAGACTTGAATCATAAAAACACACTTTTCAACACAATTTTGGAATTTTACTGTGACATTCCCCATTTTTACTATTTTTTGTGCTTTCAGCCTCCTTCCTGTTAGTGACAGAAATTACAGAAATTGATGTGAAACCAATGCTGAATCCCAGATAGCTAAATATTTCTGAAAAGTAGACAACATTCTGAATTAATCAAGGGTTCATTTGTGTAGATCCTTCAAGGATTTTCAACAAAAAGTAACAGCTAAAATAACAAAATATTGAAATTGAGGTGAAAAAAGAGCCATTTCTGTCCACTTTTTCTTCTATAACTTTTTCTATCAATTGCAGATTTTTTAAAGCAATATACCGTTACGTCTGCTGGACTCTTCTGGTTGTGGCGATATTCAGGGCTTGTAGGTTCATCAAGAATCCTAGGTACCCAGAGCCAATAAATGAGCTGCACTTTGCAATGGGTTTTCATTGTATACCATGTATACAGCAATTCATTTGGTGAAATATAAAGAGTGAAAAATAGGTATCAAGAAAATCTTTGTATTTCCAAAATGGGCATAAGATAAGGTGTTGAGAAACAGTGGTTATTTGCCCATCTATGAGTTCCGGGGCACCCATACTAGCATGTGAATTACAGGGCATTTCTCAAATAGACGTCTTTTTTACACACTGTCTTAGATTTGGAAGGAAAAAATGTAGAGAAAGACAAGGAGCAATAACAGATATTCTTCTATTCTGTGTTCCCTCAAGTCTCCCGATGAAAATGGTACCTCAGTTGTGTGTGCAGGCTTAGTGCCCGCGACAGAAAATGCAACATGGACACATTACATTTTTACATTGACATCTGATGTGTTTTTTGGAAAGTGCCTAGCTGTGGATTTTGGTCTCTAGCTCAGCCAGCACCTAGGAAAACCTACCAAACCTGTGCATTTTTTAAAAGTAGACACCTAGAAGAACCCAGGATGGGGTAACTTGTGGAGCCCTCACCAGGTTTTGTTACTCAGAATCCTTTGCAAACCTTAACTTTTGCAACAAAAAAAAAACTTTGTTCCTCATATTTCGGTGCTGCAAAGTTCTGGAATCTGAGGGGAGCCACAAACTTCCTTTTACCCAGCATTCCCCCATGTCTCCTGATAAAAATGGTACCTCACTTGTGTGGGTAGGCTTAGTGCCTGCCACAGGATATGACCCAAAACACTACGTGGGCACATCAAAATTATCAACTACAAAACTACCTATTTTTGCAGGTGGTGGGAGGGGGGTGCACCTGCGTTTTTGGTCCTGGGCTCAGCAGCCATCTAGGGAAACCTATCAAACCCAGACATTTCTGAAAACCAGACACCCGAGGGAGTCCAGGGAGGTGTGACTTGGGTGGATCCCCAAGTGTTTTCTTAACCAGAATCCTCAGCAAACAGGCCAAAAACATGTTGAAATTGAGGTGGAACCAAAGTGGGTCCAAAAGGGCAGTTTGGAAAAAACATTTTTAGGCTTACAAGTGGGGCAGATTTTTTATCGGTATAGTTGCAACAATGCTGGGTGGTAGGAATTTTGTGGATTCCTGCACATTCCGGAAGGTTCCATCACAAAAATGTGGAAAAAATGTGTGATTTCAAGCAAAGCTGGAGGTTTACAGGGCATTGTGGGCAAGAAAATAGTGTGGGGTGCAAATGAACCAGATTTTCAGTTTTCAGATGTGTCTAGCTTTCGTAACTTATCCTACATGGCAGCGTCCCAAAGTCCCAAAAAGTGCAGCCCTCACCATTCCAAGTGGGACGATTGAGAGTTAGACAAGCTCTCATGGCCCAAATATAAAACCAAAACCCAAAATAATCAAATGTTCTCTTGCTTGCCGTTGGGATAAGATCTTTTTAATGTGCGTGGGGGAGAGCTGAGAGACTGTTACCCCCTTCAGTTGGGGTGAGGGCATAACCATGCCCAAACTGGTTGGTAGCCACCACCCCACTATTTTTCTTTTTAATTCCCTGGCATCTAGTAGGCTTTCTGTCCCCCCGGGGAGTGGATCGGAGGTAATTGCCCCATCTGCCCACCGTTGGGCAGAACAACTTTGTCCTCATTTATTTCGCGTGGGGGTATGGCCATACCCCCAACCTATTATTATTTTTTTTTTAATCTTCCCTGGTGTCTAGTGGGCTTTCTGCCCCCCTTGTGGCAGATGGGTCTTACAAAAATAGGCCGATCTGCCCCCAAGGTGGGCAGAAATGGCCTAAAATAAAATTGCACCAGAGGAGTGACCCTTGCCTAAGGGGTCACTCCCCATCTGTAAAAAATAAAAAAATCCCTGATGCCAAGTGGTTTCTGCCCCCTTGGAGGCAGATCAGCCTAATTAAGGGGGGCAGAAATGGCCTAAAATAAATGTGCCCCCCAGGGGAGCGACTCTTGCCCTAATGGGTCGCTGCCCTTGCATGAAATTGCTGTTAAAAAAAATCCCTGGTGTCCATGGTTTTTGCCTCCCCTGGGGGCAGATTGGCCTAATAAAAATAGGCCGATCTGCTCCCAAAGGGGACAGAAATGGCCTAAAATACATTTGCCCCCCTTGGGCCACCCTTCCTCCCCCCCAGTAAAAAACAAAGAGCACCAAAACAAATCCCTGGTGTCTAGTGTTTTCTGCCACCGTTGAGGGCCGATCAGCCTAATTAAAATAGGCCAGTCTGCCCCCAAGGGGGGCAGAAAATGCCTAAAACAAATTTGCTCTCCCAGGGGAGCGACCCTTGCCTAAGGGGTTGCTCCCCTTATATGTAAATAACAAAACAAAACAAAAAATCCCTGGTGTCTAGTAGGCATTCCTGCAGCCCGATCGCTATACGATCGGGCTGCAGGAATGCTCAGAGAGACATGACAAGGAAAGGAAAAGCCATTCCTTTTCATCCCTCTCTGACCTCCCCTGCCCCCATACCAAGGAAAAACAAATTCGTTTTTCCTCGGTCGCGCTGGAAGCCATGCTTGCAGCTCAATGGAGGCGACCTCTGATGAGGTCAGCGTGCTAATGTCATCAGACGTCACCGGGAGGTTTGGGGGGGGTTCAGGGTGGAAGGGGAAGCGATCCTCCTTACATCCCTGCCAGAGGAGGGGGTGGGAGGACTATGGGGGGAACGCAAGCGCTCCCCTTGTGGGCTTGGTGCAGGACGAGCTAGTTACGTCCTCAGCACACGGCAACCGAGGACGTAAATAGCTCGTCCCTGGCACCCAAGGGGTTAATAATATAGTTTTTCAATTATTTTTATGTACTTTAGTATGTTATAATATGTTATAAATTGTCTAATTATTGTTAATGTTTTAATATAGTTGGTAAATCTTTTGTTGTTTTTTTATTTATTTTTTATTGTTATTTTTAGTGTCGTTGCAGGTTGTGCGTTTTTTAGGGGTATAGAGTTGGAAATATTGTAATTATTATTAATTAATAATTGTTTTTTAATCATTATTAATTATTTATTTGATAATTATGTAAATTGTGTAAATATTTTTTTTTTTATTTAAGTTTTCGGTGTGGGTTGTGGTGTTTGTAGGGACATAGGGTGGAAAGCAAATTAGTTATAATTAATACTTAAGTTTTAAAATGATAAATTATTTAATTGACTGTTAATTGTGTAATTAATGTATTTTTTTAAGTTATGTTTTAGATGCGCGTTGTAGGGTTTGTAGGGGTACAGGGTGGGAAGTAAATTAATTTTAGTCAATTTATTTTTAATTATTAACTTTTTAATTGATAATTAAATATGCAAATCATGTGATTAATTTATATTTTAAGTTATGTTTTAGGTGCGGATAGCAGGGTTTATAGGCATACAGGGTGGGAAGTAAATTAATTATTAACTAATTTAAATGATTGATTATTTAATTGATTATTAATTATGTGAATAAAATATTTTTGAAATTATATGTCAGGTGTGGGTTGTTGGGTTTGTAGGAGTACTGGCCGGGAAATAAATTATAATTAATTAATAATGAATTTGCTATTATTGATTATGTAATTGCTAATTATGTAAATGCGTTAATTAAGATATTTTTGAATTATATGTTAGGTGTGGGTTGTTGTGTTTTTAGTTTTACAGGGTGGGAAGTTAATTAATAACATTTATTGATAATTATTACTTTATTATTAATTTTCTAATTGATAATTATGTACATTGTGAACTTATCATATTTGTTAATGTATACCTTAGCTGCGTGTTGTTTAATTTGTAGAGGAATGGGAGAAGTTATTTAAGTAATCATAGATAAAAAATGTATTAATTCATTTAACATTCTTATTAATTATTTCACATGTTAATTGTGTTATACTTGATTTTTATTACATTTTAATTGTTGGCTGTTTTATATTCATAATATTTGTGTTAATTGATAATTATTAAAAATGTATAATATTTGTGTTATTTTTTTAATTTTTGTTAAAATTAAGATACTTAATTTTTATATTAAAAATGGTAGATTTTTGGGAATATTATAAAGTTGTTAAAATGTGTTTAAAGTGGAGTACTCTCTTTGTACTGTACCAGTGAATGGAGTGTGAATAGTACATTTTACCCCTTCTGAATTGAACACTTCCTACTGTTGCACCGACCGGAGTGGAAATAGTAAATTCTACCCCTCCTGAATCCAACCATTTCCCTGCTGTTGCACTGACTGGTGTGGAAAGAGTAAATTTAACCTCTCCCGCGTCCAACTCTTTCCCTACTGTTGCACACAATGGAGTGGGAATAGTAAAGTTTATCCCTCCTTAGTCCAGTGCTTACCCTATTGCTGCACTGTCTGGTGTGCAAATAGTAAATGTAACCTCTCCTGATTCCAACGCTTTTTCTACTATTGCACACAGTGGACTGGTGATATTATCATACATATTTTTTCGATGAGAGTGAAAACTATATTTTTTGTCAAGATTTTTGTACTTACCATTATATGTATAGAAAAACAATATTTTTGTGATCAATATTTTTGACATAATATTTCTGTATCATGATATTTTTGGCTTTGATATAGTGTCAGTGAACCATTGATTGGTACCTCCAAGTTGATCCCAGGATGCTACTGCTGGTGAACTAACAGAAATTGGCTAGCTACACAAGACCAGATCTGGAGGGGGAGGGACTGGTGGAAAAGCAATGGAGGCTGCAATTGTGAGCAGTAGCTGCTGGAGCTCCATCTAATGTAAACCAGCACAACCTCTGGGTTGACAGGGGTGGACTAGTACATAAAATGCCTGTCCCAGAAGGGGAGCTCTTGTGAACTGGTATCAACTCATATAACCTGGTGTAAGCGTGTGTGAGCTGTTATCAGACTGGCAATGGTGTGTTGCCAGTAATAGACTCACACTGGTGGGATAATGATGGTGATCTTTACAGATGGGTTGGTACCATCAGAGTGGCACTGATGGATTTTAACCAGTAGACTGGTACTGGTGGGCTGAGACCTTTGGCCAGTACTAATAGGGTAGCACAAGTGGGTGGTCGTTACTGAAGAGCTGACATTACTGGTGGTGTTAACAGCGATTCAGAACTGTTGGCATTTACCCTACATGGAAGTCACAGGGAATCTACTACTGGCAGGCTAGCCCTGGGATGACTACTTTCCATACAGCATCAGAAATTTTCCATACTCACCTCAGATTTCGGTTTGGGAGATGAAAGGAAGTCCAAGTCCAGACTAGCTGTGGAAATGAGTGAACCTTGGGAGCGTCGACGCAGCGAGGAGGCGCTGTCAGAATCTGAAAGGTCTATAAGAGGCAGATACAGAGAGAAGGATCAGAAACTAGACACACATCGTCTGATTGAGTCCAGCTATAAATAGACCCGTGGCAGGGTGACCACATACACTGATATCAGTGACAGAATCCAGGTACAGAGATGAGGAGCATGTCCCACTGACTAGGTACATAGAAATCAGGAACAGTGTCCAGATACAGAGATATCAGGTGCCAACTGAGGGTAGGAGATATAGCTGATAGAGTACAGTGCAAAACTACCAAGAAATCAGGAATAGAAACTTGTGCCCAGTGTCCAGATTCAGATATATCAGAGACTAAGCCTAGCATTCAGTTGCACAGATATTGTTAGCAAATACCAACCAAACGTAGAAATGCCTATTGAATTACACCAAATACATTTGGGATAGTGATAAAATGGAGATTAGGCCAAGGAGGAAGAGTGTTGTTTGCATTGCTTGTATGGTCTAGCGGGGTTTGGGCATTCAGAGGTTTTGAATCACAGCAAAAGGCAGTTTGTTCAACAGTAAGATGGTGTGACTCAGTGGGCATGAGGGATAGCATAAGTAGGGGTGAAACAGCAACGAGAGATGCAGTAGAGCAAGACATCATAAGGATATGGAAAGACAAGGTGTGTTACTGTTGGAGGTGAAGTGGTGAAGCATGTGATGATGTGCTGCAAGAATGTGTGTGGCGCTGTGGCACAGGGGGATGTGCTGATGAAGTGGTTGAGTGAGAGGTGTTGGAGAGCAGGCAGTGACCATGCAGTAGAAGAAGATGCAGTGCAGGAGGAGATAGTATATTTCAGCACAAAACAATGTGGTGCAGTGATAGGTGATAAGAGTGCTGTGGCACATCAGGCAGTGTGTTGCACAGCAGAAGGTGAAGTGGTACAGAAGAAGGTGGAGTAGCACAGCTTAAGGTTGTGTAGAATGGCAGGAGTGGAAGGCTGCAGATGGAGGTGGTGTGCAACAGGAGGGCGGTAGTGTTTTACAGCAGGGTTGGTGTGGTACCACAGACAGTGAGTGTAATTGCTCCTTCAATTCTGCAATTTGTTCCAACTCTGGTAAATCTCCCTTAATATCATTTTCCAACCCCCTCCTAATTGATGTCTTCACCTCACAGTGCCACCATCATTGCTGAGTGACCTCTCTACTCCTGAAACTCCCACCCACGGGATGCTCTATCATTTCCCATCCAAGCAGTCTCACCTCCCCAAATCTCTTTCTGGTCCTTCTTCTTGAATGATCGCCTTGTGCATCTTTCAGAGAAAGAACGGCTCGAGATCTCAGCACCTGCCACTTCCACACCCAGGGGCAGTGACTTCCCGGACTTCAGCCTCTTCTTCTGCGAATGAAGCAAACATTCTCACAATGAGACATAAATCTTTGAAAAGGCCGGCTTTCAAACAGATGGCCCTTAAGTTCTGGGTTTTCCATGAGCCTGTAACTATATATCAGGGGATGACAGCTTTGCTGAGAGAAAAGTTAACTCAACAATTTAATGACAGAAGAACAAGGTCATCTAGCTCCCTCAGATCTTCTCCATATCAATACTATTGTTACCAGAACTACCTCTTCTTATGACCCCATTCTACCTCATCTTTCTCTTAAAATCCACACACCCCTCCGGCTAAACCAATACATGCACAACCCTTGCTATGCTACATTATGTTAAGCGTAATTGTAAAGTACACTATCACAAGGGGAGGGTATCCTCACACAGAGCAGGTGTGAGATTAGCCGCTCCTGGGGCAAACAGGAGGGACTAATTGAAAAGCCAGGCCTTCAGATACTTCTGGAACTCAAGAAGTGATGAGGAGGTTCTGACAGGTAAAGACAGGCTCAACAACCTAATCTGGTTGTGCATATGTAAGAGATGCGTGCAAATGGAGCCCGACCTAGCGGAGGTGTCTGGATGATTTGCAATAGAGATTGTGTTATTGAAGCAGGCTGTGCCAGTGTTCTGCAGTGCCTTGAAGGTCTGAGTGAGGAGTTTGAACTGTGTGCTCACTGACGTGTAGTGTGATTTGACTGGTGTGGGAGGTTTAGAGTGATTATGGCTGTGACTACTGAATGGCATATAGGGATCTGATGAGTACTTTGCTGAGCCCAGAGTAGAAGGTGTTCATGTTGTCCATCTTGCTAGTGATGAGACCTTCCACCTTCAATTAAAAGACTGCACAACCCAGATACAAATGATGACCCTTTAATCCCTTCAATCCTACACTGCTCCACCACAAACATGGGTGGACCTCCCTCCTCTTATACACCCACTGCTCCAACCAACTCGGCAATGAGGAGGCCTTTCTCCTACAACCCAGAAACTGGTCCTACCCAAACAGTGGTTGCTTTTTTCCTCCAAATAAGACACAGCTGCTCAACACACATAGACAGCCCTCTCTTCATCATCCCACATTCTGCTACTCCTAACTCAACCCTCAACAGACTTTGTGCCCCAAAACCATCTCCAATCCGCACATTGTCCCACCCAAACCATGCAGTGCAAGGACCTTCTTTCTATAATCAAATGTTCCTTTTAAACAGAAATGCACAAATATGTCATTTGCAACCCACAGCCTGTTAAACTCAACCCAACCATGGACAGGTCATCTTACCAACTCGTACAGTGCTCCAACTCAAACCTGAATGGACCTTTCATTTCTAGAACATGCAGTTCCATAGAACATCAGTTGTGGACTAGTTTCCTTATTGCTTCATCCCAGCTACGGACTGGCCTTCTATTGAAAACGTACATACTACTTTGACTTAATCCAACTATAAGTGAGTCTTCTGCCTCCAAACTACATCAGCTCCAAAAAACTGAAATTTCAGGACCTTCCACACCATTTTGGATAATTCCAATGCAATACTTCTCTATACCAAGATTTCAAACCTGTGAGGCGATAGTTCAAATGAGGGGAGGGAAATAAAGCAATAATTATGCCAAAGAGAAAGTAGGTGGATGACATTATTTACAATTTCCCCAAGATGGAATGAACAAATAGTAGGATACTTAGGGGGTCATTCCGACCCTGGCGGTCCATGACCGCCAGGGCCGGGGACCGCGGAAGCACCGCCAACAGGCTGGCGATGCTTCCAGGGCCATTCTGAGCGCGGCGGTAAAGCCGCGGTCAGAAAAGGGCAACCGGCGGTTTCCCGCCGGTTTACCCCTGGCCCAAGGAATCCGCCATGGCGGCGCTGCTTGCAGCACCGCCATGGGGATTCCGACCCTCTTCCCGCCATCCTGGTCCTGGCGGTAAATACCGCCAGGAACAGGATGGCGGAAACGGGTGTCGTGGGGCCCCTGCACTGCACATGCCACAGGCATGGGCAGTGCAGGGGCCCCCTAACAGGGCCCCATAAAGATTTTCAGAATCGCGACGGGTGCCACTGCACCCGTCGCACCCCTTCAACTCCGCCGGTTCCATTCGGAGCCGGCTTCATTGTTGAAGGGGCTTTCCCGCTGGGCCGGCGGGCGGCCTTCTGGCGGTCGCCCGCCGGCCCAGCGGGAAAGTCAGAATGACCGCCGCGGTCATTTGACCGCGGTACGGTCTTTTGGCGGTTCCCGCCAGGCGGGCGGCTTCTGCCGCCCGCCGGGGTCGGAATGACCCCCTTAATGTTTTGTTATAATGTTATTGATGTGAAACTAATTTCCAGCATATTTCTCTATTGTGGGTTTGTTAATGTAAAATCCAAGTCCTTGGAAACTATAACAGAAACACTATAAAAGACTTGGTCCAGCACACAACGCAAACGTTTACTGGATAGCAGCAAATGTAAATCAATATAGGGAGGTTTGAGGTAGGCTTCAATATTTTGTTTCAGTCAGTTATCAAGAACATTTTGCTGAACTGAATGTTTTTAGTTGTGATTAGCAAAATTGTTGATGTTTACATTTTACAATAAATACCCCTTCTTGAGGAAGGGAATGGTAGCATCCAAAAACATGAAGACTTCATCTATGTGTGTAAGATTTTTTTGGCTGTTGGATTCAGACTAAAGAATAACCAGATGAACAATCTCCTATTTGTTTTAAATTAATTGTAATAAACCAGGTTTCATAATTTATTCAGTTAATATTGCTCCCGCCTAACTATCGTAGGGAGGTCTTCCACCTCCAGGACTCACACTTCTCAAAGACAATGGTCCCCGTGGAAGTGACTTCTCCCTTTAAATGGTGTTCTGCTCCACCATAGCTGTCATTGGACCTACCTTCAACACATCTTTAGAAATATGATATTCCAACCTGACCTGGCCAGCAATAGACCTTGCACGTCCAACCCACACCATCTAGCCAACCAAACAAAAGGTGTGCCTTCCCACTCCAAATGCACACACTGCTTCATCTAACTCCATCATGTATGGGCTTTTGACCTCATGAGTCTGCATCCCTGGACATCCAATCCGTGAGCTGGGCTTTCCATTTTTTAATGGTTTAAATGTTGGGTCCACAGACCTGGCATGCTGTGGTCCCTATGCTGAAATCCAGGTTTATAATTAACTGCTTAGTCATGCATGCCAAAACACTGCACTGAGAATAGCATGTTAGAAAACCTGACATGGTCTCCAAAATTGTTAGATAGCATATGCATGCTGTACACTTTTACTATGCTGAGTCTGTAGCTGTTGCAGAATACAAATTGGACAGGGTCAGACTAAAAGGGTGAAGAATTTGATATAACACCTAAAATGGCATATCCGTTCAATATTCAATTGCACATGCATTCACAGACCAAAAACCTTAGGATGCCATTCCCATTAACTTTGTTTTACTTGAATTAATTTAATATATTAATTTAATTATACATAGAACTGGTAAGCAAAGGTTGATGCAAGCCTACAGGAGTACTGTTCATTAACACAAGGTCATCTATGCATGCAAGTACTAAGGTATGATCTCCACACAGTTTTGGGAGGAAAACAAGCTGTTTCTAAAAATGGGTGAGGATTGACAATATACAAATTAAAAGGGCAAGGGTAAACACTCCAACTTTGCTTCAGGTTATTAAAGGTATCATTTTTAACTCTGGCATTAGACTAAACGTTTTGATTTTACTTAATCATATCATTGATATACATCATTCTAGGGGCTTTCTGACAGCCCTCTTCGCCTATTGGTTCCATTGTTCCATTGTTATGTCATTATCCATTTTTCTTCCTCTCATTACAGCATACAATATGGGGCAATAGGTTAGCCCACTTCAGGCTTTGGCTGACTTCACTGTACATGAAGGCATTCTGTCCTTTGACTAGAGGCAAAACCATACACAAAGTAGTTGTCTTATATGCCAAGGACCATATGGCAATGTGTGCTCTTCAAGACCCCAAAAATATTTTTGCTTTTACCTTTTTTTCAGAATTTTTAGATTTACAGGGGTCCAGCAGCTTCCCCAACAATAAATGTGTGCAAATATCATGACAAATCAAAGCAAGCATTGACAAAGCCAAAAGGCCGGCAGTGGACACCAGTCTATTGTTAAAACAAAGTTTAGTTTTAACAGTAATCATTTTGCCCATTCGAACTTGCACCAGTGTTTCATTATGGATTTCTTTTTAGTACCAACGGCACTTTGGATCTGAAGGGATTAAGATTCATGTCACAGCCTTACTCTATTATCACAAGCATTACTAAAACCAATGAAACAAAAACACGGTTAAAAAGCTGGCATTATTTTATTTCAAAACCTTGTGTGCTAAAGTGCAATGTGCAATTATGCTGTCACTGGGACCATGACAAGCCGTAAAACCTGCCTATACCCAGAGAAATATTTAGTTTTGGTTTAATCACTCCTGGAGAACATGTAAGAGCATGAAAAATGATTAGGCACGCTGAGAAAAAAAAGCTCTTGCAAATGTGCTTGTTCTTCTACAAAGATTCTAGGTGAGTTGTCAGGACAGATAAGGATGACTATCAGGCAGTAGTTTTGTGTACTTAATTTTCACTATTTGCAAGGATGATGCCTATCACTGTTTGCTTCTCTGCCTGATTACGCCCTACCAGAGAGCAGCAGAAAGCCTCTGACTAAAAAGAGATCAACCTTCTTTAACTCTGCAGTTTCTGATTATCTGTACCCGACTGTTGAGCATCAAATAATAGTTGGGTGTCCAATTTCTTTCTTCTGCCTTGTTTTTGCCTTTTTTACACTTCTTAGTTTCCAGTCTGATGGTTGTCTGTCTGCAGAAGTACCAAAAGCCACCAAAGATGGTGAGCTTGTCAGCAAGATAGTTGGACATGTTGGTCATGATGGGTTTGTAAATGATGGAGCTGATTTTTAAGTTGATGCAGGCTGGCAAGGGGAGCCAAAGGAGTTCCATCAGGTGATGATATATTTTTCTGGCACTTGTTGAGATATCGTGTGGCATTCAGGATGCCCTTATGAGTGGCCGGAGCAGGGTGTTACCACAATTCACACGCAAGACTATGAGGGCTTGAACAGCAGTTCTGAAGTCGCTTTCTGGAAAAAATGGTTTCAGTTTCTTTAGAATAGAGAAAGAGAGAGATGGTACCAGGCTGTGTTTCATTTTAGTTTTTTTTGCAATATGTCCCTTGACGGTGAGGTTGGTGCCAAAGGTGAATCCAAGTGTCTTGATACTTGGTGAAGGTTGGGGTTCGAAGCCTTCAGGGTTCATGTCATTGAGCCAGGTTTGTATTATTTCTTTCTTGATATCATGACAAATAAAACAGATTTTGTCTTGGTTGGCTTGAACTCCTGAATCAGTGTTGTTTTACTCTGGTGTGTCCCAGTCCCTTTCCCAGTAAGTACATCTGGTTCTCTATATCTTAGTCACTGCGCCAATTACTCTCAGTTTCAGTGCCCGGTTTCCATCCTACCAGAATAGTCCCAGTGTAAGAGTATGCCCTGTAGCAGTATCGTTGTATTCCGTGTCCCAGTGTCTTTGTCACTACTTTCTGACAGTCTCAATCTGAATGTTTCTCGGAATTTAGGCTAATAGAATAACACAAACCCAAAATTTAATCCGGGCTTTTTATAAACTTTTTTATTTATAAACTCAAGTTCAGTCCAGCACCGAAATGCAACACTCCAAGAAAATAAGGAGTAATATGACTCAGTACTATCTAGGAAAAATACTATCAAATGTCGGCTTTTTAACTTCTGAAATTCCTCCAAGAAGCCATACATTTTATTCACTCCGGGGAATGTGTGCATTTCTAGGGGGGTAGAAGAGGCTGAGACATTTGTGTGTATGGAGGAGCAGCCGCATTGCCTATGCAGACCCTCCAAAACAGGGTTCTTTAGGTCTATTTCCTGGCTTCCATATATTTCAATTTAATCTACATTGGGGTTAAAATGAACAGAAGGCATTCTCTCAATAAACCATCTTGGAGTCATAAGATGGAAAGTTCTGAGACTAGTGGGCCAGAAAAGAAAACATATGAAATGTCTAGATGTCCACACTGCTGAACTAGGGGTGGGCACCATGTATTGTGTTAGCTCAAGGCAGAGTCACTGTAGGTATGCAGCAAGGGCGGACAGAGATATGCGACAAGGTTGACTAAATTATGCAGCAACAAAAGCAAACTGTGCAATTTAATGCAGCAAATTTTTAAAAGGACTTGGAAGTCTCCCATATTATAAGGGCCTTCTAGAACTGAGAGAATGGAATATTTGTTTGACCCCAGGAAGTCGGCCAGCAGAAATCTTTCCAAGTCTTGTGTTGAGGGGCCAGAGTGACTGCAGCTACAGATCTCTATGCCTGTGGGCCCTGTCGAGAGCCCTTGAAGCCTGTTTGTTTTGTATAGTGGCCCTGGCTTCTCTTGAAGAGCAGTAGTCCTGCTTTGAATGCAGCCTCCCAGATTAGTGACAAGTCTTGGTGTGAGGGAACCTGCAATAACTCATGCTAGATCTACATGGATGCCTGCAAATGAGATAAGTGGTGCAGGATGTGATTACACAGTACCTGCATGCACTTGTTCGAGTAGTGCCTGGTGTATCTTGAACAATACCAACCTATGTAGGCAGCAAGGGACACTTGCACTAAAACATGAACCGGACGTTTGTTTGTTGATTCCAGCACCACAGAAGCACCTTTCCTAATCTGTTAACATCCATGGTAAAACTGCCTTGGACCAATCTGTACCATTATCTTGCTCTACATTAAAGAAACCTTAAAGTAAAGACCTAATTACACATTTGTATGATAACTTTTTTTTTTTTTTTTTACAATTCAGGCCTGGTCTGCTTAAGAGAGATCACGCAGCACCCAGGGCTGGACTGGCCATTGTGCCACTCTGGCATCTCCAGGTAGGCTGGAGGTCAGAGGGCTGCTTTCAAAGTAGTATGTGCAGCCATGATGCAACCATGAAGGTCCACGTGACCCCCATTCTATTAGCTGCCTTCTGAAGTGTGGAGCTGGTTTGAGCATTTGTTCCCGGGCACATTTTGGTTCAAGTCCCACCCTGCCAGCCACACTGTTCTGTGTGAGGACTCACTCTCAGTGACAACTGCCACGCAGACTTCAGTGTTTTAAAAGCTGTTTTCTAATGAGTTTTTCCTTGTCCCTTTGGCTGCATAATTTTATAGTTCATGGATATTATTTATTTATTCAATATCAATATTTTGTGAGGTTTAGATTTTTACTCATTTCTGATCAAACAGAAAACTTTATTTGTATTTAGATTTCTCCCGGATTAACTTTTGATAGTATTTACATAACACATCTTGACTACTCTTATTTCTTCCTTGGTCTGGTCATAAAACTCTTTTGGGCAGATGTATAAAGGATCAAGTCATGAAGTCGTCACTGTTTTTGCACAGGACTGTAATGTGACTTCTTTGCACAAATCCAGCTCAGCGCAAAATGGCCATCCGCAAGGATTCGCAGAAATTCTGTCTCACATTTATGAAGACAAGTTTCCCTCAGTGCATCCTTGTGCAAAGATGAAGGCTTGCGAGGGACTGCAGCTCTCCGTACTTGAATGCACAATAGTAAGATGATGTTTAAGAAAGGTGGAAGCAAGATTCTGTGCCTCAAATACATTTGGCAAATGGATTCCACCAGCTTTCAAAATCTGCTATTCCACCAGAGGATTGAGATATTACAAAGCATTTATACATATCCTCCTGACAAGCCGCAATGCCAGGGGGTCACCTTTTTCTCACCCCCGTTTCCTAATGATTCTCAAGGACTCGCAACGTGGACATCACGAGTCGTAAAGCAGTCAGTGACCCTCAATGTCACTATGAACATTGTGGGTGTCATTTTTGTACTCTTAAAACCTGCACTTTTGGGCCCCACAGGCTTTGCAACAACAAACACCATTGATACTTCTGGCTTTGTATCTCAACTGTGTTGCATTGTGCCTGTTGGTTTTTGTACTCGCCCCTTAGGACGTCTGTTCTTAAGCTCGACCAACTTCCTAAAACTCCAACCACAAGGCGCCAAAGAAGTATTTTGACTGTAGCAGCTAGATTTAAAGTGCTGAGGCAGCCTGGACCCAGTGTCTAGTTTCTCTTCTGCACCTGCTCTGACAGTGCCTTCCAGTTAAGGAGTTCAGTGGTTCCGGTACTTATCTGAAAAGCCACACTGTGCCTCTGTGAAGTTCCTCAAGATACTTCCGAAATTAACTGTGCACATTGTACAGGCAATAACGTTGTGCAGTCAAAAGACAAAAAGTTTGTAGTTCAATCAGATAAGCTTCCCTGCTGTGGGGAAATTGCACTGCCTTTTGCAGAAGCCAACCAGCCAAAATTGTTTTCTTTAATTTTGCAAGACTCCAATGCTCTCAAATGCTTTCTCGGTTCTAGCTGCACCAGCATAACGATATTGTGAAACCACAAGAGGCTGGTTAAGTAACTTTTCACAAAAGGGTACCACTGTTCATTCCAAATAAATGGATACTGTACATGGGTTGTTCCCCTGCCACTACCATCCCTTTGTTTCTTGTGGTTCAGCGCAGACCAGCAGCCATGGGTGAGAGCAAACAATCATATGGCAGTGGAGAAATATGCTAGAGTGCTGGATATTTTTCTTTAATAATTGTAGGGAGGTGGGCTAAAACACGAGGTATGTGAGAAGGGTAAAGACACTGAGGGAAATAGAAGGGTGAATGGATGATTATGTATTTCTCTTTATTGGCCCTCTCTTTATGTGCAGCAATTCATGGGATCAGCTAACAGTCAGCATCAAGAGACATGTGCAACATAAATGTCTGGTTATCGATTGGCAACTGTTATACCTGTCAGTTCTTGGCTTGGTTTCTCCTGTCTTTTTGCTTCTGACCTACTGTTTTTGATTCTGTGCTGAATTTCGTTTTTGCTGGCTTTAGGACTCTTTGCACACTGCCACTGCTTACCAGTGCTAAAGTGCAAGTGCTCCTTGTGTAAATTTCATTGGTGATTGGATCCTCTGTATTTGGCTTACTTGATTTACTAGTAATTCGCTAGTAAAGTTCACAGTGTGTGCCCAGGGCTTGTAAGTCAAATGCTACTAGTGGCCAGCAGCACTGATGATGTCACCTACGTGAGTAGCCCTGTAGACATGTCTCAGACATGCAACTGCAGTGTCTGTGTGGGCAATTTTCCACTTCCATTTCGAACTGGCAAATGCACCCACTTGCCAGGCCCAAACATTCCCTTTTACTACATGTAAGTCACCTCTAAGGTAGGCCCAAGGCACCCCATGGGAAGGGTGCAGTGCATTTGAAAGGTAGGACATGTACTAGTTTGTTTTACATGTCCTGGTAGTGAAATACAGCTAAATTCACTTTTCGCGATTGCAAGGCGTATCTCTCCCATAAGGTAACATGGGGATTGCCCCGAAGTATCTTTTAAGTGTAATTTTTCATTGAGAGCAGATAAAGTTATGTACTATGGGATCTCCAAATTCACAATTTAAAAATACATCTTTTGATGAACTTGGTTTTTGAATTGTAAGTTTGAAAATGCCACATTTTCTTGCTTAACCATTCTGTGACGTCTGGGTCAGGATGACGGCTTGACTGTTTGTGCATTCACTCTAGACAGACACACAAAGGGAGCAGAGGTGTGCCATGCATATCCTGATGGCCCATCACCAGGCTGATTGATCTGACTGAGCTAGAGGGGTGGAAGGAGCTGACACTTGCACCTAAATAGGGCTGGACCTTTCCTCACACAAAGCAATCTCCAACCCCATGGAGTGTGTCTGGGGTCAGGACAGGGAAAGGCAGGGTCTTGTGCACTACAAAGTCTTCTCTTTGAAGTTTACCTACTTCAAAGACAGAAATGGGTATAAGAACTGGACACCACATAGTTAGAATCCTTTTGAAGTGAGGGCATTCTGCCAGGAAGAAGAGCTGGATGCTGTAGGAGGGACTGCCACTCTGCCTGTTGCTTTGCTGTGCTGGCTTGTTGCTTCTGCCCTGGGAGTGAAAGGACTGGACTTTGCTTTCCACATCCTGCTTCCAAAGGTTCTTCGAGGGCTTAGACTGAGCTTGCCTCCTGTTAAGAAGTCTCAGGGACATCAAAGACTTCATCTGCCAGCACCTGGGCTCTCCTGCTGAGAGTCTTGACTTGTCAAGTGGTGCCAAAACCAGTTCTTGGGCCCTTGGCCTTTGGGAGTGGCTTTGGTGCAACCATGAGGAAACCAAGGATAAACTAAGCACATTGACTCCAGAGTAACTTCGGAACCAGTGCCGCTGCCCGACTCAGAGCTGCTGCCTGCACCGGAGCCATGGTCCACGCGGAGTGCAGCAACCACAACCAATGCCACAGGCCCGTTGCCATCACAGCACCTCCAAAGTCCTGCCACAGCATGAGTCCAGACACTGCAAAGTCGACGCCTCGCGTTTTGATCTGCTGGATTCATTGACCGCGCCTTATCCTATAGAACCGCCGCCTCGTCGCCAACACTGCATCACTTCCCCTGCAACCGTAAGGAACAGAGGCCTCACCTCCCCTGCCTAGCAGTAAGGAACTAATGCTTCATATCCCCGGTAGCAGTAAGGAACTGATGCCACACTGGCTCCAGCAACGCCTCCCCAACTCCGTGCAATGTCTTTGTTTCCTCATCATTTTCCAAGGTACTGGAGCTGGGGTCTGTGCGACTCCATGACTGGCCCACATTCCATAGCGAGTGGTGACTCCGTCAAGATGCCGTAAATGCCCCAGTTGGAGGTATGGTGTTTCTAAGCACTATACTAGGATTTAATCTTTGAAAATTCGGATCTTTACTTGTGAATATTGGATTTTTGTGGTTTTGGTCATGTTTTACTAAGGTAAATATTGGCTATTTTTGTAAACTGGTGTGGAGACCTTTTGCAGTATTTTCACTGTGTTGCTGGGTGTGTGGGTACAAACTATTTACATACTGCACATGAGATAAGCCTCACTGCTTGAGCCAAGCTGCCAAGGGGGTGAGGAGCGATTATCTTAACTGCGTGGCTCCTTTTCCCTGACTAGAGTGAGGGTCCCTACTTGGACAGGGTGCAAACCACTGTAAACTAGAGACCCCATTTCTAACATTGGTGATCATCGGTGAGGATAGGACTTGTATTTGTACTTGACATACAGTGATTAGTGTACACTACTTCCATATCGCAGACCATTATGTGACCATATATTGTTTTTCCTTTTTCTTTTTTGGGTCTTTTTGTCTTCTTGAAACTTTGCAACTTTTAAGTTTTATTCACAATCATGCATCAGTCTGGTGAGCCATCAGATGGAGCTACAGTTTTGGTGTTTGAGCAGGAAGGGTTGGAGACCTATTCGGTACCTTAGCTCAAAGATTTCTGCAAGGAGCTCAAGTGTCCTATTAAAGGCCTCACTCAAAAAGGAGGAGCTGCAAAAGGTGCTGAAGGCCTAGTTGGTAGCAAAGCAGGCTGGTGAGCCCACAGAGGAGAAGAATGCTATTGAGGATAGAGAGGAGCCTGCATGGTTATTTTGTGGATAATCAGGATCTGCCAGGGGGAAAGGCACACTCAAGGGAAGGCAGCATTGTGTCTTCAAAGGGACCAACCTCAGAGGAGCTGGAGGACAGGATGGAAGCTAGGAAAGCACAATTTGGAACTTGAAAGTCTCAAAATGGAGGCAAAGAATTGGTCATAGAAGAAACGAAAATGATCTTAGCTCATGAGCTGAGTTTGATGGAGCTGGACTTAAAGAGCAGGTCAAGCACAGATGGTGGAAGCAGATCTGCAGTGCAGTCTGAGGGAAAGGTACGTATAACCATGGATGTGGTGAAGGATTTTGTTGTGGGGGATGACATAGAGCAGTAGTTTAGCGGTTATAAAGTGGCATTGAGAATGAACAGGGTCCCTGAAGGAAATTGGGGGAAGGTCTGTGGAATTATTTATCAGTGGAGGGGAGGGATACCTTGTTGGCTTTAGAAGAAGAAGATAGGATGAGGTACCCTGCCATGAAGGAAGCCCTAACCAGGAAATATAGTCTCACCCCAGAAAGTTACAGGGAAAAGTTTAGGGAAAGTGCTAAACTTGGTTCTCATACTTGGGTGGGGTATGTTGATTCCTTTTTGTAGAGCATGGGATGGTTGGGTTAAGGGTCACGAGGTAACAGACTGTCAGGGGCTGTACAACTTGATTGCATGGGAGCACTTGTCTAGTCGCTGATTTCCAGAGCTGCGCCAGCACTTGATTGACAGCAAGCTTTCTGATCCCAGGAAGCTTGCCAAGAAGGCGGACTGCTGGCTCAGCACCAGGGTTCAAAAGAAGATTATGTGAGAGACTCAGCCAAGGGTGGGCAGGGTCCCAAACAGAAGAAGGAGGAGACGGGGGACAAGGATAAAAGTAAGGAGTTGTGCCCCAAACCAGTTCCCAAGGTAAGGATTCCCAATCCCCTGTTAAGAAGAAGAGTTGGTTTCCTTCAGGAAAACCTGCAGGGAAGGTACCCCTAAAGTGTTTCGCCTGTAGTCAGGAAGGGCATTTCAGGGTGAGTCCTAAGTGTACTAAGCAGACACAGCTCCCCAGCGGTGGCAGTCACTAGGAGTGGCCAGTGTAGCGATTGGGGAGAAGTTGGCCCCAGTCAATGGTGGAGAGCCAGCTGAGTTGGCCTTAGTCTCCCTCGGTGAGGGTGAGGTGGTCCAGAGAACCCTCATGCCTGACAACACTAAAAAAGTACAGGCAGTGGGTGACCATCAATAGGAGGCAGGCAGAGGGTCTAAGAGACATAGGAGCCAGCATTACAACTGTTTGCTGTCATATGGTGTCTGAGGAGCAGGTAATCCCTAATGTGGTCCACTAGGTTGTAGCAGTAGACAACATTGAGCACCAATGTTTAGTTGCTCAGGTTCCCTTTGAATGGGGGGAGAGGGGTCTTAGGTTTCTTAAGGATAGCTGTGAGTCCATCCATGCCTGTTGACTGTCTGCTAGGGAACAACCTGGAGCATACTGCCTGGATGGAGGTAGAGCTCAGGTCACACTTGGAAATGTTAGGATTGCCAGTGTGGGCATGCATGACCACATGGTCCATGGCCACCAGAGAGGGGGGTTCAGAAGGACCTATAGCCCGAATTAGTATCCCAGGTGCCTGCCAGGAGGAGGGGCAAGAGGTGTGGGGAACCAGCTCCTGAGATTCCCATGGTCCAGGAGGAGGCTGAACCCGAGGGGAACGCCCCAGAATCTACAGGGGAAGAGGTGGCCAAACTGGGGGCCCACCTCAGCTGACCCATTGGCAGCAGAAAGGAGGCCTCACCAGGGCGGAGTTTTGCACAGTGCAGAAACAGTGCGCTACTCTTGAGGATCTTCGAAACAGGCCGAGGCCAAGACAGCTGGTGACTTCTCTGGATCTCATCTGATTTACTGGGAGAATGATCTCCTGTTAGCAAGCCCAAGATTGTTGAGCCTAAGCAGCCCATGTGCTGGTGGAACCCGAGTGTTTCAGAGAATTCCTCCGGGTCAGGCATATGATGTGCCACTGGCAGGTCATTTGGGGCAGGACCAGACCTTTGATAGGCTTGTTACCCACTTTTATTGGCCCCAAATGAGGAAAAACTCAGAGGCCTTCTGCTGGACGAGTCAAATCTGCCAGGCGAGTGGCAAATCTGGGAAGAGGTGCAAGGCTCCTCTTCAACCGTTTCCTGTTCTGAGCACCCTTTTGAATGGATGGGTACTGACATTGTGTGGTCTCTGGATTCCAAGACAGCCATGGGCAACAGGTTTATCTTGGTCTTGGTGGACCATGCCACACGGTACCCAGAACCTATCCCTCTAAGGGCAGTAACTGCGCCCACCATGGCCAGGGAACTTATGGGGATCTTCACCGTATGGGTTTCCCCAAGGAGGTGGTATCAGACCAGGGTACCAATTTCATGTTGCTGTACATGAAAGCCATGTGGAAGTTGCGTGGTGTTACCTACAAGTTCACCACGCCTTACCACCCCCAAAGCAATGAGTTGGTTGAAACGTTCAACCGTGCCCTTAAGGTCATGATTATCGGTCTCTCAGAACCCATGAGACATAAGTGGGATGTCATGTTACCTTGCCTGTTGTTTGCCTACAGAATGGTATTGCAAAAGGGGGGTGGTTTTAGCCCTTTTGAGCTTCTGTACGGGAACCCTGTGAGAGGGCCTTTCAGTCTGGTGAAAGGAGGCTAGGAGCAAGCTCCTAAGAAGTTACACCAGGATGTTTTCAATTACATGCTGGCCTTCAGGAACCAGACAGCCAGCGTCCAGAAATCTTGCCCAGGAGAATCTGGAAGCTAGCCAGGAGGACATAAAATGCTGGTATGACCAGAATCCTACATTGGTTGAGTTTCAACCTGGCCGGAAAATGTAAACTTACAATTGAAAAACCAACTGAGTTCAGAGACCCCAAACTCCAGATCTCTGTCTGCTCCCAATGGGACATTACAGTTGAAAGATATTTCAAGGCAATCCCCATGTTAATCTATAGGAGCAATAGGCCTTGCAATAGTGAAAAACGAATTTTAGCAGTTTTTCACTATCAGGATATGTAAAACACCGCAGTGCATGTCCTACCTCTTAAATACACTGCACCTTGTCCATGGGGCTGCCTTGGGCCTACCTTAGGGGTGACTTACATGAAGTAAAAGGGAAGGTTTGGACCTGTCAAGTGGGTGCACTCACTTCTCACACAGACACTGCAGTGGCAGGGCTGAGATATGTTTACAGGGCAACTCATGTGGGTGGCAAAATCAGTGCTGCAGGCCCACTAGTAGCATTTGATCTACAGGCCCTAGGCACACAGAGCACTTTACGAGGGTCTTACTGGTAAATCAAATATGCCAATCATGGATAAACCAATCACCAATACCCTTTGGACAGGGAGCACTTGCACTTTAGCACTGGTTAGCAGTGGCAAAGTGCCCAGAGTCCTAAAGCCAGCAAAAACTAAATTCAGCACAGGATAAAAAAAAACAAGAAGTCAGAAACCAAAAAGACAGGGAAAACCCTTTAGAAAGGGCCATTTCCAACAGACCTCACATTGTCGTAAGGAATCGATGCCTCACCTCCAACGTCGCATCACCTTCCCTGCAACCATAAGGAACCAACGCTGCACCGGCTCCAGCGACACTTCACCTCCCGACTCCGTACAATGTCTTTGTTTCCTCTGCGTTTTCCAGGGTCCTATGCCTGGAGTCCGTGCGACTCCGTGACCGGCCCGAACTCCCTTGCAAGTGGTGTTGGACTGTTGGAAGCAACTCTGTCAAGATGCTGTGATAGTCCCAGTTGGAGCTATTGTGTGTCTAAGCGCTATACTAGGATTTAATCTTTGAAAATTCATTAATTTTACTTCTGTATGTTGGATGTTTGTCGTTTTAGTCTTGGTTTACTCAGATAAATACAGGCTTATTTTTCTAAACTGGTGTTGAGTCCTTTTGTAGTGTTTTCACTGTGTTGTTGTGTGTGTGGGCACAAATACTTTACACATTGCCTCTGAGATAAGCATGACTGCTTGAGCCAAGCAACCATGGGGGTGAGCAGGGGTTATCTCAGCTAAGTGGCTCCCTTACCCTGACTAGAGTGAGGGTCTCTACTTGGACATGGTGCAAACCACTGCCAACTAGAGACCCTATTTCTAACAGCAAGTATTGATATCAGAAGTCTTTCACCTCTGTTACCTACCTGGTGGCATTATGTAGACTGACTATTGGAACCCTTTGTTATTGATAGCTAATAACTTATTGATAATCATCCACCTACAATTCTATGCATTCTACTCTCACTAAAATAGTTTTATTATCATGCTCCACTGATTGATGAGAGGTTCATGCGTTGAATTTCCATAATGGTGCTAACAGACACCTGGTGTTCGACTATCCATGATGTCCCAGTACAAACGAAGCAACGATAACAGAGTGATCTCATAATTCAACTGACTCACAGTACACTTGCTCTCTATTTCTGGCAAACATGCCTCTCATCATGTGTACACTGCTTTGGCCTGATCTACAACAGCCACCCTTTGACCACTTTTTGTCAATGCTGTCGCCCAGGAAGTGATCACTCTAGTGTCTCAATGACCTTCGGGATACTAATGCCCTTTTGCTACATGACACCTTGTATGTTCTTATATTAGATCATCAAGCACACCTTAGGTCCGCTCCTCTTTTCTTTTGGAAGCAGGTGATCTACATTTCTTCAGAAAGTTATCAACGATGCTCAGTAAATCTTGAAAGTTTCAGCATTTTCAGATCGCCCAACACTCCCAAGCAGTATTGGGTGTCCAGTGATGATTCAAGACCATCATTATCAGAGTGAAGCCATGTTGCTTGTGAGTATATTTGTAGTATGACACATTTTTAGTGATCATGCTTTACATGTTGGATTGTGTTATCATGCTTACATTTTTAGCAATGTCTTAAATTGATGTTGCGTTGAAGTGTAAGTCTTCAATCTTGCTTTTGTTGCAGTAACACCTAGTCTTTTTCTTAGGCCTCTTTCTCTTTTTTTGCCACATCTGGCACCCATGTATAGCTTTATTTTTTGTTTGTGCTTTTTGAGCTCTTTATGCTTGGGTCACTGGTGATTTATTAGCGAGGTCTGTAGTTTACTTTTTTGCCATTTGGTTGTCATGTCTAATCAATAACATTCTGTTTGTTAGTACTTTCTCTGCGGTATATTCATTATAACAGTGGCAACACTTATTAATATGTGTGAGCCTCTGGATTTGTTTTCCCTATGTCCAGGTTTACTGCATGGTGTGGCCTCAGACTACTGTTGTCAAAACATCTTCTGACATAAATATTGCAACTAAATATCAGTAAAAAAACTTCAACCCATTGGAGTTTCTAACAAAACATCTACACACAAAGGGACAATATTGTTGTAAACGAAAAATTCAATATTTGTGTCAGAAAATAATCCTGCATATAATAATCTGATATATAAGTACAGCAGTCAATGCACTTCAGGATATCTTAACCTTGAGAGGAGGCATGTTAGCTAGCTTCTTACATGGGGCGGCAAACCTACTACAAAAACCCGCTGGATTGCTATTGGCTACCACCAAGAGCATTCAAGGCATCTAAAACTCTCTGCGTTCATCATCACAAGCAGAGAACAAAGAAGGGCAGCACCTGTTCATGCTCCAGTCACCACTAGGGGACCAAACATGCACTATTCTACCAAAATAACCTTCTAACTTGAGAATGTAGCTTGTCAAGGGAGGGGAATAACTCTGCTCTGTACTTCAGGCTCTGAACTTCAGGCAACTAAAGCTTGTGAATAGGTGATGGGGTGGGTTATTGCACTGTGTTGTACAAGAAGTCTGTGGGGTTTCAAGGCGCTGGATCTTTGGCTTTGAGAGAGTGCTTCAATTACAAAGACATGGAATATGTTTTTGTCCTTGGGCAGAACCAGCCCTAATGGACTTCAGAGTTCAGCTACCCTGATCAATAATGTAGGAAAGGGCCCCTTCTTTCATTGGTTACGCCCCCACCCCAACACACACACACACACTTTTGGCCCGTTATTGATGCTAAGTTGATTGAGTGCGTGCTGAGATCCTACTAACCAGGCCCCAGCACCAGTGTTCTTTCAGTAAACTGTACAGTTGTTTACACAATTGGCACACCCCTAGCACACAGCTAGGTCGCTTGCAAATGGTGCTATCGGTACCCTAAGGGATGCCTCACCAAGCACATGCACACTGCCATTGCAGATTGTGTGTGCTGGTGGGGAGAAAAAGCCAAAGTCGACATGTCGACCCTTCCAGGGTGCCATGCCCACAAATCACTGCCTGTGGCATAGGTAAGTCACTCCTCTAGCAGGCCTTACAGACCTAAGGCACGGTGCACTATACCACAGGTGAGGGCATAGCTGTATCAGCAATATGCCTCTACAGTGTCCAAGTCCGTTCTTAGACATTGTAAGTGCTGTGTGGCCATATTAGGTACATGGGCTGAAAGTGTGTCATTACAAACTCCACAGCTCCATAATGGCTTCACTGAAGGCTGGGAAGTTTGGTATCAAACTTCTCAGCAAAATAAACCCACACTGATGCCAGTGTTGGATGTATTGTACATTGCACACAGAGGGCATCTTAGAGATGCCCTCTGTATTTTACCCAACCCTTTAGTGTAAAGCTGACCAGTCTGTGCCAGCCTGCCACTAACAGACAAGCTTCTGACCCCATGGGGTGACAGCCTTTGTGTTCTCTGGGGTCAGGAACAACGCTTGCTCTGAGTGAAGGTGCTTCACACCTCTCCCCCTGCAGGACCTGTAGCTCCTGGTGGTGAGCCTCAAAGGCTCAGGCCTCCTGTTACAGAGCCCTGGGCACTCCAGCTAGTGGATATGCCTGCTTCCCCCACACCCCCAGATCAAGCCCCACTTTTGGCAGCAAGTCCAGTGGGAAAATTAGGAAAAACAAGGATGAGTGATCAATTCAGCTGGGACCAACCCTAAGGTGTCCAGAGCTGAAGTGGTCCCTTCCTTGCAGAATCCCCCATCTTCTTTTGGAGGACAGGGACCAATAGGGTTAGGAATGTGCCCCCCTCCCCAAAGGAAGTGGGCACAGGAAGGGTGTAGCCACAATCAGGGACAGTAACCATTGGCTACTGCCCTTTAAACCGTAACACTCCTAAATGTAGTATTTAGGGGCTCCCCTGAACCTTACTCACCAGATTCCTGGCAACCTCAGAAGAAAGAATAAGGACTGCATAACCAACCCCAGCAGTGAAGACTCCAAATGACAATTGACTTGGCCCCAGCCCTACCGGCCTGTCTGCAACTTCAAAGACCACTGCTCCAAGAAGGCGATGCATCCTGCAGGACCAGCAACATCTAAAACCCCCCCAGAGAACTGCCTGCCCAGCAGAGGAACAAGAACTCAGAGGACAGCAGCCCTGTCCAGAAGAAATCTCCAAAAGGACTCCAGAGCTGCCCAGGATCTGCAAGCCCTGTCCACTCTGCACCTAACGCCCACAGCCTGAGTCCAGGTGGCCCACCAGACCCCAGGTGATTCTGACCTGGAGTCCACCCTGGGTTGACCCCTCCTGTCCAACACAGCGATGACTGCAGCCTGAATCCGGAGGACCTCCCTGACCATGACTGGATTCGACAAGGATTCCAGATGCTCAAGGAGACCCTTGCACCAGCAGCCCCTGGCCTTGGGGAACCCAACCGATGGTCCAGCAACGTCCACACCGTGCCTCTCCTGCCTGCCTACCCTTTGGTTACCCGGAACTGACCCCCTGGACCTATCCCGCAGCATCTATTGTGACCCCTGGGGTCCTCCCATTGAGACATTGGGCACCCAGCTCTGTGTTTTCACCCTGCACCCGGCTGCCCCTGTGCCGCTAAGGGTGTGTGCTTGGAGTGATCCTGTGCCCCCCCCGTGCTGACCTAAACCCACCAGGCCTGTGTCCTGGAACCGCGGGTATTTACCTGCAATCTGCTTTCTACCAAGCACCCCCAGTCCTCATAGGATTCCATTGCAAATCCGACGTCAACTTTGACCTCTGCACCTAGCCAGCCCCGTGTTGCTGGTGGTACACTTTTGGAGTCAGCCTAAACTTCGACCTGTGAACATCCTAACCCCCAAAGACTGGAATTGTAAGTTGTGTACTTACCTGTTATCTATGCTAAACCTTTTCCCACCTTTGGGACTCTATTGACTCCTATGAAAAATTGCACTGGCTCAACTTTTGAAATTAAAATAGAAAAGTGTAACTTACTTGCAAACTGCTTTACTTGCAAAAACCAAACAAAGTACATTGGAAACATATGCTTGATACCTATTCACAACTATACTTACCGGTAACAAAGTTTTTCTGGTTCTAGTAATAAAGTAACAAAATATATTTTTGCTGTATAAAACAATTGGCCTGAAGCTAGTCATTGAGTGTGTGCCTCTTTCTTGACTGTGTGTGTACAACAAATGCTTTGCACTACACTCTGACAAGCCTAACTGCTTGACTCCTCCCTTAACTCGATAAAAACATCTCAAAGAAACAGTTGAAGAAGGTTACACTTTAGAGATAAGAGTTCAACTGGTGTCTGGTGTCACATATATGCAGGCTCTAGGAATAGTCTCTCCCTTCAACCCACCGCCAGTCAATCAAAAGGGAAAGTACATACCTTCTTGAGATCCAAGGAGGTGGAGCTGTTGCTGGACATGAGGCTCTGCGATGTAGAACCCAGGTCAGGGAGGGAGCGTCCTTCCACTTCAGCAAGCATGCACTCCTGGTACATGGGGGACCTCACAAAGCGGGCATAGCTGTCAAACTTCATCAAATTGAAGATCTGAGGCAAACAGGAGTATCAGTATTAGAGAAGACCTGTCAGCATGCCCAGGTCATCCATGAGATGCCAGAAAATGGTGATGTAAGCTAGGATTTTCAAAGAGATCATGGTGTGTGTTACAGTGTGAGCATGAACAGGTGGGTGATTCATTTTTGTAGACCAAAAGGGTATTTTTACTGCTAATGCTGTGGTACATCCAAAATATTGATTTGGATTTTATCTGCCTTCCAATGATTATTTGAAACAGACCCCACCCTCAGTTATTGAACTTGCAATTGTTGTACTGAACTGCTTTAATTGGCAAACAAATAAAGTTCCATTTTTTAGGACATCACTCGATTATCTTTTGTTTTGTTTCCTTTTTGCCCTAAAGGTACCTTGAGCTTCTAGCTTGTGTTCCACGAATCACGGAGCCCAAGGCCCTTCTGCTTCACAATGCCCTTACCCTTCTAATACCCCCTGCCCAATGCCCTTGACTCAATCACTCAAGGGCAAAACGTCATCTTGTGCTGACTGTTCCTCCCTCTCCCTCCTCCCCACCCGTATCACCCGCTTTACTTCATCTTCCCTCACAGGCTCATCCACGTGAAGGGAAAAGATTTTAAAGATTTCTTTCTGTGGAGTCTTCCCTGCCTGGACCTCCTGGAGGCCAAATGGGACTTCATGCTAAAAGTCATGCCATTCTCCCACATTAGCGCTGCTTTGAATCTCTGGCCCCTCCCTCTCCATCCTTTTCCATTATCTACCTAGATCCCTTCCACAGGTGAGAGATTGATGCACACTCACTCTTGGCTCCAAAATCTCACCCACCTTGTTGGTTGCTTCTTCAGAGCGGTTAGGTGGACACCATACAACTTTTAAATTAACGTCTGTGGATATCTGTTGATGTAGAGGGTGGGCACTTCTCACATGTTCCTTCAGCAATTGTGGCTAGACTCGCATAGATGAATATTTGATTGCTTTGATTTACTTCCCGTGGGACGAGCCACACAGAATTGAATAGGACATCAAACAGGCTATTACACTTCTATTAGGAATGTCGAATAAATGTTGCATGAAGCTCACCCCATGATCTCTCCCGTACCTCAGTGAGTAGTGCATGCACACTAGAGCAAGTCTCTCGTTAGACAACCAGGCCACATGTAAGTATCTCATGTACCTCATCCAAATCTTCCCATACAGGTCGTACTACGACCACACACCTCTCCAACCAAAAATACTCCAGCCAGTCATAGTACCACAATGCCAAACTAGTGGAAGCTGGGCACTATACAAATGCCAAATAACATAAGACGAGACACACAGACTGAGAGAAGGGCAGGGTCACACAGGGGCTCATTGATGTCAAAAGTGGCACTCAGAGCAGGGCAAGGTTACATGCATCTTACAGGGGACACACAGGGCACATCAGCAAGACAAGACCACACGAGACTCCCAGGGAGGCTTGAGGGGCGGAAAGGGAAGTACTCAGGGGCTCTCACACCAAAAAAAGGCTGCAAGATAACTCACATGACTCAGCGCTCTCACAGGGACCATCAGGAGAAAAGGCTGCATGTTATTGTCTGTGAAACTACCAGCAGTATATCTGTCTAGGTTCATACCCCAGGGACCATTTAGGATTATGACGGAGCAACACTCACTGTACCGCTTTAGTGGGCACATATACATATACCTCACAAGGAAAACACAATGTTGTTTTGTTTGTACATTATAAGTAACGTGGAGGATCTGTGTCACCTGCATCTGTTGGACTTGGAACATGTTAGGGGTGGGCTTTTCCAGCATGTCTTCTCCAAGCCAGGCCTGGTGGTCGATGTTGACAGGGTTGAAGGAGCTGCTCGATAGATATTCATCATATATTCGCCTGGACTCCTGTGCAAGCTGAGGACATGGAAGGTGGTGGGACAGAGGCATGGAGGAGGGACAGGTTGCAGGCGGGGGAGTGTTATATGAGGAGACAAAGTAAAAAATGTTATCAGAACAATGCACAAACTGAACAGTATGCAGTGGTGATGGTAGAACAAAAAGCATACTTGCACCGTACCTGAACACCAGGGTGCCCTGGACCAGGACACTTGCGGTCCTGGGATGGAGAGTCAGCAGCCTATTAACAAACTGCATTTTGTTGTATGTCTAACATACTGCAACATGCTATTCACAAACCAGCAGGCAAAGGTCCTATGTTTTATGTGTGTAGATCTCCGCCCCAACTGTGGAGATCTCGGCACACGTAGGAATACATTTAAATAGTTAATTTTGGAGGGAGAGAGGGAGTGGCCTCAAAATGGGCAACACATTCAAATAACTAGGAGGGGTTAACGGAGGAATATGGAGGGGTTTTCGGAGGGTTATGTAGGGGTTTTCGGAGGGACATGCACCAACCAAAGAAAAAGGAAGTCCATTGCTATTCACAAACTGCACTTCCCTTCTATGGTTACTGCAGCAAAAAGGGACCCAAAACAGCGGTAAATGTACCCCAGCTTAGAGCTGGAGTATGTCCAGCACCACAAAAAGCCAACTATTGGAATTGCAACAACCTCCCATAGAAAATAATGGAGGCAGGGACTTAAAATAAGTGCCCATAGGAACCAATGCTAAATTAAATTATTAAGTCCTAAAACAATATAAATAAATGTAATTTAATGTTGAAAATGTATATAAGTAAAACACATATTACTTTAAAACAAATATGGCAATTACCTTTTTACTGTAAAAAATAATTTAAATCATTTTTAGAACATAAATTAATTTAAAGGAATTCTATGCATAACTTAATCATTTTTACTACATAATAAATATATATCAATGTTATACTTCAGGTGTTTTGTTTTTTTACATGTATATCTTAAGAAACTGTAATTTATTTTCATATATTAAAAATAAATATTTAATTGAAAATTAAGATAAGGCTAGAGCATTTTATATTTTGTTGTACTTTGAACATACAGTATATCAAAATAATTTAAATTAATATTCATCATAAAAAGATTTTATTAAGTATTTTTAAACTTTTGGCTATACTTTACCATAGGGAGATTTCCACCTGGGAGGCACAGGTCTTTGCATATGTGTGAAAAGTTACAAGTGTGAGCCTTACACTTGTAAATTACGCTCCGCCCAAAGAGGTAAGCCTACCCCTTGTAGTAAATGTACAGTTTTAAGTAGTCAATAGCCAAAAGTAGTAAATTTACTACTAAGTATAAGAGTAAACTTACGCATGTAGATTTACTTAGGTGAAAGTTTGCCTTTGTGAATGCCCCCTCAGTGTCCCCTGGTCCAGTCCTTCAGAGAGTCCTGTACCACAGATTAACATTAAAATTGCAAAGAGTTCTGGAATAAAGCGTTAGAGAGCCCTTGACTTAATTGTCGACCCTTATTCTACCATGATCTCAGTCAACTTTCACTTGATCTGAATTTTCTCTGTCGTTGACCTCAAACTCTGCTCCTCCATACTGCCTGAGCTGGGGGACTGAGGTGCATGTCGTATCCAGTGGCAGCAGTGGGCACTCAGTGGCAGATATGGAGAAAACAAAAAGTGAGTGGGTGGCTGGCTGGGTAAAACAGAGTAGTATGTGCAACTTCCTCCTGAGTGTGTGTTTGTAGCAGCTTCCTGTTTCTTGGACGATATCTGGTAGCACTGCACCTCCCTTCTACACTTAGGCTGTTTCGATACTTGTAGCTTTCCGCCTCCATGTCAAGTCGCTGGCCTGCAAACCGGATCTGTGATGCCCTGCTCTGTGACCCCCTTGCACACTGGCTTTTGGTGTATATTTCTGTACAGCAGGCTTCTGTCATCACTGGCCAGAGTCCTGCCCTTCAAACCAAATGCTGGCTGCCTGGTGTAAAGACAATTCACAACATGGGCCAGGTCACATTTATTGCACTACTGCCAGGGTGTTTTGCACTGGTCCAGGGTAATTTCATAGCAGAATCAACATCTGTATTGTCATTTTGCAAAATGTTGTTTTTGCATGTGTTGAATGAAGCAAGTGTCTTGTGCACGGTGATTTGTGAAATTATTACTGCAAAACTCGTCAGAACTGGTGCAAAATTCCCCAGCATCCGTGCACAAATCACTGGAAACGAATGAAAAATGACCTTATACTGGTACATAACATAATATGCATTTGTAACCGTATATTCACTCGTTGGGACGTCTTGGCACTGACTAACAAACGTTTATTGTTACCCAGCTCAATGGAGCTCATTTTATTGACCTCAGAAGGATGAAAGGCTGACTGTTCATGTTTGGATTTGAACCTATGAACATGAAATCAAACACAAACACAGATTCCTGGAGAGCATGCAACAGTCCACTCAGCCACTAGACAGAGCGGTACATTTTTGGGGTATTATTTAGACCTGAGTCTTTCCCTTCCCCTTCGCTCCTGCATTCTGACCTTCCTTGCTCACAGCTGCACATGGGAGACAATACCCTGTCCGATGGAGCTTTAGCCTCATCAGTGCCATGCCCAGGTTAAGGAAGGACTGGGACCCATATGAGATGGGTTAGCTTATATTGAACTTGAGGGGCATTTCCTGGTCTGTGAACATATCCTAATATTGGGGCTATTGCCCAAACTCATGTGTAGAGATTTCATTTGAGGCTTGGTGACACGTTTCTTCCGAAAGGTATAAAGAACAATACCAAGGATATTTCACCACAGGCCCTAAAATAATAACAATACTCTTTAACTACAAGCACTCGACAGTAAATGTGAATGGTTGCATATATTTTCCTGCTCTCTCTTCCTGCTGCTGTGGTCACGTTCCAGGATGAGGGCATCAAGTTGTGATTTGGGGCAGCTCTCTGGGGCCGTAAGACTTGCACCCAAACTCCTGGTCTAGGAGAGGCCCAGTTTACAGCATATGTTTAATAGAGAAATGTTATGGAAACTGAATGTAAGCATGATGCACAGTCAATCATATCTTCCAATGTAGAGTGGCACGTGGCATCAACAGAACGAACCTCAACCCCCCAACTTACGGAGGTTGCTCCTTTAGGTGAGTTTCTCGGGACTTGTCTCAAGGGTGCCATTCTTCTCGGATTGGCCATCACTGCTGCACCTCACTTTGGAGAGATGATATCATTTAAAGCCCTCCAGATACACACTTAGACTACTATTAGAGGGATCCATTCAAAGGGAAAGCTGTGCTCCTCTTCACTCTACCTTGTGCTGCCATCCAGACACCTAAAGTGTGCCTGGGGAGAGAAAAACGCCATGGGATTCTGGCGAAATGGCTGGTGTAGTAAAGTGCATTAGGGCCCATGATGAGTCTCCATCTTAGATTCCCCGCTTTAGCTTGAAATTGTTTTCTAATGTTGACTTTTCACACGTTTTTCTATTAAGATAATGTACTGAGAAGATACTGTATATGCAGCTTATTCCTAGTTAGCATTGCTGATGAGTAGTCTGTACACTCTGTTCCAAGGTTGGGTGTTAGATCTGACAGGTGGTGGCAGTGGTTACCCCTCATTTTTCGCTTTTCTCTGGGATGTTTTGCTGGTTCTCGCAAAGGGCCTACCAGCCCTGGGCACTTCTCCACTGGAAGCACAGTATGAAAGTGCAAGCGCCATCTTTCCATCCACCTGAAAGTGAAGTTCGCCTGGGTGTGCAACTTGCACCTGGTTGGTTTTCTATATAGGTCGTGGAGCTGGCACCACTTGCCAGGGTGTGCACATTTGCACACAGGTATTCTAAGATAGGAATTGAGCCTGATGGAGCAGGCCAGTATTGGCAGAATTAGACCTTTGTGGTGGCTTTAATGAAAGTATCCCACATACCCAGCAGGCATGGGTATGCGCCAGGGCATACGTGTCCCAGGGAATGCTGAATACCCATGCATGCTAGCACTACCTACGAGAGCTGCTCTGCCCATAAGGTAACAGGGGAGAATTAGTCTTATTAAGTCTGGCTGCAATAGTGAATTGCAGGGAAGCAGCCTCGTGATGTTTGGTATTGTTGGATTCAGAATGTCAAACCCCTTCAGATGGTGAAGGTAGTTTTGTCATCAATGCCCTATGAATGGCACTTCTAGCAAGTGAGGATTTCTAGGTTCTGAAATGGTTCTGGTGTCCTGTAAATTAGGCTTCATTCCATTGGTCATGGTGGAAAAGCACATCTGTGAATTCCCCAAGTGACTGCTATAAAACCTGGGCAATTAGAACGATAGGTCACTGCAATTTGTGGCCTGGATAGATAGACTGTGGGGAGAGGTTTTTGACACTTGGCCTCTCAAAGCCAGGGCATGGCCCCAATAAAGATCTGCATTCCAGAGCCTCATGGTGGACAGGGAGGAAATTTAGGGGAGACATCTGAACCCTTTGAACCATCCCCAACTTCAAAAGGAACCATCTAGTATAACT
This sequence comes from Pleurodeles waltl, assembly GCF_031143425.1. Classification (NCBI taxonomy): domain Eukaryota; kingdom Metazoa; phylum Chordata; class Amphibia; order Caudata; family Salamandridae; genus Pleurodeles; species Pleurodeles waltl. The sequence continues at coordinate 597,525,060 of NC_090446.1, read as the reverse complement.
AGGGGTACTCAATGTCTGCAAGGCAGAGTAACCTTTACCACAATGCAGGACCAATGCTGCTGTACTGCACAGGCACACTGCCAGAGGAGTCTGTTGTGCCCAGGAGGATAACTGTCCGAGGAGGGGATCTGTGCTCCCCTTCCTGCTTAGAGACTGGCCTGGGGCTGATTTCCTGCAGCTGTGTAGCATGCCAAAGGGTTACTCTCCAAGGTCACATTGGCTTGACCCCTATTCTCAGAGGAGGTCTTAAGGACATGAAAGACCTCCTGAGAGAGACTTACATCGATAATATCTGGAGAAGGGTGCCCTCTGCTCAGTCTACATCGTATGCTGGATTTCATCTGGCAGCAGATTTCATGTGGCTTAGGTATTTGTCTGGAGACCGGAAGTGTCTGGTGTGGAGCTTACCAAAGATTGCCCCACTTCAGGCGAGTGGCCCTTAATCATGGGGATCACTGCATGCCAAAACGTCTTGTGTGTGTGAACAGGATCACCTGGTGCGGGACCCGGGGGGGCCCGCTATTGTCAAGTATGTCGCATTTCTCTTGTACGAGCCTCGCTGCCTGGTCATTGGGTGCAGTGCCCTGTTCATTGGTTGCGACCCTTGGAGGTGAGGGTGCAACCCGAGTTGTACTGTACTTGGCCTCATATGGCACGGCTGAACTTGCATCAAAGTGTGCGTCTAAAGTCATTGTGCCCTCGACAGTGTGCTTCATTCCAGAGAGGTACGGAAACCAAGTTCTGAGATTGTCCGGAGGGACTAGTGTGACTCAAGTCATTGTGTGCTAGATGTTGTGCCTTCCTGAGGGCTGCAGGGTTAACATCTTTCGTGGGAGAGTCTGGGATTGTCTGATGCAGGTCAAGTAATTACGCACCAGACTAGTACCTCTTTCGAGGTGGTAACACATTGGAAATTGGCTTGTGGGTCAACGTACGGTCAGGGCAACTCAAATCATCGGACCCCTGGCGTTGTGCCTCCTTTTTATGGTGGTGCAGCACGGAGCACTTTTCACGTGGAATTGTAACTGTCTGGGGTCACTGGAGTCTTCATGCCCCGGAAGTGGAATCTCCTGGTGCAGAAGGTACAGGCCTAGTAACTTGTTGTGTGCAATGGGAGGTTTTGAGGGCAACTACGTCAACAAGCCCTGAAGGTGCCTCTCCATTCTGAAGGTCCTGAAATTGGCAACTATTTGGTAACATTGAACAGTCTGGCTGGGCTGGGTGCCTCAGTGTCTTAAAGGCAGCCCCAGTGACCCTCCACCTGTGTTTTGCAGACCTCTCAGTGATCCTCCTATAGGGAGCCCCAACGTTTCCTCCTTAATTTTCTACCGGCTGTTGTTTTTCCTTTCCCCCACCTTGAACCCAGAAACCTGGGGCCGGTGACTAGCTGCGAGCAGCCCACTAACCAGGGAAAGGTTAATGCAAGCTTTGGTTCACGGACGGGTGTGATAGTTGAAGATGGTGAGTGGATGAGGGGAGATTTAGGACCTAGGGTGCTCACAAATACAGTGGCATCCACTGTCCGGGTATCAGGGCACCGCATTAGGGTACTGGGAGTGAGTGCATACGAATGTGTGCAGTGAGTGCACACGAGTGTGTGCATGTGTCAGTGGATATCCATGTGGCACCGCACGGTGACGCAGAGTGGATGTGCACGAGTGAGGGTGGGCGAATACGAAGGCAGTACACTGCTGGTCATGCTAAACCTGCCGGGAAGTTCGTACAGTTGCCATAATATCTTAGTAGTGCAGCTGTGGCCGCAGTGCTAAGCGAAGTGTTGTAAACCTTGTATGTACGTTTTGCTGCTAATGTTGGGAACAGGGGTGCACCCTGAATTTATGTGTTACATTGATTGTGAGGACTTCTAGGGTGGTCTTGTGCTGACAACGTTTGGCTCCTTATGTGGATGCGGGCAGGGAATGTACCGTTTTCCTCATGTGGACATACAGTAGTAGTGTTTAACACAGTTCAGCCTCATATAGTGGTTTCCACTCAAACTGGGAAATAGGCCAAAAGTTACATTTTAACAGTGCTGTTTTAACAAGGTGTTTGTTGAATACAATCGTTTTATACATGCACTGTGTGTGACGTCTCCTTTGTCCCATGCAACATGGTTGTGGCAGGGAAGTGCTGTGTCTTTGCTTTACACTTTGCCTCTGTGATAAGGCTGATTGATCTGGGCCAAGCTACTCAAGGGTGAGCACAGAATATGCAGTAAGTATAATCACCCACCCTCGACAGGAGTGGTGGGTCCTGCCTGGCTAGGGTCCGGCTTCAACCAACCACAACGTGCTGCCTCCATCATGCCTCCATCATACAAAGAAAGTGATGCCCTTGTGTTATATTGTCTGCTGGAGACAGCTCTAAAGCTCCAGACAAGCCATCCCATCGGATCCACTCTGCACCTTTGACACAGTGCGATATGAATAGTGCTTTTATTATATAAACAGCCTTTGTGCTAAGTTCGTCAGGGGAGAACTTATGCTGGGATTATCCTGGAACACGGTGCACTGTGACTGAGATGCAGCCCTGCTGACTGACCTCTATCCAGTAAAGGACAAACCTGTACTACATCAGACTGGTTTCCTGGCACATCATACCCAGGTACGGAGGGTTACGCTATCTTAATGGATCTGGCCAAGGGACCTCCCGAAATGCTCTCAATAGCATAGGTGGTAGCAGATATGAGTGTAACAGCATAGTTACTTTACCATGGTTGAACAGCTTATCTTCTTCACCACTCTTATAATGCTGTTTACAATCCTTTGTTTCATCTACCAGATAGTCACAGCTCATGCTTTCTATACAAGAATACAATTGTTTCAATAAATACTTGAAAAGCCATTTTCATATCCTTCTTGTGTTCATGTTGGGCATGCAGAGTAACAACAAAAGGGTAAATCTGTTTCCACAATTCCCCTGGGAATAAGAGTGGTCATGTTTGAGGTTATGGATACCATCTGGTACCCTGGTAAAGGATAGGGGTTCAGATGGAGCACTGTGACCTAGCTAGGAAACAGGGCCAATGTGATATTTCTAGACCAAGTCCCTATATTCTAAAGTTCTTGCTGACCTAATACACAGTCTTACTTATTTTTTAGGAACCTTATAACACTGGCACTGCAGCTCCATCAGCTGGGATTCCCAGAACCTTGTGACGTCCCAACTCATCATTGCCTCGGTGTGTGCTGCCCTGCAAATCTGAACTGCATCCAGTGGCTGATCATCTGGAGACTGTACAAACTTATTTGTGCTTTACTACAGCCCGTAAGAAACATTCTACCTTATCAACCACAAAGGGACCAGGCCCTACATCCTCAGAGTGATACCAGGTCCCAGAGAATAATGAATTGTTTTTACCTATTGCATGCTTTGGATGGTCACTACCTTTCTGGTTGCTGTGTTGAACATGCTAATTATTTCTGTATTCCTGCCTGCTGCAGGAACCCAGACTGTAGTCTTTTATGATCACTCTGTCGTTGCTGGCCTACCCAGTCTTCGATCTCAAGACCCTCAATTCTCCAGGGCGGTAAATCTTTCAAGGTTTTGGCACAGATTGGCTCATCATCACCAGTACTCACTGGGCTATCCAGACCCTCCCCCGCTTCATCTCCCATGGCAGAGGCATCAAGCCTTATAGTGATCCTCCGCCAATAAGGATGCAACCACCTTCTTCACAAGAGCTCAACCAGTGCCATCTGACCTGGACCATTCAGTTGAAGGGTACTTATGAGCAGGGCCGAGTTCAGGAAGGTCACTGTGACGCTGCATAGTGTTTGATTTACTTGTTCTAACCATTCTTTACCTCGTTATAGGGAAAATAGAAGTGCTTGGCTGTATTTTGTCATTATTGGTTCCTATGAGGTACAGAAGTATGGTTTAGAAGCATTAAGTTCTTCCAGGATTCTTTTCCTTTCTTTCTCTAGAGGTGCCATGACAGACCTCCGGCAGCCATTGCACCATCTTACTTCACAGAGATTAGAATTCCATCACCATAATTTAATGTCATCAGAGTGGAGAACTGTTGGACTTTTGCTTATGCAGGGTCATCCCCAGTCTTTTTGCCTCCTGCCTCCTATTTTTTACTGACCTGTCGCTGTTGGCTTTTGAACTCTGAGCACTTTCCCACTGCTAACCAGTGCTAAAGTGCATATGCTCTCTGTGTGAAATTGTATGTGATTGGTTTATCCATGATTGGCATATTTGATTTACTAGTAAGTCCCTAGTAAGGTGCACTAGAGGTGCCCAGGGCCTGTAAATCAAATGCTACTAGTGGGCCTGCAGCACTGGTTGTGCCACCCACATAAGTAGCTCTGTAATCATGTCTCAGACCTGCCACTGCAGTGTCTGTGTGTGTATTTTTACACTGTAAATTCGACTTGGCAAGTGTACCCACTTGCCAGGCCTAAACCTTCCCTTTTCTTACATGTAAGGCACCCCTAAGGTAGGCCCTAGGTAGCCCCAAGGGCAGGGTGCAGTGTATGGATAAGGTAGGACATATAGTAATGTGGTTTATATGTCCTGACAGTGAAATACTGCTAAATTCGTTTTTCACTGTTGCAAGGACTGTCTCTCTCATAGGATAATATGGGGGCTACCTTTAAATATGATTAAAGCGTAGATTCCCCCTAGAGAGTAGATGGACATGTGGAGTTTGGGGTCCCTGAGCTCACAATTTAAAAATACATCTTTTAGTAAAGTTGATTTTAAGATTGTGCGTTTGAAAATGCCACTTTTAGAAAGTGAGCATTTTCTTGCTTAAACCATTCTGTGACTCTGCCTTGTTTGTGGATTCCCTGTCTGGGTCAGTTTGACAGTTGGGTTGTTTTTCACCTCACACCAGACAGTGACACAAAGGGAGCTGGGGTGTAACCTGCATTTCCTGATTAGCCATCTCTGCTAGGAGGGAGGGGTGGAGTGGTCACTCTCATCTGAAAGGACTGTGCCTGCCTCTAACAATGCCGGCTCCAACCCCCTGGTGTGTGTCTGAGGCCTTGCCTGGGCAAGGCAGGATTTCACAAGTAGGTGTGAGTCCCCTTTGAAGAAAGGTGACTTCAAAGACTAAAATGGGTATAAGAAGGGCACCCAAATCTACAGACTTCAGAAACACTTCTGGAATCAAGAGAAACCTCTGCCTGGAGAAGAGCTGTTAGCTGAGGAGGAAGTGCTGCCCTGCCTGTGACTGTGCTTTGTGGAGCTTTCCTGCAGTGCTGCTTCTGCCAGAGTAAGAGGGCAAAGACTGGACTTTGTGTGCCTTCCATCTTGAGAAGAAATCTCCAAGGGCTTGATCTAGAGCTTGCCTCCTGTTGTTTGAAGTCTCAGGGACAGCAAAGACTTCTCTCTGCCAGCACCTGGAGCCTCTGGAGAGACTCCTACTCTGCCCTGTGGTGCCCATCCAGTCCTGGGACCCTGAAAGGAGAAGCTGGCAGCCTAAAGACAAGAAAATCCACGCACAGAGCGCCGTGCGGGGAAAAGATCGACGCGAATCCGATCTGCGGCTGAAAAACGACGCGCCGCCCACTCCGCAGCTGAGAAACGACGCTCGCAGGAAACGCGACCGAAGAATCGACGCACGGAGCAGGAGAAACGACGCGCAGCATCGCTGACGGAGGCTGGGAGATCACAACCTGCGCGGCTGGACCTTCGACTCATTGTGCGGCTGGATTTTTTACTCGAGTACCGCCGTGCGGGGTTATTTTTGACGCACACCAGGTACATTTTCACTCTAGCAGCGCTAGTGTGTTTTTAAAACTACTTAAAGACTCTTTTTGATTTTTAATTAATAACTTGACTTGTGTATGGTGGATTTTTGTCGTTTTGGTCTTGTTTTGTTTAGATAAATATTTCCTATTTTTCTAAACCTGTGTTGTGTCATTTTGTAGTGTTTTCATTGAGTTACTGTGTGTGTTGGTACAAATACTTTACGCCTAGCACTCTGAGGTTAAGCCTACTGCTCTGCCAAGCTACCAAGGGGGTAAGCAGGGGTTAGCTGAGGGTGATTCTCTTTTACCCTGACTAGAGTGAGGGTCTTTGCTTGAACAGGGGGTAACCTGACTGTCAACCAAGGACCCCATTTCTAACAAGAACCCTGCAGAAACTCATCTGGAGCACCTATCATCACCACCTATTCTTCTAACACCCTACTCAACTTGGATTGCCTAGCCTACATTGGCCCAGTGAGGACAGTTAGTGGAACTCATATTACCTGTACACTTTCCTGCCAAGCGCCTGTAGCCCCACTAGACTAATTTCTTCATTTAACTCCTCTGTGTGGACTGTGGTGCTGTCAAACCATCTCAGTTCGCTATGTCCAAGAGAGGTTTCTTGTGGTTGAATATTAGATTGGTTCTCAGTTGTGAGCATGTATCATTGATTTATCAAACATCACACGTTAATGTGAGATAGTCATGATTTTTTGCTGGGGGTGGGAAGAGAAAATCTGAACCTGGGCCAGGTTGCCACTGCCTTAAGCCTTTAAAAGCTCAGGTATTATAGCATGTTGAAATACGCTGTTAATTTGTATGAGACGTCCAGCTGCCAATGCCATATCTGCCTTTGGGGTATGTGATCATTTTTTTAAATAGCTTTTCTTTAAGCCCATCTCACAAAACTCATCTGCTAAAAATCAAGAAATATTTATATGTTTTAAAGGCAGTTTCTGACAGTGTCGCTCCATTCCCATTGTACACATAAAAATAAAATGTCATGTTCATGGATCACCTCAAACATTACCTGCTGCTTTTCAGTGACAAACAAATAAGTTGATAGACATGAATATGTAGTTTACATTATAAACAAGTACCTCAAACCTCACTCAAACAACTTAAAGTGTCTTATGCTTCACGGCCAAACTCTGGTCTTCAACAAATAAGTTAGACCATATTGCCCTAATCCTTTCAAGTTTTAAATGGCTGTCAACTGATACAAGAGTCAAATTTTAAATGGGACCAAAGCCTAGAAAGCCCTGAACCGGATTCAGCATCAAACTTGGCCAATCTATTGGGTGGACAAGGAGGTCCAAGTGGCCGGGACACTTTGTACTTAAAACTGTCGAAATTCAGAATGCCCAAGGCTAACAACACTTTTTTGGGAGTGAAAACTGCTTTGTGGTACTCTCTTCCAGCAAATTTATGGACCAATATTTTTCTTGCGGTATTCAGGTGATACCCAAAAACTCACTTATACCAGCTGTCCCTCAAAATATGTCTTTCTGTCTGTTCTTACAGAAGCACAAATCTTCTCTTACCTTAGCTAGCTTCTGTTGCTATTAGATGTATCTGTCATTAAATGTAGAATGCCCTAATACGTTATGGGTGCAGCAATGCTAGATAACACAGTTATATAAATAAATAAATAAATAAATAGAAACTACACATATACTTACCAACATCTATATTTATCTAGCAAAATGTGTACCTCGACTTTGACTGGAAAACAGACCCACTCCCCTTAAAGGGAAGAGTATGATAGAGTTGTTACGTCATTCCTGTGATGATGTAATATCATTTCACATGATTAATATAATTTCACATAATCTATAGTTCTCCAACTATTATCTACGGCTTGGGAGTCAGGCGCGGGTTGACTGGCACTTATGCACAAACCTCTCACTCGTCTATTAATTTTGTTGAGTGGGTCTGGAGAAGGGTTTTCTCCATGGACACAGGCCATGAGGCGGGATATGATGTTGGCCTTGCAAGGCATCTTGTTGGTGCAGCTGTTCATAGGACCTGGGATGCCCCACAAATAATTAGGTGAATATGGGTTTTCACGGCTTGGAGCACAGGTCTCATCGTGATCTGGGTTCGGCTGTACACACGCTGCCCGCCATCCCGACCTATGCCCAGTATCAGCAGGGCATGACTGAGAAGCGTCACAGTAATGGTCAGTTTTGGAAATAGCTTGGCAAATACCGTTACTGAGGAAGTATTGTGTCAATTTTGTCATTTGGCCTTTAAGTAGCAGACATAGTAGGAAAGCTGATAAAAATTGGTTAAATATATAAACTTCGTCAAATAAATATGAAGTGATATTAAAAGAAGACTGACAAGCCTAGTAGTAGGAGATGTAACGTAGATAAGCATGGACAGCCCAACCAGGAGATAAGAATAAAATGAGGCCAAGTCACTCAGACAACCGGCTGGAAGAAGTGAAAACATGAGAAGTTGTGGCAGAGCAGGTGGACCAAAAGGATGGATTCTATGTAGGGTTGGAGTTGGGGAGTAGCTAAAATTGCGTATTGAAGGCTACAAGTCGAGGTGCAAAGGATGGTAATGTGTCGCTCTCAACCATGGCCTCTCAGATATGTGTTTTTCTTACATAATAACCACAGTTACTTGTTTATCACAGTTTCCATCCCAATGAAGGTGATGCTCAAACAGTAACCTTAACTTCCTGGTTTCTCTGACCCTTGCAAGCCATCGTCAATGTAGGAATTAATTTGTAGGTGGAGGACAGAATACTCAAGGCTTCTTCTTACTACCCTAGGACAGGGTTCTGCAAAGTCGGTCCTGGAGAGCCGGGTCCATGCCAGGTTTTTAGCATATCCACATTTAGAAAAAAGATGTTTCAGAAATCTACATTTTTCTAAATGTGGATATGCTAAAAATCAGGCATGGACCCGGCTCTCCGGGACCGTATTTACAGAGCCCTGCGCCTAGGAGGAACAGAGCTGCACTTGTGAAGACATGATGATTCCTTGCATACATCACTTTTGTGTGAATTTACAAGTTAGATTGTCAACAGGTTCCCTTTTTTCCCACTCCCAGCCCTTCCTCCTACCTGAGCACTGTCCTCGGCGGGAATGTGCTGAAACTTCTCGCAGGCCTCCCAGAAGAAGATATTCTCGGCGCTGAACTCCTTCTTAAGAAACTCCTACAGACGGTGGGGTCCGGAGAACGTGAAGGAGAGAAGGAGGAATGAAGGAAGCGTGAACAAAGAAGGGAAAGAAAATGGGGGGTGGAAAGGGAAGTTGGCGAGGGGAAGGGAAGCAGGAATGAGAAGGTGAGCAGCGTGGGATTGCCAGGGGAAGAACATGAATCAGGAGGACAAAGGCAGAAATGAAGGCCGAGGGTAGGAAGAACCGCAGGAGTGAGACAGTGGAAGGAAGGTGAGCAAGAAAATAAGAAAGCAAGGAAGGAAGAGAGAGAGATTAATATGTATTTACAAATCAAATGTAAAACTCAGAATACATTATAGCGAAAAAATGTAAACTGTAATCACGTCTATATCCAGATCACATTAAAACACGTCGCAGTATCTGTTGATTTAAGAACTCCTTTACGAAACAGTGATTCTACTTTTGTAATGAAAAATGGTAAGCTTTATTTGTAATAAATAAAAAAAACTCAGTATCCTGATTCCTAACACTGAGAAAGCCCAACAAATTGTAGTTTTTTTTCTGAGCAAAATATAATCAAATCTGAAGTTAAAGCATTTTTGCAAAAAGTAGAAACGTCAATTTGTTCATCCAATACTCGAAAGTGTCAAAGACTTCTTCAAGACACACATTTGGCTTGCAAGCAAGTTTCTAACATTTCCGTTCACAGACAGATTTGAGGAGTATTGTGTATATGAATAGCAGAGGCGCGTGATTAATTCAAATATGAAAGTGCACATAAGTTGAATTATATACTTTGTCTGTTTAAAATGCAGATAGTGATAGAGCTGTGCTCATATACTGTTGGGTCACCAACCCCGTAGTCATTCAGTCAGTTCCTGTGGTAACATAACTGGGATAGGCCAAAAGGCCAACATTCCAGGTATACAAGCAACAACAGCAGCAAGCCAGCAGAGAAGTATACTAGGAAAAAAGCAGAGGGAAAATGGAAAGGTGGACATAAAAGCAAATGTGGAGCAGTGGAAAATATTTCCAAATCCTTTGAGCAAAATGAGAAAGCCTGCTTATGGATGTCAGTCACAATGTGAAAATGCAAATATAGGAGTATAAATCAAAGGCAAAAGAGAACATGTAGAAAAGGTCAGGAAAAAGTACAAAATATAAAATAATGTTTTTCCACTATTTACAGCACAACGCAATAACCAGTGGCAATTAATAAGTAGTAAAAGAGCAAATTCCGAGGAGGACAAACCATGTGATCGTGACTGCCAGGGTGGAACAGCTTGAGTGGCGGGCAGGACCTTTGGTTACAGGCTGGCCATAGAGGGGAGGTGATGGGCCAGGGACGCAGAGTGAGCGTGAGAGGGTAGGGGGCACGAAGAGAAGGTGTGTTGTGTCGATGTGGACAGCAAGTGTAGAGGGCCAGAGGCAGCCGGGAGAGCACAGCTATTTCAAAATGGCAAAGCCCGGGGGGGCACAGTCAGAGAAGGCTGACGGTAATAAGAGTGAGTCTCTTTGCAGGACAGCCCCGTTTACAGGGGCGAGATTGGCAAGGTCTGAGCACTGTTACCAAAGGGGTGCGATTAGAAATGGGGTGCAATTGACAGTTGTGGTAAGGTCAGTAGTGAAAGCCATCCAGTAGAGGGCGCACTGTCAGAAGGGAGCATCCAGTCATCGGGAGGTGTGCCCAACATCCCATCAAAGTCAGCAGCACACCTCACAGAGAAGCGCCATGGCCTGCTGCTCAGCTTACCGTGAAGTATGCCACCCCCAGGGGGTCCTGCAGGAGGCGCTCGAAGGACACGGCCCAGCTGGCCACTGCACGCTCACTGGAGGATCCCGAGCGCCGGACACTTGGCAGACTGGTCAGGCTTTGGTTGCTTCCCCGTCCACCGACGTCAGCGCTGCTTAACTCTGAAGGAGAGAGAGGAGGTTACTGAATACACACATTCATTGAGAGAATGGTGGGCCAGGGTGTTCGAATAGACAGAACATGAGCACCTAATCCGAGCAGGTGTTTGCTTTGGGGCTGATCATCGGAGGGTAATTGAGAAGACATCAGGAAATATTGTGGGGCTTCCTTACATTGCATAATCTAATGAATTATGCACGTTCAGCGCGACGGGCATGGTGAAGCTGAATAACAAGAGCTTGTGGTTACGAAACTCAATGTGACAGATTTATGTTGACCTCAGAAGGATGAATGCCTGGGTAGTCTGCTGGGACCGTTTTTACTGTTTATTTATCTAACATTGCCTACAGCATCCTCAAATCCACAGTCTTCCATACATTGCAAAACGCCTAAGCATGGTGTCCTAACAACTTCAAAACTGACCCCGATTTGCAAATATGGGCCACTTTCTAGCTGTCTGATTCGCATATGGGCCCACTTGTACTTCGGTGCCCGGGTCCTTTTTCTGTCCCGGTCCGAGCTCGACAGAATGTGGGGGTGGCGGGTAGCTTGCACAGGGGCGGGGTACAAGGCCGCACAGGCTCAGCGGGTTAGTTAAGAAGCCATCCAGGGAAGTGAAAGTGGCAGTGACTAGTTAAGTGTGCTTTTAGGTGCAGAAGCAAGGAAATGGCCTGTCAGCTCCCTGTCCTTTAAGAAGGGGGTAAAGGATAGGCCCATCTTCAGAGGCCCCGACGCACTCCCGCCTGGCATTGCGTGTCCCCCTTTTCAGAGGACTGTACGATGCTGGGTCTCAACACGAATCCCCCTGAGCAATCCCCGGATTCTGACTCACTCTTCAACCAATCCCTGTCCTAATTGCCTAGTTAATAAAATCCGTTTGAAAAGTAAAAAAATCCTTCTGTCAAACAATCAGATAAAAAAGCAGTAGCGTTTGATTAATTTGTTGGGAGTCAGACGTATTTCGATTTTTTAAATTGGACCTGATACTAGCTGCTTGGCTAAAATCGCGTTCACAAACTTCACAAAACTTCTGGCCAAGTTGTATTTCCGATGGTTTAAAACTTCCCTTTAGAGCTGTCAAATATGAACCAATGTTAAACCCATGCCAAGGACGGCAAAACAAATATTGCTCGTTCCTTAGGTTACGTGATTACAGTCTGTTTAGAAATGCAGTTATGGCTCTGCTGACACGATGCCCCCTCTGGCCAAACAGTTCTCCTGAATGCCCTTGAAATGATTGGCACCTTTCGGCTGCACCATGTCAACCAGTGCATGATATGTGTGATGGACCAGACATTTGTAAAGTTGTGGGAGGGTGCACTCGGATGTTTTGTTGACTTCTGCAGGAGTGCAGCGACCCTTCATTAAGAACTCTTTGGCTCTTCTGGGGTTTCCAGAATGGTTAGTTTCAATCAATCAATCAGGAGTTGTAAACCGCAGCTAATCACCCTTAGGGTCTCAAGGCGCTGAATGAATGTGGGCTGCTCAGTCGAAGAGCCAGCTCTTGAGATCCTTCCTGAACTACTTCAGTGATGCCGTCTGCCTGAGCCTGAGGGGAAGTGTGTTCCATGCCCGGTCTGCTAGGTAGGAGAAGGATCTTCTTCCCGCTGTACCTTTCTGGATCTTGGGGGCGGCTGCAAGGGCGAGCTGGGAGGAGCGGAGATGTCAGATGGGTACGTAGAAGGTGAGGCGGTGGTTGAGGTATGCTGAGCCTATGTTGTGCAGTGCCTTGAGGGTGTGGATCAAGAATTTGTATGTGATGTGCTTGTTGATTGGGAGCCAGTGTAGGTCTCTAAGGTGGGAGGAGATTCGGCTGTGTCGGGGATGTCCAGGATGAGTCTGGCTGCTGCATTCTGGACTCGCTGTAGTCTTGATTGAAGTTTCGTGGTAATGCCAGCACATAATGCGTTGCCTTACTCCAGTTTGCTGGTGATGAGTGCGCGGGTGACTGTCTTCTTTGTATCTGGGGGAATCCATTTAAAGATCTTCTGCAGGAGACGGAAGGTGTGGAAGCTTAGTGAGGAGATGATGTTAACTTGGTGGGTCATCGATAGAGTGGAGTCCAGGATGATGCCCAGGTTGTGCGCATGGCCCGTGGGGACATTACAAAGTGCAGTGTGCCACCAGGAGTCATTCCAGGCAGAAGGGGAGGAGCCGATCATGAGGATCTCTGACTTGTCCGAGTTGAGCTTGAGGCAGTTGGCCTCCATCCAGGCGGCGACTGCTCTCATTCCGTAGTGGAAGTTCCCTTGGCTTGCACGGAGTCCTTGCCGTGGTTGTGAGAAGAGCTTTGTCAGAGGGCAGGGTTGGCATTCCGGAGCTCACCTCTAAACTCTGGCATCGATTGGTCAGCCAGTGTGTGCTGCTTGTGAGCTTGGCAGCAGCCCAGGTTGCTCGCACTGCCTGTATGTTTATGTTCTGGCCATTAGCGTGTTTATCACAATTAGGGTTATTAATGCACTGCCCCATAGGGATCACTATAGTAGCCCAAACTACTGGTATGTGGTTAAGTAAGCAAATGCACCTGTACCGTTTACACCCAACTGCATTGCCCCCATCAAAGGTGCCAGCATTGCCATCGCCACCCGTCATCCCATGTCTTCCCCTGACACAGCTTCACAGTGCTTCAGAAATCCCCAGTTATGTTATGTCAGCACAGCACTCCATAAATTGCAATGCACACTGCGCATTTTGCCATTTGTTTAAAATAATTAGCAGCTCACGTGAGTGATCCGAGTTGTTTCATGCCTTGTGATTTTCCCTTTGCATTCTGCTATTTGCATTCCTGCCATGATGATATTCAACATAATGCAAGTACCACATGCAAGTACCACAATTCAATTCAAGGAAACCCAAAAGCGAATATAGCACCTCCTCCCCATCCCCCCACCTGGCTCAATGATGCCCATGAGATCCACGTCAGAGGTTCTCCCTGCTTCAGGGTGCAGTCGGGCCTGGGCATGGGAAGTGTGGGGAAAGCAGGGATTTATCCCCCCCCCAGATTTTGGACTGGGGGGAACACAGGGGACAACTTTGGGGGGATGAGAGGGGACAAAAGATAGTCATCCGCCACAGCGTCCTCAGCCATACCTCAGCTTCACGCTGACCAAGCGGAGGATGAAAGTTCCGCTGACCCAGACGTCTTCAGCATTTCAGTGGCGCTATAACTAGGGGTGGGGCAAGTGCTGCTGCCCCCCCTCCCCACCCCCAGGTAGCTTGCAAACATTTAGCAGGACAATGAGTAGGACAGTGAGGTTGCTGTTTCTTTCTGCATTTGAAAGACGGTGAAAGGTTGAATGCCATTAAGCACTGAACAGCTGCTTCTCACAAGTTATTTTTAAATCTCCTGTAGATCTATGTTTACATTGTCTTCCTGGGAAGCACGCATTTTCAAAGAACTGGCACATGAAATTCATAATAAAGAAGCATATCTCAATTCAAGGAACCAATATATTTTTCATTTTTTTAAGCCTCTTTTTATTATTGTTTTCAGTTTACATCTTACTTTATATACCACTTGTGAACAATGCGGTTCCATATATACATGTTTACGTGTGTTTTGTAGGTATGACGTACGTCTTCAGAAGGCTATGGTGTAACATATAAACACAATCACTTAATGATTTTGGATTAACTTTGCTGTGTGGCTGCTAGCAAACCATCATCCCTTTAAGTCTGTTCTGCAACCTGGGGCACCACTTTGTCAATGCAAACAAATATTATAGTACAGTGGAGCATGTCAGGCTGTGTTACGCAACCAATCTACTTCTGTGTCCTCCAGTAATGATCCTTGTATAGGTCTATATTTAACAAAACTCTGCAACACTTCATACCACAAATCTGACAATGGGCGCCTACACATCCCACATGCCTTCTCTCTCCTTAATGTCTCTTCCTGTGTTCTAGCCTACGCTTCAGCATCCGTTTTCCATCTTGCAAATGTTGGTCCATGATAAGATTTCCACATCACTGACACTAGTTGTTTTACCATTGAGAGTGCCAAGTCTAAGAGTTGATTACACACTTTTCTAGGGTTGAGTCTACTGAATCCAACTAAACAAAAGTCTTACCTACATTTAATTATGTAATCTTGAGGCCTACTTAAACACTGTATTATTTGATCCCTATATTCCCTAATCTAGATTTAGTCCCACACTGTGTTGAAGTCATTTGCATGTAGAGACTTGCACAAGGCTTAGGGTCTCCTTCATATATCTCACAGATTTTCATGGAGAAGAGGTATGACTGGTGTAAAAAGTTAAATTGTATATACTTTCAGCGCAGTGTTTCTCAGCACTTTTTGAGTATAGACTGATACTGTCTCCCATTCCTTGTCTTTTATCTCATGGCCTATAATAGTCTGCCATCTCTCTCTGAATTAGTCTAGACCCCTTCTAAACATTTTGGTAAGTGCTGTATAGAGATATGCAACCATGTGCCTACTATTCCCTCTCTCCAATGCTAAAGTAATGCATGTATAGTCCTGTGTCCCATAGTCCCTCAAATATTAGTTTCAGTGCACAACGGTTCAAAAATTGAACAGGGGCCAAGCCCAAATAGGGAGCTCCACACGTGGGAGGATAATCAAGGACAAAGCTGAAGCATGCAGTGGTTGTCCAGAGGTCCTCGCAATGCCTAGTTTCCAAAATTTCAATGGTCCCAAAAGTAATGAACTGGGTCTAGGGGCTTTGATGGACTTCGGCATTAGAACCGCAATCAGAGCACCCTAGTTTGTTTATTACCCCAATTCCTCAACATTCGCACTATCAATCCATCATGCTATGCATTCTAGATGGGCTATCAGGTAATGTAACTCTCACTCAGGAGCACTAAAGCCTCCTTGCAAATTGTGTGTTTAACCGAATCCCAACACAACCCTCTGTCTTCCTCTGTTCCATACTAGTAGTTGAAGTAGTGTGTCTATGAAAACCACTTGATAG
This sequence comes from Pleurodeles waltl, assembly GCF_031143425.1. NCBI lineage: Eukaryota > Metazoa > Chordata > Amphibia > Caudata > Salamandridae > Pleurodeles > Pleurodeles waltl. The sequence goes on along the minus strand of NC_090446.1, from coordinate 597,509,369 downwards.
AGCTACAAACCAGGGAGGTAGTAAAAGTATAGCAGCTTGGGCAGGGCCCCCATCTTGGCAAGAGCGATCCTTGCCATAATCACCATGATGAGGGAGTGCCAAATGCCAATGATCATTTTAAAGCCCTCATTGTGACTCCGAAGTTACTGTTTCTCAGGTCCATCGGTCAGTGATGTATATTTACCCCAAATATTTAAAGGTATGAGAGGCCCACTGCATTCCTGTTGTAGCTACGTCTAGTTCCTGCCCATCTCAGCTAACCAAGAAGAAATAAGCCTTAGTAGTATTTGTCTTAAGCCCAGCAACCCTTTCAAACACATCTAGAAGGTGCATGGTAGGCCCTAAATCCGAAGTCCTGCTGTGGACATATGATAATAAATTGTCCCTGTAAAGTGATATAATATGAATCCATCCTTTAGTGGGATGTTTCTGGTCTCCCCACCCTCTGCCTTACCGCCTCCAGAAGTTTAATAACAGTAGCAAAAAGCAGCGGGAAAAGGAGGTAACCCTATCACACTCCATGTTATATAAAATATTGTTGAGATACATACCATCTGGTTTTTACCAGGGCCACCACATTAGAGTACTGTACTGTAATCTATTTAATCCAATCCACCCTCAACTTCATTCTGTCCATAACCACCTCAAGATAATTCCATTTTACAGGGTTGAAGATATTTTCAAGGTTGACAGAGCCATTCATTGCATCAGGGAATAAGGCTACATTTGTCACCTCTAGAATCTTAAATAGCACCTGAGATTACCCAACGTGTTACAGGCAGGTATGAAATCATTCTGACCCCAGTGAATCAAACCCTGCAGATGCTGGTATAGTCAAGTTGCCAAAACTTTACTAATGATTTTCAAATCCAGGTTCACCATTGAAAAGGGTCTATATGAGGAAACAGTGTCCTGATTCTTTCCTGGATCAAAAAGTGGTACCATTAAGGCTGCCCTAGTTGAAGCTGGGAACTCACCCTGCTCCCAAGCTGCTCCATATACCTTTACAAAATGTGGTACCAATCTAGTGGAAGAACTTGGCTTTTTTTAGCAGCTTATCATCCCCAGTGGTTTTAGCCCTACCCATGTGTGTAAGGGCTTGTCTAATTTTATTTTCTATGATTGGCCCCCTCGAGTCTCTCTGCTCTCTGAGTCCAACACACTCAGATGGGCCTTGTTAAAAAATGCCTTCACCTCTTTCATTAGTGCCTGGTCAGTTTGAGCTAATAGAGCCCTATATTATTCTTTGATGGTGTCATTATCTGTAACTGGAAGCATAGTATGGGACCACTGGGATCCTGTATTTGTGTGATCAGAGACCCTCTACTCTCTGCAGCACCAACCAAGCCAGCATCCTCCTAGGCCTACTGTCCCCTTCATATACCCATTGGTGTACTCTTTGTAATTATAACAACGAAACTTCTGGATTCTCTGAATATACCTCTCCCTGCTGCCAGCTAGTTTATTCTTAGTAGTCCGGGCCACTTCTATGTCTAATTCCAACTCATGATTGATTTTGCGGTTGTCCATCTTCTAGCGCCTTCCAGGCTCCTACTACCGTACATAATTAGCTACCTCACACCACCATCTTAAACACCTCCCATTCAACCATCACATTGGATGCTGTACCTTGGTTACTGCCAAAGTATTCTGTAATCATCTTCTCAAATAAAGTATCAGTTGTGGGGTCTTCTCAGTTGTACTCCCACCAAAAGTGAATTATGGTCCTACAATGTTCTGCCCAGGTACTCCAAACTCACCACACATTGACTTAACAGACTAGAGCAGAACACTGCATCCAATCACATGTGAACATCATACATACTGGAGTAAAATGAGTATTCCCTACGGTGTCTGTATTGGAGCCTCCAAACACCCACTAATTCCCAATCCGCTGTCCATCTAGTAAAGCCCTTCACCACTTTAACATACTGAGCACCTGCCAAAGGTGGCATAGAGCAAGCTATGTGCGCATCTCTAGCACAGTTAAAATCCCCTCCAATGAGTGTAGAGGGCCAAATCAGCAATGCAAGGAATCGTAACTGCTTCTGATTAAGCACATGAATACTGACCAACAATAACTCCTGCCCATCTAACTTACCTGTCACCAGCACATATCTTCCCTCTTTGCTACAGTGTGTGAGGCAGGGAACAGGACCTCAGCCCTGATGAGCCCCCCCCCTCACACTTTCAAGAGATGAGTACACTTTCATGACTATCTGGCCCCTCCATCTCCGTTATAGTCTACAGACCACAGTCTTAAGATAAGTCCTTGGAGGAATGCAATATGTGTACCACTTCTCTTCAAGTATGCAATGATCATATGCCTTTTAGTTGCCAAGCCCAGCCTTTTTACATTCCATGTAATAAGAGTGCTCTTATTCTTCAGTGACAGAGGGAATCTATCTTGCCACCCTGTCAAGTAAAATTCAGTCAGGTTGCCTATTTGCCTCTTTGCCTGACCATGCAAGTGTACGCCCCTCCACACAGCATTACCACTTGATAGAATCATGACTGGATTCTCAAAACTTAACATCAAGAGCCAATAAAACCCTTTGATGGGTAAAAATCACCATTTGAACTAGTAATAAGTCACCACTAATCAGGCGTTGTTGCTTCCAAGGCACCAATGCAAGGCACATGGTATTTGAAAGTAGGATATGTAGAAACTTTACGCTAACATGTCCTACTGTACAGTGACTAGCACCCAAAAGCTATTTTCACTGTGGCAGACCTAGCTGTCCTGTGCGGAAAACCAGAGTACAGATTAAAATCCTAAACATGTATCCCAGGAACAGGACTAGCTATAAAAATAAACAACAATTTTTATTAATTATTAAAAATCCAATTATATGGGGAAAGCAGATTGTTCTATGAGACATCTGTCTCTGGGTAATACATATAATACATGGGGTGCACTTCAAAGGGCAAAACAGGATGCCAAGGCAATTGTCTGCTTGTTTTCCTACCAGACTCCTGTCTCTGGTCTTATTGGGTCTACAGTGGTTAGCAGAAACTCAATATTAGTTTTAGATGTGAGAGGATACTAGGATTACTATAGTACACCACAAACATACACACTGAGCTCTCAGAGCCCACGTTTAGTGTGGCCACACACATTCACCAGCTTCAAAAAGCCCAGAGTGTGCAGGGTTGGCCCCAGGAACTAGGTTAGGGTGTGCCCAAGAGCCTTTTCCACCTGCTGGTTCGTGGCAGGCATAAATGTGGGACATCCAGTGACCCGCTTCAGAACACTCACAGACCTAAGGAAGAACAGTAGAGGATGGTACCTGCTATCTGTGACCTGAGAGGAGCCCTAAAGGACTTGGCATGCTGCCTTTTGTACACAGGACAAAGAGGTGGACCAAAGGGTCATATGGTTGACCTCCTGTTCATGCGACATGGACACAAGAAGCTACAATGGGCTTTTACAACAACTGACCAGTGGCAACTGGACCAGGAATGGAACCTGCTGTTGGAATCTGCCTAACACTCTGAGACTCCCAAATGCCTCCCCGGAGTTTCTGGGGTGGGGTGGGGGAGGGACTTTGTAAGTGTACTCTTGTGGAATGGGACACAAAGAGCTAAAGTCAGAAGGTGCAGTCTTTGACCAGGACAAATGTAGTTGGTGTACCTGACCTCTATGGTCTCTTGTACTTAGCTTCAAATGTCACTTAGATCCATGTCAATCAAAAGCTTTGACTCATTGGTTCTTTGAGCTTTCTGGAGCTGCTCCCACATAAAATTCACATCTCCGGTTCCCTTGATTGGATTTTTGTCATTTTTGTGTTATTTTGATTAATCGTTTCTACTCTATTTTTCTAATTTAGTTTGGGTTATTTATTACTTTGCATTTCAATTTTATTATTGTTTTGGTACTGAAAAATACTTTGCACATTGTCCTAAGTTAAGCCTGTTTTCTATGTGCCACAGCTACCAGGGGGTTGAGCTCAGGCTAATTTAGTTTATTTTAGGGTTCACCCTGACCAGGATTGTGATTATTACTTGAGGCGGACAGTCAGCGGCAGGGAGAGGATGTGGCACATAGACCAGAGCTGCTGGCTTTGGAGCTGGGGACCCAGGTTCCAGTCTTGGTGTTGGCTCAACATCCTGTAATTCTGGGCAAATCACTTAATCTACCCATTTCTCCAAAACAAATGAATGTGTTCTTGTGACATGTAACTGGTGCTCATGCAAAGCAATCCAATAACTTCAGGTTGAGTTTGTGCTATATAAAATTGGAAAAAACAAATACCCCAATACCTTTCAATACTTTCATTAAAAATGGAAAAGCTGTGATTGGATGAGAAACCTTCTAGTTTATTGGCTGAAAATTACACACAGGACCATATCTAGTGGCTGAGTGGTGCTGTCTGCTAACTCAAGGGAACTGTCATCTGGCGGTCTGGTCAAAGGTCTTTAAAAGCACTGTTTCTAAGCACTTTCATTCTTTTCAGTTAAGGGAATAAAAGTGTAAGAAGAATGCAGCGAGAAAAAAATGGTTTCTGATTAGTCCATTTGCATTTTGGTGTTCAAGAACGTCACTAAGAACATTTTGTTTATTCTTTATTTTATCCTTTAGGATTCTTATTTGCTTGGTGCACGAAGACGCAAGGTTCGTTTTCACTTATTTTCTTTTTACTTTGCAAAATATAAATCCAATAAATAATGCTTGCAAACTATGATTACACGCCCGCTTTTATCATTATTTACGTTTTCCCCTTCAGAACTATGCAACTGTATACCTTTATCAGAGCCTGCAGCTCACAGACAATGGGTACTTTTGTATGGGCTCATTGGAGAGCCCACAAGACTGTCCCCCCAGAAATGTGTTGTCTCCTACGTCCCTGGGAGACATCTCACCAGGCACTGGTGCCACTGCCCCTATGCCATGGTAGCAGTGCCAATCTTTGAATGGAAATGTCTGCATGCCTCGCACCACCAGTACTGCTGCTTTCACACAAAAGGTGCAACTATTTTGCAACTGCAATCACTTTTGAGATCTGCGTTTCACCATTTGGTCAAAGGTTGAAAAGAGAGCCCCCGAAGATAGGCCCATCATGAATACCTTAACACATCTAAGTACAAGGAGCTGGCAGACCCTACTTGGCATCTACGCGCACAGTTGGCCCATCACTTCCCCGGCCCCTGCAGTCTCGTACCCCGCCTCTGTGGCCAACCACCCGCCTCTTCAGTGCCCTCCACATCTCAGCGATTGTCGAGGCCGGACCGGGACAGAAATAGAAGGGGTCCTCAATAGCTAAAACGTGACCACGCTTGCAAACCGAGAAGTATAGTTGTGTTCGCAAAGTATGGAAAACGGCGCGCATGTGTGCTTCTCGTACTCACCCTCGGAGCTCCTTCCAGACTTCGGGAACCCGAAGCACACGAGGCTGGAGAGATGAAGCAGGGGCGAGGGGGACATCTTCTGGGAATGGCGTCTGGGGCACGGGTCTCGCATAGTCGGGGCACCAAGGCGGCCCTAGGGCGAGGGTGGGGCTCGGGGAGAGATAACGAGGCAGGGGCGAGAGCGAAGAGACCAAAGAGTCAGAGACGAGAGAGAGGGGAGATGGGAAGGGAGCGTGATAAGGACAAGAAGAGGCAGACCACGTCTGGAGGGGAGAGGTAGAAAAGGTTAGAAGGGAAGACATGCGATGGGGCAGAGAGACGGGAAGAGAGTGAACGCGGAGAGTAGAGGCAGGGTAAGTGAGAGAAGACGGAGGGCCAGGGAGGGATAAAGTGAGCGAGAAGGCGATGAAAAAAGGAAATCGGGATGTCGGCAGAGAGCGAGAGAATAAAAGAAATTAAAATAAGGGAGGAAGAAGAGATGGGAGACGACGAGTGAAGCAGCGAAAGCTTCGACGGAGCCCTAGGAGAGCCGGCCTCGGCCTCCGAGAAGCTGCGTAGAAAGGACGGCAGCGAGGAGCAGGACGTGGGGTGGAGGGGTGCAATATCTTCACCCATCTCCGAAACGGTGCAGGAGCAAACAATAGGTGTCAGACGGCAGCTGGTCCGGGCGGATTCCGCTCTCAGGCCCGGGGGGCTGTCAGGCGAGAGAGAACCTTTGTTGCCATTCCAGGCTCGGGGTTAATGACCAGGGGAAACAAACCTTCCATAGTGACCACCTCTGTGTTTGGGTTTGGATACATGTTTGTTCAGGTCTCTCAGTCTGCCCGACTGTGCCCTTCAGTGCGGGCGGCTCAGGGAGCACGTAGAGTAGGACTGTACGGGTCTGACTGGAAGAAAGCGTCCCGAGAAAGGAAAGTGGCTTAATGAGCGAGCGACCCTGGGGTGGGGGGCGTTCTAGGTGTGTCTGAGGATGAAGCAAAGACCAGAAAGGGGTGGGATTTAGGAATTTTCTAGCAGGGTGACTCGATGATCTAATTTCATCGAGACACCATATTAAAAGCCTGGGCATTTTTGTATCTAAAGCATATTGGAATAGTCGTGTTAATTGTCTACAATTGGGAAAATCATCTAGCAACAATTATCTGAAAAACAAGCATTAGCAAAGCCAGTAGGCCTCACCTATGTGAGAGGTCTTGGCCTTGTTGGAGTGCGACGGAGTGGCATTGTGTGGTGTGTATTGGACTGTGGTTGCATTGCGTGGCGTGAAGTGACACTGTGTGGCATAGAGAGGCATTGTGTGGCGTGGAGTGGCACTCTGAGGTGTGGAGTGACAGAGTGGAGTGGGATTGTGTGCTATAGAGTGACGTGTGGCATTGAGTCCCATTGAGTTGAATGGTACTGGGTAGAGCAGAGTGTCATTCCACAAAGCTCTTCAACGCCTCCTCAAGGATAGTAAGTGCTATTTAAATATAATTATTATTGGGTGGGGTAGCGCTGAGTGTAGTGGCATTCAGTGGAGGGGACTGAAGTGAAGTGGCGCAGAGTGAAGTGGCGTGAAGTGACATTGTATAGAATAGAGTGGTGGGGCATTGTGTGGCTTGGAGTGGAATGGTACTGTATGGAGTGGAGTGGCATTCTGTGGTGTGGAGTGGCATTCTGTGGTGTGGAGGGCTATTAAGTGGATTGAGGTAGTATTGTGTGGAGTTGCATTCTGTGGTATGAAGTGAAGTACAGTAGCAGTGATTGGAGGGGCATAGAGTGGCATTCTGTGCCATGGAGTGAAGTTTGTGTGGAGTGGAGTGGCACAGTGTACCTAGGAGAGCACTGTGTGGACTGGCATTGTGTAGTGTGGAGTGCCATTTTGTGGCATGGAGTGGCACTGAATGGTGGTGAGTGGCATTGTGTGGCGTGGAGTGACACTGAGTGGTGTGGAGTTACATTCTGTGGACTGAAGGGAGTGGCACTATGTGGAGTAGAGTAGCACTGAGCGGAGTGGCAGTGAGCAGTGTTATGTGGCATGAGTGGCACTGTCTGGTGTGGATTTGCATTGTGTGGATTGAAGGGAGTAGTACTGAGCTGAAGCTAGTGGCACTACCTGGAGTTGAGTGACATTGTCTGGAGTAGAGAAGCAATGAGTGGAGTGGAGCTTTGTGGCTTGGAGTGGCAGTCTGTGGCATTGTGTGAAGTGGCATTGTGTGGTGTGGAGTGACTGTGTGGCATTGAGTGTCACGGAGTGGCATTGTGTGACATGGAGTGGCACTCTGAGGTGGGAAGTGGAGTGACACAGTGTGGCATGGAGTGGGATTGTGTGGAGTGGAGAAGAGAGACATTGTGTGGCGTGGAGTGGCAATGGGTAGAGTGAAGTGGCATGCCGAAAAGTGCTTAGATGCCTCATCAGGGGTAGTAAGCACTATACAAATACAGTTACAATTGAGTGGAGTGGCACTGAGTGGAGTGAAGTCACATTCAGTGGAGTGAAGTGACACGGAGTTGCATTGAACGGAGCGCATTGTGTGGAATGGAGTGGGAAAGCATTGTGAGGCGTGGAGTGGAATGCCATTGTATAAAGTGGAGTGACGCTGTGTGGCATGGAGTATCATTCCATGATGTGGAATGACATTGAGTGGGGTGGAGTGGAGTAGAGTAGCGATGAGTGGAGTGGGACTGTGTGGCTTGGAGTGGCATTGTGTGGCATGGAGTGGCATTGTGTGGCATTGAGTGGCATTCTGAAGTGAGGTGAAGTGACAATGTGCGGCAGTGAGTGGAGTGTGATTGTGTGGAGTAGAGAAACACTGTTTGGTGTGGAGTGGCATTCTGTGGTGTCGAGTGACAGTGTGAAGTAGCACTGAGTGGGGTGGAGTGGTATTGTATGGCATGGAGTGGCACTGTGTGCCATGAAGTGGAGTAAAGTGGCACTGACTGGAGTGGCGTGGAGTAGCAATGTGTGAAGTGGAATGGCACAGTGTAGTGTGGAGTGGCACTGTGTGATGTAGAGTGCCACTGTGTGGAGTGGCATTGTGTGGTGTGGAGTGGCATTCTGTGCATTGAATGGAGTGGCACTGAGTGTTGTAGTGGTACTGAGTGGAGTGGCATTGTGAGGAGTGGAGTAGCGTGGAGTGGAGTGGCTTGGAGAGGCATTGTGTGGAGTGGCATTGCGTGGTGTGGCGTGGCACTGTGTGGCATGGAGTGGCACTGTGTGGCGTGAAGTAGCATTGACTGGAGTGGCACAGAGTGGCAATGTGTGGCATGGAGTGGAGTTGCACTGAGTGGCATGCAGTGGAACAGTGTGTCTTGGAGAGGCAGTGTTTAGTGTGTAGTGGCATTGTGTGGCGTGGAATGGCACTGTGTGGCATGGAGTGGTATTGTTTGGTGTTAAGTGGGATTATGTGCAGCCGAGTGGCATGGAGTAGAGTGGAATGGTGTGGATAAGAATTGTGTGGATTATAGTGGAATTGAGTGGAGTGGGATGAAGTGTAATTGTGTGGCTTGGAGTGGAATTGTGTGGAGTACAGTAGAACTGTGGTGCAAGAAATTGTGTGGCATGAATTGTAATTTTGTGAAGTGGAGTGAAGTTGTGTGGCACTGAGCGGAATTGTGTGGCATGGAATTATGTGGAGTGGAGTGAAGTTGTGTGGCTTGTAGTGGAGTTAGTGTGGCACGAAGTGGAGTGGCAATGTGCAGCGTGGTGTTGAGTGGCAATGTGCAGTGTAGTGTTGAGTGGCAATGTGTGGAGTGGCATTGTGTGGTATGGAAAGTTGGACGAGTTGCCCTATAGTGATTCAAACCCTAGTGCTATATAAATGCAAATATAATGAAATATGTCACTAATTATCTTGACCTACGATCAATGTAAAGATTTGATGCCTTTGATAAAATGCAGGAGCTTGTTTTTTTAAAGACAGAGTACGCAATAATGGTGTGTGGTTTTCCGGAATTGCAAGCAGTCCAATTTTTGGCAAGTAAAGAAAAACTTGATTGGCTCAGGATCTCGACATTTCGTTAAATAGTGAAGATAGTGGTACATAGTAAGTCTTGTGGTGTAGGATTGCTGTTTACAAATAAATCCATTTTAGACTGGGAGGGGTAGAGGGCGAGGGAGCAACATATATCATGCTGGTTGGGGATAAAGAAGAAGGAGCCTGGTGGGGACACTGAAAGAAATAGTACCTCATTCACAGCACAACCAGGGGACAGACACTAATTAAGATAAATCAATCCATGCTCCACACAAAGAAAAGGAAATGACGCCTGGCACGCATTGACCGATTAGAAGGCCACAAAGATTAGTGACAATGATGCCAACAAATGGTAAGCAATTGGGGGGTCCAAGCCCTATACAGTAAACAATACCACTCAAATGACTTTTCGGCAGGCGAGACCTAAACAGGAATGGAAATGGGAAGCGCCAGTAACATAGTGTCACCTGGTAACCAAACCTTATGTGGTCAGTGGTATGATGCGGGTATGTCCACAGACTGATTTGGTTAACTGGTAATGGGTGACCTTGAGAAGGCCTTTGGATAGAGTTGCCTCCTTTTGCCCAGCCAGACATGAACAATGCTATGATAACCTTCCACCAGGCTTGAACATGGTCTAGTCTCAAGTAGACAAACTTTCACTTTGACTCAAACAAATATTTATCCAGACTCAAACACTAACGGATCCCTCCAATACATGTGTACCTTAACACCTGAACAGATAATCACAAACCTGAATGGGTGAGTCACATAAGAACATGTGGCATCCCTAGGTCTTTGGCCAGAGAGAGTGATGGTCCTGGACAGGTCTTCTTGAACTAATAGGTGTGAGGGGTTAAGGCTTGCCTCTATGGTCAACAGATATAGCGGGTTGCCTGGGCATGAATTATAAAAAAGCAGTAAGGTAGTGAATTTGACTATCTGATACAGTCCAGTTCATCTTGGACTGGTCCTAGCCCTGGTGCTTGACTCAGTGGCATACGTCTTGAAGCAAGATAATGCAAAATGGTTTATAAGGTTGTGTGGAAGGTTGTTTGGGAGGTTTCAAAAGTGAGGTTTTCAAGGACAGTGTTCCATAGCATGACTCTCCACATGCAAAGGTGCCTTTCTACGGTATATTTCAGCATAGTTGAAACCACAAATAGGAAATTACCATTAGAGAAGCAGACCTCCCAGGACAGGTGACATCATTTGACTACTTTGACTTGTAAACTCACTGTTCTTTTCAGCACATGAAATAAACAGCACATTGAATTTTAGGGCCAATGAAACATGGAGGTCTCCATGTTGATTTTTGGTGGCTTCTCCTTACCTTACAGATAAGGTTAAGTTTTGTAAGTGAACGAGAGAGAATTGGGGCAGCATCCACAAAGAGCACAGTCATAATTGTCCACCACTGCGGCATGATGCTGCGCTGACCAGCGACCCAGCGTGGGTGCACATACCCCTATGCAAGCAAGGAAAATAGCATCCCTTTTGCCTTGTTTATTAATAAAAAACATTAATAAATGGGGTGCAGTTGGCACCTCACCCTCTGGTCCCTAGTGCCTCTGCACTATTGATAGCTATTCCTGTGGTTCTGACAGAAATGGAAGTATTATGTAGATGGTATTTCTATAGTTTTGATCTAGTAAAAGGGCAATGGAGCTCTGTACAAGGTCAAGCCAAGAATAAAGTCAAAGAGAGATAGGAGGGGTAGTTGGTTTCTAGATGATTAGTGCATTGTGATATAGGAAATTCTTCAACACCTTACTAAACTGGACCAGTGTTGGGGCAGTCAAGATGTATGGAGATGTCGCTCCAGATCATTGGTGCATAGACGCTGCCATGTTTCTTCTTTCTTTACACTTCCTAAAGTCTAGTCAGTTTTCCTGGCTGTGGGTGTGCTGGAAACCACCAGAGATGGTGAGCTTGTCTGTAAGATGAGCACCAATGTTATTTGTGATAACTCTGTAAATGATGCAACTGATTGGGAGGACAGTGTGAGCCAGAAAGGGGAGCCAACGCATTTTCACTAGGATGGGTTGAAGTGATCATATTTCTTCAGGCCCAGGATTTGTGTTGTTAACGTTGCCCTAAGTGGGAAGGGTATATCCAGACGTGGGTCCTTTGCTCACTGTGCCACTGGATTCAAGCTAGCCTGACTGATGAAGGGTGATATCCTGAAACCGGTCCCCGGATGCTTGTTTCCAGTCCAGGAAAGACCTGGCAGTTCGGGCTGGACTGTTCCCATGAGGAACAGGGTCAAGATTGATTTGCATATGGCCTGGGTCCAAACAGGGGTGGCATGGTGAGCAAAAGAACGATGGATTAAACCCAGATCTGTAACTGGAGGTGAGTGTTTGCATTGTCCAGCACTCCGTCCATCATCCTTTTTTGTTGCCCAGGATGAGACTGTGGCATGTCAGACACCAATCAAGGGGTTTCAATGTGGAATCTTGGAATTCATGCAGCCAGGCATTACCAGCATTCCTGATCCAAGAGCACAAGGGTTTCAAAAGCAGTTCTGTAAGAGATGGTTCAACTTTCTTTAGCAGTGGAAGCTGGTACCAGAGGGTCTTTTTTTTTTTGTTTTTGTTTTTTTTGTTTTGGGCAATGTGTTCCTTGAGTGTGAGGTTGGTGTCGGGGTTGAATCCAAGTGACTTGGCATTTGGTACAAATTGGGGTTTGAAGGTGTCAAATTTCATGTAATTGAGCCAGGTTTTTGCAGTTTGCTGTTTGTTGTTTTTGGCAAATAACAGGAATTCTATTTTGGGTTGAGCCCTAGGTAGGCTCTAGAGATCGAGGTCTGGATGATATGCAGGAAGTGTTTGAGGTATTGAATATCTGAAGCAGAGGACACTTCCAAGTGCAGTGGTGTATCATCGCAAATTGATGAATCCTGATGCTGTTACCTTTGAGTAGAGCATCAAGCAGCTTCCTGTAGAGGTTGGAGATGATGAGGGACAGCATACAACCCTGCAGGACTTTGCAGGTGATAGAGAGTTTTTTGGACCTGGAGGTGCCCATGTTAACAAACTGGTGTCAGATGAAAAGGAAGATGGAGAACCTGTGAAGGACACTGCCAGTGAACCCCATTGAAGACTCTAGGGTGGGGGGCGGGTGGAGACTGTCAGCAAAATCAGGAGACACAGGGCATCCTCATCTGTGGTCACAAGGGCATCATCTCCAATATGCTTGGTAGTGGTCTCCATTTTGCAGCGTGATCTGAAGCCAGATGGTAGATGTGGAGATAGTTAGCATTAATGGGACCTTGGTGTTGAACATAAATTACTTTTGCAATGATCTTTCCAATGAATGGTAGGTGAGTGATGGGCCAGTAGTTGGCAAGGTCAGTAGGTCTACTGTAGGGTTCTTTTGGAGTGGGAGGATCTGGCTTGTCTTCTTGGATGATGCCTTGGGTGAGGCAGGATTGACAATGGTAAGCAGGGGTGAAAGAGAATGCATTGATGAAGGGTGTGGATAAAGCATCATCTTCATAAGAAGTGGTATCGAGGGAGTCAAGTATGATGGCTAGATCTGCAACAGATAAGGTTTTGAGGTGTGACCACTGCCAGATTCTACGGTAAGGGGGTGGGCATAAGAGATGAAGCAGGCTTGTTGTTCTCAAAGTGATGTCAGATTTTGATGTGTTTTTTTCACTGAGTAGGTTGATTGCATTGCACCTTTCTGTGGAGTGAAGAATACAAAGGTCTGGCAGGAGGACGTATCTGGCACAGTAAACAAGGCTGATGTAATACTGGCTTCAGTGACAGAAATCATCTTGAGAAAGTGAAATGGAGCCTGACGCTGAAGCTACAGAATGGGCAACTGATGTGTGGCAAGGGCCTCAAGTTAGCTCTGGTTGAGTAGTGGCATACTAACTTCCACCTTTTAATGTGGAAGAGACCTTTGGTTTAACTGAGGATAATAGTTTTGAGCACTTCCCAGGTCAGTAGCTCAGTCAACCAATACATTCACTCTCTTGATCTGTGTTTGACCTCATGGTCACAAGCTAGAAACCCATCTGGGTCCACTGAGCCTTTCATGCTTCTGAGGTTGATAAAATGAGTACCATTGAGTTGGGTAACAATAAAAATCTGTTATTTCCACAGATCACAATATGGTGACCAGAATATCGAGGGACAAAGTATCGAAAGATAAGCTTGTATACATTTTCAATACGTAACTCCTCATTTATGTACCGCAGTGATATATATCTTCAAGGTACTTACCTTTGGGGTTAACAGTAGTAAATCTATATCTCCCTCTGTGCACTTACCTCTTCGACATTTTGTCCCTCAGTATACTGGTTGTGATATTGTGACCCATCAATTTTTTGGCTTTGCTATTCCCTATCATAATTGTTATTTCAGCACCTAGAGTCCCACGGCTGTGGGTGAAGTGATATTCAAGGGAGGCTTAGAAATATGGCTACTTCAAGGAGACATAGCTATACTTCAACACTTATAACATTAGAAGCAACTAAGATCCTTAGTCCACTCTGTCGAATGTGGTCAAAGGATTCAAAAGACAATTGAGGTCTGCAGGATACAATGTCATTTCTACATGGGGGGACATAAGCACTGTCTTTTTCTGATATGGGAACTTTGGTCATCTAACAAGAATTTTGTGCTTAAGATGAGCAGCAGCACATAGGAGGAACTGCGGGCTAGCAAAACCTCAACTAGCAATGAATTGACTACAGAGATTAGTTTTATCTTCAATCCACAAGGTGAGGCAGAGAGGCTTCTGGTGAAAGTCTCTGGGCTCAAGAGAAGTCAAGGGGTGCCTCTTGTGGCAGAAAGACACGTGCTGTATTGGGATCAGCAAGTGTGTTGATGTTGTGAGGGTTTTTGGGTAAGCTGAGTAAGGTATGTCAAGGTCAGCAGGCATGAGGATGGCCTCTAAGAGCATCTGAGTCAGTGGGTTTGCAGGACGTGGGAGGTGGTCAACTTGGCTTAGGACTGAAAATGGTCTCTGGAGTCAGTGGGTGGGTAGGGTCTGAAAACATTACAATCAAAGGAGGAAAGTGGATTGTGAAATAAATCTGGGATCGGCTGAGCCAGTGTAATGGATGTGGGGTAAACAGAGTTAGAGGGCCTGCAGAAGTCTCTAGAAAATTGTCATGGTGCTGAAATGGAACCACCTGGTCATCCTACTTAGTGAGAGCCTCTCAGTAAGTTTGAGTGGGGGCCTGGTCTATGGTGGTCTTCTGGGTTAAGTGTGTGTGTGATTGTGTGGTGGCCTCCTGGATGTTGGCTCGGGATGAGTGAGCAAGGCAGACTAAATTCAGTGGTTATGGGGGAATGGGCCTGACAAGACCTCCGAGGAAATCTTGTTTGGGATGCACCAAGTGCTCTAATGATAAGTGGTATGGAGGGCACCTTTAAGTGCCTCTTTACATCACTGTTGTGAGATGGACAAAGGCCCTGGGTTGCTTCTGTCTGGCATGGGCTGGGGAGTGCCTTCTGATTAGCAGGGAGCAGTTTTGGAGGGCCCCTAGGGTCAGACTTTGAACATAGACTCTCATAGTTGTGCTCTGGGTTTTGAGTTAACAGTGCTCTTGTTACAGGGTTAGAAAGGATGTGCTGGTCTCCAGCAGGCCCCATAATCTGTCTGCTTGCCACCTTTGGAGGTTGTCTGTAGTTCATTTTGACCCAGAATATTGTGGTAATCGGTTTTGTGGCCATGATCATTTAGTAACTTTTCACCTAATATATTTGTCATCCATTGGAAAAGCTATTACCCATTACTATGCCAGAGCCAATTACTTTTTAAGATGCAGTGCCATTTTCTGGTGCTGACCCACTATCTGTCTCACAGGTATGTTAATGTTGTGTATACTTTTGTTGTTGATGTAGTGTTCAGACAGTTTATCTGTGTGTCATCTGTATAGATGTGTTGCTCAATCTCTGAAATTCTGGTAGGTGCCTGTATATTGCGAATTGTACTAGAGAGGATGTGGCGTCCTTCAGAATTCTCTATGTAATCACAATTGGCTACCATCCCCTCTGCTATTCTGTGTTTTCTCTGGCTGGTGAATTATTTTAGGAGTCAATTGATGGATTGCTGTGGCTCTCCTGCTATCAAGTGCAGCTTCTCGGGTGGGGTGGAGAGCTCCGCAGATTTGAGGCCCACAAAAAGACAGGTAATGGGTGAATTTTGGGAAGGACTAGCCAAGGGCAAATTGGTCACAAAGTAAAAAAGAAATGATAGAGGCTGCATGGATTTTTGAAGTCCACTATGCCCGTTGCACGCAACCATTCGCTATCTACCACATGGTTTTCCACAGTATACCACACATTCCCTCCTTAACTCCACCCAGAGGTGGGGTGAGAGTCTGGATCCCACCTCGATGTCCAGGTCTGGACTTACCTCCATCAGACGCAGCCAACTTCTAAAAGAGAAAATAGAGAAAATACAATACCAGTGAGTCTTTTGGGTAGCAGTATTAGTGGTAATAAGTTTGTTTAGATAAAATGTCTACACATAAATATCGATATATGTATCAGTGCATTCAATATTTTTTTTTAATGTTAAAAGCTTAGAATAAGATTGGGCTACCAAGTTGGCCATGTTAATATAGAAATAAAGTTTAGTCAGTCGCAATATGATATGCCCTTTTTTACAGTAAACAGCAAACACCTCCAGGAGAAATATAATATATGGTCAATTTAGTCAGTTCATTTGCAAAGTGGCTAATTTCTTTTTCACAAGAGACATAAAGGTGGCCAGTCTACGGATTAGCCTATAAGTAGGACCTTGATCAATTCTACGGCCTCTGCAACAGTGTGGCTCCAGGCCTCTTTAAAGGATGGTTTTAACGACAGTTTACTTTCTCCTAGGAGTGCAGGGCATACAGTAAGGATAAGATCTATTGTTTCTTGGAATTGACCACAAGGATGGCATTTGAAGTGATTATTCTTAATGAATGTCCATGTTCGAGTAAACTGTAGCAGCGAGAGTACAATAACCTGCTACTGAGCTGTAAACTCAGGCTCTACAAACACCAATAGATACAACATTAAGAAACTATAGGAAACAGATCTTAGCTTTAGTAAGGTTTGAGACTATATAACCTTGTCGCCTAACGTACACTGTTATCAATTACCCTACATCATGTTTTGATTTCATGTTTATTATGTCTTTTGCTCATGTTTTTTTTTAAAGATTTTGTGTTACTACGAACTTAAATGTTTAATAAGCCCTTTCACTCTGGTAGTTCCTTGTAGGCACAAGCGAGTCCAAGAAATTCTCCTTAAAGATTGTTAAGTTGATAAAATATATTATTGTCTAAGGCTGCTCCGATTATGTGTTTAAGGTATTCGTGCTTCATATAACAGATGTAATCATGGTCAGCTAAAACGACTTGGCTAATCAACCCTAGCTCTAGAGCGATGTGAGCTTCCGGTGTGGAACTACACAGATGCAGCGGTCATTTGTGTTCTATGGGAAAGGTCCTCGAGATATTTTTCCGGTTGCACGTCAGAATGTCAGTGACAAGAATATTATGGGGCCAAAATATTGAGGCCTAAAAATAGAGGACCAAAATAACGTGAAGGTAAGTGCATATAGGTAACTCCAGGTTTATTACTCTTCACTCCACAGCTAGGTACCTTGCAGATAAAAATATTTCTCAAGATACATATATGTGAAGTTAGTTATAGTAAACCTATATTTACCTATATATACTTACCTATGTGATGTTTATGTCCTCGATATATTGGCTTCACAATATTTTGAAGTCAGCATGCAGGTGGAATACTGTTTTTTTGCGGTGTTGTTTCAATATTAGGTTCCATCCATCGCTACTCCTATGTATTGACAGCTGCTCTATACCGGAATTATCAATTATCCAAATTAAGGTTTTGTTAAATCTACGAAATACAATGACTTTTGTTTAGGTTGGTTTTTTTTGTTCATTTGACAGCTTGAAATTGTGAGCGCTAGTTATTTGCCACCTGAAGTTCTTGGCAGTATTACCAAATTGACGTCATAGAGTAAACCAGACTCATCTTATTGATTCTATTAGATTCAATGTAGGGATTGTCTTGTGCAACAGATTTGAAAAACAGCCTAGAAGAGTCCTTTCTGCAGCCGACCCTAAGATGAGACCTAGGACCTCATTCTTTGCAGCACACAGTACGTGCTCTGGCAGTTGACACTGCACACATTGGGGACCTTTGCCACACCCCCAGTCTCTTCACCTATAATAGACTCTAACCCAGCCCTGGTGAGACCACCCACCTTTAAGTCAATCACATACAGACGTTTCTGTGTCCTATAAATATGTCTAGAGAGGTGGGCTTTTGGCAGGTTAGCAGACCTGAAATCATGACACCAACCTCCAGGACAAATCATTGAGCAAGTTATTTCATTTAATTTCACAACTATTTTTCTTGGAGGTTTTTTTTCTTTACAATTTGTAAAACTTTTTTAAGTCATACTTAATCCACAATAATTCACATCTCTCACATTCAATATGTATGTGAAAGTATGAAAAATAATCAAAATATAATTCATCTTAATACAAAGTTCCAATGAATCCATTATCATCAACTTATGGGTTAGGATCAATATCGGACATAATCAGAGTTAAAGTTTTGAAAATTAAAAAGAAAAAAGGACCAGCAATATCCCTAAGGATCTATAAGGAACCTGGTGGCTAGATGAAGATAGGGACAGGTTTGCGATTACCAAATAGCTAATTTTTGTGATTTTCTGTTTGGTAATCGCAAACACCCTAGTACGAAAGTGTGCTTTACACTTTCTGCGATTCCCAGTGGGTCGCCTATAGACCTACCTCATTTATATTCATGAGGTAGGTCTCGCTTTGCGACCCATTGAGAATTGCAAAAATCACAAGGATGGTGGCCTTCTGGGGTCAGCAGACTACCATGTCTGTGATTACTTTTCAATAAAGCATTTTTTTTTAATGAGCCCGTTTTCCTTAAAGGAAAACGGGAAGAGTTTCAAAAAGAAAAATTAAAAGTGTTCTTTTAATTTTTTAAGAGTAGGCCGTGGTCCCTGGGACTACGGCCTGCTCTTAAAAAATGTTTTTGAAAACATTCTCAAAGGGGAAATGGTCCATTGGGGAACTCTTCCCATTTGCGAATGGTTACTACCTACTTGAAGTAGGTGGTAAAATGTGAATGTTTTGCGACCGCGTTTCAATCGCAAAACATTCACACATACCACAGTGATTCAGCATTAGGAATGGATACCCTAAACACACTCCATCCTAATACTGAATCACAAATCATATTTGTGATTCGTTAATAGATTATCGAGTCGCAAATAGGGCTTGGTACATACCAAAAGGCATTTTTCTTGTCACAGATCTGCAGATCTGGTCATTTGCGACAAGAAAAATCCTTCGTACAGCTGGCCCTAGGAGCCTTAGTAGCTGTTACCTTAAAACACAGTGCGTTTCAAAGTTTTATGCGAATATGACTCCGGAGAGATGCAGCTAAATCTGCAGCATCTCCCTTCTTTTTGGAGTGCTGCTCATTTTCCAACCACATCCCAAAAAAATTACTTGATTATCAAAACTCTTGTAAGCGAGGCATGAATATCACTGTTTTTAATTTTCGAACAATTAGGCGGTGAGCAGCCGGCACTCTTGTAAAGACTTCAGGCGCAAATGAGGATTGTTGATACTTTCTTTTACCTATAGTTCCGAGAAGGGCTTTCCCTGGCATCCATCTTCTCTAAAATTCAAATAATTTGGGCAAACAGCAAGGAAGGAATTGCCAAACTCGAAACAGTTACGGAGAGGTATACAAACACCGTCCTTCGCACAGGAAGTGGTGTCAAATTGTGCTACAAATATCACCAAAATTTGCAGAACAGGTGAACCTGAGAAAAGGTTTAGCAAGTTGCACACGTGGGGCCAGATGATCAAAGCTATTAATCAGTTGCAAATGGTCCAATTCACAGAATTGGGTCATTTGCGAATGCTAAAAAGCGGTCTGGCATGTTCCTAATGCAAAACTGTGATTCTGTAACATATTACTGAATCCCAATTTGGCCTTGAGATTCGGTATTAGGAAGAGGCAGGTTTAGGGAATCCCTTCCTAAAGCTGAATCGCAGTGGCATGATTGAATGTTTTGCGACTGAAATGCAGTCCCAAAACATTAGTAGGTTACCACCAACTTTAAGTTGGTGGTAACCCATTCACAAATAGGAAGGGGTCTCCATTAGACCCTGATAGAGCGGTCCGTACTAATAATTTACCTGTATTCGGACGCTCTTTAGGCCGATGAATCTTTTGACTAAGTGGAACTCTCCGTACTCTATATCGATCAATTGCATCAAATCAATAATCAATAACGAACATAAGCAATACCCTGATCAACATAACACTTGACAATTAATCCAGAATACATTTCGGCGAACCCTGACCTTTCAGTCAGGAATAACCACACCAGTTTATTCAAAGTTAGTGAATTTATTTCCCTATATTAACAAAGCTAGCACAATATAAATGTGTCTCAACACCAAATGATAAACATAAATGAACATTAATAGCTGTCCATAGCGGCGAAACAAGTGCAATCTATGCAGCATTTGAATAACAAGGCATTCGATAATAGCAATGCAAATCACTAATACTATGATCTGTAACGAGCTAATTGCATACATTTAGTCAGCATAACAAGGTCTCAAATTGCATCGTGCAACAGAAGGAATCCTCATCTAACCTCAAATTAGCATCTGCATGTGGGACTCCATGCAAAACAATTTAGCAACATTAATTTGGAAAAACTCCTAACTAGGGATCTTGTCAAAAATCAGCAGTTGGTTACCTAAAAGAAACACAATGCAATTGTACAATTTCCTTTCATATTTACCAATTACGATCAGCATACAAGGAAGTCTTCGTCTCACAGGTACCGTTTCTCGATCAGCATGGATACCGTTTCGATCGGCATGGGACGGGGCAAAGGGGCAGAGTGGACGGGGCAATTGCCTCACGGCGGCAAGGTAAAAACTACTACTTCATGCAAAGGGACAAATCAAAGTTAAAGTCTCTAGGGCAAGAATCATTTAAAGTCTCTTTCTCTCGATTAGAGAAAGCATCAAAGTCTCATTCAAAATGGCGTCGCAGCAAGGTGGGCCATAATAGCTGCAAAGTCTACAAAATGGCGGGATGTCCAATAATGGCTGCTTTCCTCTCGTGCACCTGGGTTTTATAGACGACAGTTCAAATCCAGTAGGGTCTTCCATTGGAGGGTTCATAGGTTAGCTTCAAATTGTCCAATCAAAAACAACAGTTCTCAAGCTTTTACTTAAGCATACATTATCCTTGGAGATGGGTACGCAAGTTGCAACATTTTATACCAATTAACTCACTTTCAGAGCTTCCATTGTCCGCACCTGCAGATTGACCTTGGAGCAAAGAGAAAAATGCCAAGCTGGCACGAAACTTTAAGATAAGCATGTGAACGATCTCAGTGGAAAAGTTCAGCTTCAAGCAAAAATACACGTTTAATAGCACATTGGAAAAATACGAGCATCTAAACCGTGAGACCAGGCAACTAGGCCAAAGCCTGCACTAAAGTTATGCTAAGCTAAAACATTTCAAACAAGCAAATCGTAGCACACGTTTATGATTATGTCGGATTAGTGCAATTCTAATACACCACGTTATATAAAGCACGCTTATAAATGTTGGCAAACTACTCTAAGGGCACATTTTGTCCCCGTACAATCTTTATTAGTTCGGTTAAAGTCACACATGATTATTTCAACACTACGTTTAAGCGCTAATAAATGTAAAACCTTCATTTCTGCTTCATCAATCCCTCCTCTGATGACTACTTGTCATCACACCAAACCATGTCCACAAATTTTATTCCATTAAAATTCTGTCAGTTCTCTTTTCCTTTTAATTCCCCTAGTTTTCGCTTTGTATTCTTCTGCCATTCTTTTCATTATTTTCTCTTCCTTCCTTCTTTTAATTCTTTCCATTATCATTATTATTCCCCTTTTTATTCCCCAAATTCCAAATATGCAAATCAGTACAATTAATATTCCCTGTATTATTTTTAGTAATATTCCATTCCAAATTCCCCCAATCCAATTTCCCACTGAAGCAAGTCCTTTTCCAACCTTCTCCCACACTCCTGGTTCTTTCAGTTCCTTCAAATCTGCACTCTCTTTTGTTAGATTAGCGAGCATAGTTTTAATCTTCACACTATTATCAGGAATATAAGTACAACAGTGTCGTGCACCAAGCATTTTGCAAACGCCGCCATCCTTTGCTAAAAGAATGTCTAAAGCAAGCCTATTTTGAAGAGTCATAGCCCTTTCCGCTGCAAGTTCAGCATCTATCAGGATTATAGCACCTGAAAACTTTGTCAACATGTTATCCACTATAGTAGACAACTTTCTTATTTTGATGGAATTCAGCACAACTCCCAATGAAGGAATCATGGCTCCAAATATATCTCCTACCACAGCAGCTGCGGTCTCTCTTTTCTGGATACGATGGGATCCAGATGTCTTTTGAATCATCGATAGGTCATCCAGTTGATAAACCTTTGGGAACACTATACCCAAATAACATCTCCCCCACCATCCTTTCGGAAGACGATAATAGGCATTATACCCACAAATGTAATATACACCTGGTATGACAGGGTCAAGTCCGTTCATCATGAATGTCCATTTGGCCTTAAAGATAAACGTATGTTTACACTCACTCGCTCCTACGAAAATGTTATCATAATAAGATTCACCTCGATATATACAAAATTTCCCTACATGCCAAGCATCTAAAGCTATTCTCCCTTGTGTTTTTATTGCGGCAAAATCATAATGATCTACTGAAGTCCTCTTACTTAGCTCCTTTTCTAATTTCGCATTCATTTGTGCCCTTCTATCATCTGTGCGATCTAAAAAGCTTATTTCTACTGCAGAGAGCGAGCAGGTAAGGTTTTCCCTATGAGCGTGAGCCGTTTCAAAAGGTTGCATTGGCTCGAAAAATTCCCTCATTATTTTAGCATCCCAATCTTTAGCAATCTGGCTTAGCTGCGCTATTATAGGAACATATGCAAAGGTAACATCATAATTTGAGTAAAAATACTGTATGTTAGTTTGACCATAAAATCTAGACATTACTATACTACATGTAATCCCTTATGTAAGAGGCATGTGGTGATATGTCACCCCTTCCTTTACTGATGTCGGTATCTGTGTACACACATAACAATCTTTCGCATCCATAGTCTCAACATATTCTGTTAGCAAGCGATAGAAAACATTATATGAAAGCTCTTTCTTATCATGCAAGAGTCTCTCATCTATTTCTAATCTTTTCAATGCAGTTAGTTCAGTGACAGTAACAGGAGCAAAAGTAGAAGCGTCAATTTTCTCATTCTCACCCTTTCCATGCATTGCAAGCACTATTGCCATTATTATTAGTACACATGCAATTATCAAGCCTATACACACATATTTACAATATTTCTTTCTACTGTTTTGCGTCATGATCTGTATAGAATCAGAGAGCTAGAAGCACCTATAAAGAAACTATTTAGCAATTCAGTTACAAAGCTGAACGAGCGCAATGTTCACACAGTTTTCTTCAAGAGGCCAGTCACTTATCGGTTAGCAGCATTTGTCTCAATTCGGCAATAACTCCGTCTTTATCGGTTTAGCAAATGTCTCATCCGGTTTAGCAATGTCTCAGCTGGTTTTATCTCTTTAGATTGTAGCAGGCAATGTCATTTATCACCCTTTCAATCAACACTGTCCATAAAACTTTTCTTTTCTATTGGTATCTCTTCTTCTTCGTTCACGATGCTTAGAGATACAAACTCGTCAGTCCAATCGTCATTGACTGCATATGCCCATTCTGGACCGGAATATCTCCTGTTTGGTATCCTTTTCCTTTTCAATTTTGCTTCTCTTTTCGATTCTGCCTCGCTGGTACTTTCCTCTTTTGTCAAGTCCTTTTCTTCACTCGGGGATGGTACCACGACAGACACTTCCTTTCTTTTCTCTTTCACTTTTGGCCTTCCTCCGTCGTTCAAACTGTCTTCAGTCCTTTGTTTTACTGGTGATATACTTAGTCTCCTCTTTGCACCATGTCCATTTGTTGGACCTGCGACCTTTTCTGTAGAAGTTTGAACTGTTTCGTTCTGTTCTGCCTTGTCCCCTCCTTCTGGGGAATCAATCACGTTCTCCTTTTCTTTTTCTGTATCGCCTGCTTCTGGGAAAGCCCTCCTCTGATCAGGCTCTCCTGCTTTTTCACCTTTTTCGGGCCCTTCGTCACCTTTACTTTTGTCAGGCTCTGAATCACTTTCAGCTGCTTCAGGTTCTTTGTCACCCTCAGCTGCTTCAGGCTCTTTGCTACCCTCAGCTGCTTCAGGTTCTTTGTCACCTTCAGCTTCTTCGTCGCTGTCTGAACTTTCTCCTTGGTCTTCCCCAAGTGAGTTGGTCTCTTCGTCCTCCAATAATATCTCTCTCTCTCCTGCTTCTGCCTGTTCGCTTTCAGTTCGGTTTTGTTCTGTCTCAGCACTCAGCACTGTTTTATCAGGCACTGGCAGTTTTAGCGCTTCAACTTCCTCATCTGTGGGACACAACACCTTCTTTGTGTGACTGGCGTGAATCCAGTTGGGAACCCCCGCACACTTCACAGCGGTAGTTGTCGTCAGGAACACTTGGAAAGGGCCTTTCCAACGGGGTTCCAGACACGACTTCCTCACGTGCTTCTTTACCACGACCCAGTCACCTGCTTTCAGTGCGTGTCCTGGACCTTGGATCGGTGGTAAGGTGGTTGCTTCCACCTGGTGAGAGAAAGAGCGAACCACGTCAGCTAGACCCTTGCAGTAGTCTAACACCATATCATCTGTAATATTCAAAAGCGCGTTTGCGGGAACTGCAGGAAGTCTCATAGCCCTGCCCATGAGAATTTCGTGCGGAGACAATCCAGTCTTTCTATCAGGGGTGTTTCTCATTGACATTAGCGCCAAGGGCAATGCGTCAGGCCATTTCAAATTTGTCGATGCACATATTTTCGCCATTCTTGATTTCAGTGTACCATTCATCTGCTCCACCAATCGTGATGCTTCAGGGCGATAGCTACAATGCAGTTTTTGCTCAATGTTCAGCGCTTCGCAAAGTAACTTTATCACCTCGTTATTGAAGTGACTTCCCCTATCTGATTCTAAAGAGATCGGGAATCCGAAACGTGGTATCAACTCTCTCAACAATAGCTTTGCAACTGTAAGGCTGTCATTTCTACGTGTGGGGTATGCCTCAATCCAGTGACTAAAAATGCACACAATCACCAACACATACTTCAGACCTCCATGCACAGGCATCTCAATGAAATCTATCTGCATACGACTAAACGGGCCACTTGCTCTACCAATGTGGCTCGCGTTCACAACCGTTCCCTTTCCTGGGTTCATCTGCTGGCAAGTGACACATCGATGGCAAACTGCTTCTGCAGCTTGACGAAATCTGGGGTTAAACCAATCAGTTTTGAACAATCTTATCATGGCATCTCTCCCTAGGTGAGCTTGCCCATGATAGAACCGCGCAAGCTGTGATAAGAGACTGTTTGGCAAAACAAATTTTCCCTCATTTGAAACCCATAACTCGTCTGGTCTCTTTATACACTGTGATTTAATCCAGGAATCTCTCTCATCCTCCCTGACGTTATTCTGCAATGCTTTTAGTTCATCTATTGTATCTACAACCTTTAAGGCAAATGCTTCAGCTTGTTCGAGTTCTGGCTCACTTATCGAATTCCATTCATCCCTGAGTAATATACAGTTCAAGGCACAAAATCTTGCGACTTGATCCGCATATGCATTTCCCAGAGAAACATAGTCCTGTCCTTTTGTATGAGCACTGCACTTTACCACTGCAACTTCAGCTGGCATTTGAATGGCGTGTAACAATTCCCTTATTCTCTCCCCGTTTTTCACTGGGGATCCTGAAGAAGTCAGGAAACCTCTCTGTGACCATAGTTGTCCAAAGTCATGCACAATTCCGAACCCGTACTGACTATCAGTGTAAATGGTGACTTTCATCAATACAGACAGTTGACATGCTCTTGTAAGGGCTACAAGTTCTGCTACTTGTGCAGAATAGACTCCTTGAAGCCAGCCCGCTTCCAAGACACCTGTTACAGTACATACAGCATATCCTGCTTTCAAAATTCCCATCCCATCTCTTAGACATGAACCATCAACAAAAACAATTTGGTCATTTTCATCAAGCTTAGTATCCTTAATGTCAGGTCGAGGTTTTGTGCAAAATTCAGTCACCTGAAGGCAGTCATGCTCGACGTCTTCAGCGTTCTCAATTTCAGCATTTTCACCAGGAAGCAAGGTTGCTGGATTCAACGTAGTGCACCTTTTCAGCTGCACATTCAGTGAGCCCAGAATTATCGTTTCATACCTTGTGAGTCTTGCTCCGGTCATGTGTTGCGTTCGGGAGCGGGTCAAAAGTATCTCAACTGAGTGAGGGACCATGACTGTTACTGGGTGTCCCATCACTATTCCTTCACTCTGAGTGAGGCTGATACCAACTGCTGCTACGGCGCGCAAACACCCTGGGAGTGCTGCTGCGACCGGATCCAAAGTAGCTGAAAAATACGCTTCTGGTCTGTTTACGCCACCATGGGCTTGAGTCAAGACAGACAAAGAACATGCATCACGTTCATGACAAAACAATGTGAAAGGCTTTGTGTAATCAGGCATACCTAAAGCTGGAGCCCTGCACATGCACTCTTTCAATTCAACAAAAGCATCCATCTCATCTCCTTTCAGTTCAATTTGATCCAAGGCATCCTTCTGGGTCAGTTTCAGTAAAGGCTTTGCTAGAGTTGAGAAGTTGGGAATCCACTGGCGACAGTAGCCCACCATTCCCAAAAACTTCCTCACCTCCCTCCTTGTCTTGGGTGGACTCATTTGAAGTACACTTGTTATTCTTTCCTTCATTATTCTCCGTGACCCTTTCTCTATTTGGTGACCCAAGTATTTCACTTTCTTCTGACAGAACTGCAATTTGGAAGGAGACACCTTGTGTCCATTTCTTCCCAAATGGTTCAACAGAGCAATGGTGTCGGCTGTGCAGCCACTTTCTGTCTTTGATGCAATCAGTAAGTCATCAATGTACTGTACTAGGGTTGACTCGAATGGCAATTCTAATGCCTCCAAGTCTTTCTTTAGAATCTGATTGAAGATTGACGGTGACTCAGAAAACCCTTGAGGAATTCGACACCAACTGTATACTCTGTCTAGGAATTTGAAACAAAAGAGGAATTGGCTGTCCTCATGAAGAGGCACAGAAAAGAATGCTTGTGACAAGTCGATGACTGAGAACCATTCGGCATCGCAAGGGACTTGAAACATTATCACAGCTGGATTTGGTACGACAGGGCAACACTTGACTATGATGTCATTTATTTTCCTCAAGTCCTGCACAAGTCGGACCTTTCCACTTGGCTTTATTAGTCCCATTATTGGTGAATTACATGGACTGCTTAACACTTCTTTCAGTACCCCCTGTTTTACAAATTCGTCAATAAGTTGGGCAACTTTCATGAGGGTGTCTTGTGCCATGTGGTATTGTGGGGTCTGGGGAAAGATTGCATTGGGCTTTACAGTCACTTTCACTGGTTCCACTCCTTTCATCAATCCCACCTCTTTCCCTGTCATATCCCACACTTCCTTTCCGACTGTTTCCCGTAATTCGGCTGGAATATCTTCTTCAGTTATCATCGGGAAAAGACAAATCAGAGGATATTCTTCATCGACAGTTTCCATCTCATCCCCCTCTACACTGTCCTCTTGTTCCCCATCACTGCTCGTCTGGATTGTTATTCCTTCGTTCGAACACATGATCGAACAACCCAATTTGCACAATAGGTCTCTTCCTAATAGTGCTATCGGGCTTGAGTCACATACCACAAACTGATGCACCCCTTGATAGTTACCGATGCTGACTGGTACCGGATCTGTTATTGGGTTCGTCAGGTGCCTGTTTGCTACTCCCACCACTTGAACTGTCCTCCCTGAGAGTGGCAAATTTGGTACTTCACTGCTCTTAACAGTTGAACGTGTGGCTCCTGTGTCAACCAAGAATGAAACACGATGACCCATTACTCTTCCCTCTACGTACGGACCCTTTTGATCAACTTCCAAGGATGCTGCAAGCACACAATCTCCTTCTTCTTCTGAACTTTCACTCTCCCATACATTGTTTATTCCACTCTCACTGTGTAGTGGGAACTGTTGTACGGTGCCATTTGTACTCATTACCTGACCCGAGACCTGTGGAGGAACCATCCCTTGCTGCTGACTCATTGGTGCCAAAGGTATTTGCATTTGCTGATGAGGTACCATGGGAAACTGCTGTTGCATTGGCTGCATTTGCGTCATCTGCATACGAGGCATCTGCATCTGCTGCGGCTGCATAGGTTGTAATCCCTGCAACTGCTTTACGGTCTGAAAATTTGGGTTTGGACCTCTCATTTTCGGTCCCCTCATTGTCTGAAATGCATTGACATCATTGTTTTGCTGACCAACACCTGCACCTGCACCTTCCTGCACCACCATCGGGCACTCGCGTTTCCAATGACCGACAATTCCACACACGTGACACAGCATCACCTTCTTCATTGCCTGCACACCAGTCACAACAGTGTTCAAATCCGGACCATTATTCGCAAAACCTCCTCTGCCTCTGCCTCTGGCCTGTGGCTGAAACATCATATTTCCCTGCAACTGCGGCTGCGATTGCGGTGCCTGCTGTTGGAACCCTTGCATCCCTTGCAAACCTTGCAGACCTGTCTGAGCTGCTTTAAGTTGCATCATCATCACCTTCTCTTTCAACCTTTTCTGTTTCACTTCAATTTCGTCGCTACAGTATTTCGCATAATTTAACACCTCATCAATAGGTTTCGACTGCCAACAAATCAAATGCGACTTTATCATCTGACTTATTTCTGGTCTCAGCCCTTCCACAAATCTAAATACAAAATGAAGCATATCCTTCGCCTCTATTGTTTCCGTGCCGCTGTAGTTCTTAAACGCCTTCAACAACCTCTCATAGTAACTATGAATCGACTCTTTAGCCTCTTGGGCCGTTCGATCGATCTTCTGCCAATCCACATTTTTCGCGGCAACCTTCGTCTTCAAATGCTCAATCACCTTATAGTACAAGCTCATCACCATAGGTGATGGTGCACCCGTCTCCCTGTCTCTCTCTGGTTCACTTGTCGGCCAACCTACAGCTCTTTTGCAATCCTCCCACAAATCTGCTGGAACCACAATCTCAAAGAGAGTGTTCAGGTCTTCCCAAAGACATTTTGCAAGCTTCACAAACCTGTCAGTCTGTTGATACCATTCAATCGGTTTCTCTCTCAGTTTGGGAAACTCATCCGTAAAAGACTGAATGTCGCTTCTGTGCCATGGTACATGTATTAATTTTCCCCCTGCTGTCTCCCTCATTGGTAACATGGTTACTGCCTCGCTACTCTGTGGTCTTTTCTCGTTGAGTTCCGTAGCACTGTCCCTCCTCTTTTCCTTTCTCTTTACCCACCTGCTTTCCCACTTGTCTAAGCACCTCCACACTTGTGCACTCTGCAGCAATTCTCTAAGGTGCGCCTTCATACCTGCTGACCTCATGTGTTCAAAATCTGTGGTCCCGAAATCCAACCTATAGCTCCTGCTCAAGTGTTTCGTCTTGTCTATATCAACCCCGTTTTTGTCAGCTATTTCCTGCAAGCTTTTATGTACCTTATTCACTTCCTTCGTAATCCTGGGACATAGATATCTCAGCTCTTCTTCCGAGTAGGACTCTAACCTATTCACACCCATAGTCCCTTCCACCAATTCTTGTGCTTCCATGTTCAACCTGACCCTATTCATATAATCTTCTCCCTTCCCACTGGCTGAACTTTGTGTGGAATTTAGACTGTTGAACCATTGTGTCAGCTGTTGCGCATTCAACCCCATCAGTGTAGCATTCACATCGACTGCCATTGATGGTTGCGGCAACTTTTCAGTATTCGATGACAGCGGTATCACCAGTGGGGGACTCGACCTCACCAGTGTTGACTGAGCACATATGGGACTAAACTCCATCAAGGTCCCAGATCCAGTTGGCTGAGCCGCTATCGGAGTTATCCCTGGAGTGTTTTCTATGCACCTCCTCTCTGTCCCATTCTGCAGCATTGATCCCGGACTGCTCATACCTAAATTAGGCTGACTGTACAGAGGTACCGGTGGACCTACAGTAATGGGTAGCGATATCGCATCTGGGTTTTGTCCATTTCCCATGTTCTGAGGCATGTTCATTCCCACACTACGGGTCATCATTGCCGGCATGCCCATCTGACTCCCCGTCATCTGAGCATGTGCATTTCCCCCTTGCATCTGCTTTTGAGGCATCAGAAACTGAGTTGATTCAACTTGTGCCAATGTCGGGTTGTGACCATTCTGTACTCCCCTTACGGTTGGATCTAGAATCATTCCTGCACCGTTGTCACTGCTGTAGTACCCTGGGATCTGCGGCTGATAATTTTCTGCTTGTTTCAGCATAGGCACATCTGGATATATTCTCCTAACCTGCGGTATCTGCGGGGTGAACAGTAGACTCGGGTCCTTAGATCCCGATGAAGCCCCTGAACTCTGAGTTTCATTGTTCTGTACCGATGCCGGAGGGGCAGAACTGGTACTTGGACCTTGTCCACTCTCTGCATAAGGTGGTGGACGGTCGTTCAGCAATTGCATGATTAACTCCTCATCCTCTAACTCGTCTTCTCTTCTCAACTTTTCCTCGTCCTCTCTATCCTTGGAACACCTTCTGTTTGTCTTACAGGTAGCTTTCTTACCTGTCTCCTCTTCTTCCTTAGTAATTGCGGGAAACAATTTTATCCCCTGCAGTACATCTGACCTCCACACCTTCTGTGCATTATCCCACCTAGCGTCCGCTAGTGTCTTTTCTACCTTCCTTATCCTGGTCTCGAACTTATTTTGCTGTTGCTGTCTAGCCATCAGTTCCCAAATTGCTAGAGCCTCAAACTATGCTGGCCTTGGAGGTACCTTCATGTCGTACATCGTGAATCTCAAATTCTCTAGGATCCTTATATTGAATGTCCCATGAATCGGGAACGCTACGCTCCCATGTTTCTCTGTCAGCTTGTGCCATTGCTTTAGCCAAAGGCACGGAGCTACCCCTTTTTCCTCCATTACAATGTAAGCTGGTGTGCCTTCGGGCGGCGTCTCCTCTCCTACGCTCGCTTTAATGTAAGGCTCCCCCTTCATCGCACTCCTTAATGCTTTAAAAAATTTCATTTTCTCGTCTTTTATTTCACAAAATTTGTAATCAATAGGTGACTTTAATTCCCGGAATACTCTTCGCTTGCCTTTCCCCTTCCAATCGAGCCCCACGGACTGCGTCCAATCCGTGCGCGACCCTTCTCTCCAACCAACCTATCCCAGCGCGGCTCCTAGTGACGTCACACTCACACACACTGCGGCTGACAAAGCCTCGCGGCTAGTCCTCCTTCACTCAGCTCCTCTCGTAACAACTTCTTGCATGTATCGCGAGCTACCAAAATAAAACAGATCTGTCGGTTTACTACAGGAAGGGTAACACAATCGCTTCAGGACCTTAGGGATTTTTCACTAGCCTCTGCAGTTATTCCATCTTTCTCGGTCCCCACGTTCGCAAGCAAATCTGACCCGCAGACTGCTCTCAACTTGTCAGTGATCTATTCTAGTGCACTTAGAATTTTGTCAAAGCCCGAAGTCGAAGTTCCTTTCACTCCCTTAACACACGTACCGACTCGTTGACCACGCCCGATCAACCTACTAAACCGCCCAGACCACAACATAAAACAACATACTCCGGAGTCTCTTGACCTCGCAGGGCCCGTCTCAACAACAACAACCACGTGGACCTTTTTATGCACAAAGCGCCACACGCACATGAAGTTCGACGACTTCCCTACTCTCACACTCGGAGTCGCACCTCCGCTATTTCTATGAAGTTCGACGACTTCTCTACTTCTACACTCGGAGTCGCACCTCCGCTATCCTCTAAAAAAGAAAAAAAATTCCTCACAACCTTTTCACCCAATCTGCGGCAATAAGCTGTGCAAGCGCAAAACCCTAATTTCACTCATACCATCACTAGTACCGCCAACGCTGATCCCACACCTCCATTCTCTTCATTCGCAAGCTCCGAGATCCCGGGAAAGTCGCGGTGGACTTAGCCCATCATCATTCTGTCAATCTATTTTACCCAAAAAAATCTAATTCAACTTCTCGAGTGGGATCTCAAAAGTCGAAGCCGTTAATTCAACACCATGTACTTTAAGAGTACGGGGTCCCAAAAGACGTAACCGTCCTCTGCTACCATCTACTGATAGAGCGGTCCGAACTAATAATTTACCTGTATTCGGACGCTCTTTAGGCCGATGAATCTTTTGACTAAGTGGAACTCTCCGTACTCTATATCAATCAATTGCATCAAATCAATAATCAATAACGAACATAAGCAATACCCTGATCAACATAACACTTGACAATTAATCCAGAATACATTTCGGCGAACCCTGACCTTTCAGTCAGGAATAACCACACCAGTTTATTCAAAGTTAGTGAATTTATTTCCCTATATTAACAAAGCTAGCAAAATATAAATGTGTCTCAACACCAAATGATAAACATAAATGAACATTAATAGCTGTCCATAGCGGCGAAACAAGTGCAATCTATGCAGCATTTGAATAACAAGGCATTCGATAATAGCAATGCAAATCACTAATACTATGATCTGTAACGAGCTAATTGCATACATTTAGTCAGCATAACAAGGTCTCAAATTGCATCGTGCAACAGAAGGAATCCTCATCTAACCTCAAATTAGCATCGGCATGTGGGACTCCATGCAAAACAATTTAGCAACATTAATTTGGAAAAACTCCTAACTAGGGATCTTGTAAAAAATCAGCAGTTGGTTACCTAAAAGAAACACAATGCAATTGTACAATTTCCTTTCATATTTACCAATTACGATCAGCATACAAGGAAGTCTTCGTCTCACAGGTACCGTTTCTCGATCAGCATGGATACCGTTTCGATCGGCATGGGACGGGGCAAAGGGGCAGAGTGGACGGGGCAATTGCCTAACGGCGGCAAGGTAAAAACTACTACTTCATGCAAAGGGACAAATCAAAGTTAAAGTCTCTAGGGCAAGAATCATTTAAAGTCTCTTTCTTTCGATTAGAGAAAGCATCAAAGTCTCATTCAAAATGGCGTCGCAGCAAGGTGGACCATAATAGCTGCAAAGTCTACAAAATGGCGGGATGTCCAATAATGGCTGCTTTCCTCTCGTGCACCTGGGTTTTATAGACGACAGTTCAAATCCAGTAGGGTCTTCCATTGGAGGGTTCATAGGTTAGCTTCAAATTGTCCAATCAAAAACAACAGTTCTCAAGCTTTTACTTAAGCATACATTATCCTTGGAGATGGGTACGCAAGTTGCAACATTTTATACCAATTAACTCACTTTCAGAGCTTCCATTGTCCGCACCTGCAGATTGACCTTGGAGCAAAGAGAAAAATGCCAAGCTGGCACGAAACTTTAAGATAAGCATGTGAACGATCTCAGTGGAAAAGTACAGCTTCAAGCAAAAATACACGTTTAATAGCACATTGGAAAAATACGAGCATCTAAACCGTGAGACCAGGCAACTAGGCCAAAGCCTGCACTAAAGTTATGCTAAGCTAAAACATTTCAAACAAGCAAATCGTAGCACACGTTTATGATTATGTCGGATTAGTGCAATTCTAATACACCACGTTATATAAAGCACGCTTATAAATGTTGGCAAACTACTCTAAGGGCACATTTTGTCCCCGTACAATCTTTATTAGTTCGGTTAAAGTCACACATGATTATTTCAACACTACGTTTAAGCGCTAATAAATGTAAAACCTTCATTTCTGCTTCATCAACCCCTTCCCCTTTGTGAATGTCTGTAAAATCATTTTTTAAATGCTCTTAAAAAAATGAAAGGAAAACTTTTCTTTTTTTAAACACATCCCATTTTTCTTTAAGGAAAACAGGCTGCATTAAAAAAAATGCTTTATTTAAAAGCAGTCACAGACATGGTAGCCTGCTGACCACAGCAGGCCACCATCCCTGTGATGTTTTGCGATTCCCAGCGGGTGCAAAGCAAAACCTACCTCATGAATATTAATGAGGCAGGTTTTTTGTGCTACCCCACTGGGAATTCCAAATGTAACTTAGTGGAGTTTTGAACATTTGGAATTGCGATTTCCTAATTGCAATTCGCATTGAATTGGAATTAGAAAGTCGCAATTCCAAACGTGCGATCATTTGGCCCCTAGCGTCCTCCTCCCTAGCACAGCGAGGTCCAGGGAGAACCAGAGAAACTACCAAAAAACATGCGGTGGCTGTGGTTCTGACTGGATGTCGTTTTGCTAGAGAAAACTTGGAGTGTGAGAAATCGCATAAATTGCAATTTTGTCATTACATGAAATTCTGCAAAAATTACGTCATATTTTGCGAAGAGCAAACCAGCAGTTAGCACTACATTTAGAACGAAATGCGTGGCTGTGTCCATTTTGGACATAAGGACACATTTCACGCTCAAAAACAGCACGAAAACACCGGCGCCACGTACACAAACATTTTGCGGAAAATGCGGCGTAATTAGGCCACGTGGTGTAATTGTGTAATTTCAGGAATTTGACCTAACACGAAATTCCAAAATTATAGCAAGGTAATGCCAACATGATGGAAATTTCGCCCGAGCCTACAGAAAACCGTACATACTGCCCTAACCGGTCAGCTCTGTTTGTGGACCTTGTTTTGGTCTGTCTTAAGTGAGAACATACTCTGTATTTCAACTGAAACCACACCCACATAGTGCATAAAAATGCATTTCTCTGAGCCCTGTCTGAAACGACTGTAGGTGTGCACAACACCAACACTACCACAGCCGAGGCACACAGACCAACATCACCCACGTTAGCCACGACAAAGGTGTACAGCAAACACAATGCCATAAGTGACCACAACAGAGATGCACAACTCCACACAAGCAAATGACAGAGGTGCATGGGCACAACACCATCCCACGTTCAGCCACTCTAATGTAAATTTGCAAACTATTTTTTCACAAAGCACGCTGAAGCTCCTTGGCGCTGTATGATACACATAAAATAAATGAATTTACAGCTTCTAGAGCTCATGAGGTGATACAGAGAGCAAGCTAATGTAAGGTCCAACCCAAGCTCCCACTGAGCAGCATCCACGGGTGGGCCCTGTGTTCTGGTTGTTGCACCAGGTCCCAGAGTTTAGATTGTGCCAGTGAATGCTGCCACAAACTAAGCTCTGAACGGCACCACACCTTTGTTTTTTTGGGCACCAGGGCTTATTTTTTAATTTCATACTTTTGCCGAGCACGAGAGGCAATGAAAGTAATAAAAAGGAAGTGAAAGGGATGAAAACCGTGCTCAAGGGAGAAGTAAATAAAAAGTGAGATAAAGAGGCACCAAGCGTAGGGTGATGGATGAAAGAGGCGTGTGATGGAATCCACATTAGGCGGCCTTGGTATTAGCAGCAAGGGCAGTGGACTCCTAAGGAAAAACTTAGGCCCTGGCAATTACTTTTACAAATGAAGCACTGGCGGGCTCCCTGATTCCTGGAGTGACTAACCAATAATCTCATTCCAGAGCAGATGAGAGGATTACGAATCCTCTCCCCGGTGACACGGACCGCCTGTAATCCAATTATAGGGTCTGGCATATGTACCAGGCCATGTTCAGAGCGGCAACAGAGCTGAAATGGCAAGCATATACTGCATTATGAAGGTTGTGAACTCAAGGAAACATAAAAAAAGATTCACTAACTATGTAACACCGGTAAATACCAAACTGCAAGGTGAGGTATTTCAGTTTGGTGGTTAAACATGTAGATATGCAACTTTTACACGTGTTATTCTCCATGTTAATTAGATTGTTTTCTGCTAAGGACTGCTAACTAATATAGCACTATAACATATGGAAGTGTGCCTTCCTCTGAGTTTAGTCTAGTCTCTCAAAATCGGCTCAGTGGAATGCACTGAATTTTTCCAAGACAGAGGGTAAAAAAGCAAGACTTATCCGGCAAATGCAATACACCGCGACTGCTTGCAGAGGACTGCTACCCGGGGAAAAGCCTCACTGTAGCTCTGCCAAGGGCCTGGGGTAAAGCCGCACAGTGACTCACCACAGAGCCTCGGTAAAAGTCTCACTGGGACTCACCCCAGAGCCTGTGGGAGTCCTCAGTGTTACATACCCCAGAGCCCCTGTGCCAACAGGGAAGTCTCACCGTGACCCACCCCAGAGCCACAGTGCCTGGGGGAAAGCCTCATGGGGACTCATCCAAAAGCAGAGCTGCCTGGGGTAAAGTGTCACTGTTATTCATTCAGAACCTGGAGAAAGGCCTCACAGTGACTCGCCCCAGCACTTGGAGAAAAGTCTCACTGTGACTCACCTCAGAGCTCACGTGCCTGGGGAAATGACTCCCTTTGACACATTCTAGAGCTGTGGTACTTGGATAAAAACCTTACTGGGACTCACCTCTGACCATGGAGAAAAGCTTCACTGTGCTCACCTCAGAGTCCCGAGCAGCGGAAACGCTTCTCTGTAAGTAACCCACGAGGGCGGATGATGCGTCTCTGTGACTCATCCCAGCCAGACTCTGTTTGCGTCTCTCAATCTTCAAGCAGCAGCAGTGCAGGTCCTCTATTGACTCCCATCTGTCGCTCTCAAATTGTTCCTTTCAATACTTCATGCTGTGGTTAACAGCTATTGCTATCAGAATTGCAGTTCTATTTCAGTCAAGATGTTAATTTACTGAACTGTGAAGGTGACTCCTGTACATTGTTCCATGTCCTGTGGAAGTCCCATAAATTGTTGCTCGGTGGTAGGAACATCAATAATTTGCTCAAAGATTGTTTGAAGTCTAAACTCAATATATACACGTACAACTATCACTCTTCAATATAAATGTGAATCGGTGCTTTTCATTGTTTATATTGTGTACTCATCTAATTATTGCTTATTGTGCAGTTGTAACTTTTTTTGTATATTGTCACCACCTTCATTGAAACGTGTTAAAGTATTAAATACTATTATTTTGTAGCCTTTCTCTTGAATTGTTTCTCTTTATTATATCATTTTTTAGTTGTATTCTTATATTGAACATTGTTCCTAATGGAACATTGTTTTTTTATGTGCGCACAATGCTCTAGTTTCCTTCTGGATCACTGGGTACCTCTCTAACGTTTCACTTGAATTGCCCTTGAAAAATAGTACCTGGACAAAATTCCAAAGCCTCTGAATTCAAGGAATGGCAATAATGACACCAGAATACCCACACTACACACATCAGTAAAACCTCACCTATTACAGCACAATCCGAACACTAGAATGCGGCCCTTTAAACATCACTTAGCACTGTACACAACCAGAGTGGAACTCATCCAGAATATGAACAATAAACCTTACAATTCATGGCCCTACGACACAAAGACACCAGAGCACACAATGCACACAACATGCACATACCACACTACTGTGCAGCCCATACACGGCCATGAGTAAGGTGGCAATTCTCATCAGTACCAAAGACATCTTGAATGTCTCAACACCTGCATCACAACCCAAGAGCAAACATGCAGCTCTAAAAATATAACTCAGCACACAACAGACCCAGTGCTCAACTGTGCCAGAACATGACAGCCATCTAATCTCATATTTTCTTGAGTTAGAGCTATAAGCATTGTAGATTCAAAACTGGACTTTTCTTGCCACATAAATTGGTCTACCTTGTCTCATAATTTCATCTTTTCCTGCCATGTTTTGGTGGTCATTGGTGACTACTGACATCAGAAATCACAAACCCTGGAGGAGAGGCGAGAAGATGATTGCACTACCTTGAGTTGTGAAAACGTCTGAACAGAAATTGGAAAATAAGGTTGTAAAAGTATTTTCTTTTTTTTTTTAACAGAATGAAAAGTCTTGCAAGCATTATTGACTGCATTTCACAAGCAGAGCAGCCTGAGAAGATTTATGGCCCCAATAAAGGAGCTAAACAATGCCCTGTGTGTGATGTCTTGAGTACTGGCAAGGAGGGGCCCTGGAGAGACAGACTCAAGATGCAATGCAAGGCTGAGTAAGTTTCACATCATTGCTTTTAGGCTTAGCTACATTCTACCAGAAATGGCATATTGTGGCTTTCGTGAGTAGTGTGCTAAATGACCGGGTGCTTCTTTTGTAAAATAAGCTTATTTTAGGAGCCAGAGGTAAACAAGGACAGCACTGGAATAAAGCCTAAACAAATGTCAGTGACATAGGAGAAGATGGAACGGAATGCTGCAATAAAACGCAGGCAGCTACCAGCCTAAAACACCCACAGTGAAAGGGGAGCACCAAAGAAATAACGCAAATAGTCCGTCACGGCAACAGATAAAGAAAACAAAGTGAAATAATATAGTAGTTGGTCACTGCTCTGAAACAGAAAAAGGCAGAACTGACAACTCACAAGCAAGAATTTTTAAAGGACACTGCTCCAAACAAATGAAATCGGTTTGAGCCATAAGGAGTGTTCGCTTTTTTTGCTTATTCAGGGTTATCCCCAATCTTTTTGCTTCCTACCTCCTATTTTTTCTGACCTGTTGCTGTTGGCTTTTGAACTCGGAGCACTTTACCACTGCTAACCAGTGCTAAAGTGCATATGCTCTCTGTGTAAATTGTATGGTTGATTGGTTTATCCATGATTGGCATATTTGATTTACTAGTAAGTCCCTAGTAAAGTGCACTAAAGGTGCCCAGGGCTTGTAAATCAAATGCTACTAGTGGGCCTGCATCACTGGTTGTGCCACCCACATTAGTAGCTCTGTAATCATGTCTCAGACCTGCCACTGCAGTGTCTGTGTGTGCAGTTTTAACTGTAAATTCGACTTGGCAAGTGTACCCACTTGCCAGGCCTAAACCTTCCCTTTCTTACATGCAAGGCATCCCTAAGGTAGGCCCTAGGTAGCCCCAAGGGAAGGGTGCAGTGTATGGTTAAGGTAGGACATAAAGTAATGTGTTTTATATGTCCTGACAGTGAAATATTGCTAAATTAGTTTTTCACTGTTGCAAGGCCTGTCCCTCTCATAGGTTAACATGGGGGCTACCTTTAAATATGATTAAAGTGTAGATTCCCTTTGGGAGCAGATAGACATCTGAAGTTTGGTGTCTCTGAACTCACAATTTAAAAATGCATCTTTTAGTAAAGTTGATTTTAATATTGTGTGTTTGAAAATGCCACTTTTAGAAAGTGAGCATTTTCTTGCTTAAACCATTTATGTGACTCTGCCTGTTTGTGGATTCCCTGTCTGGGTCAGTTTGACAGTTGGGCTTGTTGCACCTCTCACTAGACAGTGAAACAAAGGGAGCTGGGGTGTAGTCTGCATTTCCTGATGAGCCATCTGTGCTAGGAGGGCGGGGAGAAGTGGTCACTTACACCTGAAAGGGCTGTGCCTGCCCTCACACAATGCAGTCTCCAACCCCCTGGTGTGTGTCTGTCCCGGGCCTGGCCCGGGCAAGGCAGCATTTCACAAACAAGAGAGACTTTTCTTTGAAGTAAGCCTACTTCAAAGAGCAAAATGGGTATGAGAAGGGCACCCAAAACCACAGACTTTAGAACACTTCTGGAAACCAAGAGGAACCTCTGCCTGGAGAAGAACTGAAGAGCTGAGGAAGAAGAGCTGCCCTGCCTGTGACTGTGCTTTGTGGAGCTAACCTGCAGTTGCTGCTTTTGCCAGAGTAAGAGGGCAAAGACTGGACTTTGTGTGCCTTCCATCTTGTGAAGATCTCCAAGGGCTTGATTTAGAGCATGCCTCTTGTTGTTTGAAGTCTCAGGGACGGCAAAGACTTCTCTCTGCCAGCACCTGGAGTCTCTGGAGAGACTCCTACCCTGACAAGTGGTGCCCATCCAGTTCCTGGGACCCTGAAAGGCGAAGCTGGCAGCCCAAGATTGACGCGAGTCCGATCTGCAGCTGAAAAATCGACGCACTGCCGGCGTTGCGGCTGAAAATCGATGCTCCCCTGCAATGTGACCCGAAGATCGATGCCCAGGGCTGGAGAAACGACGCACAGCATCGCTGACAGAGGCTGGTGAGATCACAACCCGCGCTGCGTGGTTTTCGGATCATCGTGCGGCTGGATTTCCGACGCAAACATTACTGGCCGTGTAAAAACAGTGCAATGCCTGCCAGGACCCATGCGCGGACCGAATCGACGCATCGCTCTAATGCGGAGAGAAGAAACGACACACGCCGACTCGACTGAAGGAGAAATGACGTAAGGTCTCGCTCGTGAGTGATATCGACGCATGGCAAGCCCTTTTTGACACACACTTGCCCATGCAGGGTTATTTTTGACGCGCACCAGGTACATTTTCAGGCTAGCAGCGCTAGCGTTATGTTTAAAACTACATGAAGACTCTTTTTGCTTTTTAATGGATAACTTGACTTGTGTATTGTGGATTTTGGTAATTTTGGTCTTGTTTTGTTTAGATAAATATTTTCTATTTTTCTAAACCAGTGTTGTGTCATTTTGTAGTGTTTTCATTAAGTTACTGTGTGTGTTGGTACAAATACTTTACACCTAGCATTCTGAAGTTAAGCCTACTGCTCGTGCCAAGCTACCAAGGGGGTAAGGAGGGGTTAGCTGAGGGTGATTCTCTTTTACCCTGACTAGTGTGAGGGTCCTTGTTTGGACAGTGGGTAACATGATATACTAAAAGTATACCCAAGGTCAAACACTTATTCTAGACCTAATGATTGTTAACTTGTGCAATGTAATCTGGGGAAAAAATAAAATAAAAGTAAAAAACGAAATGTATTCATTGCCAAAGCACTACTTGAGCCATGAAAACTCTACAAGAATGATTTGCAAGCCTTCCAAAGCCGAACAGCAATCCACAAACACAACACTGCACACTCCAGAGGGCTCAGAATGAGAACAGTGCGCATCCAGACAGTCTACTAATGCTTTGAGGCCCAACAAATACCTGTAACATCATGACATAATAACAACACATCATTTCACACCTTACCATGCCGCCCAAAAACATACCAAGAAATTCCCTAAAAAGCACACTGTGGTGCACTCCATCGCAACACACCATACTAAGGGTCAGATTTAGAGTTCAGCAGACTGGTTACTCCATCACAAATTTGAGTATATTATATCCTATGGCACTTGTAATAAGGTGGTTGGGATATCCGTCATGTTTGTGACAAAGTACCCGCCTGACAAACTCCAAATCAGGCCCTAAAATCACTGCACCTCATGCAGCACCACGTCACACAACAATTTTCTACAACATATCTTACAGTCTCAATAGATCAGACCAGACCACACCACATCGGAATTCACCACGTTACAGCATCCATCATCATATAACACCACTATGCTTCACTCCATACATCACTACTTTTAACAATACTGATAGCATATTACACCATACAACACTGCAACACAATGCACCACAATTCGTACTGTACTACTTTGAGCAATACTACATCTCCTCACACTAAAACATGACAGGCCATATGCATCATTATTACAAATTGTAATTACCTAATTGCGATTCTCTGTGGATCGCAATTAGGTAATCGTTATTCGAATGTATGAAACTCCATGAGTTTTATGAAGCGTGTCCTAAAGGATCGTAAATCGACCTACCTCATTAATATCAATGAGGCAGGTCACAATTTGCGTTCCATTGTAAGGCAAAAATCACAGGGATGGTGGCCTGCTGGGCTCAGCAGACCACCATATCTGAGACTGCTTTTAATTAAAGCAATCTTTTTTTGTTTAAATGCTGCCTATTTTCTTTAAAAAAGTAAAAGGAAAAGTTGTCTTTTCCTTTTTTAAGAGCAAAAAAGCATTTCGCTACCATTCACAAAGGGGAAAGGAGACCTTGGGACCTCCTTTCCATTTGCGAATGGGTTGCCGTCCATCTTGAAGTAGGTGGTAAAATGCAAATGTTTGCAACCACATTTCGTTCACAAAGCATTCCTACATACTGCTGCAATTCAGTATTAGGAAGGACACCCTTGACATGTCCCTACCTAATACTGATTCGGTATGTATGCGCAATTCCAAATTGCAATTCAGTAACATGTTACCGGATCACAAATTGGAATTCATACATACCAAAATGCATTTTTGCAGTCTCAAACAGCCCCATTGTGTTTGTAAACCACAAAAATGCATGATACACATGGTCCTAAATTACTCCACCCACTACAGTGTACACTATACTACAGCACATCACACATACCACAACATTTGCCAGCACCCCACAAGGGAAAAGGTTACACCACCATTTATAACAACCAATTCAACGCACCATCGCTGCACACTACAGCACACCACAGAACACTACAGCTCACCATTCCAATACCATACAAAATTATACTTCACACCTTCTAATGAAAATGGTAGCACTCATGCAAGGCCCACCACGCCTCTAGAAGAACCTTACACCCTCTCCCCCCTCAGAGCTCCTACAAAACGCAGGGCTCACCTCACCATCTTCCGAGCCATCTTCCATCCACAGCATGACCTTCCCCTCTTTTCCAGAGTCCACCATGGTGCCGTGGTATTGCTGAGGTGCACTCCAGGTTCTGGTAAAGTCTCCGGGCTCTGATGTGGCCTCCCTGTGTACAGGGACAGAACAGATACAACAGCAGGAAGGAAGCTTCTAAGGGCAGGACAGCCATGGTCCTGGGACACGTGGCTCTAGTTAGCATGTTATTCGGCGCTCTGGAAACCCAGGGGAGGAGAATCTGTCATTTTCCCCCTGAATCTTCATATTTGGGACGCCCATTTCTTCAATCTAGAGCCTTCTTCATTCATAACTTTTCTTGCTCTCTCATACTTACACTGCCCTATGTCCTGAACCCTCACACACTCCCTTACCCAAAAACCAAGAGCCCTGGGCGCTCAAAAAGAGACCATTTCTGGCATCCTAATACACAGACCCCCACCTTCCACCCTTTGTCTAGGAGCCCT
This sequence comes from Pleurodeles waltl, assembly GCF_031143425.1. Lineage (NCBI taxonomy): Eukaryota > Metazoa > Chordata > Amphibia > Caudata > Salamandridae > Pleurodeles > Pleurodeles waltl. The sequence continues at coordinate 597,466,938 of NC_090446.1, read as the reverse complement.
TTTAGTGTTAAAGGTCTTTTACAAACCACTATCCCAGTGTCCCGAAAGAAATGCATACAAAGAACTCCTCCAGTGAACAGGAACTCTCACACACAGACCTCCTGTCCATGAGCCCTCGCTTAACCCGACTTTTCCTCAGTGTCGAGAAGCCCTAGGATACGCGAGACCCTAGAGGATGGGCAAAATGGAACCAGAGATTAAGACACTTGTTAATTATTTGGTATTTGGTGTATCTAGTAATATGGCTGGGCGTCTCAAAACATGGGAGGAGCCAGAGGCCCTCTTTTAGGGACTGGGAAGGGGGGTGTAGACTCCATTTTATAGGGCCAGGGCTTAAACGCGGAGCAGGATCCGTCCTATCAGCGTCCAGGTGGCCCGACACACTCCTAGCTTCTACCGATGTCCTGGGTGCCTCACACACGCATTGTGTCGGAAACCCTGTCACATATATTCCACATGCTCTCAGTATCTAGCATCCTGACTCGTTACCTTCCGTGTCCCTCCCACTGAGAACGAATCCCCCTCCTTCCATTGACCCGAAGCGTTGGGGTCCCTCGGTTCGCAGAAACAGGGATCTTCTGGGATTATCTCAGACTAGCTTTGTAAAAACAGTTTGGTTGGGCCACGCCCCCTGAGAGCTGCAGGGTCAGCACTGGTCTTCTGAGGATTATCACTCATTAAACCAGACGCGCACGCAAATACACACACGCACACACGGTGTGCTGCCTGGAAAATGCGCAATGTGTGTGGGGGTGAGTGAGGTTCATGCATCACACAAAAGCTACACATATAGCACACAACGTAATACATAAACTTTCGTAACACGACGCCACAGGCAGCCTCATACCACGCTGATATCCAGTCTGCGTGTGTGCACACATAATACCATCTACACTGCTTGTTCATAAAACAGTGTGGCACGCAGAATACAAAGCATAGCAAACAATGTTAGCACAGTACATAACACATACAGCATTCACTGTACAAAGCTATCACTCGGCACAGTTGTAACATAAGAACACTGCAGGCAGAACCCTAAAACATTATTGCACAGATTATAAAAAAGACAGACAATACTACATTTAAAGGGCAGACAATTTGCTTGCACCACCATAGCTATCAAACATAATGTGCGTCAGAAAAGAACGTATATGCAACTCAAACACACCACGAACCCACAGTACGACAAGCCAGTGCTTAATTTGTAAATAAAAAGGTGCCGGTGCCCAAAGCCCTCCTCTTAAACATGCGGCTGCTGCAATTAAATGTGCGAACACGGAATACTGAGGCAGCGTAAACCCGAAGCCATCTCGGGTCTCTTCAATACATTTAAAAGCCACTTGATCCCCCTTCAGCTCACACCTGCAGCTTTCTGCTTTCTCATTGTGACGCTTTTTCGTTTTTCTTGTCCTCCGTCTTTCCAAACGTGTCTTTTGCTCGCAGCAAATGCTTGAGGCAGGAGACTAAGCGCCGGCCCTCAAAAATAGGTGCTGGTGCTCAGCACCGGAAACAACAAGCACAAATTAAGCACTGCAACAGCATTTGCAATGCAACGAGTCTTGCGTTTCCTCGTGTTAGAGCTGATAGCGTTGTAAACTCCTAACCGGACTTTTCACAGGTAATGAAACCTATCGGCAAAAGTGTACGTAACCAGAAAAAGTGCAATGAACTGTGTAACTGGGTCTATATTATGTAAAACGCTCGACTTCTGCCAAGCGAGATCCGACTGGGAAAATAGAGAAAAAGTAGTCCACGATCCGGACGGAAAACAGCGAGCCTCGCATGTTTTCTGTACTTGGTCGATGCGCTCGAGAAGGGCTATCCACCGGAAAAGGCATGACGTATGCATGCCTTCTACTAATGAAATCAAGCAGATTCTAACAGGCAAGCCCACGAGCCAATAAAAGACACTGACGTGACGTGGACAGGGCTCTGAGCCCTTATTAAATCCTAAAGCGTCTCGCTTAGCGAAACGCAAGCGCATGCGACGCAGGCTCGACCCTAAAAACACTCTTTCATCCTCAGAGCGCACAAAACAACTCCCTTAAATTATGCATGTCGACCTAACACAAAAATTTACCCGAGAGGCCATTGAAGCACTGACATAGCCAATAGGTCTCGCATTTTGGATGTGAATGCAGTATTTCTGCATTTCTAGTATGTTATCGTTTAGAAGCTTGCATTGCCACTACAAGCGAAAAAAACATCCCTAGATGTGTGTGACGCCATACTCACAAGCATCGAGGGGTAGGGATAGAAAGAGAGTTAGAGGTAGAGAGAGAGAGAGAGAGAGAGTGGAGGTAGGGAGAGAGGGGGTAGAGAGAGAGAGGTAGAGAGAGAGATGATAGTGGTATAGATAGAGGTAGAGATAAAAAGATAGAGGTAGAGAGGTAAAGGTAGAGAGAGGTAGAGAGAGGGTGGGGGTTGAGGTAGAGAGAGGGGGGGTTGAGGTAGAGAGAGAGGGTTAGAGGTAGAGAGAGGTAGATGTATAGGTAGAGGTCTGGCGACGTAGAGATAAAAAGAGAGGTAGCGGTGGAGAGATAGGTAGAGAGAGAGGTTAGAGGTCGAGAGAGAGGGGAGAGGTCCATAGAGAGGTAGAGAGAGGAGTAGAGGTAGAGGTGTAGAGAGAGGTAGAGGTGTAGAGAGGGGTAGTGGTAGAGAGAGCGTGAGATGGGTAGTGGTAGAGAGAGAGAGGGGTAGTGGTAGAGAGAGAGAGGGGTAGAGGTATAGGTAGAGGTGTAAAGAGGTAAAGAGGTAGAGAGGTAGAGGCAGAGAGTGAGCCAGAGTTAGACAGCGAGGTAGAGGAAGAGGTAGAGAGAGGTAGAGAGAGAGATCCAAGAACCAAGCACCATCGCTACGCTTGAAGTTTAGGAGAGAGAAATATCCAAGAACAAAGTGCCATTACAAATTAAACCTTTGGGGTGTTTTCACTGGTGTAGTGTGAAAACATTGCTATGGACAGCCAAAAAAGAACACTAAGGCTGTAATGCCCAGATAGGCCATCACACGCTGTAACAGGAGGATGCATGAATGTAGTGTGTTGGCCAACAACAATGTTCTCTTAGTGAAATCGCTTGGGAGGGAAGTAAGCACACAAAAGGAGGGACATTTAGAAAAATGCACCAATAAAAAGGAAGCATTGAAGACAAGCACAACAAAGAACGAATGGCAATCGTGGCATGATTAAAGCAAGTACAGAATGTCTTGAAGAAAGCACATGCGAGCTGCCTACGCTCAACCTATAAAATATGAACTACAATAAAGTAAAATAAATAAAATGCAAGCAAATGTTACAGGCAGTGCACCCCCAGGATTAGTACTTGTCCACCTCCTTCTGAAAACATGCATGAAGGGTGCCCCACAGGTGCAGAAAGGGGTACATAACTAACAAATTGTTTTTTCCCCAGGCCTATCTTACTATGGAAGAATCTAGATGTTAAGGACTCTTAGAGCAGAGTGAGCACATTATTCAGAACTGAATGCAGAACAGATTCAGGTACTTGGTGGCCAAACAAACAATCTCCACTTTGCAGACATTATTTACCAGACCACCAGATTAAGGCCACCAGTCAGTGGCAAAAGAATGCTGTAATATCAGAGCTCACTTCAACGTTAACGTACCCTTCCAGTGCCAAAGTAATATAGAACAGGTAACACATTGAGTTTCTCATTCTTGGGAAAAATCTCCTACTCAAACACGAGATCCCAAGACAAACAAATCAAAAATCTTAATCCTACACAAATAGGCAGACTCCAGTTCCATCTATCTAGGTTACCCTAAAAAAACAGAAATACATAGGCAAGTCCAGAAATATTTGCAGAAATAATCCAGATAGTAAGAAAATCAGATCACCAAAGCCTGCCAAAAAGAGAGATACCTTCAAACATCTCCACCCACACTAGAAGGTCCACAGGATCCTCAGACCCCAAATATTTTGCTACAATTACTTTACCCAGTGTATCTTGAAAAGAAGAATCAGATCTTTATCTCAGACGTAAAATCTAATCTGTCAAGTAGAAATACTAATTTTTAAGTGAATGACTCTGCCAAAGTAGGGATCAGAGGCATGGGGTGTTCTTTCCATGAGCGTAAAGAACAAAATAACCACTTAGAGTTCTTTTAGAAACTCACTACACTGCTCTTTGGCCACGCCTTTGATTGGGTTTACCACCTTTAGTTACACCAAGCCAACCAAAAAATAGACACAGATAAATACTGATAATTAGAGAAAAACAAATGTGGATAAATGCCAATAAGAGATATAAATGTGGATTACTACAGTTGGAACAAATACCATAAAACAACACAGATGTAATTCATGCTCACTAGAGAGCAAGGTTCAGGTAGAGGTATTTCTTTTAACAGGAATATGTCTTTGAGACACCAGCAGACAAAACTACATCAGTTAGTACAGAATTAAGTAAACATCAGAATAGACTAAATGTTGAGAGGTTCATATGGTTGGCAGCCAGAAGGCAGATTACGTGGGACGGACATCTGCCCTCTTTGGAAACTCCTTTGAGTATATTGCTATTGTTACTTGCATCTATTTCTCACTTTCAAATTAAGAGGTGTTTCTCCAACTCTTTCTAAAAAATGGAGCATGGTTGAAGTAGTCCCGATGCTTATGAAATGTGATTACTGGTCCTGGGGGCATAGATGGAGAATAAGCACTGCCCTTTTACCCCCTATTTCTTCATTTCTATTCTAATTGTGTCTTTTCTTCAAGTGTGCTGAAGGCCACTGGAGATGGCTGAGGTGTCAGTCGTGCTGGCTTTGTAGCTTATGCAACTGAAGTCAGTGAAGTTGAAGTAGAAAGGGGATGATGTGTTCATATTTTTTAGGTCATTGAGGAGGCATAGTGCTGCATGTTGGATTTTGTCAGAAACCCTTCAAAAAGGGCAACGGAGCAAGCACGGGGTTTCCAGTGCCAACATTGGTGATTATCTTTTGCTCATTATGCCCTGGTGCCTAACCTACTACGGATCCTGAGCAACGAGGCCCTTCACTCACAGTGGTAGAGAGGGTTGAGGAGTCAAATGATCTTCGGGGAGGTAGGTTTAAGGCGAACACAGGCACAGGACTAAAAAACCCACAAAGTAACCATAATAACTGATTGTCCAGTGAAATACTGTCTTTTGTGATAAAAGCAGTATTTAATATAAACGTACAAAACATAAAAACCAAACACTAAATAATACCCATTGTCTCTGAATGTCAGCACTCTAACGCTGTCCCAGGAGGGATCCTCAAATGCCTCTTTCCCATGTAGTGGAGCTGGTTATTCTCCATTCAAAAATGGTGGGAACTTTCAGATGTGATATATGCTAGTCAATATGCAACTAGGTCTGAGTTTGGCCTTAAGAGTCTACTTCAGCAGCACTGTGTACTTAGTTTGTGAAAGTCCCCAGGAGGCCTGCTGGCAACAGTCTTACCCGACCTGATGGCAGGTAGTCCAGGAGGACCAGGGTGCATCTTTGCGGGCTCCTACGCTGGGATGCTGGAGGACTTCTTGTTGTCTTTTCACAGTGATGCATTGGGTCACCACAGTCTCCCTGACCACCCATGTCGGTGACAGATGTTTTCTCCATGGCTCCCTCAGCTGTTATGGCAGTGATATTCTAGGGTAGGTCCCAAGTATATGGAGTTAGCTGACTTTACACAGCAAGGGTGACAAACGTAAATTCATGGCCCCCCCCATTCTGAGGTCACTGAGTTTAGACAGCATGGGCAACTGCTATAATTTCACGGTGGTCCTCACCTGGCATACTGGGGTTTCTGACTCCCACAAGATGGGTCAAAGAGCCCTCACTCTTGTAACTGGACAGAGCACGCCCGACTGGACCAAGCATCTCGCAGTTCGCTCACCAGGATCCACTTGACAAGATCCACTGGTCCTTGCTCTCTCCATGCACTCTCCTCCTCAAAAGGTATGCTGGTCTTGGCAGGCAGGCAGGCAGGCAGAAGGACCAAACTCAGGACAAGTGGTTTTGACTTCCAGGATTATAACCCCTTACGCAGAGGGAAACTAGCAGACATTGGTCCCTAGTTCTAGTTACAGCAGTAAGAAGTCTTGGTGATCTTCTGTACACGTTGTTGCACAGTGCTTTTGAATCCTTTGTGGACTTCCATCTCTGTAGTCCATATCCAGGCATGAATTTAGTGTCTGGTCCTTTGAGATTTGTGTTGTTGATGCGGACTCCTTTGAAATACCCTTACCTCTGTGCTTTTTCAAATGTACAGTCTGCCACAACATGAGCATCTAAAGTTCTGAATGACCCACCACACAGGCTAACAGAATAACTGGGGATCACACATAGCTGTCACCCTCCACTGAAATATGCCTCGCAGAGGTCAAAGGACTAAGCCATCCCTTCTATTATAATTCTCTGGTCCTACTGTGCCAACCTTACCAGACCCACCATCTCGCCTGACAATGAGCCCAGGCCCGAAAAACCAGTAAAGCTTCCCTGAATCCAAGACCTTTGAGGTGCACAGGGAAAGCTCTGTTCCTCATCCTCCAGTGTGTGTTCCCACTCCAGGCCTATGGAAAGTTAACAATCCACATCTCTTGTCTGGGGGTTGCCGGCTTCAGCTCCAACTTGCCTTTCCAGGCCGTGGGCTTCCAGAATGGAATCCACAGGCCTCCATGTCTTTTACCATTCATAGTCACGCATGCATCCCAGTATGTACGTGCAAGCATCACATGCTGCACAGCACTACATACAGATATCATGTAGGCCAAGGGTGAGTCAAGTACACAGTTTCAAAACTTTATATGAGGGGGCCAGTAGGCACCACTTCGATGACACGGGTAACAGACCTGTTCACACTGCTGGTTCCAAAAAACCAGGAAGAGTATGCTTCCACCACCATGATCGAGTCACTTAACTCCTGACAAGGGCAGTAGCCCTCTACCACTACATGAATAGCGTTTGGGGTACACCTCCCAGGCTATCACGACCACATTAGCATGAGACAGGTCTAGGGCATGGAACACAAGCATGATCCGGATTTGTTATGACACAGGGGGCTTTTCTGGGCCAACAGATATCAAATGTAGTGATGCCCAAAGACCCTGTCTCATACTACTGAGGAGATGTGAGAACAAACTGAAACCAACATTACTCTATGGCGGCCAAAACACAATTTAGTCTATTGCGTCAACTTTCAGGTAAACTTCCACCAACCAGGTAGCTCTTGGGGAAGTTGCTCATTCGAGGTGATAACACTTGGTGCTTACCAACCAGGTGGAGTGGCCCTGCCTGGTGGAACTGGGGAACTGGCACCTTGTTGGACTCACAGACTGTGAGATCATCAGATGGAAAACACTGCTAAACAAAGGAATCTTCAAGACAGAAGGAAACATGGAACTAGATTGAGGAATCTATGGGCATTTGATCCGTAAACAGAGGTACCAGGATATGAATCCTCACACACACACTGATCCTCCATCCTCTCCCACCATGCTAAAAGGACAACATTTAGGTGTGTAAACACATTTAGGAATATAAACCATTATAAAAATACATCAGTTATATTGTAGGAAAACATCATTTACTAAATGACAATGTATGTTAATTTTGTCATTTTCAATCATTTTGTGCTCCAAATGCAATTGTATAAAGTTACGAACAGAAATGAAAAAATGAATTAACAATATTTGAAAAACAGTAACTATGTAAAATTGGGTCTGCACTTGGTGCAGCAGTGTGATTGAATCCCAGGAACTGGAGTACTTTTAAATTGAAAACAAAGGAAATATACAAACGACAAAACAAAATAAAATAATATATCTTATTACTGTTTTGACTTTTTAGCTAAGTCTTGTAAACAAATTGCTACCACTTGATGCACTCTGGCCACCTTGAATAAATCACAAAAATGGATATGAAAAATTCAACTTAGAAGTGGCACCGCTTAAGCCTGGATGTGAGGGCTGTGGGCTTAAGGGGACGCCGAGTGTGCCCACTGGATAACACAGACTGGGAAAGTGCCATTAAACTGTGGCAGCTAACACGTGCCATTCCATTTGGTATCATTTCAAGCAGCTATCCGAACCCTTTTCCACAAACATTTCTATCTGGTTTATGCCAGGTGTGAGAAGACTGACCTGGCTGCTTTTTTGGGAGCTAACGTCGTCTATTTATGAAGGGGAGTCAAAAGTGAATCCAAAAATGTAAATTGAAAAATAGTGCTGGTTTAACTATTTATCCAAGCAAGTGAGAGCTCCTCACCCACCAATGCCGTCATCAGGTCTCGACATCCGGCAATGATCATTCATCCAGAAGGCCACTGTGGTGAGTGCTTAATTAGTGCTGTGAGTGGTTGCAGCTACTGGGCACTGGACCTCATTTACGAGGACCAGGATGCATTTTTCATCTTAAGGCTTTAACGCAGAGGAAAAGGGATAAAGTCATCAAAGAGAGAAAGGGGAGATAAACGAAGGAAAACAGTGACAAAGAGAGAAAGCAGGGGTGGAAAGAATTCTGCAAGAGTGAGAAAAAGATATAGCTGGTGCAGGGTGATGGAAGAAAGAGGCATAAAGTGGAATGAAAACCAGTCAGCCTTGGCATTTGGCAACCTCTGCATGTGGCTATGATCCACCAGGAATAACAGGCTGATATGAGGCAGGACCTTTCACGTCTCCTCACACCCAAATAATCACAGGCAGAAGCAAATGAACCTGCCAGGCCATTAACATATTGAGACAATACACATTCACTTGGCAGGGGACGCCCATAGAGGAAATGTCGAACACAATCTGCCATAGCACATCGGCTGATGACAGCCACTGTTACCCAGAGAACTGCTGGGCTCTTACGAACCAATCACTTACCTTTCGAGAGACAGGGACTTCCAGGAACTCCATGAAGCCCAGCATTCAGCAGTTTTCTTTCCACTGTCCTGTCTCGGTGTCTATTGTAATCAGTTATTAATTGTTCAGCAGTAACTGATACTGTGGTATAAGAGCGATTGATGCTACAGTACTGGATGTGCTGTCAAGCTCAGCTGTCATGCAGTTGCCACATCGTTTTCGCACACTTCACTCACCATGACAGGAAGTGTTAGCAAAGAACTAACGTTGTGGCAGGAAGCAGGGGCCGAGGGAGGGTGAGCGCACCAAGCCTCTTCCTCATCTCTTGTGGTTTTAACAAAATAATACTGAAACGAACATATACTATGAGGGCTCTCAACACTTCACTCATTTAGTGGGTGCCTCACACCTGTGTTTGTGTTTTATAAAGTGCACAATGCATAAATCAATTACTTCGAAGCCTGTGAAGAACAGTCACATTTATTCAGTGGAGGGTTGAGATGTTAGCCTAGTGCATTTATTCAGTGGAAGGTTGAGCTGTTAGCCTATTGCTTTGAGTGAAAGACCAAGTGTGAACCTCCCTCCTAGAAACATAAAGTCACTCACTGGCTGTAAGCCTTGCCCCTTACAGCCCAGCTTATTGTATGTCCGTGTTATTCCTGGAGCTCAGTCTCTTTCATTGGGTGATGATCTCATATAATGGAACACTGTCTGTCTCTTGATCAGTCTCAACACAGACTGGTGAGCTAAAATTAAGTCTCACCATCAAGAATCATAATGTTGGATCCAACACCTGGAAATTCACTCTGTGGACTCTTGAACTGCGAAATCTCCGGTTTTAAAGAAGGGGCGCTTTCCCCTGTAATAACCTTCCAGGGCTGCGGCCATCTTAGAATGAAGTGACGGGGGCTTGAATGACTCGTGCTCGGCAAGAAGGCTGCGGGGACATGTAACAAAGACACAAACGGGGTGTCGCATGATAACGCAGAGACCGAAAATGATCTGTTAGGGGAAGAACGGAAATGGGCAGGGCAGAGGACGTCCTGTGTCTTCCTATCTGCGGTGACATAGCGCTTGCAAATGCGTTAAAGTCACTTCCGACTCTGTGGGTTTCGTCGCCAACCAAGCGTCATACACCAGGCTTCCCTGCAGACCTCACTCGGCACGAGACACGGAGCGCACTGAGGCTGCCTCGTGTCATGTGAACAGCAGCGCCGAGTAAAGGAGGCCGCAAGCCTCGAACACAGGCCGCAGGGAGGCACAACGAACCCTATGTCTCCGAGTCATCAGAGGCACCCAGCAGCACCCTAGTCCAATCCAGTTTTTCCCATAAACAAATAACTGTAATGCACAACTCTAGTTCAACTGGTTTAAAGTAGACCACTACAGAATTTAATTGGGATGTTAAAAGAAAAAACACAGGATGGATAAAGGGGTTGATGACGCAGAAATGAAGGTTTTACATTTATTAGCGCATAAAACGTAGTGCTGCAATAATCAAGTGTGACTTTAACCGAACTAATAAAGATTGTACGGGGACAAATGTGCCCTTAGAGTAGTTTGCCAACATTTATAAGCGTGCTTTATATAACGTGATGTATTAGAATTGCACGAATCTGACATAATCGTAAACGTGTGCTATGATTTGCTTGTTTGAAATGTTTTAGCTTAGCATAACTTTAGTGGAGGCTTTGGCCTAGTTGCCTGGTCTCACGGTTTAGATGCTCGTGTTTTTCCAATGTGCTAATAAACGTGTATTTTTGCTTGAAGCTGTACTTTTCCACTGAGATCGTTCACATGCTTATCTTAAGGTTTCGTGCCAGCCTGGCATCTTTTTCTTTGCTCCAAGGTCAATCTGCAGGTGCGGACAATGGAAGCTCTGAAAATGAGTTAATTGGTATAAAATGTTGCAACTTGCGTACCCGTCTCCAAGGATAATGTATGCTTAAGTAAAAGCTTGAGAACTGTTGTTTTTGATTGGACAATTTGAAGCCAACCTATGAACCCTCCAATGGAAGACCCTACTGGATTTGAACTGTTGTCTATTTAAACCAGGTGCACAAGGAGAAAGTAGCCATTATTGCCGTTACCAGCCATTACGCGCCATCACGAGAGGAAAACAGCCATTATTTGACATTACGAGCCCGATACCCGCCATTTTGCAGGACATTGGCCATTATGGCCCATCTTGCTGACTTCGTCATTTTGCCGACTTCTAGAGACTTTAATTAATTCTCGCCTTAGAGACTTTAACTTTGATCCCTTTGCATGAAGTAGTAGTTTTATTTTGCCGCTGAGAGGCAACTGCCCCGTCCACCCCTGCCCCTTTGCCCCGTCCCATGCTGATCGAGAAACGGTACCTGTGAGACGAAGACTTCCTTGAATGCTGATTGTAATTGGTAAATATGAAAGGAAATTGTACAATTGCATTGTGTTTCTTTTAGGTAACCAACTGCTGATTTTTGATAAGAGCCCTAGCTAGGAGTTTTCCAAATTAATGTTGCTAAATGGCTTTTGCATGAAGTCCCACATGCCGATGCTAATTTGAGGTTAGATGAGGATTCCTTTTGTTGCACGATGCAATTTGAGACCTTGTTATGCTGACTAATGTATGCAATTAGCTCATTACAGATAATAGTTTTAGTGATTTGCGTTGCCATTATCGAAGGCATTGTTATTCAAATGCTGCATAGATTGCATCTTTTCCGCCGTTATGGACAGCTATTAATGTTCATTTACATATATCATTTGGTGTTGAGACACATCTATATTGTGCTAGCTTTGTTAATATAGGGAAATAAATTCATTAACTTTGAATAAACTGGTGTGGTTATTCATGACCGAAAGGTCATGGTTCGCCGAAATGTATTCTGGATTAATTGTTAAGTGTTATGTTGATCAGGGTATTGCTTATGTTCGTTATTGATTATTGATTAGATTAAATCGATTGATCTCGGGTGAAGAGAGTCTCACTTAGCCAAAAGATTCATCGACCCAAAGAGCGTCCAAACACAGGTAAATTATTAGGGAGGAACGCTCTATCAGGGTCTAAAAGATGTCTTCTTCAGGTAAGCTTACCCGGCGGGCTTACACTCTGAACTGCTGTTTACTACGTGCGTCTCCCGAAGCCCAGGTTTCCCTCAAAGAGAGCCCAGCTGATAAGGGAAAGGCCCGAATACGTAGCCAGCGTCGTTTCAAAGGCCTTCTTGTGACATGCATGAAGCAGATACATTTCAGTGGTCATTCCGCGGGTAAAAACAAGGACTTCAAAAATATCAAATATCAGTTCAACAGTAATAAGTAAGACAATGTATTCGTCTCAGACCCAAATGCCCATTTGCGATGAAAGTCTAAGAATACACAGTGTAAAAGAATAATGGTGGAGGCCAACTTTATTGTTTCGGAGCCCAGACCTCTGTGCGGTGAGGGTCGCTGAGTATCACAGCTGCTTATTCCATTTCTTGCCTCTTTCTTCATCCACCCTTCACTTTGTGTCTCTACCTCGCTCTTGACTCTTTTTCATCTATTCTTTCTCCATTTCAGTGTTTTCCTATCGTTCTCCACGTTTCATCCCCCTTTCCCTCTACAGCCTTTCTCACAATGTATCTGGGCACAAGTCTACTGATGAAAAATAAGTCATGGTCCCCAAAAATGAACGCTGGCGCACATCAACTAGAAGCTTCAGCACAAATTAAGCACTGCTGCTACTTCCACTCTTAGGGGGCAATGCAGCACTGAGGGAAATGTAGGAAGAAAGACGGATTCTTTAACAAGGGGCATTTGATATGTAAGATAAATGTCACCCCCACGCCACTAAAAGAATCAGGGTGGAGGAGGAAGATTGAAGAGAAACTCAGGGTTGACAGAGAAAACAGGCATTGGCTAAGCCAATATTTCTTACCTACAAGAACTATTGGCTTTGTCAATGTCTTAAAGCCATGCTGTTCAGCTCCACAACTAGCAAGCAACAATGTGTTTCGCTGAGAGTCAAGCACTGGGATACAAGAGCAAGAAACATCACAGAGATGGGTGGGAGGATGGGATGGAGCAAGCAACATCAGTGAGAGGGGAGGGACGATGAGCGGTGCAAGCGGAAAGTAAGAAACAAAAAAGAACAATGACACGGCCAGAACTGCAACTACGTGCACTCATATGAAATGGTGCAACTAAAAGAAAAAAATAGCTCCAAAAAGGGGAACAGTGGAAGGATGCAAGGAAGTAGTCCTTGGGTCATGTTCCAGGGGAGAGACCAACAAAGAATAAGTAGCATGGAAATGAGAGTGTCAATTGCCAACCAGTGGTAAGCAACAGGCAGGCTCTAAACCCCGTAAGTTATAAAAATGTCTCACAAGTGACAGAGCATATGCTGTGTCAGGCGATACATAAAAAGGATTTGAAGTAAGACATTCCTGAGCCTTAAAGAGAGAAAAAGTTGAGATATAGCCATGATTTTGATTAAAGGAGGCGCAACCCTCCTAAAAAGTTTTGCCCTTGGACGGTGTAGCTAGGTTAACCTGCATTCTTCCTCTCGCTTTGTTTCCTGTAAACGTGGGAGCTGAAAGTATGAGCGCTGCCGCACTCTTACCACCATAGTAAATGAGTGGGAGCCGCATTTTAGAATATTACTGAAAAAAATGGCTGTTCCAGGAACACTTCCCAAGCCTGCAGATTTATTAAATATATATCATTGTACAGTTACGTATAGAAAGCATCTAGGGTGGTAGCTACATGAGCTCAGACATTTTGGCACATAGTACTGCAGACCTGTTGAAGTAGTATGGTTTACCAGTGTCTGTGTTTGGGTGTCCCCTGGGATCAGTGTTTGAGACACAGGCCTATGCCCCCTTGAACTAATGAAATGTTTGTTTTGACTACCACCTCCTTCCACCACCAGATACATAACATGGCTATATGAAAAAAAGAGAACAATTAACACCCACAAACAACCCTTATATGCCTCTTAACAAGCTACAACAGAGAGAAACATTTAATACTGCAAACCAAAACCCTGCTTCTTTCCTTTATTGTCTCAGAGGGTAACTTTTCACTTGTGAACATTCTGAACTCCTGCTTGGAGATTATATATATATATATATATATACACTCTGTGTTTGTACAAATGGGAAGGGACAAATCATGATACATAACAAGAAAAATTTAATGTATAATTTAAGAGGCTGGAGTAGAGAACAGAACAAAAATACACAAGACCCTTTCTTTTTTAGGTCTCAGTTAGACTGTGCATGTGCTTTCTCTTCGAGTCTATTGTAATATTACGGGATGCTTAGAGCCCACTGCTTACCGTTTGTTAGCTTAGGCCTAGCATAATTTCCGTTCCTGTTTGTGAAGCAGGGACCCAGCACTGATTGATTCAACTTCATCAATGCCCTCCACTGCTCCCAACATGATTGAGGTACTTCTTTTTAACTTCTAGGACCCTGCAAACGAAGGTGTATGACTGGCAAAATGTGCCCAGCAGGACAAACAAAACTGCAAAGTTTTATTTTCTATAGTTAACTTGTTTCTTTTATTTTGCAGAGTCTTCTTTACTCACTTTGCACTCCTGTTTTGTTTTTGCTCGTTGGCACTGTTCCCAAAATAGGATGATTATCTTGTTCTAAAAATTGCAAAGCGACATTGCGTACTTTTTATGTGTCATTTATGAAAATATGCTTTAACACAAAACTGTGCAGTACACCTCAATCCACCTCACTCCAATCCAATCAGCCCCATTCCAATCCATGCCAATCCACCCCACCTAACCCACACCAGTCAACCAACTCCAATCCACCCCTCTTCACCCACACCAATCCACCCCGGTCAATCCAATCAACCCCAGACCAGTCCAATCCACCCCAGACCAATCAAAACCACTCACCCCAATCCACCATACTCTAAATCTCCCAACTCATCCCACTTAAATGTGCCCCATCTTCCCCACTCCAATCTGCCCCACTCCAATCTAAAACAATGTGCCAGACTCCAATCTAAACAATCTGCCACACTCCAATCTACTCCCCTCCAATCTGCCGTGCTCCAATTCAAATCAATCTGCCCCACTCCAATCCAAACAATTAGCTCCACTCCAATCTGCCCCACTTCAAAAAGCCCACCCAACTCCAATCTACCCCACTCCAATCAAATTAACCCCACTCCAATCCACCCCACTCCAGTCCAATCAATCACAATCTACCGTACTCAATGCCACCCCAATCCAATCCACCCCACCCCACTCCAATCCATCTTTCCATTCCAACCAACTCCAATCCATCACATTCAATTCAGTCCACCCCACTCAATACAATTCACCCCTCAGTCTACCCCACTCCAGTCCACCCCACCCCAATACAGTCTATCCCAATCCATTCCAACCCACCCCAACCCAATTCACCCCACCCCAATCCACCCCACTCCTCTCCACGCCACTCCAATCTACCCCACTCCACGCCAATCTACTACAATCCCCCCCACTCTACCACAATTCAATCCACCCCACCCAAGTTCAGCCAACCCACCTCCGTTCAGTCCACCCCATCCCAATCCATACCACCCTAGTCCAATCCACATCACTCCATTCCAATAGCTCCACTCCACTTCAGTCCAGTAAATCAAATCCACCCCACTCCAGTTCAATTGAATACACTCCATCCCAATTCACCCCACTCCAATCCACGCCAAAACAATTCACCTCATCACTGCAATTCAATCCACCCACCCTAATCTAATCCACCCTAATCTAATCCACCAACTCCAATCCACCCGAATCCAATCCACCCAAATACTATCCATCACATTTCAGTCCACCTCACCCAATTTCAATCCACCCCAGTCCACTCAAAACACCCAACTCTACCACAATGCAATCCAATACATCCCACTCTATTCCAATCCAATTTAGCCCAGTACCTCAATCCACTCCAACCCACTGCAACCTATTCCACCCCACTCCACAACACTAAAATCTAAGGCACTCTCTGCCACTGAACTCTACTCTCATCTACTCAAATCTATTCCCCTTACTCCACTCTACTACTCTGTACTCCAACAAATCCACTCTACAACACTACTCCTCCACTTCACTCTGTGATACTCCATGTCACTAATTTTTTAGACATGCCGAACAGCAGCCACACTGGTGTACAACGTGACAAAATACATTGCCAAGCCAATAACTCTTTTATAGGCGAGAGCTATAGACTTTGCCAATGCTTTTTATGTTTTGAAAGGGGAAACTGGGAAATGACATTCTTGTTTACCGGACATACACAAGTGTGTGTTTTACTTTTTATCTCAAACACCCGCAAAATGGTTGAAGGCGCCTTTCTCCAATGACTGGAGAGTGAAAAGGCCCACTTCCCAGTTTAAGAAACAGTTTTTATTGTTAGCATATTTACATATAGTCCTTATGACACTCAAATGTACAAAACGTGCCTCTTGAGTGCAACAATTTGTGTACTTCGAATTGTAAATGTGAATAATGCACAAACATGTGCAATGCGAACACCACCTAGTACAGATTGCAGCATAGTACGGTGCCCGTTATGTGCTGCTGCCCCCTCTCCACGTTGCATTCATGTTTTTGATTTAATGCCAAAAATAAGGATGAGGTCACCGAAACGACGTATATGAGTAAATTGTGTAAAACGACGTTTGTTGTGATCAATAAAGTGGGACAAAACCAGCTTAATTCAATATCTGTTTGTTTTCAATTTCTTCACTGACTGTCATTGAGCAGCTGATTTGAATATTTTTTGCTTCTCATTTTACATTTAAGTTCACACGTCTCGGAATGCTTTCTCTGGATATGATTGAAAAACACTGGAAGATCTGCAGTTTTTTTAGAAAAGAATGCACATCCGCTGGCTGCGTACAGGTTGAATGTTGCTGGTTAAAAGTATTAAATGAGAAGCAGGGCAGGAGGGGGCCTGAAGGAGCAATAGGAAGGGAGAGGAGCGCGGATTGGGGGGGAGGTAGGGGGAGAGAGGGAGGTAGGGAGATAGAAGGAGCTAGGGAGGGGGAGAGAGAAGGAGGTGGGGGAAGAGGGAGGTAAGGAACTGGAGGTAGAGGGGGGGGGAGACATAGGGAGAAAGAGGCGGAGTTAGGGTGAGGGAGAGACTGCATGTGTATGTAAAGTCTCAAGTGGAATTCGACAAGCAGACTTTTTCACATTTACATAGAACGACCACCTCTCTCCAGGTTTTTTGGACACACTTTCCAGTCATGGCTGTTTGTGTGATAACCGAACGCATTCTGGTCGTCGTAGTCTTATTTTGCTTTCACTAAACCAATTTGAGTAACATGCCTGAAACACCTGTGAGAGCCTTTGAACCGGTGAGCTTTCTATGCTATCTCAAGCACCCCAAAAAGACATTGTAAAGCTTTTGTTACAAGAAGCCATACTGTAACAGCATCAGGTTTGTTGCAGTGTGAAGGCTTGATTGGCTGCTGTATTATTAAAAACACACACAACTGGGAAGGAAACTGAGCCCACCCTGATAACGAACGTGTAATTGAAGTCCGACAAAGGTTTACAATCTGTGGTGCTTACCTATGTGCAATTCCTGACATATAAAGACAACAGACTGAAAGATATTGTAGTATGTTAAGGATTTTTTTAAAAAATACAAATACCTTAAGTGCTCCTGTTCAAAGCAGGAGTCAAGTCATGGAGATTAAATATGGATTTTATACAGCACCGCTATGTGTTTTTTTCAGAAGCACTCTAACAGACGTGATTTAGTATTATAATTTCTACTTCTAATTTCTATTTATTTGACACTACCTCATAGAATGAAAACTTACAATAAAACCCCAAAATGTGCACAATATTACAGTTCATCTTGCATGATATTTTGAAACACAGAACTCAAGAATTGAAAGAATTAAAAAAACTGCATAGTCTAAAGCTTCGCCAATGAGTTGCTCATGAGCTACTGGTGGCTCTTCAACTATCTGTAAGTAGCTCTCCTGTGTGCTGCCGAGCCTACTAAATTTAGAAGCTTTGATCTGTTTGAATCAATATATGTATCCCAAAATTAAAAAGTGTGTATTCAAGATAAAAATGTGTGTATTTTCAGAACTCATAAACTGATGTTTGAAGAAAAAATGATAGGATTTCTGAAATATATTTAAAGGTGATATTTGAGTGATAAATCATGAGGCACTGTAGCAACGGATTACTAATGTTACTACTGTCACGCTAGGGGCGCGGCATCTGTGGCTGTCACTTATTAACCATGTAGAGGTGGCTTTCCAAATTAACAAATCCTTCTTCATACTAATGCTGACACCTCTGTCTGATGCATTGAAGTGAGCACTGCTGGTAATGTGTCATGGGAAGGCCTCTTATAATTCTGTATGGTGATGTCACTATTACAACACTAATATTACTAGACCAGAGTGATTTTCACTGAACATAATTACCTCTAATTATAGAAATGGCTGGAGAGCCCTTGCTATAGAAAGTATGAACACTATCAGAGCCATAAAACAGAGTAAATCCCTCAGGGCAAATTACGTTCTTGGAGGATCATTAATCATGGACAAGTAAACAATAAATGCATCTATTTTGGAATTAACAACCACGTTGTTTACATGATTTGCTACGATTTTGACCTTGCCAAAAATGTTCCCCTATTGTATTCTGCAGTCCTTGCAATCATAATTCCAGCTTAAAACATGCCTTAAGGAAAATACAGCGACTAAGTAGAGCTATTTACTGCACAATACACAGTTATTCAGCTAAATATGTAGTGTTCTCGTGTTCGTTTGTGTAATATTCTTTTGCAATTAAATAAGGTTTCCTCTAGGAGCAGTCATTTCATATAGGTTAAGTTCAATCCTGTCACTGTAATGTTGTGAGGAGGACACAGTGGGAATGTAAATTTAATTTCGTGAATGTACATTCATTAGTCTAAGCGTACAATCTTTTGTGCATATGTACTTTGATTGGCTGGCTCGAATTTACATCCATTAGAATGAACTTCAGTGGTTACAATGTGCTGTTAGCACCCCTTGTGCATTGTCGGACGTCCCAGGGTGGACACATTTTTATATTTTTCACCCCATACTTCTATGATGCCAATGTGGAGTTCTCATAAGATAAAATAAGTCATGAGATGGATTGCTTAGTATATGTCACCAGAACTCCATAGCATGTTATATGTCATGCATTTTTATATTACATGTTTTTGAAATGTGAACATGCCTACTGAAAACGGTACTACTCCATAGCCATACAAGCTGCATTATAGTACACTACCAATTTCGAGCCTTATTAGTTGAAATCTGTAAATCACAGTGATGTAAGTACTAGTTACTGAAAAAAACGTTATCTGTATGACCCCCATCCTATGAAATAGGGATTTCGAAACCACAGCTGAAAGGAAATAACCATACAAAATCTAAAGAAAAATAAACATTGATAGGTACCATATGTAGTCTATAGCACCTATTCATTCAGAGCTCGTGCACTTCAGACATGATCTTTAGCTAAAATAC
Organism: Pleurodeles waltl; assembly: GCF_031143425.1. Lineage (NCBI taxonomy): Eukaryota > Metazoa > Chordata > Amphibia > Caudata > Salamandridae > Pleurodeles > Pleurodeles waltl. The sequence continues at coordinate 597,447,619 of NC_090446.1, read as the reverse complement.
CTCTGCTGACAGTAATTGCTGGGCACAGCTATGGAAAATGGGCCCTGGGTACAGGGCTTGGGCTGCACCCAGTACCATGCTCCCACTCTTCGAGGGGTAAGGTCAGTAGCTGTGCAGAGAGCATGGTCCACACCCATGCTGTCCCCTCCTCCCCCCTCAGTGCCCAAGTTTTCTGTACGAAATTGGTACTGGCCACAAGCATGGCCAACGGTAGAGGTTAAATTGTGCAAAAGTTGGTGCCAGCACAGGCTGGGTCACCTGTCACCTCCTCACCTGGCCGGCCTCCAGCGGGCGGTTCACCGAGAAGGTTCTGGAGATACTCAGCTTCTTCTTCAGACTGAGGAGTCGGCTCCTGGTGCCGGACAACTCCCAGAAGGAGAAATCCATAAGAGGGAACGAGCTCTAGGAATAGAAAGGAGCCATGTCAGAGTACTGTTTTCTTGCGCATGTGTATACTAGTGATAGAGCGGTCCGTACTAATAATTTACCTGTATTCGGACGCTCTTTAGGCCGATGAATCTTTTGACTAAGTGGAACTCTCCGTACTCTTATATCGATCAATTGCATTAAATCAATAATCAATAACGAACATAAGCAATACCCTGATCAACATAACACTTAACAATTAATCCAGAATACATTTCGGCGAACCCTGACCTTTCAGTCAGGAATAATCACACCAGTTTATTCAAAGTTAGTGAATTTATTTCCCTATATTAACAAAGCTAGCACAATATAGATGTGTCTCAACACCAAATGATAAACATAAATGAACATTAATAGCTGTCCATAGCGGCGAAACAAGTGCAATCTATGCAGCATTTGAATCACAAGACATTCGATAATAGCAATGCAAATTACTAATACTATAATCTGTAATGAGCTAATTGCATACATTTAGTCAGCATAACAAGGTCTCAAATTGCATCGTGCAGCAAAAGGAATCCTCATCTAACCTCAAATTAGCATCGGCATGTGGGACTTCATGCAAAAACAATTTAGCAACATTAATTTGGAAAAACTCCTAGCTAGGGATCTTGTCAAAAATCAGCAGTTGGTTACCTAAAAGAAACACAATGCAATTTTACAATTTTCCTTTCATATTTACCAATTACGATCAGCATACAAGGAAGTCTTCGTCTCGCAGGTACCGTTTCTCGATCAGCATGGGTACCGTTTCGATCAGCATGGGACGGGGCAAAGGGGCAGGGGTGGACGGGGCAATTGCCTCACGGCGGCAAGGTAAAACTACTACTTCATGCAAGGGGATCAAAGTTAAAGTCTCTAGGGCAAGAATCATTTAAAGTCTCTTTCTCTCGATTAGAGAAAGCATCAAAGTCTCTCAAAATGGCGTCGCAGCAAGATGGGCCATAATAGCTACGAAGTCTGCAAAATGGCGGGTGTCGAGCTGGCAATGGCGGGTAATAGCTGCAATGGCCTAATTTCTTCTCGTGCACCTGGGTTTTATAGACAACAGTTCGAATCCAGTAGGGTCTTCCATTGGAGGGTTCATAGGTTAGCTTCAAATTGTCCAATCAAAAACAACAGTTCTCAAGCTTTTACTTAAGCATACATTATCCTTGGAGATGGGTACGCAAGTTGCAACATTTTATACCAATTAACTCACTTTCAGAGCTTCCATTGTCCGCACCTGCAGATCGACCTTGGAGTAAAGAGAAAATATGCCAGGCTGGCACAAAACTTTAAGATAAGCATGTGAACGATCTCAGTGGAAAAGTACAGCTTCAAGCAAAAATACACGTTTAATAGCACATTGGAAAAATACGAGCATCTAAACCGTGAGACCAGGCAACTAGGCCAAAGCCTCCACTAAAGTTATGCTAAGCTAAAGCATTTCAAGCAAGCAAATCATAGCACACGTTTACGATTATGTCGGATTAGTGCAATTCTAATACATCACGTTATATAAAGCACGCTTATAAATGTTGGCAAACTACTCTGAGGGCACATTTTGTCCCCGTTCAATCTTTATTAGTTCGGTTAAAGTCACACATGATTATTTCAACACTACGTTTAAGCGCTAATAAATGTAAAACCTTCATTTCTGCTTCATCAATACCTCCTCTGATGACTACTTGTCATCACACGAAACCATGCCCACAAATTTTATTCCATTAAAATTCTGTCAGTTCTCTTTTCCTTTTAATTCCCCTAGTTTTCGCTTTGTATTCTTCTGCCATTCTTTTCATTATTTTCTCTTCCTTTCTTCTTTTAATTCTTTCCATAATCATTATTATTCCCCTTTTTATTCCCCAAATTCCAAATATACAAATCAGTACCATCAATATTCCCTCTATTATTTTTAGCAGTATTCCATTCCAAATTCCCCCAATCCAATTTCCCACTGAAGCAAGTCCTTTTCCAACCTTCTCCCACACTCCTGGTTCTTTCAATTCCTTCAAATCTGCACTCTCTTTTGTTAGATTAGCAAGCATAGTTTTAATCTTCACACTATTGTCGGGAATATACGTACAACAGTGTCGTGCACCAAGCATTTTGCAAACGCCGCCATCCTTTGCTAAAAGAATGTCTAAAGCAAGCCTATTTTGAAGAGTCATAGCTCTTTCCGCTGCAAGTTCAGCATCTATCAGGATTATAGCACCTGAAAACTTTGTCAACATGTTATCCACTATAGTAGACAACTTTCTTATTTTGATGGAATTCAACACAACTCCCAATGAAGGAATCATGGCTCCAAATATATCTCCTACCACAGCAGCTGCGGTCTCTCTTTTCTGGATACGATGGGATCCAGATGTCTTTTGAATCATCGATAGGTCATCCAGTTGATAAACCTTTGGGAACACTATACCCAAATAACATCTCCCCCACCATCCCTTTGGAAGACGATAATAGGCATTATACCCACAAATGTAATATACACCTGGAATGACAGGGTCAAGTCCGTTCATCATGAATGTCCATTTGGCCTTAAAGATAAACGTATGTTTACACTCACTCGCTCCTACAAAAATGTTATCATAATAAGATTCACCTCGATATATACAAAATTTCCCTACATGCCAAGCATCTAAAGCTATTCTCCCTTGTGTCTTTATTGCGGCAAAATCATAATTATCTACTGAAGTCCTCTTATGTAGCTCTTTTTCTAATTTCGCATTCATTTGTGCTCTTCTATCATCTGTGCGATCTAAAAAGCTTATTTCTACTGCAGAGAGCGAGCAGGTAAGATTTTCCCTATGAGCGTGAGCCGTTTCAAAAGGTAGCATTGGCTCGAAAAATTCCCTCATTATTTTAGCATCCCAATCCTTAGCAATCTGGCTTAGCTGCGCTATTATAGGAACATATGCGAAGGTAACATCATAATTTGAGTAAAAATACTGTATGTTAGTTTGACCATAAAATCTAGACATTACTATACTACATGTAATCCCGTATGTAAGCGGCATATGGTGATATGTCACCCCTTCCTTTACTGATGTCGGTATCTGTGTACACACATAACAATCTTTCGCATCCATAGTCTCAACATATTCTGTTAGCAAGCGATAGAAAACATTATACGAAAGTTCTTTCTTATCATGCAAGAGTCTCTCATCTATTTCTAGTCTTTTCAATGCGGTTAGTTCAGTGACAGTAACAGGAGCAAAAGTAGAAGCATCAATTTTCTCATTCTCACCCTTTCCATGCATTGCAAGCACTATTGTCATTATTATTAGTACACATGCAATTATCAAGCCTATACACACATATTTACAATATTTCTTTCTACTGTTTTGCGTCATGATCTGTATAGAATCAGAGAGCTAGAAGCACCTATAAATGAAACTATTTAGCAATTCAGTTACAAAGCTGAACGAGCGCAATGTTCACACAGTTTTCTTCAAGAGGCCAGTCACTTATCGGTTAGCAGCATTTGTCTCAATTCGGCAATAACTCAGTCTTTATCGGTTTCGCAAATGTCTCATCCGGTTTAGCAATGTCTCAGCTGGTTGTATCACTTTAGATTGTAGCAGGCAATGTCATTTATCACCCTTTCAATCAACACTGTCCATAAAACTTTTCTTTTCTATTGGTATCTCTTCTTCTTCGTTCTCAATGCTTAGAGATACAAACTCGTCAGTCCAATCGTCATTGACTGCATATGCCCATTCTGGACCGGAATATCTCCTGTTTGGTATCCTTTTCCTTTTCAATTTTGCTTCTCTTTTCGATTCTGCCTCGCTGGTACTTTCCTCTTTTGTCAAGTCCTTTTCTCCACTCGGGGATGGTACCACGACAGACACTTCCTTTCTTTTCTCTTTCACTTTTGGCCTTCCTCCGTCGTTCAAACTGTCTTCAGTCCTTTGTTTTACTGGTGATATACTTAGTCTCCTCTTTGCACCATGTCCATTTGATGGACCTGCGACCTTTTCTGTAGAAGTTTGAACTGTTTCGTTCTGTTCTGCCTTGTCCCCTCCTTCTGGGGAATCAATCACGTTCTCTTTTTCTTTTTCTGTATCGTCTGCTTCTGGGAAAGCCCTCCTCTGATCAGGCTCTCCTGCTTTTTCACCTTTTTCGAGCCCTTCGTCACCGTTACTTTCGTCAGGCTCTGTATCACTTTCAGCTGCTTCAGGCTCTTTGTCACCTTCAGCTGCTTCAGGTTCTTTGTCACCTTCAGCTTCTTCGTCGCTGTCTGAACTTTCTCCTTGGTCTTCCCCAAGTGAGTTTGTCTCTTCGTCCTCCAATAATATCTCTCTCTCTCCTGCTTCTGCCTGTTCGCTTTCAGTTCGGTTTTGTTCTGTCTCAGCACTCAGCACTGTTTTATCAGGCACTGGCAGTTTTAGCGCTTCAACTTCCTCATCTGTGGGACACAACACCTTCTTTGTGTGACTGGCGTGAATCCAGTTGGGAACCCCCGCACACTTCACAGCGGTAGTTGTCGTCAGGATCACTTGGAAAGGGCCTTTCCAACGGGGTTCCAGACATGACTTCCTCACGTGCTTCTTTACCACGACCCAGTCACCTGCTTTCAGTGCGTGTCCTGGACCTTGGATCGGTGGCAAGGTGGTTGCTTCCACCTGGTGAGAGAAAGAGCGAACCACGTCAGCCAGACCTTTGCAGTAGTCTAACACCATATCATCTGTAATATTCAAAAGCGCGTTTGCGGGAACTGCAGGAAGTCTCATAGCCCTGCCCATGAGAATTTCGTACGGAGACAATCCAGTCTTTCTATCAGGGGTGTTTCTCATTGACATTAGCGCCAAGGGCAATGCGTCAGGCCATTTCAAATTTGTCGATGCACATATTTTCGCCATTCTTGATTTCAGTGTACCATTCATCTGCTCCACCAATCCTGATGCTTCAGGGCGATAGCTACAATGCAGTTTTTGCTCAATGTTCAGCGCTTCGCAAAGTAACTTTATCACCTCGTTATTGAAGTGACTTCCCCTATCTGATTCTAAAGAGATCGGGAATCCGAAACGTGGTATCAACTCTCTCAACAATAGCTTTGCAACTGTAAGGCTGTCATTTCTACGTGTGGGGTATGCCTCAATCCAGTGACTAAAAATGCACACAATCACCAACACATACTTTAGACCTCCATGCACAGGCATCTCAATGAAATCTATCTGCATACGACTAAACGGGCCACTTGCTCTACCAATGTGGCTCGCGTTCACAACCGTTCCCTTTCCTGGGTTCATCTGCTGGCAAGTGACACATCGATGGCAAACTGCTTCTGCAGCTTGACGAAATCTGGGGTTAAACCAATCAGTTTTGAACAATCTTATCATGGCATCTCTCCCTAGGTGAGCTTGCCCATGATAGAACCGCGCAAGCTGTGATAAGAGACTATTTGGCAAAACAAATTTTCCCTCATTTGAAACCCATAACTCGTCTGGTCTCTTTATACACTGTGATTTAATCCAGGAATCTCTCTCATCCTCCCTGACGTTATTCTGCAATGCTTTTAGTTCATCTATTGTATCTACGACCTTTAAGGCAAATGCTTCAGCTGGTTCGAGTTCTGGCTCACTTATCGAATTCCATTCATCCCTGAGCAATATACAGTTCAAGGCACAAAATCTTGCGACTTGATCCGCATATGCATTTCCCAGAGAAACATAGTCCTGTCCTTTTGTATGAGCACTGCACTTTACCACTGCAACTTCAGCTGGCATTTGAATGGCGTGTAACAATTCCCTTATTCTCTCCCCGTTTTTCACTGGGGATCCTGAAGAAGTCAGGAAACCTCTCTGTGACCATAGTTGTCCAAAGTCATGCACAATTCCGAACCCGTACTGACTATCAGTGTAAATGGTGACTTTCATCAATGCAGACAGTTGACATGCTCTTGTAAGGGCTACAAGTTCTGCTACTTGTGCAGAATAGACTCCTTGAAGCCAGCCCGCTTCCAAGACACCTGTTACAGTACATACAGCATATCCTGCTTTCAAAATTCCCATCCCATCTCTTAGACATGAACCATCAACAAAAACAATTTGGTCATTTTCATCAAGCTTAGTATCCTTAATGTCAGGTCGGGGTTTTGTGCAAAATTCAGTCACCTGAAGGCAGTCATGCTCGACGTCTTCAGCGTTCTCAATTTCAGCATTTTCACCAGGAAGCAAGGTTGCTGGATTCAACGTGGTGCACCTTTTCAGCTGCACATTCGGTGAGCCCAGAATTATCGTTTCATACTTTGTGAGTCTTGCTCCGGTCATGTGTTGCGTTCGGGAGCGGGTCAAAAGTATCTCAACTGAGTGAGGGACCATGACTGTTACTGGGTGTCCCATCACTATTCCTTCACTCTGAGTGAGGCTGATACCAACTGCTGCTACGGCGCGCAAACACCCTGGGAGTGCTGCTGCGACCGGATCCAAAGTAGCTGAAAAATACGCTACTGGTCTGTTTACGCCACCATGGGCTTGAGTCAAGACAGACAAAGAACATGCATCACGTTCATGACAAAACAATGTGAAAGGCTTTGTGTAGTCAGGCATACCTAAAGCTGGAGCCCTGCACATGCACTCTTTCAATTCAACAAAAGCATCCATCTCATCTCCTTTCAGTTCAATTTGATCCAAGGCATCCTTCTGGGTCAGTTTCAGTAAAGGCTTTGCTAGAGTTGAGAAGTTGGGAATCCACTGGCGACAGTAGCCCACCATTCCCAAAAACTTCCTCACCTCCCTCCTTGTCTTTGGTGGACTCATTTGAAGTACGCTTGTTATTCTTTCCTTCATTATTCTCCGTGACCCTTTCTCTATTTGGTGACCCAAGTATTTCACTTTCTTCTGACAGAACTGCAATTTGGAAGGAGACACCTTGTGTCCATTTCTTCCCAAATGGTTCAACAGAGCAATGGTGTCGGCTGTGCAGCCACTTTCTGTCTTTGATGCAATCAGTAAGTCATCAATGTACTGCACTAGAGTTGACTCGAATGGAAATTCTAATGCTTCCAAGTCTTTCTTTAGAATCTGATTGAATATTGACGGTGACTCAGAAAACCCTTGAGGAATTCGACACCAACTGTATACTCTGTCTAGGAATTTGAAACAAAAGAGGAATTGGCTGTCCTCATGAAGAGGCACAGAAAAGAATGCTTGTGACAAGTCGATGACTGAGAACCATTCGGCATCGCAAGGGACTTGAAACATTATCACAGCTGGATTTGGTACGACAGGGCAACACTTGACTATGATGTCATTTATTTTCCTAAGTCCTGCACAAGTCGGACCTTTCCACTTGGCTTTATTAGTCCCATTATTGGTGAATTACATGGACTGCTTAACACTTCTTTCAGTACCCCCTGTTTTACAAATTCGTCAATAAGTTGGGCAACTTTCATGAGGGTGTCTTGTGCCATGTGGTATTGTGGGGTCTGGGGAAAGATTGCATTGGGCTTTACAGTCACTTTCACTGGTTCCACTCCTTTCATCAATCCCACCTCTTTCCCTGTCATATCCCACACTTCCTTTCCGACTGTTTCCCGTAATTCGGCTGGAATATCTTCTTCAGTTATCATCGGGAAAAGACAAATCAGAGGATATTCTTCATCGACAGTTTCCATCTCATCCCCCTCTACACTGTCCTCTTCTTCCCCATCACTGCTCGTCTGGATTGTTATTCTTTCGTTCGAACACATAATCGAACAACCCAATTTGCACAATAGGTCTCTCCCTAACAGTGCTATCGGGCTTGAGTCACATACCACAAACTGATGCACCCCTTGATAGTTACCGATGCTGACTGGTACCGGATCTGTTATTGGGTTCGTCAGGTGCCTGTTTGCTACTCCCACCACTTGAACTGTCCTCCCTGAGAGTGGCAAATTTGGTACTTCACTGCTCTTAACAGTTGAACGTGTGGCTCCTGTGTCAACCAAGAATGAAACACGATGACCCATTACTCTTCCCTCTACGTACGGACCCTTTTGATCAACTTCCAAGGATGCTGCAAGCACACAATCTCCTTCTTCTTCTGAACTTTCACTCTCCCATACATTGTTTATTCCACTCTCACTGTGTAATGGGAACTGTTGTACGGTGCCATTTGTACTCATTACCTGACCCGAGACCTGTGGAGGAACCATCACTTGCTGCTGACTCATTGGTGCCAAAGGTATTTGCATTTGCTGATTAGGTACCATGGGTAACTGCTGTTGCATTGGCTGCATTTGCGTCATCTGCATACGAGGCATCTGCATCTGCTGCGGCTGCATAGGTTGTAATCCCTGCAACTGATTTACGGTCTGAAAATGTGGGTTTGGACCTCTCATTTTCGGTCCCCTCATTGTCTGAAATGCATTGACATCATTGTTTTGCTGACCAACACCTGCACCTGCACCTTCCTGCACCACCATCGGGCACTCGCGTTTCCAATGACCGACGATTCCGCACACGTGACACGGCATCACCTTCTTCATTGCCTGCACACCAGTCACAACAGTGTTCAAATCCGGACCATTATTCACAAAACCTCCTCTGCCTCTGCCTCTGGCCTGTGGCTGAAACGCCATGTTTCCCTGCAACTGCGGCTGCGATTGCGGTGCCTGCTGTTGGAACCCTTGCATCCCTTGCAAACCTTGCAGACCTGTCTGAGCTGCTTTAAGTTGCATCATCATCACCTTCTCTTTCAACCTTTTCTGTTTCACTTCAATTTCGTCGCTACAGTATTTCGCATAATTCAACACCTCATCAATAGGTTTCGACTGCCAACAAATCAAATGCGACTTTATCATCTGACTTATTTCTGGTCTCAGCCCTTCCACAAAACTAAACACAAAATGAAGCATATCCTTCGCCTCTATTGTTTCCGTGCCGCTGTAGTTCTTAAACGCCTTCAACAACCTCTCATAGTAACTATGAATCGACTCTTTAGCCTCTTGGGCAGTTCGATCAATCTTCTGCCAATCCACATTTTTCGCGGCAACCTTCGTCTTCAAATGCTCAATCACCTTATAGTACAAGCTCATCACCATAGGTGATGGTGCACCCGTCTCCCTGTCCCTCTCTGGTTCACTTGTCGGCCAACCTACAGCTCTTTTGCAATCCTCCCACAAATCTGCTGGAACCACAATCTCAAAGAGGGTGTTCAGGTCTTCCCAAAGACATTTTGCAAGCTTCACAAACCTGTCAGTCTGTTGATACCATTCAATCGGCTTCTCTCTCAGTTTGGGAAAATCATCCGTAAATGACTGAATGTCGCTTCTGTGCCATGGTACATGTACTAATTTTCCCCCTGCTGTCTCCCTCATTGGTAACATGGTTACTGCCTCGCTACTCTGTGGTCTTTTCTCATTGTGCTCTGTAGCACTGTCCCTCCTCTTTTCCTTTCTCTTTACCCACCTGCTTTCCCACTTGTCTAAGCACCTCCACACTTGTGAACTCTGCAGCAATTCTCTAAGGTGCGCTTTCATACCTGCTGACCTCATGTGTTCAAAATCTGTGGTCCCAAAATCCAATCTATAGCTCCTGCTCAAGTGTTTTGTCTTGTCTATATCAACCCCGTTTTTGTCAGCTACTTCCTGCAAACTTTTATGTACCTTATTCACTTCTTTCGTAATCCTGGGACATAGATACCTCAGCTCTTCTTCCGAGTAGGACTCTAACCTATTCACACCCATAGTCCCTTCCACCAATTCTTGTGCTTCCATGTTCAACCTCATCCTATTCATATAATCTTCTCCCTTCCCACTGGCTGAGCTTTGAGTGGAATTCAGACTGTTGAACCATTGTGTCAGCTGTTGCGCATTCAACCCCATCAGTGTAGCATTCACATCGACTGCCATTGATGGTTGCGGCAACTTTTCAGTATTCGATGACAGCGGTATCATCAGTGGGGGACTTGACCTCACCAGTGTTGACTGAGCACATATGGGACTAAACTCCATCAAGGACCCAGATCCAGTTGGCTGAGCCGCTATCGGAGTTATCCCTGGAGTGTTTTCTATGCACCTCCTCTCTGTCCCATTCTGCAGCATTGATCCCTGACCGCTCATACCTAAGTTAGGCTGACTGTACAAAGGTACTGGTGGACCTACAGTAATGGGTAGTGATATTGCATCTGGGTTTTGTCCATTTCCCATGTTCTGAGGCATGTTCATTCCCACACTATGGGTCATCATTGCCGGCATGCCCATCTGACTCCCCGTCATCTGAGCATGTGCATTTCCCCCCTGCATCTGCTTTTGAGGCATCAGAAACTGAGTTGATTCAACTTGTGCCAATGTCGGGTTGTGACCATTCTGTACTCCCCTTACGGTTGGATCTAGAATCATTCCTGCACCGTTGTCACTGCTGTAGTATCCTGGAATCTGCGGCTGATAATTTTCTGCTGGTTTCAACATGGGCACATCTGGATATATTCTCCTAACCTGCGGTATCTGCGGGGTGAACAGTAGACTCGGGTCCTTAGATCCCGATGATGCTCCTGAACTCTGACTTTCACTGTTCTGTACCGATGCCGGAGGGGCAGAACTGGTACTTGGACCTTGTCCACTCTCCGCATAAGGTGGTGGACGGTCGTTCAGCAATTGCATTATTAACTCCTCATCCTCTAACTCCTCTTCCCTTCTCAACTTTTCCTCGTCCTCTCTCTCCTTGGAACACCTTCTGTTTGTCTTACAGGTAGCTTTCTTACCTGTCTCCTCTTCTTCCTTAGTAATTGCGGGAAACAATTTTATCCCCTGCAATACATCTGACCTCCACACCTTCTGTGCATTATCCCACCTAGCGTCCGCTAGTGTCTTTTCTACCTTCCTTATCCTGTTCTCGAACTTATTTTGCTGCTGCTGTCTAGCCATCAGTTCCCAAATCGCTAGAGCCTCAAACTGTGCTGGCCTTGGAGGTACCTTCATGTCGTACATCGTGAATCTCAAATTCTCTAGGATCCTTATATTGAATGTCCCATGAATCGGGAACGCTACGCTCCCATGTTTCTCTGTCAGCTTGTGCCATTGCTTTAGCCAAAGGCACGGAGCTACCCCTTTTTCCTCCATTACAATGTAAGCTGGTGTACCTTCGGGTGGCGTCTCTTCTCCTACGCTCGCTTTAATGTAAGACTCCCCCTTCATCGCACTCCTGAATGCTTTAAAAAATTTCATTTTTCTCGTCTTTTATTTCACAAAATTTGTAATCAATAGGTGACTTTAATTCCCGGAATACTCTTCGCTTGCCTTTCACCCTTCCAATCGAGCCCCACGGACTGCGTCCAATCCGTGCGCGACCCTTCTCTGCAACCAACCTATCCCAGCGCGGCTCCTAGTGACGTCACACTCACACACACTACGGCTGACAAAGCCTCGCGGCTAGTCCTCCTTCACTCAGCTCCTCTCGTAACAACTTCTTGCATGTATCGCGAGCTACCAAAAAATAAAACAGATCTGTCGGTTTACTACAGGAAGGGTAACAGTCGCTTCAGGACCTTAGGGATTTTTCACTAGCCTCGGCAGTTATTCCATCTTTCTCGGTCCCCACGTTCGCAAGCAAATGTGACCCGCAGACCTACTCTCAACTTGTCAATGATCTATTCTAGTGCACTTAGAATCTTGTCAAAGCCCGAAGTCGAAGTTCCTTTCACTCCCTTAACACGCGTACCGACTCGTTGACCACGCCCGATCAACCTACTAAACCGCCCAGACCACAACATAGATCAACATACTCCGGAGTCTCTTGACCTAGCAGGGCCCGTCTCAACAACAACAACCATGTGGACCTTTTTATGCACAAAGCGCCACACGCACATGAAGTTCGACGACTTCCCTACTCTCACACTCGGAGTCGCACCTCTGCTATTTCTATGAAGTTCGACGACTTCTCTACTTCTACACTCGGAGTCGCACCTCCGCTATCCTCTAAAAAGAAAAAAATTCCTTGCAACCTTTTCACCCAATCTGCGGCAATAAGGTGTGCAAGCGCAAAACCCTAATTTCACTCATACCATCACTAGTACCGCCAACGCTGATTCCACACCTCCATTCTCTTCATTCGCAAGCTCCGAGATCCCGGGAAAGTCGCGGTGGACCTAGCCCATCATCATTCTGTCAATCTATTTTATCCAAAAAAAAATCTAATTCAACTTCTCAAATGGGGTCTCAAAAGTCGAAACCGTTAATTCAACACCATGTACTTTAAGAGTACGGGGTCCCAAAAGGCGAAACCGTCCTCTGCTACCATCTACTGATAGAGCGGTCCGTACTAATAATTTACCTGTATTTGGACGCTCTTTAGGCCGATGAATCTTTTGACTAAGTGGAACTCTCCGTACTCTTATATCGATCAATTGCATTAAATCAATAATCAATAACGAACATAAGCAATACCCTGATCAACATAACACTTAACAATTAATCCAGAATACATTTCGGCGAACCCTGACCTTTCAGTCAGGAATAACCACACCAGTTGAATTTATTTCCCTATATTAACAAAGCTAGCACAATATAGATGTGTCTCAACACAAAATGATAAACATAAATGAACATTAATAGCTGTCCATAACGGCGAAACAAGTGCAATCTATGCAGCATTTGAATCACAAGACATTCGATAATAGCAATGCAAATTACTAATACTATAATCTGTAATGAGCTAATTGCATACATTTAGTCAGCATAACAAGGTCTCAAATTGCATCGTGCAGCAAAAGGAATCCTCATCTAACCTCAAATTAGCATCGGCATGTGGGACTTCATGCAAAAACAATTTAGCAACATTAATTTGGAAAAACTCCTAGCTAGGGATCTTGTCAAAAATCAGCAGTTGGTTACCTAAAAGAAACACAATGCAATTTTACAATTTTCCTTTCATATTTACCAATTACGATCAGCATACAAGGAAGTCTTCGTCTCGCAGGTACCGTTTCTCGATCAGCATGGGTACCGTTTCGATCAGCATGGGACGGGGCAAAGGGGCAGGTGTGGACGGGGCAATTGCCTCACGGCGGCAAGGTAAAACTACTACTTCATGCAAGGGGATCAAAGTTAAAGTCTCTAGGGCAAGAATCATTTAAAGTCTCTTTCTCTTGATTAGAGAAAGCATCAAAGTCTCTCAAAATGGCGTCGCAGCAAGATGGGCCATAATAGCTACGAAGTCTGCAAAATGGCGGGTGTCGAGCTGGCAATGGCGGGTAATAGCTGCAATGGCCTAATTTCTTCTCGTGCACCTGGGTTTTATAGACAACAGTTCGAATCCAGTAGGGTCTTCCATTGGAGGGTTCATAGGTTAGCTTCAAATTGTCCAATCAAAAACAACAGTTCTCAAGCTTTTACTTAAGCATACATTATCCTTGGAGATGGGTACGCAAGTTGCAACATTTTATACCAATTAACTCACTTTCAGAGCTTCCATTGTCCGCACCTGCAGATCGACCTTAGAGTAAAGAGAAAATATGCCAGGCTGGCACGAAACTTTAAGATAAGCATGGGAACGATCTCAGTGGAAAAGTACAGCTTCAAGCAAAAATACACGTTTAATAGCACATTGGAAAAATACGAGCATCTAAACCGTGAGACCAGGCAACTAGGCCAAAGCCTCCACTAAAGTTATGCTAAGCTAAAGCATTTCAAGCAAGCAAATCATAGCACACGTTTACGATTATGTCGGATTAGTGCAATTCTAATACATCACGTTATATAAAGCACGCTTATAAATGTTGGCAAACTACTCTGAGGGCACATTTTGTCCCCGTACAATCTTTATTAGTTCGGTTAAAGTCACACATGATTATTTCAACACTACGTTTAAGCGCTAATAAATGTAAAACCTTCATTTCTGCTTCATCACTAGTAATGTCTCACACACTAGCAAGTGAGTGAGAGCATGCACTCCACACTAAAGAAGGCTTCACACATCACAGCGTCTGTGCAAACATTCGCCCTCCTGCACACTAATGCACAGACCAGCCTAGCGCCAAAGTGGTGCAAATATTCACAAAGGCCCTTTCTGGCACACGGGTAAAGTTTTCACACACATGAAGACTGGTGATGGCATCCAGCCTCTTCCTTTCTCTCTCCTCCCTTTATGTCGTGGACCTGGCTGGAGCCTCTGCAAGGCCGCGCAATTAGAGTCAGACACACTTCAGGTTAATGCCTGTGAAAAGCAGGATGGGTTGGGGAACAGTGAGGCATGTGTTATACTGCTGCATCTGAGGACTCTGGCATGAGAAGAATTAGCCATTTATAGCATACTACCTCTGACATGGGGGTCACATGCGAGGCCAATTTCTTAAAGGATAACTCTGCTGCCTCATAGTCAGGCCTGTGTGCCATGTAGCTCGTTGGCCTAACCAGGACGGGCTTCAGGAATTTGTATCGCAGTAGGTCAAGGGTGCATTCAAGTGGGCCACAGTGGGCTACATTGTTCTCGTTTCTGAAAGTAGCCTGCACACCCTAAATTACATCATATCTGCTTCCAATAGGCGCCATGATATAAACAATGGATTCTGTGTGTGTATAAAGCTTGTAGATAGTAGGGTAGTGATAAATTGAGCTAAGGTTAATTTTAGGGTTTAGTTGTGGGTAGTAGTAATTTGAGCTAAGGGTAACTTTAGGGGCCATATGTACGAACATATTTTCCCATAGACACAGAATGGACAAAACTGCTTGCTACATCTGGCTCTAGGTTTTAGGGAGGGTGAGTGGTAAAGGGATGTATTGGTGATTTTAGGGTTATAGACTGGGTAGTGCTAAAGGGATGTAAGCATGTTGTCTATTGTAGTCTTAGTATGCTTCTATCAAATTAACAAGACAAACAGGGAATACCAATGATTTGTGAGGTCAAAGTATAGAACTGGAAACAATGCATGTGATTACATGGAGGAAAGTGGTCATCTAACACACAGATTAATACTTTTGGTACCTCTCGATTTGCAGAGGAGGAATCTTCCTGAATGAAATGGGGACTACACAGAACTGCTGGAACAGGGATTGAAATCACCACCTCGCCAGGCTGCAATCCTCACGTCCTTTGCACCGGAGTTTGGGGAAACCATATTATGTGGAAGTTCTAAAACTGCATTTCTACCATCTCAGACAACCGAGAAAAAGGAGTAGGGAAGGCAAGCAAGAGTAGGTTCACATAACAAAAAATTACAAGAACTGGTGGCAATGTAGAGACTCAAAAAGTGAAGATGTGTAGAAGAAAATCCTTGAGATCAAACATTAAGGGCCCAAAAGAAGTGAGTGAACCCAGCATAACCACAGTCTACTTCCAAAGAGCTCATTTCCCATGAAATTCAGGATGCCATTTAATCATAATTTCCAGATGAGGCCTCTCAACTAGATGCCACCTTTCACCCCAGACGGACTGGAAACTGGTTGTGGGCAACGTAGCACAGAGCCATCAGAATCATGGTAGCTCACTCTGGGTTAATCTCTCCCTTATTCTATTAGTGCTGCTACACAAAATATTGCAGTGATGCTGGATATGGAGCAGAGCCAAAAGCAACTCATCACCACTAGCACCAGACCTGCAACTGACTCAAAGGTTGGCCTACATCAACTTTAGTATTTGCCTCTTTCACAAGAGTTGTTTGCCACTTACCACAGGAGATCAAACCCTAAGCAGGAGCTATGCTCCTTCTTCCGATACTTGAGCAACCATTCCAACACACAATTATGTATAACCGTGACCACAGATTCTACATTAAATGATCTGTGCATTTCCACCAATCAGAGTCCAAAAAAGCTGATTAAAACGTATCTGTTCAAGTTATGAGGGTGTGTTAAACTTTTCATTCTCTATTTTTTGGGGGAATTTAACTTTGAATGCTGTGCCGAGAGCACCTTGATTCGGCATCTTTCTAGGCTGGTTATAGCTTAGAATAGAATGCCTAGGGGTGTAACCAGGCCTCTGCAGCCTTTCAGTGCAGGAGAGGTGCCAACCCTCTAGGGTGGCCCCTCAACATTACAGAGGGTCCCATTGATCCGAAGGCCAATGAAGATCTATGAGATATGGTATGCTCAGGGGCCTCGCATCATCATTTTATGTTACGCCACTGGGAATGATCTGGCTTCATCATGGTCCAGGCGATCCCACCACATCAGTCTGTCAACCTACTGTGGCACTCCGAAAGGGGAACTGTGTTCTTATGTGCCGAGACTTGAGGAAGAAGTTACAGTGTTTGCCCATAAAATATTAAACCCGGGGGTGGTGTAAGGCCTCACTTCCAAGAGTCCTCAGCTCTGTTATCTGTCAGTGGTGTAGCCGGTGTGTCATGGGCCCAGTGCAAGAAAGAAATGGGCCTCCTGTTTGAACTGTGATATCCCACAATAATCAGGGTTCAATGGCCTCTTTCGGCATCTGGGCTCTGGTGCCACTGCACCTGCTGCACCCTGGTATCTCTCTGCTTCTGCCTACCAGGGTACCTGTCCTATCCTCACTTACACATGAGGCTATCTCCACCCAAAGTTTCCAATTTCTCTATAATAGACCACTGCCTCACAGTCTATCTTGATGCCCAACATTCACACATCTGGGCATGTTACACCCCACACATAGGATTGCCGCATAGTCAGTTTTATACAGGCATGACTTGGATTTTAAAGCACAAAATTTAGTAAAATCACCTAAGGTCAGTGTTGTTTCTTCTTTTATACTCCAAATAGTAAATATAAGAAGAATTACTTTTAAAATGTGTTCACAGATACACTGGCTAATTTGCATGACTGGGTGGGCCAAGGGTCATTTTTGGGTGGGCCTTGCTGGGCATAACAAAGGTCGCCACAGCTCCTTCGGTGCAGAGGGGCCGGAATTCCAGGCCCCCCCCTCAGCACAGCACATGGCCTGAGTGAGTCTGGAGGCCCCCCCCTCTATGCTCCTTGCAGGAGGCCCCCTCCAGTTTTGTTACGCCACTGATGCAGCTGACTTTTACCTGGCCTGCCAGCCAAACAGAGGCCGAAGCTCCCAATGGTTTTGCTCTGCCTTTCTTAGAGGCAGACCCTCATGAGCTAGTGGACTGCGTTACAAATGTTATTGAACTCTTCCAAAAGAACCCTTGCGGTTTGAAAGCGGGAGTGGCTGCTCACGCACCCTGAAACCAGACAGACAGATTGGTGGAGAGGTCTAAAAGCAGTGGCGTAACATAAGCTCCCCACAGCCCCGGTAGTGCAGAAGGCTCCAGGTGATCCCCTCAGCAAAAGTGGAAGGTGGTGGGCCAGGGAGGGAGGGGCCCTCCATGTACTTTGCAGGGGGACCCCCTCAAGTTTCTTTATGCCAATGTCTGAAAGGACTCTATGTGAAGTTTCTTTTTAATCCTTCTCCTAAAATCGGCTGTTGATGGAGGTATTCACCGAGTGCCTCCTTGATAATAAGTTCAGAGGGTGTTGTGAGTTATTTGACTGATGCCAGGACACCCAATAGGGCAACGCTTTCAACTTTAAAAACAAGCATTGGCTAAGCCAATAGGTCTCACCTACATAAGAGATATTGGCTTTCGCAATATGTTGTTGCCTTGTTATGTATCAGTGTAGTTGCTGCTCAGCATGGCTAAAAACTGGTGTTGTATAGTGGATATGTTGCTGTAGAGTGAAGTAGTGGGAGTAGAGTGTCATAGAATTGAATAGAGCTCAATGGTTCAGTGGCAGAGTGTCAGAGTGAAGTGGTGTATGGTGGAGTGGAGTGCAGTGTGGTGGAATTGGGTTGGAGTGGATTGGGGTAGTGGGGAGGATTGGATTGGAGTAAAGTGGGGTGGACTGGACTGGGATAGAGTAAGGTGGATTAAATGGGGTGGATTGGAGTAGGTGTACAGGATGCAGTGGATTGGGTCCGGATGGGGTGGATTGGATTCAAGTGAGGTGGATTGAAATGGGGTGAGGTGGATTCAACTGGGTTGACTGAAGCAGAGTGGATTGGAGTAGGGTGGATTAGATTGTATTGGTGTGGGTGGACTGGATTGGAGTGATAACACGGGTGGATCGGATTGGGTGGATTGGATTAGACTGGGGTGGTTTGGAGTGGGGTGGTTTGGAGTGTTGTGGGTTGGAGTGAGGTGGAGTGGGGTGAGTGGGGAGGACTGGGTTGGACTGGAGTGGGAAGATTGGATTGAAGTGGGGGTGGATTGTACTAGAGTGTGGTGGATTGTGTCTAGATTGGGATGGAATGGATTAGAATGGGGTGGATTGGACTGGGATGGATTGCAGTGGGGTGGATTGGAGTGGATTGGAGAGGGGGGCTGCATGGATTGGAGTGGGGTGGGCTGCATGGATTAGAGTGGGGCGTGGGGATTGAAGTGGGGTGGGCTGGATGGATTAGAGTGAGTGAGGTGGACTGAACTAGGGTGGGATGGATTGGAGTAGAGTTAGATGAATTGGTTTGGATTGGCTTGGATTGTGGTGGATTGGAGTGGGAGGGGTCCTTGCAACGCGGGTGGGCTCCCTAGGGGGTGACATAAACAACTGAAGGTTGGGCCTCGTGCTGCAGTACACGCAGCACAACTAGAGATCTAATTATTTAAAAGGCACATTGTTAGGCCGGGTATTCCCCGACCCCACAGACACTTCTTTGAAGTTCTTGGACACCCGGTTTCTTGTGTTCCCTGCGTGCTAATATAGTGAAACTGCTTGCAGCGAGCTACACCCCACCTACTGGTGCCTTGGGACAACACATGCCTCTACTGGAGCAGTTTACGCCAGCCCTCCCCACTCATTTGGCACCTTGGCTGGCACTACCAGCCCTAGGGCATATTTGAGCTCCCCCAACTGACCGCCGCCACTCAGTGCCCAGCTCACTACAACCCCTGCTGTGGCACTCTAATTGACCACCAAACGGGGACAGCACACAACACTAGCACTGAAGGAGGGGGAACATTTTTGACCTCACTGAGAGACCTTAGCACTGCCCTCAGTTCACCACTTGCGACATGCCATGTAATAAACACAACGAGAAGACCTGTTAGGACTCTCACTCACACAAGCACACTTCTTGCTGCACCCTCACAAAATAAATCAGCATGTATGAAGAACAATGAAACATGTAATGAATGTGTTTACAGCACAGCACTTCCCTGTAACTTGTGAGGAACACTACATTGCATGTTTGTTTATATTTATAAAAGCAAGTGTTGTTCCATTTGTGAACTGTTTGGCAAGTGATTTATGGAGACATTGAATTCCTTCATATGAATCATCAGAAGTGATTGATGGCTCATCACCAGCATGTGTCTGATGACTCATCACCAGTCTATAAACAGAACTGCCAAGGTGTTTCCTGGGCTTGGCTTTGAGTCTTCCTTCACTCGCAGGTGTTCCCAGTTCAGACTTTCTGGAGCCGTCATTTCAGTGCGAGGCTTCATCGGACCTTCCCTCTCTGGAGCAGATTACTTTAGCAGCGGCTGGAGAATTTACAAACAGTATTCCATCTCCCTCAAATAATCAAAAACATTCCAGGAGAAGTTGGTTCGTGAGTACTCCCCCTCTCCTTACCCTGTTATTAACCTTCTCACGGTTAGTGATCTTTTGGTGCATTATGAAAAATATTCATCGATGCTGAGAAAACCGTGATACAAGACTATTTTCCAAAGACAACTTGCAAAGTATTTTTGAAGGCAGCATTGAAGCTGTCTTGTGAACTCCTGAAAGCATTGCTCGGTATCTATGCAAAATTAGACGTTTATTCTGATTCTTTTTGGAGCCAGTCTATTGTGTGAAAACAAATAACAAAAGACAAATTCTTAAGTTTTATTTTATAACAATTTTGTTGTGAGTTACAAAAGCATGTTTAATAGTTGAGCATTCAAGTGCTAATACCGTATTTATCGGCATATAACACGCACCGGCGTATAACACGCACCTCATAAACTTAAATTTCTGTATGTACTATGGCTCCTTAACATTATATCGGCGTATAACATGCACACATCATTTGCCCCCTATTTTCAGGGAGAAAAAGTGCGTGTTATACGCCGATAAATACGGTAATTATTGTGATTTTTCTGAAAGGTTCGGTGAATGTTCAATCGAATGATAATAATTGTTGTTATGTTGCCGAAAGAGTCTGTGATATTTGTAGTTCTGTTGTTTTTTATTTGTTTTTGGTCTTAGAAATTCCTGCACCAAACCCTGAGGCAACTTTCTTAGAACAAAAGTGACACTCCTTTCTGAACCAGTGTTTTAGTTTCTCTTCCCTTTCCAAATCCCTGTTCCCTATCCCTTTCCCCCAGAGACTATTTGTTAATTCCCTGTTCAGTTCAGATACGAGAGAATAGTGTTTAGGGGTGAGGGTTTTATTCTCTTCGCTCCTGTGGAACCTGGAATTCAGGTGAGTGGACATGGTCTTGTCAAGACCACTTTCACCTCGTTGTGGGCCAAATTTCCCAGTAAGGCAATGGATCAGAAGAACCAACCACAACAACAGCTGAAAGCTGCAGGTCACACTGCACCCATTATTCACGACTACATGAACCATTTCCTACAGGGAATACGCACTAAAATGAACTCCCTCAAAACAGACCTTAAAACCTGCATCTGGGACGTCCAGAGGGAAGTGACTGAAATCGGGGAGCGGGTGGACGACCTGTTGATGCAAGGTCAGAGGACCAGAAAATGTTATGGAGACGAATGACGGCTTTGGAAGAACACATATCGAGCTCCAAATCAAGCAGGAAGTCCTTGAAAACCAGAGCCACCGAAATAATGTTCGTATACGGGGGTTCCCAGAGGTGCTGAAGGCAATTACATTGTAGCCTTTACTGCTGCCCTCTAACAATCCATCAGAGGGGATCCGAACCAAGCACCGTCAGCTCCTGGCCACCCCAGTGCAGCCTCAGATATCTTAATTCGCATCCACTTCTTCGCAGCAAAAGAAGCTATCTTCCAAGCGGCGCAACATAAGGCCAGTATAGACTTCCAGGTCCATAAGATTCAATTATATAAAGACCTTTCAGCTACCACTCTGAGACGAAGAAGGGAATTCAAACACATAACAGATAAACTGTGCACAATGAGCATTAGCTACCAATGGGGGCACCCATTTACCTTGATATTCGAACAGGAGGGCTGACGGGGCTCACTGACAAAAGCAAAATGGCTACTGGGGCTCCCTGCATCCGACAACTCCAAAACGTCCCCCCGGCATGAAAGCCCCCCTGGGGACATTCTGAAACCTGTCTGTACCACAGTATGACGTGCCTTTCCTGATAAGACGTTGGCTGCAACCTCATCCCAGATAACAAAGAGGGACATTATCCAACATTTCGCAACATGGAAAAGCCCACCTCGCCGGCCCCATCCACCGCTGGCTCCGCCGGCAATGACTGACACCCTCATCCCTACATGCTTTCTGGCCTTAATTCTGTGATTTAGTTTTGATGATGCCTACCTTGGCAGTGGTGCCGAGCCCTGGGTGCGGTTACCAGGGCTCCCTTGAGCCTATTGGAATATGCAACAACAATTGTACTCACAACTGCTGACCTGGCCCTGGTGTCACGCTCTCTGGGAGGGTAACTCCCCTACTCAGAAGCAGGTGCCACAGTGCCAGTCTCTGAAGACTGCGGACACACAAGTTTGGCCCTGTTTGCCTGTGAATGATTTTGATTATGACCTAATCTGGTTTCTTTTCAGGTCTACCTTGGGTGTTACGGGGTGTGAGGGCTACAAACAGAGATTCATAACACATTTGATATTTGTACACTGGGGAGGCGGCCCTTGATCTTGCTACAAAAGGGATACCTGATCACACTACACATACACCGATGAGCCTACAAGGAGGTCTGAAACTACTTTCTCGGAATGTTCAGGGTCTTAACTCCCCGACAAATGAGAACAGGCTTGGGGGTACATTATGCACCATTACCCCAAAATCATCTTCAAGAAAGCCATTATGCACCATAAACCCAAAATCATCATCAAGAAACCCATTTACACAGGGTAGTCAGACATAGGATGGCACATCCAAGGTACCCCATAAGACACTGGGCTTATACAGACTCTAAGACACTAGGGTTAGGAATATAATGCAGCCACGCTTTAGCTTGCATGTCACCAAAATGGTTAGGGATAGGGATGGACGATACTTGGCACTCCACCTGCAGGGTGGATGGTGTCAACTCACTCTGTTTATTCTTTATGCCCCCAACATCCCACCGCATACTGAAGGACCAGCTAGAGGAAATTGAGGAAGGCATCATAGTGAGGGATGACCTAAACCTGGTGTGGGACCCTACCTTAGATAGACACACTAAAACATATCAAAACACAGTGGCCATGTGTGAGAAAGTAGCAAAGTAGCAAAGACGACTACTGCAACCTTGTAACGCTGATCCTGCCGCCTTCTCAACTGTTTTCCTGGTGGTGCATGCTGTGGGGGTAGTCTGCCTCCTCTGCACTAGAAGCTCCGAAGAAATCTCCCGTGGGTCGACGGAATCTTCCCCCTGCAACCGCAGGCACCAAAGAACTGCATCACCGGTCCCCTGGGTCTCCTCTCAGCACGACGAGCGAGGTCCCTTGAACTCAGCAACTCTGTCCAAGTGACTCCCACAGTCCAGTGACTCTTCAGTCCACGTTTGGTGGAGGTAAGTCCCTGCCTCCCCACGCTAGACTGCATTGCTGGGAGCCGCGTGTTTTGCAGCTACTCCGGCTCCTGTGCACTCTTCCAGGATTTCCTTTGTGCACAGCCAAGCCTGGGTCCCCGGCACTCTAACCTGCAGTGCACGACCTCCTGAGTTGTCCTCTGGCGTCGTGGGACCCTCTTTTGTGACTTTGGGTCAGCTCCGGTTCACTCCACTTCGTAGTGCCTGTTCTGGCACTTCTGCGGGTGCTGCTTGTTTCTGAGAGGGCTCCTTGTCTTGCTGGATGCCCCCTCTGTCTCCTCACGCAATTGGCGACATCCTGGTCCCTCCTGGGCCACAGCAGCATCCAAAAACCCTAACCGCAACCCTTGCAGCTAGCAAGGCTTGTTTGCGGTCTTTCTGCACGGAAACACCTCTGCGCAACTCTTCACGACGTGGGACATCCATCCTCCAAAGGGGAAGTTTCTAGCCCTTGTCGTTCTTGCAGAATCCACAGCTTCTACCATCCGGTGGAAGCTTCTTTGCACCCACAGCTGGCATTTCCTGGGCATCTGACCACTCCCGACTTGATCGTGACTTTTGGACTTGGTCCCCTTGTTCCACAGGTACTCTCGTCAGGAAATCCATTGTTGTTGCATTGCTGGTATTGGTCTTCCTTGCAGAATTCCCCTAACACGACTTCTGTGCTCTTTGGGGAACTTATGTGCACTTTGCACCCACTTTTCAGGGTCTTGGGGTGGGCTATTTTTCTAACCCTCACTGGTTTCTTACAGTCCCAGCGACCCTCTACAAGGTCACATAGGTTTGGGGTCCATTCGTGGTTCGCTTTCCACTTCTAGAGTATATGGTTTGTGTTGCCCCTATCCCTATGTGCCCCCATTGCATTCTATTGTGACTATACATTGTTTGCACTGTTTTCTATTGCTATTACTGCATATTTTGGTATTGTGTACATATATCTTGTGTATATTTGCTATCCTCATACTGAGGGTACTCACTGAGATACTTTGGCATACTGTCATAAAAATAAAGTACCTTTATTTTTAGTATATCTGTGTATTGTGTTTTCTTATGATATTGTGCATATGACACTAGTGGTACTGTAGGAGCTTCACTCATCTCCTAGTTCAGCCTAAGCTGCTCTGCTAAGCTACCTTTTCTATCAGCCTAAGCTGCTAGACACCCCTCTACACTAACAAGGGATACCTGGGCCTGGTGTAAGTATCCCTTGGTACTCACTACAAGCCAGTCCAGCCTCCTACACCATGTCAGCACAACTAAAACAAGATATACTAGACGTAGGGCTCATTGATGCATGGCGTTATCAACACCTGGGCACCTGGGATTATTCTTTCTACTCTCACATCCATGTCACATACTCCTGAATTGACTATATCTTTGTATCACGCTCTCTCCTCCATACCTTCGACACCACTAAGACATCAGACATCTCTATCTCTGATCATGCTCATGTTGAGGCGACATGGCTCCCCACCAGCAGATTATCTGGTGACACCCCCAGATGGTGGCTACTACCGAGGCTGCTCCATGACCCAGTAGATGTGGCAGGAATCCGTAAAGGCATCACAGACTATTTTGCTCACAATACAGAACAGGATGCGCCTCTGTGGCATGGCTTTAAGGCCATCATCTGTGGAGTGATCCCCACGATCGCTATAGCATGGCGTTGTGAAAAGCGGATAGTAGACCACAACCTGGCACCTGAGATTAAAGCATTAGAGCAACAAGAAAAGGCAAATCCCACTTGTCGTAACAAAAGGCAACTGGCTATTCTGTGGGGACAGTGGCAAGCCCACAGAACAAATAGTGCTAGGCATTCCCTCCTAGCTCTTAAACAACATTATTATGAGAGGGGGGGGAACAAAGTAGACATGTTGCTGGCTCAAAGAATGCAACAGCAGCAAATCAAGGCACACATAGCTAAGCTCCTGAGATCGGATGGGTCCTGGGTGATCGCAGAATGCGACAAACAGGAAGAACTCTGTGCCGTCTATCAAACAATCTATAGATGCGAAGAGACATTGAAGGCAAATATTGACACATACCTGCACACCTGTGACTGGGCCCCACTATAGCCTTTTCACAGGGAAGAGCTAGAGTCTGCTATCTCCTTAGACGAGATCCTTCTTGCAACTTGCACACTCCCGCTAGGCAAGACACCTAGACCGGATGGCCATCCTATCAGTTTCTACCAGTTGTTTGGGACAACACTTACTCAAACAATTTAACTCTTTCACCCATGTTACGGGCCTCATTCCCTCAATGGCAAGAGGTGAACTCTCCCTCATCCCCATGCCAGGTAAGCTCCCAGCACTCTGCTCTTCCTTTTGCCCCATTGCCTTGTTTAACACGGACACCGACATCTACACCAAAATATTGGCATCAAGGCTCGATCGTTATTTACTGGGCCTTATAGACCCGGATCAAGTGGGATTTATATATAACTGACAGGGAGCCGACAATAGCCATAGAGTAGCCCACATGATTGAGAAAGCCCACCGTTACAACATCCCAGTATGGCTCCTCTCATTAGACGCAGAGAAGGCATTTGACAGGTTAGATTGGACCATTCTCCGCTCTGTCTTAGCAAACATGGGGGTTAGGTCCCACTATGATATCTAAAATAATAGTTTCTTATGTAGCTCCTAGGCTATGGTTATGCTAATTGAATTACTCAATGTCTAAACTATGGTGCGCCCGCAGTATGGCGCTGATTGTCCTCAACGTATCGCTGTGTCTTTAAATGTTAAAACTAATAAAGAAGTTACAAACAAAAACATAATTTCAGAAATTACACATACCAAAAGGCATAATGTCTCTTTGCAATATTTAGAACAAGATAATCGTCATAATTTAAGAACACAAGCAAAAATGAAATAAAACATGAGTACAAAGTGAGAAAATAAAAGAAAGTTAACTACAGAAAATATGTTCTTTCCATACTAATCCCTTATCAAGCCATATTCCTAGGTATTTATATTTATTCACTATTTCTAGTTTATTAAGCCCCAAATGCCAATTCGATTTTATAGATTTTTTTCTCGAATCCCAGCACCTTGGTCGTTTCCAAGCATTATTACCACTAGCATTTTCTTATAACAGTTCTCCAAAATGTATTCAGTTTGTTTTGTTGATCTATGTCAGTCATATCCATTATGATCAAGTCATCTGTGTAGTAAGCAAGTTATATGGGTGCCATTCATTTAGGGGCTGAGGTCCTTTGATGCAACTAATACTGCAGCTAATACTGATGACAGATCAGCGATGAGCAAATAGAAAAGCAGGTAGACCTGGACACATTCCTGGTGAAGCCCATTCTTAATGGGGATTCTCTGAATCAATCTTCCTTCAGCGATGATGATCACCTGAGCCCAGTTATGTGAATGCAGACCCATTATGATGCTAAGGAGGCTCCTTGAGATTTTCAAATTCATAAGCCTTTTCCCATAGACACTTATGTACTACTGAATCAAAAGCTGCACAGAAGACTACAAAGCGTCAAATAGACTGCCCATTTGTTCCATTGACTTCTGTGCAAACTAACACATTCTAAAGCAATGGTCTATCACAGAGTGACCTTCTTTAAACCCTCCCCCTTGTTCTACTGGTACAATATGATGTAGATGTAGTGCCCATTCCTTAAGTCTTCCTAAAATGATCTTTGTGAACTTTTCATCTATACCAAGGAGGTTGGTCAGTCTACAATTTTTTGGGGGGGTGGTTTGTATCTCCTTTCTTATGTATTGGTCTTATGACTGCACCCTTTCAATTTTCAGGGAGCCAGTCTGTCGACAGGATTTCCTGGAATGCTAGGTAGAAAAATGTTGCCCACCAATCTGCCTTAGTTTTGATTATGGCCACTGGTAGATTGTCTGGGCCTACCACTCTAGTCAATTTCAGAGCCACTATAGTGTCTTTGACGTTTTGCAAGGAGAATAGAGTTTTAACAGCCTCGTCTATCCCATTCCAATCTATCATACTTGCTCCCTCCACCTCATCACCATTGCTGTACATTTCCTTTAAGTAATCCACCCATGCTCCTTCAACTATAACACGTTTCATAGCTCCTTCTTCATCCCTGACCCCTGTTGCATCAGATGCCAGAACGTTTTTTGTAATGTTTGTTTCAATAACTTCTAACATGTGTTTCCAGCAGCTCTCGTTATGGGCTCTTTTTGATCATCTATCAATTTTGTATATTGTATTTTAGTGTTCTAGAGATTAGAGTACACCTCAAACTCATGTTTTATCTTTAGTTTGTTCTCTCCTTTCCTTATGAGGCTTTTAAATTGCCTACATTCTCTATCAAACCAACCGTCTTCTTTTATAAAGTCTCCTGATGCCTTATTCTGCTTCCTCCTATTAGCCGTTAGCTCCACTTTTAGGCATTGTGCCACTTGATCTTTCGAACGTTTGGATATATACATCAATTATTGTTCTACAGTCATACCTAGTGTCTTCAACATATAGGTAGACTCTACAGGCGACAATGTAGCTGCTTCTTTTATTGATGAGACATTTTAGGTGCCTTAGTGGAAACAAGTATTGTCACCCCTCCCCCCCCCAAAGGGTCGTCCCTGGCCCACTTTCTTTGCCGCTCTATTAACCAGCAATAACCCATCTAGTACTGGAGGTTTGTCACACAGCCAAGGTTTCTGTAAACATTTAATCTCATATAGTTTCAGCATTTTCTTAAAAACTTCTAGCCTAATATGTTTTTACAAACCCACCGATGTTCCATGGTAAAATTCCTAGGCTGTGCAACCCCCTCTTCCTAATCAAGATCATTAAACCAAACAGACTTTGTAGTAGCAGAGCTTGCCAGAGCCCCATAACGATTCCCTTTGTAGCTAACTTTACCATATTCATCTGTGCTATAGTGTGGGACCCTTACCTTTAGTGCACACTGTTTGCTGCATTCTAAGTATCTTCCATTCATGCTGCCCTGCTTGTCAAAAATCACTTGCCCTGACCCTAGCTCTGCATGATGTTTCAATAAGGTGTTCATGTTTCCTATTTCTGGTATTTAGTTTTCCATCACAAATGTAATACCTTCTTCTAGCACCCCAGCTTCAGATTTCTCAAGTGTTGCCTTTTTTGTAAACTTACTTCCCATATAGGAAGTGATAATGAAGCAGAATCGAGAAAAATATAATGCAACAAAAAACAAGACAGCATTAGGAGCAAGTTGCCAGCACTAGCGTCCTTCTACGGCAGAAAGGAGGTATTACCGCATACAGCGCACACAAACGGATGATAATACAAAGGCTATTTATATAGGAGGTAGAGATCTATGTAAAATAATATCTCTAGGTGCGTTCCAGGTTAAGTGTCTGATCTTTGTGACCCAGGTGTCTGTAAGTAATCTCCTAGAGGATGCCAGATACCCTTAGGTGGAAAGGTAGATGGCTGTATAGTCACAGAGAGCTCGCTGTTGGTGTTGCAGTACATCAGGCTCTTCATCCATGCCGCCACCACTGGTAGGCATTTACTCCCCCAATGTCTGGCTACCTTGCGCTTTGCTAGCAATAGCACCAAGGCCACAAATTGCCGTACTGATTTAGGGACATCCATTACATAGCCTAATAGAGCTGATAAAGGTGAAGGATCAAGCGTAATATGTATCATTAGACCTATTTACATGTCCATTTCAAGTGGGCAAGGTCTGCCATGGGCATGTGATACTTCGGGTATTCTGAGGGCCACGCTAGTGCTGCAGACATAATGTATGCTCTATGGACGAATTTACAATGGAAGAGTTTATGGCGATGATTAAAAGATATGAGGCGCGTCTGTGCAAAACAAGCATACCAGGTCTTGTCAGTCAGGGAGTGTCCCAGATCAGCTTTCCAAGTAGCCCTAAGTTTGCAATCTGCGGCAATTAAATGCCTAAGCAAGTATGATACAATTTGGAGGTTAGTCGACTGCCATCACTATTCGTATTACTAGAGTAAGTGGTATAAAGTCGTCTGGAGGCAGGGGATAAGTGGGGATTGCATCTCTCAACGCACTCTCCAAGCTTCGGAGCACAATGTTATCCATCTACGTGGCCTCTCGGAATCTGCCATCTTCCATGCGGCTGAAAACATGGCCGTCCAGAAATATATCCCCAAAGGTATGCAAAGCGTAGGTTGTCAGCGTGCACTGAAACAAATTCTCTTGTGTGATAGAAAGCCAGGGATTATTCGCCAGTGGAAATGCAGGACAGTAAAGCAATACCCCACTCAGCATTCTGGCAAGTCTTTTCCAGGCCCAACAGGAACTGGACAGGTCTGTGTCAGTCGGGTCCATAGGCAGGCCTGTGGGTAAAAAGCTTGGAATGGGGTTGGGGCCTGGTCTATTTCAGGTTTAGAGTATGGAAGATGAGGGTCAGCATGGTACCAATGGTATGCATAGTGACACTGCACGGCGAGGTAATATAAATGTAAACTCGGAACTCCAAACCCACCATGTTCATGCGGGAGAGTCAGGGTGTTCTAGTCGATACGGGGCAGTCTGTCTGCCCTTATAGGCCACCGTAGAATACTCTTATGTGTCGCAAAAAAGGAATTGGTGCGAGGGATAAGAATAACTCAAGTATTGCCTTGACTATTTCTGGATATAATAATATTTGTATTACTTCATTGCCCTTTATGTAATTGACGAACCCTACTTGTCTTGGATCTTTTGATGTTAAAGCCTTCAAGCTTGGGCAATTTGAGAGGGAAAATAGTAACTGAAAACGATTTCAGGTGGAGGAGCTTCCTTGTTCTTCTACCTTTTCTCCCTGGTTGTATGAGTTCTAGATATACCCATAACTTTTTTTCTTCCCACCTATTCTTTATCATTGTTCTATTGATCTCAACATCTGTACTTGATTTACCTTCCCCTTCACCATTACCTCTTTTTAGGCTTGTCCACCCTGCTTTTCCTGTCCATCTCTTTACTTCCCTGCCCCCCTCTTTAAAAGCTGGGTGCCAAGGGTTGAGTAGTCACTTTTGCCAACAATCACATACGCTCCCCCAAATATGAGTACCGCCACCATACATGTCAATAGGCAAGACTCAGGTGGGAGACTCATGATTTCTGAAGCAAAAAAAGGCTTTATTTTGTCCATCTGCCACCTAAAATTGTCTCTACTTCAATAGAGGTTAAAAGGGGAAATACATCCTGTTCGCTGTCCCCTCCCCCACCCATCTCTGCAGCATTGGGTGCCGCAAAGAGTGTGTCTGTACCAGCACAGCATGTTGATCCCTGTTTGTCTTAATTACTGGGGAGATTTCTGGTCCACACCACTGCAACGCCTCTCAGTCTGAAGGGCAAGGGTTTGTGTCCTGTTTGCCATTTTCACTGTTCAGTTCATAATAATCATGCAACTTCAAATACTGTTTTTGAGGGTTTATATTGTGAATTATTTGTAAAAAGAAATAAAATAGCCCTGAATATCTCGTCTGACAGTGACAGAAGCTGCTTTCATCCACTTTTAGGCTAAACCTAAAGGGGTCAGATGTCTGTTTGTTTTGTATGCCATGGGGCTCAGTTATAGTGACAATTTTTCTGTCCTTATTGTGGTTTGATCCTTTTGTTACACCTACAATTTTGATCCATTTTATTCGTCTTGCAAAGGCCGCATTTGAAATTGTTGCATTTGTTAAAGTGAGCATTTCAAACTCATTATACTTATTTTAAGCATTGTAACTTCTTGGTGACTTCCTTTTGGCAGGAATTGAGTAATAATGCATCCATGGGCTGTCAAAACGAGGTGAGGCATTCCAGCAGGGATGAGGATATTTCAAGAGTGATGGGGAGGCTAGATTCTTTTGAGGAGTTACTCTCTTTGTTCACCAGTCCTTTTTGGCAACTGGTGGTGGAGTCTATAGGCTGGTTGTTCTGCTGGTACAAGCTGATGAACCACATAGAAGGGCAATTTGATTCCGACTGCGATGGAGCGCAATTCAAGACACGTCAACCAGGTTTGTCCTGAAATTTTTTTTTCCCCTATTGACTTCTATTGATTTTACTTTCTAATTTAGGGCCTGATTTAGATTTCAGCGAAGGGTTGCAACGGTGACAAATATCCCATGTGCTAAAAATCTAAATACCATTGTTTTCTATGGTATTTAGATTCTGGCAGATGGGATATCCGTCAGCGCTGCAATAGAGTAAACCCTCTGCCGAGATCTAAATCAAGCCCATAGTCCATTAAGTCCCAATCAACAACAGGAGTAGGGGTGTACGAATCTTGTGTAATCTGCGGCAGCATAATTACACAAAACTATGTTTAATTATGTGAAATGCATCTCAAACTACAACAATTACAAGAACAGACTGTTCAATTAAAAATATAACTCAAAAATGTAGTTTGAAGTTGACTTCCAGTCGCTGCTTGCAGTTTAAGTTTTAGTTTTGCACTTAAAGATTACCAGAGTGGTCTCAGGTAAAACAAAAAGAAATAACTTAAAATATTTATTGATCACCCACATTAAAGGTATTGCTGCTCGAATTGAAAAAATACTGCTGCTCACGTTTGGATTTGCAATTTTGAGCTCAAAACATACCCAGCCGGTCTGTTTGAGTAGAAAATGTACCTGAAATGCTGCTTGCACTAAAAAACTATCCAAATGATACAACTCTCATAAAATTTCTACCTGAAATTAAGCAATGTGACATAACGGTGTAATCTCAGTAACTTCACGTAAATTTCTATATGCATTTTTTCTTTAACTATGCCTTTTACCCCAGCGTTATTTAAGTTTAACCCAGGGCTACATAGGAGGACACTTCTAAAGCCCATAGGACCTCAGGGGAGGCAGAGACTCACATGGTGTCAGGCAGAGGCCAACAGCAAGGTCCAGCTCAGCTCCAGTTGTCACTAGTCAGCTGGATATTTTCAGGAAAAGCCCTCTTTCAGCATGTTGTCTCCCTGTAGCCATGCCGGAGGTCAGACAGCTGATCCTTGGAGTCAGCCTTTTTCTCATGGGTTCAAGAGGGTACAGGTCCAGTCCTTCAGGGCTTATCTCATGCACAGACAGCAGGTCCAGTCCTATTTTGATCTTCCGCAGATCCGAAGAAGTTGTCTGGGGGCGCCACACTTAAGCCTGGCACTAGCTAGTAGGTGGTGGTGACTCCTGAGGCCACCCTAACCAATGGGGTCAATGCCCAAAATGCCATGTGTCAGGCATTTTCAAGATGGCAAAAATCTTCGGCCACGCTAAACTTGGGATCTAATAGTTGTGTGTGAGAAGTGTAGTATGGTAATACTAGTGTGATCCCACATCCAACACTAAAATCCAGTTTGAAGGAGACACTGTACCCACAACAAACCCAGAGCTAGAAATCTTGTAGGGTCCTTCAGCAACCAGGCAGGGGATTCACAAGCATTGTCTGGGCATTCTGTTCTATCCCTTTCAAATGTGCCCCAGATATTACATGAGGCGCATCAGACTTGACAAGCAGGATTTGACAGTGTGCTGTCAAAAGGAGGCACAGCACCCACCCTGCATTGTCTGTTGAGCTCTGAGGAGTCTTCTCTGCCCATTCATGTGAATTTATTGTTTATTGTTGGGAGGCATTTCATGCCTCATTCACACCTATTCAAGGCTTTATAGGCTGAGAGTTGGCAAACGTTTTGGCTAATTAGCCACCTGACAGTTTAGGCAGCCAAAGGGTAACTTTCTAAAAGATACTTTTCTTTAATATGCATTGACATTCTGATTTCACAGGTGAATTTTGGTAGCTTTAAAAACAGTAGTTTCATTATCGTTCCAGCTGTTCCTGTTCCAGAGTAAACAGTATTAGTATTTTAATCTGTACCCTGAATTTCTACATAGGACAGCCAGGCCTGCAACGGTGAAAATAGCTTTTAGAGCCGTGCCACTGTATGGACATGGTGACATTCATTTTCTACATGTACCATTTTTAAATGCTTTTTACCCTGACTAGTGGGCTACTAGGTGTACATAAGAGTTACTTACTGATATTTAAGAGGGAGGGTTTTACCTGTCGAAAAGGGGTATTTTAACAAGTTGCACTGTATATCTACACTGCACAGTCAGGCCTAAAGCCATGTCTGCACTTTTTACACTATATTCTAGGGACTTACAGGCAAGTTAAATGTGCCAATCGGGAATAGGCCAATTTAAGCATGGTTAAAGTGGACTATGTTGACTTTACTACTGGTTTGGAGGGGTAAAATGCAAAGATTTTAAAAGGTAGCAAAAATATTGGGTCCAGCACATGTTGAAAAATCTGGGTTCACCAAGCTGATGAGGTGGTTTTTCTACAGGGAGCTTCCCAGGGTGGGGCAACAGTGGGCTGGATGTTTTAGCAAATTCACCAGGGGTCTCTACATCACTGGAGGGTGCCCAGATAGCCTTGGCTACTCAAGCATTTAGTCTGGCTAACATGCTGCCTTGGTTGTCGGTAATGAGAGGTCTGTCTGTGTCAGTACGTAGTGGTCTCGTTTCAAGTAGCTCCAAGTAGGATAGTCTGGCTAGAGCCAAGAGTGGTCAGTGTCCTTGCTCAAGGGGGATCCCTAAGGGCTTGTGTGGTTACTCATATCACTAAGACTTGTGTGATGGGAATGGGTCACTAAAAATGTTGTCCTACTTCATGATTGTGAGCTTCCCGACAATCCTGTAGGACAACAAATTACTCTGGCCTAATTTGCCCCACAGACTCTCCTAATTGGGGTTGCAGGGTGATGCAGGTAGCTACAAACGGAGCCTTGGGCAGGTCTCCACAGCGAGTCGGGTTGCTTCTCCTCCTTCTCAACTCACTTTCCCTCTTGAGGCAGAAACGAAAACTGGTGAAAGTGATAGTAACAAAAAAGTGAGCAGGTAGGCCAACTACATAGTTCTGTCATGTCCCCAAGGGATCAAATGGGGTTTCGGTTGTCAGTGGAACTGTGCGAAATAAAATCTGTAAGGCATCATTTGTTGAAATATTTGATTTCATTGTGGAAATAACAGCTGATGAGAAGGAAAAACATAGTAAGGAATGTCCTCAAAAGTGGAGAAAATCTAAGATTCAGGAGTCCCTGTCCAAGTGAATTAAAGGTTTCACTATATTTTAGAATGAGCTAACAGAAAGGTCCCTAAATTAGGCCCTCTGTTGGATTGCTACCAAAATAGAATTCTCTGTGCCAATGATGAGCCTGAGGAAATTGATATAAAGAGTATGATAGGATGTTCCACAGGAATAAGTGCTTTAATCTCAGTATGTTTTGGGATCAGATTGAGGTAAATGCCTGAATTAGCCCTATGATATTTAAGAAGGGACAGGGGTTTTTTCTTCAGCCCTTTTGATCAGAGCAATTGTCAGGAGAAAGGAAAAGTGACATACTAGAACCATTCAGATCCTTAGCCAGCTGTGGTCAGTGCAAGTTTTTTCGAGAGGCCAGGGGCCAAATCTGATCCTCACTTTACGATGTAGCGCTCCTTCTTATGGTCAGATGGAAATGAAAGAGGTCTACAGAGAGCAATATTACTGCTCTCATTAGAGGTAGGTTAGAGGTCTTGAAACTGTGGGGTGTACCCTCCAGGGGTCATGATCATGGGCGTCCGCAGAAATATTTTCGGGGGGGTATAATTTTAACGTCATTCATCCTGAGGCAACTTAACACTAAGGTGGCGAGAGTGTTACACTGCACTGTGAGCCTACAAACAAGGATGTACCTAAATCGGGTGGGGCAAGCTGCCCCTTGATGATGCAGAAAAAGAAGGACTAACAAATATTCATATATCATGTAGCCAAGATCGTATAATGTAGTGTGATTTTAGTAAAGAAAATAATGAACGAGAGAAATTGTGCCCTCGGGGTAGTTCGCCATCATTATAAACAAGCTTAATTAATCATGAAGAACTGAAAATCGTAGTAATCCATTATAATTGCAAATGTATGCCATAATTTCTTATTGAAACTGTGTGTGTTTAGCTTAAATTTAGTAGAGGCTTTGGCCTAGTTGCCTGGTCTCAAATTCTAACTGCATGGCTTTTCCTTGAACTAATGAAATGAACATTTTACTTTAAGGTTGTATTTTTCCAGTAGGGATGACTAACATACTTATCTCCAAGGTTTCGTGCTAGGCTGGTTGCATCCCTTTTGATCCAAGGTTAGTCTCTGCAGGTGCGGACAATAAAAGTACAGCTACTGAAATATTTGGCAAACTATGTTGCAACTTGTGTTCCAAGGATCCAAGGACAATGTATGCATAAATGAGTACTAGGAGAAAGACACTATTCATTGGTCAAATTGAAGCCACCCTATGAACCCTCCAATGGAAGATCCTGAAGTTTTTGGAATGTTTCTTACTTAAACCCACTGGACAAAGAGAAGTCAGCCATTTTCCTTGATGCCATCTTTGAAGCCGAATGCCAGACGCCATCTTAGGTGACATCTTGATGCCCTTTTCTCTATTCCAGAGAAAGAGACTTTAAGAATTCTCACCCTAGAGACTTTAACTTTAATGTTGCCCCTGTCTTGCCCATGCAGTAACTTTGCCCCATTCTCCTTGCCGCTGCAAGGAAACTTGCCCTTAACTCTGTCCCTATGAAATCTGCCCCATGCTGATCGAACCGGTACCTGAAGGACGAAGACTTTCCTTGCATGCTGATTGTATTTGGTAATTATGAAGGGATAATTGTATTATGCATTGTGTTTTTCCTTTTAGGTACCAACTGCTATTTTGATAGGGCCCAAGCTAGAAGTTTTCCAAATTTGTGTTGACTAAATTCGTTTTGCATGAAGTCCCACATGCCAATGCTAATTAGAGGTTAGTCGAGGTATGCACTTGACGCACCATGTTGAATTGAAATCTTGTCATGCTGACCGATGTATGCAATTAGTCAAATTCAATTACTCATATTAGTGATTTGTATTGCTATAACTGAATGCATTATAGTTCAGATTTTGCGTAGATTGCGTTTCTTCCGCCGCTATGGACAGCTAGTAATGTTCGTATACATATATCATTTGGTTTTGAGACTTATGTACATTGTGCTAGCTTTGTTAATATAGGGAAATAAATTCATTAACTTTTAAATAAACTGGTGTGGTTATTCATGACTGAAAGGTCATGTTGCGACGAAATACCAACTGTTATTGATTCCTAATGTGTTATTTTGATCTATTAATTGAGTATTGGGTATCGATTACAATAGTTAATGATTATCGATTTAAGTGATCCGACTATTCTAGGATGGGGAGAGCCCAACTCGGCTAAAAGGTTCACTGACCTCCAACGTGTCCAGGTACAGGTAATTTATAAGGGCTGGACGCGTTATCAGTAGATGGTAGCAGAGGATGGTTACGCCCTTTGGGACCCCATCCGAACAATAAACGGAGTCAAGTTAGAATTTTCTTTGATAAAACAAGTTGGAGAGATGATGATGCCCTAAATCCCCAATGACTTTCCCGGAATCTCGGAGCTTGCGAATGGAGGAAATGGAGGTGTGAGAATGTTTCAGACGTTTCTAGTGACGGTATGAGAGAAGTTAGGGTTTTGCGCTTGCACAGCTTATTGCCGCGGATTAATTGAGAAGTTTGTGAGGATTTTAGGGGGTTACGAACTCCAATTTAGAGGAGTGTTACTCCAAAGTGTGAGAATAGGGAAGTCGTTGAACTTCACATGTGTGTAGCGCTTTGTGCAGGAAAATTGTCCACATGGTTGTTGATGTTGAGACGGGCCCTGCGAGGTCAAGAGACTACGGAGTATGTTGAAAAGTGTATGAGACACTTGATTGATGTTGTAATCTGTTCGGTTTAATAGGTTGATCGGGCGTGGTCAACGAGTCAGTATGAATATTGAGGAATGAAAGAAAATTTTCGACTTTGAGATTTGCCGAATTCTAAGGTGCTCTAGAATAGTTCATTGATCAGTTGAGAGTAAAGTTTGCGGGTCAAATTTTGCTTGCGAGAGCGGGAAACCGAGAAAGATGGAATAACTGCAGAGGCTAGTGAAAAATCCCTAAGGTTTCTGAAGCGATTGTATTACCCTTCCTGTAGTAAACCGACAGATTTGTTTTCTTCTTTTTGGTTAGTGCTCGCGATATATTGCAGAAATTCGTTTCGGGTGAAGTTGAATGAAGGAGGACAAGCCGCGGGACTTTGTCAGCCGCAGTGTGTGAGTGTGACGTCACTAGGAGCCGCGCTGGGATAGGTTGGTTGGTGAGAAGGGTCGCGCACGGGTTGGACGCAGTTCGTGAAGCGCAATTGGTGGGGAAAGGCAAGCGAAGAGTATTCCGGGAATTAAAGTCACTTATTGATTACACATTTTAGAAAAATACAAGACGAAAAGATGAAATTTTTCAAAGCATTCAAGAGTGCCTTGAGGGGAGATGTATATATTAAAGCAAATGTGGGAGAAGAAACACCGCCTGAGGGTACACCAGCTTACATTGTGATTGAAGAAAAGGGTGTCGCACCATGTCTTTGGCTAAAGCAATGGTGCAAATTAACAGAAAAACATGGAAGTGTAGCGTTCCCTATCCATGGGTCGTTTAATCTAAGAGTTTTGGAGAATCTAAGATTCGCGCTATACGACATGAAAGTACCTCCAAGACCAGCACAGTTTGAGGCATTAGCAATTTGGGAGCTAATAGCTAGAAACCAACAACAAAAGAAATTTGAGACAAGAATAAGAAAAGTAGAAAAGACACTAGCGGACGCTAGATGGGATAGCACACAAAAGGTTTGGAGATCAGACTTATTGCAGGGAATTAAATTGTTTCCGGCAATTACTGATGAAGCAGAGACAGAAGGAAGGAAAGCTACCTATAAAACAAACAGGAGTCAGTCCAGAGATAGAGAAAACAACAAAAATTCGAAAAGATCAGACGAGTCAGACGATGAGGAGTTCATTATACAATTGTTAAATGATCGCCCGCCACCATATGTGGAAAGCGAAAAAGGCTCAAGCATTAGCACTGCCCCTCCAGAACCAATACAAGGTAATGTGACACCGAATTTGAGAATATCACAGAGGCAGAGCAGTTCCGATATGCCCTTTGCACCACAAATACCACAAATTCAGAGGATATATCCTGACGTGCCTAAATTGAATCCTGTCGATAATTATCAGCCGCAGGTTCAAAGGCGCTGCTGTGATGAGCATAATCTGGGAATGACTTCTGTTTTAATGGCGCAGGGAGGACAGAATTATCAAAGACCGACATTGATTCAAGCTGAATCAACACAAATTTTGATGCCTCAGAAGCAGATGCAAGAGGTGCCGAGGTACACACAAATAGCAGGGAACCAGTTAGACATGCCAATAATGATGAACCATAATGTGGGAATTAACATGCCACAGAATTCGGGGAACGGACAGAATCCAGACGCAATATCTCTGCCTATCACTGTAGGTCCGCCAGTACCATTGTATATACAGGCAAAGCCGAATGCATGCGACCAAGGGGTAATGACACGAAATGAGACAGGGAGGAGATGCATAGAAAACACTCCAGAAACAACCCCGGTAGGAACACTGCCAAATAGATCTGGGTCCTTGTTGGAATTTAGTCCAATTCCAGCTTGTGCTCCGTCAACTGTGGTACGGTCAAATCTACCACTAATAGTACCGCTAACTTCAAAAACTGAAACGTTGCCGCAACCATCAGTAGCAGTTGATGTAAGTGCTACATTGATGGGACTGAACGCACAACAGCTAACACAATGGCTCAACAGTTTAAACTCCCCACAGAGTACATCCAGCGGGAAGGGAGAAGACTACCTGAATAAAATAAGACTGGGCATGGAAGCAGATGAACTAGTAGAGGGAACAATGGGTCTGAACAGGTTAGAATCATACACAGAAGAGCTGAGATACATGTGCCCTAGGATTACAAGAGAAGTGAGTAATATACATAAGAAGTTACAAGAAATTGCAGACAGAAACGAGATCGATATAGGGAAGACTAAACATTTGAGCAGAAGTTACAGGCTAGACTTTGAGACAAAAGACTTTGAACACATGAGATCTGCAGGGATGAAAACACACCTTAAGGAGATACTGCAGAGCGCGCAGGTCTGGAGATGCTTAGACAAGTGGGAAAGTAGATGGGTTAAGAAAAAGTACAAAAAGAAAGAAAGTACCCCAGATCGGAATGAAAAAACACAACAGAATGACGACCTGATAACCATGTTGCCAATGAGAGAAACAGCAGGGGGAAAACTTGTACATGTACCATGGCACAGATGCGATATTCAATCCTTCACGGATGATTTCCCTAAATTAAGAGAGAAACCGATTGAATGGTATCAACAAACAGATAGATTTGTGAAACTTGCAAAATGTCTTTGGGAAGACCTGAACACCTTATTCGAAATTGTGGTTCCGGCAGACTTGTGGGAAGATTGTAAGAGGGCTGTAGGTTGGCCGACAAGTGAACCAGAAAGAGATAGGGACACAGGTGCACCATCACCTACGGTAATGAGTTTATACCATAAGGTGATTGAGCACTTGAAAACAAAGGTTGCGTCGAAAAATGTGGATTGGCAGAGGATTGACAGAACGGCACAAGAAGTTAAAGAGTCAATACATGCGTACTATGAGAGATTGTTGAAAGCATTTAAAAATTACAGCGGCACGGAAACGATTGAGCCAAAGGACATGCTCCATTTTGTGTTCAGATTTGTGGAAGGATTGAGACCCGAAATCAGCCAGGTGATTAAAATGCATTTGATTTGTTGGCAGTCAAAATCGATCGACGAAGTGTTGAACTATGCAAAATACTGTAGTGATGAGATTGAGACGAAGCAGAAAAGGTTGAAAGAAAAGGTGATGGTGATGCACCTTAGAGCAGCTCAGACAGGCTTGCAAGGTTTACAAGGTTTTCAACAGCAGTTGCCGCAGCAGCAACAGCAGGGAAATGCTATGTTCCAGCCACAAATGAGAGGCAGAGGCCGAGGAGGGTTTGTGAATAATGGTCCTGATATAAATACTGTTATGATTCCGAATGGTATACAGGCAATGAAGAAGGTGATGCCATGTCACACGTGCGGAATCGTCGGGCATTGGAAACGGGAGTGCCCAATGTTGGTGCAGGAAGGCGTAGGTCAGCAAAACAATGATGTCAATGCATTTCAGAATATGAGAGAACCGAAATTGAGAGGTGCAAATCCAAATTTTCAAAGTAATATAAATCAGATGCAGGGTTTACAACCCATACAACCGCAGCAGGTGCAAATGCCCTATGCACAAATGGCACAGTTGCAACCAATGCAACAGCAGTTCCCTATGGTACTGTAGGAGGCTGGACTGGCTTGTAGTGAGTACCTATGGGTACTTGCACCTTGCACCAGGCCCAGTTATCCCTTATTAGTGTATAGGGTGTCTAGCAGCATAGGCTGATAGATAATGGTAGCTTAGCAGACCAGCTTAGGCTGAACTAGGAGACGAGTGAAGCTCCTACAGTACCACTTAGTGTCATATGCACACTATCATAAGAAAACACAATACACAGATATACTAAAAATAAAGGTACTTTATTTTTATGACAATATGCCAAAAGTATCTCAGTGAGTACCCTCAGTATGAGGATAGCAAATATACACAAGATATATGTACACAATACCAAAATATGCAGTAATAGTATTAGAAAACAGTGCGAACAGTGTATAGTTACAATAGGATGCAATGGAGACACATAGGGATAGGGGCAACACAAACCATATACTCCAAAAGTGGAATGCGAACCACGAATGGACCCCAAACCTATGTGACCTTGTGGAGGGTCGCTGGGACTATTAGAAAATAGTAAGGGTTAGAAAAATAGCCCACCCCAAGACCCTGAAAAGTGAGTGCAAAGTGCACTAAAGTTCCCCAAAGGACATAGAAGTCGTGATAGGGGAATTCTGCAGGAAAGACACAAACCAACAATGCAACAACGATGGATTTCCAGTCGAGGGTACCTGTGGAACAAGGGGACCAAGTCCAAAAGTCACAAGCAAGTCGGAGATGGGCAGATGCCCAGGAAATGCCAGCTGTGGGTGCAAAGATGCTGCTACTGGACAGTAGAAGCGTAGGTTTCTGCAAGAACAACAAGGGCTAGAGACTTCCCCTTCGGAGGACGGATCCCACACGCAGTGGAGAGTCGTGCAGAAGTATTTTACCGCCGAAAGACTGCCAACAAGCCTTGCTAGCTGCAAATCGTGCGGTTAGGGTTTTTGGATGCTGCTGTGGCCCAGGAGGGACCAGGATGTCAACAATTGCGTCAGGGGACAGAGGGGACATCGAGCAAGACAAGGAGCCCTCTCAGCAGCAGGGAGCACCCACAGAAGTGCCAGAAACAGGCACTACGAGGATGCGTGAAACGGTGCTCACCCGAAGTCGCACAAAGGAGTCCCACGTCGCCGGAGAACAACTTAGGAGGTCGTGCAATGCAGGTTAGAGTGCCGTGGACCCAGGCTGGACTGTGCACAAAGGATTTCCGCCGGAAGTGCACAGAGGCCGGAGTAGCTGCAAAAGTCGCGGTTCCCAGCAATGCAGTCTGGCGTGGGGAGGCAAGGACTTACCTCCACCAAACTTGGACTGAAGAGTCACTGGACTGTGTGAGTCACTTGGACAGAGTTGCTGGATTCAAGGGACCTCGCTCGTCGTGCTGAGAGGAGACCCAAGGTACCGGTGATGCAGTTCTTTGGTGCCTGCGGTTGCAGGGGGACGATTCCGTCGACCAACGGGAGATTTCTTCGGAGCTTCTAGTGCAGAGAGGAGGCAGACTACCCCCACAGCATGCACCACCAGGAAAGCAGTCGAGAAGGCGGCTGGATCAGCGTTACAGAGTTGCAGTAGTCGTCTTTGCTACTATGTTGCAGTTTTGTAGGCTTCCAGCGCGGTCAGCAGTCGATTCCTTGGCAGAAGGTGAAGAGAGAGATGCAGAGGAACTCGATGAGCTCTTGCATTCGTTATCTAAGGAATCCCAAGAGACAGAGACCCTAAATAGCCAGAAAAGAGGGTTTGGCTACCTAGGAGAGAGGATAGGCTAGCAACACCTGAAGGAGCCTATCAGAAGGAGTCTCTGACGTCACCTGATGGCACCGGCCACTCAGAGCAGTCCAGTGTGCCAGCAGCACCTCTGTTTCCAAGATGGCAGAGGTCTGGAGCACACTGGAGGAGCTCTGGGCACCTCCCAGGGGAGGTACAGGTCAGGGGACTGGTCACTCCCCTTTCCTTTGTCCAGTTTCGCGCCAGAGCAGGGCTAAGGGGTCCCTGAACCGGTGTAGACTGGCTTATGCAGAAATGGGCACCATGTGTGCCCATGAAAGCATTTCCAGAGGCTGGGGGAGGCTACTCCTCCCCTGCCTTTACACCATTTTCCAAAGGGAGAGGGTGTAACACCCTCTCTCAGAGGAAGTCCTTTGTTCTGCCATCCTGGGCCAGGCCTGGCTGGACCCCAGGAGGGCAGAAGCCTGTCTGAGGGGTTGGCAGCAGCAGCAGCTGCAGTGAAACCCCGGGAAAGGCAGTTTGGCAGTACCAGGGTCTGTGCTACAGACCACTGGGATCATGGGATTGTGCCAACTATGCCAGGATGGTATAGAGGGGGTAATTCCATGATCATAGACATGTTACATGGCCATATTCGGAGTTACCATTGTGAAGCTACATATAGGTAGTGACCTATATGTAGTGCACGCGTGTAATGGTGTCCCCGCACTCACAAAGTCCGGGGAATTGGCCCTGAACAATGTGGGGGCACCTTGGCTAGTGCCAGGGTGCCCTCACACTAAGTAACTTAGCACCCAACCTTTACCAGGTAAAGGTTAGACATATAGGTGACTTATAAGTTACTTAAGTGCAGTGTAAAATGGCTGTGAAATAACGTGGACGTTATTTCACTCAGACTGCAGTGGCAGGCCTGTGTAAGAATTGTCAGAGCTCCCTATGGGTGGCAAAATAATTGCTGCAGCCCATAGGGATCTCCTGGAACCCCAATACCCTGGGTACCTCAGTACCATATACTAGGGAATTATAAGGGTGTTCCAGTAAGCCAATGTAAATTGTTAAAATTGGTCACTAGCCTGTTAGTGACAATTTGAAAGAAAGTAGAGAGCATAACCACTGAGGTTCTGATTAGCAGAGCCTCAGTGAGACAGTTAGTCATAACACAGGTAACACATTCAGGCACACTTATGAGCACTGGGGCCCTGGCTGGCAGGGTCCCAGTGACACATACAACTAAAACAACATATATGCAGTGAAAAATGGGGGTAACATGCCAGGCAAGATGGTACTTTCCTACACAACCCCCCCCCCCCCAAACGAAGGACAATAAGACTAGCCATGACCTTGATGAGTC
Source organism: Pleurodeles waltl (assembly GCF_031143425.1). Taxonomy (NCBI): domain Eukaryota; kingdom Metazoa; phylum Chordata; class Amphibia; order Caudata; family Salamandridae; genus Pleurodeles; species Pleurodeles waltl. The sequence goes on along the minus strand of NC_090446.1, from coordinate 597,404,357 downwards.
TTCATTGTCTAAGTGGAAATATCTGGAGAGTCCATCTGCATTGGAGTGGCTACTCCCAGGTCTATGTTCCACTGTATAGTCCATTCCCTGTAGGGATATGGACCACCTCAACAATTTAGGATTTTCACCTTTCATTTGTTTTAGCCAAAGTAGAGGTTTGTGGTCTGTCTGAACAATGAAGTGAGTGCCAAACAGGTATGGCCTCAACTTCTTCAGTGCCCAGACCACAGCAAAGGCCTCCCTCTCAATGGCAGACCAATGCTTTTCTCTAGGGGTCAACCTTCTACTAATAGAAGCAACAGGTTGATCCTGGCCCTCAGAATTAAGTTGTGATAGGACTGCCTCTACTCCTAATTCAGATGCATCAGTTTGGACATATAATTTTTTAGAGTAACAAGGGCTTTTTGGGACAGGTGCAGAGCACATGGCCTGCTTCAGCTCCTCAAAAGCTTTCTGACAGCTGGCTGTCCACAATACCTTTTTAGGCATCTTTTTGGATGGGAGGTCATTAAGAGGGGCTGCAATGGAGCCATAGTTCTTAATGAACCTCCTGTAATACCCAGTGAGGCCTAGGAAGGCTCTCACCTGAGTCTGAGTAGTAGGGGGAACCCAATCTATAATAGTTTGGATTTTCCCCTGAAGTGGTGCAATCTGTTCCCCACCAACAAGGTGTCCCAGATAAACCACCTTCCCCTGCCCTATCTGGCACTTTGAAGCCTTGATAGTGAGGCCTGCCTTTTGCAGGGCCTCTAAAACTTTCCATAGGTGGACCAGGTGATCATCCCAACTGGAGCTAAAGACAGCTATATCGTCCAAATATGCTGCACTAAAAGCTTCCAGCCCTTGCAGGACTGTGTTCACCAACCTTTGAAAAGTGGCAGGTGCATTTTTCAATCCAAAAGGCATTACTGTGAATTGGTAATGTCCTCCAATGGTTGAAAATGCAGTTTTAGGTTTAGCATCTTCTGATAATTTGATCTGACAATACCCTGCAGTGAAATCAAAAGTGCTTAGATACTTGGCAGATGCCAGTGTATCTATGAGCTCATCTGCCCTGGGTATAGGGTGAGCATCAGTTTTGGTTACCTGATTGAGACCTCTATAATCTACACAAAACCGCATTTCTTTCTTTCCATCCTTGGAATGAGGTTTTGGTACAAGTACCACAGGAGAGGCCCATGGACTTTCAGAGTGCTCAACCACTCCCAGTTCTAGCATTTTCTGCACCTCTTGCTTTATGTAGTCTCTGACATGGTCAGGCTGCCTATAGATCTTACTTTTGACAGGCAAGCTGTCTCCAGTATCTATAGTGTGCTCACACCAAGAAGTGGTACCTGGCACAGCAGAGAAGAGTTCAGAAAACTGACCCAGGAGATTTATGCAATGGTCTTTCTGCTCAGCAGTAAAACAATCAGCCAAAACTACACCTTCCACTAGAGCATCTTGTTCTGTGGAAGAGAAGAGATCAGGTAGAGGATCACTGTCTTCCTCTTGTCCCTCATCAGTTGCCATGAGCAGGGTGAGATCAGCCCTGTCATAGTAGGGTTTCAGGCGGTTGACATGGAGCACCCTAAGGGGACTCCTGGCAGTGCCTAAGTCAACTAAGTAGGTGACTTCACCCTTCTTTTCAACAATTATGTGGGGTCCACTCCATTTATCTTGGAGTGCTCTTGGGGCCACAGGCTCCAAGACCCACACTTTCTGCCCTGGTTGGTACTGAACCAAAACAGCCTTCTGATCATGCCATTGCTTCTGGAGCTCTTGGCTGGCCTGAAGGTTTTTACTGGCCTTTTTCATATAGTCAGCCATCCTTGATCTGAGGCCAAGTACATAATCCACAATATCTTGCTTTGGAGCTTTTAAAGGTTGTTCCCAACCCTCCTTGACAAGTGTTAGTGGACCCCTAACAGGGTGTCCAAAGAGGAGTTCAAAGGGGCTGAAGCCCACTCCTTTCTGGGGTACCTCCCTGTAGGCAAAAAGGAGGCATGGTAAAAGGATATCCCATCCCCTGCGGAGTTTTTCAGGGATTCCCATAATCATGCCTTTGAGAGTTTTGTTAAATCTCTCCACCAGTCCATTTGTTTGTGGATGATAGGGTGTAGTGAACTTGTAAGTCACACCACACTCCTTCCACATGGCCTTTAAGTAAGCAGACATGAAATTGCTTCCCATGTCTGATACTACTTCCTTTGGGAAGCCCACCCTAGAAAATATTCCTAGGAGGGCCTTTGCCACTGCAGGTGCTGTAGTGGTCCTTAAAGGAATTGCTTCAGGATATCTTGTGGCATGGTCCACTGCCACCAAGATAAACCTATTGCCTGAAGCAGTAGGAGGGTCAAGGGGGCCAACTATGTCAACCCCTACCCTTTCAAAGGGAACCCCAACCACAGGCAGTGGAATAAGGGGTGCCTTTGGGGTGCCACCTGTCTTGCCCCTGGCTTGACAGGTTTCACAGGACTTACAAAATTCTTTTGTGTCCTCAGACATTCTAGGCCAATGAAACAAGGGAACAAGCCTGTCCCAAGTTTTCATTTGTCCCAGATGCCCAGCTAGGGGAATGTCGTGGGCTAGAGTTAGGAGGAACTTTCTGTACTCCTGAGGAATCACTAACCTCCTGGCAGTTCCAGGTTTAGGATCCCTTGCTTCAGTGTACAAGAGGTTGTCCTCCCAGTAAACTCTGTGAGAGTCACTGACATCCCCATTAGCCTGTTTGACAGCTTGCTGTCTTAGACCCTCTAGTGTGGGACAGGTATGCTGTGCCACACTCAGCTCCTCCCTGGCAGGCCCCCCTTCACCCAAAAGCTCAGCAGTGTCTGCTTCAAGCTCCTCTGGTGTAGGTTCTGCACAGGGTGGAAATTCTTCTTCCTCAGAAGTAGAATCCACTGTAGAGGGAGGGATAGTAGGAAGTGTTTTACTTCTACTAGCCCTAGCTTTAGGGAGCACTTGGTCCATTGTTCCAGGATCCAAGTTTCCCTGTCCTTTTTGCTTTTTGGCCTGAGCCCTTGTTAAAGCAAAAATATGCCCTGGGATGCCCAGCATTGCTGCATGGGCCTCCAACTCCACACCTGACCAAGCTGATGTCTCCAAATCATTCCCTAATAGACAGTCTACAGGTAAATCTGAAGCTACCACAACTTTCTTTGGACCAGTAACCCCCCCCCCCCCAGTTGAGATTTACAACAGCCATGGGGTGGTTAAGTGTGTTGTTGTGAGCATCGGTTACTTGGTACTGGTGACCAAGTAGGTGTTGTTCAGGGTGGACCAGTTTCTCTATGACCATAGTCACACTGGCTCCAGTGTCCCTGTAGGCCTGAACCTCAACACCATTTATTAGGGGTAGTTGCTTGTACTTATCCATGTTAAGGGGACAAGCAACCAAGGTGGCTAAATCAATAGCCCCCTCAGAGACTAACACAGCCTCTGTGGTCTCCCTAATCAGACCAACCCTAACTAAGTTACCAAAAGTGAGCCCAGCTACTCCCTTGGATTGGCTATTAGTAGGTTTGCTCCCACTACCACTGCTATTAGTAGGGACACTAGGTGTAGCAGTAGGGGTTGTAGTGGTAGGAGGCTTGGTGCTTTTCTTTGGACAACTGGGATCTGTTGTCCAATGGCCTTTTATTTTACATAAATAGCACCATGGTTTCTTTTCTTTGTTTTGATTAGAAGAGGATTTGGGCCCACCACCCCCACCACAGTGTTTTTGTGGGCCTGATGAAGACTCATTTTTAGATTTGTCCCCACCCTTGTCAGAAGACTTACCATCCTTCTTCTTGTTGCCATCTTTGTCACCCCCTGTATGAACTTTTCTGTTCACCCTTGTTCTGACCCATTTGTCTGCCTTCTTTCCCAATTCTTGGGGAGAGGTCAGATCAGAGTCCACCAAGTACTGGTGCAACAAATCAGACACACAATTATTAAGAATATGCTCTCTCAGGATCAAGTTATACAGGCTGTCATAATCAGTAACTTTACTGCCATGTAACCACCCCTCCAAGGCCTTCACTGAATGGTCAATAAAATCAACCCAGTCTTGTGAAGACTCCTTTTTGGTCTCTCTGAACTTTATCCTGTATTGTTCAGTGGTTAAGCCATAACCATCCAGGAGTGCATTCTTAAGAACTGTAAAATTATTGGCATCACTTTCTTTCACAGTAAGGAGCCTATCCCTACCCTTTCCACTAAATGATAGCCATAGGATAGCAGCCCACTGCCTTTGAGGGACATCCTGTGCAACACAGGCCCTCTCAAGTGCAGCAAACCACTTGTTAATGTCATCCCCCTCCTTATAAGGGGGAACTATCTTGTGCAGATTCCTAGAATCATGCTCTTTTGCAGGATGACTATTGGGAATACTGCTGCTGCCACCATGGGTTTCTAAACCCAGTTTCTGTCTCTCCTTCTCTACTTCTAAGGACTGTCTATCCAAATCCAGCTGTTGCTTCTTGAGCTTCAGTCTGGTTTGTTCCACTCTCAATCTATTGAGCTCCCTTTCTAACAATCTGTCATCAGGGTGGGTGGGAGGGACATTCCTTGACACAGAAGTGTGGTGAGAATGGACAGAAGGAGATCTGTCCCTTACAGAAGGCATCCTAACAGCATGGTTAACAGAAACATCAGTTCTACTGTGGTGAGAATGAATGCTCTTGCTATGATGTGAGACAACACTATCTGTATGGTGTGACTCAACATCAGTACCAACTATGCTAGACTGTCTAGTAATGGGCAGGCTCTGAAGTTTCTTTCCTGAATCTTTTCCTAGGGGTGTCCCTGGATCAGATTGGGAATCATTAGCTACTTTTTCAACAGATGGGGCCCTTCTGCCCTTATCTTGTTCCCTAAGCATGTTAAGCAATAATTCCAAGGAAGGATTCTTCCCTACACTCAAACCTCTTTCTACACAGAGACTCCTTGCTCCTTTCCAGCTAAGGTGGTCATATGCAAGTTTGGACAGATCAACATTTTGGCCTGTGCCAGACATTTTAGAAAGAGTTTAAGTGACAGAAAAAGTGATAAAAAAGTTTTTAGAGCTTTTAGAAAGACAGAAAAAAAAACTTTTTACACTTTTTAAGAACTTTTAGAAAGTTTAGAAGTACTTTTCAGCACTTTAGAAAAGAGTGAAAAGAGGAAATGCAAAACTTTTTAGTTATGTGTACATACACTGAACTTGTTTTGTATATTTTTCTCTTATGAAAAGTACAATGACAAGAGTGGTAAGTAGTCTCAAAGCACTTATCCCACCGCTGCACAACCAATGTAGGAGGCTGGACTGGCTTGTAGTGAGTACCTAGGGGTACTTGCACCTTGCACCAGCCCCAGTTATCCCTTATTAGTGTATAGGGTGTCTAGCAGCATAGGCTGATAGATAATGGTAGCTTAGCAGAGCAGCTTAGGCTGAACTAGGAGACGAGTGAAGCTCCTACAGTACCACTTAGTGTCATATGCACACTATCATAAGAAAACACAATACACAGATATACTAAAAATAAAGGTACTTTATTTTTATGACAATATGCCAAAAGTATCTCAGTGAGTACCCTCAGTATGAGGATAGCAAATATACACAAGGTATATGTACACAATACCAAAATATGCAGTAATAGTATTAGAAAACAGTGCAAACAGTGTATAGTTACAATAGGATGCAATGGAGACACATAGGGATAGGGGCAACACAAACCATATACTCCAAAAGTGGAATGCGAACCACGAATGGACCCCAAACCTATGTGACCTTGTAGAGGGTCGCTGGGACTATTAGAAAATAGTAAGGGTTAGAAAAATAGCCCACCCCAAGACCCTGAAAAGTGAGTGGAAAGTGCACTAAAGTTCCCCAAAGGACATAGAAGTCGTGATAGGGGAATTCTGCAGGAAAGACACAAACCAACAATGCAACAACGATGGATTTCCAGTTGAGGGTACCTGTGGAACAAGGGGACCAAGTCTAAAAGTCACAAGCAAGTCGGAGATGGGCAGATGCCCAGGAAATGCCAGCTGTGGGTGCAAAGATGCTGCTACTGGACAGTAGAAGCGTAGGTTTCTGCAAGAACGACAAGGGCTAGAGACTTCCCCTTTGGAGGACGGATCCCCCACGCCGTGGAGAGTCGTACAAAAGTGTTTTCCCGCCAAAAGACTGCCAACAAGCCTTGCTAGCTGCAAATCATGCGGTTAGGGTTTTTGGATGCTGCTGTGGCCCAGGAGGGACCAGGATGTTGCCAATTGCGTCAGGGGACAGAGAGGGCATCGAGCAAGACAAGGAGCCCTCTCAGCAGCAGGCAGCACCCGCAGAAGTGCCAGAAACAGGCACTACGAGGATGCGTGAAACGGTGCTCACCCGAAGTCGCACAAAGGAGGCCCACGTCACCGGAGAACAACTTAGGAGGTCGTGCAATGCAGGTTAGAGTGCCGTGGACCCAGGCTGGACTGTGCACAAAGGATTTCCGCCGGAAGTGCACGGAGGCCGGAGTAGCTGCAAAAGTCGCGGTTCCCAGCAATGCAGTCTGGCGTGGGGAGGCAAGGACTTACCTCCACCAAACTTGGACTGAAGAGTCACTGGACTGTGGGAGTCACTTGGACAGAGTTGCTGGATTCAAGGGACCTCGCTCGTCGTGCTGAGAGGAGACCCAAGGTACCGGTGATGCAGTTCTTTAGTGCCTGCGGTTGCAGGGGGACGATTCCGTCGACCCACGGGAGATTTCTTCGGAGCTTCTAGTGCAGAGAGGAGGCAGACTACCCCCACAGCATGCACCACCAGGAAAGCAGTCGAGAAGGCGGCTGGATCAGCGTTACAGAGTTGCAGTAGTCGTCTTTGCTACTATGTTGCAGTTTTGCAGGCTTCCAGCACGGTCAGCAGTCGATTCCTTGGCAGAAGGTGAAGAGAGAGATGCAGAGGAACTCGGATGAGCTCTTGCATTCGTTATCTAAGGAATCCCAAGAGACAGAGACCCTAAATAGCCAGAAAAGAGGGTTTGGCTACCTAGGAGAGAGGATAGGCTAGCAACACCTGAAGGAGCCTATCAGAAGGAGTCTCTGACGTCACCTGATGGCACTGGCCACTCAGAGCAGTCCAGTGTGCCAGCAGCACCTCTGTTTCCAAGATGGCAGAGGTCTGGAGCACACTGGAGGAGCTCTGGGCACCTCCCAGGGGAGGTACAGGTCAGGGGAGTGGTCACTCCCCTTTCCTTTGTCCAGTTTCGCACCGGAGCAGGGCTAAGGGGTCCCTGAACCGGTGTAGACTGGCTTATGCAGAAATGGACACCATGTGTGCCCATGAAAGCATTTCCAGAGGCTGGGGGAGGCTACTCCTCCCCTGCCTTCACACCATTTTCCAAAGGGAGAGGGTGTAACACCCTCTCTCAGAGGAAGTACTTTGTTCTGCCATCCTGGGCCAGGCCTGGCTGGTCCCCAGGAGGGCAGAAGCCTGTCTGAGGGGTTGGCAGCAGCTGCAGTGAAACCCCGGGAAAGGCAGTTTGGCAGTACCAGGGTCTGTGCTACAGACCACTGGGATCATGGGATTGTGCCAACTATGCCAGGGTGGTATAGAGGGGGTAATTCCATGATCATAGACATGTTACATGGCCATATTCGGAGTTACCATTGTGAAGCTACATATAGGTAGTGACCTATATGTAGTGCACGCGTGTAATGGTGTCCCCGCACTCACAAAGTCCGGGGAATTGGCCCTGAACAATGTGGGGGCACCTTGGCTAGTGCCAGGGTGCCCTCACACTAAGTAACTTAGCACCCAACCTTTACCAGGTAAAGGTTAGACATATAGGTGACTTATAAGTTACTTAAGTGCAATGTAAAATGGCTGTGAAATAACGTGGACGTTATTTCACTCAGGCTGCAGTGGCAGGCCTGTGTAAGAATTGTCAGAGCTCCCTATGGGTGGCAAAAGAAATGCTGCAGCCCATAGGGATCTCCTGGAACCCCAATACCCTGGGTACCTCAGTACCATATACTAGGGAATTATAAGGGTGTTCCAGTAAGCCAATGTAAATTGTTAAAATTGGTCACTAGCCTGTTAGTGACAATTTGACAGAAATGAGAGAGCATAACCACTGAGGTTCTGATTAGCAGAGCCTCAGTGAGACAGTTAGTCATAACATAGGTAACACATTCAGGAACACTTATGAGCACTGGGGCCCTGGCTGGCAGGGTCCCAGTGACACATACAACTAAAACAACATATATGCAGTGAAAAATGGGGGTAACATGCCAGGCAAGATGGTACTTTCCTACAGGTACCTAATCAGCAAATGCAAATACCCTTAGCACCAATGAATCAGCAACAAGTAATGCTTCCTCAACAGGTCATGGGTCAAGGAATGAATCAAAATGACACAGTACACCAATTCCCGTTACACAGTGAGCACGGAATAAACAATGTATGGGAGAGTGAAAGTTCAGAAGAGGAGGGAAATTGTATGCTTGCAGCATCCTTGGAAGTTGATCAAAAGGGTCCATATGTGGAAGGAAGAGTTATGGGTCACCGCGTTTCATTCTTGGTTGACACAGGAGCTACACACTTAGAAGTTAGAAGTATCGAAGTACCAAACTTGCCACTTTCAGGGAGAACAGTTCAAGTAGTGGGAGTGGCAAATAGGTACCTGACAAACCCAATCACAGATCCAGTGCAAGTCAGAATTGGTAACTATCAAGGGTCACATAAATTTGTGGTGTGTGACTCAAGCCCGATATCATTATTAGAAAGAGACTTATTGTGCAAATTGGGGTGTTCGATTATGTGTTCAAATGATGGAATTAAAATTCAGACAAACAGTGATGAGGAAGAAGAGGACAGTTTAGGAGGAGACGTAGTGGAAACTGTCGATGAAGAGTATCCCCTGATTACTCTTTATCCAATGCTCACTGAAGCAGATATTCCTGCTTAGTTACAGGAAACAGTTGGAAAGGAAGTGTGGGATATGACAGGAAAAGAAGTAGGATTGGTCAAAGGAGTAGAACCAGTGAAAGTGACTGTAAAACCCAATGTGAATTTTCCCCAGACCCCACAATACCATATGGCACAAGACACCCTCATGAAAGTCGCCCAACTCATTGACGAGTTTGTGAAACAGGGAGTACTGAAACAAGTGTTAAGTAGTCCATGTAATTCACCAATCATGGGACTAATAAAACCGAGTGGAAAGGTCCGGATTGTTCAGGATTTGAGGAAAATAAATGACATAATAGTCAAGTGTTGTCCCGTAGTACCAAATCCAGCTGTGATAATGTTTCAAGTTCCCTGTGACGCTGAGTGGTTCTCAGTCATCGACTTGTCACAAGCATTCTTTTCTGTGCCCCTTCATGAGGACAGCCAATTTCTCTTTTGTTTCAAATTTTTGGACAGGGTCTACAGTTGGTGTCGAATTCCTCAAGGGTTTTCGGAGTCACCATCAATTTTCAATCAGATTCTAAAGAAAGATTTGGAATCATTGGAATTACCCTTTGAGTCAGCCTTGGTACAGTACATTGACGATTTGCTGATCGCGTCCAAGACAGAAAGTGACTGTACAGCTGACACCATTGCCCTATTGAATCATTTGAGAAGGAATGGACACAAAGGGGGTTATTCTAACTTTGGAGGAGGTGTTAATCCGTCCCAAAAGTGACGGAAAAGTGACGGATTTACCACCAGACGTATTACGAGTCCATTATATCCTATGGAACTCGTAATGCGGCTGGTGGTATATCCGTCACTTTACCGTCACTTTTGGGATGGATTAACACTCCTCCAAAGTTAGAATAACCCCCAAAGTGTCCCCTTCGAAATTACAGTTCTGTCAGAAGAAAGTGAAATATTTGGGTCACCAGATAGAGAAAGGGTTGAGAAGAATAATGAAAGAAAGAATAACAAGTGTACTTCAAATGAGTCCACCCAAAACGAGGAGGGACGTGAGAAAGTGTTTGGGAATGGTGAGCTACTGTCGCCAATGGATTCCCAATTTCTCAACTCTAGCCAAACCTTTGCTGAAACTGACCCAGAAAGATGCGCTGGATGAAATAGTGCTGAAAAGAGATGAGATGGATGCTTTTATTGAATTAAAGGAATGCATGTGCAGAGCTCCAGCTTTAGGTATGCCTGATTACACAAAGCCTTTTACATTGTTTTGTCATGAACGTGATGTCTGTCTTGACTCAAGCCCATGGTGGCGTAAACAGACCAGTACCATATTTTTCAGCTACTTTGGATTCGGTCGCAGCAGCACTGCCAGGGTGCTTGCGTGCCGTAGCAGCAGTTGGTATCAGCCTAAATCAGAGTGAAGGAATAGTGATGGGACATCCTTTGACAGTCATGGTCCCTCACTCAGTCGAGATACTTTTGACACGTTCCCGAACACAGCACATGACCGGTGCTAGGCTTACAAGGTACGAGACAATAATTTTGGGTTCACCTAACGTGCAGCTGAAAATGTGCACTACGTTGAATCCAGCAACCTTGTTTCCCAGTGAAAATGTCGAAATTGAGAACGCTGAAGACATCGAGCACGACTGTCTTCAGGTGACTGAATTTTGTACAAAACCAAGACCTGACATCAAAGACACCCGATTGGAAGAAAACGATCAAGTTATTTTTGTTGATGGTTCATGTTTAAGAGATGCACTAGGAATATTGAAAGCAGGATATGCTGTATGTACAATAACAGGTGTTCTGGAAGCATCTTGGCTTCAAGGAGTTTACTCTGCACAAGTAGCGGAACTGGTAGCACTTACTATAGCTTGCCAACTTTCCGCATTAATGAAAGTTACCATTTACACTGACAGTCAGTACGGATTTGGAATAGTGCATGATTTCGGACAATTGTGGTCACAAAGAGGTTTCATGACCTCTTCAGGATCACCAGTGAAAAATGGTGAAAGAATAAGAGAATTGTTACATGCCATCCAGTTACCAGGAGAAGTAGCAGTGGTAAAATGCAGCACACACTCAAAATCACAAGACTATGTTTCTTTGGGAAATGGGTATGCAGATCAAGTCGCAAGGTTTTGCGCATTGAACTGTATATTGCTCAGAGACTAATGGAACTTGATAAATGAGCCAGAACTTGAGCCAAGTGAAGCGTTTGCTCTAAAGGTTGTAGATACAATCGATGAATTGAAATCCTTACAGAACGATGTTAGTGAAGATGAGAAACTCTCATGGAGCAAATTACAATGTGTAAAGAAACCAGATGATTTGTGGGTTTCAAGTGAAGGGAGATTGGTTCTGCCAAACAGTCTTTTGACGCAGTTGGCCAGATTGTACCATGGACAAGCCCATCTTGGAAGGGATGCCATGGTTAGACTATTCAAAATTGATTGGTTTAATCCCAAATTCCGTCAAGTTGCTGAAGCAGTTTGCCATCGTTGCGTCATTTGCCAACAAATGAACGCAGGGAAGGGAACAGTAGTAAATTTGAGCCACATTGGAAGAGCAGGAGGTCCATTCAGCAGGATGCAAATGGATTTTATTGAGATGCCTGTGCATGGAGGCTTGAAGTATGTGTTGGTGATTGTGTGCATTTTTAGTCACTGGATTGAAGCATACCCCACACGTAGAAATGACAGCCTTACAGTTGCAAAACTACTCTTGAGAGAATTAATACCACGTTTCGGATTCCCAATCTCCTTAGAATCAGATAGGGGAAGTCACTTCAATAACAAATGAATAAAATTACTGTGTGCAGCGCTGAACATTGAGCAGAAACTGCATTGTAGCTATCGCCCTGAAGCATCAGGACTAGTGGAGCAAGTGAATGGCACATTGAAATCGAGGATGGCGAAAATATGTGCATCAACAAACTTGAAATGGCCTGACGCATTGCCCTTGGTGTTAATGTCAATGAGAAACACCCCTGATAGAAAGACTGGACTGTCCCCGCATGAGATCCTCATGGGCAGAGCCATGAGGCTTCCCGCAGTTCCTGCAAATGCTCTTTTGAATATTACAGATGATATGGTGTTGGACTACTGCAAAGGTCTAGCTGATGTGGTACGCTCTTTTTCTCACCAGGTGGAGGCAACCACCTTGCCACCGATCCAAGGTCCGGGACACGCCCTGAAAGCAGGTGACTGGGTCGTGATAAAGAAGCATGTGAGGAAGTCGTGTTTGGAACCCCGTTGAAAAGGACCTTTTCAAGTGATTCTGACAACTACCACCGCTGTGAAGTGTGCGGGAGTTCCCAACTGGATTCACGCCAGTCACACGAAAAGGGTGACGTGCCCCACAGAAGAGGAAGTTGAAGCGCTGAAATCGCCAGTGACTGACAAGAAAGTACCAGGCACTGAGACAGAACAAAGAGAACCTGGAGGCGAACAAGCAGAAATAGAGGAGGGAGAGATATTTTCTGAGGAAGAAACAACAGACCCATTTGAGGAGATCGGAGGAGAAACCTCAGAAAGTGACAAAGATCCTGAAGGTAACGAAGAGCCTGCGACAGGTGAAGGAGCAGGAGAGCCTGATCAGAGGAGGGCTTTCCCAGAAGCAGCCGATCCAGGAAAAGAAAAGGAAAACCTGATTGACCTCCTAGGGAAAGAAAAGGAGGCAGGACAGGGTGAAATCGTTCAACCTCTTCCAGAACCGATTGCAGGTCCGTCAGGTGAAAGCAGTGCGAAACAGAGACAAAGCATATCGGCAGTGAAATTAAGGACTAGAGAAATATTGAACAAAAGTGAAGGGCCAAAGTTGAAGGAGAAAAGAAAAGAAGTGTCCATCGCAACAACAACACCAAGTGAAGAGAAAGACCCGGCCAAGGAAGAAAGTACCAGCGAGAGAGAATCAAAAGGAGAGGCAAAATTGAAAAGGAAAAGAATACTGAGCAGAAGATATTCTGGTCCGGAATAGGCATACCTAGCCACTAATGATTGGTCAGACGAATTCCTATCTCTGTCTTGAGAACGAAGACGCAGAACTTCGCTTTGGCACTTGAGAAGCGAAATCCCATGAACATTACCGAATAAGACATTAACAACCTGATTGACTTTTGAACCGGCAAAGACATTGCTAACTTGATTGACTTTGAAACCGATTTTGAGACAAAGCTGCTAAACCGATGAGAGACTAAGCTGCTAAAAAGAACTGTGTGAACATTGAACTCGTTCAGCTTTATATATATATCTGCAAATCTGATTTGATAAAGTGTCTTCAACTTTCTGATTCTATATAGATCATGACAGGCTACACTACACAGGGACATAAGATGAAGTGTTGTAAATACGTGTGTATAGGTCTAATAACTGCATGTGTGCTAATCATTGTAGCAATAGTTCTTGGAATGCATGGGAAGAATGAAAGAGAAACGAATGATGCTTCTACTTCTAAACCTATTACTGAACTAACTCCTTTGAAGAAACTCGAACAAGACGAAAGACATTTGCATGATAAGAAGGAACTTTCGTCCAATGTTTTCTATCGCTTGCTGAGTAAGTATGTTGAGACAATGGATGCGAAAGATTGTTATGTATGCACACAAATACCTACCTCAGTAGTGGAAGGGGTGACATATCATAGCATGCCTCTTACGTATGGAATTACACGTAGTTTAATAATGACCAGATTTTACGGCCAGGAGTATATTCACTACTTTTATTCCAATCAGGATGTTACATTTGCATATATCCCCATAATCGAGTACCTGAGTAAAGTAGCAAGGGATTACTATATAAAATTGATGAGGGGTTTCTTTGAGCCATTGTCACCTTTCCACACAGCTCACGCCCACAGAGAAAATCTTACTTGCTTGCTTTCACCGATGGAGATAAGCTTTTTAGATCGCACTGACGATAGGAGGAAAGAGGTGAAGGAGAAATTAGAAAGGGAATTACACAAGAGGACATCTGTAGATAACTATGCTTTTGCCGCGATAAAGACACAAGGGAAAATAGCTTTAGATACATTACACGTAGGGAGATTTTGTGTACATAGACATAAATCATATTATGACACAGTTTTTGTGGGAACAAGTGAATGTAAACATACGTTTTTGTTTCAACCTAAATGGATGTTCATGCTGAATGGACAAGACCCAGTTATTCCAGGGGTATATTATATTTGTGGACTTAACGCCTATTATCGCCTTCCTAAAGGATGGTATGGGAGATGTTATTTGGGAATAGTATTTCCAAAGGTTTATCAACTGGACGACTTAAAGAATTTTCCAAAGCTGTCTGAATCACATCATGTTCAGAAAAGAGAGACAGCTTCTGGTGTGGTAGGAGATATATTTGGAGCAGTGATTCCTTCAGTAGGAGTCATATTGAATTCAATTAAAATACGAAAGTTGTCTACTATTGTGGATAACATGCTGACGAAATTCTCAGGAGCTATATTCCTGATGGATGCTGAACTTGCTGCAGAAAGAGCTATGACTCTTCAAAATCGGCTTGCCTTAGACATTCTTTTAGCAAAGGATGGCGGCGTTTGCAAAATGCTTGGTACACGTCACTGTTGTACTTATATTCCGGACAACAGTGGGCAAATTAGAAAAATGCTTACAAACTTAACTAACGAAACTACAGACTTGAAAGAATTGAAAGAACCAGGAGTATGGGAGAAGGTTGGAAAAGGATTTGCTTCGGTGGGAAATTGGCTCAGCAACATTTGGAACGGACTATTACTGAAAATAGTAAAAGGAATATTAATAGTGTTAATTTGTTTATTAGGCATTTGGGGAATATGAAAAGCTATTAAAATATTAAAAGCAAGAAACAAAAGAAGAAGAGAAGAGAAAATAGAAAACAAAATGGTAGAAATATACAGAGAAAAATCTAAAGGAACCAAAAGAAAGAGGAAATTGACTGAAGTGCCAAATTACTAAAACAGAATTTTAATATAATAAAATTTGTGGGAAGATTTGATGTGATGACATAATTAGTCATCAGAGGAGGGATTGATGACGCAGAAAAAGAAGGACTAACAAATATTCATATATCATGTAGCCAAGATCGTATAATGTAGTGTGATTTTAGTAAAGAAAATAATGAACGAGGGAAATTGTGCCCTCGGGGTAGTTCGCCATCATTATAAACAAGCTTAATTAATCATGAAGAACTGAAAATCGTAGTAATCCGTTATAATTGCAAATGTATGGCATAATTTCTTATTGAAACTGTGTGTGTTTAGCTTAAATTTAGTAGAGGCTTTGGCCTAGTTGCCTGGTCTCAAATTCTAACTGCGTGGCTTTTCCTTGAACTAATGAAATGAACATTTTACTTTAAGGTTGTATTTATCCAGTAGGGATGACTAACATACTTATCTCCAAGGTTTCGTGCTAGGCTGGTTGCATCCCTTTTGATCCAAGGTTAGTCTCTGCAGGTGCGGACAATAAAAGTACAGATACTGAAATATTTGGCAAACTATGTTGCAACTTGTGTTCCAAGGACAATGTATGCATAAATGAGTACTAGGAGAAAGACACTATTCATTGGTCAAATTGAAGCCACCCTATGAACCCTCCAATGGAAGATCCTGAAGTTTTTGGAATGTTTCTTACTTAAACCCACTGGACAAAGAGAAGTCAGCCATTTTCCTTGATGCCATCTTTGAAGCTGAATGCCAGACGCCATCTTAGATGACATCTTGATGCCCTTTTCTCTATTCCAGAGAAAGAGACTTTAAGAAGTCTCACCCTAGAGACTAACTTTAATGTTGCCCCCGTCTTGCCCATGCAGTAACTTTGCCCCATTCTCCTTGCCGCTGCAAGGAAACTTGCCCTTAACTCTGTCCCTATGAAATCTGCCCCATTCTGATCGAACCGGTACCTGAAGGACGAAGACTTTCCTTGTATACTGATTGTATTTGGTAATTATGAAAGGATAATTGTATTATGCATTGTGTTTTTCCTTTTAGGTACCAACTGCTATTTTGATAGGGCCCAAGCTAGAAGTTTTCCAAATTTGTGTTGACTAAATTCGTTTTGCATGAAGTCCCACATGCCAATGCTAATTAGAGGTTAGTCGAGGTATGCACTTGACGCACCATGTTGAATTGAAATCTTGTCATGCTGACCGATGTATGCAATTAGTCAAATTCAATTACTCATATTAGTGATTTGTATTGCTATAACTGAATGCATTATAGTTCAGATTTTGCGTAGATTGCGTTTCTTCCGCCGCTATGGACAGCTAGTAATGTTCGTATACATATATCATTTGGTTTTGAGACTTATATACATTGTGCTAGCTTTGTTAATATAGGGAAATAAATTCATTAACTTTAAAATAAACTGGTGTGGTTATTCATGACTGAAAGGTCATGTTGCGTCGAAATACCAACTGTTATTGATTCCTAATGTGTTATTTTGATCTATTAATTGAGTATTGGGTATCGATTACAATAGTTAATGATTATCGATTTAAGTGATCCGACTATTCTAGGATGGGGAGAACCCAACTCGGCTAAAAGGTTCACCGACCTCCAACGTGTCCAGGTACAGGTAATTTATAAGGGCTGGACGCGTTAGCACCCTCCTTAACCCCCCCGCAGACGCCCATGGTCATGACACCATTCCCAGTAGGGGAGCAAATGCCTAAGTAAGCACTTGTAAATGAAGATGGCTTGAAAGTGTGACTTTGTTTACTTGTGAGGACTCCAGGCCATCTTCATTTATATTAAGCAATTGAAGTTAGGGTTGTCACCTTTCACAAAGAAAAATGCCAGCCATCTGTTCACATTTTCGGATTCTGCAAAGGCCCGGACGTGGTTAAGGAGAACTTTATATGAACTGTCTGTACTCATTATTAACATGACTTTCCTGTCTTTTTTCCTTTAATTATCAGTCGGGGTTATTAGAGCAGCTGAAGAAGACATTTTAAAGTGTTTTCTTCTAACATGTACTGTTTAAAGTATGTACTGATAACAGTAAACAAATACTGGCAGTAGTTGTATTTTCAAATATTTGTACCACACATTAAAATACCAGCAAGTGTGGTACTGATCCCTTTGATGGTGTTGTCAAGATTTTGCTAAAAACAACAATATATTCTACAAGCATTTTGTTGCTTTTTCACCCTCACAACTGCATATAAAATAATGCACACACCTTGAAAAAAAAAAAAATGATAAAAATGCAACTTAAACTATTTTGTAGCAAATTAACTCTTTTATATTATGACACATCAATTGGTTGATGTTATCGATACAGATGTGTTTTTGTGAGATCAGAGAGTCTCAGAATTAAATCAGTATAGTGCAGAATAGTGACTTGTGTATTTATAGTGCTATGAGGTCCCAGCAAGTAACAGAAAGCACTGTGAATATGTGCCATTATTTTAAAATTGCATTACACATAATAGAAGATAGGCTGCCCCACAATGGTTTAGTGTATATTATAAAAAAAGTGCTTCCCAAGAATACATATTAGTAATAGCTAACTAGATTGTACCAAGTACAGATATTATGGGCCGCATTCCAATCCTTGCAATCTATTGACCGTCAGGGTCGTGGTGGCGGTCGGACTGCCACCAATATAGTGGTCCGAGCACCATAGTACCACCGCGGTCAGGCTGCCAAATTACGACTTCACGTCGGTCTGGTGGTCCTAATCTGCCAGGGCAGCGCTGCAAGCAGCGCTGCCCTGGGGATTACGACCACCTTCTCCACCAGCGGTTTCATGGCGGTAGCACTGCCATGAAAAGGCTAGTGGAGACGGGGTGCAGGGGGCCCCAGGGCCAGCCCTGTCGCAATGTTCACTGTCTGCAAAGCAGACAGTGAACTTTGCGACGGGTGCTGGTGTACCCTAAGCACTACAGCATTGCCGCCAGCTCTATTATGAGCCGGAGACAATGCTGTAGGCCGTTTCCTGCTGGGTCAGCGGGTGGAAACTGTGTTTCCACCCACTATACCAGCGGGAAACTCGTAACGGCCCCGGCAGGGAGGCTGCCATATTGGCGGCAACCTACCCTTCGGGACTTCAGCAGACATGCTTTTCCGTCCACCGAAGTCATAATGAGGGCCTATGAGTCTATTAAAAGGACACTTTCCAAAACTCAGCATCCATACATTATCTATCAAAAATAATAAATGTTTGTCATCATACTTCAAGTGACACCATAAATTAAAAAATTAAAGCACTTTAGAGAATACCCCCAGCACGTTTCAGGTGTTCCAGGTCCTCATTAACAATTCTGGGATTGTTGTTTTTAACGATATGTATAGGAACTGCTTTTGTAAAATTAAGAACACCTTGGTTCCCTTACACGCGGACAACTTCAATCTTTGTTTACATGTAGATGTCCTCTCAGGAAAGCTCAGGGGTGGAAAGGGGATTGCCAAAAAGGGTCATATTCAGAGCCTGATCACTCAAACCCCGGGGCTTTAGAGCACCGGCCCAGTAGAAACTAGAACAAAGCAAGATCCATGGATAGCATCAAAGAGATGGCCTAGAGAAGGTGCGATATGTTGGGTCCAATGTTTTTGTTTAAAAATGGACTGAGATGCCTTTCCCACTTCTTCAAAGAGATGCCCTGAAAAAGGTGTTGAGTAATATTTTTAAAGCGCCATTACTACCATTAGTGCAGCAGGTGTATTGGCACCGGGGCAATGGTATTAGGGTCCAATGCACCCCAATTAAGGAAACATTGCTAGGAAAAAAGGTGGTGGTGGAGAGCCATTTTCCTTGTTAGCATTGGGGACAAAGTCCTCCCTGCTGCACAGGGAACAGCTCCCACGCAAGGGAGTGAGATGGGGGGCTTTTTACTATTTTTTTATACAAAGGAACAGACAGTCCACTTTGGGCCTCAGGCCTAAGAGTGATACCCCAGTAGTGTGGGAAGAGGAGTAGGTATTATTGGTGCTGCAAGTGCAATGGCACCAGGACCCATGTGTGTGAGGGCCTAACTAAATCCCTATTATGGCTGTTTTACAGTCACTCGTTGCTTGTATTATGGCTCTAGGCACCCTTGCTCTGTCTGTGTTGCTTTGGGATTTGAACCAATGATCCAAGAGAGGAGAACAGGGAAGAAGAGGAGAAACTATAGCTTGAGCTTCAGAGAGATGGCAGATAGGGTAGTTTAACAAGGGACAGAGGAGACTGCCTGCTTCACAAGGCATTATCTCTCATTGGTGAGGCAGGTGAAGTGGCACTGGGGACCAGGAGCACGAAGGGTCCACTACATCACAATTATGACTATCTTACTTTGCAATCAAGGCATGGTGGACAGCATTAGGGCTGAGAGCAGTGTTGTGCATTGTGTCAAAACTGTATATTATTGTGTCAAATCTGTATATTATATGTGTTGTTCCTTAAGAGGAGGAGCGAGACAAAGTGAGACAAGTATAAATTTGTTCATATAAAGAGCGAGTGCCAGAATTAAAAAATCTTTCCAGTGATTAATTAATGTCTTCACTGTGATGTATTATACATGTGTATATTTCCCTACTCTATACCAGTATTGTATTAGTGTTACTTTGCAATCAAGGCATGGAGGATAGCATAAGGGCTGAGAGCATCCTTGCTGCAAAGAGACAGACAACACATGAGACCTCATTTTTCTGAAAGGGACAGGGGCTGTTACAAGAATGGAGTGAGGGGCAAGCTTGGTGGGAAAGGGGTGAAAGAGGCAGAGGAGATAGCCTGCTACTCAGGGCTGCAACTATCATTAGCGCAGAAGGTGGAGTTGCTTTGGGGCCCAGGAGTGAGTGATTAACCAAACCTGGGTGTTTATGTAAGCAAGACTATCAAGATGTGAGGGGGGTAGCAATAAAATGGTAGGGCCAAGGACATCATTTGAGACCCCGGGCACTTCCCTTGCAACCCCTGCATTGGAGATTGCAGGGGAACAACAACAAAGTAAATGTGGCTCTCTAACAGCCAAGTTCACTTCCTGCAGTCCTTCCTCCTTTCAATTCCCTCACAGCTCAGCAAGGCAAAAAGTAGATGAGGAGCGGAGGGAGGTAACTTTTTCTCCATCAGAAGGAAAGGACAGAGCTGAAAAGATGAGTTGCGCAGGTCTGTGTCCTCTGCCGTGTATGTATAAAGAAAGCTGCTACAAACAGGGATAGATAGATACTTTTATTGCACAATAATTTAAAATCATTACAAAAGTTACAGAAAAAAATGAATTACGACAAATTGTACCTTATAAAATCTCTTTCACTTTTCAGCAAATAAAACATAAGTACTTTATGTAAATTACTGACAATTGAAAAATTACAAGAGTATGGATCGCAGAAGACTAAAATACTGACGAATCTCAAGCCAGCTCGGAGCCCCTCTGAGGTCAAAAGTGTCTGCCAAGTGCTAATCAGGGACTCGTGGTATAATGTCTGGTGAGTTTGTGGGGAGTGCCCAGACTGCTCTCAAGAAATTTATAGATCTTGCCACCAACTGTGAGCACTCGTCCTTCAGGCATGCTTCCACGGCACCACTGCAGCTGCGGATATGTAGGGTGTACCATATTGTTCAAAGCCAAAAATACTCTAAGGGCAGCAGCTCTTCACATATGCACACACTGTGGATTAATGATTCCTCAAGCCTTGCAGAGAATCTGCACTGCCTGTCCTGAGCTTCAAAATGCCTCCAACCATATCCATATGCTTTTAATGGAATAAGCCCTAGACTGGCTCTCAGTAACTCCTGTTTGAGGGCCACATTAAACGGCAGGGAGAGCTAAATAGGCGCGATCCCAGATTTATAGAGGGTGACTTCCCAACCACCATTGGCAAGTTTCTTAATTGTCTTGTAGTCCTGCTTTATGGAGATCAACTTCACCTGCTTGTTCAATAATCTAAGTTCCTTGGACCTGGGAGACCACTTGCCCATATCACACTGGCCTCAAAAGTGTCCAGTCCTTGGCTAAAAAATATTTTTCCAGTGAAATTGAGGGTTTTTTATTATTTGCCAAATTAGATTTTTCAGTGTACCTTCTTTTGCTTGCTTGGCTTTAGGCAATATATTAAGAATTTGGCTTTCAATGCCCAATGTTGTGACGTCAGGCCAAACTCTTTTGAGTTGAGCGTGTGCTGTGCAGTCAGTTAGAGCAAATACAGATTGTGGCATATCCAGCCAATTTGTCAATTTCTGTCTGTATATAATTGAACCGTGTGTTAAAGTTGGAAGAATTTACAACCCATCAATTTTAGCAGGGGGCTTAAATCGGGGTATGTCAATGATTTCCGAAGCCTGGGAAAGGCCCATTCCAATGAATTGGTGACTGCTTGTTGGGCCTGAACATATGATACAGTACGGGCCCTACGGTCCAGCCAGACCCCAGGTACTTGTAGATTTCAACTACTTCTACAGGGCTTCTCCCAATGAACCAGGCCCAATGCTTCTTTAATTTGGATGAAACTACAGTAACTTTTGTTTTAGTGATGTCTATTTTCAGGCTGTTTTCTTGGCAACAAGTTACCAAAGCATTAACAAGGCATTGAGGTTCAATTGGTGTCTGGTCCAAGAGCACTGTGTCATCTACATATTGTAAAGATTGTATTCTGGTGCCTGACATTTTTGGTGAGAATGCCCTCACCCTCTCTAGATGGGTTGGCAGGTCTGCCAAATACAGATTGAATAACAATGGGGCCAATATGCATCCTTGTTTTAGGCCCTTATCTGTCCTGATTTTTGCTGTGGTGGACCATTTGGCATTGACCTTTAATTTTAACCATGTATCTGTGTGTAGGACGATGATCGCAGTCAGTAAGTTGGTTGGGCTAGCCCAGACCTTTAGATTTTGCCAAAGCCTTGATCTTAAAACACCGTTGAAGGCGGTTTGAACGTCTATAAAGCCGGCATAGAGGACCTTCCCCTTTGTGGCCATGGTTACTTCACTCAGATATGCTAAGCAAAAAAGATTGTCTTCACTTTGATTTCCTCTTTGAGAGCCTGCCTGGGTTGGCGGGATTATGTTTATGCTTGCAGCTCAGGCTTTAAGTTTTGAGTTTAGGACACTGGCAAAGTATTTCCCTTCTATGTCCAAAAGCGCAATTAGCCTATATTTCCAAGGGACTAATCTGGGCCCCTTTTTATACACAGGCACCAATAATGACCCCCGCCATGACTCAGGGATGGATGACCCCAACAGATATTGTTGAAACAGGGGAGCCATAACAGTGGCCCTTTTCCTTGGAGCCCATTTATATACCGTGGCCGGAATGCAGGTTGGGACAGGTGCTCCTTCGGTGCGCCTGATTTTAATCGCTTCAAAACCTGCACCACACTGATTGTTGTTAGGACCCTATCCAGGCCACATCCTATCAGAGCCCATACCATTTTTGCCTTTTATGAGGATGGCTTCCTATTGTTCCCTATATAGGTTTGAGACATATGATTCCCAGTCAGATGGAGCGATATTGCCTCCTATTGTCTGAGGATTTGGGGTGGAATTTTTGTTAATCCAGCTCCAAAATGTTATTTCATCCTTTGCTTTCATGATCTGATGTGACTTGGACCATTTTATTGCTTCTTCCTCCTTTTTTTGCATGTATCGGGTCTTTCTGTATTTCTTTCTTATGGAAGAAATCTGGAGGTGCAGCCACTGATGCTCCGCTTTATTTTGTTTTTTGTTTTTCAGAGCCTTATTTAACTGCTGTTTTAAGGCCTGTAGTTGACATTGATTAGATCTTACCGAGACTGGCTGGGGTACCTCCTTGTAACCTGTATTTCTTGCATTCAAGGCCTCATTTCTTTAAGGGAAGATGCCAAGCACTCCCAATGATCTGCGGGGAGAGGCGCCCCCTCCTCAGTCAGCATCATCTCCAGAAATTTGTCCATGCATTTACTATATTCCTCTTGATTATCCATATTTCACATCACCCTATTAGTTTTTTTTTTTTTTATATATTTTTATTGTCATTTTATCAACAAACATTCAAACAACTACTTATCCCTCAGCACCCTTCCCCTTCCCCGTACTTCTATTTCGGCTCGGATCCTGATGCTCCTTACTCCCGGACATTGCTACCCTGAATTAGTCCCATTAATTGCCTGGTGTGGTGCTAGTCTCTATGCGAGCTAGTAAAGCTGTTCTCAGCTGAGTCTGATTCCTCCGAGGATGCACTTTGTTTCTGGGAGTCGATTGTTGGGTCTTTTAAGCGATCTAGTAGGCTGTCCCATTGCTGCACCCCTTCCACGCTCCCGGCCCCTCTTGCCATCTCCTGGTGTAGCGCCTCGCCCTCAGCTTCAGCCCACTTGATTAATGTGTCCCGCCATCTAAGTGTTTGTGGGCCAATGGGGTCTTTCCAGTGCATTGTAATTTCCCTTTTTGCTAGGATCAATGCTAAGTCTATATATTTAGTTGTGGCTTTCTTCAAGTGATGTCTGGGAAAGCCTCCCAACAATGCCACTGCAGGGGTGGTTCCTAGCTTCCTATTTGTCACTGTCATAATGTTGTGTATGACCTCTTCCCAGTATTGTTTTAACTCTCTACATTTCCATTGCATGTGTATCAGGTCTGCCTTTTGCTCTGCGCATCTAGGGCATGCATTGTTCGTGTTGTTTTACATTGATGCTATTTTTGCAGGGCTAAGGTATGCTCTGTGATATAGTTATATATTTATCAGTTTGAAACGGGCTTTCCTGGATACTTTGTAAACATGGGTTGTGATGTTTCCCCAGCATTCGTCATCTATGTGCTCCTTAATGTCTGCTTGCCAAAGGGTTTTTAGAGTTTCGAGAGGGGCTAGCATATCGGTTTGTAGTGTTTTGTAAATTGTCGATACCACCTTTTTGTCTCCCCCTATTGTACAGATGACATGGCATCCAGCGTGTGTAGGGGGTTCCCTTAGTCCCTGTTTCCAATGCCGTTGTATTAATGCTGTTAACGATCTGTGCATGAGGAACATCCCCGGTGGTACTCCGTAGTGTGTCATCATGTCTGTTTATGTCACGAGCTCTCTGTCTCTGAAGAGCTCCCCCACCATGGTAACACCATACGTCCCTAGTTTTGTGATCCCCACTATGGAACTCCCTCCATGAAGCAGGGCCAGGCACTTCAATGGGATATTCGGTGAGTATGGGGATTTGGTTCATGTGCGCTGTAGGCTACGCCTCCAACATGTGCTTATGACCCGAAGGTCAAGCGGCCTTGTCTCCCTCTTTCCCTCAGGTGCTAGGAGTATCCCTGCAAGGGTTGTTACCGAATTCTCCTTCGGAGATTCCCATGCCTCTACTGCTGTTGCTACATGACACTCTTTAGCCAGCCACTAGAGCTGGCCTGCTAGGTAGTATAATTCCATGTCTGGAGCTGCCAGTCCACCTTCCGCTGTAGGTCGTTGGAGTTTGTGCAGGGCTAGTCTGTGGCGTCCCGCCCCCCAGATAAGGCTAGTAAGGATGGAGTCAATTTCCCTGAAGGATGATCGGGGGATCAACACGGGCAAGGTCAAGAAGCCGTATAGCAGTCTCGGCAGTGCCACCATTTTTACCAGAGCTACTCAACCGATTACCCATAGCGGCAGCGTCTTCCAGAACTGGGCGTCTGTTCTTAATTTCCGTATTGCAATATTCACGTTGCCCTCTAAAAGGTCCCTTAGATCATGGTATATCTTGACGCCCAGATATCGGAACGTGGTCGAGGACCACCCCAGATTCTGGACGGTTGTGATCCGGACGGTCCCTTTCTGCAGCGGGAAGAGGAGGGATTTCTGACAATTGAAGCGAAGCCCCGAGACATCCCCAAACCATTAAACAGGGTCATGACTCTAGGCAGATCCCTGTTTGGATCTCTCAAGAATAATATCATGTCATCTGCGTATAGTGCAATCTGGTGCGTCCTATCCTCTATGGTTAGTCCTTCATAGTGTTCCTCAGTTCTGGCCATCAGTGCTAAGGGCTCAACCGCGATGGCGAACAGTAATGACGATAGCGAGCATCCTTGCCTGGTGCCCCTCCCTATTCTCTATGAGCTCAATATTGTTCGACCTGTGCGAACTCGTGCTGTGGGGGAGGTATATAACAGCTTCGACCATCTAAGGAACCCCGGGCCCAAACCCATTTTCTTCATCACTGCTTCCAGGGAATCCCATCTAAGGCTATCGAACACTTTCTCAATATCCACCACTAATATGGCAGATGTAGTGATATTTGGGGAGCCTGAGTGCATTATTCCAATCAGTCTTTTGATGTTAATGGCTGTACTACGGTTGGGAATAAAGCCGGTTTGGTCGGGGTGGATCAGTTTTTCCATGTGGGGCAATAATCTGGTGGCAAGGATACGACTCATTATTTTATAATCCATGTTCAACATGGATAGAGGACGGTATGATCGCACATCTGTGGACGGGCGGTCCTGTTTTGGCAATGGGACAACAATGGCTTCATTTATGTAACTGGGTAGATTACCGGTCTCGAACGCCTCCTCATATATATCACTGAGTCGTGGCGCCAGAAGGTCTGCATATACTTTAAAAAATTCCGCTGGTAGCCGATCTGTTCCTGGTACTTTCCCTCTGGCCATTATCTCCACTGCAACGGTCACCTCCCGGGGGGTTATCACCTCCCTAGTGTTTGTTGGTCATCCCCTCCCAGGGTTTGAAGCTGGATATTTTACAGGAGTCTCAACCGATCGGACCCTAGGGGTGCTGTAGGGGTAGCGTAGAGTGCTGCATAGTATTTGGCAAAGCTAGCATTGATTTCCCCCCCTTCTTCCCTATGTGTCCTCTATCTCCATCATGAGCGATTGTTGTCTTGGTGGAGACGCCAGCCAGGCCAGTAAGGCCCCCGCTCTGTCTCCTTCCGCGTGTTGTCTGCTGATATATTTCTTATAGTCAAAGCATCTGAGTTTTTCCAGGGAATTTGCTATTTGATTCTTAGTCTCAGATATGCTAGGGGCCAAATCTGGGTTATCTGGTCTATTGCGCTCCAAGGTCCTCAATGTCGTCTCATGTTTATCGAGTTCCCCCTCTATTGACCTCCTAACCCTCAGTATTCCAGCCATACATTGGCCCCTGATAGTCACCTTGAACGCCTCCCATTCCTGTGTTCGGGAGGAAGTTGAGCCTGCATTGTGCGTAAAAAATTATTTAATTGCGTCTCGGATGGTTTGCTGGAAAGCACTATCCCCTAAGGACTCTACATTAAGTCGCCAGTCTGGTATCAGGGGCCGTTCCCTTCGCCAGTCTAAAGTGATCAGTAACGGATTGTGGTCAGATATTGTACGGCATAGGTATTCCGCACTGCATACCGTGCAATTTACGTCCAGGGAGGATAGCATCTAGTCGGACTTGTAAGTCATGCATGGGTGAATAGAAAGAGTAGTCCCTTTCTTGCGGGTGGAGATGTCTCCAGGAGTCTATCAGTCCCCAATCCCTTTGCCAGTCAGTGAAAAACTCTTGGCTGTCCTGCATATAGGGGAGGACACCAGGGGTGGGTGAGATCTGTCTAGCACTGTGTTCGATGTACAATTAAAGTCGCCCCCCACCACTGTTGCCTGGGTTAAGTGGGGCCCCCATTTGTGGGAGATTGCGTTTAGGAAAGAGCTCTGGTCCTGATTAGGGGCGTAGATACCTCCCAGTGTAATGTCCCTTCCCCCTAGCCGGCCTTTCACCAAGATATAGCGTCCGTCCTTGTCTATGTGTTTTTCTGTTTTTTGAAAGGGGACCCCTGGTCGTATCCATATCAGAACCCCTCGTGCGTACGCTGAGTATTCTGTTGCGTATACCTGACCTCACCATCTCTTCGTCAGTGCTGTAACCTCTTTTCCTATAAGGTGTGTTTCTTGTAAAATTGCTATTTGCACTCCCCGTCTTTTGAGCTGATTGTAAACCCTATAATGCTTACTCAGACTGTTCAGTCCTCTAATAATCCATGTGAGGAGTTTGTAATCTAGTGGTCTGTCCATGCTCTGTACTTATGTGGGGACCATTGGTGTATTTGCACTCATACCCCCATTCCGTGTGTGACAATGACCAGGAGCTTGGCCACATAAATCTATGGCTTGGATCTGTTTCCCCTATTTGAAACCTATTACTTGCTAACTTAACCATTCTTCTATAAACCAAACTCCCTGTCCCCAGGACCGGTAGTGTAACATTTCCAGTCCAAACCTTTCCCAACTCAGTAAACATTATGTGTGGGGGGGCTAGGCAAGAACCGTGTGCTTAACCCATGAGCCCCCTTTCAATGCAAATTTGCTTCATTTCGTGTCTTTCTCCCCTGTACCCCAGCTGTACTTGCGGTAAGTGGGCTGCGACAAAGTCCCAGGTCCATAGAAATTATGCTTCAGTGTCGCTGTGTGCGGTTGAGTTCCCGGTCCGGCCAGCTCCGCGAGTCCTCATTTACGCTGATCCTCCTTTGTTTCACTCAATCAAACCATGTCTCTCCAGTCGTTCTTTTGGGCGCAGGCAGACCTCTGCTGTTTTTCAAATGATCTTGTCAGATGTCCCTGGGGTGAATCGTGGTAGGTTGTCGGTTGTGTCCTGTGATGAACAGGAGATTTCGTCGGGCACCGAATCCTGATCCGATAGAGACTCGGACGGGCGCGGGGAGGCGGCCTCCCTCCGACCCAAGGACGCCACGGCCTTCACTGCATCCTGTCTTTCCCGCAATGTCTGGTTGTGTGGCGGGGCCATGTCCATAATGTGTTTCCCCCTCCGCCGGGGGGGCTCTCTGCGTTTTTTGGTCGCTCTTTCTTTGTGCTCTCTCTCTGTCGGCCCCAGCTCATCTAGCCATTCCCACGCTTGTTGCGGCGTTGTGAAAAAGAGCATATCATTGTTTGCAATGATCTTTAGTTTGGCCGGGAACAGCATGGCATATTGAATGCCGCGCTCTCTAGGTCGCCGCTTGACCTCCATAAAAGTGGCTCTTTGTTTCTGGGTGTCTTTGGCGAAGTCCGGGAAAATCATTATTCGCTGTCCTTCCATCGTAATCTCCCCTTTTTTCCTTGCTTGTGACAGGATGAAGTCTCGGTCTTTAAAATGTAGTAGCTTTGCTACAATCGGGCGCGGTCTAGCACCAGGAGGAGGAGGTCTTGCAGGTACTCCTTGAGCTCTTTCTATTGCGAAATATTGTGATAGGCCTTCCGGTGCTACCTCTTTGCGTATCCACTGCTCCAAGTATGACTCCATATCCGGCGCATCTCGTTCCGACTTTTCGGGGATGCCCACCAGTCGTAAGTTGCTTCTCCGTGCTCTATTTTTGGCGTACTCTGCGCGTGTCTCAAGCATTTTAATCCTGGACGTTAGAGAGGTCACAGTTTTGGCGATTTTCTTGCATTCTGCGGTGAGTTGTTCTAGTGACTTTTCGTTGGCCACCACTCTGTCGGTTAGTCTTCTGTGGTCGTCTCTATCTGCAGATCTGGCGCTCCTCAGAGTCTATTTTTAGTTCTAGAGCTTCTCCAGATGCTTGTATTGCCTGCAGCAGGGTGTCCAGTGTGGTTCCCTTATCGGCCTCACCAGCTCCCCCTTCTCTTTGCAAGCTATTGTCCTCTCCAGGGCCTTCTTGCTTGTTGGGTATGCCCATTTCTAGCAGCTGCACTTTCTTTTCAGGGCTGGGCGCAGCTTTGCCTCTGCCTTGGCTGTTCCCTCAGGTCAGATTCCCTCTTTTTTATTTTTTTTTTATTTTTATTTTCCTCTTCCCCCCTCCCGTTGGGGGCTGTTCTGTGCTTTATTTCGCCTTGCCAGGATGAGTCGCTGCTGGTGTGTCCCTCCTTACTTTAAATCGGTGTGTGGGAGTCCTTTAGGACGTCCAGATCTCGTCCTTGAGCCTTCAGGCTGCCCGCGCAGGCACCACCTCTTGTTCCAGGCCCCGGGTTTCAGATTCAGGTCATTCACTGGGGGGGGGGGGGGGGAGGGGGTCCGGGTCTCGTCCCTCAGTCACCCGTTCCTATCTGCTCATCCAGCGCCGCACAGCCCCCATTGTCCTCGCCTGTCTCCTGGGGGAGGGGATCGGGTGGAGGGCCTCCGGGCCCTTTTATGTTGACGCGGTCTCTGCCGCAAGTCGCTGCACGGATCCGGCCCTTGCCGCGGGCGCACCCCTTCTCCAACCCTCACCGCCTACTCGTAAGGCTGTCACGGAGCTGGGCACGGGCCCCAGGCGATTCCTTTATGCCCCAATCCGTTTCTGCTGCATCGGGGCTGGGCGATCCCCGTATTCCCGGCCCGCGCCCCAGGCTCAGCTAGCTGCTGCGATCCCAAGTCGCCGCCATTTTGCCCAGCGGCTCCGCTTGGCAGCCAGGCCGTCCGTCTGCTCTGAGCCAGCCAGTTCCCTCTTGGCTTCCGTCAGACAGTGCTCCAGGGGCTCCACCACTTGCCTTGGATCTTTCCTGGTGATCGCCTGGGCCGGGGAGGCAGGATGTTTATGCGAAGATCGGAGGCCGCCGGGAGCTCCGCTTTACGCGTGCTGCTCCATCGGCCTCAGGCCACGCCCCTCATCATCACCCTATTAGTTGGTTCCAGCTCGTCTTGTTTTCAGATAAGGGTCACATTTGGGCAGCACGGATGCATGACTGAGACTTCCCAGCTAAGGATGGCGTGACCGCTTGCCAACGTCATGCACACTGCGAATTTGCTTATCAAGTGAAAATGGGCTAAAGACACCCAGATGTAGTCAAGAATAGCAATTCTAAAAACAGAAAATTGGGTGTTGGCTGCTGGAATATCCAATGACACTCTGCCATTTATTATGCGAAGGCCCAGTTCATTTAATTGTGCTGTCAGCTCCCTCCCTTGTTTATTGCACCTTTGGTATTGCACTATTAGTGGTTGAATATCCCAGAATTCATCGTTAAAATCTACAATGCTCCTGTTCAAATTATCATGTATCATTGCATTTGAAGTCACCCATGATTACCCACATCTCATCTGGGTGGATAGTGCCAAGGTCCTGGATAGTGGGGAGTATTTGCTTCAGGGTTGCATCTCTTCTTGACTTGGAGGGGTGTAGATAAATACAGCCTAGTATAAGGGATTTATTTAGGCTCCGGTACTTATGGCAGGGAGAGTTATTTCCACAATGATAGAATCGCCCTTCCCTGCTTTTAATACCTTGGTTGCAACAGACAACTCGTTTTTTACTTTAATTGTGACTCCACTGGGGGTGTGGCCCCTTACTGGCGACACAATTGCAGAAGATTCATAAACAGTGAAGTTAGGCCAGGGGACGGTATTTGTTGCCCATGTTTCTTGAAGGACAATAATATTGCAGATAGAGAGGCACGTGTAGCTTGTCATGGTGTGATACAAAGTGTTTTACAGTTTATAAACCTTCATTTATAAACTATAGAAAGCAGTCTAAGGTTTAACCGTTGAGTATTGTACTTTTGTTGTATGTTTGAATTCAACCTGTTTTTGAGCCACAAATAACATCAAAAGACACCATCTTTTCTCATGTAGTGACACTAATGAAATGTTTACCAATAACCAAGAACAGTGAAGCAATTTTTTTTAACCTTCATTTAAAAAAAAAAATGCTAATTAAAACTGCAGAGTAACTTGTTGAAGACTCGCACAGCACAGTAACCAGTGTTGCTGCACTGCATTGCCTGAGAGGGCGAGAGCAGGGCCGCTCCCTACATGCCAAGATATGGCACTGCCATGGTCTCTCCCTAGCATCAGCGCACCATCAGACGGCTTGGCGCTGCTTATCATCATCAACGTAAAGGTGCTTGTGTCATTTCTAACATAGGTTTTGCACTGGAAGGTTACTGTTCCAGTACAAAATACTGTGCCTTGCACACTTTAAAATGTTTCCCACTTTGGAGGTCTGCTGTACAATGCAGCACACATGCAAAGTCAGAAATGTTTGGAGAAATTAAAACATCTCTCCTATTTAACACCAGCCTCAGAGGCAATATTTTTAGGTGCAAAGCCCTGTCTACAAATCTTAGAAGATATGACTTTGTGTAAAAGAAACATGGCTGGTTGTGTGGGAATGCCCATATACCTCTCATGGTGCCACACCGTCACTCCCCCACCCCGTGGCAAAGCAATGAAAAGCACGGCTTACAATACATTACTTTAGGGCTACTTTCCACCACAAACATGTTATGCAATGGAATGTAAATCCCAAATACACATTTCACATCAGTTTGTGTCACTTTCATGATGCAAACACAGTGCATAATGTAAGTAAATCTGCCCCGGAGTATTGGGTGCTATGCTCTCCATTTTCCATTGCTGGATCTGCAGATCTTCATCATGGACCGAATCGTAGCCTGAACTGGGCTCCAGGCATAACTCTCAAAATGTCTCTTTTACTGGTGGGTCTCCTACAAAAATTGCTATATTTTTAATCTGAAAAAAGTACTAGAGTTGTCACATTGTGCATTCCGTCAAATGTAAATTATGTATAGCTCTCAGCTAGACTCTAGCACCTCTAATATTGAATGCTGGCCAAACTAGAATTTAATACTGAAAAACACTGACATGGGTGATGAATAACTGAAGGTCAGAAAATTATGTTAAAGAGTTGGCAGCATGAGTGTGTGAGCCCCTATGTCCTTATTTGGTCTTTTATATTTGAATTGATAAGGGGACGTGCTAGCGGTTCGACTGACATTTTGACTACGCTTAGAGTGATTCTACCATAACCTCAACACAAATATAACAACCTAATCAATAAACACCATCAAATGCTTTAGGAGTCAACAAGCTTTCCGCACCATGACCCATTTGACCATAAATAAGCACACCTTTTAGTAAAGTTAAAATGTTTATTTCCCTAGATTAACAATGCTAATATCACGTAGATTAATCTAAAAACCAAACGATACATTTATATGAACAACACAGGTTGACCAAAACGTCTGAAGAATCTCAATTTAACTGAAGCATTTATAACTAAAGCCTCAAGGTTACAGTACAAATTAATAACAGTAATAATTGAAAACAGAAATAACGTACATCTTCGCTCAACAGAAGGACAGAATCAATTATTTGTTAATGATAATCGGCAACATTTGAGCACACTAACTAACCTTCTAACTAGAATAGCATGTTTGGGCTTCAAGCAGAACAGTTTTTGTCAAAGTAATTTGGAAGACCTCTAACTATGGCTCTATCAAAATAGCAGTTGGTACCTAAAAGGAAAACACAAATACAGCTTGGAAATAATAGCATGTCATTATACCTACCCTGAATGAGTCAGCAAGAGGCGGTCTCTTCGTCAGGTGGACATCCGTCTGGTCAGCATCAGCAATGGGACAGTAAAAAGGGAATGGCTCAGCTACAGTTGTGCTCTAAGTTAACTGAACCATTTATGGACATTAAGCAAAAGAATCAACATTAACGCAAATCAACAAATACACCAACAAATACATGGAACTATAATGCTCCACACAAATAGGACTCTAACAAGAACAACAAGGATTTGCTCTAAAGGATTGAGGAAAAGGACTGCAAGACATCAGGACTGGGACTGACTTATCCCAGTCGCAAGCAGGTGAAGTTAAACTCCCATAAAGTATCTTCTCACGCAGTCATTGGTCAGGAAATCACACATTCACAGTTAGTCTAATAGAAGTTAACACCCAAATCTAAAATATAACTAAACTGTCTTTCACATGTTGATGATTGGCTCCACTTCTCCTGTTCCCATCATCTGGCTCGTCAGGTAACTTTCTTGTTGCAATCCTAGCTGTAGTCAGTGCGGCAATTGTTCATTACTGGGAACATATTCTCACACATCAAACCTACAGTTTATCTCTTTTTAGTGTAAGACATTCTAACGGGCAGTTCTCATGAGAAAGCGTAAAACATTTACAAATTGTTTGGTCAGCACAGTGCAAACAATGAAAGCATTAAATCTCTGTTCACACATTCCCCACCATTTTATTAAACATTTCAGCTTAACATGAAGTTGTGCAGACTAGGCCCAAACCTCGCTAAATTAAGGCCTATAGTAAATACATTGCACGAAATCATTAATGTGACATACTACTACAGTTTTCTCTACATGTGCACTTCTACTAATACTAATGTGCATTCCGTATTAAAAGGGGGCCACCGAAGTGAGCACCTTTTCCAAGTCTCACTTTATTTTCTATGTTAGCCTAATTCCATTCAAATTCTTAACCCGTAATGAATGAAAAATCATTAGTAATTAATTCAGCTTTCACACTCTCTCCTCTGATGACTAAATAAGTCATCACTAGCAACACAAAAGGATGATGGACGAAGTGCTGAACAATGCAAACACTCACCCCCAGTCACAGATATGGGTTTAATCCATCATTCTTTTGCTCACCATGCCACCCCAGTTTCGACCCAGCCATATGCATATCAGTCTTGACCCTGTTCCTCATGGGAACAGTCGAGCCCGAACTGCCAGGCCAAGTCCTCCCTGGACCGGAAACAAGCATCCTGGGACCGGTTTCTGGGTATCACCCTTCATCAGCCAGGCTAGCTTGAATCTACTGGCACAGTGAGCATGGGACCCCCGTCTGGGCATACCCTTCCCACATACGGCAACGTTAGCAACGCAAAAGGATGATGGACAGAGTGCTGAACAATACAAACACACACCGCCAGTCACAGATCTGGGTTTAATCCATCGTTCTTTTGCTCACCATGCCACCCCAGTTTGGACCCAGCCATATGCAAATCAGTCGACCTTTGTGCCTCATGGGAGCAGTCCAGCCAGAACTGCCAGGTCAAGTCCTCCCTGGACCGGAAACAAGCATCCTGGGAGCGGTTTCTGGGTATCACCTTTCATCAGTCAGGCTAGCTTGAATCCAGTGGCTCAGTGAGCACAAGACCCACGTCTGGGCATACCCTTCCACTTAGGGCAACTTTAGCAACACAAAAGGATGATGGACGGAGTGCTGAACAATACAAACACTCACCCCCAGTCACAGATCTGGGTTTAATCCATCATTCTTTTGCTCACCATGCCACCCCAGTTTGGACCCAGCCATATGCAAATCCCTCTTGACCCTGTTCCTCGTGGGAACAGCCCAGCCCGAACTGCCAGGCCAAGTCCTCCCTGGACCGGAAGTAAGCATCCTGGGACCGGTTTCTGGGTATCACCCTTCATCAGCCAGGCTAGCTTGAATCAAGTGGCACAGTGAGCACGGGACCCACGTCTGGGCATACCCTTCCCACTTAGGGTAACTTTAGCAACACAAAAGGATGATGGACGGAGTGCTGAACAATACAATCACTCACCCCCAGTCACAGATCTGGGTTTAATCCATCATTCTTTTGCTCACCATGCCACCCCAGTTTGGACCCAGCCATATGCAAATCACTCTTGACCCTGTTCCTTGTGGGAACAGCCCAGCCCAGCCCGAACTGCCAGGCAAAGTCCTCTCTGGACCGGAAGTAAGCATCCTGGGACCGGTTTCTGGGTATCAACCTTCATCAGCCACGCTAGCTTGAATCAGTGGCACGGTGAGCACGGGACCCACGTCTGGGCATACCCTTCCCACTTAGGGTAACTTTAGCAACACAAAAGGATGATGGACGGAGTGCTGAACAATGCAAACACTCACCCCCAGTCACAGATCTGGGTTTAATCCATCGTTCTTTTGCTCACCATGTGTAGGAAGGTAGCCTCTTTCTAGCCTTCTTACCCCCACTTTTGGCCTGTTTGTGAGTATATGTCAGGGTGTTTTTACTGTCTCACTGGGATCCTGCTAGCCAGGGCCCAGTGCTCATGGTGAAAACCCTATGTTGTCAGTATGTTGGATATGTGTCACTGGGATCCAGCTAGCCAGGACCCCAGTGCTCATAAGTTTGTGGCCTGTATGTGTTCCCTGTGTGGTGCCTAACTGTATCACTGAGGCTCTGCTAATCAGAACCTCAATGTTTATGCTCTATCTGCTTTTACAATTGTCACTGCAGGCTAGTGACTCATTTTACCAATTCTGATTGGCACACTGGAACACCCTTATAATTCCCTAGTGTATGGTACCTAGGTACCCAAGGTATTGAGGTTCCAGGAGATCCCTATGGGCTGCAGCATTTCTTTTGCCACCCATAGGGAGCTCAGACAATTCTTACACAGGACTGCCACTGCAGCCTGAGTGAAATAACATCCACGTTATTTCACAGCCATTTTACACTGCACTTAAGTAACTTATAAGTCACCTGTATGTCTAACCCTCACTTAGTGAAGGTTAGGTGCAAAGTTACTTAGTGTGAGGGCACCCTGGCACTAGCCAAGGTGCCCCTACATTGTTCAGGGTAATTTCCCCGGACTTTGTGAGTGCGGGGACACCATTACACACGTGCACTACATATAGGTCAATACCTATATGTAGTAACACAATGATAACTCCGAACATGGCCATGTAACATGTCTAGGATTATGGCATTGTCACCCCAATACCATTCTGGTATTGGGGGGACAATTCCATGCATCCCCGGGGCTCCAGCATAGACCCTCGGTACTGCCAAACTAACTCTCTGGGGTTTTCTCTGCAGCTACCGCTGCTGACAACCCTGGGACAGGTTTCTGCCACCCCTGGGGCCTGGGCAGCCCAGTCCCAGGAAGGCAGAACAAAGGATTTCCTCTGAGAGAGGGTGTTACACCCTCTCCCTTTGGAAATAGGTGTTGAGGCCTGAGAGGAGTAGCCTCTCCTGGCCTGTGGAAATGCTTTGAAGGGCACAGATGGTGGCCTCCTTGCATAAGCCAGTCTACACCGGTTCAGGGATCCCCCCAGCCCTACTCTGGCACGAAAATGGACAAAGGAAAGGGGAGTCGCCACTCCCCTGACCAGCACCTCCCAAGGGGAGGTGCCCAGAGCTCCTCCAGTGTGTCCCAGACCTCTGCCATCTTGGATGCAGAGGTGTTAGGGCACAGTGGACATCTCTGAGTGGCCAGTGCCAGCAGGTGACGTCAGAGACCCCTCCTGATAGGTGCTTACCTTTCTCTATAGCCAATCCTCCTCTGAGGGCTATTTAGGGTCTCTCCTGTGGGTTTCTCACTAGATAACGAATGCAAGAGCCCACCAGAGTTCCTCTACACTTCACTCTTCAACTTCTGCCAAGGATCGACCACTGACTGCTCCAGGACGCCTGCAAAACTGCAACAAAGTAGTAAGAAGACTACCAGCAACATTGTAGCGCCTCATCCTGCCGGATTTCTCAACTTTTTCCTGGTGTTGCATGCTCCGAGGGCTGTCTGACTTCACCTTGCACTGGAAGCCAAGAAGAAATCTCCCGTGGGTCGACGGAATCTTCCCCCTGCCAACGCAGGCACCAAACGTCTGCATCACCGGTCCTCTGGGTCCCCTATCATCTTGGCCAGCGTGGTCCCTGGAACACAGGAGCTGGATCCAAGTGTCCCTGACAGTCCAGTGGCCCTTCTGTCCGAATTTGGTGGAGGTAAGTCCTTGCCTCCTCACGCGAGACAGTAATCCTGTGTACTGCATGAACTGCAGCTGCTAGGGCTTCTGTGCACTTTTGCAAGACTTCCTTTGTGCTCAGCCTAGCCCAGGTGCCCAGCACTCTGTCCTGCATTGCCCAACTCGCTGAGTTGGACTCCGACTTCGTGGGACTCCCTTTTGTTGTGCTGAGATGACCGCCATGCTCAGATCTTCTGAACGCCTGTCCAGGTGCTTCTGTGGGTGCTGCCTGCTTCTGCATGGGCTCTCTGTGTTGCTGAGCGCCCCCTCTGTCTCCCCCTCCAAGGGGCGACCTCCTGGACCTTGCTGGGCCCTGTCAGCATCCAAAACTTCAACAGCAACTCTTGCAGCTAGCAAGGCTTGTTTGCAGTCTTTCTGCTTGGAAACAACTCTGCATCCTCCAGCACGCCGTGGGACATCTTCTGACCAACGGAGACGTTCCTGGCACCTTCCGTTGTTGCAGAATCTTTGGCTTCTTCCACCCAGAGGCATCCCTTTTGCACCTTCATCCGGGGTTTAGTCGGCTCCTGCCCCCCTTGGACACTTGCGTGACTCTTGGACTTGGATCCCTTCCATTACAGGTCCTCAGGTCCTCAGGTCCAGGAATCTGTCTTCAGTGCTTTGCATTCAGTTGTTGTCTTGGCAGAATCCCCTATCTCGACTTTACTGTATTTCTGGGGTAGTAGGGTAACTTTACTCCTACTTTTCAGGGTCTTGGGGTGGGGTATCTTGGACACCCTTAGTGTTTTCTTACACTCCCAGCGACCCTCTACACACTACACTAGGTGTGGGGTCCATTTGTGGTTCGCATTCCACTTTTGGAGTATATGGTGTGTGTTGCCCCTAGGTCTATTGTCTCCTATTGCATTCTATTGTGTTCTACAGTGTTTGCACTACTTTTCTAACTGTTTACTTACCTGATTTTGGTTTGTGTGTATATTTTGTGTATTTTACTTACCTCCTAAGGGAGTATATCCTCTGAGATACTTTTGGCATATTGTCACTAAAATAAAGTACCTTTATTTTTCGTAACTCTGAGTATTGTGTTTTCTTGTGATATAGTGCTAAGTAATATAAGTGGTATAGTAGGAGCTTTGCATGTCTCCTAGTTCAGCCTAAGCTGCTCTGCTATAGCTACCTCTATCAGCCTAAGCTGCTAGAACACTACTAATCTACTAATAAGGGATAACTGGACCTGGCACAAGGTGTAAGTACCACAAGGTACCCACTATAAGCCAGGCCAGCCTCCTACACAGTGTCACCCCAGTTTGGACCCAGCCATATGGAAATCAGCCTGGACCCTGTTCCTCATGGGAACAGTCCAACTTGAACTGCCAGGCCAAGTCCTTCCTGGACTGGAAACAAGCATCCTGGGACCAGTTTCTGGGTATCACCCTTCATCAGCCAGGCTAGCTTGAGTCCAGTGGCACAGTGAGCACGGGACCCACATCTGGGCATACCCTTCCCACTTAGGGTAACTTTAGCAACACAAAAGGATGATGGATGGAGTGCTGAACAATGCAAACACTCACCCCCAGTCACAGATTTGGGTTTAATCCATTGTTCTTTTGCTCACCATGCCACCATAAGTTTCAACACTCCATCCATCATTTTATTTTGTTTTGTGATGTTGCTAAATAAGTCATCACACCTTACGTAATTCCATACAAATTTTTGTTAATCTAAAATTTGGATTTTCTGTAATTTTTACTTCTTCTTTCCCTTTTTCGAATTTTCTCTAATGTACTTCTCCATTTTAATTCCTTCCCTCCTCTGATCATTTTTCAACTTCTTCATTTTAATCACATGGTACAATTTATAAATTCCCCATGCTCCAATTATACAAGTCAGAATAATCAATACTATCTGTATTATTTTCAAAATTATCCCTTTCCCTATTTTGACTAGCCAATTTCCCACAAAAGCAAAACTTTTACCAACCTTTTCCCAAACTCCAGGTTCTTTCAACTCTTTCAAATCAGCATTATCATTAGGAAGATTGTCAACAAGGCCTCTAATTTCTTTACTATTGTTAGGTATAAATGTGCAACAATGTCGCGAGTTCAGCATTTTACAAACTCCTCCCTCCTTTGCTAAAAGGATGTCTAATGCAAGGCGGTTCTGAAGAGTCATAGATCTTACCGCAGCCATTTCTGTATCCATTAGGATCATGGCTCCAGAAAATTTTGTCAGCATGTTATCCAAAATAGTAGACAACTTTCAAATTTTCAAAGAATTCAGAATAACTCCCACTGAAGGAATTATTGCTCCAAATATGTCTATGCCAGAATAAGATTCTCGCTTTTGTCTAACATTAT
Source organism: Pleurodeles waltl (assembly GCF_031143425.1). Taxonomy (NCBI): domain Eukaryota; kingdom Metazoa; phylum Chordata; class Amphibia; order Caudata; family Salamandridae; genus Pleurodeles; species Pleurodeles waltl. The sequence continues at coordinate 597,365,838 of NC_090446.1, read as the reverse complement.
GTAATTCAGTCATTTTAGGTACTTTATTCAAGTTCTCAAGTTGATAAATCTTTGGGAAAACTATCCCTAAGTAATATGTGCAATACTATCCTCTTGGAAGACGGTAATACGCATTTGGTCCATATATGTAATAAATTCCTGGAATTGCTGGGTCTTGTCCATTTAACATGAATGCCCATTTACTCTGGAATAAAAACACATGCCTACATTCACTTGTTCCCACAAACAATGTGTCAGTTCTGGATTTAGGCTTATATACACAAAGCTTCCCTACGTGCTGTGCATCTAAAGCTAATTTCACTTGTGTCTTTATTTCGCTAAATGCATGATCATTTTTAAATGTCCTTTTCCATAAGCCCTTTTCTAATCTCTCCATTAATGCCTTTCTTCTGTCATCAGTCTGATCTAGGAAACTCTTTTCTATAGATGTAAGCAAGCATGTGAGATTGCTTCCGTGAGCGTAAGCTGTTCCAAAGGCTAATGTAGGTCCGAAAAATCCTCTCACTAATTCTATATTATTTTCTTTAGCTACTCTATTCAGGTACTTAATTATAGGAACAAATGAGAACACTAAGGGGGTCATTCTGACCCCGGCCGGCGGCGGAAGCCGCCGGCCTGGCTGGGACCGCCAGAATACCGCTGCGCGGTCAAAAGACCGCCGCGGGTATTCTGGGTTTCCCGCTGGGCTGGCGGGCGACCGCCAGAAGGCCGCCCGCCAGCCCAGCGGGAAACACCCTTCCATGGGGATGCCGGCTCCGAATGGAGCCGGCGGAGTGGAAGGGGTGCGACGGGTGCAGTTGCACCAGTCGCGATTTTCAGTGTCTGCATGGCAGACACTGAAAATCTTTGTGGGGCCCTGTTACGGGGGCCCCTGCAGTGCCCATGCCATTGGCATGGGCACTACAGGGGCCCCCAGGGGCCCCACGTCACCCCATACCGCCATTCTCTTCCTGGCGGCCAAAACCGGGAAGATTCCCCAGGGCAGCGGGAAACCGGCGGTACACCGCCGGTTTTCCGTTTCTTACCGCGGCTGTACCGCCGCGGTCAGAATGCCCATGGGAGCACCGCCAGCCTGTTGGCGGTGCTCACGCGGTCGTTGGCCCTGGCGGATTTTACCGTCAGGGTCAGAATGACCCCCTAAGTCATGATTTGAATAAAAATACTGAATGTATTCTTGGTTATAGAATCTTGTTAGTAAAAGACTACAACTTATTCCATAAGTAAGAGGCAAACTATGGTAAGTAATTCCTTCCTCTACTGATGAAGGAATTTGCGTGCACACAACATTCTCTCGCATTCATCATCTCAACATACTCACGCAATAAGCGATAGAAAACATTAGAAGAAAAATCTTCTTCTGAACCGTCTACGTGCACATTTTTCTCATCTATCCTAAACTTATCTAATTCTGTAAGTGTAATAGCCGTCTCTAATGCAGAGGCATGGTTGGGTAGGATCTTCTCAAATAAAGTCATACTCACAATCAATACTAAAAACAATAACATGCACACAATCCCCAAACCAATACCTATGTATTTACAGCACCTATTGTTCCTGGCCTGCTGGTTGTGGTTACTCGTGATCTGTAAAGAATCAGAAAGTAGAAGGAAAACAATATATATACAGTAGCTATGCAGCAAAAACAAAACAAAAATCTTCAATCTTCTTTAGCAGTTAATCACAGCTTTCAGTCTTTCTTCCAGGACCTTTATCAAAATATAGGTAGTTTGTCAGAATCTGCAATTTGTCAGAATGGATTTAGCAGCTTGTCAAATCAGGTTATTTTAAAAGTCTCTTTCGGTTACTTTCAATTGTCTCCTTTTCACTTTCCTTAGTTTCACAACTTTACAAAGTTCAGTTCACTTATCTCCGTCACATACCAAAGTATTGACCTGGGATCTCTCAATCAAAACAAAAAGACAAAAATTAACTCTGCCATTCACCTGTCGTCGCATACGCCCATTCAGGACCTGTGTACCTCCAATTTGCAATTTGCTTTCTTTTCAATCTTCGATCTCTACTTAACTTTCCATCACTCAAGTCTTCTCTTCTAGTTATGTCTATTTCTTCTTCAATTGTTGTCACTGTAATTACCTCTTTCCTCTTGGCTTGTGATTTCGGCCACTTGTCTCACTTCAGTGGACCTTTTGTCAATGCTGTTTTCAGTGTTGGACTTGTAACTTCTCTTTCTTCTGCAGGATTTTCTCTTGAAGTACCTGCGACTGGTTCAGGAGGAGTCAGATCGTTTTGGCTTTGATCCACCTCAACTTTCTCCACTTTGGAGTATGTAATTTGCTCTGTTTGTCTTTCAAGACTGTCTGCTTCTGGGAGAGCCCTCCTATGACTAGACTCGCCTGCTACCTCAGTTGAGGTTGGTTCACTGGCACTCTCCTGTATGTCTTCCACTTCATCTCTCACAGGAGTGTTTACACTTTTTTCAGTTTGCTCACATTCAGTCTCTGATTCTCCAATTTTCTTCTCTGATTCTGGAGTTTGTCCAGAAGTTGTTGGTACTCTGAACAACTCTTCTTCATAGGCCAAAGGACAGGGTACCTTCCGAGTATGGCTGGCATAGATCTAGTTCGGAACTCCAGCGCATTTCACAGCTGTAGTAGTGACCAGTACTAATTGATACGGCCCTTTCCACCTGGGCTCCAAGCAAGTTTCCTCACGTGTTTTCTGATCACAGCCCAATTTCCCGCTCTCAGGTTGTGGCTTTGCTCTTCAGACGGTTGCAGTGTGGTTGCTTCCACCTGATGAGAGAAAGAGCGAACCACATCAGCCAGACCCTTGCAGTAATCCAACACCATATCATCTGTTACGTTCACAAGCGTATTGGCAGGAACCGCTCATAATCTCATTGCTCTGCCGATGCGGATTTCATGCGGCGACAGTCCACTTTTTCTTTTGAGTGTGTTTCCTATACTCATCAGAACTAACGGTAGTGTGTCTGGCCATTTCAGATTCATGGACGCACACATCTTTGCAATTCTTGACTTCAAGGTACCATTCATTTGCTCAACAAGTCCTGAGGCTTCAGGGCTGTAGCTACAATGCAATTTCTGCTCAATGTTTAAAAGCTGAGCCTAGCAATTTATTTACTTCATTGTTGAAGTGACTTACTCTATCGAATTCTAATGAGATTGGAAAACCAAAACGAGGTATCAGTTCCCTAAGCAACAATTTGGCTACTGTAAGGCTGTCATTTCTTCGTGTGGGGTAAGCTTCAATCCAATGACTAAAGATACAAACAATCACCAGCACATATCTCAATCCTCCACAACCATGCATCTCAATGAAATCCATCTGCATTCTGCTAAATGGTCCTACCACTCTTCTACTATGGCTCATATTGACCACAGTCCCTTTTCCCACGTTCATCTGTTGGCAGATAATGCAATGATGGCAAATTGCTTCGGCAACCTGTCTAAACTTTAAATTGAACCAAAATTGCTTACATGTGCGAATCATGGCATCCCTTCCAACATGTGCTTGGCCATGATATTATCTAGCCATTTGAGTCAACAAATTACTTGGTAAAACCACTTGTCCCTCCCCAGACACTAAAACATCATCCTCTTGCTGAACACATTTCAATTTTAGCCAAGTTTTCTTTTCCTCCTTGTCAACATTATCCTGAAGAGCTTTCAATTCTTCTCAAGTGTCAATCACATTTAGGGCATAATTGGTACATATTTCTTACTCCAGCAACAATTTTCATTTGTCTTTGAACGATATACAGTTCAGTGCGCAAAACCTTGTGACTTGATCCGCATCTCCATTTCCCATTGACACAAAATCTTGTGATTTCAGGTGTGCGTTGCGTTTCACCACAGCAATCTTTTCAGGCATTTGTAAAGCTTGTAACAATTCATGAATTCTTTCACCATTTCTAACCAGTGAACCAGAAGAGGTCGGGAAACCTCTCTGTGACATTAGCTGGCCAAAATCGTGGACTATTCCAAATCCGTACTGGCTGTCTGTATATACCGTAACTTTAAGCTGTGCAGAGACATGGCACGTTCTCGTAAGGGCCACCAACTACCACTTGTGCAAAATACACTTCCTAAAGCTAAGAAGCTTCGATTATACCAGAAATTATGCACACAGCATGTCCTGCTTTCAATGTTCCCAAGTTATCTCTTAAACAGGAACCATCAACAAATCTTATTTGGTCATTTTCTTCCAATCAAATATCCTTAATATCAGGTCTGGGTTTGGTGCACAAATCAGTAACCTCCAGACAGTCATGTTCGACTTCCTTCAATTTGTCAACTTCAATATTTTCGTTTGGAAGGAAAGTTGCTGGGTTAAGCACTGTACACCTTTTCAGTGTGGCATTCGAAGAACCTAAAATTACAGTTTCTTATCTGGTCAATCTAGCCTTGGTTAGATGTTAGGTCTTGGTTCGGGTAAGAAAACTCCAATGGAGTGAGGGACCGTAACAGTTAAAGGATGTACCATCACAATGCTCTCACTCTGAGTGAGGCTCAGTCCAACTGCTGCTACTGTGCTTAAACAACCAGGTAGTGCTGCTGCAACTGTGTCCAAAGTAGCTGAAAAATACGCTACTGGGTGGTTTATGCCACCATGGACTTGAGTCAAAACAGACAAAGAACATGCATCATGGCAAAATAACATGAAGGGTTTTGTGTAGTCAGGCATTCCCAAAGCCGGAGCTTTGCACAGACTCTCTCTCAATTCATTCCCAAGTGATTCAACAAAGCAATAGTATCACACGTACATGCTTCCCTTGTCTTTGAAGCAACCAACAAATCGTCAATGTACTGGACTAACGTTGATTGCAAAGGCATTTCCAATGACTCGAGGTTCTTTTTCAGGATCTGGCTGAAAATGGACGGTGACTCTGAAAACCCTTGAGGAATTCTGCACCAACAATAGACTTGATCCAAGAATTTAAAACAGAAGAGAAACTGGCTATCCTCGTGAAGCGGCACAGAAAAGAACGCTTGTGCTATGTCCACTACAGTGAACAATTCAGCATCACATGGAATCTGAAACAATATCACTGCTGGATTTGGCACCACGAGACAACATTTAATCACAATATCATTTACTTTCCTCAGATCTTGAAAAATCTGATAATTTCCCACATGGCTTCCGCAATCCCATTATTGGTGAGTTACATGGGCTGCTCAACACTTCTTTTAAAACACCATGGTTTACGAAATCTGCAATTATGGGTGCAATCCCTTCAATAGTATCCTGTGTAATGTGGTATTGGGGAATCTCGGGAAAAATGGCATTTGGCTTGACTGGGACCTTAACTGGCTCAACTCCTTTGATAAGGTCAATGTCTTTTCCTGTAAAATACCACACCTTCATTTTAACTGTTCCCTGTAAGTCAGAAGGGAGATCTTGCATTGTGAAACTGGAAAGAAACTGATCAAAGGGTACTCCTCATTCACTGTGGCACAAATTGATCCTGTGGATGAGTCATCTTCATCACCACTGTTAGTCTGAATGGCAATTCCATCATTTGAACAAGTAATTGAACATCTCGTTTTGCATAGCAAGTCTCTTCCTAGTAAGAATACCGGACTTGAGTCACAAATTACAAAGTTGAATAATCCTTTAAAGTTGCCAATTTGAACTGAAACTGGATCTGTAATTGGGTTTGTCAAATATTGATTTGCAACTCCTACAATCTGTACTGCTTTCCCTGAAAGGGGCAAGTTTGGAACTTCTTTAGTTCTTATTGTAGAGCGTTTAGCTCCTGTGTCAACAAGGAATATAGGGCCAGATGTAGCAACTGACGAATTTGCGAGTTGCAAAGTGCGAGTCCATGCGACTCGCAATTTGCAACTCGCAAATTCGTATGCAGTACGGTGTCTCAGACACCGACTGCAACTCGCTATGGGGTCGCAATGACCCACCTCATGAATATTCATGAGGTGGGTCGCAAATTGCAGCCCCATAGCGAGTATAGGCACTCGCTAACATGGAGGCCTGCTGACGTCAGCAGACCTCCATGTTCGTGACCTGCTTTTAAATAAAGCAGTTTTTTTTTTTTTTTAAGTGTAGCCCGTTTTCCTTACAGGAAAACGAGCTGCACTTAAAAAAACCCGAAACCTTTAGTTTCGGTATTTTTTCAGGGCAGGGAGTGGTCCCTTGGACCACTCCCTGCCCTGAAAAAATATTTTTGGGTCCAGTCACAAACTGGAAGGGGTCCCATGGGGACCCCTTCCAATTTGCGAGTGGGTTACCATCCACTTGAAGTGGATGGTAACTGCGATGCCAGTTGCGACCGCGTACGCAGTCGCAAATGGTATTGCATCCCACTGCGACTCGCAAATAGGAAGGGAACACCCCTTCCTATTTACGAGTCAGAAATGCATATTGCGAGTCGGTAACGACTCGCAATATGCATTTCTGCATAGCAAACCCACGTTTGCGACTCGCAAACGGCGATTTTCGCCGTTTGCGAGTCGCAAATGGTTTGCTACATCTGGCCCGAAATCTTGTGACCCATTACTTTTCCTTTCAGATCTGGACCTTTCTAATCTACCTCTAATGAAGCTGCCAACAAACATTCTTCTTCATCCAAAGTCTCACTCACCCAATCATCATTTATTCCATCCTCACTGTGTAATAGGTATTGGTGTGTTGTGCTATTACTCTAGTTGACCTGTGACCTGCTGAGAAAGCACCACCTGCTGCTCCATGGGGGCTTGAGGTATCTGTATTTGCTACGTAGGTACCATTTGAACTTAAGGTTGCATTTGCTGCGACTGGGGCATCTGTAAATGTGGCATTTGTTGCATAGGCTGAAAACCTTGCACCTGATTCAGATTATTTTGGAAATTCAAATTTCGACCTCTTATTCTTGGTCCTCTCATATTTGGGGAAGAATTGATTTTGTTTGTCTGCTGAATAACATCTTCCTGCACTAGCAGCAGACACTCCTGTTTCCAATGTCAGAGGCCTCCGCAAGCGTGAGATGGTAACATTCTTTTCATCCCGTGCACATCATTCTGAATAACCACAGTATTCAAATCATAACCACGGTTCACATTTCCAATTCCACCACAACCTCTACCTTTCGCCTGATACTGCAAACACACGTTTCCCTGCTGCAGAAAATGTCCCTGCATTCCTGATTGTGCCGCTTTAATCTGCGTGACCATTGCCTTTTCTTTCAACTTTCTCTGTTTCAACTCAATCTCATCACTACAGTTCTTTGCATACTGCAACACTTCATCAATCAGCTTTGCTCGACAACAAATCAAATGGCTCTTAATCATCTGGATAATTTCAGGTCTCAATCCTTCAAAAAACCTAAACACAAAATTAATCATGTCTTTCAGCTGAATTGTTTCTGTACCACTGTAGTGTTTAAACGCCTGCAACAATCTCTCATAGTACGCATGTATTGACTCTTTCCCATCCTGAGCTGTCCTGTCTATTCTCTGCCAGTCGATATTCTTGGGCAAAATTCTCGTTTTCAGAAATTCAATCACCTTATTGTAATATTTCATTATGTCAGGAGACAGTGCACCTGTAGCTGGATCTCTCTGAGGTTCTTTTGTCAGCCAATCTACACTCCTCTTGCACTCGATCCATAAGTCTGCTGAAACTACTATTTCACAAACCTGTCTGTTTGCTGGTACCATTCCACTGGCTTTTCTCTCAACGTGGGATAATCATTTGTAAATGACAAAATGTCACTTCTGCTCCAAGGGACATGAACAAAATCCCCTCCCGGAATTTCTCTCATTGGCAATATCTTCACTGGATACTCACCCTGCTGCATATTCGCAGTAAGATTCGCAGAATCCCTTTTCTTCTTGTCTCTTTTCTTCACCCACCTGCCTTCCCGCTTAGCTAATGCTCCCCATGTTTGAATGCTCTGAACTAATTCCCTAATGTAAATTTTCATTCTTGTACTCACATGTTCTCAAAGTTCTTTGAATCAAACTCTAATCTGTAACTCCTCTTTAAATGCTTTAATGTACTATTCCTGCTTTGTTGGTAATCAGTTTGCTCAAATTACTTAACTCATCTTCTCGGTATGAGCCATGTTGGTCTAATCCTGTCAATCCCTCAAGTAAGTCTTCTGCTTCTAGTCTAAGCCTGGTCAAATTCAGTGCACTTCCTCCACTGGAATCTCCTTGGGTGCTACTCAACTTCTCCAACCATTGTGTTAACTGCTGAGCTATCAAACCTTGCAATGAAACGTTGTTATTACTTATAACGGGAACTTGCTGTAGTGTTAGGCTTGGGGTCTCTTGTGCCATTCTAAACGGGTTAGGACCTAATTCCTGCCTTTCCAAATCATTCGGTGGGGTCCTAGGGTAGCTCAAATCAATTAACGGACCTGTTCCTTCAAGTGTCGGTCTCATGGGAGTCATCATTCTTGCGTTCTCAGTGAATCCCTTCCCTTCTTTGCTCGGATTCAGGATTTTCTGTTCTTATTATTTCCCTTGACAAACAATGGTACGACTAAACCGATGGTAACCGGTACTGACACTGCATCTGGACTTGGTCGGGCATTTGGATCTATCAGGCACATTACTCCTGTATTCTGACTTGTCAATGCAGACATCTCCATCTGTGACCCTGTTATGGTGGTGTATCTCAGAACCGTCTGTGTTTGCATTGGGGACATCAAATTCGGGGTAGACTATTTGGATCAACGTCGGCTTCTGATAAACCTGTCTCATGTGGGAAGCTTGCTCTGTCAGCACTATTAGGTTTGTTGCAGTATCCATAATAGGTACAACTGAATAAATTCTGGGTATGTCAATCTGCGGCATAGGCATTTGAATAGTAGAACTAGTTGGAACACTATGGCTAACCTGTATCTGTGTAGATTCAATTGGTATCAGAGTTGTAGGGTCCATACTAGTATTTGAACCTCTCTCATGTGCTGCATATGGTGGGGGACGATTTCTCGGTATCTGCAAAATAAACTTGTCATCATCTGATTCTTCACTGTAAGTCAAAGACTTTCTAGACTCTGGACTTCTGCTCTCTGTCCTCTGAAGGATAGTTCAGTTATCTTGTGTAATTGCCTGAAACAACTTAATTCCCTGTAAAGTCTCAGTTCTCAAAAATTTCTGCTCACTATCCCATCTTGCCTCAGCTAAAGTCTTCTCAGCTTTTCACATTCTACTTTCAAATATCTGTTGCTGTCTAGCCACTAATTCCCAAATAGCTAACGCTTCAAACTGTGCAGGTCTCGGAGGAGGTTTCAAATCATACATCACCCTCCTCAAATTCTCTAAAATCCTCAGATTAAATGTCCCATGGGCAGGGAACGCTAAGCTCCCATCTCTCTCTGTCTCTTTGCACCATTGTTTCAGCCAAAGACATGGAGCTGCACCTTGTTCCTCAAATACAATACATGCGGGTGTAATTTCTCCTATTCTAGTTGGAATAAACGTATCTCCCCTTAGGACACTCTTTAAAGCTTTGAAAAATGTAATTTCTATGTTTAGGCTACGCTTTCAATCGAATCAGGAAGTAAATTTCAATCCTAAGTCCTTTTCGTCTGTCTTGTCAACCAATTACACTTCACGGTTGTCCACCAATCCGTTCGTGGCTTTTCACACTAACCGACCTATCCCAGGGCAGCTCCAATGATGTCACACTCACACGTACAGCTGCTGACAAAGCCCTTCAGCTTGTTTTTCCTCGACTTAGATTCACACAAAACAAATGTGAATATTGCGAACACTAAGTAAAATCAATGTACAAACTTGTCTGTTTACTATAGGTAGGTAACACAATCGCTTCAGAAACCTTACTGATTTTTCACTGCGGCTTTTCGCTCTGGCAGATACTCCTATCTCAGTTTCCCTGACTCGCAAGCAAAATTAGACCAGCAAATTTTACTCCCAACCGATCATTGAATTCTCCTGGTGCACATAGTTTTTTTAGACAGGGATTTGGTGAATCCTATCACTCACTTTAACACGCGCTCTTGAGTTTGCCAACCACGCCAACTTGACCTGTTAGACAAATTACAACATAAACCACGTGTCTCATACACTTATTCAATACTCCGGAGTCTGAGACCACACAGGGTCCGTATACCAACAACCACGTGGGCAATTTTTAAGCCAAAGCGCCACACACATGTGAAGTTCGATGAATTCCCTACTCTCACACTTTGGAGTATGCAAACTCCCTAAACAACTTCATCTGGAGTATGCAAACTCCCTAAACACTCTCAAACATCACAATTCACCTGTGATTTGCTTAAGCTGTGAAAGCGCAAAACCTACTTAATTCACACGATCATTTGAAACGCTGAGAACATTTTCCAACAAGCATAAGCAAACTCCAAGGTTTTGGGAAAGTCATGGCAGACTCTTAGGGAGAGATAACCTTTTGCTTTGTACTACCGAATCTGGAAATTATAACCTTTATTTCTGGGGACTCAGTGGTCTCTTAAGGAGACGCACCATTCATCTTATCTACCAAATCTGCGAATTATAGTGATCTCTTAAGGAGACTAACCATTCAACTCTTTTAGCAATATCTAAGGAGAAAAAGTACCTTATGGTGGCCTCTTAGGGAGACTAACCATCCAACTCTTTTAGCAAGATCTAAAGAGAAAAAGTACCTTATGGTGGCCTCTTGGGGAGACTAACCATCCAACTCTTTTAGCAAGATCTAAAGAGAAAAGGTACCTTATGGTGACCTCTTAGGAGACTAACCACCCAACTCTTTTAGCAAGATCTAAGCAGAAAAAGAACCTTATGGGGGCCTCTTAGGGAGATGAACCATCCTCTACTACCATTTCTGTGAGCACGTCTGTCCTTATTTGGTCTTTTATATTTTAATTCATAAGAGAAAGCGTTAGAGGTTCGACGGACCTCTTGACTACGCTTAGAGTGATTCTACCATAAACCATAACTTCAGAACAAATATATAAATCTAATCAAAAACGCCATCAAATTCTTTTGAAGTCAATAATCTTTATGCACCATGAGCCATTTGGCCATGAATAACCACACCTTTTAATAATGTTACAATTTATATTTCTCTAGATTAACAATACTAATATCACGTAGATCAATTTCAAAACCACGATACATGTATGCAAATAACACAGGTTGAGCAAAATGTCCAAAGAATGTCAATTTAACTAAAGCAGTTATAACTAAAGCCTCAAGGGTTACAGTATAAATCAATAACAGCAATAACTGAAAACAGAAATAACATACATCTAGGCTCAACAGAAGGACGGAATCAATTCGTTGTTAATGATAATTGTCAACATTTGGGCACACTAACTAACCTTTTAATTAGAATAGCATGTTTGGGATTCATGCAAAACAGTTTTGGTCAAAGTAATTTGGAAGACATCTAACTATGGCTCTATCAAAACAGCGGCTGGTACCTAAAAGGAAAACACAAATACAGCATGGAAATAATAGCATGTCATTATACCTTTCCTCAATGAGTCATTATGAGGCAGTCTCTTCGTCAAGTGGACATCCATCTGGTCAGCATCAGCAATGGGACAGTGAAAAGGGAATGGCTCAGCTACAGTTGGGCTCTAAGTTACCTGAACCATTTATGGACATTAAGCAAAAGAAAAAACATTAACGCAAATCAACAAGTACATGGAACTATAATGCTCCACACAAATAGGACTCTAACAAGGACAAAAAAGAAACGCTCTAAAGAATTCAGGAAAAGGACTGCAAGACATCAGAATAGGGACTGACTTCTCCAAAGTGCAAGCAGGCTAAGTTAAACTCGCATTAAGTGTCTTCTCATGCCATCATTGGTCAGGAAATCGTACGTTAAAACTCACATCTAAGATATAACTAAACTGTCTTTCACACGTCGATGATTGGCTCCTCTTCTCCTGTTCCCATCGTCAGGCTCGTAAGGTAACTTTCTTGTTGCAATCCTAGCTGTAGTTAGTGCGGCCGTTGTTCAATCCTGGGAACATCTTCTCACACGTCACACCTACAAAGTATCTCTTTCTATTGTAAGACATTCTAACAGGCAGTTCTCATGAGAAAGTCTAAAACATTTACAAATAGTTTGGTCAGTACTGTGCGAACAATGAAAGCATTAAATCTCTGGTCATACATTTCCCACTATTTTATTAAACATTTCAGCTTGACGTGAGGTTGTGCAGGCTAGGCCCAAATCTCGCTAACTTAAGGCTTATAGTAAATAAGGCAATACATAGCACAAAATCATTAATGTGACATACTACTACAGTTTTCTTTACACATGCACTTCTACTAATATTAATGTGCATTCCCTAAAAGCATTACGTATTAAATAGCGGCCACTCAAATGAGCACATATTACAAGTCACACATTATTTTCTATCTTAGCATAATTCAATGCAATTTCTTACCCCATAATAAATGAAAAATCATTAGTAATTAATTCAGCTTTGACAAGTGTCATACTCGAAATTAGGATAACAAGAAGGCGAGCATGTAAAGCGCTTGAGACTTTGTACCATACCTCCTTCACAAATGCACCAGTTCAGAACACACTGACACCATACACTGGAAGCAAGTCAGAGGTGTTGTGATGTCATTTCCTATGTCATTGGAGCATCGATCCTGTGATGTAACTATCTGTGATCTCCTTGATAGGTCAAAGGGCATGTTATATCACTTCCGCTTCCCCAAGCATCTTGGTGAATTGACCTCCAAAGGTAAGGCCCTACAAGCAGAGAGGTGCTACAGAGGCCATGCGATGGGCAAGACAACACCATAAGAGCTCTGCATAAAAGTGTTATATTTGCAAGCTACTCAGTACAGTTAGTAGACCTTTGGCGAAACAAGCCTGTGGCTCTGAAAATATTGAATCTAGGATCAAACTTGAAAAAGGAGAAAGCTTTTAGGGAGAAAATAAGAGGGAGAAGAAATGTATACTTTAATGTAAAAGCAAAAAGGAAAGAGCGATGAACAGACTGAGAAAACAGTAAACAAGGCTGTATTGTTCTCCCATCACTGCTGACTTCCCTATAAATATTCCCTTGTTCTAACCTGTAATTACTTACTTTCTCTGACCCCAACACATCCTCTAAATCTATACCTTATCCCACCCCTAAAATAACCTCAACCTTCACGCTATATGTGAGCCACTGAAATTATCCAGCAGGGGACAACAACGACCAAATTATGCAGTAGGTTTGACTGAATGATATGGCGTGACGTGGCACATTTTATGATAAAATGACAAACTAATGAGGTAATACTAACATTTAAGACTGTTTAGGGAAAGGTTTTACCTCATTAGTTCCAGTTTGATACCTAAATAAGCAACAGAAGGTAACCAATCAATCTTTGCGAAGGGCCTTCAACTCCATGGCAACAAGTTTCGCTGCATTTTGGTAACTTTTGATCCATATACGATAGTAACACAATTTTTTTGTTAAAGTCTGCAGATTATGCATCAGATTATGGCTCGTGTGGCAAATGCAACACAATCATAATTATGCAAAAAAATGACCTGCTGCAAAATTGTATAATTTCATTGGCTCTGCACTACACCAATACCTAAACCTACACCAGCCCTGAGACCCTAACTTTGCCTCAGCCTTTGTTTTATCATTTTCCCTAGCCCATGTATAAGGAATTTCCCTTATCATGTTCCTAATACTAACTTCATCTCTATCCACAACACATATGTTACACTAACTTTAATCTTTTCCAGTTTTTTTTTTACTTCTTGCACACGGTTTATTGTATTCCTCACTAAACATTTTCTCACTTTTTGTTTTTCTCGCTTTTTCATTTCTAATTTTTTCTAACGTTTGCCCTACAAGGGATGAGAATACATTAAGGTCTTACTTACAAGTGGGCCCCACTTAGTCTGAAATTATTGGGTTAATTGGGTGTACCCAAGTACAGAGAGAAGGGAGAGTCTCAGGTGAGCGGAGGAAAAATGTTCTATACAGAAAAAACATGATGATTCTCTCCCAGCCCACCACACAACTTCAGTTTTGGAGAAGGAGCCCACACATTCTTCAATAATTCACATACTGTGGTCCAAATGGACACCAGTGTTTGCGTTTTTGGACTCAAAAGCATAAACATGCCCACACAATACATCTATGAGGAAGAATGCACATACCTGGAAAGGGGCTTTGATCAGCATGTGAGAGGCCGTAGGAAGCATCCACTTCAGGGAAGTAAGGGCCTGAACGCCTGGACTACAATGGGATGCCTCTATTGCCAGTCACCGTTTAGCCTGGTAAAAGGGGACAGTTACTACCTGCATTATGTTCAAGGTAGACTTTGGGTGCACCTCATTTCAACAGAGCTAGGCTATGCTGCTACATAGCACATGGTGAAAGGGGGAGCCCCACCAGATGTCATGCACCTGTGAAGTTCTCCATTGTTCTTTTCATAACAAGCTTTATTCATTTTGACAGGTCCATTAATAAGAATATATCCACATTTGCTCATTAGCACTGCAATACAGATGTCAGAGTTAAAAATCACTAACCCAAACCATGATAGGCCCCCCATTTTCCCCTAATCATCTTGTGTATTTGCAAGCAGACCTGCGCAGCCTAAATAGGTTTCACATGTAGAGCACACCAGTCCTCGCCCGCCCTACACTCTGCCAGGGATGGAGTGTGTGGATAGTACCACTTGCAATCAGAGATGAGCCCTTTACAAACGTGCGGTCTGCCTGAGGGTCACCGAGGTCGTCCATAATGCCCAACAGGGTCACTCTTGGAGTATGATCAAAGGGCCACCCAAGCACCTCCAAGAGTTCCCATTGTATCTTCTGCTAGGAAGGTGTCAGTACAGGGCAGGCCCAGACCATATGGTAAAAATCATCAGCGGGTGTGGAGCTTTGAAAACAAGTCGACTGGGGGATTTTGCCCGCATGGTGCAGCCGTACCAGGGTCAGGTATGTTGTGTAGAGGTAATGTAATTGAATCAAACAGAGACGCATGGAAATAGTCAGAACACATTGGGCACGTCTGGCGCGTCTCCAGTCCAATTCGTCCAGGTCACCATCCCACTCACCTCTCTCAGTGGCGTTTAAGCGTGTCATAGCAGCTCGGAGCATTACCAATAAGAAACCGGCAGACTGCAGATGGCACTCTGGTGATACGCCCCGTTAATAATCTAGCTTTCAAGGGGTTTAATTCTGGGATTTCAGTATTCTGGGGAATGTTGGCTGTGGGAGCGTAATGTAGTTTTAAGTATTTAAAGAATCTTGTCTGAGTGAGGTAATATCGATCTTGGTAGTCCTGAAAATCTAGCATATAGGGCCTCACCTATACATCCCCTAGAACCATGATATCTATGGTGTCCCATTTGTGAAACCCCTTTAGGCTTGCTGTGTGGTGCACACACCTCCCTTTCCAGAGGGATGTCACCCCTATCAGATGGTGGTCCCAGCCCAGCAGCTTTAGGGAGGATTAAAGACCACTCAGTGGGGTCTAGAAGAGTTTGGGGTATTGGCGTGCTGTATAGATGCCCAACATATTGTCTGGGCATAGTAGGGAGAGCTCACCGTGATAAGTCAGGTCATCCCAACCACCGCTGATCAAATCGTTGATAGCAATCAAGTGGGAGGCCCAGTAGTAACCCTGTAGGTCAACCATCTCCAGTCTTTAGTCAATTTAGGGACTGTTGACCGATGACAAAGGCTATTAGTAAGCAACCACAGGAACGATCAGAGGATGAATTTGAGAGTGTGGAACCATTGATTGGGGATCGGGAGTGGGAAATGCTGGAAGGCACACAGGAAGGGAGGTTGGACCATCATCTTAAAAAGAGCTATGCGGCCCATATTGTGAAGTGGGAGCTGTATCCATTTTTGAATGTCCCACCTCATATTTACCACCAGAGGCATCAAATTGAGGTGTCTTGTAAGTTCCAGTAGCAAGGCGATGTGGACCCTTAGGTATTTAAAGGAGAGCTGTCGCACTGGGATGTCAGATTGCCAGAAGTGGACACTTGCGTCTCCCTGGATCTGGACCAACAGAGACTTGGACCTATTGACACAAAGACCAGAGGGGAGCCATCAGGGCCTAAGGTCTGTGGAAAAGTAGTACATTGTCCGCATAAAGTGTGATTATATCCTCCAGGCCACCATCCCATGCCTACTCACGGAATTGGGCATCACGGTGGAGGGGAGAGAGGGAAGCCCTGGCAACTACAGTTAGGGGATGGAGCAGAAAGTGCTCAATTGACCCAGACCTGCGCAAAGGCGTGACAGTAAAGGAACCCAGTGAGTCTACATAGTTAAGTCCCCAGCCAGGCACGCTCTGCAACAGATTGGAGGAAGGGCCACTATACCGTGTCAAAGGGTTTTTCGAAATCAATAAGGAGCAATGCCGCAGGTAGGTAGGAGTTGGTTATGTGAGCTAATGCCATTTGGACCCTTCTAGTGCAGTGTTGTGTGCCTCACCTCGCATGAATCCACATTGTTCGCAGTGGATCAGATAGAGGAGGGCAATCTGCAGATGGCTGGCAACAACTTTGGCAAAGAGTTTGACTTCAGTGTTGATCAAAGAAATAAGTCTACACTAGGAGCAGTGGTCAGGGGAGTAGACTGGTTAAGAGATGACCACCAAAGAGGCGAAATCAAGCTCAGGGGGAAAGGGCCTTTTCTCTGCAACTTCGGTGTATAGCTTGAGCAGAAAGGGTGTCAATTCAGTGGGGAACTTCCAAAAAGAATTCTTCTGGGAGTCCATCCGGACGAGTGTTTTACCCGCAGACAAATCAGATAGGGCAGGTTCAACTTCATCTGCTGTGGTGGTTTGGTCCAAGTCATGAGAATGGGAGAGGTGGAATTGAGGGCAGCAGACTGTTTGCCAACAGCAGCTGCTCCATCTCTTGGGGGGGGGGGGATGCAGTTTGAGGCCTGCAGGCATACAAGCCTTGGTAACAAAGGCCTGCAGAATATTGAGAGTGTGTGCCAAGCATTGGCCCTCTGCGGCCCGTATACTAGAAGCAATGTCCCAGGTTGCGAGTCAGTGGAGGAATTTCCCTGATTTGTCTCCATGTTCATAGTTATTCCTCATTCTTGCCCTCCAGCACTATCTGGCCTCATCTAGCAAGAGCTGCCGTAGTTGGTCTCTGACAACTGCCACCCGTCAAGCATGGTCCAAGCTGGATGGTCCAGGCCTTGATGCTCCAGAATATGGATCTGAGCCTCCAGGACCACAACTTATGTTAGCATCTCCTTCGCCCTACCTCCGATAAATCCTTTCACCAGTCCCATGATGTTGGTTTACCAGCTGCCCAAAGCACAACTGCTGAATCCATCAATCCTGGATTAATCTCAAAGTAGGATTGAATTTCGGACCCTAGATAGGTTTCAAAGTGGGGGACGGAGAGATGCCAAGCATTGAGGTGCCACATGGGCCTCTGAGCTGGGTCTGTGGTTCAGATTGTCAGAGTACGTGGAGTATGATCGAGATCCCTCGTAGGAGGATGGTCACACCAGTCAAATGGCAGACATCAGTGGCCGGTATGAGGAAGGGATCTATCCAAGACTCTGTTTTATGCACTGCTGAGATATGCATGTAGGTGTGGTCGCAGGGCCCCAGGGCATCTGTCTGAGCCGCAATTGGCACACACGGGAGGTGCGTCCCTGTGTGAACGGGCCAGTTGTATCTACCCCTGGGTTAAGCACAGCAGTCAAATCCCCCCACCCCCAAAAGTATTGTTGTGCCCATCAGTAGGGTAGAGAGCAGGTTGGTCAGTGCGGTCAGTGTGGTGGTGGATGCATGACTGGGTAAATATAGCAAGATAAAATTATGTTGTCTTCCTTGGAGCTGACCCTCTAGTCCAATGTATCTGAGACTAGGGTCTGTGTGGGTATTGGTGACCATCAGAGGGAATCCCCTATGCAGTAAAATGGACACACCTCTGGATCCCCAGCCAAACCCTGAGTGTTAGACTTTGTCATACCCACAAAACAAGAGGAAGGGAAATTGAGTACCCAACAGATGGGTCGCTTAGAGCATGATAAAAGCAGGTTGGAAGCATTTCGGGTAGTGTAGGATGTGGTACATTTTATGCAGTCTAACAGGCCATATATGTTCCAGGACATCAGTCTAAAGGAGGGCATCGTGAGTGTGGGTGTGACGGGAGGCAGTCCATGATCTCTGTACAAGTGGGGGAAATGAAAGCACTACAGGTAGCGGGGAAAGCAATGGGCCATGTGTATGGTGTGGTGCAAGAGCTAAAATAAACATTTGTGGACAAGGTATGATACAAAAACGCAATTCAATGAACAATTCCCTTTAACCCTATACCTCCACCCTCAAAGCATCTGTCGCCCAAACTTGACCCCAACAGCAGAGACTTCAAAGAAAAGAAGAAAAGGCATGTGTATTGGTTATCTGTGTGGGCCTCCTCCATGAAGGATATTATGCCGGAGACAATAGGAAAAACAAGAATTTCATTTAAGTACTGTCTGTAGCAGATCATGCCCTAGGCACAGTCACACCTCTGTCCACCCCTTTAAGGGGCATCTAGGCAGTCAGTTTGGCTCTACTTCAGGATTCTCGTCTCCCATGTCATGATTATCTGGGGTACTGGAGAGCCAACCATCCCCAGCAGTTCCTCAAGCAGCGGTGTGATCCAATTCTGAGCCTGAGGAGCCAGGACAGCCACCCAGCCGGGCACGGAGCCTGTAAGAAAGGGCCCGTCTCTTCCTCTGTGGCCTCGGGCCCCTGCCCGTGGTACCCCATCACGGCCCACCCCCAGGGTCCACCTCTTTGGGAGGAGCTTACCGATCCCTCCGCTTCTCTAACTACTCCAGGCCTGTTCAGGGGTCTCATAAGGGTGGGATTTGGAGTTGAAAAGTGCATTCAGTTTTGCAGGGAAGGGGAGAATGTACTGGAGATTAAGGGCGAGATGTAGCAAAGATTTTTACCCATTCTGTGTCTATGGGAAAAAGTGTTCGTACATATGGCCCTAAATGTTTTGCCTCTGTAAAGTAGTATATTCAGGAAAATGTATTATGTGGGAGGTTTGATATTGGAGGTCAGGCTGCTTGCAGGCTTCCCTGAGGATGGTATCTCTATCCTGGAGTATAATATTTTCAACATTAGTGGGTGTGCTGGTGCCCCAGGAGGGGTACGTGGGGCTAAGGGTCAGTGGGCTTGCTCTACCACAAAACATAGCAAGAATGTGGCCTCTGGGACCCGGGAGCAAAGCTAGTCCATCAGAAATTTTGCAGCGTCTCAGACCCTATAGAGAAACAAACAAAATGCAGGTTATTGAAGCATCTTCAGCTCTCTCCTCCAGAGTCACCTTAGAGGATAACACACTAGCGACTTGCAGTTTCAGGACAGCCAACAGCGTTTGGCATCTGTGACACAGATGGCAATATTTCTAAGGTTTTGACTGCGGACAACAACATCCACCTGAACCTCACCCACTGTGCTCTCCAGTTCACAATTCTGATTTCTGTATGGCCTTTGAAATCGTTGCTAGGTCAGGATGGGCATGCCTCTAGAGGGTCACTATTGCGAGGGAACTGGATCAGCCCCCATTCCCCTTTGGTGCTGTGGTAAATCGATCCATCTTGGTCTGGGCTGGCATGGGTTGTGAGGCTTTGTCTTTGCGCATTGGGGTTGCCACAAGGTTGAGTCTAGGGTTTTAAGCATGGTGTGAAGCCCCACACTGGCTTGCTTGCCCTCAGGCAGCACAAGCAGCCATGTCTCCTCTAGGGCAGGTCCAACACCTGCGTGAGTAGTCAATTTTTAAGCATGGGTTTCCTCCACTGGGGTTCAGCATTTCCAAGAGAAGGGGAAGGAAAAGGGGGGGGGGGGGCGGTTCGAAGAGGGGAAGATAACCATCCTCCATGAGAACCATCCCCCATGAGAACCAGGGCACGGGTGGAGTTGTGGAGACACCCTCTGCCCCTACCACTGTCCCCCTCAGAATCTCTCCTCACCTGTGTGGGTTTTTGCTGTCCAGGTAGCATGGAACTCCATCCACTGCAACAGCCACGAAATACAGAGAACTGCTGCAGGGCATGGAGAGATGCCTGGGTGGCCAAGCCCTCAGCTGGGGGGGCGTGAATAGTGGGCAAAAAAAAGGTGGCCGCTGCAACATTGCAAAGAGGAAGCAGGGTGGGTGACTTTTGCCCCTCACTAGTGCAGGCCCTAGGGCCCCAACAAGCATGCAGGCCACAGCAGGTTCCTGGCACTCGGTGCAGCTCTCAGCTCCAGGTCCAGTACCTCAGGGAGTCCCAGCACAGTCAGCAGATCCCAGTTTCTCACATGCCCTCACAAACCCCCAGAGAAGCAAGGAGTGTGTGGTCGCTGGGAAGGAGGCAGTAGGCCAGCCCTTCACCTGCTGGCTCCACTACCAAACGGGATGCAGACAGGTGGATCTCTAGCAGGTAGGCCCCAAGAAGGAGGGAGCCTCCGGAGCCAAAGGGAGAGGCCGGTGCGGCAGGCGAGCTCCTGGGGGACTAAAGCAACTGCAATCCAGCCCTGATGGTAGGCCACGTCCTCCAGCGCTGACGAAGACTGCATCATGACCAGTGGGGGTGGGGGAGAGGCCCCTGGCAAGCTTCCCCAGCTGAAAGGTGAGCTCAGGCAGTGTCCCAGCAAGCTCCAGGGGCTGGGTATTACAGCTCTCCTTCAAGCCCTAGAGCCGGCAGAGCAGCTGCAGGTATCTCGGGAAGGGCAGGGAGTAGAGCAGGGCTCGTGGTGGCAGCTCTAATGGCCGGGGTGAAGTCAGATGCTGAGGCGGTTGGAAGCAGTTCACACTGAGACCGCCATCTTGGCCTCTGTGGCCACACCCCCTCGAAGTTCTCCATTGTTAAAAACATAACGTGGTTCAAATACAATGGGCCAGGTAGGGCAAAGTGTCTTTTCCATGCCATGTGGGTGTCATTTTAGAGCAGGGCTAACCATTGAAAGATTAAGCCCGACTCAGGCCAAAGGTGTGGCTCAAGCTCATCTCTTGGGCACAACAGAAGAATGGGTCAGGGCACTGCCCGCTAGTCCCACCGTTATCTACAAAAACAAGCAGCATCAGTAGCATCTCTAGAGGGGGTCCTGATGAAGCCCATGCCCCAGCTTTATTGGGTATGTTATGTTATGACTATCTTTACAGCTTCTGCCTCACCAGGAATGAATCCAGGTGCTAGAAAAGAAGGGGACTGTGCTAGCTATGTCTGCGGTACAGGTAAAGAACTATGTCTTCAGTTTCTTGTGGAACTCAAGGACTGAGGAAGCAGCTCTGGTGTGCAGGCAGACAGCATTCCAAGCCTTGAATGTGAGGTATGAGAAAGCAAGGCTGCCAGCTCTGGCTCTACTGATGTCGGGGAATCGGTGCAAGCAGAAGGCCGGTTGAGCAGAGGTCTCTGGACAGTGTGTGAAAACTGATGCAGCTGTTGCGGTAAGAGGGACCAAGACTGTGCAAGGCGTTGTACTTGTGAGTGAGGAGTTTGAAAAGTGTGCAGTTGTGGACAGGGATCCAGTGGAGCTTTTTGAGGTATGAGGTGATGTGTGTGCAGGATAGGGTCCTCAGGGGGAGTCTGGCCACTGCGTTTTGGATGACATGAACTCTTCTGGACAGATGGGTGGTGATGATGATATACAGTGCGTTGCCTTCGTCTAACTTGCTAGTTTTGAGGGCCTGGGTGATGGTTCTGTGTGTGCGAACTGGGAGTCATTTGGATCTTTATGGTATGGCAACAGGAGGAGGTGACTGCATTGATTTGGCTACTCATTGAGTTAGTTGCCACCACTGTAACCAGGTTATTGGTTTTATTGATCAGGCAGGGTGTTGGTTTGAGATCTGCTGGACACTACGTAGAGTTTCATAGGGAAGTGTTTTTGGTGAAGAGTACCACTTCTGTTCTGTCTGTGTCTAATTTCAGACTGTTGGTCTTCATCCAGCTGACTACTTCGGACATGCAGGAGCTGAAGTTGGTCTGGATGTTGGATGCTGTGTCGAAGAGGGAAAGGACGAGCTGGGTGTCATCAAAATGGGAGAAGATATTATTCTGAGGGATCATTTGATGTTGGTGATCTGTGCAATGTAGGTGTTAAGCAGAGTGGGGCCGAGAAGTGATACTTGGGGTACTCTGCAGATGAGGTTGGTCCTCCTGGATTTTTTGCAGGGTAGTGAAGCAAAGAGATTGGTCGGAAGTTAGTGAGAAACTTTGTGTCGACTGAGGGCTTCTTCAGAAGGGAGGTATGGTGGCGCATTTCCATGCATCAGGGAAGAATTACATCAAATTATGCAGAAAGTGAATTTCTATGTTTTTTTAAATTCGATTTCCTAACTATAACATTCCGGTGACCTTTCGTTTTTTTCAGTGAATTTCTGTCTTTTTTGTTACTGTAAGGTAAACTTTATTACTATAGGTTAACCCAACCACACCTGCGCAGGGCTTTCAGCTTTGTGTGGTGGGGGTTGGCAGCAGGGCCTGGCGTGTGGCCAGGCCTTGCAGCCAACCTGCTATAACTACCCAACCCCACGCCACGCACAACCAATTGGACACAGCCAACCCACTATTTGTTTTATCTTTTATTCATAGTTTTTGATAGTTTCAATCAGTAAATATCAGTAAGAGATAGCCAGGGGCACAGCCCTGATTACATTCGGTATAACCTAAGCATGCACTATCACAAAGGTACATAGGGCAGTTAACAGCAAGCATTGTATACATGGCGGTCAAAGCAACATGCCTACATCAAAGGTCTACATGTACCCCCGGCTATCAGGATGTACAGCAATGAAGAATGGTAGTCAGACCGAAGTGGCCCCTTAATGAGGGGTTATTCATAGCTTTGCAGTAAAGGAGGAAAGATCCAGTATTTTCATAAAACAAAAAAACTGTGTTAATAACAACAGTTGCAACTGGAGCCCACATCTACAATTCCCTGCAATTCCCATCCCCCTGTACCCTAGTCCACCTCATCCGGCCAGGCACCACAACAGCCAGGGTGTGCAAGCAGGGCCCACCCTGTTCGTGACAGAGAGGGAGGTCGGGCGATTTGGCCTCCAGGTAGAGTCCAAGGTGCTCATCAAGGCCACCGCAGTGCCCATGTGTAGGTCACGGATCTGGGGTGCCTCCATCTGTCCCATGCATCAGCGCTCTAAGCTCAGACAGTATTGCATCCCAGCTGGAGGCCAATGGGTACTAGTGCAGTCCTATGTTATCTTCCCTGTGCAGTGCCACCCCCTCCTCCTGTGCTTGGGCCCATACCAGGAGGGACCACATTAACGCTTCGAGTGAGGAGGGTTCTGGTGCTTGCCACCTTCTGGTGATAAGGCGATTAGCTGTAAGAAGGCCTAAGTCTAGAAAACTTGAGGGCACTTTATTTTTCTTAGCCTTGGGGAATAGACCTAGTATGCATGCTTCCCATGTATGCAGTGAAAGGTGTGTTCTCCAAATGAAGAGCCGGGTCAATACGCCTTGCCGATAAGTATGCAGGGAGGAACAGGACCACAGCATGTGCGTGTCGAGGACAGGCTGCATCAGTGCGATGGAAGTACTGGTTGATTTTGGCAGGGGTGAGATAGGCCCTGTATAGTATATAAATCTGAATCAGTCGAAATCACGCATTGTGCTGTATGTTAGTGGGGCTCTCCCGGGCCTAGACCCATTCTTTATCCATACAAGATCGGGCAAGGTCACCTTCCCAGCGGGTGCACAGGTTGGCATATGTGGGAGTAGTGTGAGCTTGCAGTGAGCTAGCTAGCCAACACACCAAGTGCCTTCCTGTTCACATAATCTGCAGATACTGTACCATCATGGGTTGACGGTTCGGTTGATGGGTTCCCCCCAGTGCTGTGCCTGTGACGCTAATAAGGAGTTGTATAGAACAAACCGTCCCGGCGGCAAACCAGTGTTGTCTGTCAGTATGTCAAACAGGGACAGAGTGCTGTCTATGTATAGATGTCTTAATGTGGGTAGTACTGCGGCATGCCAGATTTCCAGCTCTGCTGCGGATGTGGACGTGGCGTTCCTAGGTGTGCTCATTAAGGCTAGCGTTGGTGCATAAGGAACCGTCTTATTTGGGAGATGGAAACTCAGACTGTTGCAATGGTGCGCAACACCAAGTAGCATGGACTCTGGTGCCCTTGTGCGGGTGATCGGGTGAAACAGATGGGACACATTGGATAGCATCCAGGGTGGCAGCGTGGTAGCCATGTCTGACAACTGTAGGCTTCAGAGCCACCTAGCCCCCCCCATTGTAATTGAGAGGCTAAATAATATTGTTTCAGATTTAGCACTGCGAGACCGCCCTGACTAGTGCCACTCTACAGCGGCCTATGTTCCAGATGAATTCCCTGATCCTGGGCTCCAATTTTCTGAAAAACTTGGTTAGGACGTATATAGGTAAGTTGGCTGCAGCCTATTCCCTATAACCACCCAACCCCGCATACATAAGTCTCTGAGTGGGTCTGTGAGTGTGCATGAGTACCTCAGTGGGTCTGTCAGTGGGTGCATGAGTCTCTGAGTGGATGTGTGAGTGGATGCATGACTCTGAGCAGGTCTGTGAGTTGATGCATGACTGTCTGAGTGATCTGTGCTTAAATACGTGATTGTGTGAGTGGGTATTTGAGTAGGTGCATGAGTGTCTGAGTGGGTATGTGAGTACGTGAGTCTCTGATTGGGTCTGTGAGAGGGTGCGTGAGTAGGTACATGAGTCTCTGAGTGCATCTGTGAGGGAGTGCATGGGCTGCACAGCCCATCCATTTAAAAAAAAAAGAAAGCCCCGGAGGTGGTGGTCTCCGGGCTGCAGGGTCAGTGCAGTTCCCCGCTCCATATTTAACTTAGCCCCGGGGAGGTGGGGGTCTCCGGGGCTTGGAGGGGTCTGCACCCCCTCTTACTGTTTCTTTAGCCCCAGGGAGGTGGTGGTCCCCAGGGCTTATAGAGCCTCAGGAGGGGCGCCCCATGCTTCCCCCTCCATTTTTATAAATAAAGCCTGGGGAGATGGTGGTCTACGGGGCTCCACAAGTCTCAGGAGGGGACACTGTGCACAACCTCCTTTTTTTTAAGCAATGCCCCTAGGACCTGGCCCAGACGGGGGCTACAATTATAACAAGCGCAGGAGTCTGCACTTGTTTTTTAAAAATATTTTTGCAGGGAATTTCACAAATTCACTGCATTTTTTTTTTTTAAATGCTTTTATGCCCTGCCTGGGTCCCTCTGGGACTCCAAGACTAACGCTTGGGGGTCAGGGTATTCCTACCCTGCCCCTTTTTCATTTTTTTTTTT
This sequence comes from Pleurodeles waltl, assembly GCF_031143425.1. NCBI lineage: Eukaryota > Metazoa > Chordata > Amphibia > Caudata > Salamandridae > Pleurodeles > Pleurodeles waltl. The sequence continues at coordinate 597,340,653 of NC_090446.1, read as the reverse complement.
GTGGGACTCAGCAGAAGCAGAGCCCAAAATTGCTACCAACACTCCCTGGCTGAAATGTTGGCAGCCAATTACAGTTCTGCATATCCCTGAACAAGCTTGTTATTTTTTGCGAAGTTGTCTCAGAGGAATCGTGGCCCATGATATACAAACTTGGATTTCCTTAAATTTCTCAACAACGACTGAATGGATTTACTACACCAAATAATTGAAAAAATCACAGTCTGTGGAACAAAATCTAGTTTACTGCCGAATTTAGTGTAATTCCATTCAGCGGTTTGGGCTGCAGTCATATCCAAAATTCCAGTGGGAATTAACATGGGGGAAACATTTTTTTTCACTCCTGCTTTTTCTCGACCCTCGCTTGACTGATCACCCCAAAACTTTCCATGAGAAACAAGATGTACCGGCACACTTTTTTGGGAAAAGTTCGTGAAGATCCGTCAAACGGCGCCATAGATATAGGCAAGTCAAAAAACGCTTTTCCTATGGAAGCATGGTCAAAACTATAGCTACCTACTGGCGGTTGCCAGTAGGTTATGATATATAGATTTCACTGAAATTAAGTTTCACTTCTAGAGACGCTACTGAGCAGAGTTGAGCATAATGAAGGGGAGCTGCAGTAATAAAATATGAACATGAATAAAATATTAAAGTGTTTTTTAGATGTGCAACATGAAAGAGAAAATATTTCTAACCAACATAATGGGACGTTTGATAGTCCGGCTCGTGTTTTGGCTCTTAGGTTCAAGCCGGGCCCATGGCTCGACTCTTCTTCTAAATTTGGTGGCTTGGTCATCACTAAATCTTTTGTCCCAAGGCATGCTGGCTCACCACTGTAAGTTTTGACACAATACCTAGGGCAAGGGTTTATGCAAACTTACACTAATGTAAGGATTTACACACAGGCACACGGGTGCAAGAATTCACTTAACAGTGTGCCAGTGATATCATTCACACTTGAGCACTAGTGAAAATTATTTAAACCAGTGGTTCCCAACCTGTGGTCCGGGGACCCCTGGAGGTCCGGGAAGCCTCCTCAGGGGGTCCACGACTGCTTAGAAAATTAAATAATATTAATAGATTAGGCCCCCAGACCTCAGTAAGGACTTAATGGGGGGTCCCCGAATTCCAGTAATGATTCACTGGGGCCCCCCTGGTCCCAGTAATGATAATGTGGTGGTCCACAGAAGTCAAAAGGTTGGGAACCACTGATTTAAACATCAGCACTGGAAAGCAATAATTCACAAAGCTGAAGTGTAGAATAGTGTATGCATTCACAATCTCACACAATAGAGCAACGCTTCACACCCAAGGACGCCAGTTTAGAGATTCACAGCCACAGTGTAGTGAGCGGATTCACAAAACAGCGCAATCCTGCATGATTTACTCGCCTGCATTATAATGAGATACATCAATGCAACTAACACAAAATGAACACTGTCCACAAGAGTGTGAGAATTGACACTCTGGCAGACCGGTGCAATATGTCACCCAGCAGCAAGCTCATTTAAACACCAACAATCAAGTGCAAGCAAATACCTGCACACGAGCGAAAGCATACAAAGGCAGGTCTCTTTAAGAGATCACATACCTGTACACAGCAGTATATAAATGCAGTGATTCACAACCCCACACCCAAGTTGGATAAACACACACTGACACATTAGTGATCGGTTTTGCCGACCAGCACCACAGCAAAGATCTAAGCTCCGAGCTGTGTACCAGGGATTCTACAGCAGCACATTTGTGCAAGAACCCGCATATTCTCATTAGTGTAAGAATTCAGAATTGGTGCCGTTTTGCAAGGATTCGCATAATGTTATATTTCACAACTTGGATGCCGCGCCCTGTTTTCAAAGGGTCAATATTTCTGCGCATGCATAGTGCCAGATGTGCACGTGGTCACAAGGGATACTGGTATCAGATGAGCAAGGGATCCCGGCAACGTAGTTCAGTTGTATGAAAGCTCTCAGGGAATACTGGGTGTTCGAGCATTCAACCAGTACACTGCAAAGGCCAGAGAACACACGTGTTAAATGAGTGAGAACTCACAAAGCACACGAACACATCAGTGTCAGGTCAGGTATGTGCGGAGACATTAGTATCAGATATCTGAGGGAATATAGAGCACTCTAACTCCACTAAAAGACTAAAATCAGTAGCAACTAGTGTGAGGTGCGTGGGGTTGGAGGGGTCACGTTACACTAAGTGACCGGGCACATCACATTAGTGCCAGGGGTTTGAAGGGAGCATTAGCACACTAATGCTAGGAGTGTGAGGGGTCACATTGCACCTTTGCCCCACCGGCGCGCGTCACCTGTATCCTTACGTTGCTCAGTATTTATTCAGCGCTCGGTTGCCATGGCGATGAACTTCTCTCAGGATGTGATGCCCGAGATGTTGCTCGTCACCTGGAGACGGTCCGGTGTAAATCCGCTCACCACGAGGACCAGCGCCCGACAGGACAGAAATAGATTAGCGCTTTAACAGTGGGCGTGCAGTCAAATACAAACAACCGTGGAAGTATTTCACAACACTAATTCTTGCCCCAGGAATTCTGAAACCCTCATTGACAGAATCAGGATCTACGAACGTCTCCAGACACAAACAGCGGGAAATTCGCCAAACTAGAGGACGTTTACGTCGTCGTAATTGATCATCATGTATGGGAGGGGGGCATTTTGGGAGCCCTCGTCCAAGCATGGGGAAACTATGAAGGTTGGTAATGCCGAAAACACATCACTTACATGTGCTTCTAGGTTCGGGGAAGTTTTTGTTCACAGGGTGTGTTGCTTTCCATGCGAAGCTTACGAAAAACGTGCAATTGGTGTCACTCGTACCGGCAAACAGAGAGTTGTTGGAAACCGGTGTACGTCTGGAAGTTTGTCTGATGGTTTTTCAGAATTCCAAAATGATTTGGAATCTCTGCAAATCCGGCCGTTTCTAAATCTGCCGGATTTCAGATTATTTTGTGACTGTATCTCTGTTTATTTTTTTGGACATCAGAGTTCCCAAAACACGTGTTCCAGGAAATTAAATCAAAACACAAATCTTCAAAGAACACTTCACCCCACAACAGATGTGCCTTTCCTCTCGGAGAATTCAGGAGCCCTCGACCCTGGAAATGTTTTCAGTTTTTATACTGGTTTTTGCCTTTGGCCATGTAGAGCTCTGCCCTGCAGTATTCGCGCTATATAAATACCCACTTACCACATATATATGTATACAAACGACCTGCTGTATATTATTATATATATGAATGTTTGTGTATCACACACATATAAATATATATATTTTTTCCCCCAAAAACAAATTTCAGTTGCAACATAAAATTTCAGACGAAAAAGCACTGACATTCCCCAGTTATAGTGTTTTTTGAATACCTAAATCAATCTGTCACTTTAACCTTTGCTTTCTCAGTGAATTTCTATGGTTTCCTTTTAAATATAAGTCCCTGTCAATATATAAAAGATAGGCCATGTGGTTTTTGCAAGGGGTCATTGCATTATCTGTCATTCAACATTTAAATAAAGCATTTGTAATAAAAAAAATTAAACAAGAGTTAGATCCTTTCTTTTACACTGCTCAAGCCACATAATGCATAAGACAAACCACAAGGGGTCCCCTGTATTCCCAAACTGAAGTACACTTCCTGCAACCCCCGACAACACTTCAAAAATATGCTGGTGGTGCTCCTGACCGGATTGGGGGACCAGTATGCAGCAAAATCTATCTAAATTGGCCCATGAAAGGCATTATGGTTCACTCCCTCATGGGCACAATGAACAATACATGAGCTGCTCCAGCTATTCATTTATTATTCTTGAGCCACTCACGTATCATTGTTTCCCCAATGTTCAATTTCTTTGTTTTATTTTTTGGGTGAGTGTCCAGGTTGGGTGCTGCAGGGAAAACCCCAGGGCCCCGCAGCTCCTCCAGCTCCCTTTAAGCAGCCACATTTTGTGGGGTTGTGCAGAAGCCAGCCACTCATTTTTGTTTTTTAATTGAAAAAAAAATTGGGTGCCCGTCCCACCCAGGTCACCCAACAAATTTAAATATAGGGGTTGCAGGGGTGGGGGATTGGGTCCCCAGAGCCTTTTCAGGTTTTGGGAGGGGAGGCTGCATGCCCTCTCCCCTTTCCATTCATGTCGGCTTCAGGGAATGGGGTCCCTGGGGTCTCGCAATGGCTTGGGGAGGGGGCCATGTGCCCTTTCTCCTTGATAATGTTTTGCTCTACCCCAGGGCCCAACCAGGGGGATGTTTTACTGCCGGAGCCCACACTTTTGTTTAAAAATTGTGAAGCGGATGCTCAGACCTGCAGCAATTGCACAGCAAACATTTAAAAAAATGTTTTGGCCCTAGGCGGGGACTCCCTGGTACCCACCAAACAGGCCTAGCGGGAAGAGAACCCCACTCTGCCCAATATGTGTTTTTTCTAACTTTTTTTGTAATTCCTAAGATATCTGTCGCCACATCCTTCCTGTTGTGATGGCAGCCAATCAGATGTCTGAATGAGATCTGTCAGGTTCACAGAGCTCCCTCAGCATGTTATATACAAAGTTTTCAAGCTTTAATCACAAAAGCACTCTATCTGCACCTTCATCTTTCTTTCTGGCTAATTTGGTGTAAATCCATCCAGCCGCTTAGACTGTAGCTGTGTTAAAAGTACCTATGGAAAAAAAAATGGGGAAAATGCGTTTTGGGCCGTTGCTCCCCACCCCACCCTTTTCCTCAGCCCCAGCTTCATAGAACACCCCAACACTTTCCAGGATGGAAATGAGGTGGAAGACATTTTTTGTGGAAAGTTTCATGGAGATTTGTCAAACTGCGCAAAAGTAATAAGCACATCACACAATGCTTTTCTTATGGAAACACAAGTCTAACTATAACTATCCAGTGGCAACTGCCACCGATATATATATATGTATGTGTGTGTATATATATATATATATATATATATATATATATATATATATTTCACAAAAAGAACTCGAATTACCGAGGCTCAAAAAGTGGCGGTCCGACCATGGCTTCGAGAAATGCCATAAAAATGCAAGGAAATCTTGTAATAACAAGAAGGGTCAGGACACTTCCAGTATGATTAAAGCTTTTTACTCTTTACAACGAAATTCCTCCCATCGCGTTTCAGCCGTAGCCTTGTTCACAGATGGGGGAGCTTGGCAAATTAGCATACAAGTACCAACACTCAACAAAACTAAAAACGGACAAACACGGCACATCTATAGAATACCTTGAATAGCATGGCGGCCATACTAGGCTAGTCTTTTGTACATAATATAACTTCCATAATGTGTTGATATTCCTTCTCTTACTATTTGTATAGCCTATATAACATTACATTATTAGTATCCTCAAAGTATTCAACATAATGTTATTATTCAACTGCGTATACCAAATAAATATCATGTTTTTCAAATAGTTATGTCTTAAATGCCGTGTTTATATATCCAGTACACATACTTCATAACCCCCCAAAAATTGATTAAACAAAAACCCTACAGGTGAAAAAATCACTACTAATGCCAACAAAAAACAGATACGTACAAAAATATATCTAAAACTAAAAAAATATATATATTACAAAAACTGTCATCTTTTACCCAGAAAAGTACTAATTAGCCTAAATGACTACACATTTCCTCGCTGGAATTGAGCCCTCCAGGCGAGAGTGTCATGAATCTGACAATGTATTTAGATTCCAAAATCCATACATTTTTTTGTCGATTGCCACCTCTTATACTGCTTTTAACATGATCACAGTGTTGGTACTTGTATACTAATTTGCCAAGCTCCCCCATCTGTGAACAAGGCTACGGCTGAAACGCGTTGGGAGGAATTTCGTTGTAAAGAGTAAAAAGCTTTAATCATACTGGAAGTGTCCTGACCCTTCTTGTTATTACAAGATTTCCTTGCATATATATATATATATATATATACTTATAAACAGAAAACCTTTTCCACAGTCTCTCCAACCACATTCAACGGAGAGAAGAAGGAAAGCAGGAAGGCATCACAACAATCCATTTTTCCCAGTGAAATATTCTATCCCAAAAATGACATTGACTGGGGAATTTGATCTGCCCCGTATATATCAGATATGCTTTTGTGGTAATTGGCCACTTAGCCCACAAAGAAGAAGAATTACAAATGAGCATGTACAACATGAATTTTTACTAGTTGACATATTTCAATAACAGTTTTGTGTAAATAAAGCAAAGTATGCCTTCCTGGAACATCTCTTTCAGTTTACTGTAACAACAAGGAATAATGTGATACTATATTACCCACATAATAAGCTGGACGGGCAGTTTGTATATCAATGACAGTAAGAAGGGACTCATCTACTGTGAGAAAGAATTTGCAGTCGAAACGCGTCAGTGTTTGCCATGCAATATTCTGAATAAACGAAACTATTTGGAGTTCCTGTAGTGCAGCATTATCTTTAGTTGGAATACTTTGAGAGGGCCAGTCTCCTTCTACTGCCAGCACCAGCAGTGAGAGCGCACCATGAATTTGTGACTGCATATATTACTATTATACATACCTTGGTGCCACAAGAATTGCACTATGGCTTTTATCTATTACCTATGTAAAGACAATTCAAAGTGATAACATCTTTTTACATTTCTGCTGGCAACCCTGCCTGATGCACTGAGGTGCTCGCTGCTGCTAATCTGGCATAGGGTGGCCACAAATGTAATATTGTCTCTTCTGGTTACCGTAACAACAACACATATAGTAGTAGCTCGGGATGATTTTCATTGAACATAATGTAAGGCTCCCAGTTTACAGTTTTTACTGATTTTCACAGATACACACAAACAGAAAACATTGTGTTTCCTTTCTGTATTTTTAAAAGTGGAAAAATACCGACCATTGTGCTTCTTATGAGTGAATCCCCATGCTGTCTTTCATGAATTTCAGACCAAAAGAGCGTAGATAGATAGCATGGGGAGTTAAAAACAGGATGAGATTTCCTTAAATATAAGCATATGCTAAAATATATATGAATTATAATGGTAATATTTAACTGTGAGTATAATGTTTTGCTATATTTGCTTAATTTGCTAAAAGTTGACAGGCATTAAAGTATGAGTGTATGGTCATTAGGTAAATAAATGTGGAAATGTACCATACTGCGACTCCATTTATTCTCAAAACACAAAATATACACGGATAAATACCAGTAAGATGGTCAAAAAATAAAAATGGATAAATAAAGATGGAAATGTTAAAAAATAAACACAATAAAACCGAGATCCCAAACACAATTAGCTCTTATTACAGAAAAGGTTGGGGGTTATATATAACGCCCACTGGCAGTCGCCAGTAGGTACAGTTAGGACCTAGTTTCCATAGGAAAAGCGTTTTTTGTTTTGCCAATAACTTTGGTGCTCTTTGACAAATCTTCACTACATTTTCAAAACTAGTACGAAGTAAGTTCAACTGGGGTGTTGAAAGTTTCGGGGTGAATTGTCAAGCGGGCGAGAAAAAGGGGTGGGTTCCATAACACCTTTTCAATATGTAATTTTCACAGGGATTTTTAGACATGACAATAGCCCAAACCGCTGGACGGAATTACACCAAATTTGACAGAAAGGTAGCTTTTGGGTCAGAAAGCCCTGTTTGTGATTTGGTATAAATCCATTCAGTAGTTTCTGAGATATTAAATGAAAAAGAAATATAGGTACCTAGGGATGTGGATCCAAAAGTTATAGTCACACTTATCTGAAGAAACTATAACTTGTGCTGGAAAATAACTTTGGTCAATTAGTTATAGTTTCTTTACATAAGTATAATTATAACTATAACTGCTAAATTTCTATGGTTTTGTATGTGTGAAACGTCAACCTAACTATAATGTCCCTGTAACCTTTGTTTTTTTCATTGAGTATATATATATATATATATATATATATATATATATATATATACACACACACACACACACACACACAGTGTGTGTTGGTGTACACACGCACAGTCTGTTGATGACCTTTGTGTGCAACACTTACAATCCTATCTGCATACTGCACACATGGTATGCCTGTTAAACCCCCTCATGTGCTACCCCCTAACATGTTGGGGGGAGGGGTTACGAGGTTGCAGTAACTCCCTACAATGCCTTTCATTGACTGTAGCCAGACCTCAGTGAAGACATATAAAGGATGGAAGGCGAATTGAGGTAGTTTCATTCAAATAAACGCAGAGCATTATTAGGGGCAAAGGTTAAAAAAATATGTCTAGAACAGCATCCAAGATACGTGTCACTGAATCATTTGTTCCATTACCCTTATGTATCTCTTTTGACTTCTTGTCTCTGCCAGTTGTAAAATCAATCGTAATGAGTTGAGCAAAGATATCGTGCCTAAGATGATCAAAGGTCCTAATGTGGCGCTGACAGCTAAAATTATTTTCAGAAGTCCGGAGAGCATTGGGCAACTTCCAATTTGCGAGGGCCACTGTCCATAACTGCTGCAGCACCAAACAACAAAGATTATATATCTAAATTTGAACTACTTGAGAGTTTGGCTAAGTACGGTCTGCCTCAGAACTCTCAGTTTTCCAAGGTCAATGAATGAGTACGTTATCTCAGTCCAGATTTGTGCTTTGCACTGCGGGTACTCGTAATTCTGATTTTGTAAAGGAACGTGGTAGGACTAAAAGTCCCAGAATGCACTGCAAAAGCCTCGGCTCGATTATGGTACTCACTCGTAGTCCTTGGAAACTTGAGTGTCCGCCCACGCAGCCGCTCTAACTCTGCATAGTCTGCTCCCCTCCAGTGTAGGCAAAGGGTAACATCTTACCTTCCGCTCCGGTTCTGAAAACATCCCAGAGACAGATTCTAAGGACCAGTTAGTACCAGAGGTGTAGCAGATCCGCAGGGCAGGGACAGCAGAACCTTCACAGAGCAGGGAGTCTCGAGAGCTGATGCTACACAGGCTGCCAGCGCACGCACTGCCTGGTGCACGAGGCTCGGAAGTCCAACGGGGGCACCATCTGCCTCACTAGGAGAGTAAACAAGCTGTGATCAAACAGGTGCGCAGGGAAACCGAGCCTTGGACTTCCGGTCTGCGTTGAAGAGATGCTGGAGAGAGAGGCCAGCAATGGAGGTCTCTACGCTAGTCAGAGAGCACGAGGACCAGTAAACTAGGATGCCTACAGTTACTAGATAACCATTTCTGTGGAGGAAAAGCTTCCAAAGACTCATATCCAGAATAGCCCCTATAAACTGGATCATATTTAAAAGTGGGTGTTAAGAACATTGAAGTGCGTAATAGTTTACAGGTATTACAACTGTAGGTGGAGCCACAAAGTGGTTGTTCAGTTACTGCCATTTGTCTAAGATGGAGTGTGACCTGAGATCAGAAATATTTTACTTAGGATGGATATTGCTGGAAAGCAAGATCCAGGGAATTGTTTAATTAGGTGCCACATTATTGTAAATGTAAGAACATTATTTCTTGAAAAAGATCTGTAAACGATACTAAGTGAACGTAAATAAATTCGAACAATAGTGTCTAATCTCCTAAACATAAGACATACAGTAAATGTATTAATCTTGCACGCTTGAGTGGTCGTTATTTGGGTTACTGGTAAAACATTAATGGGCAAATGCATGACATTCATGTAGTATGGTATACAGTTCATTTTCTTTAGTAAATGAATAGGTCAAGCTAATTATTGGTTGCATATCCCTGGCAAATGCATTATCATACTTAAAGATGAAACCAAGAGTGGTCTAATCTTTTTGTGTTTTTTAAGACTGTATATGTGTGCATGTATACGTTGGCTTTTGAAATAAGTTATTGTGTTCTTATTGTTACAGTCCTAAAAGAGTTCCCAGGAAGGGTAAAACACAGAATGGCTAAGTTTTTATCTGTGATACAACAGAAATAATAAAGATGTTTGAAACCTACTGGAACTCTTCTTGGTCATCTACGGATTTACATTAGAGTTGAAAACTTTGTTATCAGCAAATTAGGTCAAATGTGTGATTTAAAAGTGCATTCCTGTTATTAACAAAATCTGTTTGTTTCCCATCACCCACCAGTACAGGAAATGACATCACTAAATCTTCCATTATTCACCTGCACAGGAAGTGACATCAGTGAATTTCCTATCATCTATCTGGATAGGAAGTGGCATTACTGGTTTTCCCGCCAATTCTGTCTTTAAAAGAAGATGCCAAGCAAGAGGACTTCATTTCTCATACCCATCAACACAAGAAGTGACATCACAAAATTTCTCATCAGCCACCTGCACATGAAGTGACATTACTGAATAGCCCATCATCCACCTGGACACGATGGATGATGGTCAAGAGACATTACTGATTTTTCAGTCAAAACCATCTATGAAAGATGAAGCCAGGGTCGTGGCCAAGATGGCGGACCGGACAGTTGTGTAATCCCATCACTCCACTGCATGCTGCTGCTGGGAACCATTTTCACCTCATACCAGGACCTGAGTAGGGGAGAGGACATCTAGATTGGCCTGGAACTCTGCCCTGCAGTGAATGACCGAGATTTACCCATGTTCGAGCTATTGTGATTAGCACAGCCCCAGGCCACGGTTCCTGCCATCTAAAATGACGGCGGCCGTGCGATGGAAGAAAGCAGGCTAGCCACACCCGATTGCTTTTGACCCCAATGGTATAGGCAGCTGATACCCAAGCTGGCTTTAGAGCAAAATCTGCGACCATAGATAACATAGTGGACCTCTCATTTCTGATACACGAGGCGACCACCAAAAAGACCCCTCCACTATTTGCATGCTTTGTAGACTATTCTGCAGCCTTCGATGCAGTGGATCGGAACCGGCTATGGAGAAAGCTTCAAAATTGGGGAGTTCCAAGCAAGCTACTAAGGGCAATCATTCTACTTCACTCATCAACCTGGATAAGAGCTAAGCTATCGAGCTCTGCCATTAGCAAGAAGATCCCCACCACGAACTGATTAAAACAAGGGTGTGTGCTGGTGCCTCTGCTATTTAATCTTTACACAGCAGACATGTCACAAACACTAAAATACGCAAACCTGATCCCACCAAAAATCGTGAACCTCAGACTCACCCTCCTACAATATGCAGATGACATTGTCTTATTGGACCACTCAAAAACTGGCCTACAAAAAGCACTTACTGCTTTGCATGGCTGCAATACCGCAAACAAAATAACGGCAAATCCCTCAAAAACGAAAGTAATAATTTTTGGTGGGCCATTGAAACTCTGGCACCTCCACTGGAAAATGGGGCCACTCAACATCTGCAGCCCAGACACCTATAATTACCTGGGCATTGTAGGAGGCTGGCCTGGTTTGTAGTGGGTACCAAGGGGTACTTACACCTTGCACCAGGTCCAGGTATCCCTTATTAGTGTAGAGGGGTGTCTAGCAGCTTAGGCTGATAGAAAAGGTAGCTTAGCAGAGCAGTTTAGGCTGAACTAGGAGACGAGTGAAGCTCCTACAGTACCACTAGTGTCACATGCACAATATCATAAGAAAACACAATACACAGATATACTAAAAATAAAGGTACTTTATTTTTATGACAATATGCCAAAAGTATCTCAGTGAGTACCCTCAGTATGAGGATAGCAAATATACACAAGATATATGTACACAATACCAAAATATGCAGTAATAGCAATAGAAAACAGTGCAAACAATGTATAGTCACAATAGAATGCAATGGGAGCACATAGGGATAGGGGCAACACAAACCATATACTCTAGAAGTGGAATGCGAACCACGAATGGACCCCAAACCTATGTGAGCTCGTAGAGGGTCGCTGGGAATGTAAGAAAACAGTGAGGGTTAGAAAAATAGCCCACCCCAAGACCCTGAAAAGTGGGTGCAAAGTGCACCTAAATTCCCCAAAGAGCACAGAAGTCGTAATAGGGCATTTCTGCCAGAAACAACAACACCAGCAATGCAACAACGATGGATTTCCTGACGAGAGTACCTGTGGAACAAGGGGACCAAGTCCAAGAGTCACGATCAAGTCGGGAGTGGGCAGATGCCCAGGAAATGCCAGCTGTGGGTGCAAAGAAGCTGCCACCGGATGGTAGAAGATGTGGATTCTGCAAGAACGACAAGGCTAGAAACTTCCCCTTTGGAGGATGGATGTCCCACGTCGTGGAGAGTCGTGCAGAAGTGTTTCCGTGCAAAAAGACCACAAACAAGCCTTGCTAGCTGCAAGGGTTGCGGTTAGGGTTTTTGGATGCTGCTGTGGCCCAGGAGGGACCAGGATGTCGCCAATTGCGTGAGGAGACAGAGGGGGCGTCCAGCAAGACAAGGAGCCCACTCAGAAGCAGGCAGCACCCGCAGAAGTGCCGGAACAGGCACTACGAAGTGGAGTGACCTGGAGCTCACTCGAAGTTGCACAAGAGGGTCCCACGAAGCCGGAGGACAACTCAGGAGGTCGTGCAATGCAGGTTAGAGTGCCGGGGACCCAGGCTTGGCTGTGCACAAAGGAAATCCTCGAAGAGTGCACAGGAGCCGGAGTAGCTGCAAAACACGCGGTTCCCAGGAATGCAGTCTAGCGTAGGGAGGCAAGGACTTACCGCCACCAAACTTGGACTGAAGAGTCACTGGACTGTGGGAGTCACTTGGACAGAGTTGCTGAGTTCAAGGGACCTTGCTCGTTGTGCTGAGAGGAGACCCAGAGGACCAGTGATGCAGTTCTTTGGTGCCTGCGGTTGCAGGGGGAAGATTCCGTCGACCCACGGAAGATTTCTTTGGAGCTTCTAGTGCAGAGAGGAGGCAGACTACCCCCACAGCATGCACCACCAGGAAAACAGTCCAGAAGGCGGCAGGATCAGCGTTACAAGGTCGCAGTAGTCGTTGTTGCTACTTTGTTGCAGTTTTGCAGGCTTCCAGCGCGGTCAGCAGTCGATTCCTTGGCAGAAGGTGAAGAGAGAGATGCAGAGGAACTCTGATGAGCTCTTGCATTCGTTATCTAAAGAATTCCCCAAAACAGAGACCCTAAATAGCCAGAAAAGGAGGTTTGGCTACCTACGTGAGAGGATAGGCTAGCAACACAGGTAAGAGCCTATCAGAAGGAGTCTCTGACGTCACCTGGTGGCCCTGGCCACTCAGAGCAGTCCAGTGTGCCAGCAGCACCTCTGTTTCCAAGATGGCAGAGGTCTGGAGCACACTGGAGGAGCTCTGGGCACCTCCCAGGGGAGGTGCAGGTCAGGAGAGTGGTCACTCCCCTTCCCTTTGTCCAGTTTCGCGCCAGAGCAGGGACGGGGGATCCCTGAACCGGTGTAGACTGGCTTATGCAGAATGGGCACCATCTGTGCCCATGAAAGCATTTCCAGAGGCTGTGGGAGGCTACTCCTCCCCTGCCTTAACACCTTTTTCCAAAGGGAGAGGGTGTAACACCCTCTCTCTGAGGAAGTCCTTTGTTCTGCCTTCCTGGGCCAAGCCTGGCTGGACCCCAGGAGGGCAGAAACCTGTCTGAGGGGTTGGCAGCAGCATCAGCTGCAGTGAAACCCCTCAAAAGGCAGTTTGGCAGTACCCGGGTCTGTGCTAGAGACCCGGGGAATCATGGGATTGTCTCCCAAAATACCAGGATGGCATTGGGGGGGCAATTCTATGATCTTAGACATGTTACATGGCCATGTTCGGAGTTACCATTGTGAAGCTACACATAGGTAGTGACCTATGTGTAGTGCACGCGTGTAATGGTGTTCCCGCACTCACAAAGTCCGGGGAATTGGCCCTGAACAATGTGGGGGCACCTTGACTAGTGCCAGGGTGCCCAAACACTAAGTAACTTAGCACCCAACCTTTACCAGGTAAAGGTTAGACATATAGGTGACTTATAACTTACTTAAGTGCAGTGTAAAATGGCTGTGAAATAACGTGGACGTTATTTCACTCAGGCTGCAGTGGCAGGCCTCTGTAAGAATTGTCAGAGCTTCCTATGGGCGGCACAAGAAATGCTGCAGCCCATAGGGATCTCCTGGAACCCCAATACCCTGAGTACCTCAGTACCATATACTAGGGAATTATAAGGGTGTTCCAGTATGCCAATGTAAATTGGTGAAATTGGTCACTAGCCTGTTAGTGACAATTTGTACAGAGAGAGCATAACCACTGAGGTTCTGGTTAGCAGAGCCTCAGTGAGACAGTGAGGCATCACACAGGGAACACATACATATAGGTTACAAACTTATGAGCACTGGGGTCCTGACTAGCAGGGTCCCAGTGACACATAACAAACACACTGAAAACATAGGGTCTTCACTATGAGCATTGGGCCCTGGCTAGCAGGATCCCAGTGAGACAGCGAAAACACCCTGACATACACTCACAAACAGGCCAAAAGTGGGGGTAACAAGGCTAGAAAGAGGCTACTTTCTCACACAAGCCCCCCCCAAACGAAGGACAATAAGGCTAACCTTGGCCAGTTGAGACTTTATTGTCTAAGTGGTGATAAGTAGAGAGTAGCTCTGCAATAGACTGGTTACTCCCTTTATCATCCACTATATGGTTACTTCCCTGTGGGGATGTGAACCAACCTGTTTGAAGTTTTTTAGCTAAGCAACAATGTGAAGATGTATTTTTAGAGTTTCTATCAGTACGTTTTAGTTTAGAGTAGTGGGAATTGTCCACTGAACCTATTTGTAGTGATGAAAATGCCAGACAGGGATGCTGTCTCAGTAAAGCCATAGCTGGGCAAAAACGTTGTCCATATGGCTGGAAGAGAGAACAGGGATGCTGTTTCTCTTGAGTTGGAGCAGGGCAGGGATGCTGTCCTGTGAGCTCCACACTAGGGCAGGGATGCTGTCCTAAGTATTGTGAGGCAGTGCAGTGTTTCTGCACTAAAGTTTCTCTGGGAGGGTTGGAGGGATGCTCCATGTTAACTAAAATGGTGCTCTTTTTCTCACCAATGTTAGTTATCCCACAGAGAGGTACTTCTACCTCAGGGAGTACAGCTTTGCTAGCTGATGATTCCCTTGGAACAGGTGCCACCCCAGGAGAGGTTTCTCCCACCACAGGAATGATATCCTGATTGGCAGGGTGGTTAGGGGATACTGTGATACCCTTTTTACCTGTTGTTGGAGAGGGATCCTGAGTTTTCAGGCCTTCTCTCCTTTGCTTTTTCATTTCAGTAGAAATGAGAGGGAACAATTCCTCTGGGATGCCCAGCATGGCTGCATGGGCATAAAACTCTACATCAGCCCAACCTGAGGCCTCTAGGTCATTACCTAAAAGACAGTCTACAGGTAAGCTAGTTGACACTACCACCTGATTAGGGCCAGTAACTCCACCCCAACTAAACTGAATTATAGCTAAGGAAAGAAACTTAGTGGAGTTATGGACATCAATAATCGTATACTGTTGTCCAATGATGTGTTGTTCAGGATGCACTAGGTTTTCAGTCACCAAAGTGATACTGGCACATGTGTCCCTGTAGGCTAAGGCCTCAACACCATTTATTGAAACTGTCTGCTTGTACTTATCCATTGTAAGGGGACAAGCAGCCAGTGTGGCAAGGCCAATGCCACTAGGTGTGACAGAAACTGTCTTGGGACTGACTACCCCAGTTTCTATTATGGACCCATAAGTGAACACAACTACACCCTTAACTTGACTGTTGCCAGCAGTCCCAACACTAGTACCACTACTGCTAGGGGCACTAGAGCTTGATGTATTAGTGGTGGTAGGCTCAGGGGGTTTACCTGGACAGGACTTATCCCCTGGCCTATGGCCTCTGTTTTTACACACAAAGCACCAAGGCTTTTTAATGTGTGCAGGTTGAGAAGAAAAGGAAGAATTTGTTTTATCCCCACCCCCTGAAGAGTGTTTAAGATTTGAAGTGGGATCTTTGGTTTTACCCTTATCCCCATGCTTATCTTGAGATTTCTCACCATCTTTCTTCTTGCCATCCTTGTCACCACCTGTATGAACTTTTCTGTTCACTCTTGTTCTGACCCATTTGTCTGCCTTCTTTCCCAATTCTTGGGGAGAGGTCAGATCTGAGTCCACTAGATACTGGTGCAACAAATCAGACAAACAATTATTAAGTATATGCTCTCTCAGGATTAAGTTATACAGGCTTTCATAGTCAGAAACTTTACTGCCATGTAACCACCCCTCCAAGGCCTTCACTGAATGGTCAACAAAGTCTACCCAGTCTTGTGAAGACTCCTTTTTGGTTTCTCTGAACTTCATCCTGTACTGTTCAGTGGTTAAGCCATATCCATCTAGGAGTGCATTCTTAAGAAATGCAAAATTGTTGGCATCACTTTCCTTCACAATAAGGAGCCTATCCCTACCCTTTCCACTGAAAGATAGCCATAGGATAGCAGCCCACTGCCTTTGAGGGACCTCCTGTACAACACAGGCCCTCTCAAGTGCAGCAAACCACTTGTTAATGTCATCCCCCTCCTTGAAAGGGGGAACTATCTTATGCAGATTCCTAGAATCATGCTCTTTTGCAGGATGACTATTTGGAATACTGCTGCTTCCACCATGGGGTCCTAACCCCAACCTCTGTCTTTCTTTTTCTAAGTCTAAAGATTCCCTGTCTAGAGCCAGCTGTTGCTGTTTAAGCTTCAGCCTGGACTCTTCCACTCTCAATCTATTGAGTTCCCTTTCTAACATTCTGTCTTCAGGGAGGGTGGGTTGGGCATGTCTTGACACAGAAGAATGGTGTGAATGAACAGAGGGAGACCTGTCCCTAACAGATGGCAGTCTAACATTCTGGCCTACAGAAGTAACACTCCTACTGTGATGGGAACTCACATAAGTACCAGCCATGCTAGGTGGCCTGCTAAGGGGCAGGTTGGGAAGGTTTCCTTCTAACCCTTTTCCTAGGGGTGCCCCAGAATCAGAGTGGGAACCATCAGCTAATTTCTCACCAGAAGTGCCAACTAAGGTCTTATCTTGTTCAATGAGCATATTAACTAACAGTTGCCTTGAGGGATTCTTCCCTACCCCTAAACCTCTATCTACACAGGATCTCCTGGAACCCCAATACCCTGGGTACCTCAGTACCATATACTAGGGAATTATAAGGGTGTTCCAGTATGCCAATGTAAATTGGTGAAATTGGTCACTAGCCTGTTAGTGACAATTTGTACAGAGAGAGCATAACCACTGAGGTTCTGGTTAGCAGAGCCTCAGTGAGACAGTTAGGCATCACACAGGGAACACATACATATAGGTTACAAACTTATGAGCACTGGGGTCCTGACTAGCAGGGTCCCAGTGACACATAACAAACACACTGAAAACATAGGGTCTTCACTATGAGCACTGGGCCCTGGCTAGCAGGATCCCAGTGAGACAGCGAAAACACCCTGACATACACTCACAAACAGGCCAAAAGTGGGGGTAACAAGGCTAGAAAGAGGCTACTTTCTCACAGGCATCTGGCTATTAGCAAAGAGAAAGCCCAAAGTTCATCTCCATCACCTGAAGGCAAACGCTAATTTCATAGTAACTAGACTATGCCAGCTAAACGAAATCATGGAAAGCCCGATCGCCAGATAAACTCTCCAAGTACTGAAAGTTTCTTTCTTACCAGCATTAAACTATGGGCATGAAGCCTACCCAGGCCATCTCACCACGCTGATGGAAAAGCTTCAAGTGAAAATCTATAAAGAATACTTAAACTCCCATAATATCTAAGGAGCAATCTGATGAGGTTAGACTTTGGGATGGAAGGCCAAAACTGGGCACATATGGGGGCTTTCCTGAAGTACTACCATAAACTAATCATTGTACCAACTAATACTCTGAAATCAGTTATTCGCCACATCTTTGAAATAAAGACAAACCCATGGTCACAATACTTAACCACAGCACTAACATGCCTACAAATGTATCAAGCAGAACTGACAAAAATGGCACAGTCACAAATATTCATCAAGGCGATCCTGAAAAGACAGATAAAAAGTCTCTCCCATACATGTGATCTTGGAAAATTGAGCAACAATGCAGTGCAAAGAGCAGTGGCTGCAACCTATAAGAATGGCACACGGCATCAGGCACCCCAGCCCTATCTAGCCTGCACAATCAGGAAGGCCTGCATGACACAAATTGCTTTTGCCAGACTACTTGGCCTGAAAATAATGGAACTGAATCCAAAATGGTGCTCCCTCACCAGTATAAACTGTTACAGACTCTGTGGCTATAAAACAGAGACATTCATCCACCTACTATGCTGATGTCCGGTAATGTTGAACACATGATGCACTTTACTAAGACACCTCTTCTTTCACCAGGGCATAAGATCTTGCTCCGATGCTAGAACTTTGGTATTCACTCTAAAAGAGCCAGCAGAGCTGGCCAAATTTGGGAAATTCATTTCACAACTGCAAACAAAATTAAGTGAAAACTACATGTCTAACTGATTCAATTTTTAACTATTTAACAGCTATAAACTATTATCTTATTTTAAAAATATGACACTAGGAACACACCAAGGGCCAGATGTACCAAAGGGTTTTACCCATTCTGTGTCTATGGGAAAATGTGTTTGTACATATGGCCCCAAGTTCTGGTATCTTTCGCTGCACCTTTTACTTTTCTTTAATTTTAATGGGCTCCAATTTTAACGGTTTTACAGATTAAGAATTGTCACTGTTGCTCAACTGTGGCACACTATTCGTATTACTGACTGACATCTGTAACTTAGCATATTATGTGTTTTTTTGCAAAGATTTTAAGTAATCACACACTAAAGTTTTTTTTGAGTTTGCATGCTTCATAACACATGATCACTCCGCGAACTCACAACTGAGATATGGAACCTAGTGAGCAGCGAAGCACTCAACATCCTCTTCATCACAGAGACCTGGCTTAACCCCTGGTCGACTCCTGACATCACCACAGCAGTCTCAGTGGGCTACAAGATCGCTTGACAGAACCAACTTCACAAGCCAGGAGGAGGACTCACTGTCATCTACAAGGAATCCATTAGATGCATATCATCCACAGAGAATGCCACCACATTCATGGAACACCTGCACTTCAAGCTGCAAATCTCTGAAAACTTCACCCTGAACGGGACCCTTGCCTACAGACCACTGGACCATGAGCCACCTCTACTAACCTCATCACCAACTACATCACTCCACTCACCACCAACTCCAGAGCTTTAGTGAGCTCAACTTTTACCCGGAAGACCAAAACAACCCCTGTCCCATAGCACTCCTCAAAAGCTTGAGCAACGTCGGGCTCACCCAGTTCATCTCAGGACCAACACACACCGCAAGACACACACTAGACCCCATCTTCACCAGTAGGGACCACATCAAATACAACTCTACAACATCACTCACATGAACCAACTACTCCATCATCTACTTCCAAATCAACACACCTCAAGCCAAACCCCCTACCAGGTTCAGCATTCCAAGCCACAGCTGGGGCAAACTCACAGCAGAATGGCTCAGCACCCTCTGCAGGGATCAACCTAGCCCCACAGACAACCTCGACAAGGACATCAACAACTGGATGAAGAACTGAGCGGACTTCCTCGCATCCATCAGTCCCAACAAGTATAGTAGATCAAACAAGCAGGCCAGCGGATGCACAGAAGACCTCCAAGACATCAAACACTGTAAGTAGCTAGAAAGAAAATTGAGAGCCAGCCACAACAGCACCAACAGAACTACCTACGAGGTTGTACTCAGACACTATCACAAGCAAATAGGAGACACCAAGAAAAAAGCACTATTGGATCGGATCCAAGGAAGTTCTAACAGCTGCAAGGAAATCTTCAGGATCGTCCAGAATTTCACCTTGCCATCAGCCACTGTCCACTACATTGTTTCCTCTCATCAACTCTGCGACAACCTATCCAACTTCTTCACACAGCAAAATCGCAAACATCTACAGAAACTTCACACAGCAACCCAAGTTTCAGAGATCTCATCGCTAACCTACCCACCACCAACCAAGACGGGCACCTGACTGAATGGACAGCCTTCACCAGAAATGAGACAGCAGCGGTCATGAGGACCATGTACTCAGGGGCCCCAATGGAATCATGCCCCAGCCATATCTACAACCTAGGAACATCACCAGTCAACACCACCCTGATTCACATCATCAACACCTCTATCATGGGGGAGTGGCCAAGGTGCACATGGAGTCAGCTGCTTGATAGAACATCTCTGGCACCCGTGGCCTGAGTTCGCTGATATCATAAGCCCCCCCCATCCTAAAATCTGGTTGAGTGTTTAAGAGGCAGAAGAGGTCTCAAATGGCTTTTTGGAGCTGTGACAGACCAGGGACACCCAGTATTATGCCAGTCAAGGGGATATCCGGCGAAGGGCGGCAGCGCCCAAGATGGTGGCACAATCATAAAGTATATTGCGGCCATGAAGAAAATGTGCTGGCCCCAGGGAGAATTGCCTTCTTACTAGTGCAGGGCTGTGGTGGGAGCCACTCCCCGCAAAGGTAGTGTTGCAAGGGCAAAGAGGGCTTCTTGTTCAGTGTGGCCCAGGAGTGGAACCTCGTGGTGCCGGTTGGGCAGCAGTAGAGGTGCTGTGGGGAGGCTGGAAACCCAAAGGCTCCAGGAGACTTGCAGTGTGGCCGAGTCCCTGGGGAAGCCACAGAATCATAGTGGTGGTCTGTCGACCCAGTTGTGGTGATCAGTTGACACCGCGCTACTGCCCACAGTGCATCAAGCCTGGCTGAGAGGCAGGAGGAGCCAGAGACCTGCAGACTAGATTGCTGAAGGGCAATCCAGTCTTCAGGTCTCTGGCTCCTCCTGCCAGAGGAGGAGCCAGAAACCTGCGAATGCTTAGAGGAGAGCTCAGACAGACCCCTTGAGACTTCTTAAGTTGCTGGGGGCTTCTTTGGTGGGGGGCCTGTATGGACAAACTATTACTTTCTGATGGATACAACTACCTGTGGATTCCTCACCTAATGAATACTCCCATGGCGCCAGCATTCAACGGAAATCTTCTTACTAGTCTCTGCACGTCGACGAGGACGTCACTCTAGCCCACGCGACGCCGTCTGACGTCATACAGGCAATAAGAGGTCCTCGACGACGTGCCGACGTCAGTTCCCTTTTTTCCGTGCATTCGAAACGGTTATCTTTGAGGGAGCAACTGTTACTTTTGTGTGGCTGGCATTCAAATTGCAACCAGTGAGGAGGGGACTGGGTGGCAGGTCCTGATGGGGGGTGCTTGTGCCCGGTGTGCCACGCTGCGATTAGGGGGAAAATGGGGGTGTGTAAATTGTGTGGCTGTTTGCCCTTCTTCTTCCCCCCACCTGCTAAATTACTTACGGAGTGCTGTCCCCTGACTGTATGCTTCAACCCAGTTGTGGCACCTGTCGATGGTGGCTCCCTCATCCCCCCCCCCCCCAATTTTCTTTTTCAGCGACATCTGAAGGAGGTTTGTTGGGGTTCCCTTTCCATCATAGTTTGCCTTCTCTTTTCCCCGTCAGGCCCTAGTGGAAGCTGGGTCAATGGATACATTAGAGGGCGATGCCCTTTGGGGGCTCCTTAGGAGGAGTAGCCACACCCTGTGGTGGTTATTGACTTATATCTTGTCATGTAGCCTCTGGTGAATGGACCATCACCTGGGGTTGCCCATATCTAGGGTTCTGCCTGGGAGGACTGACATGGTGTAGTACTGGGCTTCCAGTGCTGCAAGACCCTAAACTTTTACAAGGAGAAGCCTGTCAGTGGCAGCCCCAGATTGAGACGCTGTGCGGGGAGGCCAGTGAGGTGCTGGAACCTGCTGCAGGACACTGTCTGAGGTGGAGACCATGGTGAGTCCAAAGTGGTCAAGGCCCCCAGGTGGACCCGCTACACTGCATGGAGGATGAAGGGGTACCAATGGCAGGCTTGAGGGACCGAGACTTGGAGTCCTACATGGCCACCATTCTGGTGGCCATAAAAGGTACAGAGACAGCCTGGAAGTCAAAATAGATGCAGTGACCCAGGAGGTGAATCATCTTTGGTCTGACAATAGGAAGTTGGTAGATCGTGTGGCTGAGACTGAATATATGCTAGCTCTCACTCGGCCAATGGTGACCAAGCACTCTAAAAGGTTACAGCGAATGGGGCAGGAGGTGGCCTGGCTACTGGAGAGAACAGAGGATGCAGAGAGCCGCTCCCATTGTAACAAGTCGACTGGTTGGGTCCCGGAACGGGCAGAGGGCTTGAGTATGGACCTCTTTCTTGAAGATTGGTTGGCATCGGTGGTGCTTCTAAATGGGATGCAGTCCACCAGGTGGCACATATGCATGGCTCATGGACAGTGGAGGGGCAACCTGTTAACATCTATCTGGATTACAGATGCTGATCCAATGACAGAGATTTTTTGTGGGTCAAGCAATACCTGAGAACCTTAGACACCCGCTACGCCTTACTGTTCCCTATGAGCTTGAGGATCATTGATAAGGATAACTCACACGTTTTCACCTCTGCAGTGGAGGCCAGGGGCTAACTTGAGCAGCATGGATTTCAGCTGCAGAATGACAGGGGAGATAACACTCAGGCCCAGGCCTGGCAGGAGCAACGGAGGTGATGATGTCAGAGAGTTGCTCTGCAGGCGGTGCCAAGGAGGGTACAGGTGGAGCCTGAAAAAGCAAGGTTGTTGCAGGCTTGCAATGGGCATTTTGCCAAAGTCCGAGAACAGATGGGTATCACTGGTGGAGGTAATGCCTGATGCCCCTGATGAGGACTAGTCCTGCGAGGGTGCCCTGGAGGATGGATCACTATCTAGGATCACGCCAATGTAATTGAAAGAGATTATCTGAGATGCGGGCTCTTGGCCACAGCAAAGGTACAGTTGGGAACTGGAAGACCCCCAGCAAGACTGCCTGGGGGCACATAGTGTTGCTACGGGCCACACTTGGGCCAAAATAAGGAAGTTGTAATTGCAAGTTTCTGATGTTTGTGTTCTACTCAGCTAATGTATCAGGGCGCAGGACTTACCGTGGATTGGGGAGGCGACTTGGTCAAGGGCCGCAGCACGGTAAAGTACGGAGGGGGTTAGTTGCGACAATCTTCAATGGTTTGAAGTGATGTGTGGATTCCCAAATTGTGGGAGGGGCCTTCTTGACCATGGCAGAATGCAGGGACGCAGGGAGGGGGTACTGTTGCAAGAGGGAAGGGATGGCACGTCTTATCCTTAGACTGTTGAGCTGGAACCTGAATGGCCTGGGGAACAGGATGAAAAGGGGACTATTAGCTAAAGCTCTAGCTAGGCATGCTGCAGATGTTGCCTTTTTACAAAAACACACACATGAGGGGACCCAATGAGGGAGTGTTAGCACCAGGGAAATACACAGTGCTTAGCCACGCAGACTATTCTTCTAGTGCAAGAGGGGTGGTGGTTTTAATTAAACAATTGGTGGCCTTTAACATATGCAAGCCTTCGGTGGGTGCCTTGGGACACTGTACAGCAGTATTGGGTGACTGAGAGGAAGAACAGCTTGCCCTTGTTAACGTCTATGTCCTACCAGGGCTCCAAGCGGACACATTGACATATTTGGGAAGACTGCTTACTGAGCTGCCGCAGACACCACTATTGTGGGACGGTGATTTTAATATGGTGCTGGATACTTGCCTAGACAGGGCCCAAAGTAGATGGACTCATGGGATTGGTGCTGGAAAACTCATCAAGTTTCTCCAGGCTATGGGTATGAGTGATGTCTGGAGGATGCTACATGGGGCCTGTCCCCTATTTGCTATTTCTTCTACTCGATACACACAACATGCTCCTGCACAGATTTTTTTCTTTGCCCTGGTAGGGACTTTCCACAGACTTTTGGAGGCTGACTATAAGGCAAGAGGGATCTAGGATCACTCCCTGCTTAGCGTAACGCTGGACTTGCCACGTAGTATTCATCAGGGTGAGTGGAGAATAGCGACTTGGAGACTTACTAAAGAGAAAGAGGTGGCCCTTCTGCAGACGGCCAAAGCCCACTGTCTTAAGGAAAATGCAGAGTCAGTGGGGGAGGTGGCCACTTAACTGGAAGCGTATAAGGCCACAATCAGGGGGGTGATTATTGCTGGCGAAGTTAGAGAATAGCGTAGTTGGGGGAAGCGTTATGTGGAAGTGGAAAGGGACCCCCTTAGCTTGGAGGAAGAGAATGCATCTTCTTAGTAAGATGGAGGAATAACGCTTCTTGGTAATTGACGTGTTTAAACTGGACTATATAGCACAGGCAAAGCATCTATATGAAGTTAGGGGATAAGGCTGGGAAGATAATAGCATGGCTCGACAAAAGGGACCAAGGTGGACACTAAACAAAAGAGATCCTGGGCCCTGATGGGGGTTTAGTGGTGGGCTCCGGGGCTTTTGCGGAGACAATGGCGGCCTATATGACAGACTTCTATGGGAGTCGGGCATGGCCGACCATGAAGGACCTGCACCGATTTGTGCAGGACTGCCCCTGTGGACAACTAGAGCATCAATGGTCACTTGAAGGAGATGTGACTCTTGAGGAGGTGCAGCAGGTAGTGACCCAGTTACAATCGTGGAAATTGCAGGGCTTAAATGAGCTGCCGGTGGAATTTTTAAAGAAATTAGCACGTATGGTGACTCCACACCTCCACAGGATGTATGTGATGGCATATCAATGGGGTGTCCTCCTTCAGGATCTCATCTGGTGTCTATAGTGTTAATCCTTGAGCCCAGAAAACCAGTGGATCAGTGGGATTCCTACCTGCCGATATTGTTTCTTAATTCAGATGCTAAAGTGCTTTCCAAAGCATTGGAGAATCAGATGCGGGGAGTGATCCCGGACTTGGTCCATCCAGACCAGAATAGTTTTATTGACTAGACTTAATCTCCACCGCCTGCATAGCCGTATCGCCGTGGCCAGAGGAGTGGCGATCCCACTTGTGGTAGTCTTGTTAGACGTGCATTTGACTCAGTGTAGTGGTCATTCCGTTTTGCAATTATGAAGAAAATGGGCTTTGGGCCCAAAGGTTTGCATTAGGTTGGACTCCTTTATCGGAGGCCAAAGACCTGGGTTAAAGTGAATGGAGTTCTTTCCCAAGAGTTTCTTACAGACTAGGGTGCCAGAGAGGGCCTGTCGCCTACGTTGTTTGTGCTCGCAATAGAGGCACTGGCGGAATGGATTAGGGCGCGTGCAGAAGTTTGGAATGGCAATGGAGAGACACGTGAAAGGAGACGATAACTCTATGTGCTGATGATGTTCTCTTATACTTGGTGGAGCCGGAGCTGTCCCTGGCCCGGGTGAGGGAGATCTTTAGGATGTACAGTAGGTTTTTGGTAATTGGCTTTAACTGGGAGAAATCCCTCATATTCTCCCTGGGGTCATGGGAGGTCCAGGGTGCCCTCCCATGCCACT
Source organism: Pleurodeles waltl (assembly GCF_031143425.1). Classification (NCBI taxonomy): domain Eukaryota; kingdom Metazoa; phylum Chordata; class Amphibia; order Caudata; family Salamandridae; genus Pleurodeles; species Pleurodeles waltl. Next base: position 597,315,321 of record NC_090446.1, on the reverse strand, counting down.
TAAGGTGGTGCGATATCATTTCCGTTACCTGGGTCTCTGGATAATGAGGGGTGGGCCTACTCATTGTGAGGATAACTTGGCCCCATTGCTGCGCAGATTGGAGGTGAATATTGCCCACTGGAGGGTGCTTTTACTTTCACTAATGGGCAAAGCTGCACTCTTCAAGATGCTCACCCTTCCCAGACTCACATATGTTTTGCAGAACAGTCCCCACCTGGTACCGGGGTGTTCTTCCGTAAACTCAATGGATGTGTGAGGACCTTGCTGTGGCTGAATGGACAGCCACATGTAGCACTCCACATCCTCCAGTGATCCACATATGATGGTGGAATAGCCCTAATTGAAGTCTTCCAATATTATGAGGCCGTTCAGGTCAGTACTGTGAACGACTGTGCCTATGCAGCATGGGAGAATCTGGCCTACCAACATGATCGTAAAGTTCTAGGTGCCAAAGGCTATCTCCATGTCCTTTTTGCTGGAAAAATTAGCCCAAGTGCCCTGGTGACTACCAAAACAGTGTGCACGATTTGGAGTACTCTCAATAAAGAAATGGGATGGGGAAAGAGATTGACGCCCAAAACCCCACTGTGGTTGAGCACGAGGTTGGGGGCAGTTTCAGCCCTGCAGGGATTTAGAAAATGGGATTTTTTCGGCCTCTCCACATTACAGGATGTGTGATGCAAATGGTATGGTACAGTTTGTTCCTCTTAAAGAGGACTATGACATGGCACCCACACAACCTTTTGAATATTATCAACTGCGACATGTCCCATCGGAGAGAATAGCTCCAGAGGAGGACACAACGGAAGAGTCCCCTCTGGAGAGATGACTCCTGGGCGGCCAAATGATGGCCAAAGCAATCTCCCTTACCCATGAGCAGCACCACTGGAATTATGCGATTGTGCAGCCGTGGAGATTAAAAAAAATATATACATAATCTGCAGATTTTAACAAAAAAAAATTGTTCCTAGGTCAAACGGTTCAAAAGTTACTAAAAACCCAGCAACACGTTTTGTCGCTCAGTGGAAAGCCGTTTGAAAGGTTGACTGGTGACCTTTATGTAGCCTATTGCTATATTTAGGGGCTAAACTGATGCTAATGAAGCGCAACTAATACCCAGGAATTGTTGACAAGTTTTAAAATGACAATATAATGAGTTAATAGTTTCACAAAATGTGCCGGATAATGCTCCATAATTTGCCTTTTCTTGTCACATAATTTACTCAACCCTGCCCCATAATTTGGGCCTCGGCTGCCGCATAATTCCAGTGGCCCTGCCTATAAGACACCCATGAACAACACACAGCAGGAATTAACACGCGTAAGGGAAAAATTACATGCAGATATGAGAGAGCTGGAGAATGACGAGTGAGAGGAAGAGCTGCAGTTTCCTAGGGAAGTGGCCATACAGGCAAGACTCCATCTGATTCAATTTAAAATTCTTCACAAGATATATTACACTATGGCACTCTTGAATAGGATTGGCAGAGCAGCAGATGATGCATATTTGTTGGCTTGCGTTCAGAAGGGGTCCTTCTTGCACAACTGTGAGAGTACCCCAGGATCCGCATGTTTTGGGAGGGGGGTGAAAGCTCGGCTAGAGATGACTGTTGGGGTGCCCATTGTGAGCCAGGTCCCATTGATGTTGGAGCTGTGCCTCAGATATTATCTCCCATCAGAAGATCTTGGACAACCTGGGGTTTTTATTAGGGAAAAGAGAAATTGAGGGGATGTGAGGGAGTGCAGCGAGTGCAGTGAGCCCACAATTACAGGATTGGAACCGGGAGATGGATTGTTTGTTGTGTGCTGGAGAAAGGTTGTGGCTGCCCAAGAAAATTTGAGAGAGTGTACGGGGATGGTTTATGAGAGAATAGGGAAGGGGAGCCGTGATATCTAGAGGTGGGCCTCAAGTGAGTAATAGACAGTGGAGAAGAAAGAAGGATCAGTGTCTTGGCTATTCGGAATTGACTTGCCTCAACCTACTGTTACGGTGCAGGACTTGGATGTTCAACAGAGATCGGAGTTATGTGTCACCTGCCAGGGTCGGGAAGGGGAGTTGAGTATCACTGCAATGTTTTTGTGTGTTGTTGTTTGAATATGTGGTTCACTCCATGCTCCTCACTCCCTGCTTTAGATGGTGCTGTTAAAAACCATCGAATATCCATTTTGACAGACTTATTTTCAAGATGTTAGCTCAAAGGCTTGTGGCATTTGAGCTTTACCCTTCACTACTGTTGAAGCTAGAATCTGCTGGATAAACTCAGCCGGTGTGGGGCATTAATTTATTGATAAAAGCCAGGGATTGCCCTTCACACAGTGAAGATTGCAAACAGTTATATTTGTAGCTTTTTCACCTGCTTGGCCACAAGGGAAGCAGCAAGGAAAGGTACAGCATATACAGTGAGCACAAACCTGAGCACGGCAGGCTTGGAATAAGATATTTGATGAGAAAAGGGAAAGCCTTTAGGTGTAGACAATCTAGCAGCTCCTTAGGGTAAACCAAGCGATAAGGCCTCAGACTTCATTCCCTCCAGACATCTTTGTCAAAGGGAGACTACAAAAACATTAAGAAGCGGGGGGCACAATGGCAGAAAATATAGAGGCTGAAATAACTGAAGGGATCCAGTAGATGGACCCTTGCAGTCTACCCACTTTCTGTGTGATAACCTTGGGACCTCACAGCTCGGAGATCAGGAGGACAGAACACCAAGGGCTAGCTTTGGCAAAAATGCAGCACAGCACAACACTCATACAGCTCGATGGTGTGGATCTGGAAAGAGATGCTGGGCTAGCTCTCTCTTTTGATGGCTCCAGTGATTGAAATGATGACCATCAATTGTACTCTTCAAGTCAAGAATTGACAAAACACTTTTTCCCTAATAGATTTTAGGAAAACAGTCCACAGGGTACCAGGGCCCTGAGAGGGGAAATGACAGATTCAACACAGCTGCACAATGCAATTATCTGCAAGATCTGCAGGGATATAAGAATATAGAGGCCTAAGCAGATATGGAGGAGTTAGCAAACATTCAGGTACAAGATATGGTTCAAATGGCATTCACAAGGCAAGACCTCTTGGCGAAGCCAAGAGTATCCAGCAATAAGGCGCTCACAATGCTCCAGCTCTTGATTGTGGAAGTACAGGAACTGAAATTGGTCCAAGTAGAGGTGGAGGGCAAGCTGGAGCTAAAATTGGTTACCATAGACAGGAGGTTACTATATGTGAATGCTTGCACTGAGGAAGTTGAGCATAGAATTTCAGTCTTGGAAGACATACAGGCTACTCAGTCTGAGGTGGGTTAGCAGTTTTCAGAAAGAGAGGAAGGGTGCAAATGGCAAAATAGATGACCATGAAAATTCATCACAGCTGTTCCGTCTGTGCTTGGGGGGGTCCAGAAAAATCTGGATATGCATGATGCTGTATCAAATTTGATCTCAACACATGTTCCTTTAGAATCTCAGTCAGGTTTGTCTATCACTAGAGCCCACGGGGGTTGCCCTTTACACAGCCAAAAGAAGAGAGGAAACCTTGGAGTATTTTAGTACTTTAAAATCTGGGAAAACTTCTACAAAAGGCTATTCAACTCTAAACTATAAATGTGGAGAATGTGGACAATAGTTTTTGCTTCATCATCTCCCCTGATGACTCCTACAAGATCTTGCAACATCGGTGGAAGTTTAAACAAAAGATTTATGAATTTAGGGCAAATGGAGCTCAAGCACAGATCATTCACTGAGCAAAATTCAAAGTGCTATGGTCTGGTAAATTGTATATCTTTTCGGAGAGGACTGAGTCCAAGATGTTGTTGTCCATGATGGGTAATTCCAAGAATTAAGGGTAGAATGGAGAGTTGCTGTAGGTGCAAAACCATTGCACCAGTTACATTTTAGGGGGGATGAGCTAGGCGTTCGGGGGCTAGGAACATCCATAGGGTCACATGAGTTAATTGAGAGGGATAGGTGTTGCAGAAATGATTCGGTCTGGACTGTTCCCATGAGGAACAGGGTCAAGACTGATTTGCATATGGCTGGGTCCAAACTGGGGTGGCATGGTGAGCAAAAGAACGATGGATTAAACCCAGATCTATGACTGGGGTGAGTGTTTGACAATGTTCAGCATTCCGTCCATCACTTGTTGTTTTTGCTTTGTCGCCCTAAGTGGGAAGGGTATGCCCAGATGTGGGTCCCGTGCTTCCCATGCCACTGGATTCAAGCTAGCCTGGCTGATGAGGGGTGAAACCCCGAAACCGGTCCCAGGATGCTTGTTTCCGGTCCAGTGAGGACCTGGCTTGGCAGTTCGGTCTGGACTGTTCCCATGAGGAACAGGGTCAAGACTGATTTGCATATGGCTGGGTCCAAACTGGGGTGGCATGGTGAGCAAAAGAACAATGGATTAAACCCAGATCTATGACTGGGGGTGAGTGTTTGACAATGTTCAGCATTCCGTCCATCACTTGTTGTTTTTGCTTTGTCGCATCAATTGGGAAGGGTATGCCCAGGCGTGGGTCCCGTGCTTCCCATGCCACTGGATTCAAGCTAGCCTGGCTGATGAGGGGTGAAACCCCGAAACCGGTCCCAGGATGCTTGTTTCCGGTCCAGTGAGGACCTGGCTTGGCAGTTCGGTCTGGACTGTTCCCATGAGGAACAGGGTCAAGACTGATTTGCATATGGCTGGGTCCAAACTGGGGTGGCATGGTGAGCAAAAGAACGATGGATTAAACCCAGATCTATGACTGGGGGTGAGTGTTTGACAATGTTCAGCATTCCGTCCATCACTTGTTGTTTTTGCTTTGTCGCCCTAAGTGGGAAGGGTATGCCCAGACGTGGGTCCCGTGCTTCCCATGCCACTGGATTCAAGCTAGCCTGGCTGTGGAGGGGCGAAACCCCGAAACCGGTCCCAGGATGCTTGTTTCCGGTCCATTGAGGACCTGGCTTGGCAGTTCGGTCTGGACTGTTCCCATGAGGAACAGCGTCAAGACTGATTTGCATATGGCTGGGTTCCGTCAAGACTGATTTGCATATGGCTGGGTTCAAACTGGGGTGGCATGGTGAGCAAAAGAACGATGGATTAAACCCAGATCTATGACTGGGGGTGAGTGTTTGACAATGTTCAGCATTCCGTCCATTGCAGAAATGAGACACAGGGTGGAGGTATAGAAGGGTTCTGCAGGGGAGGTGGGGAAAGGGGAGGAAAGGAAAAAAGAAGTAAGCTGCATAGTTTGCTGAGGGAGGTCATTTCAGGGGGTGATTTTTACTTTTGACCAGACCCCCTTCCTAAACTTGTATAACCCTCTTCAAAATAAACATATGAGAAACACTGAGAATAGTTTTGATTATAAGCAAAAAATTAAGATTTTTTTAAGGTACCTGTTCCCATGTAGGAATTTGCAATATATGGAGACTCAAGATTTCACCAATTAGATCTTCTACCTATTTTTCAAAATGCTTCTGTTCTGCCTTCAGAATCTAAGTGTTTTAGAGCTACCCTCTGTTTTCTACTATAGCAATCTCATCATGCCAGTGGTGTTTTTTAATCACTCAAAGCTTATAGGTGTGTTTTGTGGTGATCGGGTCCCTGAGACAGTTCATAGAAGAGCACTGATTAATTTTCTTAAAGAAGGAAAATCACTGAATGTGTCTTCATCATACATACCAATAGCACTCTTGAATTTCAACTACTACATATATGCCAAAATATTAGCCAGACAGATAAATATTGTCACTCCTTGTCCTCATCTCTAAAGATTAAAATGGATATATTAGTGGATGAAGTTTATACACAAATACCCATTTTATGTCTTAATTTATTGATATGGTTACTGCTGATGCATCACCTACAGCCATCAGCTTGTTGGATGGTGAATAGGCCTTTGACCTCGTGAGCTGGATATGTTTATTTAAAAAAATGGTAAAATTCCAATTCGCTTCCAAGCTCCCAGGGTTAATTTATGCATTGTATCAAGGCGCTACAGCACAGCTGATTATCAGTAACTCACTTGCTGGGCAAATACTCCTTAGGTGAGGCACACAGTAGGGATACCCTCTTTCTCCCTTTTTAGTCACCTTTTTATTGAGCCGTTGGCTCAGTACATTTGTCGGAGGAGATGCACCTCAGCTCCCTTGCCTGGCATCTCCAAAATAAAGATGTATGCGGGTGATATTGCACTCTTTTCAACCCTAAGTTTGACAAATAAAAACTCGGCCTTGCTCGCAACTGAAATATTTACAGGTTTGGGAGGCTATAAAATTAATGAGATGAAGGCAGAGCATTTAAAACAATTTCAGAAATGTTCCCATCAGCTTTAAAGGAAAATTACATAGCATGAGCGTAAAGATAGTGGGGATTCACTATTCAGAGCAGCCGGGCAAATTTTTCTTTAACAACTACTTCTGCTATCATTAGCTGCATAGCCCTAATTAAGATGTCAATCCTACCCATTATTAGGCCGTAGCCTATGAGACAACGCAGCTGTCTGGTTTGTGAAAGACATATTGGGGACATTCAGAAAGTTGACCTAGAAATGCATTCTGCCCATTGCTTGCCATTGGCTTTGAAGTTTGTAACTCACATGTTCTTGCTATTTGCTGGCTTTATTTATTTTAGGCTGTCCAGCTGAAGTTCAGTCTTTCCCTTGCCAAAACCTTATTTACAATATTTCCCAACTGCTCACTTTCTGTAAACGGGCCTGTAAATCTTGATCTTGTTCTTATCTCATCAAATTTGCAATGCATTCAAAGACCAAGGTCAAATGTCAGGCACTGTCTTCCAAAAGCGATTGTTTACTTTTCTTTCTCTGACTTCAAAGCGAGAGGATTTACGTGACAATCTTGCTGGTCACCCGGAGTAGGAAAGAGTTTTTTTCTAGCGTACAACATTTAAATTAATTGTGTAAGTATTTCAGAATATATCGGAATTAGGAACACAATGAGTCACATATTTGTTATTTCTGAAGTGTGTTGGATGCAAAAACTTTAATATGATCAAAACAAATCATTACCCTAGGTGATGCAACTTCCACACATTTTCGTCTTTGCACTGCATAGATTTATTAGTAAAGCGGTACGTCTGTGCAAATGTAATGGTCATTTCAATTAATTTTTTTTTTTGCTGTAATGGAAGTGTGCTACCACACCGTATGCCACTCCACTCTGCACCACTCCAAACCACTTTGCACCACTCCTCTTTACACCACTATACACTACTGCACTCTATGCCACTGCACGCCACGCCTCTCTACTCTAGCCTGTACCACTCTACTCTATGCAAATGCACTCTTTGCCATTCTACTCTACACCAATGCACTTTTTGCCTCTGCACTGTACACCACTCCAGTCTAAGCCACACCAGTTTTCTCTGCACAGCACCACTCTACGCCACTGTACTCTTCGATACCCTGCAACACTGAACTCTATGCCAAGACACTCTACACCAATGAACTTTACTCTCTAAACCTCAACTCTATGCCCCTGCACTGTACACCAATCCACTGTATGCCACTCTACTCCACTCTGCACCACTATATTCTATGCGACTGCACTCTACACCGCTTTATTCTAGGCATTACACTCTATGCCACGCCACGCAACTTTATTCTATCCTGCACCACTCCATTCTACACCACTTCACTCTACTCTGAAATAATCTACTCTACGGCACTGAACTCTAAGCTACTCTACTCTTAACCACTGCAAACTACAACACTACACTCTACTCTGCATCACTGTACTCTATGCCACTCTACTTCACTATCCTCCACTACATTCTGACACTCTACTCTGCAACATTGCACCTTCTGCCACTGACTTCTATGCCACTCAACTGTATACTACTCCACTATACGCTACTGGACTATATGCCACTGCACTGTACGACAATATACTGTACTCTGCACCACTATAAGCTACTCTACTCAGCACCATTCTGTCCCACTGTACTCTATGCCACTTAACTGTACTCTGCCCTCTACACCACTGCACTCTATGCCACTCAATTATACTCTGTGCCACAGTCCTCTGCATCACTCAACTCTATGCTACTCCACTCTGTACCACGTTATGCCACTGTACTGTATGCCACTCTACTCTACTCTGTGCCACTTTACTCTGTGCCACTCTTCTCTGAGCCACTCTTCTCTGAGCCACTCCACTCTGCACCACACTGCACTCTACTATGTACCACTCTAATCCCACCCACTGCATTCTATGATGCTGCATTGTATACCACTGAATTCAATGCCACTGCATTTAATGCCACTGCATTCTATGCCACTATACTATGCAACACTCTATGCCAATGCTTTCTACAACAGTCCACTCTACTCTATGCCACCCCAGTGTATGCCAGTCTACGTGACACCACACTATGCCACTCCAATACACAACACTCCACCACTCCAGTCTTCTCCATTCTACTCTACGACACTCCATGCCACTCTCCTCTATGCCACTAACTCTTAGCCATGCTGAATAGAAGCCATGCTGGTGAACAACATGGCTAAAACACATTGGCAAAGCCAAAGAGCTCGTGCATAGGCGAGACCTACTGGCTTTGCCAATGCTTGCTATTAAACTGGAACAGGCTCTGATTTCCTTTGTTTTGAGCCGGAAATGCTCTTGTCTGAAACTCACAATTTTACAAATGAATAACAATGAGGATGGGCTAGGGTTTCCTGATTTTCAGCGATGTCACATGGCATTCTTTATGTTACAACTGCCCCATTTCTCCATAAGGGGTAGGGGTGGGTAATGAATTCTGCTCTGCCGGCGGAATTCACAGAGATTTGCCTACTCCGCACTCCATATGGAGCGCGGCGTTCCAGAAAACTCCTGCTCGTCAACATTAGGTTAAAGTTCTATGATGGAACCACGCATACCGAAACAACGCATGCCTTAATAACGCGGTTGGAACCACGACCATGTCGTTTCTACTCATGCCTTTGCCACGCATGCCTTTATAAGCATACCTAGAAAAGGCAGGTGTGGAAAAGCATGCGAAACAGCATGTGTGGTTCTGTCATGCAACCCCCCCACCTGCCCTGAGGTCCAAAACTTCTCCCACCCCACTACCAAAACTACCCCGAATCCCCCATCTGCCCTGAGCCCTAAAAGAAAAACTATCCCAACCGCCTCACCCCTGCCCCAGTAAACTAAAGTACCAGACCCCCACCTGCCCTGCACCCTAAAAAGAAAACTACACCAACCCCCACCACTGTGCCATAAAACTAAACGACCCCAACACCTCCACCCGCTCTGAGCCCTAAAAAACAAACAAAAAGAAAATACATCCCTGAACCCTCAAAAGAACTACCTGACCCTCCACCCCTAAAAACTAAACTACCCCGACAGCCCCACCTGCCCTGAGCCCCAAAACCTTCCCCAATAAGTAAACTACCCTGACCCCCCTCACCCACCCTAAGTCCTAAAAAAACTATTCCGACCCCCAACTCCCACCCCTAAAAACTAAATTACCTCGAAGAGCCCTAAAAAAAATACCCCAACCCCCACCCCTGCCCTTAAAAACTAAAGTACCCCGACACCCCAACCCACCCTGAGCCCTAAATCCACAGCTAAAAACTACCCACCAGCCCTGCCTCAACCCCACTTACCTAACGCTTCCTCTCTCGAGGCTTCCTCCTCTTCTCTCCTCCCTCATCCCGCCCTTCCTTAAACCTTCCCTCACCTCTTTAAAAATAAACTACCCACCTCCCCACGCTAAACCCTAAAATGAAATACCCAACCCCCCCACTCCCGCCTCTAAAAAACAAAAATAGCCTGACCCCCACCCTTAGAGAAATACCCAAACCCCCCACCCCTGCCCCTTCAAAATAAAAATAGCCTGCCCCGACCCCCCCACCGTCCCCAACCCTTTAATCCATCCCCTACCCCTGCCCTAGCCACACTTACCTCACCGTGTCCTCTGTGTCCTCTCCTGAACACTGCATGGCTTTTTCTGTGCCTTAACCACGCATATGCTTAGTTCAGCACATGCGTGGTTAAGGCACAGAAAAGCCATGCGTTGTTCAGGCAAGTGTGGTTGCGTTTGCTTGGGAAACATCTGTGTCCTTAAGGATGCGTTGTTAAGGATGTTTCCCTTAGGTTGGCGAGCGCAAGCGAGAAAAATCACACACTAGACCACTTCCCGGCGAGGTTTCTAAATGCAAGCGGTTGCAGCAGGTCGCTACCACTCATGATGAGAAACCTGCCGCTCGCGTTGAGGAAGCTGCCACTCAAGTAGAAAATCTACTTGAGTGGCAGAAAAAACAGAGCACTCTTGCCCTATGCATTGCACTGTTTATGCTGATTTTACAGCACAGGACAAACTCCTGGCACTCAAAAATTAGTGCAAGCAGCGCGACTTACCATAAAAACTCCACCGCTCACAGAACTCCACGGAGCGCAGCAGAGTTTTTTCAGCACTTTGCAGGGTTCGGTGTAGCAGAACTCCATGACCTTCGCCTAGGCCTAATAAGGAGTTCTTGCTTTGACAACTCATTTGTAACACTTAATAATTATGATACTGATGACCTGATGTGCTGTGTTAAAACTGCCAAAGTTCCAAAGAATTTACATACAAGTCGCTGAATTACAGCTGGACTACGAGGAGGAAAGGTTTTTTAAATATGAAATCCCCATGATACAATCTGATAAACCCTTATGTTATTGCCGACATCCTCCTCCAAGTTTTATAGAAGGGGCAATAAGTATATGGGCTGACTTGGCGATAAACAAAATAAGGGACTTTTTTTAGGGTTCTCAAACAAAATCTAGTTTTAGCAACTCAATAGCACATTTTCTTTATGCACAAAAAAAACCGATGTGTGTAATTTAGCAGGTTAAGGTATCTGTTCTTCCAGGAACCTAGTAAAGAAGATGTTCAGGGAATTAAAAATGAATTTACTCCTACGCTTTTTGTATAAAGAACTTTGTCCAGTCACCAACAAAATATTGAGGAAATGAGAATAAAACGGCAGCAACATACTGAGATATGACTAGAGAAAATGCGCTGGGAAAATTATTTTGGCTTCAGTTATTCAAGCCTAAAGGTAGCAAATTTTCACCGTCTACCGTTTTCAAATAGCTTTATCTCATTCTGCAGGTTTAGAACAGAATGTTCCCCTCTGTAGCCAGTAGCTGCCTTGAGGTAGTTCAGAAGGGAACTGGTTGCACATATGTTGATCTTGCAGCACCTTTAAGATATTATGGGGTGATTCCGGGCTAAGTATAACTATACAGAAAGTTATTTCGGCCTCCCAGAAAGTCATTCTCCTTGGTCTGATACATAACTTAGTCCAAAAGTTGAAGATGTAAAAAAACATATTTTTAAAGCTATGCTACTTGCCCAGTCGCTAATCACTAATTATTGGAAATCCCCGGCTACTCCTAGGTTTGAGGAATGGGTAACTAAAATGCAGAGAGTCAGTCAGCAGCAATCTTGGTATCGTGCTAGGCTGAGCCGATTATCCATATATTTTTTTAAAAATCGAGCCATTGGGCATGCTAGAAGTGGGCTGGGACGATCTCTAATAGTGGGACTTTGTCTTCTGTCTGTGGCATGGGTGGGGGTATATATTACACTGTACTTTATTATCATAAGAAGTTTAATTACAGTTCCATCGTGTATGCATTGTCACTTTATGGGGTTAGCATGCTCAAGATAATACACATATGTATTGCACAAGCGCTGACATTTTTTCTTTAGCATAAAGGCTAGGAATTAACTTAAAGCTGTCACCTTATACTAAGGTTGGGTATTTCCTGTTGGCTATGAAAGGTCACTTTATCCCAAAATGCATAATATTTTATCACTGCAAAAAAGATGAACTGGGGAGAAGCTAAGAATGGTCAATTTACAGCTATGTCGGAAATTACTTTTCCATTGTGCATGCAAGGTAAATTTATTTATTCTAAAGAAGGAAAAGTGTTTACAATTTTAACCAAGTCAGATACTGTTGAAATTATTTGTTTTGTTTGTTATAGACAGAAGTACTTGTTAGAAATTGGAGTGGGAGGAGGAGTTGATCAGTTTGTTCCTATGTACATTGATTTGATACGGATACTCTAATAGTGATATTTGGATGTGCTAATTGTAAAGCTGATAGTTTGGAATGTGAAAGTACTTTTCTACAATAAAAATAATTAAAAGACACAATTTTGTATTATTTAATTTTTTTAACTCAGAATTAATCAGATCCAATACATATTGCAAAGAAGGGTAAACAAAAAAAGAAAAACAAGAATGGTGACAAGCTAGAGGAAAAACCCAGGAGAAAAAACAGGTTCCAGTTACTATTACACAGGTAAGCTGCATAGTATTGGAATCGCAAAGGCTCAAAGGAATAGAGACAATAGCTACATTATGTAGGTAGTTGAACTTATGCAGACCGGAAATTGTAAATTAACTAATGCATCAAATCATCCCAATTAAATCTTGCCCAAATTCTCTGGAATTTCTTAATAGAACAAACACCCCTTGCCTTGGCCAAGGCCTTTTTAAGATTATGTATTTGCCGTATAGTCGCCCACCATTCTGTGGGGCGCGGGGAGCAGGAGAAACCCAAAGTCTGGCTATACAGAGCCTGGCTGACACGATTAGGATCAAAAGCAGCTGCTTTAGCCCAATGTCAAACTCCAGCCTATAACCTAACATAACCTCCACCGGTGTGAGCAGGGTTTTATATTCAAGAACTGTCCTAATTACATTAAACACCTCCTCCCAGAACTCCTTAAGGGTAGGGCATAGTCCATATTTAGGGCATTTAGCTTTGTTCGATCTGCCATTCATGCCCCAAATTCACAATTTTCTCCGGAGTATAGTAAAACATACATATTGTTCTAAACTGGTACAGCTTTAAATTCACCGAGTGCACGCACCCTCCACTGACTCTAGTGCACTATATATCTATGAGGGCAGCACTTCGCAGGAGAGAACTCTACTCCATTTAGCCACGAGCCGGGGATGATCGTTGCTCCTCCGTTCACAAAAACTCTGACACATAGTGATGATCAGAGACTTGGGGCTAGATCTAGCAAGTTTTGACAACAGGCTGGCGGTGCTCCCAAGGGCATTCTGACCGCAGCGGTTCAGCCGCGGTCAGAAAGGGTAAACCGGCGGTCTCCCGCCGGTTTACCGCTGCCCCATTGAATCCTCCATGGCGGCGGAGCGCGCTCCGCCGCCATGGGGATTCAGACGCCCCCTACCGCCATCCTGTTCATGGCGGGAAACCCGCCATGAACAGGATGGCGGTAGGGGGTGCCGCGGGGCCCCTGGGGGCCCCTGCAGTGCCCATGCCAATGGCATGGGCACTGCAGGGGCCCCCGTAAGAGGGCCCCACAAAGTATTTCAGTGTCTGCTTTGCAGACACTGAAATACGCGACGGGTGCAACTGCACCCGTCGCACCCCTGCAACTACGCCGGCTCAATTCTGAGCCGGCGTCCTCGTTGCAGGGGCATTTCCGCTGGGCCGGCCAGCGGAAATGTAAGAATGGCCGCCGCGGTCTTTTGACCGCGGTGCGGTCATTTGTCGGCGGTACCTTGGCGGACGGCACTGAAGATTAAATACTTCACTCTTTACTACTACCAGTTCGGCCTGATGAGGGGACGGTATAGGTGTGTTTGGACAGATGCTCCTTTTGATGAAGGTGTGACTATAAAGGGCGTTGCTTCTATCATGGGCCAAGAAACGAGAGGCTGTCAAATTTAGGGTGTCCTGTGAAGCATTAACCTTAAGGTAGGACTTTATGCTGGTGGTTGCCTGCACAATGTCTTGTAGGGTGAACTAGAGATTTTATAGTTAGGTGAATAGTGATCCTTGGCCCTGATCAATACCCGAGACCCTTAGGGGCTTATAAAAATGGGCAGAAACATGTTGACGTGAACAGGTGACACAAAACATTATTGTCGTGGGTTCACCATATGCTTTTAACAATACCTATGTTCCCTATTAATAAAGGAAATAACAGGGGTAAACACAAGGTATTTTTATGTGTCTGGATCCCGGTCGTTTTATCCAGAAAATATTTATCAAGAACTCCCCTCTGCCCAAAGGGGATAGACAGTTGAGCTCGTCCTGGTGACATTGAGCCTACCAGCGTGGGAAGCAGGAGCCAAGGATGAAGCATGACACTATTATGTGTGTGAGGCTAATACTTCCATAAATGGAATCGAGCTTAGTGGGGCCGTGTGAGTTTAGGAATTAACCTTAATAGGTATTCTGGTGTGAAGGAACTGAGAAGGTGACTTCCCTTCGGTATATACAGCCTTCCATACAACCCTATACTCTGAGGAATCTCAGATCCCCGGGTGCGAGCAGGGTCTGTATTCCAAAAGTGAATAAAGTGCACCTTGATGGCAGTTCCTTTAGCTTTTTAGAATCGAAGCTTTGAAACTCGTTACCTCATTTTGTTCGACATGCTCCCTCGGAACGCCTCTTTAGAGAAAGTTCGAAAAATTGGTTGTTTAGATAGAATTGATCTGGTACTCTCTGCAAGTGTGCAGCACATGGAATCCTGGACCACTTCATTTCGAAGTAGCTATGCACTTTATGAGCTTCACTATTATCATTATTGTTATTATTATAATAATAACAATTATTATTATTACTACTACTACTCCATGACTCACCATTCTATGTCCCTCTAATGACACTCTACTCCACTCTACTATACTCAACAATACTATACTTTACCCCAGTCCATGATACTCTGCTGTACTCCATGACACTCTATTCTACACACAACACTCCACAATACTCTACCCCAGTCTGCACTCCTCCGTTCTACAACACTTTACTCTACTCTAGTCTATGCCCCTCTACTCTACCACTTCACTCCACACCCCTCAACTCTACGCCCCTCCATGACACTCTATGACACTTTACTCCAGGGCTGCTCTCCTCTATTCTATCCCACACTACTCCACTCTACACTAGGGACACTTTACTCCACTCTACTCCACTTTACGCTACTCTGTGTTATAATGTGATGTGATACTCCACTCCATTTTACTCTATGCCACTCTACTTTAGTCCACTCCACTTTACTCCACTCTACTCTACATCACTCTATGCCACTCTACTGCACTCTGCTCCACTCTTTTCTCCTCTACTACACTCTAGTGCATTCTATGACACTCCACTCCACTCAGTGACTCTATTCTACTTCACTCTGTGACACTTCCACTCTATGTTACGCCACCCCCACTCTACTCTACGACACTTTCCTCCACTATATGCCCCTCTATACTACTCCACTTTATGCCACCCCACTCTACGCCACTCCACTCTACTTTACTCTACTTTACTCCATGCTATACCATGCCATTTCACACTATGCCACTTTACTCTACGACACTCCACTCTTCTCCACTCTATGCCACTCTACTCCACTCTTTGCCACTTAACTTCACTCTACACCACTCTACGCCACTTTACTCTACACCACTCTACTCCTCTCAATGCCACTCTCCTGTGCTCTACGCCACTCTACTCCACTCTACTCTACAGACTCTTTATTCTACTCCACTCTACGCTACTCTACTCTATGACACTTTACTCCACCCCACTCCACTCTACACCACTCTACTCTATGACACTCTATTCTACACCACTCTAGTGTACTCCACTATACTCTACTCTCCTCCACTCTACAACACTTTACTCCACACCACTCTATACTACTTGTAGGAAGCGGGCCCTCTATGTAGTGTGCAAAGCTAGGCACACTGTGCAGGGGGTCCAAGCAAACACATGTTGGTTTACAGGGGTAAATACTAGATCAACAAATGCTCTAATTTTTAAGGTGCTTTGTCGAGCAGTTAGGCCATTCATAGAGAAGTGCAAAGCATTTTTTGAACTCACAACATCACTCTTGCAACTCACACACTCAAATAAATAACTTGAGACCAATTAATACAAATAATTCAGATTCATATGTAATTTTTAAGACCAAGTACATCTGTCCGTACTGCGGAGAGAATCCTGGGGATTAATGGACAAAGCAGGTGATAAGATCAGGTCTTGTTCTTCAGTAGGTATAGAATAGGGTATAGCGTTCAGTCCCTCTCAAGATATAGGGTTCCCCAGCCTCTTCTCATGACATATCCTTACCCCAGCATTTTCCCAATTGGGAAAAACAGGAAACCAGCATTTCCTTGGGTGGTTCCTTTGCAGTGGTGAACTTCGAAGTGAAAGGGTTGCAGGGACAAAACCCACCTCAGTACATATGGGTTGATACCCTTGTTGTGACTCATCCATTTGAGGGAAGCGTGATATGTATAAAGCATGAATGATTTTCCTTCTAAATAGCATCTTAACTTTTTTACTGCCCACTTAACAGCAAGTCACTCCTCTATTACAGCATATTTTTGCTCCCTGGGAAATAGTTTGCGACTGATAAAAAGTACATGGACTTCGTGGGCCTCATTATTTTCCTGGGACAGCACAGCACTCAACCCCATGTCCGAGGTGTCTGTTAGTTTGATGAAAGGTTTCCCAAACTCAGGGGAAGCCAAGACATGACAAGAGGATAAAGCACATTTGAGGAAAAGGATGGCCTGCTGGGTTTTTTTATGTGGGTTTGTGGATCTCCTTCTCTGTTACTACCTTTTTTCAGAAGATCTGTTAGGGGGGCAGCAAGCTCTGAGTAATTAATCCCCTGTTGTAGCCCACAAGACCCAAAAAGGCTTTTATATCCTTTTTCATTTTAGGGATCATGATCTCTCTTATGGCTCATATTTTCTCAGTTTGGGGCTCGATAAGACCATGTCCTAAAATATAACCCAGATAGTTCACTTAATCGAATCCTGCTTTACACTTCCTGGCATTTATATGGAGATTAGCTGCTTGTAGGGCTTTCAATACTAGGGAACAATGATGCAAATGTTGCTCCCAGGTTGGACTAAATATGAAAACGTCATCTAAATATGCAAAGGAATAAGCCTGGTGGGGACATAATACTATGTTTATGAGCCTTTGGAATGTATCCAGGGCTCCATGCAGTCTAAAAGGAAGTACAGTGAATTCAAACAAGCCTGATGGTGCTGAAAAGGCTGTTTTTTCCTTGTCCTCTTGGTGAAGGGGCTGCAATAGCCCTTAATGAGGTTGATGGCTGTACATATTGGGCTCCTCCCAGACGCTCTATGAGTTTGTCAATTCTGGGAAGTTGATATGCATCAAATTTGGAGATGCGGTTCACAGCCTGAAAGTCAATACAAAATCTGATTGAACCATCAGATTTGAGGACAAGGACTATGGGAGATGACCAGTTACTTTTCGATGGCCTAATCACCCCCATTTCTAGCATTGCTTCTGTCTCCTTCTGGAAGGCTTCCGTACGTGCAGCAAGAATCCTATATGGTTTCTGTTTAATGACTTATCCCTTCAGAGTTGGTATGCTATGCTCAATCAAATCTGTTTTGCCTGGAAACCCTGTAAATAAAGGTGCAAAAAATTCTAAAGTGGCCCGGAGCTCCTTTTGTTGGGTGTTAGATAGTTCTTCATTGATGGGTAACAAGGGCAAAGTGATTGGAGTAGGGCTTATGATGTCACGTTCTATGCCTCTTATTCTGGGTGTGAAACATTGTGGAGATTCCCAGGGTCTGTTCTTGTAAGTTCTGGTATGTCCAAGGTAAGGACAGCCCCTTCCGGTAGCCACTGTGTTGGTCATGGAGGAAAAGCGGAGCAGACTGTGCCCTCCAGAAGGAGTCTCAAGAGGAAAAAACACCCATAAAGGGAAAACCCGCAATACGAGCAAGAACTCCTGAGGAGAAGATGACCACCACTGGAAGGTAACAGTGAAGCTAGAAGAAGGATCAGGACAGTAACAAAAAGTAAAAGGAGATTCAAAAAGAAATACAAAAAGTAGGACTGGTCAACAGGAAAACAAAGACACACCAGGCAGGAGCAAGATTCACCAATGAAGCTAAGACACCTTAACAGGAAGTAAAAAGTGTTGCAATGCAAGGAAAATGGAGAACCCATTTCATTATATGCCCACAGAAAGGAAGTTACATAACAGGAAGTAAGAGGCGTCCATTTTGGGTAGGGTATGCATAATACAGAAAAGAAAGAAAACACCATGTTGAAATGTTGTACATAATACAATTCCCTGAGCACGTTGGGAACAAGAAAGGAGGAGCATAGAAGACTGAATAATGGCCCCAGGAAAAAGGTGAGTAAAACAATATATATTAGAAATAGAAACTGCGGCTCCAATTGAGCTGTGACGTTAAATCTTTACTTCACAGGCCTTTGCACAGACTTGCGATGTGAATGATATTTTTGATACTGAAGCATTGCGGAATGTTTCTGCGATGCCACGGTGCTTAAGCCGGGCTGCTGCGCTGAGCTGTGGTGTTCTTAGATGAAGGAGAGAGACACCGCAGGCTTTGCCACGGCCCTTGATGCTAGGCCAAGTCATGTAGCGAGTAGAGGCAGAGCCCGCTGCGCGACATATGGCCTGTGCATTGTGAACCCATTTCGGCAGAGGTCCCAACTACTTCTTGAATAAAGTGATATGATAGCTCTGCACTGCTATTCTTCCTGTCTTTGTGTTATAGGTGACTTTGCCTATGACTTCTCCGATTTGATATGGTCCTTTCCATTCATGTTTCAATCAATCAATTATTTGTTAAGCGCGCTACTCACCCGGTAGGGTCTGAAGGCGCTAGTGGGGGGGGGCTACTGCTCGAAAAGCCAGGTCTTGAGACGCTTCCTGAAGGTCAGAAGGTCCTGGGTCAGACAGTTGATGGGGAGGGAGTTCCAGGTCTTGGCGGCGAGGTGGGAGAAGGATCTGCCGCCGGTTGTGGTACAGTGGATGCGGGGGACGGTGGCGAGGGCGAGGTTGGCGGAGCGGAGCTGGCGTGTTGGGACGTGGAAGTTGAGACGCTCGTTGAGGTAGGCAGGGCTGACGTTGTGGAGATACTTGTGAGCGTGGATTAGGAGTTTGAAGATTATCCTTTTGTTGACGGGGAGCCAGTGAAGGTTTCTGAGGTGGGCTGAGATGTGTTCGTGGCGAGGGAGGTTAAGGATGAGTCATGCTGAGGCGTTCTGAATGTGCTGAAGTTTTCTCTGGAGCTTGGCCGTTGTTCCCGCGTAGAGTGCATTGCCGTAGTCCAGTCTATTGCTGGCGAGGGCGTGGGAGACCGTTCTTCTTGTTTCAATGGGGATCCATCTGAAGGTCTTGAGAAGCATTCAGAGGGTGTTGAAACATGAGGATGAGATGGCGCTGACTTGCTGGGTCATGGTGAGCGATGAGTCCAGTATGAAGCTGAGGTTGCGTGCGTGAGTGGTGGGAGTTGGAACGGCTCCTATTGTGGCGGGCCACAAGGAGTCGTCCCATGCTGATTTGTTGGAGCCGAGGATGACGATCTCGGTCTTTTCCGAATTCAGTTTGAGGCGGCTTACCTCCATCCAGTTGGCGATGGCGTGAAGTCCGTTGTGGAGGTTGGTCCTTTGTGAGTGAGAGGATCAGTTGTGTGTCGTCCGCGTAGAAGACGATGTTGAGGCCATGGGATCGGACGATGTTGACGAGCGGCGCCATGTAAATGTTGAAAAGGGTGGGGCTGAGAGAGGATCCTTGGGGTACTCCGCAGATGGTCCTGGTGGCTTTTGACAGGAACGGGGGGAGGCAGACTCTCTGAGTTCTGCAAGAGAGGAAGGATGTGATCCAGTCCAGGGCCTTGTGGCAGATTCCAGCGTCGTGGAGGTGTGTGCAAAGTGTGTGGTGACAGACGGTGTCGAAGGCTGCCGAGAGGTCAAGGAGGATGAGGGCCACGGTTTCACCTTTGTCGAGCATGATCCTGATGTCGTCGGTAGCAGCGATGAGAGCGGTCTCGGTGCTGTGGTTCTTGCGGAAGTCGGATTGGGAGATGTTGAGCATGCTGTTGGCCTCCAGGAAGCGTGATAGCTGGCTGTTGACTATCTTCTCGATGACCTTCGCTGGGAAGGGGAGTAGGGAGATGGGTCGGTAATTCTTGAGGTCTTGGGAGTCGGCCTTGGGTTTGTTGAGCAGGACGTTCACTTCGGCGTGTTTCCAGCTCTCCCAGAAGGTGGCAATCTCGAAGGAGCTGTTGATGATGGTGCGGAGCTGGGGGGTGATGATTTGGCTGGCTTTATTGAAGACATGGTGAGGGCATGGGTCGGCGGGTGATCCAGAGTGGATGGTGCTCATGGTCTTGGTGGTTTACTCGTCGTTGTGTGGGTCCAGGCACTCAGGAGTTTGGTGTGGTTGGGTGTGTTGGGGTTGCCGTCGGCAATGGTGGTCGTGGGGATCGGGGAGGCGAAACTGCTGTGGATGTCCGTGATCATGCGGTGAAAAAAGGTTGCGAGGGAGATGCAGAGGTCTTGCAAGCAGTGGGGGTCGGCGGAGCAGGACTTGGGGTTGGTGAGTTCTTTGATGATACTAAAGAGCTCCTTGCTGTTGTGTGCGTTTTTGTCAATTTGCTCTTTGGAGAATGATCTCTTGGTGGTCTGGATGAGCTGGTGATGTTTGCAGATGGCAGTCTTGAGGGTGGCGTGGTTGCTCTCTGTTTGTTCTTGGCATCAGATCTTCTCAGTTTTCCCGCACTCCCGCTTGGAGGCCTGAAGGTCGGCAGTGAACCAAGGTGCTTTCTTGCTGGTGCGTGTGTTGGTTGATTTCCTAAGTGGAGCGAGGGTGTTGGCGCAGTCGTCTAGCCATTGTTCGAGGTTGAGGGCGGCAGTATTGGGGTCGCTGGTGCTGGGTGGCAGGGCGTGGACGAGGGTGGAGTAAGTTGGTCCTTTGAGATCTTGTTCCAGCTGCGGTGAGGGGTCCGTTGTTGGTGGTGGTGAGTGATGGGTTTCTGGAAGGAGAAGTGGACACAGCGGTGGTCGGTCCAGTGGAGTTCGGTGGTATGGGTGAAGGTGATATGGCTGCTGGTGGAGAAGATGGGGTCGAGTGTGTGGCTGGCTGAGTGGGTGGGCGTTGTGACAAGTTGTTTGAGACTGAGGTTGTCGAGGTTGTCGAGCAGGGCTGAGGAGTTGCTGTCGTTTGTGTTCTCCAGGTGAAAATTAAGGTCGCCGAGGAGCATGTAGTCCGTGGAGGCGAGGGCGTGGGTGCTAATTGCGTCGGCGATGGCGTTGCAGAATTGTGGACGGGGGTCTGGGGATCTGTAGACAAGGGTTCCTCTCAGGGTGGTGTTGGCGTTGACGTAAATCTGAAAGTGCAGGTGTTCGGCGGCATCAAAGGTGTCATGGGTGTTGGTTGAGATTCTGATGGTGCTCCTGTGGACTATAGCAATTCCTCCTCCTGGTTTGTTGGTGCGGTCTCTTTGGGTGTTTTGGAGCCTTCAGGGATGGCTACGGCGATGTCGGGATACGAAGAGGGGTTCATCCAGGTTTCGGTGAGGAAGGCGATGTCTGGGGAGGTAGAGGTGAGCAGGTCCCAGAGTTCGACGGCGTGCTTGTGGATGGAGCGGGTGTTGATGAGGATGCAGCTGAGGTGGTTGTTATGGGCGGAGTTGTTGTGGTGCTTGGTGGCTTGGGCGCAGGTGAAGGTGCACGTCCGGCACGAGAAGGGTCCATGGGTGTGCCTTGGGGAGTTCTGGATGCAGGCGGTGGGGCGGCCAGGGTTGAGTGCGTGGAGTTCTTTGGCGGTGTATCGGCGTCTGGTGGCCTGGGGGGCACGTGGCACAGGGGGACTGGTGCTAGGCGTGGTCAGGTACGGATGGGCGCAGACAGGCTTGCCTCTGGCGTGCCAGCGGTGCGCCCACTACGCGCGGGGAGCAGCCGCACAGCGGCCGCCTTTAAGAAGGGGTTGTGGGAGGGAAGAGCAGCTGGGAGGCGGGGAGTGCTGGGCAAATGAGGGCGCGAGGGGGGTGGGCCGCAGGGGACGCAGAGGCGGGAACGGGGAGAGTGGGATGAGCCGGAAAATCGGCCAAAATGGCCAAAAAGACGAGGAAAGGCCAAAAGAGACGAGGAAAGGCAAAAAAAGACGAGGAAAGGGAAAAAAGACGAGGAAAGTCACACAACAGAGTCAGGGAACAGAAAAGGCACAGAAAACAGAGTCAGAGAACGGGAAAGGCACAAAAAGAGGAAAAACACCACAATTAACACACAGACAAATTACAGGACAGACACACAGGGCCTGATTCTAACTTTGGAGGATGGTGTTAAACCGTCCCAAAAGTGGCGGATATACCACCTACCGTATTACGAGTTCCATAGGATATAATGGACTCGTAATACGGTAGGTGGTATATCCGCCACTTTTGGGACAGTTTAACACCGTCCTCCAAAGTTAGAATCAGGCCCACAATACTTACGGCAACCCCTAGACACCAGGGATAAGGCGTAGGCGGGTGCCTGTGGGTGGTGGAGGGCCTCAAACTCGCAGCAGCAGCGAGGGCAAGGTCGGGGGCACGGAGGCAGACAGGAGGAGCTGCGCAGCGTGTAGAGTGAAACCAGGCCTTAAACCATCATCTTATTAGAGGAGGTGGGTAGTAAGATTAGGACCCAATCCTTTTTGGAAAGAACTCCACTTTTACCCTTTATCGTAAACCCACTTTTGTGTTGCTTGGCTCTTCTCAAGATTCACCTGTGCCAGTTCTCTGAGTTTCCCCAATTTAGACTTTAACTGTTGGGAATACTTAAAAGGGAAGACCCCTCTTCATCCTCATCTTTCTCACATATGTCCTTGGACATTTCTAGCAGTCCTCATGGGCTGTCTCTAATAAATAAGTTTGAGCGAGGAACATCCCAGACTGCTTTGTGTTTGACCAAGGGTGACAAAAAAGGGCCAAGGACAGCATGTGGTCCCAGCTCTTACCTTCAGAGGTAAGCATTTTTCTGATAGTGAGTTTTAGAGTCCCATTGTACCTTTCTACAAGACCATCTGTTTGTGGAAGGTTCACTGAAGTCATGATATGGGTTATATTTAGGACATACTTGTCGCATTAATTTAGATACAAAAGGGGTTCATTGAGCTCTTTGGTAAAGCTTACCATGCTAAATGCTTCAATTACTCTTGAGGCGATGGCTTCTGATGTAGGGGAACATAATGGAATGGCTTCTGGGAATCTGGTTGCATAATCTACAATTACTAGCATGTATTGGAAGCCTTGTCTGGTCTTTGGGAGTGGACCCATGAAATCCACACCATCCCATTTAAAGGGTTTCCCTATAATCGGAAGAGGTTGCAGAGGGACACCTGGGGGTCTATATTGGTTCTGTTTTTGGCAGACCACGCACTGTTCACAATATTTTTTATGGCTGCATTGATTCCGCCCAATAGAAATATTGTAAGACTGCTTTGTGAGGTTTTGTTATACCCTGCGTGTCTGGCCAGCAAGTGTGAATCTGAAAAGAATATTATCTGCTCCCTAAAGTCATGAGGGACCAATAGCTGTGGATTAGCTCCTTCTTTTTCTATGCTGTATAATAGTCTCTTCGTTATTATGAATTTAGGGAAGATGCTATGGGGTGTGGTTCCCTCTTGTTGAGCTATTTTCCACACATTCTGTAATGTAGCATCATTTATTTGGGCATGCTTAAAACTACAATCAATTTGTCAGAGTTCCAGGGTTACAAGCACAGTCCTAGGTTTCACCCCAGTCTTTTGTAATTGATCGTTCACCAGGATCCGAAAATCTGGGTAGTCTAAACCTAGGATCAGATTTTCTGGGAGGTTATGTAAAACTCCTACTTTGATCACTGTTCACTCTCTAATGTATATATTGGGAGACAGGCTACTGGATACTGTTTACATCCCCACTTACACACTGTATGTAGACAAAATGTCCAGGAAAGAATTGAGAAGGAAGTACAATCTTTCTTGACTACAGATTGCTTACACCCTGTGTCAAGCAGGTACAGATTGTTTACACCCTGTATCAAGCAGGGTTCTTACTTGTTGTCCATTTAGTTTGAGACTTACAGAAAAGCATGACCCGAAATCCTGGGTGTATAAAATTGATCGTGCTGTATAGTTCACATCCATGGGTTCTTCACCGTCTTTCTTAGTGGGGCAAAACTGGGCAATGTGACTCCAAGCTCCACATTTGAAACATTGGGGTCTCTTAAAAGGGGTTGGGTCTGCTCGAGGGGTTTTGGTCTTTGGAAGGTTAAAGGGAGCCCTTATTCCTTTTTTCCCCCCTTTATGGGTTCCAACTGAATGTAAGGTTCTATGTCCTTTGTCACTATCTAAGCTAGGTATACAGGGCTGGGCTCTTGCGAATGTGGTGGCCATCATGACCACGTGTTCCACTGTGAGATTTGTATGCTGACATAGCCATTTTTGTATGGGTGTGGGAAGGGCTTCTAGGTATTGTTCCAAATAAATTTTGGACATAATGTCGTCTTTGCTGCTTTCTTGGGGTGTCAACCACTTGTCAGCTGATATTTTCAATTTGAAGAAAAGGGTTTTGTGGACATCAACGGGGGCACCCCTCTCTTTGTGGAATCTCAATCAATACGTTTCTTCGTCCATCCCCAGATGTTCTAGTATAATGTTCTTGATTTCGATGTAGGGCTTTTTCCCATCTGGGTTGGCAACCTGGTATGCTGCTTGGGCCTCTCTAACAAGAAGGAGGGGCTAGCAGCTCTTTCGAAATGCAACAGAATGGCACTGGGATCTTCTCTGTGATTATATTTTTGGAGTGACAGCCCTGAACACGTTCCTCGGGTTCCTGAGAGACATGTGGTGAGTTGTAACTGATCCTCAGCAACTTTATGGAGGCTGCCCGCCTGAGCTTTAACAGCTTCTCTAAACAGATCTCTATTTGCTTTAGCAGTGGACATCTGTCTTTCTATGGCCCATTCCAATTTACGTTGTCCTTGAATTAGATTCCATACAACTGCATCCATTTTGGCATCAATGGCGAGGTACCTGCATTCTCCACCATGTGTCAAGGGGAAAGTCGGTAAATAGTACTCTACACCATCTTATATAGAGGCCTAACTGTTTTTACTGGATATTATTTCCTTGATTTGATCATATAATTCTGTTTTTTCTTGTTCTCCACATCAGACCTTCCTTGGGACCACTGTCTCTGGGTCATGTCCCTCGAAAGAAGGAAACACTACAGTTAAGTGTTTATGACCATCTCCTCTTGGTTTTATTCCAAGGTGAGCTATTTTAGCATGTTAGTGTCCGTTTACTTATAGTGACCGCTTGTGTCACCATCACTAATTTTATAGGGTGAGAAATCAACCACAAAGTAAATGAAAAATAATTTGAGAAGTACTCAGTGTGTTTAGCTAGCTCACTTTTTAGTTAGGTGCTCAAAGGGAAAATGGAAATCAAAAAGGCACAGAAAAAAAAACAAAGCAGCTATTGGGCATTTTTGAAGAACCCTGTTAGCAAACCTCGTGGTTTCAGGGTTAGTACATAACTAAAACAACCTTTGTGAGTAAATGTGCACAGTGTTTTCACAACAGTTTCTCTTTATGTGCAGATTACAGTATCAATGCGACATTCCCCCTCTCTTTCATACCCTCCTGTTCTCCTCCCCATCTTTTTCCCTTTGCACATCCCCAGAGCTGGTTACGCACCTGGGAGAGCCACGTCCCTCCTGGGACGTGCCGAGACTGCTCGCGTGGACAGTGGTCCACCTCTTGTCTAAGCTCTGGATTCCTTGGAGAGTCCTCGGGTCCCCGGTAGTTTTCACCACCTGGACTCGTATCTCCTTGCTTGCCTACTCAAAACTTCAGTGTTTCCACCTCCTTCTCCTCGCTACACCGCGCGCCTTCTCCCCAGCGTCCTCTTTATGGGCATCTTCTGGGACTGTGGTCCATGCCTTTTTAAAGGGCTCCTGCCTCTCATCTACACTCTCTTCTTCGGGGCAATTGGGAATTTGTATGGGTGGATCGCAAGAGATTTCTATCTCTCCATCTGCACTACAGAGAGAATCCTGGGGATAAAAGGACAAAGCAGGTGATAAGATCCGGTCTTGTTCCTCTGTAGGTGTAGAATAGGGCACAGCGTTCAATCCCTCTAAAGATATATTCTCATGACATAGCTATCAGCACAATCGTTGATGTAAAATTTAATGGTCTGGCAATTTTTGAGACTTCAACACAATTGACAAATTCACATTACTCAAAACATTAGGAAATGAGGCTATAAAGGGGTCAAGAGGCTTTAATACAAACATATTCATGAGGTAAAATAGTTTGATTTGTTTTACCACGTATGGTATCATATCCAAATTGATAAAAAGGCTGTTGACAAGAACTGGCAAATCTTGGTTTCAGAAATTCTGACATTTGAAAACCTATGTTTTCTTTTAAAAGAAGGGTTAGTCTAGAAGAAATCTTGGTACATAACACACCACACAAATCACAACTGAGCTTAGAGCCGCTACACTTTCAGATTTGGGACTTACCGTCAGCCACAGGACATTTCCCATGTGGTAGATGTAGTGTCTGTTTTTTTACCAAGATTACTAAATCCACTGACCCGGATGTACACCATGTCAAATCAACAAACACAGAAACTGTAATTTGGAAAATTTAATTTATCGGATTACATGCCCATGTGGACTAAATTAGATTGGCATGACGGCATGTAAGGTTTGGGGTCAAAGAACATAGAAGTAATATTGTTTGCATGAGAAACACAATACATATGACCAGCCATTTTTTCAATGGGTAATCGTTTAAAAATTACAGGGAGCTGTTTGTGCAATAAGTATTCACAAAAATGTTATATGAAAGAGAACAAACTTTGATCTATATGTTACATACACACATTGAAGGTTTAAATGTTGAGATCCCTTGGTCAGAAATCAGTGCCCAGATTTAACATATTCATGAATCTTGACACATTCTGAGGATACTGAAATGCATATCCTGTTGGGAATCCTAGCCTTTTTATTAATTTAGACTCCACTGGCAGTATTCTAATCAAAGGGTTAATGTCATGGGATCTCTATTTCTTATCATCAATCCACTAATTACTGGGACATAATTAGAATATCACCTCTATTGCTCTGATTTTGGATGTATGAGTCATACCAACGGAGCTCCATCCTTTATTGTCTCCATTTACTATTTATTAATAGTATTCTATGTTTATTTTACGACAGCAGTAACATGTATCCTCTTTAGGACCATTGATATTCACTAATGATCAAAATATCTGCCTCGTTACAACTATTTCCATGACATTTCTTTTAATTGAACCTGTGCAATACACATATTTGGGAAAATTGAACACCGTAGCTACTGTCCTAATCAAACAAATGCAATTCACAGGGCGTTCTGATGGTTAGAGACAACAATATATTATGTTTGCTTCAATTTCAACTCACAACAACAAGCTTATTAGTAGCAGAAGTTTTTCATCATCTTTATTTAGGGGATTTATTTCACAAACCTTCCTTGTTTTAATTCCCTTTCACATTAGGGCAACACCCCATTCTCATTTGGTGACATAATGAAGTAGAACAGCCATTATATTCTCACAGAAGAGCCCCTACTTATGACGTTGTTATGCTACACAGGGGGCAATGCAAAGATGTTGTAAGCAGGAACCTCAGACACCCAGAAGAGGTAACGGTTTATACGTATATTCCCCACCAACAGGCTAGCGCTTGACATGGTCAGTGTGGGCAGCTTTTGAGGGCTTCGATTTTGCTCACAACTAAGGGGTCCTGCATCAGAGCACCACTTTTCAGAAGAGTCCAGTTTTATGAGAGCCAGGCAGCAGCAGAAGTGCAGCACTGTAAGGCCCAGGTGAGGGAGGGAGAGCATGGGCATTGTGGGCAGCTACACAGGGCCTCGCTCCTGCTCATAACTAAGGGGTCCGGCACCAGAGCACCACCTTTCAAAAGACTCCAGTGTTGCAAGACCCAGGCAGCAGCAGAAGGTCAGCACTGCGAGGCCCAGGCGAGGGAGGGCGGGGCCCCCTCCCCTGGGGCCCCCTCCCCTGGGGCTTGCAGCCATAGCTGAAAGGAGTTCAGAAATATAATTGCTGCATCCGCATGATATCAGCAATTAGACAGGTACTTGAAGTGCCTTTAGGTGTATAGTGAGACCTGCTCGTCCATGAATGGAAAGCAGGGTGTTATGCAGTGTTCACATAAAAAAAGAACCAATGTCCGATCACCAATGGAACTTAACTAAGATGGAGGAAAGCGAGACTGTGTCATCAAAATTTTAAAAAACATATTTCTTTGACACACAGAAGCACTTTACCTTAGTACATCAGATTATGTCACTGCTTTGAGATGCATTTCGTAAAAGTGAGAGTTTTTAAAGTGAACTGAGAAACATTCCTGCCCCCACTCTGATGATAATGGTAGCAGTGAACTAGGAGTGCCCCACTGGAATTATGTTTAATCTCATTAGTACAGGTCTGACACCCAAATACAGCAATAAGCAACAGAAAGATGACCAGTCAACCTTTATGAAATGTTTTTAACTGTGCAGCAATAAGTGTTGCTCCATTTTTAGTAACGGTTGATCCATTTGAGCTAGAAAGAAAATTATATTTAGTTAACATCTGCAGACTATGCAGCAGGTGGCTTATGCGGAAACCCCAAAAATAAGCGCAAAACGCATTAACTGCAAAATTGCATATTTCCAATGGCCTTGATCAAGAGGCATGTCAGGGTTTATGTGTACCCTATGTGTGGGCTAAATTGTTATTAAACATGGAGCAAAAGTATAGTCTATTACATCAAACACAAGAAGTGCTGTACAACACACTCCCTGACTACATGTATTTGAATGTGCTCAGATGTGTTATAATGAACACACTGGAGGTTAGTGAAAGAAAGTATTTGCATAGGATCACACAATTTGGTCTAGCAGAGAAGCCAGAGTTTAGCCTAGATTTTCTAGTTTCTCACTGTTCAGTTCAGCCTCTACATGGGTAACTCTTTATGGCATCAAAGTCTAATACTTTGTCTTAAATTCTTGGAGGATGAGATTAGAGTCTTGGTGACAGGTGGGGTCCACATTGTATCTTTGGGGGTTTTTACATAGCACAAACCTTGTCCATGGCCATAAGGGCTCTTTACAGCAGACACAGACTGTTATTTTGTTTCCTCCAGCGTAGAGATTTACCTGGATTAACAGGATGCTGAGCCGAGGCTGGGATTCAAGCCTGGCTCTCCATGATGCATGGTGGGCAGCTATAGCCTTTAGAATACATTGGTGGTCATTCTGACCTCGGCGGTAAAAGGCGCCTACCGCCGGTCAGAAATCCTCCATAATCCCGCCGCGGTCGCGGAAACCCGCCACGGTCATTCTGACCCGCAGAAGGCAAACCTCCGAAAATCCGACCGCCACAACAGACCGCCAGACCAGCGGTAGGCGGAAAGGTGGAGGTGACCAAACCTCCACCGCCACGCCAACAGAAATACGCCCATCCCATTACGACCCACGAATCCACGCGGCGGTCATTCAAACGCGGTATTCCATTGGCGGGACACACCGCCGCGGTCAGAATACACACAAACGAACAAAACTCAGCCACATTGGACGATTTGAATCCCACACACCTGATACACATACACACACCACTCCCACACACACAATACAATATAAAACACACACCCACATCACCCACAAACCCCTACGCTAAAAAATTTGTCAAGAAGGCAAGAGCGAGACACCAGCATCCAAAAAATAACAGCCACAGCCACTCAACACCATCACCCACACACTATCCACACACAAAACAACACACACCACCACACTCAACTCACTTAAATACACATACTCCACCCCACACATCATACACACCACCCCATGGCACCCCAAAGACAACCCCGCTTCACAGACGAAGAACTCAGGGTCATGGTGGAGGAAATCGTTCGGGTAGAGCCCCAGCTGTTCGGCACACAGATACAATACACCAGCATTGCCCGGAGGACGGAGCTCTGGCAGAGGATTGTCGACAGGGTGAACGCAGTGGGACAGCACCCCAGAAATCGGGAAGACATCAGGAAGCGATGGAACGACCTACGGGGGAAGGTGCGTTCCATGGTATCCAGGCACAACATCGCCGTGCAGAAGACTGGCGGAGGACCCCCACCTCAACCCCCACAATTCACATCATGGGAGGAGGAAGTCTTGAACATCCTGCATCCTGACGGCCTCGCAGGAGTCGGCGGAGGAATGGATACTGGTAAGTTGAAGCTTCAATACTGCTTCCCCCCCACCTGCATGCCAAATCAGACCCCAAACCTCACCCCCATCCTCGAACCCCACCCTCACCCCCACCCCCATCGTCACCCCCACCCTCACCCCCACCACCATCCTCGCCCCACCACCATCCTCACCCCCACCCCCAGCACACCTATTCCCCGCCAATGTCTCACCATCACAACCCACACATCCCAAAACCTAGGCCTGCATGCGTCCACTAAGCATGGACACCCATCACCAAAGCATGCCCAATGCATATACACATCCCCCCCACAAGCCACCCTCACCAAAGCCCCCACACACGAATGCCAGCACTTGGGGACACGAAAACCCACAGATACACCCATATGCCACTCATTGAAACTATAACCATACCTCTATACCCCTGCAGGACCCGACCGTCAACACACCGCGGCGGAGGGGCCAGAATTCTCCACACCCCCCACCCAAGAGGCCGTCAGCGATGACAGCAGCTCTGTCGACCTGGACACCGATGACCAGCCCGGACCATCGGGGACCTCTGGACAGTCGGTTCCCCTCACACAGGCACAGGCCACTACAGACCCTAACCCCCCTGGGAACACCAGCACAGCTCCCACCCAGCGGGCCCATGCCTCTGTCTCCAGGGCGCGTCAATCTGCGGTGTGTCTACCACTACAGGGCACCCAGGATAACCCACCACCCCAACAACAACAGGGACCTGGGGGCAGTGGTAGTGGGCACACCGGCCAGGGGGCAGAGGCCCAGGGAAACAGGGGAACTCGGAGGGCAGCTGTGCGACAGGGGGGGGAGGAGAGGCCCAGGGAACCCACTCTCCACGAGGTCCTCACCACCATCATGGGAGCATACAACCGCTCCCAGGAGACGATGGCGACGGTACTGGCCCGGTTCCAGGAGATCCAGGCACTGCAGGAGGAACACTATCGGGGGTACAGGGAGGACATCAGAGCCATCAACACCACCCTGGTTACCATGGTAGGGCTGCTGCAGGACCTCGTAAACACCAGGGCGGACACTGAACAACACCCAAGGGCCCCTGCCACTAGCCTGGACCAAGAACAGCCAACCACCTCCGCCGGCGCTAGTGGACAGGAGGCCCCCGCACAGCAGCAGCTCACCAGACCCCCACCTCCTGCAGGAGAAGAACCACCCCGCAAGAGGGCCCTGAGATCTCGCAAGAAGACAGAGTAGGATGTCAAGACCCCCGCCAGCAATGGATACCACCTGATGTCATCCCACTGTCCCACATTGTCACCCTGTCCATCCTTGAACTGCCCATGCTCCATCTCTCCACAGGCCTCTGGACAATGCACCTGTGTGACTGTTACTCTGGACTCTGCCATGGACATTCCTTCACCATAGCCCCCACCCACTTGAAACCACCCATCCCATTTTGAGCACTTAAATAAACACCTATTTTGCACCAAAATATCAGGAGTCTGGCTGTGATTTCAATAGATTGTAATTGACATGACAGTGCAAATATGTCCTTGTACATGGTGAAGTCAACAAACAGCTGCCACAAAGCTGTAGTCCATGGGGAAACGAAGCACAGGACTCGTAGTGGGGACCCCAGATCTGAAATAGGGAGGGAAAAGCCAAAACTCAGTCATCATACACTGGGGCAAATAGACAGGCAGCAGAGATGCTGGAGAGTAGTTAGCATTTACTAAATTATCTTTGAAATGTTACCTGTGTCCTATTGGAAGTACTGTTCAATGATTCTGTCCCTGTTGTCTGTTTCAGCCCCGTCGTCTTCCTCCTCGTCACTCTCCTCAGGTTCCACCGCTGCCACAACACCACCATCTGGACCATCCTCCTGCAGGAAAGGCACCTGGCGGCGCAAAGCCAGGTTGTGAAGCATGCAGCAGGCCACGATGATGTGACACACCTTCTTAGGTGAGTACATTAGGGATCCACCTGTCATATGCAGGCACCTAAACCTGGCCTTTAGGAGGCCAAAGGTGCGTTCGATCACCCTCCTAGTACGCCCATGGGCCTCATTGTACCGTTCCTCTGCCCTGGTCCGGGGATTCCTTACTGGGGTCAGTAGCCACGACAGGTTGGGGTACCCAGAGTCCCCCACTAGCCATACACGGTGTCTCTGTAGCTGTTCCATCACGTAAGGGACGCTGCTATTCCTGAGGATGTAGGCGTCATGCACTGACCCTGGGAATTTGGCATTTACATGCGAGATGTACTGGTCAGCCAAACACACCACCTAGATGTTCATTGAATGGTAATTTTTTCTGTTCCTGTACACCTGCTCCCTGTCTCTTGGGGGAACCAAAGCCACATGGGTCCCATCAATGGCACCAATTACGTTGGGAATATGTCCAAGGGCGTAGAAATCACCCTTCACTGTAGCCAATTCGCCCACCTCAGGGAAAATGATGTAGTTCCTCACGGATTTCATCAGGGCAGACAACACTCTGGATAACACCTTCGAAAACATGGGCTGAGACATCCCAGAAGCAATTCCCACGGTTGTTTGAAATGACCCACTTGCCAAGAAATGGAGTACTGACAGGACCTGCACCAGAGGGGGAATCCCTGTGGGTTGGCGGATGGGGGACATCAGGTCGGGCTCCAGCTGGGCACACAGTTCATGGATAGTGGCACGGTTAAGACGGTAGGTCAGGATAATGTGGCGTTCTTCCATTGTCGACAGGTCCACCAGCGGTCGGTACACGGGAGGATTCATCCGTCTCCTCGCCCAACCCAGCGGACGGTGCCTAGGAAGGACAACATGGAGCACAGAGTCAAGCAACCCACAGGTACGTACTCACAGCTAGCACAGTATACGATTCTCTATGCAGTGAATGGCGTGTCTGAGTGGCTATGCAAGGCCTAGGCCTGTGTGACGCAGTTGAAATTGAGCCATGTGGGCCCTGGAAATGGCGGCTGCCTGACCTGTGAAGTGTGACAATGGGATGTGAGGTCAATGCGCTGGCGTGGCACACCGCGGCGGGCGGCGGGCGAAGACCGCGGCGCGAAGCCGCATTGGTTAACATTGAAGCCTATGGGTTTCAGGAGCCAATGGCGAAGGGCGCCGGCGGTGGCGGGACGCACCGCCGCGGTACGCACCGCCGCGGACGTGACCGCCATTTTCTATCTACTTATCCACTTGCGACTTGAACTTTCACAGGAGAGGACCTATACTGCAAGTGTTGCTGTGACCTCGGTCTGGAAGGGACAATGGCTGCTGCGCCTGGGGAAAGGGCCCCTGCCTTCACTGGAGAGGAGTTGGAGAAACTTGTGGATGGGGTCCTCCCCCAGTATGCGCTACTCTACGGTCCTCCAGACCAACAAGTGAGTTTAATTCAATCTGGATTTGGGGCCACTGGCTGGCTTGGGGGCCTGGCGGGGGGCATGGCGGGGGGCCTGGCGGGGGGCCTGGCGGGGATGGGGGGCATGTTGGGCCTGGCGGGGGGCCTGGCGGGGATGGGGGGCATGTTGGGCCTGGCGGGGGGCCTGGCGGGGATGGGGGGCATGTTGGGCCTGGCGGGGGGCCTGGCGGGGGGCCTGGCGGGGATGGGGGGCATGTTGGGCCTGGCGGGGGGCATGGTGGGGGGCCTGGCGGGGATGGGGGGCATGTTGGGCATGGCGGGGGGCATGGCGGGGGGCTGGCGGGGATGGGGGGCATGTTGGGCCTGGCGGGGGGCCTGGCGGGGATGGGGGGCATGTTGGGCCTGGCGGGGGGCCTGGCGGGGGGCCTGGCGGGGATGGGGGGCATGTTGGGCCTGGCGGGGGGCCTGGCGGGGGGCCTGGCGGGGATGGGGGGCATGTTGGGCATGGCGGGGGGCCTGGCGGGGATGGGGGGCATGTTGGGCATGGCGGGGGGCCTTGGTGGGGGGCCTGGCGGGGATGGGGGGCATGTTGGGCCTGGCGGGGGGCCTGGCGGGGATGGGGGGCATGTTGGGCATGGCGGGGGGCCTGGCGGGGGGCCTGGCGGGGATGGGGGGCATGTTCGGCCTGGCGGGGGGCCTGGCGGTGATGGGGGGCATGTTGGGCCTGGCGGGGGGCCTGGCGGGGATGGGGGGCATGTTGGGCATGGCGGGGGGCCTGGCGGGGATGGGGGGCATGTTGGGCCTGGCGGGGGGCCTGGCGGGGATGGGGGGCATGTTGGGCATGGCGGGGGGCCTGGCGGGGGGCCTGGCGGGGATGGGGGGCATGTTGGGCCTGGCGGGGGGCCTGGCGGGGATGGGGGGCATGTTGGGCCTGGCGGGGGGCCTGGCGGGGGGCCTGGCGGGGATGGGGGGCATGTTGGGCATGGCGGGGGGCATGGCGGGGGGCCTGGCGGGGATGGGGGGCATGTTGGGCCTGGCGGGGGGCCTGGCGGGGGGCCTGGCGGGGATGGGGGGCATGTTGGGCCTGGCAGGGGGCATGGCGGGGGGCCTGGCGGGGATGGGGGGCATGTTGGGCATGGCGGGGGGCATGGCGGGGGGCCTGGCGGGGATGGGGGGCATGTTGGGCCTGGCGGGGGGCCTGGCGGGGATGGGGGGCATGTTGGGCCTGGCGGGGGGCCTGGCGGGGATGGGGGGCGTTGGGCCACTGGAAAGGAAAATGCTGAGAAACTTGAACGTGGTATTTCTCTCTCCCTGTACGTGTCACATAGGTCCGCGCCCATGAGAAGATCGGGATTTGGCGTGCCATCGCCAAGGAAGTCCGGACCCTGGGGGTCCACCATCGACGGGGCACCCACTGCCGCAAGAGGTGGGAGGACATCCGCCGCGGGACCAAGAAGACCGCCGAGTCTCTGCTGGGGATGGCCTCCCAACGTAGGCGGGGTGCCTGCCGTCAACTGAGCCCCCTGATGTTCCGGATCCTGGCGGTGGCCTACCCTGAATTGGATGGGCGCGTGAGGGCAGCACAGCAGACACAAGTGGGTGAGTACAAGCATTATCTACTCTGTTGTCGCGCAGTGGAGGTGTCTGGGTGGGGGAGGAGGGCTGGGGGTCCCCCTAGGCCAGGGCGATATCTGTAGGCTGGGCACCCCCGTAAGCCCCTGTGTCCCCAGCCACCACCCTCAGTAGTTTGTCAGTACAGCCATCCCTGGGCCGTGTCATCCATGGGTGCAGTTGTCAACTCTAGGCGTGTAGGGCATGTTCCACGGAATGCGTAGCGGACCCCAAGTGCGCAACTTAGTGCAGGGGGCATCTGTGTCTGTCATGTCCGCTAACTGTACCGGAGATCCATGTAATCAATATCCCTTTATTTCTCTCTCCCCTCCCCTTTTTGTTTGTCTTTCTGTGCTTGTGTGCATCAGCATCATCAGGCGGAGGAGAAGTGGCATCGGGGCAGGAGGGAGCTGCATCTCACATGGCCCAGGAGGGCCATGCCACAGAGTCAGACTGGACCAGTGAGACGGAGGGCGAGGGGAGCTCCACGACGGGGACGACTGGACCCTGCAGCGACACGGACACGTCCTCGGAAGGGGGCTCCCTTGCGGGGGTGGCACCATCCGTGCCCCCCGCCATTACAGGTACAGCCGCCACCCAGCGCACCATCTCCGCCCTCCCAGCAGCCCCTCAGCGTTCGCCCCGTGCCCGCTCTGCCAGGAAGCCGGGCATCTCCTTCGCCCCAGGCACCTCAGGCCCTGCCCCTGTTACCCCCGCTGCCCTCAGTGAGGAGGTCATTGACCTCCTCCGAACGCTCATTGTTGGGCAGACTACCCTTTTTAATGCCATCCAGGGGGTGGAGAGGGAGGTTCATCACAGCAATGCGTACCTGGAGGGCATTCATTCGGGTCAGGCTGCCCATCAGCGATCGTTCCAGGCTCTGGCCTCAGCACTGACGGCAGCCATTGTCCCTGTCTCCTGCCTGCCTCTACTAACTCCCTCCTCCCAGTCTCCTGTTCCTCTGCCTGTCCCACCCACACCATCAGACCAGCCTGCACACACCTCAACACCCAAGAGAAGCTCATCCAAACATAAGCACCACAGATCACGCAGACATTCACACACGCAACATTCCGATGCAGACATGCCAACAGTCACTACCACCTCTGTGACCCCCACCTCCTCGTCTCCCTCCTCCCTCCCTGTGACGTCTACACTCACACCTCCATTCACCTCACCATCAGCCAGTGTTTCCATCACCAGCACACCCTCCAGTACAGTCCGCACACGTGCAGTCACCACCCCCACTGCCATTTACACGTCCCCTGTGTCCTCTCCCACTGTGTCTGTCACCCCCTCTTCCACACCACACAAACGCAGCCACCCACCCACCCAACAGCCATCCACCTCACGACAGCCTATCCCTCCTGCACCTGCACCCAAAGACAGCAAACGTGACTCACCTACAACCACATCCTCTCCCTCCACTCCCATTCCCACTGTACCTACCACTCTCCATTGTCCCAAGAAGCTCTTCCTCGCCACTACTAACTTCTTTCCTGACCCTGAGCCCCCCCCCTCCTTCTCGTCGGGGTAAGAAGAGCACCTCAGCCACCACCAGCCCTGCAGCCCCCTTGACAAGGGTGCAGGGGTATTGGAGCCCGCCAGCCCGCATGTCTGGATCTTCGCCCAGCAGCAAGGGGACAGCCAGCCCACCCCCTGGGAAGAGGAGCAGAAGGCGGAAGGGTCGCCGCAGGAGCCCGCCTTCTACATCCCCCCCGGACACCACCCAGAGACAGTCACCAGCCACAGCTCCAAAGGGAGGAAAGGGCCACAGGCCCACGACTAAGGAGGGCAAGGGCAGCAAGTCGGAGAGGTCAGGCAGCAGGCCTGCTGCCCAGGAGGAGCCCACAACCCCCATAGCCGCTGCCCCGGGAGGAACCGGCACAGCTGCCCCGGGAGAGCCCACCACCCCCATAGCCGCTGCCCAGGGAGGACCCAGCCCAGCTGGCCAGGAGGGCCCCACCACCCACAGCCCAGGTGGGCAGTGAAGGAGCACCATCCCCGCTGCCCAGGAGGGCACCACCAGGCAATTAGCAGTTGGCCATAGACCGGCCGCCGTCTCACGCACCGCTCCGCTGAGCCCCGCCGTCTCAAGAACCGCTGAACTGGGCCCTTCAGGGCAAGACCCGCGGAACTGGGCCCTTCAGGGCAAGAACCGCTGGCCCTTTGGCAGACGTGGCAGGGCAGGATCTATCTCGGGCAGGGCTGCAGGATGTCCTCTGGCCAACTTGCCTCCTCCAGTGGCAGTGGGGTCTGTTATGGACTGTATGGACTGTGGCTTTGCTCTCCCCAGGATGGCCCAGTGGGCAGGCCACCCACTGTATGGACTGTATGGACTGTGGCTTTGCACTCCCCAGGATGGCCCAGTGGGCAGGCCACCCACTGTATGGACTGTATGGACTGTGGCTTTTTACTCCCCAGGATGGCCCAGTGGGCAGGCCACCCACTGTATGGACTGTATGGACTGTGGCTTTGCACTCCCCAGGATGGCCCAGTGGGCAGGCCACCCACTGTATGGACTGTATGGACTGTGGCTTTGCACTCCCCAGGATGGCCCAGTGGGCAGGCCACCCACTGTATGGACTGTATGGACTGTGGCTTTGCACTCCCCAGGATGGCCCAGTGGGCAGGCCACCCACTGTATGGACTGTATGGACTGTGGCTTTGCTCTCCCCAGGATGGGCCAGTGGTCATGGAGTCCCCTCGTGGATCTGGCGTCGTGTACTCAAGTGGCTGAGGTGCCCCCCCTTCCCTTCCCCCTGAGGTGCCTGTCCTATTTTCTTTCTGATGCCCCTGCAGTGTTCTCTCCGTGGAGTTCTTGTCGTGGGACTGGGCCTTGCCCCTTTGCACAGGACCCCTGTGATCCACGGACAGTGGTTGGACTACATTTCGTAGCTGTATATATTTTGTACATAGTTTATTTATTTATTGGGATTACTGGTGTCCATATTTCAATATATCTGCCCGTTTATGATCTCTTCTTTTGGTCTTTGCATTATTTCGGAGGGGGGTGGTTTGTGGGTTGTGACAGTGATCTGTGGGAATGCATTGATGTGTGTGTTGTAGTGGGTGTGGGTGGGTGGGTGTGTGCCGGTAATCTTTTCCCTCCCCTGTGTCGTAGGTGCAGTACTCACCGATGTCTTCCGCGCCGCCGGGCGTGCTCCTGGTATATGAGCAGGAATAGGAGTGCGGGGATGACCTGCAACTCTGGCTCCATACTGCCGGAATCTCGCGTGGAGTGCGTAGAGGTGAGCGTTTTCCCGTTCGTAGTCTGTTTCCGCCGTGTTCTTATCGGCGGTGCTCCCGCCCCGGAAAAGGTGGCAGATTGGTGGGTCGTAATAGGGTGGGCGGTACTTTGTCTGCCGCCGGGCTGTTGGCGGGAACCGCCGCGCTGTTTGTTTGTACCGCTGTGGCGGTCGTAGTGTTAAGTTGGCGGGCTGTGTTGGCGGTTCCCGCCAGGGTCAGAATTGCATATTTTAGACCGCCGGCCTGTTGGCGGCTTGGCCGCCGCTTTATCACCGACCGCCAGGGTCAGAATGAGGGCCATTGTCTCCTGTGAAAGTTCATCTCATTTTGGGCTCAAGGTTCTAAGAGGACATTGAGCTGAGCAGAGCCAGGCTTCTGGCTACAGTTTTCAGTGGCTTGCCCACCTATAATAGTATGCAAAAGAGAGTAATGTTAAGAGGGGCAGAATCCATGCAAACATGTAAAACCTGTTGGGAGAGTGGTAGGGTGGAAGGGGAGATATGGATGTAAAGGAAAAGGACAGCTGAAACAAGGTAAGAGGCCCAGGAGGGAAGAGTGGTAAAGAACAGCGTCTGGAAGGAAGATATGCATGTAAGAGGGGGCAGAACCAGGAATAAGTGGCTGGGGAAATGGGAGAGGTTGATGTAAAGGAGACAGGGCTAGTGAAAAAGTTGACACAAGATGGTGGGTGGCTGGGTGGGAAGATAAGAGGAAAGAAGTAGAGCATTTAAGGGAACTACGGATTTAAGAATGACAGAATCAAGGTAAGATGCTTAGGGAGAGATGAGAGGTGAAGAGGAGATAATGTAGGGGTGAAGTGGATATAAGAAGGGGCTGAACCAGCAAGAGTAGTTACTAGGTTTGGAAGAGATGAGGTGAAAAGTAGAGCATGGAGAGGAGAGGTGAGTGTAAGTGCACAGAATGAGCAAACAAATGTGAAGGCTGAAGAAGAGGTAAAAATGTTGTTTAATCACTGTGTGCTGCTAAGTCCATTGAGCCTTTTGCCGAAGTTTGCTATTCTATATCTCTTTATTTTCCACATAAAACATTAAAACAATTGTCTTAGTTTTGAGATGCATGTAACTTCCTTCACAAAGGGTTGTGATCCCACTGCCTTGAGACCCTGACTGTGATTTGCACCGCTTTATAAATCCCAATTTACTGACTGGCTGATTGATTGATTGATTGAACTATCCTCAGTGTGTCTGCTGAGTTTCAGCCTGCTGTCTGTGTACTTGAATACTCCCCTTGACCCTTCAATCAAATTTCACTGCCAGTGGGACCCTTTCCTGCACATGTCCTGACATAAGATCTAGAGCTCATAGCTCCTGCCCTGATCTCCATTTTCAATGTCTTGCTTCCTTAGTCATAAATTCCACCAATGTAAAAACAAAAAAAGCTGTGTTTTTTTCCCTGCACAAAATAACCTTCACCTGGCTCAAAACTTCTCTCCATCTTCAGACATCTCTTTGCAACCCTTTTCTCATACGGCCCACAATATTTTTCTGTAAAAGGAAAAAACAGAAGTACATTGTGAGATCTTTTCTTTGGTTTGGAGGCAATAGGTGATTAATTGTTGGTGTTTGTGGAGGATATCATTGTTTATGATTGCTGTTTCAGAACTGACAATTTCATTTCATTTGTATAAGTTATTCCTTTTAGAAACTTGTCTCTCTAAAGGTGACAATAGTGAGCAGTCAATGTTTACTTTACGAATTGATAAAGGTATTGGAACTCAAACACAGTATGTCGTAATAATCATACCAGATTAACACCTTATTCAGCTAGCTTAGATATGTCTTTTAAAAGGGACTGATTTAGAGCTGATGGTTATGGAATGAAGAAACAAAAAATTTGTTCTGTGACTAACAATCCTCCAATATCCAACAAATGTCTTACGATATCTCACGTATGCAAAGTGTCCTTCAAAGTGATAACGGACAGTAGTCCACCCTGCAAAGCGTAAGTGCTGCGGGGCCCAAGGAAGGGGCTAGATTCAGGTAGGAAAGGCGGAGAATCCACAGTTGACTAACAGGCCTATGGCCGGGCCACTTGATGAGATTATGCTTTTTATTGCTGTGGAATTACTGGGATCCTTGCTTGGGTTTGCTTGGCCACTAGGGCATAACCCAAAAGGCTGCTGCAGCCTTAACGTTATGTGCACAGTCAGTCTGACTGTGCTCGCAAAGCCAGCCGGCTCTTGGTCATGTGCAGAATGACAATGGATTAGTCTAGGCAAGCACACGCTAATGTGTGCCTCCTCTCACAATAAATAATCCCACACCTCAGGGACAGACAGCGAGGCCTGTGGGAATGGCTTATTTTCAGAAGCACAAGTGGAATTGCCCTCCTGTGGTAGGGTGAGGGTAAGAAGAGAGTGTACATGAGATAGGGGACGTTTAATAGAATGCATCAATTCACATGGAGTGACCTGCCATACACTGAGCCTATGCTAGTAGATAGACAGTAGGTTTAGGGAGGGAGATCTTGCATTGGAGGTTGGTAGGCCTGGAGTGTTTGGTTAGGTACCTGGGGAATGACTGGAGTGGCTTGAGAATGATGGAAATGGTCTTGCATTCAAGTATCTCTTTAACTAAGATCCAATGGGTTTACCTCAGTGCAAGCACGATTTGGTTATTTTGTCTGAATCTAAATATGAGTTGAAAGGCATGGTTCCAGTCCCTTTACAATTTGGCAAGTATCTTCTCAGATATTGGGGACGTTACCTAATTTTTTTTAGCTGTAAGTCTCTGGCATTACTATAGGGTTATTTTGCAAGTCAAGCGCCACCTACCGCTTTCAACCCATTCCACATCCCTACATTTCCTTTCCATAGAGCTGTAAACTGTGCAGGATCTACTACAGTAAAGCTCTTTTTGTTTTGTTGCTTTATTATATCTCTTTAGTGACTGGCTCCCTGTACATCTTTGGCAGTCTTTTCTTCCCTGATCACAAACTGTTTCACTTTTCAGCCATGACCTCTGTATTACTTTAAGTTAATTCAGCTCTTTGCATCTCTTAAAAAATGGAGTTTGATAGTAACTGCTGTGTTTAGATGCTCAGTGTGCAGGATTGTTCCAGCATTTGGTGCTTCTGCCAGCCAACTTATTAACCACCCCACCTAGGTATGACATTTGTGCTGTCTCCTCGTCTTTTCTTTTGGAGTCTGTATTTTCTGTTGTTTGCTGCAGCTCTTGCAGGTCACTCACCCAGTTTAACAAGTAACTGTGTTGATCCCTCATGCCTGCTGAAAAACAAATGCCTTACCTTCAACTTCACTAGTGTAAAAGGAGGGCTGGGGAGTCACTTAATGTCCCGCTGTATAGTTCTGGGACAATCTGATTTGGAATTTTAATCATACCTAATCTGGAAGTAATCAGTGAACGTAGTAGTATTCATATCGGTTTTGGAGAGACATGGGCCTAGCTTTTTAAGACAGTTTGTTTAATGTAATTTTATTTCCATGTAATACAGCTTTAAATATATCTACTTATTCTTATTTTTTTTATTATCATTTATATTTGTAGAAATGTTAGTGATATCCATACTAGGTAAGTACTTTCTTGCACAGCTGCTTCGACAATTCCAGAAATTAAAGTTTAACTGATGTCACTTCTTGTGAAGTCACTTCTTAGAGGGACCTCACATGTCCCTATTTTGCTTGGGACCACACAAACCCTAGAACTGGACCTGCCCCCAAGATGGCTTTACCATTTGAAAGGATGGAGGAGCACAGGTGATAAACAGTACACCTGCCCTTGATAAAATAAGTGTGACCTCTTTTCTTTGGATAATATTAATGTTAATAAAACAAGTTATTTATTATTTTTTAAACAGTGTTTGACTACAGGAGAGTCTCTTCTCCCTCCTTTTATGGGGCCTGATTTGCCCTAAAATAGATGAAACGAGGGCCACTGTTCTATTTTCTATGATCATGATTGAAATGATTTTTTTCAAAACGTTATTGCTGTGATTGGCCTCTTTCTGGTTTGCAGTGGTGCAGAAAGAAAGCATGCATGTAAATGGATCTTAACAAGATGTTAAAGTTAAATATATGGGACAATAGCATATGTCTGTTGTCTCCTTTTCCCTTATCATTGGGAAACTACCTGTGGGTCCTTACTAATTACTGCAAGTTTATCTGTCTGACATTCACAATCCCCTATACTTTTCATTACATGCATTTTAGGTGGGGTGAGTTAAGGTGGGGATCTCACAGCCCTGCCGAGGGCCCTGCTGAAGACCTGTCAGAGCGTGTTCACTGGTTGAAACATGTCAACTGAATGATGTAGGAATAACTAACATTCCAAAACATTCCTTTTTGTGTTAAATCTTCTCAGATGCACTTTCATTAAAATAATGAGGGTGTTCCTCTAGATAGTTGTATTAATTCTTATGTATCCAGATCCCTTTTCAGATATCCAATACTGAATATATATAAAAGCATCAGGTTGAGCCCATTCAGGAAGTTAATTTAACTGTGTGTGTCAGTGTGTGTGTACCCAATGACGAAGCATTACAAGAAATGTGAGGTAAAGTAAAAAAGATTTGAGCTTACGCCTCAAGAATTTTCAATTCTATTAAGGACACAGAGGTGAGGATTATGCTTCTCTTTCTATGCTTTATTATTCCAGCAGCCAATCGGAGAAGTTTATCTCAAACAAAACATATCCCATAATTTAACAGATCATATGACTAACCATAGAGAGGTTCGTATATATAAGGCTGAAACACTAAAACCCTTCCTCTTTCTTTGCGTACGCCATCAAACAGACAAAAAAGTCAATAAGCACATTAGAACTAAAGTCCATAAATCGAACCAGGTGCTCCAACAAGAAAAGAGTCCCACACCGAACATGAAGATCGAAATCCAAATATAAGACGTTCCATTCAGGATGAACGAACATAGTCCAATGACCACCACGAACTGAAGATTCCAGAATTATTTCTGCTCAAACCCTAGGAAAAAATAACATAAAAAACAATCATAGAATCCACGAAGGATATAACAAGCTTAAACATGTGAAATCACTGATATAACATTTATGATAACAGGGAGGGTAAAGCAAAATTGACATCTCAAGGTAAAATTAATACTTAACTTGTAAGATGATACATCAATTACAACAGGGTGGGATAATCCTCGCCTCCGTGTCCTTAATAGAATTGAAAATTCTTAACGCGTAAGCGCGAAATTTTTTATTCTATGTCAGGACCGGAGGCTCAGATTATGCTTGTTCAGAGCTGATCCACCACCACAGATGCGATATCTACAATAGGCTTGTAATAAAAAGCCTTAA
Source organism: Pleurodeles waltl (assembly GCF_031143425.1). Taxonomy (NCBI): domain Eukaryota; kingdom Metazoa; phylum Chordata; class Amphibia; order Caudata; family Salamandridae; genus Pleurodeles; species Pleurodeles waltl. The sequence continues at coordinate 597,271,764 of NC_090446.1, read as the reverse complement.
ATGTTGATTCAGACGACCAATCTGCTGCTCTAATAATATCCTCTAATCTGACCCTACAAATTAAAAGACTTAGAAGCCATAGCTCCTCTAACTGACTGGGCTCCAAAAATGGGGATATCAATGCCCGCTTCGGATAAAAGCCATCTAAACCTCCTAGCCAAGGTAGCAGAATAAAATGGATTAAATGTTTTTTGGAGGGCAATTAAGACTTGACCACGTGGGTCTCTACTCGTAGCTGCCTCATAAGCCTTCAGTCATTGCACCACACATAACTTAGAATTATGTGTAAACGCTATATAGGACACCGCTTTAGTACCTGTTTTAGTATGTCTGGAAATGGAAAAGGAAACCCCATCAGGGGAGAAAATCCTTCCTGCTAAATCTAGAGCCTTAACATCCGCTACTCTTTTGCAAGAAATAAGACATAAAAGTAAAGTGAGTTTTGCTGACAGCTGTTTGTGCGACAAGTATTTATTTTCTGGCCATGATATAAGAAAAGATAACATCACGTTAACATCCCAAAAAGATGAATAACGAGGCCGAGGAAGATTAGATAAATGAATACCCCTCATAAGTTTACAAATCACCAAGTGTTCACCAATTGGTTTGCCAGAGACGGGTACATGCCCGGCCGAAATAGACGATCTATAGTTATTAATAGACCTATAAGCAAGACCAGATGCCGTCAGAGATGCTAGAAAATTAATGGCTATATTGACATCGGCTTTAAAGGGATTGGAATCCTGGTTTGCACACCAGTGTACCCATTGTCTCCAAGATGAAGCATATTGTTTATGTGTGCTAGAGGACCAAGCTTGGTGAATGTAGAATGAAGCCTGCACTGAAATGCCTGGCAGGAGCCATTGTTGCCAGAAATTCTCCATGATACCAGCCGGAGTTTGCCTGTCACAATCAAGTGATGAGGATTCCCCAACGGATCCTGTAATAGGTTGTCCTGAAATGGAATAAGAAGGGGAAAGTCGCATAATAGTTCCAGAGCAAGAGGGAACCAAACGTGAGCCCTCCATAGAGGGGTTACTAGGAGAATCTCTAACTTCTGCCGGCGCACCTGCGCCAGAACCCGCAGAATCATGCTGAAAGGAGGGAACGCATAACCCAGGAGAGAGGACCAATCCTGAAGAAAAGCATCCGTGGCTAGAGCTCCCGGATCTGGTCTCCAACTGAAGATCCTTGGAAGTTGATGGTACAGCCGAGAGGCGAACAAGTCCACTGAACACGGACCCCAACACTGGTTGAGGCAGTGAAACACTCTTGGATGGAGCTTCCCATCGCTGCCATCCCGAAGAAATCTGGAGTTCCAGTCCGCTACAGAGTTGTTCACCTCCAGGAGATATTCCGCAATCACCAAAATTCAGTGTTGAAGACAAAATTGTCAAAATTCCTTGGCAATCTGCACTAGAATCTTTGATTTCGTACCACCCAACTTGTTGACATATCTGACTACTGACATGTTGTCCATCCTCAGCAGAATGCAACAATCCGACCGAAGAGGCGACAGGCTTCGGAACGCAAATTAACCCGCTAGTAGATCCAAGCAATTGATGTGGAGCTGGATTCCTCCTCTGACCATCGGCCTCCTGTAGTCAGGGTCCTGCACCGGGCTCCCCAAACCCCATCTGCTGGCATCGGACTCCAGAATGACATCCAGAGAATTGCCGAAGATCGCCCTGCCATTCCAGGCCGCTATATGTTCGAGCCACCAGGCTATTTCCATTTTAGCTTCCTCTGAAAGAGGGACCTTGTCCGCATATGACATTCCCTTTTGAAGATGAGATATCTTGAACCTCTGAAGAGCTCTGTAATGAAGTGGACCTGGGAAGATAGCTTGGATCGAGGACGATAGGAGTCCCACCATCCAAGCTAAATTCCTTAAAGACACAAGTTGTTTGGACAACAGGAGGTGTAATTCTTTTTTTATGTTGCAAACTTTTTGTTGGGGTAAAGCCAACTGAGACTTTACAGAGTCTATCTGGAATCCCAAGAAGGCTATCTGCTAGGATGGAAGAAGACAAGATTTGGATTGGTTGATCAGGAACGCCAGATCCTGGAGAAGTTGAATCGTCCACGACAGGTGTTTGTGGAGAACTAAGGGGTCCTGAGCCATGAGGTTCAAATCGTTGAGGTGAACGATTAACCTCACTCCTCGGGCGCGAAGGGACTTTACCACAGGTCTCATCACCTTGGTAAAGCACCAAGCAGCGGAAGAAAGTCCAAAGGGAAGGACCTGGAACTTGAAACATTGGCCTAGCCAAATGAATTGGAGAAAACGCTGTTGAGAAGGAAATATCAGAATGCTCAAATACCCATCTTTCAGGTCCAAACGGACCATCCAATCTCCTTCTTGTAGTATATCTTTCAGAAGATGGATTCCTTCCATTTTGTAATGCCTGTAAACTATCCAGGCGTTGAACTCTTTTAGGTTTAAAACCTTAACCTCCTCCCTTCTTGTCTACCAGAAAGATGGGGCTGATAAAGCCCCAGGGATGTGGAAAGGACTGACAAATGGCCCCTTTTTTGAGAAAAGGTTTGCACTTCTAAGCTTATAATCTCTTGATCGTGAAGGGAAAAATGGAGAAGGGGGGTGGGGGAACTGACAAGGGGATTGATAGAATTCCAGCTTGAAACCCTGCACTGTCTCCAACACCCAAGGATCCTTGGTCAATTTTTGCCATTCTGTCAGAAATAACTGAACTCTACCCCCAAGAATAACCTCTGTATAAGGAATAATTCTCACCTGCATTGGAGGACTCTTGAGAGACATTCTGTTGTCCTTTATAGTAGTTCTTGCGATATCTAGACCGTACCCCACGGGAACAAGTGGGGTAGAAAGTTGGATCTGCAGATTTCCCCTTGTTGTAACCTCGTCCCCGGCCAAAGGACTCACGTCTGGGTCCTTGGTAGTAGTAACGGCCTGACGAGCGGCCCTGCATAAGTCCGGCCCTTCAAAAAAAGAGTATCTCAAAATACTTTTTTGAGAGACAACTGGGCTTTATCCATGGAGTTAAATGTACCTGTGAATTTTGAAAGGTCCTTGATGAAAGGAGCTCGAAAAAGCAGTCCCTGAGCCACTGGCCCTGCCTCTGAGGTAGCGAGTTCATTTAGTTGGGGATCTATTCGCATAAGAATGGATCATCTCCTTTCCGTGGAGACTGCCACATTAGCATTACCAAGGTGGCATACAGCTCTTTGAGCCCATCCCAACAGAATATCAGGATCAATAGGGGAGTTAGATTCTTTAGCCATAAAGGCCAGCTCCAGAATCGTTGCTAAAGGGCCTGATAAATCAAGTAACTTGTCTTGACAAGATCTCCAAGCACGGTCTAGGCCTTTCTTAGGGTCTTTTGACCATTTCTTCATGTAGGTGAACATTGTGGGGTCAATATCTGGAGCATCAGTGATCTTTCCTTCAAGGTCCGGTCTGGGGCACTCTGCTCAAAGTCTGGCTCTCACCTCCTTATCAAAGCCTGCTCTGATGTGTTCTTGTATGTATGAGGCCACCTCAGGAGACAGGGTCCAACTAGAGGAGCAAGGATGGACAATGTCTTCAGAGTTGAATGTCAGAACTCGGGGAACCTTTGTGGCTTGACCTTTGGACTTATCAGGCCTTTTCCACTTACTTGGACCAGGACGGTCTCCTTGATCTGAGTCTGAGTCGGAATCTGACGCGGGATCCAGGGCTTACTGGTCTGAAGAATGATCAGTCTCTTGCCCATCTTGTTGTTGAGAGGCACCATACCCATGTTCTTTCTGAATGGAGGCTGATAACTGATCAAAGATCTTCAAATGGGCCCATTTTTTGGCTTTTGATTTACCCTTAGTGGTAGCCGGTGGTCCAGATTGAGTGTCATCTGATGGAGCGAGGGGGGCAGCCAACCTTTATGTCGGGCAAAAGTTTCAAAATGTTGGGTAGGGGTTCCTAGAGCCTTCGCTAAGGCTTTATTGACAGAGAGTTGTACACTGTTATCTAAGGCCCCAACCAGGTTTTCCTCTAAAGAAGGAACGTCACCACCAAAATATTCATCCTCATTGTAGGAATATGATTGAGCCATAATTTCTTTTAGAGGGGTCCCAAATATGGGGTATCCAAGGGCTACAGTTAGGGGGAGTGTACAACCCCAGCAGGTGTAAGATGAAACAATAAAGCGTGGAGGGAGCGGCCTGCAGGCACTCTAGGCAGAGCCTATGCAAATTTCACCACCCTAAGCAATCCTGAGCTTCAGGGCGTAAGGGAGCAAGAAGAGCACTTTGAAGCTGGTCCTGAACCAGAGCCCAGCAATCTGTATGACTGGATACTCAGACACACAAGCAGGGGGCCATGCGGGGGAAGAAGAAACTTTCCTTCTATCTTTCTCATAATTGCCACACGTTCGTTCATCTCCGATAACCACCGCGCTCACTGAAGCATGCGGTGATCAGAAAACGAGCGCGCTCGTGTGCTCATAGTCCTAAGGGACTAAAAATAGTAGACTGCGCGCACAAAGCTCCACCATCTGCTCCCACTCCACCAGAAAAACAATGAATGCGAGCGCAGCACACGCTTGCAAATAAACAACAATAATAATGATTACAGGCAAATTCACAATAACGCTAAGGGCACTTAACTGGCTGCGGGAGCAGCAAAGAAAGAGGAAAGGTTTTAGTGTTTTAGCCTTATGTATATGCACCTTTCTATGGTTAGTCATGTGATCTGTTGAATTATGGGATATGTTTTGTTTGAGATAAACTTCTCTGATTATCTGCTGGAATAATAAAGCATAGAAAGAGAAGCATTATCTGAGGCTCCGGTCCTGACATAGAATTCTATGTCCAAAACAAGGATACCGTTTCCTGTTAGTCATGTCACAAAAACTATTTTGTTTCTAATCTGGTTTGCTTTACTCTTGGTGTCATGCACAATGTTTCACCAATAGTCATCACCTGCGTATACTACTGAAGAGCAAGACCCTAGGCCGTGTTCAGTAGATTTACCTGCAATAAAATAAAGGGGCATATTTATACTCTGTTTGCGTTGAATGTGCGTCAAAACATTTGACGCACGTTCGGCGCAAACCTTGCCCCATATTTAAACAATGACGCCCGACCCCGCGGACGTCAAAAAACCTCTGTGTGCGTCATTTTTTTACATGCAAGGTAGGCGTTCCCATCCAAAAAATGACTTTAAGGCCTGTGCGCCTTATTTATACTCCTGCGTCATTTTGAGGAACAGGAGGGGGCGTGCCTTAAAAAACGGCACACAGCCTGATGTGCGCCATTTTTTAATGCCTGGGTGAGGGCAGTGGGGGTTGTGCGTCAAAAAATGTCGCGAGTCCGGTTTGAGCCATGATTTTTGACTCAAACCTGACTTGCACCATTTTTTGACGTACAACCCCCATTTTATCCTACGCCAGTTTGAGTCTTTTTTTTTACTCTGACCAGCTTGCAGTGCTGGCTAACGTCAATCCTTAAATAAGGCGCCCGCATGGCGCGTAGGAATAACGTTAGCCGGCGGTACATTTTTTTACGCAAACCAGGACCGGCGCTGGTTTGCATCAAAAAGTATAAATATGGGCCAAAGTATTTTAAAACTTCCGAAATACATCTACCATTTCCCAAATATGCATTAAATAGGCGGTTGGGGCACCCAACATCACTTGCTGTTAGGATTTGCCTAACATACATATAAATCTGCCATTGGCATGTGTAATAAATCTGTAAGGCGTATAAGCATTTCGGCACAGCCCTAACCTGTCTCCCTCATCCAGAGTCAAGCACATTCACCAAACATAGCCGGTCACTCTACTGATGCTACGTCTTAACAAGGCGCATCTGCTCCCGGGCTGCAGTGGAAACCTCGGAATCTGTTCGACTACAGAAAGCGCTGCGATGCCACCCCATTATCAGACTGTGAGCTATACAAATGTCAAGAGCAGAACTTAAAATAATCCGTAGTTTCTCATAAGTGAGATGTAGCTCCTCACTAACCCCCCTCACCCAAAAAACACACACACGCCCTTCCCTCTTCTGTAAATAACCCCGGGTAGGGCTGTTTAACTGGTCCGTCTCCATAGGGATCCTAGCAGGAAGTAAACCATCCGCTCCCAGCGCAGAGCGCACGATGCGGGCCGAGGAGACGGCGCCAGAAAGCGAACTTAAAGTAGGTGCGGGGAGGTCAGTCTGTGCGTGCACGGACCTAGGACCACTGTGAGCCAAACAGGCAAAAAAGTGTGTGAATGGACCGAGCGGGGCTCTGTCTGTGCATAGATGGAGCCGAGTCTGTGCGTTGTTGGATCCGGTTTTTAACGCACGGAAGCGGGGCTGGTCGTCTCTGCAGCCACAGAGAGGGAGTTCTTCATATGCACTGAATGAATGGGGAGCAGGCTCGATATAGGGGTCCGTATGTATAAACACGGTAGCCAGGGCCAGCTTTAGCACTGGTGGCGCCCAATACGACAGTCTTTTTGGGTGCTCCCCTACTGACCTTCTCCCACGGATTCCCTCACTACCATCCCCCAGCAGTTCCCCTCCTCTTTCCATAGCCCACCTCGCACATAACAACGTATTTCTATAAAAAATGAACCCTCTTTAGAAACATTGGCATAATGAAAGGTGGAGGACACAACGTTCTAACTATGCCATGCAGCTCTTTGATGACTATAGGTCACTCTGGTACATTAGGATTGTAACTTATGGACTGCAAGTAACAATGCTTTCTGTGACAAAAGTTGTAACCCACTGAACTATTCACATAAAATACACTTCTGTGATCTGCCTGGCACGGTTCTTTGCAGAAGGCATAATATTCCCCCGCACTACTTCATAATGAGTCAGAACGGCCCCTAGACAAAACTCCAGTCTCTCTCTGGTACGAACATTGATCACTGGAGTTTTCTTGACATTTTTATTGTTGTCTGAAAACTGCTGGACCCTAGGAATGCTGCAGCACCATAAATTATTTCTACAGACAGTGCCCCCTCCCGAACTCAGCGCTAGGTGCGGCTGCACTGCCCTAAACCGGCCCTGGCAGGAGCCATCTGCACAGTCTCTGGATTTGGGGAACGGGGGCTGCAGTTTGATGTACACTGAATAAGGGAGCACTCTGTATAGTGCAGAGTACAAACAGCCTGTATATGTATGGAGTCGGGGGCAGTCGGTAGGGATACAGAATCCACGCAGTTTGCTTGATGTTTACGGAATAGGGGGCGGTCTCTAACGTCAGAGAGTGCACGCAGTTTAATGTATACGGAATGGGGGTGCAGTCTGCATATGTAGATGAGAGGTAGTCTATTTGTACAAGCCGTGTAGAGTCGCTGCATATTCTTGGAGAGCTCCCCTTTCTGTCCATTTACACCCCCATCACCCGACCAAAATTCGTACAGACACCTTTTCACCCCTTTTAACCAGATCTATTTTCTATCAGGAGTTTGTTATGTTACTAAGGGTAATTTTGAGGGTTCCCTGCTGGCCTGTCTTTATGGGGGCCTAAAAGAGGCCACAGGCACTGTTTTTGGGGCCTGCTGTGGGAAGATGGTTTTGGTAAATACAAATTGCCTCCATGCGATTGCGAGTGATCGTTTTGGATAAATGTACTTCTAAATATCTATTTCACAAGAGATTTTACTGAAAATATTGGATTGGGAATCACCGCTGTAAAATTCTGCTCAAGTCGTAGCTAGTTTTTACCAATAACTATTCATTGATATTCCGATGCATAGGTTAGTGGAACTTTATTCTTCGCACACCCATTGCTACAATACGCATATGGTATTTGAGTGTGGACCAGGCCTCCTCCTACTTTAAAAGGCCCAGTAGTTACTCAGTGGCCATAAATTGACTTGTGCCTCTCTCATTTCCGGATATTCTGAAGCAGCCATGCTCCATTAGGACTCTTCACGCTGGTTCTATAATTGGCTGCCTCTAATTATTGATCTGCGTTGTAGTGGCGAGCATACACATAGATCTTTACTCTCAGGCACTATGGCTGAGTCCTTATTATGATCCCACGCACAAATTGCTTTAAGGGATCCAAACGTCGTCACCAGAAGTACCCTAAATCATGATGCGATTGGTAATTGGTTGTTTGTATGAGTGTGGGTACTGGTTTAATCTAACATATAGAATTGTATTATACCATGTCAGTTTTGTATCCTTGAGCTTGGCTAATGGACATTTATGAGTGGCTCACATTGTTTATCATATGTGTACATATAGTTGTTGAATAACTGTGCTGAGAAGAGTCATCTAACATATTTTAAGTGTCCCCTATGCGCTATTTCTTAATTCCTTTGTGAGGATTATTTATGCAATAAATATTGTATTATGAATTTACAGAGATTTCACTGCATCTCTATGTGTAAATTCTGATTTATATTGTTTGTTGGGAGAAACCTGTTCCCTACAGCATACTTTGACCCCAGGTCCCTCAAATATCCTTGGGTTTCCTTTGTTTTTGCAAACCCCCTTCCTATTCACGCCACAGCTTGCCAATCTTGTGTTTGTCCCCACGTTTAGGCATTGCTTTTTTACATCTCTTTTGATTGGTTGCCTCTTCTTCTCCTACTACTTGCTTTTAGATAACTTAGGGCCTGATTAGGACTTCGGGGGAGGAGATTACTCCGTCCCGTGACGGATATCCCAACTGCCTAATTACGAGTTCCATAGGATATAATGGACTCGCAATTCGGCGGGCGGGATATCTGTCACATTTGGGACGGCGTAATCCCCTCTGCCGAAGTCCTAATCAGGCCCTTAATGTTTAGGTCTCGCTTGCTGACATTGTATGCTCTCTTGTTGCAAGGTGTATTGTTAACTATAATGAACTTGGAGCCTGCCCATCGCTTAGTATTCTTTGGCATCATTGTCACTTTTCTTTGCTGCCTCCAAATTGGCCAGCGCCTGCCAGGTGTCCTTTCCTATTGTTTCTGTGGAGCATGGACCAAGCACAGATTGAGTCATCTTGATTAGTGTCCTTTCACTGTTTGTGCTGTAATTGATGTATTATTTCTTCCTCCAGCTCCTGCCCACCCCTTCTACGTGTTGCTTTTTCCCCTTCCACCCACCACCCTAAGCTCTGAGAGAGTCTGTCATAGAGCTCCCTCATTTTCAACTCTGGAATGTCTTTGGTTTAAATCTCCAACAGTCTGTTCTACTTGCCTCTTCTCACAACAAGGTGATTGTTACTCACTATCATTCTCTATCATGATTGAGTACTGAGAACGTCTGCTATTCCTGTTTGGAAAAGGCTTTTGACATTTGTAACTCCACAAAACTGCAGCCACCTGGCTCCATCTCCTCTATCCCCAGGCAATATGATATATTTTGCTACATTGCCCACTAATCCCTCCTAGCCTACAGCACATCTATTTGAAAACAAATCAGTCCTTGCAAAAGCGTTGTACATACTAACAAACTCCTGCATTGAATCAAGGATATCACATGTTCACAGAGATCACTGGTCGAGATAATTGGTGACATATTGTATTACAAATTGCATTTACATAGCACAATGCATTGAAGCGATATGGGGCAATTTAGTGGCACTTTTGGCAACTTTCTATATTACACAATGCCACTCCACGCCACACCACACAATGCCACACCACTCAATGCCACTCCGTTTCACACAATGCCAATCCACGCTGCACAACGCCACTCCACTCCAAGCCACACAATTCCACTAAATGCCACACAATGCCATTTCACCCAACACACCGATCCACTCCACTTCACAAATTGCCACTCCAATCCACACCACACAGTGCCATTCCATGCCACACTATGCCACTCCACTCCACACAGTGCCACTCCATGCCACTCCACACAAAGCCACTTTAGTCCATGTCACACAGTGCCACTTCACTCATTGCCACTCCACTCCATGCAATCCATCTCCACCTCATGCAATTCCACTCCACATAATGCCACTGTACTCTACATAATCCCACTCCACTCCATGCTGCACAATACCAATCCACTCTGTGCCACCCAATACCACTCCCCATCACACAGTGCCACTCACCATCACACAATGCCATTCCACTCCACTCCACTCAAGGCCACTCCACTCCACACAATCCCACTTTGTTCAATACAATGCCTCAATGCAACTCCACTCTATTCAATGCCATTCTACTCCAAACCATGTCACCCCCACACCACTCCATACAGTGCCACTCCATTCTACACCACACTATGCCACTCCATGCATATAATTCAACTCCACTCAGTGCCACTGTACTCTACATAATGCCACCACACTCTATTCCATGCCACACAATGCAACTCTACTCCACATCACACAATGCCACTCCACCATACACAATACCACTCCACTCCTTACAATGCCACTCCACTCAGTGCCACTTCACTCCACTCCACACAATGCCAACCCACATTGCACACTGCCACTCCACTCTACACCACACAATACCACTCCACTCCAGTGCACACAACACAATGCCAATTCACTCCACTCCAGGCAATGCCACTGTACTCTACACAATATAACTCCACTCCAATCCACTCCACAAAATACCACCCCACACTACTTCACTCAACAACATACCACACAATGATATCCCACTGCAGGCCTCACGGTGTCATTCCACTGCACCCCACACAATACCACTCCACACCACACAATGCTACTCCACACCACACAGTGCCACTCCACTCCACGCCACATGGTGTCACTCCACTCCACACAATGTCACTCCTCTCAATGCCACACAATGAAAATCCATGTCTGACATTTCCACTCCACTCCACTTAATGCCATTGCACTCATGCCACACAATGCCTCCGACTCCATGCAATGTCACTCCACTCCACGCTACACAATTCCACTCCACCCCATGCCACAAAATACCACCCCACTCCATGGTATGCCACTCCTTGCTACACAATACCACTTCAACCCATGTCACTCTATGCCACACAATGCCACTTTACTGTATGCAACACAGTGTCAGTCCACACAATGCCACGCTAATCTATATCCACACATTGCCACTCCACTCCACAAAATGCCACTCCACTCCACTCTACCCAATGCCACACTACATGCCACTCAATGCCAGTCCATACCACACAATGCCATTCCACAGTGCCATTCCATGCCACACAATACCACTGCACACCAAACATTGTCACTTCACCCCACATAATGCTGCTTCTCACAACACCACAAAATGTCACTCAACTGCACACAATGCCTCTCCAGTCCATGTCACACAGTGCCACTCCACCCCACGTATTGCCACTTCACACAATGTCTCTACACTCCACACAATGCCACTCCACTCCACTACACACCACACAATGCCTCCGACTCCATGCAATGTCACTCCACTCCACGCTACACAATTCCACTCCACCCCATGCCACAAAATACCACCCCACTCCATGGTATGCCACTCCTTGCTACACAATACCACTTCAACCCATGTCACTCTATGCCACACAATGCCACTTTACTGTATGCAACACAGTGTCAGTCCACACAATGCCACGCTAATCTATATCCACACATTGCCACTCCACTCCACAAAATGCCACTCCACTCCACTCTACCCAATGCCACACTACATGCCACTCAATGCCAGTCCATACCACACAATGCCATTCCACAGTGCCATTCCATGCCACACAATACCACTGCACACCAAACATTGTCACTTCACCCCACATAATGCTGCTTCTCACAACACCACAAAATGTCACTCAACTGCACACAATGCCTCTCCAGTCCATGTCACACAGTGCCACTCCACCCCACGTATTGCCACTTCACACAATGTCTCTACACTCCACACAATGCCACTCCACTCCACTACACACCACACAACGCCACTCCACGCCACACAGTGCCACTCCACTCAATGGTACACAATGTCACTCCATTATATGACACACAGGGGGTTATTCTAACTTTGGAGGAGTGTTAATCCGTCCCAAAAGTGACGGTAAAGTGACGGATATACCACCAGCCGTATTACGAGTTCCATAGGATATAATGGACTCGTAATACGGCTGGTGGCAAATCCGTCACTTTTCCGTCACTTTTGGGACGGATTAACACCTCCTCCAAAGTTAGAATAACCCCCACAATGCCACCCCTCATTGCATGCCACTCAAAGCCACCAAATGCCACTCAAGTCCACACAATGCCACTCCACTCAGTGCCACTCCATTCAATGCCACTCCACTCTTTGCTAGAAAATGCCACTTCACTCCATTCCATACAATCCCTTTCCATGCCATATGATGCCACTTCCCACCACACAAAATCCCACTTTTTTCCACACAGTGCTGCTCTACTCCTCTCCACTCAGTGCCTCAATGTCACTCCACTTCACTCAATGCCACTCCACGCCACACAATGCCACCCCACTGCACAATGAGACTCCACTCCGTACAATGGCACATTGCTCCACTCAGTGCCACTCCACATAATGATACTCCACGCTGCACAGTGTCACGTCACTTTATACCATTCAATGCCACTCCATTTCACTTCATGCCACACAATGGCACTTCACTCCACTCCATGCAATGCCACTGCGCTCCACACAATGTCACTCCACTGCAATCCACTCCACACAAAGCGACTCAATGCCATGCTACTCCACTCCACACCATGCCACAAATTACTACTCCACTCCAGGCCACACAGTATCACTCCATTACACTTCACACAAAGTCACTCCACACCACACAATGCCACTTCATGTTTCACAATGCCACTTAATTCCACTTACTGCCACTCCACAATGACCAATGCCTCCCACTCTAGTCAATGCCACTCTGCTTCCCTGTACACAATGCCATTTCATCCCATACAATGCAACTTCACTTCACACAATGCAATGCCACTCTACTCACTGCCGCTCCATGCCACACAATGCCACTCCATTCCATGCCACTTCATGCCACACAATGACACTCCACAGTATGCCACACAGTTCCACTCCACACAATCTCACTCCAATAATTGCCACACAATGCCACTCCACATCACACAGTGGCACTCCACTTCACAATGCCACACTACTCAATGCCACTCCACGCCACACAATGCCTCTCCACTCCACCCTTTGCCACACAATGCCACTCCATGCCAAACAATGCCACCCCACTCATTGCCCATCCACTCCATTCAGTGCCTCCTCACTCTACTCCTTACAATGCCTTTCCACACCAAACAATGCCACACCCACGCCACACAGGGCCACTCCATGCCACTTCACTCAGAGCAACTCCATTCCACACAATGCCACTCCATGCCACAAAATGCTACTCCACACCACCTAATGCCACTCCACTCCATACAGTGCCACTCCACAGCACTCCACACAATGACATTCTGCCTCCACACAATGCCACTCCGCTACACTCCATGACACACAATGCCATTCCCCTCTCTTCCATTCCACACAACACCACTTCACTCCAACCCACACAATGGCACTCCACAGTATGCCACACAGTATAACTCCACTCCATGTCACACAATGTCATTCCATACCACACAAAGCCACTGTACTCTACACAATGCCACTCCACTCTACACTACACCACACAATGCCACTCCACTGAACATCACTCTACTCCACTCCCCTCAGTGCCACCTTACTCCACTTCATGCCACACAATGCTATTCCACTCAATGCCACTCCATGCCACACAATGCCAGTCCACTCCTATTAGAGGCTGGATATTGGTAGGGGTAATTACACACCTACCACTAGCAATGCACCCCAACTCAGGGTTGTGCCCAGTCAATCTCCCATAAAGTAGCCCCCGGCTCAACCCCTGATAGCTTAGCAATGAGCAGGTAGGCTTAACTCAGGAGACAGGTATGCAAAGCATTTAAATACCCCAATACAGTAAATAAGTAAGAAACAACACACAATAAAAATCCCACACCAATTTATAAAAATAGTAAATATTTTTATCTTTAAAATAAACCAAAGCAACAAAAATCCAATATAGGGACCCACAGATATGAATTTTTAAAGACTAAAATTAACTAGCGCTTAGAAGCAAATACTGCTTTAAGGGAAGGTTGCACTGTACTGGGACACAGTCAAGAGTTCCAGCCACCTGCAAACTAACACTTTACACTTACTTCCAGAAGTGTTTCTTGATGCAGGAAAGTGATCCACAAACCCAATCCAAGGCTCCAGAATTCCTGAGTTGCTCCTTGGGACCGTGGGGCTACAATTCCCAAAATGCACCAGGTGAAATCCTTGCAAGTCCACTGGATGCACTCCAGGCTGGGGACGTTTGGGGAAGTTGGTGCAGGGAAGCTCTTTTAACCTGTTGTACGAGGCTGGCCTGGTTTGTAGTGGGTGCCTAAGGTACTCACACCTTATACCAGGTCCAGTTATCCCTTATTAGTGAAATGTAGGCAGTGTCTAGCAGCTTAGGCTGTCTAGGGGTAGCTGTAGCAGAGCAGCCAAGGCTGAACTAGGAGACATGCAAAGCCCTTGCAATACCACTATAATCACACTGTACTTATACACAATAAAAGACAATACTCAGTGTTACCAAAAATAAAGGTACTTTATTTTAGTGACATAAGGCCAGAAAATATCTTAGAGGCAATACTCCTACTGGAGGTAAGTATTATACACAATATATAAACTAGTAACCAAAATCAGGTAAGTAAACAGTCGTAGAATAGTGCAAACAGTGAAAAACTCAATAGATTGCAATGGGCCTAGGGGCAACACAAACCATATACTAAAATATTGGAATGCAAAAGTTGGATTCCCCCCTAGGCAAGTTTAGTGTGTAGAGGGGCACTGTGAGTGTAAGAAAACACCAAAGATAAGTAAAATACTCCACCCCAGAGCACAGGAAAACAGGAGTAAAGTACAGCAAGTTTCCTCAGAACACACTAGAAGTTGTGGTGAAGGATTATGCAAGAACCAAGCAAGACTGCAAGAAACCAATTATGGATTCCTGGACCTGAAGACCTGTGGAGAGAGGAGACCAAGTCCAGAAGTCGATGAAGAGTCCAGGAAGAACAGGAGCCCCTGCCAACCTGGAAGAAGGTGCGAAAGTGGATTCTCCGGTTGGAAGAAAAGTACAGAAATGCACCAATTAAGATAGCTGCGGGTTCCTGCTTGGTGCAGGAGATGTCCCATGTTAAGTCATTGGATGCTGGCAGTTTGCGTTGCTGGATTCCGCCAAACAGGAAGCAAGAACATGTTTTGTGTCAAAGAGAAGCTGCCCGGGCCCAAGAGGAACATGGGGGTCTCAACTCAGACTGAGGAGGCATAAGGGGCTCCCAGCACTTCAGAGAGCCTGCAGAAGACCAGGCAGCACCCACGGAAGCACCAGGACAGTGGGACAAAGGAGTTGCAAAGTGCGGTCATCACAGCACTACACAGAAGGATCCCACACCGCCGGAGAACAACTCAGGGAGCTGAGCGTCGCAGGATGGTGTGCTGGGGACCTGGGCTACGCTGTGCTGAAGAACATTTGGAAGAAGTGCACAGAAGCCCAAGGAGCTGCAGAAGATGTGATGCACAGGGGTACTGTCTGGCACAGGGAGGCAAGCCTTTACCTCCACCAAATGTGGACAGCTGGACCTTTGGACAGTCAGAATCACTTCGGTCCACCACCTGTGTTCCAGGGATCATGCTTGTTGACAGGAGAGGAGTCCCAGAGTACCGGTCATTGTCACAGAGAGGTGCCTGCTGAAGCAGGAAAGTGACTCTGTCACTCCATGGGAGATTCCTTCAGATTCTTCTGGTGCAGGGTGAAGCCAGGCAGTCCTCAGAGTGTGCACAACCTGGAAACGGTTGCAGTTGCTGGCTGGAGCTGAAGTTGCAGGGCACAGTAGCCTTCCTGGATACTCTATTGCGGTTACAGCAGCTCCTGGAGCAGTCTGCGGTTGATCCGATGGTCAGAAGCTGAAGCAGAGGATGCAGAGGGGGCCTGGAGGAGTCTTGCAAACCGAATCTGAGGAAGCACCCAGAGGAGAGACCCTAAATAGCCCTGAGAGGGGGACTGGCTTCCTACCCAGGTATGCACCTATCAGGAGGGGTCTTTGACATCACCTGCTGGCACTGGCCTCTCAGATGCTCCCAGAGGGTACCCACAGCTTGGAATCCAAGATGACTAACGCCAGGGACACTCTGGAGGAGCTCTGGGCACCACCCCTGGGGTGGTGATGGACAGAGGAGTGGTCACTCTCCTTTCCTTTGTCCAGTTTTGCGCCAGAGCTGGGACTGGGTGTCCCTGAACCAGTGTAGACTGGAGTATACAAGGAGGGCACTGTTTGTGCCCTTTAAAGCATTTCCAGAGGCTCTGGGAGGATACCCCTCCCATGCCTGTAACACCTGTTTCCAATGGGAGAGGGTGTAACACCCCTCTCCT
The DNA here is from genome assembly GCF_031143425.1 of Pleurodeles waltl. Classification (NCBI taxonomy): domain Eukaryota; kingdom Metazoa; phylum Chordata; class Amphibia; order Caudata; family Salamandridae; genus Pleurodeles; species Pleurodeles waltl. Next base: position 597,255,378 of record NC_090446.1, on the reverse strand, counting down.
AAATGAAATGCATTTTTCTGCCTTCCTGGGATTGAGCTGCTCAATTCCCAGGGGGGCAGAAACCTGTCTGTGTGGTGGCAGCAGCTGGGGCTGCAGTGGAAACCTCAGAGAGATGGTTGGCAGTATTGGGGGTCCATGCTGGAGCCCACCAGGGTACATGGAATTGGCCCCCCAATACCAGATTTGGATTGTGGGTTAAATTTCACAATCTTAGACACCTCACATGGCCATATTCGGAATTACCATTCTGAAGCTACAAATATGAATTTACATATATGTAGTGCACGCTTATAATAGTGTCCCCGTACTCACAAAGTCTGGGGAATTGGCCCTGGACAAAGTGGGGGCACCTTTGCTAGTGCAAGGGTGCCCTCACACACAGTAACTTTGAACCTAGCCTTCAGTAACTGAAGGTTAGACATAAAGGTGACTTATATGTTACCTGGTGCAGTGAAAATGGCTGTGAAATTGTGTGTGCACTATTTCTCTCAGGCTGCATCAGCAGTCCTGAAGGAGTGTTTGTATGAGCTCCTTATGGGTGGCAAAAGAAATGCTTCAGCCCATAAGGATCTCCTGGAACCCCAATGCCCTGGGTACCTAGGTACCATATACCAGAGACTTATAAGGGGGGACCAGTGTGCCAATTAGAATTGGTATTTGGAGTCACTAATCTACAGTGACAAATTTGGTACACAGAGAGAGCATAAGCACTGGAGTTCTGGTTAGCAGAACTCCAGTGACACAGTCAAGCATACTGACAACACATATAGGCCACAAATGATGAGCACTGGGGTCCTGACTAGCAGGATCTAAGTGAGACAGTAAAAACACACTGACAAACAGGCAGAAATTGGGGGTAACATGCCAAGAAAGATGGTAGTTTCCTACACCTGTTGATTTAGGGGGTCCACTCTTGAATCCTTTTTTTGAAGCAAGGCAAAGTCCTTTGGGCTGCGGTTCCAGTGTTCAACAGACACAATCCTTAAGTATTCAGGCATCTGGGTTGCAAACCAGAGTTTCAACAGGGCATTCCTTCTTCTTCTTGTGGTTTCAGGCAGCAGATCTGAATTCCAATGCAGAGCAGCCACTTTTATTCAATCATCTTGGGGGACAGTCAGTGGGCATCCTGTCCAACGAGCTGCAGGGTACACCCAGAGGTATGACAACTTCCTCCAAAGTGTGGCATCTTCTTGTCCTATAAAGCACTGCACATTAACATTCCAAGATGGATGATTTTCCTCAAGAGGAGCAAGACCTGGCTAAGCCAACCCAGTGGTGTAGCTCATTCAAAATAACTCCTACTCTGCACATCTGCAAATTCCTTCTTTAAGCCTACTAACTATCTGTGGGGTAAAGGGGTGAGAGGGCAGGCCTGGTTACATTACTTTCTGATCTGTATCCTTTTGAAGCCTAAGCTTGCTTCATCCAGCCCCCTTCCTGGCCTGGATCATTTGCCTACCTCACCCCATGAGATAACCTCTGTCCACAGCAGGCCACTTATCATCTAATCAAAGCAGCCTAGCTAATCCTCTTATGGCAGACCAATCAGGAGAGACCCCTAGCAGGCTCGAATTTGGCTTACAGAAAAGAAAGTCTTATAACTTCTTTTTGTATAAATTATGATACATTCAACAATGGTACATTGTTGCATTTATCAATGCCATTCGTTTGAGTCCACTTATGAAATGTGCATGTTTTTCCTAGCCATACTTAGGCTTATGAAACATATTTCCATTATAGCCTATGAAGTTGACTTTCTACAATGGGAGAAAATGAAAAGGTGCAGTTTTCCCTCACCAGGGCATATAAAACATATTTTAATGTCCTTGGTTACACTTATATGGCACCCCAAACCGGGGCATCTAGAGGAGACCTTTGGGGTAAATGTATATGTAAAAATAAGGTAGATTAATACTTTGGAAGTACCTTTAATTCCAAAGTTGAAATTGCATACATGTTACTTTCTTAAAGGAGTCTGCAAAGCAGGGCTGCCTTTTAAAAAGGACAGCAGGCACACAGAAGTGCATACTCCAGTGCAGGAAATTGTCTGGGCCTCTAAGCTTCCAGGCCCTAGTATATACTTGAGACTTATAGGTAATTTGAATTCCCCTTGCCCTATTATCTACTAGGGACTTACAGGGTCTGCCATTGACAATTAGAATTATAACATTAACATGTCACCATATACCTTTCATTCAGAGCACTGGTCCTGGGCCTGTTAAGCAGAGCCCAGGGCACAGTCAAAGTCAGTTACCATCAGTCATAAATATTGGGGTGAACATGCTAAAAGGGTGACTTTTTCACAAGTCCACTTCATGCCACACAATGCCACGGCACACCATGCCACACATTGCCACTCCACTCAAAGCCACTTCACTCTACCCCATGCGCCCTTCTCAACTGCATTTATATAATGCTTACTACTGCTGCTGAGGCTTTGAAGCATTTTGCGCTACGGCACTCCACTCCACCCAAAGCCACTCCTCCCCACCACCTTGTGTTGCATCTGCTCCCACCCCACCCACTTTTAATAAGAAGAGTTTTGCGTGCTTTATTTTCTTAGTTACTGATCTAACTCAGATTGGCATCTATGCAGAAAAAGAGTAACACCAATAGCATCTGAGTCATTTTGTAGGTGTACGCGTGCATGCTGCATGCACTCAAAAAATGACAAGGGCTCCCAAGTCAAAGGCTTTCTGTTTTTTCAGTCTTGAGATATGTTGCAGTTTGGCTACAAGTAATTGGCCAGGCCAACAGGTCTCAAAGGCGAGATATATTGGCCTTGCCAATGCTTGTTGGCCAATAAGTGTTAGTAGCAATTAAGTCAGTGGCAAGTGTGGATAATGATTTGAGAGGTTGAGGATTGACCGCGGCGGCTGAGGAAATGGTGGCACCGATTACTGGGTAATGAGGGGTACGCAATAGGGTATTCCGCTGCCCATGGCAACCTTGCGACTCCCCGGACAGCGGGATTTATGATGCAATGAACAGAAAGTGAAGAGACTCTCCAATCCCTCTGGCGGGAGCCATGGAGTAACTGAATAAACAGTAGGCAACTTTTCGGTGCTCGCATAAAAGCATTTAGTCATGTCTGTTCCAGGGCTAACAGGGAACGATGCTTCCATAAAGGCTTCTGTCAGCTGTCTTGTTGAGTGACAAGAGATCTGCCCTGACCTACGCGTTTTGTCGAGCGATATGCCCCATCTACGTGAGTTTCTGGAGCTTTTGGTGACATTTTCGTGCCATGCGAGGGTTTGTGCGGTGGTGGTGGTGGTATGCACTCTTTTTTAAACTATCGAATCAATGCGTGTAAGTCTTTGCCTTCCGTGCTGGGACTATTCTGAATTTGCTCTTATGGTGAAACACAGTCTCTTGCAGCGGGAGGGAGGGGCATCCCTCCCAGGCACCAACCCATCAAGAGGGCCCCATTCAGCCCAATGTCATGGACATCGGGGATCCTCATCAAATTCTGCAGGAGAGGGGGGCGTCATTTTGCGTTCCGTCATTCTCTGTGAACGTCAACTATACTTCGTAACAAGAGAAAGACATGCGATAGTTTCTGTATTTAACAGGAGTTTGACATTTCTCCACTTATCCAAATCTTTAGTACAAGGTCAACGTGTCTATGAACTCTTCTCGCGCTTTACAGAGAACTTGCTTTCTTTCCTCTGCCACGCAGTACACTTTACAATGAAATGAGAATCCGCAAATGACCACTAGAGGGCGCTGTTGAGTTGTAGGTGGTGACTGAAATGTCTTGTTGTAAAATCTCGCTTCTTTAGGTCCAAATTCTCCTTTCCAGTTTCCACCTAACGTAGCAAACAAACATAACCAAATACTAATTTCCCAACAGATGTGACATTCCTCTTTCTGTTAACAAGCACCAGCAATACTAATAGTGTAGGATTTTGATTATTGAAAAGGTTGGTTTTTTTCATAGAACTTCCGTAATACTACTACACAACAGAAGCGCGGCGTGTGCAGCAGCAAAGCAAGACCTACCAACAAATATACAGGGTAAAGCAGTGCTAAATGATTATACAACGACCTAAAACACGAACCTACGAAATATTTGTTATAGCACGTACTGCCGAGTGAGGGCAAGCATGGACGTCAGTTCACCGAAGTGCCATGGGTAGGGAAAGTGACATTACACGACCTTTAACCTCCACTTTCACTCATACACACATACTCACACAAACACATTACCTCCTGTCCCTCCCTCGCCTTCCTTTCCTAACCAATGAGGCTCCCTGCCTCCCCCTAGACCCCTACCATCCCTTTTGAAAAGCCACCCCCACCACCTCCTGTTCTTTTTGTCTAGACCGCTAGACTTACCTTTTCTTTCTCCTCCACGGCAGGGCCTGGGGGGGCCTCGTGTTGACTTGCAGCCAGTTCCCCGGCGGGCGCTTCTTCCTGTGGTCGGCGGCACTGCCTTGGGCGACGCGTCTTTGGAGTCGGCTGACAGAGTTGGTCGGCTCTCTGGTGGCTGGGGCTGTACTTCCAGATCGTAGCCTGCCGTATGCTGGGCTGAGGTGCCGGTTGTGGGAATTTGCATGTTTGCGGTAGGACGGGCGTTTCTGCCCGCGTCTTTTCTTATTTTGGGGTTAATTACTGCGCTTTTTTCATTTGCGGCTGTTGGATGGGGGGGGGGGCTTTCTTCTTTATTTTACTGGATGCTGTGGGCCTCTTGGGTTTCTTGTTTGGAGTATGTCGAGGCAGGTTCCTTCCAAGCGGCGCAGGATTGTCTCTACTTCTTCGGGGGAGGATATTGCGGTTCCCCTTACCTCTCCTGGTGGACACCAGGTTGCGCTGGGGGTTCCTGCGACTCTCAAGTCAAGGGAGGAGGTTCAGGACATGATTGAGGTGGCTGTGTCTCGTGCTCTTCAGGCTGGAACGCCTAGACCTGGACGTTCTCCTGCCGCCCGTCCTTCGGCGGCTGCAGAGGGGTCCTCTTCATTGGATGATGACGCCCATTCTACTTCTTATGGTGGGAAGTATGTCTCCAGGGAGGAGATGTGGGAGGTTCTGACGCATGTTCGGGACAATTTAGGGTTTCCTGTGTTTCAGCCTTCAGGGACTGATTCCCATTTGTTCCCTCAATATCAAACGCCTTTGCGGTTTGCCATGCCTTTCCAGGGCCCTGTTAAGGATATGGTGTTCCGGGAGTGGAAGATGTGGACAAGTCTCAGGTTCCGCACTTCCTTCAGAAACTGTACTTGCTGGAGTGGGAGGAGGTGTTGCCCCCTTCCGTTAAGATAGATTCCTTTTTAGCTACTTTAATTGGCAAGACGGCGGTCAATCCGGAGGACTGAGTTCCTGCTGATGCCACTGACAAGAAGGTGGATTCGGGTCTGAAGAGGGCATTTGCTGCAGAAAATTTGGCCCTCAGAGCTGGGTTTTTTTCTGCTTATTCTGCCCATTCCTTGGTGCAGGATTTTGACAAACTGGCGGTGGCTGTTCAGGAGGGTTCAGAGTGTTCGGAGCTGCTGGCGGTTATGGAACAACAGGCCAGGTTGCTGGCTCACATGTCGTCTGATGTTGTCCGCACTTCGGCCCTGGCTTCGGGGGCTTTGATTGGGGCTCATAGGTCCCTCTGGTTAAGGATGTGGAAGGCGGATCCAGGGGAGAAGTCTGCTCTCCTGCGGCTTCCTTTTGAAGGGGGCAATTTGTTTGGGGATCAGTTGCCTTCCATGCTTTCAAAAGCTTTTAAGGAGAAGAAGCACACCTTGCCTTACAAAGGTGGTTCTTCTTCTGGCAAGGGTTGGCGGAAGCATTCTCGTTCTTCCCCCAAGTTTGATTCCAAGTCCTTTTTTTCCAGGAAGCGTCATTTTCAGCCCCGTTTTTCTCCTAAAAAGTCTGCTCCTTCGGGTCGAGGAGGCCTCAAGAAGGGTTCCTGACAATCACTGTGGGCCTGGCAGCGGGCCGGTTGGGGGTCGGCTGAGGCACTTTCTTCACATTTGGCAGGAGGATGTCAACGATCGCTGGGTGCTGGACATTGTGAACAATAGCTACACCATAGACTTCGACGTGGTTCCTCCAGATACAGGGGTTCGTCCTACTCCAATGCCTGCGAACGGTGCCCAGAGAAGGGCATTGTTGGAAGGGGTACGGGACTGACTCATCAAGGGGGCCATCTCCCATGTTCCTGTAGGGCAGAGAGGTCTGGGCACTTATTCCATCTTGTTTCTGGTTCCAAAGGTGTCAGGGGGTTTTCGTCCTGTCCTCAATCTCAAGGGGGTGAATTCCTGGATAAAGACTGAGCATTTCCGTATGGTTTCCTTTCAGTCAATTTTTCCTCTGGTCAGTCCAGGGGATTTCCTGGGGTCTCTGGATCTGCAGGATTCTTACCTGCATGTTCGAGTGGCCCTGTCTTCTCAAAGGTTCCTCCGCTCTGCTGTAGGCCAAGACCATTTTCAGTTCTGTGTTCTGCCTTTTGGCCTCAAATCCTCTCCCTGGATTTTCACCAAGGTGCTGGCTCCTCTGGTAGCTCTTCTACATTCCAAGGGTGTGTTTGTCCATCCTTATTTGGACAATATTCAGATTCAGGCTCCCACTCAGGTTCTGTTAAGGAGTCATGTGGCCCGAGTACTGTTGGTCCTGCAAAATCACAGTTTTTCAGATTTGGTCCCTTCCCAAGATCTGTTTTTTCTCGGGCCCGCTTTCTGACTCTTCGGGGCTTGGTGACTGTGTCGGGGAAATGGTTGTTGTGCCTCAAGTCGCAGGTGTGGTCGATTTTGTCGCAGACTGCTCCCAGAGCCCTTCAGTGGTTGCGTCTGCAGGGTCATTTGGCGTCAGTGTTTTTTCTGGTACCTTGGGCACGGTTTCATCTTCTTTGCCTGATGAACTGGTTTCTTGTTCGTTGGTCTCCGGTGTCGGGATCTCTTCGGACAAGGATTCCTGTGTCGGGGTTTGTTCGCAGGGAGTTGGGTTGGTGGCTGGTGCCAGCTCATCTTCGATTGGGGGTGTCTTTGTCACCTCCTCGGCCGGTGGTAGTGACGACCGATGCCAGCCTCTCCGGTTGGGGGGCTTGGCTGGGGTCGGCTCAGGTCCAGGGGTTTAGGGCGCCTCTGGAGGCCAGACGCTCTTTGAATTGGCAGGAGTTGAAGGCGGTTCTTCTTACTCTGGTTCATTTTCAGGAATCCCTGAAGGGATTAGATGTTCTTATCCGGACGGACAACTTGGTGACCAAGTCTTACGTGAACAGGCAGGGTGGGACCAGGTCCCGGTCGCTGTTTCGCATTGCAAGGGACATTTTTGTTTGGGCTCAGGAGTGGGTCCTGTCTCTGCGAGCCACCTACTTTCAGGGGGTGGTCAATGTTCAGGCGGATCTGCTGAGCCGGGTCATTCCTTCGTCCCGGCTTTTCTCCCTCCGGTTGTCTCTGTTCAGTCGGCTGGTTCGCCTGTGGGGTGTTCCGGTGTTGGATGTGTTTGCCTCCCCAGAGAATGCGAAAGTGAGGCGCTTTTGCTCCCGGTTTCGTTGTCATCAGGCTTGGGCGGTGGACGGGATGTCGTGTCCTGGCCTCAGGATCTTCTGTACGCATTTCCACCCTTCCTGTTGCTCCGTGCTTTTCTGGTGAGGGTACGTCTTCTGAAGGCCAGGATTCACTTGATCGCGCCGCATTGGCCACGGGCGAATTGGTTTCCGTTACTTCAGTTGATGGCCTCCGGTCACATGTGGACTCTCCCTCTGTCCCTCGCCTCTGGAGTTTCCTTGCCTCCCTCTGGGGTCGTTGCGGCAATTGCACTTGATGGCTTGGAAGTTGAACGGAGGGGATTGACGAGCTTGGGGGTTCCGGTCACTTTGAATTTGACTTTGCTGGCTTCACGGCGTCGTTCCACATTGCAGTCTTATGGTCAGCAGTGGAAGGTTTTTTCTGCCTGGTGTTTGCGGCATCGGTTGGATCCTGCAGTTGCTTCTCTGTTTGAGGTGATGCAATTTCTACAAGATGGGGCCCAGTAGGGTTTGTCTGTGGCTTCGCTGCGTGTGCAGTGGGCTGCGATTCAGGCTTTTAGGGGACCGTGGCATAATCTGTCTGATGAAGGTCGTTTGATGCCTCGATTTTTTCAGGGGCTTCTTAACTTATTTCCTCGTCCGGTGCGGTCCTTTCCTTCCTGAGATCTTTCTTTGGTGTTGGAAGCCTTGACTGTTCCTCCCTTTGAGCCTCTGGAATCATGTGACTTGCGTCATCTGACGTTGAAACATTTTTTTTTCTGGTGGCCGTTAATTCAGCCCGCCGTGTAGGGGAGTTGGGGGCTTTGGCCTGCTCTTTTCCTTTTTGTAAGATTTTTCCAGATCGGGTTGTGCTTGTGCCTGTTCTCTTGTTTGTTCCCAAAGTGAATTCTGCTTTCCATGCTCGGCAAGAGGTTATCCTGCCTGCTTTCTGTTCGGATCCTTCCTCGGCTGAGGAGGTTCGGTTGCATTCTTTGGATGTACGTAGGGCTTTGTTGGAATATCTACGGGTGGTTGCTCCTTTCCGGAAAGGTGATTCCTTGTTTGTTAATTTTGGTCCGGCTCGGAAGGGGGAGAAGCCGTGTACTGCTTCCTTGTGTCATTGGGTCCGCTCTCTAATTTTGATGGCTTATTCTTTGCAAGGGGTTGTGCCGCCTCCGGGGATACAGGGCCGTTCTACCAGGGGTATGGCGGCTACGGTGGCTGAGCTACATGGCGCTTCTGTGGTGGAAATTTTCAGGGCTGCTACTTGGGCCTCTCCTTCTACTTTTGTTCATCATTACAGGCAGGCGGACTTGGGGGGTTTGGAGTCAGTATTGGGTCACCGTGTCTTGTCCTCTATGACGCAATAGGAGGGTTGTTGTCCGGTGTCCTTTTTGGTTGTGATTAAACTTGTTGCAACTCAGTGTCCGTCTCCTGTGTTTCTCTTGCAATGTCTCATTGGTTAGGAAAGGAAGGTGAGGGAGGGACGGGAGGTAATGCGTCCATTACTTACCGGTAATGGCATTGCTCCTAGTCCTACTCCCTCGCCTTCCTTTCCGTTCCCTCCCGCCCTCCCGGTACGGAACGTCTTAGTTGCTGTTAAGGCTTGTTTCTGCACAGGAGGTGGTGGGGGTGGGAGGGCTTTTCAAAAGGGAAGGGAGGGGTCTAGGGGGAGGCAGGGAGCCTCACTGGTTAGGAAAGGAAGGCGGGGGAGTAGGACTAGGAGTAATGCCATTACCGGTAAGTAATGGACGCATAAATTCACACTTGCATACATTCCCTCGCATAAACACACTCTCGACCGCAAGCACGCACACAACATACATTTAAAAGCATTTTTTACTTACCTCAGTTGCCATGGAAGGGCATATTCCAGCTAATTGTTGTCCATTTTTATTACACTAATAGTGAATAATACGTTATAATTACTATTAGTGAAATCAAAACTGACAGAAAACAAAGCGAGTGGAGCCCCAACCGACGTCCATGAGAACGAGCTGCTCCTGTTTTCCAGGCAATGAATGTTGTCACTTCTGAGGCAGGGGGTCGCAAAGGTAGTGGCAGGGGACCTAACGGGCAAGCCATGGGTCGCAGCTGCGACCCCTGCCGACCTCTAAATTACGTCCATGAAGGCATGCTATGTCTCTCCGAAGGGATGTCAGGTCTGGGATGTATATGTACCAACCGTTGTATAAAAAAGAAAGCTGCGGGCCACCTATGGTGTGTTACGTCTATAAGTATGTGGGTGAAAAAGCGTGTCTGAAATGGCATGCGGAAACTACCCGCTATAGGGAATCCTAATAGTTTGCTCCTAATGAGGTCACACGTGAGTTAAATAATAAATGGGCCACACCTGCTCTGGCAGTTCCGGTGCTCTGATAAATAACTTACTGGTCCTGACCGTGTTTGCAGCCTGAGTGCTGGGTCCAGCAGGCTCAAAGACCCAACCCAGCAGGTGAGCTGGCAGCATTTGATGCAGTACTTAAATCGTCTTAAACATGCGGCTGCTGCAATCAAATGTGCGAGCACGGAACTCTCAGGCAGCGTAATCCTGAAGCCATCTCGGGCCTCTTTAATCATTTACAGGCACTCCCTGCCCGTTCAGCTCACCCTTGCAGCTGTCTTCTTGCTCCTTTTGTGACGCTTTTTCTTCTTTCTCTTCCTCCGTCTTTCCCATATGTGTCATTGCTCGCAGTAAATGCTTGAGGCAGAAGAATAAGTGCTGGTACCCCCACCCGCACCGGAAACCGCTGGCTCAAATTAGGCACTGGCTATCTGCAGGTAAGGGAAAGGGCGCTCTAAAAATCTTGCTGGCACACTGATAGTGTCTTAAGTACTAGTAGTGGGTGTCTCAAGCTTGCCGAGGGCTAGAAGACAGCTAGTTGTGTCTGAAGGCAAGATGAGGGTCTCGAAGGGTGAGCCGGGGGAATTTTACACCCAGCGTACCAGGATCCCTAGTCTGTGATTAATTTTCAGACTCAGAAAGGCACCCAGAGGTTCAAAAACGAAACCTTCCTTTCTCAAGCTTAGGGATCTTTGCTGACATAAAAGAACAATTGTTGCTTACAATGTATGTCTGAGCTTGATTCAGCTGCAGCCTAGGCTGTTTCAGCTTCACTTTCAACTCACAGTACTCCATGGAAGCCCTGCTGCCAGCAAAGGTCCACATTTATTCATTTGTGGCTTGTTTGTGTCTTTTTGTCTATCTAAACAAGTCATTACATTACTTGATAATTATACCGTATATCATCTCAATCTGTAGTAGAAATTAATTCCAAATTCGTTTTGCCTTTTAATTTATATTTTTTATGTGTAATTTCAGATGTCTCCAGTGCATCGTTTAACTTTTGATTTCCATAACCCGAGTACGTTTTCTCAATTTTTTAATGTTTTGTAGTTGTTTGATATGACTCCCGTATGGCAACACTCCCAATCTAAGTTGATGATTCCCAAATTGATTTGCTAATTACGGTGCTGTTTTAGCATTTTTGCTCTTTACCCTTTTCGCTACCGGAATCTGGAATGCAATTTCAAAAGAAAATTAGATTCCCTATTTCAATATCTAAAATCATGTTTATGAGAGTTTTACTTGTGATCCAACCTGGTTCGATTTCGGTCCGGTCTTTGTGTTTAAAAAAAAACACAACATTACTGTTTATGAAGTCTGTCTTATTTGAATGGCCAAGTGGCACATGCCTCTTGTGACCTCTTCAGACAGGCCTCACATTATTTAGAGGCTAGAGCTTTGCATAATGGGATTTTTAAAATCATGCTTACATATTTACAGTGAGACGAAACGTCACGTAATTCATGTGTACTTTACTAAGTAGCCAGAACTGATGGAGCTTGTCAGACTAGACATGAGCCTGCATGACAGCTGTTGTTGAGTCTCTTGCATACATTGTTTCTTAGTTATGGATAGCGTTATGCCTGTAATGTCCTATACTTGGTGAACGGGCGTGTTCCAATGCCTTGAGCCTGACTGCGTACCTGGTATTCTATTGATTTTTATCCCTGGTGTCACGTTAATGTGGGAGAAAATGACTCCCTTAGACACCCACTGAAGTCTAATGTATGTTTAATGGCAAATCATGCAAGTGGCAAAAATATTTCAAGTGCACATTCATAATACAACAGACCAACGCTTTCCCATCTGCCCCATTGGAACATACAGTGCTAAATTCACTTCAATTGTGACTTTCTTTTATTCATTTTCTATAATACAGGAACCGGAGGATACAGATGTAATGCTATATAAATTCTAGAAAGCAGCTAACGAGCGAATGCCTAGTTCTTCTTGTGGGAAAAATGCAATGAGACCTTGAAGTTTTGATCCATTGTGATCCAGTCGAAAGTTGACTACACCACGTCTCCAGTTCTCTCTTGTCATTGCCAACCTCAAAACAAGACGACACTTACTCCAGCAGGCAGGGTAAATATGCAATGTACAACGCCAGAACACAAGTTGGTAGTGCATTTAAAATGTGTTTTAATGTGCAATAATGAAAACACTAGGGTAGTACTTCAAGCAGGCATAAAAACAATTTCAAACTCATCTACTGTGTGCACCTAAACCTGGGCCTGTCCATGACTATGAGTAGGTCCTAACTTTGTCCTGTGACCTGAAGGGGCTACAGCTGACTTTATTGCTTGTCATTGGGTTTAGCATGTAGAGCAATGGTGGCACCACGCCGTGTTTGGAGAATTTATATTATGACTAGACCTTTTTCTGAGTCACCAAAGTGGAGGCTTACTGGCCCAAATATGTAGAGTTTTGCTTCTATCCGTTGGTCCAGTCCTTTGCAGTAACATCCTGTGTTTTGTAAAGCTTGTTGTTGTGTGTTGCCTGCATGGTACTTGCATGGGGCAGGATACAGAGCTTTTTTGATATTCTGTGAGGCCTTTTAGTTAGCAAGGAACTGCAGATTAGTCCTCTTAAGAACTGTCATTTGGTGGATGGTAAGAGTGGGCCTGAAGACTGTTGTGAAAGATGAGGAAACTTTTTGGTGAGAACTTTGTCTTTCCCTGAGTACACCTTCAGTTTGTCCGATGACAGTCAGAAAAAACCTCACACTTCTTTCTGCCTCTGTTGTGGATGCATCAGGCTGAACACCAGCCTGCTATGAAGAGCATCACTCTACACAAAGGCTGTCTGTGTGTGTGTAGAACAAGCTGGAAAGGACACTTGCAAGGAGAAGTACCTTAAAATGATATTATACTACAGTTTTAGACAATGGATCCACATCACTTGTCTGCTAGTTCAGACTGCTAACCCACTTTATCTAGACATCTTGCTGGAGAAGTTGTATACCTGCCCTCTGGTGCCTAGAGGTCTGCCTGCTTGCTGACAGAGGAAAGGAGCCTGCCTACTCTGGAGAAGGATAGACTGCTCAGGAAGGAGTCAGACGAAGCGGGTACGTGGTGGATGTGGGGCGTCAAGAGAGCAGACTGTTGGAGAGCGATCCAGAAAGGACCCGAGTGTCAGATGCCTCTCCAGACTCTCCTGACAGTTGCAGATGGGAACAGCAGTTCTGGTGGGGTGCAATTACTGAGGGCCAGTCGTGGCTTTGATTTTAAAGGCATTGGCCTGGATTGTGATTGATACTGCCATAAGCCCAACAACTTTTCAGGGGCACCAACCAGGAATGTGATCTACAGAAGTTTCAATTCAATGGTAGATCATTCCTATCTAGTAATTTCATAAGTACAATGATGATATCATTTCTTCACAACCGGAACACCAGGAGGCATGCTCAGGAGTGAATGTGAAAATAGAGAATGGGATGAGGTGACTGTAGAGCCAGCTACATTTCCGTATTCTTATATTTCATGGAAGAAATATGAATTATGAACACATGCAGTTTCCCTATATCAAGGGAAACAAATTTCTTCTGGTCACATGCTTGGACATGCTGTTTCACATTTGAAGATTTGTAATATTTCTTTGTGTTTGGCAAATACTGGAACTGACAGGCAGGTGCAATTGCCTAGTCACTTAGGGTCTGATTCACAAAGGTAATCTAGACTTTTGAGTAAGTTTACTATTTTTGGGCTATTCACAAAATCCAAGTGCACATCTACAGCAACAATGTAACTTGCATGTCTCCACCAAATTGAAGGGCCTTGGTACTACACACTTTTGAGAAATTCACACTTTTGTGAAAAATTTACTCCTTTTTTGCTACTCACAAAATCTGAGTGTAAATCTACTCCAAAAGTGTAACTTATACTGACCTTTGACTGAGGAGCTTTGTTATTGGGGGAGAGCAAATCAATGGTTGAAAACCTCTAACTCGGACACTATGATTTACAGAGGGCAAAGGTGTATGGGGTTCTATCCCAACTCAGTAAAAAAAGAAAACACATGTAAGGCATGATTTCAGCAGGTTGGTACTATTCAGCCAAAAGGTCCCAACTCATAAAATATGTCTGAAAGTTGGGGCAACACATTTTAAAGCAGATTTTGAGGCACCAGTGGACCACTTTTTGTGGTGCTATATAGTTAAAGCCTCCATTTTGCCGGGTAAGGATACAGGGACAGACTGAGGATGCTTGGGAACCTGTATAGCAGTTTTAAAGACAGGTGACTCGAGGAATGGTGGTTGGTTGGGCTTGAATCATCTGAAGAGGAATTTGTCTGTCCTTTCTTGCAGCATGGTGATTGACATAGGGAGGCTAGACTCATTCAGCATTGTGTTCTAGCGTTGAAAGGGTTAGTTGATTGTCTGCTCTCTTGTAGTTTAGGCTTGAATGTGTAAATCAGCTTAGCTGTGAAATGCACTTGGTTTTCTGTACTTTACTCAGGAGGACTTCCATTGAAGAATGGAAAGAAGGTCCTCCTTTGCAGAATGGGACTTTAGGAACACGACAATGCATACTGTGCAACTCTTCACACCAAATCAAATGTGCAGACTTTTTAAAAGGAATCATTTTCTGACCACCCTGTCTAACCAGTGGTGTTAGAAAAAAGAGAGGGGCAGTAGACTGACTGTTCATTCACCCATGTCTTAGAGCTTGTGTATTTTACAATATCAAGTGTAGTCACAGGTCACAGTGTTTAATACAGTATTAATAAGGGGCTTCAGGGAAATATGATTTTACCAGTTACAGTGTTGGCGATTGTATATGCTATGCATCCTAGTGAGGAAGATAAGGTACTGCATCCACACAGACTATTACGCATACTCCTGCCTAGACAGAACATGTAGTATGTGGCAGTGATTGTGCAAGAGATATGGAAGTGATGACTATCATGCTCACATCTGCAATGATTCAGACTTCTGTATTCGCAGGTGCTAACGATCAAACTGTAGTGAAGCTCTTGGTTTAGTCCCCCTATGGCAATGAAGAGACACCTGACCCTGACCCTCAGGGAGTGGCAGCATCACCCCATCACCGCGCTGGGGTATTGCCCACCACGCCGAGAGTTCCTCTTGGGTTTTGAAGGTGAGTGTGACAAGCACATCATAGAAGCACAATAGCGAGAGAGCCTATTGGTACATTTCCCAAGATCTTTAAGTTCTCAATATACAGTCAAAGACACCAGCAGGGTTTGCTACTGAGTTCCATGCATGAATCTATCTGAGGAGTAGATGCCTATTAACTCACACCCCCTGAAACACAGACATCACAGTGAAGGCTCAAGGCTGGTAGACCCAACACTAGGGCTTGTCTAACTTTCATGATCTGTTTAGATCGATGTGCGGTCACGTTCTCCTTGCCCTAAAATTTGCCTGAATGTAATAGCTTGATGTCCAGACTTTCCATTCCCTTACTGTATTTGCCTATATATCTTTTTGTGTCTTAAACCCTGGAAGTATTCCAGTTCGGTGTCCTACCTCTGAACTTATGCTTGGCTTATATTTTCCTCCTAATGGCAGGTTCAGAATGCATCTGTTTTCTTCTCTGTACCTTGTTTGTCACTATGCTAAAGCCTATCTCAGCTTACACACCCTTATAATAGGCATAATCAAAAGCCCTATTTGTCTATGCGATATGTCCATCTGTCTGCACTCCATCTTTACCGCCCAGCTCTGGTAAATCCTCCTCTAGAATTCTTTTACAAAGAAGTCCTTTTGTTACAGGTCTTCAAGAGTGAGACAGGCATAAGGTGATGGAGACTACAGAGGAACAGAGGTTCTTGAAAATATAAGGCTTGAGAGAGGAGTGGCAGAGAAAGGGTCCTCACAGAACAAGTGGGGGATAGGAAGATATGAGGGATGTGATATTGTAATTGGTACACTGTAATTGCAAACTTCAGCAGCATTGAGATACCCCTTGACTTATTTTTATCATGCTTTCAGATGGTGCCATCCGATGGTGCGATCTCGAGAATGGGAAGCTCTCTACATGTGCCACAGAGCACCATGGAATGGTCACGCACTTCTTGTACTGGCCGCAGCCTAGGCTTGTCTTGTCCTCCTCCATTGACGGCACATTGGTGGTGTGGACCTCAGGGGCCACAATACTGGACAGGATCCAGGTAAGGATGTGCTTGTCGCCAGAATCACTCCCTGTGAGGTGCTACTCGTTGCACTTCTCTGATCTCTTTCCTTTGATCCAATGTCCTATTTTTCAAATTTAACTGAGGTGTTGCCTAAAGGCAAGAGCTGCTGCTGATTTTGGAACTGGGGAATGAGTCTGAGTCCCATCATTGGCTCAGCATGCTGTGATTCTTGAAAAATCACTTAATCATCCTGTGCATTAACAAATGAATCTGACTTTGTGTAATGTAATCTGGCGCTCATAGAGCACTCCAATGCCCTCAGGCTAAATATGTGCTATATAAAACTGCAAAAAAACAACACACATTCTGCATATGAATCTACCTGAGTAGAAGATATGTTTAGACAACCCTAGCACAAACTCGTCCAGACAGGGTCTACATTGTTACTGTACAAAGACTCATCCTTGGCAATAACTTCCTTTCCATCCTGAGCTGGGGACCAGTCAGAGATTATCTTGTCCTTCTAAATTTCAACGGGCTTGATTCCACAGCCCTGGTCCTGTCATTCCACTGAATTAGTCACTTGCTATATTATACATGGCACCCTTGCCCATGGCCTTCTATTGAGTTAATGGATTTTTCTACGGTCCTCAGATGTGGTTCATGGTTTCCATTGAGTTAGGCCATTCCTCTGTTTGACTCATTCCTGGCTTGTGGTCTTCAGTTGGGGTAGTGGTTGGCTCTACTGTCCACGTTCCTGGCTTGTTGCCTTCCATTGCATCATGCTCTACCACTGACGCTCACCAATGAATGTTCCTAAAATATAATGATGTCTCCATTTCAAGTAAAAACCTGCTTGCCACAGAGACTAGCATTTGATGGAGGCTCCAAGAAACACAAAGGAGTTTCCAGATGCTCAGTAGGAATATCCCTAAAATAATAAATAAACTTCAGATGTGCAATCTGGTAACCACATGCAAAATAGCTAAAAACAGGAGTACTGCCTTAGGAGTCAAGGAATGCATCGAGATGGTGGCATGAATCTTCAGGAATCAAAGCTCTGCAAGGAGCAGGCGAGGCACAAGGTCGCATGACCAACCAAGAATCAACAAGATAACAAATTAATCAAGTCCTTAGAAATATGAACGCAGAGTGAGCAGTTCAGCAATAAGATGCTTCTGAGCACCAACATATCCACATTTAGGCAGAAAGAAATAGATTTAAAATCCACCTTCTTCCAGGTGGATGTATAACTAAAGGGCCAGCATATGTGTGAACAGTGGAAACCCTAGATATTCTGTATACGCTTAAAACTGTAGGCATGATGTGTTCCCCAGTTCAAAGCCAACCAATGTCACTTTGAAAACCAGCAATAATAGACCCAAGTATACGACACAACCAGAAGGATCCGAGAACACTAGCACACTTGCTTCTCTTGGTTAGAAATCTTTAGGGAACGTCATCCCACTGGCCTCTGCAATGTTTTGTCTGAAGAGTGTCCCTTTGCTTAGAATTTGGTCCAAAGTGCATGAAAAACGGCCAAATGTTAGACACTTTCATTAAAAGTTTTTGGGATAGGAGATGATCATCCAATACTTTTTGAAAATTACATTTCTACAATGGTGATTGTTTTCAAAATGATTTTACTAAAAGTTTTTTAAGGATGTACTATGTTTGATGGCTTGGGTTACAGCCGCACCAGTCATTTTCTGTGAAATATATTCTATTCTGTAAAATATATCTTGACTGACCCCTTTTATACTCACATTTTTGGCAGCTCACTACTCCCTGGCATTTGTTGATCTACAAAGTATCGCTTAACATTCCTACAAAAAATTGTTACACAAGAAGTGTATTAAACTAATTAACTATGGCGCTTATCCATAATCATTGTAGGTGTAAAAACTCTAACCTCTTTTTTAAATTGATTGTATAAAATGTGTCCTATTCACAAATAAACAGGGCCAAAATGAGTTACTGTTACTAGTTTACGAGGAGAGTTCCCATATCATTGACAGACGACCCATACAATCGGATAGAAATATGGGATCTTTTCTTCTGGGAAGGAGCCTCGCAAAAGTCAGACAAGAACAGATTCCTGTCCAGTAAGGATTGGAGAAAGTATTGGCACGTTTCACCTCCTGCAACCCAAAACAAACCTCAGGACATCCATAAGGATTAAAACATTGCTAGAACCAGAGAAGGCCTAGTCACCTCAACCGCTGTCTTCTGAAGATCGATAGGTCGGTAAGGGTACTAGGTTATATAGGTACAATCAATAACATCCAACATGTGTGCGGAATTAGATCAGAAGAAATCAAAGCAAACAGACCATATCCCAAGAAGCAACAGTTTTGTGGAACAAAGGTCCAAATAGATGTACTAGTGCCTGTCGCTCTCCGGGGCAGATAGAGCCAACCTCCATACTTGGCTATACTCTATATCATTGTGTGCCACCCACCTTTAGGGAATGTAAATCAAACATCACCAGCTTGTAGGGCCCTCAGCCCATTCTCTCATGTGCACAATAAACGGGTAGAATCTAGCACAACGCATGCAGGTAGCACAACATAACATGCTAACTTTATGAGAAATTATACCTCATTGTTCCGGGAAATGCTATGCCCTCTTCTGTCTTGTAGGTATCTACTCATTTCCCTCTGAACCCTACCCGTCCATCTTGGAGCCTGCACTACCCCACCTCTTGTTGCTCAGTCCATGGAAGGACCTGCCTTCCTTTCTTCTGCATCAAGAAGGAACTGGGCCCGTCATATAGAATACATTGAAATGCCCCAATGGATGGAGCACACATTACAAATATGATTCGCTAGTCCAGATTACTGCAGATTAATAAAGATTCTGTGTAGTGAGTCCAAGTATGGAGCATCGTAATATTTCATGAGGTTCTCTTCAGAACTGCCTGTATGACCTATAGACCTTTTGCGAATATATTTGAAAGAATGTACTGTGCAATTAATAATTGGGCCATACTTCTAAAAAATAATTTCAGGTTGGGGAATTCCAGGCAATACGTCCCAGGCTTCTATCTGTGATCACAGAAGTAGTCTTCAAATATTATGTTTCTTTTAAATGAAGTTACTTTAACTATTCTCAAATCACTTTAAAAAAAAAGTATTTTATTGATTTCATATTTACAAACATAATGAATAATAATCAAATCTGAGGTCGCCCTTTGGTCGAATTCGTCCCCTATCCTCAGTAATGCATAAAATTGCACAAGGCGGGCCTTTGTTTAGAGTGGCACAGTGGGGAAAAAAACAACAGGTTGGAATGCTACCCCAAGCAACTTCCAATGGTTAGAATTTTTGCAAGCATTCTTCCTATCAACTTTTTGTGAGCAATATATCTCTACACTATAAGAGTGTGTAACCAGTCAATATGCCCCTCCTTATCAGCTGAGCGGTAAAACAACGCCAAACACTGACCTCTAGTTTTATATGTGCCTGTAGTCTTAAGAAAATGTTCTTGCTATCTAGAGCTGGTAAGTATGCTGTTCCCTGGGGGTGTGCCATTCCATGCCTCATGGCTGATGGTGGATTAAATGCCCACCCACTTACACACATTAACTAAGAAGCTGGGTAATACTGACGTTTGCCTAAGAGAGTGTTGTCCCCGTTGTGTACTCCCCTACACATGTTGGTCTGGGCTATCTTCATATGCATCGTATCATCAATTACCATAAGGAACTCCAGTGGGATCTGGTACAGTAAGTTCTCCAGGGAGGGACATATTTTGAATAGGGAAGTTTTACCCACGAGGGACAAAGGTAGGGGTCTCCACTGTTGGACATTCTGTTTACATTTTTTCGATATAACCATTACATTTTGTTCATAAAACAGTTTTGTTGTCTTCTGTTACATACATAGGCAAATACAAAAATCCTCCTGTGTCATTAATTCTCAAAGGTTTCTTAAATCAAGATTGGAGGAATCATTTAGTGAAAGAGACTGAGACTGATTACAACCAATTGATGCTAAATCTGAGAATTTCCCAACTATCGTGAACATGCTTAGTATCCTTTTAATTTATCCACAAATAACTTATAAAAAAATATTAACCAATGATATTCTTGAGATTTATGAGTATGATATTTTTCCTAAATTAAATTAATTCACCTCATTTGTAATTCATTTTTCTCATTTAATGTTGGAAATTAATTTCTGATGTAACTAGCTATTGATGCACTTGAAAGTCAATGTAATCTTCCACAGGGCAAACAAATATGTCAATCTACTGTTTGACACTCTGAAAAAATTAAGCAGATATACAATTAGTACTTAAAACCTCCACGTCACACTATATCTTACAACAATTGTACAGTGGCCAATACTGTAAAAGTATGCATTCTCTGTTCCACAATTAAAACTTCCAATTCTTCAGTAAATAACACATTTACAAAAAACATATGTAATAGACCTAACACTACTCGTACTATTTCCATTGACCCAGAAGTTGTGAAGTATACCTTCACATTTCTGATATCAGAACCTATTTTTTTTCTTATCTCATACTAACATCTTGGGTTGTTACTGATATACACCTCTCTCTTATAAAACTCAATTTCAGGTTGTCATACTGCTCACAAAAGACAGACCAACTAAAAGGTAATAATAAGGTCATTAAGGGATTGAGTATCTAATCAAGTCATACGTAGCATTCTGTGTTGTTGCAAAGCTCTCTCTACAGTTTGCAAGCTAATGTGATCAATATTATGACATTCTTCCCGAAAGGTTTCTGATATAGGTGGACCTGTATTTCTAAACCTGATATTTGATTTGTGTTCATTCCATCAAAATTTGGCAGAATATGTCATTTCTTCCGCAGATAGTTTACAGCAAGGGCATTTAATCCCATATGTATGTATTCATATAGGTGGAATGATTGATCTTGACTGCTTCCCCTGCCAACCAGTACCAAATGTAATAATATTGTTACAGTTGATCCTTTTTACTTTCTGTCTATTAAACTGGCACGTCTAAGAAAACATTTGAAATTCCTTATTTCTTCTTGTTGATATGGAACCAATAGAAGCTCCGCAAACTGTACTCTCTATGAAGCTTCACGCCTTTTCCATGGATGCTCATCCTTTTTCTATGATTCTTCTATAGTCACTTTAACTTTGTTCTTCTACCTTCAGCTTGGTCGGCCCATTTTTAGCATCTCTATCAATGTGCAGCGGCATATGCTGGTGTGTGGGTTTAAAGGCCAGCTCATTGTGTTTCCACTTGATGAGAGGAAGGTGTCGGGCCACGTGATCGACAGAGCAAAGGGGAGCTCCAACCACTCGCACACTGACATTGTGTCCCAGATTTCCTGCCAGGACCACCACATCTACACCACTGGGTGAGTCTAATTCTGCCATATTAGTCCAACAGGATGTATTTGACATGTCCAATTGAACAGGCAGAGAACAAACCAATATGGGCTTGTATCATTTTGCCCACTTCCATAAACTGCCACTGGCTCTACCACCTTCCAGTGAATGGCGACTGGTTCTGCTCACTCCCCAGAGATTGTAGGAATTCTATTTTACCACTTCCTTCTAGTCAATGTCTGGTTCAGCAAGTCATTTGAAATGTCTCTGGTACCAGCTCCAAGTCACCTTGGCTGTCAATCATTCACACTCATTCTTCCCAGACTAACATGCGTCTGCTCCCAACCCCTGCCTGCCGCTGATTAATTTACTTATTTAACTCACTGGCAGTGGTCTCACCCAAATATCTGCACTGATTCTCCCTCACTCGCCTTCATCTGGGCAATGAAAGGTTCTTCCACCTTCACAGAGATAGTAACTAATGCCTGGCATCCTTGGAGATTGGCATTTCTTTTAACCACATAATTCCAGATTGTCACTGTCTAGTTATGAACCCTCCTGTGGGGTAATACTGGATCTCCTCCTCCTTCCCAGACAGGCACTGGATTCCCCTGCTCCCTGCATGGCCTGGCACTCCTCCCCCACCCTAGACAGGTCTTGTTCTCACCCTGCCCGCAGGCTGGCACTAGTTTTTATTGCTTACCCTTGGGCTGGCAATGATTTGGTTGATCCTAACCAATTTCCTCTTTCCTCCATCAGATATGACAAGAAGCTCATGGTCTTTGACTCATACCTGAACCATGACAAACAGGTCCTTCGCGTGGTGCACTGCAACCCCCGGGCACACACTGCAGGCATCACACATCTGCTGATAGTGCGAGACTCTGAGAGCACCAGGTAAAGCATATCAAGGACAGGGTTGTGGGGAGGAGGGCAGAGCTGGTGCATCAGGATGAGTACTGGTGGGTTGTCAGGCAAACATTAAGGATGTGACTACTGGGTTGTGGGGGCAAGAGGAAGGACAACATATGATTGTGAGTGCAGAGGGTGGAAAAGGAAGCTAATAAGTGAAGAATTTCAGTAGATGAAAAAAGTAGAGGCTAAGAATAGGAAGAGGTCAGTGGGCAATGCAAAGTGTTGGCAAATGATGCAATAGGTGGGTAGGCAGCCTATGCATGAGTGGCCAGGCATGTGAAGCCTCCACTCAGAGGATAAAGGTACTGATGGGTTAGGAGGGTGTTCAACAGGTGAGCATGAAGGACAGGCTTGAGAAGCAGTGGGTGAAGGGTTTCCGTGAGCTTAGAAGGGTCCATTGGCAAAGAAAGGGCTTATGGATGTGATGAGGCAATAGGAAAAGAAAGTGCAGGTGAATTCAGATTTGTGCTGATGGAGAAAAGACTAGAAGGCAACAAGGGATGTCATGAAGGCCATCTGGTACCTTGCACAATCCTCCATGACCCAGACACTAGAACTGAAAGGTCGCCAATTGAAGAGAACATTTTTGCGTCTGCATTTGAAATGTAGAGTGCAACAAAGCCAAAAGTCAAGCCATTCACTGGGGTCTCTTATGACTATTTTTGGTATTGCACAACATGTGTTGGAGGGGTGCCCGGACACCCCACCTGTCCAAACTTCATTTATACACTAACTGTATCCAACCCTCTTAACCCCTTGGGCGCCAAGGACATACTGGTTACGTTCAGTGGCACGGAGCTGAGGCGCCACGGACCTAACCACTACGTCCTTGTACTGGACCTCGTGGGAAGCGCTACAGCTCCCCCTGAGGGCCGCGCCCCCACCTCCTAGGGCAGGGATGGAAGGGGAATCGCTTCCCCTTCCACCCCCGGCCCACCTGACCCTCCCCAGTGACGTCTGATGACATCAGCACGCTAACACGTGCTGACCTCATCAGAGGTCACCTCCCATTTCTTTTCTGCTCAGGAGGAGGGGGCAGGCACAAACATCAAAAGAAAGGAAAGGCTTTTCCTTTCTTTTGATGTAATTCGGAGCACTTCTGCAGCCCGACTGTAAAGCGATCAGCTGCAAAAATGCCCACTAGACACCAGGGAGTTAAAACATTTTTTTACATATGAATGGGAGCGACACCTTGGGCAAGGGTCGCTTCCCTGGGGGCATTTAATTATTAGGGCTTTCCTCCCCCCCACCACCCCTCTGCCCCCCTCCTCCACACACACACACAGGGGCAGATTGGACTATTTAAATTAGGCCAACCCACTAGTCACCAGGGATAATTTTTTTTTGTTGTGTTTTTTTTTTGTGTGGGGAGTGACCCCTTAGGCAAGGGTAGCTCCCCTGGGGGCAAATAGTTTTTGGGCCATTGGGGCAGATTGGCCTATTTTTTTAGGACAATGTGCCCCCGGGGGGGGGGCAGAAACCACTAGACACCAGTTTTTTTTTTTTGTTTATATACATGAGTAAGGGGAGATCGGCCCCTTAGGCAAGGGTCGCTTCCCTGGGGGGGGGCGGGGTATGTTAGGCCATTTCTGCCCCCCTTGGGGGCAGATCAGCCTATTTTAATTTGGTGGAAACCACTAAGTACCAGGTATTTTTTTATTTTTTTATTTTTTTTACAGATTGGAGCGACCCCTTAGGCTAGGGCACTCCCCTGGGGGGCAAATTTATTTTAGCCCATTTCTGCCCCCAAGGCGGGCAGAAACCACTAGGCACCAGGGAGTTATTATTATTATTTATTTATTTTTTACACATGGGGAGCATAGGCAAGGTTCACTCCCTTGGGGGCGTCAAATTTATTTTAGGCCATTTCTTGGGGGCAGATTAGCCTATTTTTCTTAGGCCAATCTGTCCCCAAGGGGGGCAGAAACCACATAGGCACCAGGGATTGTGTGTGTGTGTGTGTGTTTTGTTTGGGGGCGCAGCCCCTTGGGCAAGGGTCACTCCCCATGGGGGCACATTACTGTTGGTCATATCTGCCCCCCTTGGGGGAAGATCGGCCTATTTTTGGAAGGGCCATCTGCCCCCAAGGGGGGCAGAAAGCCCACCAGAGACCCGGGAAGATTTTTTTTTAAATAAAGAAGGTGGTGGTATGGCCATACCCCCACCCCAAATAAATGGGGCCAAAGTTGTTCTGCCCACCGGTGGCAGATGGGGCAATTACCCCTGATTCACTCCCCGGGGAGGCAGAAAACCTACTAGATGCCAAGGAATTTAAAAAAAATAGTTGGGTGGTGGCTACCAACCAGTATGGGCATGGTTATGCCCCCACCCCAACTGAAGGGGGAACAGCCTTTCAGCTCTCCTCCACACACTAAAACATCTTATCCCACGGCAAGCAAAAGGAAATTTGATTATCTGGGGTTTTGGTTTTACATTTGGGCCATGAGAGCTTGTCTAACTCTCAAAATCGTCCCACTTGGAATGGTGAGGGCTGCACTTTTTGGACTTTGGGATAGCCATGTAGAAAAATCCTCAAGACCTAGACACATCTGAAAACTAGATATCTGGGTGAGTCCAGGGTGGTGTGCTTCACATGCACCCAGCACCATTGTCTTACCCACAATGCCCTGCAAACCTCCAACTTCGCTGTAAATCACACATTTTTTCCACATTTTTGTAATGGAACCTTCCGGAATCTGCAGGAATCCATAAAATTCCTACCACCCAGCATTGTCTCACCAATAAAAATACTGCCCCACTTGTCAGACTAAAATTCTTTTTTTTTTCAAACTGCCCTTTTGGACCCGCTTTGCTTCCCCCTCAATTTTGACATGTTTTTGGCTCTTTCTGGTCACAGGCACTTGGTCCATCTACACAAGTGAGGTATCATTTTTACCGGGAGACTAAGGGGAAAGTTGGGTGGGAGGAAATTTGTCTCGTTGCAGTGATCCCACACTGAAATGTGGGAAATATTCGATGTTTTAGCTAAAGTTGGAGTTTGCTGAGGATTATGGGTAAGAAAACACTAGGGGATCCACGCAAGTCACACCTCCCTGGACTCCCTCAGGTGTCTAGTTTTCAGAAGTGTTTGGGTTTGGTAGGTTTCCCTATATGGCTGCTGAGTCCAGGACCAAAAACGCAGGTGCCCCCGCAAAAACAGTTAGTTTTGTATTTGATAATTTTGATGTGTCCACATAGTGTTTTGGGGCATTTCCTTTCACAGGCACTAGGCCTGCCCACACAAGTGAGGTACCATTTTTATCGGAAGACTTGGGGGAATGCTGCTCTCAGATTCCAGAACTTTCTGTCACCAAAATGTGAGGAAAAAGTGTTTTTTGGGCCAGATTTTGAGGTTTGCAAAGGATTCTGGGTAACAGAACCTGATGAGAGCCCCACAAGTCACCCCCATCCTGGATTCCCCTAGCTAGGTGTCTAGTTTTCAAAACTACACAGATTTGGTAGGTTTCCCTAGGTGCCGGCTGAGTTAGAGGCCAAAATCCACAGCTAGGCACTTTGGAAAAAACAGCTCTGTTTTGTTTGGGAAAATGTGATGTGTCCACGTTGTGTTTTGGGGCTTTCCCTGTCGTGAACAGTAGGCCTACCCACACAAGTGAGGTACAATTTTTATTGGGAGACTTGGAGGAATGCTGGGTGGAAGGACATTTGTGGCTCCTCTCAGATTCCAGAACTTTCTGTCACTGAAATGTGAGGAAAGGGTGTTTTGGGCCAAATTTGGAGGTTTGCAAAGGATTCTGGGTAACAGAACCTCGTGAGATCCCCACAGGTCACCCCATCCTGGATTCCCCTAGGTATCTAGTTTTAAAAAATGCTCAGCTTTGGGAGGTTTCCCTAGGTGCTGCCTGAGCTAGAGGCCAAAATCCACAGCTAAGCACTTTGCAAAAAACACGTCAGATTTCAATGTAAACATGTGATGTGTCCATGTTGCATTTCCTGTCGCGGCCATTAGGCCTACCCATGCAAGTGAGGTACTATTTTAATTGGGAGACTTTGGAGAACACAGAATAGAAGAACAAGTGTTATTGCCCTTTTTCTTTCTCTACATTTTTGCCTTCCAAATGTAAGACAGTGTGTAAAAAAGACATCTATTTGAGTAATGCACTGTAATTCGCATACTAGTACGGGGACCCCAGAATTCAGAGATGTGCAAATAACCACTGCTTCTCAACACCTTATCTTCTGCCCGTTTTGGAAATCCAAAGGTTTCCTTGATACCTATTTTTCACTCTTTATATTTCAGCAAATGAACTGCTGTATAACCGGTACAACATGAAAACCCATTGCAAGGTGCAGCTCATTTATTGGCTCTGGGTACCTAGGATTTCTTGATGAACCCACAAGCCCTATATATTCCCACAACCAGAAGAGTCCTGCAGACGTAACGGTATATTGCTTTAAAAAATATGACATCGCAGGAAAAAGTTACAGAGTAAAACGTGGAGAGAAATGGCTGTTTATTTACACCTCAATTTCAATATTCTTTTATTTTAGCTGTTAGTTTCTGTAAAAAAACCTTGTAGGATCTACACAAATGACTCCTTGGTGAATTCAGAATGCTGTCTACTTTACAGAAATCTTTAGCTTCTAGGATCCAGCATTGGTTTCACACTCATTTCTGTCACTAAATGGAAGGAAGCTAAAAGCTAAAAAAAATTGTAAAAATGGGGTATGTCCCAGTAAAATGCCAAAATTGTGTTGAAAATTTTGGTTTTCTGATTCAAGTCTTCCTCGTTTTCAGGGAAAAAAACACAAGCCTTCTTCTGCAGCCCTTTATTCCCATTTTTTTTAATAAACACAATTTTAGCTGTATTTTGGCTAATTTCTTGGTCTCCTCCAGGGGAACCCACAAACTCTGGGTACCTCTAGAATCCCTAGGATGTTGGAAAAAAGGATGCAAATTTGGCATGGTTAGCTTATGTGGACAAAAAGTTATAAGGGTCTAAGCGCGAACTGCCGCAAATAGCCAAAAAAAGGCCTGGCACCTGAGGGGGAAAACGCTTGGCAGCGTAGGGGTTACAACTGAATTATAGTTCTGGCTCAAGTACAACAGATAACGGAATTTTGCAAGTTATGTGTACAAAGACACACAACTCATGCCATAACCTGCATTGGCCGCTCTGCTCAAAATACCAGTATTCAGAAAGGCACAGAAACAAAGAAAGACTAAATAAAAACAAAGCAGTTGGCACTCCTTTTGGCGCATGTTGTGTGCTTTTGTAACCATAATTGATGAATGTCAGTTTTTTTTTTGCCGCATTCGAGCCAAAACCATAACTCAGCATTAAACTGTTTGTTTTTCTGATATATATATATATATATATATATATAGTGACTGTTAAATTCCCTAGGCAACCTCCATATCTGACATCATCTGCCTCTCTCGCAAACTCAGCATCTCTGTGCACAGCACATGCCTGCTATCTCATCAAGACAAAGCCTACGAACAGGAAGTTCGATGGTCAGAAATCTTGTGAAGTTAGATTTGTCCACCATTGACAACCATCTTTGAAGACAAGGACTTCAGTCCCCAGGGTTTTGAATTACATGTTTGGATGGACACTTCACCTTGTAGTAGTCCTGATGAGGCCAGCACTTTAGGCTGAAACGTGTCAACAGTAAAAAATTAGGAGCACGACCACCTACAGATAAAGTCACAGAGGACGCATTACTGGAGGATAGAGAACCATTGTCTTTGGGTGTATACATACCTCCAAGTCTGACGGCCGCACTACCTTTAGGTTGAACCACATATCAAAAGGAAAAAGCTGGACAATTTGCAAGAAAATGAAACAACAAAGAGTATAGTGTTCCTAGGACTTTTGAAAAAGTGCAATAATATTTTGGGAAAAGTACAGTAATATCCATGGGGGAATAAATGATAATCAAAATATTTTGTAATGTAATATGGACTCTGGACATTGTTTTTATCAATGTAATGAAGGCTGTTGGTGAATAATTACGTGCAGTATAATTGTGAAATAATGATTTCAGCCAGATAATGTGCCCTGTCCAATATAATATTAGTGTTGTTAACCAAAAAACATATACCGATAATTAATGATTTATATAACTGATAATTTAGCTCACTTTTGTTGCACTATGCTATCTCATCAAGTGAAGACAAGGCCAGTTCTAAAAAGAAGTCAGTCAACCCTTTTTGAAAATAGCAACCATGTCTCAGATGGCACCAGGGCATAGAGATACAGGGAGAGGTTTAGCAGTCTCAAAATAATATCATTATATGAATGGCCAAAGGGTTCCCTTTACCAAGATTACTAAAACGTGCTTACTTCAAATGCCACTATGGCCCTCATTCTGACCTTGGCGGGCGGCGGAGGCCGCCCGCCAAAGTCCCGCCGTCAGATTACCGTTCCGCGGTCGAAAGACCGCGGCGGTAATTCTGACTTTCCCGCTGGGCTGGCGGGCGGTCGCCTTCAGACCGCCCGCCAGCCCAGCGGGAAAGAGGCTTCCACGATGAAGCCGGCTCGGAATCGAGCCGGCGGAGTGGAAGCTGTGCGACGGGTGCAGTTGCACCCGTCGCGTATTTCACTGTCTGCGCCGCAGACAGTGAAATACATGTAGGGGCCCTCTTACGGGGGCCCCTGCAATGCCCATGCCAGTGGCATGGGCACTGCAGGGGCCCCCAGGGGCCCCGCGACCCCCCCTACCGCCATCCGAATCCCGGCGGTCCGACCGCCGGGATCTGGATGGCGGTAGGGGGGTCGGAATCCCCGCGGCGGTGCAGCAAGCTGCGCCGCCGCGGAGGATTCAATGGGGCGGCGGTACACTGGCGGGACCCCGCCAGTGGTGCCGGTCCGACCGCGGCTTTACCGCCGCGGTCGGAATCCCCATTGGAGCACCGCCGGCCTGTCGGCGGTGCTCCCGCGGTCCTCCGCCCTGGCGGTCAAAGACCGCCAGGGTCAGAATGACCACCTATGTCTCTGTGACTGTGGTTTGCTGACACATGTGGCGTGCTGGAGGTGGAGTTCTACTCTCTTGTTCACCAGGCTCTCCTGCAATAGATTCCAAGCTCCTGGTGGGAAGGATTAGAATGGCAGTAACCATCATGTTGCCCAGTGTTAGGTATAGCATCCTCCATTCGTTAATTTCCTTTGCATTCTCACACTTGCATCTTTTAATGGGAAGCAAGCCTCAGAATGCAAAAAAGACAGAAAGGAGTGGATGAGCCACTCACACTTAACATAGACAACCAAGTCTATGCAACCACCCTTTACCTGTTGCACTGATTGCATTATCTAATTATAAATGCAGTTCTACAAGCAACAGAATCCAGAAAACAGGCATTGGCAAAGCTACCCGATCTTACCAGTGCCGACCTATCGCCTTTATCAATGTTTTTGTTGATGCAGTTCCTACATGGCAAAAAGAAAAAATGCCTGTTTGCTGAAGCTGAATAGAATGATCTAAAAAAAGAATGATGATATGTATGCCCACAAGCGTCAACCCACAACAACTGCCCAGCGTAATGACAGATATGCGTGCATGCATCAGAGGAGCTTGTCGGGGAGGTGGTGAGCAACCATGTTATGTTTTGTGATGTGAAACAGAAAATGAGGGAGAGAACAACTCAACACATGCACTCCCATCAACTGCTAAAAGCAAAAGAAAAAAGTAGTTCTGTGAATGTGAGCAGTGGAAGGATACAAATCATCCAATTAAAAGGATAACAAAGAAGCTAAGCTCTAGTACAGGAACAAACACATGGCGAGGAAGCAAAGCCACTGAATAACAAGCAATCAGATGTGCGTGGCAAGAAAGTCAAACAATGGTAAGCAGTGGGACAACCTGAAGCTCACTGTAAGCATTGGTATTGCCCCAATAAGTATTCAACAGCTAAAAAGCTGTTTACCTTCACCTTCTTACTGATATTCGGCCCCCCATGCAACCCCAGATTTGCCTGCATTCTCACAGCCTCTTACAGATTTGATGGGCACCAGCAACTACCTGCACATCACAACCCTGTGTGATTTTATTCAATGCTCTGACATCCCATTAAAGCCCATTACACCATCTTTGACCAGCAAGCTGGAAACTTTGGCTCTCAAATTTTCCTGTTCCAGACATAAGCAGAATAGCATCATCTTCCCTGGACTCATGTACTCCACCAACTTTCAGGAGCATTCCTGAGATTCCCAGAGCACACATATTTTCTGCACCCTTTTTGGGTCTAGCGCGCAAGCTCTCTGGTCCCTGTTGTAACCTCTCTTCGTGGGCTTGCCTTTTAAAATTTGCTTGATTTCATTAGTGAAAGGCATGCATACGTCATGCCTTTTCCGGTGTTTAGCCCTCCTCTAGAGCACCAATAAACTACTGAAAACATACGAGGCTCCGTGTTTTCCGAATGGCTTCTGGCCTACTTTTTCTTTTTATTTCCTTTGCAGCACGATCTCGCTGGGCAGTAGTCGAGCGCTTTGCATGACATCGACTCTGTTACATGGATAATTGCACTTCTGCCGATACATTTGACTGCGGACGAACTTCTGTTTCCATTTATGTGTCTCCTTCACGCTCATGGCAGCTGTCAGCTGCTTATGTGAAACTATTTTCCTTTTCATTTTTGGTTTATGTGGTAAGAAAAGTCCAGTTAGGAGTTTACAACGCTAATAGCTCTAACTCAAGCAAATGCGAGAGCCATTGCATTGCAAAAGCTTGTTTAAAATATCACTCAAGACTAGTTTGCTGCCTACGTTAAAAATAGCACAGGTAAAAGTGTTGCTCAGGTAACCCTTCCTTGTTCCTCTCTTACCTCTTCAGATCTGCAAAGCCTGAGGCCTCGCCTCACTCAGCATATCTGCAGACATTCCCACTACATTATTCCTGTTATAACTGTATTACTATCCTTGTTTGCAACCTATGTGAAACTTATCAACTCCTCCACTTGAGTTATGTATAATGACTCCTCCATACGTACTGACCTGTGAGGCTGTGACTTTAACTTTTCCTTCTCTGTTATCTTCTCTGTTCTGTCTTAAATTAAAAAAACTATTTATAAAAACTTCCTCGATCCCACCCCACTAAATTAGAGATTGGTCTCAAACATACCTTATTGATGAACATTTCAAAGGATTTATCTACAACCAACTCACATGTAAATTGGAAACTTGCATACTACTCGACCCAGCCCAGTGGGTTTCCGGCTAATAAAAGATACAGAGCCAGCCATAGCAACAATATGGGATTGCCCTAAGGTCATAAAGGACACCAGAAATACAGGGATCTTGACCCTTTTAGAGCTTCCTGCGATCATCCAGCGCTGAATAACTGCATACTAATATCCCGATTTAATCTGTGGCGAATCCACAACATTACCTGTCTAACCTAAATAAGCTTCCATGTCACCACTTATTGCAATGATCTTGTATTTTAGCCATCACATCTACAGCTGTGCGCACGACACACATAATCATTAAATCAAATAGACCTTTCACTGACACCTAATCAGCAAGGATGCATACACAAGGTACAAAAAACTGGATGGCAAGAAACCACCTCTAACTTTACCAAGAAATTATTTAAAAACAATCATATGCAAGTTGAGCCAAGATGTGATTAACAAAGCCAATGGCCAATGTCTGAAAGAGTCTGGTTGAAGAAAGCTAGTGGTTGAAAGGGCAATCTCAAATTCCACTATGTGTATGCTCGTAGGAATAGATCTGATAAACCGGTCAGCTGTCGTCATCGTCATCGAAATACTTTATTCGGCTCGTCTGAGCCACAAAAGTCACAACATTTTCAAACACCCACAACATTTAAAATGATCAATAACATACAGATGTCCTGAGGTTAAAAACAAACCTCAACATCTAGAGCGTATCGTCATAGAACTTGTTATAAAATTTAAAACAGCATACATAATCGTTTCATTACCCAACTGGTGCAAGCAACAGCATGTGACTTAGGGCCAGATGTAGCAAAGGGTTTTTCCCATTCTGTGTCAATGGGAAAATGTGTTCGTACATATGGCCCTTAATTTCTAGTGCACGTAATACTGGGCGCAAAAACTGTCTTCTTTTAACAGAAAAAAAAGAGCAAAACAGTACAAAGTGCAGTGTGCTTTGTTCTGCTAGCAAGGAGGGAGAGATGAGAACCAAGTGCCTTTCTGGGGGAAAACCACCAGAAAGTGAATTGTTTTGAGGCAAACCCTTGCCAATAAAAACGTGTGTCTCTCATTGTCAATAAGGTGTAGGTAAAGTGCCAGGTGCGCTAGAAGACCATAGGGATTGCTCGCAGTCACACCACGTGTGGTGTCGAGCCGTACCATATAGATATATTGTTTGAAGAGTTCTTTAATTTGCCTTGGGGAGATGGAGAATAAACTGTTGGGATAAAAAGCGGAGGTCCGAGCCTTTCAAAGCTTGTTTTGATATCATTTAACCAGGGGATGTCTAAATGCTTATCGAGGGTCATGCAGTCCCTTATTGTGATTCTGTGTAACTGTGCCTCAGAGCTTTTACATAGCCTAAGCCACAGCAATAAGGCCTGCAGCTTAATGTGATCTTCTATGTTAGAGAGCCCAATCTCTTCATAACAGAAGGTAACTGGGGTAGACTGCGGTACTGCCAGCAACCTTCTTAAAAACTTGTTTTCAATTATTTGCAAGGCTTTACAATTAGCATACTCCCATACTCCCGCTCAAAAAGTGGTTACCAGCACACATTTGCTTTTGAACATAAAGAGAATTTCTCTCACCGGTTTGTGACTCAATAACTTAAAGAATCTAAAAACACCTATTGTCCGTTGAAACTGTATCACTCTCACATTCAGTAAAAACTTCCAGTTGAGGTCTACGTCAATCGGGATCCTCAAGTAAGTAAAATGGGGAGTTTTCATGATTTCCTCACCACCGAGTAAAAGGATTTTGGTCTTTGATAGTTTAGGACCACATTTCATCACAAAGGATTTGGTGCAATTGGTCCTAAGGTCTAAGCTAACCTTAAAATTATTAAAAGCATATAAAAGGAGCTGAAGGGCGTTGGCTGTTCGAGCGATGAGGAGAGCATCATCCCCATAAAGCAAAACAGGTATTTCTTTGGAGTTCACCTTAGGGATATCTTTTCCAGCCCTCATCATATGTTCTCCCCGGGAGTTAATATAAATTAAAAATAGAAACGCAGCCTTGTCTGACCCCAATAAGTGACAGAAACTCTTTTGTGAGATCCCCTTCCTTACTGTAATGAACTGTAGTAGTTGTATGACCATGAATCCTGCTAAGGAGGGAAAAGATGGCACTGTCAATCCCCAATTTCAACATAGTAGACCAAAACTTTGAATGGTCTACTGTAGCAAAAACACAGGTTAGGTCCATAAAAGCAAGATGGACACAACCTTTCGTAGCATTAGTGTACTTTTGAATGATTAAAGAGAGATTTAAGGACTTTTCCACTGTCTCAAAACCTGTGTGAAAGCCAAACTGCAAGCCGGAGAGCCCCTGCATCTCTATTGTCCAGGTTTCCAATTTAGACAGTATAACTCTGCCTAGGATCTTTATTGTACTGTCTAAGAGAGATATAGGGCAGTAGCAGTGGGGTGAGCTTTTCTCCTTTTTTGAATATGGGAACAATGATAGCCGCCTGCGAGGATTTAACCAGGGGTCCTGTTATTTCACTACTAATGACATTGGTTAATAAAGTAGCCCAAAACTCCAGAAACGATTTACAAACATCCACTGCAACTGTATTAGGTCCTGGGGCTTTACCCGAGGGACAACTCTCAATGGCAGAAGTAACATTGAGAACTGTAATTGCATTACAAAGTGCGTGACTAGAGATCAAATCGCAAAGAGCTTCCTTTTAGGAACCCATAATGGAAGTCCACTCTCTGGGATCAAAGGCATTAAAAAATGAGTCACCCAATCTCTGCTAGAAATGACACAATCAACTTTAGGTACAGCCTCAACCAAGGGGGTTGTACGAGTTTACAACCTGCCAGAAACTTCGAGAGTCTTTCAAGTCACTGGCTGTTCTCCGGTCCTCCCAGGCTTTTACTCTGATTTCAACCTTACTTTTGTGGGTTGTCTCATTATATAGTTTCCTAGTCTGAACTTTTTTTAACTGGTCCGGCAGGCATTTTTTAAAGCAAGTTTTAAGCTTATGGGCTTGGGAGCAGGAGCTACTGAACCATCTCGGGTTATCCCCACTTTTTGGGGTCACCTTAGTAAGTTTATCAGCCATGTAACTGTTTAACCTTGTGTCGGTTGTTAGAACTTCTGAGGGATGAATATCCTCAGGCAAAACTGTGTCACTGTCTAATTGGTTATGCAATACCAGATCTCAATGAAAGGCTTCCTTGTCTACCTTCTCCCATTTGATGCTCAAACCTTTATTGCAGCTCTATTCTATCTGGAGGTAAGGGATTGTATGTGTCTCCCTTCTTGGGGCTAACTTGACTTCCATAATGAGTGGATTATGATCACTTAAACACAAAGCCTTGACTTCGCACGGCACTACTGCCGATAGTAATGGCCTAGAAATGAGTACATGATCAATAAAACAATTGTATTTTGTTTCCATAAAAGTGGGAAGTTTTAGTGTACTCTGATGCAAGTGATCTAAAAGTAATATCAGATTGTGTGCAGAAATCACCCTATTCAATGAATCACCATAAGGAGTGTGCTGAAAATGTGTGGGAACATGGTTGAATTTATCACAGATTCCGCATAATGAAGCTTCACCAAAAGTACAAACTTCAAGATTAAAATCTCCCACCCAAATTGTTACCACCTCCTTAACATGAGCATTTAAAATTATGTGCAAAGAAGCTCCTAAGCCATCCACAATGCTGGTCTTTGTGTAGTCAAACATATTATAATAAAAGTTTACCAATACCATATCGAAAGGCCTTTGTAAGGTAATCAGTAACACGTGATAATCAGGAGAAATAGCCATTTCTGAGACAGTGCAGTCCACCAAAGAGCCAGACACGAAAGTTGCCAGCCAACCCCCCTCCCACCCCCATTGGACCGTCCTGAGATAGAGGGGGTGGTGGGCACATGATAAATGACAAAAACGTTAATATGCTGGGTATCCACTAGCTCTGTCTCCTGACAACAAATAATATGGCAATGGTTCACTATATTCAGCCACTCTGGGGACTCCTGCTTTGTACGGAGACCAGCAACATTCCATGATATTAAGCCCAGTATACCAGCATGCTCCAAGGGATCACTTATAGAGACTGGGGGGAAGTGGAGAGTTGAGTCTTTCCTCTGGGTCAAATCCCCTATTTGGCAGTCTAATTGCTCCAAAGGAGACTGGATATCAAACCTGTTGGGTGCGAGTAGTGGGGGGAATCATGATACAGATTGTGAGACATTGAGTTGTGCCTTATTGCAAGAGGCCGGGGGCAGTGGCCCCCGGTGACGAGGAGCCTATAAGCCCTGGAGGATAGAAAAAGCCCAATGTGTAGGCTTTAATGCCTTCCAGGTTGACTGCATTACGGTTAAGGGAATAAAAGAGAGCCTAAACTGAAATAGGTCTTCTAAAATTGATTATCACACAGTCTTCCTTTAAAGATTTGGGCAATGCACCAGTCCAAGCGACCTTGCTTGTGGAACCAATTTCTTCTAAAAGTCACAGGGCCTCCACATGTGAGTTCTGAACCAGTGCAATGTTTTGTTTCCTAAGGTGGCGTGTGATTCCAAGTACATAGGATTACATTTGGGGACATTAGCCACTACAATAATATATGGTGTGCATTCTGCTGGAATATGAGGAAAGGGAAGAGAGGTGTCATTTTTAGGGCCCTTGCTCGTGGAGCCCAACTTCCTTCCACAGCGATACTTTGGAGAATCAGGGGGCCTCAAGGGCTTCTGAGTGCCTATTGGTGGATTATTAGGATTGTTGCAAAGATTTTAAATTAAGGGACGTCTATTCACACTAGACTTTTCACTTGCAGGGTTAGCCTTCTGATCATTTTGCTGAACACTCTGTGGGAGGGAACAGGGCGAAATGGATGAGGAAATGACTTGAGTGAAGGCCACATCCCTTGCTGTAGGGCCCAATGTCAGTGTAGGTATAGAGTGGGTACTGTCACGGTGTTGTCTTCATAATAATTACCCTTTTTCATTCCCAAGGAGGAAATCTTTTTAAGTTCCAAATCTATTCCATCTAGACGCATGATAAGGTTTTAACCTGGAGTCCAAAGCGACAAAGAAAGGGTCATCCAGAGAGTCTGAGTTTGAGGCCAGGTTTCCCACTCCCCGACTTGTAGTGGCTATCTCACTTGTTGACTGACGTATTGACCCTTGCCCGCTTAGATTTGGTTACTGCCTCCGACCTCTTTCTTCCCCCTGACTCCCTTATCTAATGGGGCGACCACCACAACTTCCTGGCTCTAGCGGAATTACGGTCAGCTGGGCCCGAATCGAGGCAATAAACTCGGAGATGTTGAAGTCTCCCACCCTTCATTCGATTTGGTTAAAGGTCCTGAACCTTCGGCCAAACTCACAAAACTGGTGGATTGCACTTCTTACAAATCTGGTAAAGAAGACAGGGAGAGATGCCCTTCTGCCAGCACAATTTCCTTACTGATGATATCTACGGTGCAAGTCAGGAAAGCATTCATGGTTGTTGGGGTGGGAGACAAGGCAGATACAGAAGCACAAACTTGGGCTTTGCACTCACCCATCTTGACAGTGACTCTCAAAATATAAAAGGAGCAAGAACTAAAAACTCACATTTCAAAAATAGGGTTGAGATATAGGTATATTTGTGGTATCCAAACTCTAGGCAACCCTAGTCACTCCAAATTCTGCCCTAAGGCCAAGAGAGCGGGCCCAGCCCAGCCTCGGATGGGCGCAGACGAGCCCGCTCTTGGCCTGGTCTTCGTCCGGGTGCGTCCCGTGCAGCAGGACCCGGAGAGAACCTTTATTGCACCTCCGGACAGAGCTGAGGAGGCCCTCCTGCCGCATGGGATGATGGGACTAGCAGTCATGTCCTCCAGGCCTGGAAACAACACGGGGAGAACCTTTATTGTGCAACCCAGGGAGAGTCTTTACTGTGCCTCCTGACAAGAGCTGCCGCGGCCCTCCTGCCACATGGGATGATGGGACTAGCAGTCCTGTTCCCTCCGGCCTGGAAACAACACGTCCCACGCAGCGGGACCCAAGGAGAACCTTTATTGGCCTCTGGGAGTTTTGGCTGAGTTGCTGCGGCCCTCCTGCCACGTGTGATGATGGGACTAGCCGTCCTGTACTCCAGGCCTGCACGGGGAGAACAAGGGAGACCCTTTACTGTGCCTCCCGACAAGAGCTGCCACGGCCCTCCTGCCAAGTGGGATGATGGGACTAGCAGTCCTGATCCCTCCAGCCTGGAAACAACACGTCCGCTCGGCTGTCAAAATCAAGACGCAATAAAAGCATTATTGAAAAACGATTCTTGGTCCATGCAGTGAGTTTGCGGAATGAACTTCCAGGCCATATGTGTTGCAATATTGGAACACTGAGCTTTCAAGAAAGTTCTCACAACCCTAGTCTTGAAATGGAAGGAGGCCCTGGAATTGGGAAACACTTGCACAGTAGATTCTGGGTTGGGGAACAGCGGGGATTAGGGAATTCTCAGCTTTTCCTATAGAATGCCTGCAGATGTTTTCTGTGCCCTTTATGCCATTCTCTTGCATTAACCTCTCTCTTGCCCTGTACGCCATAGCTCGCACCTCACCACCTTTAACCTTCTGGTTTCTCTTACAGGATACTCACAGGCTCCTTCGATAAAACAGTTGGTGTCTGGTCACAGGATGCCCAGCTCATCTACAGGATCACTCACTTCACAGGCATCATCACGGGGTTGTGCTATGTGCCCTCTGTGGGAACAGTGTGGATTGCCAGCACAAATGCTCTCCCCACACTTTACGACCCACGGGCGGGGGAGATTGTAAGTTCTTGTATTTTGTATTATTTATGTATAAAGGGCTACAATTTCAAGAAGATAATTTAGTTTCACAGTGCTGTATAAACAAGGAAAATAAGATTTAAATGCACAGATAAAACAAAGAAGCAAGAATAACGACGAGAAGAGGGTTGTTAATTCACTTGCTGTGTCCTAATGTCATATGGACAAAAACATGATGGTTGGTCTTGCCTTGTTGGAGTGTTTAAAGACTTAGAATGAGTTCCACCTCATGGCGCATGTCAGAAACATTTAACATAATGAAGTATCTAATAATCAAGATTCTGACCTGCATTCCCTCTCCGTCATGCGCCTTGCAGTCAAAGCCTAAACTAAAATGTCCTTCCCAGACATTGTCAGTGATTGGATGTTAATAGATGAAATACATATTATTCAAATTTGCTTGAAATACATTTCTTGAATGCAGTTAGATTCAACTGTGCTTACTTTGGAAATGCAGTTTAATTGAATCTCTTATTTAATCTCAATTTAATTGAATCTCTTATCTTTATGGAACTGCAATTTAATGGATTGCATCAGTTCAAGCTCACATTTCATTAGAATGCTTCAACTCCTTAAATAGGTAAAACCATCAAACCTCTGTAAACACCATTGCCCTAAACATACCGTCCCCTGTAGCTCTCACCAGCACCATCCTTTACTAAGATGACTTTTTTATTTTTTTAAATAAAAACTACTTCATTTTGTAATTTTCTTATTCACAGGTCCTGCCCATTCAAACTATTTGTTTTTTAAATACATGTTTACGACTACTTGATTTAAACTAATCGTATTTCACACTATTTGATTCAAATAAATTATGTTTTCCTATTGTCACCTTTATGTAGAAATAGTTGGCTTTGAAAGATGAATCTGCCCATAACAAGTGAGGCCACCGTTATAGTCGCAAAGTGTCAGTAATGTGAATTTTATCAAGAATTATGGAATATTTGAAAGATAATGTTTAAATTGTTTATTCACAACTGTCAGAGGTAATTCAAAGTTCTGATCATCAATATTCTTTATTTAATCATTTGAGAAGGCCTTCAATTGCACAGATAAGATGCAGGATGCTTATCGTAGGCCGTGTATGCCAGCTATGGCAGTTAATAAGATTGTAAAGACCAGTATTTCCATTAGCTCATTATGAAGCCCCAACAAAACTGTTTATGCCATGAAACACAAGTCGGCTAATTTAAATTATTATAGGAAAAAACACTTCATGCTTTGCCTTTGCTTCGCTGATTCAAAACAGACTATTGGTGCTTTTTTAATTTTGAGTTACTACTATGAATTTTGAAGTTATTGTTGAAGTGCCCAATAATCCTTAGTAAAATTCTTATGCCGGAAACGTTTATTTCCCCTTAATCCTTTATAAATCATTGATTCTATGTTGACTACCTCATTCAAACTTTCCATGACTGTTTAGTTACAGAGTGCTTAGACAGTGGCATGCGGGTTGCTGACAGACCAGACCTAGCTCACAAGCAGGGCTTTGCAAATAGGTTTCTCACTGTATGGATTCATGTCAAGTGGATTTTTGCTCACATTTTGACAAATCCACATCATAGACGGTAATTTTAATGTATGGGATAATGTACCCCCTGTTGTATATTATAAGAATATTGCAAGTAGTCAAGGAGTTCAGTGACCCTTCAGTGGAATGAGGCCAAATGATGTGTTCCTTTATACGGTCATGAAACTCTGAGATGACTTACAAAATTCTTTTAACATAAGACAAATGGTTTATTATTATTTGAGGTACATGAAGACGCCATCACCCTCCCCTCAAACCTCTTAAATACTTGCCATTGTACTCTGAAAGAAATAGCAAGTTTGCAGACATGACAAAGTAGAAGAAGTAAAAGTAATATCTGTAGTGTAAAATTAAACGCACCATAAAGCAGGCAGAAAATTGCTTCAAAAACATATTACAATCAGTTTATTGCAAGTCAGGTAAAAATCTTTCTACCTCAGAATGTGTAGAAACAAGCAGAGTAATTCCATCAGTCTTGAATTGATCTATGGCGTGCAAAAAATAAACTTCTTGCCATAAATATCTCCTTTCTGGTGACAGGGTTCATCTAAAAAAAAAAAAAGAGATCAGAAGAAGAACATTTGTTCCGTTTTTCCTTTTTAACTGTGTCTTTTTCGTCTTTCTGTATTTATGCTTTATGACCTGCTTTTCCATCTTGGATGCTGGCTCTGTCAGGCATTATGACATCAGAACTCAGCAGTAATAACTTACTGCAGCTGAGAAACTAAGGCCCATATTCATACTTTTTTAGCGCTGCATTTGCGTCATTTTTTGATGCAAAAACAGCGCAAAAGTGCAAAATACAAGTGTATTTTGTAAGTTTGCGCCTTTTTGCGTCAAAAAGTGGCACATATGTGTCGCTAAAAAAGTATAAATATGGGCCTAAGTCATTTCTTTATTTCATTTCTTTATTAGAGGTGGTACAAGAAGCCTGTAATAAGGAAATTGGAGACTGACTTTTATACAGGAATTTAATGCTCTCATGTATTATAAATCCAATATTTTAATTTTACTTTAACCTATTGGAATCCAGGTCCAAGAGAGCCCAAGTCAACTCAAAACACCGTTATCAGTTCAATTAAACATTGGGCATCTGTTACCTTTAAAACAACCCTATTTCTTTTTTTTTCTTTTTTTTTAATTTTATTTTGAAGATGCACAATGTACAGAAACCAAAACAAAGAGAAGGCTGAATAAATACAATAAATACGTTGTATAAATACACATCATCATTACATTTGTTTGTTTTATCAATCTGCAGCAGACAACAAAACCACTAAAAAGGGAAGCATGAATAACCTATTAGAGACCTTAAAATACAAATAAAGTGCAAAAGTTGAACATGATTAAATAGATAAATCCCCTACAAACATGACTCAGTTATTACCTAACCATTGTGCAAACAGAGCCCAGATAGCTTCACCCATCCGTTTGCGCGTGCGGCCCTTGCACGCATAAGAGCCCATCTCTAAATAAAACATTGAGCACATCCGAGCCAGCCAATGGTTAAAAGTTGGTGGGGTCGACTCCAGCCAATCAGATGTAATACAGCAGCGAGCCTCAGACATAGCTAAAAACAAGAACCTCTGCGAATATTCTAGGTACACCACTCCATCAATTCCCAATAATACTAGTTGTGGCGTAATTACCACCTCCTGATAAATAAGCCTAGTTAAAAAGCTGGCCATATCAGTAAAGAATTCATGTAGCCTACTGCAACTAAAAAACATATGTACCAAGTCGGCCGATACACTCTTACATCTGGGACACACCACCCCCCTTGAACTGCGCCAGTTGAATAGCTTAGCGGGGGTATAATATAGATGAAAGACAGTTTTATAATGTTGGGCTTGTGGCCCAGCGGCTAATATAAATCGCTGTGCCATATCTAAAGAGGTCCGTAATAATACTTCAGGAACTCCAATATTCCGAGCCCACCTCTCCGCCTCTTTGCTCAAATCATCTGGCATTAAATTAAAAAAAAGAGGATAAAGCAAACAGACCCGCCATCTAATGGGGTTATGAAGAACCTCCATAACTGGGATTCTATCCCCCAGCTGCCCAGCTGCTGATCTAGAGTTTACCCCCAAAAAGTGTCTAATTTGCAAATATTTAAAAAAATCCTTAGTGTCCAATGAAAATTCACTTGTCAATTCTTCAAAAGTTGGGTGTTCCCATAGAAATCACCAATGCGCCGAACACCCAGCTGAACCCACCTGGCACAGTATTCATCCTTAAAAATATCAGGAAGTACAGAAGAATTCGAAATTGGGGTATAAAAATTAATCCGGCCGATTCCAATTTTTTTTTTAACATTGGTCCACACCTTAAATGCAGCCCAGACAGTCTTGAACTTAACTTTTTTTAAATAACTAGGCTCCACTGTTCTCAAAAAAGCTGCATTGGCATATCTTCCCCAAATCATATTATATATAGTAGGACAGGTTTCGCCAAAATCTCTGTTATCAGCCTGTTGGCTAATTAATGGTTGAATATATTGCAGTGCAGATACCCAATAATAAAAAAGAAAGTGATGGGCCGCCCACCCCCCTCTCTCTGGGTAACACTAAGTACTTATATGCCCGCCGTACTTTTTTAAAGGACCAAATAAAGCTACTCGTTAAATTCTCCATGTGTTTGAACCAGTCTTTGCTAATTTCCAGCGGAATAGTGCGGAAAAAATATAAGACCCTAGGTAAAAAAATAATTTTAACAAGATTGCATCTACCAACAATCGTTAAATGTAAATTGTTCATATGATGCAACTCTTTCCTGGTTTTAGCTAAGACAGGGGCAAGATTACTCTCCACTATCTGGTCCAAATTGGCCAACACTCTGACACCTAGATAAGTCACTTGATTGGCCCTCCTGTTGTCTTCAATAATGGCCCATTCATTGCCCAGTATTTGGCATTTACTCCTATTTAATGCATAGCCCGAAATCTCGCCGAACTCCGCGGCTAGCTTCTCTATTTCTTCAATCGCCCTCCCTGGTTCAGGAGTAGTGACAGCTATATCATCAGCATATGCCAACATTTTAAACCTGCCCTCCGCCATTACCATGGGCGGGATCAAAGTACTTTGCAATAGCTTCCTAATAAAAGGGTCTATATAAAGTGCAAAAAGTAAGGGGGAGCAGGGACAGCCCTGTCTAGTTCCTCTTGTAATATAGAAGGGTTCCGAGGTTGCCCCGGCTAGTTGAATTCGAGCAAGGGGCTTCTGATATAAACCTTGTATAGCCCTGATAAAACCAGCCCCTATATTAACTTTACTGAGCACTGTCCATAAATATTTCCAGCTCACCCGATCGAAAGCCTTTTCGGCATCTAATAATATTAATGACATAGGGGCCGCCATAACCTGAGATGCATCTAGCATGGTAATAACACGCCTAACATGCTCGGCGGTCCCCCGCCCAGGAATAAACCCATGTTGCCAAGGGGAAACAAGCCCACTAATAACTCGACTGAGCCTAACCG
The DNA here is from genome assembly GCF_031143425.1 of Pleurodeles waltl. Classification (NCBI taxonomy): domain Eukaryota; kingdom Metazoa; phylum Chordata; class Amphibia; order Caudata; family Salamandridae; genus Pleurodeles; species Pleurodeles waltl. Next base: position 597,212,309 of record NC_090446.1, on the reverse strand, counting down.
CGAGAATTTTGGCATACCATTTGGCATCCGCGTTTATCAATGAAATAGGTCGATAGAAGCCTGGTAAAAGTGGGTTCTTCTCTTTTTTTAAGAATATAACAATATTGGCCTCCAGCCATGAGCCCGGCACCCGCTCTCCAGCCTGCACTGACGTAAAGAGTGCCAAAATATCATCCTTCAATTCCTCAAAAAAAGTTTTAAAGAATTCTATTGGGATCATATCAGGGCCAGTAGCTTTCCCATTAGATAAAGCAGTTAAAGCCGAGATGATCTCATCCAACTCAATGGGAGCAGTCAGTTGACAGTCCTCACCTTGCGTTAACTTTGGACATGGGATATCACTGAAATACTGAGTAATCTTTTCGTCTCTGTCATCCGAGAAGAGATTTTCCTGCTGGTACAATACAGAATAATATTCTTTAAACACCTGTAGTACCGACGCATCTCCACACACAACTTGCCCCAGCCTATCTTTAATTGCCAAAACCCTATTTGTTTTGCCTCCTTTTGATTTATTGGTTCATGTCCTAATATCATCAGCTCAGCAGACCATACTAGAAAGTACTGTCCACCTTTCCTGGTCCTGGACAAACCTTCTCTGTCCTATAAAATCTGTATGGGTTCTCAAAGGTAGAGGGAATTAAGGACACAAGGTCACTATGCCTACTAGACATGTAGGATGAACCATACTGACACAGAAAATCTATGATCCAACCAGCCTGTGCCTTGCATGAATGTACTGCAATGATATTGGAAATCCAGTGCCAAAAAAATCTGTCCCCTCTGACCTTAACCTAAGAAGTCATGCTACAATGCGACATTATAAAGATATGTAGAGCTCAGTTCTCTGCCAGCGACTCCTTCTCAAACAGTGCTTAATTTGTGCTGGTGGTTGCAAGCATGGAATCTAGCACTCTTATTTGGGGGCAGAAATCTACTTAGCATCATCAGACTCTGGCGCAGAGCAAGAGAGATAAACGCAAAACGGGGGTAAGGAAGAGGAAGACTGGAAAATAGTGGCAAACAGATAAATATATGTGTAGATAGATAGATAGATAGATAGATAGATAGATAGATAGATAGATAGATAGATAGATAGATAGATAGATAGATAGATAGATAGATAGATAGATAGATAGATAGATAGATAGACTGATTGATTGATTGATTTAACAAATTAGGCACGGCGCTCGGACATATTGGCATTCTGGGACGGAATATCCAAAGGCCTAGTACCTGCCTGTGCCAGGCATGTCAAGACACAGATAGGACTCGGAACTGTCCAGTACTGAAGATGAAGGTAAAGATGTGTAAACACTGTTGAGTGATTTTAGCTCAAGGTTCTGGGTTACGCGTTATCAAATATTTCATTCCTGTCATCATATTCCCATAATTCATCATTGGTGTCTCTGCAGACAGATCACACTTTGCCCTACTCTTTTCATACACCGTTGTTGCACACTTGTTGGTTCCCCCTTCTCTGCCTTCATGACTTCCTAGTTCCTCCTCTCCCCCAGGTATCAGACTTCGTGGACACCTTTCAAGACGCTGCGGAAGGCCTGGCCCTGCAGAGGCTCCTCTGTCCGCCGGAGGCCAGTCACGTGGTTGGTGAGTAGAACTGTGGCCCGAAAGAAGCCTCTGGGTGTAACTAAAGGCCAGAATGAGCACAGGCTCCTACTGCCATAATAATAATCTTACACGTGTGTCATCCCCTTGTTTCTCACCTTCCCCTGTTCCACGCCACCCCTGTGTCTGCATGCAGTAGTTTTCTCCATGCACTGTCAGTAGAATATTTGGAATGTTTTGGCTGGTAACATTCTTTGACAGTTGGAGTGGCGCTGTCTCTGTGCTCCTGTGACATTAAACATGTTCACTCCTCATCCTTGTCGAGTTTTTCTACATGTCTTTTTTGAGATTACAAGATCCCGGTGATCCCGGTGATCAGGAGAACTGGAGAACCTTTCCTCTTATGGAGGCTGGCGACGCTCACTTCCACAGCCTTTACCTTGTCTGGTAAGGTGCCAGTGTCCTTTATCTGCTTCTTCTACTCCTTGCTTATGACTGTGAGCTTTACACTGCGTGGCGGGTGGGCTTTGGTTAGGGTCATGCCTCACCAGGCACGTGAACTACAGAATCGCCATCTTCTCTCTTGCCTGTCAAGGGCGCGGAGTTGGGTTAAACTGAACAAAGGTGAGAGGAGTGCTCGGCAAACAAGTACTGCTTTCAGCCCAAGAGGGAGCCCATCCATCAGATTGAACTGATTGACGATTTAGCCAAATAAATCAAGAAGACAGGCAGATTCCTTATATCAACCTACAAACTCCTGAGTGAAATTTAAGGTGCATATTAGTAACGTGCTAGCAACTGAGGAGTACAGTACAGCAGTCCCTTTGTTTAATTCAGCTTTTGCCTTTCTTTGCTCATAACTCTGCTTGACTCGAGTAGTGTTCAAGTGAAGAGGACGCCATGAGGGCTGGCAAGGAGAATACTTTGATGATGCCGTCCTCTTGCCCTAATGCACCCCGAGCAGGGGTGTAGGAGACACATTTTTGGGGGGACAGGGACAGCCTTGAGGACTTTTGATTGACCCTTTAGAAGGTGCCTGTTGTCTAAGAGCAGCAGGCTTCGATAAATGTATACAGTCACATAGTTCCGAAGTGCAATAGCAAGAAAGGAGGGCATGTCAATCCAGTCTGTAAGTATGCTTCATTGCCAATTACATTCTGGAAAGCAATTAGAAAATATGTGAAAAAAAACGATCCTTTCTTCTTTATGCACCAAGCAACAAGGGTGGGAGAGAAAAAAGAAAGAATAAACACAATTCTCTTAGCGACATTCATAAACCTCAAAATGCTACTGGATTAATGAGAAACCATTTTTTCTACTGCAGGCAGTTATAATAAAATACTGAACGTATATTTGAAAAAACAAATATGTTCTTGTGCCATTCAGTGTAGAGGACAAATTCTTTTGCTATTGTCTGTATGTCATATGATTCCATCATCTCTCTATATATGTTGCACATGGCATGATTCAGTCTTTTCTGGGACATAATTGACCTCAACCAAGTTTTCCATCGGTAGAGACCAATGAAGCTTCTCTCAGCATCAAAGAAGATAGTGGAATAACTAAGATGATCTGTTGTAGGCCCTCAACCTATGTTCAAAACATTCTCTCTCTTGGAAGCATTTTTTCAAAGTATGAGTGCAAGTTCTGGCCTTGAAGAGTACTTAAACATACTTCTTAGTACAGTTAACTGAGGTAAGGGTAGCAAATGGTGAATTTCTTGGTAGCAAGCAATTGTGTCTTGTGTGTCTCTGTGCCCATTTTTGAGGTTTCAGCCCATGCTGGCATTCTCTACAATAAGCCCTCAGTCTTTTGAAAGACAAAGCTATAATCACTCATTGAATTTTAATGTGTGTGATTAATGTATAATACTGTAAGGAGGTCACCATCCCTCTATTACCTCAACTAAACCTTGACTGCTCACAGTTGTTACTCTTCAAGAGTGAGTTGTATAAAGGCTTAATGAATTGGAATCTAAGAGTATCTTGGGCAATGGGACACCAATAAGTATCTGTTGTACTTGGCCCTTAATGCAGGGTCACTTCGAAGCGTTTTGCTTTCACCCCTCCTGTTTTCCGAACCTGTTTTTGTTGGCCATTAGGACTCTGTGCAGTTTACCACTGATAACCAGTGGTAAAGTGGTTGTGCTTTCTTCTTTCTACATGGTAAAACTCAATTACATCAAATTGTCACATTGTACTGACTTATAAGTCCCTTGTAAAGTGGTGCTACATATCCCCAGGGCCTTTAACTTAAATGCCACTAGTGGGCCTGCAGCACTTATTGGGCCACCCACATAAGTAGACCTTTCCAACATGTATAGTTTTGAACCTTTTGCCAGGCCTAATCATTCATTTTTAATTCATATGTCACCCGAAGGGTAGGCCCTTAACAGTCCTTAGGGTGGGTGAAGTGTGTTGAAAATGTTGGCCTTGTTGTTTTAAGTTTTACATGTCCTGGTAGTGAAAAATTCCTAAATTCATTGTTCACTACTGCAAGGCTTGCAAGGCTTGCATCTCCAATAGGATAACATTGGGTTACCTTATTACTTTTAATAAGTAATAGCTTCAATTGGGAACAGGTAGAAAGGTCAAGTTTGGTATCTAGAGAATTGTAATTTAAACCCATTTGTAATGTTAAAGTTGGATTTTGCGCTTCAATTCTGAAAATACCACTTTCAGAAAGTTGGCATTTTCGCGTCCTAACCATTTGGTGCCTGCAGCCTGTGTCCTGGGTCACATGACTGGATGCAGTTGGCAGTTGGCCTTTGTGTATTCCTCCCAGACAGTAAGACAAAGGAGGATTAGGTGTTGGCATGATGGGTGGGACAGAGCTGTTCCATGGCCCAATTACATTTTGAAGGGGCTGTCTCAGCACACTCACAAATAACTTGACACCAGTCTGTTGTCACCAAAGATCCCTTGGAGTCTAGCTGGGGAAGGAAGGAAATTTCAGAACCAGATGTGGGGGAGGGAGAAGTCTAGAAGGCTCTCTCACTGCAAAGTCTGGCACCAGCTATAGATACAGCACCCTCAGATCAACTCTTCAATACACTCCTGGTACCGTGGAAAACTACAGAAGAACTGCCTTGCACTCCAGGGTACTGCCTTGCTGCATGCCTTGTTTCTCAGAGGACTGCCCTCCTGCTTGAGGCCTGCATTGTTTCTCAGATGACTGCCCTGCTGCTTGAGGCCTGTCTTGTTCTCCAGAGGACAGCCCTGTTGCTTGATGCTTGCTTGTTCTTGAGAAGACTGCCCTGCTTCTTGAGGCCTGCCTTGTTGCTTGAAAGAGAGACGACCATCTTATTGAACCCAGGACTACCAGAGCGACTCCAATGGTCAGGTGGCTGACCTCCTTTTATGGGTTACAGGGACAACTCAAGCTTAAGGGGCATCACTGCACCTGACAAACTGACCTGCTGCAACTGGCCCTTCCTGGACATACAACTGGACCTGCCTGAGCCCTGCTGGTTTCTGCTCAAATTAGTTCCTCCTGATACCCAGAAGGTGCCAACTCCAGGTCCTGGACTATTGGATGGCATTAGTTGAGCTCCTCCTGTGAAATCTTGATTCTTTGAATTCAGTGCGCATGACTTTGAGGAGGTATCCTTTTTCAGCAGGACTAGCCTTGTCACTGTTATCTGTCCCACATTCCATCTTGTTCAGTCTGAATGTATGACTTTTTCCCGGTCTACCAACCAGATAGCCACAGTTAGAGCTTTCCGTTTCTTTGTGATATTTTTACTTAAACCTTTATAATTGCAAATCTTCAGTTCTACTGATTTTTGTAATTTTGTCTCATTTATTTATTATATTTTACCTCGTTTTTTTATTGGTATGAGGGTTGTCCGGTGGTGTTTTCACTTTAGCACAGTTTGAGTGCTGCATAAATATTTAGCACAGTGCCTCTGAGTTAAGCCTGACTGCTTTTGTGAAAAACTACCAGAGGGTTAAGCACCGTTTAATTTGGTGACTTTTTGGTCCACCCTGACCAAGATTGTGGTTGTTGATTGAGAAGGATTTTCACCCCACTCAATCAAAAACCCATTTTTTTACAATTTCCATTAAATGTGGTCCTGTGAGTATGTTTTAGCCAAATAACTATAAGATTTCTAATACCAGATGTTCTCCCTTTTTAATAAAAGTATTATGTAAAAAGCACTGCGTTAAAATCTGCATAAAACTCCCAACATCGGCATTTGTCCACAAGGGCAATCTCTGGGAATTGTCCTCAGGACCTACCTCATCATAACTGCAGTGCTGTGGTGAATGTGGAACCAGGAAAAAATTATTATTATTCCCAGCCTCCCCACTAAACAATGGTGTGTTCATGGTCAATAATATTTTCAACCTATAACTCTGCTGCCATTTGCATTATCTTGCACAGGAGGGGGAATGAAGCTATATCCACAGACAGCTGAAGTGTATTGCTTTCTCTCCTGTGGCTGCAAGGTGGAGTTATAGGCACTGTATGCCCTCAATGCAGCACAAAAGATAAAAGACAACAAAACAAACTTTAAACTTTTGCTGTCAAATCTGCTGGAAGAATTAGTGCAGATGGATGCCATGAGTGTAGAGTGGTCACAAATTGAAAAACTGAAGATGCAGGTAAACATGAAATGAAATATGCCTTATCTATGAGATGCTTACAAAACGAGATGCACAGTGTGTATATTGGCAATAGATGCTTTACAAATGTGAATAATTTGATGTGAAAGAAAGAGATACATAAAGCCTAGTACGTAAGATACCTTAGAAAAAAAGATGCAGGGTGTATATGTGTGTGTGTGTTTGTGTAATATGTTTTAAAAAAAGAGATGCAGTGTGTATGAGAGAGACGGGTCATACAAGCACAACGCTTGCTGTATGAGACACTATGTGCCATGTGTCGTGACATGCTTGAAACAATGAGAAATGTGGCACCGGTTTGTGAGATGTTCTCAGAAATTCAATATATTAAAATATGCCAAATGAGATGCATGTGGGTGATGCTTGGTTAATAAACAAATCTAACATCTCCTTTGGAGCCAGTATAGCCTTTAATTCATAGAATCATTTGAACCTTCATGATGTCAAAGAGTTATTCTTTTTTGAAAGGCACTATAAGATTATTACCAGTCCAGGAAAGTAAAACTTTACCCATTCTTTATGCCTCCCTGAAGGAGGTGTACATTTTCGACACAAAGTCAAATCTACCTTTTTGTTTAAGTAAATAAGGTTTTGTTCCAAAAACCATGGATGGTTGTATGGAAATTAGAGGTGGGCGAGCCACTGAAAGCTCAAGCCAGCCTCGAGTTGGAAACCTGGCTCTGGCTCAGCTCGAGGTCGTGTTGGAACCTCGAGCCCATAACAAGCTGAGCATTGGCTTCTGCCCGCCATCCTCCCTCTACCTAGGATGTTTTGTTATGGTCAGAACTGCTGAATGTGGAACTGGGGAACTAGGTTCAAGTCTCGCACTGGCTCAACATCCTGTGATTCTGGGCCCATCACTTAGACTCCCCATGCAGGTAAACAATGCATGTGATCATCTGCAATGTAACTGGTGCTCATATAAAGCACTCCAATACCTCGGGCTGAGTTTGCACTATATTTTAAAAAATGCAGAAAAATGCATCAAGAGGTCAAAATAAAGCTTTAACAAACAGATGAACAAATAAATAAATACCCATTTAGTGGCTAATATGTACAAAGTGAAACCAGAAAAGCTGAATTAATCACAGCTTTCCCGGTTAAATTGTCTGATCTTAGGAAATATTTTATTTCACCAAAACTATTTCATGCTTCATTATCGCCGATGAGAGCACATTCAAATATGTGAGTTCAGACTACCAGTGATAGAAAACTATCACTTTTAACAAGTACTTCCCTGTGGAGTGCTAAAATGCTGCCTGTTATTGTCAAAGCTTTATCTTAAAAAAATAAACAATTTTGAAGAGACTTAGGGGGTCATTCTGACCGCGGCGGACGGCGGTCGCCGCCCGCCACGCGGTTCCCGCCGAAAGACCGCTCCGCGGTCAAAAGACCGCGGCGGTCATTCTGGCTTTCCCACTGGGCTGGCGGGCGACCGCCGAAAGTCCGCCCGCCAGCCCAGCGGGAAACACCCTTCCCACGAGGACGCCGGCTCAGAATTGAGCCGGCGGTGTGGGAAGGTGCGACGGGTGCAGTTGCACCCGTCGCGAATTTCAGAGTCTGCTAGGCAGACACTGAAATTCTTTTTGGGGCCCTCTTACGGGGGCCCCTGCAGTGCCCATGCCATTGGCATGGGCACTGCAGGGGCCCCGCGGCACTCCCTACCGCCATCCTGTTCCCGGCGGGAGAACCACCAGGAACTGGATGGCGGTAGGGGGTGTCAGAATCCCCATGGCGGCGGAGCGCGCTCCGCCGCCATGGAGGATTCTCAAGGGCAGCGGAAAGTCGGCGGGACACCGCCGACTTTCCGTTTCTGGCCGCGGCTGAACCGCCGCGGTCAGAATGCCCAGCGGTGCACCGCCAGCCTGTTGGCGGTGCTACCGCCGACCTCCGCCATGGCGGTAATTACCGCCAGGGTCAGAATGACCCCCTTAATCATATTTTTGTGATATTTATTGTATGATTTACATACCAAATATTGTCAGGGCTTGGCTCATGCTTGGGTTCTAAAGAAGCAAGCCAGACCCTTGGCTCGACTCTTCCAGTTAATTTGTTGGCTCGCCCACCTCCACATTAACCAATGAGATTTACTTTCAGAACAATAGATTGCCCACAGATCAGCGAGGACCAAATTATATGTCTGCATTGACTAAATTATGCAGCAATAAAAAGCAAATTGTGCTACATAATGTGGCACTTTTTGTGATTGTATTACTTCATTATATTGCCATTTTTACAATCCTAATACTGTATGAGCAAAGGTTTCACCTCATTAGTACAGGCGTAACGCCCAAAGGCTGCATATATGTTATATGTAATGATCAGAGTTATGGTCCTGCCATGTGGCTTCGCTGCTCTTATGCATGAATTTGAGGTGAAAAGGATAGGTTGCTCTTGGCTAATTCTAATATATAGATGGAAGTGTGTGAGTGCCTTGTGGCCTATGTTTGGACTGTTTTGGTATGAGTTGAAAAGTAGCAACCTTCAGAGGTTCAAAAACAGTGTTTCATGCAGTTCAAAGACCTAGAAGTTCATCCAATCCCTTTCAAAGCATATTCCGTAGAAGGAAAATACGACATGCACTTTACAGTGCAACAGGGCCCATAGCACTCATAATATACTTTGCTAAATGCAACAATTACCTGGAAGTAGAACAGTGGATGGAAAAGGAGGGCTCAACCATAAAATAAAATCAGTTATTGAACATGATGACAAAACATAACTTCTTTAATTAAAGATTCTGATTAAATAGTGTATTGCGTTATTAATGGTTTCAGGGTGCTAAGAAAATATAAAAAGAATGACATTTATATTCTGTCAAATATTTATGTAACAGCACCCTGGGACTCACAAGGAATAAGAAAGTGCTATAGAAATACCAATATAATACAATGTAACTGTCATGTACATTTATATGTTTAAGGAAACTTGCATAACCTCTCCTTTGTAATAGTTTAGAATATGACAAGGTACTACTGCAGTGTATTTGTCAATGGGGAGACAAATGGTAATGGAGCCACTCATCCCTGTTTATCTGTCCCCACCAAGTCTTTAAATGACACCCTGCAAGTGGGCTGAAGAGAGGATGATACTGCAGGGGGCACAATAAGCAATTAAAAAAACAAAGCCTCCTCCCTTTGAATGACATGTGAAGTACGCGAGTCCAAGATAAAGAATCCTCGTTGTCAGGGAAGCAGCAGTAGCCCTGGCAATAGGGGTTGTGAGTTTGATTCAGAAAAGAGTCAGCAGCCCAGTTTAAACTTAATTCGTTTTCAGTTCTCATGGTTTTAATGCACTGAAAATCGAATGAAGTTTAAACAGGGACTGTATAGCTATCCTGTTCTAAACTTCAAGGTCATTTATCCCAGTGTCCCCCCACTCTTGTGCCCTGTGTTCCCTCACCTTCAAAATCTGGGGGGATAAATTCCCCTCATCCCCCACAGTTCCTACGCCCATGACCAGGAGTCCTGAGTAAAAGTTGGTCTCAGTGGATCAAGTACTTTGTGGAACACATTGTGGGAGAGGCATTAGTCCTACAAAGAAATAAGCATTAATGTATAATTGACTGGGTGTCGAAGGCTGTTTGACCCTATTGCCCCAGAAAGGAGAAGCCAAAGTTGAATGGGATGTGTTCATTCCATGAACGTCAATGCACCAAAATACCAGGGGTATCGGAAGTGACAGCACACGCCATTTGACCATTATTTTCACTCACACACACGCTTATATATACACACACATTCACACATACACACACACTGCCTCACATAAACACAGTCACTTGCAGTTGCGCATGTAAAATAATTTTTTATTTACCTCAGCTGCCAGGGATGGTCACGTTCGGTTGTATGTCGGAACCACGCATTCCATTGCAATGCACGTCGTTACCACGAGTGCGTTACAATGAGAATGCCATTACTACGCATATGCCTCACCACGCATGCTTTTACAACGAATAATGCTGTAAAAGCATGTGTTTTATAGGCAGATGCATGGTAAAGGCCCCTCCAGCCTAATACCCCCCAACCCAAAAACCACCACCCACCCTAAAACTTAACCCCCCTCCCTCCCCCTCCCCTAAACAATACCTCCAACCACAGAGCAAATCCCCCCACCCTAATCCCGAAAACCTACCCCCGCCCTAAAACGTAACTCCCCCTCCCTAAAACAGTCCCCCATCCACAAGCCCAGCCCTCCCTCCGCACTTAACCTGAAAACCCCTTCACTTACTCCTCCCCCCACCCTAAAACCTAACCTCCCACCCCACCTCCTCCCTAAAACAGTACCCCCCCCCCATCCCCAGGCCCAATCCCCCTTACCTCACTCCTAAAGCGCATCGCAGGTCCTTCTAAGGAAACGGAATGTTCTTTCCGTTTCCTCTAACGACGCCAATAGCCTTCACCAGCATTACAACGCATAGCCCTTACCATGCATACCATTACAGTCGTTGTAATGGTATGCGTGCTGAAGGCTAGTCGTTGTAATGATGCACGTGTGGTAAAGGCTAGTCGGGGAAACAGCCGCGTGGTAATGGCTGTTTCCCGTCACGTTCCAGCTAATTGTACTCTATTCTTGTGGCTCCAGCAGCCCTCCATAAGGACGAGCTGCCTGCTTGTTCCTGTCACTGATTATGCCACCTCTGAGGCCAGAGGTCGCAAAGGCAGTGCCAGAGGTCGCAGCTGCGACCCCTAAATGCCGTCCATGGTTAAGAGTGCCTTAAAAAGAATGCATGCGTATTTTGATACTGTGGCTTTATGAGTGCTCATTACTGAAACCAGGCTCAAAGCAGACTCCGCTCCTGAAATTGCACTCGCCCCCTGACTTTTTAATTAACCACATCGATCATGCTAGTCAAATTGGCAGAGGTGTTGTTTTTATTAAAAGATCACATAATGTGTTTACACATTCTACGGTCAGACTTCAGAGCGCCGAGTTGTTATCCCTGGCAATAAATGTAGCTCTGACAACCGCTTTTAAATATGGCTTGATCAATAAATCCCCTCACTGTGTTACCAATTGTATTGTCTCTTTTTCTGCCGTTTGCTTAATACCAGTGACTTAATTGTGCTGGCCGACTTTAACCTTTTCACTGACAATTAACTAAGCTGACGCTCAAAAATAGCTTAATATCTGCCAAGCGCTAAATATGAAAAGATTCCCGACTGAACCTCCAAGCCTTGTGGGCCATATTACTGATCTAGTATTTCATTCTTATCCTTCAGATTAAATGTTATGGTCAGAACAGCTGGCCTGGTCTGACCACAAGGTCATATACTTTTGTATTTGCCTCTTGCATAAAATTCATAGAGGGGCTCACCCCGACACTTTGCAATATCATTGGTCAAACCTAAATTACAATCACTGGTCCACTAATCTGGAAAAATCTAGTCCCACATTATTTCTGGATGCTCCATCAAACAACACCAAATATTTTAACCTCCAGTTCGTTTGATAACCTGATTCCTGCAAAATAGTGCAAGCACTATTGTCTAATCCTTTCAGCCCTTTCATTTATTGAAGGCTTAGTCTCTGCTAAATAGTGTGGCAAATGTGTGGAGAGAAAGTTGAGGGAAAATTATAACCTTGAGACTTTCTCTCTTTTCAAGACCGAATTCCATCTTCATAAAAAAGTTGGTTAATAAGGCTAGAGGCTAAAACCATTTTTTTTCATGAGCACATCTTCCACTGCAATAATCACACCAGAGAAGTTTTCTCTCTGCAGCAGTCTGCCCTTCCCACCTGGAGTGCTTTTAGCTTAGTTAAACCTGACCAGGTGGCATGTAAACTTTTATCTACTTCCTCAGGCTTACCACTAAATCCTTGTCTGGTGTGACACTTACAAAAATAGTGGACACAATGATTGTTCTCCCACTCACAGTTCTACAACATCTTTGTGTCCTCAAGGATTGTTCCTACCACCTGGAAATTAGCCGCAGCCATCCCTCTCCTAAAACAAAATCTAGGGCAGACCCCTCTATTATGTTGAATTATCAACCAATTTCCCTACTTCCTTTTGGTGCTAAAGCTACTTGTAAAACATGTGGTTAATTTACAATTGTCCTCTTTCTTACGTCCTTTGTGTTCCGGAAAAAAGTATGCACTGAAACGGATCATGTGTAAGCCTTGAATGATTTTGGATGATTTTAGATGCCAGTTGGAGTGCTGTTTTGATTTTGCTTGATTGGTTTGCTACCTTTGGCACCATGTTTGATGACATCCTAATACTGTGACATTGGTGTCAGAAGCAAAGTCTATGACTGCTTTCTTCATTTTATCTAGCTACGCACAGGTAGTGTCTTTGGCCAATTTCCAATGTTCTTTGAAAGCTGTTACTGCAGGAGTTCCACAAGGTTCTGCTTTAAGTCCAGCCTTATTTAATATTTATGTTCCCCCTTTGGCAAATCTTATTGATTCTTTTGGACTAAATGTTTTGCTTATTATTTTGCTCAAATTATTCCCATACCTGAGGGAGATATGGTGTTGCTTCAAAAAAATCAAATCTTATACTGGGAAAAGTAAATTCCTTGATTTTGAATGCACACAAGTCAGAGGCCCTTATTTTTGGTAATTGTGAGAAATGGGGTTGTTGGTTGACTAGAGTGTGAGCACTGGCCAAGTAGCAATCACAATCCTTGTCAGGGTGAGGTATGAGGCAACTCTAAATTAACTTGTGCTCATCCCTTCTGTAGTTTGGCACAGATCAGTGAAGCTTATTTTAGCAGCAATGTGTAAAGTATTTGTGCAACACTTCAAAACAAGTAATAAAGTAAAAACCACCACACATAAATGCCAGAAGATTAGAGTGAAACTTAATAAAGAAAACAAGCAAAAAAATGCAAAAATCCAATCAGTAGAACCAGAGTTATGCTTTTTTAAAGATTTTAGTGAAAATGGTGCCAAAACGCACAAAGCGCCAACTATGGAAATCTGGTCCCACTCGGGTCAAAACCACACTTTTAGGCCAAATGCAATGAAGTGCAGGTCAGCAAGTCACCAGGTTAGACTCGCTGAAATTTACCTTCTCAGATCCACACCAAGAGTTCCATTCACGATGTAGAGGGCCGCAAGGAGCATGTAGAGTGAAGCGGGAGGCTGACGGCGTAGCACGATGATTAGGCCAGGCAGCGCAGCTGGGCATGCTGGACCTTTACATTGACGGTCCCCAGCTAGTGGTTGATGCTGTTGAATCACAGTGCAAGTGGTGCAGTCTCAGTGTGAATGGGCCCATTTGTGAAGAGCCGAAAAGCTTGAACCACATTAATGGCCGAGGACCTGAGGGGGGCCACTTGGGGTCAGGAGCTCACTGCAGCTGGACCCAGTGCCTGGGGCGGGATAGTGGGGACACTTTTATGTACCTGAAGTGCAGATCAGGAGGCCAGTAGATTAGCCCTTGGTGTCACTATGCCATCCTGGATCAAAGGGTGAAGTTGTAGGTTTAGTTCTCTTCTCACCCAGGAAAGAGAACAGCAGTTAGCAAGTCAGCACAGCAGAGCAGCTGTTTCTTCAAAGCAGCAGTCCAGCAGAGTGGCAGACCTTTCAGCAGCAGTCCTTCCTGGCAGGATATCCACAGATCCAAAAGTGTACACAAGAGTTGGTGTCTGAGGTCCAGTATTTATACTCAGTTGTGCCTCTAAAGTTGGGAGAATGTTTTTGAGCCATGCCTTTGAAGTGCAGAGGTGCTCAACCTTCCCGGCTCCAGACTAACTACTTGGGGTAGGTAGCCCTTTGTGTGCAGACAGAGTACATACAGCCTGTTCAAGTGTAAGTGGGTCTGGGCCCGGCTCCTCCCTCCCATCCTGCCAGAGATGGCCCATCTAGTCACACCTTAGCTCCTCTTTGTACATGGCTGTCTAGAGGGAATACACAAAACCTAACTGTCAACTACACCCTGTCATGTGACCTAGAGACAAGCTGCAGGGACCAAACGGTTAAATCAGGAAAATGCTAATTTTTCTAAAAGTAGCATTTTCAAAATTGTAATTTAAAATCCAATTTCATCATAAGTTAGGACTTTTCATTACAATTCCAAAGGCACCAAACATGAACTGGTGACCTATTGCCATTTGGAAATAGCACATGTTAAATATAATAAGGTAGCTCCAATGCAGTGGCCGCCACCGCAAATCTCAAGGGGAGTGGTGTGGGGAGGGACGGGGAATAAAAAAATTTAAAAAAAACAACGTACCTTTTGACGTCGCCATCTCCTGCTGCGTTGCTCTTCTTCCCCCAATGTGGTGTCCCAGTGTTCCCTGGGACACCAGCACAGGCTCCCCAGCAATTCTGGCGCTGCTTTCATACTAACCCTAGCATGAAAGCTGCGAAGGGACTGAGTGGCTTGGATTGCCACTGACACACAACCCTGTGGTCAGTGCAGTTTCTCCAGCCCAGCTGTTCAACGCAGCTGGGCTGGAGAAATCTAAGTGCGCATGTGTGTTTAGCCAGCCTGAGATGGCCAGCCAAACATACCTGTGCACTAAAGTGCACTCTCTCCTTCTCCCCCCTTCCACCTCCCGTGGCCCAGCCCCACCCTTCCCCACACATGCTACTGGCTAAGCCAACAGCTGAGAGATAAAATGATAATGAACTATCATTTTATCTTTCAGCTCCTGGCTTAGCCAGGGGAGCGACGCTCCTTTGACATTGTGAAGGAGCCATCCCTGCTCCAGTGTTATCATATGGGAGGGTTAGGCCTTGCAGTAGTGAAACATGAATTTAAGTGTTTTTCACTACTAGGACATCTAAAACTTAAAAGTATATGTCCTACTTTTTAAATACATTTCACCGTGCCCTTGGGGGTTTCCAGGGCCTAACGTAGGGGTGACTTATATGTTTTAAAAAGAAGGATTGGCCCTGGCAAAAGGTTTACTTTGCTAGGTTGAAATGGCAGTTAAACACACACATAGGCCACAAGCTGCAATGGCAGGCCTGAGACATTGTAAAGTGCTACTTAAGTGGGTGGCCCAATCAGTGCTGCAGGCCCACAAGTAGCATTTAATTTACAGGCCCTGGGCACAGGTAGTGCCATTTACTAGTGGCATACCAGTAAATTAAATATTCAAGTTGGGTATAAGCCAATCTAGTATGTGTTAAGGAGAGAGCACTAGCACTTTAGTACTGACTCAATCAATCAATCAAACAGGATTTATAGAGTTCGACTAATCACCAACAACGATATCCAGGTGCTGGGAAACATTGCTGCTAAGGGGGCTCAATTGAACAGCCAGGTCTTGAGTCCTTTTCTGAATTCCAGAAGAGAGGATGAGGTCTGTAGGTGAAGGGGGAGGTTGTTCCAGGATTTCACCATGAGGTAGGAGAAGGAGCATCCTCCACCGTTGCTTTGGCACATGTGGGGGGTAAGTCCGAGGAGAAGGACGCAGAGGGCAGGGGTCTGGTGGGTTGGTGGAAGTTCAGGGAGTGGTTGATATATGGTGGTCCTTAATTGTGAAGGGCTTTGTAGGAGTGGATCAGTATTTTTAAATTGACATCTCTTCTGAATGGGGAGCCAGTGGAGCTTCTTGAGGTGGGCTGGTTTGGGGAGGTCAAGGATGAGTCTGGCTGCTGTATTCTGTATGGTCTGTAATCTCTTCAAGTGGTAAGTGGTGACTCCTATGTAGAGTGTGTTGCCATAGTAAAGCCAGCTGGTGATTAGGGCTCGAGGGATGGTTTGTCTGGTGTTGACGGGGAACCATTTGACGTTCTTATAGAGCATGCCAAGAGTGAGGAAGCAAGCAGATGAGACTGCAGTGATCTGGTTTTTCATGGTGAGCTTGCTGTCCAGGATGATGCCAAGGTTGCGTGCCTGGTGTATTGGAGTGGGTGTGGGTAGTTGTTCTGAAGGCCACCAAGAGTCGTTCCGTTGGGAGGTGGCTGACCTGCAGATCAGCACTTCTGTTTCTGGTTAGCAGTGGTAAACTGTGCAGAGTCCTAAAAACCAACAGAAACGGGTTCAGAAAACTTGAGAGTGAAGGTAAAAAGTTAGGAGATGGCACTGCCAGGTTTTCTCAGTCCACCTCCCACATGGCTCACACGAGTTGCAACCCAGGGCTTGTCTTTCATAACCAGCCCCCGATCAATGGTCACCTTAGCAATCTAATTTTCACCTGCTTTTGTCTTCTGAGCACTATCAGAAAAAGCCTGCCTTTCCATCCCAATATCTCCAGGGAAAATGTTCATCAGACCATAATAATGCCTTGGCTGACTGCTGCAGTTCTTTATTTTTGGGTCTTCCACCTTATCTGACCTTCGATTAGAGTTAGTGCAACATGCCTCTATGTGAAAAAAAGGGCCTCTTTTGACATGGTAGCTCCCCACTTTTTGCCTGGAAAATGTTGGTTTCAAACTGTAAGTGCACTGGGCCCCTACTAAACAGGTTACCAGGGCCGGATCTCTTTCCCCAAACTGTACTATGTATTGGCACTTCAGCCACCCCTTTAAGTCGCTAGTAAATGGTACCTAGGGCATGGATACTGAAAAGCCCCCCCCCCCCCAAGAGCTGCAGCACCAATTGTTCCACTTCGAGAGACCCCACGCCAGCCTCAAGCAGACTGCCATTGCAAGTGTATGTTAAGGTGTATTTAAAAGTTGCAAACTAGACATGGCACTCACCAAGAGTCCTCTGTTCACTAACAATGCATGCACTATAGTTAAGTCACCCCTGTGGCAGACCTTACAGCCCTAAGGCAGGGTACACTATAATGCATGTGAGGGCATATATTTGCATAAACAAATATGCCCCTACTGTGTCTTTACAAAACCTTAAGGCATAGTAAGTATACACGGGAGCCATAGCAAATGCTTGTGCTGAACACTGGTCATTACGAGTTCCCCAGCTACACGATGGCCTCTCTGAATACTGGGTTGTTTGGAATCACACAACTCAGAATAATAAACCCACAGTGATGCCAGTGTGGGATTTATTATAACATGTACCCAGAGGGCATCTTACAGGTGCCCCCTGCAAAACCTACTAGCACTGGCAGGGTTTCTGACTGTTTTTCTACCAGCCTGCCATCACCAGACACAAATCTAGACTCCTGGGGTGACAGCCTCTACTGTCTGGAGCCAGAACACAAAGCCTTTCCAGGGAGGAGGTGTAACACCTCCTCCCCAGGCAGGCACCCAGGCCCAGCAGTCAGCTTCAAAGGCTTTACCACCTTTGAAATCTGACCTCTGACTCTGCTGCTAGTAGCAGATGGATACCCAATGTTTTTCCCTACTTTCGGAATGAGGAGTGGCCCCCGTCAGCCTGCCCCACCTCCCAGGTGTGGCAGGCGGGATGATCCCTCTATTTCATTTTCCTTCTTCTTAGATGGCAGGGAAATAGCGTATCAGGGTTAGGGATGTGAACCCTTTCCACAGGAAGTGGTCACATAGTGGGTGTAGCCACCCTAAGGTAGGTGACCCCATTGGCCACTCCCAAGAACTCCCCTTAAAGCCCACTAAATGTAGTCTTTAATGTGGGCATCCGTAGACCTGCAGATCAGATTTGACAGACACAAGAAGACCAACGACAAAGAAGACGACCCAAGGCTCGAGAACAAACGTTCCGCTGCAAGAAGAAAAAGACAATCAAACCCTGCCTGTTGCCCCCACGACTCAACAACCACCGATGAGGAGTCGACTGGACATCGGATGGACTCCAGGAACCACCAGAGGACCTCTAACATTATAAAAACTGCCAAAGAACCTCCCTCCAGTGTGAAGGCATCACTTCCTTCACCCAGCAGTCAAGAACCAGTGAAGTCCACTTCGCTGACCGGCCACTGACCAATGAACCAGACAAAGCAGCCATACCAAATTTCAGTCGACTGACCTGGAGGACAAAGCCTGCAGTGTGCAAAGTTTGGTGGCACAGCAACCTCCAGTGACTGAGATGTGCCATAGCCCGGGGCACTGGACCCCCAACGTCGGAAGTCCAGAATAAAAGTCTGCTCTGGACTCTCCGAGGACGAGAAGCAAGAGCCAGTTGAGGGACTTCAAAACACCTATGAACTACTCCCCAGAGTGGCCCTGCTGACCTGCAATCCACCCTCCAAGTGACCTGTACCTGGCTCAAAAGGCTCCTTGATGCACAACCCTTGGCTGACCTATATGCACTGCACTTCTCTGGCTGGCCCACAGGACATCTTGGTGACCTTAACCTGAAAACAGAAGGTACCCCCACAATTAATGCCAGCTTTCCTGCATCAATGGGCCTCCTGGTGTTTTCCTTAGGGGGTCATACGTTCTCAACCCATTACAGCCCTCCACACCTTAGGATCCTTGGTCGGGTCCGTCACCCCTTTGAGCCCAGCAAAGAAGGTAATTGCTGACAGCTGCCTCCGTACTAGGTGCAGAGACCTAGCACCCTCTCTTTCCTTCACCAGGAACTTTAGGAAGCCCTGGGGGAAAAAACGCTCCGCTGCAACAGGGGAATCAAAGGAGGTGTAGTATATTTACCAAGCCGACTCATATGTATGTTTGGTTTTGGGCACCAAGGATGCTGCATTCAGGTCAGAGGCGATGGGGCACCAAGCTTTCATAACTCCTGAGGGAAGACTGACATTGTCTCGTCTGCTTCCAGCCATAGTGCTCTGAACTCTGCCAACGTGGAACGAGACAAGGCGTCAGCCACTGCGTTATTAACCCCTGGGACATGCTTTGCTGAGAAGAACACTTTATACATCAAGCAGCTGCGGACAAGGACCTTAAGCAAGCATAATACAAATGGACACTTTGCACTCTGATTATTTATTGCCATGACAGCCGACATGCTATCTGACCAGAACACGAGCCTGCTGTTGGCCACAGTATCTCCCCAGATCTGCAGCACTACAATAATAGGGAAAATCTCTAGGAAGGTAATGTTTCGGATGAGCCCAGAGGCCCTCCATTCTACTGGCCAATTCTGCATGCACCATCTTGTGCCACAGATTGCCCTGAAACCCACCCTGCCCCGCTGCATCAGTAAAAAGGACCAGCTCAGTGTTGGACCGCGCCGGCTGCTGCCATAGGAAGGTGCCATTTAAGTTATCCAGAAAGCCCTTCCAGGTCCTCAGGTCATCCCAGACCTCAGAGGACAGTCTGGTGTGATGATGATTGGCCTGAAGGCCTGCCTCCGGAACCGGACGTCCAAACTGGAATAGCATGGTGAGCAAATAAACTGGTGGATTAAACCCAGATCTGTGACTGGGGGTGAATGTTTGATTTGTTCTGCATTCCGTCCATCAACTGTTCTTTTTGCATTTGTCACCCCAAGTGGAAGGGTATGCCCAGACATGGGTCCTGTGCTCACTATGCCACCAGATTCAAGCTAGCCTGGCTGAAGAGGGGTGATACCCCGAAACCGGTCCTAGGATGCTTGTTTCTGGTCCAGGGAGGACTTGGTCTGGCAGTTCGGGCTGGACTGTTCTTATGGGGAACAGGGTGAAGACTGACTTGCATATGGCTGGGACCAAACTGGAATGGCATGGTGAGCTAAAAAACGGATGGATTAAACCCAGATCTGTGACTGTGGGTGAATGTATGATTTGTTCTGCATTCTGTCCATCAACTGTTCTTTTTGCATTTGTTGCCCCAAGAGGGAAGGATATGCCAAGACGTGGGTCCCGTGCTCACTATGCAACCAGATTCAAGCTAGCCTGTCTGAAGAGGGGTGATACCCTGAAACAGGTCCCAGGATGCTTGTTTCTGGTCCAGGGAGGACTTGGTCTGGCATTTCTGGCTGGACTGTTCCCATTGGTATTCTAACTCTGGAAAGAGAGTGTGAATATGTTCTCTGTCAGGGCACAGTGAGTGTCCACAAGAAGAGCTTTATCCAAGTGTTACTCGCAAATTCAGGCTGCCCTGACAAAGCCCAGGAAGGTGTGTTACAGTGGGATGCAGGGAGTGCTGTGAAATCTTGCAGATGTGTGCTACATTGAAGTGCATGCCTCTGGACTGAGCCTCCTTGTTCTTTGCCACTGACAGGACTGAATTTAACCATTTGCCTTTGAAACTTCAGGTATTAACAGACAGCACCAAGTGTTCATCTGGAAATATAACTGCATGGGCTGCGTAACCATCCTAGCCGGAACACACCCGATTGAGTGTCTTTCATACAGTAAGTGACCGTCCCATGTGATTCTAATGGGTTGAGAGAGGTTCTATTTGTGCTTCAGGGGATTGCAGTTTAGATGGGCATGAGAACAGTTGGTGTGCTGGGTGGATTACATTAGGTGCTTTGGGAACAATTTATGCGTCTTTTGTGCTCTCTCTACAGCTGCAAAGATACCCCTCCTCCTGTTTAGCGGACACAGCAACGGGATGGTGCAGAAATGGGAACGAAACCACTTATCCACCTTTCTATACAGGTGAGAACAGAATGGGTCTTGTATCAGAGTGTGGTACCTCCCCTGCATGTTCAACCCAGAGCACAACAAGGCTTTGTTAAGCCTTCTGTGGACCTGAAAAGGTGTTAGGTCCCAATGGGGCGGGAGCTCTCTTCGATCCACAAAAAGAAGAAATCCAACATTTAAGCAGAATAAGCACAGAGTGGGGGGTACTGCTCATGGTTTGAAAAGATCAGCCCAGATGCGAAATGTTCAGGTGAAACTCAGGCTGTGGCATTCCAACAAATAGGCCTGCATGCTTGTGCTGACACACACAAGAACTGCCTGTAATCTTCCTTTTAGTTCAGGCATCCCACACCTACACACCAAGCAGCTACCACCAACCTGTCTCCACAAGAAGGAGCCCCTCATCCTGGTGCCCTGCCCTTCATTCCCTCACCAAGTCACATACATGTGCTGGCCAACACTCACACATTATTTTAGTCAATGTATTCTGGGAAAGAGTAATCAGTTTCAACAACAGTACACAGAAGGCAAAATGTCTATATTTACATGCGTTATCTTAACCAAGGCACTTGGTAAAATTCACCTAACAAAGGGATAAGCTGCCATGCAGTTAAAAGTAAAAAAACACTTGTCTTCTTACCGAATCTTACATCATCAACAATAACCAACAATAAGGGTTATGGAATGTATGTTTGTTTGATGATGTTGAATTGGGTTACAAAACCTATTGTGGCATCACTGGCTAAATTGCCTCCTGGATTGTTTCCTCTTGCCCACTACCTTAGGACTAGCTTGTAGTAGGTTGGTTGCAACTTATTTAGACAGGCCCAATTACTATGGAAAACAAGTCTGTGAAGATCCTACAGGTTCAGGAATGGTTCTGCTTAGTTCCAAAATTAATCTAGATTGAAATCCAAGAGGGGTCCGACAGGGTACAATTCTAGCCCAGGGACAAAATACAAGATTTTTGGAGCCACGTTCATGTATCTAAAGTTGTCCCGCTCACTTCCTACTTGCTTACGAGAGAAAGCTTGTAGTACCACTTCCCTACAACAACAACAAAAACTTTCTCCAGGGAGTAGAATAGTTGTCACTATGGTACTGTTAAATCCGCAAGGCAACTCACCCTTTCCTTGGGTAATGAAGAAGGAAATAAAAGGGACCTTCACAGCATTCAGTCCTTGAAAGATCCGTCATCACCCCTCCAAGACAGGGTTGTAGTCCCCGCAACCAGACATTGTGGCTGTGGACCCCACTGACATGTCTCTCCCCGAGTAGAGTGAAGTCGATGCAATGCTGTGGAAAGTTAATGCAGGTCAGTAGTATTGGATTAGTGATGCAGTTTTGCAAACGGCTCGCTCTGATGGAAGGGTAAGGAGCTGTTTGTTCTTACTGAGAGACTGAATATGATATTAAAGATAATGACACTGCACAGAGGGTTCTGCTGCCCTGCACAAACATCGTTGCATCAACCTACTTCACCATTATGATGAGAGAGGAGAGGGATGGAAGGGATGGGCTGGCCTTTGACATGAAGCAGGCATAGTCTGTCTTCCAGAAATAAAGCCACCATAAACCCACCTCTAAGGCGTTTACCCACTCAGCAATGGGAAACATGGCGGCAGGCATGTCCTCTTTGTCTGTTTTTTTAATGGAATGATTTTGTGTGGTAGGAGTGAGGGAGTGGCAAACAAAACCATTACCTTTTTAATAAAAAACATACGAGCAGCACATTTTATTTACTCAGAAGCACCAAGCTGAAGATTTCTATTGAGACGCATACAGCCACCTCAGTACCAGGCATCATCCTTCTGATCACTTAAATGTTCTTTGAGAATCAGATTACCTTGCAAAAAACAAATACGCTGGGGTGAAATGGTTTCCTTGAATGAAAGTAGTTGGGCCCCCCCTTATCTCCTGCCTCCCCAGGCAAGTGTCTCATTGTGTCAAGATACAGGGCCTGTCCAGCAAGAATGGAAGGGACATGAGGAGTGAATACAACTAGGGGACCTACGTGTTAAACCAGGTGTCATTAGGGAGCTGCACCTTGAAGTGGTAGGCTTTAAGAGGCCACTCAATGGCCCCACTGTCCAGTGTTTGTACACTGGACAGTGTGGAGTGTGGAGTGTGGAGTGTGGAGTGTGGAGCTAATGCCTTAAATGGATTTGAAACTAAGTGGCCATATGAAGCCCGTAGGGTTGTCAAGCAACAGCATCAGCTGAGGTGTTCCTGCACCAGGTAAACTATGAGGTGCTTCACCTTATCAGGCACCAACTCAGCTGCAAAGGGGATTTGGAATTGCTACAGGTTCTTTACTTTCCTCTTGACCTCTCTCGGCTGAGCTGATTTGTCCTGGAACACATACACTCCAACCTCTCTGCTAAAAAAAACTTAGGTCTACCAATACCTCCAACATGTGATTAATTTGCCACTTACACCCACTGGTCACTACTAGGGACCAGAGACACACTCCTCGTGGCTGGCTATCAGTCCTCATGAAGTTCCGACTGTCCCTAGGTGAGGAGGCAGCACAGGTTTAGCACGCGGTGGATGGGACATACCTCCATTCTCTTGGGAGGTATAGTGCAGATTTTAGGGAACTGAAGCTGGCAAGCCCTGAACAGAAGGGTCCCAAATAACTGAAGGCACTTCTGGTTGAAACGCAATTCCTGGTACCCTCTCCTCCATTAAGTGTTCCACCAGATACTTGAGGCTTGAAAGAGCACTCGCTCTGCTTTTGAGATGTGCAAAACCACTGCTCCAGAGACATTGTCTACTTTATACAACCTTCTTAATCCACATACCCATGTCCTACTTAGGAATGGGCTCTCTTTATGCACTCAGAGAGGGACCAAAGTGGTGTAGATGGGGCAGTGTCTACAGACCAGGTCTCGGGACGTGCAAGATCTCCTCTTCTTCCTACGGGTCACTAAGATAGATGTATGGATGTCCCACTGTCCTTTCGATGCACAGAGAAGCTTGAATACTCCTGCCCAATGTAGATGGCTTCCCTCCTACCTCGGAGTCAAGAGTTGCACATTGGTGAACTGCATCCCAAGTGGATCCTGAAGAACTTATTTCCACTCAAGATCTGCTCCATTGCTTGTGGAAATATTAATTGACTGTGGAGTGACGGCAGCGATGTGTAAGAGCTGCACTTCCTGTCTCTAACAGAGGATCAGTCCCTACACCATCTCCTCATCTTTTGGGCCAGGGGTCACTGGGCTGCCAGTGACTTCAGCACTCATCTTGTCTGATCCTCACTGCAAGCTGGCAAGGGTCCGCTTGGCTATGGTGGCATTTCATGGACCCTCTTATGTCAGCATCAGAGCAGAGAGATTGCAATGATCTTCAGGTTTGATATTCACGTCACAGGGATTGATATCGCCAGGGGTTAAGTAATGTTGATTTTATTGAACAAACTATTCCTTGTGCACAATCCTTTGCCCAGTCACCCTATGGATCACACACACCAAGATCATGGGTCTCAGTCCCGTCCACGAATAGTGAAGGCATCTGGGGATGAGCCTAAACCCTTCCATGATTCTTATCCCCCAGTATGACACTGCTCTGCTGCATCAAGTAGTGACTGGTCTGATGAGGGGCTCATCTGCTGTCAGCACTTGTTCCGTCACAAGGGCTCAGAAGGTTTGTGATAAAGGACCGTTGATTTTACAAACATTTTTAGCAATTGAAAGGGACATGTTCTTTCTGAATCCAAGACCTCTTATGTATCTTCTCTGCCTAAAAGAGTGAACAACAGAGTCCTGCATTACAAATGCACATGCACACACGCTACTCATGCAGCCACTGTAAGTGGAATTCATCAGGACATGCTAGAAAGATAATGACATATACATCCAATAGCGGACCAGTCCACCCTAACGTGGCCTATAACAGTCCCAAAAGCTCCGAAGAGCGCTTGCTTTCAAGATTCACCATGCACAGAGCATTCAACGTTCGGGCAGCTTATCTCACACTTGCCAGCACAGCTTTCCACCAGTGCTCCTTACCACACAAATCACACCCGAACAGCATTGAACGTGAACCTACCACCAAAATAGAGAATGCATTACCCAAAACACTTCAAAAGTTCGCTCCAGTCTGAGATGAAAACCCAGGAATCACACCCCTGATTGCTGACATTTCTAAATGGTCATAGTAATGGCATACTGTGCAATATACAAATCCCAACAGTGTCATCTAATGTGCAGTGCCAGTGTCCCCAAAGACAAAGCATCCTCCTGGTGTTTTCACCCAGATCTTAGCAGTCTTGGGCCTGCATACTGTTTGCACAAGTGAGTACAGACATTGGTACTGTATCAGATGCCCTTATATGTTAGCTACATGATGGGGTGGGCTACACAGTTGAGCATGGGTTAGACTTAACAGGAAAGTTGCAGCATCCATTTTGGGGGAATGAGGACCACCATAACCTTCCATAAAATGTATGCTGTCACACTACATACAGGAAAATATTCATCCTTACAGGTTTTATTGGCTTTCACCCATATGGGACATCGGATGGTTGGAGAAGCGACCACCTGATAGCTCCCTTGGGTTCATGGGGGCAACCCAGGCTAAACTCACTGTACCTCTCATCAAAGGTGCATTCTGATGCTATGGGTATGACAAATGTTCTTGTGTGAAGAACAGAGCAGCCATTTGAGTGTACATAGAGGGAAACTATCCCTACCTTCCAAGGGAATTGGCCATCAAGACTCCTAAATCAGAAACTGTTCAGGCCATATCTGGTATACCACCAGGACTAGGATTCATTACCAACCTATAACTTCATAGAGGACTACCTGTGTCTAGGTCCACTTAAGGTGTTTGTAGTAGTGGGGAACAAGGCCACACCAGGCACTCAGATATCCATCTGACATATCTCATTTCCACCTTTGGCTCACTGGCAGCCATTCCCTGTTCGCACAGTCCATAAGCGACCGTCCTGTCACTAGGAGAAATCTCCAGTTATCTTGTCCCCATTAGAATGTTGATAGTGCTTCCACCGAACAGGACCTACAGGAGCATGCACATAGGTTATTCACCCTTAAATAATTTCATCCAGTCCTGTGACTTAGTGGCACCTCTCAAAAGACCACTCACATATGATATGGGCCCCTATACACACAATTATTTTTCATCGTTTATTATCAACTTTGTGTTCACCAGTGTATCTTTTGCACATATCATAGTCTTATTGCGGACACTAGTCTCATCATGTGAATTCAGTATGTCTATTCCACATTCACAGATGTCTTTTTTGTACACACACAATGCCTCTGTTGCATTCATGATTCTCTGTTTTGGATACACTGTTGTATTTTGATGGAGACATTCCAGGCTCTCGTAGGGTACATGTCATGCCCTAATTAGACACATGCCAACCTGTTGTAGGCAACTGATGGCCTTGTTTTCTGTTTGTTTTCACAGTAATGAATCAGTTCATACATCAGACATGCGTCCAGAGCGATGTGATCCATGGATAAGAAAGAGAGCTCAGCAACCCAGTGTGCGGCCTGGCATACTGCGGGCAAATACACCTAGCAGGAGAACAAGTACACCTAGAAGGAGAGCAAACACCCCCGGCAAGAGGCCAAATACAGCGTGCACCCTAGTCACTCAGCAAAGTGTGAGGCAAACACAGAGAAAAGGGGCCATGTTTACAAGGTAAGACTGAGCAAGCTTGGTCACTTACAAGACCAACTAGTCTTTTGCATGTGGGGGCAGTGGTGGTCATCATTCCTTCAAGGCGCACTTAGGCTCCTCTTAAGGGATGGGGGCCCCACACATTGTACTTCACAAGCTTCAAAGGGGGGTGTTCGAAGGGCGTCTGGTGATCCCAGACATCTCTAAATACTACTGGGATACGCAACTGGCGGTGGTGAATGAATGGGTATTTGCCGGCAGGAACGAAACAGCCTATCGAGTGGACAGGTCACTAATGTGGGGGGCAGAGATTACTTAACGGTTCTGTATAGATACAAAGTAGAGAAGAGGCTTCTATCTCACACGAGGGCAGTGGTGAGGGCCTGGAGTGAAGCTAATAGAAACACATTAACAGAACTGACCCCCTTGTGGGACAGTGATCTATTGCAAGAGGTGGGTGGCCTGGAGGGGTTCTCTTAATGTGAGCTTCTGGGTATTGAGCACCTAGGAGATGTTTGGAGAGACCAAGCATAAATCTCCCTTGAAACCCTCACAACGGAATATGGTATGGGAGAATCAGAACAATTTAAATATCAGCAATTGGGCCATGCCTTCCGTTGCCACATTAGAGAGGGAGAGCAATTGCCACCCACCACACCTCTTGAAGATAGGCTCCTCATAGAACACTTACCAGACAAAACTATTTACCTGATCTATAGGAAATTCCTAAATAATATCTCAGATTCATTGGGATCCCTTAGGGGGCGTGGTCTGGAGACCGGGGAGAATTAAAAGGTGAGGGCTGGCAAGAGGCACTACAGAGCCCAAGGGAAATTGCTACCCAAGCCAGATTCCGTTTGATACAACTAAACCTCCTACTCAGATCCTACTACTCTAGATCTCTTCTACACAAAATTCACAAAGCAGATACACCTGCCTGCCTCCAGGGCTGCAAACAAGAGGGTACCATTTTTCAGATCCTGTGGGCCTGCCCAGTGACTCAGTCTTTCTGGACTGGGGTCACTGCACAAGTAAAGCAGACCCTGGGACTCATGCATTCTATATCTGAAAAGTGAATTTTATTGCATAAAACAGGAGATTAGCAGATGCCAAGATATACCAAGATATGGGTGATGTTGGCATTCAGGGTGGCTAAGCATATGATAGCGAGGCAGCGGGGACAGTCAGCTCCACCAATCATAGAGCAGTGGGAGTCTGACCTAGACTGGTGTCAATGAACCCTGAAAGTAGTTTATCAGAGCTAGGGCTGCTCCCAAAAATGGAAAAAAGTCAGGGGACCTTGGTGTGCAGTTAGAGGTGACTCGAATCCTGGATCTTAACATACGCACTAACTGGATGGGGGTAGATATTTATGATATGCCTTAAGATAATTGTGCTTGGGCCATAAAAGCGGCAAGCGTTGTAAAGTTAGGTTTAAATAGGCAAACAAATAATTGATGTAATCGCTACTGCTGTTCTATGCCAACCTGTAACCGCAAATATATGTAGATGGCACCCTGAGCTTTGTTTCAATAAAAAAGAGTTTTAAAAACAATTCCTTCAAGGGGGCAGTGGTGGCCTTCTCTCCAGGAGGTGCATTGGGGCCTCCCCTCCTTCTGGGACAAAGGGGTTCTTCTATAATCTAAGGCACTAGTGAGCCTTCAGCCAGTGGGGCAGTGAAAGCGTGCTATAGGGAGAAATTGTGGGTTTTTTAACCAGTGGTAAATAAAGGGTGCTCCATCCACCGAATCATTGGTATTCCTTCTTCTGGTGAAAAAGGGGAGTTCACCCTGTGAGGAGGATAGTTGGTGGCCTCCTCCCCTAGCGGGAAGTGAAGACCAACTGTCATGATGGATAGTGGCAAACCTTCCTCTGCCTGGGACAATTGAATTCATACCCAAGTGGAAGAGGTTGATTACCACTAATACCTCCAGGCAGTTGTGTACAGATATCTTTTTCTTCCTCAGGTCTCTATTTGTAGAAGATCTAGATATTCTTGTGATGTCTGCAGAGGATGGAGACATCTACATCTGGGAATTTGATGATTCCATCACAGGATCTGACTCTAACCATACGGATAACCAGGACAAAAATAAGGTGAGAGGCCTGCAGGTCTGCTGACATTAAAAGAGGTATGATTGACTGAAGTACAGATGAGCTTCTTGCAGATAATGAGCTGCCAGTGAATAATCTGAAGTTGCTGACAGGCAGTGAGATGGATTTGCTGGCAATGAGTGTTGTAGACTGATGTTGTGCCTAAGTTTTATGTGGCACAAGGTTAACCGTTTTCTAATGCCACTTGGTGATGTTGAAAATTAGTAGCCAGGTGACTGGTTTCTCTAAACAAAGGGGGTGCTCTTTTGGGACATTAGGTGCCTAATTTAGATCTCTGCAGTATTACCGCCAATCAGCTGCCGCAGCAGGCTCAAAAACACCAACAAGTTGACTTTGTTCCGCTCGCCGTATTTAGATGTATTGTGGCTGAGCCGCAGACTGCCACGACGGAGTGCTGTTCCTAGCCGTAAGGCTGGCGGGTTCTCGCCGACCCTATTTAGATGTTACAGTCCTTAGGCAGTGTACTGGCAGCAGATTGCTGACAGAGGGAACCCGCCGCTGGACCCAATGGAAATCGTAAATGACAGTGGCAATGGAATAGACGTAAGTCACGCACACACACTGTCCCATAGCCATATGTGTCCCCCTGCACAACATACTACATACACAAAATAATCCATTACCATTCCAACAACACACAACACAACACACACATGCCAAAAACACACATTGCCATACATCATGACACAATACACACACATTATTAACACTGCACCAACACACAACACAACAACAACACAACTACATACTCAGCTACACAAACACCCTCACACACATGCCCAACTACACACATCATGACAACCACACAGCAACAACACTCACCTGAATGTTGTGTCATGTACCAGTGTGTCTCCATCCGTGTCCCATACAATTGTGCTCCTAACATATGCATGGAATTACTGTGACATGTATATTACTGCAGTGGTCCAGAACTCATATGTTGTGGCCACACAACGTACACAGCCAATGCAGGGTCCCTACCTTTAAGTCTGACGAAGGGGGCATTGTGTTTTCCCCAGCAGCAGCGACAAAGGTCACGTCTAGTTGTGTCTAGTCGAAAAGCGAAGTGAAATGGCAAAATAAGGTAGGCTTGTACCCCATTTTTTCTCCAACCCGCCAACTCAGGTGTGGAGGTCGGACCGCCACAGCTGGCTTGGTGGTAAGCCACATCCAAATCTGCTCAGCAGTAAAGGTGGCTGTAGTCCCACCATCAGCCCCTATTCCCAATGCCGCCATTGAGGCAGCTGGAGGTCCTTGGCAGAGTCCGCGGGACTCAGGCCCTCCCGCCTATGGTCTTGCCACCATCTAAATGAGGCATGTGGACTGTCTAGTAGGCAGGTGGGTTTTCTGTTGCAAAATTGATGGTGGGACAGTTACTACCAAGATCTAAATCAGGCCCTAGGTGTTGTATTCCTGATCCTCAACTCATGTCCATGTGTTGGTGCCTTTAATTCAGTTGTTTTGTTTGAACCCAAGATAATTGGTTATGATAGAAATTATGAGTATTTCTTACAGCTATTGTTGAGGTCTAACGTGTGATTGTGTGGTCTTACATGGGTTCTCTATACCACTTACTATTAACTTCCAGTTGTGAATGATCACAATAAAAATATCCATGGGCAGATGAAAGATACATGGTATGCATTCACTTAAATTTGTCATTGATTTGACAGTTTCTTTAATTCCTTAATTTGACTGTCAGTGATTAGGTGTCTCCAATGGCCCAGTTGCGGGTGTCAAATAGGCCTGCCCTCCCTCAACCACATTATGTGTGGCATGATGTGCTTGGTGAAAGTGGTGTGCTCTAGGTGAGCTGTTATGGTTGTTCTTGACCTAGTGTGGTGTCTGTTATGATATGTGTGGTTTGATGTATGATATGAGGTGGTCTCTGATGATGTGGATTTGAATGGTATGTTTTGAAGTGTTATGAGATACTGTTGTTACTGTGTGATGTATGTATTGTATAGTGCCAACGTGTGGTGGGGTGGTGTTGAGTGAGCCTATGAGTTACGGAGCACTTTGGAGTAAGGTGTGGTATACTGTAGTATGAAGCTGTGTGGTGTGGTGTGGTAATGCAGCATGTGGTATGATATGATGTAATGTGTGGTATCTTTAATGATGAGTTAGATATGTGGTGTGTTGGACGGTGGTGTGTGGAAGGATGATCAGTCGCACTGTTTTGGGTTGTGCGAGGTGTGGTATTTGGTGTTAGGTGGAAAGACATGGTGGTGTCTTGTGGATACAGGATGTGGCAATAGACACTTGAATGCTATAGAATCCTCTGAATCTGACAGAAAACATTCTGACATCTTTACTGTTGCAAAAACGTACTTGATCGACTACGATCTGGCCTAAGAAAATTGTAAATGAGAAAAAAGGTAAATTTGGTGGGGGACTCATTCTTTGTACAGACCTACAAGCTGTGGAACTCGCTCCTGAATGAATAGTGATTATCAGCAACTACCTGAAATTCAGAAGGGTTATAAAGACCTGGTTGTTTCATGAAACACAGCAACAGCTTGACAGAAACCACAAGAACGACTGCTCTTTATATGCAGCCTGCTCTCCTATTGCTCATGCTTGTTTGCTACATTCCTCACATAACTCTGAACATCAACATTCCTCCTACAGCACACTCGGAGCACACTTCTAGTTCTTAAGTATGACACCAAGACATGTACAGCGTATGCAGCACCCCAACCAAAACTCCTGCACCCATGCATAACAAATGTTGCACATTCTTACTTGTTTGCTTGAAAAGCAGTTTTGGTCTCATAAAGAGTAAGAAAGCAGTGTATATGTGCCAATCTATTGCAGTACATTAGCGTGGTGTCAAGAGTGTGGGAAGTGTTTTGTGGTGTGATATACTGTGTTATAAAGTGTATCACTGTGTAGTGTTACACTGTGTGGAGTAGTGTGATGTGATATGTTCTGTGCTGTGGTAGAATGTTAAGTATTATTGTTTGTTATGTGTGTTGTCGTGAAGTCTGATGTGGTGTGTTTATTGTTGATATGATATAGTGTTGAATGGTGAGGTTCTATGTGGTTATTATTTAAGGTGGCATGGTGTGGCGAGCGGAGTGTGGGGTGTTTTGTGTTGTGGTATAGTGTGTTATAAGTATTGTATTATGATATGTGGGACTTGTGTTCCGATTAGATGTTGTTAAGTGTTATTTAGAATGTAGTTTGTTTTTTAGTTGTGTTATGTGCTCTGTGAGTGTAATGTTGGTCTTGACTGCCTTATCAGTTCCCTAAATGAAAGTCCCACTCTTCTTGAAAGTATGACATGTGCCCTGGGTCTTGAACATGTGTATATGTTCAGGAGAGGGTAGTTATTAGCCCTTTGAGGGACTGTATGGGGAACCAGCTCCAATTTGAACTTCTACTGCCCTTCAGTCTATGGAGGAAACCTAAGAAATAAATCAGATTCTAAATGTTGCTGTCTGTGCTTAAATGTTCCACCCCCTAACAGGCACAGTGCTGACATTCCATCCCTCTATCACAGGCACGGTTTAAATCAAATGAAGCGATGTTCAATTAATCAGATGATGACTTCTGATGTTCCGATCAACAGTTCAATAGTGCTCTTATGAGTCCATCCACCTACCACCTCAGAGATGCACTTGGAAAGGTCTATACCCAAAACCATAGGGTCTGAAGTGAAAGGGTAAAAGGTCTGTGTGTCATCAGTAAACCAATAGTTCTGTACACAGCACCCTCCATTAGCTCTGTTGGACACCCCCTGGTACCGCGCTAACTAGTTTTCTGAGGGTGCCCTCAGTTCTGCCCTTGTAGCGCCTTTGACCACTCCTATTGGTGCTTCCTGCCGGCCTCACTTCCTTATAGCAGCGGGCCTGTGCTTCATAATATATCCTACAACTTCTTTCAGAGTACTACCAGGGTTTTGAATGCAGTCGATATTTTTGTTGTTGGTAGTCTGAGACACAACCATCCCCTCCCCGACCCCTCCTCTAAGAGTAACACACACATGAAAAAGGAGGGACAACCAGCGCATTCTGATCCCCTGCTGGGTAAAGTGGAGGAGTGTAACAAGCTTGCCCTCTGCATTGCAGGAAGTAGTAAAACTAGCAAGCAGTGCCCTTCCTCTCGTTGAGACAGGTGTCAGTGTTATCGAAGGGAGAAAGCCAGTGTGGCAGTCTGAAATTAGTAATCAGGTGGGGACTTGGTCACCTCTGGGTGGGAAAGTAGGCCAATACTGGGCAGTAAGTTACTGTTACTTCGAAGTGAGTGGAATGGAAGTGGAGTCAGTTGTAATTACTTTCCATTGTTTCTTGTAACAGTGTCTGCTGCCCAGAGGGTCGATATCAGAAACTCCTCCACCCGAGCACGAGAAGGACACAGCGATCAACAAACGTAAAGCTGGTGAGTATGCAGAGGTCTCTCTTTCTCTCCCTCTCTCACTCTCTCCCTCTCTCTGTCCCTCTCTCAAACTTCAAAGTAGCCACACCAGCGTGAGAGAGGCTCTAAAACATGCAAACTGGGCAGGACGAGGTCCTGAAAAACACTGGACTAGATGCAAGAGGGTCCCAAAACCCACAGAGGAGAAACTTAAAAAAAAAATGATTCCAGGGTGAAAGACACCCAGAATTACAGAAAAGAGCCAGTAAATACACACAGGAGGTACGATATGGCCCTATGATCATCCGCAAAAGGTCGAAAGGCATACTGAAACAAGCTCATGCTGATGGGATGGTTCAAAACACACACATCAGGAGGAGACAAGCACTGTCTAGCGTCAAAATATAAATATGGGGTAAAGTTTGCACCGGATTTGCGTAAAATAAATGATGCAAATCCGGCGCAAACAGAGTATAAATATGCCCCTCTGTGCGTTTTACCCTGCTTTTGACCACAAGAAAGTCCAACCCCGAATTGTGCATTAAACCTAAAAAGTTCACGACCCCCACAGTTACCTAGGAAACAATAACATATAATAGATTTCAATATCTTTAATGGTTATAATTATTGATTTTATATAATTTATGGTGGCTAATTACCCATTAAAATCTATGTTTACCATAATTGCCCCCTGCAACGAATAGGAAATAATAATACCCATCGAATTGCTAAGAATAAAATGATGACTCCTTTCGACCACCACTCATCAGCTCCCTGCACAAGTATCTAAGACATGTATCTAAAACGTAAAGCAGATCATTGCTAAAGGAGAGCGAGGAGCGGAGCATTAGGTGAAGTTTGAACTAACCCTGCACACGTCTCGCTGACGAGTTAAAAGCGCGGCAGTTGTCAACCATTTAAGTAAAAAAAAGCATTAGCGCGTGCTCCGTTTCACCCTTGCATTCTGAATCTACAAACACTGGGCCACACAGTGGTGTCAATGGACCAGGCGTATTCCATTGTAGACCTTCTGGTATGTCACAAAAAAAGCTATAAATGTATATCAGTGGTACACTGGGCTCGATTACGAGTAATGGGGAATCCCTTGAGGGAATTCCGAGTGGACAGAATTACAGATTCTGGTCGGAATCTCGTCATGGAATTCCTGCAATTACGAGTTAAATCCCGAATAATGGGGAATAAATGTGCGCATCATTTTTTTCCAACTGGTGTTCTGCATGTAACTTTTGATGCTCTGCTGTTTCATGCAGACATGTCTGTGAGGGCTAGTATTCGTGGTGAGAAGTAGGGGTTAGGGGCTAGGGCTAGGGAAATACGTCCATAACCTATTACATGCTCCCCCTCGTGACTTTGAGGGGATTGGGCGGAGGGTGGGAAACAGTTGCAAAGTCTGCAGTGCGTCCTTGTCCACAGCATTTCTACCTGCCAGAATTGCTGAGTCGTAAATAGGGTCTGGTAATTCTGGGTGTCGGATAACCAGAGCACTTGTAATATTGTGAATCTGGCTCTGCGAAACTTGTAAAAAGGGCTGCTGTGTAAACATATTCCCGTCCGCGATACGCCAGTGCCCTCTATAGCTGATGGGTGGCATAGCACTCCCCGCTAGAGGTGTCTGTGGCCAGATGCTAAACACTGCTGTGTTGTTCTTGCCTGAATGGGCCCCTTCTCAAGCTCTTTCGGTGCAACATGTGCTTTCCTTAAGCCCTGCTAGAGATCTCACTGAGGCTCATTGCATTCCCGTGAGTTAAACAGTGCTTACTTTGCGCAGGTGTTGAGCACCGGCACTCATGAAGACCTAGACGTGTTTGTACCACCAGACTCTGTCCGGGCACAACAGAAAGAGAGGCTTAAAAGGGAGAAAGGAGGGTGAAGAGAAAGACAGGAAAACAGTGACAAATAGAGGAAGCAGGGAGGATAGAGAACCTACAACAGTGAGAGAGAGAGAGACGGGAAGTGCCGGGTGGCAGGAGGAAGAGGCTTGAAGTGATAGCAAGTCAAGCCCGCCTCGTTGTTCGGAAATCTCGGAGGTAGTCTCTTAAGAATTGTCTGACCCTCTGCGCTTAACCTATTTTTCTTCTTCACAAATTCAGCGCTGAAGTTGCATGGTGGGGTGTCTGAAAGAGTAGAAGAGCTTGACGAAGTTCGCTGTTTACAAAAACGTGCTGCATATTCACTCAGGATGGTTTTGTGGAAGACGAACGGCGTGTAATTCTCTTTACCAGTTCCTTGAATTCCATATCGGTGTCAGTTCGAGCTTCTTGTGAAATGGGCGATAAGGATGTAACATTGTTTTCTAGCGGTTCTTTGTTTATGGGTATCGCCCCTTAGGTAACTTTGAACTCAGCTTGGATACAAACATTTTGAACAGCAAAATATAATATAATTCAACTGACTTCCTCGTGCTAAAAGCTTAGTGATTATTTACAGCAAATGGCAAAGCTAATTGCAGTTCTCTACAATAATGCCAGACTGCGTGTCCAATGCTCCTTGGGTGGCAATGTGTAGGAGGCTGGTCTGGCTTGTAGTGGGTACCAGAGGTACTTACACCTTGTGCCAGGTCCAGTTATCCCTTATTAGTGTAGAAGAGGTGTTTCTAGCAGCTTAGACTGATAGAAGGTAGCTATGGCAAAGCAGCTTAGGCTGAGCTAGGAGACATGCAAAGCTCCTACTATACCACTGGTGTCATATGCACAATATCATAAGAAAACACAATACACAGAGTTACTAAAAATAAAGGTACTTTATTTTTATGACAATATGCCAAACATATCTCAGTGAGTACCCTCAGTATGAGGATGAGAAATATACACAAGATATATGTACACATACCAAAATTATGCAGGTAATAGCAAGAAAAGTAATGCAAGCAGTGTAGAATTACAATAGATTGCAATAGGAGCACATAGGTATAGGGGCAACACAAACCATATACTCCAAAAGTGGAATGCGAACCACGAATGGACCCCAAACGTATGTGAGCTTGTAGAGGGTTGCTGGGACTGTAAGAAAACAGTGAGGATTAGAAAAATACCCCACCTCTAGAACCTGAAAGGTAGGTGTAAAGTGCACCTACTACCCCCAGAGACCACAGAAGTCGTGATAGGGGGATTCCGCAGGAAGAACAAACACCAGCAATGCAACAACAGTGAATTTCCAGACCTGAGTACCTGTAACACAAGGGGACCAAGTCCAATAGTCGCAACAGTGTCAGGAGTGGGCAGGAGCTCAGGAAATGCCAGCTGAAGGTACAAGGAAGCTGCCACTGGTTGGAAGAAGCTTGGAGTTCTGCAAGAAAGAAGAGGACTAGGAACTTCTCCTTTGGAAGACGGATGTCCCATATCGCGATGAAGCTTGCAGAGGTGTTCCACACAGAGAGACCGCAAACAAGCCATGCTAGCTGCAAGGGTCGCAGTAGATGTTTTTGGGTGCTGCTGTGGCCCAGGAGGGACCAGGATGTCGCCACTTGGAGGAGGAGACAGAGGGGGTGCCCAGGAACTCAGGGAGCCCTCACAGAAGCAGGCAGCACCCTAACAGGCACTTAGAAGAAGAGTGAACCGGAGTCCACGCGAAGTCACAAAAGGGAGTCCCACGACGCCGGAGGACAATTCAGAAGGTTGTGCACTGCAGGAAGGAGTGCCGGGGACCCAGGCTTGGCTGTGCATGAAGGAAATCCTGGAAGAGTGCACAGGAGCCGGAGCAGCTGCAAATCACGCGGTACACAGCTTTGCAGTCTAGCATGGGGAGGCAAGGACTTACCTCCACCAAACTTGGACTGAAGAGTCACTGGACTGTGGGAGTCACTTGGACAGAGTTTCTCTGTCCAGGGACCACGCTCATCAGGATGAGAGGGGACCCAGAGGACCAGTGTTGCAGTCTTTTGGTGCCTGCGTTAGCAGGGGGAAGATTCCATCGACCCACGGGAGATATCTTCGGAGCTTCTGGTGCAGGGTGAAGGCAGGCTACCCCCAGAGCATGCACCACCTGGAAACAGTCGAGAAAGCCGGCAGGATTAGGCGCTACAATGTTGCTGGTAGTCGTCTTGCTACTTTGTTGCGGTTTTGCAGGCGTCCTGAGCAGTCAGCGGTCGATCCTTTGGTAGAAGGTGAAGAGGGAGATGCAGAGGAACTCTGATGAGCTCTTGCATTCGTTATCTAAAGTATTCCCCAAAGCAGATACCCTAAATAGCCAGAAAAGGAGGTTTGACTGCCAAGGAACGAGGATTGGCTACCAAGAGAGGTAAGAGCCTATCAGAAGGAGCCTCTGACATCACCTGCTGGCACTGGCCACTCAGAGCAGTCCGATGTGCCCCCAACACCTCTGTTTCCAAAATGGCAGAGGTCTGGGCCACACTGGAGGAGCTCTGGGCACCTCCCCTGGG
Source organism: Pleurodeles waltl (assembly GCF_031143425.1). Lineage (NCBI taxonomy): Eukaryota > Metazoa > Chordata > Amphibia > Caudata > Salamandridae > Pleurodeles > Pleurodeles waltl. Next base: position 597,175,275 of record NC_090446.1, on the reverse strand, counting down.
AGGTACTGGTCAGGGGAGTGGTCACTCCCCTTTCCTTTGTCCAGTTTCACACCAGAGCAGGGCTGGGGGATCCCTGAACCGGTGTAAACTTGCTTATGCAGAGATGGGCACCATCTGTGCCCATCAAAGCATTTCCAGAGGCTGGGGGAGGCTACTCCTCCCCAGCCTTCACACCTATTTCCAAAGGGAGAGGGTGTAACACCCTCTCTCAGAGGAAATCCTTTGTTCTGCCTTCCTGGGCCAGGGCTGCCTGGTCCCCAGGAGGGCAGAAACCTGTCTGAGGGGTTGGCAGCAGCAGCAGCTGCAGTGGATACCCCAGAAAGGCAGTTTGGCAGTACCCGAGTACTGTGCTAGAGACCAGGGGGATCATGGAATTGTCACCCCAATACCAGAATGGTATTGGGGTGACAATTCCATGATCTTAGACATGTTACATGGCCATGTTCGGAGTTACCATTGTGACGCTATACATAGGTAGTGACCTATGTATCATGCACGCGTGTAATGGTGTCCCCTCACTCACAAAGTACGGGGAATTCGCCCTGAACGATGTGGGGGCACCTTGGCTAGTGCCAGGGTGCCTACACACTAAGTAACTTTGCACCCAACATTCACCAGGTGAAGGTTAGACATATAGGTGACTTATAAGTTACTTAAGTGCAGTGGTACGTGGACGTTATTTCACACAGGCTGCAGTGGCAGGCCTGTGTAAGAATTGTCAGAGCTCCCTATGGGTGGCAAAAGAAGTGCTGCAGCCCGTAGGGATCTCCTGGAACCCCAATACCCTGGGTACCTCAGTGCCATATACAAGGGAATTATATGGGTGTACCAGTATGCCAATGTGAATTGGTAAATTTAGTCACTAGCCTGTTAGTGAAAAATTTGGAAAGCAGAGAGAGCATAACCACTGAGGTTCTGGTTAGCAGAGCCTCAGTGAGACAGTTAGGCATCACACAGGAAACACATACTGGGCGCATACTTATGAGCACTGGGGCCCTGCCTGGCAGGGTCCCAGTGACACATAGACTAGAACAACATATATGCAGTGAAATATGGGGGTAACATGCCAGGCAAGATGGTACTTTCCTACACAATGCCAGTGGAAAATTGAATATATTACCAGTTACAATTAATAACTTACCAAAAGGGAGAAATTCCAACATAGAAAAGGTCGTGGTAAGCATACCCAATTTCTTTGAAAAAATGTAGTATAAAATAGACTATTTTGCCATGTAGTTTTAGAATGGTCTTACGGAAGAAACCACCCCCCACCCCACCTCTCCTTCGGGAGAAAAGCAGGGCACATTCTATGCAATTCGTTAAAAAGCCCCATTACTTGAAAAATTTACTAGATGCCTCATGAGGCTTCTGCAGGTAGAACGGAGGGCGAGTCAGTGAGAGGAAGACCACAACACAGCAAACCTTCACAGTGAGCTCTGAAAAATTAAAGGGAAATAGGTCTTGTAAGGACTGGACTGACCATTCGGCCACTCAGACATTTCACTGGTAGGCTGCAGGCTAGACGGGCAGCTTTAGGAGGAGGGTGGGCTGCCATGACCAAACCATGATTCCATGCCCTCCCCCCACTCTAGTTGTCATCTCCGACAGTGTGGCGCTGGCTTAAACACTTTTAGGTCTCACTTGCGTCAGAGCATGTGCTAGTGCATGTGCTCTCTTTTGCAACATACGTGTTTTTGCTATGGGCTTGGAGCCCGCCCATTGCTTACCATTCGTGGGCTTCATTGTCACTCTCATTTGCTGCCTTCTAATTGGGCAGTGTGAGCCATCTTCACTTCCTCATCTTTTGCCAGGGGCACAGACCAAGCACTTATTGTTTCAGATGTATTAAGCTCCTTCCATTGCCAGCACTGTGATTGAGGTACTATTCTTTTTTTGTTTTGTGCTTCTCTCCAGTCCACCTCCTTTGTCCGTGTTGTTTCTTCCTCTCCCACCCGCCTTTTGTTTCTTAACCATCTCTATTTCTTCTTCCCATCCGCCCCCATCCGTGTTGTCTTTTTGTCCCTCCCACCTCTGTTCATGTTGCTTCTTATCCGCCCCATCTCCTGTCTGTGTTTTTTCATGCCCTCCCACCTGCACCCATCCCTGTTTCTTCTCCCCCCTTCCAACCGACAGAAAGAACAAAAAATGACACAGCCAGCAATGTCCGCTTCATAGCACTTTTTTTAAAACATCCTGTTCTCGCCATCTTCACTTCCTCTTCTTTCAGCAGAAGCAGAAACCAAGTACTGATTGCTTCGGATGTATTAAGGTCTTTCTATTGCTGATGCTGTGATTGAGGCATTGTTTTTATTTGGTTTTGTGCTTCTTCTCCTCCCACCTCCCTTGTCCATGTTGCTCCTTCCCATCCCACAGTCCTTGGTGCTTCTTATACCATCCCCCCTCCCTCCTTCCATTTTGTTTTATCCTCCCTCCCTGTCTGAGTTGCTTGTTATCCCTTTGACCAACCCCACCCCCCTACGTGTGGCTTCTTATCCTTCCCACCCCCAGTCCATCTTGCTTCTTATCCCACCTTATCTCTGTTTCTTCTTGGTTTGGCCTATGGGTGAACTATTGGCAAAGCCATATGCAAGACCAATTGGCTTTGCCAATGTTTGTTGCAAGGGTGTCCATTCCCGGCCGGAGTCTCGCCACCCGCATGATAAAGGCATGCGGCCCACTGGACTGGCTCTCTCACTGGCTCACCCAGCATATCTATACAAGGACTGCTAAAGAGGGGCTGCATCCCAAGGAGAGCCTACTGGAGGCAGGAACCATACATTTATTTAGGGTTTCTGTAAGTTTTTTTGTATGTGCCACCCTTTGGACTCTGCTGCACGAAAGGGATGTTTCTATAGTTATGATCAGGAGTGCACACCAGGGGTAGAAATAAATATATACAGGACACGTAGATGGGGCCCTATGAGAAGCAAGATACTTGTCTGTTTAGGCTCCTTGTCTAACAAACAGGAAGGTAAGACAAAGCAAACAAAGACATCACAGGCACAAGACAGTCCACATCTATCTAAGGAGTTTGCAAACCACGAGCTTAAGCAAGACGCAGATTTAACAGTGTCCATGTAAGTGCCTCATTTCTCTGTCTAGCCCTGTTTTTCTTTTTCTCTCACATCTTAGTATCTCTCCTCCTATCTCACTTCCTCACTCCCCTGCTTGCCTTCCCTTCTCACTCACCGGTTCCCTCTCCCTGAGTCACCCTGCTCCTTGTCCTCCTTTGGCTCTGTCCCTCTCTCCTCTCATATTTCATGCCTCCTTCACCAGGTCTCATCTGCAAGAAGCTCCTGTGCGGCCACTCTCAGACAGTCTCAGGGCTGGCGCTGGTGGGCCTGGAGAGCGGATATGGCACAGTCTACCTGGTGGGTACAGCCAGACGTGATGACTCTGGGAGAAGGGGGCGAGGAAATGTGTCACGATTTGTCTGACGAATTACTCATACGTAACTATCAATAGCTCTGAATGAACTGCACGAATTCCCTGACCTGGGTTTAAGATGAGCAAATGCTCTCATTAAGGTGATGCAATCAGAAGGAATGTCCTGATCTGGACTCGTTTAAAGGTTGTGTAATCAGCCGGGCCACTGGACATAGGCTCTTGTGCAACCCTGACGTTTTCTTCATAGTCGTGGACTTAACGCAGTTGCCACATAACCAACAATCTTTTGCATAATTTGCAGGTTTAAATTAAAAGAATTTTATTTCGGCTGAGGCGGATTGAAAATTACTGAAAAAAGCACCGCCCTCGCTGTGGTGCAGCGGCGGGCTGCAAAATTAAACGGGGCCTTTTCATTTGCTGATTGTTGTATGAAGATGCAAAGCTGGTACTAAGGAGGTGAAACGTTTGCTCAGACTGTATCAATGTGCTTTCAAATGCAATAACACTGAAACAGTACTGCCACAGAATGTGCCGTATTTTCCCACATAAGCGTGTGTAATTTAGTCACACTTGGACGCATCATTGTGAGCTTTTTGGCGCAGTGCATAGCGCCTATTTTAGGCATCTGCAGGGCGAGAAGTGAATTCATTAACACAGTATTTTTCAGAGTTACTACTTTATTTTCAGACAGCACAGTTCAGAAACAGAAACAAGCAAACCTTACTCATTGTTTCTGCGATATACTATCTGAAAATAAAGCACTTGCCCATCAGTCGCAGCTCGAGGGCGCAGAAGCGGTGGGGCGGCGCGCAGAGTGGGGGGAAAGGGTTTAATAAACATTAACTTATTATTTTTTTAAACACTCAGGCCGCCATGCCGCTCTGCTCCACCGTCTCTTCTGCTTCGTTGCTGCAGGCACAGGCTCCCAGCCTGCCCTGTGGCCAATCCTGACGCCGCTCAGAGAGCGTCAGGATAGGCTGGCAGCACCCTGCCAGGGGCGCTCCCAGGCAGACTGGGAGCCTGTACATGCTCTCTCCAGCCTGGCAACTGTGTTGCTGGGCTGGAGAGAGCCTACTGCACATGTGTGTTTGCCTGGCCCGAGCCAGCCGGCCAAACACACATGCGCTCTGAGGGGGAGTGCTGTGCACTCCCCCTCACTGCTTATCACCCCCGTGGCCCCACCCCGTTACAAGTAAACAATTATAAACAGTTTATTATCGTTTTCTTGTAAAGGAATGTCCTGAACAGAGATGGCTTTATAGTGGCTATCCTGCTAGAAAAGTGTTCTGACCTGGGATGACAGTGTTTCCTCTCCCCAGTAGCTGAGTGGTGGATGGGATTGCAGACTGTGCCTCTGGGACCTGGGGAGCTGCACCTTGAAGGACACCTTCTCGAACTCAGAGGAGGACCGCTGGAGTGAGGCAAAGGAGGTGGCATGTGAAGGCTCTATCTTAGACCTCGCATACTCTCCGGAGAGGTGAGTATCTAAAATTCCACACAGTTCCTGCCACCTGTTTGCCGGCATAGGATTATGGGGTTCATTCAGGGGTGGAAAGAGATGACAAAGACTGGGCAAGATGTATGATAGCTGGCATAGATGGATGGGTGGATGGATGGATGGATGCCTCTGCTCACTGTGTCCCTCCCCCTCTCTCTCTCAACCAGGAGGCTTTTTGCCTACTCTTCCAGTGATGGTCAGGTGTACATTCGCCACTTTGGTCAGGTCAGCTCTGAGATGACTCTGGTGGGGGTGCTGCAAGGACATGAGGCTGATGTCACGGCCATCTTGTGGCATTCGCGGCGTGATGCCTGGATCAGTGGCTCAGAAGATGGAACCATCCGTATCTGGGTGAGTGCACCAAGGGGTGGATCTGTAACAGAGGGGCATGCCCTCCAGAAGCACAGACTCACAGTATGAGCATTCCCGTCCATAGCACTGGCACTAGACTAGCATCTCTCACTGTGCCCTGTACTATTAGGAGCAAATGTGGCTCTAACATGAAATCTCACAATGATTCCAGCATCAATCCTAGTGCTCTTGTTTTACCCAGGGCCCTATTCTAAGCTACCTTTTACACCATCAGTCCCTACTTAGTTGTCTTTGACCCAGTCTTAAACTATATGACCCTAGGTGACCTTAGCACACACACTTTCTGGTACACTCTAACCTACACTCACCCTACGTGACCATCAACCTAACTCCATCAGACTCCACTTGATCCTATCTGATGCTCTCCAATGCTCTAAAAACTCAATAGTCTGTAACTTTTTTCTCTTTCTCTCGGCCTATCTTACACTTACCTGCTCCCTCTCTGACCATAGCCCGACTCACCCTGTTTATTACTCTAGGCCGGATGCGAGGCCTGGATGGGACCCAGTCTGTAATCTAGGAGGACATCTCCGATACTTTTGCAGACCCCTTTCCTGATGCCATCTAAGCTTGTACGACTCTTAACACTGATCCCACTTAGCCCTATCTGATTCTACTTGGCCCTATTTAATCCAAGCATGCCTGGTTCACGGGCTGCCAGCCACAGAGACGTGGTCTCATTCTTCACTGAGCCTTAGAGTGTTCTGGGAGTTTTAGTAAGCAAAGTCAGGCATTGCAGGCCTCCCTCCCATATCATTTTTGTAACTGCAGTCGTTGAACACACACTGATATTTCCATCCCCTATTGAATACTGTCCATTCAAGCAGAAGGCTGACAAAGCTTCAAACACCCATGTGGTGACAGGACTTAGTCCTAGTCGTTATGCTGGTAGCTCCACTTAGTGGGGGTTTTGGATAGACTATCTGACTCAAAATCTGACACTACATGACTCTACACAATGCTAACCCTGAAGTTGTCCCTGTCCCCACTTGAAAATCAGCAACCCTAGTTTCTGCGCTATCTGAAGCTTATCAGCCCTAGCCCTGGCCCTATCACCTGACTATGTCCTAATGTTCTGCTTTGCCTGTCTCCAGGATGGGAATAGCTCACAGTGCCACAGGATCCTGAACACAAAAGGCGCAGTTACCTGCCTGTGCATCGATCAAGTGAATGGTAGCATTATCGCAGGAGTCCATGACACTATCAGGTAAGGTTCATAATAAAGACAATGCACAACAAAGATCATGTTCTCACATAAGATGACGGTACCATGACAGAGTCTAGCTCTAATCATGGAGAGCACCGATGAGATTTTCATCTTCCACGTTTGCACTTGAGACTCATCCCTGAGATCAGAAGATTATTTCATGCCACCGGGACAGGTGCTGCCAGGACACAGCTTTTCCAGTCCTGGGCTTTTCCTTTACACTTCCTTATTTTAAAAATCACCAGGTTGTTTTTGCTTCAATTAAACAGATGCAAGATAAGAACTCCTAGAATGCATTTCTCTTTAGGTATATGCCCAGGCCTGGAAATGATGCGTCATGGTGACATGGAGCCAACAGGTATGTCTTTGTCTATTTCTGCTATAGGCCGCTATTTATGCCTTAACTCTTCACAGGATGGAGCTCCCTTACTCACCCTCTCCATAACCAGCAAGTGATGCCTTCCTTGTTCAGCTGCAAAAATTGGAGAAACCAGACTCTGTTTCTCTATAACCCAGTACAATGCAGAATTTCGTGTGTACCGAAAATACTACCCACATAAGACATCTTCCTCATTTATTTTCTAGGCTGCCCACAGCAGAAGAGTGACCGGATGACCCTATATCAAGGGGCCACCACGTTTTAAGGTTAGGTCAGTGCAGTTTTTCAAAATAATATCTCTTGATACTAGCCAGTACCCACAGTACTGACAACCTTTTGTTCTGACAGGAATGTTTTTATTTTCTGTCAGATATGCCTTCACTCTTCATCCAAGCATAGAAGGAGATCACTTTCTCAGTCAACAACTTCTCGCTCCTCAGTGCGAGATTATTCTCCTACTTTGTCAGATATGCTTCCAGCAATAGTATCACCAGTGGACCATCTCTAAACTTTCAATGATGTCCTGATTGATATTTGATTTAAGAACCTCATAGCACCCAGTGGGTCCCATCATGCCCCACAGGTAAAAATTAGGTCAATTCATTTTTCCGGCTCCTACTGTTAGTATCCTGGAGTACTGAGCTCTCCTTTCTTGATAAGAGTTGTCAGAACATTTTTTCTAAAACATTTCAAAATAATATCCTTTGATACTGGCCAGTACCTACACTACTGAAAACCTATTGTTCTTATACGGTTTTATGTCAAAATATGCCTTCACTCTTCGTGAAGTGTCCTTCCTGTGGGAAGAAGGCTCAGGCTGATCCCCACTCAGTCTGTATTCTCTGCCGGCCAGAGTCCGACCATCCTGACACCTATCCTTGCACCCAAAAGTTATCCAGGTGCCCCTCAAGGACAGGGAGAAGATCAGGCTTCATGGATTTCAAGAGAGGGGATAAGCTACATCATCAAGAGGCCTTTGGGAACACCAGTCTTCCTCCAAAGAGCCCTCCTCTCTTCTCAAAGATCTCTACAGAGGTAGATTACATGAGAAACATAAAAAAACGCGCTCCAGGTCGATGTAGAGAGGTATGGCATTGAGAAAAATACCTGTATGTTTGCTGTCAACGTCAAAAGTAGGGGGCAACCCATCGCTCGACATCAAAACATACCTGACGCTTGACCCTGAGAATCGCGTCGCCACCAAGGAGACACCATCAGTCGAGATACTCCTCTGCACCAAGCAACCATTGCCATCAAGGTGGCTGTGAACAGCTAGGCTATAGTCATCACCATCGGCGTGTCACGGTTCAACGTTGAGGCTGCCATCGACATCTATAAGATATACATTGATATCGAAGTCGATGTTGAGGCCTGTGGAGAATGTCCACACAAAGTCGAAATAGAAGATTAATCAAAGTTGTGAGACAGACAGACACTTTCCCAGGTTGCCAAAAGGCCCCAATCGATGTTAACCGAGGTCAAATGTGTCTAAGTAAACTTAGCAGAATCTAGACCTCTTGCACCTCTTAGATCCAAGTCACACTCACCTGTAAAAGTCTCACCACATTGGTTGGAAAGTCAGCAGAAAAGACCTGTACCTCCTACTTCTGACTCATAATATTCACAGACACACTCTTTTTCAAGAGTCACACCAGCTAAGCCATCTCCAATACAAACACCTTCTCCAAGATTTTCATCTGGCAGGTCATCTGTAACTCCTTCGCTTCCTTCAAAAGTCACACCATGTATGAGTCTGCAACCATCACCTCATAGGTCAAGAAGTCCTTTTGGACATTGTTCTCGATCTAGAACAACATTTAGAGATAGATCTAGAACCAAAAGATCTCATACAGCATCACCCAAGCATAGAAGGAGATCACCTTCTCAATCAACAACTTCTAGCTCCTCAGTGCAAGATTATTCTCCTACTTTGTCAAATATGCTTCCAGAAAGAGTATCACCTGTGGACCTTCTCTTAACTTTCAATGATGTCCTGATTAGAGATGCAACAAAATTGATTTTGGCCATTCCAACCACTGAAACTACTTCACCTGTGATCTTTGAAATGTTGCATCATAGATCAGACTCAAGACCCCTTTTTCCACTGGTACCTGGACTCTTAGAACCTGTGATGCAACTATTTTTAACTCCAGCATTGTTAAGTTCCGCTCCATCTCGGATCCTCAAAAAATACAAAGCTACTTATCAGGACCCTTTGTTCCTAAGAACGGATCCTTCGCCTGATTCGTGATAGTGGTGGCTACATGCTAATCAGTGCTTGAAATGGAAAAAATAAAGTGCCGGTACTCTGTGCCAGAGTACCTGCTTGTTTCTGAGAAGTGCCGGTACTCTCCAATTAAAAGTATTACGTTTTTCCTGAGATGTGCCGGTACTCACCCTCTCAAAATAAAAAAGTGCCGGTACTCAGTACCGGACAGTACCGGCCCATTTAAAGCACTGATGCTAATCACACTCTGCAACTTCTTTCTTGTCTTTGGTTACACCTGACAAAGAGAGTAAGCAGATCAATGCCTTTGGTAAGATGCTGTTTGGAACATCGACATCTTATATCAGGGTTGCAAGTTCCTCTGCTTTGCTTGGGAGATATGATAGATCTCTGTGGAATTCACTAGCTACATTTACAGAGAAACTGCCTAAGAAGGATAGGCAGGATTTTCAAGAAGTACTGAATGAGGGTGGCCTGGTGTCCAAAGAAATTATAAGTGAAACAGCAGATGCGTCGGACGTAGCAGCATATCGATATGCACACCACATCAGTGCAAGAAGGTAATCTTGGCTGCATCTTACTGGATTGAAACCAGAGGCACAACACCAAATAATCAACCTGCCATTCTTGGGTAACACCTTTTTTGATACCTATGTGTATGAGGAGATGTCTAGAATGAAGACAGAATTGGACACTCTCAAAGGTGATGGTCTGGAAAAGAAAAAGGAATTCCACAGATGGTACAGGCCTTATGACAGGCGATTCTTACTGCAGAAGGTTCAAACCCCTCACTGGCAATAACATCAGCAACAGGCAAGGTCACACTTCCATCCTTGTAGCCATCTAGAGGACAAAGTCCACACCGTCAACAACCGTCTGCAGCCGCAGAAAAGCCTCCTGCAAAACAATGAATCATCACTTCCCCCTTCTCTGTTACCCGCTCCAGTGGGGAGAATTATCATCAAACACTTGGGGGAGTGCCAATCAATCACAAAGGACAGACAGGTCTTGGGTATTTACAGAATGGCTCTGAAATAGACCTGTTCACAGATGCAAATAACAGAAAATGCCACAACTACGCATCCATATTCATCTAACCAGGATCAAAGGGGAATGCCCTTTTGATAAGTTGGTCAGGAAAATTCCTCTACGCGTTTCCACCAACCCTCTCATTTCAACAGTGAGTATCAAGCTGTATCAATCCAAGACCAGAATGATACTAATAGCACCAGAATGGGCTCAACAGTCGTGGTTCATGGACCTTCAACATCTGTTGGAGAGTGCTCACAAGAGGTTGCCATGCAGACAAGATCTCCTGCTCAAGTTCAGAGGACAGACACTACATCCCATCCTCCCCTCAGTGAACTTGACAGCATGGCTCCTAAATTCTTCTAATATGGACATTTAGGCCAAATAATGTATGTACATTCTCAGAGAGGCTAAGAGACCTTTCACCAGAAGATCATATGCTTTCAATGGAAAAGGCTTTATTTGCGGTGTACACAAAATAATCACAGTCCAATTTTTTGCTAAGAAGATGTAGTCATCCAGTATCTTCTAAACTTGGCTAAATCAGGGCTGCAATTTTCCTCAACTAAAGTACACCTTCCAGCCATTACAGTCTATAGGAAATCTCCTTCACAGACCTCTTTCTTTAGAATTCCAGTGGTGAAAGATGTTTTTAGAAGGACTTAGAAAAGTGTGCCTTTCAGTTAGAATGCCATCTCCTCCTTGAGAACTTAATATTGTCCTTTTCAAATTGATGGGCCCTCCATTTCAACCAATACATAAACCCTCTTGCAACATCTCACATGGAAAGGAGCTTTTTTGTTGCCATCCCTTCAGCCCATAGGTTAAGTGAAATTGGAGCTATATGTTCTGAAGTACCGTACACAGTGTTTCACTCCAATAGAGTGGTGATGAGAACTCATCACAGTTTCCTCCCTCAGGTGGTCTCAGATTTTCACATTAACCAGAATATCTCTCTATCTACTTTCTTTCCTAACCCCTCCAATCCAGCTTAGAGTTTTTTCCGTTCTCTGGATAATAAAAGAGTGCTAAAACTACTTGGACAAAACCAAAGGTATCAGAGAATCAGATCACTTATTTGTTTACTATGTTCTGGTGATAACAAGTTTTGCATCCTCTAAACAAACTATTTCTAGATGGATAGTTTCTTGTATACTCCTGTCCTACCAGCTAGCTAGGAAATCCTTACCTGATACACCTAGGGTACACTCTACAAGATGGAAAGCTGCTACCGCAGCTCTACTAAGGAATGTACCTATTTGAAGGTACTTTCCTTAATGCACTGCTAAATACCCCAAATATTACATCACACATGATATCTTTTATAACATAATTGATACTATCAATATAAAAATTGCAGTAAAATTATTTATGAGATAACTGTGCATGGTGGGGGCGCGAGTTATAGTTACTTTAGGGCATGGGTTATAGTTACTTGAGATAACCATAACTATAACTGCTTAATTTCTATGGTTTTGTGTGAGTAAAATGTGAACCTAACTATAACGACCATATATAGGGGCTAACCCTCCAGCATGCACCCAAACCCAAGCTGCGCACGCATGACGTTGTATGCAGTGTGTGGTTTTTTTTTCAGTTTTTCTCTGGATCTGCAGATCCACCATATGGAGTTGCAGATCGGATGAAAAAACATAATAATTGGGCAATTTTTGCTCACAAGGGCTCCTATGTGTCCTATGGGATGAGGATACCTGTATCCTGACCCCTTGTGTGTTGTTGCACTCTTCTTTTCCCACCCCAAGCCAATGCGACAAACAAAATAGTGGCTGCAACCTTTTTGCCAGGTTGTGGCCAGCCAATCAGGGCCTTGCTTTTCCCACTGGATCAATGGATCTGGACTCGGCTCCGTGTCCCTATAAACCTATATCTTTTAAACTCTAACATATCAGAAGCTACTGAACGGATTTACACCAAATCACAAAAAGCATGCTTTCTGGATCAATAGCTAGCTTCCTGCCAAATTTGGTGTAATTCGGTCCAGAGTTTCGGGCTGTAGTCGTGTTCAAAGTCCCTAAGGGAAAATGCATGGGGAAAATGTTTTGGGACACCCCCCTTTCTCTTGGCTTCCACTTGACTGATCACCCAAAAAACTTTCAGCACAGCAGCTGAATCAACTGAACTATAAGTTTTGAACATTTCATGAAGATTATTGGCTAAACAAAAAACGCTATAAATCGCGGCCCAAGGTAACTATAACTTGCGCCCTCGCCATGCACTGCTAATTAGCTCAGATATTACAGCACTCATGACAACTTTTATAACTTCAATAAAAATATCAATGAAACAGAAGTTAAATTGTCGAAGAAAAACTGTGCATGGCGGGGCGTGTGTAATAGTTACCTTAGGTCGCGAGTTACAGTTACTTGAAATAACTCTAACTGCTGAATTTCTCTGGTTTTGTGCAACAAAATTCAGAACCTAACTTTAATATCCCTGTAACTTTAGTTTTTTTTAAGTGAATTTCTAAAGTTGTTTTAATTCTATTTCCTAACTATAACATCCCTGTAAACGTTGTGTTTTTTCGGTGAATATATGTGTGTGTGTATATATTTGCTGTATGGAGGGACTCCACTAGAGTGAGATCAACTGGAGTTCTGGTTCCTTCTGTCTGTCAATGGAAAAAAAAAATTGTCTTTGGAATATACCAGGGTGCTGACTGGTTCGACTTGCACTTGCATATTTTAGTTTTATTTTGAGTGTTTATATGATTTTCCAGAAATCTGTTGAAGTAAAGTAGAAAGTTACTGATTTCAGATGTACCTGTGGCAGGATGAGTTTGAGCTTTAAGTTATTAATGCGGAAACGTTTGAAAGATATGAAGGTTTGTTGTTTTCTTTTAGGTGAGCTCGTAATTGGTTAGACAGTGACTAAGATGATGATAGTTTGCAATGTGTTCAGTCCAAATTAGGAGAATGGGAGGCTCTCACTGGATGGTGCATTTTTGGGTGATACACTGTACCACACTGAATGTGCCTATGATGCTAATGATGGTGTATTATGTTCTTTTCAAGAGTGAGATGTCTGGAAGTATGAAACGATCCAGGAGGGTGGTATGGGCATGTTGATTGGGTAAGGTGACCAGAAGGACTCAGAATTCTTTGCATAGCTCTTGTTCTGTCCAAAAGGCCTGTGGGTGAGGTGGAGGGTGGTAGGCTGAGTTGCAGAGAGTTGGAAGTGGTATGAAGGATGCTCCAACGTGATTATCTACAGTGCAGACCAGCATGAATTCTGAATGCTGATATGTTAGCCTTATCAGTTCAATGGAGGCAAATCATGCCTACAACTCCTAGAATGCAGAGAAAAGAATTGGCCAGAGCACACAGAATGTAGTGTCCAATAGTGTTGCAGGGATGAGAAACCCTGATGGTATGTTCAAAATAAGCGAAAGCTTGAGGTTGAAGAAAACGTCCAGAGTCTTGTTAGTAGAAAGTGCTTTTATTCGTAGGTGTTGTAGAGCATGATAATCGTCATAAATAAACAGCCAACACGTGTTTCGTCACACAAGTGACTTTATCAAGGCTGCAAAAAATATTGATAAAAGCAACAGTTGGTATATATACGTGTATGGAATCAGTAGTGAATTCATGTAGAAAAGATATCAAAACCAAAAGCCAGTGACTTAGTGTGGGAGCTTGAATAGATTGGTATTGAAGTGAACAAAACGAGCAAACACAGTGCGACCAGGACACCAATAGAGAAAGGAGACACATTATATATAAAAGTGATTTAACATGTTCATGCAGAAAATATAGAGATCCAGAATGTCTCCAATAGTGGGCTGATACATTATCAAGAGTGAGACGAAGTAAGCTAAAAATACGACTAGGGCAGGGTTGGGAGAGACCAAGCAAATAGATGAATGTAACCACCTAAAAAGGAAGATGTGGAGTGGTACATATTAGTTGAAAGACAGAGAGAAAGACATGGCCCTTAGTAGTTAGGAGCCATAGTTTTTATACCTGGGCCGTCCGGCCAGAGAAATCAATGTTGATTAGATCCGTGGGCTGGAATAAGTGATAGAGATCTAGGAAGGAAAGGAAAAAGAGTAAAACAGGTATGGCTAACCCGTAGGTAGATACGATCCGAGAATGTCCGTCGGTATGAGTTATGGAGAGAGAACAAAGTACCTGTGTACATACCTTAACGTATTGGTGAAATTCAGAGTGGTAAGGCTGCCTGAGCAGCTGCAGGGTGGTTGAGTAATTGAGCGCGTAGGTAAAGAAAGGTATGGGAGGTCCTGATAAGCCGTATAGACAAGACCTGAGAGGTGTCAGAGAGAAAATATAAAAAGAAAGGGTCGGTGTGGAGGAAGCAAAGGCAAAACAGGAAATTAATTAATAAAGAACAAATTCTAAGTCAGTGATGAAAAAAGCCGAGGTCTGTGTTTGAAGATCAATGGTAACACTCGCCCTACAGGGCTGTAATATGCAAATGGTGGGATAGAAAATGTAACAAATAGCCTAATAGTAGAAAATAAGGCAAGTACGGTAGGTTGTTGTCAATATAACAATTACTGGCGGTACGTAGTATAAACACAGAGCGCTAAACTTAGGCCTGTGAACCGTCAGAGTACTGAAAACCAGGTTTGAGAAGGTCCATGTGATTAAGGTGGAGGACCCCTGTGGCAGTGAGAAAAAAAGGGTGTTGGACCTCGAAAATGAAGCCGGGGCATATGACGGTACTCCAAAGTGAGCCCGAGAGAGAAAGCGGCCATAAGTATTAGATTAGGGTAAGTCTAATGTATTGAACCGGTAATAATAAGCCGGTGCTTTGTAAGAGGCGAGCGAACATAAAAAATAGGCAATTGAACAGTAATGGTAAAGCGTGTTTCGAAACGAAATACGTGAAGTGATATAGATTACGGCTAGAGAATTGGTAAAGCCCAAAACCGACAATAATCTAAAAAGTAAATACAAGCATCTACAATGAGCTGAACAGTCAGAAGAGTCAAGAACAGAGTGGCCTAGTTGACAGAAATGGAGGACATACCTTAGAAAGTCCGGCCGGGGAGGCGCGGTGAGCAGTGAAAGAGCGTCTGATGGTCGTAACCGACCCGCGCTCTTATAGTAAACAGGGAGTTGGGGTGCCATGGAAATGGAGGGGGGACCCAAAAAGAGGCAGAGGGGGACAGTGTGGCGGCCATATTGGGTGTATGGAATAGGGGTCCAGAATAAACGGACTGAAAAGAATTAGTGAGAGAGAGAAGGGGGGAGCAAGCGGAAAGTTCGTAAGTAAATAGAATGGAAGTCTGGAAAGTGAGGTTAAACGGAGGGAAGAGAGAGGGAAAGAAGGAAGAGAAATGTCATAAAATTGATGATCATGGTGTAAGACCCTTACTGTAGTAATGAGAGAAACAAAAAGCACTGAAGAATGCAGAATAAAGTAATGGGAGTTCAGTGGACTGAAGACAATGTTGAAAGTGAAAAGCAATGCCATGTTGTTGCAACGAGCCACATACATCAAGTATTGAAAAAAGCATAAAACACCGAAGAATACAAAATAAAGTAATAGGAGTCCAGTGCACCGAAGACGATATTGAAATTGAAAAGCAATGCCATATTAATGCAACGAGCCACATACATCAAGTATGTATACACAAACGATCTATATGAATGCCTTATATTACTGAACACATAATGCATAGTGAGGTCGAGTATGGACACGGAATAAATGAGACGTTAGAGCAATAACATCTATTCAGAATCTGATGAGTACATTATTGATACACATAGATACATCCAAACATAGTAGAGCATTTAAAAAACGTTAAGTACATAGTTAGGCTTTGAGCAGAAGGGTTATCCATAGGAAGATATGATACAACGTGCAATGAAATGGAGGATCTTCATATACCACATATGTCTATGCAAGTAAACTAAGTGGATGCTTGGTGTTACCAGACACATGTTGCAGAGTAAGTTCGAGAACATAGGACAAATAGACAAAGTTGCAAAATTAACATCTATTCATAAATGGCAGAGTAAATTGTTAGTACATAGAGATGGATCCAGACCTAATAGAACATAGTGAGCTTGAGCATACGGATAGTACAAACAGTAGAAATGATGCAACCTGCGTACAGAATGGAGGATCAGATTGGTTATGTCAGAAAAAAATGTAATTCACGGTCCGTGTTGAGGCCTAGCTCAACTGCGCAAAGTTTTATGATCCAGTTGGCCTCGCATTTGCGCAGTTCTCTGGTTCTGTCTCCCCATCTTGGTGAATTAGGAACCTGAGTGATGCCATGGAATCTGATTTTCAGAAGATCCCCTTCCCCATGTGCAGTGTTAAAGTGCACGGCAAGGGGGTAGTTAATGTTGGTATTTCTGATGGCCCTGATATGTTCCTGAATGCGTTCTTTGAGTGGACGTATAGAGCTTCCAATGTAGATCAGACCACAAATACATATCAAACAATAAACAGTATATTTTGTGTTGCAATTGATAAAACACTTAATGTGGTATGTTGTCTTGGTATTGTATGTAAAAGATATGGTTTTGTTGAGGGCTAGTTGACAGGATATGCAACAGCCACATTTGTAAAAGCCAATAGGTTTCTCTGGAATCCACCCCAAAGGGCGTGTAGGAGGGGAGGGGCAGAGAAAGCTAGGGCACAAGATGTTCCTGAGAGTCCGACCCCTGCTGTGCACAATGGTGGGGGACCCGCCTATTGAGTCTTTGAGACACGTATCCAGCATCAGCAAGTGCCAATGTTTCTTGAGAATGCGTAGTATCGCCTTGCTAGCTGGGCTGTACTGAGTGATAAATGTGACCGGTCTCTGACTGCTGGGATTTTTAGTGACAAGTTTCTTTGGGCCTTTGATGAGTAACTCGTGTTGTTCCTTGTTCAAGATGCGTTTGCTAGCTCCCGAGATGAGTTTGTTAGGGTAACCCCTATTTTGGAAGCGGTGGGTCAGGTTTTCGAGTTCCTGTTTGAAAATATTAGTGTCAGAGCAGTTACGTCGAATCCTAACCATTTCTCCGTATGGGATGGCCTTGATCTGTGTGAGGGGATGAGCACTCTGTGCATGCAGGATAGAGTTGCAGGCGGTAGGTTTTCTGTAAAGTCTAGACATGACCTTGTTGTTGGTAGTGTACAGCAATAGGTCCAAAAATTCAATTTGAGTACTGTCCACCTTGTGGGTAAACGTTAAGTTGAAATCATTAGTGTTAAGGTGTTTTATGAGTATATTAAGGTCATGAATGTCTCCAGTCCAGATGGCAAGAATGTCATCAATGTACCTACCCCAGTAAAGAATGTGCTGCGTGAGGTGTGCCGGACAATTGGACCAAAGGTGTATTTTCTCAAATTGGCTCAAAAGACTTTACAGAAAACCTACCGCCTGCAACTCTATCCTGCATGCACAGAGTGCTCATCCCCTCACACAGATCAAGGCCATCCCATACGGAGAAATGGTTAGGATTCGACGTAACTGCTCTGACACTAATATTTTCAAACAGGAACTCGAAAACCTGACCCACCGCTTCCAAAATAGGGGTTACCCTAACAAACTCATCTCGGGAGCTAGCAAACGCATCTTGAACAAGGAACAACACGAGTTACTCATCAAAGGCCCAAAGAAACTTGTCACTAAAAATCCCAGCAGTCAGAGACCGGTCACATTTATCACTCAGTACAGCCCAGCTAGCAAGGCGATACTACGCATTCTCAAGAAACATTGGCACTTGCTGATGCTGGATACGTGTCTCAAAGACTCAATAGGCGGGTCCCCCACCATTGTGCACAGCAGGGGTCGGACTCTCAGGAACATCTTGTGCCCTAGCTTTCTCTGCCCCTCCCCTCCTACACGCCCTTTGGGTGGATTCCAGAGAAACCTATTGGCTTTTACAAATGTGGCTGTTGCATATCCTGTCAACTAGCCCTCAACAAAACCATATCTTTTACATACAATACCAAGACAACATACCACATTAAGGGCCTCATTATGACCCTGGCGGGCGGCGGAGGCCGCCCGCCAGGATCCCGCCCTCCAAATTACCGCGCCGCGGTCAAAAGACCGCGGCGGGTATTACGAGTTTTCCCCTGGGCTGGCGGGCGGTTCCAGTTAAACCGCCCGCCAGCCCAGGGGAAAACGACCTTCCCACGAGGATGCCGGCTCGTAATCGAGCCGGCGGAGTGGGAAGGTGCGACGGGTGCTACTGCACCCGTCGCGTATTTCACTGTCTGCAAGGCAGACAGTGAAATACATTTTGGGGCCCTCTTACGGGGGCCCCTGCCGTGCCCATGCCATTGGCATGGGCACGGCAGGGGCCCCCAGGGGCCCCGCGACCCCCCCTACCGCCATCCTGTTCATGGCGGCTTTCCCGCCATGAACTGGATGGCGGTAGGGGGGGTCAGAATCCTCATGGCTGCGGAGCGCGCTCCGCAGCCATGGAGGATTCCAATGAGCAGCGGAAAGTCAGCGGGAGACCGCTGACTTTCCGCTTCTGACCGCGGCTGAACCGCCGCGGTCAGAATGCTCATTGGAGCACCGCCAGCCTGTCGGCGGTGCTCCCGTGGTCGGTGGCCCTGGCGGCCACCGGCCGCCAGGGTCAGAATGACCCTCTAAGTGTTTTATCAATTGCAACACAAAATATACTGTTTATTGTTTGATATGTGTTTGTGGTCTGATCTACATTGGAAGCTCTATACGTCCACTCAAAGAACGCATTCAGGAACATATCAGGGCCATCAGAAATACCAACATTAACTACCCCCTTGCCGTGCACTTTAACACCGCACATGGGGAAGGGGATCTTCTGAAAATCAGATTCCATGGCATCACTCAGGTTCCTAATTCACCAAGATGGGGAGACAGAACCAGAGAACTGCGCAAATGCGAGGCCAAATGGATCATAAAACTTCGCGCAGTTGAGCTAGGCCTCAACACGGACCGTGAATTACATTTTTTTCTGACATAACCAATCTGATCCTCCATTCTGTACGCAGGTTGCATCATTTCTACTGTTTGTACTATCCGTATGCTCAAGCTCACTATGTTCTATTAGGTCTGGATCCATCTCTATGTACTAACAATTTACTCTGCCATTTATGAATAGATGTTAATTTTGCAACTTTGTCTATTTGTCCTATGTTCTCGAACTTACTCTGCAACATGTGTCTGGTAACACCAAGCATCCACTTAGTTTACTTGCATAGACATATGTGGTATATGAAGATCCTCCATTTCATTGCACGTTGTATCATATCTTCCTATGGATAACCCTTCTGCTCAAAGCCTAACTATGTACTTAACGTTTTTTAAATGCTCTACTATGTTTGGATGTATCTATGTGTATCAATAATGTACTCATCAGATTCTGAATAGATGTTATTGCTCTAACGTCTCATTTATTCCGTGTCCATACTCGACCTCACTATGCATTATGTGTTCAGTAATATAAGGCATTCATATAGATCGTTTGTGTATACATACTTGATGTATGTGGCTCGTTGCATTAATATGGCATTGCTTTTCAATTTCAATATCGTCTTCGGTGCACTGGACTCCTATTACTTTATTTTGTATTCTTCGGTGTTTTATGCTTTTTTCAATACTTGATGTATGTGGCTCGTTGCAACAACATGGCATTGCTTTTCACTTTCAACATTGTCTAAAGTCCACTGAACTCCCATTACTTTATTCTGCATTCTTCGGTGCTTTTTGTTTCTCTCATTACTACAGTAAGGGTCTTACACCATGATCATCAATTTTATGACATTTCTCTTCCTTCTTTCCCTCTCTCTTCCCTCCGTTTAACCTCACTTTCCAGACTTCCATTCTATTTACTTACGAACTTTCCGCTTGCTCCCCCCTTCTCTCTCTCACTAATTCTTTTCAGTCCGTTTATTCTGGACCCCTATTCCATACACCCAATATGGCCGCCACACTGTCCCCCTCTGCCTCTTTTTGGGTCCCCCCTCCATTTCCATGGCACCCCAACTCCCTGTTTACTATAAGAGCGCGGGTCGGTTACGACCATCAGACGCTCTTTCACTGCTCACCGCGCCTCCCCGGCCGGACTTTCTAAGGTATGTCCTCCATTTCTGTCAACTAGGCCACTCTGTTCTTGACTCTTCTGACTGTTCAGCTCATTGTAGATGCTTGTATTTACTTTTTAGATTATTGTCGGTTTTGGGCTTTACCAATTCTCTAGCCGTAATCTATATCACTTCACGTATTTCGTTTCGAAACACGCTTTACCATTACTGTTCAATTGCCTATTTTTGATGTTCGCTCGCCTCTTACAAAGCACCGGCTTATTATTACCGGTTCAATACATTAGACTTACCCTAATCTAATACTTATGGCCGCTCTCTCTCTCGGGCTCACTTTGGAGTACCGTCATATGCCCCTGCTTCATTTTCGAGGTCCAACACCCTTTTTTTCTCACTGCCGCAGGGGTCCTCCACCTTAATCACATGGACCTTCTCAAACCTGGTTTTCAGTACTCTGACGGTTCACAGGCCTAAGTTTAGCGCTCTGTGTTTATACTATGTACCGCCAGTAATTCTTATATTGACAACAACCTACCGTACTTGCCTTATTTTCTACTGTTAGGCTATTTGTTACATTTTCTATCCCACCATTTGCATATTACAGCCCTGTAGGGCGAGTGTTACCATTGATCTTCAAACACAGACCTCGGCTTTTTTCATCACTGACTTAGAATTTGTTCTTTATTAATTAATGTCCTGTTTTGCCTTTGCTTCCTCCACACCGACCCTTTCTTTTTATATTTTCTCTCTGACACCTCTCAGGTCTTGTCTATACGGCTTATCAGGGCCTCCCATACCTTTCTTTACCTAAGCGCTCAATTACTCAACCACCCTGCAGCTGCTCAGGCAGCCTTACCACTCTGAATTTCACCAATACGTTAAGGTATGTACACAGGTACTTTGTTCTCTCTCCATAACTCATACCGACGGACATTCTCGGATCGTATCTACCAACGGGTTAGCCATACCTGTTTTACTCTTTTTCCTTTCCTTCCTAGATCTCTATCACTTATTCCAGCCCACGGATCTAATCAACATTGATTTCTCTGGCCGGACGGCCCAGGTATAAAAACTATGGCTCCTAACTACTAAGGGCCATGTCTTTCTCTCTGTCTTTCAACTAATATGTACCACTCCACATCTTCCTTTTTAGGTGGTTACATTCATCTATTTGCTTGGTCTCTCCCAACCCTGCCCTAGTCGTATTTTTAGCTTACTTCGTCTCACTCTTGATAATGTATCAGCCCACTATTGGAGACATTCTGGATCTCTATATTTTCTGCATGAACATGTTAAATCACTTTTATATATAATGTGTCTCCTTTCTCTATTGGTGTCCCGGTTGCACTGTGTTTGCTCGTTTTGTTCACTTCAATACCAATCTATTCAAGCTCCCACACTAAGTCACTGGCTTTTGGTTTTGATATCTTTTCTACATGAATTCACTACTGATTCCATACACGTATATATACCAACTGTTGCTTTTATCAATATTTTTTGCAGCCTTGATAAAGTCACTTGTGTGACGAAACACGTGTTGGCTGTTTATTTATGACGATTATCATGCTCTACAACACCTACGAATAAAAGCACTTTCTACTAACAAGACTCTGGACGTTTTCTTCAACCTCAAGCTTTCGCTTATTTTGAACACACCATCAGGGTTTCTCATCCCTGCAACACTATTGGACACTACATTCTGTGTGCTCTGGCCAATTCTTTTCTCTAGGTTTGGTTGTGGGTATTCTGTTACTCACTTTGGTGCCTGCTGGGTAGTAGGGCACTCGGCCTGATTGCACCAGACATTGCTCTTCCACATGTATATGCTATAAACTATTGTGTTACTACCTAGAAGTGCGGCTTTCGTCACCCTTACTACCCTTGTAACTCCTAGAATGCATTTGGTTGTCATTCAAGAGGCCAGGGCTGGTGCCCATGCTGCATTGGATTGA
The DNA here is from genome assembly GCF_031143425.1 of Pleurodeles waltl. Classification (NCBI taxonomy): domain Eukaryota; kingdom Metazoa; phylum Chordata; class Amphibia; order Caudata; family Salamandridae; genus Pleurodeles; species Pleurodeles waltl. Next base: position 597,153,204 of record NC_090446.1, on the reverse strand, counting down.
GACCGACAAATAACCAATTTTCCAGTTCTTGGATTTCACTTTAGAAATCATGGCATCCAGAGCTAAGGTTCGGGGTTTTGAATTTAAGTAAACACACACTACAATTCTTACAGCTTTCAAGTTTCCTAGTCCCTTGTGGTCATCAAATCCAGTTTTTCTTTGATATCTAAGACTTGTAGTCCAAAAAGTATAATAAACAGGGCTGTTATAACTAGACTCAGAAAACATGTATAAACTTGACAAATAACTTACACATGGTACAGGGAACCTTTTGTGCTTTGGAAGATCAAAAAAAGCATCATCAGTTTGTTAAACAAACGGCCAGTAGTCAAAAGATATTGTCCCAGTGACAAGGAGTCATCTGGTCATACCATGAAGGTGCCTTCCTGTGTACCATGTGACACCATAGACTTGTGTTTCAGCTTCTATAGCTCACTGCAGCAGGCAATATCTGCCTTACCTGAAAGCAGAGTCTTAACTATTTTCTATACCAAACATGAACAGCTTATCCACTGCAAGGGTGTGTGAAACTGCAGTTTTTCTGCTGCAACCTTTGTGAAGTCTATTTCAAAACTTCGCAAGCTCCAAAATTGCGAGAGTTGTTATGCACAAAATTACATTTTGAATAGAAATCTCTTCACAAACATAACCTTTATTTGAAGAACTACCTTGCAAAATGTTTTATGCAGGAAAATGCTTACAGAACGTCTTTTGTGTAAAAAGCTTCACATGCAAAGTGTTCTTTGAAGTTTTTCAAACAATGGCACAAGTGTGGAATGTGTGAACTTCAGAACACGTTTCAGGTGAAATGTAAATATCATCCACTACTTTTCGACTGCTCTCGTTTCCTTTTCATTTCAAAACTCGTAGTTCTGCCTTCAATATGGAAAAATAAAAAACAAATACTGCACGTAATAAAATGCAAAGAAAAACAGGACTGGAAAAGCTAATGATGCATGTTGTGGAACAACCTGAAAGCCTGTTTATAGTAAGTTCTTACCTCATGCCTCTATACTCATCCCGCAGATAGTAGCTAGCCTGCTTCTTTATGATGCCCTGAAGAAGGCCCGCCTCTTTACCCCTCGCAGGAAGTACCAATCCTGCCTCAGCCCCTGTCTGTCCAGCAGATAGTACCGTTGTCTACTTCCTGCAGGGAGTTGCACTCCTGACTCAGCCTCCGTGTAGCCATGTAGGGGGAGGATACAATACTGTGTACAGGGGGAGGCCTTTGTACCCCCTGTATGTGGTAGCCTTCCAGCCTCAGCCCTTGTACTCTATGCAGGAAGCAGCCTCACATCATGCCCTCAATCTGTACCCTTATTGTCCAAGTTCCAAGTCAAAAAGACTTCATTTTCCGCACACAGGGCGTTCCTTACACACATCATTTTTTACCCATCAGGCTTAAATAAAGTAAAAGGCCACTACTCCCATATTGCACTGATGTGTTATATGAAAACCGAGGAATGTGGCGTTGCGTGATGTGATGGCTTGTGGAGTGATCTGGAATGCCGAGGTCCACTGATGTAACTGCTTTTCTCTCCGCAGGGTGTACGATGCAGAATCTCTTCTTCAAGTTCAAACTAACCTGGGACACAAAGATTGTGTTCAGTCTGTTATCCATATACCCGAACTGAAGCAGGTATTATGTGCTGGGAGGGATGTGTGTGTGGGTGTAGGGTCTATATGATGAGTATACCTGTGTTCCTGCATGTGGTGGTGTATATGCCAATTAATGAATTTATTGTGTTACCTCAAGGACTCCACATTAGCAAGACGCCTTGTTTCTGCTTCTCGACTTTATTTTTTTCTCATTTTCCACTTTGATCCGCATGACGTTTTAACCTTGGAACCGCCTTACCTGAGCAGAATAAAACGTTATAGTGTGTTCAAGCAGAGACACGGGGTCCAATTCACGGAGATTGTGTATGAGTAAGTGTAACTTGCTCTTGTGGCATTCCAGGCTTACTCGTGAATTTCACAAGTAAATTCAAATAAATCGGGTTCGGCGAAAGAAGTAATGTAGGAAAAAAGGAAGGATGAGAGAGGGAGATGGAAGGGACAGAGGGAATGCTGAAAGAAGCAAGGGAAAGGAAAAGAAAAAGGTGAAATGGAAAAGGGAGAAAGAAGGGAGGAAAGAACAAACAACAGGAATGTTGAACGAATGGAAAGGCGCAAATGAAAAAGAAAAAATAATGGAAGTGAGGAAGCAAGGAAAAGACAAGAAATAGTGTGAGGGAGAGAGTCAGGACAGTCAGATGAAGGAAGGAAAGTAAAGGAAAAGCAAGAATGAAAGAAAGAAAAAAGAACCGTGCAAAGAAAAAAGAGAGAAAGAACAAAGAATGAGAGTAAAGAAGAGGGTAGTAAGACACTGTATACCCACCTTCCCTGGTGATGGCCATGTAATAAGAAGGTGAGGCCCATTATCTGAGCCAAAATGAGCACTGTGGTGACCAACTCTGGCTTACGGTGTGGATCTCTTCCATTCATCCTCTCATTACAAGAGGCCCATAAAAGAGTGTTCATTTCTCCCTGTCTGCTAGATTAGGCCCCCAGTTTTGTTGATATATATTTCCCAGTGTGCATCTCCTTTTTGCCCCTGGCTATGTTTTACCAGTCCCTGTGTCTCTGCACCACCCATTCCATTGTCAGTGGGAATACCAACCTCCTTTCCTTCAATTAAATGTTTTGCATGTCCCAACATTGTAGTCTTCTCAACAACAGTGTTGGGATCTTTCCCCACCCCAGCATCCGTTTCCCTTTCCCCAGTATCTGTGTACTCCAGTCCCAGTGTTGGCATCCACTTGTTCAAGCAACATTATCGCCCCTTTGCACATCTGTTTCCATTGTCCTACTGCTAATACCTTCACTGCATCTTCACTGCACCAGATTGTTTCTTCTGTCCCTGTGCCAGTGTCTCCCCTATCCTGATGGCTGTGTCTTACCTGTCCAAGTGTCTTCTTGTGCAATTGTCTTCTGTATGTCAGTGTGTTTTTCCTATTTTTCACTTATACATTATATATGGGATAAAGTACAGTCTGCCATACATTAAAAGAATATGGCAAGTCACCTTGGAGTTCCATGACCTTATTATTATGAGTATTATGTTTTTGTCTTTTATGTATCCTCCCCCCCTTCGAATTGTATGTGTTAGTTATTTAGGTATATATATTGAAGTATATGATGCACATTTATTCATGCCATTATTCTTTTTAATGTGGTGGTCAAGTCTTCTTGAATACATTCACTTTATTTGTTCATGGATCAAATTCTCTGTTCCTGTGATTGTTTAAATAGGAAACAAAGTTTCATGGAAGTTGATAACTTTGCTTCTTGTTTATTTTTTTTAAACAAAAGGTAGGGTTTAATAGAATGTAAATAAGAGAAAGGGTGGCAAGGCATTTTCGCTAATTGTATATTCTGAAAAGTCCAACAATGATCAGATGTGTTACAAAAACCAACAATAGGGTGTGAGACGTAGAGCGGAACTTTATACCAAAGACTTGGGACGAAGGCCATACACAATCGTATCGCCTTTTTTTGCTGAAAGTTACTGAGTGGCGCATGTAGCTTTCACTCGGCGGTCTTATCAGTCTGCCAGTCTGCCAGCTGGTGCAGGCAAGAAAAGCAGACAATGTAATTTTTCTGAACATTTGTTATTCATTTAGCCGAAATATGCTGGTGTAGTCCATCTTTGAAACTCGAGTTAGGCCCCTTTCTTTTAGGCTAAGAAGAGGGTGTGATTGTACGTATTGACATAAAGAAAGAGTTGTGATTTTACCAATATGTTACAATACTTTTTGCTGTTCACACTTCTGGTGAATTTTGCTGCTACTATATTGTTTACAGTCATCATAGTTGCTGTGCATTTAGAGTGCACTAGGATAGGTTCTGATTTTAAAAATGAATCTTTGAAATTTATACCTGTTTTCCTAGTCTTGTGTGTCTTTCCATATTGAAAAAGTGGTTAAGTTCTATTAATTATCCCTGTGGTATCTCCTAGGATCAGTTGTTACCTGAAATGCATTTATTTTCGATATTACTCAGTGGAACGTGGGGTTGTTGCAGTGCAGTTATCTTTCTGATTTGAGTTGGCACATTGACTAATTCCTTGGTGCCATGTGGTTTAGGAAGCCTATTCCTGGGCCGTGTTCTGGAACAAAGACCCAGAAGTAGAGGAACAACGCCGAAGGCAGAATTCCTTTATAAATGTATGGTACTTCTTGGTGCCTTGCAATATCCATTTAATGTACAGCAGAGGGTATTTACTTCCTTAAGATGCATGATCACAGCATTACTATTTCAGCAAACCAATTTAATCCTTTGGTTCTTGCCCTTTAATGGTCATTGCAGACAACAAGAAAAAAAAGGAGTTGTAGAGCAAAATTAAATACAGAAATAAGCAGTTAGTATTTTTTGCGAAAAGATAATCGAATGAGTTTAACTTTTCAAGTTCAAAAATGTGTAAACATGCAGAGATTCTGGCTTTACTATTGTGACATATAGTGTAGAAAATATGTTGTCATAAATATCTCCTTTCTGCTGATCACTTTATCATATTACAAAACAATATCAGAAGAAGGAAAAGCAAGTTTCTGCTTTCTTTGTTTAAACTGCTCCTGTAATTATGCTTCTTGACCGGATTTTCACCTTGGCTGTCTGCTCTTGAAGCAGGCATTGTGACATCAGAAGTCAAATGTAATATCTTATTACAGTTGACCAGCTACATAATGTTTTTATAACATGCGATTAGAGATATCAGAAGTTGCCTGAAATAAGGAAATTAGAGGCAGGCATTTTATACAGGAATTGCAAGCTCCCATGTATTATTACCACAATCAATAATAAACTTCATTGTGTCAGCCACCCATCTAAGAGGCAATTACAAGGCAACGCTGGAGAATAGGGGTGAGGGTATCAACAGCGAAGGTGCAACCCTCCTGCATCCATTTTCACCACTTCTTTTTCGTCCACCCTTTCCTTATTTCTCCCTTTCTCACACTTGTCCTCATTCTTACCTTTGTGGAGCATTTCCTATATTTGCTTCTCTAACCATTATTTTTCACATCCTAGTCTTTTTATTTATTTCTCCTTTGTCCTCTGACTTCTTCAAATCTTAATTTTCTCCCCTCTCTGACTATACTGTCTCTCCGTACATCACTCATTTTAGTTCTCTACCCCTTATTTTCTGAGCTTTCTTTGCCCTCCATCTTTTTTTCCTACTTTCTCTAAACCGTACATTTTTACCTTCTCTCTCATTCTCCTTCTTAATATTCTCTTTCTACTCCCCTCTTTGCCTTTTCCTTTCAACCTCCCTTTCCCGTTCCTCTCTTACTTAGTTTTCCCTTCCATATTCTTAACTTCCATTTTACTCCCCTTACTTTCCTTTTCCTTATCTTCTGCTAACTTTACTGCCCTCTAACATTCGTTCTCTGTCCCTCTCCAGTATGCATCTGCCTCCTGGGACTGCACTATCCGGCTCTGGAATGCCTATAACTGCCCCCCTCCGAAGCCTTGATGGCCACAACCATGAGAACATTATGATATCACTTTTCCTTGCTGTCTTCAACCTCAAACTTCCATCACTGAAAGAACCACGAAGAACAACAAGACAGCAGATACAGAAGAGAAATGGCCCTGCAAGATGAGTCTGCATTCAAAGGTTGATCAAGGGATGGAATCTCCAACCTAGAGTCTGTGTGCGGGGCCTATCATGTTTAAGTGTCCCTCTGCCTGTAGCTGAGCTTTGAATTTGGGGAATTACCAGGGCAGAGGTCTTCAAACCTTTTTGTTTTGCAACAAACCACCTAAACAAAATCTCTCAAAGTAGGCTCCCTGTCAAACTTTATGGCATGAATTGAGGGAGCAGGAGGGGCAGAGCGGAAGGGAAGGGGTGGGGCATTTGAGATCATTTGAGGGGTACCTTTTCTGTAGCTCATACTCCATAATAAATGTGGGATTTATAAAAGAGCAAATATATCAAACAAAAACAGAAATTGACCAAAATAAACGACTCCCCCTAATTAGGGATTTGTGAGCCTGTTATAACCATGGGCTTCAATGCAATTACTACACTAATTATAGAGGCAGTCCTGAGTGGCTCTCCCCTCTACCTCTTCCACCCCTTCCCTACCATACCTGGCCATCACTCCGGTCTTGAAACAAACACAGTCCTTTTCAGCAAAAAAATGAGCTACCACGTGTCGCCTGCCTCTTTGCAGCAACGATGCCTTGGTGCTAATGTCTACATGAAAAATGAACCCCCATCCGCCTTTTTGTAATGTAAGACAGTAATAATTGTAATGCAATGAGGCTCTCACACAGCTTGACCCCAGTGCCACTGCACCGGCTTCACTAATGATAGCTCCTGCCTTACAAATCAGGCAATCTCATCTGCCCTTTGTTAGAAACAAGGCCCCCATCTTGCCTCATCCCCCTCTCTGCCATCTCTCTGAGGCCAAGTAAAAGTGACTACTCTGACTCAATTTTCTCCTTCCTTGATCCTTTGTCTGAGGCTTAAAGCAACATAGCACAGCAAGAGTGCACTGGGCCCTAATGCAAGCAATGAAGGCTAGTAAAATGCCAAATTAGGGATTAGTTCACCCTTCACACCCCTAGGCCCTGGTGCCACTGCATCTGCAGCACCAATGATACTTACAGCCTTCTAAGCAGGCTGTCTCCTATGCACAGCCTGAAGCCCAAAGCAGACGTTCTGCCCCTTCGTGTTAAAAAAAAGTCCCACATCCCACTCCACAGCAAGGGTGACATGAACCCTAATGCTAGCAAGGAAAATGGGCTCCCACCCCTCTTTGATAATAAGATAACCATTGTTGGCGTACAGTGACCAATCACAACCCGGCCCCAGTGCTAGCTGCAATAATGGCAATGATGGCCCTTTAAAAAAAAAGAAATAGTCCCAATTTTTCCCATTTTCCTGAAGCCATCTCTCTGTGGAGGCTGCTCTGTCCATTTGCAAACTAAACAAATAGCCCCTACATAGTGCCCCCTCTTCTGGGCCATATCTTAGAAGCTTTACATAGATTTAGCTTCTTCCCTCTTTCTCCTGCTATATTACTCTAAGGCAACAGGGGTCTGGATAATCAGGTCTCTGCATCTGCATGCAACTCTGCTGGCCTCCTACCTGCCACCGTCTCCCGCGACTCACCTAGATGAACATCTAAATAGAGGTCTAAGTGGGCAGGATCTTTTGGGACCGACATGTTTGTGCTTTTTTAATTTTACAAAAAGAGTTCCCATACTTTTTGGTAAAAGGAAGACAGCCGTCTCTGAATGGTAAATGTGGTCCTTTCGGTGCTTCTGGGTGAAAGTGAAGGGAGAGTCTGGCTTGGACCTTGCACAATCAGGATTGAATTTTGTAACTCTCTGATCACACACACAGACACTTGCAGTGATTACATTAACCAATTGAGGTTTCAGAACATAAAAGAATGCATTCTCTACTAATTATTTTGCATTTATTTTTAATTTAATGTTTGTGCATTTTTATAGGCAGTTACTTTAAGGTGAAAAAACAAAAAGACACTAAGACTATTTGGTTCTTTTTAGCTAAGTCTATGACACTCCACCATTGCACAGATCACAGTTCCCACACTTTTTTTAAACACTTCAACCTTTGCATGTAAATGAAGACAACCTGAACACATGCCAGATAGACCATGTCACTCTTCCAGGCCATCTTCTTTTACAAGTACCTGTTGAAGCATTTGAGCCCCCTCTGGGAATACAGCCACATACCCCCAGTAAGGTACACCCACTAATGTGTGTCTGTATACTCCACTGCTGCACTCCTACTTTTAGACTTAACAGCGACAGTGGTGCAGCCGGGCAGTCTGATCAGCTCCAATGGATCACTTGATGGGCCTCTGTCCCCAAGTACTCCTTCGAAGTACATGCCCCTGAGGGAGGGTACCCTTCTCCCCCCACGCCTCTCACTTGTTATATAACCTTCCCAGGGAAAAAGTACCCTACATCGATTCCCTGCTGATACACTGTAAAAGTAGTTAGAGCTGAAGAGAAACCTACAGTTGTAGATTATTTTTTAGCATCCATCTTGAGACTCCAGGGAAAAAGATTCGATCCCTAAGATTGATGAAGACAAAAATATTAAACTGAGGAACGTTTAGTGAGTATAATTTGCAGTAATATCAGGAGCTACCCTTCGATTAAGATCACATAAAGTCAACAAAAGACAAATTGTGACAAGGGCACACCACCTCATCAGTTCTTTGGATCAGTAGAGAGTTGGGATCCCCCACATTTCATGCTCTGAGGTATGAGCCATATTGAGGATGAAATCCTCTGTCACCACCACACACTTTCTACACTGACTCCCTAGGCAAATGGTGGCTGTATAAGCTGATCAGAGACAGGCTCTGAAATGGCCCTCAGTCAGTTTTGCCTACTAAGTGAATTATTTGCATGTTCTTACTATTAACTGAGCCTACTTTAATTGAACAAATATGATTTACAATGCAGATGCAGCCCTCGCTGCGCCCTTCAGTGTTGGGGAAATTGTCCTAGTAAAAAATTGACACTCCAACGATGTGCTTGGCCTGAAGGGACAAGGTTTTATGTAAACAGATTATGTCATAGTTCAATAAAAAGAGGATTAATTAAGCCTATGGGTGCTTCATTCTTTCACCACTTTTCATATTTTGAAATACTCCAAAAAGTAGAAAGCGATCGTGCGACCCCAATCATTTTCTTTATATTTAAAGGAAAGAACAGAGCACACATTTCAGCAGTGGGGTTTTTTGGAGGGGCTAGTAGGGCTTGAGTGAATTCACTGGGATCTAGATTTTAAGGTGAGATTACAAGAATGGCTTTGACTCTCGAAAGTCGCAGAAGACCAGCTCGTATTCGGTTTCAGTTTGAGTCTAAGTAATGTCATGTTGGGGTGCCTTTTCAATAGCATTACCTGTTCACTAGTCTCACAATTCTCGCCTTCTTCAGGTTCTGATGGCATCTAAAAGATGAGAAAAGGGGTGTAACCAACTGGGTACTCTGCTCAGTGAAGAAACGAAAGGAAAATATTGAACAAGGAACGGAAGTTAATCAGAAGTCACCCTAATTAAGCCTCAGCCTATAGAAGAGTAGTTGCTTTTAGAGTGAATTACAAATGCTTAGGCTGGCTTCAAACGTTTGTCTGTTGAGGGCCACTACTTAATGTATTGGAGTCATCCATAGAAAGGGATAGCAAGCAATTTTTGTCAGTTGAAAATCGCTTGCTCGTTGACAGCAATGTTTAGCAAGGCACCTCAGTGTCACAAGAAAACTGGATTGCACACACAAAACATCTTTTCATACTAGACAAACAACCACCAAACACTACTGAATTTACATCTGTCATTAGAGATCTAATAATTACCCAGAAGGCTATTATTTACTCTATTCCATCTTCAAGATACAACTGCAGCTGTGGTCCTCACAACATTTCAGGATGTTTAATTAACATTGATCTTCTCCTTGGGTCTTCCTAGCTTTTTTCTTTCTTAGGTTCTTCCTCGGGCAACTCCATCCTTCCAGCATCCCTGAGAGGATCTATGCCTCGTCCATTGTTTAAAAAGGCTATTCGGAGGATCTGTCTAATTATAGGATGATAACTTTACTTGACATTGAGCACAGATTAATATATTCACCAGTGTTATTGATTATATCATAGCTTTTGAAGAAGTCAGTTGAGGGAAACTCTGGAATTATTTTTTGAAGAACAGCGGATTTCTGTGGGCTATCCAGTTGCTTTATCATAATACATAGGTTCAAATCAAATTACAGCTGAAATCAAATTACAATGAACTACACCTGTCAGATAGAATGTATACAAACGAGGGCTTGAAGCGGGTATTTATTGGCACCTGTAGAAATGGGGTCTTTGGTTGGCAGTCAGGTTATCCACCTGTCCAAGCAAGGACCCTCACTCTAGTCAAGGTAAAGAAGAATCTCACTCAGTTAACCCTCGTTCACCCCCTTGGTAGCTTGGCTGGAGCAGGCAGGCTTGACTTCAGAAGCAATGTGTAAAGTATTTGTACCAACACACATAGTAATACAATGAAAACACTACAAAATGGACACCACAGCAGTTTAGAAAAATAGGTAACATTCATCTAAATCAAACAAGCCCAAAACTGCAAAAATCCAACATACACAAGTTAAGATATGAATTTTAAAAAGAATAAGGGGCATATTTATACTCTGTTTGCGCCGGATTTGCGCCATTTTTTTGGCGCAACTCCGGCGCAAACTTAACTCCATATTTATACTTTGGCGCTAGACCCGTCTAGCGCCAAAAATATGGAGTTAGAGTCATTTTTTTGGACGCGGGAAACTACCTTGCGCTAATGAGATGCAAGGTAGGAGTTCCCGTCCAAAAAATGACTCAAACACCAGTGCGCCATATTTATCCATCTCGGTGAAAATGGCGCACGGGAGGGAGAGGGCCTTAAAAAATGACTCTAAACCCGTTTAGAGTCATTTTTTAACCCCTGGGTCAGGGCAGGCGTTAAGGGACCTGTGGGCTCACGCCCATGGTCTCTGACCATGGAAGAAGTCCATAGGTGCCCTCCCCTGCCCCCAGGGACACCCCTTGCCACCCTCGCCCACCCCTAGAGGACACCCATGGATGGGGGGACCCATCCCAGGTAAGTACAGGTAAGTTGAGGTAAGTATTTTTTTTTTATTTTTTTAAAGTGGCATGGGGGGCCTAATTTGGGCCCCCCTACATGCCACTGTGCCCAATGACCATGCCCAGGGGACAGAAGACCCCTGGGCATGGCCATTGGGCAAGGGGGCATGACTCCGGTCTTAGCTAAGACAGGAGTCATTTCACTGGGGGTTGTGTGTCAAAAAATGGGGCAAGTCCGGTTTGGGGCATGATTTTTGCCTCAAACCTGACTTGCACCATTTTTTGATGCACAACCCCCATTTTCCCCTACGCCGGCTAACGTCATTCCTTAAATAAGGCGCCTGCATGGCACGTAGGAATGGAGTTAGCCGGCTGTAACAATTTTGACGCAAACCAGCGCTGGCGATGGTTTGCGTCAAAAAGCATAAATATGGGCCTAAGAGTCTTAATCCTTAGAAAACGGTGAGAATGCTGTTGTTACACAAAGTACCTGGTTAATGTCAGAAATAAAGCAGCACGGGTGAGCGTGTGTCGGTAAAGGGTAGGGATGTGTCGATTCCTTATTTGCAAGTGAGGCCGTGCGCCATTTCCTTCTCCGGTCGGGTCGTCGATGTGTCGTTTTTATCTCTTTCAAGAGAGCGATGCCTCGATTTGCAGAAGGGGCACCTCGGATCTGCGCAGAGTCGGGTTGACTTGGACGCCCAGGGACGATGCGTGGAAAATCTGGTTGCACAGTATCAAAAAAACATGCTGTGTGGGGTTTGCTTCGTTATCAGCCTCCTTAACCAGGTGTTGCGCGTCATTTCTCCAGCCGCGATGCGTCGATCTCCTAGCAGCGATGCAAGTGGAGCGTCAATTTCACCCGCGAAGCCGGCAGCGCGTCGTTTATCAGCCGTGTTGCAGGAGGTACGTTGAAAAATTCACTGCACGGCGTTCTGTGCGTGGATTTTCAGCTCTTGTCTGCTAACTTCACATTTCAAGGGCCCAGGGACTGGATAGGGAACCACTTGGTAGGGCAGGAGTTTCAGCAGAGAGTCCAGGTGCTGGCAGGGGAAGTATTTGATGGCCCTGAGACTTCGACGACAGGAGGCAAGCTCAGTTCAAGCCCTTGGAGATTCTTCTCAAGCAGGGATGCACAAAAAAGTCCAGTCTTTGTCCCCTTCCATAGGAGAAGCAGCAACTGCAGCATAGCCCAACAAAGCACAGACACAGGCAGGGGTAGCACTTCTCCTCAGCTCTTCAGCTCTTCTCCTTAGCAGAGGTTCCTCTTGAATCCAGAAGTGATCTAATTTTCAGGGACTTTGGGCTCACTCCTTATATCCCTTTCTGCCTTTGAAGAAGGCAAACTTCAAAGGAAAGTCTGTCTTGTTTGTAAGACCCTGCCTTGCCCAGGCCAGGCCCCAGACACACACCAGTGTGTTGGAGACTGCATTGTGTGAGGGCAGGTACAGCCCTTTCAGGTGTGAGTGACCAGTCCTCTCCTCCCTCCCAGCTCAGGATATGCAGGCTACACCCCTGCTCCTCCCTTTGTGTCCCTGTTGATCAGTATAGGGAAAGGTGCGGAAGACATTGTGACACGAAGGGTTAATTAGCTTGAGCAGTGTAGATGGGCGTGATGCCTGCTGAAACCCCCGAACAACGTGGAAAAGTTCATGATATTATTTTCAAGCTTGTTTGTGTGGGAGACTCCATCTCAACCTTGGGAACGAGAGTACAGGGAGAAGATGGAATGAAAACAAAGGCTGGGGAAGGGCAGAGCAGCCAAGAGACAAGTACTGATAACATAGCTAGAAAATGCCAGAAAGAGATAGAATCCAAGCTTTGAGTTATTTAAGCACTGAAGTGCGGGTGAGGGATTTGAAGCTCGCAGATGGGGTTGTGAAAGCTGCCATGGCCCAGTGCTGCCTCCCTGTTTTGCTGTTCAGAGACCGTGACGCTTGAGGGGGAGAGAGGTCCAAGCAGGCGGTAGAGGGCTTCCCAGCATTTCGTGGACTAAGTTAAGTTCCACACAGGGATAAAAGGCCTTTGTTTCTCTGCTCTATTATTATGATTGATTATTATGCTTGCACTGTGTTTATAATCTGAAGTATTCAGCTTGTTTATATTTTTATTTCTGAACATCGTAGTGTGAGCCTGCTGCAGTAATCGAAACATGCATTTTGGTGTGTAGTAAATCAAAGATTATCTGAAGTATTCAACTTGTTTATATTTTGCTTCCTGAACATCGTAGTGTGATGCATTTTGGTATAGAGTTAATCAAAGCTTATATCTGTCAATGAACTCTTTGCTTATATATATGCATAGATGCTCTTTGTAGTGTACTCATATATAAATAGATGCTTTTCATTGCTATTCTTATTCTACTATTGTTGATGTGCTAAATACATATATTCACCTGAAATTCTAGTAAAGCTAAATTGTATTCATAATTGGCGTGTGGTCCTTCATCGAGCGCCCTTATTGACTTATACCGAACAGGTGTCAACCAGTCACCTGGATAAGACATTTTGGTACCAGAAGTGGGTATAAGTCAATAATGCCTCTTTGGGGACGTAAGAAAAATGGGGCAGAGAGCGGAAGGCAGCATGGGGCAGAAGCCAGATCCATTCCCGGGTGGTTAGCAACTGACCCGTTCTCTGGTGTGGCAGGACTCCTGAACCGGTGGGCAGCGCCGGTTTTATGGGAAGCACTAGATGAGAAAGTGACTCCTCTCTTAGTGGAAGGTGTGGTCGAGAGTGTGAAACTAAGAGGGGCGAAGCTGGAGATGAAAGAGGCAGGGCAAGTGGGATGGCTTTTCCTGTCTGCGCTCAGTATGGTATACAGGAAGAAAAAACTGCGGGATAAGTTTGCAGCCTTGCAGGAAAGGAAGTTACTTATGGAAGAGACCATAGAAAGTGCAGTGACTCGGGGTGATCAAATGGAGGCAAGGTGCACCGCATTAGCAGTACGAGTAGCAAAACAGAAGAGTAGGCAGAAGCCTAAAATGCCCTCAACTGTGCAAGTGAGGGCACTGGTACACAAACAGAAGAGTAGGCAGAAGCCTAAAATGCCCTCAGCTGTGCAAGTGAGGGCACTGGTACGCAAACAGAAGAGTAGGCAGAAGCCTAAAATACCCTCAACTGTGCAAGTGAGGGCATTGGTATGCAAAGAAAATTGGGATCCATATACTTGGGATGGAACAGTCTCAGATAATGATGACTGGAATTGGGAGGATGAGGTGGAAGTATGTGTAACAGAACTAGGTGGAGTTGAAAGTGGAGAAGGAAGAGTAGGTGAAGTTGAAGGTGGAAGAGGAAGTGTAATGGAGGTTTGCCCACTCGTGCAAAACAATTCAAAGGGAGTGAATGGTGGGCAAATACAGAATTCTCGTTTGGTGAGAGATTATACGCAGAGTGAGTTGTTGGAGATAACCCGTATGTTTAGGCAGAAGCCTGCAGAGCCTTTGTTTAAATGGTTGGTGAGATTGTGGGACACTGGAGCAAAAGATGCATTACAGAATCCTTTTACGTTAGGTCCCATCACAGAAGGAGACCCGTTTGAGCTGGAAATTATAGTACAGGATGATGTAGATGATGTAGTGATGTGGAGCCTATGGCAGAGGCAGGGAAAAAAGAGGGTGCCACAAGGATTTTGATCAAAGAGATTAACACCATCCATGAGCAATTACACCTCGTTAGGAAAAGAACTAGCAGGGGCATTAGTGGAAACAGAACGCATAACTGATGATTGGCCGGTCACCTTAAGAACATGGGTCCCCTTACTAGGTTGGACAAGAGAAGGAGGGGTTGGCACTAAAGTACGCAGGGCGCAGGAGTTTACCATCGTGAAGTGGAAATGGTATCTGCAGCAGAGGGCAAAACCGGGACCAGCAGGAGTGTTGAAGTTACAAGAAGATACGCTAGGGGCAGTGGACTTGCAGGCAATGGCCCCTGCGCCAGAGCCCTCTGAAATGGAACCCTCACCATTTAAGACAGCCCGCCTTTTGAACGACTCACTGAAGAAGAACAGCAAAATGCATGGTTCACAGATGGTACCGCCCGGTACTATCAAGGAAAAAGACAATGGCAAACAGTTGCATTCTAGCTTGCCACAGGAATGATGTTTCTGCGAGGAGGGGATAATGGATCAAGCCAGCTTGCAGAACTGCAGGGGGTAGCAGCAGTGATCGAACAAGCCCCCATCGGAGAGAAAACATTTGTGTACACTGACAGTTGGGCCACTTACCAAAGACTAGTAAGCTGGGCCCCGACTGGGTGCAAGGATGGATGGAAAATTAAAGGCACCCCCATTTAGGGAGGTGAGCAGCTATGGGAAGAGATGTGGGAGAAAGGGCAAAAATGTCAAATCTATGTGGGACATGTGGATGCCCATTGCCCATCGGATACCTCACTTGCATCTCTATTCAACAACACCGCAGATCAAATGGCCAAAACACGAACGGTGGTCATCAAGGAGGAAGCTGAAGCTGCTTTAGCAAACAGGGCCCATGCAACATCCGGACATCTAGGAGAGAATAGCACTTATGCATGGGCACAGCAACGACAAATTCCAGTTACTAAAGAACAAGTGCAACAAGCAGTAAAGGAGTGCCCCACATGCAACCAGATTAGACAAATGCCCCTGCAAAAGAAGCCTAGCGGCCATATCAGAAGAGGAACTGCAGCTGCTACGGTGTGGCAATTGGACTATATCGGGCCGCTACCAAAAGAAAGAGGAAAAAGCTACATATTGACCATGGTGGACACCTACTCTGGCCTTATGTTGGGTATGCCCTGTAAGTCTGCAGATCAAAAGTCCACTTTGCGAGGGCTAAACTACCTGATAAAACATTATGGGGCACCTGACGAGATCCAAACAGATAGGGGCACACACTTTTCAGGGAAAACAGTGCAGGGCTGGGCGCAGTAACGGGGAATTTGGTGGATTTTGCGAGGGCTAAACTACCTGATAAAACATTATGGGGCACCTGACGAGATCCAAACAGATAGGGGCACACACTTTTCAGGGAAAACAGTGCAGGGCTGGGCGCAGTAACGGGGAATTTGGTGGGTTTTGCACCTTAGTTATTATCCACAAGCTGCAGGCATGATTAAGAGATATAACGGATTGGTGAAAGAACCGCAAAAAAAGTTATCAGCACATGACAGACTTGCACAATTGATTTGTGAACAAGCGTACACCCCACACATTAAAGAAAGATCTGCCCCCCCGATAATACCTAGAGAGGTGAGGGAGGATTTGGAAGCACAGGAAGAAAAGTATGGGTGAACTATCCAGGGAAAAAGCCAGAGGCAGGAGAGATATTGAGTCAAGGGGTGGGGAGTACGTATATTGTACTTTTAAAGAACTTTAATGTACCTGTATTTGTGCCTGCAGTGAGACTTACCCCACGGTCATAAACAATGACATCTGCATCGATGACGTGGTTCCTGTTTGCGGTCAGACCGAATGTAGCAGAGAATGTCGTTACGGACCTTCATGTCACTTGTGCATCTCAACCCGCTAACGTAACTGATGACCAGAGAAATGTTTCACTTTGCAACGTGAAGGTACCTGGAGGCAAGTGGATGGCTGCCAAAGCTATGACCTGGAAGGTAACTGGACAGCAAATCCAACATGCCAACGGACTGAACGAGTTGCAGGGGACGCCAGCAACAGTACAGGCTTCAAATTAAACGCTAAACAGCTTATGCACACTGCTTCATGCATCCAGCAAATAACTGAGCATCATTGGTATGACATCTTCTTAGGCTGGGCACTAGGAGCTATGAAGACGCTAAATATAGTGTTACAACAGCTAATTTGGTTATTGATTGTTCGTGTTACGCTAATGACTATACTATGTAGACTATATGTATGCACAAAACAGCTTTATACTAAGATGCAGGCGCTTAGAAAAACGCTGACAAGTATTAGTAGCAACCTAGCTAGCGGAATGTCAAAGTAAATGATATCTGTTTCGCATGCATCGCGCTCATCTAAGGGGTGGAGTGATCAGTATAAGGAAAGGTGCGGAAGACATTGTGACGCGAAGGGTTAATTAGCTTGAGCAGTGTAGATGAGCGTGATGCTTGCTGAAACCCCCGAACAACGTGGAAAAGTTCATGATATTATTTTCAAGCTTGTTTGTGTAGGAGACTCCGTCTCAACATTGAGAACGAGAGTACAGGGAGAAGATGGAATGAAAACAAAGGCTGGGGAAGGGCAGAGCAGCCAAGAGACAAGTACAGATAGCATAGCTAGAAAATGCCAGAAAGAGATAGAATCCAAGCTTTGAGTTATTTAAGCACTGAAGTGCGGGTGAGGGATTTGAACCTCGCAGATGGGGTTGTGAAAGCTGCCATGGCCCAGCGCTGCCTCCCTGGTTTGCTGTTCAGAGACCGTGACGCTTGAGGGAGAGAGAGGTCCAAGCAGGCGGTAGAGGGCTTCCCAGCATTTCGTGGACTAAGTTAAGTTCCACACAGGGATGAAAGGCCTTTGTTTCTCTGCTCTATTATTATGATTGATTATTATGCTTGCACTGTGTTTATAATCTGAAGTATTCAGCTCGTTTATATTTTGCTTTCTGAACATCTTAGTGTGAGCCTGCTGCAGTAATTGAAACATGCATTTTGGTATGTAGTAAATCAAAGATTATCTGAAGTATTCAACTTGTTTATATTTTGCTTCCTGAACATCGTAGTGTGATGCATTTTGGTATACAGTTAATCAAAGCTTATATCTGCCAATTAACTCTTTGCTTATATATATGCATAGATGCTCTTTGTAGTGTACTCATATATAAATAGATGCTTTTCATTGCTATTCTTATTCTACTATTGTTGATGTGCTAAATACATATATTCACCTCAAATTCTAGTAAAGCTAAATTGTATTCATAATTGCCGTGCGGTCCTTCATTGAGCGTCCTTATTGACTTATACCAAACAGGTGTTGTGAGAAAGTAGCCTCTTTCTAGCCTTGTTACCCCCACTTTTGGCCTGTTTGGGAGTATATGTCAGGGTGTTTTCACTGTCTCACTGGGATCCTGCTAGCCAGAGCCCAGTGCTCATAGTGAAAACCCTATGTTGTCAGTATGTTTGTTATGTGTCACTGGGGCCCTGCTAGCCAGGACCCCAGTGCTCATAAGTTTGTGGCCTATATGTATGTGTTCCCTGTGTGATGCCTAACTGTCTCACTGAGGCTCTGCTAACCAGAACCTCAGTGGTTATGCTCTCTCTGCTTACCAAATTGTCACTAACAGGCTAGTGACCAATTTCACCAATTCACATCGGCATACTGGAACACCCTTTTAATTCCCTAGCACAGTGGTCCCCAAACTTTTTTGACCCGTGGCTCCCTTGACCTATTGGCAGTTGGCTGCGGCTCCCCACTGTGTTATTTTTGTTTTAGGGAGTGGGGTAGAGGGGTGGGGGTCTTATAAGCCCACCCTCTGGAGTTCTTCCATTTTGTTCCCTCAAAAATTCTTGGTAGGAACTATTAAGGTATTATAATCATAGATGTAGCAAAATAAAAAAAATATAACAGTTTGTTAATAAAAAAAACATTTCATTGGTTAAGACATAAACAACGCTCTTCAGCACTGTGGTCTGCGTAATGATTTTCTTTAAAACTATTATTTTGTGCCTTAAAAATTGCCTCCAGCACAGGGAGCTCTCCTTCAAGTCATTCTAGTTGTCAAGGAGCCACTTTTGATATATAATAATTCAGCTCCACTAATCAGCACTGCTATATTTCACTTTCAAGTACTTTACTAAAGTACTTTACTAAAGGTACCAGCAGCCACCATTATCTTAACTCTGCTTCTGTCTCTTCTAGTGTCTGATGGAGTCTTTGCACTCTCCTGTCTCAGACCTCAGTATTTGTCTGCAGTCTCTGATTCCTTCTCACTACTGTCGTGTGTCACAGTCCCTGTCAATTCAGTTCTTATTATGGTACAAAACTCCGATGGAGGTCCACATAACACCATATCAAAAAAGTAAAAACACATTTATGCATTAAACATGTTGCATACTATCATAGTTATAAGAACTTTTTCCTACACTACAAAAGATATTAAAAAGTCTTCCCACCAACTAACATTAACAAGACTAAAAACAGTGCCCTTCAGGATTAAATAAAATATATTATTAAAACAATGCCACAAAAGTGACACCGTAAACATACTTAAGTCCAACACATGCCTCTGTTTTTATTTCTGCATTGCTCATAGTTTGTGTTAACTGTTCTGACAGATAGGAGCAATTCCTGTGCTATTTTGCATGTTGCACTGCCATCTAGTGGTACTAGAGGGAGTTTCAGCTTAGCAAAACATGTTTGAAAGCCAGCTTGAAAAACGAAAGAAATTACACTCTGAATATTTACGTTGTGGCGCCCCTGGGTAGTTTTGGAGGCGCACCAGGGTGCCACGGCGCACAGATTGGGAACCTCTGCCCTAGCATATGGTACTGAGGTACCCAGGGTATTGGGGTTCCAGGAGATCCCTATGGGCTGCAGCATTTCTTTTGCCACCCGTAGGGAGATCTGACAAATCTTACACAGGCCTGCCAGTGCAGCCTGAGCGAAATAACGTCCACGTTATTTCACAGCCATTTACCACTGCACTTAAGTAACTTATAAATCACCTATATGTCTAACCTTCACCTGGTGAAGGTTAGGTGCAAAGTTACTTAGTAACTTAAGCACTAGCCAAGGTGCCCCCACATCGTTCAGGGCAAATTCCCCGGACTTTGTGAGTGCGGGGACACCATTACACGCGTGCACTGTACATAGGTCTCTACCTATGTACAGCGTCACAATGGTAACTCCGAACATGGCCATGTAATATGTCTAGGATCATGGAATTGTCCCCCCAATGCCATTCTGGCATTGGGGGGACAATTCCATGATCCCCCAGGTCTCTAGCACAGAGCCCGGGTACTGCCAAACTGCCTTTCCTGGGGTTTCACTGCAGCTGCTGCTGCCAACCCCTCAGATAGGTTTCTGCCCTCCTGGGGTCCTGCCAGGCCTGGCCCAGGAAGGCAGAACAAAGGACTTCCTCAGAGAGAGGGTGTTACACCCTCTCCCTTTGGAAATAAGTGTCAGGGCTGGGGAGGAGTAACCTCCCCCAGCCTCTGGAAATGCTTTGATGGGCACAGATGGTGCCATCTCTGCATAAGCCAGTCTACACCGGTTCAGGGACCCCCCAGCCCTCCTCTGGCGCGAAACTGGACAAAGGAAAGGGGAGTGACCACTCCCCTGACCTGCACCTCCCAGGGGAGGTGCCCAGAGCTCCTCCAGCGTGCCCCAGACCTCTGCCATCTTGGATTCAGAGGTGTGCTGGCACACTGGACTGCTCTGAGTGGCCAGGGCCAGCAGGTGACGTCAGAGACTCCTTCTGATAGGCTCTTACCTGTGTTACTAGCCTATCCTCCTTCCTAGGTAGCCAAACCTCCTTTTCTGGCTATTTAGGGTCTCTGCTTTGGGGAATTCTTCAGATACCGAATGCAAGAGCTCATCAGAGTTCCTCTGCATTTCCCTCTTCACCTTCTACCAAAGGATCGACCGCTGACTGCTCAGGACGCCTGCAAAACCGCAACAAAGTAGCAAAGACGACTACTGCAACCTTGTATCGCTTCATCCTGCCGGCTTTCTCGCCTGTTTCCTGGTGGTGCATGCTCTGGGGGTAGCCTGCCTCCTTCTTGCACCAGAAGCTCTGAAGAAATCTCCTGTGGGTCAACGGAATCTTCCCCCTGCAACCGCAGGCAACAAAAGACTGCATCACCGGTCCTCTGGGTCCCCTCTCAGCACGACGAGCGTGGTCCCTGGAACTCAGCAACTCTGTCCAAGTGACTCCCACAGTCCAGTGACTCTTCAGTCCAAGTTTGGTGGAGGTAAGTCCTTGCCTCCCCATGCTAGACTGCATTGCTGGGTACCGCATGATTTGCATCTGCTCCGGCTCCTGTGCACTCTTCCAGGATTTACTTCATGCACAGCCAAGCCTGGGTCCCCAACACTCTAACCTGCAGTGCACAACCTTCTGAGTTGTCCTCTGGCGTCGTGGGACTCCCTTTACTGACTTCGGGTGGACTCCGGTTCACTCCTCTTCCAAGTGCCTGTTCCGGTACTTCTGTGGGTGCTGCCTGCTTCTGTGAGGGCTCCCTGACTTGCTGGGCGCCCCCTCTGTCTCCTCATCCAAATGGCAACATTCTGGTCACTCCTGAGCCACAGCAGCATCCAAAAACCCTAACCGCAACCCTTGCAGCTAGCAAGGCTTGTTTGCGGTCTTTCTGCGTGGGAACACCTCTGCAAGCTTCTTCACGACATGGGACATCCATCCTCCAAAGGGGAAGTTCCTAGTCCTCTTCGTTCTTGCAAAACACCAAGCTTCTTCCATCCAGTGGCAGCTTCCTTGCACCCTCAGCTGGCATTTCCTGGGCATCTGCCCACTCTCGACACTGTCGCGACTCTTGGACTTGGTCCCCTTGTCTTACAGGTACTCAGGTCCGGAAATCCACTGTTGTTGCATTGCTGGTGTTGGTCTTCCTTGCAGAATCCCCCTATCACGACTTCTGTGCTCTCTGGGGGTTGTAGGTGCACTTTACACCTACCTTACAGGGTCTTGGGGTGGGCTATTTTTCTAACCCTCACTGTTTTCTTACAGTCCCAGCGACCCTCTACAAGCTCACATAGGTTTGGGGTCCATTCGTGGTTCGCATTCCACTTTTGGAGTATATGGTTTGTGTTGCCCCTATACCTATGTGCTCCTATTGCAATCTATTGTAACTTTACACTGCTTGCATTACTTCCTTTTGCTATTACTGCATATTTTTGGTATTGTGTACATATATCTTGTGTATATTTGGCATCCTCATACTGAGGGTACTCACTGAGATACTTTTGGCATATTGTCATAAAAATAAAGTACCTTTATTGTTAGTATATCTGTGTATTGTGTTTTCTTATGATACTGTGCATATGACACCAGTGGTATAGTAGGAGCTTTGCATGTCTCCTAGTTCAGCCTAAGCTGCTCTGCTATAGCTACCTTCTATCAGCCTAAGCTGCGCGAAACACCTCTTCTACACTAATAAGGGATAACTGGACCTGGTACAGAGTGTAAGTAACCCTTGGTACCCACTACAAGCAAGGCCAGCCTCCTACATTGGCCGTGCAGCGGTGGGATAAGTACTATCAACTACTTACCGCTTTGTCATTGTGTACTTTTCATAAGAGAATAATATACAAAACAAGTTCAGTGTATGTACACCTAACCAAAACGTTTTGCTGTTCTTCTCTTACACTATCTGCTAAGTGCTGAAAAGTACTTCTAAACTTTCTAAAAGTTTAAAAAAGTTGAAAAAGTTTTTTTCTGTTCTTTAAAAAGTTCTGAAACTCTTTCTCTCTTTTATCTGTCTCTAAACCTTCTTCTATCATGTCTGGTGTAGGAACTCCTCTTATGTTAGTCAATACAACATATGACAATCTTAACTTTAAGAGCCTAAGGAGTCTCTGCATTGATAGAGGTTTAGTGGTAGGAAAGAACCCTTCTAGAGAATTATTGTCTAACATGCTCATTGAGAATGATAAGGCCTTAGCTGGCAGTTCAATTGAGAAGTTAGGAGATAGCTCACACTCTGACTCAGGGGAGCCCCTAGTGGGAGTGGGACAGGGTTCTCTTTCAAACCTGCCCCCTAGCAGACCTCATAGCAATGCTGGTAGTATAAGAAGCTCCCATCATAGTAGGGAGGGTTTTATTCCTGAAGGCCAGGTTGTTAGAGTGCCAGTTGTTAGGGAAAGGTCTCCCTCTGTTCATTCCAATCTTTCTTCTGTGTCAAAACATTCCCAACCCACCCACCCTGATGACAAAATGTTAGAAAGGGAACTCAGTAAGTTTAGAGTGAAAGAGACCAGGCTGAAGCTTAAACAGCAACAGCTGGCTCTAGACAGGGAATCCCTAAACTTAGAGAAAGAGAGACAGAGGTTGGGGTTTGGACCCAATGGTGGCAGCAGCAGTATTTCTGATAATAATCCTGTTAGAGAGCATGATTCCAGGAATATGCACAAGATAGTTCCCCCTTACAAGGAGGGGGATGACATTAACAAGTGGTTTGCTGCACTTGAGAGGGCCTGTATGGTACAGGGGGTCCCTCAAAGGCAGTGGGCTGCTATTCTATGGCTATCTTTCAATGGAAAGGGTAGGGATAGGCTCCTTACTGTGAGAGAAAGTGATGCCAATAATTTTGCAGTTTTGAAGGATGCACTCTTGGATGGATTTGGCTTAACCACTGAGCAATACAGGATTAAGTTCAGAGAAACCAGAAAAGAATCCTTACAAGACTGGGTAGACTTTGTTGACTATTCAGTGAAGGCCTTTGAGGGGTGGTTACATGGCAGTAAAGTTTCTGACTATGAAAGGCTGTACAATATAATCCTGAGAGAGCATAGTCTGAATAACTGTGTGTCTGATTTGTTACACCAATATCTAGTGGACTCAGATCTGACCTCTCCCCAAGAATTGGGAAATAAGGCAGACAAATGGGTCAGAACAAGAGTGAACAGAAAAGTTCATACAGGGGGTGACAAGGATGGCAAGAAAAAAGATGGTGAGAAATCTCAGGATAAGCACGGGGATAAGGGTAAAACCAAAAATCCTTCTTCAAATCCTAAACACACTTCAGGGGGTGGGGATAAATCAAATTCTTCCTCTTCTTCACAACATACACACATTAAAAAGCCTTGGTGCGTTGTGTGTAAAAATAAAGGCCATAGGCCAGGGGATAAGTCCTGTCCAGGTAAACCCCCTGAGCCTACCACCACTAATACATCAAACTCTAGTGCCCCTAGCAGTAGTGGTAATAGTGGTGGGACTGCTGGCAACAGTCAAACTAAGGGTGTAGTTGGGTTCACTTATGGGTCCATCATAGAAACTGGGGTAGTCAGTCCCAAGACAGTTTCGGTCACACCTAGTGGCATTGGCCTTGCCACACTGGCTGCTTGTCCCCTTACAATGGATAAGTACAGGCAGACAGTTTCAATAAATGGGGATGAGGCCCAGGCCTACAGGGACACAGGTGCCAGGTTCACTTTGGTGACTGAAAACCTAGTGGCTCCTGAACAACACATCATTGGACAACAGTACAAGATTATTGATGTCCATAACTCCACTAAGTTTCTTCCCTTAGCTATAGTTCAACTTAGTTGGGGTGGAGTTACGGGCCCTAAGCAGGTGGTAGTGTCACCTAGCTTACCTGTAGACTGTCTATTAGGTAATGACCTAGAGACCTCAGGTTGGGTTGAGGTAGAGTTTTATACCCATGCAGCCATGCTGGGTATCCCTGAGGAATTGTTCCCTCTCATTTCTACTGAAATGAAAAAGCAAAGGAGAGAAAAAGGCCTGAAAACTCAGATCCTTCTCCACCAACAGGTAAAAAGGGTATCACAGTATCCCCTAACCACCCTGCCATTCAGGATACCATTCCTGTGGTGGGAGAAACCTCTCCTGGGGTGGCACCTGTACAAAGGGAATCATCAGCTGGCATAGCTGTTCTCCCTGAGGTGGAAGTACCTCTCTGTAGAATAACTAATATTGGTGAGAAAACCACCATTGTAGTTAACATGGAGCATCCCTCCAACCCTCCCAGAGAAACTTTAGTGCAGAAACCCTGCACTGCCTCACAACACTTAGGACAGCAGCCCTGCCCTAGTGTGGAGCTCATAGAACAGCATCCCTGCCCTGCTCCAACTCAAGAGAAACAGCATCCCTGTTCTCTCTTACAACCATATGGACAATATTTTTGCCCAGCTATGGCTCTACTGAGACAGCATCCCTGTCTGGCATTCTCATCACTAGAAATAGGTCCAGTGGACAAGTCCCACTGTTCTAAACTAAAACTTACTGATAGGAACTCTGAAAATATATCTTCACATTGTTGGTTAGCTAAACAACTTCAAACAGGGTGGTTTACATCCCCACAGGGAAGTAACCATATAGTGGATGATAAAGGGAGTAACCAGTCTATTGCAGAGCTACTCTCCACTTATCACCACTTAGACAATAAAGTCTCAACTGGCCAAGGTTAGCCTTATTGTCCTTCGTTTGGGGGGGTTGTGTGAGAAAGTAGCCTCTTTCTAGACTTGTTACCCTCACTTTTGGCCTGTTTGGGAGTATATGTCAGGGTGTTTTCACTGTCTCACTGGGATCCTGCTAGCCAGGGCCCAGTGCTCATAGTGAAAACCCTATGTTGTCAGTATGTTTGTTATGTGTCACTGGGACCCTGCTAGCCAGGACCCCAGTGCTCATAAGTTTGTGGCCTATATGTATGTGTTCCCTGTGTGATGCCTAACTGTCTCACTGAGGCTCTGCTAACCAGAATCTCAGTGGTTATGCTCTCTCTGCTTTCCAAATTGTCACTAACAGGCTAGTGACCAATTTCACCAATTCACATTGGCATACTGGAACACCCTTATAATTCCCTAGTATATGGTACTGAGGTACCCAGGATAATGGGGTTCCAGGAGATCCCTATGGGCTGCAGCATTTCTTTTGCCACCCATAGGGAGATCTGACAATTCTTACACAGGCCTGCCAGTGCAGCCTAAGTGAAATAACGTCCACGTTATTTCACAGCCATTTACCACTGCACTTAAGTAACTTATAAGTCACCTATATGTCTAACCTTCACCTGGTGAAGGTTGGGTGCAAAGTTACTTAGTGTGAGGGCACCCTGGCACTAGCCAAGGAGCCCCCACATCGTTCAGGGCAAATTCCCCGGACTTTGTGAGTGCGGGGACACCATTACACGCGTGCACTGTACATAGGTCTCTACCTATGTACAGCGTCACAATGGTAACTCCGAACATGGCCATGTAATATGTCTAGGATCATAGGCCATTATCTTGACACGGATGGTGGCGGTATGCAATTTAAGGAATTCCTTACAATTTTTGCTTTATTGCATGACTTAGGCTAATAAGAATTTGGGAGGATACTTATTTATTCGTTATGTTTTTGTTGTATATATCGATTATTAACATACATCAAGCTCGGGGTATATGCAGTTCCAAAATGACGCCCATTACGGGAGATAGTCCTTCTTTTCCTCTCGTGTCCTGTTGAAGGCTGGTCCTTCTCTCCTTTTCTAAGATGGCGCCCATACTCATGGGTTAGTCCATTTTCTATTACTTCACTACCAACGCGCGGAGGTTTTAAATTTCTATCCTCCTCCGTTAGTTCGACGTTCGAGATTAATGTACCGATACAGAGGACGCCGCGGGGGGATTTCGACCGCGGTCGTTGCCTTTCTTGATGATGGCTACTTACGTATACGATAGGTGAGATACTGAATTTGGTTATTGGGGACCTGGTGACTTGATGTCTCATTATTACTTTTGGGGATATTTCCTAATCGTGTTGATTTATATTTAGCATGCCTCAATTGCAGCATATAATAATTTTTCTTTCCGATTTCTTTCTTCACTCTGCATACTTAGGAAACGGTTCTTGAATACTTCATTTGCATCCTAATGTTGGATATTATATATATTTTACTCAGGTCAGTCTGGGACCTTTTGGTCACATTTGCTTGTACCCTTATTTGGGGACGTTTTTCTATTTAGACATGTAGGAGACTTAGTGGATTATATAGTGGATCTATGATTATTTTCCACAGACTCTGGACGGTTCTTAATGATACTGGTTATACATGTAGATATAATTTGAGTTAAGGTATGTTTCGATTTATGGGTTTTTCACTGTTTATTATGAAGGGCTCTGGTGGTGTTTCTGTTATCTTACACTGGGCAAGCTATTATTACATTGCGCACTTTGGTGTTGACTGGGTGTCTGGGGTGACTTTTCTTTGGACTTTGGAAACATGCACACTCA
This sequence comes from Pleurodeles waltl, assembly GCF_031143425.1. Taxonomy (NCBI): domain Eukaryota; kingdom Metazoa; phylum Chordata; class Amphibia; order Caudata; family Salamandridae; genus Pleurodeles; species Pleurodeles waltl. The sequence continues at coordinate 597,126,700 of NC_090446.1, read as the reverse complement.
TATTGTGATCAAACTTTGTACACATGGGTTATTCATATATATATTCCCATTTTGTGCTTTAACTTTATAGGCAATGTTATCATATTTTGTGATAATTTTAATAATTTTATTGTGGTGATGGGACTATATGTTAGTTCCCACCAGATGAATGATCACAAGAAGTCACAAATTACATGTTTTCGTTTTAGGATCTCACAAATTGTCACGATAAGATATACTTTATGGTCTGCTCTTGACGGTTCTGTACACATGTTATGAATTAGTGACTGTTCTCATTTTATTTCAGCCCTGATGAAGTCCGTGAGAGTACTGTTCTCATAGGACGAAACACGTGTTGGCTGTGGCTGTATGTGCTACATGGATACTGACTTCAATACTGTGTTTACTACATGAACATGGATGTCAAAGGACAATTCTGTGGTTACTATGATGAACTTTTTTGTTGAACAATAAATTGAGCTTGAAACTCTCCATGGTATTAATGCCATTATACATTACATATTGATATATTACTTACTTGGAATTATAGATTCATGGGTGCCCTGACAGCTGTGTTTTGTCATTGTGAGTTTCCCTGGAAACATTAGAGGAGTTAGGAAGATCCTCTTGCCAGGAGCACCATGTTAAAATTGGAATGTTAATGCTATTATATTGACTCACTGTGAGCGCCCATATCCTATGACTTGCTTCCTATGTGCTCTCAATTTTCTTTGATGTTAAACATAGGGGTGCTGCTCCAGCCTTTTGTATTGTATGTTTTGATTATTCTTTGATTGGAGTGCTTTGCTTCGTTTGTACTTTATATTGTAAATATGGACCGTGATAAACTAGCAGCAGACATCTTTGGTAGTTTAGAGCAGACAGGGACTATACCTAAACCTTATACAGCGGGTGCCCAGCACACCAAAATGGGGCTCCGTGACAAATTTTTCAAATTAGAAAAATTGAAGAAACAGGAGATGTCTAAATGGTGGGATGGGGCAACCTTAAAACAATATGTAAAACTTCACAGGATACCTAGAGGTCTAAGATCACATATTTTTCCTACCTTTGATGATCTTGATCCAGACTTATTGGACAATTGGGAACAAGAAATAGTGTCAAGTTCTTTTAGACTAATGAATATTCTGATAGAAAACTCGGAGAGGAAAATCACTAAATTACAAACAGAAATTGCTGAATTAGAAACAGATATTAACAAAATGAACATGGAGGAACCAACGGCTAAGAACTATAAAATTCTTAATGAAATTATGGAACTGCATCAAAATGAGATTACACAAAGGAAGGCACGCAAACTTAGGCGAGATGAGTTGGATTACAAAAATGGTAGGATCTTTACATTCTCCCATAAATATGATCATTTATCCAAAAGAAGTGCGTCCCCATTAGGTTCTGATTTAGGCTCCTCATCCTCACTAAATAGTGCTTCTACCAGCAACAGTGATTTAAGTGCTATTTCCAACACTTCTAGACAGGACAGGTCAGCACAACCCTCTTTTTTAGCAGAGGTCCAGAGGATAAGGCAGGGACAATGGGAACTAGGCCGACGCAAGATAGACCCAGGAAAATCAGGCGGGGTGGCAGAGGAGGAACACGCAAATATAAGACAAGGAATGCAGACAAGATCATGGAACAGGGGGAAATAGCCAATTCTGATATTGGTTCTATCAATGTAATTAACCTCTCCAACTTGGAGCTTACTTCTCATGACCTTACACTTCTTGGCAAGGGACTAGGGTTCTGTCCAGGAGAATTTGGAGACTTTCAGAATACGAAAATTGATTTTTTCAAATTTATTAGACGTCTAAAACTGAAAAAATATTTTGCGAATCATTCTGATAACAGGGACAACATCATCTCCCTGGATGGTCTCAATGAAGACCAACAGTTGTCCATTAAGGATATTCAAGACACGGCCACTCTATTGTCTATAGCGGACTGCGAACAGGATCCTACCACTATAACTCGAATTTTATCGGATCTAGATATCCCATCTGACTTACTGCCTAGTGGTTTAAAAAGCAAATCAATGTGGACACCAACCCTGAATAGGGATAACTGTATAGAAACCTTTTTCAGAGTGGTCTGGCGTGATTTTAATAAACTAGAATCAAAGAATGACAGTCGCCGTTATATTTGGCATCAGAACCTCACCCAAAAGGAAATGACAAACTTAAGACTATTGCGTACCAATGGGGAGATTACCATAAGAGAGGCAGACAAGGGGGGAAATATTGTAGTAATGAACACCTCAGATTATGATCAGGAGATTTATAGGCAACTAGGGGATGTGACTTGTTATGAAAAGATGATATCAGACCCTATCCCCGCACTTACGAATAAAATCAATAAATTTCTACATGACTGTTTTACTCAATCACTTTTAAAAGAAGATGAGTATATGTACCTTCGTATTCACAGACCCAGGAACCCTTGTATATATATACTACCTAAAGTACATAAGAGTCTCACTTCCCCTCCTGGCAGGCCTATTGTTTCAGGCATCGATGGTCCATCTGAGAGACTGTCGGAATATGTTGATATTTTTTTACAGCCTTATGTAGGAAACTTACCTTCCTATATTAAGGATACGAAACATATTCTCAGCATACTCATGGATATAACATGGGAACCAGGGATGATTTTAGTTACACTAGATGTCACCTCCCTTTATACCAGCATTAACCATGAACAAGGAAAGGAGGCACTACGTCTCTTCCTCTATAAAAGACCGGCGAACCTATATGGCCATACCCAAATGCTAATAAAAATGGTAGATCTGATCTTAAACAATAATGTATTTTTATTTAAAAGTGATTGGTATCGCCAAAAGCAAGGTGTAGCTATGGGATCCAAATTCTCACCGGCCTATGCGAATCTCTTTATGGGAATGTTTGAGCAAAATATGATCTGGAGTAAAGAGGGTAGTAAATGGATCTCTGATATACTCTATTGGGGCAGATATATCGATGATTGTTTGATGATCTGGACTGGCGACTCACAAGAACTTGACAACTTCATTAACTATTTAAATAATAATGAGTATAATATTCACTTTACTTCTGAACGAAGTGTGACTAACATTGCCTTTCTTGACGTGGAACTTCTGATTTGCAACAACAAAATAGAAAGTCGTCTTTACAGAAAGAGTACTTCCTGTAACTCTATCCTACACGCAAAGAGCGCACATCCAGTTCATCAAATTAATGCGATACCGTATGGTGAGATGGTTAGGGCGAGGCGCAATTGTAGTCTTGAGGAAGATTTTGGCCTGTGTATACAAGATATGAGCATGAGATTCAAAGCACGGGGATACTCCACTAAGGTGATAGACAAAGCTAGACAGAGCCCGGGTACTGCCAAACTGCCTTTCCCGGGGTTTCACTGCAGCTGCTGCTGCCGCCAACCCCTCAGACAGGTTTCTGATCTCCTGGGGTCCAGCCAGGCCTGGCCCAGGAAGGCAGAACAAAGGACTTCCTCAGAGAGAGGGTGTTACACCCTCTCCCTTTGGAAATAGGTGTCAGGGCTGGGGAGGAGTAGCCTCCCCCAGCCTCTGGAAATGCTTTGATGGGCACAGATGGTGCCCATCTCTGCATAAGCCAGTCTACACCGGTTCAGGGATCCCCCAGCCCTGCTCTGGCGCAAAACTGGACAAAGGAAAGGGGGGTGACCACTCCCCTGACTTGCACCTCCCAGGGGAGGTGCCCAGAGCTCCTCCAGCGTGCCCCAGACCTCTGCCATCTTGGATTCAGAGGTGTGCTGGCACACTGGACTGCTCTGAGTGGCCAGGGCCAGCAGATGACGTCAGAGACTCCTTCTGATAGGCTCTTACCTGTGTTACTAGCCTATCCTCCTTCCTAGGTAGCCAAACCTCCTTTTCTGGCTATTTAGGGTCTCTGCTTTGGGGAATTCTTCAGATACCGAATGCAAGAGCTCATCAGATTTCCTCTGCATTTCCCTCTTCACCTTCTACCAAAGGATCGACCGCTGACTGCTCAGGACGCCTGCAAAACCGCAGGCAACAAAAGACTGCATCACCGGTCCTCTGGGTCCCCTCTCAGCACGACGAGCGTGGTCCCTGGAACTCAGCAACTCTGAGTTGTCCTCTGGCGTCGTGGGACTCCCTTTACTGACTTCGGGTGGACTCCGGTTCACTCCTCTTCCAAGTGCCTGTTCCGGTACTTCTGCGGGTGCTGCCTGCTTCTGTGAGGGTTTCCTGACTTGCTGGGCGCCCCCTCTGTCTCCTCATCCAAGTGGCGACATTCTGGTCCCTCCTGGGCCACAGCAGCATCCAAAAACCCTAACCGCAACCCTTGATGCTAGCAAGGCTTGTTTGCGGTCTTTCTGCATGGGAACACCTCTGCAAGCTTCTTCACGACCAGGGACATGCATCCTCCAAAGGGGAAGTTCCTAGTCCTCTTCGTTCTTGCAAAACACCAAGCTTCTTCCATCCGGTGGCAGCTTCCTTGCACCCTCAGCTGGCATTTCCTGGGCATCTGCCCACTCTCGACACTGTCGCGACTCTTGGACTTGGGCCCCTTGTCTTACAGGTACTCAGGTCCGGAAATCCACTGTTGTTGCATTGCTGGTGTTGGTCTTCCTTGCAGAATCCCCCTATCACGACTTCTGTGCTCTCTGGGGGTTATAGGTGCACTTTACACCTACCTTACAGGGTCTTGGGGTGGGCTATTTTTCTAACCCTCGCTGTTTTCTTACAGTCCCAGCGACCCTCTACAAGCTCACATAGGTTTGGGTTCCATTCGTGGTTCGCATTCCACTTTTGGAGTATATGGTTTGTGTTGCCCCTATACCTATGTGCTCCTATTGCAATCTATTGTAACTTTACACTGCTTGCATTACTTCCTTTTGCTATTACTGCATATTTTTGGTATTGTGTACATATATCTTGTGTATATTTGGCATCCTCATACTGAGGGTACTCACTGAGATACTTTTGGCATATTGTCATAAAAATAAAGTACCTTTATTTTTAGTATATCTGTGTATTGTGTTTTCTTATGATATTGTGCATATGACACCAGTTGTATAGTATGAGCTTTGCATGTCTCCTAGTTCAGCCTAAGCTGCTCTGCTATAGCTACCTTCTATCAGCCTAAGCTGCTAGAAACACCTCTTCTACACTAATAAGGGATAACTGGACCTGGTACAGAGTGTAAGTACCCCTTGGTACCCACTACAAGCCAGGCCAGCCTCCTACAGGTAAAACACAGCTGTCAGGGCACCCATGAATCTATAATTCCAAGTAAGTAATATATCAATATGTAATGTATAATGGCATTAATACCATGGAGAGTATTAATCTATTCGGTTGTGCTGTGCGAGGGATACTACTACTTCACCTACATATATCTTGTTAGATGCGGCAATAAACAATTATGGTTACAACCAGATATCTTGGGGGAAGGAGTTCTCCCCATAGGCCATTATCTTGACACGGATGGTGGCGGTATGCAATTTAAGGAATTCCTTACAATTTTTGCTTTATTGCATGACTTAGGCTAATAAGAATTTGGGAGGATACTTATTTATTCGTTATGTTTTTGTTGTATATATCGATTATTAACATACATCAAGCTCGGGGTATATGCAGTTCCAAAATGACGCCCATTACGGGAGATAGTCCTTCTTTTCCTCTCGTGTCCTGTTGAAGGCTGGTCCTTCTCTCCTTTTCTAAGATGGCGCCCATACTCATGGGTTAGTCCATTTTCTATTACTTCACTACCAACGCGCGGAGGTTTTAAATTTCTATCCTCCTCCGTTAGTTCGACGTTCGAGATTAATGTACCGATACAGAGGACGCCGCGGGGGGATTTCGACCGCGGTCGTTGCCTTTCTTGATGATGGCTACTTACGTATACGATAGGTGAGATACTGAATTTGGTTATTGGGGACCTGGTGACTTGATGTCTCATTATTACTTTTGGGGATATTTCCTAATCGTGTTGATTTATATTTAGCATGCCTCAATTGCAGCATATAATAATTTTTCTTTCCGATTTCTTTCTTCACTCTGCATACTTAGGAAACGGTTCTTGAATACTTCATTTGCATCCTAATGTTGGATATTATATATATTTTACTCAGGTCAGTCTGGGACCTTTTGGTCACATTTGCTTGTACCCTTATTTGGGGACGTTTTTCTATTTAGACATGTAGGAGACTTAGTGGATTATATAGTGGATCTATGATTATTTTCCACAGACTCTGGACGGTTCTTAATGATACTGGTTATACATGTAGATATAATTTGAGTTAAGGTATGTTTCGATTTATGGGTTTTTCACTGTTTATTATGAAGGGCTCTGGTGGTGTTTCTGTTATCTTACACTGGGCAAGCTATTATTACATTGCGCACTTTGGTGTTGACTGGGTGTCTGGGGTGACTTTTCTTTGGACTTTGGAAACATGCACACTCATATTGTGATCAAACTTTGTACACATGGGTTATTCATATATATATTCCCATTTTGTGCTTTAACTTTATAGGCAATGTTATCATATTTTGTGATAATTTTAATAATTTTATTGTGGTGATGGGACTATATGTTAGTTCCCACCAGATGAATGATCACAAGAAGTCACAAATTACATGTTTTCGTTTTAGGATCTCACAAATTGTCACGATAAGATATACTTTATGGTCTGCTCTTGACGGTTCTGTACACATGTTATGAATTAGTGACTGTTCTCATTTTATTTCAGCCCTGATGAAGTCCGTGAGAGTACTGTTCTCATAGGACGAAACACGTGTTGGCTGTGGCTGTATGTGCTACATGGATACTGACTTCAATACTGTGTTTACTACATGAACATGGATGTCAAAGGACAATTCTGTGGTTACTATGATGAACTTTTTTGTTGAACAATAAATTGAGCTTGAAACTCTCCATGGTATTAATGCCATTATACATTACATATTGATATATTACTTACTTGGAATTATAGATTCATGGGTGCCCTGACAGCTGTGTTTTGTCATTGTGAGTTTCCCTGGAAACATTAGAGGAGTTAGGAAGATCCTCTTGCCAGGAGCACCATGTTAAAATTGGAATGTTAATGCTATTATATTGACTCACTGTGAGCGCCCATATCCTATGACTTGCTTCCTATGTGCTCTCAATTTTCAGCCTCCTACAGGTGTCAACCAGTCACCTGGATAAGACACCTGTCTAGAGAAGGGGCGCAAACAGCCCAACTGTCAAACTGACCCAGACAGGGAATCCACAACAGGGAGAGTCACAGAATGGTTTAAGTAAGAAAATGCCTACTTTCTAAAACTGGCATTTTCAAACACACAGGCCCTCATTCTGACCTTGGCGGGCGGCGGAGGCCGCCCGCCAAAGTCCCGCCGTCAGGTTACCGTTCCGCGGTCGAAAGACCGCGGCGGTAATTCTGACTTTCCCGCTGGGCTGGCGGGCGGTCGCCTTCAGACCGCCAGCCAGCCCAGCGGGAAAGAGGCTTCCACGATGAAGCCGGCTCGGAATCGAGCCGGCGGAGTGGAAGCTGTGCGACGGGTGCAGTTGCACCCGTCGCGTATTTCACTGTCTGCGCAGCAGACAGTGAAATACATGTAGGGGCCCTCTTACGGGGGCCCCTGCAATGCCCATGCCAGTGGCATGGGCACTGCAGGGGCCCCCAGGGGCCCCGCGACCCCCCCTACCGCCATCCGGATCTCGGCGGTCCGACCGCCGGGATCTGGATGGCGGTAGGGGGGGTCGGAATCCCCGCGGCGGTGCAGCAAGCTGCGCCGCCGCGGAGGATTCAATGGGGCCGCGGTACACTGGCGGGACCCCGCCAGTGGTGCCGGTCCGACCGCGGCTTTACCGCCGCGGTCGGAATCCCCATTGGAGCACCGCCGGCCTGTCGGCGGTGCTCCCGCGGTCCTCCGCCCTGGCGGTCAAAGACCGCCAGGGTCAGAATGACCACCACAGTCTAAAAACAACCTTTACCAAAAGATGTATTTTTAAATTGTGAGTTCAGAGACCCTAAACTAAAAATTTCTATCTGCTCCCAAAGAGAATCTGCACTTTGATAATATTTAAAGGCAGCCCCCATGTTAACCTATAAGAGAGATAGGCCTTGCACAGTGAAAATCGAATTTGGCAGTATTTCTCTGTTAGGACGTATAAAACACATTAGTATATGGCCTACTTTAAACATACACTGCACCCTGCCCATTGGGCTACCTAGAGCCTACCTTAGGGGTGCCTTACATGTATGACAGGGAAGGTTTAGGCCTGGCAAGTGGGTACACTTGCCGAGTCGAATTGGCAGTTTAAAACTGCACACACAGACACTGCAGTGGCAGGTCTGAGCCATGCTTAAAGGGCTACTCATGTGGGTGGCACAATCAGTGCTACAGGCCCACTAGTAGCATTTGATTTACAGGCCCTGGGCACCTCTAGTGCACTGTACTAGGGACTTACTAGTAAATCAAATATGCCAATCATGGAAAGTCAATTACACATACACTTTACATAGGAGCACTTGCACTTTAGCACTGGATAGCAGTGGTAAAGTGCCCACGGCAACAACAGAGTCCAGCACACATCAACAACCTGGGAAACAGAGGGAAAAAAGATAGGGGAAACCATGCCAAGGATGCTAAGTCTAACAGCACCTATGTTATTCAATCTATATACTGCTCATATAGGTAACGTCATTGGTCAAACCCCGATCTGTGTTCCAAAATTAGCCTCCCTCTACCTTCTTCTTCTGCAGTATGTAAAGGGTACCATTCTTGATCACATAGCGATAGTGTTACAACATTCTTTGGATGTGCTACCCAGCTATATCATGTCAAATAAGCTTGCAGTTAACATGGAAAAATCAGCCCTGGGAGCTTTCGGTCGCAGCACCTACAGAAGCGGTCATTGGTTTGGGAGTGACTTGACTATAGAAAAGGCAGTAAGTATAACTATCTATGCATTTGGCTGAATGAAAGGGGAAGCTACGAAATACAATTAACCTCTCTCAAACTTTAAATGAATCCGTTTTGTATGTGTTAAAATATATATATCATGATTTTGAAGCTCCATCTTTATTTCTGTAACCAATCTCTGGTTTTGAGATTCCACTCTCTGTTTTGGATTAAGAGCTGAATAAGATTCCTTGAAGCATGCCGTTGACAAGATGTAGGAAAGCGACAATGATTTGTTAATCCCTGGCATTCTTACCTCTCTGAATCTTTGGAGGAGTTGAATGTTAGACTGCTGTATGATTTAGAAACATCTCTTTTTGATTTTAAGGCCACAGTTAAGGCTTGCGTGAGACAGCGGATCACGAATTTCTGACTGGACAGCTTTTAACATCTGCCAAAATTCAGGGGCATATTTATGAGCCCTTAGTTCCACCAGAGCGTCACTTTTCATGACGCTCCGGTGGTGCTATGCCCTGCACCGTATTTACAAGGTGGTGTTAAGCCACTTTTCGTGGCTTAACGCCATCTTGTGAATACAACCCCTTCACACGCAGCCCTTTGCATGGAAGGGGCGTGCAATGGGTGTTGCTGTGGGCGTGCCAAAGCAACACCCATTGCATTTTGATGCTGCCTCAGATTTACAAGATTTCGTAAACCTGAGGCAGTGCCAAAATCTAATGCCCCCCAGGGGTGGCGCTAACAAGCCGCAACGAGGAGGAATACTTTTATTCCTCCTCGTTTTTTGCTTTTTCTATGCGTGCTGCATTCTGCAGCACGCATAGAAAGAGCAAAATGCCAGAAATGATTGTTTATGTGCAGGAAGCTGTCCCTTCCTGCACATAAACAATCATTTGAAATTGCCGCTTTGGCACTTCTATGTGTGCTGCATTTTGCAGCACACCCAGAAGTGCCAAATCGACATTAGTGACTGTTTATGTGCAGGAAGGGACACCTTCCTGCACATAAACAATCACTTCCCTCAACATAGATATCCTTGCACGATGCTGCAATGATGCCTATGTTGGCGCTGGGAGCTAAATTTAACCCTAGCACATGGGACAACACAGGGGTGCGCCATATTCAATTAAATACAGCGCATCCCTGTGTTGTGCCAATTTTGGCACAGCGTCGTGCTCCGTCATTTCCCTATAAATAAGGGCCTCAATGTATTAGTTATGGCGTTCAGTCAGGCCCACTTCCAGAATGTTTATTTCTCCCTCTTTTCCATAGGCTTAAGAAGAGATTCTTGAGATTGCAAGTTCTCCTAAAAGACACAGATGAGCTAAGTGTCTCAATGGCAGGTAACAAGCGGTTGTTATTATTCGGATATCTTGCCATTCGGGAAAAAAACAACGATTCACCTTTTCAAGATTCATCTAGGAGGAGGAAACGATGCCGGAAGTTCATTTGTGCGGTGAATTCATTTCACAGAATACTTTGAAGAGACAACCCCAGTGTCACTGTTCATGTTGTATTGCGCCAGCCCTCGCCCCCTTTCTAGGGTGATGCAGGTTCAGTTAGGATTCCTTTCCTTGGTTTCCCTCTCTGTACTTTTTCCCCGTGTCTTAGATCAAGCTGTTTGTTTCTTGTTTTGGCCTCTTTTTTCGCAGTGCCCTAGATCCGAATCCTTCTTTTCATCTTTCCTCTTCTGTATAATAATGTTCTCATATGTCTTCACATATTCTTTGCAAAATTCTCTCTTACTTCTTGCCGCAGTGGCACTATAGAAAAAAATACAGTAAATAGATAAAACTAAATAAGGATGGCTATTGAAGCGCTGGTTATGCCATCTAGGCTTTGGGTGCCTAATACATTTGATATGCATTTGCCTGGCACTGATTGCTCCTAGGAGAAGGTTATTGTGCCCTTTACTTCTGGAATAGGCCATTCACAACTGCCATGATGCCTGCCTTGCTGTCTTTAATGATTTAATGGTAATGATTGCACAATGGTTGGCTGCTTTGTGAAGTTTAAAGATATTATGTGGTGAAAATCAGCTACAGGAATTGCATTGTGATATTATGTACTGTTGGGCGGGTTTATTAGCGACAGGGTCTCATACTAACAACTTGTATTTTCTGTACAGACGGGAAGACTCACTAGATAAGTTTTGTTTAATGTTAATTGAAACACATTGCTTCCTTTGAATTTTGAAAAGAACGGTGCCTTTCAGACAGTGTTTAGAAGAATTCACACAGCACCGTTATTTTAAGTGACAAACTATGTTCTTGCATAGATTGTTTTCATTAGGTCTCACCTACCAGACAGCAAAAGCGGTCTGATTGTGGCCTATTGTGGGCTTCCCAAGAACATAAAAGGGCTTGTAGCCCACCCATTGCTTACCACTGGCCGGCTCTGTATCATTCTTAGGGGCTTGCTTCTTGTTTAATGGCTTTCCTTACCCCATTTTGTACATATTGTCCTTGAGAGCCATGAGCCACCCCTGAAATTGCCCCTTCCTGTGCTCTTTGTTGCCCTCCCACATGTGTTGTTCACTATCTTTCATTTACTTCTTCCCCTGCACTGTGTTGCCCACTTTCACGTGGTTCTCCCCCATGTGTTACTCCAGGATCGTTTGCTTCTCGCCCACATTGCTCTTTCTCTCATGTGCTATTCGCTGCTGCTCTCTAGTGTGAATCTCTCCTCCCCCCAGTGCTGTGTTCTTTTGCCCCTGCCCTTGTGTTGCTCTCTCCCTTATGCGCTGCTTTTTCCCTCCTCCTCCTCCTTTATCCGCTCCCCCATTTGAAGGCACACAATGCTTCTGTTACTTAAGACTATATTCCTCTTGGGTAACTGAGCTTTTTGAAGGGCTTTGGACTTTTACCCTACATAATTGCTTTTCTGTTTAACCAAAGTCAGAAGTACAGGAAGCAGAATAGCTTGGAGGTTAATTGCCCAGGATACAGAAACACTCATAGATCAATGATATTTTGATTTCCAATAAATGCAGCTCTACAAAAATTCAGATTTGCACCTAAACCCAATATCAAACACCCGTCACAAGATGCAAAGAATGTGAATCATAAAATAACACAGACCAACATTAACTAGGAAGAGCGTTTGACTGGACTGAGGTCTTAAGTACAGTTTCGTATTGAGATATTTATGAAAAGTCGAAATTTTAGCAGTCAATATTTTTGTCACTAGGTTTTTGAAAAATATATTTTTTCGGTGTGCTGCTGGCAGCCTGATATCTATTCTTAACTTAAAAACTGAGAGCCAAACTATTTTTGACCCCATCTTTGACTGAAGTGTAATTTCGAGACGTGTCTTGATTTGTTTAATACTGTTCCAGACTGAGTCCACAAACGCAAAGACTTGTTTCACTGGAGTGGCTGATAAAAGCTGACCTACCACCTGCAAGTTATTTTACACAGCCACTATCTGGTCTGTGTTGAGATGTCTGTTGGCTTTTGTCAGGAATCCTCTAAAGAGGGAGATTTTTTTACTCCAGTCTTTTTCTCGGTCTATTTTCTAGGTCATGGGCAGCATTAGCATTTATAACCGAGGGTGCTGGTGCTGGGAAGCTTCTTTTTTGTGCTGAAACCCACTCTTTGGAATTTTTTGCTATGTTTTCTGGGTAATATTTGGCAATTCTCAATCTTCCATAAAACGTTGAAAGCCTCTCTGTTCAGTCTTCCAGGCATGTGGTCAGGGACGTAGTTCAGGGGGGTGTTTGGGGTGTCACATCCTCCTAAAAAGATGTATTTTCTGGAAAATAGTTGGGTATAGGTGATTTCAGTTGAGTATGGTGAGGTTTCTGTCAGATTTTTACATGCAGACAAAAACACACACACACACCTGCACCCCCCCACAAAAAAAATGACATACCAATAAATATGAGGACCGGGCATTGACCGTAATGAAGTGTGTATTTGCTATTCTAACTCCACGCATGCTTTGATAGTAGGGAAGGTTATAAAGCGGACCGAGGCAAATATAACTGCACTTTTAGTTTTTTGATGCACAATGTCAGGAATAAGGCTGTGCGCGGTCCAGGTCCCACCTGAAACTCCGCTGTGCGTATTTGCGGTGCTTCATGCACACCACTTGTCATCCCTTCCTGTTCTAAAAGTGGTCCTGAGCATCGCCTGCCCTGTGGTAATGCTCATGTAGCTGCAGGGTCAGGACATTGGTGGACAAGATGCACTTATCAGTGCTATTCTATGAAGGGACTACAATTCCCATGTTTTTAGAGGCAGTGGCCATCTTGTGGGTGTGGCAGGCCTATAAAGCCCAGCCACACCCAAGTACCTTGCTCACTATTTTGAAGACTTCAATGCAGTCAGACCTCGTGGGGGTTCCTCTGAAGAAGAGCAGATTTCCTGCATGGCAGATTGACAGCAAGTCGGAGTATCCTTGTTTCCATGGTGAATTCAGATACAAGTAGGTCGTACTTGTAGTGGTAAGGTCTTGATGAGCCCAATCTTGAAGGAACCGGCTATTTCCAAAAGTACAGCACCCCTTAGCACAACGAGCAAAGCGTTTCCAGTTCTAAGAGTAAAGCGGCCTTGGCGCGAAGATCAAAGTGCTTCGGATCACAGGAGTAAAGCGCCCCTTAGCACAACGAGCAAAGCCCTTCAGGCCACACGTGAAAGGCGCCCTTGGCACGATAATCAAAGCGTTTCAGTCCACATGAGTAAAGCACCCTTGGCACGATAATCAAAGCGTTTCACTCCACATGAGTAAAGCGCCCCTGGCACGACAATCAAAGCGTTTCAGTTCACATGAGTAAAGCGTCCTTGGCACGACAATCAAAGCCTTTCAGTCCACATGAGTAAAGCGCCCTTGGCACGACAATCAAAGCGTTTCAGTCCACATGAGTAAAGCGCCCTTGGCACGACAATCAAAGCGTTTCAGGCCACATGAGTAAAGCGGTCTTGGCACGAGGATCAAAACGCTTTAGTCCACATGAGTAAAAGCACCCCCTTAGAACAACGAACAAAGCACTTCAAGGTACAAGAGTAAAGCGCCCTTGGTACGACAATCAAAGCGTTTCAAGCTACATGAGTAAACCGATCTGGGCACGAGTATCAAAACGCTTCAGGCTACATGAGTAAAGCGCACCTTGGCATAACGAGCGTAGCGCTTCAGACAAAGCAAGTAAAAGCGCTCTCTGGCATAATAAAAAGGCGCTTCATGTATTATGATCAAAGCGCTTCATGAACAACAAGTAAGGTGCTTATGCCCAATGAACAAAATGCTTCAAGTTCAATGAGTAAACTTTCAGGCCTAGGTAGTAAATGTGAAAACGTTTCAGAGATAAGCAAATTATAGTTTCATTTTTTGGGGGGAAATATAATATGTGAGATACATATTTAAGTCTTTGAGAATTTCTAGGCTTAGATCAAACGTTTATCTTATGAATGCATAATTGTTACATGATTGATATTTAGAGTATGACCATAGTCCAAAGCTCTTGCCATCTCTAGGTTTAGAGGTTGCAGTTTGTTCTTGTTCCATGATTCAAAGAAGGGGCTACGCCCAATTCACAAAGGGTCTCAATCTGATATCACGGAGACGCCTTTATTCAGGAGTCTATTGGTGAGTTATACTGTTATGAATGAATGTATGCATATTTGTTTTAACCGTTTCTTTTCAGATCTCTCTCCCTGCAGTTCCCTACCCTAATTCCCTTCCCCCCGCTTGGCTTCATCATAACTCTGTGCTATAAGAGCCTTCTGAGTTGGTGACGCCGGGAGGTGGACCTTTTGTCCAGCAGCGTGCAGATCCCAAGGAAAGGTCACTGTGACAACTTGCTCGAAACTACTTAAACTTGCTACGTGGACCAGTCCTCATAACGCACTGGTCCTTACAAGGATAGTGTTTGTCTTGAACTGACAGTGTTTACCCACGTTATGAGGACCGAACCTGTCCCCACAGCGTGGGCTATGCATGCCCACACACACACCCTACCCCCTGCTCTGCTATAAAAGTCTTGAAAAAAATTTATTTTACAAAATATTGTTTTCTCACATTCAGTACACCTGCCAAACCGCATTCCTCTCCCTTTCCACTACCCCGTAAGCCACTCTGACATTCTCTGCTTGAGGTATAATGTATTTTAACGTTATATGGAAATGTGTTTTGGGGAAAATCAGAATTTCACCTCCCCCATATTTACTGACCAAGCGACTCCCCTGCATGAGGTAAAACATTTTTAATCATATTAGCGTGATGAAAACTCATTGGAGAATACACGAAAACACACACATTCACACAAACACTTTATAGAAGCGAAAAATATCTTTAAAAAAATAAATAACATGCAATAAACTCTCTCTTCTCATACAGAGGTTCACTGAAGGGAAACCTTACAGCAGACTTGGCACCTCCATTTGCCAGAGTACACTTTACCAGGCAATCGAAGATGGTAGCAGGTGAGTCCAGTTTGGTTACTTTTAGGATAATCAGTTTTGTGTATTTCTATCCCCAAAGAACCCATCTATTTCAGGGACTTTATTCACTGGAACACTTTAGGGCTTTATATTACCCCCATCACATGAATTACGCTTAGAAATAACAGTATCAGTCAAGACGGCACAGGCCAAAACATTTTGGAGTTCTTGGGAACTCACTTCTGCTCAAAGGATTTATTTGAAATGTCCTCCTAGGGGTGGATAGGACTAGCATGTTTGCCTTCCTGGGAATAAATGGACGATTAGGACCTTTAAAGAGCCCTGAACCCAGCCTGTTAATTGAGACAACAACACTTAACACTGGGGGATTGTGGGGATTGTGGGTTACTGCCTGGGATCCAACCACTCCAAGCTATGGTACTGAGGAGTCTCACACACCACAGGTATTATACACATAAGATGGTATCTATAACGCCTGGAAACCCTACCAAAGTGAGCCGGAGCACTTTGGTTCTGAGTATCACGGTTTTGTGCTGGGGCCAGTGGCGTAAACAAACCTAGTATCTGCACCTATATACCGTTTCAGTTCACTAAGAAAAGTTGGACATTTACACAATAAACTTACTCCTATGCATGGGTGTAAATATACAACTTCTGAGAATACACACAAATTCAGAGTAGTATGTCTGAAATACTGCACCAAGTTTCGCATTTCAGTCATATTACTGGAAATGTCAAGTAACCTGCTATTTCACAAATATGGAATTACAAAAATAGTATAAATGTACATCGGGAAACACCACATTCAAGAAATGTAGCAGGACGTGCAGATGTCCATTTTCCCCTTGGAGAAACATTTTCTACTACACACCCACAAAGTCTGGCAGCATTTCATTTCCCTCCCCTGCCCGGAAGGGGACTTTTCTAGCCATTTGGTGGAGTATCTCTCCAACTGGTTCCAGAGTGGGAAATGAGTTCAAGAATGCCACCAAGCTCACAAGTTTGTAGGTGGTCACAAACTCTCGGTTCAAACCACGTCTTGATTTCCCAAATCCCCATCACGTGCCATTGCATCCGACAAGTACCCGTTCAGAGATAACTCTCAAGCATACATTTGTTGGCTATGAGGGCAGGTTTATCACAGTAAATGGCTTTGAGAAATTGGGCCTTTGTGTCCACTCATAGGAATAAAATCTAACACAACTTTACCACAAACTTTGAGGTAGAAGGAAAACTCATTGTGGACATGAGAACATGGAGTGCACCACAAGAAAATGTAATTGATGGTCTAAGTGGGCATTAAAAACTACCTGGGAAAAAGAAAAAGAACAAGGCATTGGGGATCTGATTACATTGCCTATATCTTTGTATGTGTGGTGTGGAATGATTGCGCGGTTTTCTTAATTACAACAATCTTACAAGTGTAGGGATGAAAGTCCCACATGGTGCGCTGTTGAGCCATACTGCTCTCTTCGAGTTTCACTGCCTGCTTAGATGTTTTATAAGAAAACTTTACAATCTGCTGGTCCACTGAAGATGGTCCACGTTTTTGTTGCTCAACCAACAGTGAACAAAAGTGCCTACCTCCGCCAAGTCTATAAATAAAAATACATACAAAACTTTTGAAAACACTGCGGAGAAAGTCACTTATTGACGCTGAAAGCTATTACTGCAGGTAACAACAGTTAAAACCGGGTAAAACAAAAGAAGGGTCGACCCAGAATCGAATTGTTGCCGGTGCTTGAGAGGGCGGAACTCTGCGCTGCCTGCAGCACAGCCCAAGGCATACTCTGGAGCTGAGGCAATCTTTTATTTTCATTAAGGTTTGATGAAACAGAAGAAGTACAGCCAATACTGTCATCTGTTCAATATATTTGCAGCTCTTCTATTTTCAAAACCTGAATGGAATTAAACGAAGAACTGACGCGGACCTTTACCTGACTGTCCGGATGCTGCTCGCCAGCCACGGGCTCACCGTAGAGCCGTCGGCCGAGCAGCTTTCACAGATGATGGAGGGCTCCATCGGGAAGTGGTGCTCAGTGCAGATGATCAAAGGGTGAGACGGTAAAACTTGCCTCCCTGCCTCTTTCTCAGAGGACAGGAACTTATATTGTTTACACACCAAGCACTAGGTTAAACACTCGATAACTGTGAAGTGAAGAACGGTGCAGGAAGGCTTCTTGTGACCCATATCGCTAGTGTATACAGACGTTTGTCTGCTACAGGCGCTATTCATACTGGCATCTTTTTTATCCGTATTCTTGCAATTTTTTTAATTTCCGGAACAAACTTCACATTGAAACATAAAATAACGTGATAAGCAACTTTGCTAGCAATATGTGCTGGATATTCTTCACGAAGTAGACTATCCCTCTTGTTTATGAGTTCTAAGAACGTCTTACGACCATTTGAAATGAAAGGTGGTATCAGGTCCAAAGACGTAATATGTATTTCTAGGCCAATCAGAATACAAAATAAACTCATGTATGCTTGTCAGATATTACAGCTAAGCTTTCAGGTTATGCAATATCCAGTGTGAGAAACCCATTCAGCCTTTCATTTCTCCTTGTTGTGGAACTTCTCGTCCTGATGTTATTATTAGAAAAAGAAAACCACAAGTACCAGCATGCAAACAATATTGTCAGACTTTAGATACCCTATCTGTTTCTGAAATAGGACAGCAAGAGACCTCTGTAGGGCTAAGGGCTCGATTCTCACTGCCCCTTCAGATGTGATGAGTCGTGTCATGATAAGTTACAGCCCTTCTGATTGGATAGCAGATAAAGGTAGTGCGACATGAGATAAGCAGACGAGGCAGCCAGTTATGAAGGCAGACTGACTCATGAGGAGTTGAACTGGGGGAAGGGAGAGGATATAGCTGTGCAGTCTACCTGGAATGTGAGGGACTTCAGTGATCAGGATAGAATTACTTTTGCCACCTGTGACAGCAATCAGATAATGATGAGCCAAGTAACACGATAACACTTCATTGGTGAAAAGTTTCTTTATTTAAACACAATATTAAATTATGTTCCTATTTACGTCTGTGGGTATATCATTACACAATCCCAGTTGATGTAAATCTTGCTTCACTGCCCTTGGCCATCTCTCACTGCCAGGAACAAAGTAACGGCCAGGCTGCCTTCCACACAAATACCAAGTCAAGCACTGGGCCTTAACTGCCTTAAAAGCAAATGGCGCCTTTTTGCAAAAGTTAGTGAATTTCTGCTGAGATGACCTCTTGCTCTTGTAGGGAAAAACATAGCTCTTGAAGAAGGCAGGGTAGGGTGCGGGTGCTATAAAACTCCAGCTCGTAACCCTAGACGGACTCGAGCACCAAAGGGGCTTGGATCAGAAGTTGCCAATTGTGTAAGAAGAATTTTTCCTGGCCCACAAAATTACCTTAAAGGTTTTTCCAGAATAATTCTCACCTGCATAGCTGGGATCTTGGGAGGCTCCCTGCTGTCCTCTGTTATATCCCTTGTGGAAGTGCTGGTTTCCCTCATGTGTAGGGGCGAAGTAGAAGGTATTGGTTGAGGACTAGTCCTGCAAATTACCACGGCCACAGTAGGAGAAGTCTTGTTGGGTACCTCGGTAATAACCACAGCTTGACAATCGGCCCCTAAATCATCCAGCTCTGCCAAAAAGGGTATTGCAAAATTCTTTTTTCAAGAAGAGCTAAGCCTTAGCTTGACTATTGTACCTAGAGGCAAACTCAGCCAAATTCTTGACAAAGGGGCCAAAGAAGAGGAGACTTTGAGCTACTGATCCCACCTCCAAAAAGGCTAACTCATTTAGTTTTGGGTCAGTCCACATGAGGATGGAGCACCGTCTGTCAGTGGATATGGTTCCTTGGGTTACACAGGATGCAGACTGCGCGCTACGCCCACCCAACTAGTATATCAAGATCGATGGGTACACTGGTTCATCCTCTTGCTCACTGTCACCACGCTCAGTGAACGAAGAGTCTGAATCCGTTCTATCAGAATGCCTGGGTGAATCATCCGAATCAAGGGTGTAAGGTTGAGAGGCGCTGTAACCATAGTCATCCATAACTGTCGCTGACAGTTTCTCGAAAGCCTCCGTATGAGTCCACCTTTTAGCTTTACATTTTCCTTTACCAGATTTATCAGGAGGTGCCAGTGAACTCCAAGTAGGGGCGAGAGGGGGGAGCCAGCCCTTCTGAAGGGCAAAACCCTTAAATTGATAAGTGAGGGGGTCGAGAGCCCTTGCCAGGACTTTGTTCACAGACTTCTGAACACTGTTATCTAAGGTATTGACCAGATTCCTCTGATAATATTCCTCTTCAAATGGCTTGTATTAGGCCTTACTGCAGAATATAAGAAGCCAGTAATGGCAGCGTAAATGCCACAAATCACGGTAGCAAAGGGCTACAGTAAGGGATAGTGCAAAACTCCAGCAGGCAAAATAGTAACTCATAATCTGTGGAGGGAGCCGCCTACGGAAGCACTCTAGGCAGGGCCCATGCAAATGTTACAACCTTGGGCACACTTCAGCTGCACCAGGGAATGAAGCGAGCAAGTAACAAGCACAGAGAATGGCCAAAATTGAACAGGCCCACTAGCAGTGAGACGTGCCACTAGACGCTGCTTAAATCTTTGCAAACACGTTAAAATGAAGTGGGGTGGCCTCGCACATGCGTGTCTTCTTGCAGCTCAGAAGGGCTAGAAAACTGATGCAGCTGTCAGAAAGTGATGGCTGTGACCTGCTCAGTGAAAAAAAGAGCCCGCAAAGGGGATCGCCGGCTCAGAGGCAGAAGCGCTCCCCCTATACGGGAAAAGGCAATCAAGTTAAATCGCAACAGTAAAGTGCAATACTGCACAGCGGTAAACCACTTACCTAAAAGGGAAAAAGGTAATCAAATAACAGTGCAAGCGGGTAAAGCGCGATACTACACAGCAGGTGGCACATCCCTAGCAATGAGGGAGGGCCGCACCCAGCACACAACAAGTAGGCGGTGTTAGTTAAGAAGCTGAGCCACAATAAAACAACATGCACATCAGCAATGATTGTAAACAGATAGAACTGGTATTTAACTGGCTGCAAAGCAGCAAAAAGAGAGGATTACAAAATGGAGTTGCCTGTCTTCAAAAGTCTGAGTTGTCGGTGATTGGAGCACGTGACTACTAATGGACTAGATGTTCATGGAATATGTAGCTTTTTCTGTTGTATTATTGTAATTGGCTCCTGTTTATTTGATGCAGTAAAGAAAGAGTAGCATAATTGGAGCCTCCAGTCCTCACACAGAATCCGTACACCCTGCACCTTGTCCTCTGCCTCGGAGAACTCAGAGAAAATGGATTCTGGAAATAAAAAGTGATTTTACACAGGAGTCGGCACCAGTCGCAGCTTTCCATGTATATTCATATAGGGGTTTGTGGATTCTAAAAGTAGAAAAATGACTTTTGGACACAATTGCAAATGTCAGAGTGTTTCCTACATTTTAGTGACTAGGAACCCCTACTGCTTTTGCCTTTGTGCGGCGTCCTCAGGGCAACAATTTCTGACTATGTAAAATTACAACTTTTCAATACTATTTTTTTTTAAATACTTGGGTATTTTTGACTTTCCCCAAAATATTCCATGACTTGAGTTAGAGTATTAAATACTCCTCTTAGACCACAAATTGTCAGGTCTCGCCTAGGCAGCGCATGCACTGTCTCTTCAAGATATGCTGTATCTACTCTGTCGGTTTGCAGCCTGCCCATCACTTTTAATTTGTTACTTTGCCAGTCCTTCGCAAAGGCTTGCTTCCTTGTGGTCAGTGTGGCCAATATGTCCCTCCATTTTGTGTGTCGACCCTTCCCATGAAGCATGCCTCTATTACTTGTAGGCTTACCCTTTTGTGCATGTAGGTATGTTCAAGCACACTAATTTTTTCTTTGGTTTCTGCCTGTGTTTTCGAAATGTTGTTTTTTCATCCAGTACGCGTTCACCCAACAGTTGTTTGTTTGCTGTACTGGTAATAAACTTACTTGTATCGGCATTCTGCATTTGTCATTTGGTCTCCATTTTGCCATTATTTTATTTTGTAAAAAATCAAGATTGATTTTTTTTTTTTTTTTAGGCACATGGAGAACTGATGCACAGGCTCAAACCCCATTTCCCATGTCAACAGCTCTCGACGTTCGCCACATTCTCTCTCCAAATATTGCTGGGTACAGGCATCAGTGGGTTTGTCTGGGAGCAGCCGAGTTTCATTATTTATTTTTGGTTCTTTAGAAGAAGAGCCTACATCCATGGGGCAATGTGAAGATCTGTTCTGCCTCCTTGTTGTGTCTTTCTAATTGGTTAAACAAAAAACTAAATTAAACCAAAGTGCATGTTAGCGTCAACCTAAAAGTTCCAAACCACAACCGTAATTTTCAGCTCAACAGTTAATTACTTATGTATATAAAAAAAACATTTGCAACTGCAGCTAGTCGACTCCATTTGTTAATTAGCGACTTTCAATTTATTTCCAGTTTGGATTTTCTTGCAGACTTGAAAAACAGCAGGAGGATTGGGTGGATGTACTTTTTGAATTCGGGTGTTTGAGTAATCACAAATGTTTTTGTTACTTTATGAAAAAAAAAATTCTGGCTACGGTGGTAACTTGTTTCTATTCCCAACTTGTATATGGCTGACATTGTCAGTGCATTTGGCAACGAGATGGCATGTAAAGTCACCATTAATGAACACTGCTCTTGCCAACTAAATACAGTGAGCAAACAGTGGCATACCGAACAGTCATTTCTTCAGGGGGCATTATATTATTTTAAGGTACTGCAGTGAGTGGAGCACAGCTCATCTTTTTTAAATAGATAAGCAGTTAGTGCTCACAATACCCAGGTTACTTAAAGGAGGAAACATTCTATACGGATGGCTAAATAAATGATGTAAATAATAATTTAATTTTATCATCTTTGCATGCACGTTTTGGGCCAGTCAGTAAATTCTCTTAAATTGGTACTGCATTTGTTATAAGGCACATATCTGAGCAAAGGTTACATATGTTCCTTCATTCATGTTTAACATTCAAGGCCACTGAAATTATGTGTTTTTGAGGCTGTGTTTTCCCCCTAATTATGAATTTGCTGGAATTCAGTATGTGCTACATAATCTTCAGCATTCACATTTAACTAACAAAATTGTATCTAGCTCAAACTGTTCCAAGGTTGGAAAGAACGAGGCAATGCATATTGCAGCATAGTGGAAAGCCCTTTGCAAAGGTTGACTGGTAACATTTCTGTATCCTATTGTGTATTTGGGTGTAAAACTGATGCTAATGATGCAAACCTTTGAACAGGTGGTGTTAACGTGTAAAAATGACAAAATAATTTGAAAATACAATCTCAAAAAGTTTTGCATTATACTGCACAATTTGCCTGTTCTTGCTACATTTTTTAAGTTATCAATCCAACTTGGACTGGGGAATAAAAAAAATGCAAACCCATTCCAAGACCTATTGGCTTTGAAGTGCTTGGCCTTTTTAGGTCGAGCGTGCATGCCTTTTGACCTGTTGTAAGTATTGTGGGCTTTTAACCACGCTCACCTCACGCCCACCACTTTCATTTGTCCGTGGGCTTGGCTTTCAAAAATCACTTGATGCTATTGGAAAATGATTCATGTTTGTCCCGCCTTGGGGCGGTTTGATTACTGCCTTGGACACTAACCCTGTTACAGCGATAATTACAAATTGCCAATATACTTCAGGGTCCGTGAACTAATTTGTTCTTTTCTCTGCGCTTCATGACTGCCATGATGTTCACAGCGCTAAGAGCGTGATCTCGATCCGCGGTATTGTTTTACATTATATGCACTCTGATCTGCTTAGTACACGTTCTTTGCAGCAGGTATATTAACCCTGTGTGCTACCTTATGATGACATCAAGCTTCCACTAGACAAAAGTATGTTCTCTTGACTGCCATGGCGCTCACAGCACCTCAGAGCGCAAACTCGATCAGCTGTATTGTTTTTACATTACATTCACTCTGACCTGCTTAGTACACATTCTTTGCTGCAGGCGTATTAACCCTGTTTGCTACCTTATGATGACTCCAAGCTTCCACTAGACAAAAGTATGCTCTCTCTCCAGAAAGAACATAAAACGCCAGAGTTATTTTGACATTTTTACATTATATGCACTTTGTGATTTTCCTATTAAACGTTCTTTGAGCAGGCACATTAACACTGTGAGCACCTTATGATGACTCCAAGCTTCCACTAGACAAAAGTACATTCTCTTGGCTGCCATGGGGCTCACAGCACTCAAAACGTGAACTTGTTCTGAGGTATCATTCTTACATTATATGCACTCTGATCTGCTTAGTACACGTTCTGTGCAGCAGGCATATTAATCCTATGCGCTACCTTATGATGACTCCAAGCTTCCACTAGACAAAAGTATGTTCTTTCTCCAAAAAGAACATAAATCGCCAGTTATTTTGACATTTTTACATTACATGCGTTTGTGATTTGCATAGCACATGTTCTTTGCAGCAGGCACATTAACCCTGTGCGCTATCTTATGATGACTCCAAGCTTCCACTAGATAAAAAAAAGTATGTTCTCTTAGCTGCCATGGTGCTCACAGTGCTCAGAGAATGAACTCAATCGGCGGTACTGTTTTACATTATATGCACTCTGATCTGCTTAGTACATTTTTTTGCAGCAGGCATATTAACCCTGTGCGCTACCTTATGATGACTCCAAGTTCCACTAGGCAAAAGTACGTTCTCCTGACTGCCATAGCACTCACAGCACTCAGAACATGAACTCAGTCAGCTGTATCGTTTTTACATTTTATGCACTCTGATTTGCTTAGTGCACCTTCTTCTCAGCAGGCATATTAACTCTGTGCATTACATTATGAAGACTCTAAGCTTCCACTAGACAAAAGTATGTTATCTCTCCAGAAAGAACATAAATCGCCAAAGTTATTTTGACATTTTGACATTTCATGCACTTTGTGATTTGCCTAGAAAATGTTCTGTGCAGTAGGCACATTAACTCTGTGCGCTACCTTATGATGACTCCAAGATTCCCACCAGACAAAAGAATGTTCTCTGGGCTGCCATGGTGCTCAGAGCGAAAACTCTATCAGCTGTATCATTTTTACATTATATGCACTCTGATTGGCTTAGTACACGTTCTTTGCAGCAGGCACATTAACCCTGTTTATGATGACTCCAAGCTGCCACTAGACAAAAATACATTCTCTTGGCTGCCATGGTGCTCACAGTTTGAATTCTATCGGCTGAATCATTTTCACATTGTGTGCACTCTGATCTGCTTAGTGCACAATCTTTGCAGCAGGCATATTAACCCTGTGAGCTACCTTATGATGACTCCAAGCTTCCACAAGACAAAAGTATGTTCTCTCTCCAGAGTTATTTGACATTTTTATATTACATGCACTTTGTGATTTGCCTAGTACATGTTCTTTGCAGCAGGCACATTAACCCTCTTAGCTATCTTATGATGACTCCAAGCTTTCACTAAACAAAAATACGTTCTCTCTACAGAAAGAACATAGATCACCAGAGTTATTTTGATATTTTTACATTACATGCACTTTGTGCTATGCCTAGTAAACGTTGTTTGCAGCAGGCATGTTATCCCTGTGCGTTACCTTATGATGACTCCAAGCTTCCACTTGACAAAAGTATGTTCTCTTGGCTGCCATGGCACTTGCAGCATGAACTTGATTGGCTGTATCGTTTTTACATTATATTCAGAGTGATCTGCTTAGTACATGTTCTTTGCAGCAGGCATATTAATCCTGTGTGCTACTTTATGATGACTCCAAGCTTCGTCAAGACAAAAGTACATTCTCGCTCCAGAAAAAAACATTCTGGGACTTGTAGTTTTATTTTTATAAGGTTATACAAGCTGCAAATACAAAGCAGAAACCTGACTAGATAAATTACACATGTTTGCATCTGTGAAACTTGAGCTGTGTGTGTGTATTTATAAAACTAACCTCAAGGAGCGGTTAAATTTGAATATGCTGTACAATGGTCAATATTTTAAAACTAATATTTCAGTTAAAGGCTTACTGAGGATCATTAATATTATGTGAGGTGGCACTCCTCAAGCGTGTGAAAAATCATGGGTGTTTTGTTCGACTCCCCAGACTGCAGTAAAGGGGCATTGATCCAGTAAGCATGCATTCTCGGAGTACAATTATTTTATTAATCGCCCGCTGGCAATGTCGCCTGCACCAACTGACAAGTAAATATGTTTTGCACCTGGGAGTAGTTTGTTTTTAAAGGGCCTTCCTTAAAAAAATATTAAAGTAGGCCTACTAGCCCTTTAGTTATATGAAAGCCACTGGAATTATGTGGCAGAATGGTCCAAAATATGCGCCAGGGATGACCAATAAATGTGGCAAAATGTCAATTTATGCATTTTACAGTGCCAATAGATCCAACTCAAGTAAATGTGAGACCCATTCCTTTGCAAATGCTTATTTTGCCTTAAGAGCAGTGCTCTTAGGGAAGCACTTTCCAAAGTTGTAAAATTACAACATTTCAACTCTTTAAAAAACATAATTTGTGAAATGTTGACTTTCCCCAAATCATGCAGGACTGAAGTCGGGCGAGTGCATTTGCCTAACCAGCTTCCACAAAACCCTCTGCTACCCCGTGAAGGTGCGAGTAACAGAAAACACGAAACTTGAAGCGCACGCTTGAGTCCTTCTTTTGTGTTTCCAAGCTTTGTGTTTCCGAGCTGGGTGTCGCGCCGTCATTTCATTTGCTGGTGCCGTTGACACGCTTGTTTTCTAGTAACTATCACCGGCTTACTCGTTTCCTTCCTATTGGCTCTCGCTGGTGACATTTTGTCTTACCATTGGCTGATATAAATTGTCAGCTGACATCAATGGATGTTTCCGTTGTTTTGCTATAGGCCCATAAACAGGATTATTGACTGGGTCCCGACCGTTTCGTGGTGACTCAGTGGCAGGAGGCAGATCTCGGGCCCTATTTGTTTCAATGCCCAGAGCAAGGAAGCGCAGAAAGGAGGGTTGTTTCTAGAATTTTCTTCTGGGAGTACTTGCCCGTTTCCGGTTGAACCCGGAGGTGGTGCACCGGAAGCAGGAAGTGAGGGAAACTCATGATGGCGGAGGCTTGGGGTCCGTACTGTCTTTTCCTCCTCTTGCTGTTGCGGGGGACGGCGGGGGACTTGACGGACGGGAACAGCGAGCACTTGAAGAGGGAACACAGCCTGATCAAGCCTTACCAGGGTGAGGGAGAGACATGGTGACATTCACGGGAAATGGGTAGCTAAAGATGGGACCCACGTCTCCTAACCTACCATGTAAAATGCAGTAAGGGAGGGAGTAGGCGCACTGTTTTCCCACGTCCTACAGTGTATTACACAGTCACACATGCCAACATTTGGAAACAAGGACGAGGGTGATTTCATATCTTGGCGTATATGCATCATTTGCGTTATAGAAATGACATTCTGTGCCGCATTCTATAGAATAAAACAAGATTAAAAACGTGTCTATCTCACATTACAGTTCACCAGAGAATGCTGGCTTCGTGCAAGTGGGGGTGGCGGTTTTTCATTCCATTTGCTGTAGTGTCTTACCCGTAATGGGGCATGTAGTTTCTGGGCTCCCGCGTTCACTCTGATGTGTACTATATACGGCAATCGGATTATCACCCGTTTCAATTTTTGACACTAGTTTTTGGTAACAAAAAGTCGAAACGTCGCAGACATTTACCAGATTATACATACAGCTATGATAACAAGATGTTGCTGGTGGGTCGATGCACTTTATTTTGGATTTTCTGCATCTGAAAAAGGGCTCCAAAGCATATTTTTTTTATGAGATTGCAGATGTAACTGAGGCATGTGATTTGTGATATGGTTGTGTGCTGAGTTCCTGATGCTCAGATAAGACAGTAAAAGAGCTTGCGTGTGCTTTAGCAATTGTCTTGTGTCGTCAGGATAGTCCGCTTATGTCTCTGTTATGTTGGTTAGTAAAGAGTGATTTACATTGGTTTATATGTGTTTTTTCTTAGTTAAAAGTAATGTTTGGTAAAATATGGCCTGGCCTACAGCAAAATTGTGATTTTAAAAGACAAGTTAATATGGTTGGGCTTGATATAGAGGAGTGCTGTTGATTTGGCTTAGCTAGCTATACAGCTTTGTTGCCATGCACTGCGCACGAAGACGTTCAGAGTCTGTCTAGTGTGATTTGTTTGAGAGAAGTGAATTGTGAGTGTAATTGGAAAGATGCTTTATAGTGATCGCTGCTAAGTAGATGGTGTTGCTGGGGAGCCATTTTGGGTATATTGAAAGTGTGTTTGGTAATTCCGCCTGCCTATTGTAAACTGGCTTGGTGGTTGTTCAATGTGTCTAGGATTTGGGTGCTAGTTGTAGCATAGTTCTTGCTACCGTATGGTAAGTACTAGGCATCTTGTTTGTTATATAGGAAGATGGTAGCAGAAGAGTCAAAGCACGAGTGGGCTAAAGGGAACAAATCGGTATATGAAAGCAGGGTCTGTGTGAGCGTGTCTGTCTTGTGACAGCAACTAGGCCTGGCAAATTAAAAATTGAACTTTTGTAAATGTCTAGTTGGCCAGAAGAACCTAAGATGGGTTACCGGTCTGACACCCCCACCCTATTTTGGTAGTGGTTGTTCTCAAACCACAGCCAGCTGCCCTTTCCTGATCAGTATTAGGTTCGGGGCCCAAACACTGCAGAGGGAAATGGCAAAAATTATAGCTGGGATGATTGGTACACTTGCCTTCCTTTTCTACGTGTCCTGGCCTCTTTGAGAGCTCTGGTATGTGAGTTAGAGGAAGAATGCCCCCCTCAACACTCTTGACAACCATGCTATGCAATCACTGAGCTAATGGCTGTTTCTGCGTTCCACTACAAGAGTGTAGAACATTACCCTAGCTTGCCCAGATGGCTGCTGAAGTGTAGCCCCTGTGTTCTGGGCCTGATAAGGGAATGGGCTTGGATGGCCCTGTTAGTTTTGCTGTATGATTTGCGGATACTGGAGGACCAGGATGGCGAGTAAGTAAACTTGTTATTCTGTGTCTTTGGAAATGGAGAGTATGGCCAGGGTCCATATAGGAAGAACCTCATAGGTATTTAAAGCATGAAAGTGAGTGAATGAGGGCAGAGTGTTGTGGGGGATGGCTTTAGGGAGAGGAAAAATAAAACAATCCTGAGCTGTTCTCTGGCTTCCTTAACCTGATAACAAGTATACTGTCCTGTTTGAGTCTCTTTCAAGAGTGAGCAATAAAGATTGGGAGTTATGAAAGCTGCACAAGAGCCGGCAGAGGTATTTTAAAGCATTCAACATATTGTTTGCTTGTTTGTTTTTTTCCCCATTTCAACCATCTCGCTTCCCAATCCAACAGAGCATATTCATTGCAAGTACATATTTACAGCACTTACCACACCAATGCCTGAAACACTACGCTGGTCAGCGCGCTGCTCCGGATCCCACATTTAATGGTTAATCCAAATCATTGGTTATTCTTTGTTATAGTTTGTTTTAGGGACTAGTTTTGTACACATGAGCACAATTTCATGGATTAACTGTAGTTCATAGTACATTAAACTAATAGGAGTTAGGGATGCTTATGAGGGGGGGTGAGGCAAGGAAATGTAAGCTCATACAGATGGTTGGAGGATTAATAGAAGCGCTAGAGGAGGCTTTGTATTGTTAGTTTGTATGGGGTTGACTTTCAGGAAATAAGAGGTTGTGATGTTTGAAGTGAGTGGACAATTTGCAAAGGTACATTAATAAAGAAGAAGCATATACTCAGAGAAGGTTGTGGTGAGAGAGGAGGCATTGAAAAGATGAAAGGGAAGAAGAGGGCTAGTCGAAAGATAGTGAGAAAAATATTTGCATGTGAAGATAGTGCTATAGTAGGTATTTTTAAAGGCCCCAAGACATTGTGTGGTCTTAAATGAACTGTACACAGTTGTATGAAACACCTTAATGGTTCCTATGTTCATAAATGTATAGTAGAGTAATATCTTCAAGTATGATAAATGCTGTTATAGTGATTATAGTGATAGAAACTCCCATGACAGCATGGACTCAGTTAGAACATTGACTACCCATATTAGCCAATTGTCCTGTGGATGAAAGGGGAAGTTCCATTAGGGGTCAGCAGGATGTAGCATCAAAGAACTGTATTACAGGAGTGGCTAGCCCACTAGCCTCGATTAAAGTAAGAAGCATGAGAAGTGAACACCTTGCCACGCAGCAGCTAAACTTTGTAGCTCAACAACTCACGAGCAGTCAGGAGCAGGACCACCAGTTGCTTTGGATCCCGGAATTCATTTCAAGATCCCCCTCAGATGAGCTCAAACATTCTAGCATCCCAAGACTCGTAAAAGAACTCCCGGACCTCAAACACGTGTCCATAGAAGATATTGTTGCTATAAAATTTATCCAAACAAGAGGTAATCACCTCAGAGATCCAACACTGGTTATCTTTTCAGCCCCTGACCTTCCCATGCAAATTCTGGAAAGAAAGGAACACCTGAGAGCCTCGGGCATGAAGGTAGTTACATATCAAGGGGAGAGATGTCCGTATCCATTATAAGAAAATCATGGGTCCAACAAGCCCAAAGGTGCATGGTCAGTTTTGCGTGGGGAACACAGCACATCCAATTTAAGCAAAGACATTGAAGGAAAGACTAGCGAAAGGCCTGTAGCTCAGTGTGAGAAGGTAGCCTCTTTCTAGCCTTGTTACCCCCACTTTTGGCCTGTTTGTGAGTGTATGTCAGGGTGTTTGTCACTGTTTTCACTGTCTCACTGGGATCCTGATAGCCAGGCCTCAGTGCTCATAGTGAAAACACTATGTTTTCAGTATGTTTGTTATGTGTCACTGGGATCCTGCTAGTCAGGACCCCAGTGCTCATAAGGTTGTGGCCTATATGTATGTGTCACTGGGACCCTGTCACACAGGACCCCAGTGCTCATAGGTGTGCATGTATGTGTTCCCTGTGTGGTGCCTAACTGTCTCACTGAGGCTCTGCTAACCAGAACCTCAGTGGTTATGCTCTCTCATTACTTTTAAATTGTCACTAACAGGCTAGTGACCATTTTTACCAATTTACATTGGCTTACTGGAACACCCTTATAATTCCCTAGTATATGGTACTGAGGTACCCAGGGTATTGGGGTTCCAGGAGATCCCTATGGGCTGCAGCATTTCTTTTGCCACCCATAGGGAGCTCTGACAATTCTTACACAGGCCTGCCACTGCAGCCTGAGTGAAATAACGTCCACGTTATTTCACAGCCATTTTACACTGCACTTAAGTAACTTATAAGTCACCTATATGTCTAACCTTTACCTGGTAAAGGTTAGGTGCAAAGTTACTTAGTGTGAGGGCACCCTGGCACTAGCCAAGGTGCCCCCACATTGTTCAGAGCCAATTCACTGAACTTTGTGAGTGCGGGGACACCATTACACGCGTGCACTACATATAGGGCACTACCTATATGTAGCTTCACCATGGTAACTCCGAATATGGCCATGTAACATGTCTATGATCATGGAATTGCCCCCTCTATGCCATCCTGGCATTGTTGGTACAATTCCATGATCCCAGTGGTCTGTAGCACAGACCCTGGTACTGCCAGACTGCCCTTCCTGGGGTTTCTCTGCAGCTGCTGCTGCTGCCAACCCCTCAGACAGGCAGCTGCCCTCCTGGGGTCCAGCCAGGCCTGGCCCAGGATGGCAGAACAAAGAACTTCCTCTGAGAGAGGGTGTGACACCCTCTCCCTTTGGAAAATGGTGTGAAGGCAGGGGAGGAGTAGCCTCCCCCAGCCTCTGGAAATGCTTTGTTGGGCACAGAGGTGCCCAATTCTGCATAAGCCAGTCTACACCGGTTCAGGGACCCCTTAGCCCCTGCTCTGGCGCGAAACTGGACAAAGGAAAGGGGAGTGACCACTCCCCTGACCTGCACCTCCCCTGGGAGGTGTCCAGAGCTCCTCCAGTGTGCTCCAGACCTCTGCCATCTTGGAAACAGAGGTGCTGCTGGCACACTGGACTGCTCTGAGTGGCCAGTGCCACCAGGTGACGTCAGAGACTCCTTGTGATAGGCTCCTTCAGGTGTTAGTAGCCTTTCCTCTCTCCTAGGTAGCCAAACCCTCTTTTCTGGCTATTTAGGGTCTCTGTCTCTGGGGAAACTTTAGATAACGAATGCATGAGCTCAGCCGAGTTCCTCTGCATCTCCCTCTTCACCTTCTGATAAGGAATCGACCGCTGACCGCGCTGGAAGCCTGCAAACCTGCAACATAGTAGCAAAGACGACTACTGCAACTCTGTAACGCTGATCCTGCCGCCTTCTCGACTGTTTTCCTGCTTGTGCATGCTGTGGGGGTAGTCTGCCTCCTCTCTGCACCAGAAGCTCCGAAGAAATCTCCCGTGGGTCGACGGAATCTTCCCCCTGCAACCGCAGGCACCAAAAAGCTGCATCTCCGGTCCCTTGGGTCTCCTCTCAGCACGACGAGCGAGGTCCCTCGAATCCAGCGACACCGTCCAAGTGACCCCCACAGTCCAGTGACTCTTCAGCCCAAGTTTGGTGGAGGTAAGTCCTTGCCTCACCTCGCTGGGCTGCATTGCTGGGAACCGCGACTTTGCAAGCTTCTCCGGCCCCTGTGCACTTCCGGCGGAAATCCTTCGTGCACAGCCAAGCCTGGGTCCACGGCACTCTAACCTGCATTGCACGACTTTCTAAGTTGGTCTCCGGCGACGTGGGACTCCTTTGTGCAACTTCGGCGAGCACCGTTTCACGCATCCTCGTAGTGCCTGTTTCTGGCACTTCTCCGGGTGCTACCTGCTTCAGTGAGGGCTCCTTGTCTTGCTCGACGTCCCCTCTCTCTGCAGGTCCAATTTGCGACCTCCTGGTCCCTCCTGGGCCCCAGCAGCGTCCAAAAACGCCAAACGCACGATTTGCGTGTAGCAAGGCTTGTTGGCGTCCATCCGGCGGGAAAACACTTCTGCACGACTCTCCAAGGCGTGGGGGATCCATCCTCCAAAGGGGAAGTCTCTAGCCCTTGTCGTTCCTGCAGTATTCACAGTTCTTCAGCCTAGTAAGAGCTTCTTTGCACCAACCGCTGGCATTTCTTGGGCATCTGCCCATCTCCGAGCTGCTTGTGACTTTTGGACTTGGTCCCCTTGTTCCACAGGTACCTTCAGACAGGAATCCATCGTTGTTGCATTGCTGATTTGTGTTTTCCTTGCATTCTCCCTCTAACACGACTATTTTGTCCTTAGGGGAACTTTGGTGCACTTTGCACTCACTTTTCAGGGTCTTGGGGAGGGTTATTTTTCTAACTCTCACTATTTTCTAATAGTCCCAGCGACCCTCTACAAGGTCACATAGGTTTGGGGTCCATTCGTGGTTCACATTCCACTTTTGGAGTATATGGTTTGTGTTGCCCCTATCCCTATGTTTCCCCATTGCATCCTATTGTAATTATACATTGTTTGCACTGTTTTCTAAGACTATACTGCATATTTTTGCTATTGTGTATATATATCTTGTGGATATTTCCTATCCTCTTACTGAGGGTACACTCTAAGATACTTTGGCATATTGTCATAAAAATAAAGTACCTTTATTTTTAGTATAACTGTGTATTGTGTTTTCTTATGATATTGTGCATATGACACTAAGTGGTACTGTAGTAGCTTCACACGTCTCCTAGTTCAGCCTGAGCTGCTTTGCTAAGCTACCATTATCTATCAGCCTAAGCTGCTAGACACCCTATACACTAATAAGGGATAACTGGGCCTGGTGCAAGGTGCAAGTACCCCTTGGTACTCACTACAAGCCAGTCCAGCCTCCTACATTGGTTGTGCAGTGGTGGGATAAGTGCTTGAGACTACTTACCACTCTTGTCATTGTACTTTTCATAAGAGAAAAATATACAAAACAAGGTCAGTGTATATACACATAGCCAAAAAGTTTTGCATTTCCTCTTTTCACTCTTTTCTAAGTGCTGAAAAGTACTACTAAACTTTCAAAAAGTTCTTAAAAGTTTAAAAAGTTTTTTTCTGTCTTTCCAAAAAGTTCTGAAAACTTTTTTCTCTTTTGTCTATCACTTTAACTCTCTCTAAAAATGTCTGGCACAGGCCAAAAAGTTGAACTGTCCAAACTTGCATATGATCACCTTAGCTGGAAAGGAGCAAGGAGTCTCTGCATAGAGAGAGGTTTGAGTGTAGGGAAGAATCCTTCCTTAGAACTGTTAATTAATATGCTTAGAGTACAAGATAAGGCCATAAGTGCCCAATCTGTAGAAAAAGTAGCTAATGGTTCTCAATCTGATCCAGGGACTCCCCCAGGAAAAGGTTCAGGAAAGAAACTTCTCAGCCTGCCCATTACTAGACAGTCTAGCATAGTTGGTACAGAGGTTGAATCACATCATACTGATGATGTGCTCTCACATTATACTGGTAGCCAAGCTGTTAGGGTGCCCTCTGTAAGGGACAGGTCTCCTTCTGTTCATTCCCATCATACCTCTGTATCTAGAAATGTCCCTCCCACCCACCCTGATGACAGATTGTTGGAAAGGGAGCTCAATAGATTGAGAGTGGAGCAAACCAGACTGAAGCTCAAGAAGCAACAGCTGGATTTGGATAGACAGTCTTTAGAAATAGAGAGGGAAAGACAGAAGTTGGGTTTAGATACCCATGGTGGCAGCAGCAGTATTCCCCATAGTCATCCTGCAAAAGAGCATGATTCCAGGAATCTGCACAAGATAGTTCCCCCTTATAAGGAGGGGGATGACATTAACAAGTGGTTTGCTGCACTTGAGAGGGCCTGTGCTGTACAGGATGTCCCTCAAAGGCAGTGGGCTGCTATCCTATGGCTATCATTTAGTGGAAAAGGTAGGGATAGGCTCCTTACTGTGAAAGAAAATGATGCCAATAATTTTACAGTTCTTAAGAATGCACTCCTGGATGGTTATGGCTTAACCACTGAACAGTACAGGATAAAGTTCAGAGAGACCAAAAAGGAGTCTTCACAAGACTGGGTTGATTTCATTGACCATTCAGTGAAGGCCTTGGAGGGGTGGTTACATGGCAGTAAAGTTACTGATTATGAAAGCCTGTATAACACAATCCTGAGAGAGCATATACTTAATAATTGTGTGTCTGATTTGTTGCACCAGTACCTGGTAGACTCTGATCTAACCTCTCCCCAAGAATTGGGAAAGAAGGCAGACAAATGGGTCAGAACAAGGGTGAACAGAAAAGTTCATACAGGGGGTGACAAAGATGGCAATAAGAAGAAAGATGGTGAAAAATCTCAAGATAAGCATGGGGATAAGGGTAAAACCAAAGATCCCACTTCAAATCTTAAACACTCTTCAGAGGGTGGGGATAAAACAAATTCTTCCTCTTCTTCCCAACCTGCACACATTAAAAAGCCTTGGTGCTTTGTGTGTAAAAACAGAGGCCATAGGCCAGGGGATAAGTCCTGTCCAGGTAAACCCCCTGAGCCTACCACCACTAATACATCAAGCTCTAGTGCCCCTAGCAGTAGTGGTACTAGTGGTGGGACTGCTGGCAACAGTCAAGCAAAGGGTGTAGTTGGGTTCACTTATGGGTCCATAGTGGAAACTGATGTAATCAGCCCCAAGACAGTTTCTGTCACACCTAGTGGCACTGGCCTTGCCACACTGGCTGCTTGTCCCCTTACAATGGATAAGTACAGGCAGACAGTTTCAATAAATGGTGTTGAGGCCTTGGCCTACAGGGACACAGGTGCCAGTTTCACTTTGGTGACTGAAAACCTAGTGCCTCCTGAACAACACATCATTGGACAACAGTATAAGATTATTGATGTCCATAACTCCACTAAGTTTCTTCCCTTAGCTATAATTCAGTTTAGTTGGGGTGGAGTTACTGGCCCTAAGCAGGTGGTGGTATCACCTAGCTTACCTGTAGACTGTCTCTTAGGTAATGACCTAGAGGCCTCAGGTTGGGCTGATGTAGAGTTTTATGCCCATGCAGCCATGCTGGGCATCCCTGAGGAATTGTTCCCTCTCATTTCAAGTGAAATGAAAAAGCAAAGGAGAGAAGGCCTGAAAACTCAGGATCCCTCTCCATCAACAGGTAAAAAGGGTATCACAGTATCCCCTAACCACCCTACCATTCAGGATACTATTCCTGTGGTGGGAGAAACCTCTCCTGGGGTGGCACCTGTTCCAAGGGAATCATCAGCTGGCAAAGCTGGACTCCCTGAGGTGGAAGTACCTCTCTGTGGGATAACTAACATTGGTGAGAAAAACAGCACCATTTTAGTTAACATGGAGCATCCCTCCAACCCTCCCAGAGAAACTTTAGTGCAGAAACCCTGCACTACCTCACAACACTTAGGACAGCATCCCTGCCCTAGTGTGGAGCTCATAGGACAGCATCCCTGCCCTGCTCCAACTCAAGAGAAACAGCATCCCTGTTCTCTCTTCCAGCCAGATGGACAAAGTTTTTGCCCAGCTATGGCTTTTCTGAGACAGCATCCCTGTCTGGCATTTCCATCACTACAAATAGGTTCAGTGGACAATTCCCACTGCTCTAAACTAAAACTTACTGATAGAAACTCTGAAAATACATCTTCACATTGTTGCTTAGCTAAAAAACTTCAAACAGGGTGGTTTACATCCCCACAGGGAAGTAACCATATAGTGGATGATAAAGGGAGTAACCAGTCTATTGCAGAGCTACTCTCTACTTATCACCACTTAGACAATAAAGTCTCAACTGGCCAAGGTTAGCCTTATTGTCCTTCGTTTGGGGGGGGGTTGTGTGAGAAGGTAGCCTCTTTCTAGCCTTGTTACCCCCACTTTTGGCCTGTTTGTGAGTGTATGTCAGGGTGTTTGTCACTGTTTTCACTGTCTCACTGGGATCCTGATAGCCAGGCCTCAGTGCTCATAGTGAAAACACTATGTTTTCAGTATGTTTGTTATGTGTCACTGGGATCCTGCTAGTCAGGACCCCAGTGCTCATAAGGTTGTGGCCTATATGTATGTGTCACTGGGACCCTGTCACACAGGACCCCAGTGCTCATAGGTGTGCATGTATGTGTTCCCTGTGTGGTGCCTAACTGTCTCACTGAGGCTCTGCTAACCAGAACCTCAGTGGTTATGCTCTCTCATTACTTTTAAATTGTCACTAACAGGCTAGTGACCATTTTTACCAATTTACATTGGCTTACTGGAACACCCTTATAATTCCCTAGTATATGGTACTGAGGTACCCAGGGTATTGGGGTTCCAGGAGATCCCTATGGGCTGCAGCATTTCTTTTGCCACCCATAGGGAGCTCTGACAATTCTTACACAGGCCTGCCACTGCAGCCTGAGTGAAATAACGTCCACGTTATTTCACAGCCATTTTACACTGCACTTAAGTAACTTATAAGTCACCTATATGTCTAACCTTTACCTGGTAAAGGTTAGGTGCAAAGTTACTTAGTGTGAGGGCACCCTGGCACTAGCCAAGGTGCCCCCACATTGTTCAGAGCCAATTCACTGAACTTTGTGAGTGCGGGGACACCATTACACGCGTGCACTACATATAGGGCACTACCTATATGTAGCTTCACCATGGTAACTCCGAATATGGCCATGTAACATGTCTATGATCATGGAATTGCCCCCTCTATGCCATCCTGGCATTGTTGGTACAATTCCATGATCCCAGTGGTCTGTAGCACAGACCCTGGTACTGCCAGACTGCCCTTCCTGGGGTTTCTCTGCAGCTGCTGCTGCTGCCAACCCCTCAGACAGGCAGCTGCCCTCCTGGGGTCCAGCCAGGCCTGGCCCAGGATGGCAGAACAAAGAACTTCCTCTGAGAGAGGGTGTGACACCCTCTCCCTTTGGAAAATGGTGTGAAGGCAGGGGAGGAGTAGCCTCCCCCAGCCTCTGGAAATGCTTTGTTGGGCACAGAGGTGCCCAATTCTGCATAAGCCAGTCTACACCGGTTCAGGGACCCCTTAGCCCCTGCTCTGGCGCGAAACTGGACAAAGGAAAGGGGAGTGACCACTCCCCTGACCTGCACCTCCCCTGGGAGGTGTCCAGAGCTCCTCCAGTGTGCTCCAGACCTCTGCCATCTTGGAAACAGAGGTGCTGCTGGCACACTGGACTGCTCTGAGTGGCCAGTGCCACCAGGTGACGTCAGAGACTCCTTGTGATAGGCTCCTTCAGGTGTTAGTAGCCTTTCCTCTCTCCTAGGTAGCCAAACCCTCTTTTCTGGCTATTTAGGGTCTCTGTCTCTGGGGAAACTTTAGATAACGAATGCATGAGCTCAGCCGAGTTCCTCTGCATCTCCCTCTTCACCTTCTGATAAGGAATCGACCGCTGACCGCGCTGGAAGCCTGCAAACCTGCAACATAGTAGCAAAGACGACTACTGCAACTCTGTAACGCTGATCCTGCCGCCTTCTCGACTGTTTTCCTGCTTGTGCATGCTGTGGGGGTAGTCTGCCTCCTCTCTGCACCAGAAGCTCCGAAGAAATCTCCCGTGGGTCGACGGAATCTTCCCCCTGCAACCGCAGGCACCAAAAAGCTGCATCTCCGGTCCCTTGGGTCTCCTCTCAGCACGACGAGCGAGGTCCCTCGAATCCAGCGACACCGTCCAAGTGACCCCCACAGTCCAGTGACTCTTCAGCCCAAGTTTGGTGGAGGTAAGTCCTTGCCTCACCTCGCTGGGCTGCATTGCTGGGAACCGCGACTTTGCAAGCTTCTCCGGCCCCTGTGCACTTCCGGCGGAAATCCTTCGTGCACAGCCAAGCCTGGGTCCACGGCACTCTAACCTGCATTGCACGACTTTCTAAGTTGGTCTCCGGCGACGTGGGACTCCTTTGTGCAACTTCGGCGAGCACCGTTTCACGCATCCTCGTAGTGCCTGTTTCTGGCACTTCTCCGGGTGCTACCTGCTTCAGTGAGGGCTCCTTGTCTTGCTCGACGTCCCCTCTCTCTGCAGGTCCAATTTGCGACCTCCTGGTCCCTCCTGGGCCCCAGCAGCGTCCAAAAACGCCAAACGCACGATTTGCGTGTAGCAAGGCTTGTTGGCGTCCATCCGGCGGGAAAACACTTCTGCACGACTCTCCAAGGCGTGGGGGATCCATCCTCCAAAGGGGAAGTCTCTAGCCCTTGTCGTTCCTGCAGTATTCACAGTTCTTCAGCCTAGTAAGAGCTTCTTTGCACCAACCGCTGGCATTTCTTGGGCATCTGCCCATCTCCGAGCTGCTTGTGACTTTTGGACTTGGTCCCCTTGTTCCACAGGTACCTTCAGACAGGAATCCATCGTTGTTGCATTGCTGATTTGTGTTTTCCTTGCATTCTCCCTCTAACACGACTATTTTGTCCTTAGGGGAACTTTGGTGCACTTTGCACTCACTTTTCAGGGTCTTGGGGAGGGTTATTTTTCTAACTCTCACTATTTTCTAATAGTCCCAGCGACCCTCTACAAGGTCACATAGGTTTGGGGTCCATTCGTGGTTCACATTCCACTTTTGGAGTATATGGTTTGTGTTGCCCCTATCCCTATGTTTCCCCATTGCATCCTATTGTAATTATACATTGTTTGCACTGTTTTCTAAGACTATACTGCATATTTTTGCTATTGTGTATATATATCTTGTGGATATTTCCTATCCTCTTACTGAGGGTACACTCTAAGATACTTTGGCATATTGTCATAAAAATAAAGTACCTTTATTTTTAGTATAACTGTGTATTGTGTTTTCTTATGATATTGTGCATATGACACTAAGTGGTACTGTAGTAGCTTCACACGTCTCCTAGTTCAGCCTGAGCTGCTTTGCTAAGCTACCATTATCTATCAGCCTAAGCTGCTAGACACCCTATACACTAATAAGGGATAACTGGGCCTGGTGCAAGGTGCAAGTACCCCTTGGTACTCACTACAAGCCAGTCCAGCCTCCTACACTCAGTCCCCTCTAAGAGTTCAAATATGGAAGGAAGTGGGGCGCAGGAAACTAGTAACAAGACAGGATCCCCTGCCCAACTGGAGTTGGTTACCTTTGGCACTATCCTCAGGAGCGGTTGGTAAAAGCTGAATAGCAAAGGAACAGTTTTCACAACAGGTATTGAGCATCTGTTCATGGAATATAGGAGGCCTACAAGCAAAATTGGAAGATCCAGCAATAATCCAATTTTTCTGTTTTTGTGACATTATATTGATATAGGAATCCTGGGCCCAAGTGTCCATACCCTTAATTGAATACACAGAATTTATCAAACCAGCAGTGAAAACTAGTAGATCTGTAAGGGCAAAGGGGAGCTTAGTGACTTACATCAGTACAAGTATCCTCGCCAAGACATCAGAGCTTAATGAGGAAGATCTACCATTCCAACTGCTCCAACTAGACGGCTGGGGAAAAACAAACATGAACTACTGATTTTAATCAATATATATATCAATCCAAAAAAGAAGTCAGCCGAAGTTAATAACTTGATAAAGCATCTGGTGTAGAGTGGAAGTATAACACATCCAGCACATTGGCTAATTTTGGGTGACTTCAACCTCAACTTATTTCATAACCCTAGTGAGGAACATATTCAAACAGTAGCAGCGGTGTCTAGACAAACCCTCCCAGTGAGTATAAAGAAAGACAAGATCGGGGAGAAATTAATAAACATCTGGGAGTCTGTTGGCCTATTCACACTAAATGGTTGGAACCCGGCCGATACCCTGCCAGTATGGACATGATCCTCCAGAAAAAAAGTTATCATATCTAGATTATACACTGGTTAATCCTTCGCTGTACATGTTTGTGATCGATTTTGGCTAAGGGCCAAACTGCATTACGCGTCAAAATCATCAGACTCAAAATGTTTCTGGAAACTGATTAACTCCATTGAAAAGGGTCCAAAAGCAGCTCACAGTGCTAACATAACAGAGGAAGCCTGGGTTAACCACCTTAAGTCACATTTAAGGGAGATGCCCACCGGAGGAGCTGCACAAGCCCAGCGGGAGACAGTCACCCGGGAACCCAACGTTTTGAACACCCTGATAATCACAGCGCCAGAGATAATAAAGATCATCAGGCGGTCTCGAACTGATTGCACGCCTGGGCCCAACGGTCTACTGCAAATGCTGTTTAAACAAACAACAAAAAGAAGGGCAGATTTCCTGGCTACAATGTTCAACCACGTTCTTTTAACCAGAATTGTGTCGGCAAATTGGAAGGGTTCAATAATTCATCCCATATGCAACGGAGGGAAGGCCACCTCTAATTGGAGGACTAATTGCCCTCTTAGATGTAGATCTCAAGTATTTTTCTGTATGCTTGTTGCAGCACTTAGTCATGGGTCATAGATAGTAGCATCTTCCCATAAATCAAAGTGCATTT
Organism: Pleurodeles waltl; assembly: GCF_031143425.1. NCBI lineage: Eukaryota > Metazoa > Chordata > Amphibia > Caudata > Salamandridae > Pleurodeles > Pleurodeles waltl. The sequence goes on along the minus strand of NC_090446.1, from coordinate 597,086,013 downwards.
ATTAAGAATTAGGGAGCTATAATGAACCTTATGGCACTGGGACTGATCATCAATAGAGCAAAAGCAACAGGGACCCCTACATACTTGTGTTTTGTTGACTTTAAAGCTGCTTTTGATTGTGTACCCCACTGTAAATTGTGGGCAAAACTACAGCAATGGGGGCTGGCATTAACCATTTTAAATGCTATTAGACTGATTTATTCTTATATATGCGTGAAGGTTAAACTTTGGGGAGGATCATATCTATCAAGGGCAGTTAAAAAAACAGTTGGTTTAAAACAAGGCTGAGTGTTGGCACCAATTCTTTTTAATCTTTATATAGCAGACCTGTCTACAATGATAAATAACCAGTCTGCCCATTCTCCCACTCTTGGCGGTCATTAATTATCTAACATGCTATTGCAGATGACCTGATGCTGCTTAGCAACACCAGAATTGGAATGCAAAAACTGTTGAACAACTTAGAAGGATATGCAAGAATAAATGAATTCGAAATAAACCAAAGTAAAACAAAAATGATTGCCTTCAACCGCAGATGCTCTAACCAATGTAAATGGTATCTGAATGGAAAGATTATAGAGGAAGAAGCCTCGTACAGATACTTAGGAGTCATGATAGGCGCAAGAGGCAATTATGAGTGCCAAAAAAAAGCAATAAAACACAAGGCACAAGCACTCATTTATGCCTTTGGAACCCATGCAAATACCATTTGTGGACACACTCTGAATCCATTGACAGCTATAATGAGAGCAAAATTATTCCAATGCTCGCATATGGAACCAAAATAAAGAGTGGGATGGAGGAAGCTCTCCTGGATAAACTCTTGGTAAAGGCCTACAAGCGTGTTTTCCGGTTACCTGGATCAGCATCCCCGGCACAGGTCAGACTGGAATTTATGCTGGTCAAGCAGTCATTGGCTCGCCCTGCGGCCTCCAGCAAATGCTGTCACAAATTGCGTCACACCCCAAAAGGGACATTGGCTAATTTAGTACAGCAGGAAATTAATTTGGAAAGGGGCAGTAGTAACTACAAAAAGTATTTGAAAAGAAGCCTAACATATTTGAACCTAATTGATGTATGGGACCAGTTGCTATCTAATCCGGCATTTAAGAAAGTAGTGAATAAATCAAGTAAACTACACAGCTGGCTAGAAGACAGGGAGGAACTGGGTAAAAGGTCTCATGGTTGGTTGGTTCTTAACTCATATAAAGCACTCAAAGAATCACCATTATTGGCTGCCCCCTACTCCTTGAAAATTAAGCACCGCTTTCTAAAGCTAAGACTAGGCGATATGCCAATGCTAGACCTCATGCCAAAATGGAAGAGGGTGTCGCAAAGAGACAACCAGGAATGCTGCCTATGTCATCTGGTGGTGGAAACCTTAGGGCACATGGTCTGTATTTGCTCAGCTTTGACTAGCCAAAGAAGACAATTGCTGAAGAAAGAATTCAATGAATTAAGGATCCAGTCTTGTAGTCAAGCCCTGATTGAGGCACTTAATCCAAGAAATCCTATATTGAACATTAGGCTGGGCCAATTTCTGGAAACTTTAACTTGCCTAACTGCTCCTTCAAAAACTTAGGGATTTTGGTAAGCGATTAATTACTTAGAGCATATACGATAGTTAAGAGGTAACTATCCAATACCCAAATGATCATTAGAAATAAGTTAGAAGAAAGGCTATGCTCTTCTTGGTTCGAATTGCACCCTAACCCTAAATTATGAAAGTATTGGACTTTAAAAGTTTTCGAACCAAAGCCAGGTGCCCCCCCCCCCCCCCTATAATTCCTAGCAGATATGAACAACACCGGGGGAGTTGAACCAAGTTTTACTATGAATTTAACTACCTTTAATATGCTTGAAAACTGCCTAATGGGAGACAAATAGGTTGGAAGGATGTAGGGTGGTTAACCATGTAGTTATGGTTTTAATATGTTTTTAACCAAGTTGTATATCTGTAATCTGTGCTAGGGGGGGGTTAACCTGCTCATTGCACTGAACATGTCATTTTTTACTGTATTCATATTTTTTGTTCGGTTTTATGGTGACAGAGCATTTATAATTTTCATTATCTAATAAAATAAATATAAATACTATTATTTACAAGGAAAAGTGGGGTCCATGTTGGATGCCAATGATGTGAGGGCGAGGGCAGCTTCCCCAGACAGTGGAAAATGTATTGCCTGCATCCCTGTGGCTGAATGGTGGCAATCCAGAGCTTGGGCTGAGGAAAAGGGAGACAGGGTCCCTTTAGAAATTCAATGAAGACTTTGTTAACAATGGGCTGCTGATTACACTTCCTGAAGCACTGTCCTTTGGTAAATATTAGGAGTTAGGGATGGGCCTGCAGGTTCTGCTGTGCATGCAGCACTCTTTGAGAGGCCTAGCCTTTTGTCTTCCTTGGTCACAAGTTCAGTTGGGCTGATGACAGAGAATTGCATAAATCTCACACCACTTTGTACCTGTGCTGTTGGTGCGCCAAGCCGGAGACTATCCTGTTGTGAGGACATCACTGTACAAAGGTTGTCTGGAGAGCAGCCTGGAATATGGTAATCCAAGAAAATATTAACTGAGAATAAGCCAAAGAAATACCAGCACACACGGACAGCTAACCCCACTCACCAAAGCCCATCTTAATAAAGTATTCAAACGCACAGGAGTTAAGATCTGTAAAAATAAATAGCTAGTGCATAAGTAAATATACTGCATGTCTTTACAGATCCCTGGAAGCAACGCAATTTGATTTACTGAATGTGCTGTTCTTTTTTTTTTCCTGTTTCTTCATCTAAAATCTATTAGTGTTTTTTACTGCAATGAGACGAATCGCACCCTCTTTCTGCAACAAAATTCTCCTTACATTAATCTAATGGTGTGACTCATGAATTCCAGGTTTTACTGTGCACTTGTCAGTTACTTAACAGGGTGCTGATGCTTCAGAAAGGAACTCCTCATGGTTATATAGTATAACCTGTTGGTGGGAAAATGTCAAGATAGGTTCTTAAATAGTGCTTGCTTTCGTTGGGAACAGCATGCTTATGTAAATTGATAATACACATGTGTATGATGTCAACTGCTTAGCAACGTGCAAATGCTGCAGAAAGGAGTCCCTCGGTGAGCATATAAAGCAGGAATCCCTCGGTGAAGCTAGAGAGCAGGATCATTGAAGATATTCACTCAGTGATGGGCTTGTCAGTTATTACAAGGCACGGAGAAAACAGAGAAGCCTGTCGCTGGTGACATAGTGTAATCCAATGATAGCCCTGTCATGGAACATCTAGTATTAGGAACACTAGCATACATAGCTACTGTTAAAACAATTAGTATTCCTTTGGTAATGGAGCTGCAACCTCAATCCCATGCATATTCATAGCAACAAAGCGGGTATTATTTTGTGCAAAGGAGGCAGTGAATAAAAAAAACTCTTGCGGTCTGTTAAATGCCAGTCTTGGATTCTGCGCTCTGGGAAGCAATTACATCTTCCATACTTGAGTACACTGGGATCCTGGGCAAGCTATCCTATCTCCATGTACCAAATATGTCCTAATGCGAAGAGACTGGAGCACCTACTTCATTATTAACCGTCTTATGGTTCAAGACAGCAGCAGCAGGTTCAGAAATTAAGACACTTAACATGCTTCAGCAATCAGGACTGATGCGGTCAGAGCCAATCATTGTTTAGGGCATAAAACTTTAGCGTCCTTCAGAAACTATGACAAATTGTTAATTTGCAAATTCGGGCTGCTGAGTTTCAAAGAAATCACGACGTGGACAAAAGGTGCCTGCACATTTCTGCACATAAAGAAGCATTTCACCTTTGAGATCAGGATGGAGAATAGAGGATCATTCAGAAATAAGGACAGAGGGCATAAAGAGTACCTTGGAATTCCGCAGGGCCGCAGCGAAGCATCACGTGCTATGTTGGTTGCTACTACAGCGTTTCGTGTAGACTTGAGGCTGCCTTGGAGCACTGGGAATGGACGGGACATGGAAGAGGGAAACAGAGGCTTGTGATCAGCAGAGCAGCTCCAGAACACTTACACAACACAGGCTGGCAGAGTGATAGTGCATAATCTGCTGCCACCCATGTGTTATCAGTGTTAGTACAAAACGTCTATATTAACATATACATTGACAAAATGCCAATGCTTCACAATATGTCCAATAGTTAATTAATGCAACCTCTTTATTGCTTAAAATATATATTTAAAAGTCATTATTTTACCCAAGACCAACTCATCTTACATTTAAGTAGAGAATGAAAGCGTTGGATGCTTGGCATTGGTTGCGAATCAATTAATAGTGCGATGTGAACTTTAATAATCTCATCGCTCGTAAAAATATGATGAACTGCACCTTCCAGGCCGATCGCCGTTTCCCCTAGAACATGGGTACTCACAAACATTATTCCAGGGGCCAAAAGGTATTGTCTGTGATGTGACCGAGGGCCGCATTGATGCCAGCAGGGTGGCTGTACATAGGATGCACTGATATAATAATGTGATGTACTAAGGTGACACACTTCTGCATGTTAATGAAATACTCTCTGGAATTTTAAATACCTTATTACATTTTTGCTGCAGGATGCCTTTAGAAACACATTTATTTTTAAAGTTAGCTGGTGCGGGATGACTTAGTTGCTTCCTTTTTTAAAACTTTAATTAACTTTTAAATAAAGGCTTGTCTTTTTAGTTAACTTCCTTCTCAGTGTTAGTGCTGAGATAAGAAAGCAGCATCCCAGTGCGCTCCTGACCAGGGGGCCGCATGTAAAGGTCACGAGGGCCGCATGCGGCCCCCGGGCCGTACTTTGAGTATCACTACCATAGAACAATACTTGAGTACCAGCAACTGGCATGCACGTTATTTGAGTACTTTATTAATGCAATTTTTGAGGCTATAGCTTGCACAAAGGTCTTTTGGCAGAATGGTCTAATGTTATTAACCCACCCTCGGTGCTCTTCTGGTCCGCGTTTTTGGCAAGATATTCTCTTAACACTGGCACGTGTTTTTTCCCCCAGGGGTCGGTTCAAGTTCAATGCCCTTATGGGACTTTGGAGGAAGCACCATGCTGACGAGCCAGTACGTACGACTGACACCAGATGAGCGCAGCCGGGAGGGGTCCATCTGGAACAGAGTGGTAAGTGCCGGTTAGTAGGTAATTCTATGCGAAACAGTCTTATCTCTGGGTTCCTGGGTTTGAGGTGGACTCAAAAGATCTGTCCTAGAAAGTGATTCTCTGGTAAAAAATAAAATCTTCTCCAGGAAAATGCTGCTCAGTATCATGAAGACTGCTCCCATGAACGCTTTCCCTGAAATAGAATAGGACATTCCAGAGAGTCAGATGTGGCTACACAAAATGTAGTCCTTGAACAGGGCAGTCTGTAATTTAGGGTCGGTGTTAACCATACAAAGGCTCTCATAGAAATAGAGAACAGCTACTCTTTGGTACGAACTGTTCGTATAGAAGTAAGCATGGGATACTGACCCTATACTGTCAGCTTCCACCTTAAAGACAATCCCACAACATAAAAATATAAAACTAGAGTTTACTTTTGCTTCAATTTTCTCATGCTTCTTTTCACGTCACCTCATTCAGGTTTTTAAAAGTTCCAAATAGGAGTCTGTCTTGAATGTTAAGCTATGAACAATGAAAGGATCACATGGTATCATGACAAGAGTAGATCCATAGACACATTTTTATACAAAGCGCACCTTAGGGTCTCACATTTTCTCATGTTTTGGGGGGGGGGGGGGGTAGTTTAAACTCTTTTGGCTACCCACTTTCTTGTCACCAGCAAGAAATTAATGCACTAATTTAAAAAGAAACCGGAAACTGAAAGTCATCAAAATATATCTATTAAGGAACAGCAGCCAGACTTCTTCTCAGTACGTGGAAAAATGCATTTCTGACAGGCCCTCAAAATGGCACATTGTGAACATCCAAAAAGAACCCGTATACAGAAAGGCTGGTTTCGCTTGGTGAGCACAGCTTCCCTCATCCTTGTTGTTTTTGTCCATGTACTCTTCTTGTGTGGTTCTTTATGCCAAGGGAGTCAGCACCCTAATGTAATTAGTGACGAGTTATTAGCGCATACACAATTACTTAAATTACAGCATTGGTGCCCCTTGGTTGGCATTCTCTTGGTAGGGGTCCTGTAAGAAATATATTTTCCATATGTTGAGGTTAGGAACCTCTGAATACCTTTGAAGCTTCGACAGTTGACTGGCTGCTGGTATATAATCAAGTGATGCTGTGCCAAAAAATATTCAGCCATGCAGCAAGATCAACTTCCTGTGTTAGCGCTATTGTCCTGATAAGGGGCCCTGAAAACTTGATGGAGTGGACTGAAATGATAATATTTCTTTGTTGATTGGACATCAGTATATGAATTGCCCTGATTGTTATCTTTATGACACGACGATTCTGAGGGTCCAAATGCCGTTCTAGCTTTTTGTGTAGTTTTTATAGATGAGCAATATTTATCGTGGTGTGGTTGGGTGCGTTTTTGTCACATTATCTGCGTGAAATAAAACTACCTAATATTGATAATTTTAAAAAAGGTTTAGTATTTGTTAGCCCCTCTTCTGTTTTCTTTATCATTTTTATTGGCTTCTGTTTAAACTAGTGCATTTATTTTTTGCCTGCTACATATTACTTGCTTGGGTATCCAATAGTTTAATCAACCCCCTCAAAAATGGTAAAATTGAGAGCATATGGGGTACTTTTTTGATAGCTGACACATCTGCGTCTGTGAGGCATCGAGCATGATCTGTGCTGTACGTTTACACTGGGACTGCCCCTACATCACAGTAAACTCGCCATCCAGCTAACCACAGCAATGTTTTTCTATCCTGTGCTACCCTAGCAGATTATCATCAGAAGACTGCCCACAATAGACCTTTAAGTGCATGCAGTAAATTTTAATTTATTCTTCTCCAGGCTAACCTTATTAGGCAAGAGACTTCAGTCTTAGCTGAATGGGGGCTGAAAGCAGGGTCTTGCAGTGAAGGTGTAGATTGGTTACTTACTGTTAAATGGGCAAACATGTGAAACTTGTGTATCTCTGAAACTGACCAGCCATGGAGAGAGCCCGGGGGAGGTATGCAGAGTCTGGTGGTCCAGCCCAGTGCTTGTGCTGTTGTGATAAGTACAATCAAGAGTATAAAGAGGCAGGTCCTTTCTTGCAGCCATGTTTCCTTAAGGACTGGGAGATGCACGTACAGTTTAAGATCCATGGATCTGGCAAGAAGAACCTTCACGGAGATGGTTTTGCATTGTGGTACACAAAGGACCGACTTGTACCAGGTGAGCTAGCTGCAGATACCTTACACATCATCTTTTGCACCTTATACCCTTGTACACTGGGTCACATTGTTCTTACTTGTCTATTTAGTGTAGATAATTTGTTGCAGTCAGATAGCATTAACAGAGTGCAACTTTTTTTTTTTTAACCAGGACGCTCTTCCGCTGTCTGCTCCCCTTTGTTTCTTTTTTGCCTTTTCTGGGTTTCTCACTGTGTGCTCTTTTACAAGTTCTCTCATTCTGCCCCTGTCTAACCCACCTCACTCTCTGTCCCAGCTGTCCTGACGTCTGACAGTCTAGTCCTTTGTTCCCTTTCCAAGTTCCCTTGCCTTCTCCCTTATCTCCCGTCTTTCTGTCGCCTGTCCGAGGTGACTTCGCCCCATCCAACCACACTCTTTGCAACCCTCTTGAAGATCGATCGCCCTCTGATCTTCAGTAGCTTGTTGTTTCCTTGCTCCGGGTGTTTTGCCGCTTTTTTCTTTGCCAACGCCCCTCCCAATCTGGGTTCTGCTCGACGCAGATGCTGTCCGCTGCCCTCTTATGACCTCTTTCTCTTGTCTTTTGCTCTCTCAGTGGCCAGCCTCCCACTCTGTCGTGTCCTCTACATCGGGTCTCATGCTCTTTTTTTTTAGTATGTGATAGCATATGTTCCACACACTCACCTGTTCTCTGTATTGCATCCTATCGTATTGTTCCCTAGTGTTGTTTGCTTTCCTCTTTGATGTCAGTACTGTGGCTAGAGGGAAGGTGTGTCTTGTGCTCTTTGCTGCAGTAAGCGGGCTTTACTTTTCACCATCTTTCCATCTAGGTCCTGTGTTTGGAAGCAAGGATAAATTTCACGGCTTGGCACTTTTTCTCGATACGTACCCTAATGATGAAACAACTGAGGTTAGTATCAGAGGTGAAACTTGGATGCAGCTTGCAAGACTCTGCACCTCTGCCAGCCCAGTATAGGCAAACCAAGGGGCACGGCTGGAATACGAAGAGTCACTAACAGAACTTTTCTTTCTTACTGCAGAGGGTGTTCCCCTACATTTCAGTTATGGTGAATAATGGCTCCTTGGAATACGACCACAGTAAGGATGGCCGAGCAGCCGAGCTGGCAGGATGCACAGTCGATGTTCGGAACCAGAACCATGACACCTTTCTCGCTATTCGATACTCTCGGGGCAGGCTGACGGTGAGCGTGCTGTAGTTTTGGGTAGGCACTATGAAATCCAGCCCTAGTATGGATTAGCTTTAAGTCTTTAGGCCATGGTGATAGCTGTGGGGAAAGACAAAACTGAGATGAAGAAGAGGTGAGGCTGATGGGAAGTGATACAGAAATCCACTGGATTAGGTGAACAAAAGGCAGGTTATTGGGTTCAGAGCACTGCAGAGCCAGTTTGCACAGCCCTTGGATGGAGTCAGTAGTGGATTGAATAATACTGTTTTAAAAAAAAAAAATCTTTACTGTTTTATATAAATATGTAGCAGAATATAAAGAACGAGAAAAGGAAAACATACAGCGTCATTGACATCGCCTCCTTATTGTCAAATTCTCAACTTAGTTTTACCAAATGTATATCATACGTCTGTATTAGAGGAGCAGTTCCACCAGTCTCCAAATGCTGGATTTCCCAGGGCAACTCCTTTGATATATATACAAATTCTGTCATGGCCCAGCTGACCTTTCATGTGTCCAATCTACCAAGTTGTGTGTGTGTTAGTGGAGGGAGGGGCGGTGGCATGGTCCCACCTCCAGTTGCGAGGAATATCACACTTTGGGATGAGTAGGCAGTATGGTATAGGCTCTGGTGTGATCTACCTGCCTAGAAGCTGGGTATGGGTGCTGTATATGAATGCCCGGTGTTGCTGTATAATGGGGCATTCCCGCACTGTATGATAGAAAGGGCCCGGCCCAGTCTTACATTTGAGACAGTGGGGGTCAAGGCCATGTTTCAATGTGCTTAATCTGGTGGGGCTCTAACATATCCTTTGCAGGTTCTTCAGTTGAATAAGCCGCAGTTTCAGGAGAATCTGCAGGATTCTAGGGGCCATTTTTGCTTCGACTCAGTCCTTGTCTTCCAGGGGGCAGACATCCTGGGGCTATCTATCCCTCAGTGCCAGCATGGGGTGTAGGGTATTGTAAACAATCCATGTTTGTGTGTGCCCATCCCACATACGTTGGTGGACCTGCTTTCTAAGGGCCATCACCTTGGTATTTCTGCTTGCTATGTGCTTGCATGACTCTTGTTGTTCTTGTCCCAGGTAATGACGGACATTGAAGATAAGAATGAATGGAAGAATTGCTTTGACATCTCCGGAGTCCGTTTGCCTACTGGCTACTTCTTCGGGGCCTCTTCAGCCACAGGAGACCTGTCTGGTGAGATACACTATTTCAAATAATGACATTGCAGTCTCTTTTCACGTGAATCCTTGTATAACCACCCCCTTCTCTTGTCCCTAATGCGTGCAGATAACCACGACATCATCTCGCTGAAGGTGTTCCAGTTGATGGTGGAGCATCCGCCCGAGGATGAGAATGTGGACTGGACCAAGATCGAGCCCAGCGTCAGCCTGCTCAAGTCCCCAAAAGGTAATGTGGAATACTAGGTCTTGCTGCAGTATCCTTCCGGGTGTGACCCCATAGGACACCCATGCCATGGGGCTGGCTGTTGTTTGAGGGGCAGTAGTTTTCAAGCTGTCAAACCTGTTTTTCAAAGGTGCTCAGTCACCAGTGCCAGAGGCGCGCTCATGCAGGGTGCATCCATCTTAGGCGCTGTAACGTCAGAAGCCGATCCTGACGTTTAAGAGTGCGGTGGGTAAAGAGCACTGGGGAGGGCTGCCTTGTGAGGATGACCGTGGAGTGCAAAGCGCAGGTACTGGTGGCCTGGGGGTGATTGCGTAGGGTGGTTGGCGGTTGATGACTGGTGTAGGCTCAGTTTTCTGGTGAAGTAAAAGGCAAAAGTGTTCGGGTGGCAGAAGTTGGCTGATGGGGAAGACGACGACTTTAATAGGTTGACGAAACTGGGTGCTGTCAGGGAAGCAGTGGGGGGTGGCACTGAGCAGATGGTTGACAAAGGGTTAGTTAAATTCAGAGGGGAGATGGAGAAGGAGATACAGTGAACTTGTGTCTTACAGTATGTTTTTCATTCTTTTCACTATTTTGCAGATAATGTTGATGACCCGACTGGTAACTTCCGCAGCGGGCCCCTGACCGGGTGGAAAGTGTTCATGCTGTTGCTGTGCGCCCTGCTCGGCATCATTGTCTGCGCTGTGGTGGGTGCTGTTGTGTTTCAGAAACGTCAGGAGAGGAACAAGCGCTTCTATTGAAGGTGGACGCGGCCAAACACTGAATGGCAAGCGCCTTTCGCCCCCTGAGATGTGGATTGTACAAGAACTTTCTTTAAAAACTGACAATTGTACAGAATATTTTTGTAATCTTCATGTAGTGCTGACGGCAGCAGAAGTAAGACTTGAATTTCCGGCTCTCAGGATGTTTGGGACGTTTGGGGCTGTCTTGCCAATTCTAAGAAGTCCTTGTGTGAAGTACAACAATCTTCCTCGCACACTTGAATGCCGGCGGAGAAGGGGAGTTGATAATAAAGTTGACTGGTTCGGTTGAATGGATGGCCATATGAGTGGTTGGCCTGATACTGACTAATTGTTTTCGTTTCTGGGATAGGATAATAGTGAATTTGGCTTCTTCACTTCAGGGGAATACGTGCTGAAAGTCGTGAAGGACGTCCTTGCCTTTGTCCACAGGAGTGTTCTACACCCCATTCCCTCCCTGTTACTGGGAGGACAGTACTGCACAGTCTTGCCAGTTGTTTCCTGTGCAGCTCAGGAGCTTGGCTTAAATGAACAACCTGTCAATATGAGTTTTTCTGCATGTTTCTCCCGGCTTGGTGGTTTCTTAGTATTTGTAAAGGCAATGTTACTCATGATGCGAATGATAAAAAAAAAGGTAGTGTGTGGAGGGATTTTAATTTGCACCCCCTGCCAAATACTTCATAATACCAGTTTGACAAGTCACTTCCTTACGCACATTAAAGGTGTCCCGGTTCAGCCCAAGAGTGACTCCTGTTCATGATTTAACAAAAGACCTCACCGTAGAAGATCTTCTAGGAGTGAAGAGAGAAAGAGGCCGCAGATTAAAGCGAATTGGATAACCTGTCTTTAGCTAGTCTGGTTTTCTTGTGCCCTGATCCTCGGATGCCTACTTGTTGGCAAACATTGAGAAGCCAAATTGCACTGAACCAGGAGGGGGTTGGCAGCTATCCCTCAGTGGCTTCTGCTTGAAATTTGAATAGTTCGAAAAAGTGTGAGCTATGTTTTATGAATTGAGAGGAGATAGGTAACTATTTTTGTGATTTTTTTTTTTTTTTTCCTTTTCCCTTGAGCATGTCAGTTATAAGAGCTGCACGTGCTCCTGTGTATTCACTGCTACATGTGGTCAGTTCCATTCACCTACCTTCTTCAGGCAACGCTATACCCAAATTGTTATTAAACATTTTTTATATGGAAAGGCTTTAACGTTTGCCCTCATAAACATGTGAGCATGCCCACCTGCCCAGTTTTGTAGAGATCTGACGTAGCACAGGGTCAATTCTCAATAACAAATACAAATCCTCGATGGATTAAAGTTCTTCCATTCATGCACTAGGTATTTTACGCTGCTCTTCAATCTGTCCTCATCTTTACTCTCAACCCCTTACACTCTGAAATATATTGCAGCACTTTCTCCCTGTTTTGTTTCTTTGCTCCCTGGTCTTCCCTGACCTCTTCTTGGCAGATGAGACTGGGAAACGGTCCTGCTCTGGTTTGTCTCTGATGCTGCATTACAGCCTTAACATCCTTATTGTCCTCTACCCCAGACAGCTTCACCCCTTCCAAGGGTGCCCAAAGTAAAGCACGTAACCACGATCCTTTAGAGCTTGGATTCCACCAGGGAGCACTAAAGCCGCAACCTTACATACTACATGTGAAGTCCCTCGTCCCTCAAAACCCGGCCTGGGAACGACCTATTGCTGCCCTTCCCCACCCAAGCCCGCAACAGTATCCTTTGCCTTCCCATCCTGCCTTCTAAGGCCTATGCTGACTCCTCCTGTGACACCTTAACAGCACTCAGAAGTCTGTTCCTGACACGTTGTCTTCTGTCACCGGTGCTGTAGAGCCGTTTTCAAAAGCCCAAATGGGTGAATGGCACTGGTTCCGGATGGCAGGTCTTCTGGGAAAGTCGGGACACAGGAGGTAAGGGCCCAGTCTGGAATGCTTGGACACTTTCAAAATTCAGCACATCGGCTATCTAGAGCTGGGAGTTTCTTTGAAGGCATTTTTTCTGAGTTTTCTACGGTGGAGAGAGAAGGAAAAATAATAAATGTGCACGGTGTGCGTATTTGGATGCCAGAATCCAGACACCCAAAATGCAGGAAGAACTCGCATACTCACCTACGAAGATACGAGATGCTGTTGTTGAACACATGGTTGACTGTGTATATTCCAGTCCAGAAACAGACATGGAAGAAGCTGGCATCAAGGCGGTTCTCTGAGTACCAGATGTCGACAGGCCTTAACTGACATGCTACAAACCTACATTTAGTACCACTTCAGCATGCCAATGAAAAAACAATATATGCCACAAGTATCACGACCCCCCAAGACCTACGTGGAGGGGGCGAAAGTCTACTGCTAGAGGGGACTGAACTTTTTTTTAATTTTTTTTATACGGGACAGTCTGCATATTCCTTTCTCAGAGGTATTGGTTAAAAGACCTGCGTAGCTAAACAGCTGACTTCAACAGTCCGCCTCCAATATGAGCAAAGGCTAGTATTCTGCTCTTTGAGGGCGGAAGGACATTAAAACAATGTGAATGACCTTCAGTGGTCACGAAGAAGCGGAGAACATCGATTAAGGGCAGGATAAGAAGTATGCTTTGATAGTGGACGTTTGTCCTTGTGGCCCAGGTTTGGGGGAACATTGTGATATCTTGTGCTATGGTGGAGTATACTCTGGTATGGTGTTGTAATGTGAGGTGTGGTTATGGCATTATGTGTTTTAAAGTGTGGTTCGGCATGGTGCTGAGTAGTTATATGGTGTGTAGTCTCATATAGTGTAGGGTGTTAAGCCGTGAAGTGACCTATGAAGGCAAAGCATGAAGTTTTGTTCTAGAGTGTGTTAATGTATGATTTGGCACCATGATATGGGATTTGTTTGCAAAGGAGAAGTAATTCTTTGTAAGGGTGTGGTATGATGGGTGTGAAGTTCCCCAAAGGGAATGGTGTGATTTGTTGTGGTGGACTAAGACAGGGTGTGGCGTGCTATGGCATGGAGTGCGATTAGGTTTTATACTGACATTGGCAGGCCAACAGAATTTTTTTTCTGTTTGTGAGATTACATGTCTGTGACTACACCAGCTTGGGATTTGTCTGACCTGTCTAGATCCTGTCATTGTTTTCTAGTGTTCATGTAACCCCTTGTCATTCCTTATGTGAGCCACAGGCAACCTTTCATCTGCATCCCTGTTTATCGTAGCCTCTTGCTATGTATTTGGGTCGGTAGTACTCCAGGTGCTGGTGGCTTAGTGGGCAATAGCCATGATATGACTAATACAGTCTAAGGAGGCCTAATAAATGGGACCTACCTTCTGTACTGACGCGTCCAGGGCCTCTCTAATTCCCAATAAATTCCTCCCTATCTTTACACTGGTCCTGGTTTCATCATGCTGAAATGCTCATCCTTCTTTACTTCCCACTAGGGTCATTACTGAATGGGAGGGTTGATGGACTGTGGATGAGGAGGTAGAGGATAAAGAGACCAGGCCAAGTGCCTACCACGACCAAACAGGAGTTGCCTGGAATAGAAATGTCATCATTGCTTCATTTGTTCTTTAACAAGTAAACCCAATCGAAGACTCCCTCGAGCCCTGTCTCTAGGGGGAATCTGTGCCACGGATTAGCTTAACCTCTTGGGATTGTGAGAGAGGAAGGTAATGAGAAAGCAGTGGAGGGGACATTACAGGGAAATACTTTGTACACGAGAGTCTAAAAATATCACTAACATGACCTAAAGTTTTCTTTTATAGACTTAAATTGCAGTGTCTTTTCCAAACAACAAAAAGTGTTACATGTTAATCAGTTTAGAAACCACAGGTTCGATGGCATCTGTCGCTGTAGATACGCATGTTCTGCAATAGCTCGCCATCTGGTGTTGGGCCGGAGTGTTACAAGTTGTTTTTCTTCGAAGAAGTCTTTCGAGTCACGGGACCGAGTGACTCCTCCTTTTGTCTCCATTGCGCATGGGCGTCGACTCCATCCTCGATTGTTTTTTTTCCGCCATCGGGTTCGGACGTGTTCCTGTCGCTCCGAGTTTCGGAACAGAAAAAATAGTTAATTTCGGAAGATTTTCGTCGGTATTGTTGCGTTCGGGATCGGCATACTTACATTCAACACCGCATCGAAGATCGAAGAGCTCCGGTGCCCTTCGGGGTAATTTTTCGATCCTCCGTCGGGGCCTGGTAGGCCCGACCGCGTGCTGAAGAACGCCGATGGAACGGACCCCGTTCCGTTTCTGCCCCAAATGCCACAATAAATACCCCTACACAGACCAACACTTGGTCTGCAACCTGTGCCTGTCACCTGAGCACAGCGAAGACACCTGCGAGGCCTGTCGTGCGTTCCGGTCCCGAAAAACACTCCGAGACCGTCGAGCCAGAAGACTTCAAATGGCGTCCGCACCGACAGCCCGACGGGAGTTCGAGGAACAGGAAGAGGAAGGTACCTTCTCGATCCAAGACTCAGACTCCGAAGGATTCGACGATACACAAACCGTGAGTAAGACGTCGAAAACCACACAAAGAAACATTTACAAGGCCCAGGGGACGCCACTGCCACCAGGCCATGGCTCAACCCATAAAATCGGTGACCGACCGTCGGCACCGAAAAAGGCCCAAACAGTGCCGAGATCGTCCGACTCCGGTCGAGACACCGGCACGCAGCCTTCTCGGGACCGAGAAAGTGCTGGAGACAAGCCTCGACACCGAGATGCCGGTGTGGACACGGCTCGACGCCGAGACAGCGGCACCGAAACAGATCGACGCCGAGAGGTTTCGGCCCCGAAAAGGAAAAAAGTCACCTCGGAGCCGAAAAAACACGCAGACAAAGTTTCGACGCCGAAACAAACTGCAAGCGACCCAGCTTCAGGCTCTTATACAGAAGAGCACTCGCTAACCTCCCAAATGCAGAAGCATAGGTTTGAGGAAGAGCTACAAGCAACTGATGCGGACCATACGCAAAAGCGTATCTTCATTCAGCAGGGGACAGGAAAAATAAGCACCCTTCCCCCCATTAGGAGAAAGAGAAGGTTGGAGTTCCAGACGGAACAAGCACCACAACCAAAAGTGGTGAAAAGAGTTACACCACCACCCTCTCCTCCGCCCGTGATTAACGTTTCACCAGCACAAACGCCATCACACTCCCCAGCTCACACCACCATGAGCCAGGGTGACCAAGACCAGGACGCATGGGACCTATACGACGCCCCAGTGTCAGATAACAGCCCAGAGGCATACCCTACAAAACCATCTCCACCAGAAGACAGCACCGCGTACTCTCAGGTGGTGGCTAGAGCAGCACAATTTCACAACGTAAGCCTCCACTCAGAACAGGTCGAGGATGATTTCTTGTTCAACACACTCTCCTCCACCCACAGCTCCTACCAAAGCCTGCCTATGCTCCCTGGTATGCTCCGGC
This sequence comes from Pleurodeles waltl, assembly GCF_031143425.1. Classification (NCBI taxonomy): domain Eukaryota; kingdom Metazoa; phylum Chordata; class Amphibia; order Caudata; family Salamandridae; genus Pleurodeles; species Pleurodeles waltl. The sequence continues at coordinate 597,069,981 of NC_090446.1, read as the reverse complement.
ACGCAAAAGACATATTTAAGGACCCGGTCAAAAGTAGGGCAATCACACCAAGGGTGGAAAAAAAGTATAAGCCGCCTCCTACAGACCCGGCTTTCATCACAACACAGCTGCCACCAGACTCTGTTGTTGTAGGAGCAGCTAGGAAAAGGGCCAACTCTCACACATCTGGAGATGCACCACCCCCAGATAAAGAAAGCCGCAAGTTTGATGCAGCTGGTAAAAGAGTCGCAGCACAAGCTGCAAACCAGTGGCGCATCGCCAACTCCCAGGCACTACTTGCGCGCTATGACAGAGCCCACTGGGACGAGATGCAACATCTCATTGAACATCTGCCCAAAGACTTCCAAAATAGGGCAAAACAAGTGGTTGAGGAGGGACAGGCCATCTCCAACAACCAGATCCGCTCCTCCATGGACGCTGCAGATACAGCTGCACGGACAATTAATACATCTGTAACTATCAGAAGGCATGCATGGCTCCGAACGTCTGGATTTAAACCAGAGATTCAACAAGAAGTTCTCAATATGCCTTTTAATGAAAAAGAACTGTTCGGTCCAGAAGTGGACACAGCGATTGAGAAACTCAAAAAAGATACGGACACTGCCAAAGCCATGGGCGCACTCTACTCCCCGCAGAGCAGAGGGAATTACAGCTCATTCCGTAAAACGCCCTTTCGAGGGGGGTCTCGGGGTCAAAGCACACAAGCCAGCACCTCACAAGCCACACCGTCCAGTTACCAAGGACAGTATAGAGGAGGTTTTCGGGGACAATATAGAGGAGGGCAATTCCCTAGAAATAGAGGAAGATTCCAAAGCCCCAAAACCCCTACTACTAAACAGTGACTCACATGTCACTCACCCCCTCCACACAACACCAGTGGGGGGACGAATAGGTCATTATTACAGAGCATGGGAGAAAATCACTACAGACACTTGGGTTCTAGCAATTATCCAACATGGTTACTGCATAGAATTTCTACAGTTCCCTCCAAACATACCACCAAAAGCACAAAATTTAACAACACACCATTCCAATCTCCTAGAGATAGAAGTGCAGGCACTATTGCAAAAGAATGCAATCGAATTAGTGCCAAACACACAAATAAACACAGGAGTTTACTCACTGTACTTTCTGATACCAAAGAAGGACAAAACACTGAGACCAATCCTAGACCTCAGAGTAGTCAACACTTTCATCAAATCAGACCACTTCCACATGGTCACACTACAAGAAGTATTGCCATTGCTAAAGCTGCACGACTACATGGCAACTTTAGACCTCAAGGATGCTTATTTCCATATACCAATTCACCCATCGCACAGGAAATACCTAAGGTTTGTATTCAAAGGAATACATTACCAATTCAAGGTACTGCCTTTCGGATTAACAACCGCACCAAGAGTCTTTACCAAATGTCTAGCGGTAGTCGCTGCACACATCAGAAGGCAGCAAATACATGTGTTCCCATATCTAGACGACTGGCTAATCAAGGCCCATTCGTTAATAGAGTGCTCAAATCACACAAATCATATCATACAAACCCTCTTCAAACTAGGGTTCACCGTCAATTTCACAAAATCCAAAATTCGGCCACGCAAGGTACAACAATACCTGGGAGCCATAATAGACACATCAAAAGGAGTAGCCACTCCAAGTCCACAAAGAATTCAAAATTTCAACACCATCATACAACGCATGTATCCAACACAAAACATACAAGCAAAGATGGTATTACAACTCCTAGGCATGATGTCATCATGCATAGCCATTGTCCCAAACGCAAGACTGCACATGAGGCCCTTACAACAATGCCTAGCATCACAGTGGTCTCAAGCACAGGGTCACCTTCTAGATCTGGTGTTAATAGACCGCCAAACTTACCTCTCGCTTCTGTGGTGGAACAACATAAATTTAAACAAGGGGCGGCCTTTCCAAGACCCAGTGCCACAATACGTAATAACAACAGATGCTTCCATGACAGGGTGGGGAGCACACCTCGATCAACACAGCATACAAGGACAATGGAACGTACATCAAACAAAACTGCATATCAATCACCTAGAACTTCTTGCAGTTTTTCAAGCACTAAAAGCTTTCCAACCAATAATAGTTCACAAATACATTCTCGTCAAAACAGACAACATGACAACAATGTATTATCTAAACAAGCAGGGAGGGACGCACTCCACGCAGTTAAGCATGTTAGCACAAAAAATTTGGCATTGGGCAATTCACAACCAAATTCGCCTAATTGCACAGTTTATACCAGGGATACAAAATCAACTCGCAGACAATCTCTCTCGAGATCACCAACAGGTCCACGAATGGGAAATTCACCCCCAAATACTGAACACTTATTTCAAACTCTGGGGAACACCTCAGATAGACTTGTTTGCGACAACGGAGAACGCAAAATGCCAAAACTTCGCATCCAGATACCCACACAAACAATCCCAAGGCAATGCCCTATGGATGAACTGGTCAGGGATATTTGCTTACGCTTTTCCTCCTCTCCCTCTCCCTCTCCTTCCTTACCTGGTAAACAAACTCAGTCAAAGCAAACTCAAACTCATATTGATAGCACCAACTTGGGCAAGGCAACCCTGGTACACAACGCTGCTAGACCTATCAGTGGTACCCTGCATCAAATTGCCCAACAGGCCAGATCTGTTGACACAGCACAACCAAAAGATCAGACACCCAGATCCAGCATCGCTGAATCTAGCAATCTGGCTCCTGAAATCCTAGAATTCGGGCACTTACAACTTACCCAAGAATGTATGGAAGTCATAAAACAAGCAAGAAGGCCATCCACCAGGCACTGCTATGCAAGTAAATGGAAGAGGTTTGTTTGCTACTGCCATATTAATCAAATACAACCATTACACACAACTCCAGAACATGTAGTGGGTTACTTGCTTCACTTACAAAAATCTAACCTAGCTTTCTCTTCCATTAAGATTCACCTTGCAGCAATATCTGCATACCTGCAGACTACCTATTCAACTTCCCTATATAAAATACCAGTCATTAAAGCATTCATGGAGGGCCTTAGGAGAATTATACCACCAAGAACACTACCTGTTCCTTCATGGAACCTAAATGTTGTCCTAACTAGACTTATGGGTCCACCTTTTGAACCCATGCACTCCTGCGACATACAGTTCCTAACCTGGAAGGTGGCATTTCTCATCGCCATTACTTCCCTGAGAAGAGTAAGCGAGATTCAGGCGTTTACTATACAGGAACCTTTTATACAACTACACAAAAATAAAGTCGTCCTAAGGACCAATCCTAAATTTTTGCCAAAGGTTATTTCACCGTTCCATCTAAATCAAACAGTGGAACTTCCGGTGTTCTTTCCACAGCCAGATACCGTAGCTGAAAGGGCACTACATACATTAGATGTCAAAAGAGCATTAATGTATTACATTGACAGAACAAAGAACATCAGAAAGACTAAACAACTCTTTATTGCATTTCAAAAACCTCATGCAGGAAACCCAATTTCAAAACAAGGTATAGCCAGATGGATAGTTAAATGCATCCAAATCTGCTACCTTAAAGCTAAACGACAGCTGCCCATTACACCAAGGGCACACTCAACCAGAAAGAAAGGTGCTACCATGGCCTTTCTAGGAAACATCCCAATGCAAGAAATATGTAAGGCAGCCACATGGTCTACGCCTCACACATTCACCAAGCACTACTGTGTAGACGTGTTATCCGCACAACAAGCCACAGTAGGTCAAGCTGTATTAAGGACATTATTTCAGACTACTTCCACTCCTACAGGCTGATCCACCGCTTTTGGGGAAATAACTGCTTACTAGTCTATTGCAGAACATGCGTATCTACAGCGACAGATGCCATCGAACTGAAAATGTCACTTACCCAGTGTACATCTGTTCGTGGCATCAGTCGCAGTAGATTTGCATGTGCCCACCCGCCTCCCCGGGAGCCTGTAGCAGTTTGGAAGTTACCTTCAATTATTTATATATGTATCATCTCAACCTTAAATAAGTGCATACTTAGTCACTCCATTGCATGGGCACTATTACTACAATTCAACTCCTACCTCACCCTCTGCGGGGAAAAACAATCGAGGATGGAGTCGACGCCCATGCGCAATGGAGACAAAAGGAGGAGTCACTCGGTCCCGTGACTCGAAAGACTTCTTCGAAGAAAAACAACTTGTAACACTCCGGCCCAACACCAGATGGCGAGCTATTGCAGAACATGCGAATCTACTGCGACTGATGCCACGAACAGATGTACACTGGGTAAGTGACATTTTCATTACTAGCTGTAGGAAGTTGGCTCTGTATATACTATCTCAAAGTGAGAGATAGTGTGCACAGAGTCCAAGGGTTCCCCTTAGAGGTTGATATTGGCAAAATTAGATAATACTAATGCTCTATTTTGTGGTAGTGTGGTCGAGCAGTAGGCTTATTAGAGGGTAGTGTTAAGCATTTGTTGTACACACACAGGCAATAAATGAGGAACACACACTCAAAGACAACTCCAGGCCAATAGGTTTTTATATAGAAAAATATATTTTCTTAATTTATTTTTAGAACCACAAGATTCAAATTTGAGGTAAGTACATAAATTGCAAGATACTTAACACAGGTAAGTATCGAACTTTGATTTAAAACAGTAGTACACACAGTTTTGGTTAAAATGGCAAATAAATATTTTAAAAGTAGACAGTGCAAAAATCAACAGTTCCTGAGGGAAGGTAAGTAAACGTTAGTTCTCAGGTAAGTAAAGATCTTACACAGTCAGTCTCCTAGGCATAGGCAGCCCACCGTTGGGGGTTCAAGGCAACCCCAAAGCCACAGCACCAGCAACACAGGGCCAGTCAGGTGCAAAGGTCAAAGGAGGGCCCAAAACACATAGGCACCTATTGAGAACAGGGGTGCTCCGGTTCCAGTCTGCTAGCAGGTAAGTACCTGCATCCTCGGGGAGCAGACCAGGGGAGTTTTGTAGAGCACTGAAGGAGGGTGGGGGAGGGGGGAACACCAGCACACAAAACACCCCCTTAGTGGCACAGGGGCAGCCGGGTGCAGTGTGCAAAGTAAGTGTCAGGTTTTGTGTTGAAAGCAATGGAGAGACCCAGAGGTCACTCTGGCGATGCAGGCAGGGCACAGGGGGCTTCTCGGGCCAGCCACAGACTGGGATAGGATGAGGGCTGCCTGCTGGTCACTCCTGCACTGGTAGGTGGTTCCTCTCGGTCCTGGGGGCTGCGGGTGCAGTGCTTGGTCCAGGCGTCGGGTTCCTTTGTTACCAGGCGGTCAAGGTCGGGTAAGCCTCTGGATCCTCTATGCAGGCGTCACTGTGGGGGTGCAGGGAGGTTGACTCAGGGTGTCCACGTCGTTGGAGTCGCCTGGGAGCCCTCTCTGTGGTGTTTGTTGTCCTGAACTCGAGCTGGGGGTTTCGGTGCAGTGTGAAGGCTCACGCTTCTGGCGGGAAGTGAGAGTCTCTTTAAAGTTGCTGTTTTGTTTGTGTTTCTGGAGAGCCTCTGTCCTCGGGAGGTTCTTAGTCCTTTATGTGCAGGTCAGTCCTCTGAGGTCGCTCGTCCCACTGGAAGCGTTGCTGTGCAGGTTCTTTGAGTCTGGAGAGAGGCCAGTAGGGCTGGGGCCGAGTCAGTTGTTGTCTCCATCGTCTCTGCAGGGCTTTCAGGTCAGCAGTCCTTCTTTCAACAGGTTGCAGGAATCTGATTTTCTGGGTTCAGGGTTGCCCCTAAATACTGAATTTAGGGGTGTGTTTAGGTCTGGGGGGCAGTAGCCAATGGTTACTGTCCTGGAGGTTGGCTACATCCTCTTTGTGCCTCCTCCCTGAGGGGAGGGGGCACATTCCTATTCCTATTGGGGGAATCCTTCAAAACCAAGATGGAGGATTTCTTAAGGCAGGGGGTCACCTCAGCTCAGGACACTTTAGGGGCTGCCCTGACCGGTGGGTGACTCCTCCTTGTTTTTCTCATTATCTCCTCCAGACTTGCCGCCAAAAGTGGGGGCTGTGTCTAGAGGGGCGGGCATCTCCACTAGCTGGGAGGCCCTGGGGTGCTGTAACAACAGACATGAGCCTTTGAGGCTCACCGCCAGGTGTTACAGTTCCTGCAGGGGGAGGTGAGAAGCACCTCCACCCAGTGCAGGCTTTGTTCCTGGCCACGGAGTGACAAAGGCACTCACCCCATGTGGCCAGAAACTCGTCTGGTTGTGGCAGGCTGGCAGGAACTGGTCAGGCTAGCACTAGGAACTGGACTGGTATACAGGGGGCATCTCTAAGATGCCCACTGTGTGCATTTTTCAATAAATCCCACACTGGCATCAGTGTGCATTTATTGTGCTGAGAACTTTGATACCAAACTTCCCAGATTTCAGTGTAGCCATTATGGAACTGTGGGGTTTGTAACTGACAGACTCCCAGACCGTATACTCTTTATGGCTACCCTGCACCTACAATGTCTAAGGATTGGCTTAGACACTGTAGCAGCATAGTGCTCATGAAACTATGCCCTCACCTGTGGTATAGTGCACCCTGCCTTAGGGCTGTAAGGCCTGATAGAGGGGTGGCTTACCTATGCCACAGGCACTGGGTTGAGGGCATGGCACTCTGAGGGGAGTGCCATGTCGACTTAGTCATTTTCTCCCCACCAGCACACACAAGCTGTGAGGCAGTGTGCATGTGCTGAGTGAGGAGTCCCCAGGGTGACATAAGACATGCTGCAGTCCTTAGAGACCTTCCCTGGCCACAGGGCCCTTGGTACCAGGGGTACCAGTTACAAGGGACTTATCTGTGTGCCAATTGTGGGAACAAAGGTACAGTTTAGGGAAAGAACAGTGGTGCTGGGGCCTGGTTTGCAGGGTCCCAGCACACTTCCAATCATAACTGGCATCAACAAAAGGCAAAATGTTAGGGAGTAACCATGCCAAGGGAGGCATTTCCTTACACTAGCTCCATATAAAGACTTGAAAACAGTAACTGAAAGCAGCATAAATGCCTAAAAAAAATCACCTCTTCCTCCAAGTAAATGCCCGGAGAACTGTGCTACATTCAGTCAAAGCTTCTCATAATTTATACCATGACCCACCAATGCCGACCTGTCACACCAGTCTGGCAGAGGATTTTGCACAAAAATGCATCTATTAACAATGTCCTTGACGTGATGTGAGTTTTATTCCACAATCAATCAATTTTTATAAAGTGCGGCTATTCACCCGTGAGGGTCTCACGGCGCTGGAGGTGGCCTCATCAGAAAAGCCACGTCTTGAGGTTCTTTCTTAAGATGGTGTCGGGCTTTGTCTGAGGGGCAGGGGGAGGTTGTTCCAGCTCTTTGTTGTAATGTAGGTGAAGGATCGTCCTCTGGCAGTTGTTTTGCAGATGCGAGGGGTGTGGAAGGAGACGCAGTGGTTCAGGTAGGTTAGTCTTGCGTTGTGCATGCCTTGTACATGTGGGTGAGTAGCTTGAAGGTGATTTGTTTCTCGCCCGGGAGCCAGTGGACGGTCCCAAGGTGTTGGGAGATGTCTTCTCGGCGTGGGAGGTCCAGAATGAGTCTGGCAGCAGTGTTATGGATGAGTTCTAGTGTTTTTATGTTTCTAGTCAAGGTGCTGGCGTAGAGGGTGTTGCCGTAGTCTAGCTTGCGTGGGACTAAGGCGTGGGTGACTGTCCTGCAACAGTCTGCTGGGATCCATCTGAAGAGCTTCCAAAATTTGTAGAGGGTGTGCCAGCAGGAGGAGTCGACTGCATTTACCTGGCGGTCCTGGATAGGGAGGAGTTGAGGATGATGCCTAGGTTTTGGGCGTGCTCATTCAGTGCAGGGGGTGGGGGGCGCTGAGGGATTTGGACCACCAGAAGTCATACCAAGCTGAGGTGGCTTTTCCTAAGATGATGAGCTCAGTCTTGTCGGAGTTGAGCTTGAGGCAGATATCTTTCATCCAGGATTTCGACGGCTTCCATTCCTGAAATGAAGTTCATTTTGGTCGTGTCTGGGTCTTCAGTAAGGGAAATTATGAGTTGTGTGTCATCAGCAGATGAAACAGTGTTCGTACTGTGGCTTCTGATGATGGCTGCAAGAGGGGCTATGTATATGTTGAACAGTGTGGGACTCAGTGTGGATCCTTGGGGTACTCTGCAGTTGGCTCCTGTGGGTTTGGATGTGTAGGGTGGGAATCTGACCCCCCTGTGTCCTCCCTGAGAGGAGTGGATCCATTCCAGGGCTCTTTCGCGGATTCCTGTGTTGTGGAGTCTGGGGCGTAGAGTGCTGTGGGAGACCGTGTCGAAGGCTGCTGAGAGGTCTAAGAGTATGAGTGCTACGGTGTGGCCGTGCTCTAGGAGTAATCAGATGTCGTCGGTGGCTGTCAGGAGGGCTGTCTCCCTGCCGTGGTTGCTGCGGAAGCTGGACTAAGAGCTGTCCAGGGTGTTGTTGGCCTCAATAAAATTATTTAGTTCCAGCTGTCACACCAAGGGACTGTCGTCGTTTTTTCTGATGTTGTCTGCCATTATATATTTCCATGGGGTCAAGAACAAGAAAACGGCATAGGGATCCTTCCCCCTAAAAAGGGCAAGCCTTCGGACACTGGAAAATCAGTGGTCATAGTGAGATTTTTCCTAGGTATAAATTAGGCATGGAACTGCATGTGTGGCACAGCGGACCTTCTCCAGGGTTGTAAGTGCTCTGTTTGCACAATACTTTAAATGATCCCAAATATCCTTTTACCGTGTCATAGCGCATTTTTCATTCAGCCGTGCTGTTATGCAAAGTGGCTGAAAAAAACACAAAAACGTTGACAAAGCCTAAGAAAGACGAGACCAGGCGCATTGGGTTTGCGCGCTTGTTTTTGTCACATCCATTGACAGATTCTATGTCCTTAAACTACACGTTCCATGAAGCTTCTAGATCAGAGGTCTTCAAACTGGGGGGCCTGAAGCGATCCCAGGGGGGGGGCCCAGATTCTGGCCAAAATATATATTATACAGATAACAGGCCTTTATTTTAAGCAGGAGGATGTTATTGCAGTTTTAAAAAGGTAACAGTACCTAACTGCAATGTTTAAATAGGTTTAGACATATTTAAACATTGCCATGTTTATAAAATAATTGTGAAAAATTCTGAGGGGGGCCCAATGATTTTTATTTTTCAACTGGGGGGGGCGCGGCATTAAATAGTTTGGAGACCTCTGTTCTAGATCATTACCTTCCGCTTACGCCCGGTGACCTATTATCGGCCCTGTGACCTATTAGCGGATGCATTGCTGGGACTTGTGGTCTTTATTTGGCATGGTCACGCATAACAAACAGTCGCTAAACTCGGGTTCCCAGCATGCCACTCTTCTCCGCTAGGAGTACGTGGCAGGTTCCGGCTGCCCATGCGCAGGCGGTTGGGTAAAGATGGTGCTTCTGCGGCTTGTCCTAGTGTTTCTTGCGGGCGCCTCCCTGAGTTCGGGGCTCTACTTCCACATAGGGGAGACCGAGCGGAAATGTTTCATCGAGGAGATCCCGGACGAGACTATGGTCATAGGTGAGACTGGACAGAAAAAACGATAAGTGGGTTAGTGTGAGCCCATCGGGAGGAGGAAGTGAGCGGATGAAGAGAGTGAACCCGTAGTCCTATGTGGGGGTGTGGTTGTTCGCCTACGTATAAAGGGTTAATCGTGGTAGTTATGTCTGTTCGATTTTGGACCTCACTGTGGACATCGGTTGGTGTGCGGGAGATCGATGAGGGAACGACCATGCTTACCGGCGACAGGTGGAGACCAAGAAGAAGGGGTGGGGGGGCGTTGGTCGCGTCAGAGGGTTATGGGAAACTACCGCTCTACAGGGTATGTGAAAGCCAGAGGACATGCCTTATTCTGAGTTCTCAAATACGACTATTTTCGTAAGCGGCGGAGGGGCGACGAAGTTTTGAAGGAGGAATTCATGGGGAGGCAGAGAACAAAAAGTCACAGGTGAGAGGTACCGTCGGAGAAAGGCAGTGTGTGCGCGAGTGTCAAAGTTAATTTGCTTAAACTCGTTTGAGTTTTAGAATGGCATGTAAATGTATGAAGGTGCGGCGAGTAGTTCCGGGGGCCGCAGTTGTCGGAATGCAGGTTTCACTAGGACGTGGGCATCTCCTCTCCCGGACAGTCGCGGAAGAAAGCAGCGTGTCCTGGTAACTGTTGCAGGGGTTAACAAGGATAGGTCAGGTGGCTGGCTATACCAAAAGATTTACACTGCTCGGAACAACGGCAGCAACACCCGTTTGACTAGAAAAGTGGAGTGGGCTGTACACTTAAAGCTGTTACTTTCTGGCCATCACCAGCATAACATACGAACTGCTGATGTTTTTGTATGCTCTGAAACCACTTACTCATACGATAATGTCTGACTGGATTCTGCACAAGAAATAGATTTGGCATGAGCCTGCGTGCTGCAGAGAGCAAGCACGACTGAAGTAATCCAAAGTAGCTTGGTGAGAGTACAAGGGAAAATTATGGTTACCTCCCGTGTGAGTCTCAGATCATCAGGGAGCTGAAGAAAGCACACCTCAGTATTGCAGCAGTAACAGGCGACACGTTACTTATGCAATTCATGTAGAGAGAAGGAACAGTGCACCGGAAAACACGCGGCGTGAAAGGGTACTATTTTAGATATGGCAATAGAACAAAAAAGGATTAAAGACTTTGGGGGGGGGGTACAATTAACCGTACTGTAAAATATTTATGTAATGTGCGCAACATGTCGGCTTCAAATCCAGGAGATCTGCTTTCCTTGTATATAATGAGACATATCCTTTTAACTCTCATCTTGAACCAATTGTATGTGGAAATTTTACAGTACAAAGACGTTGCTGCTGCATGGTTTGGCTGCAGAAGATCTACATGTGTTAACTGTAGAATTACAGAAAGGGAAAGAAGCATTGTATCCTTAGAAGAAAGCGCTCCGCTGATCGGAAAATTATTTTACGCCAGACGATAATGCTGCGATAGTAAATGAGTGAAGTTTTACTCAAGGAATCACGGTTACAGACTGAAGGAGAGATACTCTTTCAATATATGTATTTGCTAAGAGACTCTGTTGCAGTGCACGATTTTAACATTTTGATTTACAAACAGCATGCAATCAGCTGTGATGCATGCATTGTTAGAAGAAAGAAAGTCTTCAGCTAAGAGGGTACTCCATGTTGGTTATGGTTGCGATGCAAGCAAACAGAACGCTCCTTAAGTACATTTTGAAGAATTGCCTAATAGAAAAGTGTGTATGTATGCTGTGGGAAGCATAGGTGTAACTCTTTCATAGGCGCAGCATATCAAAAGCACAAGGCCTGAACCTACAACGTGGTAGGGGGCTAGCACACATTTGGGAGGCATTAATGCATGTGCAACAATAGGAAGAGGGTGCAAAGAATGAAGAAACAGATACTTTTCCAACGGTATGTGGAGGGAACAAAACAAGTCAGTTGGAAGGAAGAATGCGTGTGCTCGATTTTTGGAGGAAATTAAAGGGCTCAGGATAAGCAAACTGGCTATTAGTAATCTGTTTTGGACATAGCTTTGGAACCTGGACCTCACCTATGTAATGTGATTATCCTTTTTGCAGGGCTGACAATGTATTTTAATGTCTGAATAATTTTACTATAAACATCAGTGAATGCGTAGTATCATGATGTGGACTATGCTCACCACAAAATTTATGAGCTTTAGATGCTACCGTCTGTTGTCTGTACAATAAATGGTTGGGAATGTTTTCATGTCTGAAGATTCTGATTGATCTCTTTTTGGTGGAAAGAATGTTTGACACCCTCCCCCCCCCCCCAAACAAACCTTTTTTATGTGAGGGCCGCTGATGTACTTGTCAACTGAAATACAGGATACCATGGCAGGGGTGGGGAATCAATCTACCTGTCATAAAAAAAAAATCTACTTGTTCCTTTAATGCAATGTAGTGCAGGAACAAATTATGCCAGCAATCTCATTAAGGAAGAGCTCTAATAGCCTCTCTGATTATGCCAGGGTTGATACTATAGTAGGGCTTGAATACTGGCTATTTCAAACCCTACTATAGCAATTGCCATTGTTTGCCACTTTTGTGTAGATCTACACCCTGGGACTGAAGGATAGAGTAAGCAATAGATAGTTCCAGGGCTGGAATGTCTTTGAGTCTGTGCAAACCTACTAACTTGAATGTATTGAGGGTTTTTTACCAGCTCTTCTCATCTTTTCACATACTGAGAAAGGTTGTAAATTTACTCCTGACAAGGACAGAAGTAGGTGTTCTTCTAGGGTTGGGGAAAAAAAGGAATTGGAGGGAAAGTGAACTTGTAAACACAAAATAGATTTTCACATGAGTAAATCTGCACATGCATATTTGCTTGTGCTGAAATACAATTCACAAATAGTTTCTAGAAATAAGATTTCCTGGTCTACTTTTGTGAATTCATGAAAGCCACTAAATGCAAAGACATTCACCATGGGTGCCCTTTTGTGACTTTCTCTAAGCATTGGGCCCCTAATTGAGTCTGTTGTTAACCAAGACATTTTGTTTTTATAAAAATTCTATTTCTCTCTCTACCCATCCATCGGATGTATTTACTGTGATGATGGCATTCTGCTCGTCCACAAGGAGCTTATTGGGACACAAAGTAGTTTTGTTCAGTGCCAGGAACTACTGTGGCAATGTGTGTTTTTTTTAGACCAATTGTTTTTTTTTTTTTTTTTTTTTTTTTTTTTGCCTTTTGCCAATGTTTGTTACAAAAAGCGAGGGCCTGGCAGCTCCCACAACAATAAAGTGTTACAAAAGCCATGTCAAAACAAGATGCGCATTGACAAAACCAAATGACTGACCACCAATGTCGGATCGGTTGGTTTTGCCAGTGCTTGTGTATTTCCATGTTTGCAATAATCTTAAAGTTTACAATGATTTTTCCATTATGAATATTTTTTAAAATACTAGCCTACATCAACATATTTTGCTAAGTGATGCTTCAAAGAAATAGTACCTAAAATTTCACAGTAATTTGAAAAACATATTTTTTTCCTACTTGCTCTTTTTTTATCTTACAGTTTTATTTAGAAAGCAAAGAAGCGTCAAACTTGCTTACAAGCTTCTGCAAACATTTGCATCTAATCAGAGAGCATTCTGGGATAAATATACATAGCCTCATATATTGTTAAACTTTTCAAATGTGTACCTTTTTTTTTTTTTTTTTTTTTTTTAACTGGAATCACATTCAGGAGTGCAATGTGACTTTAATACATTTATTTAGAGTGCTCACCCTAATAATAAAGGCATTTAATTAATAAACCATAAATATAACTTCAAACCGCATTAACATATGGACACATATTACCTCAACTGCAAACAAGGGTTTGGGCTGCAGGGGGTTGGGCCTACTTGTCCCAAGGACAAAATAAACATGAAAACCTGTTGCTCTTGACCCCTAAACAATATGTCCTGGGTGTCGGGCTATAGGAATTCCACACCCCTGGCAGGGATAGTAGTCCGTTTAAGACCTGCGAATTGTGCAGGTACTTTCTGGTGGTTGGGATGTGTGAGGTGGTGGATGAGTCTTCTTTACATTTCAAACTGTGTTTTTCACATTTTTTTAACATTTTGCTAACAGTTCTGTTCCTTTTTAGCTTTTGAGTGGCATAAATAGTCTTCATTTGTGTTAGTAGTTGGACATGGTCTCCACTTAATTCTCTTCCTTCAGTAATAATCTTGATAGTATCTGAGCAGTTATGATCTTTAACCCCTTAGCTGCTGGGCCTTTCCCCCCCCCCCCCCCCCCCCCCCAGTGCTGAGCCCTTTTTTGGCTATTTGGGGTAGTTCGCGCTTAGGGCTTCATAACTTTTTGTCCACATAAGCTAACCACGCCAAATTTGCGTCCTTTTTTTTTTCCAACATCCTAGGGATTCTAATGGTACCCAGAGTTGGTGGTTTCCCCTGGAGGAGACCAAGAAAATAGCCAAAATACAGTGAAAATTTAGTTTTTTCCAAAAAAATGGGAAAAAAGGGCTGCCGAAGAAGGCTTGTGGTTTTTTCCCTGAAAATGCCATCAACAAAGGGTTTCTGGTGCTGAAATCACTATCTTCCCACCTTTCAGGAACGGGCAGACTTGAATCAGAAAACCAAATTTTTCAACACAAATTTGGCATTTTACTGGGACATACCCCATTTCTACTATATTTGGTGCTTTCAGCCTCCTTCCAGTTAGTGACAGGAATGGGTGTGAAACCAATGCTGGATCCCGGAATGCTAAACATTTCTGAAAACTAGACAAAATTCTGAATTCAGCAAGGGGTCATTTGTGTAGATCCTACAAGGTTTTCCTACAGAAAATAACAGCTGAAATAAAAAAATATTGAAATTGAGCTGAAAACAACAGCCATTTTTCTTTATGTTTTACTCTGTAACTTTTTTCTGCGATGTCAGATTTCTGAAAGCAATATACCGTTTTGTCTGCTGGACTCTTCTGGTTGCGGGGATATAAAGGGCTTGTAGGTTCATCAAGAACCCTAGGTACCCAGAGCCAATAAATGAGCTGCACCCTGCATTTGGTTTTCATTCTATACTGGGTATACAGCAATTCATTTGCTGAAATATGAAGAGTGAAAAAGAGGTATCAAGAAAACCTTTGCATTTCCAAAATGGGATCAAGATAAGGTTTTGAGGAGCAGTGGTTATTTGCACATCGCTGAATTCCGAGGTGCCCATACTAGCATGTGAATTGCAGGGCATTTCTCAAATAGACGTCTTTTTTACACACTCTCTTATATTTGGAAGGAAAAAATGTAGAGAAAGATAAGGGGCAATAACACTTGTTTTGCTATTCTGTGTTCCCCCAAGTCTCCCGATAAAAATGATACCTCACTTGTGTGGGTAGGCCTAGTGCCCGCGACAGGAAATGCCCCAAAACACAACATGGACACATCCTATTTTTTTTATAGAAAACACAGCTGTTTTTTCCAAAGTGCCTACCTGTAGATTTTGGCCTCTAGCTCAGCCGGCACATAAGGAAACCTACCAAACCTGTGCATTTCTGAAAACTAGAGACCTAGGGGAATCCAAGGAGGGGTGACTTGCGGGGCTCGGACCAGGTTCTGTTACCCAGAATCCTTTGCAAACCTCAAAAAGTGGCTAAAAAAACAAGTTTTCCTCACATTTCGGTGACAGAAAGTTCTGGAATCTGAGAGGAGCCACAAATTTCCTTCCACCTGGCGTTCCCCCAAGTCTCCCGATAAAAATGATACCTCACTTGTGTGGGTAGGCCTAGCGCCCGCGACAGGAAACGCCCCAAAGCGCAACGTGGACACACCAACATTTTTGGAAGAAAACAGAGGTGTTTTTTGAGAAGTGCCTACCTGTAGATTTTGGCCTCTAGCTCAGCCGGCACCTAGGGAAACCTACCAAACCTGTGCATTTCTGAAAACTAGAGACCTAGGGGAATCCAAGGAGGGGTGACTTGCGGGGCTCGGACCAGGTTCTGTTACCCAGAATCCTTTGCAAACCTCAAAAAGTGGCCAAAAAGACAAGTTTTCCTCACATTTCGGTGACCGAAAGTTCTGGAATCTGAGAGGAGCCACAAATTTCCTTCCACCCGGCGTTCCCCTAAGTCTCCCGATAAAAATGATACCTCACTTGTGTGGGTAGGCCTAGCACCCGCGACAGGAAATGCCCCAAAACAGAACGTGGACACATCACATTTTTTCATAGAAAACAGTGCCTACCTGTGGATTTTGGCCTCTAGCTCAGCCGGCACCTGGGGAAACCTAGCAAACCAGCACATTTTAGAAAAATAGAAACCCAGGGGAATCCAAGATGAGGTGACTTGTGGGGCTCGGACCAGGTTCTGTTACCCAGAATCCTTTGCAAACCTCAATGTGGCTAAAATACCACGTTTTCCACACATTTCGGTGACAGAAAGTTCTGGAATCTGAGGGGAGCCACAAATTTCCTTCCACCCAGCGTTCCCCCAAGTCTCCCGATAAATATGATACCTCACTTGTGTGGTTAGGCCTGGTGCCTGTGACAGGAATAGATCACACAACGGTCAATGTTGGTCCTTACGTGAGGCAGCTGTTGACCCTGGGGTGATCCATTCCTGACACAGGCACTAGGTGTAGGCACTCAAGTGGGGTAGTGTTTTTATCAGGACAGGTGAGGAGTCACTGGGTGGTAGGAATGTTGTGGATCCCAGCATATTCCTGTAGTTTGTGTGACAGAAATGCGAGAAAAATAGTTTTTTTTCAACATTTCAGCTTTGCAGGGTATTCTGGGTAAGAAAACTTTGGGGAATCCACACAAGTCACACCTCTGTGGACTCCCCCGAATGTCTAGTTTCCAGAAATGTTTGGGTTTAGTGTGTTTCTCTATATGGCCGCCGAATCCAGGACCAAAAACACAGGTGCCTGCCTTACAAAACCAGTTTGTTTTGCCATAGACAATTTTGATGTCTCCACAATATGATTTGGGTGGTGGAATTTGGGGCTGAACTAAATTGGTGAGCTCCCAAGAGAGCACTCTCTCTCTGCTTGCTGCCGCATTCACCTGCTCTCTGGGTTGGCCTAACCCACTATTACCCAGTTGCACGAACAGCTTGCGAAGGGACAGCAGGACTGTCCTCATCACCTCCCTCATAATGTACTGGAAGAGGAGTTTTCGAATGGGACTCCTCTGACTGAAAAATCACTCCCAGAGTCTGCGCCATTGTCCAATCCCTCAGATGCTGTCTCAGTATCTGATGTCTCAGTCTCTGATCCTATGTCAGAGCGGTCCTCTATAACCCGAGTGCAGGCAGCAGTCATCCATCAAGATGCCATCTCTGCTATTGGCTAAACTGTTGCTCTAAAACACTAGCCTACGTAGACAGTCACAAAATCGATGGTGTGTGTGAGATACGTGCAACAGTAGAGGCCACCTTACCTGCGCTTCTTCCCTCAATCAGCACGTACTTTCAAGACACTCAAAAAACACCTTGTCACATACCATTCGTCACAGTCTTTAGCACCTCCTGCGCCCAGTCCAATAATCATTATTGGTGCTCCCACTCCCTCCTCCTCGGATTCCCTCATTACCACCCAGCAAAAGTGCCCTTCATCTCTCCATAGACTTTACTAATGTACTCAGCTATTTACATAAAATACAGATGTGCTCTTTGCAGTAGGCATATAAACCTTCTGCGCTTCTTTATGGCACTAAAACTGCCACTAGACAAGTCGGACCCTTTTCCCCCCAGGGAAACCACACACATATTGACAAAAGTGATGTATATATGACAGCCAACCATCTGAAACTCAACTCAAGCAAAACCGAAATAATCCTCTTTGGCCCTCACCAAAAAAACCTGGGACCCCCCATGGTGGCCCACCACGCTAGGCCCTGCACCCACCCCCGCCAACTACGCACGCAACCTCAGCATCATCCTAGACTCCTCCCTCTCTATGACCCAACAAATCAACGCTCTTACCTCCTCATGCTTCAACAAACTCCGTATACTGAAAAACATTCAAATGGATCCCCACAGAGACCAGAAAAACTGTCATTCACGCACTCATCAGCAGCAGGCTTGATTACAGAAACGCCCTCTACGCCGGCACCACTCTAAAACTCAAGTGCAAACTACACGCATCCAGAACTCAGCAGCACGACTCATCCTCGACCTCCACCGACACGAACACATCTCTCCACACCTCAAATCCCTCCACTGGCTCCCCATTGACAAAAGGATCACCTTCAAGATCCTCATCCTCACACACAAATCACTCCACAACACAGGCCCTGCCTACCTCAAAGGAGAGTCACCTTCCACACCCCCACACGAAACGTCCGTTGAGCTGACCTCTCTCTCGCCTCTGACCCCCGCATCAAACACACCACCACCGGGGGCAGATCCTTCTCCTACATTGCACCCAAAACATGGAACGCACTCACAACCCACATTCGCAAGACCCAAAACCTACTTCTTTTCAGGAAGGGCCTCAAAACCTGGCTTTTTGAACAGTGAACCTCCTAGCCCCTTTCCCTCCCCCCCGTCCCCCCCCCCCAGCACCTTGAGACCCTCACAGGTGAGTAGCGCGCTTTATAAATCTCTTTGATACAGATCTACATATAATCTACATAGATATATCTATAGATATATCCATGTACCTAGATATATCTATCTACATAGATATAGATATAGATATAGATATATATATATATATATATATATATATATATATATATATATATATATATATATATATAGATATAGATATATACATATATATTTTTTTAGTTGTTGTATGGTTTCCTTGGGGGCCAAAATGGCCCCCAGGGAAACCCTACAACATCTATAAAAAAAAAATTGCCCCCACAGGGGGTCACCCTGCCCACGGGCGACCCCCTGTCATTTCATTTTTTTTTTTTTTTTTAAATCCCCGGGGGGGGGGGGGGGGGGGGGGGGGGTGCGATAGCTGTGCTGCGATCGGGGGCCAGAAACAGTTTCAGAAGGCCTCGTAAGAAAGGGGAGAGTCTCCCCTTTCTTACGAGGCCTTTTCAAAATGTTTCCTGACCCCCCCGATCGCAGCTGTGCTGCGATCGGGGGAGCCAGGAAACCTGAAAGTGTTTCCTGGCCCCCGATCGCAGCACAGCTGCGACCGTGGGCCAGGAAACACTTTCAGGAAGGCCTCGTAAGAAAGGGGAGTGTCTCCCCTTTCTTACGAGGCCTTCCCGAACGTGTAAAAGGCCGTTTTCCCCATGAAAGCAGGAAGCGGCCGCAAGACTGCTTCCTGCTTTCATGGGGAAAACACCTTTGCAACGTCAGCGCGCCTCGCGGCGCGCTGACGTCACAAAGGGGCGGGGGGAGACACGGTAGCTTCCGTGTCTCCCGGGGGGGGGGGAAATAATAAATCCTCGGGTGCGACGCACCCGAGGATTTATTAATGCCCTTCCTGGTGTCGGCCACTGGTCGTGACCCGCACCAGGGAGGGTGTGGGCGTCGGCCAGTGGCCGACGCCCGCACTTAAGAGGCTAGAAGAGGCAGCATCACCGTCGCTCAGGAACCTCTTCAATAATGTTCTTTCAAATTATCATGTTACAGAGACAAGCAATTTGCTACCCAAGTCGTGGCTTTTTTATGTTCTTGGAAGTGAATACATCAACCAAATGTTTGTGATCTGTTTATGCAAGACATTCAGGCTTACAAATGTAAGGGTGTAAACATGAAATACCTCACAAAAATATTAGTGCTTCTCTCTCTCTTTTTGTTTTTGTTTTGTTGTAAAAGAATAATGTGTTTTTTTTTTTTTTGGCAAATGCTACACATTCTCCTTTTCATTCCCCTTCTTAACTGACGACCCCCCACCCCCCATCGATTCATAAGCAAAATGTTTGTGCATATAACAAATTTATGCAAAACTGGGCTTCAACCTTAATTTGTGTTCGTTAAGACTCCCTTTGCTATCTTGTTAACTCCCTTGTTCGGTTGGCTATCAATTTATTTTCTAACAAATGCCCTTCTTAAATATATAGTGGCCTGAGCACACACTCGTGTTGTCAACTGACATTTGTTGCTCTTAATGATTGGACATTTTTAGGCCTCAGCTAGATGGTGCATGCACTGATGCGCTGTCTCTCCAAGACATGTTTCTTATAATCAGTGGGCCTACAGCCCGCCCAAAACTTAACCTTTGTTAGCTTTAGCGTCGTTCTCATATCCTTCGTTCCTGGTTATCATGGCGTGCATGCGTTTTTTTGTGTTTGTCCCTCCCTGGAGCATGGGCCAAGTACTTGTGTCCACTGCTCTCTTTTTTTGGAGCTACTTGTTTGTGTTCAAGCACCCATATGAGTGCTTGTATTTTCAGTCTCTCCTTTCCCCTCTCGCTTGCCCCTCCACCCATGTTGCTTTTCCCACTACCCCTATTACCACCTTCATCCCTGCTGCTTCTTTTCCCTCCCACCCCCCCCCCCCCACTCCTGTCTGTTTCATCTCAACCTTCCAATTCGTGTTCAGTTTTTCCTCTGTCCATATGCTTTTTACTCTCAACTCCTCCTGCATACATTTTCTTTTGCCAAACATATAAATAGCCTTGGTTTGTGTCCCCTTAGAGCACTAAATGGAAAAAGCTTAACGTTCTACACAATAACACCTGCATGATTGGTCAGTCATAAGCTGCAGCAAAAATATTTACTTTTAGAACAGGAGAAAGGGAAATTATTTCACACTCGTTGTTAGTAGTTCTATTAAGCTAATATTGTCTCTTGCTTGCTCAGCATAAAGTTCCCATCTTAAAAAAAAAAAACAAAAAAACAGCCTTCTCCCTCATCCCCTCTAAACTCTCCACGGAGTGCTTAATTTGTTTAAAAAACAAAAAAAAAGTGTCAGGGCTCTCGAGGAGTCCATGCAGCTTGCACCATCCATTGCCACTGCCAGCGCTGTCAATCACAGTACATATACAATTACTAATCATCACACTGCTACAAGTGTGACAATTCAGAGTGTTTGAGGCCCCCAGAGCTATAAGAATGCATCATACTGGCTTTGACGATACGTTATCCATTGAAGACCACGTGTATGTCCTATTAAAACCAGAATCGATCCATATCTGAACAACTAACTACTTGCATGTAACTTGGGTGATATTTCTTGAATAATCTGTCATATTCCCCTCCCATGTTGGGCGGGATGAAAAAGATCCAACTTCAAGGGTGGGCTAATCCTTGCCTCTGTGTCTTTTGACCTGTCCACTGCATTACGAATGTCTGCTAAGTGAAAAAGCTTTTGAGACCATCACAACTCTCACAAAGTGAGCTCCAAAATGGGAGATGTCAATGTCTGCTTCGTAAATAACCCATTTGACCCACCTTGCAATCGTCAGAGAAAAGGCTGCTCTATGAGGCTTGGTGAGAGCAATTAGCAATTGTCATTCCAGAGGGGTGGAGGGGAGGGGTGAAGATCTTCCATCCTAGCTTCATTTTCTTTGATGGTCACACAATTTTGGAATGTCTGGAAACAGGATATGAGACAACTTTTGAATTACATTTGGTTCTTCTAGAGATATGAAAGGTCACTCCCTCCAAAGTGGACACTCTACCTATTATGACCATGGCTTGCACGTCTGAGACTTGACAATATATCAAGTATAGTAACATGGCTAGTTTTGCTGATAATTGTTTACTTGACGGATATCTATTTGAAGGCCAGGTCTTTAACAGGGCCACAACCATATTGACATCCCGTATGGTAGAGTATCAGGATGGCCATCTACCAGGAGGTGACATGCCGAGAATGCTGAGCAAAAGGTGTTAACAGATCTACATGCCAGTTCACCTGAAGCCAAGAAAGCGAGGAAATTCAAGGTAGGGACAACACCGGCCCCCACGGGATCCAGTTGTCATTGATACCATCAAGGTCAGATTGAGCGATATCTCTTGGTCGTGCTGTCTGCCCAGACTTTGGCAAGTAATGAAGCAGCTTCTTGTGAAATGCCTGGGGCTTTCGAACGCTCCCAGTAATTGTCCATGCCATAAGACGAAGGGAGCCTTCCAAGACCAGGTGATTGGGGGGGGGGATCTCGGAGAAGATTGGAACCCAGGGTAGACGGTTTGGAAAATCCTAGGAAAGTGCCTTCAAAATTGGAAACCAGACTTGAGATCTCCAGATAGGAGTGATGATCATGGCTAATTTGCGAAACGCCTACCCCGGCTCTGTGCTCCAGTCCTGTAGAAACACATCCGTCGCCACTGCATTGGGATCAGGCCTCCAACTGTAGTATCTTTTTAGTTGGTGGTACAGTCACATTGTAAGTGTTGCTCAGAATGGACAACAATGTTTTGGGACCGAGGTTTGAGTTTTACAGGACAAACAGATGTCCAGTTGGTGGACAAAGTTTTTGATGACATGGTTTTCATATACTCTTGTGCTGTGTGTTGTGCTTAGAGCGTTTGCTTTACTTAATAGATTCACACTACAGTCGCTGTTATCTTGGGGTGAAGTTGGTTGCCTCTTCTGTAGAAGCGTAAAAAGTAATTTATAGATTCTAACATAACAAACGTAACCTTTCTTCTTGAGATTTGTGCACCCTTAAATGCATTGTCTCTCAATCATCACTTTTAGTCATGGACTGTAGTGTTTGTTTAATGCCTTTACCAGGGGTGTGGGGGGGTTAGATTAAAGCTAGCCCCCTACTATACTAAGACTAGCGTGGCAAACTATACCAGCAATCTAGGATCGAATGTAATTGCATTTATATAGCTCTTACTAAATTTGATGAGGCATTGAAGTGCTTTACGCCGGGCAGCACTCCGCTCCGGAATCCAAGATTAGTGACTGATTAGACATGTTATTTCTAGTGTTTTTTTTTTTTTGGTATTAGTCTTGTGCATTTAGGAAAACCATTTCATACATTTTACTCCATCTTTTTTGTGGTAGATTACATTAAGAAGTTAGGTATGACCATTAGTGGGTGTGGGAGGGTGCATGCAAAAGTAGTAGTGGCATTATAAGCTGAGATTAGGTTACAGGGTATGACTTTCAAAGGCTATGATCGATGAAATTACCTGTGGGCTGTTTGCAGGCAGTCTGTTATTTAGAGAAGGTTGTGCTCAAGCTGAAGACCTAAGGAAGATGGGAGGGAGGAGAGGGCTATCTGAAAGAAAAAGGGGAGGTTTTCAAGCACAGGAACATTTTTCATGACTGATTTTTGGACTATAAGGGATGCCTACTGAAATAGCATGTCATCTCTTTAAAAAAAAAAAAAAAATACAATCAAATACATGGGTGCTACAATGCTACTGGCAGACCAGTCACCCTAAAACTGTCCACAGTGTGATCCTTTATCAGAAAAGGAGAGAGGGGAAGTGCATGCGGTCTTAAATTCTGATAACATCTTTTTCTTTTCCCCAGGGAATTACAGGACACAGCTGTATGACAAACAACGGGAGGAGTACCTGCCTGCCACCCCAGGTCTCGGCATGTTCGTGGAAGTCAAGGACCCTGATGACAAGGTAGGAGGGGTTTAACAGCACACAGCAACACAGCCTGTGTCCATCTGTGCCACCTTGGTGTGGTCATTTACTCACTAGCTCTGACAAACACACTTATGCAGGTGCACACATTCATACACCCATCCCAAGCTGCACTTTTCTTCCTATATGCTGATATTTCTGCATTTCTAGTCCTGTATTTGCTCTAAGTTCCAGCTAGTCATACTCCCTCTTTAACATCTCATGTCTGTCCTACATGTCCCTTTTTTACCCACACACCAGAATCAGTCTTTTCTACACCTCCTCTTACCATCTCCGTCCTGTCCCGCTTCTGCTTTTGACGTTGTGCGAGCCATTCGTCTTCCACTGTCGATTGGCAGGCAGATACTGCAGCATGGGACTCGAGGCTGCTTTGCCTCATGCTGTTCACTGCTGCAGATGACTTGCTCCAAGAAAACAGGGGAAAATGTATTGATAACAAGCATTAGCAAAGCTAGTAGGTCTCGCCTATGTGTGGCTGCTGTTCAGCATGGCTAAAAGTTAATGGCATCGCATAGAGTGGTGTGGCGCAGAGCAGTACAGTTGTGGGTATAAGTAACTAAAGTGTCAAAAGAGATGGCAGATGTGGTAAAAGCAACAAACATGAGAGGCTGTAAGTCTCGGTTAAAACTAGAAAAGCACACTACACTTCCATGAATAGTACTGAAGCACTTATTAAAAAAAAAAAAAAAGTGTGTTGTAAAAAGAAGAGAAATAACAAACACTAGCTTCAGGGAGGAGCTAATACAAGAAGGGAAGCCTGCAAGAGCTAAGCAATTGAACGATTGTAAATTAGAGTGACAATGAAAACCAATAATGGTATGCATGCTGGGTTGTAAACCCACTGAACTGTAAACAATATGTATAGCAGCACAGAGCGTGTGATGTGTAGGGGAGACCTAAAAAGTGCTGAGCCAGCATGCAAGGTGTCAGACCGCTGTGCTTGTGTTAAGAAGAAAACAAGTAAAGCATAGCAAGATGTTATAAGCAAATCTAGCTTCCTTCCAAGGTGCCTCCTGATCACTACAGAAGTGCGTCTTTAACAGGTGTGCACAGACTAGCCCTTTTGCTAATGGCCATGGCTGGATAGCATTTACAGTTATAGGGCTTTTAACTAGAGTCGTAGAATTTAAATTTGCTTCTGTGTTTAAAATGCATAGAGAGTTGTCTGTCAGTTATCCTGCTTTAATTTGCATATATTGTGAACAATTCAGCTAATCTAAGTATCTGGGTTTCACATAAATTTATGCACAGAATATGGCTCTAAGCAATAGTTTATTAAAAGTATGTTTAGAATGGAAACAAAGCCACAAGAGCTCTGATGGGGGTTACATGAAACAAAGTAAGAAACTGTAACATCAACAATACAGAAGAGGAACATCCTCTCTAAGTCTTATTGGAGGTGTTAGTTTGAGTGGTGGTGAAGAGAAACTGCTGGGGGGAAAAAGTTCAGTTTGAGGTACATTTCTTGTAGGCCGCAAGGCATCGTAGGGTCATAGTTGTTTTTTTGCATGGAATTTTCAGTGTGTGATATTTGCTTCTGGTGTTTTGGGATGTACTATGCTTGTTGAGCTCTTACCTCTCATAAGGTGATTTTTTCAAGTGAGGGGTCTGTAGGTTATGCATCTGAGCTTAGAAGTAATATATGCCTTTAAAATCAGCCACTGAATATTGTTTGTCACACTGGGTTCATAGTCTGGTCTTTTTTCACCATTGACTAGGCAGGCATCCAAGTGGAAGACAGCTCAAATTGGTGCAAGCGAAGATTATGGTGTGCTCCTCAGAATGGTATTGTCCCTGCCATTGCATGGCAGAATTATAGCCAAGTTTTCTAAGGTTTTCAATTACTCTATATAAGGAGCAATGCACATGCCAACGTTAGCAGTAGCAGACTGCTGGACTGACTTAATCTGTTGCCTTTAGACGAAAAGGCATTTTACGCTTCGTGACTATAGGTACTTCCGTCCAGGCATGGTTGTTCCAGGCAACTGCGCAATTCATTAAGAGTTGGACGAATTCATTTTGAATCTCCAGACCTGTCACTTCGTACTGAGCAGATCGAAAAGATATCACCAGTCACTGCGATTTGACTGGCACATAGTGTTGGTGCGCATAACCTTCTTAACTGATAACTTGAATAGTAACTCTGCTCTCCTGTAAGATGTACCTCATACAGTGGGATATATCAGCAGTGTCATTTATAAGTTCATTGTCTGTTGTTTACCTGCAGTGTTAGCTGTTTTGCGCAACCATGTGTTGTCTCACGTAGTGGGTTTACTTGTGATGGAGCCCACGAAGAAGTTGTCTTGAAACCATCCCCACCTTATGTATGAATAGACTTTAGTGTGCCAGCTGGTGGTGTTTTTCCAGATGGGGGTACCAGTGTGTATAAGCAGTGGGTCGGGTGGTTTGTAGATATGGGTTTACGTTGGGTAATAACAGTTGGAGATAAGGGAGTTTAGCCGTGAACAATTTACTGTGTGTGGACAGCGGGTCATCAGTTCTATGGTTGTGGGTTTTCTTAGGGCAGGATATTTAGTTGGGTTATGTCTTGTGATCCTCTCAAGTGCATTTTTGTTTTGACAGTAAATGCTGAGATTTGTCACGGTTTGTGTATTTATTTTTGGTAGAACCTGTAAGAAAAGTTTTGGGTGGGTGAGCACCCACACACATGCAGTTGACTACAGGAACCACATACCATTTAGGCCTTGCAACATTTCCCAAAACTCTTCTACTCGTCAGTGGTTTTATTTTCTCTGTGGTTCTGTTTTTTTATACTGTGAAATCTGCGTGTGGTAGGAGGTGAATTTTGATCTTCATCCTCTACCTCTGTATTAAAAGAAAGAGAAGCCACATATTCTATATTGTGTTTATCTTGCTGCCTGTCTTGTGCAGCTTGTTGTCCTGGTTCCTTGTTCTTAGTGGTTTAATTGCTTGACTCGTGAAAATGTACATTAATTCCCCAGTCCTAACAATGCCCCTGGTTTATTGGTGAGAAGTGAGTTATTTATAGATTCAAATAAACATTTACCTTTCTCTACGGATTTTCTTTGAGATTTATAAATCGTAGGATAAGACATCAAGTTCATCTTCTGTTTCAGAGGCATGTATGGCAGGGCAGATTTTAGTTAGTAGAGCCTACGGTTATTACATGGTGTCCAAACTCCAGTTTACACTCACATAGAGGCAGATGAATTAGGAAACGCCATCTAGTGTTCTGTTTGTAATTCTTAAGAAGAGAAGAGCCAACAGTCGACGAACAGGGACTCTTTTGAGAGAAACCAAATAAGAAAAGGTGTTGATAAAGAAATTGTTGTCACCTAGTTAGTTTTGTAGTGTGTTAGAGAGATCAGTATTCTCCATGCTCTTATTTTTTTCCAATCCATTTGGTCTGGTAATTTATGTCCAATTAATCACCCCATCTCTCCCCATAATGGGGGTAAAAGCCAAAATGATGCTCACTCGCAGTTCAGCAGGTTGTATATTCGTCACTCCAACCACCATCACCAAATGCAAGTTGGAATTAATGCATTGAGACAAAGAGAAATATTCCAACTACAAAAGTAAGCAAAAAGCATGTGCAATCTAGCGGGTCTCATGTTTGCTCGACTTAGAGCTATTTGCATTGTAAATTCCTAACTGGACTTTTCTTGCCACATAAACTGAAAATGAAAAGTAAAACAGTTGACATAAGCTAGCCGACTCAAAGCGCCACAGCCGCCATGAGCGCGATGGAGAGACACAAAAGGAAAAATAAGTTTGCTCAGTCAAAAGTACCGGCAAACGTGCAATTATCCATGTAACGGGGTCAATGGCCAAGGCAGTAACAAAATTGCCCCAAGAAGGGACAAACGTAACGCATTTACCAATGATAACAAAGGATTTTTGAAAGGCAAGCCCATGAATGAGTCTTGGGTGTGGATGTAGGAGGTTGGCCTGGCTTATAGTGGGTACCTTGTGGTACTTACACCCTGTGTCAGGTCCAGTTATCCCTTAATAGTAGAATAGAGGTGTTTCTAGCAGTTTAGGCTGATAGAAGGTAGCTATGGCAAAGCAGCTTAGGCTGAACTAGGAGACATGCAAAGCTCCCACTATACCACTTATATCATATAGCACAATATCATAAGAAAACACAATACTCAGAGTTACTAAAAATAAAGTACTTTATTTTTATGACAATATGCCAAAAGAATCTCAGAGAATACCCTCACTTTAGGAGGTAAGTAATATACACAAGTTGTATGTACACAAACCCAAAACAGGTAAGTAACAGTAAGAAAAGTAGTGCAAACAATGTGGAATCACAATAGGATGCAATAGGTGAACATAGGTCTAGGCGCAACACAAACCATATACTCCAAAAGTGGAATGTAAATCACGAATCAACCCCAGACCTATGGGAGCTTGTAGAGGGTCGCTGGGACTGTAAGAAAACAGTCAGGGTGTCAAAGATACCCCACCCCAAGACCCTGAAAAGTAGGAGTAAAGTTACCCTACTACCCCCAGGAAGACACAATAGTCGTGATAGGGGGATTCTGCAAGAAGCACAAGCAAAACACTGAAGATGGATTCCTGGACGTGAGGACCTGCAAGGCAAGGGGACCAAGTCCAAGAGTCACGATAGTGTCGGGGGGGGGGGCAGGAGCCCAGGAAACCCCGGATGAAGGTGCAAAAGGGCTGCCTCCGGGTGGAAGAAGCCGAAGATTCTGCAACAGCGAAAAGGGCTAGGAACTTCTCCTTTGGCTGGAGGATGTCCCACGGCGTGATGGGTGTTGCAGAAGTGTTTCCACGCAGAAAGACCACAAACAAGACTTGCTAGCTGCAAGGGTCGCGGTAGAGGTTTTTGGGTACTGCTGGGGACCAGGAAGGACCAGGATGTCGCCCCTGGGAGGAGGAGACAGAGGGGGTGCTCATCAACTCAGAGAGCCCCCGCAGAAGCAGGCAGCACCCGCAGAAGTACCGGAGCAGGCACTTAGAAGATTTGTGAAACCAGAGTCACAAAAGGAGGGTCCCACGAGGTCGGAGTCCAACTCAGAGGGTTGAGCACTGCAGGACGGAGTGCTGGGGACCCAGGCTAGGCTGTGCACAAAGGAATCCTTGGAGAAGTGCACAGAAGCCGGAGCAGCTGCAAATCACACAGTACACAGGTTTGCTGTCTGGTGTGGGGAGGCAAGGACTTACCTCCACCAAACTTGGACTGAAGGATCACTGGACTTTGGGGGTCACTTGGATCTAGCTCCTCTGTACCAGGGACCACGCTTGTCAGGATGAGAGGGGACCCAGAGGACCGGTGATGCAGTCTTTGGGTGCCTGCGTTAGCAGGGGGAAGATTCCGTCGACCCACGGGATATTTCTTCTTGGCTTCCAGTGCAGTGTGAAAGCAGACCGCCCTCAAAGCATGCGCCACCAGAAACAGTCGAGAAAGCTGGCAGGATGAGGTGCTACAGTGTTGCTGGTAGTCGTCTTGCTACTTTGTTGCGGTTTTGCAGGCGTCCTGGAGCAGTCAGCGGTCGATCCTTGGCAGAAGTCGAAGAGGGAAGTGCAGAGGAACTCTGAGCTCTTGCATTCGTTATCTGAAGAATACTCCAGAAGAGAGACCCTAAGTAGCCAGAAAAGGAGGTTTGGCTACCAAGAAAGGAGGTTTGGCTACCAAGAGAGGTAAGAGCCTATCAGAGGGGGTCTCTGACGTCACCTGCTGGCACTGCCACTCAGAGCAGTCCAGTGTGCCCCCAACACCTCTGAATCCAAGATGGCAGAGGTCTGGGACACACTGGAGGAGCTCTGGGCACCTCCCCTGGGAGGTTCTGGTCAGGGGAGTGGTCACTCCCCTTTCCTTTGTCCAGTTTTGCGCCAGAGTAGGGCTGGGGGATCCCTGAACCAGTTTAGACTGGCTTATGCAGAGATGGGCACCATCTGTGCCCATCAAAGCATTTCCAGAGGCTGGGGAAGGCTACTCCTCCCCAGCCCTTCACACCTATTTCCAAAGGGAGAGGGTGTAACACCCTCTCTGAGGAAATCCTTTGTTCTGCCTTCCTGGGCTGGGGCTGCCCAGACCCCAGGAGGGCAGAATCCTGTCTGAGGGGTTGGCAGCTGCAGTGGAAACCCCGGAAAGGCAGTTTGGCAGTACCCGTGTTCTGTGCTAGAGACCCGGGGGATCATGGAATTGTCCCCCCAATACCAGAATTGGATTGGGGTGACAATTCCATGATCTTAGACATGTTACATGGCCATGTTCGGAGTTACCATGGTGACGCTACACATAGGTAGTGACCTATGTGCAGTGCACGTGTGTAATGGTGTCCCCGCACTCACAAAGTTCGGGGAATTTGCCCTGAACGATGTGGGGGCACCTTGGCTAGTGCCAGGGTGCCCACACACTAAGTAACTTGGCACCCAACCTTAACCAAGTGAGGGTTAGACATATAGGTGACTTATAACTTACTTATGTGCAGTGAAAAATGGCTGTGAAATAACGTGGACGTTATTTCACTCAGGCTGCAGTGGCAGGCCTGTGTAAGAATTGTCTGAGCTCCCTATGGGTGGCAAAAGAAATGCTGCAGCCCATAGGGATCTCCTGGAACCCCAATACCCTGGGTACCTCGGTACCATATACTAGGGAATTATATGGGTGTACCAGGGTGCCAATGAGAATTGGTAAAATTAGTCACTAGCCTGCCGGGACAGTTTTTGAAAGCAGAGAGAGCATAAACACTGAGGTTCTGGTTAGCAGAGCCTCAGTGATACAGTTAGGCACCACACAGGGAACACATACAGGGCATACACTCTGAGGATTGGGTCCTGTCTAGCAGGACCCCAGTGACACCAGGGGAAAAACAAACATACATACAGTGAAAATGGGGGTAACATGCCAGGTAAGATGGTACTTTCTACAGTGGTTAAAAGCCCACGGATAGATTACAACACGTCAGAGTGCTTGCGCTCAGCCTAAAAATCAGAACCAGACCCTCAAGAACCCATTTTTATTCCCCATCTTATGCACCTCGCAAAAGGACATATTAAGCAAAATAGGTCATACAGCTAGCATAACCTAGAGAGCTAAACTTAGATGAGAGGTGGATAAATCTAAGCTCTCTTATCTTCATCGTCTGTCATAGCAGTCCCAAGCATGAAGAGTGCCCCCTTTCCTTCCCACGGACCACTGCCTACTCTGGAAAAATAAATAAAAGAAAAATGTTAATTTCTTTGTTTGAAATGCATCCCGCTTTCTTTTAAGGAAAACTGGCTGCGGTTCAGGAAAAAAAATGCTTCATTAAAAAGCAGTCACAGACGTGGCCCGCTGTCCCCAGCAGGCCACCATCCCTTTGAGTGCGGCCATTCCCAAAGGGGTCGCAAATTGCAAACTACCTCATGAATATTGATGAGGTAGATATTTGTGACACCGTTAAAAATGGCTAAATGTGTCTGAGGCACATTTGTACATTTTATTTTTCGAGTCTCTAATTGTGACTTGCAAAAATTTGCAATTGGAGACTCTCAAAATGAAATGGTCATACACTTGACCCATAATCTCTCAAAGCCAGCACTTCGGTTACGCACCAACGTCACAATCTGAGTTACAGCACCCAGTTTTTGTGCTGCCGACATCTAACCATCCCCAATCCCACCCGCAAGCAGCCTTCATGCCAGCGCCTTCCACCACAATCTTTACCATTAGCAACAACACCCCTAACAACACCGCCCCACCCCCATGGAATTTTGTGAAATAGAACTAGGAATGCTGACATCCCCCTTCTGGCATCTAGTGCTTCTGATGTCTTATTCCACAATCGCCTTTGAGCTTTGTTTGACACCTACAGATAACTGTTGCTAATAGTCTTATCACGAACAGAATGTGTTACTCCTATATAGTATGTAAATGTTGTTGCATACCAGCAAGTTTCCTGCCATCTCGGTTTATGGTCCCACTTTTAAGAATTCTACTTTTCCCTTCTCTTCCAGGTGATCCTATCCAGGCAATACGGCTCAGAAGGCAGATTCACCTTCACCTCTCACACTCCAGGGGAGCACCAGATCTGCCTCCATTCCAATTCCACCAAGTTTGCCCTGTTTGCAGGTGGTATGCTGGTAAGCATTGGACACTACTGTTATGGCATGGCTGCCTAGACAATGACGATAGTATTGGCATTTGTAAACTTAACATAAAGTGGTGAAGCATAAGGTCTCTTACGATTCAGCATAGTAGGTCTTTATCTTTGTCAGAGTGAGTTTTAATTTGGTGATAGACCAGGTGCTTGTGTGTTAATGGTACTGGGAATAGAACCCTAGCCTTGGTCTGCAAATGTTCCTTAGGCTAAGAAGCAATTTAGAAATTAATTTTCACTTTAATGTATATTATTGATAGAGCTACAATACAGAACATGACTTAAATCACGTTCATGGTAAAGCTTATGTACAGCATGTCTAGTACCCATGTAAAACCTACTAGAAACATAGCATTCAATGTCCGTGAGGCACTCAAACATACACGCAATTTTATTTTATGGATGTACATCCTGCTGTAAAGGTAGTATGCATGGTGTAAGAGTTCAGTAAAAGCAGTATCTAGTTACCAAGAAACAGATAAGCTGCATATAGGGAGTGAGTACTCTAGAAGATAGAAGATGTGTACGGTTAAGAGGTTTAATGCACAAGTTCCCTTGGAAAATATATGTAGGTTAAAAATAATAATGTTGACTCTAAATGTTGCATTTCTTTGAGATTGCCAAGTTTTGAATTGGTCTGAACCTATCAATTTCTGTTTTCAGGTCAAGTTTAATTGTTGCTGTCCGGAAAAGAGACCCTTTTTAAGGGGCTGATGCTTCAGTGGTTCATAAGCTTTGTTGTAGAATAATTAAGTAGGAGCTTAGTAATACCACTTTTTGATTATATGTTTGAATTGTGCGGAAGTTGAGCAGCTTTTCGAACTACTTAAGATTAGTAGTTGATCTGGTAGCACTTCAGTTATTAACATGGTTGTGAAAGCTCCTCTTCTGGACATGGGGAAATACGTAGTCGATGGGGAAGTGTCTACTGTTGTATTACTTTAGTGCTAGAGTTTTCACAAAGGAAGACCAAAACATCCACAGAAAGGTATATAAAAATATAGGTGTTCCCTCGGTGCCTGTGTAGCTGGTAAAGAATGCTGTTTCAATAAAACAGGTCATGGCCAGCAGCAGATTTGCTAGTCTGCTGTGTAGCTCATACTTGTTAAGTCTTTCATTTTATCTGGAGCATCTCTACTTTGTTTCTGATTATTTTATTTTTTTTGTTAGAGGTTTGGCAGTGCGCAGCACTATCTGCAGATATGTTGTATTCAGTATGGGCTTTTAACCACACCCACCCTTGCCATTCGTTCTTCGTTGTGCTTGTTTTAAATGCTTCACTTTTATTGGTGCATTGTGCTAATTGTCCCCCCTTTTGCGTGCAAAGTTCCCGCCCAGGGGATTTCACTAAGATAACATTTTTATTTGCCGTCACACCACATCACGCTTTGTCCTGTTTCGGCGTGTGATGGCCCTTCCTCCTGTCTGGTTTCGGTTTTGCCTTCTTGAGAGATGGATCAGGCAACATGTTACAAGCTTTTTTCGAAAACTGCAGTAACCACTGTAGATGCAGTAACTCTTTTTCTTCTGGCAAAGGTATCCTCTTTCAATATTTTTTTTTTTTTTTTATCCATTATTTTAGTTTAAGAATACATAAGCGTGTTTATTATTATTTTATTCCATTCTAATTAAATGAGCGCAGCAAATCACTCTTGTGGAATTGCGTTGGGTACATAATGCACAGTCTCTGCCACCATCTACTGGTGGAACGAAAAACTGCACAAACCGGTATGAGGCAAGGTTTAGCAATTTCTGTAGCTCTAACTCAAGCAAATGCGACACCTTTTGCGTTGCAATTGCTTGTTTTCCCCCCAGTCCCCCACACCCTTCCCATGTTCTTTGGCACAAGGGTGCTGGTCTGGAGTCTGGTCATCATTTAATGCAAGCGAAAGCTAATTGAAAAATTGTAGTTGCCTAAAAGCTGTCCACAGTGTACAATTTGTTTGGATTCCACCAGTGGTTATGTACTATAATGGACGCCATATATAAAAGTAACCAGCATGTGAGCTAGGATTATCCACCACATGGGAATCAGTGAAAAATGCTTTACAAAAAACGCTTCACAGTTCTTGCCACAACGGATGACTGAGCAGGCAAAAAGTGAGGTCAACAGGGAAAGGACATAGCCAGGTACATAGTAATTATACTGAAAAAGTTAAGATCAGCATGGACTGAATGTTTAACATTTTAGGTGAGGCAAGAAAATGAAAAGAATGGAAGGGCCCTTTATAGGTCGAGCGCGCAAGCGCTCTGGCATGTAATTTATCTGTGGGCTTTTAACCACACCCTCCGCACGCCCATCACTATCACTCATTCCTGGTATTGCCTTTCAAAAGTCCTTTATCATCATTGGCAAATGCTTTACATTTGTCCCTCCTTGGGGCAAATTTGTTACCGCCTTGGAGATTGACCTTGTTACATAGATAATTGCACGTTTGGGATACGTTTGACTGCGAGCGAACCTCTTTTTCCATTTGTGTCCCTCCTTTGCTCTCATGCGCATGGCGGCCATTGTGCTTTGAATTGGCTCACTTATGTCAACTGTTTTACTTTTCATTTTCAAGTTATGTGGCAAGAAAAGTCCAGTTAGGAATTTACAAAGCTAATAGCTCTTACTCGGGCAAATTGCAAATGCTTGTTATCTTTCTTTCCTGTTCATGTTAAGTGTGGCGAGGTTTTGGGGAATGTTAATGTATTGCAAGGCAGCGTCTCTTCATTGTATTAACACTTAAAGGATTTTTGGGGGGGAATTTTACACTTTACTTCCTCTCCACAGCGAGTTCACCTGGATATCCAAGTGGGGGAGCATGCTAATGACTATGCCGAGATTGCAGCCAAGGACAAACTGAGTGAGTTACAACTTCGCGTCAGGCAACTGATTGAACAAGTGGAGCAGGTCCAGAAAGAGCAGAACTATCAGCGGGTAAGGAACTTCGTTTCTGTGCAGCACTAACATTCTTAGATGGCATGCCAACTGCCTGTACTTTGCTATAAACCTTGGACATACTTGTGCATACTTTTTCCATGCTGCCTCTGAATCCACTAACATAGCCCTTTGTTTTCTCTTTGCAGTGGCGAGAGGAACGGTTCCGACAGACTAGCGAGAGCACCAACCAACGTGTGTTGTGGTGGTCCATTGTGCAGACACTCATCCTCGTTATGATAGGAATCTGGCAAATGAGGCACTTGAAGGGCTTTTTTGAGGCCAAGAAGCTTGTGTAGTCTGGACCACTATTTTGTGTGTGGGCTGAGTCTGGCCAGGAGAGGACAGTATTTCAACCAGTGCTATTGAAGAGATTAACAGACTGTGGTTTAAACCAGCACGAAAGCCCTTTCTGGGTAACTGACTCCCAACAACAGTCCCACTGCTCACTGGAAGCAGGCACCGGCACACCCGAAAAGGCAGGGAGGGAGGGGACAATTAACTAAATCCTCCATCCAAAGGGAGAACTGATTTCAAGCAGTTGCATCCTGTGAAAAGACCCTCCTCTAATCTGCTTTTCATCATTTCATTCTCACACTTCCTACTATGTTCTACTTCAGGTCTAAGACTTCTCGACTTTATTCATAATTTCAGTGTAAATATATTACCGGATTAAGTCCCTTTATTCCCTAATGTGTGTAGTCATGTTGCTGGTGAGCTGCCAGCTGAAGCACAGACCAAATGCACTGAATAGTCTGCAACACCGATCTCTATGTGGTAAAGCTTGCTTTAGTGTTATGTGGCTGAGCTCCTGTTGTAGCCCTTCGCTGGGTATTTTGCTCTTGCTGTCTCATTCGGGGCTTTGGCTCCCATCGGAGAGATCATCGGCTGCACCTGCAGTTTCAGATTTTTAGGGTATCCTGCTACTTGCGGTGGGTCCTTGGCTTGCTGGTTTCATGGGTGCAGGCGTCGGAGTGGACATAAGATAAATGTCCGTAGTCAGCCCACAATTGGAGTAGACTGGTGATGGGTTTATAATTTGGTAGCCATTGATGATTCATGTGGGTTGTGTGGAATACAGTCTAGAGATGGGTGGGACACACCTTAAGGACCAAGGGAGGTTAAGGGCATGGCTGTCTGTCTGGTCCAGGCTGTGAAATTAGGAGCATGTTATTTATACCCACGTACTGGTATGAATCAGAATGGCGATATAATCCTCTATGCCCTGATAAGGGGTTTCCTCCATACAGGGATTTTGTAGACTGCAGCTCTATTGGGTCTGATAATCCTGCTTTACAAGCGGTGGATCCAGCTACATGTCAGCCCAGAAGCTGTCCTGCATCAGCAACATACAGAAACGCTCCTTTCTGTGCAAGTCATATTTAGTATTGTTCATGTGACCCAGAGGTACGAGGAAGCTCATATTGTGGAGAACCCCAGAAAATACCTTTCCTCAAGCTGCTCCCGCTGCTCTGATCCGACTGATGTTCCCACAATCAGGGACTTGTTGCGCCCTCTCTCCTCACACGCTGCTGTATGGGTGTGTTGCCAGCGGAGCACTGCATGTTGCCTCTGAAAGGGAAGCGGGTAACACTATCCCCACAGTAATGTGCTTTATAACACGTACTCACAGTTGTCCAAAGTTAAACCACTGAGATTGGCTGTAGTCGAACACTAGATATTGTTTTAAGGTGGAGGTAATGGGGGATGGGTTTTGTATTGCAACTTTGGCTGGGCAGTAAAGTTTCTCCCCTTTTTTAGTTACGGGTTTAAGTGTGTATCGTTTTGCTTCTGAAATAAAGATGACAGTGAGTTGAGTTCAGCTGCATGTCTCGCAGTGCTTTATCATCTGTCCAATCTAAGCATCCTATTGTGGTGGCAAGGTAAGCTTCTTTCTTACACTTGATCTTTTTTATTTTAGCTAGGGAAGGGTGAGGGAGGATCTGGTGCTGCATTATTCTAAAGTAAAGGTATTTGGACTAGTTAGGGGTGGGGCAACAATACCAAGAATGGAGGGTTTTTTGGCTTCCTATTGCTGAAGAGAGATTTGCAACGGTTAGTCACTTTCTGAGACCTTCAGTCATTTTAAATCTATACTGCACAGCACAATTACCTAGCTGCAGACTCTTTCCCCCTTCCCCCTGACAACTTGCTCCTGCAGTGTGCCACTACGGGAAATGTATGATTGTAGTACCAGTCATCTTTTAGAGGATGCTGCCCCTTCATATCTTGGGTGTTGTGTTCAGTTCCTTTCTATAGCTGCTTGTCCTCTCACCTTGCCTCCATTCCCCCCCTACGTCTCATACCATTTAGGCTTCTTCAGAACACTTAACTGAAGTAATCAAAAAGTTATATAGGGTATATAGTACGCCTTTGCAATACTGAGATTTTAATAGGCTAAAAAAATATATTTTGGTATTATATAGCTCCTTAAAAAGTTATTACGTACAAAAAAATGAAGATGGATTATTTTTGTTTTAATATCCATTTTTTGGGGGCGGGGGGCTGTTGTTAACAGTAGTGGTTTGCGTTTTGCAGCAAATCTGCATTACTGCAGATCACCATGGAGCATTGTGATCACACAACTGGGCATTGCTTTTAATTGGAAAATTAGGTAATTGTGAGCCAACATAAGGGAATGCCATAGCCTCATTATTGTGAAAGGCACGTAATTGCTAAGTCTGTAGGTGGTGATATGGAGCAGGAAAGCTGGAGTGCAGTTTGAGTCAGAGGTTTTCTGCTAGTAAAGTGTGCATTGCTGCAATTGCATCGCATATGCACATACGTCCTTATGAAGAGCTTCCAAGATTCAATTAATTTTAATTCAACTCTCAAACACTTTTTTAACTAAACACTCTATATCTAGTATTCTAACGCCAACAATCCATTGTGGTACTCTCATGCAGAGAGCAATGGGCACCCAGATGACTGCCAAAATAATGGTAGAACACTTTACACAAATGCCCATAACACGAGTTAGGAGGTTTACATTCCTCCATTTTCGGGATGACTGTGAGCAGCATAAGAACAGAAGCATTTTGATATATTGGCTTTTTATCATTTTGATTGATGCCATTCACTCTGATGGCCTAGTCATGAATGTCCAAAGTTTCGGTGATTGAGACTCTGCACAAACCAATTTATGCTGTGCAATGTATTTATATTTGAATAGTCACATGAAGAGCATAGTCTTTATTCAGGCAATGAGATTATTGGAGGAGACTTGGACAAATGAGGTAATCCCCCACTGCCTTTTATGCAGGTTTTACAAGTACATAGCTTGCGCACTTCACGATAAACATTGTATGCTGTACTCAAATTAAGGGACTGTGAGTTGGCCTCCTTCAGCCATTGGCTTATTTTGCTACATAAACTTAATCTGTTGGCTTGTGTTAGTTTGATGGACCGGTAGTAAGCAGCATCTTTTATAGATGGCTCCTTGGAGGTGTGGGATGTCCTCAACTTGCTTATGATTTAATAAGCCCAATCATTGATCATGTCTTCCCCAGCTGTTGAAGATTTTATCATAGTAAAATAGACAGATGTGTACAAATTGAACCATAATATCGTGGAAGCAACATGTGCCCAAAAATGTATACACTCCAAAACATACCTTATTCAATTCTGCCACAGGTTACTGAGTCGGAGATGGTGTTGAACCTCAATTTCATGAGGCAATGTGTTCTTGCGCAAAGGCAGCTCCCAAAACATAAATTAGCATGGTAAAAAAACAGTTCAGATAGTGATGGGGACCACTCAATAATTGAGTTCTAGATCAAGGAAACGCTCAAAGGTTGTATTCTAAAAATGCACTAATAGGTGGCACAGAATCAATACCCTAGAGGTTCTTACATGCAAAGTTATACAGAGAATACAAGATCAGAAAATTATTCTAAGTCTCAAATGAGCAGCAAAACTAGAAAACAGTCGGACAGCAGGTCTAAAGGCATCTAAGAAAGCTCAAAAATCTCTAGTTCACCCACTAAAATCAATGGGATTTTATACTCGATTCTTGCATAACTAATAAGAGAAACTGCAAAATCGTCAACGTGTGTGTGTGTGTGTGTGTGTGTGTGTGTGTGTGTGTGTGTGTGTGTGTGTGTGTGTGTGTGTGTGTGTGTGTGTGTGTGTGTGTGTGTGTGTGTGTGTGTGTGTGTGTGTATGTGTATGTATGTGAAAATATATATATATATATATATATATATATATGTTCGATGGCATGTGTAGCTGCAGATACACATGCTGTGCACATCCCGCCATCTGGTGTTGGGCTCGGAGTGTTACAAGTTGTTTTTCTTCGAAGAAGTCTTTTCGAGTCACGAGACCGAGGGACTCCTCCCATTTCGACTCCATTGCGCATGGGCGTCGACTCCATCTTAGATTGGTTTTTTTCCGCCATCGGGTTCGGACGTGTTCCTTTTCGCTCAGTGTTTCGGGTCGGAAAGTTAGTTAGAATCTCGGAAAAAACGTCGGTATTGTTTGCGTTCGGTATCGGGTTAGTTACAACAGATCGACACCGAATTTTGAAGAGCTCCGGTGGCCCTTTGTTTTTTTTTTCGATCCCCCGTCGGGGCCTGGTCGGCCCGGCCACGTGTGACTTCAAGGCTGATGGAACGGACCCCATTCCGCTTCTGTCCAAAATGCCATAACAAGTATCCGTATACGGATCAGCATCTGGTCTGTAACTTGTGCTTGTCTCCAGAGCACAAGGAAGATACTTGTGAAGCCCGTCGAGCGTTTCGGTCGAGGAAGACATTAAGAGACCGAAGAGCCAGAAGACTGCAGATGGCGTAGACGCCGACAGGGCAAGAGCGTTTCGAGGAGGAAGAGGAAGCTTTCTCTATCCACGAGCCGGACTCGGAAGAGCTCGAAACCGAAGAAATGCCGAAAACCGTGAGTAAGACGTCGAAACATAAGACTCACGAGAAGTCAACAAAAGCCCAGGGGACGCCACCGCCAACAGGCCATGGCTTAACCCAAAAATTAGGTGACCGACCCAAGGCACCGAAAAAGGGCACGCTTGTGTCGAAGTCATCCGACTCCGGTCGAGATACCGCCACACAGCAATCTCGGAGCCGAGACATCGGCTCAGAAAAATTTCGGCATCAGGACAGCGGCACCGAACTATTTCGGCACCGAGACACCACCACGCCGAAAATTAAAAAGGTTTCTTCGGAGCCTAAAAAGACGTCCGAAAAAGTTTTGGTTCCGAAACACCCAGCCTCGGAGCCGAAAACAGGTTCCTATACAGAGGAACAAGGACTGTCCTCCCAAATGCAAAAGCATAGATTCGGAGAGGAGCTTGAATCAGTAGAGCCAGACTATACTCAAAGAAGGCTCCACATTCAAGAAGACACAGGGAAGATAACCACTCTTCCCCCTATTAAAATAAAAAGAAAACTTGCCTTTCAAGAAAAGGACAAGCAGCCACAGGCAAAGGTAGCAAGGAAAACAACCCTACCACCGTCTCCACCACCGTCAGTGCACACATCACCGGTAGCAACTCCTCCACTGATGCACTCCCCGACTCATACTACAATGAGTCAAGATGATCCCGATGCATGGGACCTGTACGACGCTCCAGTATCGGACAACAGCCCAGACTCGTACCCTACCAGGCCGTCCCCACCTGAGGACAGTACATCTTACACACAGGTGGTCGCAAGGGCAGCTGCTTTCCATAACGTCACCTTGCATTCCGAACCAATTGAGGATGACTTTTTGTTTAACACGCTGTCATCCACTCATAGCCAATACCAAAGCCTACCTATGCTCCCAGGAATGCTAAAACATTCAAAACAAATCTTTCAGGATCCTGTTAAAGGCCGAGCCATAACTCCAAGGGTGGAGAAAAAAAATACAAGCCACCGCCAACAGATCCAGTTTATATTACAGCGCAGTTAACACCAGACTCAGTAGTTGTCGGGGCAGCTCGTAAGAGAGCGAACTCTCATACCTCAGGGGACGCACCACCGCCAGACAAGGAGAGTCGCAAATTTGATGCTGCGGGCAAAAGGGTTGCAGCACAAGCAGCAAACCAATGGCGCATTGCCAATTCACAAGCACTTTTGGCAAGATACGATAGAGCTCACTGGGATGAGATGCAACATTTCATAGAACACTTACCCAAAGAGTTCCAAAAAAGAGCACAGCAAGTGGTGGAAGAAGGACAAAGTATCTCTAATAATCAGATACGGTCTTCAATGGATGCAGCAGATACGGCTGCAAGGACAGTAAATACTGCAATAACAATAAGAAGGCACGCATGGCTGCGCACGTCAGGGTTCAAGCTGGAAATCGAACAAGCCGTGCTAAATATGCCATTTAATGAACAGCAGTTGTTTGGGCCGGAAGTCGACACTGCTATTGATAAACTCAAGAAAGACACTGATACAGCAAAAGCCATGGGCGCACTCTACTCCCCGCAGAGCAGAGGCACATTTCGCAAAGCACCTTTTAGGGGAGGGTTTCGAGGGCAACCTACAGAAACCACAACATCACAAACAAGGCCCACTTACCAAAGCCAATATCAGCGGGGAGGTTTTCGGGGGCAATATAGAGGGGGACAATTCCAGAAAAATAGAGGAAAGTTCCAAAGCCCCAAAACTCCTCAAAATAAGCAGTGACTTACAAGTCACACATCCCCACCACATAACACCTGTTGGGGGGAGACTAAGCCAATTTTACAAACATTGGGAGGAGATAACAACAGATACTTGGGTACTAGCAATTATCCAGCATGGTTATTGCATAGAATTTCTCAAATTCCCTCCAACAGTCCCACCGAAAACACACAGTATATCAAAACAACATATAGATCTTCTAGGATTTAGAAGTTCAAGCATTGCTCCAAAAAAGAAGCAATAGAATTAGTACCAAAACAAGAATTAAACACAGGAGTTTACTCACTGTATTTTCTAATACCCAAAAAAGACAAAACTCTAAGACCTATACTAGATCTCAGAATCTTAAATACATACATCAAATCAGACCACTTTCGCATGGTTACATTACAAGAAGTAATCCCACTGCTCAAACAAGACTACATGACAACACTGGATCTAAAGGATGCATATTTCCATATACCAATACATCCTTCACACAGAAAGTACCTAAGGTTTGTATTCCAAGGGATACATTACCAATTCAAAGTGTTGCCATTCGGAATAACAACTGCGCCAAGAGTTTTTACAAAATGTCTGGCAGTAGTAGCTGCACATATCAGAAGGCAGCAAATACATGTGTTCCCGTACCTAGACGATTGGTTAATCAAAACCAACACGCAAATACAGTGTTCACAACACACAAAATATGTCATAGAAACCCTACACAAACTAGGTTTCTCAATCAACTACCCAAAGTCACACCTTCTGCCGTGTCAAACACAGCAATACCTAGGGGCAACAATCAACACAGTAAAAGGGATTGCCACTCCAAGTCCACAAAGAGTTCAAACATTTCACAATGTAATACAAGCCATGTATCCAAAACAAAAAATACAAGTCAAAATGGTAATGAAACTGCTAGGCATGATGCCTTCATGCATTGCCATTGTCCCAAATGCAAGGCTGCACATGCGGCCCTTACAACAGTGCCTAGCATCACAATGGTCACAAGCACAGGGTCAACTTCTAGATCTGGTGTTGATAGACCGCCAAACATACATCTCGCTTCAATGGTGGAACAGTATAAATTTAAACCAAGGGCGGCCTTTTCAAGACCCAGTGCCACAATACGTGATAACGACAGATGCATCCATGACAGGGTGGGGAGCACACCTCAATCAGCACAGCATCCAAGGACAGTTTCATATAAATCACTTAGAACTGTTAGCGGTATTCCTAGCGCTGAAAGCATTTCAACCCATAATAACCCACAAATACATTCTTGTCAAAACAGACAACATGACAACAATGTATTAACTAAACAAACAGGGAGGAACACACTCGACACAGTTGTGTCTCCTGACACAAAAAATATGGCATTGGGCGATTCACAACCACATTCGCCTAATAGCACAATTTATTCCAGGGATTCAGAACCAGTTGGCAGACAATCTCTCTTGAGATCACCAACAAACCCACGAATGGGCAATTCACCCCCAAATACTAAACACTTACTTCCAAATTTGGGGAACACCACAAATAGATCTATTTGCAACAAAGGAAAACTCAAAATGCCAACACTTCACATCCAGGTACCCACAACATCAGTCTCAGGGCAATGCGCTATGGATGAACTGGTCAGGGATATTTGCGTACGCTTTTCCCCCTCTCCCACTCCTTCCATATCTAGTACACAAGTTGAGTCAAAACAAACTCAAACTCATACTAATAGCACCAACATGGGCAAGACAACCTTGGTACACAACGCTACTGGACCTTTCAGTAGTACCTCATGTCAAACTACCAAACAGACCAGATCTGTTAACACAACACAAACAACAGATCAGACATCCAAATCCAGCATCGCTGAATCTAGCAATTTGGCTCCTGAAATCCTAGAATTCGGGCACTTACACCTCACACAGGAATGTATGGAGGTCATAAGACAGGCTAGGAAGCCTACCACTAGACACTGCTATGCAAATAAGTGGAAAAGATGTGTTTATTACTGCCATAATAATCTAATTCAACCCTTACACGCATCTGCAAAAGATATAGTAGGATACTTACTACATTTGCAAAAGTCAAAACTAGCTTTCTGTTCCATAAAAATACATCTTACTGCAATTTCAGCTTACCTGCAAATTACGCACTCAACTTCATTATTTAGGATACCAGTCATAAAAGCATTTATGGAAGGCCTAAAAAGAATTATACCACCAAGAACACCACCAGTTCATTCATGGAACCTCAACATTGTCTTAACACGACTCATGGGTCCACCATTTGAGCCCATGCACTCTTGTGAAATGCAATACTTAACGTGGAAAGTTGCATTTTTAATTGCCATCACATCTCTAAGAAGAGTGAGTGAAATTCAAGCATTTACCATTCAAGAACCATTTATTCAAATACACAAAAATAAAGTAGTCCTACGGACAAATCCTAAATTTTTACCAAAAGTAATCTCACCGTTCCACTTGAATCAAACGGTAGAATTACCAGTGTTCTTCCCACAGCCAGATTCTGTAGCTGAAAGAGCACTAATGTACTACATTGACAGAACCAAACTAATTCGAAAGACAAAACAACTATTTATTGCCTTTCAAAAACCTCATACAGGAAATCCAATTTCAAAACAAGGCATTGCTAGATGGATAGTTAAGTGCATTCAAACTTGCTATCTCAAAGCTAAAAGAGAGCTGCCTATTACACCAAAGGCACACTCAACCAGAAAGAAAGGTGCTACCATGGCCTT
Organism: Pleurodeles waltl; assembly: GCF_031143425.1. Taxonomy (NCBI): domain Eukaryota; kingdom Metazoa; phylum Chordata; class Amphibia; order Caudata; family Salamandridae; genus Pleurodeles; species Pleurodeles waltl. The sequence goes on along the minus strand of NC_090446.1, from coordinate 597,026,607 downwards.
TCTAGGAAATATTCCAATGAACGAAATATGTAAGGCAGCAACATGGTCTATGCCTCATACATTTACCAAGCACTACTGTGTAGATGTGTTAACTGCACAACAGGCAACAGTAGGTCAAGCTGTACTAAGAACATTATTTCAAACTACTTCAACTCCTACAGGCTGAACCACCGCTTTTGGGGAGATAACTGCTTACTAGTCTATGCACAGCATGTGTATCTGCAGCTACACATGCCATCGAACGGAAAATGTCACTTACCCAGTGTACATCTGTTTGTGGCATTAGTCGCTGCAGATTCACATGCGCCCACCCGCCTCCCCGGGAGCCTGTAGACGTTTAGAAGTAGATCTTGAACATTTGTACATTTGTAAATATATTACTTTAAACTTCATTGTATACATACGTAGTCACTCCATTGCATGGGCACTATTACTAGCATACACAACTCCTACCTCACCCTCTGCGGGGGAAAACAATCTAAGATGGAGTCGACGCCCATGCGCAATGGAGTCGAAATGGGAGGAGTCCCTCGGTCTCGTGACTCGAAAAGACTTCTTCGAAGAAAAACAACTTGTAACACTCCGAGCCCAACACCAGATGGCGGGATGTGCACAGCATGTGAATCTGCAGCGACTAATGCCACGAACAGATGTACACTGGGTAAGTGACATTTTCCATATGTGTGTATATATATATATATGTGTGTATAATATATATATATATAAATCACAACACAAGAAAATGTCGTTAACTTAACATAAGCACCAGCCTGACTTCAGAAAAAAATATTCTACAGCCTCTATGCTAATGTCAACCAGCGATAATCTAATTATTATGAACTGTGACAACGGGACATTCTCTCAGTGAATGGATCCAGTGTAAAAACAAGCAAGATGTAATAGTTGTTGCAACCTTACAGGCACACAGTAGCAATGTCAATGCAAGCAAGACAACTACAGCACTGGAAATAACCATTATGTCTTTAACTCAGCTGTGTGCTCTGTGAAGCCTGTGGGGAGAGGATATGTGCAGTGAGGGAAGCTGTAGTGAAAGACAGATGGCATCCATCTTGACTAAAATGTTTTACGTAGGAAATGTGACATAAATAAAACACATTAATTAAACCCATTTCTACACATCGTATGATACTTGTTTCTAGTGAAATTGTCAATTCAGTCTATATATGTAAATTAAAGTGTAAAGGCATAATGTTTTATCATTTGTCACGCACAAATAGAAATCATGAAAAACAAGTTTACAAATCCCCTTCAGATTGGTTGTAAGTCGGAACCACGCATTCCGTTGCAACGCACGTCATTACCACGGGAGCATTACTACGCAAATCCCTTGCCCACGCATGCCTTTACAATAATTATGTTGTCAAAGCATGGGTTTTAAAGGCATATGCATGGTGAAGATCCTAGTGTGACCTCCCCTCCACCCCCGTTCATTCTAAAAAAATGCCCATCCCTCTCCCTGAACCCTAAATTTGTCTGACCCTATCCCTGTCCTGAGCACTAAAATCTTCTTCCGCCATAATACTGAAAACAGATCCACCTGCCTTAAAACCTAAACCCCCTCCCTAAAACAGTACCTCCCACCCACAAGCCCATCCCCTCCCTAAGCCCAAAAACCAACCCTGTCCTAATTCCTAACCACTGCCCCTCCCTAAAACAGTACCCCTCTAAGCCCAATACCCCAGCCCGAAAACCACTCCAACCTAAAACCTAACCCCTTCCCCAATTGCTCCCTCAAACAGTACCCTCCTCTCACAAGCCCAACCCCCCCCCCACCCTAAGCATGAAAACTGTCTCCCCCACCCTAAATCCTGACCCCCCTCCTGCCTAAACCAGTCCCCCCCCCTTCCCCAGGCACAATACCCCCAGCCCTAAAACCTAGCCTCCCACCCCTCCCTAAAACAGTACCCCCAGACCCTAGCCTCCTCAAGCCTGAAAACTGTCCCGCCCTAAAACTTATTCCGCCCCCCCCCCCCCTCCACGCCGCTCCCTGAAACAGTACCCACACCCTGAAAACCTAACCCTCTCCCCCTCCTTAAAACCGTATTGCCAGGGCCCAATTTCCCCCCCGATCCCAAAAACTACCTTCCCGCCCTAAAACCTATCTCCCTGCCCCCTCCCTATAATAGTAACCCCCCCCCCCCACACCACCAGGCCCACTCCCCCTTACTTCACTCCTAAAGCGCACACAGCTCATTCTGAGGAAACAGAATGATCTTTCCTCTAACAATGCCAATAGCCTTCATCATGATTACAACGCTTAGATAGCCCTTACCATGCATACCATTACAATTGTTTTAATGGTATGCGCAGTAAAGGCTGGTATTTGTAATGACTCATGCGTTGTAACGCATGTGTGGTAAAGGCTAGACGGGGAAACAGACGCATTGTAATGGCTGTTTTCCCTTCTGATTATGCCATAATCCACAAAAGAAGTGAACTTTATTAATCAGTAATTCATTCAGTTTGCATCATTTTCTCCTCTTTCTGGAATTCGCCTCCACGATTTTTAACTCATTGTAGACACAATCTTTGATATTTTCCATATATTCAGATTTTAGACTAGGCCTCAAAATCCACTCGACCACTCCCTATGGAGAGTCATAATTTATCAGGTCGAGCTATTTTTAAGACATACTTGTCCCTTCTGGCAAGTTGGCAAAGAACAGGTGTTCTGTTCAGTCAAAGTGGAGGAGCAATAAAGAAGCCTTTAAATCTTATTGTCACATTTGCTCTGTGTTCAGAGACGGAGGTCTAAGGTCCGTTTGTCTTACAATTAATTTTCCTTTTCACTGCAAAGTTAAAGGAATTTGTGAGGTTTTTCCTAACACACAACAATTAAATAGCTAAGTCAACTGTACAGACATTTCTAAAATATTTCAGTAGTTGTGAAAGCCCATTGTACTTCTGTGTGATGAGAAAAAGTATTTTAATACAGTGAAAACAAATCAGAACACTTTACTAGGTTATGTGTAAAGAATATGTTTTCTGAAACCCGATTTTCATAGATTAATACATTATATAGTTTTATCATTAAAGCTGCAAATTAGTTGCCCTGATGGCAATGCTATTAGTAAAGTATCCTCGTTTCTAGGATCATGTGTTCTCTGTATGTGGGCTTGATCATTTTGATACAATGGAGCAAACATTTAGGGTGGCATCTTGACCCCGGTGGTGAGTGATAATGTGGCGGTATGACCACCAACAGGCTGGCGGTACATACCGCCACATTATGAGATTGGTGGGTTATCTACAGCCAACCCGCCACTTCTCCACTCATACCGTTAAAGTGGTATGAAGCGTGGGCCGGAGATGTGTATCTCCAGCCCGGCGGCGGCGGCATTATAAGCTTGCCTACCACCATGGTTTTCGTAAGCCCTACCACTGACCGGGAATTCCTTCCCTGTCACCAGCTGACCCCCCCCCCCCCCCCCCCCCACACTGGCATACACACATTCATACACACACTGGCATACACGCATACATCCAGACACGCTCACATTCTTACAGTGGTCACACTGACAAGTAGACACGCACTCACTTCACGATTCTTACACGCATTGAACCATGCAAACAACAAACACTCATGCACAGACACATACACAACACCCTCCCTCCCCTGTCAAAAGCCTGACTTACCTTAAGCAAGGAGGTCTTCTGGCAGGGTACGGGAAGTGGCACTGATACTGCCAGCAGAACACCGCCAGGCTTTGTGAATTGTCATGATACGGCTGGCGGTGTTCTACTGGTGTGGCGGTGCTGGTGGTAGCAGCACCAGCTTACCACCGGCCACCACCATGAACACTGCCGGATTTCCGCCCTCATTGTGGCAGAAGTCAGGCAGTGCTCATATTATGGCAGATGGATGGTAGCCGCAGTGGCAGTATTTTGGCGGCTGTCACTGTGGCGGTAGGCTGTTTTTACCACCAGTGTCATAATGAGCACCTTAGTCTATTTACTCAAAGAAGTTCCTTGTCAACAGAAATGCTGCGCTCACATGAGTGAACCTTCAAATACTTATAGATCCCATAGCGATTAAAAATGAAACAGAATGGCCACCGACTTCATCAATATATGGGGCACTTTGGTCTACCTCTAGGACTGCTTCATGTTACATATCATTCTCCCCACTTAGGCATGTCATTGTGGATTATTTCCTGAAGAAAACTGAGAAGAATCATTGAATTCTGTAAAAAGATTTATGATCAGACACATCCTATAGAAGGTGATTGAGTCAGGACTAATGGCAACATATTTTGCAGCATCTTGGGAACAAATTCATCCTAGATTCTACCTGGACTTTTATGATTTCTCGCTACTAGTGTCCAGTTTTACCACAGACGTGACAAGCATTGTGCCTTTTCAACACTTGCATTAATTGCAGAATTGCTCATCATTCCTCTTCCACACCCTTGCATTTGCCCACTTCCCCCTTCTCACATCTGAGTTAACATATTCACTCAAGTATTCCGGATCGAACACAGCCCATGTCTGAACCCATTAACTGATTTTGAGCATTTTTCTCATTGTTTTGTATGGGCTACCTTCAGCTTCTCCTTTATTCTCTTCTGCTTCGTATCAAACCAATCAATATTGTATTTGGCCAGCTTCAAAATCTCATCTATAGTCTCTCTGCCAGCAAAGTTTGCTATGCTGTATGTGACTACTCAATTCAGGATGCAAACCCATAACGAAAGCAAAAATGAAACCACTGATGCCATCTTTCTCTGGATCATCAACTCCACTATGCCTTTCAAACATCTGCATGAGCATCTCATAATAGGCCTGCACCACCTCCGGTTCCTGGGAAGTTAGCAAAATCTTCACTCAATGTCCTGTTCAGGCACCTTTTTTTCTTCTTCAAATGTTCAGTCACCTGTGTATATTTATTAGCCACCTTTCAGGGGCATCATTAGGAGAAACTCTAACTTGTTCTTTAGTTGGCCATGCGACAGCCACTTTACATTTAGACCACAAATCACTATTGATCACAATCTCAAATAATAGATTCAAATCAGTCCACCACATGTCAGCTGATGAACCTCTTTGTGCCACCTTTCAGGCTCCTCCTTTCTCAGTTTTGGAAAACTAGTGGTAAATGCATAAAGATCAGTTCTTGTCCATGGCATATGTACTCCATTCCCCTCCTACTTCTCTCAATGGTTCCAGACCCACTTCCGAATTGCTAGCTGATCTCCTTGACTTATGCTCAGGTCCCTTCACCTTCTTTTTTATGTGCAATTACCCTCTTCCATCTTTATATTTCCTAGTCACTCCCTTCTCTTTCAATTAAATCTTCAACATGAGCTCTCAAAGTCATCAAACCTCAGTTTTTATAATCTTGTGTCAAATCCATTCTGTAAAATGTCTTCACATTCTTTATCTTTCTGATGTCAACTCAGCGCATCAGCTAATTATTTTAGTTTATCATATGCACATCTGGCTGCTTCGTTGATGAAGTATCTCATTCCGTCAACATTGTAAGTCAATAGTCTCTTTAGATCTATTGTCCCTTATAACATCACTCTGAATACAATTTTCAAAAGACCAACATTAATAGTTCTCTCTTTAGGAGTCTCTTGTACCACAACTGTAGTAACAAGCGGATTACTTTGAGATTGAAAAACAGTGGATGTATCTCAGCTCGTAGTCAGTACTGCTGTCATTACAATTTCAGGTGGGCCACTTGCTATTGGACTTACAGCCACTTGCTGTAGGCGAGGTCTATCTGCATGGCTGCACTATCCCCTGCTACAGCCATTTCAGGTATTATACTAAGACCTGTACCAGTTCCCTGTTAGTATATGCAGGGGATCTAGAATTCAAAAGCTCTTTATTGTATCCTCCTCATCTGTATCAATAATCTGTTCTTCATCCTCATTTGTGTTCTTTTGTCATTAGTTTCTTTAATTATTGCAGGGCAAGTTCTCACACCCTCCAGTGCATCTTCCTGCCAACATTTCTCCCGTAGATCCCACTTGTTTTCCAACCACTGTCTAAATTAGCCCTTCACTTGTTTTGTCGTTTTCTCTTATTCCCATTTGTTCAATGCCTCAAACTGTGTAGGTCTACGAATGGCTTTCTTTTATTCATTGTTTGTCTCAGGAAATCTAGCCTTTTAATGTTAAAAGTACCTTCTAAGGGAAATTCTAAAACTTTATAAGAAGCAGTTTATTTATGCCAGTCAGAAATCAAGGAACACATATAGAAGCCAGTGTCCATCATCATTTCGTATGCAGGTGTTCCCTCTGCAGGTAATGTCTGACCCTCAGTAGAAGATCCAGCAGGAACCATAGACTTTTTCTTTACAGTACCCATTATTTTGTTTCAAGTCAATGTAAAATAAAAATTAAAAACAACACACAACTACCTAGCGGACAACAACCATGTCCATTGCGGGTCTCTCAAAAGTCAACCTATCATTGCGTGGCTCTGTCAACAACCAACCAATGACTGTGCAGCTTTGTGGCGATGTTTTACCCATTCCAGTGTGGCTCCCTGGCTGACTAACCAATTCCAGTGCAACTTCTCTGTGAATGAGAACAATTGCAAAACCCTTCTGAAAGTCAGCAGATTAAGGTAAGACATGTCTCACAATCAAGAGATACAAAGGCAACAAGAACAAACCGCTTTGTGGTACCATTTAAAAACCACAATTCACACTTGGCAGACCCCCGTCCAGCGGTAGACCACCCTGTGTATACCTGTGCTCCTTGGAGCAAAGTACATCAATCTGCAGTAAACACACTACCCTGGAAAGGAAACATGTGAGACCCCTATTTGTGCACATGCAGTGTCGTGCACTACCTTATACGGACAAGTAAACCACAATATCTCAGTATCTTGAATTTTAGCAAATCTAAAACAGGTTCCTCAGACCCTTGGTCAGGAAAATGCCATCATTCCTAAAAGACACAAGAGATATTCTGTGCCTCTTAGAGGACCTTGCTTTCCACTCTGAAACAGATCTCCTTATTACTATGGATATTGAGGTGCATAATAGAGTCCCTCAGGAACAGAACCTCCAAGTGATTGAGAATGTACTCAAGGAGGCTGAGATATACATGATTACTCCTATTTAATTAGTAACTGATTGTGCTTTATTGGTTCTCGCCAAGAATTTGAGTATAATGGCATCCTATACCAATCCAGGGTACATTGATGGGCAGTATATTGGCCCCTAGTGTGGCATGCCTATGTGTTAAGTTTGAGTGCAATAATATTTTTAACAATAACAGCCCATACAAAGGTAATATCTTGTGTTGACATACTATCTTGCCTGGTGACAGTGAATCTGCTACATATTTCAATGCGTGGGTAAATATCAGAGATCCTTTTTTGAGGTTCACACACACCATAAGTCAGGATACTATTATATTTCTAGACCTTAGTATCCAGATCATGACAATAACTTGGTCATAATGGTCCATGAAATTGGAAATGAAAGTCCATAAATTTTTTTTTTTTTTTATAATACACACTTTAGGTCCTGTCCACAGAAAATTAGATCTTGTGCATGTCCTGGATCTGGTAGGGATCTCGAATACAGGAGCCTCTAAAGGGCAGGTTTGCTTTCTGTGTGTTGTGAATCCAATAACCAACCGAGAATAAAACATGTTTTTTTATAAAACAAAATCCGCAAATGAGAATAATACATCCGCACAGTAGTGATCAATCCTCCAATTTAGCCCAGAATCACCACTGCATAACCAAACACTTCACCTACAGCATACACATCGTTATACAGAGAATGCAAAATCAATCAAAAAATCGTTTTAAGTCACAAATGAGGAGCAAATTTAGGAAATAGCCAGGCAATATCCCTCATAGCATCAAGGGAAGCTCAGAAATCTGTTTCATCCTCAATGTCAACAGGTTTTTAAACACAATTATTGCATAACAAATTAGAGAAACTGCAAAATCACTAGTGTGAGCAAAATTGTAATTTCTTTAGCAAATCAGAACACAAGAAAAATGCATGTAATTACCTTAAAACATAAGCACCTTTCCAATTTCAGAAATAAAAACCTCTATGCTAATATCATCTGGAGATGTTAAAACTAATACAAAAGACAATACATCTGTCTCTCAATTTAAAAACAAAGAAGTTATAATATTTGTTGCAATTTGACATTTGCACCATAGCAGGTGCAATGCTAGCAAGACAACTACAGCAGTGGAAATGACGTCATCAGCTCAGCTGTGTGCTCATCAAAGCCAGTTGGGAGAAAACGGCTGGAGGGGAAAACTCGTTTAAATTGCAATTTCGTTAATTTAGTTTATATATGTAAATTGAAACATAATAAAAAGGCATTCTAATTACCATTTTAGTGCACAAATGGAAACCCCGAAAAACAATTTCACATTATCACACTGACTAAAGTGAAACCTGATTAGTATCGACACGTTGTAATTTTATGATGCCCCCTTTCCACTCCTGCTTTGTGTTTATAATCCTGTATTCTAAGACAGCCAAACTCTGAATAACTGGATCAGAATATGATGGAACTCTGTTGACAAAAGAACTGTCAGACTATTTGACGAGTACTAGAAGGCTGGCCACGTTTAGGATCAGAGAAATACTTCAGTGCGGATCCCCGTGGTTTCCAGTCCCTTTCCTGCACCAAGCATTGTGCTGGGGTCCTGCCAGCTTTGGAGTGGCTTCCTAATGGTTCCAAAGCTGTGACCATTACTACCAAGGAGCAATTGGTGTTGCAGGAGAACCTTTACTGTATTTGTGGGTTCATATGAGCTGATCCTGGCTTACTGGCCTGAGGTGCTGGAAGTGACAATGTTTGGGGGCTATATTTGTCTCCTTAAAAATATGCTATACTTCTGTAATCACTTATGGTAAGTCATCTTTAGTTCTTTGAGGACCCAGAAATCGGGACTACTTGCAAAGGATGAGGGGGCATGTGCTACAGTCCATGTAAGTGAACCTCACCAGGAAAGAACTATATGCCCAAGGCTAGAACCCTCGGTTTCTGCAGCAAAGACCATTGCAGATGCAGACAGTGCTCCACTTGGACTCCAGAAACAATGTTTCTCACCCAGAGGTCTATGTACGTGTTTCAATTCCAACCACCTGCAGGTTTGGAAAGTTTTGTTGCTCAGAATCTTTGTTGCTCCTGCAGCTGAGTCAGAATGAGGATACCTGCACCTAGGCCTATGCTTCATACATACTCTTCAGGTACTTACTTTGCAGTTGTGACCCCCTGTTGAGCCTGGCTGTTCCTTACTTTTCAGACTGTTGCATTAATCCAAAGTACTCAATACCCATCTGATAGAGCCATTGGCAAGTAGTTTCTAATCTGAAATGACCCCTCCCACTTTGGATGTCTCTAAACTGGAATCTGCTCTTCCCCCTCAAGGTATTCACCTCAGGTAGATGGCTTGCCATCACGGGACAAAATACACTTGTGGGGTAATCTAACCAATCTGATTGCACACTCGTCCATCATTATGATGATTTTCTATTTCTTTCTCAGACCCTGGTATTATGTGAATTTGTTACCAGTCAAATGTGAGCAAGAAAAAGAACATTCCAAAGATGTAATCCACAAAATAGAACCAACTAGAAATGTACTTTATAAATACAGGGGGAAAGAGGTTAATGACTAACTATGAGTAAATTGAGAATAACCATCTCCTTCCTCCATGAGCCACAACCTGGAATCAGGACATTGTGGGAAATTAAACACATGCACTCACTAACATTAAGGAGGGTCTTTCCACTGTGGGTGAAAGGAAGCAATGGATCCTAATTCATCTTGATCTTTGACAGCTTACAATACGGTGGATCAAGAGATACTTTAAAATGGATTCAATTGATGTACAGGGATTCTAGAATAGGCCTAAAATGAATTAATTCCTTTCTTCCTAACTGAAGTTAAAAAAAAAAAAAGTAAATATTGGTGCAGAATCTTTTATACAACACATTAAATGTGCCTCCTCACCTCTACTATTCAACAGTTGCCTGCTCCCATTGTCCCACATTCTAGAACACAATCCGGTAAGTATCCTGATTTGTCTGTGTTACTACTGCACTCATATTATTTTATGGTTATCATTACTTTTTTGCTCCTGGTTCTCAACGTTTAAGATGCGCTTTGCTGCGTTATTTACCAACACAAATCAAAACTCTTCAACCATTATGGCTATCCTTCTCTGAGACTAAACCACAGTTGGACTATGGTTCAGTTCTAAGACAGCATATCAAGTGCAGTTTAAAAGAAGCATTTGCTAATGTAGCAGTGCTAGGCATATATAATGTATTGCACAAAATGGAGTGGTATATAAATTCACATTTCATAGGGAACTGTGAAATATAAAAAATATGCCATTGTTCCCTGTGAAATATGGGTTTCATCGTCATCACAACAGCCCCTAAAATACTGCTTTAACATCAGGGCCACTAGAATTATGTGGCCTGGAGGGCTGCAACAAGATTATCTAAATTGTGCAGCAAAAACAGACAATAGGCCTCATTCTTTGGCAGTATTATTTTCACCCATTTTGCTAGAAACAACCTTGAAATCTATAATTGCAAATTATGTAGCAAATGGGGTAAATCCATAACTATGCAGTACATATTGCAGCCACCGAACTGCATAGATCCACTGGCCCTCCCCAGTGTCTTACCAACAATTTTTTTCATGAAGTTAAACAAAACCTAAAACTCTGAAATTCAAATCAGTGTTCATTGTTTGTTGCGCTTTGAAGAAAATAGCTTTTTCAAGGTGGTACCCCAAAATGAACATAGAATATGAAAAGATGCATAATGAACGGGACCACTGGAATTATGTAATTGTGTGGCGTTTTTGCATAATTATGGATTTGCCACATAATCTGCAGAGTTTACGGAAAAAAAACGTTTTTTTAGCTCAAACGCTTCAAAAGTTACAGAAAACACAGCAACGTGTATTACTGTGCAATGGATGGCCCTTTGCAAAGGTTAACTAGTCACCTTTCTGTTGCTAAATTTGAATGTGAAATTGCTACTCATGATGTGCAACCTATGCCCAGACAGTGTAATAAGTGACTAAATAATGAGTCCCGTTGTTTTTTCATGTGTGATATGTGGAAAAACTCAGTGGGGGTAGCTTTGATTGTGTTTGTACCGCCATACCATAGCATCTGAGCAGAGGATACTGGCTAGGTGGAAACTGAGATTATGAGAGGTTGAAGAGGCACAGTAAGGCAAAACAAGTGGAAACAAGAAGAGTATTGTTGCAATATCGAAGCAATAGCCACACGTGACTTGTGAGCAGCTGTGAGTTCCAAATCGTAAAAAACCTGTGGGTGGAGGCCACAGCAGTGGCCACTAAACATAAGGACAGGTGAGTAGACCTCTGACATACTCTGTGGTGTATGCATGTTTTTTTTTTTTTTTTTTTTTTTTTTTTAAATAATATGGTGAAGCACAAGATCACTAAAGTGGTTTACGACACCCAACAACCATCGAGGGCTTCTTGAACAGAGCTGTAGAGGTAAACCCTAAGACCCGTCCTCCGCACTAGAAGCTTTGTCTAGGGGACATAGGCCACAAAGGGCCATTCATTTTAATGGTTCTATTGTGAATGATTTTTCTCCTCTGGCTGGTATCACAGATATTGATTGACTTAAGAACTGTAAAACAGGCCACAGCATAACCTTAGAAGGTGGTGGGGGACCCACCTGAAGGTTCCTTATGCAGTGCTAATTCAGTTACTCCAAGGGAGGTTAAAAATTGTGGGGTCTCACAGTTCTATCCTGGAATCTTGCTGGGGCTAGATCAAAGTTAGTCAATACGGACTGTTTAAATTTAATCATAGGTTATGACATAGTGTGCTGTCAGGAAATGTGGATGCTGGAAAAGTTAGCAATTGATGGTTTTGCATCTATCTTCTCCCTAGCTCTACGGTTACCAGCACGGAGAGCAAACAGTGGGTTGGCAGTACTTAATTGAGTGAAATGAATTAGTGTGAAAGTTAAAGTCATTAAGAGTACTCCATGGTCCCAAATGTTGCACTGTGTATGTCCTAGTCAACGTGATTTTGTTTTTATTGAATAATCACTACTATAATATCTTTGACACTAGACACACAGAGGTTGTGGACCAATTCGATGATTCTTTAACTAACTTTGTGGAAGCCCTTGGCTCTCAAATGTGTATTATATGAGTGGACTTTAACATCATGTCATGTAAATTCTCTGATCCAAGGGTTTGAGGTCTGACAAACCTGAGCCAGGAGGAGTTATTACATTTTAATTACTCCCCTTACGGGGTTGCACCCAACAAAATATTTTGTTTTAAATTACTTGATAACGACACAAGAAATAGATTTTTCTACTACCCAACCAATGCGCACATATAAAGCCATGGTTCTGTTAGCACAACTGATTTTATTTTAATATCTAGAAGCTTGATACTCAAGTTCGGAGAATTCAAGGTAATTGCACATTGTTCAAGTAACCATAATCCATTGTGTTCAAGTATGAATTTTGATCTTATTATAACATACGACAATATATAGTTACAATATATAGTTATAGCCACCAACCGGGACCCTGTAAACCCAGGCTGTTTTTTTGAGTGAACTGATTGTAGGCAATGCTTTTCCCTGTGGAGCCTGCTTGTCTCACGTTGAGGACGCAAGTACTATTATGGAAGGCTTACTATATATAAATGGCCTGGACGATTATTTAATGATCTGTGGCAGGGGTATGCCCCATATTGGGGAGAAAACCATTCCAGTCTTCTTATATGAGGAGGATGATGTCCTCATCGCAAAAACAGCAAATGGGTTACAGATTTTGTTGAATGGGTCGGCCTCCATGAGCTTGCTTGAACTAGAGGTAAATATGTACAAGTCTTACACCTTGATTTCAGGACCTAGAAAAACAAAGGGTAAAACACAAGCAATAAGGTCCTCAATAATAAAGTGCGTTAAAAATGTTAACTACCTGGGTATCTCATTTGATGATGCACTAAAGTGACTCTACCTAATACTAGGTCTATCTAGTTTCAAAGAGCCGTTCATGAAGTTTTCAGATTTGCATCAAGATACCGACATAGACCTTTGAATGAGCGTATTCGTATTTATAAGGCAAAATTTCCTGCAGTGGCCTTATATGGTGCATTTGTCTGGGGCCATATTAACTTTGTCTTACTTCAGAGACTTGAAGATAGCTTTTTGTGTAAACTGTTGGCAGTACCGAGGTCCACAGCAAACATAATATGTCACACCCAAGTAGGGCTGAACTACCCAGAGGATTTAATTGGGTTAGGTCCTATTTTATTGTGGCACAAAATTTGGCATCACCCAGAGTCAGGATTGTTAAAAGCCATTTTGATTGATTACCAGAACCTTGCTAATGTGTTTTGAATTCCCTGGTTCTAATACCTGAAACATATTTTCTCTGACACGTGTGCCCCCAAGTATCACAAAACCCCGGGGTCTTAGGGATTGGCTCTAAAGCTACTATAAAAAAAAGATATATTTAACATACAAGGCTAGGATGCATAACCTGAAGGAAGAATCTTTCTGTGGATACGTTTTTGGTCCTATGTGTTTCTGAAGGGCTAGATCCGTATCTGACCTTTATCCAAGATGTTCAATACAGATTTTATCTTACTTGTTTTACACTTAGTACTGTGCTTTTTTTTTTGTAGCTTTTCAGATTCAGGGTAGATGGTTTGACTCAATCCGTATATGACATTGTGATCAACCCCAACCTCCGAGCACGACCCACTTTATATTATTATGCATAATTTATAATGTTCCGTGCAGGCGTGTTTTTTTAGTTCTTCATCTGATTGCCGCAAATGCTGAACATCATAATGTTTCTTTGGTATACCTACAGAAATTATCTTCACTCAATATATGCTGCGCTATTTAAAATTTGATCAACACTGCACTTATCATAAAGAAGTATTATGGGTTCTCCGTTATGCTGTAATTGTAGACCTGTGTTTACTCTTGCAATTAATATGTTTATGTTTTAATAAATGTACCTATATTTTGCTTTTATAGCCTTGAGCCAAATAAAGTATTTTCATTTGTTCGACAACATAATGAAATAGTACTTCATAAAATGAGCTGCATTGCGCCACATAATTTGCCTTTTCATGCTACATAATTTAATTAAACCATGACGCATAATTTGGCCCTCCCCTGCCAAATAGTTCCATTGGCCCTGATCATGACTAACATTGATGTTTCTGAATTAATAGAAAAACGAAACTAAGAAACCACACTGGAGGAAACGAAATCATGGACAACCAATTTCAAGGAAATACAAAAAAGAATTGAAAATTAAAATAAGGATTTTAAGGGAAAGATAATTTTAAGGAAAAAAAATCTAAAATTACATTAAAATTGAGTGGCTAGGATTTTTGGGTTCAGGGGTGGGTGATCTTTAGGGTGAAGAGGGATTTGTAACAGGCAGGGATTGGTGGTATTCTGGCGTAAAAAGGAGGTTTTAGGGTTGTTTTGAACGTTTTCAAGGATCAGTAATGGTGGAGCTTAGGGGTGGAGATAGTTTTTTAAGGTTCAGTGATTGGTGGTATTTAGGGGTGGTGAAGAGATTTTGTTTTTTAGGAAATTCAGGAATGGTTGGTGTTTAGGGGGTAAGGGGTTTATGGCTCAGGGATGGGTGGAGTGTGGGGTGGGAGGAGTTTTTAGTGTTGAAGGGTCGATGGAGTTTAGGGATAGAAAGGGCGTTTTTAAGAATCAGAGATGGGTGGAGTGTTGCCTGGGATGGTGAGAGGTTTTTAGGGGCCAGGGATGTGTGGTGTTTAGGGGTGTCTAGGGTTTTTTGGGGTATAATGATGGGTAGGGCTTAGGGGTGAGGGGCTTTAAGGCTTCAGAGGTGGGTGGGGTGTAGGCATAGAAAAGACTTTTTAGAATTTCTGGATGGATGGAATTTATAGGTAGAAAATGTTAGGGTTCTGGGATAGGTGTAGTTTGGTTTCAGGGATTGGTGTAATGAAGGGCTTTTAGGGTTCAGGGATGGGTGGGATTTAGGATAGGAAGGGCTTTTAGGGTTAGTAATGGATGCTATGTAGGTGCGGTGAGGGCTTTTTAGGAGACAGAGATGTATGGTGTTTAGGAGTTGTGAGGGGGTCACGGATGGATGGGTTGAGGGTTGTTGAAGGGTTTGACAATGTAAAGTATATAAACCTGAGGTAATGTCCCCTGTAACGCACTGACATAAATACCTCTTACACAAATATTTCTGAAAGACTGCGACCTTTTCATTCACACCTTAAAAGATAAGCATGCAAAAGCCTATTTTGAAAAACAAATAAGACTTTTTATGAATTGGTTCTTTGTAATGGTAGTTAGGCATTCGTCCTGCAAATTCCCGTTAAACAGTTTAGATGGAATGGTTTCTTACTAATGGTATTCCATTACATTTTTTTCTGTGAAATCGCATGCTATGTCTGGGTTCTCCTGGCATTTATAAACCATTTCAGCTAATGGTTTATGATGTCCCTCAAGCGGCTAAGACATAATCGAATCAGATGTGTCAGACAGCAGAGCCTTCAGGCAGCAACATCTGGCAGGTGCACTCCTGCTTTTCTTATTGGTCAATCTCCTCTTCTTTCCACAGTTTCCAGTAGCCTAATCAGATTTTGTCCAAGGTTGGAAGATTGAGTAGGAACCCTGCAGAGATTCCACATTTTGCCAGGTGTGTCCCCTTACACTTGTTTGCAGGCCTTGGTATTGAGGTGATGTACTAATATCAAGTGGTAGTAATTGAGTGGGGCGGCCCCTGTACGTCAATGGCAAGGCGCAGCTAACACAACTGCCTGCTTTATGAGCACTTCCTCATTCCTGAAGGAGTGTTATTCCATTGTTGGCAAGTTTTGTGCGCTATGTAGCAAAGGCACACAGGCCACCAGACCAGTTTGCACTTGGACATAACCCTGCATCTGTTCCATTGCTGGGAAACGAGCAACAACACAGGAAACAGGGAATGCACTTACTTTGCTCAGGTAGGGCTTCTGTAGATAAGTGAATAGGCCGGTGATTCCCACCCCACCAGTTACAACAGGTTTTGGAAAGGCAGATGTCGAAAGGAGTTACGTGCAGGCTGGCAAGGACGTCCAACATGAAGATCGCCTTCCTAAAAGACTGTCACCATCTTATGCAGTAAGCCATTTAACACACAACCCTTCATATATGTCTTTCACATTGTGAATGCTAATGGACCCTAATTATGTGTTGCACTTTGGCTGTTATCTAGTCATGAGAGAATAGAATCTCACAGCAAACCACACTAAAAGGATGGAGCACCTGTGGAATTGCATAGCTGAGTTATTTGGAGGAAAGCAGTGGAGGATCCAGACAACCACAAAAGGCAGAGCAGCCTTTCCTAGCTGGATAGAGGATTTTCATCACAACAATTGCAAACCGAGGGAAAGTGAAGATGTATGAAGGAGATTTGCAGAAAGAAGGCACATTTTCCACCATCATTATTATTAATGCGCTTTAATCAGCAAGGATGAGGGAAAGCTGTAAAATGCTAGAAAGCTGATATGGCTCTGATTGTGAACCAAGCAAGGTGGTAAAAGAAAGCCTCTTGCAGAGTGGTAATATTATGGAGGCTCGGGGTGCGTAGTTGGAAGAAGTGGAGAAAGTAGTAATGGTAGGAGGCTGGGAGAGGAAAGCATGATTGTGAAAACTGGAATGAAGATTAGCAAGAAAGTCGTCAAGAAACTTAGGAATGACAGGGGAGGGAGATGTGGTATCTAGTTTTTTTATGGTTTTGATTGGAGTGACATTTTCATATATACAGTGAGTAGTGGAGTGAATGCAGAGTGTTTGGAGAAGGTGTGGGGTGATATTTGGATGTTGGGTTAGGAAGATTTGAAGCTGATGACTAAAGATTATTTTTTACCTCTTACATGTGAGGTTATTCATTTAATGTGAGCATAAAGCTGAACAGGTGTAGGTATAGGGAGTTTGTTTATCAAAATGATTCGAAATAGAGAAACTCTGGTCTCTGAGTAAGAGTAGTATGCATTTACATACCAGTGGAAGCTTATAAGATCGAATAGGTTATAAACGATACATATTTGTTGAAGACTTCATCTGAGGTAATGCAGTGTTTTTAAAGGAGAGGGGCTTGGTATGAGAGTGGATGCAAAAGTGTGAGGAACGAATATTTTCAGGGACCGAAGTTTGTAAAGATTCAGAAAGGAAGATTATTGGCAAACAAAGAGACTGCAGCTGTAGGAGCCAGAAAGTAGGATTGTTGCTCCTTGGCCTCATCTGCCAATTGAACGGCTAAAACCGTTCTCTCTGGTTCTTGTCCACTCACCCACTGTCTGGAGTAACCTTTTCCTTTGTACCTCAGAGTCCCGTTCGTCCTCCAATAGAAACCTTCTTCTGACCCCTGCCCACAATGTCCCTTTGACTCTGTTTACTGTACCCATCCCAGCAGCAGCATCCCAGTGAGGCTCCTCCACCTTCTTAGGAACTTTTTCACCAACTCTTGTTCTGCATTCTCCCTGGCACCCTCCAGGCTTGTACTGCACTTATGCTGCCTCAAAGAGCCATGAGGGAGCAACAACATGCACATACTTCTACCATGAACATCACGTGAGGCGTGGTCACGTCATTACGTGGCGTGCATAAGGTACATCAAGTAGCAGAAGCTGCTACAGAATATCTTATTTAGCCACTTCACATTTTATTTCAAGTACTGGACTGTTACGGGTAATGTGAAAAATGCTAACAGTAGAGGATGACACAAGAAGTTGTGGCTAATTTGTGTAAAGATCCAAATGTGAAGGACCAGAAAAGAATATCCTCAGAAACAATTTGTGTTTGATGGGAGAACAGGCTTTCTTAGGTTCATAACGTTAAAACTAAAAACACTTATGCAAAAAGGAGTTATTGGGAGCTGTATGCCTACAGGAACCCACAACACATTTTGCTACTACACCCTTTAAACGTAGACAAAGCTAGGCACTATTGGTGTGATTTCCTCTCACTTGGATATACAGTGTTAAGAAATAGGATCAAAATGTGGTACAAATGCAAAATTATCCTAAGCTTAGTAAATGGTAACACACAACAAGGGGCACATCTAAGAATCTTCCTTTATTTGGGCCCCAGAGGAATAACACATGCCATTAACAATTGCTCTTAACACTAGAAAAGGGCACGATATGTTTAGTGGGATTATTTATATGGTCATAGAACAGATCCTAACAGTCAGTTCTAGGTAATGTTTGGTCATCTAAGTCATGTTTCCTTTGCACACAATATGAAGCCAAACTTCCCTAATCCGGACATGGATCTTACGAGCTGTCAGACCGATGTATCTCAGTCTATACAGGCAATTGATCATGTAAATAACATTTGCTGTTTTAACATATTTGTATTCACTGTTTGACAACATCAGAAAACGAGCATTTGCAACGCAATAGGTCTTGCATTTCCTTGAGTTAGCGCTATCGGCATAACTGGACTTTTCTTGCCACATAAATTGGTCAACCCTGCCTCATAATGTAATCTTTTCCTGCCATATAATTCCAGTGGCCCTGTATATAACTAAAGCACTTCCATTTACCTTCTTCCTCTATCTGCAGCAAAAAATGAAAATGGTGCCATTTAGCATCCTAATTTAAATCTGCCATGCTAATTCCAATAGAATACCACTTTCACCACCCCACCATCAGAGCTGCTGGCTGGCTAACACAATTCCCCAAAAAAGACACAAGACAGCCACAGTGGAGAAATAAACTAGGAGGGTCACCCAAACATATCAAGAGTGTTCAAACAGTCATAGGATGTTAAATTGGCCTGACTTATGGTCATAATTGTAATAAGGAGAGATTATTAAAATTTATACAATTATCATATAAACCTTTATCAGAAATACATTTTTGTTATTAGACTGTAGTGCTCAAAACAGCCCCTAGAGAGCACCATCACAAAAATAACATTTGTACGAAACCTGGTCATGTAACCATATTGTTAGACCTTAGAGGGGATAACCATGAAAAAAACTGGAGAAAGTAATGCAGTGTAACCATATACTCAGCCCTTAGAGGACGTTTTTGGGGCTAGTTGGTCTACTGCAATAATATTACAAATAAGGCCTTTAAAGCAAAACGTCTCCCAGCTGTGAAACAAAAGTTGTAGACATGAGAAAGCTTGAAAAACACTGAATGGTGGGAGGGGTTATTATTTTGGGGTCTTCACTATCCTAGTGTGGGGACCCAGAGATGATGTGGACAGAAAGGGTGTTTTGAAGGTGGTCCTATTGTCCTAGGACTACCCACAGGCTGAGTTATGAGCAATAATGTTTTGTAAAAGTAATGCTCTGCAAAGCATTATGTGGCAAGGTTTTGTGCTGCGAATATTATAGTAATTGAAAGAGCATTTGGAAGAAACATGGTCTTGTAACTATAGTCAGCCCTAAGAGAGTATAGCCACATGAAAAAAGAACTGGAGAAATTAATGCAGTGTAACCATATTATTTAGCCCCTAGAGGGCATAGTGCATTACACATTTTCAAAGCTACCTGGACTATTACAAAGATATTAGAAACAAGGCCCATAAAGCATAACTTCGCCCAGCTTCAAAACAAATGTTCCAGCCATGAGCAAGCTCAAAAAGATAAATGGTGGTAGGGGTTACTATTTTGGAGTCCCCACTAACATGGTGTGGGGACCCTGAGATGATGTAGACAGAAAGAGCACATTGGGGTCAGTGTTTTGAAGGTGGTCCAATTGTCCTCGAACCACCACAGTCTTGAGTTATGAGAAAAAAAAATCTGTAAAAGTAATGCCCTGCAAAGCATTGTGGGGCAGGTTTCCATGCCACAAATATTTTAGTATGTTGATATGATTGTAATGCTTAGAACAGCCCCTAGTGGACACCACAATGAAAATAGCATTTATATGTAATATGGTCATTTAACTATATAGTTAGCCCCTAAAGGGCATAACCACACAAAAAGAAAATGGCAATAAATAATACAGTGTAACCGTATATTCAACCCATAGAGGGCATAGTGCATTATATATATTCAAGGGTAGCAGGCCTATAACAATGATATTACAAACAAGGGGCCCTTAAAACACAAGCTATTCCCAGCTATAAAAAAAGTTCCAGCAATGAGAGAGCTTAAACAGACAATGAATGGTGAGAGGGGTTATTATTTTGGGGTCCCACTAACCTATGGTGGGGATCCAAAGATGATGTAGACAGAAAGAGAATGTTGTCTTGAATGTTTTTGTGATGGTCCCATTGTCCTAGGAAAACCACAGGCTGAGCATTATTGGTCGAGTTTTCCCAAGTGCAGTGAATATTGTAGTATCAGCTTTCCCACTGTGCTGGAAGAGCGGCTTTCACTTTGAGGATTTCTGTTTTACATAAAGCATTCACCAATTTCAAATGTTTAAGGGGAGAGCCACAGGAAATGACTGTGAACAATGTGACCAGTGCTCCAATGCCGCCAATCGAGTTAATGCTGTTGTGCCATGTTCGCGCTATGGCCACCTTGTAGCATGAAGAGACAAAAGAAATAGTTCGTCCATACTGAAGTATATCAGCAGTCGTGCAATAATCCATGTAACAGGGGCAGTCTGCAAGGTGTGACAAAAACAGCCTCAAGGAGTCACAAACGTAAACATTTACCAATGACATCAAGTGATTTTTGAAAGGCAAGCCCACGAATGAGTGAAAGTGATGGGCGTGGCATGGGCATGGTTAAAAGCCTACAATACTTACAACAGGTCAAAGCGCTTGCACACTCAACCTAAAAATGAACATTACAGTAACAATATAGGAGGGACCTCAATACATAGTAGTGCACAAATGAGAAAAGGAAAATCACAAAGTATTAACTGCAATATAACATAGCAGCGAACAGAGAGCACAATGATATAGGTGTACCAGTCCACCATGGTGGCCAACTCTAAGGTGATGTGCCATGCAGGGCTGATGACCGAAGGGACCCAGTCTCACCTTCTATTAATCTGTCAGACAATTCACACCATTCTTGGGGATTGTCTTGTACGTTTTTATCAGTTCACACCATTTTAATCCAATTTGTTTTTTTACTAGAAACCATTCGCAGGAATCTTTACACCACATCAGCAATAAAGGACTCTGCAAATGAACCCAGTGAATAATTATCCTTCGCTTTGCTAATAATAAAACCAAGGATACACATGTATAGCCAATTTCGCCTTCTTTGGGTTTAGATGGCAGGCCAAGTACACAATATATCGAAGAACAGTCAAGCGTCACTGTCGGCATCACTTTTAAAGCTTGTATCAACCAGCCCCAGTAGTCACCAATCATGGAGCAAGACCATGTCATATGTAAAAAAATTGGCTGCATTCTTACTATGAATTGGATGGTTGAGGCAGGCCCGATGTAATATTTTAAACTGAACCAAGTCCAAACCAGGGGCTATTTGACATCCTTTAGCAATACATCACCGCTCTGCCCCACTCAGAGTCATTAGGTCTGTTCACATCCTGTTTTCATCGAGATCAAACCATCAGGGGGGTATGTACCCGTTCTTGTAACTCTGCTTGTAAATGGAGGAGACACGTTTGTCCCTGCCCAGGAGTCCTGCAATTGCATTCCCCATAAACGATTCCAGGTTCATCCTGGGAAAACTATGTCACATCAGTTGTTTTGGTGAACAATTAAAAAGTGACCCGGGCAAATCGGAAACTGTGTCTAGCTTCTTCAAATGTAATAAAACATTTCCCCTGCATATAAAGCCCCCCTGCATCCTACTTTCATCCATCAAACTATCTCTGCTGTTTGTTTCAGTTTACTAAAACCCACGTTGGTCCATGTTTCCATGGTGGACATAAAGGAGGTTCCTTTCCCACATGTTTACAAAATCGTTCCCAAATAGACGACATTAAAGTCACTAAATCTTGCACCACCTGAGTTTATTCCCCCCAGCACCAATTGTACTCTACAAAGTGGGCCATGTGGGTCGTGAAACCTGTCTAAATCCCTGCCTGTCATTTTCAGCCGTGACATATCTGCCAAGGGCTCCACTGCCAAAGTGAACAACAGAGGCATCAAAGGGCACCCCTGTCGTGTCCCTCTACCTAACTCCCATTCATGACACCAGC
Source organism: Pleurodeles waltl (assembly GCF_031143425.1). Taxonomy (NCBI): domain Eukaryota; kingdom Metazoa; phylum Chordata; class Amphibia; order Caudata; family Salamandridae; genus Pleurodeles; species Pleurodeles waltl. The sequence goes on along the minus strand of NC_090446.1, from coordinate 597,004,481 downwards.
TTCTTAATTTTAACTCTAGCTTCAGGTCTGGTATATTATAGTTGTATCTAGCACAGCATTTGAGGACCTAATTCTTCATTTTCAAGACATGAAATAAATATTCCTTCACGAGGGTATTGACAGCTTTTTCGAGATTAAGCAATGCCCCTGCGTAAATGACATTTTCTAAATTACAATTGGTATGTCGTTTAAGTGCTACCTGAGAAAGAGAGAATTGAGGTGTTGCTGCTGTGACGTTTGATTGTGCCTTGCCCAAACAAATAGTAGAATCTTGTTTAAGCCTTTTAACTGCCTGATGTTTTACCTGTTCCTGAATACTTGCAATTTACACAGCACCCACCAGTTAGAACGGACCGCCATCTTATCAGTTGCCACAATAGTCTTTGTGGGATGTGCTATAAATGTGCAGGCTGACGCTACCGCGCAGCGCTACTACATGACTCCTGATTGTGCCTTGCTCAAGCAGATGGTAAAATCATTTTTAAGCTTTTAACTGCCTAATGCTTAAACTGTTTCTGAATACTTGCATTTTAGATGGTTCCTGCCTGTTCGAACAGAACCGCCATTTTATCAGTTGCCACACTAGTCTTTGTGGGAGGTGCTATAAATGTGCAGGCTGATAGGACCGCACAGCAGCCTGTCAGCACCAGGATCATGCTGAGCACCAGGACACTTGGGGCCTGATTCTAACTTTGGAGGACGGTGTTAAACCGTCCCAAAAGTGGCGGATATACCACCTACCGTATTACGAGTTCCATAGGATATAATGGACTCGTAATACGGTAGGTGGTAAGTCCGCCACTTTTGGGACGGTTTAACACCGTCCTCCAAAGTTAGAATCAGGCCCTTGGTCTGTTGACGCCAGAAAAACACCCTCATTTTACAGTAATCCTGGGATGAGTTTATGGCCCTTAACCCTGGGAGGCATGAATTCGGCTTGTATCATCCTAGGGCTGCATCTCGGATCGGATTTGGCTTACTGCTCCAATTGCGATTTAACTCTCTCCAATACTACAACTCAAATTGTACATAGCATAAGACTTACTTTATAACAAAGAACTACTTGAAACAGTTGTTAAAAATGTCCTGTTGAATTCTAGGTCTTTAATTAAACACAAACTTGATTTTGTGGAATTTGTAGGGACATATAAGCCAGACATAGTTTTTGTTTCCGAAACTTGGGCGGACTCTGCTTCCCACCCGGATTTGGCTCAGGCCATTCCGATTGGCAATACAATTGTTAGAGCGGATAGGTCTAAAAAAAAAAAGAGGGTGGACTCGCTATTGTAACTCGCTACCACATCTCCTCCACTGTTGTCCTGATGTTAGTAATGTGTGCTGTGAATCTCTCACTTTTCAATTAGAACCCACCAATCACTACACCTTTAGAAGCCTACTGATCCATCGTCCACCAGGCCCTATGTCCTCAGTCATATCAAATCTCAGCCCACTACTGGATTTGAGTATCAACTTTGCGGATTTTATGATTTGGGGGATTTTAATTACCATCTAGAAAATAACAATGATAAAGACACAGTTTTTTGTTCAATACAATGGCCAGTAGGACTTCAGCAACTTGTTACAAATCCCACACATTAGGCAGGACAGACGCTGGACAGAATCTTTTCCAGCAATAAATATCTTCAAGTAATTGGTCTCTTACCTTTGTTGTTATCAGACCACAAAGCTGTTATGTTTAGTATTAGCTTAACTAAACACTCACCTAGTAGGGTATCTAACCTCCTAAATACTAAGAGACGGGCCTGGCAGAACATGAGTCCAGGTGCCCTATCAGAATCACTGCCAGAATTCAAATCTATTTCTAAGACAGATCTTGACACATCTTTACATAACTACGCTACATGGATATGAAGGCCAGTTAACACTCTAGCACCAGAAAAAGTATTTTCTAATCATAGGAAAACTCCATCAGGACCATGGTTTTTGGAGAATTTGAAAGCCCGGAAACAAGAATTCAGAAGGAAAGAGCGAGTATGGAGATCTAATTATGATCCTCAAGCAATCTACAAATTTTCTATTTCAAAATATAAAAGGCTTGTTTCTGAAGAAAAATCGAAATACTTCATAAATAAAAGCAAGCAAGCTAATAATTCTCCAGAAGAACTTTTCAGTACTGTGAAAAGTCTGGCAAAGGTGCCCGCGACTAGTCAGACAAATTGTAGTCAGGCGTTTTTGTTTTTTTAACAGCTTGCTAATTTCTTTCAGACAAAAGTAGAGGAAGTTTTTAATACTTTTGTAACTAACCTTCAATCACCATCCAAATCCATGCTAGACAGCGATCTGCAACATTCATCTGCTGTCTTTAATAAGTTTTCACCGCATAGTACGGAGCAGATTTTCAGTCTATCGGAATCGACTAAATCAGGATCCCCTTTGGATACTTGCCCCTCAAAAATCACACACTTTGTTCCAGAAATTTTAACCAGGTAACTTACATTGATTTTTGATGACATAATTAATTTGGGGGTATTTTCCGTGTGATTGGAAAAAGGCCTCTATTGTCCTGTTATTAAAAAAAAAACATTTGGATCCACAAATGACCAGTAACTGGAGGGCACTACCCAGGCTCCCTTTTCCAGAGAAGCTTCTGGAGAAGGCTTTAAGTACTGAATGTATGGCTTTTATAGACTCCAACAATCTGCAGTATTGTAACCAACATAGTTTTAGAAGGTCTCATAGCACAGAGACAGCACTGATAGCTGCAACTGAGGAGTTGAGGTCAGTCTAAGGTGGGTGTGAGAAGGACACACTAATCTTACTTGACCCCTCAGCAGCCTTTGATACAGTCAACCATGCCATCTTGATCAATTTGCTCACTGAGCGGGGAATTTGCGGTCTTGTCCTTAGCTTGATAAAATCCTTTCTTACAGAAAGAGTACAACAGATGGCTAGTGGAAAGTTTATGCTTGATCAGTTTAGTCTGCCATGTGAAGTGCCACAGTGCTCTTCGTTGAGCCCTACGCTTTTCAATCTTTATGTTACCCTCTTGGTGAGACTGATCAAATTGTTTGATTTTTCAATAGTGTCATATGCCAATGATACCCAAATAGGGGTGCCAGTTCAGTATATTCTAATCTAGAGGACACTGCCTCAAGATTCAGCCCTTGCATGTCCCAAATTGACATCTGAACAAAGCTAAACTACTTACAATTTAATTCTGGAAAAACTGGAGGTTCTTCTCTTACGTAAAGACTGCTCTTTTTGGTCACCAAATTGGTGGCCTCAGGAATTAGGGTCTCTTTCTTCATCAGTGCAGAAAGTGAAGAATTTGGGGATTGTCTTGATGCCAGGCTTACCTTTGAAGATAAGGATATTCTATGGCATCCTCTATATTCTTTACTTTTAAAATAATTAGCAAAATATGTCCTTTCATTACCTTGTACCTTCAAATAACGGTGGTTATTACCCTTGCATTAACTAAATTGGATTATTTTAATGCCCTTTTTCCAAAACATCAAACCAGGTCTCAGGCCTTGATTACGCCGCACAGGCTTGCTGTGGCTAAGGGGACAGAATTCAAGGCTCTCTGTATTGCCTTTAAGGCACTGCATGACAATGATCCTGGCTATCTTCTAGATAGATTAGTGTGGTATAACCCATCCTGAATGCTCATATCATCGGAAGCCAAGCACTTATTGCCATCCAGTGCTAAGTGGGTATCCTAGGGTGGCAGGAGCTTCTTTATCAGGACAGCTGGACTATGGCACCGGCTCCCTCTAAACCTAAAGAACTGTTCAGACCTACCGTCTTTTAGAAAGTTCCCCAAGACCTGGCTTTTCTATCAGAAGTGTAGCCTCCTTTCTCCTTTGTTTCTTTGGTATCAGCAGCAGTGCCAAGAGGCCTCCGGCATTCAAGCGCTTTACGAAACTGACAATCAATCAAGTTGCTATGGTGTCCTTAAGTCTGTATCTATAGATTTTGTTGTTTTAGTGAAGGGAAACACTCTGCATCTTCCACAAAGGTAGGGGCCCTCATTGGGTGCCAGCTCTCTCTCTCTCTCGCTGTCGGCCCCCAACCAGGCAGATCCTTGCCCTCCTTGTGTTTCAATTTTTCCTCCTTCTGGTCTTTGCCTTTTGTGTATTTTTCCATTGCCTTAGTGTCTTTCCCTTTTGTGCATGCCTGTGTCTCATTTTTATCCCTCCTTTTTCTCCCACTTGTTTTGCCGCCACCTGTTTTCTTGCTTCCCACTAGCCCTGCCCATCGCCACCCACCGCCCCTACCTCCTCTCGGGATTTACTTAAAGAAGGCAGCAGTGCTGCCGCTGGCATTACCCCATCTGGGCCCATACCCAGCAACAGGAAGCCTGGTTCTCCTACACCCCACAGCTACACTGCTGCTAAATTCCAAGCCCTCAACCATGCATGCCACGACAAGAGCTGCTGCTGAGAGATCTGGGACCTCATCACCACCTTCCCACCGACGTCGTCTTCCTCACTGAGACCTGGCTCACACCCACATCCACGCCTGAGATCGCCACAGCAACAGCCAACGGATACAAGATCACACACCAACAAACCCAGAGGAGGGATCGCCATCATCCACTAAGAAAACATCCACTGCACCACTAAGACAGAAGACACCATTCAGACCATGGAACATCTCAACTTCAAATTCCAAACAGACAGGAAAACCACCTTCAGAGGCACTTTTGCATACAGACCACCTGGACCATGCCCCAGCTGCTGCACAGTCATCCCTAACTTCATCGTCCCTCTTGCCATTGACTCCAAAGACTACATCTTCCTCGGAGATCTGAATTTCCACCTCAATGACACCAACACTGCCAGCCTCCTTGACACTATGAATAACATCAGACACATCCAACTCGTCACCGACCTCACAAACAATGCAGGACGCATGCTGGACCCCATCTTCACCTCCTGCAACAGGGTCCAGTACAGCCATGTCACCGAACTCACCTTGACCGACCACTCCACCATACACTTTAACATCTCCAGCAACCACACCTCCACCACTGAGTCACCAGCCCCCCACTGCACCTGGAGCAAAGTATTAAAGAGCCAATGAGTTGAGTCCCTCAACAGATCATGCCTTAACACTGCATCAAACCCGGACCAAGCTATCAAAAACTTTAGCTCCTGGATCACCAACTGTGCCGACATCGCTCTCACCAAGACCAGCAGACACAGGAGATCCACCAAGCAGGCAAGATGGTACACCAAGAAACTGAGAGCAGCAAAACACCATTGCAAGCAACTAAAAAGAAGATGGTGCACAATCATGGACACCTCAGACAGGACCACCTTCAACACCTACCTCAACCTCTTATCACTGGCTACTGAGAGAGACAAAGAGGAAAGCCCTAGCTGACCGAATTGAGTCTAATTCCACCCTCAGCAAAGAGCTCTTCAACATCGTCAGGGAGTTTGCCAACAGCACAGCTACAGAAATCGGCCTCGCCCTTAACAAGAACTATGTGACAGACTCACCAACTTCTTCCACTACAAGATCACCACTATAAGAACTTCGAAACCTAGCCCAAGCCCTCAGACTTCCTTCTCCTTCACGCACTCACCAAAATCAACATGGACCACCGACTTACCTCGTGGGACCAGCTCAACCTCCAGAACACCATCACCGTCATGAACTCCATTCACTCAGGAGCCCCCGTGGACACCGGATGCACCACATTTTCAACCTTGGAAACTGCAAGTCAGCAGCCAGCTCACCACCCTCTTCAACTTCTCACTTGGCACAGCCACCTTTCCCGAAGACTGGAAAGGAGCAGAAGTCCAACCACTCCTCAAGAAATCATCTGCTGACCTGGGCAAACTCAAAAACTACCGCCCCTCATCTCCCGTTCTCCACCAAAGTCCTGGAAAAGCCATCAACCGACAATTCATAAAATATCCGGAGCAGAATCTTTTCCTAGAGAGAACCCAATCTGGTTTCCGCCCCAACCACAGCACTGGGACTGCCTTGATCGCAGCCACTGATGAAATAAGAGCCCTCCTCGACCAAGGGGAAACAGTGGCTCCGATCCTCCTTGACCTCTCAGCAGCCTTTGACACCTTTCTCATCACACCCTGATCAGAAGACTGCATCACATCAGTATCCACAAAAATACCCTCAAATAGATTGCCTCCTTCCTCACCAGACGAACGCAGAATATCTGCCTACCTCCATGCACTCCAAACCCAAGGACATTATCTGAGGTGTCCCTCAAGGATCCTTCATTAGGCCCGCCCTCTTCAACACCTACATGAACCCCTTGGCCAAAACGGTCAGATCCCATTGACTACACAACATAGCTTACACAGGCGATACCCAGCTCATCCTCCAGCCCTCAGAAGATCTTGCCAACATAAGAACCAACATCCACAGGTGCATTTGAGTGTCACCAACTGGATGAAGAACAACTGCCTTAAGCTCAACATGGACAAAACGGAAGTGCTGATCTTTGGCAACAACACAACACCTTGGAATTACTCCTGGTGGCCTTGGAACTAGGACGATCACCCAAACCAACCGACCACACCAGCAACCTTGGCATAATCATGGACAGCCAACTGACCATGAAGTCCCTCATCGACACAGTTGCCTCTGCCTGTTTTCCCACACTTTGCATATTACAAAAAGTCTTCAAATGGTCCACCTGAGCACCAGACATGTTGTGACTCAGGCCCTAATCACCAGCCGGTTAGACTAGGGCAATGCACTCTACACTAGGATCACCACACAGTCTACGGAGACTCCAAACCATATAGAACTCAGAAGCCAGACTCATCGACCTCCTAGGTGGACCCACATCACCCCCACCTCAGAAACCTCCACTGGCTCCCCATACAGAAGAGATGCTGATTCGAGCAGATGAGCTACACTTATAAAGCTCTGTACAACAAAGGACCAACCTACATCCATTGCCCGCACTTCCACCACCCTAGCAGACAACTACACTCTGCCTCCCTCTCACTCACCTGCGCCTTCTCCTACCTCATGGGGAAATCCTGGAACGACTTCCCTCTGCAGCTACGGACCTCCAACTCTCTCCTGGAATTCTGGAGAGCACTCAAGACCTGGTTGTTCTCTGAGTCACCAGAACCATCATGACCCTCAAGCAATTTGATACTCTCTCAGGGGCTTAGTTGTTATATATAAATCCACTTGATTGATTGGCTGGTGACAGGCCTCATGAAGTGGTAGTATTTGGTTCAGGATTATGTTTGTACTGCCTACTGTGTACCTGTAAATTACGTAGATTGGTGCTACTTTTGTAAGAGAACATAGGTTTTTCCAGTGTCAAGCTATTGGAAACCAAAATTAGCGAGGTTCTGATGATAATTTCTTTACTCTGTCAGATATAGTATAGTAAGTCATAACACCAATCAATCCATCCTCATCTGCCTGTGAGTTTATTTGTAACAAAACCTTGAAGTTATCACCTCCCTGTTTCCTGGCTTTTTGAATGGTGTTACATTGAAAGTGATGATTCCTTTCTTTATCTGAGAGGGCACCTACCTGTTTTTCATAACCAGTCTTTTTGGTACAGTTGTGTCGTTATCTAAACAGCTGGCTTAAGGGAAGGGTCTCCAGCAACAACTGATGTAATAAATTTTCAAAAAGCAGGAGGTTACTTTTATCTGTTTGTGTTTGAAAATGTCTGTAATAAAGTGACCCTCCTTTGAAAAGACCTTCATGTGAAGGAGTGCTAGTTTACTCTCACTGATAGTGTATGTAAAGCTCAAATAATGATTTCGAGAATTAATCTATTTGATCAAATCAATAGCTTGATCTCTATTGCCATTTCAAATGATAAAAACATTGCCAATGTAGTGATAACACATCCTTAGATGACGTTTGAAAGGATTGGGTTCTGAGAGGACGTTCTACTTCAAAATGATGCACATACAGAACGCCATGATGCAGGCAAAAGTACTGCTCATCGAGACCCAATGGATTTGTAAATAAAAAAACCCTCCATATTAACCCCTTCGCTGCCAGGCCTTTTCCCCCTCCTGTGCCGAGCCTTTTTTTGGCTATTTGGGGCAGTTCGCGCTCAGGCCCTCATAACTTTTTGTCCACATAAGCTAGCCAAGCCAAATTTGCGTCCTTTTTTTCCAACATCCTAGGGATTCTAGAGGTACCCGGACTTTGTGGGTTCCCCAGAAGGAGGCCAAGAAATTAGCCAAAATACAGTGAAAATTTCGTTTTTTTCAAAAAAATGGGGAGAAGGGCCTGCAGAAGAAGGCTTTTGTTTTTTTCCCTGAAAAGGGCATCAACAAAGGGTTTGCTGTGCTAAAATCACCAGCTTCCCAGCTTTCAGGAACAGGCAGACTTGAAACAGAAAACCCACTTTTTCAACACAATTTTGGCATTTTACTGGGACATACCCCATTTTTACGATTTTTTGTGCTTTCAGCCTCCTTCCAGTCAGTGACAGAAATGGGCATGAAACCAACGCTGGAGCCCAGAAACCGCAACATTTCTGAAAAGTAGACAAAATTCTGAATTCAGCAAGGGGTAATTTGTGTAGATCCTACAAGGGTTTCCTACAGAAAATAACAACTGAAAAAGAAACATATTGAAATTGAGGTGAAAAAAACATAAATTTTTCTCTACGTTTTACTCTGTAACTTTTTCCTACAATGTCAGATTTTCGAAAGCAATATACTGTTACATCTGCTGGACTCTTCTGGTTGCGGGATATATAGGGCTTGTAGGTTCATCAAGAACTCTAGGTACCCAGAGCCAATAAATGACCTGCACCCTGCAGTGGGTTTTCATTCCATACCGGGTATACAGCAATTCATCTGCTGAAATATAAAGAGTAAAAAATAGCTATCAAGAAAACCTTTGTATTTCCAAAATGGGCACAAAATAAGGTGTTGAGAAGCAGTGGTTATTTGCACATCTCTGAATTCCGGGGTGCCCATACTAGCATGTGAATTACAGGGCATTTCTCAAATAGACGTATTTTTTACACACTGTCTTACATTTGGAAGGGAAAAATGTAGAGAAAGACAACGGGCAATAACACTTGTTTTACTATTCTATGTTCCCCCAAGTCTCCCGATAAAAATTATACCTCACTTGTGTGGGTAGACCTAGCGCCCGCGACAGGATATGCCCCAAAACACAACGTGGACACATCACAGAAAACAGAGCTGTTTTTTGCAAAGTGCCTACCTGTAGATTTTGGCCTCTAGCTCAGCCGGCACCTAGGGAAACCTACCAAACCTGTGCATTTTTGAAAACTAAAGACCTAGGAGAATCCAAGATGGGGTGACCTGTGGGGCTCTGACCAGGTTCTGTTACCCAGAATCCTTTGCAAACCTCAAACTTTGGCTAAAAAAAAACACATTTTCCTCACCTTTCGGTGACAGAAAGTTCTGGAATCTGAGAGGAGCCACAAATTTCCTTCCACCTAGCGTTCCCCCAAGTCTCCCGATAAAAATGATACCTCACTTGTGTGGGTAGTCCTAGCGCCCGCGACAGGAAATGTCCCAAAACACAACGTGGACACATCACATTTTTTCATAGAAAACAGTGCCTACCTGTGGATTTTGGCCTCTAGCTCAGGGCAGCGACCCTTGCCTATGGGGTCGCTCCCCCTGCGTGACATTGGAGCCAAAAAAAAAGCTCCCTGGTGCCTAGTGGTTTCTGCCCCCCTTGGGGGCAGATTGACCTACAATCGGCCAATCTGCCCCCAAGGGGGGCAGAAATGGTCTAAATACAATTTGCCCCCCAGGGGAGCGACCCTTGCTTAATGGGTCGCTCCCCATCTCTAAAAACACAAACAAACAAAACAAAAAAAACACCAAAAAACTATTTGCCCTGGCGCCTAGAGGTTTCTGCCCCCCCTGGGGGCAGATCGGCCTAATACCAATAGACCGATCTGCCCCCAGGGGGGGCAGAAATGGCTTAAAATAAATTCCCCCCCCCCCACACCCCTGGGGAGCGACCCTTGCCTACAAGGTTGCTCCCCTTGCGTGACGGCGCAAAAAAAAGATCCCTAGTGCCTAGTGGTTTCTGCCCCTCTTGGGGGGCAGATTGACCTACAATCGGCCAATCTGCCCCCAAGGGGGGCAGAAATGGTCTATATACAATTTGCACCCCAGGGGGGCGACCCTTGCCTAATGGGTCGCTCCCCATCTCTAAAAAAAAAAAAAAAACACCAAAAACTATTTGCCCTGGCGCCTAGAGGTTTCTGCCCCCCCCCGGGGGCAGATCGGCCTAATACCAATAGGCCGATCAGCCCCCAGGGGGGGCAGACATGGCCTAAAATAAATTCCCCCCCCCCCGGGGAGCGACCCTTGCCTACAAGGTCGCTCCACTTGCGTGACGGCGCAAAAAAAAGATCCCTGGTGCCTAGTGGTTTCTGCCCTCCTTGGGGGCAGATTGACCTACAATCGGCCAATCTGCCCCCAAGGGGGGCAGAAATGGTCTAAATACAATTTGCCCCCCAGGGGAGCGACCCTTGCCTAATGGGTCGCTCCCCATCTCTAAAAAAACAAACAAACAAAAAAAAAAACACAAAAAAACTATTTGCCCTGGCGCCTAGAGGGTTCTGCCCCCCCCTGGGGGCAGATTGGCCTAATACCAATAGGCTGATCTGCCCCCAGGGGGGGCAGAAATGGCCTAAAATAAATTTGCCCCCCCCAACCCCCTGGGGGAGCGACCCTTGCCTACAAGGTCGCTCCCCTTGCGTGACGGCGCAAAAAAAAGATCCCTGGTGCCTAATGGTTTCTGCCCCCCTTGGGGGCAGATTGACCTAAAATCAGCCGATCTGCCCCCAAAGCGGGCAGAAATGGCCTAAATACAATTTGCCCCTCCAGGGGAGTGACCCTTGCCTAAGGGGACGCTCCCCATCTGTAAAACACAACAACTGCAAAAATCCCTGGTGCCTAGTGGTTTCTGCCCCCGTGGGGGCACATCGGCCTAATAAAAATAGGCTGATCTTCACCCATGGGGGGCAGAAATGGCCTAAAATAAATTTTCCCCCCAGGGGAACGACCCTTGCCTAAGGGGTCACTCCCCTTACGTGAAAAACAAACAAAAAAAACTCCCTGGTGTCTAGTGGTTTCTGCCCCCCTTGGGGGCAGATTGGCCTCTTAAAAATATGTATCCCTGGTGCCAAGAGGTTTCTGCCCCCCCCGGGGGCAGATCGGCCTAATAATAGGCCGATCTGCCCCCAGGGGGGGCAGAAAAGGCCTTAAAAAAAATGCCCCCCCCCGGAGCGACCCTTGCCCAAGGGGTCGCTCCCTTTTGTCTGTTTCATAAATGAAAAAGACATCCCTGGTGTCTAGTGGGCATTTTGACAGCCAGATTGCTTTACAATCCGGCTGCCAAAACGCGGAGAGAGACTTCAAAGGGAAGGAAATAACTTTCCTTCCCTTTGAAGCCTCTCTGCCTCCTCCCCGTGATCGGAAGAGAAATGCAAAGCATTTCTCTTCCGATCATCGCGCTGGAAGCTGAGCTTCCAGTGCGATGGGAGGAGGCCCTGTGACAAACAGTATGGAGGCAGACAGTCATATGTGTAAAAGAGTGAGGGATCGACACCCTGTTTCACGTCACCCACTACTTGTACAACACTACAAGTTCCTTCACAAGACAGTCCAAGGAATATTACCAAAACCTTGCACAAAAACTTCTCTTGGGTGACCAATGATTGTTATGAGAAGAGAACTTCTGACCGGCATTTGCCCACTTTGAGAAGTAGATCACACCATGCTCCTTCTCAGTGATGTACTCAGAGTCTGAAATGATCCACCATCATCCATGCCCTCTCACCTGCTCTCTCCAGGCTGGCTTCAAAAACTAGTGCTCGGAAAATACAGCAAGACTAACAATGACCTATTGCCTACCCCATCTAAGCCTCACAAATCACTTAAGCTCCAGCCTTACAATACAACCCTTGAGCATACTTTTTCCTATCACAAGCTGATCTGCTCACCTTATTTCCCATCATATCTCCTCTTCATAACTGCACTTACTGCTTCCTTGGTCATCTCACCTTTATACAACAAATGTTTTCTTTCTTAAATCTCTTGTCGTTGAACATTATATATCTTCTGGACTCATCTGTATATAGATGTATCAGTGTACTGCACTTCGCTTTGTATTGCATCTACTTGTACACAACTTTGTTCTCAATTAACTACTCTTTGTTACCTTAAATACCTGTACATACATCTGCTCATTTGTTCAGTTCATGAGTACTTCTAATATTCTTACACATCTTATGTTAATTGCCCTATATAGTCTTGAATCTGCAGATTTACATTTTTCCATGTGTGAACTACATTGGTTCCAGATTTATTCTGATCAACGTCTTTTGTACTCTTGCATTCCAGCTCTCCTCAATTTTCAACCTGTGAATAACCCTGTCATGGAATGGCTAGACGGAAATTGCTTCTAAAGTCAGCTACTACTGTTTAAAAACTGAGCCATTTTGCCTGTCTAACTCCCTTTGTCCTGTTGCTTATTTGTATAATGCTCTGAAGACCTGCAAGGTTGTATCCGTGGAACTTAATAGATGGAAAAAAGGACCCAAAAGAGAAAGTAAAGTGGGTGGTAATCAGGAGGAAATATGACGATTTGTGTAGTCTTCCACAAAGGTTACCACAGAAAATGTGATAATGTAAAGTGGTACACTGTTCCGAAATATAGTAAAGAGGGAAGAGAAAAGAGAAGGAGTCCTGAAAATCAGGAGCAATAGTCCTCACACACCATATTTTGTGTCATGCTTCATCATCGGACAGCTCCTCGTCAGACCGGCGCTGCAATGTCTGACGGGCACCCCCCTAAGTGCCGGAGATCTTTTTTATACTCGATGATGCCGCGGAGCCTAATATGGATCCGAGAGAGGAACAAATATACAAGGAAGAAAAGTAAAATTGGCTCAGATCCCTCACTCAATAATTTATTACTTGCTATTGGGAAATGGTCAAGATTAAAAGAATAAAGGGAGTGAAGTCAGAGGTAATGCTCGGACACTCACACAGAAGCAATCAAAATAGAGGAGGGTGGAAATGATCCACTACTCCTTAGTATGCGGTCGACATGTTTCGCGTCTCTTCTGGTCCAACAGGATCCCGTGACGCTTCTTCAGGACCTACTAAATCATAAAGTTTCTCTCAAAAAATAAAACAATACATCTACACTCCTGCTGACTAATGCTCACAGTCAAGGCGTCATCAGTCACTTACTAGGATTAAACCGGACTGGCTCTTCTTTCCTATCAGTCGCCCTAAACATGGGGAGAAGGCTGAAATTAGCACTATGCATAATCACTCCATCAGTATTAGAGAGTGGTGGGTTCAAGGTAATGTAAAAATAGTGACAAACTGTGCAACACTCAGTGGTCAAGTGGGTCAAAGCAAGCCATGCTAGTAAAATATAGGGGGGCTTACCATCTCTACTAAAGAATAGGCTCCATGGGTCACGCTGGCCTATCGCCCGGTTCACAGAAAATCTGGTTGTAAGATAAACATATACCAAAAGGGACAACATGTTGTAGTTATACAATCATCTTTAGAATCCTCAGCAGAGTAGCTGGGTATGAGTAAACCATGATATGTGTAGGAAGTTGGCTCTGTATGTGCTATTTCAAAGTAAGGAATAGCATGCACAGAGTCCAAGGGTTCCCCTTAGAGGTAAAATAGTGGTAAAAATAGATAATACTAATGCTCTATTTTGTGGTAGTGTGGTCGAGCAGTAGGCTTATCCAAGGAGTAGTGTTAAGCATTTGTTGTACATACACATAGACAATAAATGAGGTACACACACTCAGAGACAAATCCAGCCAATAGGTTTTGTTATAGAAAAATATATTTTCTTAGTTTATTTTAAGAACCACAGGTTCAAATTCTACATGTAATATCTCATTTGAAAGGTATTGCAGGTAAGTACTTTAGGAACTTCAAATCATAAAAATTGCATGTATACTTTACAAGTTATTGACAAATAGCTGTTTTAAAAGTGGACACTTAGTGCAATTTTCACAGTTCCTGGGGGAGGTAAGTTTTGGTTAGTTTTACCAGGTAAGTAAGACACTTACAGGGTTCAGTTCTTGGTCCAAGGTAGCCCACCGTTGGGGGTTCAGAGCAACCCCAAAGTCACAACACCAGCAGCTCAGGGCCGGTCAGGTGCAGAGTTCAAAGTGGTGCCCAAAACACATAGGCTAGAATGGAGAGAAGGGGGTGCCCCGGTTCCGGTCTGCTTGCAGGTAAGTACCCGCGTCCTCGGAGGGCAGACCAGGGGGGTTTTGTAGGGCACCGGGGGGGACACAAGTCCACACAGAAATTTCACCCTCAGCAGCGCGGGGGCGGCCGGGTGCAGTGTAGAAACAGGCGTCGGGTTCGCAATGTTAGTCTATGAGAGATCTCGGGATCTCTTCAGCGCTGCAGGCAGGCAAGGGGGGGGTTCCTCGGGGAAACCTCCACTTGGGCAAGGGAGAGGGACTCCTGGGGGTCACTTCTCCAGTGAAAGTCCGGTCCTTCAGGTCCTGGGGGCTGCGGGTGCAGGGTCTCTCCCAGGCGTCGGGACTTTGGGTTCAAAGAGTCGCGGTCAGGGGAAGCCTCGGGATTCCCTCTGCAGGCGGCGCTGTGGGGGCTCAGGGGGGACAGGCTTTGGTACTCACAGTATCAGAGTAGTCCTGGGGTCCCTCCTGAGGTGTTGGATCTCCACCAGCCGAGTCGGGGTCGCCGGGTGCAGTGTTGCAAGTCTCACGCTTCTTGCGGGGAGCTTGCAGGGTTCTTTCAAAGCTGCTGGAAACAAAGTTGCAGCCTTTCTTGGAGCAGGTCCGCTGTCCTCGGGAGTTTCTTGTCTTTTCGAAGCAGGGGCAGTCCTCAGAGGATGTCGAGGTCGCTGGTCCCTTTGGAAGGCGTCGCTGGAGCAGGATCTTTGGAAGGCAGGAGACAGGCCGGTGAGTTTCTGGAGCCAAGGCAGTTGTCGTCTTCTGGTCTTCCGCTGCAGGGGTTTTCAGCTAGGCAGTCCTTCTTCTTGTAGTTGCAGGAATCTAATTTTCTAGGGTTCAGGGTAGCCCTTAAATACTAAATTTAAGGGCGTGTTTAGGTCTGGGGGGTTAGTAGCCAATGGCTACTAGCCCTGAGGGTGGGTACACCCTCTTTGTGCCTCCTCCCAAGGGGAGGGAGTCACAATCCTAACCCTATTGGGGGAATCCTCCATCTGCAAGATGGAGGATTTCTAAAAGTCAGAGTCACCTCAGCTCAGGACACCTTAGGGGCTGTCCTGACTGGCCAGTGACTCCTCCTTGTTTTTCTCATTATCTTCTCCGGCCTTGCCGCCAAAAGTGGGGCCTGGCCGGAGGGGGCGGGCAACTCCACTAGCTGGAGTGTCCTGCTGGGTTGGCACAAAGGAGGTGAGCCTTTGAGGCTCACCGCCAGGTGTGACAATTCCTGCCTGGGGGAGGTGTTAGCATCTCCACCCAGTGCAGGCTTTGTTACTGGCCTCAGAGTGACAAAGGCACTCTCCCCATGGGGCCAGCAACATGTCTCGGTTTGTGGCAGGCTGCTAAAACTAGTCAGCCTACACAGATAGTCGGTTAAGTTTCAGGGGGCACCTCTAAGGTGCCCTCTGTGGTGTATTTTACAATAAAATGTACACTGGCATCAGTGTGCATTTATTGTGCTGAGAAGTTTGATACCAAACTTCCCAGTTTTCAGTGTAGCCATTATGGTGCTGTGGAGTTCGTGTTTGACGGACTCCCAGACCATATACTCTTATGGCTACCCTGCACTTACAATGTCTAAGGTTTTGTTTAGACACTGTAGGGGTACCATGCTCATGCACTGGTACCCTCACCTATGGTATAGTGCACCCTGCCTTAGGGCTGTAAGGCCTGCTAGAGGGGTGTCTTACCTATACTGCATAGGCAGTGAGAGGCTGGCATGGCACCCTGAGGGGAGTGCCATGTCGACTTACTCGTTTTGTCCTCACTAGCACACACAAGCTGGCAAGCAGTGTGTCTGTGCTGAGTGAGAGGTCTCCAGGGTGGCATAAGACATGCTGCAGCCCTTAGAGACCTTCCTTGGCATCAGGGCCCTTGGTACTAGAAGTACCAGTTACAAGGGACTTATCTGGATGCCAGGGTCTGCCAATTGTGGATACAAAAGTACAGGTTAGGGAAAGAACACTGGTGCTGGGGCCTGGTTAGCAGGCCTCAGCACACTTTCAATTGTAAACATAGCATCAGCAAAGGCAAAAAGTCAGGGGGCAACCATGCCAAGGAGGCATTTCCTTACACAACCCCCCCCCCAAACGAAAGAGGATGAGACTAACCTTTCCCAAGAGAGTCTTCATTTTCTAAGTGGAAGAACCTGGAAAGGCCATCTGCATTGGCATGGGCAGTCCCAGGTCTGTGTTCCACTATAAAGTCCATTCCCTGTAGGGAGATGGACCACCTCAACAGTTTAGGATTTTCACCTTTCATTTGCATCAGCCATTTGAGAGGTCTGTGGTCAGTTTGAACTAGGAAGTGAGTCCCAAAGAGGTATGGTCTCAGCTTCTTCAGGGACCAAACCACAGCAAAGGCCTCCCTCTCAATGGCACTCCAACGCTGCTCCCTGGGGAGTAACCTCCTGCTAATGAAAGCAACAGGCTGGTCAAGGCCATCACCATTTGTTTGGGACAAAACTGCCCCTATCCCATGTTCAGAGGCATCAGTTTGCACAATAAACTGCTTAGAATAATCTGGAGCTTTTAGAACTGGTGCTGAGCACATTGCTTGTTTCAGGGTGTCAAAGGCCTGTTGGCATTCCACAGTCCAGTTCACTTTCTTGGGCATTTTCTTGGAGGTGAGTTCAGTGAGGGCTGTCACAATGGATCCATATCCCTTCACAAACCTCCTGTAATACCCAGTCAAGCCAAGGAATGCCCTGACTTGAGTCTGGGTTTTTGGAGCTACCCAGTCCAGAATAGTCTGGATCTTGGGTTGGAGTGGCTGAACTTGGCCTCCACCTACAAGGTGGCCCAAGTAAACCACAGTTCCCTGCCCTATCTGGCATTTGGATGCCTTGATAGAGAGGCCTGCAGATTGCAGAGCCTTCAAAACCTTCTTCAGGTGGACCAGGTGATCCTGCCAGGTGGAGCTAAAGACAGCAATATCATCAAGATAAGCTGTGCTAAAGGACTCCAAGCCAGCAAGGACTTGATTCACCAACCTTTGGAAGGTGGCAGGGGCATTCTTTAAACCAAAGGGCATAACAGTAAACTGATAATGCCCATCAGGTGTGGAGAATGCTGTTTTCTCTTTTGCTCCAGGTGCCATTTTTATTTGCCAGTACCCTGCTGTCAAGTCAAAGGTACTTAAGAATTTGGCAGCACCTAATTTGTCTATGAGCTCATCAGCTCTTGGAATTGGATGAGCATCTGTCTTGGTGACAGAATTGAGCCCTCTGTAGTCCACACAAAACCTCATCTCTTTCTTTCCATCTTTGGTGTGAGGTTTGGGGACTAAGACCACTGGGCTAGCCCAGGGGCTGTCAGAGCGCTCAATTACTCCCAATTCCAGCATCTTGTGGACTTCCACCTTGATGCTTTCCTTAACATGGTCAGATTGTCTAAAGATTTTGTTCTTGACAGGCATGCTGTCTCCTGTGTCCACATCATGGGTACACAGGTGTGTCTGACCAGGGGTTAAGGAGAAGAGTTCAGGAAACTGTTGTAGGACTCTCCTACAATCAGCTTGCTGTTGGCCAGAGAGGGTGTCTGAGTAGATCACTCCATCTACTGTGCCATCTTTTGGGTCTGATGACAGAAGATCAGGGAGAGGTTCACTCTCTGCCTCCTGATCCTCATCTGTTACCATCAACAGATTCACATCAGCCCTGTCATGGAAGAGCTTAAGGCGGTTCACATGGATCACCCTCTTGGGGCTCCTGCTTGTGCCCAGGTCCACCAGGTAGGTGACCTGACTCTTCCTTTCTAGTACTGGGTAAGGGCCACTCCATTTGTCCTGGAGTGCCCTGGGAGCCACAGGCTCCAGAACCCAGACTTTCTGCCCTGGTTGGAACTCAACCAGTGCAGCCTTTTGGTCATACCAAAACTTCTGGAGCTGTTGGCTGGCCTCAAGGTTTTTGGTTGCCTTTTCCATGTACTCTGCCATTCTAGAGCGAAGGCCAAGTACATAGTCCACTATGTCCTGTTTAGGCTCATGGAGAGGTCTCTCCCAGCCTTCTTTAACAAGGGCAAGTGGTCCCCTTACAGGATGACCAAACAGAAGTTCAAAGGGTGAGAATCCTACTCCCTTCTGTGGCACCTCTCTGTAAGCGAAAAGCAGACATGGCAAGAGGACATCCCATCTCCTTTTGAGCTTTTCTGGGAGCCCCTTGATCATGCCTTTTAATGTCTTGTTGAATCTCTCAACCAAGCCATTAGTTTGTGGATGGTATGGTGTAGTGAATTTATAAGTCACTCCACACTCATTCCACATGTGCTTTAGGTATGCTGACATGAAGTTGGTACCTCTGTCAGACACCACCTCCTTAGGGAAACCCACTCTGGTAAAGATACCAATGAGGGCCTTGGCTACTGCAGGGGCAGTAGTCGACCTAAGGGGAATAGCTTCAGGATACCTGGTAGCATGATCCACTACTACCAGGATATACATATTTCCTGAGGCTGTGGGAGGTTCTAGTGGACCAACTATGTCCACACCCACTCTTTCAAAGGGAACCCCCACCACTGGAAGTGGAATGAGGGGGGCCTTTGGATGTCCACCTGTCTTACCACTGGCTTGACAGGTGGGGCAGGAGAGGCAAAACTCCTTAACCATGTTGGACATATTGGGCCAGTAGAAGTGGTTGACTAACCTCTCCCACGTCTTGGTTTGTCCCAAATGTCCAGCAAGGGGAATGTCATGGGCCAATGTTAGGATGAACTTCCTGAACAGCTGAGGCACTACCACTCTCCTAGTGGCACCAGGTTTGGGGTCTCTGGCCTCAGTGTACAGGAGTCCATCTTCCCAATAGACCCTATGCGTTCCATTTTTCTTGCCTTTGGACTCTTCAGCAGCTTGCTGCCTAAGGCCTTCAAGAGAGGGACAGGTTTCTTGTCCCTTACACAGCTCCTCCCTTGAGGGTCCCCCTGGGCCTAAGAGCTCAACCTGATAAGGTTCAAGCTCCAAAGGCTCAGTTCCCTCAGAGGGCAGAACTTCTTCCTGAGAAGAGAGGTTCCCTTTCTTTCGCTGTGTTGTAGTTGGTTTCCCAACTGACTTTCCTGTTCTCTTGGTAGGCTGGGCCATTCTTCCAGACTTCAGCTCTACTTGTTCACCCTGTGCCTTGCATTGTGCTCTTGTTTTCACACACACCAGTTCAGGGATACCCAGCATTGCTGCATGGGTTTTTAGTTCTACCTCAGCCCATGCTGAGGACTCCAGGTCATTTCCAAGCAGACAGTCCACTGGGATATTTGAGGAGACCACCACCTGTTTCAGGCCATTGACCCCTCCCCATTCTAAAGTAACCATTGCCATGGGATGTACTTTTCTCTGATTGTCAGCGTTGGTGACTGTGTACGTTTTTCCAGTCAGGTATTGGCCAGGGGAAACCAGTTTCTCTGTCATGGTGACACTGGCACCTGTATCCCTCAGGCCCTCTATTCTAGTCCCATTAATTAAGAGTTGCTGTCTGTATTTTTGCATGTTAGGCGGCCAGACAGCTAGTGTGGCTAAATCCACCCCACCCTCAGAAACTAGAGTAGCTTCAGTGTGGACCCTGATTTGCTCTGGGCACACTGTTGATCCCACTTGGAGACTAGCCATACCAGTGTTACCTGGATGGGAGTTTGGAGTGGAACCTTTCTTGGGACAGGCCTTGTCTCCAGTTTGGTGTCCATGCTGTTTACAGCTATGACACCAGGCCTTTTTGGGATCAAAGTTTTTACCCTTGTACCCATTGTTTTGTGAAGAGGCTCTGGGCCCACCCTCCTGTGCAGGTTTTTGGGGGCCTGTAGAAGACTCTTTACTATTTTTAGTTTTGGTTGTCTCATCACTCTTCCCCTGGGGAGTCTTTGTGACCCCTTTCTTTTGGTCACCCCCTGTTGAAGTCTTGGACACCCTTGTCTTGACCCAATGGTCCGCCTTCTTTCCCAATTCTTGGGGAGAAATTGGTCCTAGGTCTACCAGATGCTGATGCAGTTTATCATTGAAACAATTACTTAACAGGTGTTCTTTCACAACTAAATTGTACAGCCCATCATAATTACTTACACCACTGCCTTGAATCCAACCATCTAGTGTTTTCACTGAGTAGTCAACAAAGTCAACCCAGGTCTGGCTCGAGGATTTTTGAGCCCCCCTGAACCTAATCCTGTACTCCTCAGTGGAGAATCCAAAGCCCTCAATCAGGGTACCCTTCATGAGGTCATAAGATTCTGCATCTTTTCCAGAGAGTGTGAGGAGTCTATCCCTACACTTTCCAGTGAACATTTCCCAAAGGAGAGCACCCCAGTGAGATCTGTTCACTTTTCTGGTTACACAAGCCCTCTCAAAAGCTGTGAACCACTTGGTGATGTCATCACCATCTTCAAATTTTGTCACAATCCCTTTGGGGATTTTTAACATGTCAGGAGAATCTCTGACCCTATTTATATTGCTGCCACCATTGATGGGTCCTAGGCCCATCTCTTGTCTTTCCCTTTCTATGGCTAGGAGCTGTCTCTCTAAAGCCAATCTTTTGGCCATCCTGGCTAACAGGAGGTCATCTTCACTGAGAGCATCCTCAGTGATTTCAGAAATGTGGGACCCTCCTGTGAGGGACTCACTATTTCTGACTAACACAGTTGGAGACAGGACTTGAGGGGTCCTGTTCTCCCTATTTAGGACTGGAGGAGGGACATTGGCCTCCAAGTCACTAATTTCTTCCTCTGTGAGGTCATCATCAGAGGGGTTGGCTTTTTCAAACTCTGCCAACAGCTCCTGGAGCTGAATTTTGGTAGATCTGGAGCCAATGGTTATTTTTTTGATATTACAGAGAGACCTTAGCTCCCTCATCTTAAGATGGAGGTAAGGTGTGGTGTCGAGTTCCACCACATTCATCTCTGTATCAGACATTATTTTGCTAAGAGTTGGAAGACTTTTTAAAGAATCTAAAACTGTTTCTAGAATCTAATTTCAAACTTTTAACAAACTTTTAAACTCTAAAAGACAATGCTAAACAGGGACTTAACACACAAGGCCCTAGCAGGACTTTTAAGAATTTAGAAAAATTTCAAATTTGCAAAAATGAATTTCTAATGACAATTTTGGAATTTGTCGTGTGATCAGGTATTGGCTAAGTAGTCCAGCAAATGCAAAGTCTTGTACCCCACCGCTGATCCACCAATGTAGGAAGTTGGCTCTGTATGTGCTATTTCAAAGTAAGGAATAGCATGCACAGAGTCCAAGGGTTCCCCTTAGAGGTAAAATAGTGGTAAAAATAGATAATACTAATGCTCTATTTTGTGGTAGTGTGGTCGAGCAGTAGGCTTATCCAAGGAGTAGTGTTAAGCATTTGTTGTACATACACATAGACAATAAATGAGGTACACACACTCAGAGACAAATCCAGCCAATAGGTTTTGTTATAGAAAAATATATTTTCTTAGTTTATTTTAAGAACCACAGGTTCAAATTCTACATGTAATATCTCATTTGAAAGGTATTGCAGGTAAGTACTTTAGGAACTTCAAATCATAAAAATTGCATGTATACTTTACAAGTTATTGACAAATAGCTGTTTTAAAAGTGGACACTTAGTGCAATTTTCACAGTTCCTGGGGGAGGTAAGTTTTGGTTAGTTTTACCAGGTAAGTAAGACACTTACAGGGTTCAGTTCTTGGTCCAAGGTAGCCCACCGTTGGGGGTTCAGAGCAACCCCAAAGTCACAACACCAGCAGCTCAGGGCCGGTCAGGTGCAGAGTTCAAAGTGGTGCCCAAAACACATAGGCTAGAATGGAGAGAAGGGGGTGCCCCGGTTCCGGTCTGCTTGCAGGTAAGTACCCGCGTCCTCGGAGGGCAGACCAGGGGGGTTTTGTAGGGCACCGGGGGGGGACACAAGTCCACACAGAAATTTCACCCTCAGCAGCGCGGGGGCGGCCGGGTGCAGTGTAGAAACAGGCGTCGGGTTCGCAATGTTAGTCTATGAGAGATCTCGGGATCTCTTCAGCGCTGCAGGCAGGCAAGGGGGGGGTTCCTCGGGGAAACCTCCACTTGGGCAAGGGAGAGGGACTCCTGGGGGTCACTTCTCCAGTGAAAGTCCGGTCCTTCAGGTCCTGGGGGCTGCGGGTGCAGGGTCTCTCCCAGGCGTCGGGACTTTGGGTTCAAAGAGTCACGGTCAGGGGAAGCCTCGGGATTCCCTCTGCAGGCGGCGCTGTGGGGGCTCAGGGGGGACAGGCTTTGGTACTCACAGTATCAGAGTAGTCCTGGGGTCCCTCCTGAGGTGTTGGATCTCCACCAGCCGAGTCGGGGTCGCCGGGTGCAGTGTTGCAAGTCTCACGCTTCTTGCGGGGAGCTTGCAGGGTTCTTTCAAAGCTGCTGGAAACAAAGTTGCAGCCTTTCTTGGAGCAGGTCCGCTGTCCTCGGGAGTTTCTTGTCTTTTCGAAGCAGGGGCAGTCCTCAGAGGATGTCGAGGTCGCTGGTCCCTTTGGAAGGCGTCGCTGGAGCAGGATCTTTGGAAGGCAGGAGACAGGCCGGTGAGTTTCTGGAGCCAAGGCAGTTGTCGTCTTCTGGTCTTCCG
Source organism: Pleurodeles waltl (assembly GCF_031143425.1). Lineage (NCBI taxonomy): Eukaryota > Metazoa > Chordata > Amphibia > Caudata > Salamandridae > Pleurodeles > Pleurodeles waltl. The sequence continues at coordinate 596,981,763 of NC_090446.1, read as the reverse complement.
CTGCAGGGGTTTTCAGCTAGGCAGTCCTTCTTCTTGTAGTTGCAGGAATCTAATTTTCTAGGGTTCAGGGTAGCCCTTAAATACTAAATTTAAGGGCGTGTTTAGGTCTGGGGGGTTAGTAGCCAATGGCTACTAGCCCTGAGGGTGGGTACACCCTCTTTGTGCCTCCTCCCAAGGGGAGGGGGTCACAATCCTAACCCTATTGGGGGAATCCTCCATCTGCAAGATGGAGGATTTCTAAAAGTCAGAGTCACCTCAGCTCAGGACACCTTAGGGGCTGTCCTGACTGGCCAGTGACTCCTCCTTGTTTTTCTCATTATCTTCTCCGGCCTTGCCGCCAAAAGTGGGGCCTGGCCGGAGGGGGCGGGCAACTCCACTAGCTGGAGTGTCCTGCTGGGTTGGCACAAAGGAGGTGAGCCTTTGAGGCTCACCGCCAGGTGTGACAATTCCTGCCTGGGGGAGGTGTTAGCATCTCCACCCAGTGCAGGCTTTGTTACTGGCCTCAGAGTGACAAAGGCACTCTCCCCATGGGGCCAGCAACATGTCTCGGTTTGTGGCAGGCTGCTAAAACTAGTCAGCCTACACAGATAGTCGGTTAAGTTTCAGGGGGCACCTCTAAGGTGCCCTCTGTGGTGTATTTTACAATAAAATGTACACTGGCATCAGTGTGCATTTATTGTGCTGAGAAGTTTGATACCAAACTTCCCAGTTTTCAGTGTAGCCATTATGGTGCTGTGGAGTTCGTGTTTGACGGACTCCCAGACCATATACTCTTATGGCTACCCTGCACTTACAATGTCTAAGGTTTTGTTTAGACACTGTAGGGGTACCATGCTCATGCACTGGTACCCTCACCTATGGTATAGTGCACCCTGCCTTAGGGCTGTAAGGCCTGCTAGAGGGGTGTCTTACCTATACTGCATAGGCAGTGAGAGGCTGGCATGGCACCCTGAGGGGAGTGCCATGTCGACTTACTCGTTTTGTCCTCACTAGCACACACAAGCTGGCAAGCAGTGTGTCTGTGCTGAGTGAGAGGTCTCCAGGGTGGCATAAGACATGCTGCAGCCCTTAGAGACCTTCCTTGGCATCAGGGCCCTTGGTACTAGAAGTACCAGTTACAAGGGACTTATCTGGATGCCAGGGTCTGCCAATTGTGGATACAAAAGTACAGGTTAGGGAAAGAACACTGGTGCTGGGGCCTGGTTAGCAGGCCTCAGCACACTTTCAATTGTAAACATAGCATCAGCAAAGGCAAAAAGTCAGGGGGCAACCATGCCAAGGAGGCATTTCCTTACAATATGGAAATGCAGGTCAGACAGTTACGTATAAAAAATATATCCAAGGCTACGCAGTCATACCATAGCAGCATACCAGTGACATTGTCAAAAAGTTAAGCAAAAAATGGTAAAGGTCCCCCTCAGTATCAAGTATGTAATCGGTTGACCAATAAAGCCACATTCAGGCAGATCAACAAAAAGGGGTAGTTCGTTCAAGAAGGTCACATGGAGTAACAGGGGTCAAAAGTGGAGAGCAAATGAGAAGGGTTATGACAGCAGGGCCATGGTGTCCCATGTATACTCCTTCTCTAACTATTGTGTCTCAATCAACACAACATATAAGAGAGCTGAACTAGAGTGTAAGGGAAAATATATTGCTCCTTCATTTACTCGGCTCACGAAAGCGTACCATAAAGTGAAGGGAGCGTGCCCCATCTATAAAGACTGCATGTATCTGAAAGCAGTCAAAGGAATTAACATTACAGGTCTCAGAAGGAGTTGAGAGGGGGAGTTAACACGGGCACTTACTTCTGTAGTCGCCGGTGTCCTCAGCAGCACCTACCCAGGGGCCACGTTCCCGGATGTGGACGAAGCCGGGAGCCCGCGGGTATAAATAAGGCGCGTACTAGGCGCGTGTGAAGCAATTAGGTAATCAGTATCTTAGCAACCCTGTCGCGAGTTGCGTGCAAGATTAGAAACGGACGATGGACTATAGAAGCGAGTTGCTAAAGTCCACTCGTCCATGGCGGCCATCTTAAGATGGTGTATAATAACAGGGAATCGGTAAGAGACCGAGTCTTAAGTAGTTTACAGGACCTGATTTCTGTCGTTAATTATGCTAATAGTATGAATATTGACAATCCAGGGTAACTAGGTCGAGTCACTCCATAAATTTAAAGCGACAAAAAGATAAAATATTTAAAGAATATCGCGAATGGTGTTACCATCAAAAGTCACTCCTACAGGGGTCTTAAGAGGGGCCTGAAGTGATCAAAAGACCAACGGCTGCCTACTTAGAGAGATGGAACCAGGGAATGTCATCATTTAGTCCCTGACGGTGGGTGTTGAGTCGATATACCCAGCGTTGTTCAAGTTCAAATAGTGGACGAGTACCTGTCAGACCACAAGTCTGTAATACCACCCACCACATGTCATCTGGTGTGTGATTAAGTTCAGTGAAATGGATGCTGAGTTTAGTGGTGGCACGTCCACACCGGATATTACTACGGTGTTCATTTATCCTGATTTTCACAGGTCGTGTAGTCATCCCTACGTATCGTAGATTGCAAGGACAAGTGATCAAATAAATACAATTCCGAGTATTGCAATTAGTATGTTTCATCAATTGCCACGTAAGGAAGGGTTCTAGATGTAAAGTGTCTGTACGTTTGGTAAGTGAACAAACGTTACAGTTTCCGCACAGAAAATGGACCTTCACTGGGGGGAGATCCCATAGAGACCTTTGTCTGGTGGGGATGATGGTGGGTCTAGGTCGGGTGTGTACCAGCATGTCTTTTATATTGGAGGTCCTCTTAAACGCAAACACGGGTTTCGGAATATTTTCACCGCCACTGCAGAGGACCGACCATCTCTTATTGATTATCTTCTTAACTGTGTTAGAAAATGGTGTAAATGTCGATACACAGGTAAGCTTGTTGTCCGTGGATTTGGGAGTTAGCTGTAATAGTGAATCTCTATCACTATACTTGGCTCGTTTGTAAGCTGTATTGATGACTCTGTCTGGGTAATGACGGTCATGTAATTTAATCTGTAAATCAGCGACTTGAGTATTAAATAGCCGTAAATCGCTACAATTCCGTCGAAGGCGTAAGAACTGCCCAAAAGGTAAGTTTTCTCTTAGTGCCTTAGGATGGTGACTGTCGTATAATAATAAGCTGTTCCGATCTGTAGCTTTATGAAAGGTACGGGTCTTCAGTCGGCCATCCTCAATGCTAATTAGCAAGTCTAAGAAGGGGGACCTCAGTGATAGAAACAGAGGAAGTAAAGTTCAGGAAGGGATCCAAACTATTTATCCATGTAGAGAATGAGTCTACTGCAATTATAGGGCCGTGCCAGATGACAAGAATGTCGTCTATATAGCGACGCCACAGCTTAATATTTGCAAAAAATGGATTAGACTCTGGTAAAATAAAACGTTTCTCAAAGTCGTACATATATAGACAAGCCAAGCTCGGGGCAAAAGTACTGCCCATCAAGGTGCCGCAAATCTGATGGAAGAGTTTATCCTCGAACTGGAAAAAATTCTTAGTCATGGCCGAACTAGCGCAGTGCATGATAAAGTGAGTAGGTGTCGTTGATTCTGAACTGGTAGATAAAAGAGATGACTCAACTACCTCCAGTGTGGCCGCTTGCGGGATGTTGGTGTATAAAGCCTCAACATCAAGTGTGATCAGGGCATCGACATTCACTGTTGAATTTATGGTTTCAATCAGGTTAAGGACATCTTTAGTGTCTCTAAGGTAAGTAGAGGATTGTTGTACAAGAGGTCGTAGAAAATGGTCACAGAATATAGAAAGTGGTTCGAGAACGGACCCAATCCCTGAGACTATCGGGCGTCCTGGTGGAGGTGAAGTTCCCTTGTGAATTTTAGGGAGACAGTAAAAATAGGGGATACAGGGGTCCTCAGTATCCAAAAACTCAGCTTCCTTTTGTGATATCCAAGTGTTGTTGACAGCTTCCTCTATCATACCCCGTATCTCAGTTTGCAAACAGGCCGTGGGATCCTGATCAATTTGGGCATAATAGGTAGAGTCGCCAAGTAGGCGAAGGCACTCCTGTCTATAATCCTCTGTGTTCATCACAACAATGGCACCTCCCTTGTCTGCTGGTTTAATAGTAATATTGGTATCAGCTGCTAGAGCTCGGAGTGCCTCATTCTCAATTTTAGACAGATTGGTAAATTTATGTTGTGGACGTATATTTAATATATCAGAGGTGACCGCTTTTTCAAAAGCCAGAACCTCGCAAGGCATTGAAGTATGCGGGGGTATGAATTTGGAAGGTTTTCTAAGACCAGAGTCCGAAGGGGAGTCATCCGTAGGTCTGTCTTTAAAGAAAAATTGCAAACGTATTTTTCTAAAGAACCGAGAGAGTTTGCATTGCAAACGGAAAGGATCATCCTTAGGGGTGGGGACGTACCCCAATCCTCTATTCAGTACCTTAGTTTCATCAGGGGAAAGAAGCCTGGAAGACAAATTAACCACTAGATCTTTGTTGGAGGGGTTTTGCCCTGGCTCCTTGTGCCCATCTGTGGTTCCTCCTGAGACCAATGGACTCGTCTTCCTCTCCCTCGCCTTCTGCCTCTTCCTCTGCCCCTGCCTTGGCCTAAAAAAGGCACATAAAGTGGCATTGGTCGGGGTTGATAAAAGGGAAAGGGCTGTTGCCATGCCATCGGGTGACCCGGATGGTATTGTGGAAAGTTGAAATAAGGTTGAGGTCTCTCGTCTTCAGTGCTCCATCCGTCTGAGGAAGAGCTATGGCTATATTTGCGAGGTTTCCTACTAGATGTAGAAGAGTCATCTGATGAAACGGAAGGTGTATCCATCGTATAATCTTCTTTAATATAAGGGTAGACTTTCTCTCTATTGAACCTATTAATATCTTTCTGTAACTTTGTGATCTTCTGTTGAGTTAAGAACTCTTTGGTTTTGTTGAGATCAGTGGTGATTTCTGCTAATCGACTTTTAAATGCTGCTATGGAGATGGTGGTTTTGAGTGTGTTCTCCATGAAAGTAATCTGTATAGCTATGGATTCCGCTAGTCATCTTGATGTGTTGATAATAAGGACCAGCCAATCCCAAGTGCATTTCCATGCAATCTGAGCCCAGTCCTTCCTAAAGGCAAGGTCTTGTAGGAAGATCCTGGGCATATTGGACACAAGTAGTCCATTAGGGGCTATGTTAGCTCTAAGGTATTCGGTCATAATAGTCCCGTGTAGGACTGTTTTTACCAGGTCACGTTTAAGTGAAGACAGTTTGTCCCATTCTTATTTGGGGGGGCGGGATGGTCCTGCACCGTCATTGATCAGAATGGAAGGAGTCTGCAAAATAGCAGACACAATATCATCATCAAAGCTGAGACCTTGAAAATTATCCATATTAAGGATCTCAGGGAAATTATCAAATAAACAACCCCACAGCAAACCTGCTGTACTAGATACTTCAATGAAAAAGGGGGGGGGGGGGGGGGGAAAGGGAGGATTGGGCGGTCCAGTGTACGTTCTCCTAACAAAGTGATAATGTAAAGTGGTACACTGTTCCGAAATATAGTAAAGAGGGAAGAGAAAAGAGAAGCAGTCCTGAAAATCAGGAGCAATAGTCCTCACACACCATATTTGGTGTCATGCTTCATCATCGGACAGCTCCTCATCAGACCGGCGCTGCAATGTCTGACGGGCACCCCCCGAAGGGAGGCTCTTTGACGGAGATCTTTTTTATACTCGATGATGCCGCGGAGCCTAATATGGATCCGAGAGAGGAACAAATATACAAGGAAGAAAAGTAAAATTGGCTCAGATCCCTCACTCAATAATTTATTACTTGCTATTGGGAAATGGTCAAGATTAAAAGAATAAAGGGAGTGAAGTCAGAGGTAATGCTCGGACACTCACACAGAAACAATCAAAATAGAGGAGGGTGGAAATGATCCACCACTCCTTAGTATGCGGTCGACATGTTTCGCGTCTCTTCTGGTCCAACAGGACCCCCTTTTTCATTGAAGTACCACAGAAAATGTTCATAAAGTGAAAAGATTTCGTGCATTCTGAGTAGGAGGTCTTAGAGATCTGATTGTTAATATCATTAGGAGTTCTGGTAGCTGACAGACTTTAGTATTTGTATCATAGGGGGGCGATGTACAGACTAAACCTATTCCTCCTTGAGATGTCAGTCTCTGGAAACACTAGGTGCAAGAGACCATGTTCAGGGTAGTCAGGTTGAATGCGTTAGAACTCCTGGTCGATTTGCCAAGGAATCTACCCCAATGTATGCTGGCTTGCAGGTAATCTCTCCAGACCCACTACCGGTCAACACTAAGCAGAGCGAAAGGGACCTCTATGTTTGAGTGGAACAAGTGCGAAGAGACTGATATTTGTAGGCCGTGGGATTCCTGGCGAATGGAAGCTTCTCTCCTTAAACACGTTCCCAAAACACGACCCTATCCCAGACACGCACAAACGCGGCACAAGGTCAAAGCCACCGCTCCTCCCACTAGTTTATCCCCTGCCTCGTACCGCTGTAGACATAATTGCTTCTGAACCTTCCTTGCCGAACCACTGCAAGGCAACTCCCCCACTCGTAAAGGAACCGGTCCCTGTCACCGCTCTGGACACCTCACCTTCTTGAGGGCACCCACCGCCCCGCGCACGCCTTTGACCCTCCTTTAAAAACCCTCTACACTACAAGGACCTAACTCCTCTGTAAGTTTTCCTCTCCTGTCAACGTATTCCCGCCCCATCTCCGTGCAGGAGCCTTCCTCTCTCGCGTTTCCCCTCCCCGCGGCAGAGTGTTGTCCTACCCAGCGCGGAACCGCTCTTTCGCTAACCTTGTCCCCTGCACGCCCCCGTACAACCCTCGCCACTCCTCTGCCCCCCGGCACGCACGCACGCCCCTCCGACTCCCCTGCCCCCCGCAGGAACCTTCCTGTGCGGCTTCTGTTTCCCCCGGAAGCTGCTGAGGTGGCACCAGAGCGCGAGCGCAGGCTCAGCGGGGCCGGGCGGCTGCACACCCACAGGAGCCCGAGTGGGGCAAAGCGAGGGCGTCAACGGGGGTTCAGGGACCCGCGGTGTTCCCGTGTGTGGGGCCTCGCGGTCCAGGGGGCGGGGAGACGCCGGAGGCCGGGGCGGGCTTCCAGGCGCCGGTGCCGATGTGGACCCAGACAGAATGGTGCTGTTAAGCTGATCGTTTTAAAGGGGGAGGCGGGGTGATGCCTCTCAGGCCTCTTCGACCCCGGTGATTTAGCCCCGACAAGAGGAAGAGGAGGATGTACCCGTCCAGGAGGAAGGCAGCGCTGCATTACCAGGAGCCCGCAAGGTGAGGGGTGCCGATATGGCGATGTGTAGAAGGTGAGGGCAACGAAGGGAGTGAAACAGTACTGTGGTCAGGAGACATTGGGTGAGGAAGTAGCGGTAGGGATGCCTCTAATCGATTCACTGTAGCGAACATGTATAACAGAATTGCAGTATGGGGACACAGTAGCATGGCCCAGAGGGGCACCTTAGCGAAAATCAAGCTGTGTGCTGGGAATTTGTAGCCCGTGATTACTGTTGAAGGCGAAACTACAGAGGCCAGAATAAAACCACGTTAGATAAATAACGGAAAATGGGTTAAAATGTCACACGTGACGTGGTGCCAGTTGACAACATCCAATAAAACCCAGTCTTACTATGTTCTGCATGATCTGCGCACGGGTGGGAAAACCAAAAGATGCAGACACATCTGCTTGCAAACAAAACTGCAAAGGGGTTTAACGAGTAGCGGACGTTTGCCATATAATAATAAAAAAAAAAAAAGACGCCATGCTGAAGCAGGTTTGTGTTAAAATCGGCCAGAGGAGAGGCAAGTAGATGGATTCTGGGAAGCAGGTACAGTGTTGGAGAGCAAAAGTACGGCGTGCTGGCTGACATGGGGGTGTGTTTGCGTTTGGTCTAGTCTTAAGTGCAAAGATGGGGGAGACAGCAACAATAGGGATGTGTCGCATCTGGGTGCAGGGGGTGTACTATATGATGTACAGTTTAGGGTTCGGGGGTTGGTATTGTAGGAGAATTAGGTGCTGTTATCATTTATTTGGTAAGTGAGGCACTTGAGAAGCAAAGAAAAGCGGCCTATGATTGAATTGTACTGTAGCGCTTTATACCCCTAAGTGGGTCATCAAAGTACATTTTTGGATGGCTAGCATGCTGCACCATGGGGAAATGTGTGGTTGGCAGGGTGTTGTATTTGTTGTGATCCTATATGGGAAGAGATTTGGTGCCATGCCTGACTGACCAGAGATGTGCTCTTATCTTAGGGCGCAGTGCCTAGCAGTTTGATAGGCACAAAACCTCCACATGCAAGAGTGAGAGACAGTATGTTGCTGCCCTAACAACAAGAGAACAAATTGGGCTGCCCAGTGTCCACCATTCAGTTTTCGTCCCTCCAGTCGAGCCCAATAGTTCTTAGATCTCAACTCTTGATCTTTGTAGTGCTACACGAGAAGGCATTATTCCGCCTTACTAGTATTTCCTCCCAGACTACTTCCACCTTCATTACTAGTATGGAATGATTTTCTTGATAAGAGACAAAGTGGTGAAAAGAGATTTACCCCGTTTTTGTTGTTTCAGTTAGGACAGCAGCATGAGAATCAATCTGCTTCCACTTCTCCAAACGATCTTGAAGTCAGCAAAGGCAGCAGTTAATGAAAGGCCCACACTGAAGGTGAAAATGGGCGACCAGTGTAGGGAGGAGCAGCATGCAGTGGGGGGTACAGTGGAGCCGGGGGTGAGGGATAGATGAGAGGAACTAGCAGCAGAGAACGGAAAGGGCCCAAATGAGGAAGGAAAAACAGTACATATGCTAGAAGAAAAAGACAGGAAGGTCAAGTTGCAGCATCTAAAAATAGGCGTCCACTAGCTTTAGCAAGAGGGCACATTTAATGTACCATTGGGAACAGGCTACTACAGCACTTACAGATTATTTTGAGGTGAGCCGAGGCACAAAGACAAGTTCTCTCCCTGCTTCCAGGAGCTCAAAGAAGGCCCTCACTGGCGGTGACAAAGATTGACTAGGGCGGGCTGGAGCAACAGGGAGTGGGAGGCTTTTTTAGTTCTAAGTGCAAAATGTGCTCGCCTCCTCATTGCAGAACTTCTAACGTTTTTTTTGCAGAATCTAGTGCCACCTAGGAAATCACTTCAGAGTCAGTCCCACAGTTTGGAGCCCACTGACCTTCAGAGTAGAACAGAACAACAGTCATTACAATTGCAGTTTTGTTTACCCCGGGGAACATGTGGAAGTAGCTTAAAACTATTGAGGGAGGGCTATAAAGACATTCAAAAACATACAAGCTATAAGGGCTTTATCGAGAGCATGCGTTATATATCCGGGGTAGTGCTTTAAATAAGTTAGAGGACAGGCTGTCAATAACATGCATTTTTCTAAATATAAGGCGATCAGTGATTGAAAGGGCAATCTGACTATATATATATATATATATATATATATATATATATATATATATATATATATTAAGCACTCCAGTGCCCCAAATAGGGGTACAAAGCACTATATAAATGTTTCTACACAATACAATATACATGCAAAATTGATTCTTAAGAGTCAGATGCAGGCCTGTGGACCGTTTTAGCAACATGCAGGGCCACAGGAGATGTCGTGAGCACTGTCCACCAATACGGAGGTCCATGGACACTGTCAGAAACGTGCAGCACTGAAGTGCCACATTCAAGAAAATGGAAGACAAGAGGAAATGCTCTCACTATTGCGCAGGACTGATGGAGTGCTGTCAGGTACCCAGAGTGCTAGGTGGGGGTGTTGTCCAGAACAAGCAAGATCACAATGTCGCTGTAACAGACAGGCAGGTGCAGGGTGGCTGTCTACGCTGTGATAGTCATCAAAGGCCTCTTAGACTACAACTACAAATGCAACCACCCATGTTTTCTGTAATCTCATACTTCTAGGCACCTTATAAGCCTTGTTTTACTTTCTTGACCACTCGTACATTTCCGACAGAGCCACTAAATGTTTCAGTGAATTCAGAGGTTACATGATACACCAAGTGCAAAACACTACTAATTCATAAACCACAGGCAGTAAACTATGTAGAAGAAACGTAGCTCGAAGAATGTTGAACGCAATCAATAGAAATATGAAAGTTTACAAATGAATATCGACGCATTCTATACGCAGTGAAAACGTAATGATTGTAGAGTCCACAATGAAACTGTCTACTTTATAATATCTCTTCCCACCCCCAAATGAAAATACTCCCAGAGAACTGTCTGTTTCTGGATATCTACGTTAGATGATCTATCCTGGTCTGCACTACTCTCTGTCAACTGACAGAAGATCATTTCCTTCCTTGTGCTTGATTAGTGTCATGGAGGTGAGATGCTTAGCAACCATTGGTTTTAGAAAGAACGAACTGCTTCTCCATTGTCTTGTGACTTTATAAGCAACATATGTTTACCTATTATCTCATGCTTATGTGAGATTTCAGAAAATGAATTCCTTTGCTGACCGTTTCCCTTTGAGGCTAAATCACTGATCAACTTCCCCATGATGTTATGACAGGACGAAATGAGTCCTTGCATCGATTTTTCACACAAACCCATTTCGCACCTAAAACAAAATAGCATAAGAAACGCAATTTGGTGCAAATAGCTACTGTTCACATCATGGTTGAATCTGGGCTATATTTCAACCACGAATGACAGTGTACGAATACAACGTGGTGTGAGTTCAGAAATTTCTCATTAAAGCATAACATGAAATTACACAAATTACGCCATCTTAATTTAAATTTTACTTGGGCCTAATACTGGCTTCATGGTCAAAGATGATTGTTTTAGTATAGTCCTACTCTCCTCAGTTCTTTGGGATAAATAAATCAAATTCCATCCTGTTCTCAAGTTTCATACTTAATGCATTGTCAGAAAAGGAGTTTTGCACATCAAAAAAACACTTTCAAATCAGAGTTTGTGGTGTCAGGTAGGAAACATGATTTCAAGACAGTAACATCCTGTCATTTAAGGTGTTAGTGTGTAATGGGGAGAAGAATACACTCTAGAACGTACTTAACTGAGATGTACGTGGTGTGTGGGGAAATAGAGAACAAAGAGGCACCTTTGGGAACATACGTAAGTAGGTGGCTGTGGGAAAAATAAAGGGTATTGAAGGAGTTGCCAGAACATACCGAACTAGAGTTAGAGAAGGCAGGAAAATATATAACTGAAGATACAGTCATTGATACACAGGATTAGAAAAAGATGTCCTGGAACATAAAACGGTTTCTTTTACAGGATGTCTACACTGCTTTGGAATCATAGATAGATACCATTTTGAAGATGAGCCTGCAACATCTCTGTATCCTGAGTTCTAACTTTGTTCCCTCAGGCAGTGGCTTCTAAGATCACCAAAACGATTGGAACGAGAGATGGGAGAAAGACTCATGCAGTGGGCAGCTGGAGTAACAAGTCATTCGTCTCTATCCACACCTCAGTAATGTGCTAGGCCTTAGTGTAATTAGAGGGCTAGCATTGCGTTCTAATAATCAAACAAATGGCTCAGATGTCGCTACTCTCAGCAAACCACATAATAAGGCAATTTTCTTGCACAGGGTACACACCAGTAGAGTCCCTTCTTTGTACTTGGTATAAATAAGGACATTGATGTGCCATCCCTGATTAGTGTGAATTGAGAACATTCGGCCTGAAAACCTGTGATACTGACCCATTTGTGACGCATACTGTCGTTCCTGCCCAGCAGGCTTGATGCCACCACTAGCAGTGTACGTGTGGTCTCAGTGGTGGAAGAAGACAGAACGTAAGTTGTGTGTGCAGCATGTAGCCCCTGCTTCAAGGTCTGTTCAGCATGTGTACATGGTGTGTGGCACTGGCATGCCTAAGTAGCTTTGTCTAAACTTTAGAAGCAATCAGAGCTGGTGGTTGCAGCTGGGGCCCACCGGCACTCATGTTTGGGGGCTATCACTTATTTTTTTTCACAAAAACTTTGAACAAGAGAGAGAGAGAAACACAAATTGGGAAAAGAACAAAGAAAACGGTGACAAAGAGAAAGCAGGGATGAGAGAGAACGTGCTAGTGTGAAATAGAGGCAGGGAGCGACTGACACATGATTAAAGACACAGGCTTGGCATTTGGCACCCAGACTTTCAATAGTTCAGAGTAAGGGCTTCATGACAAACCTTTGGGACACAGCACTTATTCTTTTACAAATTAAGCACTGGAAACAATCATAGACTTCGAAGCTATGTCTGGTATTGAGAATTGGGACTTAATATCTGGTAGTGACCTGGTCAAGTCTTCTATTCCACTCTCAAGCAGAAACAAAAGTAAAGCCTCTGTCCAGATTGTTTGTTTGTTTGATACCTTTTTAGAACAGTAGTCTGAGCGTGAAACCACAACACCAGCCAGTGAGATATTCATAGAAAGTAAATTTATTTTTGCATACAATGAGCAAATTCTACAGCTGAATTAAAAAAAGAAACATCAAATCTGGTGGTTATATTCATCCATTAAATTTGGTAGGAATTTTAAGTTCTGGTGTGGTGTCAGAAAAACATTGTACCTGGGTTGCATGATTAAGTACTAGAGCAAACAGAGATTACACCCTTTACATTTTGCTGCTATGTTCAAATAATGCACTGTACTGCATAGGGCATGAGCGCAGGCACAGCGAGTGGATTCTCCTTAGGCCTGGGTGGAGTTTGTGCAGTTCTGCTACACGGAACTCCGCTGAGTGGCGGAGTTTGGGTAAGTTGCGCTGTTCGTACTGATTTTCAGTGCAGGAGTTTCTCCTGCGTTGTAAAATCAGTGCTAACGGCATCACGCTAACTTCTTTCTGCGGCTCGAGTAGATTTTCCACTCGAGTGGCAGCTTTCTCATTGCGAGCGCTTGTGGCCTACAGCGACCTCTTGCGTTCAGAAAGTTCACTCATGCGCCAACTTAGCGATTTCTCTTGCTTGCCAACTTACTTACCAAGAAACTGCAAGATTCTTGCAGTTTATCTGAAAAATCCAGCTATTCATTGTTTGTGGTAATATTTGAAATTATTATAATAGCACGTATAGTATTTGCCATCGACTGTACGTATTTAGACTTTTTCACATTGTATTATACTCACCCTTAAAACTCTGTTCTGTTCTTTGGCTGGACATTCTTACCTTTGAATTGTTAACCCTGGCTTTTCAAGATCCACTTATACAGCGACACAAATGTTACAGCTCAGGCACACTTCAGATGTTTAGCACAAGGCAGGTTGCAAAAGTGGCTTTGAAATAAAACGGAGCACGTGATACTAAGTGTCTAGTTTTAACACTGACTTACCTTGCTCTTTTGAGCAGTTTTTGCAGATTTCTGACCATTCTTTACCAGTGGGTGTTTTAAACTTTCCCAGCTTTTCGTGTGATTAGCATCTGCTTTTTATGACGTACTACTGCTGCTTGTGCTGGACGAGGGACGTTTTGGCTGATAATGCTTGCACTCTGTGTGAGAGAATCTTGTGCTTGAACTGTTGGTATTATGCCTGGGCTCTGTTTGTGCGGGATTGCACAGATACAGGGCCGCTTGTGTATGCCGGAGGCGTGCACTGATGCTGCCTTTGCGGAACATTAGTGGGGACTGGGTTTGTAATCTTAGGGCGGGTGAAGTTGTTGGTGCGATTGTCTTCTGTAATCCAAAACAGAATTGTAATAACTAGTTAAGAGAAATCCCCTGCTTTGATCTAATGTGGGCTCGGCAATCGAACTAGTCTGTATTTTTATGTAGAAAACAGAGCGATCTCCTTCTTCAATGCAACAATAATGTAAAATAATTTCTGCTCACCATTGCAATTAGCTATAGAGAGATGCAACAACAGGAATCTCCCTGTACGATCTAATGCAGGTTAATGCAAACAGTCATTTCTCTCGTGAATATAATGCAGGGTAAAGTAGTAAGAACCATATTCTTAAGAGATCACTTAAAGGGTAAAGGACAGAGGTAATCCTCTTCTGCAATCAAATGCAGGGTAGAGTAATGTGACAAATTTTGTTTTGTATAGCAATGAAGGGTAAACTAGCCAGAGTAATATTCTACCATCTAAGACACAGTAAAGATCTCTTATATAACGCAGTGTGAACTAGTCTGCGTTAACCCATTCGATCTAACACACTTTGGCTTATATTCCTGCCACTGATCCCACAGTGATCAACCGATCACAAGTTTGCATCCCATCAAGGGGAGTCAGCCTTCCTTCCACTGCCAGTGAACTGAGTACCATTACATTGGGTAAGTGCTATTTCTATGCGCTATAAAAAGCTCGTGTTACAAAAGTGTCGCATGAGGTGCTGTATGAGAAAAAATGTATTTTTAATAAAGTTACAAGAGTAATTAATCTTAAAACAAGTACGACAATAGTGTAATGCTTTTAAGCAGGAGGAAAGATTATTCTTGTTAATCTAATACCGATTTAAATCCTCAGTTAAATGCCCTCTAATTCTGGGTGAAGCCTTCATTAATTTTCTTCTGTAACCCAATACACGGTAAAAAAATAAAAAAAAGCCTGTATTGTAATTAAGGCTAAAGTAATCTGAGTACCTGTTTTTTGTAATCTAGAGAATGAAAAAGTAGCCAGAGCAATCCCCCTTTCCATAAACAAATGCACATGGCGTAGTCCAAGTAATCTCAGACAATTCAGTAAAGGTTACAGATGGTGGAAAATCCATTTTTGCAGTCAAGTACAGGGAAGTAAACCACCTTTAGTTTAACGCAAAGTGGAGTAAGCAGAGGAACCTTGTTCTATAAATTAATAAAGGACAGGGCTAGGGGGGTATTGCTATTCTGTACACTAGTGCAGGGCAAAACATTCAAAATAATCTACTGCAACTCTGTGAAGAGTAATCTCCAGTCAAATACATGTTTGTAGAGTAATCCTATTTTATATTTCAGGGCAGGCAAATGTAATTGGAATAATATCCTTTACTTTCACGCTGGTTCATTTGATGTAATCTGCGGTACGATCGAGTATTCTAAATAAATCCACTCTCCTTCTATAACCTAACACGTGTTACAGTCGGACTAATCATCTGTGATTGAATGCATGTTCATTGCTGCTGCCTGTGTTGTGTCGTGTGCACCTTGCATGGGAGCTGTGCGTGCTAGACTTGTACTCTCTATATGAAAGGTAGATTGTGCGTCTTCTGCCTTGGTGCACATATTGTGTGTGAGGGAAGCTTGCCCTGCTGCTACGAAGGTTGCACCTTTTTGTTTCTTTAAGCTTGAGAACAAGGTATCCCTTACAAAGCACTGACGTTGTGGGCGTTTTTTTTTTCTATTGTTTCGATTGCCTTGCTTTCTTCTCAATTTAGCATGGTCTGGCTTATTGTATCCTGTAACCTTATTTGCCCTGGCTTCCTATTACTCGTTAATCAAGCCTAGTCCACATGAGTGTATCTAGTGGTACTGGAAGGAGAACACTCGGGCAACAATATTTTTCCTTTGTAAAGGAATTCTAGTGATTTTAAGATCTCTACAGAAAAATAGAGCCCCCCCCCCCCCCCCCGCAGCCCCCCAAAACTCCGTGGGGGATGCTCCTTTTCACAACTGATTTTGAAAGGCTTTAAACGTTTTAATTCTTAAGCCCCATGGATAAAGAATTCTATAAGATAATAATATAGTGAGCTTGGGTCGTAATGAAACCATAAGCATAAAAAACTGCTGATTATTTATATACTAAACGACACTTTACATCCATAATCAAATAAAACACTAATTTTGAAGAGCAATCCAATATCCCAAAGCTATCAAAACAGTTAATTTATTCTTTGTAGTAACAGGAAGAACCCGTATATGTGGCACGAGGTTGCCCTCAAAAGCATAAAAAGTATGGAGGAAATAGTGGATTTCTGAGGCCTTTCCTAATGAATGTATTATACCAAGATGTATGTAGCTGATCGGAAACTATAAACTGTGATTGCAGTGTGTGCTTTGTTTCCTTTTTATAATCAATAAAATGTTGGTTATAGAAAAAAAAGTTTACTTTTGCTAAGAGTTATATTATACAAGACTCCAATATACGCCATAAAGACAAACAAAATAAGAGAATGAAAGGAGAGAGAAGACCGGGCCTCTCTGAGCTGAGCACTTTCGTACATTCAGAGTTGTTGTGGATATTTATTTGCAGTATACTAGATGAGGTCCAGTATCACGCGAGGCAGTAGAGTAGACTCACTACACGTTTCTAGTTACCCTGCAAAAACACCTCATTAGGGTTTTTGAAAGGATTCTTACCCACGATCATCTGCGGCATGCTTCAGTATCTCAAGCCCCTCATCCAGAATGTTAGTACATCTGGATGGGCTCAACCTTCTTGAGGGAGCTCTTGATATTGCTAGGGATAAAATATGGATAAAATAATAGTACCTAGGCAAAGAAACATGTATGGTATATTTATTTATAGTTTTCTGTGCTGAAATGAAATATGGGTACAAAGTGCTTTAAGAAGACACGAGCAGCCGATTAGTACTCTAGTGTCACAAAGTCTGTCTATATGCTATGACTGTTTTTGCTTCATGGATCAGTCGGACTTCATCAGGACCAGAAAGATCACCATCAGATTTCTATAAATCCAGTTGTGATTTATGATTTGTAGTGATAATGAATTGGCATGCAGACACCCCTGCATACACACAGATGTTCAACTCTCTGGTAAACCGGTTTAAATTCCCGGGCAGACTCTTTAATGCTCCCTAGGGGACGAGGGTGAACAGACCTTATAGCCACACTTAGTTCAAAGGTAGAGGCTCTCTTGCGCACCAGTCTTCTTCCATTCACCCCTGCAGTGACAACCTAGAGAGGTATTGCTGAAGTGTAACTATGAACGTGTAGTGATTGTGATTCTACCCTACTGCATATCGAGATAGTGCAGCCTTCCGAAGATAAGGGCTTCTTCAATGCTTTTGTCTCTGCCAGTTTCATGATGGCTCAGTGTGTTTAGCCATTCACAATGCGGTGAAGCCACTGAGGTGCCACACTGATTATAAACGGTTGACTTCTGACAGAAATATAATTTCCTTAATATGGAATACAAAAATATTGTTCTCTTGGATGTAGAATTTCTTTTATTAACTCCAAAGGGGCAATATTTTTGTAAAGATATAATCATCAGATTGTATTTTGATTACAGTATCCTGTAGCGTGCCGTCCTTAAGAAGGAGGATATCCACTATATCCTTCTCGAGATTTTCAGCTTCTCCTTTCACTACATGGCCTACGTAATCTGTGGGAAAAAATACCTTTCTTGTCAACATTCGTAAAGTTACTCCTCTTTCAAGTAACAGCTTCAAGACATTTAGTACCTTCTGTTAGGTTTCGTCTATAATGCCCTTTAATTCATGATGTTCAATATTTGCCTGAAAAAAATGACTCCATTCAGTTATTCAAAAGGTTCTGCCAAACCTTCCAAACCACTACTGCCACTGAAACTCAATGAAATGGCGTTCATCTAAAAGAGAAAATATTATTTAGTGTGACTACTGCTGTTCTATCATATATCAAAATATCTGGTTTATCCTGATGATTATTGAAAGAGAAATTAAGTCATAAATACTTTGACCTTATGCAGCAATGTTGACAATTCCTCAGTGTATTGCAAAAGTAACCTATCAAAAACAGTTTTTTTTAATTAAGAATCCCAAATCCCACGAAGAGCCTTGTATTTCCCAAAGATTCCTTTCACTCACCAATGGTCTGCCCTTCTCTGGAC
Organism: Pleurodeles waltl; assembly: GCF_031143425.1. Lineage (NCBI taxonomy): Eukaryota > Metazoa > Chordata > Amphibia > Caudata > Salamandridae > Pleurodeles > Pleurodeles waltl. Next base: position 596,963,996 of record NC_090446.1, on the reverse strand, counting down.
CCACTCCTCCCAAACTAGACTGGGGGAGGTTTGCTGGCTGCTGAGTAGCAACAGTGGCTTTCTATTCAGTCCTGTCTGGCTTGGAGCAACAAAATGCTCTGACCAGTTCCAACTTCTCTGACCCTGAAAGTCCTAATCCAGACTCTGGACACAAAGAAGGAAGGCATGCTTTTCATTAACTGAGAGCAGACTTTGAATTTTAAAAGAAGCAGCAGACCTTTGGTTGGCTCAGGTTTTCTTCTTTGGGTACCAAAGGAGGATCAATACTGACCTGGAACCAGCATCTTGTACATCATTTGGGCACCAAGGATACCATTCTCTTCATGGGCTTGAACATTGCTAGTAAATTAGTCTTTGCTGGTCGTTGCCCTTTCTTGGGTTAAACGCAAGAAGTAATGCCTGAAGACTCTTTTGCTCTGCCCTCCAGAAGGAGGAGCAGGAAAGTCCGGTGAAAATTGGGCTTGTGGGATCTCACAATTCCCAGAGGACTGAAGGCTTCACTATAGGGGTTCCTGAGTAACCAAGACAGCCCAGGTGCACAAGATCCCTGAAGAAAGATGAATAAAAGTGCGGAACATGTTTAACCTCAAAAACAGAAGACCCCTGCTGACATATGGGGAGCAGCTTCCAGCAGAAAGAACATTACAAAATATGACCACTACTGCTCCTGCCTATTCTAATAGAATCTAGGTATGACTCAAATAGATATATATTTAAACAAGAATTGGAGCCAAAAATTAAATTACAAAACTGTGATAACATTGCCATGCTTAGTACTCAAATGTTGGTGATCTAAAATGCACACTAAAGACCTCAGTAAAACATAATAATACAATACAAACTAAAAATAATTTGTTTCAGCTTCCCGGGTGTTTCGCTCAACAACATCCATACAGCCACCAACTATCTACTCTTAGACTTCTCACATATTGTACCATTCACTTCTACTGCTGAAACATCCGTAAACAAAATGAAATTAAGATCACTAGAACTCAAGCCTTAGTATTGGACTATTATAGATGATTACAATGGGTACATCCAACTATTAGATGTCTGATTGCAGTTTGTATATCCCTTATTGCATTTACATGAATACCTCGATAAGGCCCAATAAATCTGTTATTGCTTGTGACATTTATTGTCTTTGTCCATATACAGTGGTTGACTTATAAAATTAACCCAGGTTTCATATAATCCATCTCATACTATTGACTTCCAATATTGAGCGTCCTGCAGTCCAATGTAAGCAGTGATGCGTGTTTCAGCGGATGCCGCATGAAGTGCGGGAGCCACATTTCTCAGGGCGCGACAATAAAAAAAGACCAGTGCGTAACCCCAGAATGGTTCTAAAAGAAATACAATGAACTATTAATAAAATGCTCTTATTCCACTGCTCTCTTTCTACAATCAGTATTCTACATTCGAGATTTATAGAATACATGGACTCTCTGACTTGAAGGTTGTGTGTTTCCTTCACTACACCCTTCCGTTGGGTGGCATAAGTAGGCTTCTACTTTGTTTATTCACTCTTGGACAAGTTAGGTTTCACCCTTTTTATTTATGTCTTATTTTTTCTCAGTTAGGTGACTCTCTTGATCTTCTGTCCATTGTTTGAGAGATTCCTTTTGCTTTTCTTTGTTTGCCAGATTTGTGGTAAACAATGCCCTTTATTTAGAGATAGGTGCATGCAGCAAAAAACTTTGTTTATTTTATTGTAATTTTGCATGCATATTTTTTGGGATAGTTGTTGCATGAGGAACTGGTGATGGTAGCAATTCTGTGGTGTGTATATAAGTGCAATAGTTCACTATTGGTGATTGTGTATAGTTTCTCTTATTTTCTGCAGAACACTTGGGCTTTTTCTGCCTCATCAGCATTTTTTTGAGTAAAACAATGTTTATTGTATGTTTATGTAGAGGTTTGGAGCATTTTCTTATTTCGTTGTATTTCTAATAGAACCATTCTGGGATTTCACACTGGTCTTTTTTTATTTTTATTGTCATACCCTGGAGAAGGTGGCTCCCACACTACATGCGGCCTCCACCAAAACATGCGTTGGCGCTTACATTGGACTGCCTCAAACAATAAGTGAGACAAAGTGGGCCTCATTGAGGTTATCCATGTAAATTCAATATCGGATATATAAAATTGTAATTAAATGTTTAATAGTTGGAAATACCCATTGTAATAATCTATAGTAGTCCAGTGCTAACATTTGAATTTTAGTGTTTTTAATTTAATTTTGTTAATGGATGTTTGAGAAGTAGGAGTGAATGGATGGTATGTGAGAAGTGTAACATTGGACAGTTGGTGGCTGAATGAATGTTGTTGTGAGAAACACCCGGGAAGCTGAAACAAAAAATATTTAAGTTTGTATTGTATTATTTTGGTTTACTGGAGTCTTTTGTCATTACAGTATATTTTTGATGATCAGTATTTGAGTACCAACTATGGCAATGTTATCACAATATTTAAATGAATCGATGTAATAAAGTCTTGTATTTTGATTTTTGGCTCCAATCCTCGATCAAATATATATCCATTTAAGTTATATCTAGATTATATTACAGCAGTCGGGAGCAGCAGTGGTCATAGTTTGGAAAGATGAATAAAAGACAAACGCAAGATGTACATATTATTATTACTATATTTTTATTTTATTTATTTTTTTATTTTATTTTTTAGTTGCAAACGGCCTGATTTGCAGAGTCGGACCATTTGCAACCCGAAAAAAACATTTTTAAATGTACAAAGGCCCTATATGTGATTCAGTAACCTATTACCAAATCGCAAATAGGGTTTGCCTTTCAGTATTAGGAAGGGGCGTGTTCAGGGCGTCCCTTCGTAATACCGACTTGCAGTGGTATGTGAGGATGTTTTGCATCCGAAACGCATTTTACCAGCAAATCAGAGTTGCTGGTACCCCATTTACAAATGTTAAATACACATTAACACGAGTGTTTCTGATTACGAAATAGAGATTCACAAAAATTTTTTTTTGGGTAATTGCAAAGTCAAACCTATGTACATCTGGCCCAAAGGCCGCAGACAAGCATGGTCTGTGTTGCTTAATGACAGTCAATGTCCTGAGAAAGCACTAGTGAACCTGCTCCTTCACCAACCCCTCCCCCACAAACCTGGGCATACTCATTCTGTGCCCCAGCTGCTCCTACCAGTCTTATACTTGAGCAGGGAGCAGATCTCTGTTGAAACTGGACATCCTGGTTCCGGAACGGTTTAACTCATCTCTAGCCTTTATTGTTCTGGAGACTAAAAATGTTTGAGGTGAGATTGGTCCCTAATCCCAACGTCCTCATCCCAGTGTTAGCTGTTGAAGCCTTTGGGTCCAGAGAAGTCCTTAGTGACATGAATATTTCAACACTAGAATGTTTGGTCTGTGACCAGTAGTTTTTAAGATGCATGTCCTAACAGACAGGTATCCATGTGAGAAATCAGTAGTTGTTGACCAACTGGTTCTTTTTCCCTCACCTCAAAAGCTGGAGACCAGTTGAGACTTTAACTGGCCTCGGAAAAACATGCAGTGTGCTCTGTCTGGATGCTGGTTGCTGAAATCCCCTTCTATTTTTTTGGGCACAGAGGCTATTGGCAACCTCAAAGCAGTACCACTGACCTTACTTTGATGTGACCCTTAATGTTTGGATGGTGTTTTTTTTTTTTTTAGGGTTTTCCTATTTTAAAACTGTCCAGCTGGGTCTTCATAGAGTAGAGGGTCGGATATATCCGCAATATTGCTACTTTGTATTAATCTTGTCTCCGTTTAGTGGCAGTTATTTACTGTAATATGCTGAATTGAGTTCAAGAGTAGGCCATGACTCCTTGACTCTGCTACTGCACTAAAGTAAAGTATGTAAAGGGAGCAGCCTGCTTATCCATTCAAGACTCCATGCGGCCACTGTGTCGGGAATCCGTGCTAGTGAAAAACAACCGTTGCTCCTAATTCTTTTAGTCCAGAAGCCAATGATTAGAAATACATAATTTTGTTTTTTGGCATGATCAAATGGAGATACTAATAAAAGTATTTATTTATGAACATTTCTTGGAGATGCTGTGCTTTGACAGTCTGAGGAGGCAGCCTGATATCTTGAAAGATATGGAATTGTTCTAAGCATTTATATTTTAGTCACTTCTTGTGGAATGCAGGGTTTTATTAAGCTTTTGCACGATAGAGAGAAGGGGAGGTATCATTGTTATTTGAAAAGGAAAAAACTTCTGTACATAATGTACTGCAAGATATAGTGAGCTGATTTCCTGCTAATGATTTCACACATCAGTTAAACAGATTTCATTTTTTTCATCTGCACAAGCAAACAGGTTTTTTTTCTAACCATGCCACAACTGTTGCTTGTTATGCCATAAGAACCTAATTTGTCGATATTGGAACTCTTCTCCATTTGAAACAGGACCTTGCAAATGCCATTTATGCTGGCTTCACAACATACCAATTTCACCACATCATCACTTTCTAGTGGCGTAGAATTCTTCAAGGCAATCACCAGACCATCCAATCTCTGCTAAGGTTGGTGCCTTAGTTGCCTAATAAGGCAAGTCAATTTGTAATATTCTGTGCCTTAATTTTAAATGCTGGACTGTGAATGTGCTTCTTCATATTCAGCACCAGACACCAACCATGAGTAGGTTCTACACGTACCCAAGTCTAAACTTTTTAAGGTGCCACCTTAAGATTTGCGGCGATTGAACATATGTGTTTCACTTCTATTTTGGAACACACTTCCCTCAATAGCCACAACTTCCACCCTCTTTCTGATCAGAAAAGCCTTGTACGTATCACCTTTTGCCTCAGATGCTTATCTTTCTGCCCAGTAATACAGAAAATGTACATGCTGAGGAGCGGATGTCTGACAGTACTATATATGTCCATTAATTCCATCTTTCTGGGGATGGGAAGTCAGTATGTTTTTAGGGTCGAGACTGCGTAGCATGTATATCGCTTGCGAGAAGCTGTAGTAGTTAGAAAAGGGCTCGGAGCCCCGCCCATGTCACGTCAGTGTCTTTCATTGGTTCGTGGGCTTGCCTTTTAAAATCTGCTTGCTTTCATTAGTGGAAGACATGCACAGGTCATGCCTTTTCCGGTGGTTAGCCCTCCTCAAGCGCAGCGACCAAGTACTGAAAACATACGAGGCTCGCTGTTTTCTGTCCGGGTGGTGGACTACTTTTTCTCTTTTTTCGCAGCGCAATCGCGCTCGTTTTTTTTCTTTTAATGAGGCAAGAAAAGTCTGGTTGGAAGTTTACAACTGCTAATAGCTCTAACTGAGAAATGCAAGATCCGTTGCATTGCAAATGCTTGTTAGGTTTGCAATTGTGGCAGCTCTGCGGACTAGTCGACTGATATACACGTGCCTCGGTTTCAAACTAGTTTACGTTCTTTTGTGTATTTCAAACGACATCTCAACGTACTTGTCATTGTAAAAGGTGTGACATGACAGTCAATGAATCTTGTTTTTCAGGCTTTACATGCTTTTAGCCTGTTCTTCATCCAGTGTTTGCATTTCCTATTGAAAAACTGTCTAAATATAGCAAAGATTTGCCATGCCACTTTGTGTGTGAGCTCCTGCGGTGGTTCAAGGTTCTAGCACCTAAGGGCTTGATGCAGAATAGGGCCAAGTCACTTTGTTTGCGAAGAATAACCTTTCAGCTGTACCAACATTCTCTGCTCCTCCACAGACGAGGTAGACGGCTTCCTTTGGTGAGTTCCTGTTTTCTTTCTCCACTGGCTTCAGGTGCCCCCTATCCTTCTCGTGACCTTGGTGGTGGCCCCTTCCGTTTTGCTTCCTCTTTGTAATTGAAAATAATTTCCGGTGATGCATAGTGTTATGTTTTGTTATGATACAAGGTTGTGTAGCACAATTTTCAGTTTCGAAGGAGGCCCCTCCCCCGGCAGTGTTAAATTGTTAGTAGGTGTTAGAAATGGGGTCTTTGGTTGACAGTCAGGTTACCCCCTGTTCAAGCAAGGACCCTCACTCTAGTCAGGGTAAAAGAGAATCACCCTCAGCTAACCCCTGCTTACCCCCTCGGTAGCTTGGCAGAGCAGTAGGCTTAACTTCAGAGCGCTAGGTGTAAAGTATTTGTACCAACACACACAGTAATTTAATGAAAACACTACAAAATGACACAACACCGGTTTAGAAAAATAGGAAATATTTATCTAAACAAAACAAGACCAAAACGACAAAAATCCAACATACACAAGTCAAGTTATGAATTTTTAAAGATTAAACTCAAAAATAGCGCTTAGAAACAAAAATGCTTCAATGAGATGTTAACACGGCGTCGTGACGGAGTCGTTCCCAACAAGCCGACACCAGCGGCGCCGGACACGGAGTCGTGTAGACCCCTAAGTACAGTACCTTTGGTGAAGAGTGAAAACAAGCCGAGGCGCGAAGTCAGGAATCGCGGCGTCTGTGCGAAACGTTGAATCCGTGCACTTCAAGCGGCGTCGGTCACGACGTGGTGCGGCGACTTCCACGGAGTCGCGGACTTCAGCGGGGCGGCTGCGGCGATGGGCCTGCGAAGAGTGTCGCGTTCCAGCGAAGGTCACGGCGTCAGGTGCAGGCGGCGTTACTGGATTCAGCAGCGGCGTTGGTCCGGAGTCGTCCAAAGTCGATTTCCTTGGATTTCCACCAGCTTTCCTTTCATGGGCCCAGGGACTGGATAGGGCGCCACTTGTCAGAGCAGGAGTCTCTCCAGAGACTCCAGGTGCTGGCAGAGAGAAGTCTTTGCTGTCCCTGAGACTTCAAACAACAGGAGGCAAGCTCTAACTCAAGCCCTTGGAGATTTCTTCACAAGATGGAAGGCACACAAAGTCCAGTCTTTGCCCTCTTACTCTGGCAGAAGCAGCACTGCAGGAAAGCTCCACAAAGCACAGTCACAGGCAGGGCAGCACGTCTTCCTCAGCTATCAGCTCTTCTCCAGGCAGAGGTTCCTCTTGGTTCCAGAAGTGTTTCTAAAGTCTGTAGATTTGGGTGCCCTTCTTATACCCATTTTAGTCTTTGAAGTCACCTTTCTTCAAATGGGACTCACACCTACTTGTGAAATCCTGCCTTGCCCAGGCAAGGCATCAGACACACAGCAGGGGGTTGGAGCCGGCATTGTCAGAGGCAGGCACAGTCCTTTCAGATGAGAGTGACCACTCCACCCCTCCCTCCTAGCAGAGATGGCTAATCAGGAAATGCAGGTTACACCCCAGCCCCCTTTGTGCCACTGTCTGGTGTGAGGTGAAAAACAACCCAACTGTCAAACTGACCCAGACAGGGAATCCACAAACACGGCAGAGTCACAGAATGGTTTAAGCAAGAAAATGCTCACTTTCTAAAAGTGGCATTTTCAAACGCACAATCTTAAAATCAACTTTACTAAAAGATGTATTTTTAAATTGTGAGTTCAGGGACCCCAAACTCCACATGTCCATCTACTCTCTAGGGGAATCTACACTTTAATCATATTTAAAGGTAGCCCCCATGTTATCCTATGAGAGAGACAGGCTTTGCAACAGTGAAAAACGAAATTGGCAGTATTTCACTGTCAAGACATATAAACCACATTACTATATGTCCTACCTTATCCATACACTGCACCCTGCCCTTGGGGCTACCTAGGGCCTACCTTAGGGGTGCCTTACATGTAAGAAAAGGGAAGGTTTAGGCCTGGCAAGTGGGTACACTTGCCAAGTCGAATTTTCAGTGTAAAAATACACACAGAGACACTGCAGTGGCAGGTCTGAGACATGATTACAGAGCTACTTATGTGGGTGGCACAACCAGTGCTGCAGGCCCACTAGTAGCATTTGATTTACAGGCCCTGGCACCTCTAGTGCACCTTACTAGGGACTTACTAGTAAATCGAATATGCCAATCATGGATAAACCAATTACATACAATTGACACGGAGAGCATATGCACTTTAGCACTGGTTAGCAGTGGTAAAGTGCTCAGAGTTGAAAAGCCAACAGCAACAGGTCAGAAAAAAATAGGAGGCAGGAGGCAAAAAGACTGGGGATGACCCTGCATAAGCAAAAGTCCAACACGACCCCCTACCAGCCTAAAGCCAGGGGAGAACAATCAATACCTTGATGTACTTCCCTGATTGGGGCGATAGAACAAGGACCCAGGCCCACAACAGCAGGGGCATGTTCCAGTTCTACGCCTTCCTGACTCCAGTTGGATCCCTCTGTCCATACTCTCAGGGCCCACTAAGCTAACCCATGGGGAACCCTTCTCCACATCTACAGACACCATCTGTGCAGCACCTAACTTTACTTTGCTCACAGATGTATTGCAATGGGCAGATAGTACCACCAGGGCCAACACAGTGGTGTTGCCCACTCCACCCCCGGGGTGTGACTCTCGTCCCCCCCCCCAGGGGCAACTCTGTCCACCAGGACAGCAAGCCACGGTGGCCCCGGACAACTGTCAGGGATGAGAGCCCGACCTCAGGCCTCTCCAACCACTGTGACTGCAGAGAGTGGGAGGCGGTAGCCCCAGGTGCCTGGCACCCTTTGACCACTCTCTCTTCCACCAGGTCAGGGATGACAACCTGACCCTGGTCCTCCCCTCTGGGGCTCTGTACCCTCCCTGCAGAAGCGGCACCCCCAGAGTCAAAAACTGTCAGGGTGCTTGTAGAAGCAGTCCTGCACAATTCTTCCACCAGTGCAGGGCTGTTAACCTGCAACTGGTCCGCCAACCTGGGGTCTGTACCTTCAGGTTGGACCAGGGCCAGGGGTGAGGCTTCCCTCCCCCTGCCCTCCCTTCTGGGGTCCTGCACCCCCCAACTAGGAGTGGCCCCCTCAGAAGACACCATGGGATGGGCACTGTTAGCAGTAGCCCCTTCCTCCAGGTCAGGGGGGACACCCTGAACCTGGCCTTCCAATCCAGGGTCTGTACCCTTAGATTGCACTGGGGCCAGGGGTGAGGCTCTTTCTCCCCTGCCCCTACTCTCAGGGTTCTGCACCCCCCCCCTCAGGGAGAGTACCCCTTGAAATCACACCAGGGGGGGTGATTGGGCAAACCGCCCACCCCTTCAGGTCAGGGTTTACCCCCTGCACCTGATCCTCCAGTCCAGGGTCTGTACCCACAGACTGGACCACTGCCTGGCAACCCAGGACTTCCTGGGGGGCATACCTACCCCCACCAGGTCAGAGTTTACCCCCTGAACCTGATCATTCAACCCAGAGTCACCACCCTGCAGTTGAACCACTGCCTGGCACACCAGGACTTCCAGGGGGGCACACTTACCCCCCTCAAGGGACACACTGTCCCCAAGGGCCACACAAGAGTCTGGCTGGCGCAGGTCTCCTGACCTCTGCCCATCTGACAGAGTCTGGATTCCCCCCAACCCAGAAATGGTCTCACCAAGGTCATTCCTGGGGGGCTCTGCTCTCAGAGCTGACCCCTGACCCTCCAGGTTCTCCACTGGGGTCCGCAACCCCCTCTCAACCCTCTGTCTGGACTTCTGCACCCCCTCACTAGGAGTGGTACTGCCAGACACCAGAACTGGTGGGACGCTGGCTACAGCCGCCCCCCCAAGTTCTCCTGACACTGTGGGATCTCCCTCAACAGATGGCCCTACGGTACAGGCTAGGCTCCCCTCCTGGTGTTCCCTCATGGAACCCTCCAGGACCTGGGACCGGATCTCAGGCACCTTGGGCCTCAACCCATCCCCATTCCTTCTCCTCTGAGACTGGACATGGGGTCCCTCACCCATCCCACTACACTGGGACCTACCTGGGACACTACAATCCTTCCCTACCTCACCTGGTTGGGAACTACCTAGACCACTCCTCTCAGGAGCACCCCCAAATGCCTCTTCAGACTCTCTGGTACTCACCCAGAAGTCTGCCTCCATTGCAAGCTCCCTGGGGTCAGAGAACTCACACTCCACCTGGTGTTGGCATAGCTCTGGAAAATAAGGACTAGACATATGCTCTCCAGCAATTACATCACTCAGCCCCTCACATGAATTAACCAAAGTACCCTTCACACAACCATCCAGTGACTCTGCTTTGAAAAAACACCCCACATCACCCTCCTGAGACTGGTGAGACAGTACCTGACTGTCCCTGACACTCAACCCACACTCTTCTGGGATGTCTTCACACTCCATAACCAGGACTTCTGCCTGGGGGGAACCCCTCTCCCTGTCACTCTCACCTAGAGTCAGTAGAGTGTCCCTCCCACCAGTAGGAATATGACTCCCCATGCCAGTTCCCCAATCCACCTCAGGGACCTTGTGCATCACTGGAGCTACCTCATACCCCTGAACCTCCTGGTGTGTGTTAACTCCCTCCTTCAAGTAGGGCACCACATCTCTGGGCATGTGCACTTCTTCAGCAGCACTAGATAAAAAATTGTTGCTGCCACCATTCCAGCTGGATTCAGCCCTCATGACTTCCAGCTCCTTCATTTTGAGCTCATAAGCCCAAATCCTCTTTTTGATCTCTAAGTCCCTCCTCCTTTCTTCCAAATCCTTCTCCCTTTGCATCCTCAACTCCTTGAACCGGCGAGCCCTCTCTGCCTGTCTGTCCTGTAACTCTTCAGGAGTCAGACCCTTGAATGACACCCTGCTACCCCTCCTGGGGACCCTCCCCCCAGGCGTAACAGGTACCTCCACTACACCACTGTGTATCCTCTGCACTTCCCCACCCACCTTCTCCTCCTCTGTGTGCCCTCCAGCCTTCTTGATTGTCACCCAGGCCCTCTGTGCCTTTTGCAGCTCCCCCTCCCTGGTGGAGCTCTCAGTGGGACAGTCAAGATCTTTAAGGAACTGTTTCAATTGAGCAACTGAGTACTCCTTCAGTTTCTCCATTTCAAACACAGCTCCAGCTGTTGCATCTCCAGATTGAGACATGATGGTCACAAGTGCAAAGTTCCAAAGGCAGAAAATAAGTTCCCAATGAAGTAAAAAGAATCAGTCAAGGGATCAGCAAAATCATGGAAGTAAAACAAAAAGGAGTCCTTAAGAGAAAAAGCAAAAGATCACCAAACAAGTAGTATGTGGTCACGTAGTGGTCTGAACTCAAACAGTAGTGTACACTTAATCACTGTATGTCAAGTACAAATACAAGTCCAAATCCCAACCGCTGATCACCAACGGTAGAAATGGGGTCTTTGGTTGACAGTCCGGTTACCCCCTGTTCAAGCAAGGACCCTCACTCTAGTCAGGGTAAAAGAGAATCACCCTCAGCTAACCCCTGCTTACCCCCTCGGTAGCTTGGCAGAGCAGTAGGCTTAACTTCAGAGCGCTAGGTGTAAAGTATTTGTACCAACACACACAGTAATTTAATGAAAACACTACAAAATGACACAACACCGGTTTAGAAAAATAGGAAATATTTATCTAAACAAAACAAGACCAAAACGACAAAAATCCAACATACACAAGTCAAGTTATGAATTTTTAAAGATTAAACTCAAAAATAGCGCTTAGAAACAAAAATGCTTCAATGAGATGTTAACACGGCGTCGTGACGGAGTCGTTCCCAACAAGCCGACACCAGCGGCGCCGGACACGGAGTCGTGTAGACCCCCAAGTACAGTACCTTTGGTGAAGAGTGAAAACAAGCCGAGGCGCGAAGTCAGGAATCGCGGCGTCTGTGCGAAACGTTGAATCCGTGCACTTCAAGCGGCGTCGGTCACGACGTGGTGCGGCGACTTCCACGGAGTCGCGGACTTCAGCGGGGCGGCTGCGGCGATGGGCCTGCGAAGAGTGTCGCGTTCCAGCGAAGGTCACGGCGTCGGGTGCAGGCGGCGTTACTGGATTCAGCAGCGGCGTTGGTCCGGAGTCGTCCGAAGTCGATTTCCTTGGATTTCCACCAGCTTTCCTTTCAAGGGCCCAGGGACTGGATAGGGCGCCACTTGTCAGAGCAGGAGTCTCTCCAGAGACTCCAGGTGCTGGCAGAGAGAAGTCTTTGCTGTCCCTGAGACTTCAAACAACAGGAGGCAAGCTCTAACTCAAGCCCTTGGAGATTTCTTCACAAGATGGAAGGCACACAAAGTCCAGTCTTTGCCCTCTTACTCTGGCAGAAGCAGCACTGCAGGAAAGCTCCACAAAGCACAGTCACAGGCAGGGCAGCACGTCTTCCTCAGCTATCAGCTCTTCTCCAGGCAGAGGTTCCTCTTGGTTCCAGGAGTGTTTCTAAAGTCTGTAGATTTGGGTGCCCTTCTTATACCCATTTTAGTCTTTGAAGTCACCTTTCTTCAAAGGGGACTCACACCTACTTGTGAAATCCTGCCTTGCCCAGGCAATTCATCAGACACACAGCAGGGGGTTGGAGCCGGCATTGTCGGAGGCAGGCACAGTCCTTTCAGATGAGAGTGACCACTCCACCCCTCCCTCCTAGCAGAGATGGCTAATCAGGAAATGCAGGTTACACCCCAGCCTCCTTTGTGTCACTGTCTGGTGTGAGGTGAAAAACAACCCAACTGTCAAACTGACCCAGACAGGGAATCCACAAACACGGCAGAGTCACAGAATGGTTTAAGCAAGAAAATGCTCACTTTCTAAAAGTGGCATTTTCAAACGCACAATCTTAAAATCAACTTTACTAAAAGATGTATTTTTAAATTGTGAGTTCAGGGACCCCAAACTCCACATGTCCATCTACTCTCTAGGGGAATCTACACTTTAATCATATTTAAAGGTAGCCCCCATGTTATCCTATGAGAGAGGCAGGCTTTGCAACAGTGAAAAACGAAATTGGCAGTATTTCACTGTCAGGACATATAAACCACATTACTATATGTCCTACCTTATCCATACACTGCACCCTGCCCTTGGGGCTACCTAGGGCCTACCTTAGGGGTGCCTTACTTGTAAGAAAAGGGAAGGTTTAGGCCTCGCAAGTGGGTACACTTGCCAAGTCGAATTTACAGTGTAAAAATACACACAGAGACACTGCAGTGGCAGGTCTGAGACATGATTACAGAGCTACTTATGTGGGTGGCACAACCAGTGCTGCAGGCCCACTAGTAGCATTTGATTTACAGGCCCTGGCACCTCTAGTGCACCTTACTAGGGACTTACTAGTAAATCAAATATGCCAATCATGGATAAACCAATTACATACAATTGACACGGAGAGCATATGCACTTTAGCACTGGTTAGCAGTGGTAAAGTGCTCAGAGTTGAAAAGCCAACAGCAACAGGTCAGAAAAAAATAGGAGGCAGGAGGCAAAAAGACTGGGGATGACCCTGCATAAGCAAAAGTCCAACAGTAGGTAATGAAAGGGTTTCACTCACATAAAGGAAGCTCCTTTGGGGGGATGAGATGAGGGAAGCATTAGATTCCAAGACTTTCTTCCTCAACCCGTGAGGGTGAGCTTTCAATCGTAATTCCATTGCAATGCCTTATAGTGAATGTCACTGCCGGTCTCTAGTGTGTGTTATATGTATTGGATTCCAATAGTAGAGGTTTACTTTTTGTCTCTTTGCACGTCTTGTTCCATTGATAACTTCATGATTTGGGTTATCACCATAGAAATCTCCATGGGAGGGGTGGAGGGCACTGCCTTGTAGCTTACCACTAACCTGTGCGTGCATGCACTGATAAGGAGTGTTTGTTGTGCCAGTACCTTTGTCATTGCGGTGTAGTGCACACGACGGCATTCCAGATGGTTCTCCCACTGATGGTGCTGAGATGGTGTATGTGTATTTCATCGAGTTCTGACATCATGTGGTCCCCACTGGCTTAGCTGCAGCCGTGTGGGCTGCTTAGCTCTTCCTACCCTTTCCAATGAACTTGGAGCTTTTCACTTCGATTCCTCTTTCAAATTATAAGTTCAGTTTAGATTCCTATTAATATATCGTTAACACTTTTTGTAGCATGTGTTGACCACAATTAAAGGGCTACCCACAAAAGGAGCAAAAAGATGTATTCTGAGTGATTTCCTTAACATGTGATCTACTTCCCATCTAATTACTTACCTTCAGTAATGCTTTTTCTGGTGGATACACTAGCTACCTGTGGATTCCTCACCTTATGAATTCTCCCATGCGCCAGCATCCGATGGAAAATCTTCTTCCCAGCTCTCCACGTCGACGAGGACGTCATAATTGCACGGCTCCACGCGACTCCTTCTGATGTCACTGTGCCAATAAGATGTCCACGCCGGCGTGCTGACGTTAGTTTCACCCATTTTTTTACCTGCCTTCGGTGCGAACAGGTGAAAACGGACCTCACAATAGCTCAAATGAATACATATATACATAAAACCATAATGATTCAATAGAATTATAACCATCATTTATATACATACATAATTACCAAAACCTATGTACACTTGTAAAACAAACATCTTGGTATGACCAGACAGGCAATGGGGAGGCGGGTGGGACTGTGAGGAATCCACAGGTAGCTAGTCTATCCACCAGAAAAAGTGTTACCGAAGGTAAGTAACTTGTTCTTCTGATGGATGAAACCACCTGTCGATTCCTCACCTTATGAATAGAGTCCCAAAGCAGTAGCGCACTCGGAGGTGGGTGCCTGACTAGTTACACCAAGAAATCTTGCAATACAGATTGTGCAAAATGGCCGTCCCTCCTAACCTCAGAGTCCAAGCAGTAATGCTTTGCGAAGGTGTGAAGGGACGCCCAAGTTGCTGCCTTGCAAATATCCACCACCGGAACCCCTTTAGGCAGGGCCGAAGTGGCAGACTTAGCCCTGGTGGAATGGGCTCTAATACCCTCAGGGGGAACCTTCTTTGCCAACAAGTAGCAAACCTTGATACAAAGAATGACCCACCTGGAGATCGTTCTTTTATGGACCGCGCTGCCCTTCCTCTTTCCAATATATCCCACGAACAGCTGGGCTGGTCTTCCAAGCGAAAGTCTTTCGTCCTCTCAATATAAAAACTGTGAGCCCTTCTGGGGTCCAAACGATGGAGCCTCTCTTCCTCCTTCGAGGGGTGAGGAGGAGGGTAGAAAGATGGAAGGGTAATGGTCTGCCCCATATGAAAGGGAGTGACAACTTTAGGTAGGAAAGCCGCCCTGGTTTTCAGCACCACTTTATAAGGAAAGAATAAAGTAAAGGGAGGTTTAACAGAAAGAGCTTGAAGCTCACCAACATGCCTAGCCAAAGTTATAGCTATCAGAAAAACCGTCTTAAGAACTAGAGACCTTAGTGGGCAAGAATGCATGGGTTCGAACGGTGACCCATTAAAAAAGTTAAAATGTGATTCAGATCCCACTGAGGCATAAGAAAAGGAGTGGGAGGAAACTTATTAGTTAAACCCTTTAAGAATCTAATAACAATAGGATATTTAAACAAGGAGGGCTGATCCGGGAGGCAAAGAAAGGCTGACAGTGCCGCCAATAAGCCCTTAACAGTAGCACTTGCACAACCGTTCTGTGCTAAAGCTAATGCAAACAACAGAACATCGAACAGATGGGCCCTCAAAGGATCAATTTGCTTCTCTCCACACCAGGCCACAAAGTTTGCCCACCTGCCGGCATAAACAGTCTTAGTGGAGTGTCGCCTGGCCCATAAAACAACATCCACTACCTCTGGTGGGAGAGAGAAAGAACTCAGGTTGCCCCGTTCAATCTCCAGGCATGAAGGTGCAGGCTCTGGAGGTGGGGGTGTAGAACCTGTCCCTACGACTGCGAGAGGTCTGCCCTGAGAGCGAGACGGAGGGGAGGGCACAGTGAGAGTTGGAGAAGATCTGTGTACCACACCCTTCTTGGCCAATCCGGGGCTATTAAAATGACCTGAGCCCGATCTTGGCGAATCTTCCTCTGAACCCGAGGAATCAAGGGTATGGGGGAAACACGTAAAGCAACTGGTTGTAAAAGAGATCTGAAACGCATCCCCCAAATCTCCTTGCACTGGATACTGGAGGCTGCAGAATGATGGTCAGTGTTCGTTCTCCCGAGTGGAAACAGATCTATCCTTGGAGAACCCCACATCCGAAACGTGTAGGATCAGATCCGGATGGAGATGCCACTCGTGATCGGTCAAGAAATGTCGAATGAGAGAGTCGGCACGTATGTTGAGCACTCTGGCCAGGTGATTCGCTACCAAGCAAATCCGATGGTCCCGAAGCCAGGAACAGAGTCGCAGAGCCTCTCTGCAGAGAAATTACGACCCTACTCCTCCCTGCTTGTTTATATACCACATCGCGGTAGTGTTGTCTGTCAGGACCTGAACTGACTGACCGCTTTGGGACGGGAGGAAGGCCTTGAGAGCCGGATGTATCGCCTGCAATTCTAACAGGTTGATATGAAAAGTCTGTTCCACTGGAGACCAAGGACTCTTGATCTCCCGGTCCCCCAGATGAGCTCCCCACCCTAGAGTGGAAGCATCAGTCATGACCGTGGCCACCGTAGGCGGCAGTGAAAACAGCCTTGCTTGAGAAAGGTTGCCATCCACAGCCCACCATCGTGGATCCGCTGCAGCGTCTCTGGAGATTTTTGACTCCTCAAGATCCCCTTTGTGCTGAAACCACTGCTTGCGGAGGCGCCATCGGAGAGCCCTCATGTGCCAACGTGCATGAGTGACCATCAGAATGCAAGAAGCGAACAGACAGAGCAGGCGTAGGACCTTGAGGACTAGAACAGCCGCTCCATTTTGAAACATTGGAATCGACGCCTGGATGTCGTGAATCCGCTGAGGCGGAGGATAGGCCTGATTCAATGTTGTATCCAGTACCTCCCCTATCAACAGGAGGCCCTGAGAGAGCTCCAGGTGAGACTTGGGCACGTTTACCAAAAAGCCCAGAATGAAAAACAACTGAGTTGTCATCTGCAAGTGAAGCAGCACAAGCTCTGGAGACTTGGCTTTGATCAACCAATCTTCCAGGTAGGGGAATACTGATATTCCCTTCCTTCTGAGACTTGCTGCAACCACCGTCATCACCTTTGTAAAGTCTTGAAGTGCTGAAGTAAGACCAAACGGAAGGAACGCAAACTGGTAGTGTTGCGACCCCCCTCACAAACCGGAGATACTTTCTGTGCGACTTGAGTATAGGGATATGAAAGTAAGCATCCTGCAAGTCGACAGACACCATCCAATCCTCTCTGTTCAATGACAGAAGTACCTGTGCTAGTGTCAGCATCTTGAATTTTTCCTGTTTGAGGAACCAATTCAAAATCCTCAGGTCTAGGTCTGGTCTCAATTGACCAACCTTCTTGGGAATCAGGAAATATCTTGAATAATAACCCTGACCCCTTTCCTGCCCTGGAACCAACTCCACTGCACCTTTTGATAATAGGATTTGAACCTTTTGCTGCAACAATAGGAGATGGTCTTCTGAACAAAACAAGGGACGGGTAGGGCTGGGAGGGGGAAACTCCTGAAAAGGGAGAGCATATCTTTTCCTCAAAATGTTCAGAACCCAGGAGTCTGATGTGAGCAACTCCCACTCGTGGAGAAAAAGATGTAATTTTCCCCCTACAGTAGAAGTATGGCTGAAAATGGGCAGAAAACTAGGGATGCTTCCCTTGTTGTCCTCCAGAGGAAGAGGATGATGCAGGGTGCTGCAGAGTGGCCCCTCTTGTCCGAACCCTCCCCCCCCCCCCTCTAAAGGATCTATAAGGGAGGCTGGTAGGCTGTTGGACTGTGGAGTGGGGTCTCCCACGGTAAAGGGCTCCACGCCCAAACCCCTAAAAGGACCTGAAAGGGGTGGTAGTGGAAGCCTGCAGACCCAAAGACTTTGCTGTGGCCCTACGATCCTTAAAGAGCTCTAAGACAGGGTCAGCTTTAGCACCAAACAGTTTGTCCCCATCAAAAGGCAAGTCCAAGAGAGCAGTCTCGACATCCGAGGAAAAGCCAGAGGACCTCAACCGTGCATGCCTCCTGGTAGCAATAGAGGTACCCCTCGCCCTGGCCACCGAATCTGTAGAATCCATACCAGACTGGATTATCTGCTTTGCTGTGGCCTGAGCATCTGACAAAAGTTCTCCATATTGTCCTTGCACCTGTTGCGGTAGGTCCCGACCCAAAGCCCAAGCTGAATCCATCAGGGCGTGCATTTATCTACCTAATACACAGGTAGCATTTGCTGCTTTGAGGGCTATACTACAAGAAGAAAAAGTCGTCTTCGCCGATTGCTCCATCCTCTTGGATTCCCCTGTCCGACAGAATCACAGGGAGCAAACCGTATGGAACAAGAGGTTTGAACAACCAGACTCTCTGGGGTAGGATGTTTAGAAAAGAATCCCGGATCCCCAGGAGCTACCCTGTACCTCCTTGCCACAGATCTGTTGACAGCTGGTGACAACACAGGCTTCCTCCATACCTCTAAAATAGGCTCTGTAAGAGCACCATTAAACGGAAGCAATGGATCCACCGAAGTAGAAGAAGGATGCAGGACTTCAATTAAGATATTAGTTTTGGCCTCTGCAGCAGGCAACGGAAGATCCCAAAAATTTGCCGCTTTCCTGACCACTGTATGGAAAGAGGTCCCCTCCTCCGTAAACTCCCCTGGTGATGAAAGGTCCCATTCCGGGTAGGTGTCTAGCCCACTGGCCGAGTCAAGCCCTTGATATTCCCCCAAGGGCTCCACAATCTCCCCTCGTTCCAACAACTGCCTCTGGTACTCCTCTTCCTCCAAAAGTCTTAAAGCCTTTCTACGCGACCTCAGCGTGGCCTCTAACCTTGGCGTCGACGTAGAATTAACCGACGTCGATGACACCGGCTTCAGAACAGAAAGGCGCGGACCAAGAGAAGAAGGCTGACTTCGGTCTAATCCGGTGCCGGAGGGGATCCCATCTGCGCTTTGGTCCCCTGAGGCTCCATCTTCTGCGTCGACTGAAAGGGTGATGACACCGACGCCGCAGGTCTAAAAGGCAACGTCATCGGAACCGCAGGTCTCTGAGGCGACGTCATCGCCACCGAACCAGCACCCCCCAGCCGGATAGAAGGGCATAAATGGCGCCACCTTGTAAGGAGCCGGGGAGCCCAACGAAAATGCTAAAGGACCCATGGGACCAGCCAGTGCACCAGCAGGGGCCATAGCATTAAACATAGAAAACATGGCATTTAAGGAAGGCAGGATATACGGCTGGTCTCCATGCTGCACTTGCTCCTGTTGAGCATCCGAATCCTGCGCCACAGGTGAAAAGCGAGGACTCTCTGGAGGCGCAACCACCTCGAAGACCGAAGGTCCCAGAGAAGCCTGAGGGCTCTGAGGTTGTGGAGTCTTGACGACGTTGCCTCTTGTGCTTCTTCGACGAAGTGTGAGAAGACGACCTGTGATGGCTCCTATGTCCTTTTTTTGCCTTAGCCAAAAAAAGTTTGGCCTCCCTCTCCTTCAGAGCCTTTGGATTCATGCTCTGGCAAGATACACACTCATTTACATCATGCTCGGAGCTCAAACTCCAAAGACAGTCATCATGAGGGTCAGTGACCGACATGTGACCCCTGCACTCTCGACACAGTTTAAATCCTGACTTCCTAGGAGAAGACATTGTAACCTGAAACAAAAATTGCACCAGATACAAGATGGCACCTTCAACAGTAGCGAGAGCTAGGAGAAAACCGTTAGCGTCGAAGGCACGGAAAAAAGGGAACTGACGTCAGCACGCCGGTGAGGACCTCTCATTGGCACGGTGACATCAGACGGAATCGCATGGAGCAGTGCAATTGTGACGTCCTCGTCAACGTGGAGAGCTGGGAAGAAGATTTTCCGTCAGATGCTGGCGCATGGGAGAATTCATAAGGTGAGGAATCCTCAGGTAGTTGTATCCATCAGAATGAGAGGAAATAAGGGGCTCCTTCCTAATTGCTGGTGGGATGTCTGGAAAGAATAGTCTTGAACTTTTTAGTGTAACCTCTTCACTCCAAAAGGAAATAGGAACTAGTGGTCAGAACGACTTTTTTTAGTCCACATTTATTTCATTATTTTAGTGAGTTTAGACCTTTCAACCCAGGCAGCTCTTTAAGTCTCGGCTACTAGACAAGGCATGCTGTTTCTGTTGTTAGGTGTATTCTTACCTTAGTGCTTACCTACTGCTTACCATTGGTTGGATTCATTCACTCATTTGTTTGCTTATTTGTTAACATGTTAGGGATTAGCTCCTGCACCCACCATTTTACTTATCCAAACCGTGCTGCCCACCAGTCTAGATCAACCAAGTGGGATTGTCAAATGAATAAAAACTGTCATATCATTTTATAGGCGCACACCTACTAAGATACAATAGGCTTATTTTAAATTTAGCCATGCTGCACGGTATTGGAGATGTTGGAGAGCCCTCCTGAAAACTATTGACAAAGCCAATAGATCCCAAATGCAAGACCTATTGCCTTTGCTAGTGCATGCTTTGGAAAGGTAGTATAGCGTTCAGCTATCACCTTTACTACACACCTAAGGTTATCTCTAATTTAAACATTAACCATCGGTAACACTTGGGTATTTGTCTGAAAATCCCATATTTCTAAATCTGAGTGCCTTCTGTGGGTCAGAAAATTCCGACCAAGAGAATTTTTTTTTTTTTGCTTTAACTTGTTCTCTTGCCCCAGCTAATTTATCATAGCCTTTTCTGTAGTATGGTTTTAGTTTGTTATGAGGAACTGTCATTCATTTGGGCCATGAATGTTTGTACATTCCTAACTTTACTTCTCCTCAGATAGTGAAGGTTTGGTGTTTACTTTGCACCTGTGTGAGAGACAGTCAAAACGGTTTCTCAAGGCATCTTTGACAAATTACAGAGTCTCTAGTGCTGAGTGGGTTAAAACTTGGTTTGTCGGTGCAGCAGGTACTACCAGTGCTGGAAGTACATGGCGCAAAGACAATTCTGATGGAGCTGGTGCTAGGTCTTAGACCTTCAACTTGGTGTTCACAGAATCCAAAGAGGAATTGTATAGCACAAGGGATGACAGTCTTGACAAAGCCATTACCTGGATCAGCCGGAGCTTTATCCTCTCAATTCTCCAGAGAATCAGAGTAATCCAAGAGAACATCCTATTTCAACCCTGTCACTGGAACTGAGAAAGCCAGGAATCCAGCAACTTTGCTCCTATAGATTTTATATCCTTGCAGTGCCTGTACATATTCATGTGCCTTCTGTGCCCTAACAAGTTATGAGATAGTACTACAGACTTTAGAGAATTCTACCTCTTCAGCTTCTTTCTTCTTCCTTTTGTGCGGTGTCCATTTCCTCACGGTCTCAACAGCATTCACTTTTCTGATGCCTGTTGAGGAGGAGTCAGCCATGAGTAAGAGGAAGGTGAGTCACGATAAGGATAGGCCAAACATGTATGCACACTGAGCTGTCTCCAAGCCGGCACTGTGTTGCTGGGTTGGAGAGAGCAGGCTCAGGCTCCCGGTCTGCCTGGGAGTGCAAATCGAGAGCGCTCCGGCCAATCCTGATGCTGCTGTCATGCTGCCAGCAGCATGAGAGCAGCCTTAGGATCGGCAGCAGGGCAGGCTGGGAGCCTGTGCCTTCAGCGAGGGACCCAGAAGAGGGGCGAACTGGTGGCGAAGCGGCCTGTATGGTTTTTTTTTGGGGGGGGGGGGGGGTGTGTATCTTTTTTTTTTTTTCCCCTGCCCCACGACTTTGCCCCGACCCCAGCCGCCACTGCAAAAGGGGTCGGTTGCCCTGCCACTCACACCCATTTGAGAACTTCCACCCAGTCCAACATCCCTTCAACAAAAAAAGCCTGTCTATAAAGGCATTCATAGAATCCCGAACGGCATTAAAATGAGCCTGTGCCGCATAGGGATACCACTGTACTCCAAACAGCTCTCCAACAAAAACCTTTTGCACTCTACCAGGGCTTGTTGCTCTACTTGTTGATCTGTTTGCTGATCTCAAACCTGCCACAACTTTCTGTGCAGCCTGAACACCTCAGTTCACCCGATTTCCCCCTAATCCCCCTCAAGACATCCTGTGTGACTTGTGAGGAATTTCTTAGTGAGACATCAACAGTGTGGGTATAATTTTCTGCTCTGGGTGGAGGTGTTACAAATTCATGGTAGTAGAAAGCAGGCGAATATTGGGAACGTTGAAACAAATCTTCAATAGTTGAAGAGTGTACTTGCTGACGCATCACAAATCTTTACTAAGAAAGCTGCCTGGCTTCCAAGAAAGATTTTACACAAGAATATACTTTCTTTTTATGAGTTGTTTTACTGCATCCCCTTCTGCATCGAACCCGCAGCTGTGCTGGTTTTCAATGATTTGATAAAGGGTCTGCCAGCTCACATGTGCTTCCAGAACAGTATCCTGTATTGGCTCCTTCAGCTTCTGATCAGCTGGCATTAGCTGTTGAAAATGGGCAACCTACTTCAAACAACTAGTGAACTGACGGGGGTGTTTTATGGCCAATGGCCCTCGACTTCTACGGCGGGCTGCTGGCAGCCAAATGTAGAGCCTGTGAATCTCAGCCCACCAGTGTATGAAACACACACAACAGTATTTTTATTGATCAATAACTAGCCCAATCTAAAGAGGATTAAGCCACATGTGGCAGTTTGTAAGCCCCCAAAATTTTCTCTGCCAAAATGTCTTTACTAACTGGCTGTCGTACTTTTTTGCAGGCTTTGTTGAGGAGAAAGCTGTTGTTTCGTAGTGTTCTATGTATGCATCATGATGATTATGTTTTGTTCCTTCGTGTGGGATGCACTTGATACATTGCACTGGGTGAATGCTGAGAGTGGTACTGCAGTAATAATTGTAGCACTAGTATTTCAAAACAATCATAGGTAAATCCAGTAGGTCCCACTTATCCAAGAGCTATTGGCTTTGCCAATGTGTTTTAGCCATGTTGTACACCAGAGTAGCTGCTGTTCAGCATGGCGCAAATTAGTGGTGTTAAGGAGAGTGATGTAGAATGGAGTGACATTAAATGTTTTAGGGTGGATAGGAATATAGTGTGGCAGAGTGGGTATAAAGTGGCGTGGTGTAGACTGATGTAGAATGGAGTGGCTTAGAGTGGAGTATGCATAGTGTGGTAACACACTGCCCTTATAGACAACACATTTTCAGTTGAAATGACCATTACGTTTGCACAGACACGGTTTTACTGATAAAACTATACAGCGCACAAACAATTAAATTTGGAAATCAGCATCACCTAATATACTGATTTGATTTGATGTAATTAACATATTCGTTTTCACTACACTTCAGAAATACAAGAAATGTGCTTCATTTGTGCTTTCCTAATTCTGATATATCCTGAAATATTTGTCCAGTTCATTTAATAGCATTTAAATTTGGCTTTGTGATAGAAAAAAATAACAACATCCTATAAGCCTTTCCTTTCACTCTCCCAGTTACCTGCAAGATTGTTACATGAATACTCTCACTTTGCAGTCAGAGAAAGAAAAGTAAACACCAACCTCTCTTGAAAGACAGAGTCTAAGATTTGACCTCTTTTTTTAATGCGCAACAAATGTGACAAGATAAAAAAACAAATCTGAAAACCTGTTTATTTCTCATTCATGTCTGAACTCCAGCTCGGTTATTTTGGGGGTGCTTTAGCACCTGCCACCCCTCTACTTTCAGCACCTCTTTCCCGGGGCATGAAATTGAGGAAGAGGATTGTTTACATGATGCTTTTAGAAAAGAGCACTGACCAAATAAACAAGCTTGTAAACTGAACATTGTTCATTACAGGCATGGAAGACTGATGAACTTGTAGTAGTTGAGTTAAATAGAATCATTCTAGCAGACACATAGGAGACGGGAAACCTTTTCAAAGGAATCCAAAAAATCAAAAATCAAAATCATTAACATTTATAAAGCGCGCTACTCACCCGTGCGGGTCTCAAGGCGTTAGGGGAAAGAGGGCTTTACTGCTGCTCGAAAAGCCAGGTTTTTAGGAGTCTCCGGAAAGCGGAGTGGTCCTGGGTGGTCCTGAGGCTGGTGGGGAGGGAGTTCCAGGTCTTGGCCGCCAGGAAGGAGAAAGATCTCCCACCCACCGTGGAGCGGCGGATGCGAGGGACGGAAGCGAGTGCGAGGCCAGAGGAACGGAGGAGGCGGGTGAGGACGTAGAAGCTGAGGCGTCGGTTGAGGTATTCCGGTCCCTTGTTGTGGAGGGCTTTGTGTGCGTGGGTGAGAAGTCGAAAGGTGATCCTTTTGCTGACTGGGAGCCAATGCAGGTGTCTCAGGTGTGCGGAGATGTGGCTGTTGCGGGGTACGTCGAGGATGAGGCGGGCCGAGGTGTTTTGAATGCGTTGCAGGCGATTTTGGAGTTTGGCTGTGGTCCCAGCGTAGAGGGTGTTGCCGTAGTCCAAGCGGCTCGTGACGAGGGCGTGGGTCACGGTTTTTCTAGTGTCGGCGGGGATCCAGCGGAAGATCTTGCGGAGCATGCAGAGGGTGAGGAAGCAGGCGGAGGACACAGCGTTGACTTGCTTGGTCATGGTGAGAAGAGGGTCCAAGATGAAGCCAAGGTTGCGGGCGTGGTCTGTGGGGGTCGGTGCGGTGCCGAGGGCCGTGGGCCCCCAGGAGTCGTCCCAGGCAGACGGGTTGTGTTGCCGAGGATGAGGACTTCCGTTTTTTCAGAGTTCAGCTTTAGGCGGCTGAGCCTCATCCAATCTGCGACGTCCTTCATACCCTCTTGTAGGTTGGTCTTGGCGCTGGCGGGGTCCTTGGTGAGGGAGAGTATAAGTTGGGTGTCGTTGGCGTAGGAGGTGATGATGATGTCGTGCTTGCGTACGATGTTGGCGAGGGGGCTCATGTAGACATTGAAGAGTGTCGGGCTGAGTGATGAGCCTTGAGGTACGCCGCAGATGATCTCGGTGGGTTCTGAGCGAAACGGAGGGAGGTAAACTCTTTGGGAACGGTTTGAGAGGAAGGAGGCGATCCAGTCCAAGGCCTGGCCTTGGATCCCGGTGGAGCGGAGGCGGGTGATTAGGGTGCGGTGACAGACGGTGTCGAAGGCAGCTGAGAGGTCGAGGAGAATGAGGGCGACTGTTTCACCGTTGTCCATTAGGGTTCTGATGTCGTCTGTGACTGAGATGAGGGCGGTTTCCGTGCTGTGGTTGGTTCGGAATCCGGTTTGTGAAGGGTCGAGCAGGTTGTTGTTTTCCAGGAAGGTGGTCAGTTGTTTGTTGACGGTCTTCTCTATTACCTTGGTTGGGAAAGGCAGGAGAGAGATGGGGCAGAAGTTTTTCAGGTCGCTCGGGTCAGCCGTAGGTTTCTTTAGTAGGGCGTTGACTTCGGCGTGTTTCCAGCATTCGGGGAAGGTAGCAGAAGAAAAAGAAGTGTTGATGACGGCCTGGAGGTGCGGGGCGATGATGTCGTCGGCTTTGTTAAAGATGAAGTGAGGGCAGGGGTCCGAAGGGGCGCCGGAGTAGATAGAGTTCATGGTGGATTTGGTTTCTTCAGTGTTGATGTGGGTCCAGTTGTTGAGGGTGATGGCCGGGGGTGCGGGTTCGGTGGTGTTTGGTTGGGTCTGGTGTCCGAAGCTGTTGTGGAGGTCGCTGATCTTGCGATGGAAGAAGGTGGCGAGGGATTCGCACAAATCCTGTGAGGGCGTGACGGCGTTGGGGTTGGAGAACTCCTTGACGATGCTGAAGAGTTCTCTGCTGTTGTGGCTGTTTTTGTCCAGTCCGTCTGTGAAAAAGTTCCTTTTAGCAGCGCGGATCAGGTGGTGGTGTTCGCGGGTAGCGTTCTTGAGAGGGGTCATGTTGTCAGCGGTGTGGTCCTTGCGCCAGGCCTTCTCGAGGGCGCGACAAGTTTTCTTTGATTCTTTGAGGGTGTCAGAGAACCAGAGAGGTTTTTTGGTGTTGGTCTGTCGATGCGCGCGTTTGAGGGGAGCAAGGTTGTCTGCGCAGGTGGAGATCCAGTTTGTGAGGCTGAGGGCTGCGTCGTTGGGGTCGGTGGTGAGGGTGGGTTGGTTGGCGGCGAGTGCGGAGAAGAGTTGCTCTTCGGGGTTCTTGATCCAGCACGTTTACTGCCTACTAAGCTAGCACAAGAGGGAGACAACTAAAAACACATGCACTCTCATAAAGTCTCACTGAAAAGAAAATAAGCTCGCAGAAAGCGAGCATCTGTATAAGAATACAAGGATTAGCCAGAGAGGTGGTAAATAGGCTATGCCCCACAGGAGGGACGAAGATATGCTGGATGGGCAGTGTAAAACAAATAAATCTACCAAATGGAAAGCAAGCAAGTGTGAGTTACACAACAAAAAGCCAATGGTTGGAAATGGGTGGAATGCATTCCCGGGGAAGCTTTCAGCATGGCCCCAATATTTATTTTCAGCCAGAGAGCTGTGTTGCCTGGTAGGCTTTGCCCCAAGGAGTTACCGCTGTAAATGTCAATGGGACATTATGAAGAATTGTGAAGAATAAATTACATTTCTGATATACAATTTTAGTGAAACTGCAAAGGTTTCACATACATGGTCCAGTAGTTGTTGAACTGATCAGACCTGTAGCTCCAGATGGAGTGTGTTACTTAAAATCTACTTATATTGTACTAGTAAGCTGAAAATGAAGAGTGAAGTAAAGGAGAAAGGAGCTTTGTGTTATCCTGCTCACTCCCTGGTCACAAGTAGCCTCCTAAAAGTATATCATTGAATACTCCCAACAAAATATGCATGACATCAAAGTAGGGGCACAAGAACAGGGATACACACTGATGGAGGCAACAGAAAGACTACCCAAAATCAACTATACAACAACCTAGCTCTGAATGGAAAAGCCAGCTGTAGAAGAAACTCCTTTCAAGATGGCCACACACCCATTAGCTGCTTGCCAGACCGCCAGCTCTGAATGAAACCCTGTCCATCAATTCTGCAAACTTTCATCACCATCTCATAAGAAGGCTCAAACCTGCTACTCCATTGGCAGAGTTTCTTAACTGCCAAAACCCCTGGTGATCTATTGAACGAACATCGTACATTCTCAACTTTGGCTCATCTCAGAGCCATGCCTCATGTTGCACGCAGCCTAGTCACAGGGACTAGTCTGCGTAGTCTAAGCCCCAGAACTGAAAAACCTCTATGGTTGTCATCGGAGGCCAGAATTCAGCTTAAATTGTCACTTAACAAGAATCTCTCCACTGGACATATGCTAATTAAAAACAGAAAATAATGGTGGAGCCAGTAGTTTGTGAAAATAACGTGGCTGAGTCCCTAAAATTGAAAATAATCTCTCCACTCTGTAATCTTTCAGAGGAGCAGCAGCTTCACATGGATTGATGAGGCGCATCTCTGCTAGCTGTGTTAAAAAAAGCATTGGCCAAACCAATGGGTCTCACCCGTGCAAAAGCTATTGGCTTTGCAATATGTTTACGCCATGTTGTACACCAATGTGGCTGTGGTTCAGCATGGCTAAAGGTTACTGGGACAAAGGAGAGTGGCAAGGGGAGGAGTGTTATTGAGTGGTGTACAGTTGAGTTGCGTGTCATTGAATGTTGTGTAGTGGTGTACAGTGTGAAGTCTCAGGGAGGGAACAGAGTGTTATAGAGTTGAGTGGCGTAGAATGTCAGAGTGGAGTAGAGTGTCGTAGTTTGGAGTGGCATATAGTGTTGTGGAGCAGACTAGTGTGGCATAGAGGGTGTGGCGTAGAGTGTTGTAGCGAGACTTAGAGCGGAGTAGTGTAGGAGAGTGAAATGGCATAGAGTGGACTAGTGTTGTAGCGTCGAGTGGTGTGAAGTAGCATAGAGTGGAGTAGTGTGTTGTAGAATAGAGTGGAGTAAAGTGCCATGGAGTGGCATAGAGGGACTTAGGTAGAGAGTCATTGAGCACAGTAGAGTGTAATGGAGTGTAGTGTCATAGAGTGGCCTAGAGTGAAGTGGTATAAAGCACAGTGCACTGGCGTAGAGTTGTGTTCCGTTCAGTCATGTGGAGTGCAGTGGCACAGAGTAGATTGTTTCAGGGCAGAGTGAAGTGGCATAGAGGGGAGAGGTTCAAGGTAGAGTGGAGTGGTGCAGGGCAGAGTGCAGAAGTGTAGAGTGGTGAAGAGTGCTGTAGCATTGAGTTCAGTGGCGCATAAATGATTAGAGAGGCACTGACTGATTCAGAGTGTAGTGGTGTTCAGTGACTGGAGTAGAGATGTGTAGAGTTGGGGGGTACAGAGTAGAGTGCATAGGTATAGAGTGGTGCAGAGAGCCGTGGCGTAGAGTACAGTGGTGCAGACTAGGATAGAGTGGCATAGAGTGCAATGGTGTAGAGTGGCGTAGTGGTGCGGAGAAGAGTGGCATCACGTTCAATGTCGTAGAGTGTAGTCTTGCAAGGGCATAGAGTGCAGTGACGTAGAGAGTTGCAAAGTAGAGCATAGTGGCACAGAGTGCAGTGGTATAAAGTACATTGGCACAGAGTGCAGTGGTTTACAGTACAATGCCATAGAGTGCAGTGGTGTGGAGTAGAATGTTTTAGAGTGGAGTAGTATAGTGGCACAGAGTGGAGTGGTGTAAAGTGGAGTGGCCTAGACTGGAGTGGTGTAGAGTGCAGTGGTGGAGTCAGTAGTGCATAGTGGAGTAGACTCCACTGGCATAGAGGAGAGTTGGGAGGAGTGGAGAGGCATAGAGTGCAGTGGTACGCAGTAGATTAGAGTGTAGTGGTGTAGTGTGCAGTTGAGTGATGTAGAGTAGATTGGTGCATAGGGGAGTGCAGTGGCGGAGAATAGAGTGGCGCAGGGCAGAGTGGCATAGAGTGCAGTGTTGCAGAGTACAGTGCAGTAAGATAGAGTGCAGTGGTTTAGAGTAGTGCAGAATAAAGTGGCTTAGAGTAAAGTGACCTAGAATAAAATGGTGTAGAGTGCAGTGGTGTAGAGTGTTGCAGAGTAGAGCATAGTGGCGTACAGTGCATAGAGTGCAGTGGCATAGAGTATATTGGTGCAGAGTAGAGTGCAGTGGCATAGAGTAAGTTTCGGGAGCAGAGTAGTGCTACGCCATGGGCGGTCTCTAAACCTGCGGCGTCACATTTTCAACCTGCGGTGAGATCCACGGTCTGCTTCTAGGGCTGTCGGATCCACCGCAGGCCACTTGCTTGGCTGCGGCATTCCCCTTTTTGCCTGTGGCGAGGTCGGGCAGCTCGGGATCGGGCTGGCGACCTCGCTGCAGTCAACACGCGGCATGGTGTTGTGTCGCAGGTGCCCTTCGTGACATCCTTATAATAAACCTACCTTCTTTCGGAGTTCTGGAGGTCTTGTTCTTGCTTTCTTTTTCCTTCTGGACATAGGGGCTATATTTCTTCTTCCCAGAATGTCATTCCCCTCTCAGTATGCACTGGTATCTATTCTCTTTCAAGATAGTGTCCTTTCCAGTTTTCTCTTTGGTACATTCCCAATCCAAGATGGCGTTTTTCTTTTTTTCTGTTTGTCACTTCCTGTTCATCAGTGTATAACGAGCTTGGATTATTTTTTTCCTTGCATTGCAACACTTCCTATTGGTGGTGGTCCTCGCTCCTGCTTGTCATTCCTGTGGAGTATTTCCTGCTTGTTACTCCTGCAGCTTCCTGTTGTCTTAAAGGCCTGGTATCCTGACGCTCGCTTTATCCTGCTTCTTGGAGTTCCTGCGTAAGAGGTTCTGATTTGGGGTTTTCCTCTGGGACTCCTTCTGGAGGGCAATGACTTCCTTGGCATCTACCTTGTAAACAGCACTCTGGCTACCGGAAAGGGTTGCCCCTCTCTCGTCCACACCAGAACGTGCAAGACCCGAAGTCGCACCCCAGTCCCATCCAACCAGGGCAGTAGGAGAAGGGCGGAATGTGACAAGTAGACTGTTGTAGAGTGCAGTGGTCTATAGTAGAGTGGCAGATTGCATTGGCATGGATTACAGTGGTGTAGAGTACCAATGTGCAGAGTAGAATAGAGTGACCTAGGGTGCAGTGAGGTAGAGTGGAGTGGCCTATGGAGTATAGTGGTGTTGTAGAGTGCTGTGGTGCAGAGTAGATTTGGGTACAGTGTAGTGTTTTTGAGCAAAGTGGCATAGAGTACAGTGGCATAGAGTAGATTGTTTTAGAGTGGAGTGGTGCATGGTAGAGTAGAGTAGCGCAGAGTAGAGTAGAGCGGATTGGCATGATTGTCGGGTAAAGCCTTTCACTTTAAAGAAAGGGAAACGCCAACCTCCCTGGAAGATAGAAACTATTTGCACAGCAAATGTGACCATACAAGAACAAGATTTAAAGTCCTGTTTACAGAAACCCGGTTTGGTGGAAGACTGCAGTAGATAGAATGTGAGCACCGGAAGAGACAGACAAAAAGAGCCAGCAAATAGAAAGCAAGCAAATTTGATTTACCAACCATAAAGCCAGTGGTAAGCAAAGGGCGGAATGTATTCCCAGGTAAGCTTTTCCGTTTGACTCGAAAATGTTGTTAGCGCTGGTCGGCTTTGACCTATAAAAAGCTGTATAAACGAACTTGTTCAGAGTATTTGTACTTCATTAAATTTGTAGTTTTATAAATAGTTTTATAAAGCCTTGAATGTCGCTCAAAGTACTATGCCCATCTTAAATACATTACATTGCATATTCACCAGTATATGCATAGGAGTAGTTCCCCCGATTCTGTTAAACAATCATGTCTTTTTTCTCTTACAAAGCGCCCTATTGTTTCACGGTTTTGACTCTGCTATGAATCAAATTAAATGAAGGCAAAAAAGGAAGATATTTGTGGCTTTTACGAAAAAGGTCCTCAATAGGGCAAAAAGATCTTAGGTGTAGAGGGCGGGGCTAATCAAGGAAACTAAAAGATCCGACGGCGA
Source organism: Pleurodeles waltl (assembly GCF_031143425.1). Lineage (NCBI taxonomy): Eukaryota > Metazoa > Chordata > Amphibia > Caudata > Salamandridae > Pleurodeles > Pleurodeles waltl. Next base: position 596,933,365 of record NC_090446.1, on the reverse strand, counting down.
GAAGGAAATGCGGTGGCAAGTCGCAGAAACCCCAACGAACGCACCGAAAGCAGCACTGCGGTAGCGTTTTGACACGATATGTAACATCGAAAAAGAAAAATGGCGAGAGAACAAGAGGGGTATTAGAAACTCACGCCGGTGTTGAACATAAACAGAATTAAATGCCTGGGTAAACAACCTAAAGAGAACTCGGAGCCGTAAGTGCTGTTAAAGAATGCAAGTAAACGTGTGCTGTGGTAGAGAGAGGGAGGGGCAGGCGGAGAGTGAATGGCGCACACAGGTGTTAGTGGGGAAAGGGGGCCGAGGACTTCGGGTGCGAACAAGCTCCCCACTTGTGCGGTTAGTGCTGTCCTGTGTAGTGACTGTGCTCTGATTCTCACGTTACTTGTGTCTGCCTGTGAGCCGACATCGCAGGCAGTGAACCTTTTGCTTTCTGGTGCTACCTACTTCTATAAGGTCCTCTAAGGCAGCTAGCTATAGGACTTGCCTGGATCACGTTGTTTTGTCATCAGTTCTAATGTTTTATACGTAAGCCACCAAATGTGTGTGTACACGTTTTAGCGAACAGGAGGAGCTTCTATGAGGATGAACCTTTTATTCATAGCCACAGCCTCTCTATATAGTGAAACATACTCGCCCAAAGGCGCTTGTGACCTGCCGCCATTTTTTGTCTTGTCCGAGACAGCGATGTCCCTAGCGACGATCTATTGTTTTTTTTGTATTTAAAAAAAAAAAAAGGCAATTAGCTCGCCCATTACTTACCACGGATTGGATTCACTGCTTCTCTTATTTTTTCCTTTTCATTGGTGAATGCGTGTCTGAGCAGTTTGGCTTCAATTAGTCTCCGTTTTGTTTTTTCTTCCTTGTAGCCTGGACTAAGTACTAATTGATTTCCTAACAAGTGTTCTTCCGGGCTGCTTGGATTGTGGTTCTTTTTTTGTGAATTTGGATTGTATGTTCTTTTTACATGATCTTATGCAGTTCTATCTACTTTTTCAGTAACTATTATGCCCCTTCTTTTGTTTGCTCTTTAGTCTTGAGCTCGCTTCTCTCCTCTCTTGTTTGCTTACTTCCAAATTTTTCAGAACTTCACTCTTCAGAAAACCACTTTTCTCTTGGCAGTCTTTTAGAGCAGCATAACAAAACAAATTATTAAATTTTTATAAAGTTACATGTTGTAGCAAATATATTGCAGATTTCACTAATGGTGTGTTTGTGTATGACCCATACTCGTTTTGGTCGCATTCCGTGTATTGCCCCTTTCCTACCCAAAATTGGGGAAGCCAATTTAAATTACATATTTTTAAAATGCACCAACTTGTGATATTTTTGCTTGCCTAAATGCTTGAGTTTGCATGCTGTTAGCAGGTGGTAGGTTGTAGAACTCAATAACACGCCATACCATACTCATACTATAATATACTATATAATAACAGGCCATGACATACTATACAATAACAGGCCACGACATACCATATTAAATAACAAACCATAACATAACTTACCATTCTGTACAATAACAGGCCAAACCATACAATACAATGACTGTCCATATCATACAGTAACATTGAAGACCATGCCATACTATACCACGTAATGACAGGCCGTGCTATTCAGTCAACCCTCACCCCTGAACCCTCAAGTCATCCACACCTCCACTTATCTCTACCCATCCCATAACCCTGAAGTCTCCTTCACCTCCATTTACCTCTTCCCACCTGAGCCCTCAAGTCGCCATCACCTCCCTTTACCTCTACCCACCTCTGAACTCTCAAGTCATCTTCATCTCCAGTTACTGCTACCCACCCCTGAACCATCAGGTCACCCTCAACTCCATTTACCTCTACCCACACCTGAGCCCTCAAGTCACCCTTACCTCCCTTTACTTCTGCCCACCCCAGGACCCTCAATTTGCCTCGACCTCCCTTTACCACTACCCAGCCGAGACCTCTAGTCACCCCCTCACCTCCAGGCACCCCTGTACCCAGAAATCTCCCTTCCCTCTCATTACCTCTTCCCATCCCTGAACCCTCAAGTCACCCTCATCTCCCTTTACCCAGCTCTGAGCCCTGAAGTCACCCTACCTTTACCTCTGTCCACCCAAGCCCTCAAGTTATCTTCATCTTTGCTTGCTTCTCCCCACCCCTGAACCATGAAGTCACCATCCCCTCCCCTTACCTCTACTCACACCGAATCCTGAAGTCACCCTCACCTCTGTTTACTTTACCCACCTGAACCATCAAGTCACCCTCACCTCCTTTACCTCTGCCCACCCCAAATCCTCAAGTCACCCTTCCCGCTACCCACCCTTGAGCCCTCAAGTCACACTCCCTTCCGTTACCTCAACCCACCCCTGAACCCTCAAGTCACCACTCAACTCACCTATGCCCACCTTTGCACCATCAAGCCCCCTCGTCTCCCTTTATCTCTACCAACCCCTGAATGCTTAACTCGCACTCACTTCCCTTTACTCGCCCCTTAATTGTCAAGTCACCCTCCATTCCCTTTACCTCCACCCGCCCCTGAACTCTCAAGTCACTCTCCCTTCTCTTTACCTCCACCCACCCCTGAACTCTCAAGTCACTCTCCCTTCTCTTTACCTCTACCCATCCCTGAACCCTCAAGTCACCCTCACCACCTTTTAAAAAGTATGTTATAAAAAAATAAAAAAAAGTTACCCACTTTAGGTTTAATGTGAGAGTGCATGTGCTGTCTCTTGCAAGGCGTTTTGTTTACTTTGGGGCTTAAAGCCCACCCGTTGCCTGCAATTGGTTAGCTTCATCTTCACTCTTGTTTCCTTACTTTTCTTTGTTCAGCAAGTGCCCGTTCACTTCACTTCATCTTTGTGTTTGTCCCTGCCCTAGAGCATGTCCCAAGTATGGCGCTTATGTTTTTTGTAACTTTCAGCTGCCCTGCTGTACAGCATGACTAAAAGAAATTGACGAAGCCTGTAGCTCTCCTGTAGGTTTTGGCATATTGGCTTTAACAAAGCTTGTTTAATCTACATTTCTGAATTGGGAGTGGTTCCCAACAATTCGCAAAATATCTTACTTGCACCTGTGTTGAAAATAGACCGCCCTTAGCAGAAGTGAGCGAAACCTAAGTAAATATAAATTGTGCTGGAGATTAACTATTTCTTTTTTATTAGGTCTCAACTACCGACACCGTAAGACCTATTATAACCACTACAGCACATAGGTGAGGGTTTTCAGTCCGTCAGTGTTTGGTTGTTTGGGTTTCTTGGTTACTCGAGTTCAATACTGATTCAGTGGTATTCCTTCCTCCTTTTTGCTTTTGTCCCACCACTGCAACATAGCTTCTTTACTGGTGCCTTAAATGCATGAGTTGTAACTTTCCACTGCAGATATTGAGGAACTTTCTTTTTATTTGTTTTCCCACTCCACGCACTCCATACGACTTTCCTCGCTCTTTACCCTGTCTGCTTTCTTCCTGCTTCTTACCACCACCTACTCCCACTTGTCTTTTGCTGAGCACCCCACCCATCCTACCCTCCTCGTTATTATATCTTTTACTTTTTTTGAAATGATTTTTATTCCCTTTGCAGGGTCTGGCAACTACCCACTACTTATGGGCTGCTTGCTTCTTCACTGTTGCATTGCTTTCTTGACCCTCCCCTTCCCGTCCTTACTTTAAAAATGTTTTTTATGAGGGCCGAAAAGCAGCGCACTGCTTTGGAGCTGCCAGTTTTTCTGTTTTGTGGGCTCCATGCGCATATGTTTTCTAAATTATCATTAAAGTGGCCATCCGCCATATGGGAAAGGTAAATCAGTAATAAAGGATAACAAAAAATGTACAAGATGTCCACATACACACACACACACATCCGCAATCTTGGAACACTTTTTGTTATACTATGAAAAAATAAATCCAAGATTGTTCGCCCCCCCCCCCCCCCTTTTTTTTTCCCCGTTGCATGTGCAACTATGCAGACACTGGGGCAAACATCTTGTAATGTTTTATTACACTATATAATAGCCTTCAAAGATGACTACCGTGTGATGCAGGACATGCCTATGCAAGGCAACCATACTTTTTCTTTAGGTTTATAAACAAGTATTCCAAGACGGTATCTATGCATGCTCACACATGCTTGCACGCTACAGTCATTTTGAAATGCTTTTTCATGAAATTTGAGAAAAAAACATTCCAAAATGGGTGCTGTGCATATACCAAAGCCAATAGCTCTGTGGCCATACTAGAAAGGTAGATCCTGTTGGCTTTGCCCGCGTTTTGAATAGTATTACTTTGTGTAAAACATGTGTTAATTTCTCTTTTTAGTGGCTAATTGTTTGTGATATATTAAATGTACTGCATATTGTTTATTATACTCAGTATAAGAAAAATATAACGGGGATCTTTTTCATTGTTTTTTTTCTGTGTGTGTAGACAGTAACCTTGTATTGACTGGTGTGTGTGTGTAGTGTAATACTGGTTATGACTTGTGTGTCTGTATCATGTGCAAGTGAAGTTAGTACCCTTGGATGACTTGAGTGTCTTTCTATGCAGACCATTACCTTTGTGTCACTGCTGCATACGTTTGATGTGCAAATACGGTCTTTGGTGTCTGTGTGTGTTTTAGCGTATACAGATAGTGATCATCTATGCCTTTTGCGTGTGAGTTTTCCTCTACTCTACCTGCTAATCTGTGATATGAGCTGTTCCATATGTAATGTTTATTATTGAAGGAGAAATGGTGAAGGGTTGCTAAGCTAGCTTTGAGCTGTTCTGCTGTGACTTGAATTTCCTATTTTAAATAAAGGATCCTCCTTGTTTCTGCCTCTTGTATTTTGTGCTGTTTATTCCGATTTCACATTTGGCGATGAGGATGGAATGGAAGTCGCTATAGCTTTTGCCTCAGTGGTGCTGAAGGGAGCTGAATTTCGCTACTCCACCATTGAGAAAGAAGCCTTAGTGGGCCATGAAGAAGTTTAAGCAGTTTGTATGAGATGTTCAGTGTTGTGTGCAAACTGATCACAAACATCTTCAGGAGGTTTTTAGTAAGGGATTGGACTGTATTTCATCTCGCATCTGCAAGTGGCTTGTAGCGCTGCAGGATTTCCAATTTGTGGTTTCATATCCGCCAGGCGTTGAAAACAGGAGCAGGTTATGTGGGAACTCTCTAGACAAGGATGTAGAGGAATGCACTTGGTGAGAGGAAGATGAACTTAAGGTCTGCAGTGTTACACTGTTGTTTCAGAAAGTGACTGATTGCTGGAGATGCAGGGAGAGGAAGCTTTGAATTCAGTTTGCCAAGCTATTGTTAGTGGAGAGAAGAAGTTGAATGGTGATGAAAGAGTGTCTGGATTTGAGAGACTATTAGATGAATAGTTTGTAGTTGACAATATATTACTGAAAGAAGTTAAACTGTTTCTACCTCTTGATGTTATTGATCATTTATTACGTCTTGCCCACGAAGGAAAACTTTGTAAAACTAAGGAAAAGCTAAGATGTACCTTTTTGGTAGCCTGGTATGGACCTTGCTCTCAAGAGGATGTGTAAATGTAGTGTGAGCGATAAGAAGATAAAAGTGAGGACATCTATGGTTTGTCAGGAGATTCCCAAAGACGTTTGACATGACGTTGCTTTGGATATAGTTGGACCCATTAAAACAAGCAATACCACCAAGTATTTGCTGGTTGTTATGGATATGCTCTCTATATGGCCAAAGGTGGGAGTTACCTATATCATCAGCACATCATCTGTGATTACGTTTTTGACTGAGATTTCTTTTAGAGAAGGGATTTTGAAATCTATTCTCACAGGTGATGCGGTGCAATTCATTTCTAAGGAAAGGGAAATGTTCTTGGTGGAGAAGGAAATTAAACAAAGTGTGCTCTTTATCATCCAGAAACCAATGGCATGGATGAGAGGTTCAACATGATATTGAAAGAGACCATACCAATGGCTAAGTATTGTGGTCAGAGTTGGATTCAGATAGTGAAATGTAAAGTGGAAGACTACATGTTTAGTCCTCATTCTATGACAGGTGAATGTCCCATGGTGTTAAAAAAAAAATCAAACCTGTACTAGAGTGTGTCCTCCTTGGGTAAAAGCTTATGGCAGTGAAGTCCCTGGAATGGAAGAAATGAGGGGAAAACACGTAAATTCAAAGAAGTCCAACCTAAGTTTGAAAGGATGGAGGGTTTTGACTTAAGCAAAGTAGTTAATCCTCTTTCTATTAAGTTTGGGGACACTGTGAAAGTGAAGATACCCAGGAGATCTCATGTTTGAGCTTGCTTTGGTAAAACTTAGAGAGTTGTTAGGCTGTTCAAGGGAGCCGCCAAGATGGATGATGGGAGAACTTAGCATTTCAGAAGGATTGTTGTTTCAGAATAATGTTCTGTTTTTTTTCTCTCTTGTTTCCCTCTCTTTGGTTTTCTTCTTGTGTCGCTATCATTTTTTTTGTATATAATATTGTTATCCATTTCTTTATATAGTTTGCCCTTCTACTCTGTCTGCTAATCTGTGATATGGACTGTTCCATATGGATGGTTTATTGTTCACAGAGAAACTGTGAAGATTTGCTGAGCTACCTTGCAGCTGTTCTGCTGTGGCTTTGCTTCAGCCTTTCAGATTTCATGCTGTTCATTCCGATTTCACAATGCACCTCTATTATATGTGTGTGTCAAATCAAATCATTAACATTTATAAAGCGCGCTACTCACCCGTGCGGGTCTCAAGGTGCTAGGGGGGTTACTGCTGCTCGAAAACCCAGGTCTTGAGGAGTCTCCGGAATGGTCCTGGGTGGTCCTGAGGCTGGTGGGGAGGGTGTTCCAGGTCTTGGCTGCCAGGTAGGAGAAGGACCTCCCACCTGCCGTGGAGCGGCGGATGCGAGGGACGGCAGCGAGCGCGAGACCAGAGGAACGGAGGAGACGGTTGGGGGCGTAGAAGCTGAGGCGACGGTTGAGGTATTCCGGTCCCTGGTTGTGGAGGGCTTTGTGTGCGTGGGTGAGAAGTCGGAAGGTGATCCTTTTGCTGACTGGGAGCCAATGCAGGTGTCTCAGGTGTGCGGAGATGTGGCTGTTGCGGGGTACGTCGAGGATGAGGCGGGCCATCTTGTAGGTTGGTCTTAGCGCTGGCGGGGTCCTTGGTGAGGGAGAGTATAAGTTGGGTGTTGTCGGCATAGGAGGTGATGATGATGTTGTGCTTGCGTACGATGTCGGCGAGGGGACTCATGTAGACATTGAAGAGTGTCGGGCTGAGCGAGGAGCCTTGAGGTACGCCGCAGATGATCTCGGTGGGGTATGAGCGAAAAGGTGGGAGGTAAACTCTTTGAGAGCGGATTGAGAGGAAGGAGGCGATCCAGTCCAGGGCCTGGCCTTGGATCCCGGTGGAGCGGAGGCGGGTTATTAGGGTGCGGTGACAGACGGTGTCGAAGGCAGCCGAGAGGTCGAGGAGGATGAGGGCGACTGTTTCACCGTTGTCCATCAGGGTTCTGATGTCGTCTGTGACTGAGATGAGGGCGGTTTCAGTGCTGTGGTTGGTTCGGAATCCGGTTTGTGAAGGGTCGAGAAGGTTGTTGTCTTCCAGGAAGTTGGTAAGCTGTTTATTGATGGTCTTCTCTATTACCTTGGCAGGGAAGGGGAGGAGCGAGATGGGGCGGAAGTTTTTCAGGTCGCTTGGGTCAGCCGTAGGTTTCTTTAGTAGGGCGTTGACTTCGGCGTGTTTCCAGCTTTCGGGGAAGGTAGCAGAAGAAAATAAAGAGTTGATGATGGCCTGGAGGTGCACACAGTTAAAGACATTTATGTATGTTACATATCCATATGTGTGTATTCATTACTTTGTGTAGACTGACTGCATCTGTGTAGTATACACCTTGTAGACTTCATTTAGTCTACAGCGGACCTCTATCATCACATCATTGTCCATTTTGTTTTTAATGCAGGTCGCACCGACTCATGGGAATGCTGTCTCGAAAATTCACCATTCTACGACTGTTCTTTCTCTGCCTGTTCCTGGCCTTCATATCCATGCTGTGGCTTCAGTTTAGCTGCTCCACTGATGTTAGCCGGCGCGCTCAAGAAAGTCAGGCTTTGGACCCAAAACCCTGCTCCCATGAACACATTGCCATCTCTGAGGATGATCCCTCCTGGGGCCCCCATAAACTGGCACTGGTGGTGCCATTCAGGGAACGTTTTGAGGAGCTTCTGAGCTTTGTGCCCCACATGCATGAATACTTAACCAAGAAGAGGATTCGACATCGCATCTTTTTGGTCAACCAGGTGGATCATTTCAGGTACGATGTTTGCATGGCATGGGCATAGTAAAGTGCTACTATAGGCTGCTGCATCTAGTGTGCAGCACATCTCCGGGACTCACACACAACAGTTGACACCAGCACCCTCTTCCAACCACATACAACGTTACGGTTCACAGTGGACTGCTGTCTTACTTTAAATCAAAGCGTCAAACACACAAAAGGTGATGGAAGGAATGCTTTCAAATGGTCTAACGACTGGCAGTCAATCTGGTAAACATTCCAACCCATAGTGGTTTTTTTGTTGTTGTTTTTTTTCTTAATTCGTATATTTATTTTTTACCTACCATGCCACCGCAGATTAGGGTCAGCCATAGACAAATCAGCCTTGGCCCTGCTCCAACAGTATCCGTCCAGCCCTAACTACCAAGCTAGGTTCTCTCTGAACCAGAATACAAGCAGCCAAAGACCAGTGTCAGCATATTTGGTCCTCTTCAGTCAGATGCAGCTTGGTTCTGATGGCACAGTCAGCACAGCACACAAGTCTGGACATATCCTTGGCCAATTAGAGTGCTAAGTCAAACACACAAAAGATGATGAGAGGAATGCTTGCAAATAGTCTAACCACTGACAAACACTAGGGGTAACATACAAACCCATCATTTATTTTGCCCACAATGCCAGTGGAAATATGCTTCACGTTCTACCTGTGGTGAGCCAGTCTTTATGAAACAGTCAATTAAACATAAGCATGCACCCTGTCACAGCCGACCATTATGTGCATGATTCTGGTAGCCTAACGTGTTTCTGATCTGAAAACCCCTAGGAACACAAAGGGGCCAATGATTGGCACTGAAAACTTTATGATCATCAGATTTGACCAGGGACAAGCTGCAGCCAACTAGTAAGACTTAACTAACTGAATCGAAATGGGGTCCTTAGTGAATTGCAAGGCCTTCTGGTTTCAGAGCTCAGTGCTGCTCATGTGATTAAATCCTTTCCTGATGTGTTGGTTATGTATTATTCAGTACCAGTGCTGACAGTATGGTAAATTAGGCCTTTGTTCTGTGCTGAGCTGCTGGTTGCCTTTGTGTTTGATTTCAGACCTGGTCCTTGTCTGCTTGGATGCTGATTTTCCTTTTAATTGTTGATGGAGTTATTATTATTATTATTATTATTATTATTATTATTATTATAGTATTTATAAAGCACTCCACCATCCCCTAAAGGATACCCAGCACTGAATCAATATTACAGTAGCCCCATACACTGACGGCCAAGTCTTCAGCCTCTTCCAAAAGGTGAAATGATCTGCAGTTAGGCAGACTTCAAGATGTAAAGTATTCTAGTGGTGAGCAGCTAGGTGGTTAAAAGAGCACCTATTCTGGCATTGTACTGTTTAACATTAAAGAGGTTTAAATCCTTAGGCGTATTAAAGCTGGTGGTGTAATAAGTGGGATGCATGTCTCTGGGGTATGGAATTCATACAGCCCGATGCCCAGGACATATTGTTTGGGGTCAAGGACAACAAGCTTTGATGTCTATTTTGTCCTTGGGACAATTAGGCCCAACCCTCTGCATAATAAACCCTTTGGCTGTCAGTTTACAGTACCACATTATAGAGCAGGGAAGGGGACTGTCTGCAGTTGAGGTAATATGAGTGTCCATATGTTTATGCTGTTTGACCCTGTATTTATGGTTCGTTGATCCAAAGCCTTTTTCATTTGGGTGAGCGATCTAAATACATGTTGTAAGCTCGGACTGCACTACTGCCAGTGGTTCTAATAAACTTTGCAACGTTTGAACACTTTTTTTTTAACAATAGGAGGCTAAATGTAATGCTCCCAGAATGCTGATTAAATGCAAATGTTTGCAGAAGCTTGAATGAAAGAGTGGTAAGTCTTTGCTTTCAAAATGAAATGTTCACAAAAAATGCAACTGGGGGAAAAAACATGTGAAACCTTAGGTACTATTTCTTTGAAGCATCATTCAGTAAAATGTTTTGATGCAGGCTAGTATTTCCAAAAAATATTCATAATGGAAAATCAGTTTCAACAAGATTGTGGAAAGCATGCAAGTAAACAAGCATTGGCAAAGCCCATATGTCTGACATTAGTGGTCAGTCTTTTGGTTTTTGTCAATGCAGGTCTTTTTTTTTTTTTTTTTTTTACATGGCTTTTGTAAAACTTTATTGTTGGCCTTCACCATTGTAACAAACATTGGCAAAACCCAAAAATATTTTTTGGTCTAAAATATCACACATTGCCACAGTAGTTTCTGGCACTGAACAAGACTACCTTTTGTGCCAATATGCTCCTTGTGAAAGAGCAGATTGCTATCACTCACATTGAAGGCATTCAATAGATAGATCGATAGAGAAATTTAATAAAAACAAAAGGTCTTGGTTAAGGCCAGACCTAATTAGGGGACCAATTGTTAGACAGTCAAAATTGTGCACCCATGGTATATGTTTATGCATTAGTGCAGATTTACATATTTCATGAATTCACAAGATTTTACAAAAGTAGACAAGGAAATCATACTCCTAGGTAATATTTGTGAACTGTATTTTAGCACGAGCACAGATGCATGTGTAGATTTGCTCGTTCTAAAATATGTTGAGTGTTTACAAGCTCACTTTCACTCCAACCACTTCTCTCCCAACCCTGGAAGACGTTTCACTTCTGCCCTTATCAGGAGTAAATATCTGGCCTTTCCCGGTGTATAGAAAGATTATAGAGGAGCTCGTGGAAAAACCAATAAAATATGCAAGTTAGTAGGTTTGCCAGACTCAAAAGGGCATTACAACCCGGGGAAACTTTGTTTACCGCTACCTCCAGCCCAAGTATGTAGATCTGCAGAAAGGTGATAAAATAAGGAAACTACTGGAATTCAAGTTCTTCTATAGTATTAGCGCCAGATCTGGGAGAACTGTGACCGGGGGTACCAGATTTCCATGGAACACAGAACATGGTAAATGGGTTAAAGGGTCACCAGGACATGAAGTAATGAATACTTTACAAATACATAAGGTATTCACAGACTACTTCAGACAGACATCCACTTTTAAATCCAATGTCCTACAGAGAGGTAAATACCTAAACGAAATCCCATTCGTTTAGCTGGAAGATGGCCATACACGATTCCTAGCTGAACCCATAGGTTTGACCGAAGTGAAGATGGCTGCAGATGAGTTGGCTAATGAGAAGGCCCTAAGTGCAGATGGCTTCTCATTCAAATTCTTTAAAGAACTGAAAGATGTGCTGGAACCCCTTGTACTTATTGTATATGAGTAGGCAGTAGCTGATGATATATTTCTGCAGTCAACTATGGAGGCCGTAATCACTTTTCTTCTGAAACCAAAGAAAGCATGCTATCTAAACCCTACTGGGGTTCTGTAAAATGTGATTTCTAACGGACTTACCCCTTAAATGTCTGGGCTGGTCTTGCCCAACTAATCTGGCTTTATACCTGCGAGATCTACCTGATGTAACCCACATAGTCCAGTAGCAATGCTACATCTGGTAAACCCTGCACCTGTTGCAGTCTCGGTCTTTCTTGATGCCAAGAAGGTCTTGGATGCTCTGGAATGACAAAACAGATCTGTACAGGGACAGGACAGGAATGTCCTCTCTCCTCCCTGTTATTTATGTTGACCATGGAACTCCTTGCGTGCTGGCTAAGGGAACATCATGCACACAGAGCACTGCAGTTCCTTTGAGACAGGATCCTAATTTGCATGTTTGCTGATTACATATTCTTGTTCATTAAGCACCACAAACCTACTCATTTTAATGTTTGCTGATGACATATTCTTCTTCATTAAGCACCTCAAACACTTAAATCTTCTATAATCAATGAGATAATTAAGTTCTTAAAACTACTCTACTATGAGAATTGGGAGAAAGCCCAGATATTTCCACTTAAATCTGGTACAAACACAAGCGTGGACTTACCATTGTGATGGTGCAAAGGCGCAACTATTTGGACATCCACAGTTAGTATCATATTGTACTCGCTGACAATTCTCGCACTGTGCATGAAACGCTTACTTGTCAAGTAAATAGATGGATTTCTTTGCCATTATCATTGACTGGTATAATCACATTAATCAAAATAATAATTCTACCAACATTTCTGTATCTATTTCACCAGTATCTCAACTATATTCTCCCTAAAACCTTGCTCCATACTTTCACTGCGAGTTTGGGAAGATAAACAGCTGTGTATATATTGGGGTGTTATGAAGATCCCTTTGAGAAGGGGGGGGTTTGTTGTTCCAAATCTGGATACATACTTTTGTTGTATATAACTGTTCTAGAGAGCCACTATCATTTATTTCAGTTTCCAAATGCCATAGCTCACTCCTATGACGTAGCAGCAGTTGAAAACAAAAATGGTAAACAACTGTTATGTCATAAGGGCCTGCCAGGCTGACAGGGCTCTCTGAGAGTTTGTCTGCGCAGCAGCGCTTGTCTGCAGGTGATTTTTCTTTTTAACCTTTTGGACAGGGATACTTAAGAGGCCATGTTGGGAGAGGAGCCAAGATGGCCGACCAATAGGACATAGTTACATGGAGCTCTGGTGAACCACATAAGTTTAGACCCCGCCACCCCCCTTGTCCCTCACAGGTGTCATCTGGTCCTTCCCAGAAGTGAAGCACAAGCCCCAGGTGTGGAAACGTTTAAGAGGGGGCCCCTTCCCATCGGAGGATCAGGCTATGTTGCAGGCAAAATAAAAGGGGTACAGAGTAGGTGAAGCTGGCCTGCCACAACACAAAAGCAGCAACCCTCCTTGGTTGAATTATGCTAACTGCTGGTGGACGTCTGGAGGTAGGCTGGGGACACCTGCAGACCTTGAATGGGGAGCCCACCTGTGGGTCTCCTCTGCACACAAATGGCTCCTAAAACAAAAGAGGGCCCAGAGTGGCTCATAAACCATGCCACACGATAGAGGAGGGCATTGCCAGAATAGCGCAGGGTGGCTTCAGAGGAGGAGCTGCCAGGAGACGAAATGATGGCGCAATCTACCCTCGACATTAAGAGACTGATTTTGGAGGGGAAAAAGGCCATCACTGACAAAATTGATGGTGTGGCTGCTACTGTCTGTTTACTACTTCAGAACATGGAGAACATGAGGGAGCATGTGAAAGACTTCGGTACCAGGGCCGATGGCGCGGAGAAGATCCTGAGTGCACACACCAGTCAATTGGCAGATCAGGAGAGGCGACTGCAACAACAGAATGCTACATTAGAAAATTTGGAGAACCGGTCACGGCGCAATAATGTGCAGTCTTAGGGGTGCCAGAGGGAACCAAGTCAGCGCCTGTTGAACAGTTCTTGGGGAGGTGGCTACCCACAGTGTTGCCGGAGCTGGGTACTGGATAGGGAATAACTGTGGACAAAGCACATAGGACACTGGGCGGACAACCTAATATGCTGATTGTCTGAATGTTGCCGTACAAGGACAAGCTGGGTATTTTGGCTGCAGCTCGTCAGCAAGGAGATGTTGAATACAACAGAATCGTATTTCTTTCTACCCGAACTATGATGTGGAGACCCAAAAGAGAGACAGAACATTTACAGAAGTGAAGAAAAGACTTTGGGACAAAGGTTGGCCCTATGCTTTACTACCTCCCGCATGACTCCGTTTTCTTCCAGGGGAAAAGCATTACTTTGATCAGGATGAGGAAGTCATGCACTTCATAGAGAGTCCTTAATCGACGAGCTGGGATGAATGCTGCGCAGGTTGACGCTGACCACCGAACGCTATTAGTTACTTTTGCGAAGGAGTGGGATGTGAGCTGAACTAGATGTTTTCAGGGGTGGAGGGGAGGGACCACCGACATTCACATTGAGATGACGGAGGGGGTCCAATACAGCTGATCGCGCATACTATGTAAGTTCGACGGGGGAGGCGAAATCTTCACATGTTGTTGCCCCTTGATGCATGTTTGTTTCATGGAGGCACTGCCCCTGGGGCACCGGGGAGCCTGGGGGACAACATGCTTTTTTTATGTTGGGTTGGGGGAGGGGGGATAGACACTAAAAGTGTCAGTTGTGTTGGCCTGGTTGGGTTAGGCCACACTAGAGGGGGGTGGAGGGCAGTTAATGTTTTTAACCCAGAGAGCGGGAGCGCACACATTTGGAAACGGATTGAAACTATGTCTCAGATAGTACACAGACACGGGGTAACACACTTCATGCACATAGGAGTAACAATTTGCCTGTGGAATGTCCAGGGGATCCACAGCCCGTTAAAAGGTGAAGGATAATGTCCTATATACACAAACACTGAGCTACGATAGTGATGCTTTAGGAAACTCATTTACTACCACAGGAACATGAGAAATTGCGTGCAAAGTGTGGTAGCAGAATTTGGTATAATAGCTTTAGCTCCTCTGCACGTGGAGTCCTATTATGGGTGGATGCAAGTGTCCTCCTGAGAGTGGCCAGTGAACTTAAAGCGTCAGATGGGTGATATATTGGAGTAGTAAAAGACATTGGTGGTATGCTCCTAATGTAGATACACTGGACTTTTTTGAAAGCGTCTTGAACTTGCTGATGCCTTACACGTAATATAATATGGTGTGCATGGGCGACTGTAATTGTATACTGGATTGGATAGCTCCCAGTAAGTGGCAAGACCTCTGGGTAGGGCCTCAAAGGCATTACTGACAGCAGTGGACACACTGAATCTATTAGAGCTGTGGAATGTGACACATGGTAGTGCACAGGGGTATCCTTTTTACTCACACCCTCACGATACATTCTCAAGGATAGATTACCTGTTTTTGCACCCAGAGCATGAGGCAGACTTTGGGGAGGTCCGTTATCTAGACCGCAAACTCTCAGGTCATGCTCCACTGGTGGGAGAACTGAGGGGCCATGAATACATGACGCCACTACCGCAATGGCGGTTCCAGCCCCAGGCATTGGGAGACCAATTGTACAGGGGAATAGTTAGAGACGCAATTGGGGAGTACTTTGCTCTATGGGGTTGGTGACATCAGCTGGGATACTCTGGGAGGCTTTTTAAATAACAATAAGGGGGGGACATGCTTGACCCCCACCTATGGGGTCTGCAAGCCCCTGACATGCACAGTAACTCAACTGGAACGCCAAATTGGTGACATAGGCAGGCCACACATACAACAGAAATATGGGAAGAATGACCCAGGCTACAAGGGGAAACCTGGAGGAGGCCCAAGGCATACTGGGGAAACATGACTTTAAGGTGTGTACGGAAGCCCAGCATGCACAGGGGGACCCACCGGGCAGACTCCTTGCATGGTTAGTCAATAGGGAGAAAACAGGGAACACAGTAGTAACAATGAAGGACTCTAATGGGTGGACCTCACAGAGCAGGAGGATATTCTGTGCCGCTTTGCAGAGTTCTACTCTGGATTATACGCACAACAGGACAATAGGGACATGGGGATGGCAGAAATTCTAGATGACGCGCACCTGCTCAGGGTAGGGACGCAGCAAGAGAGGTATTGAATGGCCCAATAGGTGAGACTGATATTAGGTGTGCCATAAAACAAATGAATACTGGGAAAACACACAGTAACAACGGCTTATCCTTAGAGTTCTACCAGGAATATGTGGATCTCCTATGTGCACTGCTTCTGGCCATGTACAAGGAGGCATTCAAAACAGGGGTGTTACCAGAATCACACAGGGAGGTATGCATAGTGGTCCTTCCCAAGAAAGATAAGGACCCCACTGCCTGTGTATAAATTGACCGTTATCATTGATTAATACAGATGCTAAGATTCTGGGTCAGATCCTGGCTTACTGCTTGGATAAAGTTGCCGGGGACATTGTACTTTCGGACCGGTCATGTTTTTGTGGGATGTCATCCCACTACTACCAACAATAGGAAAGCATTTCTAATAATGGAGCACATGGGGAAGGAGGAGGAGCCCTAAGCTCTAGCCAGTCCAGATGCACATAAAGCTTTTGACACGGTGGACTGGCTATTTATGGACCAAGTGTTACAACGGTACGAATTAGAGACGGATTATTTGAAGTGGGTCCAACTTCTATGTACAAGCAACAAGGCAAAAGTTAATGTGGGAAGTATGGTGTCTTTCTGCTGGCGGGTGGAGCAGGGTACCTGACAGGGATGCACCCTCCCTCCGCTTATATTTGCTTTGGTTATTGAACCACTGGCACATATAATCAGAGCTAAACATGCAGTAGATGGGGTGAGAATGGAAGACAAAAAGGAAATCATATCTTTGTTTGCAGATGATGTATTGCTGACCATCCCAAACCCAGAGACTACTTGGCCAGCGGTTATTAATATGATTGCAACAGTGGGGATGCATTCAGGGTTTAAGCTTACGTGGATAAATCAGTGTTATACCCTATGGGACATGACCAGGCTATGGGTGGCGGCTTCCTTAACATAAATCTCCTCATGACCCCGATCAGATACCTTGGAATATATCTGAGCTCAGGCGTGCTGGAGGTATACAAATCGAATGTGAGGAACCTGATTGCATACTTGGAGAAAAGCATAAGTAGGTGGTTGACGTTCCCAATGTCTTTAATGGGATGTATAGCGCTGAGTAAATGATCATGTTACCCAGAGTCCTATATACACTGCCGCACATGCCTATGCGAATCCCAGAGGCCTGCTTTCAGCGCCTTGATGAGTTACTCCGACTACTTTATTGGGAGAGTAAAGGGCGCACATCAGTTTGGAGGTGCTGTGTTTGACCTGGACTGGAGGAGGGCTGCAAGCTCCGAGTTTCTGAACTTATTACAGGGCTTCCCAACTGCAGCATGTGGTGCAGTGGTTTGTGGAGGGGGGCACTGACCCGGTTACTGAGCTTTTGTCCAGACTAGTTGTGCTGCGTAAACTACTGGTGTTGCCCCTCACTCACAAGAAAACACGCATCGGGTTGCCACTACAAATTAGGATAATGCTGGATGTGTGGGGACAAGCCTCACGGAGAGTGGGAGATTAATATATCTATTTACAACAATTAATACCAGGGTGTACAGGGATTAGTCCGATGCTGTCCCCCCTCCTGTGCCATATGGAGGACGGTGCTTTCCCGCAGACAATGGATGATCTATATGAAGATGGTCGCCTAAAGGGTTATGCAACTCTCTGCTGTAAATAAGCTCTGACTGAGGGATGTTTTCTGACCTATGCAGGTATAGCGGCAGCGATACGTAAGGCCTGGGCAGGGTTCCCTCAGGAGCCGGATACACACACATTAAATCAGTCCTTACCAGACATAGGCGGAGAGATTGATTTCACGGCTACATGCTTTGCCATTGCCACAAACTGCCCCACGGATGGATGCACTCACACTTCAATGGGAAAGTGACCTGGGGGAAGGAATACGTGAAAGTGAATGGTGGTCAATACTGAGTAACTGCAGAAAGGTGACACGTAACGCAGAATTGGAACTGATCCATTAGAAATGGGTTGACCGACACTGTTACACCAAGTTGGCTTCATAGGTTGGACCAGACTAAACCTGAATGCCATTACAAATTCAAACTCTCGCTGGGTACATATATACACATGTGGTGGTTATGCCCAGGGGAGAGGGGATACTGGGAGGAAGTGGCGAAGGTACTTGAAGAATTAACTGATCTCATGCTGAGGCCAACGATCCAGCTATGCTTACTGGGCTTGGTGAAGCAGAGTAAACACACTAAACATGCAGAAAATGTTTTAGAACTTGGTTCAGCGGTGGCGAAAAAATGTACAGGTGTACAGTGGTTAACTGCTCCCCTGCCAACACGTAAACAGTGGCTATACAAATTTGGGTAGTTGATGCATGCCGAATGTGGTTTGACACCTAGATTAGTAACCACTGAAGCAGGATAGGGAGGCAGGATGGCTTGGGACATGTCAGAGTTCCGATTACAGCTGGAGGTGGGGGTCGAAAGCGCAGACACAAACTGATGGGACTGGGGAAGGTTGATCATCGGTAATATCACTGATAATGCAGTGGGATAACTACGTATTTTGATGCTACAAAGATGATTGTACTGTTGCTAAATATTGTTTGTTCCACCCTGAGACAGGAAACACTACCGTCTAGCTTCTTCTCTGTGGGAGGGCGGAATTAATAGTTTTGATTGTATGACTGAATCAATAAAATAAATATTTTTTTTTAAAAAGAGGCCATGTCTCATCCATTACTCCTCTGCCACTGTGTAGCAGTTGAAAGCAGGAGCAGATGATTTTGGGGGCCATACATAGTATAAAATTGTAGAGAAGTACTTTATGGTTCTGAGTGACATCACAGACAACTCAAGCGTCGCTGCTGTTGTCTTTGATGTCACTCAGAACCTCTCGGTGAAAAAGAACCCCATAATCCTCGGTTACCAGGAGGGTGCGCCTTGTAAGTTCTCCCAGTCATGTTAATGTCTGGGGAGTGCTGCTGCGCCATGTACACTTGTTGCGCTTGCTCACCGTGTCTCCGTTGTGCTGTCTACTTTTTGGCTCATAGTGTATATTTTGGCCACTGCTGTTTATCACAGAGTACCGTTTTTCTGTTCCTCACAGTATACAGGGAGTGCAGAATTATTAGGCAAATGAGTATTTTGACCACATCATCCTCTTTATGCATGTTGTCTTACTCCAAGCTGTATAGGCTCGAAAGCCTACTACCAATTAAGCATATTAGGTGATGTGCATCTCTGTAATGAGAAGGGGTGTGGTCTAATGACATTAACACCCTATATCAGGTGTGCATAATTATTAGGCAACTTAACAAAAAACAAATATATACCCATTTCAATTATTTATTATTACCAGTGAAACCAATATAACATCTCAACATTCACAAATATACATTTCTGACATTCAAAAACAAAACAAAAACAAATCAGTGACCAATATAGCCACCTTTCTTTGCAAGGACACTCAAAAGCCTGCCATCCATGGATTCTGTCAGTGTTTTGATCTGTTCACCATCAACATTGCGTGCAGCAGCAACCACAGCCTCCCAGACACTGTTCAGAGAGGTGTACTGTTTTCCCTCCTTGTACATCTCACATTTGATGATGGACCACAGGTTCTCAATGGGGTTCAGATCAGGTGAACAAGGAGGCCATGTCATTAGATTTCCTTCTTTTATACCCTTTCTTGCCAGCCACGCTGTGGAGTACTTGGACGCGTGTGATGGAGCATTGTCCTGCATGAAAATCATGTTTTTCTTGAAGGATGCAGACTTCTTCCTGTACCACTGCTTGAAGAAGGTGTCTTCCAGGAACTGGCAGTAGGACTGGGAGTTGAGCTTGACTCCATCCTCAACCCGAAAAGGCCCCACAAGCTCATCTTTGATGATACCAGCCCAAACCAGTACTCCACCTCCACCTTGCTGGCGTCTGAGTCGGACTGGAGCTCTCTGCCCTTTACCAATCCAGCCACGGGCCCATCCATCTGGCCCATCAAGACTCACTCTCATTTCATCAGTCCATAAAACCTTAGAAAAATCAGTCCTGAGATATTTCTTGGCCCAGT
The DNA here is from genome assembly GCF_031143425.1 of Pleurodeles waltl. Classification (NCBI taxonomy): domain Eukaryota; kingdom Metazoa; phylum Chordata; class Amphibia; order Caudata; family Salamandridae; genus Pleurodeles; species Pleurodeles waltl. Next base: position 596,913,645 of record NC_090446.1, on the reverse strand, counting down.
CTTGACGTTTCAGCTTGTGTGTCTTGTTCAGTGGTGGTCGTCTTTCAGCCTTTCTTACCTTGGCCATGTCTCTGAGTATTGCACACCTTGTGCTTTTGGGCACTCCAGTGATGTTGCAGCTCTGAAATATGGCCAAACTGGTGGCAAGTGGCATCGTGGCAGCTGCACGCTTGACTTTTCTCAGTTCATGGGCAGTTATTTTGCGCCTTGGTTTTTCCACACGCTTCTTGCGACCCTGTTGACTATTTTGAATGAAACGCTTGATTGTTCGATGATCACGCTTCAGAAGCTTTGCAATTTTAAGAGTGCTGCATCCCTCTGCAAGATATCTCACTATTTTTGACTTTTCTGAGCCTGTCAAGTCCTTCTTTTGACCCATTTTGCCAAAGGAAAGGAAGTTGCCTAATAATTATGCACACCTGATATAGGGTGTTGATGTCATTAAACCACACCCCTTCTCATTACAGAGATGCACATCACCTAATATGCTTAATTGGTAGTAGGCTTTCGAGCCTATACAGCTTGGAGTAAGACAACATGCATAAAGAAGATGATGTGGTCAAAATACTCATTTGCCTAATAATTCTGCACTCCCTGTACACTTATGCACACTGCATAGGCCATCACTGCTGTTGCGCAGTGTATCCATTTACGCTTCGCTTTGGTTTGTATCATTGTTCACAACATACTTTTTATTTGATTGCACCTCTCGGTGTTACTTTGCTGCTCACAGTATACCCTTTCCAGGTTTAACAGGGCGTCCTTAATAAACGTGGGCTTCTTGGAGAGCGGGAATGACACCGATTACCTTGCAATGCATGATGTGGACCTGCTGCCGCTGAACCTGGAGCTGGACTACAGTTATCCGGACAACGGTCCCTTCCACGTGGCGTCCCCAGACCTCCACCCTCTCTATCACTACAAGACGTACGTGGGAGGCATCCTCCTGCTGACCAAAGTGCACTACGAGATGGTAAGGGACACAGACATGGTTGACCTGAGTCACCCTCACAGTATTTGGATCTTTAGCTATCCAGGTTGTTAAGTATATGTTAGAAATGCGTGTGTTTCAACTGGTAGCTTATCTACTGTTCATCTATCTCTGTACTAACTTTGTGTCACATAATCTTTTTCTCCTTTCTTCGCTGTCACTGTTTTGTTCGTCTTCAGTCTTCTTTCATCAGTCACTGCTCTTATTTAAGCATTCACTACACCTCCCTTGCGAATGTATTGTTCTCACTGTTCTTTTTTTTTTTTTAGCTCACTGCTCTTCTCTGCCCCTTTTCCTTTCTTCCAACCAGCCACTTTTCTTTCCACTCTTCCTCTCAGGTTTGGAGGACTTGGTTTTTGTATATTCTTTCCCCATCTCCATTATGCCTCTTTTACTTCTCCACTAGTTCTACTGTGTTTTTACCATACTGCTTTCTCCGTCTTATTCCACATCTATGTGTCTTATTTTTTTTATTTGTGTAATATTAATGTTAATGCTGGCCAATCCATACTTATGGGACTGTGTACTGCACTTACTTAAGACAACATATAACCAGACCGTCCTAAATTCGAGCGGGATCTTGTGCTATGAGACCAAAGAATCGCACATTCAGATGTCCCATGTGTGAACTAAACATCAGTAAGATAGAACAATGGCTTGCTTACTTAAAACAGCAATTTAATTCCTAGAGATGGGAAATTAGTCTTATCAAAGTATATCTGTCTGTCAGATCCCTTTCAGAGGGCCAAGGGGCAAGCAGGAGCTACTGGGGTCAGCCGCAGTGGTTGAGGTCTTTTACTCCAGAGGTCAACAGCCCACCTGCTATGGGCTCTAAGTAACTGGACCAAGTAACCTTTCCACACATGACTCTGTATTAGCATGGGTTAAGCAGGGAGGAGATAGGTGTAAGGTGAACACAGGCTCACAACTCAATGTATGGTCAGCAACGTCAATAAATCAATGTCCAACCAAATACTCAGTTTTTATATAAAGTATTATTTATAGATACACAACGCGAAATATGATACACACTAAATAATAACGCACCCTTCATAGGGTCTGTGTTTTAGCACCTGGACATGCAGCCACCAGCGCCCTGCTCTTTTGACTAGGGTTATACCCCATTTACTTGAGGGAACATCCAGGTTAGGGTTCGTTAGAGAATACGAGTCTTCAAAGTCCCACAATGGCTATTAGAAGTCAAGTGTCCCAGTGCCTTTGGCACTTCAATCAGAGCAGATTCCACCAACAAAGGCTTGCAACTCAAGGTCCAGTCTTACCTGCTCCCACTGGAGATGAGACGAAAGGCCTTGGAGCGTTCAGCAGTCCTAGGTTGCAGTCGACTTGGGCTGGAGCTGGCAATGAGTAGTTGTTTCTTCAGGCCAGCACAGGGTCTGGATCTCCTTCTTTGTTGCTGTAAGTACTGTCTGCCTCTGATGGCATACTTGGGCTGCTACTTGAGTGCCAGTGACAAAGTAGAAGTTGTGAGTTTATATTTCCACACTGTTCATGTGTAGGAAAGTCACTCTTTTTGGCATGGTTACCCCCACTTTTTGCCTGTTGTCAGTGTGCTTAGAGTGCTTTCACAAGGATCCTGCTAACCAGGACCCCAGGGATTGTGCAGAGGTGTACCCACGAGCTCCAGTTCCAATTCCCAGGACTTTGTAAGTGCAGGTAAGCCATTTAGATGTGTACTGGCCGTAGGACACTACCCATGGTCCAGCTACATAATTGTAACTCCGAACCTAGGCATGTTTGGTATCAAACATGTCTGAATCATACCCTAACACTGATGCCAGTATTGGTGGCATGATTCCAAGCACTCTGGGGGCTCCTTAGAGGACCCCCCAGTATTGCTCCTACCAGTCTGCCAGGGTCTGCGAGGAGCCCACACTGCTGCAGCCCCTCAGACAGGATTCTGCCCTCTTGCTGTTTGACCAGCTCAGCCAGGGAAAGGCTGAACAAAGGATTTTCTGTGGGAGAGGGGTGCAACCTCCGCTTACTTGGAAATAGGTGTTACAAGGCTGGGGAGGGGTAGCCTTCCCACGTCACAGGCTTGCTTTGAAGAGCACACTTGGCACCCTCCTTGCGTAATCCAGTTTACACCAGTTTTTGCTCTGAAGCGAAACTACACAAAGGAAAAGGGAGTGACCACTCCAGCAGTGGTGCCCAGAGCTCCTCCAGGTGGCCACTTGATTCTGCCATCTTGAAAGCAAAATGGACAGAGGCACCTGGGAGCATCTGAGTGGTCGGGTTAGGCAGGTGACATCAGTGACCTCTCTGATAGGTGGGCACATTTCAAAGTGACCAGGCCCCTTTTTGGGCTATTTAGGGACTCCCTTTTGGGTGGGTGCCTGGATTCGGCATGCAAGACTCCACCAGGACTCCTCTGCAATGACCTCTTCTGCTCCTGACCCCGGAACTGAACAAGACTGCAACACCGGAACGACCTTGCCCTGCAACATTGTTATCGCTGCTCCTGTCAGTACTTTGCCAAATTTCCAAGGTGTGCATCTTCTGGGTCGGCAAGACTTCTGCTGCACCAAAGAAGCTAGAAGCAATCTCCCATGGAATGAAGGAGTCATTCCCCTGCATCCTCAGGCACCTAAGGCAGCGGCATCTGGCTGCTGAGATCTGCTAGCCTCTGGACCTACGAAGTTCCGCCAACACAGGTGGTGGTTCTAAGGGGTCCTGTGGGTCCTCTTTGCCTTCTGTCTAACTGGGAGACGGTGGCTCCTTGCCTCTTCCTCCAGGGTGGAATTTCTGTGCACCGCAACTGTTGCAGCAACCAAGGCCTGTTGACTCCTGCTCCGAGGGATCTCCAGGCTCCAAGAAGCCCCAGCCCCCAGCACTCTACCTCTGCAATGACAGTCTCCTCTCTGCTGATCCAGCGATGTGGCACTCCTCTTCAGTTGTGCTGCTTGGGCCTCAGTGCGACTTTCTGTGCCTTCTGCCAGTGGGGTGCTCATGGGGGCTCAGAGTGCTTTTGCTGACTCTCCTGTCTTCTTAGGGTCAGCCCGTACTCCTGTCCAAGAGTCGAGTGCCCAGGACCTTGCTGGTCCTCTCCAGCCATGTAGACCTTCAGCTCCAACTTGCATTTGTTTGTGCTTGTTGGTGGCCCTCCTAGCCAATGACCCATCTGCAATCCGGCAACCATCTAGGGACAATTCCTAGACTACCTAAGTGACGACTCCTGCAGCTCCTGGGCTCTGCAGCCGGCCTTCAACCATCACCGTCGTCCCAGATCTTCACCCATAGAAGAGTGGGCATTGCTGCCTGCCCCACCATACACTCCTGCATGGACTGGACTCTGTCCGCTTGTTTTACAGATCCTCTTCATCTGGAATCAACCATTGAGTTCCACCACACTGGTCCTGTTCTTGCATTGTTCCAGTTGTAAGTCCCCATGTTAGCCTATGGGACGACCAGGTAAATTACCTCCTCTCTCCTGGTCGCTGGAGGTATTCTAGATACTCACCTCTTTGGGTTCTATACTCTCACAGCCCTTGGCTAGCTACTCCACATCCTCTGGTGGGGTACCCATACTTGCATTCCACTATTTTAGTATATGGTTTGCCCCCCCCCCCCTATCAGGCCCTTGCTATTTCTAATGTTTTCATGCTAATTCCTAGTACTAAGACCTGTGTATATTTTGTATGTACTTACCTCCAGAGAGGGGGGATTGCCTATAGTATTCTAGTTCAGTGTTACTATAATAAAGTACCTTTATTTTTGCAACACTGTGTGGTTCCTTTCATGTGTGATACATTACTGTGTGACTACTGTGGTATTACGAGCGCTTAACACTCCTCCGAGATAATTCTTGGCTGCTTACCACAGCTACCATTAGAGAGCCCTAGCTTCCTAAACACTGTAACACTTACTAATAATTGTTGCCTGGACCTGGTATAAGGTTTCAAAATCATAGTTGTCCACCACACACCAGGCCAGCCTCCTACATCATGGTTAAGGGCCCTCTGCTTTCCCTATCTCCCGTCCCACCGGGGATCACTCTCCAGGCAATTAAGATGGTGTCCCTCTACGAATCACAATACAGCACAGGGTGATAGCCCTATCTTCACCACAGTGCTGCACCAGGGAGATGGACCTTAGAATTCGGGGTTGCAAACAATGCACATTGGTGGATGGCTTGATCAGTGTGGTGGTCCCAGCTTACCAGAATCTCACATCCTGTTCTGAGGATCCCATTCAGCAGGATCCCCACTGGACCTCGCTACCTCCAGGCAATCTCCTTCTCCTCACAGGGTCTTCTGGTCTCAGGTCAGGCAGAGGCTGATGCTCCAGGCGAGTGTTCTTAATTCCCATGGGTGATGTCCTCTCTCCCGTCATGGAAGACTGACCCGTTAGGTTCAGCCAGAACGAGGCTGCTAAAATGACCACGTTTGCTTATTATGTGCTTTTAATGTGAAGTTATGCCCATTACAGTAACCTACAGATGTCACTTTAATGCTTGTATATAACCTAATGTACAAATGGACTCCTATTTATTTTCTACAGCCATGGATGAGCATTTCACTGTGCGCATATATACTGTGTGTGAGTGATAATAAAATGAGCATGCATTATGTATTATAATGCATCATGTTTTTTAAAGTTTTCCTCGTACTGCAGGCACACAACACATAGTTATGATGTTCAAAAACTCCTCTTATAAAGGTATTTTTATGTCTAAAATGTGTGTGTTAAAAATTACACACAAAAGTGCTGATTTGTACGTATTATTATTGATGTGGTGATATTATATGCAACATTGACGTGTGGGACCTTGCATGCAATGTTAATATCTATTTTTAATTTAGCAGTATGGCTTTTTGTGTACTCATCTGTGGTTTTTAAACATTACAGTGGGCACACTTTACGTCTGATGGTCATATTTTACAAGTGGCTTTTCTGTGTGCACATATGGATGATCAATCAGTTTTGTTGTGCTGAATCTGTCAAATATATACAAAATCACGTCTCACGTGCGACCACTAATACAACATAACTGTACAATCGAAAATTTACAGTGTCTTTTCATAACCCCGCTGTTGTGGTACGAACATTATCCAATGTTGCACTACAAAGTAATGGTCTTTACAGTGTATGTACAGCCATTGAGCTTTGTGGCACTAGAACAATATTGATAGTCACATTTGTTTAGTGCCTCATCTGGGAATACAGTCAGTATCAGCCAGTGCTTAATTTAATTTGTAAATAAAAACATGCCGGTGCCCAAAGTTCTCCTGTTAAACACGCAGCTGCTGGAATTAAATATGCGACCAGTGAATATTGAGGCAGTGTAATCCTAATGCCATCTCGGTCCTCTTCAATCAGTTTACAGCTACTCCCTGCCCCTTCAGCTCACTCTTGCAGCTTTCTCCCTTTGTGACGCTTTTTTGTTTTTCTCTTCCTCCGTCTTTCCCATATGTGTCTTTTGCTCGCAGCAAATGCTTGAGGCAGAAAAATAAGCCCCGGCCCTCAAAAATAAGTGCTGGTGCTCAGCACTGGAAACAACAAGCACAAATTAAGCACTGGTATCAGCTGCCCTCACTGTAGGGTGAGTGTATCTTTCTTTTTATTGCCCCCCAATTGTTATGAGTTTGACAGACACATGCCACGAGGGTTGAACCATCTCCTATTGAAAATAACTAAATAGAAGCATAGATGGATAACTATAGCCTACCCTCTGTCGCCATTTGATTCAGCCTTGGCATTAAGTTACTGCACTGTTACTCCAACCCAAATACTCACCCATGTGGTACTTTTTTGGTATGCAGTGTTCCATCAGCATTTAGTAATTTAGACTCCATTGACACTAATATATGAAGATATATACTGATGGATTTTCATTGAGCAACAATAGAAATGTTTTTGGGTGGGAGTTCAGCCTTGTCTTTGTGCGTTCTTCCTGAATCACATTTTTACATGTATATCTTACTGCGGCTTGTGAGAAAAATATCTCTTTAGGACATAATGAGCATACGTGATCTATTCACCATGTGTAAATGAAACTGAGAGTCGAACACTTATTATCCTTGTCTTTATCATAAATGTCACATGACACTGCATGTGACATCAACACCAAGTTCGTGATATCTGGAAAGATTTTTGTTTTTTTCTGCCTTGTCTAATTGATAAAGGGAAGGACGCTGGCCAGCAATTGCGGGGCACCTTAAATTTCCTAGCTTTTGTAATCAGACATTTTTTTTAAAAACAATGTATCTTTTTAATGAAGGAGTTAATTTTCCCTTATTTCCATTTTCCTCCATGAATTATTTGTATCCATAAATCTGTTTATTAAGAATTTTATATAAATAAAACATTGCATCTTGTCAGTCAAGCGATGCAACCATAATCAAGTCTACCTTAGCATATACCCAAGCCTTTTCCAACATCCTTCAAATACATTGCATGTAAATGATGATGTGTATGGCAAGAAAAAAGGCAGAAGATAGTTTCGACAACTCAATAGGTGAATACCCCTTCAACAAACTCAACTATCCAAGTCCTCTCACCCCTTCGAGTGACACATTCGGCCACTTCCTCTATAAGTTCCTTTAAAAAAATGTTTTCTTCTCACTGTACTTGTCTCCCAATTCCCAGCCTTCAATATCCGGCTATAAGAAGCCATCGCTTAACCCTAATACAAATGGTTCAGGTCCTTCCATCTGAGAGAGAGTCTAGTGATCGGGAGGCCCATGCACGGGTCCCTGTATGCTAGCTTCAGTTTGGACTGAAAAAAGGAGCGAAGTGCCAGTCATGTTTAGATATTTTTAAAGATGGACAGCTCTCAAACTGAGCAAAATAACATTGAGGACAAAAGGCAATGGGCATCCCAAAATCTCCTTTAGTACCGCCTACCAAAAAAGGTGGACCAAAGGATATTCCCACGAAATATGTATTCCACCGCTTCTGGACCTGCTGCACCTCCAAATATTGAGGCTTATCTTCAGGAACATTTGAAGTAGATGATGAGGAGTGAAAAACCATAACGGAGTTTATAATGAATCTCCCTACCTAGAACAGATTTGGAAGAGGAAAGTATGTCCGTGCCCAGCCATCCTCGTTGTAGTCTCTCTACTTGTTTGCCCAGGGCCCTCTCCCGTTCCTTATTGTGAGGCCTGGACTGAGGGGCCTTCTGCGCAACAAGAGCTCAATGTAGCTTAGATACAGTGCCTCTAGAACCCACCTGTTTTGGAAATGGGGATTCTAGTGTGGTCTTGTCTCAAAATGCACCTAAACTTAGTGCATGATTATTAACTTAGCGCCTTGGCTGTGCATATTCTAGCCAGTCCTTGGAGAGATCAAAGTCCGATTTACATTGCAGGAACGTCTTAGGTGTGGAAGCCTCAAAAAAATCTGGGATCCTGCAACCCCGCTCCCTGCATCCCTGAAAGGCTGTGCCCTCCACTACAGAAGTGAAGTAATTGTTGTAGTTAATGGGCGTTTAAGGTGAGGGGTAAGTTACCAGAACCAAGCTGTTACATAAGTGTCCCAGTCCCGGGGTATTGTGGCTGTTGGCCTGCTCAAGTAAGCATTTGGCAGTCTAAATCTCCTATACAGCCAAAACAAATCCCACAGAGGCTAACAAACAATGGTGTGCTCCATGAGTCGTCCATCATTTTGTGTTCCGCCAAGGACCACACCACTGCAACCCTCAATTGGGATGCAGCATAGTACAGCGTAATGTCGGGCAGTACCAGCTCTCTTGACTCTGTTCTACATTAGGAGTGTCTGAGAGACTCTAGGAGTTTTCCCTCTCCATATAAAATATAGCAGGTGTTCTTGTATTTTCCTAAGATATCCCTTGTCGACCCAAATCAGAGGGCATGGAACATATACAAAAACATTAATTTTAATGCTGTTTATCCTACCCACCCAAAATATTATCAGTTTGCCCAAAGAGTTCAAGTTTCGACGAATTTCAGTAAGCTGCGAGGGGTAGTTTGCATGAGACAGTTCACCCCGGCCGTTGGTAATCATTACCCCCAAATAATTAATGTATTTCTTAGCCCAGTGAAAAGGAGGCCATCGCCGCCACTAGCAACGTTCAATTCAGAAACTCCCATTTGTCATAGTTAACCTTATAGCCAAATACTGACTGAAAAGCCTGCTAATAGGCCATCACTTGAGAGTTAGATGAGTGTACTCGCTCGCACCAAAATTGATACCTATTGCCTTCTCGGGTTGTCATACACAAAATGCTAGAGGCTCTATAAAAAGGGCGAACAGAAGATGGGATAAACGTCTCTGAGTACACCCTACAAGAGGGCATTTTTAACCTCTCGAAAAGGTCACAGTGTGTCCTAACTGACCCAGAGAGATTTGTCCATTAAGCGTCACTGGAGCCGTGAAACCCATGTAGCTAGGAAGAAATCATATTTAGAAAGTAGGGGCTAATTTCCATGCACTGAAGAACAGGTTTGTGTGTGTTTGTGTGTGTTTGTGTGTGTGTGTGTGTATCTATGACCCCCCCCCCCCCCCCCCGTCTCGGTCACATTGCACAGAATACATCTAAAACTTTACATTTGTTTTACTTTGTGCCTTCTCACCTCTCTGTCCTTCTCTTTGACTATTGTAGTGTAATGGAATGTCGAACAGGTTTTGGGGCTGGGGGCGCGAGGATGACGAGTTCTATCGCAGGATTAAAGCTGCTGGTCTGCAGGTAATACAATGGGAGATTTTTTTGCCTTTTTTATTCTAGGCTGGTGGATGAGGGGGAGATCCTACCTGTAAGGGGGTGAATAGGCAGATTGTGTTGTAAGGCCAGGAGTCATGGTGAAGACAGGGGTAAGGTATTTGGAGAGGGGATTGCTGGTCAAATGGTAAGAATCCTGCACTGGCACCCTTAGCAGAGAGTAGAAAGTATGAAGACTGTACAGAGCATTTGGTGTGTAGACAAAGTGGATGGTTGTCTTCCCTGCCCTATCAACCGGAGATGGTCCTGTGGCAACAATATCAAGTGCAGGAAAATGACTCCAAACGGGTGCGTATGGTGCAAGGGGAGGATGGAATACCAGGACTTGTAAATGGGGAAACAATCGTATTTGTGCAGTTGAAAGAAAGGATGTATGAAGTTTGGGAGGCGTATATTTGTAAAGGAGGAGGATCTGTCAGTACGGACTGTACTATGATGAGGGTAAGGCAGAGAGGTGTGTGGTGGCTGCACCGTGATCTTGTGTCCCATACCTGTGCTTGTTTCCTTCAGCTTCGCCGACCCTCTGGAATCACCACAGGATATGAGACATTTCGCCACATCCACGATCCGGCCTGGAGGAAACGAGATCAGAAACGGATTGCGGCTCAAAAGCAGGTCAGACATTATCAGCAGAGGCCAGTCTGCCAACACACACTGCTGTATCCCATGACACGCCTTATACTGAATACTTGTGTAGGTAATGGCATTGCTTCACTCACTACTAGGTGCCATACACCCGTGCCCTGAGGGTGATGGTAACCTGGGCACTCATGTCCATGCTGGAGTCAAAGAAACCCTCCAGGTTCCACACCTGGGCTTTTGGGAGTGGACACACACCGTTTAATAGTATCAGCCCCAAGCCGCAGTCTTAGAGAATGTTAGTGTGCGGCCTATGTGTGAGGATTGCAGTATGTGCCACGAGATAGGATCGCTCCCCAGTGCACACCGTTGCTTCTACTCGCACCTTCACTCTGCGACTCGCAGGGCACGAGCTACCGTAAGACAAGCCTATGCTCCGTCACTGGCACAGCCACGGTGGTTCTGTCCATCTGTTAGTCCTGAATACTCTCCCGTCCCTGGTCCACTAACTGGTCTATGCCCCCCATCCCTCCCGCTCTGCTATACTCCCTGCTCCCTGTAGCGCAGCCTGTGATCTGCTCCATAAACCTCTGCCTGTGGTCTGCTGTATATGGCCTCCACCCTTGGTCTGCGGTCTGTACCTCCTCTCCATGCACATGCCTGTGCTCGTCCCTCCGTATCCTGCTCTGCTTCACCATCCCGGGCTGTGCTCTCTTGTACCTCTGCCTTGCTTAGCTTACAGCTCCTCTGGCTCTGCGCTGCCCCCTTTGTGCTGTAGATGCCGGCGAGCTGTGCTCTGGCTACTGTACTCTTTCACCCCGTTGCTTTCAGCCCTCTCTGTGCATTGTTATCCTATCTCTGATCTTTATCGCCTGTCTATACTTTTCCTCTCACCTTTGCTTCTGTGCAGTCCCTTGTACTTCTGCTTGTGCTGTGCTCCTCTGTACTTCTGCCTGCTTGTGTTTTTATCTGCTGTGCTTCTTCCAGTGCTCTACATGCGCTGCACTCCCTTTGCCTCGCTACTCCACACTTATGTGTGTACTCTCACCTATATCTGTCCCACGCACCCGTTCTTGCTTTCACTCTTCCCACATTTTTCAGTATTTTTCTTTCGCAAATGCACATTTTTGCATATTTGTGTCGCTTTGTGGATGGGTGTGGATCAGTCTTTAAAAGGGCTTGAGGATACCCAGTAGACCTAAGCAGAGTGTTTTCAATCAGATACTGATGAAACCAACAGATAATCCAAAAACTACTTTGCTCTGACGCCCTATTTGTTCTTTGTTTGCCGTAGCAGTGAGTTTGGCAAACATTCTGGTGTTTTTAGGGGTTTTGATTTTTGCAGTTGCACCCTAGAAACGTCTGAGCTCTCTTTGTGTACATTTCTTGTCGACTTTTAGGGATGGGGAAGCGCTGTTGAGGTTCCGCTGTCTGCCCAATGGCTACCACTGATCTATATTTAGATATAATAACGAGGGATAGCCAAGAAACATCCAGCCAAGGTCCGAAGAGCTCAGAATTCAAGTCTCCAATTGGCCGCCAGTCTTGGAAATTGAGACCTTATTTCCGACATCTGTAATTTAGCAGAGTAATCTATGAAACATGGAGCTGAGGAGCATTTGTACTTTTGAATGAACATGTGTTTTATATTTTATTTCCAGTTGAAACCTGGCATTTTAAAAAATGCATGGTGACCTTTTTCGTCCTTTAACTGGTGGTCAATATCAATTGCTGAAATATTTGATGATAGCTGCTAGTTCTTGCACTAGTTGCATGTGTACGTTAAATAGCATGAGGGGCAGGACTGGTCCCGGAGGTATGCGCTATGATATAGACATAGGCCATTCTACCCAAGCAAATTGGGTTGTACACCAAAATAGATTAAAATGATGAGAACCTTCCCGTAAATGTCTATGAGTGAGTAAAGAATGGAGATTAGTGGCACTAAGCTTTATGGAAAGCAGGTGAATTCGTGAAAGGGCCCGCTTACCACATTTCAGCTCATGATTTAAAAGGGGTGTTGCAGCATTATGGAAGCCAGTTTTACGTAACTTGAAGTAAATCGTATGAGCAGATTAAAGTGTGCAATTGAAAAGCAAGGTATTTTTAATGGCATTTCCATAACAGAGTAGGGGCTGTGAATAGGAACAGTACCTAAGGTTGTTAACGTCTTTTTTTGTTCTTAGAGTGTGTAAACTTCTAATTTCTCGAGATCTGAGGGGAAGATACCAAGACGCAGATAAAGATTTCTTACCAGGAGACTACGTTTGCTTATAAGAGTCAACATTATACGACTATGTCAGCGATAATGTTGTCATCTCTGTAGGCTGTAGACACTCCCTGCATAGGTGAATAATAAGCAGCGATTTATACTCCAAACATAGCATAGGCCCACCACCCCATTAAGGTTGTGTATGTGAAAGCAGTTGAGTGTGGTGCCACAATTACATGGATATACGATGTCATCTCTCTTACTTTAGTTGAGAAACTGTATCCTATTGTTACCTTCTGTTTTTCTCCTTTGCACTGACACAATTGATACTGACTTGTAACCCTATGCTATTTGAAGTTAGTAAAAACATTTTTTTTTTAAATCTGTCGGCTGTAGGATTCACTAGGTAGAGGACTGTTTTGCAGGCAAATGGAGAAAGTTCACAGGATGACCATGAACAAGTGTGACAATTTTAATTATCCGTGAAGTGTTGTCATAGAATTTGTTCATTTTGTAAGGGAAACAATAACTTGTAGGGCCTGGGTGCAGAGTTTGGCGGAGAGGGATTAAGTATTCTTGCCACAACTATAGTTGCACACACTACACGCTTGTACGCCATTATGTTAACATACGGGGGTTCCATCCCGAGTAACTAAAACAAGCACCACATATTACCACAAGATGGTAAATGGGCCATTGGTTGCCAGTTGAAGGGTACATTCTACAAGAGAGAACTCACGGACCGTGTCTGAGAATATTACACTAGCTGCCTTTTCCAAGAAGCAACATGACTATGCCCCCTTATCCAAAGCTATGTTGTTTGTCTTTTTCCAGTCTTGTGAATGCTCTAGAAGGTAAAGCAGAACGGAGATGTACTTTTTTTTATGCCAACATTTTTGCTTCCTTCTAAATTCCTATAAAGTTTACTTTGTGGTTCTCAATGCAAAGCATGCAAATGTTTACCACATCTATGTAGCAAAATAACTTTCTTGCTTCTGACACTAGTTGTGCACCCTTCATAGATCTTTGCATAACCCACTGTTGCTACACTCAGTTCTCCTTACCCTCACCACTACCTTTTGGGGAATCAGCAGCACCAGGTGACAGGCGTACAAGAATGCTTTATACCACCAAAAATGAGAACTCTCCCGTATTGGAAAAGTACTACGTTTATTCAGTTAATATCCATACAAAAAACAAGCATTTGCAATGCAATGGGTCTCGCGTTTGCTTGAGTTAGAGCTGTTAGTGTTGTAAATTCCTAACTGGACATTCCTTGCCACATAAATTGAAATGAAAAGTAAAACAGTTGACATAAGTTAGCCGATTCAAAGCACCACAGCCGCCATGAGCGCTAAAGAGAGACACAAAAGGAAAAAGAAGTTAACGCAGTCAAACATATCAGCAAACGTGCAATTATCCATGTATCTGGGTCGGTGTCCAAGGCCGGTAACCAAACCACCCCAAGGCGGGACAAACGTAAAGCATTTACCAATGTCCTCAAAGGACTTTTGAAAGGTAAGCCCACGAACGAGTGAAAGTGATGGGCGTGAGATAGGCGTGGCTAAAAGCCCACATAGATACCAACACGTCAATGCTCAACATAAAAAAAAAAAGGTAGCAAACGTGTTTCCACAAACGCTTTCAACTGGGCCAACACCACAAAACAGCAACATCACTTTTTATAGAGACCTTTCTTTATTACCATGACACTTCTAGAAAGTCAACTTTTCATAGCATTGGCAGTTCGTATGTATCATATTGTTTTGCATGACTGCGTCCTATCCCCAGTATAGCGCTCATATTAATTTTCTAACTCTTTTGGTTATTTTACCTATACAATACATAATAAACCAAATGTGAGAATTACAGTTGTTGCCACGCTTGCATTTGATGTACCCATTTCACATGCATTGAGATATATCTAAGGCGTAGTACATCTTGACCAATAACCACATAATTCTTTGTGGTCCAAATATGAAGTTTTACCCTACATCATTTCATGATCTTTAAAGATTAGTGTTTCAGAAATTAAAACCATAGATTTCCATCATGTACCTTCACATGTTACCATTTGCTTGGAATGAAATGCAAAGGTGGCATTATTCTGTTCGTGTCATTCTCCATACCTACACATTAAGAATCGATTATCTCAATAGAGTGATATCCATCTAGCCACAATTCCTGCAGATACATATTATGGATTTAGAACCATTATTCTCCCAACATATTTCATCTGACGTGCATTCCAGCACATTTATTATAACATCTGATTTGGATTTCATTCTTTCAGTAATGTCTCAAGTCTTTCCTTTAACTATTTTGTAATCCTTTGTGTACGAGCATTACACTTCCCACATTTCCAGAATTCATTGTTATTATTTGTCAACCATTTTTTTTCCTTCCAGTGGTTGAAGAAAAACTACTTGTACATATACTGCCCAATGATCTAGTTTTGCGGTATGCAATCTTGGGGTAATCCAGTTGTTTTCAGATGTTAATCATGCTGAATGTGCCAATGTTTTTCAATTATTGATCTTATACTTTGGTGCTCACTGTTCTATTCAATTAAAAACCTAATCTGAGAAGAATCTCTTTTATTCATTTGTATTTCTGAATATGTTTTTAGATTTTTTTTTAGATTTCCCGCCATATAATTATTCATCTCTTATTTTTTTGTGCATACTCATTGGGTGTGTCATCTGTAGAAACTTTTTTTGGATAACCTGATTCCAAAATCTCGCTATCATCATCTTTGCTTCTCTTTCAAAACCCATCAGAAGAGCAGATTCTATGTGCTCTGAATAACTGACCTTAGTCCATTTCAGTGCTTTTGAGTGACCACTGTTGGCATGTAGCAGTGCATTACTTGCTGTCTCATTCTGATATATCTGTGCTTTTAATTCATAATTTTCAACATACAATGTCACAATGTCACATCCAGAAAGTCAATCTTGACTTTACTCCAAGTGGAGGTAAGCTGGATATTAAATTAATTCCTGTTTAATTTGTCAAGCTATTTAGTTAATACAGATTCCTTACCATCCCAGATTACAAACAAATCACTGATGAAGCACACCCAGAACACTACTTTCTCTATGAATTACTGTTCAACTGCTAAGGCAACCTCCTTTTCCCACCATCCCATAAATATGTTTGCATGTTTGGGAGCAAAAGAGATCTCTATGGCTGTTCCTTGTTTTTCTAAATAACTCTTGTTGTCTAAGAGAAACCCATTGTGTGTCAAACAGTTTTGCAACATGGTCATCATCATTTGAGTGTGTTTCAAAAAATTGATGGGTCCTGCTTTTAAAACAAAATACGAATATACACCCATTCCAAACTTGTTTTTAACTGCGGTATATAGGGAGACTACATGAATTGTTACCATGATAAGGTAATCTATGGGATGTTGTTAACCTTACATAGGTCGTCACTGGGGTCTCTGATATAGAATGGTAATGTAGTGATTATTTTAATATATATATATATATATATATATATATATATATATATATATATATATATATATATTTTATATATATATATATATATATATAATATATATATATAATTATATATAATTTTTTATTTTTTTTTCACTTACAAACCAAAGGTTACAGGGATGTTATAGTTGGGCTCACATTTTAAACTTATAAAACCATAGAAATGCACGTTAGCCTTATCTCAAGTAACTATAACTCGTGCCTAAGGTAACTACAACTCCCCCGCGGCCCCTCCTCACCTGGCCCATCTCGACCCGAGGACCCCATCCCCCGGGGCCCAGTCTAAACTTTTTTTTTTTTGGGCAGAGGGAAACCGCGTGCCCCCCCTCCCTGGGCTGATCTAGGCCCTGGGAGGGGGGGGGGGGGCATTCCCTGGAGCCCAGCCTAAACATTTTATTTTTTGGGGGGAGGGGAACTGCATGGTGCCCCCCCCATTTCCCAGGCCAGCTCTCACTTGTTAGAACCGGAGTGTCTGCTCTGACTTGGCAGGAGCTGTCAAATTATTTGCAAATTATTCAGTTATGGAATAATTTGACAGAAAAAAGCAGACTCATTCATATACTAATTCATTTACACTTTCATCCACTCAGAGGCTAAGGCGCCCACTCACACACTCACTCAGACACTCCTGCACCCACTCAGACCCACTCATAGACTCTCAGACCCACTTTCAGACCCACTCAGACACTCATGCACATCCACTGACAGAGACAGGCTCTTGGGCTAACCTGCGCTGCATACAGCCAAAGGCCATGCATTGCGCTGAGGTGGGTGGTTAATAAGGGCTTGCCTGCAAGACCAGGCCTTGCGCCCAATCCCTGCTATGCACGTCCAAAGGCCGTGTGTGGTGGGTTTGGAATAACGTATAGTAATTAAAAGTTCGATGGCATATGTTGCTGCAGATACACATGTTTCGCACAGTCCGCTGCCTGGTGTTGGGCTCGGAGTATTACAAGTTGTTTTTCTTCGAAGAAGTCTTTTTTGGTCACGGGACCGAAGGACTCCTCCCTCTTCGGCTCCATTGCGCATGGGCGTCGACTCCATCTTAGATTGTTTTTTTCCGCTGTCGGGTTCGGACGTATTCCTTTTCGCTCCGTGTTTCGGTTCGGAAAGTTAGTCAGAATCTCGGAAGAAAGCATCGGTATTGTTCCGTTCGGTATCGGGATAGTTAGGTACATCGACACCGATCATCGGAAGACTTTGGGGTAGCTTCGATTCCCCCATCGGGGCCTGGTCGGCCCAACCGCGTGCGACATCGAAGCCGATGGAACGGACCCAGTTTCGTTTCTGCCCAAAATGTCACAGTAAGTATCCTTATACAGATCAGCACTTGGTCTGTAACTTGTGCTTGTCCCCCGAGCACAAGGAGGATACCTGTGAGGCCTGTCGAGCCTTCCGGTCCAGAAAAACACTCCGGGACCGAAGAGCCAGGCGTCTACAAATGGCGTCCACGCCAACAAAACAGCGTTTCGACGACGAAGAGGAAACATTCTCGGTTCCGGAATCAGAATCCGGAGACTCCGACGTCGAACAACAGCAACAAACAGTGAGTAAGACGTCGAAAATTAAAACCATCGAGAAGACAAAAGCCCAGGGGACGCCACTGCCAACAGGCCATGGCTCGACCCATAAAACCGGCGACCCATCGAAGGCGCCGAAAAAGGGCACGCCCATAGCGAAGACACCCGACTCCGGTCGAGGGACCGCCATGGAGCAACCTCGGAGCCGAGATAGCGGCTCCGAGAGGCAAAAACAAGATGCCGGCACCGAAAAACATCGGCACCGAGACACACTGCCGAAAGCCACAAAAATTCTGTCGGTGCCGAAGCCGAAAAAAGATTCTCTCTCGGCGCCGAAAAGTTCCACACCTTCATCCTACACAGAGGAACAAGGAATAAGTGGCCAGATGCACAGATTTGGACAAGAGCTCCAAAGTGTAGAATCAGACTACACACAAAAGAGACTGTACATCCAGCAAGACACAGGGAAGATATCAACCCTTCCCCCAATAATGAGGAAAAGAAGGATCGGACTTCTCAAGGATGACGCACAACCACAAGCCAAAGTGGTTAAAAAAGTCACGCCTCCGCCCTCTCCACCACAACAGGCATCGCCGGCACAAACACCGCCACAAATGCACTCACTAGCGCAAACTACCATAAGTCAAGATAATGAGGATCAAGACGCTTGGGACCTATATGACACCCCAGTGCCGGACAATGATCCCGATTCATACCCCACAAAGCCGTCACCGCCAGAGGACAGTACCTCATACTCGCAACTGGTGGCTAGGGCAGCAGAATTCCACAATGTCCAACTGCATTCCGATCCTATAGAGGATGATTTTTTATTTAACACCCTCTCGGCTACACATAGCCAATATCAATGTCTCCCAATGCTACCAGGGATGTTACGGCACGCAAAACAAATTTTTGAAGAGCCCGTAAAATCAAGAGCCATCACCCCAAGGGTGGATAAGAAATACAAACCACCACCCACAGACCCAGTGTTTATTACTTCGCAGTTACCACCTGACTCCGTAGTAGTAGGGGCAGCTCGCAAGAGAGCAAATTCACATACATCTGGCGACGCCGCACCTCCGGACAAAGAAAGCAGAAAATTTGATGCGGCAGGAAAAAGAGTAGCATCACAGGCAGCCAACCAGTGGCGCATCGCAAATTCTCAAGCGCTGCTGGCCAGATATGACCGCGCACACTGGGATGAGATGCAACTTCTCGTAGACCATCTTCCCCAGGAATACCAAAAAAGGGCGCAGCAAATAGTTGAAGAGGGACAAACGATCTCAAACAATCAAATCCGCTCTTCACTGGACGCAGCCGATACTGCAGCGAGAACAGTCAACACTGCTGTCACCATAAGGAGACACGCTTGGCTCCGCACTTCAGGCTTCAAACCTGAAATCCAGCAGGCTGTCCTTAATATGCCCTTCAACGAGAAACAACTTTTTGGCCCTGAAGTGGACACAGCCATTGAAAAACTTAAAAAGGACACAGACACGGCCAAAGCCATGGGCGCACTCTACTCCCCGCAGAGCAGAGGCTCTTTTAGAAAAACTCCATTTAGAGGGGGGTTTTGTGGCCAACCCACAGACACCACCAGCCAACAAACAAGAACCGCACCATATCAGGGTTCATTCCAAAGGGGAGGTTTCAGGGGATATAGAGGGGGTCAATTCCCAAGGAGTAGGGGAAGATTCCAGACTCCAAAAACACCTCCACCTAAACAGTGACTTTCAAGTCACACAACCCCTTCACTCAACACCAGTGGGGGGAAGACTAAGCCAATTCTACCAATCTTGGCAGCAGATTACAACAGACAATTGGGTATTAGCAATAATCCAACATGGCTATTGCAGTGAATTCCACAAATTCCCACCAAACATCCCTCCAAAAACTCGCAAAATGTCACCACAACATTTAGAACTTTTAGGACTAGAAGTTCAAGCACTACTGCAAAAGGATGCAATAGAGTTAGTACCAGTACAACAAAAAAACACAGGAGTTTACTCCCTGTACTTTCTAATTCCAAAAAAAGACAAAACATTAAGACCAATATTAGATCTCAGGACACTAAATACCTACATCATATCGGACCACTTTCACATGGTCACACTACAAGACATCATTCCACTGCTCAAACAGCAAGATTACATGACCACATTAGACCTAAAAGATGCGTACTTTCATATACCGATACACCCTTCTCACAGAAAGTACCTAAGGTTCGTATTCAAAGGAATACATTACCAATTCAAAGTGTTGCCATTCGGAATAACAACTGCACCAAGAGTGTTCACAAAATGTCTAGCAGTAGTAGCAGCACATATCAGGAGACAACAGATACATGTGTTTCCTTACCTGGACGATTGGCTAATCAAGACCAACACAGTAAAAAAGTGCACAAACGACACCACATATGTCATACAAACCCTTCACAAACTGGGTTTCTCCATCAACTATACAAAATCACACCTCGAACCGTGTCAGACACAACAATATCTAGGGGCAACCATCAACACATCAAAAGGAATTGCCACTCCAAGTCCACAAAGAGTTCAAGCATTCCACAAGGTAATAAGTGCTATGTTTCCAAACCAAAAGATACAAGCAAAATTTGTGCTAAAACTTCTAGGCATGATGTCATCATGCATAGCCATTGTCCCAAACGCAAGACTACACATGCGACCCTTATAACAGTGCCTAACATCACAATGGTCACAGGCACAGGGTCAACTTCAAGATCTGGTGTTGGTAGACCGCCAAACATAACTCTCGCTTCCATGGTGGAACAGCAACAATTTAAACAAAGGGCGGACATTTCAGGACCCAGTGCCTCAATACGTTATAACAACAGATGCTTCCATGACAGGGTGGGGAGCACACCTCAATCACCACAGCATTCAAGGACAATGGGATGTACACCAAACAAAATTTCATATCAATTACCTAGAACTGTTAGCAGTATTTCTAGCGTTAAAAGCCTTTCAACCCATAATAACACACAAATACATTCTTGTCAAAACAGACAACATGACAACAATGTATTACTTAAACAAACAAGGAGGAACACACTCAACACAATTGTGCCTCCTAACACAAAAAATATGGCAGTGGGCGATTCACAACAACATTCGCCTAATAGCACAATTTATTCCAGGGATCCAAAACCAACTAGCAGACAACCTTTCGCGAGACCACCAACAAGTCCACGAATGGGAAATTCACCCCCAAGTTCTGAACAAGTACTTTCAAATTTGGGGAACACCCCAGATAGATTTGTTCGCAACAAAAGAAAACGCAAAATGCCAAAACTTCGCATCCAGGTACCCACACCACGAATCACAAGGCAATGCTCTATGGATGAGTTGGTCAGGGATATTTGCATACGCTTTTCCCCCCTCTCCCTCTCCTTCCATATCTAGTAAACAAGTTGAGTCAAAACCAACTCAAACTCATACTGATAGCACCCACATGGGCAAGACAACCTTGGTATACAACTCTACTAGACCTTTCACTAGTACCGCATGTCAAACTACCCAACAGACCAGATCTGTTAACACAACACAAACAACAGATCAGGCATCCAAACCCAGCATCATTGAATCTGGCAATTTGGCTCCTGAAATCCTAGAATTCGGACACTTAGACCTCACACAAGAATGCATGGAGGTCATAAAACAAGCTAGAAAAGCTTCCACTAGACACTGCTATGCATCTAAGTGGAAAAGATTTGTTTGCTACTGCCATACCAATCAAATCCAACCATTGCATGCCTCTACAAAGGACATAGTGGGATACCTACTACATTTGCAAAAAGCGAATCTCGCTTTTTCATCTTTAAAAATACACCTCGCAGCAATATCTGCTTACCTACAAACTACTCATTCATCCTCTCTATTTAGAATACCAGTTATTAAAGCATTCATGGAAGGGCTAAAAAGAATTATACCACCAAGAACACCACCAGTTCCTTCATGGAACCTTAACATCGTCTTAACAAGACTCATGGGTCCACCTTTCGAACCCATGCATTCCTGTGAAATGCAATATCTAACCTGGAAAGTCGCATTTCTCATTGCAATCACATCCCTCAGAAGAGTAAGTGAAATACAGGCATTTACCATACAAGAACCATTTATTCAAATACACAAAAATAAAATAGTTCTAAGAACAAATCCAAAATTTCTACCAAAAGTAATCTCACCATTCCATTTAAATCAAACAGTAGAATTGCCAGTGTTCTTCCCACAACCAGATTCCGTGGCTGAAAGGTCACTACATACATTAGACATCAAAAGAGCACTAATGTACTACATTGACAGAACAAAGCTAATCAGGAAAACAAAACAACTGTTCATAGCTTTTCAAAAACCACACATAGGAAATCCAATCTCTAAACAAGGCATTGCTAGATGGATAGTCAGATGTATTCAAACATGCTATCTTAAAGCCAAAAGAGAATTGCCTATTACACCAAAGGCACTCTCAACCAGAAAGAAAGGTGCTACAATGGCCTTTCTAGGAAACATTCCTATGAGCGAAATATGTAAGGCTGCAACCTGGTCTACGCCTCATACATTTACTAAACACTACTGTGTAGACGTACTAAATGCACAACAAGCTACAGTGGGCCAAGCTGTACTAAGAACATTATTCCAAACTACTTCAACTCCTACAGGCTAAACCACCGCTTTTAGGGGAGGTAACTGCTTTATAGTCTATGCGAAACATGTGTATCTGCAGCAACATATGCCATCGAACTGAAAATGTCACTTACCCAGTGTACATCTGTTCGTGGCATTAGTCGCTGCAGATTCACATGTGCCCTCCCGCCTCCCCGGGAAGCCTGTAGCCGTTTAGAAGTAGATCTTAAATCTTAAACATTTGTACATTTGTAAATAATTATTATAAACTTTTTATGTACATACGTATTCACTCCATTGCATGGGCACTATTTATAGCAAACAACTCCATCCTCACCCTCTGCGGGGAAAACAATCTAAGATGGAGTCGACGCCCATGCGCAATGGAGCCGAAGAGGGAGGAGTCCTTCGGTCCCGTGACCAAAAAAGACTTCTTCGAAGAAAAACAACTTGTAATACTCCGAGCCCAACACCAGGCAGCGGACTGTGCGAAACATGTGAATCTGCAGCGACTAATGCCACGAACAGATATACACTGGGTAAGTGACATTTTCATTACTTTACATTTTTAAAAAAACCATAGAAATTCACTGAAAAAAACAAAGGTTACAGGACGTTATAGTTAGGTTCTGATTTTACTCGTACAAAACCATAGAAATTCAGCAGTTCTAGTTAGAGTGCTTTCAATTAACTATAACTCAGGCCCCAAGGTAACTATAACTCGCACCTTCGCCATGCACAGCTCATTCCTCCTCATATTATGTCATTGATAACATCTTGTATGGCATCTTTGATATCAATGCAACGTTTGCAATAACATTATTGATAAGAAAACTGTGCATGGCAAGGGCGCGAGTTATAGTTACGTTAGGGCACGAGATATAGTAACTTGAAATAACTGAAATAACTCTTAACAGCTGGATTTCTATGGTTTTGTGCATGTAAAATCTAAACCTAACTAACATTCCTGTAATCTTCGTTTTGTTTTAGTGAATTTCTAGGATTTCTTTTTAATGTAAAGTAAAATGCCTATCACAGTGCATAGTGGTGGTGGAGGGGGGGCTGGATGCAAGGCCTGGCCTAGCATTGTGCTGCCCCTACAAAAGCTTGCTGTCCGTGCCCCCCCTCATCGTTGCCATTCATTGTCCAAGTCCTTGCTCCTGCTCTCTCATTACAGCCGTTGTTCTGCCCTTCCCGTCTCCCCTGAACAGTTAGCCTACCGCCCCATCCACCTCATCCCTACCCTCTGTTGTCCGAGTCCATGCACCAGCTCCCTCCATCCTGCCCTGCGTGATCCTATATGCTGCCACTGCCCTCCATTTAGCTTGATGTCTCTACCCACTCCTCCTGCCCTCTGTTGTCGGAGTCCATGTACCATCACTGCCCTCTAGCATAGCCTCTGTGCTTAACTTGTGGCCCCTACCCTCCTTCCTCCCTGCCCTCTGATGTCTGTGTGCCTACCCCTGCTCCCTCCTTGTTGCTCACTATGTTCCATGGACCTGCCACTGCCCCTCCTATGTACTCTGAGTGTTCTATTGAGCTGCCACTGCCCTTCCCACCTCCCTAGCATGGTCAGATGACTGCTGCCTGTCCCTGCTACCTCCACCCTGCCTATCAGAGTTCCATGCCCCTAACCCCTTCCTTCTGTCCTCCATGGTCCATTTTCAATTTTGCTGCCACTCTCTTCTGACTTCCGTGCTCTGTTGTGCTGCAACTGCTCCTCCTGCATACTCCTGTGGTCGGTTGGGAAGCCCCTTCCCCTGCCGTCTCTTGCATGTGTTCAGCCCCTACCCATCCCTTCTGTCCTCCACAGTCCTTTGTGCATGCCCTTGCCCCTCCCTCTTGCTCACCTTTGCTGTTGTGCTGCCACTAACCCTCCGGCTTGGCATGCATGGCCTTCTGTGCTGCCACATCCCCTCCCCCCTGCCCTGTGTGGTCAGCTTGCTTTCCCTGACCCCCTTCCACCTTCCCTCCATTGTCTGTGTGTATGCCATTATAGTGTCACAGTTGCTCTCCATTGTGTGTTGTGCTTCCAGTGCCCATCCCGCCTGCCCTCCATGGTCGGTTTGCTGCTCCAGCCCTGACCACTTGTCCCACGCCCTCTGTTTTCCACGTGCAGGCCCCTATCCATTCCCTCTTGCCTTGTCTGGTCAAGATCAGTTTGGTGCCCCTGCCCATCGCCCTCCTGTCGACTGTTATTAGAGTCCATATACATACCCCATTCCTCCGGCCCTCAGTGATCAAATGTACCATACTTGCCAACATTTTGAACTTGGTAAGAGGGAGATTTTGAAAAAGAAACCCGAGGAATTGATTTTCCCCATTGTCTTACATTGAAAAAGAGGAGATTTTTAAGCAGGTGACAGATAAAATAAAGCTCTTTTGGACTTAACAACATCAGGAGTCACCTGCCTGAATTGGGTCTGTTGGCATGCATGGTTGTACTGCCACTGCCTCTTCCTTCTGCCCTCAATGATCTGGTATATTGCCACATCCTCTCCTGCCTATCCTGCATAGTTGGTTTGTTGCCCCCTTTTCCCCTTCCCTCCATAGTCCATTGTGTTGCCATTGCCCCTCCTGCCTTCCCAACGTAGTCAACTTGTTGCCTCTGCACCCTCCCTCCTGCCCTCAATTATCCGAGTCCGAGACCCTGACATCTTCCCCACGGTATTCTAATGAACGACTAGATTGCTAAAATTCAATATGTATTACAAAAATGTGGCATGCCTGTCATCATCTTGATGTAATCAAAACTGTAATGCCTAAAGCGTTCCTAAAAATTTTTATAAAAATGACAGTGTTATTCCATCGAAATTATGTTTGGTGCTCTAAAAAAAAAAAAACGAAAATGAGGACACATTTTCTGAGTTCTTAAATAGCAACAAAGCACTTCTAAATTATTTGCTATCTTCATATTTCTATCCAGTTGATCACTTGATTATATGTTGCACTTAGGGGAGAGAATGTGGCATTACAGCCAGAGCTACATACATTGCAACTGAGGAACCAGGTTAGAGTTTGAGCATCAGCTCGACATCCTGTGATTCTGGTCAAGCCTCTTAATCTCCCAGTGCCCAAAAGGAATGTGCCCTAGTCTATTGTAACTGATGCTCATGTAAAGCATTCCAAAACCTTCGGGTCAAGTCTACAGAAAACTGCAAAAAAAGAAAGTGTCTTGCACACTTCTCATTGGGCTATATTTGGGCTACATTTGGGTGATATCTGTGCTACACTTGGGCTCTTTATTTGATGGCCATCTTGGGAGACATAGTTGTAAAGAAGCTCCCTAATCTCATTTACTGCAGGATCCTCAGCAGAAAATGCTTTCAGTTTTGCACTGCGATTACCTCAAGATAGCCGTCAGATGGGCCACACCTTTGACATAATTCAGAATGTTAGCACTCTAGTTGCTCCTTAGAAACTGCAGTAAACTGCTGATCACCAGGGAGTTAACTGGCAGTCTGCTGCTGGTGTTGAAAGTGAATGTTTCAGTCTACATGTCAGAATGTTTTAATGAAATAGAAGAGGAAGATATTTGAAAATCACTGACGTGTCCTAATTTTTCTTTATACAGCACTAACCATAATTTGTGACAAAACAAAATCCCCATTTTATTCCTTTCTAAATGAAATGGTTCAAGTTTTACCAGTTCGATTCAATCAAGATGGCTTAAAGTGTGCCACACAATTTTGTCATAAGTAAGACTGTTGGCGCTCTAGTGGACTTTAGAACACTATATGAGGCTGCAGTAGAACGCAAGGGAATCAACTGACAGGCTGCTTCAGTTGGAAGCGCATGTTTTCAGATTGTCAGACTTCATTCTTATATGGGTAAGAAAGATAGTGTGAATTTACAGAAAATATGCTCTAATTTTAGCTTCTGGAGCACCTTCCATAACCTCTATGGGAAAATCATGACAAAACTGTTTTCTCTCAAACATGATTCATGAAATCCCAGCAGAACGCTTTTTCACAGTGTAGAATCACGTTAGCAACAATTGATTTAGTTCATAACTAAAATATGTTATCACCCTTTTTACGTTCTCCTTTTTGTGATCCTCAATATCTGCCATTCACTACAGTGCATTTCAGTGGGGTACTAGCATATATATTGGTCCCAAGATGGCTGCCATCACTTTCTGGTTGAAGTGCTGACAGCCAATCAGATCTCACCATGAGATCTGCCCTTGGGCTCCACCCAGATATACAAATTTGGATTTCCTTTAATATCTCAAACTACAGAACGGATTTATGCCAAATATTGAAAAGGATGCTTTTTGGACCAAGAGCTACCTTCTTGCCAACTTTGCTGTAATTGCACTCAGTGGTTCGGGCTGCAGTTGTGTCTAAAATCTCTAGGGGAATTAAAGTGAGAAACACACTTTTTTTTTTTTTTTTTTTTTAAACCCCCCCCCTTTTTTTTTTTTTTGCTCCGTCCCTCCTTGACTGATCACCCTCATACTTTACATGCACCCAACATGACCCAACAAAACACTTTTTCGGGGAAATGTTCTGAAGATTTAGTTAACGACGCCAAAGATATAGCCAAGTCAGAAAACGCTTTTCCTATGGAAACTAGGTCCTAATTAGAACTACCTACTGGCGACCGCCAGTAGGTAATACACACACATATATATCAACACTTAGTTTGGCGTTTTCCTCTCTGCTCCTGAACGCCAACGGTGCTGGAATGGGACGCGCACCACCGCGTCTTACATGAAACACGATACCTTAAAAAATCATTAAGGCAACCAGCACTCCACGATTGTTAAACCAAAGGTTTATTTACACAAAAACAGGAACGCGTTTCGGCGTGACCGCCTTCCTCAACCTGCAGGTCGCCATTTTGGCCCCCTATATATATCCCATGTGTTTAACTATCCATGGTTCACTTAAAGCAACAAAATACATTTGAATATAAAATGTAACTTAAAAATACAAATAAATCACACATAAACGAATACACAACTCCCTAATTCCCGAAAAAACATTGCATAAATATCATTATAAAAATAACCAGTGCCTGAAAATATTATTGATCTACAAAACCTAGGTAATCACAACCTTGTGATAATCTATGAACTTACAAATGATAAAATGCAAATTACATAAAAAAGAAAAAAAATTTTTTGATTATTTTGTGTGAATATTCAAATTATACGAATTGTATGGCTCATACTAATGGACATTGGTTAATATAAATATAAAAGATAATAATATAAAGATATATAATATAAAGGAGTGTGAAATTGATAATACAATAATGGGGTAACATGTTATTTGTGGTATTACCTCTGCACTTTTCTTGTCACTAAATATGAACTGCTGTTAATGGTTAAGGTAACCATATTAACTTAAATGTATATATAACTCTTCACTTGAGTTTAACCCACTGGTTATCTTAAATTTAAGGCCAATATGTATCTCGACTAATTTTCTGCGATGTTTCTCTCTATCTCCTCCACGAATGTCCTTTTTTATCCCATCAATGACACTGTATTTAACCTCTTCTACTCGTCCACCAGGTGACTCGTGCATATGCCGGGCAACCGGATAAGCCTCATCTTTGTTAACTATTGCCCTGAGATGTTGTAAAATCCTTTTATGAACTTGAAGTTTGGTGCTACCTACGTATAGCTTAGGACAACTGCATTTCAAAATGTAAATTACGTATTCACTCTTACAGTCATATCTGCCTTTGATGGTATGTATTATCCGTTGTGCTTGTTTGATGGTTTGAATGTTTTCCCCATTTTTGCACGCCTTACATTTAGTACATTTAAAGAATCCATCTTGGGACTTCAACCAACTGGTATTCGAAGGTTTCGCTCGTCTCACATCACTTTTGACCAAAATATCTCTCATGGATGTCCTTTTCCTGTATGTGATGACCGGTCTGTTTCTTAATTCTGTGCCTATGACGGAATCGCTTTTAAGCATATGCCAGTGTTTCTGTAATAGCTTTCTTACTGATTCATGAGCAGTGTTAAAGGTCGTGATAAATCTTACATTTCCCGTGTCATTTTGTTTATCTTTTCTCCTATTCTTCCTGGTACCCAAAGAATTTCCCTTGCTATCTGTAGTAAACAACAATAGGTCCCTGGTGCGGGATTTAACTCTTGTGGTGCTATTTTCTAGAATCTCATTAGAATATCCCCTCTGTCTTAATCTCTCTATCATCATATTCTGAACATTGAAATACTCTTGTTCTTTGCTACAAATCCTTTTGGCTCTCAATAATTCTCCAAAGAGGATATTGCTTTTTAATGACTGAGGATGATGACTTCTGGCATGTAAAATACTACTACCCGCTGTGGCCTTCCTAAATAATGTAGTTTCGATTTTGTTGTCTACAGCGTTCACTTTGATATCTAAAAATTCAATTGATTGTTGATCAATTTTGCCTGTAAATCTCAAATTACATTCATTGATGTTAATTTCTTTAATAAAATTGTTGGCAGAGGTTGAGTCTCCCTTCCAAATAATGAAAATATCATCGATGTACCTGAGCCACATAACAATATTGTCGCTCCATTTTTCCAAGGGGATGTTATTTAAAATCTGTTCCTCCCACCAACCCATAAATAAGTTGGCATAACTAGGAGCAAAGCACATTCCCATCGTAGTACCACATACCTGCTCAAATACCTCATTGTTGAAGTAAAACATGTTATGTTGTAAACACCATTGAATCATTTTTAACAGCATTCTACTGTGATGATAAAAGTTAATAGATCTCTTTCTTAAAAAATTTGCAACTGCCTGAATTTCCAAATTATGTGGAATGCTTGTGTATAGTGCTGTTACGTCTAATGTCATCAAAAGAAATTCACTTTCCCAGCTTACATCAAAAATCATTCTTAAAAAGTCACTGCTGTCCTGCAAATAAGATGATAAATTTCTGACTAGCGGCTGTAAGTATGCATCTATGTACTGAGATACAAATTCGAACAAACTCCCTTTTATGGAGACTATAGGCCTCCCTGGTGGTTTAAGTGCATTTTTATGAATCTTTGGTATCAAATAGAATACAGGTAATTTAGGGAAGTCTACTTTAAGAAACTTGTGCTCTTGCTCACTAATAAGACCTCTGTCTCTCCATTGTGCTAATTCTGAATCAAATTTTACTTTCACATTTTCGACATGCTTCAAATCAATTCTTTTGTAACATTTTGTGTCATTCAACTGTTTGTAGGCCTCTTCCATGTATTGTTGTATAGACCAGATTACAATATTGCCTCCTTTATCAGAACTTCGCACCACAATTTCTGGATTATTGGACAATTTGTTCAATGTCTTGTAGTACCCCCTATTTTGCATTCTTGCTTTCTTAGATGACTGGGCCCTCCAAACCTTGAGTCCTTTGATTAGGGTGTCAGAAACTTGATCAATCATATCTCCACTGTACGCTGGAACAGTTCTAGACTTGGGTTTCAGCCCTGATGTCCCTTCTTTGTCTAGGCACATGCCCTCTGATTCCAGTCTGCCAATTACTTGTTCTTCATTTAATTCCTCCATTGAACTGTCTTCCAGTTCCCATAGATCCCTCATTAGCATCACATCTTCAATGAGTAAGTTCTGACTTGTTTGCCTCTCCTCGTGTATGTCTGTCTTATCAATATTCACTCACTGTAAAGATCTCCTCTTATTTTTGACTGTGTGGATTTTGAATAGCTTTAATTTCCGTATAAATAAACACAAATCAATACGACTTTGTACATAGTCAAAATCATCGGACTGGCTGTACGAGAGGCCTAATGACAGGTTTTCTTTATCCTCTTCGTCTAATATGATATTGGACAAATTGACCACTGTCTTATCATCCGTCAATATCGTTTGTTGCTTCGGGTCATCTTTCCTCCTTCGTCTGTTTACATTTCTTTTGCCCCCTCGTCTCTTCTGCCTCTGCCTCTTCCTCTTGTTCTGATACCTCCCCTCCAGGGTCTGTGGTTTGTTCATCGATCCTTCCTTAAAAAATCAAATTCATCTTGTAATGAAGTGTGGGACTTAATCCGTGATGATTCTTCAAAATCTGCGTCAGAACTCTCACTCATCCCCACATTGGATGTTTTCCTTTCTGTGCTGTAATTTTTACTGACTGACTCCCTCCCTTTTTGTTGTCTCCAGTAATCAAATTTCTTCGCAAATGTATATATTTGTTCTGTTTCATAATCAAATGTATCTCTGTTGAATTTACGTGATTTTTTTAAAATTATTTCCTCCTCAATTTTAGCTAGTCATTCTTCCATGGCATTGTACAATGTTTCAACTAACTTTTTGTCAGGAAATCCGGTCATCACATACAGGAAAGGGACATCCATGAGAGATATTTTGGTCAAAAGTGATGTGAGACAAGCAAAACCTTCGAATACCAGTTGGTTGAAGTCCCAAGATGGATTCTTTAAATGTACTAAATGTAAGGCGTGCAAAAATGGGGAAAACATTCAAACCATCAAACAAGCACATGGGATAATACATACCATCAAAGGCAGATATGACTAAGAGTGAATATGTAATTTACATTTCGAAATGCAGTTGTCCTAAGCTATACGTAGGTAGCACCAAACTTCAAGTTCATAAAAGGATTTTACAACATCTCAGGGCAATAGTTAACAAAGATGAGGCTTATCCGGTTGCCCGGCATATGCACGAGTCACGTGGTGGACGAGTAGAAGAGGTTAAATACAGTGTCATTGATGGGATAAAAAAGGACATTCGTGGAGGTGATAGAGAGAAACATCTCAGAAAATTAGTCGAGATACATATTGGCCTTAGAGTCAAGAGAACCAGTGGGGTTAAACTCAAGTGAAGAGTTATATATACATTTAAGTTAATATGGTTACCTTAACTATTAATAGCAGTTCATATTTAGTGACAAGAAAAGTGCAGAGGTAATACCACAAATAACATGTTACCCCATTATTGTATTATCAATTTGACACTCCTTTATATTAACCAATGTCCATTAGTATGAGCCATACAATTCGTACAATTTGAATATTCACACAAAATAATCAAAAATCTTTTTTTCTTTTTTTATGTAATTTGCATTTTATAATTTTTAAGTTCATAGATTATCACAAGGTTGTGATTACCTAGGTTTTGTAGATGATCAATATTCTTTTCAGGCACTGGTTATTTTTATAATGATATTTATGCAATGTTTTTTCGGGATTTAGGGAGTTGTGTATTAGTTTATGTGTGATTTATTTGTATTTTCAAGTTAAATTTTATATTCAAATGTATTTTGTTGCTTTAAGTGAACCATGGATAGTTAAACACATGGGATATATAAAGGGGGTGAAAATGGCGACCTGCAGGTTGATGAAGGCGGTCACGCCGAAACGCGTTCCTGTTTTTGTGTAAATAAACCTTTGGTTTAACAATCGTGGAGTGCTGGTTGCCTTAATGATTTTTTAAGGTATTGTGTTTCACATATATATATATATATATGTGTATATATATATATATATATATATAGTTTTTCTTCTTTTTAAATAAAAGGCCGTTTTTGGCTGCTGAGAGGCTACATTGGTCATATTAAATTTATTTTATTTTTATTTCAACACAGAAGCCAAGGATTCATATAAAATAGTAATGCAAAAACACTTTACAAATCTTTTTGTTTTTTTAAAGAAAGAAAGAAAATAAGCAAGGGAAAGTAGCCGGCTTTCGGTCTATCTAAAAGGACTGCAGAACTGCCACTTTTTCCTGAAGGCAGCACATGCCCCAACATCCTATCATGCCCTGTCTCTGACAGTTGAGTCAAGTATTTCACCTTGGCATTTTTTTGCCTTGTGTTATTGCAAACCTTTCTCAATATTGACACTTGTGAATCAGTCAAAACCTTCAGGTAAAGAGAGCGTTTCCACTCAAATTTCTTACAGGGAAAATGTTTCCTTCATTCATAAACTACCATCATTCTCAGTGACCAAGCCCTTCTAGTTGCAGGAGGAAGGCTTATTTAGACCCACATGGCCTCTGCATCATTTGCTAAAAGACCACAATTCTGAGAGGTGCCAGCACTGCCAAACTATGTCCAGAAGAACCCTGAAGGACAGGAAGGAGAGTTCATTGTATGGCCTACAAGATCTGTGTAAGCATCGGACAGACTGTGATTGCCTCTGCATCCATGAAATCTCATACCACCTCGCCTACTTCCCAGTGTCTCCAGATAAAAACTGCAAATGTCTCCACTCAAAAGGCAGAGGTATGTTTGGGACCTCTGCCACTGCAATTATACTGCTGTTGCCACTGCCCTACTGGGGAGATACAGGGGCTATTTTCTTGAGAGAGTTCAGACCCCATCCCCAGTGGCCCCAGCAATAACATCAGCCTCATAGGTAGCCGTATCACCCGTCAATCTTCAAAACACCGAGGTGTCTAGAAACCAGCAGTGGTGCCAGTAAAGCCTTCTCCCGAGGAGGGACTCTCTTCTTCCCTTGCCTCCTTGAGCTCCACCAGTTGGATGAAACCTCACATATCCCCTGGAAGAGAATAACAAGAGAAATATGGGTGTTGAACATTGTGTGAAACAGCTGCTGCCTGAGTTTCAAATTCTCTCCATCGAACATCCCTCAGAGAAAATCTTCCTCAAGAAGCCAAACAAATGGACAAAGATAGAAACATTCAAGATGCTGGCTTTACACCAAGTATTCCCCAGTTAAATCAAGGAAATTTGATGTGCGTCATAGACCTAGAGGATGTATATTTCTGCATTATGACTGCAGTGAAATATTTCAAGTTCCTGAGGTTCAAGGTTAGAAATGATCACTATTAGGAATGAATACAGTGGTAGGAAGTCCTATCATTCAGCTTTAGTCAACTCTGAGAAACCTTTCTAAATGTTTGGCATTTGTAATAGCATAACTGAGAAAGCAGAAAATATTAATCTACCCCACCCTGTATGACTGGCTGATCAAAGCTGCAAAGGATCAGGAAGTACTATTTTATTATCATAAAACTCTCCTCAGTTCTGCACAGTCTGTTTCAAATGAACCACATAAAGTCAACATCAACACCAGTTCAAACCATTCACTACTTGGGTGTGGTACTGGATACGTAGATCGCAACAGTATATTCTTTGGCAGAGAGACTATTCTGTAGCTGACTGAAGTATTTCTATCTACTTAAACCCACACATCTAACCACATGCATGCTTCTCCTATTTTCCTAGTACATCATGCTTGCCTTCATATAAGACCTCTTCCACAATGTCTACAGGACCAGTGGTGTCAGTATTCCAGCACCTGGGAAGACTAACTTTTCTATCTCAGACTGTAATTCAGTCATTCCAGTTGTGGTGTCAATCACAATCTTCTGAAAGGAGGGCACTTGCATGAGGAGATTTTGACTCAGACAATTGTGATAAATGGTTCTCTTTTAGGATGGGGTGCTCATATAGATCACCTTCAGGTGCAGTGGACTTGGTCCAAGAAAGGGGTGACTTACCAGATCAGTCTTCTTGGCTTGAGAACAGTCCATCTTGCTCTTAAGTCCTTTCTTCCATCAGGTATTTCTTGGTTGCTGAAACTGACAATACAACAACAATCTACTATTTAAACTGGCAAGGGGGCTTGTTCCAGACCTCTGTTTCTGGAAGCCCAATCAATACGGAAATTACTCATAGCCAGAAACCTATAGATTGTAGCTGTACAACTACAGGTGTTCACATGCTTAATCTCAAAGCTCCAGAGTGGCCACACCAGTTGTGCACAAGCCTTCTACATCTGTTGGAGAGAGCACACGGGAGACTGCTGTGTAGACCAGATCTCCTGCACAAGTTTTCGGGTCAGATCCTGCAGTCCAGACTTCCATTGTTGATCTTGGCAGCTCGGCTTCTGAACTCTTGAATCTTACACAAGACTGCATGGATATTCTAGAGAAGGATTGATGTCTATTAACCAGGGCTTCTTATTTATGTGAAAGACAGTCTTCATGTGGTCGGTAGAATACACTTTTTGCAGACGTTAAGAATACACTACTCTTCCTTACCCTTTTTTTATTTGGCAAAATCAAGGCTGCGCGATTCTTTGATTAAGATACTCTTTGAGGCAATTAGGCCTACAGAAAGAATTCTTCAAAAACCTATTTTTTCCAAAGAGCCAGTTGTTCAGGATTTTCTAGACAATATTAAAGTCTTCTATCCAGTCAGAAGACTCTCACCTCCATGGGAGCCTATTCGATACATAAAACAACTTCAGCATTTGACTAGGAAACCTGCACTTCTTGTAGCTATTACCTAAGCCCACAGAGTTAGCGAGATCCAAGCTTTGTTGCAGTGAGCCTTACAGTGTGTTCCATAAGAACAAGGTGGTTATGAGGACTTCTCCCAATTTTCTTCCAATGGTAGTGTCAGTGTTGGAAATGGCCCTTTTTGCAGGGTTATCCCCAAAATGATTTGCCTTCCTCCTCCTATGTTTTCCAGGTCTGTTTCTGCTGGTTTATTGTCTCTTCACACTTTACCACTGCTGATCAGTGCTAAAGTGCAAGTGCTCCCTATAGAAATTGTACTGTTTTATTGGTTTATCCATGATTGGCATATTTGATTTACTGGTAAGTCCCTAGTAAAGTGTACTAGAGGTACCCAGGGCCTGTAAGTCAAATGCTACTAGTGGGCCTGCAGCACTGGTTGTGCCACCCACATTAGTAGCCCTGTAACCATGGCTCAGACCTGCCACTGCAGTGTCTGTGTGTGCAGTTTTAAACTGCCAATTCGACTTGGCAAGTGTACCCACTTGCCAGGTCTAAACCCTCCCTTTTCATACATGTAAGGCACCCCTAAGGTAGGCCATAGGTAGCCCCATGGGCAGGGTGCAGTGTATGTTTAATGTAGGACATGTACTGGTGTGTTTTACGTGAATTACTGCCAAATTCGGTTTTCACTGTTGCAATGCCTATCTCTTTATAGGTTAACCTGGGGGCTGCCTTTAAATAACTTTAAAGCGCAGATTACCTTTGGGAGCAGTAGCCCTGTAACCATGGAGTTTAGGGTCTCTCAACTCACAATTTAAAAATACATCTTTCAGTGAAGTTGTTTTTTTAGATTGTTAGTTTGAAAATGCCACTTTTAGAAAGTAGGCATTTTCTTGCTTAATCCATTCTGTGACTCTGCCTCTTTGTGGATTCCCCATCTGGGTCAGTTTGACAGCTAAGCTGTTTACACCTCTCCTCTAGGCAGTGACACAAAGGGGCTGGGGTGTAGCCTGCATATCCTGATGCGCCATTAGTGCTGGAAGGGAGGGAAGGAGTGGTCACTGACACTTGAAAGGACTGTGCCTGTCCTCACACAATACAATCTCCGACCCCTTGGTGTGTGTCTGGCCTGGACAAGGAAGGATCTTGCAAACACTTGAGTCTTTGCTTTGAAGTTTGACAAATTCAGAGGCAGAAAGGGGTATAAGAAGACCCAAAACCCCAGACTTTTAGAATCTTTCTGGAATCAAGAGGAACCTCTACCAAAGAGAAGAGCTGGAGGAGGAGTGCTGTCCCTTTACTGTGTTGCTTTACTGAACTGGCCTGCAGTTGCTGCTTCTGCCAGAAAAGAGTGCAAAGGGTGAACTATCCTGTGTGTCCTGCCTGAGCAAGTTCTCCAAGGGCTTTGAGTAGAGCTTGCCTCCTGTTGGAAGTCTCAGGGACACCAAAGACTTCAGTTTCCTCAACCTGCAGCACTGGGAACTGTGTGTTTTGCGCTGTTCAAGAGGAGAAACCACTGCGACGACTACGCTGGCCTGCACTGTGACCTGCCAATCCCACACTGAGTCGAATCGCTCCGCTTCGCACTGCGACCCTGGTCTCACCAACGCCGTCATTGGACAACTTCACCGAGCCGCTGCTCTCACTGCAACCTGTGGGCCCCGCATCCCAGCATAGCCTGCTCACACCGCAGCCTGGGCATCCCCGACGACGACGCTCCTTCTGACACCGGCGCCATTGCCTGCACCGTGGCCTGTGAACACCGCTTGCGAGGGTCACAAAGCACCATCCCGTCCCACGCCGCTGGCTTAAGCCTACCGATGACAGCGTTTCAGCAACGACGCCGACGCTGCCTGCACTGTGGACACTGGACGTTGCACCGCCCCGCTTCACACTGCAGCCCTGTTCTCACCGATGCCGCTGGACTACCGTCACCGAGCCACTGCCTGCACCGTGACCTGTGGACACCGAACGTCGCACCGTCCCGCTTTGCACCGCAGCTCCGACGCCATCCACGCCAGCGCTCCTGATGTCATCAGCCCAGAGTTCGATCCGCAAGGCGTGTGACTTCAAGGGCCCGACGACTCCTGCACTGTCTCTGGAACCGACACGGCAAAGTCAGCAATGCTGCTCTCCGGGGCTCACTGCAAGGATCACGATGCCCTACAAATCCAAGGTACTGTTTGCGGGTCTTCCCGACACCATAGATGGCCCGCGACACCGCGGCTGGCCTGAACTGTGGGTTTTGTTGCTCACTACGCCGTGATAGCCCCAGGTGGAGCTATTGACTTCAAGGAACTGTATTTTTGAGTAAATCTTTTTTTTTAAATTGTTTTATTCAGTTAAGCACAAACCAGAAAAAACAAAGAAAACATACATTAATTCAGTAGAGCTCCCAACGAGTGGGTGAGGATATGTGAGAGTCATTACACATCATATAGCTACAGTAGTGTCCCAGATCTCAAATATGACTCTACCAGTGTCTCATCATCCGCCAATAACCAGGGGTCCGTTCCAGGAGAAGGAAATCAGAGAGAAAAAAGCCCACCATATCGGAAAAATGCAGCATTCCGCCACACCGTATAGGGAAAACGACAGAAACACCCAATGATATTAATCAACTACCGTCGAACAGGGAGAACTGCAACAGGATACCAATTGCAAAAACCTCTAAGAGCAGGCAGGTGGAGGACACAGCCACATCACGCAGGGCTATCGTACATCAAGGTAACTCTCATGATTCGAGGGGGGGGGGAATTGAAACGCTCAGGTAGGGGACATCAGTCACACAGCACTCACAATCTGCATAGCCAAGTATTCACTTAAAGGGCTCCAAATATCTTTGGGACGGGATCTCTCTGGCATGAGTTCCCAGAATACTAACAGCTGGTCATGGCAGAAAGCCGCATCTCGTAGCCAGTCCAATCTGCGCGGGGCTCTCCCTCTGCCCCAACACATTGCTACTCTTCGCTTGGCCAGCAGCAAGAGTAGGCCCACTAAACGTCTATGCGGGCTCTGCACCTCGTCCATATATCCCAACAGCGCTACCTTGGGAGAGAGGGGTATCTCCTCCCCTATCATTTCAACAATCGCCCGTCGTACCTCCTCCCAGTACTTATATACTTCCACACACTCCCATGCCAGGTGAAAGAAGCCCGCGTCCGGAGCTCCGCAGCGGGCGCAGCGTGTGTCCGCTATCAATCCCACGGAGTGTAGCTTCCTAGGTGTATAATATATTTGGTGCAGAAACTTGAAGTGCAGCAAGCGCAGTCTATAATTCGGGGACAATGTCCTCATTTGAGCACAGCAGCTGCGCCACATCGCTTCCAGGATAGGCTCCCCCACATCTCTCTCCCATGCAGCCCGGGCGGGCATCACAAAGCCACCGCCCTGCGCGGCATTATACAGTTTGGTTATCAGCTTGGAGGGGGATTTCGCGCTACAGAGTGCCTCCAGAGCCCAGAACTCAGAGGGAGCGACCGGCTCTTCAAAGAACCGATCCCGCAGCAGGGCGCGGACGCGGAGAGCACAAAAGCGCTGCAACGGGGAGCCGTCACAGTTCGAGAGTGCGTCAGAGACATCCAACAGCCGGCCATCCACCACCCAGTCTCCCAGCACCAGCAAGTCAGCGTCACGTAGAAACCCGCGCACCCCTCCATCGCGAAACATCTGGCCATCCGCCACCGCTATAACAGGTAGCGATGGCGCAAAGGGAGCCAACAACCCAGCCCGCTGCATCAACTCTTTCCATGCTCCTGCAGTGCAGGAGACCGTGTCTATTCCTCTAGAACGGGTGAGAACCCGCCTGCCGAGCGCACATACCAAACCGTCAGCCCAGACAGAGTCACTCTCCGGTGCAAGATGTGGCATATAACGGGTCGGATTCAACCAAAAATACGCGAAATGTGCTTGAGCACTATGATAATATAACTCCAGGTCTGGGGCTGCCAATCCGCCACGCTCAAATGGCAGCGTCAATTTCTCCCAAGCGATGCGGGGCTGACGACCCGCCCACGCCAACCGCACAAGCGCGGATCTCAGGCGTCGGAAATAAGCCTTAGTAAGTGGCAGGGGGAGATTCACGAATAAATACAAAAATTTAGGGAGTACCACCATCTTAGCAATAGCAATGCGACCAGTCAGCGAGAGGGGCAGGGCTCTCCAGGCCTCCACCTAACCCTCTAGCCATGTCATCGCTGTTCCGTAGTTAGCAAGTCGAAGCGTTTCCGTGTCACGGCATAGGTGTATGCCTAAATAGCGCACTGGCCCATCTGCCCAGACCAAAGGGTATCGCGAGTCGAATCTCTCTACACTAGGGGTTAGTGGCAGGATCATTGATTTCGACCAGTTAACAGTGACCCCAGAAAAATTCCCAAAGCGAACAATTTCATCTAATAAGATATCTAGATTTTGCCCGGGATTGCGCACATATATCGCGATATCATCTGCATATAAAGATATCAAGACAGGGCGTTGCTGGAATTGTAGGCCGCTATTGCTATATCTCTGTCGCAGTCCCGCCGCCAGTGGCTCCATAGCAGCCGCGAAAAGAAGCGGAGACAGCGGGCAGCCCTGTCGTGTACCCCGCGAGACCAGGAATGGGGCTGATATACCCCCGTTGAGGCGCAGCCTGGCAGTAGGCAGAGTGTACAGCAACCTGATCCAATTCACAAAACGCGCGCTGAGGCCCACTCGGTTCAGAAGCGCGAACATATATTCCCAGGCCAGAGAATCAAAGGCCTTAGCCGCGTCGAGAAACACTGCAGCCACATCATCGCCTGTCTCTAGTGATCCCAGCACCGCAAAGAAAGTATGCAAATTGTGGCTCGTGGATCTCCCGGGAATAAAGCCCGATTGATCTGGGAGCACCATTCTAGAAAGTAGTGGCTGTAGTCGGGTCGCTATCATTTTTGCAAGAATCTTATTATCAATGTTTATCATGGAGAGTGGGCGATTCGAATCGCATCGCGTCAGGTCTTTCCCAGGCTTCGAGATAGTTATTATTAAAGCCTCCCGGAGGGAGGTCTGAAGGGAGCCCGTCACCAGGGACTCTTCATACACCTCCAGCAGATGGGGGGGCAAGGATGTCCCCGTACTCTTTATAAAAGGCAGGGGTTAAACCATCAGTGCCAGGAGACTTATCCCCAGGTAGGCTCTGGATCGCCGCCACCACCTCCTCTACCGTGAACGGCACATCCAGATACATCCAATGTGCCTCTTCAAACCATACTAACGCAATGCTCTCAAAATACTCCTTCATATCTGCCTCTCTGAGACCCTCCGGAGGCGCGTATAGCTGCAAGTAAAATTTTGTAAATACCTGCATCACGCCTCCCGTTCCAGTCACCCTGCCACCTTCGGTATCTATCACCTCAGTGACGTAATTGCTGGCCCAGGGGCTGCGCAGTAAACCCGCAAGTGTCCTCCCGGCTCTCTCACCCTCTCCATACCTACGAGCTCGCGCATGCCTCCCAAGAAAGCAAACCTCTCTAAGAGAGGCCTCTTCATACAGTGACACCTCTCGTCTGATTTCGGCAAGCACCTCGTTTGACCATGTCGCCTCAAGTCGCGGCTCCAGGTCCTCAAGCCTCCTTTCAATATCAGCCATATCCCGTCTTAATGCCTTCACTATCCCATGCTGCTTTGCTAGGCACACCCCACGGATCACCACTTTAAATGCTTCCCATACCGTGCCAGGGGAGTCAACCGACCCTCTGTTCTCCTCAAAAAATAACCGAATAGCCTCCCGTACCTCCGCACGGAAGGTGTCGTCCCGGAGAGCACCACTGGGCAGCCGCCACATCACCATCGGTTGTAGCTCACTAGGCATCGCCAGGTCTAATAACACCAGTGAGTGGTCTGACAGCGTACGGGGGAGATGGTTAATTGTTCTAGTCCAGGCCTCCACATCTCTAGTGCCCAGCCATCGATCAATACGGGACCAACTGCTATGGAAATAATTCAGGCAGGTGCCCTCCCGCTCTCCTGTATATGTCTGCCTCCACAGATCTACGAGCGCGCCACTATCCATTACTGCTGTCAATGACCTTGCTGCAGAAACATGTTGCATCCTGGCCACACTCTCCCGGTCCAGCCACGCATCCAGCACAACATTAAAATCACCACCCCAAATCACAGCCCCAGCTCCCAGCGACTCTATTTGGCGCCATACCTCCAGGAAAAATTCTGGGTCATCCACATTTGGCCCATATACTGCTACTAGCCGGCAAGCCCTGTCTAACAACACTCCGCTCAGTATTACATATCTACCATTGGGGTCAGTAATAATTTCGCGCGTGCGCCACTGCAGCCCCTTACGGA
Source organism: Pleurodeles waltl (assembly GCF_031143425.1). Taxonomy (NCBI): domain Eukaryota; kingdom Metazoa; phylum Chordata; class Amphibia; order Caudata; family Salamandridae; genus Pleurodeles; species Pleurodeles waltl. The sequence goes on along the minus strand of NC_090446.1, from coordinate 596,872,978 downwards.
TGATGATTGCAACCCCACGAGCGTAGCTAGAGTATGCCGAATGATGAGCCTCGCCAACCCAGCCAGCCTTCAGCCTACCAACTGTCGCCGTCAGATGGGTCTCTTGGAGCATACAAATATCAATGCCATGACGTTTAACATAAGCCATCACCAGCCGGGTTTTTCGATTGTCATTAAGTCCCCGCACATTCCACGTCAAGCATCTCACAGTAGAAGAAACATCATCCCCCATCCAGAACCTCAGTCATGCAGCTCCGCACATGGACACAGCCCTCCACCTGCCAAAAACTAAACAGAAAAAGAACCAAGATCATTTCCCAATTTGCCCCCTCCACCCACCTCCCACCCAGGCCCCCCAATCGGACCCTAGTAGTGTCCCACCCAACCATCCCTAAAGCCCAAACTGCAGGCATGTAACAAAAAAAAAAAACGGAATCATCCGTGGGGGCTGAGGCCTGCCATTCAACTCTCCACCCAGAAGGTCTAGGGGAGAGGGGCCACGGGCAAACATCAGCTATACATCAGGGGCAGATCGCGGAGCGGACCCGCATTTCCCCACAGCTCCAGAGGCAACGAAGTCCCAAGTCTAACACTTAATCATTGTCGCTGAGTGAGGCGTCTTCGGGGCTCACCCCCCTGGCGCCTCCGCCCCCCGCTGCCTAGGCAATCGTCTTACAAACTTATTCGCCTGCTTTGGATCCGAGAAATATAGCACTTTGCCTTCATGTCGCACCCTCAATTTAGCTGGGTATAACAGAGCAAATCCGATTCCAGCCTGGCTGAGCAAACGCTTTATCGGCAGAAAAGCCCGCCTCTGTGCTTGTACACCTGGAGTATAATCGGGAAAGAAGTTAATTTCGGAGTTCTTAAACCTTAGAGGACTTTTCTCCCTAGCTAGCCGGAGCACAGTGTCTCGGTCCCTGTAATTCAATAGTCGTGCAATGATTGGGCGCGGAGGAGTGCCAGGCGGAGGTCGAGGACCCAAGGATCGATGTGCCCTCTCAATCACCAACAGCCAAGAGAGCTCGCCAGCGAACAGCTCTTGTAGCATGTTCTCGACGAAGTCTTCCATGCGACCCATATCTGTTGCCTCCGGCAGCCCCACGATGCGAATGTTATTACGTCGGGACCGGGCCTCCAGGTCCTCATTTTTGTTTCGTATCACCTCCAGGAGACGCTCCATCAGCGCAATCTGTTCTCTATCGCCACTGCGAGCATCCTCTATCTCAGATGTGCGAGTCTCCAGAGTTTCAAACCTAGCATCGTGATCATCCACTCGGGCTCTAATGCGGTCAAGCCGCTCTGTTACATGATCCAGCTTAGCGTCTATCCCCGCCAAACTGGTCTTGAGTTCCATGAACATGGCTCTCACAGACATCTCTGGAGACCCCTCCTCGGCGTCTGCATCTCCGGACCGGGGGACGGAAGTGGCGCCGCGTTGTTCTCCTCCAGAGAAGGAGAGTTTAGCCTGTCGCTTATCTGCCTTGCCCATCTTGCAGTATTACCATATAGCGCTGTCCAAATGTACCTATCCAGGACTGCAAGTCTCTGTCGCCGGAAAAAACACCTGGTCAGCTGTTTCGTTCACCCCACCAAGCTACCAGGCGGCCCCCTGGCGCACCCAGCGACCTCCTCCTCTCCCAAGTCCATCCATTTCTATATGTGGGCCCAGTTAGCTCCACCAGCATCAGGGGGGCACGACACAGCACAGGGGGGACGGGGGGAGGGGGCCAGCCGGCCACCAAAATACAAATCCAGGATGCTTAAGCTCCACGAGCCCGTGGGGACCCCAGGAGCACAGCGCCGTGCCAGCTAAGGCCCCCGACCACCGCCCCGGTCCCAAGCCGCCCCCTACCTGGTTCTATGCTCCCAGCACAGTGCCGGATTTCAGGTGCGGTCCGCAGGGCGCCAGAAAAGTTTGTGTGCAGGCAGCCGGGGCAGTATCAGAGTCCTCCGACGAGGTCCCCGAGCAGGCCCAGAATTCTGGCCCGCGCCTCATCCAGTCCCGGCGCTCTCAGTCTGCGCTCGACATGCGCTTATTATCGACCGGGCCCCGCGCTCCCCTGCCGGGGGCCCGGGAATCAGGATGCTCTGAGGGAGACTCCGTCCGAGGGGCGGGAGCAATCCGCGAGGTCGGAGCTCCCAGCCGCGGCGCGCAACCAGGAGCCGATCACCAAAGAAAGAAAGGGGAGGGGGGGAGCCGCGGTCCGACACGACCGCCGATCAGGCTCCCCCGAAGTCCCTTGCACTCTGTAGGAAGTTGGCTCTGTATGTGCTATTTCAAAGTAAGGAATAGCATGCACAGAGTCCAAGGGTTCCCCTTAGAGGTAAAATAGTGGTAAAAAATAGATAATACTAATGCTCTATTTTGTGGTAGTGTGGTCGAGCAGTAGGCTTATCCAAGGAGTAGTGTTAAGCATTTGTTGTACATACACATAGACAATAAATGAGGTACACACACTCAGAGACAAATCTAGCCAATAGGTTTTTATATAGAAAAATATCTTTTCTTAGTTTATTTTAAGAACCACAGGTTCAAATTCTACATGTAATATCTCATTCGAAAGGTATTGCAGGTAAGTACTTTAGGAACTTTAAAGCATAAAAATTGCATGTATACTTTACAAGTTATTGACAAATAGCTGCTTTAAAAGTGGACACTTAGTGCAATTTTCACAGTTCCTAGGGGGAGGTAAGTTTTGGTTAGTTTTACCAGGTAAGTAAGACACTTACAGGGCTTAGTTCTTGGTCCAAGGTAGCCCACCGTTGGGGGTTCAGAGCAACCCCAAAGTCACCACACCAGCAGCTCAGGGCCGGTCAGGTGCAGAGTTCAAAGTGGTGCCCAAAACGCATAGGCTAGAATGGAGAGAAGGGGGTGCCCCGGTTCCGGTCTGCTTGCAGGTAAGTACCCGCGTCTTCGGAGGGCAGACCAGGGGGGTTTTGTAGGGCACCGGGGGGGACACAAGCCCACACAGAAATTTCACCCTCAGCGGCGCGGGGGCGGCCGGGTGCAGTGTAGAGACAAGCGTCGGGTTCGCAATGTTAGTCTATGAGAGATCTCGGGATCTCTTCAGCGCTGCAGGCAGGCAAGGGGGGGATTCCTCGGGGAAACCTCCACTTGGGCACGGGAGAGGGACTCCTGGGGGTCACTTCTCCAGTGAAAGTCCGGTCCTTCAGGTCCTGGGGGCTGCGGGTGCAGGGTCTCTCCCAGGCGTCGGGACTTTAGGTTCAAAGAGTCGCGGTCAGGGGAAGCCTCGGGATTCCCTCTGCAGGCGGCGCTGTGGGGGCTCAGGGGGGACAGGTTTTGGTACTCACAGTATCAGAGTAGTCCTGGGGTCCCTCCTGAGGTGTTGTATCGCCACCAGCCGAGTCGGGGTCGCCGGGTGCAGTGTTGCAAGTCTCACGCTTCTTGCGGGGAGCTTGCAGGGTTCTTTAAAGCTGCTGGAAACAAAGTTGCAGCTTTTCTTGGAGCAGGTCCGCTGTCCTCGGGAGTTTCTTGTCTTTTCGAAGCAGGGGCAGTCCTCAGAGGATGTCGAGGTCGCTGGTCCCTTTGGAAGGCGTCGCTGGAGCAGGATCTTTGGAAGGCAGGAGACAGGCCGGTGAGTTTCTGGAGCCAAGGCAGTTGTCGTCTTCTGGTCTTCCGCTGCAGGGGTTTTCAGCTGGGCAGTCCTTCTTCTTGTAGTTGCAGGAATCTGATTTTCTAGGGTTCAGGGTAGCCCTTAAATACTAAATTTAAGGGCGTGTTTAGGTCTGGGGGGTTAGTAGCCAATGGCTACTTGCCCTGAGGGTGGGTACACCCTCTTTGTGCCTCCTCCCAAGGGGAGGGGGTCACAATCCTAACCCTATTGGGGGAATCCTCCATCTGCAAGATGGAGGATTTCTAAAAGTTAGAGTCACTTCAGCTCAGGACACCTTAGGGGCTGTCCTGACTGGCCAGTGACTCCTCCTTGTTGCTTTCTTTGTTCCCTCCAGCCTTGCCGCCAAAAGTGGGGGCCGTGGCCGGAGGGGGCGGGCAACTCCACTAAGCTGGAGTGCCCTGCTGGGCTGTGACAAAGGGGTGAGCCTTTGAGGCTCACCGCCAGGTGTTACAGCTCCTGCCTGGGGGAGGTGTTAGCATCTCCACCCAGTGCAGGCTTTGTTACTGGCCTCAGAGTGACAAAGGCACTCTCCCCATGGGGCCAGCAACATGTCTCTAGTGTGGCAGGCTGCTGGAACCAGTCAGCCTACACAGCTAGTTGGTTAAGTTTCAGGGGGCACCTCTAAGGTGCCCTCTGTGGTGTATTTTACACTAAAATGTACACTGGCATCAGTGTGCATTTATTGTGCTGAGAAGTTTGATACCAAACTTCCCAGTTTTCAGTGTAGCCATTATGGTGCTGTGGAGTTCGTGTAAAACAGACTCCCAGACCATATACTCTTATGGCTACCCTGCACTTACAATGTCTAAGGTTTTGTTTAGACACTGTAGGGGCACAGTGCTCATGCACTGGTACCCTCACCTATGGTATAGTGCACCCTGCCTTAGGGCTGTAAGGCCTGCTAGAGGGGTGTCTTACCTATACTGCATAGGCAGTGAGAGGCTGGCATGGCACCCTGAGGGGAGTGCCATGTCGACTTACTCATTTTGTTCTCACTAGCACACACAGGCTTGTAAGCAGTGTGTCTGTGCTGAGTGAGGGGTCTCTAGGGTGGCATAAGACATGCTGCAGCCCTTAGAGACCTTCCTTGGCATCAGGGCCCTTGGTACTAGAAGTACCAGTTACAAGGGACTTATCTGAATGCCAGGGTGTGCCAATTGTGGATACAATGGTACATTTTAGGTGAAGGAACACTGGTGCTGGGGCCTGGTTAGCAGGGTCCCAGCACACTTCTCAGTCAAGTCAGCATCAGTATCAGGCAAAAAGTGGGGGGTAACTGCAACAGGGAGCCATTTCTTTACACAAGCCCCCCCCAGCCCACAGGCCAGGAGACTCAGCCCAAGCTGGGAGAGTCTTCCTAGTCTGTCAGGCGAGGAAGAGTAGGAGAAATAGGCTGGTTAGTTGCAGGGCCTACTCTGCCTTACATCCTTCTGTTCAGGTCATTCCCTTTGGGGAACTGACCCACTTCCACAGTGATAGGACCTAGTCTGAATTGCCTCTTGTCTGCTTCTTCAATGTCTCCACCCATTCTTTTTATTTTGGGTTTAGAGGTATCCACCTCTGCTAATCTTATCTTAGCCAGGGTCATCCCTAGCTTACCCAAAGAGGTTACCCAGAGCTGGAGTAACCCCACCATGACCAACAGGGTCAGGGGGCCTAACTTGCTATTTGGCATGGGGTCTGACCACCATGCCAAGGATAGTGCAGCCACAAAGGCTAACACCCAGCAGAGGCCACTGACAGCTGTCAGTGCCCAGAACCACACCTTTAGCTCTTCACCTAAAAGGGAAGGGGCTAAGTTACAGGCTTCTTTGGGTTCAGGTTGCCTGTCTGCTGTATTGGAGTGGGGGGTTACCACATCTTGTAGTAAACACCCTTCTTCCACTCTTTCTTCTGTTAGCTGAGGAGCCACCCACTCAGGTTTAACAGTTGCCTGACTAGCCAGGACTTCTTGTGGGTCAGGTTGGACTTTATCAGGGCCATTTTTGGAGTTCTCCCCTACTGGAGCAGAATCTCCTTGGCTTGCTGTAACCTTGGCTAAAGGTTGTCCACCCTTCCTACTCTGTTTTCTTTTCTTCTTCTTCTGGGGCCTGCTTGCATTTACTGCAGAGGCAGGACTTCCAGAATCCTTGGGAGAGGACTGGCACTGGACCAGTTCCTCTCTTGAGCTCTGACTAACCTCTGGGTAGTCATTTCCAAGGAGACAATCAAGGGGGAGGTCTGTACTGACTACTACCCTTCTCCAGCTAAGAGTGCCACCCACTTCTATGGGCACTAAAGCCACAGGCCTCTTAGTGACCCTGTCTAGGCTAACTCTTACCCTGGCAGTCTCACCTGGGATGTACTGGTTTGAGAGCACCAGCCTGTCATGCACAATAGTGTGACTGGCACAAGTGTCTCTCAGGGCAGTGGTTGGGATTCCATTCACCAGTAGGTGGTGGAAGTGTCTGCTTCCCTCTGGAATCTCCAACTCACCTGTTGGGCCCTGTTTCCAGTTGAAGGCTAGGAAGACCTCCTCATCTGAGGAGTCATCTCCCATGGCTACACTGGTTACCCCAGGAATTTTGTTCTGGGGTTTGTTTTTGGGACAAGAAGTGTCCTTGGTGTGGTGCCCAGACTGTTTACAGTTGTGGCACCATGCCTTAGTGGCATCCCAGTTCTTACCCTGGTACCCACCTTTGTTTTGGGTTGTGTCCTGGGGCCCACCCACCTGTTCTGGTTTTTGGGGGCCTACAGAGGACTCTTTTTCTTGGTTTCTAGTGTTACCCACTTTCTCCTGGGGAGTTTTTGTAACCCCTTTCTTTTGGTCACCCCCAGTGGAAGTTTTGGTTACCCTAGTCTTGACCCAGTGGTCTGCCTTCTTTCCCAATTCTTGGGGAGAAATTGGACCTAGGTCTACCAGATACTGATGCAACTTTTCATTGAAGCAGTTACTTAAAATGTGTTCTTTCATAAACAAATTATAAAGCCCAACATAGTCACACACTTCATTTCCAGTTAACCAACCATCTAGTGTTTTTACTGAGTAGTCTACAAAATCAACCCAGGTCTGGCTCGAGGATTTTTGAGCCCCCCTGAACCTAATTCTATACTCCTCAGTGGAGAATCCAAAGCCCTCAATCAGGGTACCCTTCATGAGGTCATAAGATTCTGCATCTTTTCCAGAGAGTGTGAGGAGTCTATCCCTACACTTTCCAGTGAACATTTCCCAAAGGAGAGCACCCCAGTGAGATCTGTTCACTTTTCTGGTTACACAAGCCCTCTCAAAAGCTGTGAACCATTTGGTGATGTCATCACCATCTTCAAATTTTGTCACAATCCCTTTGGGGATTTTTAACATGTCAGGAGAATCTCTGACCCTATTTATATTGCTGCCACCATTGATGGGTCCTAGGCCCATCTCTTGTCTTTCCCTTTCTATGGCTAGGATCTGTCTTTCCAAAGCCAATCTTTTGGCCATCCTGGCTAACTGGATGTCCTCTTCACTGGGGCTATCCTCAGTGATTTCAGAGGTGTTGGTCTCTCCTGTGAGGGAACCAGCATCTCTGACTATTATTTTTGGAGTCAGGGTTTGAGGGACCCTGTTCTCCCTAGATAGGATTGGTAGGGGGGAATTTTCCTCCAAGTCACTATCCTCTTCCTCTGAGTTGCCACCCTCAGAGGGGTTGGCCTTTTCAAACTCTGCCAAAAGCTCCTGGAGCTGTATTTTGGTAGGTTTGGGGCCCGTTGTTATTTTCTTTATTTTACAGAGTGACCTTAGCTCCCTCATCTTAAGATGGAGGTAAGGTGTGGTGTCGAGTTCCACCACAGTCACATCTGTGCTAGACATTTTGCTTCTAAAAGTTGGAATACTTTTTAAGAATCTACAACTGGTTCTAGAATCTAATTCAAACTTTTACAAACTTTTAAACTCTAAAAGAAATGCTAAACAGGATCTAACACAAGGCCCTAGCAGGTCTTTTAAGAATTTAGAAAACTTTTCAAATTGCAAAAATCAATTTCTAATGACAATTTTGGAATTTGTCGTGTGATCAGGTATTGGCTGAGTAGTCCAGCAAATGCAAAGTCTTGTACCCCACCGCTGATCCACCAATGTAGGAAGTTGGCTCTGTATGTGCTATTTCAAAGTAAGGAATAGCATGCACAGAGTCCAAGGGTTCCCCTTAGAGGTAAAATAGTGGTAAAAAATAGATAATACTAATGCTCTATTTTGTGGTAGTGTGGTCGAGCAGTAGGCTTATCCAAGGAGTAGTGTTAAGCATTTGTTGTACATACACATAGACAATAAATGAGGTACACACACTCAGAGACAAATCTAGCCAATAGGTTTTTATATAGAAAAATATCTTTTCTTAGTTTATTTTAAGAACCACAGGTTCAAATTCTACATGTAATATCTCATTCGAAAGGTATTGCAGGTAAGTACTTTAGGAACTTTAAAGCATAAAAATTGCATGTATACTTTACAAGTTATTGACAAATAGCTGCTTTAAAAGTGGACACTTAGTGCAATTTTCACAGTTCCTAGGGGGAGGTAAGTTTTGGTTAGTTTTACCAGGTAAGTAAGACACTTACAGGGCTTAGTTCTTGGTCCAAGGTAGCCCACCGTTGGGGGTTCAGAGCAACCCCAAAGTCACCACACCAGCAGCTCAGGGCCGGTCAGGTGCAGAGTTCAAAGTGGTGCCCAAAACGCATAGGCTAGAATGGAGAGAAGGGGGTGCCCCGGTTCCGGTCTGCTTGCAGGTAAGTACCCGCGTCTTCGGAGGGCAGACCAGGGGGGTTTTGTAGGGCACCGGGGGGGACACAAGCCCACACAGAAATTTCACCCTCAGCGGCGCGGGGGCGGCCGGGTGCAGTGTAGAGACAAGCGTCGGGTTCGCAATGTTAGTCTATGAGAGATCTCGGGATCTCTTCAGCGCTGCAGGCAGGCAAGGGGGGGATTCCTCGGGGAAACCTCCACTTGGGCACGGGAGAGGGACTCCTGGGGGTCACTTCTCCAGTGAAAGTCCGGTCCTTCAGGTCCTGGGGGCTGCGGGTGCAGGGTCTCTCCCAGGCGTCGGGACTTTAGGTTCAAAGAGTCGCGGTCAGGGGAAGCCTCGGGATTCCCTCTGCAGGCGGCGCTGTGGGGGCTCAGGGGGGACAGGTTTTGGTACTCACAGTATCAGAGTAGTCCTGGGGTCCCTCCTGAGGTGTTGTATCGCCACCAGCCGAGTCGGGGTCGCCGGGTGCAGTGTTGCAAGTCTCACGCTTCTTGCGGGGAGCTTGCAGGGTTCTTTAAAGCTGCTGGAAACAAAGTTGCAGCTTTTCTTGGAGCAGGTCCGCTGTCCTCGGGAGTTTCTTGTCTTTTCGAAGCAGGGGCAGTCCTCAGAGGATGTCGAGGTCGCTGGTCCCTTTGGAAGGCGTCGCTGGAGCAGGATCTTTGGAAGGCAGGAGACAGGCCGGTGAGTTTCTGGAGCCAAGGCAGTTGTCGTCTTCTGGTCTTCCGCTGCAGGGGTTTTCAGCTGGGCAGTCCTTCTTCTTGTAGTTGCAGGAATCTGATTTTCTAGGGTTCAGGGTAGCCCTTAAATACTAAATTTAAGGGCGTGTTTAGGTCTGGGGGGTTAGTAGCCAATGGCTACTTGCCCTGAGGGTGGGTACACCCTCTTTGTGCCTCCTCCCAAGGGGAGGGGGTCACAATCCTAACCCTATTGGGGGAATCCTCCATCTGCAAGATGGAGGATTTCTAAAAGTTAGAGTCACTTCAGCTCAGGACACCTTAGGGGCTGTCCTGACTGGCCAGTGACTCCTCCTTGTTGCTTTCTTTGTTCCCTCCAGCCTTGCCGCCAAAAGTGGGGGCCGTGGCCGGAGGGGGCGGGCAACTCCACTAAGCTGGAGTGCCCTGCTGGGCTGTGACAAAGGGGTGAGCCTTTGAGGCTCACCGCCAGGTGTTACAGCTCCTGCCTGGGGGAGGTGTTAGCATCTCCACCCAGTGCAGGCTTTGTTACTGGCCTCAGAGTGACAAAGGCACTCTCCCCATGGGGCCAGCAACATGTCTCTAGTGTGGCAGGCTGCTGGAACCAGTCAGCCTACACAGCTAGTTGGTTAAGTTTCAGGGGGCACCTCTAAGGTGCCCTCTGTGGTGTATTTTACACTAAAATGTACACTGGCATCAGTGTGCATTTATTGTGCTGAGAAGTTTGATACCAAACTTCCCAGTTTTCAGTGTAGCCATTATGGTGCTGTGGAGTTCGTGTAAAACAGACTCCCAGACCATATACTCTTATGGCTACCCTGCACTTACAATGTCTAAGGTTTTGTTTAGACACTGTAGGGGCACAGTGCTCATGCACTGGTACCCTCACCTATGGTATAGTGCACCCTGCCTTAGGGCTGTAAGGCCTGCTAGAGGGGTGTCTTACCTATACTGCATAGGCAGTGAGAGGCTGGCATGGCACCCTGAGGGGAGTGCCATGTCGACTTACTCATTTTGTTCTCACTAGCACACACAGGCTTGTAAGCAGTGTGTCTGTGCTGAGTGAGGGGTCTCTAGGGTGGCATAAGACATGCTGCAGCCCTTAGAGACCTTCCTTGGCATCAGGGCCCTTGGTACTAGAAGTACCAGTTACAAGGGACTTATCTGAATGCCAGGGTGTGCCAATTGTGGATACAATGGTACATTTTAGGTGAAGGAACACTGGTGCTGGGGCCTGGTTAGCAGGGTCCCAGCACACTTCTCAGTCAAGTCAGCATCAGTATCAGGCAAAAAGTGGGGGGTAACTGCAACAGGGAGCCATTTCTTTACACACTCCCATCCTCTCGCCCCTCAATCGGGAAAAGCGGCCGCAGCCTCCACTCCCTCCGCGCACACCGCGGAAGCCGGCGCGCGCGGAGAACAGCCGGCGCCAGGCCTCTTGGCGCTCCTCCGCTCCCCGGGCCCCGGCAGCAGCCAAACCCGGCTCAAATAGCGCCGACTGAGGCCCCGGGGTGAAGCCCCAGGGGTCCGCTCCTTCTCCACCGCACTTAGGATGGATTATATCGGATAAATTGCCCGGCCCCGGCAGAGCCTCACAGAGTGACGGCCATCTTGCCCGGTGGCCAAGCCACGCCCCATTTTTGAGTAAATCTTGCAGTATTCATATTTTTATTACAGTATGTTGGGTCTTTATCGTATTTGGTCTTGTTTTAAATAGATATTGGCTATTTTTCTAAAACTGGTGTGGTGTCTTTTTGTAGTGTTTTCACTGTGTTACTGTACACATTTCTTCTGAAATAAGCCTG